>NC_133469.1:32147056-34705806 GCF_048565385.1 Saimiri boliviensis | reverse complement strand
AATAATAGAAATAAAACCCAAAGCTGTATCTCGGAAAATAATATAAATACACCCACAATCTGTGTTATTTTCAAAAATACAAATACAACCCCTAACTGTATCTCAGAAAATAATACAAATACACCCCCAAGATGTGTTATTTTAAAAAATGCAAATACAACCCTTAGCTGTATCTCGCAAAATAATACAAATACACACCCAAGCTCTGTTAATTTCAAAAATACAAATACAACCCTTAGCTGTATCTCGGAAAATAATACAAATACACCCCCAAGCTGTGTTATTTTCAAAAATACAAATACAGCCCTGAGCGGTATCTCGGAAAATAATACAAATACACCCCCAAGTTGTGTTATTTTCAAAAATACAAATACAGCCCTTAGCTGTATATAGGAAAATAATACAAATACACCACCAAGCTCTGTTATTTTCCAAAATACAAATACAAACCTTATCTGTATCTGGGAAAATAATACAAATACACCACCAAGCTGTGTCATTTTCAAAAATACAAATGCAACCATTAGCTGTATCTCGGTAAATAATACAAATACACCCCAAAGCTGTGTTATTTTCAAAAATACAAATACAACCCTTAGCTGTATCTCGGAAAATAATACAAATACACACCCAAGTTCTGTTATTTTCAATAATACAAATACAACCCTTAGCTGTATCTCGGAAAATAATACAAATACTCCCCCAAGCTCTATTAATTTCAAAAACACAAATACAACCCACAGCTCTATCTCAGAAAATAATACAAATACACCCCCAAGCTGTGTTATTTTCAAAAATACAAATACAACCCTGAGCTGTAACTCGTAAAATAATACAAATACACGCCCAAGCTCTGTTATTTTCAAAAATACAAATAAAACCCTTAACTGTATCTCGGAAAATAATACAAATACACGCCCAATCTCTGTTATTTTCAATAATACAAATAACACCCTTAGCTGTATCTCGGAAAATGATACAAATACACACACAAGCTCTGTTATTTTCAAAAATAGAAATAAAACCCAAAGCTGTATCTCGGAAAATAATACAAATACACCCCCAAGCTGTGTTATTTTCAAAAATACAAATAAAACCATTAGCTGTATCTCGGAAAATAATATAAATACACCCCCAATCTGTGTTATTTTCAAAAATACAAATACAACCCTTAGCTGTATCTCAGAAAATAATACAAATACACCCACAAGATGTGTTATTTTCAAAAATTCAAATACAACCCTTAGCTGTATCTCGGAAAATAATACAAATATACCCCCAAGCTCTGTTAATTTCAAAAATACAAATAAAACCCACAGCTGTATCTCGGAAAATAATAAAAATACACCCCCAGGCTGTGTTATTTTCAACAATACAAATAGAGCCCTTAGCTGTATCTCAGAAAATAATACAAATACACCCAGAAGATCGTTTATTTTCAACAATAAAAATAAAACCCTTATCTGTATCTCGGAAAATAATACAAATACACCCCCAAGTTGTGTTATTTTCAAAAATACAAATACAACTGTTAGATGTATCTCGGAAAATAATACAAATACACACCCAAGCTGTGTTATTTTCCAAAATATAAATAAAGCCCTGAGCTGTATCTCGGATAATAATAGAAATACACACACAAGCTGTGTTATTTTCAAAAACAAAAATACAACCCATAGCTGTATCTGGGAAAATAATACAAATACACCCCCAAGCTGTGTTATTTTCAAAAATAAAAATACAGACCTTAGCTGTATCTCGGAAAATAATACAAATACACCACCAAGCTGTGTTATTTTCAAAAATACAAATACAACACTGAGCTGTAACTCGGAAAATAATACAAATAAACACCCCAAAGGTGTTATTTTCAAAAATACAAATACAACCCTCAGCTGTATCACGGAAAATAATACAAAAACACCCCCAAGCTGTGTTATTTTCAAAAATACAAATACAACCCTTAGCTGTATCTCGGAAAATAATACAAATACACACCCAAGCTGTGTTATTTTCAAAAATACATATACAATCCTGAGCTGTAAGTCGGAAAATAATACAAAGACACCACCAAGCTGTGTTATTTTCAAAAATACAAATAAAACCCTGAGCTGTATCTCGGAAAATAATACCAAAACACCCCCAAGCTGTTTTATTTTCAGAAATACAAATACAACCCTTAGCTGTATCTCAGAAAATAATACAAATACACCCCAAAGCTATGTTATTTTCAGTAATACAAATACAAACCTTAGCTGTATCTCGGAATATAATACAAATACACCACCAAGCTGTGTTATTTTCAAAAATACAAATACAACCCTTAGCTGTATCTCGGAAAAGAAAACAAATACACCCCCAATCTGTGTTATTTTCAAAAATCAAATACAACCCTTAGCTGTATCTCGGAAAATAATACAAGTACACACACAAGATGTGTTATTTTCAAAAATACGAATACAGCCCTTAGCTGTATATGGGAAAATAATACAAAAACACCCCCAAACTGTGTTATTTTCCGAAATACAAATACAAACCTTATCTGTATCTGGGAAAATAATACAAATACACCCCCAAGCTGTGTTATTTTCAAAAATACAAATACAACCCTGAGCTGTATCTCAGAAAATAATACAAATACAACCCTGAGCTGTATCTCAGAAAATAATACAAATACACCCCTAAGCTCGTTTATTTTCAAAAATACAAATACAACTCTTAGCTGTATCTCAGAAAATAATACAAATACACCCCCAAGCTGTGTTATTTTCAAAAATACAAATACAACCATGAGCTGTATCTCGGAAAATAATACAAATACACCTCCAAGATGTGTTATTTTCAAAAATACAAATACAAACCTTAGCTGTATCTCGGAAAATAATATAAATACACCCCCAAGCTGTGTTATTTTCAAAAATACAAATACAACACTTTGCTGTATCTCAGAAAATAATACAAATACACCCTCAAGATATGTTATTTTCAAAAATACAAATACAACCCTTTGCTGTATCTCGGAATATAATACAAATAATCCCCCAAGCTCTGTTAATTTGAAAAACACAAATAAAACCCACAGCTCTATCTCGGAAAATAATACAAATACACCCCCAAGCAGTGTTATTTTCAAAAATACAAATACAACCCATAGCTCTATCTCAAAAAATAATACAAATACACCCCCAAGTGTTTTATTTTCAAAAATACAAATACAACCCTTAGCTGTATCTCGGAAAATAATACAAATACACCACCAAACTGTGTTATTTTCAAAAACACAAATATAAACCTTAGCTGTATCTCGGAAAATAATATAGATACACCCCCAATCTGTGTTATTTTCAAAAATACAAATACAACCCTTAGCTGTATCTCGAAAAATAATACATATACACCCCCAAGCTCTGTGATTTTCAAATATACAAACACAGCCCTTAGCTGTATCTCGGAAAATAATACAAATACACCCACATGCTCGGTTATTTTCAAAAATACAAATACAACCCTTAGCTGTATCTCGGAAAATAATACAAATACACCAAAAAGCTGTGTTATTTTCAAAAATACAAATACAACCCTTAGCTGTATCTCGGAAAATAATACAAATACACCTCCATGCTGTGTTATTTTCCAAAATACAAATACAACCCTTAGCTGTATCTCGGAAAATAATAAAAATACACACCCAAGCAGTGTTATTTTCAAAAATACAAACACAACCCTAAGCTGTATCTCGGAAAATAATACAAATACACCCCCAAGTTGTGTTATTTTCAAAAATACAAATACAGCCCTTAGCTGTATATTGGAAAATAATACAAATACACCCCCAAGCTGTGTTATTTTCAAAAATACAAATACAACCATTAGCTGTATCTCGGAAAATAATACAAATACACGCCAAAGCTGCGTTATTTAGAAAAATACAAATACAACCCTTAGCTGTATCTCGGAAAATAATACAAATACACACCCAAGTTCTGTTATTTTCAATAATACAAATACAACCCTTAGCTGTATCTCGGAAAATAATACAAATACACCCCCAAGCTGTGTTATTTTCAAAAATACAAATACAACCCTTAGCTGTATCTCGGAAAATAACACAAATGCACCCCCAAGCTGTGTTATTTTCAAAAATACAAATACAACCCTGAGCTTTCACTCGGAAAATAATACAAATACACCCCCAAGCTGTGTTATTTTCAAAAATACATATACATCCCTGAGCTGTATCTCGGACAATAATACAAAAACACCCCCAAGCTGTGTTATTTTCAAAAATACAAATACAACCCTTAGCTGTATCTCGGAAAATAATACAAATACACCCCAAAGCTCTGTTATTTTCAATAATACAAATACAACGCTTAGCTGTACTCGGAAAATGATACAAATACACCCCCAAGCTGTGTTATTTTCAAAAATAGACATAAAACCCAAAGCTGTATCTCGGAAAATAATATAAATACAGGCCCAAGCTGTGTTATTTTCAAAAATACAAATACAAACCTTAGCTGTATCTCGGAAAATAATATAAATAGACCCCCAAACTGTGTTATTTTCAAAAATACAAATACAACCCTTAGCTGTTCTCGGAAAATAATACAAATACACCCCCAAGATGTGTTATTTTCAAAAATACAAATACAACCCTTAGCTCTATCTCGGAAAATAATACAAATACACCCCCAAGCTCTGTTAATTTCAAAAATACAAATAAAACCCACAGCTGTATCTCGGAAAATAATACAAATACACCCACAAGCTGTTTTATTTTCAACAATACAAATACAGCCCTTAGCTGTATCTCAGAAAATAATACAAATACACCCCCAAGATAGTTTATTTTCAAAAATACATATACAACCTGAGCTGTAACTTGGAAAATAATACAAATACACCCACAGGCTGTGTTATTTTCAAAAATACAAATAAAACCCTGATCTGTATCTCGGAAAAAATTACCAAAACACCCCAAAGCTGTTTTATTTTCAAAAATACAAATACAACCCTTAGCTGTATCTCCAAAAATAATACAAATACACCCCAAAGCTCTGTTATTTTCATTAATACAAATACAACCCTTAGCTGTATCTCGGAAAATAATACAAATAAACCCAAAAGCTGTGTGATTTTCAAAAATACAAATACAACCCTTAGCTGTATCATGAAAAATTATACATATAAAACCCCTAGCTGTGTTATTTTCAAAAATACAAATACAGCCCTTTGCTGTATCTCAGAAAATAATACAAATACACCCCCAAGCTGTGTTATTTTCAAAAACACAAATGCAATCCTTAGCTGTATCTTGGGAAAGAATACAAATACATTCCAAAGCTGTGTAATTTTCAAAAATACAAATACAACCCTTAGCTGTATCTCGGAAAATAATACAAATACACCCCCAAGCTCTGTTATTTTCAAAAATACAAATACAAACCTTAGCTGTATCTCAAAAATAATACGTATACACCCACAATCTGTGTTAATTTTCAAAAATACAAATACAGCCCTTAGCTGTATATCGGAAAATAATACAAATACACCCTCAAGCTGTGTTATTTTCAAAAATACAAATACAACCCAGAGCTGTATCTCGGAAAATAATACAAATACACCCCCAAGCTGTGTTATTTTCAAAAATACAAATACAACCCATAGCTGTATTTTGGAAAATAATACAAATACACCCCCAAGCTGTGTTATTTTCAAAAATACAAATACAACTCTGAGCTGTATCTCGGATAATAATAGAAATACACCCACAAGCTGTGTTATTTTCGAAAATACAAATACAACCCGTAGTTGTATCTCGGAAAATAATACAAATACACCACCAAGCTGTTTTATTTTCAAAAATACAAATACAACCCTGAGCTGTAACTCGGAAAATGATACAAATACACCCCCAAGCTGTGTTATTTTCAAAAACACAAATACAACCCTGAGCTGTATCTCAAAAAATAATACAAAAAAAACCCCAAGCTGTGTTATTTTCAAAAATACAAATGCAACGCTTAGCTGTGTCTCAGAAAATAATACAAATACACCCGCAAGCTCTGTTATTTTCAATAATACAAATACAACCCTTAGCTGTATCTCGGAAAATAATACAAATACACCCCCAAGCTGCGTTATTTTCAAAAATAGAAATACAACCCATACCTGTATCTCGGAAAATAATACAAATACACCCCCAAGCTGTGATATTTTCAAAAATACAAATACAACCCTTAGCTGTGTCTCGGAATATAATAATTATACACCTCCAAGGTGTGTTATTTTCAAAAATACAAATACAGCCCTAAGCTGTATCTCGGAAAATAATACAAATACACCCCCAAGTTGTATTATTTTCAAAAGTACAAATACAACCCTGAGCTGTATCTCGGAAACTAATGCAAATACAACCACAAGCTGTGTTATTTTCCAAAATAGAAATACAACCCTTAAGTGTATCTCGGAAAATAATACAAATACACCCCCAAGGTGTGTTATTTTCAAAAATACAAATACAACCCATAGCAGTATCTCGGAAAATAATACAAATACACCCCCAAGCTGTGTTATTTTCAAAAACACAAATACAACCCATAGCTGTATCTCGGAAAATAATACAAAAACACCCCCAAGCTGTGTTATTTTCAAAAATACAAATACAACCCTTAGCTGTATATCGGAAAAGAATACAAATACACCCGCAAGCTCTGTTATTTTCAATAATACAAATACAACCCTTAACTGTATCTCGGAAAATAATACAAATACACCCCCAAGCTGTGTTATTTTCAAAAATAGACATACAAACCTTAGCTGTATCTCAGAACATAATACAAAAATACCCCAAAGCTGTGTTATTTTCCAAAATACAAATCCAACCCTTAGCTTTATCTCATAAAATAATACAAATAAACCCCCAAGCTCGTTTATTTTCAAAAATAAAAATGTAACCCTAAGCTGTATCTCGGAAAATAATAAAAATACACCCACTAGCTGTGTTAGTTTCCAAAATACAAATACTACCCTTAGCTGTATCTCGGAAAATAATACAAATACACCACCAAGCTGTGTTATTTTCAAAAATACAAATACAAGCCATAGCTGTATCTTGGAAAATAATACAAATACACCCCCAAGCTGTGTTATTTTCAAAAATACAAATACAACCCATAGCTGTATCTCGGAAAATAATACAAATACACCCCCAAGCTGTGTTATTTTCAAAAATACAAATACAATCCTTAGCTGTATCTCGGAAAATAATACAAATATACCACCAAACTGTGTTATTTTCAAAAATACAAATAAAACCCTGAGCTGTAACTCGGAAAATAATACAAATACACCCCCAAGCTGTGTTATTTTCAAAAATACAAATACAACCCCGAGCTGTAACTCGGAAAATAATTCAAATACACCCCCAAGCTCTGTTATTTTCAATAATACAAATACAACCCTTAGCTGTATCTCGGAAAATAATACAAATACACCAACAAGCTGTGTTATTTTCAAAAATAGAAATACAAACCTTAGCTGTGTCTCGGAAAATAATACAAAAATACACCCAAGCTGTGTTATTTTCAAAAATACAGATAAAACCCTTAGCTGTATCTCGGAAAATATTACAGATACAATACCAAGCTTTGTTATTTTCAAAAATATAAATACAACCCACAGCTGTAGCTCGGAAAATAATACAAATACACCACCAAGCTGTGTTATTTTCAAAAATACAAATACAGCCCTTAGCTGTATCTCGGAAAATAATACAAATACTCCCCCAAGCTCGTTTATTTTCAAAAATACAAATACAACCCTGAGCTGTATCTTGGAAAATAATACAAATAAACCCCCAAGCTGTGTTATTTTCAAAAATACAAATACAACCCATAGCTGTATCTTGGAAAATAATACAAATACACCCCCAAGCTGTGTTATTTTCAAAAATACATATACAACCCTGAGCTGTATCTCGGAAAATAATACAAATACACCGCCAAGCTGTGTTATTTTCAAAAATACAAATACAACACATAGCAGTATCTCGGAAAATAATACAAATACACCCCCAAGCTCTGTTATTTTCAAAAATACAAATACAAAACTTAGCTCTATCTCGAAAAATAATACATATACACCCCCAAGCTGTGTTATTTTCAAAAATACAAATACAGCCCTTAGCTGTATCTCGGAAAATAATACAAATACACACCCAAGCTGTGTTATTTTCCAAAATACAAATAAAAACCTTATCTGTATCTGGGAACATAATACAAATACACCCACAAGCTGTGTTATTTTCAAAAATACAAAAACGACCCTTAGCTGTATCTCGGAAAATTATACAAATACACCCCCAAGTTGTGTAATATTCAAAAATACAAATACAACCCTTAGCTGTATCTCGGAAAATAATACAAATACACCCCCAAGCTCTGTTATTTTAAAAAAAAACAAATACAAACCTTAGCTGTATCTCGGAAAATAATAATTATACACCCCCAAGCTATGTTATTTTCAAAAATACAAATACAGCCCTTAGCTGTATCTCGGAAAATAATACAAAAATACCCCAAAGCTGTGTTATTTTCCAAAATACAAACACAACCCTTAGCTTTATCTCGTAAAATAATACAAATACACCCCCAAGTTCGTTTATTTTCAAAAATACAAATACAACCCTTAGCTGTATCTCGGAAAACAGTAAAAATACACCCACAAGCTGTGTTAGTTTCCAAAATACAAATACAACCCATAGCTGTATCTCGGAAAATAATACAAATTCACCCCCAAGATGTGTTATTTTCAAAAATACAAATACAACCCATAGCTGTATCTTGGAAAATAATACAAATACACCCCCAAGCAGTCTTATTTTCAAAAATACAAATACAAACCTGAGCTGTATCTCGGAAAATAATACAAATACACCCCCAAGCTGTGTTATTTTCAAAAATACAAATACAACCCTTAGCTTTATCTCGGAAAATATTGCAGATACACCCCCAAGCTCTGTTATTTTCAAAACTAAAAATACAACCCACAGCTGTATCTCGAAAAATAATACAAATAAAGCACCAAGCTGTGTTATTTTCAAAAATACAAATACAGCCCTTAGCTGTATCTCAGAAAATAATACAAATACATCCACAAGCTCGTTTATTTACAAAAATACAACACATCCCTTAGCTGTATCTCGGAAAATAATAAAAATACACCCACAAGCTGTGTTATTTTCCAAAACACAAATACAACCCTGAGCTGTATCTCGGAAAATAATACAAATACACCCCCAAGCTGTGTTATTTTCAAAAATACAAATACAATCCATAGCTGTATTTTGGAAAATAATACAAATACACCCCCAAGCTGTGTTATTTTCAAAAATACAAATGAAACGCTTAGCTGTGTCTCAGAAAATAATACAAATACACCTGCAAGCTCTGTTATTTTCAATAATACAAATACAACCCTTAGCTGTATCTCGGAAAATAATACAAATACACCCCCAAGCTGTGTTATTTTCAAAAATAGAAATACAACCCATAGCTGTATCTCGGAAAATAATACAAATACACCCCCAAGCTCGGTTATTTTCAAAAATACAAATACAACCCTTAGCTGTATCTCGGAATATAATAATTATACACCTCCAAGGTGTGTTATTTTCAAAAATACAAATACAGCCCTTAGCTGTATCTCGGAAAATAATACAAATACACCCCCAAGCTCGGTTATTTTCATATATACATATAAACCCTTTGCTGTATCTCGGAAAATAATACAAATACACCCCCAAGTTGTATTATTTTCAAAAATACAAATACAACCCTGAGCTGTATCTCGGAAAATAATACAAATACACCCCCAAGCTGTGTTATTTTCAAAAACACAAATACAACCCTTAGCTGTATCTCGGAAAATAATACAAATACACTCCCAAGCTGTGTTATTTTCAAAAACACAAACACAACCCATAGCAGTATCTCGGAAAATAATACAAATACACCACCAAGCTGTGTTATTTTCAAAAATACAAATACAGCCCTCAGCTGTATCTCGGAAAATAATACAAATACTCCCCCAAGCTCGTTTATTTTCAAAAATACAAATACAACCCTTAGCTGTATCTCTGAAAATAATAAAAATACACCCAGAAGCTGTGTTATTTTCCAAAATACAAATACAACCCTGAGCTGTATCTTGGAAAATAATACAAATACACCCCCAAGCTGTGTTATTTTCAAAAATACAAATACAACCCTGAGCTGTATCTTGGAAAATAATACAAATACACCCCCAAGCTGTGTTATTTTCAAAAATACAAATACAGCCCTTAGCTGTATCTCGGAAAATAATACAAATACACCCCCAAGCTCGGTTATTTTCATATATACATATAAACCCTTTGCTGTATCTCGGAAAATAATACAAATACACCCCCAAGTTGTATTATTTTCAAAAATACAAATACAACCCTGAGCTGTATCTCGGAAAATAATACAAATACACCCCCAAGCTGTGTTATTTTCAAAAACACAAATACAACCCTTAGCTGTATCTCGGAAAATAATACAAATACACCCCCAAGCTGTGTTATTTTCAAAAACACAAATACAACCCACAGCAGTATCTCGGAAAATAATACAAATACACCACCAAGCTGTGTTATTTTCAATAATACAAATACAGCCCTTAGCTGTATCTCGGAAAATAATACAAATACTCCCCCAAGCTCGTTTATTTTCAAAAATACAAATACAACCCTTAGCTGTATCTCTGAAAATAATAAAAATACACCCAGAAGCTGTGTTATTTTCCAAAATACAAATACAACCCTGAGCTGTATCTTGGAAAATAATACAAATACACCCCCAAGCTGTGTTATTTTCAAAAATACAAATACAACCCTGAGCTGTATCTTGGAAAATAATACAAATACACCCCCAAGCTGTGTTATTTTCAAAAATACATATACAACCCTGAGCTGTATCTCGGAAAATAATACAAATACACCGCCAAGCTGTGTTATTTTCAAAAATACAAATACAACACATAGCAGTATCTCGGAAAATAATACAAATACACCCCCAAGCTGTGTTATTTTCAAAAACACAAATACAACCCTTAGTTGTATCTCGGAAAATAATACAAATATACCCCCAAGTTGTATTATTTTCAAAAATACAAATACAACCCTTAGCTGTATCTCGGAAAATACTACAAATACACCCCCAAGCTCTGTTATTTTCAAAAATACAAATACAAACCTTAGCTGTATCTCGGAAAATAATACATATACACCCCCAAGCTGTGTTATTTTCAAAAATACAAATAAAGCCCTTAGCTGTATCTCGGAAAATAATAGAAATACACCCCCAAGCTGTGTTATTTCCAAAAATACAAATACAACCCTTAGCTGTATCTCGGACAATAATACAAATACACCCCCAAGGTGCGTTATTTTCAAAAATCCAAATACAACCCTTAGCTGTATCTCAGAAAATAATACAAGTACACCCCCAAGGTGTGTTATTTTCCAAGATACAAATAAATCCCTGAGCTGTATCTCGGAAAATAATACAAATACACCCCCAAGCTGTGTTATTTTCAAAAATACAAATAAAACCCATAACTGTATCTTGGAAAATAATACAAATACACCCCAAGCTGTGTTATTTTCAAAAATACAAATACAACCCTGAGCTGTATATCGGATAATAATAGAAATACACACCCAAGCTGTGTTATTTTCAAAAATACAAATACAACCAATAGCTGTATCTCGGCAAATAATATAAATACACTCCCAAGCTGTGTTATTTTCAAAAATAAAAATACAACCCTTAGCTCTATCTCGGAAAATAATACAAATACACCCCCAAGCTCTGTTATTTTCAAAAATACAAATACAAACCTTAGCTGTATTCCGAAAAATAATACCTATACACCCCCAATCTGTGTTAATTTTCAAAAATACAAATAAAGCCCTTAGCTGTGTATCGGAAAATAATACAAATACACCCCCAAGCTGTGTTATTTTCAAAACTACAAATACAACCCTGAGGTTTATCTCGGAAAAGAATACAAATACACCACCAAGCTGTGTTATGTTCAAAAACACAAAAACAACCCATAGCAGTACCTCGGAAAATAATACAAAAACACCCCCAAGCTGTGTTATTTTCAAAAATACCAATAAAACCCTTAGCTGTATCTCGGAAAATAATACAAGTACACCCCCAAGCTGTGTTATTTTCCAAAATACAAATACAACCCTGAGCTGTATCTCGGAAAATAATACAATTACACCCCCAAGCTGTTTTATTTTCAAAAATACAAATACAACCCATAGCTGTATCTTGGAAAATAATGCAAATACTCCCCCAAGCTGTGTTATTTTCAAAACTACAAATACAATCCTTAGCTGTATCTCGGAAAATAATACAAATACACCACCAAGCTGTGTTATTTTCCAAAATACAAATAAAACCCTGAGCTGTATCTCGGAAAATAATAGAAATACACCCACAAGCTGTGTTATTTTCGAAAATACAAATACAACCCGTAGTTGTATCTCGGAAAATAATACAAATACACCACCAAGCTGTGTTATTTTACAAAATACAAATAAAACCCAGAGCTGTATCTCGGATAATAATAGAAATACACCCCCAAGCTGTGTTATTTTCAAAAATACAAATTCAACCCTGAGCTGTATCTCGGAAAACAATACAAATACACCCCCAAGCTGTGTTACTTTCAAAAATACAAATACAAACCTTAGCTGTATGTCGGAAAATAATACAAATACACCCCCAAGGTGTGTTAGTTTCAACAATACAAATACAACCCTTAGCTGTATCTCGGAAAATAAAACAAATACACCCCCAAGCTCGGTTATTTTCAAAAATACAAATACAACCCTGAGCTGTATCTCGGAATATAATAATTATACACCTCCAAGGTGTGTTATTTTCAAAAATACAAATACAGCCCTTAGCTGTATCTCGAAAAATAATACAAATACAACCCCAAGCTCGGTTATTTTCATATATACATATAAAACCTTAGCTGTATCTCGGAAAATAATACAAATACCCCCCCAAGTTGTATTATTTTCAAAAATACAAATAAAACCCTGAGCTGTATCTCGGAAACTAATGCAAATACAACCACAAGCTGTGTTATTTTCCAAAATAGAAATACAACCCTTAAGTGTATCTCGGAAAATAATACAAATACACCCCCAAGCTGTGTTATTTTCAAAAATACAAATACAACCCATAGCAGTATCTCGGAAAATAATACAAATACACCCCCTAGCTGTGTTATTTTCAAAAACACAAATACAACCCTGAGCTGTATCTCGGAAAATAATATTAAAAAAACCCCAAGCTGTGTTATTATCAAAAATACAAATACAACCCACAGCTGTATCTCGGAAAATAATACAAATACAGCCCCAAGCTGTGTTATTTTCAAAACTACAAATACAGCCCTTAGCTGTATCTCGGAAAATAATACAAATACATCCCCAAGCTCGTTTATTTTCAAAAATACAAATACAACCCTTACCTATATATCGGAAAATAATAAAAATACACCCACAAGCTGTGTTATTTTCCAAAATACAAATACAACCCTGAGCTGTATCTCGGAAAATAATACAAATACACCGCCAAGCTGTGTTATTTTCAAAAATACAAATACAAAACATAGCAGTATCTCGGAAAATAATACAAATACACCCCCAAGCTGTGTTATTTTCAAAAATACAAATACAACCCTTAGCTGTATCTCGGAAAATAATACAAATACACCCAAAAGGTGTATTATTTTCAAAAATACAAATACAACCCCGAGCTGTATCTCGGAAAATAATACAAATACACCCCCAAGCTGTGTTATTTTCAAAAATACAAATACAACCCTTAGCTGTATCTCGGAAAATAATACAAATACACCCAAAAGTTGTATTATTTTCAAAAATACAAATACAACCATGAGCTGTATCTCGGAAAATAATACAAATACACCCCCAAGTTGTGTAATTTTCAAAAATACAAATACAACCCTTAGCTGTATCTCGGAAAATAATAAAAATACACCCCCAAGCTCTGTTATTTTCAAAAATGCAAATACAGCCCTTAGCTGTATCTCGGAAAATAATACAAATACACCCCCAAGCTGTGTTATTTTCAAAAATAAAAATGCAACTTTTAGCTGTATCTTGGAAAATAATACAAAAACACCCCCAATCTGTGTTATTTTCAAAAATAGAAATACAAACCTTAGCTGTAAATCGGAAAATAATACAAAAATACCCCAAAGCTGTGTTATTTTCCAAAATACAAATACAACCCTTAGCTTTATCTCGTAAAATAATACAAATACACCCCCAAGCTCGTTTATTTTCAAAAATACAAATACAACCCTAAGCTCTATCTCGGAAGATAATAAAAATAGACGCCCAAGCTGTGTTAGTTTCCAAAATACAAATACAACCCTGAGCTGTATATCGGGTAATAATAGAAATACACCCCCAAGCTCTGTTATTTTCAAAAATACAAATACAACCCTTAGCTGTATCTCGGAAAATACTACAAATACACCCCCAAGATGTGTTATTTTCAAAAATACAAATACAATCCTTAGCTGTATCTCAGAAATTAATACAAAGACAAAACCAAGCTGTCCTATTTTCAAAAATACAAATACAACCCTGAGCTGTAACTCGGAAAATAATACAAATACACCCCCAAGCTGTGTTATTTTCCAAAATACAAATACAACCCTGAGCTGTATCTCAGAAAATAATGCAAAAACACGACCAAGCTGTGTTATTTTCAGAAATACAATTACAACCCTTAACTGTATCTCGGAAAATAATACAAATACACCCCCAAGATGTGGTATTTTCAAAACTACAAATACAACCCATAGCAGTATCTCGGAAAATATTACAGATACACCCCCAAGCTCTGTTGTTTTCAAAAATACAAATACAACCCACAGCTGTATCTCGGAAAATAATACAAATACACCACCAAGCTCTGTTATTTTCAAAAATACAAATACAACCCACAGCTGTATCTCGGAAAATAAAACAAATACATCCCCAAGCTCGTTTATTTTCAAAAATACAAATACAACCCTTAGCTGTATCTCGGAAAATAATACAAATACACCCCCAAGGTGTGTTATTTTCAAAAATACAAATAGAACCCTTAGCTGTATCTCGGAAAATAATACAAATACACACCCAAGCTGTGTTATTTTCCAAAATACAAATACAACCCTGAGCTGTATCTCGGAAAATAATACAAATACACCCCCAAGCTGTGTTATTTTCAAAAATACAAATAAAACCCATAACTGTACCTTGGAAAATAATACAAGTACACCCCAAAGCTGTGTTATTTTCAAAAATACATATACAACCCTGAGCTGCATCTCGGATAATAATAGAAATACACCCCCAAGCTGTGTTATTTTAAAAATACAAATACAACCAATAGCTGTATCTCGGAAAATAATACAAATACACCCCCAAGCTGCGTTATTTTCAAAAATACAAATACAATCCTTAGCTGTATCTCGGAAAATAATACAAATACACTCCCAAGCTGTGTTATTTTCAAAAATATAAATACAACCCTGAGCTGTTTCTCGGATAATAATAGAAATACACCCCCAGGCTGTGTTATTTTCAAAAATAAAAATGCAACCCTGAGCTGTATCTCGGAAAATAATACAAATATACCCCCAAGCTGTGTTATTCTCAAAAATACAAATACAACCCTTAGCTGTATCTCGGAAAATAATACAAATAAACCACCAAGCTCTGTTATTTTCAAAAATACAAATACAAACCTTAGCTGTATCTCAAAAAATAATACATATACAACCCAAATCTGTGTTATTTTCAAAAAAACAAATACAGCCCTTAGCTGTATCTCGGAAAATAATACAAATACACCCCCAAGCTGTGTTATTTTCAAAATTCAAATAAAAACCTTACCTGTATCTGAGAAAACAATACAAATACACCCCCAAGCTGTGTTATTTTCAAAAATACAAATACGACCCTTAGCTGTATCTTGGATAATAATACAAATACACCCCCAAGCTCTGTTATTTTCAAAAATACAAATACAACCATTAGCTGTATCTCGGAAAATAATAATTATACACCCCCAAGCTCTGTTATTTTCAAAGATACAAATACAACCCTTAGCTGTATCTCGGAAAATAATAATTATACACCCCCAATCCGTGTTATTTTCCAAAATACAAATACAACCCTGAACTGTATCTCGGAAAATAATACAAAAACACCGCCAAGTTGTGTTATTTTCAAAAATACAAATACAACCCATAGCTGTATCTTGGAAAATAATATAAATACACACCCAAGCTGTGTTACTTTCAAAAATACAATTAAAACCCAGAGCTGTATCTCAGAAAATAACACAAATACACACACAAGCTGTGTTATTTTCAAAAATACAAATGAAGCTCTTAGCTCTAACTCGGAAAATAATACAAATAAACCCCCAAGCTGTGTTATTTTCAAAAATACAAATAAAACCCATAGCCGTATCTCGGATAATAATAGAAATACACCCCCAAGCTGTGGTATTTTAATAAATACAAATACAACCCTTAGCTGTATCTCGGAAAGTAATACAGATACACCCCCAAGCTGTGTTATTTTCAAAAAAACAAATAGAACCCTTAGCTGTATCTCGGAAAATAATACAAATACTCCCCCAATCTGTGTTATTTTTCAAAATACAAATACAACCCTGAGCTGTATCTCGGAAAATAATACAAATACACCCCCAGGCTGTGTTATTTTCAAAAATACAAATAAAACCCATAACTGTATCTTGGAAAATAATACAAGTACACCCCCAAACTGTGTTATTTTCAAAAATACAAATACAACCCTGAGCTGTATCTCGGAAAATAATACAAATAAACCCCCAAGCTGTGTTATTTTCAAAAATATAAATACATCCCTGAGCTCTTTCTCGGATAATAATAAAAATACACCCCAAAGCTCTGTTATTTTCAAAAATAAAAAAACAACCCTGAGCTGTATCTCGGAAAATAATACAAATACACCCACAACCTGTGTTATTTTCCGAAATACAAATAAAACCCTTAGGTGTATCTCGGAACATAATACAAATACACCCCAAAGCTCTGTTATTTTCAGAAATACAAATACAATCCTTAGCTGTATATCGGAAAATAATACAAATACACCCACAAGCTCTGTTATTTTCAAAAATACAAAAACGACCCTTAGCTGTATCTCGGAAAATAATACCAATACACCACCAAGCTCTGTTATTTTCAAAAATACAAATACAACCCTTAGCTGTATCTCGGATAATAATACCAATACACCACCAAGCTCTGTTATTTTCAAAAATACAAATACAACCCTTAGCTGTATCTCGGAAAATAATAATTATACACCCCCAAGCTGTGTTATTTTCAAAAATACAAATACAACCCTTAGCTGTATCTCGGAAAATAACACAAATACACCCCCAAGCTCGGTTATTTTCAAATATAAAAATAAAACCCTTAGCTGTATCTCGAAAAATAATACAAATACAACACCAAGTTGTATTATTTTCAAAAATACAAATACAACCCTGAGCTGTATCTCGGAAAATAATACAAATACACCCGCAAGCTGTGTTATTTTCCAAAATAGAAATACAAACCTTAGCTGTATCTCGGAAAATAATACAAACCCCCCCCCCAAGTTGTGTTATTTTCAAAAATAGAAATACAGATCTTAGCTGTATCTCGGAAAATAATACAAATACACCCCCAAATTGCGTTATTTTGAAAAATAGAAATACAAGCGTTAGCTGTATCTCAGAAAATAATTAAAAAAAACCCCAAGCTGCGTTATTTTGCAAAATACAAATACAAACCTTAGATGTATCTCGGAAAATAATACAAATACAAGACAAGCTGCGTTATTTTCAAAAATACAAATACAACCCGTAGCAGTATGTCAGAAAATAATACAAATACACCCACAAGCTGTGTAATTTTCAAAAACAAAAATACAACGCATAGCTGTAACTTGGAAAATAATACAAAAACAACCAGAAGCTGTGTTATTTTCAAAAATACTAATACAACCCTGAGCTGTATCTCGGAAAATAATACAAATACACCCCCAAGCTCTGTTATTTTCAAAAATACAAGTACAACCCTTAGATGTATCTCGGAAAATAATACAAATACTCCCCCAAGCTGTGTTATTTTCAAAAATACAAATACAACCCTTAGCTGTATCTCGGAAAATAATACAAATATACCCCAAAGCTCCGTTATTTTCAAAAATAAAAATACAAACCTTAGCTGTATCTCCGAAAATATTAAAAATACACCCCCAAGCTGCGTTATTTTCAAAAATACAAATACAGATCTTAGCTGTATCTCGGAAAATAATACAAATACACCCCCAAATTGCGTTATTTTGAAAAATAGAAATACAAGCGTTAGCTGTATCTCAGAAAATAATTAAAAAAAACCCCAAGCTGCGTTATTTTGCAAAATACAAATACAAACCTTAGATGTATCTCGGAAAATAATACAAATACAAGACAAGCTGCGTTATTTTCAAAATTACAAATACAACCCGTAGCAGTATGTCAGAAAATAATACAAATACACCCACAAGCTGTGTAATTTTCAAAAACAAAAATACAACGCATAGCTGTAACTTGGAAAATAATACAAAAACAACCCGAAGCTGTGTTATTTTCAAAAATACTAATACAACCCTGAGCTGTATCTCGGAAAATAATACAAATACACCCCCAAGCTCTGTTATTTTCAAAAATACAAGTACAACCCTTAGATGTATCTCGGAAAATAATACAAATACTCCCCCAAGCTGTGTTATTTTCCAAAATACAAATACAACCCAGAGCTGTATCTCGGAAAATAATAAAAATACACCCTTAAGCTGTGTTATTTTCAAAAATACAAAAAAAACCCATAACTGTATCTTGGAAAATAATACAAGTACACCCCCAAGCTGTGTTATTTTCAAAAATACAAATACAACCCTGAGCTGTAACTCGGAAAATAATACAAATCCACACCAAAGCTGTGTTATTTTAAAAAATACAAATACAACCCTGATCTGTAACTCTGAAAATAAAACAAATACACCCCCAAGCTGTGTTATTTTCAAAAATACATATATATCCCTGAGGTGTATCTCGGAAAATAATACAAAAACACCCCCAAGGTCTGCTATTTTCAAAAATACAAATACAACTCTTAGCTGTATCTTGGAAAATAATACAAATACACCCCCAAGCTCTGTTATTTTCAATAATACAAAAACAACCCTTAGCTGCATCTCGGAAAATGATACAAATACACCCACAAGCTGTGTTATTTTCAAAAATAGAAATAAAACCCAAAGCTGTATCTCGGAATATAATACAAATACACCGCCAATCTGTGTTATTTTCTCAAATCAAATACAATCGATAGCGTTATCTCGGAAAATAATACAACTACACCCACAAAATATGTTATTTTCAAAAATGCAAATACAACCCTTAGCTGTATCTTTGAAAATAATACAAATACACCCACAAGCTGCGTTATTTTCAAAAATACAAATACAACCCTTAGCTGTATCTCAGAAAATAATACAAATACACCCAAAAGCTCTGTTATTTTCAAAAATACAAATACAACACTTAGCCGTATCTCGAAAAATAATACATATACATCCCCAAGCTCTGTTATTTTCAAAAATACAAATACAGCCCTTAGTTGTATCTTGGAAAATAATACAAATACACCCCCATGCTCGGTTATTTTCAAAAATACAAATACAACCCTTAGCTGTATCTCGGAAAATAATACAAATACACCCAAAAGCTGTGTTATTTTCAAAAATAAAAATAAAACCCTTAGCTGTATCTCGGAAAAGAATACAAATACACCCACAATCTTTGTTATTTTCAAAAATCAAATACAACCGATAGCTTTATCTAGGAAAATAATACAAGTACACCCACAAGATATGTTATTTTCAAAAATGCAAATACAACCCTTAGCTGTACTTTGAAAATAATACAAATACACCACCAAGCTGTGTTATTTTCAAAAATACAAATACAACCCTTAGCTGTATCTCGGAAAACAATACAAATAAACACAAAAGCTCTGTTATTTTAAAAAATACAAATACAACCCTTAGATTTATCATGAAAAATTATACATATACACCCCCAAGCTGTGTTATTTTCAAAAATACAAATACAGCCCTTAGCTGTGTCTCGGAAAATAATACAAATACACCCCCAAGTTCGGTTATTATCAAAAATACAAATACAACCCTTAGCTATATCTCGGAAAATAATACAAATACAACCCCAAGCTGTGTTATTTTCAAAAATACAAATACAACCCTGAGCTGTATCTCGGATAATAATACAAATACACCCTCAAGCTGTGTTATTTTCCAAAATACAAATACAACCCTTAGGTGTATCTCGGAAAATAATACAAATACACCCCCAAGCTGTGTAATTTTCAAAAATAAAAATACAACTCTTAGCTGTATCTCAGAAAATAATAAAAATACACCCCCAAGTTGTGTTATTTTCAAAAATACATATACACCCCTTAGCTGTATATCGGAAAATAATACAAAAACACCCCCAAACTGTGTTATTTTCCAAAATACAAATACAAACCTTATCTGTATCTGGGAAATTAATACAAATACACCCCCAAGCTGTGTTATTTTCAAAAATACAAATACAACCCTGAGCTGTATCTCGGAAAATAATACAAATACACACCCAAGCTCTGTTATTTTCAAAAATCAAATACAAGCGTTAGCGTTATCTCTGAAAATAATACAACTACACCCACAAAATATGTTATTTTCAAAAATGCAAATACAACCCTTAGCTGTGTCTTTGAAAATAATACAAATACACCCCAAAGCTGTGTTATTTTCAAATATTCAAATACAACCCGTAACTGTATCTCAGAAAATAATACAAATACACCCAAAAGCTGTGTTATTTTCAAAAATAAAAATACAACCCTTAGCTGTATCTCGAAAAATAATACATATACACCCCAAAGCTCTGTTATTTTCAAAAATACATATACAGCCCTTAGCTGTATCTCGGAAAATAATACAAATACACCCCCACGCTCGGTTATTTTCAAAAATACAAATACAACCCTTAGCTGTATCTCGGAAAGTAATACAAATACACCCCCAAGCTGTGTTATTTTCAAAAATACAAATACAACTCTTAGCTGTATCTCGGAAAATAATACAAACAAACCCCCAAGCTGTGTTATTTTCCAAAATATAAATAAAACCCTGAGCTGTATCTCGGATAATAATAGAAATACACACACAAGCTGTGTTATTTTCAAAAATACAAATACAACCCACAGCTGTATCTCGGAAAATAATACAAATACACCCCCAAGCTGTGTTATTTTCAAAAATACAAACACAAACCTTAGCTGTATCTCAGAAAATAATACAAATACACCACCAAGCTGTGTTATTTTCAAAAATACAAATACAACCCTGAGCTCTAACTCGGAAAATAATACAAATAAACCCCCTAGCGGTGTTATTTTCAAAAATACAAATACAACCCTGAGCTGTATCTCAGAAAATAATACAAAAACACCCCCAAGGTGTGTTATTTTCAAAAATACAAATACAACCCTTAGCTGTATCTCGGAAAATAATACAAATACACACCCAAGCTGTCTTATTTTCAAAAATACATATAAAACACTGAGCGGTAACTCGGAAAATAATACAAATACACCCCCAAACTGTGTTATTTTCAAAAATACAAATAAAATCCTGAGCTTTATCTCGGAAAATAATACCAAAACACCCCCAAGCTGTTTTATTTTCAATAATACAAATACAACACTTAGCTGATTCTCAGAAAATAATACAAATACACCCCAAAGCTCTGTTATTTTCAGTAATGCAAATACAAACCTTAGCTGTATCTCGGAAAATAATACAAATACACCCCCAAGCTGTGTTATTTTCAAAAATACAAATAAAACCCTGAGCTGTATCTCGGAAAAGAATACAAATACACCCCCAATCTGTGTTATTTTCAAAAATCAAATACAACCGATAGCTTTATCTCGGAAAATAATACAAGTACACCCACAAGATATGTTATTTTCAAAAATGCAAATACAACCCTGAGCTGTATCTTGGAAAATAATACAAATACAACCCCAAGCTGTGTTATTTTCAAAAATACAAATACAACCCTTAGCTGTATCTCGGAAAATAATACAAATAAACACAAAAGCTGTGTTATTTTCAAAAATACAAATACAACCCTTAGCTGTATCATGAAAAATTATACATATACACCCCCAAGCTGTGTTATTTTCAAAAATACAAATACAGTCCTTAGCTGTATCTCGGAAAATAATACAAATACACCCCCAAGTTCGGTTATTATCAAAAATACAAATACAACCCTTAGCTGTATCTCGTAAAATAATACAAATACACTCCCAAGCTGTGTTATTTTCAAAAATACAAATACAACCCTGAGCTGTAACTCGGCAAATAATACAAATACACCCGCAAGCTGTGTTATTTTCCAAAATAAAAATACAACCCTTAGCTGTATCTCGGAAAATAATACAAACACAACCCCAAGCTGTGTAATTTTCAAAAATACAAATACAACCCTTAGCTGTATCTCGGAAAATAATACAAATACACCCCCAAGTTGTGTTATTTTCAAAAATACAAATACAGCCCTTAGCTGTATATCGGAAAATAATACAAAAGCACCCCCAAGCTGTGTTATTTTCCAAAACATAAATAAAACCCTGAGCTGCATCTCGTATAATAATAGAAATACACCCACAAGCTGTGTTATTTTCAAAAATACAAATACAACCCATAGCTGTATCTGGGAAAACAATACAAATACAACCCCAAGCTGTGTTATTTTCAAAAATACAAATACAACCCTTAGCTGTATCTCGGAAAATAATACAAATACACGCAAAAGCTGTGTTATTTTCAAAAATACAAATAGAAGCCTTAGCTGTATCTCGAAAAATAATACATATACGACCCCAATATCTGTTATTTTCAAAAATACAAATACAGCCCTTAGCTGTATCTCGAAAAATAATACAAATACAACCCCAAGCTGTCTTATTTTCAAAAATACAAATACAACCATGAGCTGTATCTCGAAAAATAATACAAATACACCCCCAAGCTGTGTTATTTTCAAAAATACAAATACAACCCTTTGCTGTATCTCAGAAAATAATACAAATACACCCCCAAGATATGTTATTTTCAAAAATACTAATACAACCCTTTTCTGTATCTCGGAAAGTAATACAAATACTCCCCCAAGCTCTGTTAATTTCAAAAACACAAATACAACCCACAGCTCTATCTAGGAAAATAATACATATACACCCCCAAGCTGTGTTACTTTCAAAAATACAAATACAATCCATAGCTGTATCTCGAAAAATAATACAAATACACCCCCAAGCTGTGTTATTTTCAAAAATACAAATACAACCCTTAGCTGTATCTCGGAAAATAATACAAATCCACCCCCAAGCTGTGTTATTTTCAGAAATACAAATACAACCCTGAGCTGTAACTCGGAAAATAATACAAATACACCCTCAAGCTGTGTTGTTTTCAAAAATACATGTACATCCCTGAGTGTACCTCGGAAAATAATACAAAAACACCACCAAGGTCTATTATTTTCAAAAATACAAATACAACCCATAGCTGTATCTCAGAATATAATACAAATACACCCCCAAGATGTGTTATTTTCAAAAATGCAAATACAACCCTTAGCTGTATCTCGGAAAATAATACAAATACACCCCCAGGATAGTTTATTTTCAACAATAAAAATACAACCCTTAGCTGTATCTCGGAAAATAATACAAATACACAACCAAGACGTATTATTTTCAAAAATACAAATACAACTCTTAGCTGTATCTGGGAAAATAATACAAATACACCCCCAAGCTGTGTTATTTTCCAAAATATAAATAAAACCCTGAGCTCTATCTCGGAAAAGAATACAAATACACCCCAAATCTGTGTTATTTTCAAAAATCAAATACAACCGATAGCTTTATCTCGGAAAATAATACAAGTACACCCACAAGATATGTTATTTTCAAAAATGCAAATACAACCCTTAGCTATATCTTTGAAAATAATACAAATACACCACCAAGCTGTGTTATTTTGAAAAATACAAATACAACCCTTAGCTGTATCTCGGAAAATAATACAAATAATCCCAAAAGCTGTGTTATTTTCAAAAATACAAATACAACCCTTAGCTGTATCATGAAAAATTATACATATACACCCCCAAGCTGTGTTGTTTTCAAAAATACAAATACAATCCTTAGCTGTATCTCGGAAAATAATACAAATACACACCCAAGTTCGGTTATTATCAAAAATACAAATACAACCCTTAGCTTTATCTCGGAAAATAATACATATAAACCCCCAAGCTGTGTTATTTTCAAAAATACAAATACAACCCTGAGCTGTATCTCGGAAAATAATACAAATACTCCCCCAAGCTGTGTTATTTTTAAAAATACAAATAAAATCATTAGCTGTATCTTGGAAAATAATACAAATACACAAACAAGCTGTGTTATTTTCAAAAATACAAATACAACCCTGAGCTGTAACTCGGAAAATAATACAAATACACAATCCAGCGGTCTTATTTTCAAAAATACAAATACAATCCTGAGCTGTATCTCGGAAAATAATACAAATACACCCCCAAGCTGTGTTATTTTCCAAAATACAGATACAACCCTTAGCTGTATCTTGGAAAATAATACAAATACACCCTGAAGCTGTGTTATTTTTAAAAATACAAATACAACCCTGAGCTGTATCTCGGAAAATAATACAAATACACCCCCAAGCTGTGTTATTTTCCAAAGTACAAATACAACCCTGAGCTGTATCGCGGAAAATAATACAAATACACCCCCAAGCTGTGTTATTTTCAAAAATACAAATACAAAACTTACCTGTATCTCGGAAAATAATATAAATACACACCCAAGCTGTGTTATTTTCAAAAATACAAATACAACCCTTAGCTCTATCTCAGAAAATAATAAAAATACCCCCCCTAAGATGTTTTATTTTCAAAAATACAAATACAACCCTTAGCTGTATCTCGGAAAATAATACAAACAAACACCCAAACTGTGTTATTTTCAAAAATACAAATACAACCCTGAGCTGTATCTCGGAAAATAATACAAATACACCCCAAAGCTGTGTTATTTTCAAAAATACAAATAAAATCCCTTAGCTGTATCTTGTAAAATAATACAAATACACCCCAAGCTGTGTTATTTTCAAAAATACTAATACAAGCCTTAGCTGTATCTCGGAAAATAATACAAATACACCCCCAAGTTGTGTTATTTTCAAAAATACAAATACAGCCCTTAGCTATATATCGGAAAATAATACAATTACAAACCCACGCTGTGTTATTTTCCAAAATACAAATAAAAACCTTATCTGTAACTGGGGAAATAATACAAATACACCCCCAAGCTGTGTTATTTTCAAAAATACAAATAAAACCATTAGCTGTATCTCGGAAAATACTACAAATACACCCAAATGCTGCGTTATTTTCAAAAATACAAATACAACCCTTAGCTGTATCTCGTAAAATAATACAAATACACACCCAAGTTCTGTTATTTTCAATAACAGAAATAAAACCCAAAGCTGTATCTCGGAACATAATATAAATATACCCCCAATCTGTGTTATTTTCAAAAATACAAATACAACCCTTAGCTCTATCTCGGAAAATAATACATATACACCCCCAAGCTAAGTTAATTTCAAAAATACAAATACAACCCACAGCTCTATCCCGGAAAATAATACAAATACACCACCACGCTGTGTTATTTTCCAAAATACAAATAAAAACCTTATCTGTATCTGGGAAAATAATACAAATACACCCCCAAGCTGAGTTATTTTCAAAAATACAAATAAAACCATTAGCTGTATCTCGGAAAATAATAAAAAATACACCCCAAAGCTGCGTTATTTTCAAAAATACAAATACAACCCTTAGCTGTATCTCGGAAAATAATACAAATACACCCCCAAGCTGTGTTATTTTCAATAATAGAAATAAAACCCAAAGCTGTATCTCGGAAAATAATATAAATACACCCACAATCTGTGTTATTTTCAAAAATACAAATACAACCCCTAGCTGTATCTCAGAAAATAATACAAATACACCCCCAAGATGTGTTATTTTAAAAAATGCAAATACAACCCTTAGCTGTATCTCGCAAAATAATACAAATACACACCCAAGCTCTGTTAATTTCAAAAATACAAATACAACCCTTAGCTGTATCTCGGAAAATAATACAAATACACCCCCAAGCTGTGTTATTTTCAAAAATACAAATACAGCCCTGAGCGGTATCTCGGAAAATAATACAAATACACCCCCAAGTTGTGTTATTTTTAAAAATACAAATACAGCCCTTAGCTGTATATAGGAAAATAATACAAATACACCACCAAGCTCTGTTATTTTCCAAAATACAAATACAAACCTTATCTGTATCTGGGAAAATAATACAAATACACCACCAAGCTGTGTTATTTTCAAAAATACAAATGCAACCATTAGCTGTATCTCGGTAAATAATACAAATACACCCCAAAGCTGTGTTATTTTCAAAAATACAAATACAACCCTTAGCTGTATCTCGGAAAATAATACAAATACACACCCAAGTTCTGTTATTTTCAATAATACAAATACAACCCTTAGCTGTATCTCGGAAAATAATACAAATACTCCCCCAAGCTCTGTTAATTTCAAAAACACAAATACAACCCACAGCTCTATCTCGGAAAATAATACAAATACACCCCCAAGCTGTGTTATTTTCAAAAATACAAATACAACCCTGAGCTGTAACTCGGAAATTAATACAAATACACGCCCAAGCTCTGTTATTTTCAAAAATACAAATACAACCCTTAACTGTATCTCGGAAAATAATACAAATACACGCCCAAGCTCTGTTATTTTCAATAATACAAATAACACCCTTAGCTGTATCTCGGAAAATGATACAAATACACACACAAGCTCTGTTATTTTCAAAAATAGAAATAAAACCCAAAGCTGTATCTCGGAAAATAATACAAATACACCCCCAAGCTGTGTTATTTTCAAAAATACAAATAAAACCATTAGCTGTATCTCGGAAAATAATATAAATACACCCCCAATCTGTGTTATTTTCAAAAATACAAATACAACACTTAGCTGTATCTCAGAAAATAATAAAAATACAACCCCAAGATGTGTTATTTTCAAAAATTCAAATACAACCCTTAGCTGTATCTCGAAAAATAATACAAATATACCCCCAAGCTCTGTTAATTTCAAAAATACAAATAAAACCCACAGCTGTATCTCGGAAAATAATAAAAATACACCCCCAGGCTGTGTTATTTTCAACAATACAAATAGAGCCCTTAGCTGTATCTCAGAAAATAATACAAATACACCCAGAAGATCGTTTATTTTCAACAATAAAAATACAACCCTTAGCTGTATCTCGGAAAATAATACAAATACACCCCCAAGTTGTGTTATTTTCAAAAATACAAATACAACTGTTAGATGTATCTCGGAAAATAATACAAATACACACCCAAGCTGTGTTATTTTCCAAAATATAAATAAAGCCCTGAGCTGTATCTCGGATAATAATAGAAATACACACACAAGCTGTGTTATTTTCAAAAACAAAAATACAACCCATAGCTGTATCTGGGAAAATAATACAAATACACCCCCAAGCTGTGTTATTTTCAAAAATACAAATACAGACATTAGCTGTATCTCGGAAAATAATACAAATACACCACCAAGCTGTGTTATTTTCAAAAATACAAATACAACACTGAGCTGTAACTCGGAAAATAATACAAATAAACACCCCAAAGGTGTTATTTTCAAAAATAAAAATACAACCCTCAGCTGTATCACGGAAAATAATACAAAAACACCCCCAAGCTGTGTTATTTTCAAAAATACAAATACAACCCTTAGCTGTATCTCGGAAAATAATACAAATAAACACCCAAGCTGTGTTATTTTCAAAAATACATATACAATCCTGAGCTGTAAGTCGGAAAATAATACAAAGACACCACCAAGCTGTGTTATTTTCAAAAATACAAATAAAACCCTGAGCTGTATCTCGGAAAATAATACCAAAAAACCCCCAAGCTGTTTTATTTTCAGAAATACAAATACAACCCTTAGCTGTATCTCAGAAAATAATACAAATACACCCCAAAGCTCTGTTATTTTCAGTAATACAAATACAAACCTTAGCTGTATCTTGGAAAATAATACAAATACACCCCCAATCTGTGTTATTTTCAAAAATCAAATACAACCCTTAGCTGTATCTCGGAAAATAATACAAGTACACACACAAGATGTGTTATTTTCAAAAATACGAATACAGCCCTTAGCTGTATATGGGAAAATAATACAAAAACACCCCCAAACAGTGTTATTTTCCGAAATACAAATACAAACCTTATCTGTATCTGGGAAAATAATACAAATACACCCCCAAGCTGTGTTATTTTCAAAAATACAAATACAACCCTGAGCTGTATCTCAGAAAATAATACAAATACACCCCTAAGCTCGTTTATTTTCAAAAATACAAATACAACTCTTAGCTGTATCTCGGAAAATAATACAAATACACCCCCAAGCTGTGTTATTTTCAAAAATACAAATACAACCATGAGCTGTATCTCGGAAAATAATACAAATACACCTCCAAGATGTGTTATTTTCAAAAATACAAATACAAACCTTAGCTGTATCTCGGAAAATAATATAACTACACACCCAAGCTGTGTTATTTTCAAAAATACAAATACAACCCTTTGCTGTATCTCAGAAAATAATACAAATACACCCTCAAGATATGTTATTTTCAAAAATACAAATACAACCCTTTGCTGTATCTCGGAATATAATACAAATATTCCCCCAAGCTCTGTTAATTTGAAAAACACAAATAAAACCCACAGCTCTATCTCGGAAAATAATACAAATACACCCCCAAGCAGTGTTATTTTCAAAAATACAAATACAACCCATAGCTATATCTCGGAAAATAATACAAATACACCCCCAAGCTGTGTTATTTTCAAAAATACAAATACAACCCTTAGCTGTATCTCGGAAAATAATACAAATACACCACGAAACTGTGTTATTTTCAAAAACACAAATATAAACCTTAGCTGTATCTCGGAAAATAATATAAATACACCCCCAATCTGTGTTATTTGCAAAAATACAAATACAACCCTTAGCTGTATATCAGAAAATCATACAAATACACCCCCAAGATGTGTTATTTTCAAAAATACAAATACAACACACAGCTGTATCTTGAAAAATAATACAAATACACCCCCAAGCTGTGTCATTTTCATAAAAACAAATACAACCCATAGCAGTATCTCGCAAAATAATACAAATACCTCCCCAAGCTGTGTTATTTTCAAAAATACAAATACAACCCTTCACTGTATCTCGGAAGATAATACAAATACACCCAAAAGCTGTGTTATTTTCAAAAATACAAATACAACCCTTAGCTGTATCTCGAAAAATAATACATATACACCCCCAAGCTCTGTTATTTTCAAATATACAAACACAGCCCTTAGCTGTATATTGGAAAATAATACAAATACACCCCCAAGCTGTGTTATTTTCCAAAATACAAATACAACCCTGAGCTGTATCCCGGAAAATAATACAAATACACACCCAAGCTGTGTTATTTTCAAAAATACAAATACAACCCTGAGCTTTAACTCGGAAAATAATACACATACACCCCAAGCTGTGTTATTTTCAAAAATACATATACATCCCTGAGCTGTATCTCGGACAATAATACAAAAACACCCCCAAGCTGTGTTATTTTCAAAAATACAAATACAACCCTTAGCTGTATCTCGGAAAATAATACAAATACACCCCCAAGCTCTGTTATTTTCAATAATACAAATACAACGCTTAGCTGTACTCGGAAAATGATACAAATACACCCCCAAGCTGTGTTATTTTCAAAAATAGACATAAAACCCAAAGCTGTATCTCGGAAAATAATATAAATACACGCCCAAGCTGTGTTATTTTCAAAAATACAAATACAAACCTTCGCTGTATCTCGGAAAATAATATAAATAGACCCCCAAACTGTGTTATTTTCAAAAATACAAATACAACCCTTAGCTGTATCTCGGAAAATAATACAAATACACCCCCAAGATGTGTTATTTTCAAAAATACAAATACAACCCTTAGCTCTATCTCGGAAAATAATACAAATACACCCCCAAGCTCTGTTAATTTCAAAAATACAAATAAAACCCACAGCTGTATCTCGGAAAATAATACAAATACACCCACAAGCTGTGTTATTTTCAACAATACAAATACAGCCCTTAGCTGTATCTCAGAAAATAATACAAATACACCCCCAAGATAGTTTATTTTCAAAAATACATATACAACCTGAGCTGTAACTTGGAAAATAATACAAATACACCCACAGGCTGTTTTATTTTCAAAAATACAAATAAAACCCTGAGCTGTATCTCGGAAAATAATACCAAAACACCCCAAAGCTGTTTTATTTTCAAAAATACAAATACAACCCTTAGCTGTATCTCGGAAAATAATACAAATAAACCCAAAAGCTGTGTGATTTTCAAAAATACAAATAAAACCCTTAGCTGTGTCATGAAAAATTATACATATAAAACCCCTAGCTGTGTTATTTTCAAAAATAAAAATACAGCCCTTAGCTGTATCTCAGAAAATAATACAAATACACCCTCAAGCTGTGTTATTTTCCAAAACACAAATACAACCCTTAGCTGTATCTCGGAAAATAATACAAATACACCCCCAAGTTGTGTTATTTTCAAAAATACAAATACAACCCTTAGCTGTATATCGGAAAATAATACAAGAACACCCCAAAACTGTGTTATTTTCCAAAATACAAATACAAACCTTATCTGTATCTGGGAAAATAATACAAATACACCCCCAAGCTTTGTTATTTTCAAAAATACAAGTACAAACCTGAGCTGTATCTCGGAAAATAATACAAATACACACCCAAGCTGTGTTATTTTCAAAAATACAAATACAACCCAGAGCTGTATCTCGGAAAATAAAACAAATACACCCCAAAGCTGTGTTATTTTCCAAAATACAAATACAGCCCTTGGCTGTATCTCAGAAAATAATACAAATACACACCTAAGCTCGTTTATTTTCAAAAATACAAATACAACTCTAAGCTGTATCTCGGAAAATAATACAAATACACCCCCAAGCTGTGTTATTTTGCAAAATACAAATACAACCCTGCGCTGTATCTCGGAAAATAATTCAAATACACCCCCAAGCTGTGTTATTTTCAAAAATACAAATACAACACATAGCTGTATCTTGGAAAATAATACAAATACACCCTCAAGCTGTGTTATTTTCAAAACTACATATACAATCCTGAGCTGTAACTCGGAAAATAATACAAATACACCCCCAAGTTGTGTTATTTCCAAAAATACAAATAAAACCCTGAGGTGTATCTCGGAAAATAATAACAAAACAACCCACAGCTGTTTTATTTTCAAAAATACAAATGCAACCCTTAGCTGTATCTCGGAAAATAATACAAATACACCGCAAAGTTCTGTTATTTTCAATAATACAAATACAAACCTTAGCTGTACCTCGGAAAATAATACAAACACACCACCAAGCTGTGTTATTTTCAAAAATAAAAATACAACCCTTAGCTGTATCTAGGAAAATAATACAAATACACCCCCAATCTGTTTTATTTTCAAAAATCAAACTAAATCGATAGCGTTATCTCTGAAAATAATACAAGTACACCCACAAAATATGTTATTTTCAAAAATGAAAATACAGCCCTTAGCTGTTTCTTTGAAAATAATTCAAATACACACCCAAGCTGTGTTATTTTCAAAAATACAAACACAACCCTTAGCTGTATCTAGGAAAATAATACAAATACACATAAAAGCTGTTTTATTTTCAAAAATACAAATACAACCCTTAGCTGTATCTCGAAAAATAATACATATACACCCCCAAGCTCTGTTATTTTCAAAAATACAAATACAGCCCTTAGCTGTATCTCAGAAAATAATACAAATACACCGCCAAGATATGTTATTTTCAAAAATAAAAATACAACCCTTTGCTGTATCTCGGAAAATAATACAAATACTCCCCCAAGCTCTGTTATTTTGAAAAACACAAATACAACCCACAGCTCTATCTCGGATAATAATACAGATACACCCCCAAGCTGTGTTATTTTCAAAAATACAAATACAACCCATAGCTGTATCTCGGAAAATAATACAAATACACCCCCAAGCTGTGTTATTTTCAAAAATACAAACACAACCCTTAGCTGTATCTCGGAAAATAATACAAATAAACACAAAAGCTGTGTTATTTTCAAAAATACAACTACAACCCTTAGCTGTATCAAGAAAAATTATACATATACACACCCAATCTGTGTTATTTTCAAAAATACATATACAGCCCTTAGCTGTATCTCCGAAAATAACACAAATACACCCACATGCTCGGTTATTTTCAAAAATACAAATACAACCCTTAGCTGTATCTCGGAAAATAATACAAATACATTCCCAAGCTGTGTTATTTTCAAAAATACAATTACAACCATTAGCTGTATCTCGGAAAATAATACAAATACACTCTCACGCTGTGTTATTTTCCAAAATACAAATGCAACCCTTAGCTGTATCTCAGAAAATAACACAAATACACCCCCAAGCTGTGTTATTTTCAAAAATACAAACACACCCCTAAGCTGTATCTCGGAAAATAATACAAATACACCCCCAAGTTGTGTTATTTTCAAAAATACAAATACAGCCCTTCGGTGTATATCGGAAAATAATACAAATACACCCCCAAGCTGTGTTATTTTCAAAAATACAAATAGAGCCCTTAGCTGTATCTCGGAAAATAATACAAATACACCCCCAATCTGTGTTATTTTCAAAAATAGAAATAAAAACCTTAGCTGTATCTCGGAAAATAATACAAAAATACCCCAAAGCTGTGTTATTTTCCAACATACAAACACAACCCTTAGCTTTATCTCGTAAAATAATACAAATACACCCCCAAGCTCGTTTATTTTCAAAAATACAAATACAACCCTTAGCTGTATCTCGGAAAACAGTAAAAATACACCCCCAAGCTGTGTTAGTTTCCAAAATACAAATACAACCCTGAGCTGTATCTCGGAAAGTAATACAAAGACAACACCAAGCTGTATTATTTTCAAAAATATAAATAAAACCCTGAGCTGTTTCTCGGATAATAATAGAAATACACCCCCAAGCTGTGTTATTTTCAAAAATAAAAACACATCCCTGAGCTATATCTCGGAAAATAATACAAATACACCGCCAAGCTGTGTTATTTTCAAAAATACAAATACAACACATAGCAGTATCTCGGAAAATAATACAAATACACCACGAAGTTGTGTAATTTTCAAATATACAAATACAACCCTTAGCTGTATCTCAGAAAATAATACAAAGACTGCCCCAAGCTCTGTTATTTTCAAAAATACAAATACAACCCTTAGCTGTATCTCGGAAAGTAAAAATTACACACAACCAATCTGTGTTATTTTCAAAAATACAAATACAGCCCTTAGCTGTATCTCGGAAAATAATACAAATACACCCCCAATCTGTGTTATTTTCAAAAATAGAAATACAAACCTTAGCTGTATATCGGAAAATAATACAGAAACACCCCAAAGCTGTGTTATTTTCCAAAATACAAACACAACCCTTAGCTTTATCTGGTAAAATAATACAAATACACCCCCAAGCTGGTTTATTTTCAAAAATACAAATACAACCCTTAGCTCTACCTCGGAAAATAATAAAAATACACCCCCAAGCTGTGTTAGTTTCCAAAATACAAATACAACCCTGAGCTGTATCTCGGGTAATAATAGAAATACACCCCCAAGCTCTGTTATTTTCAAAAATACAAATACAACACTTAGCTGTATCTCGGAAAATAATACAAATACACCCCCAAGCTGTGTTATTTTCAAAAATACAAATACAATCCTTAGCTGTATCTCGGAAAATAATACAAACACAACACCAAGCTGTCCTATTTTCAAAAATACAAATACAACCCTGAGCAGTAACTCGGAAAATAATACAAATACACCCCCAAGCTGTGTTATTTTCAAAAATACAAATACAACCCTGAGCTGTATCTAGGAAAATAATGCAAAAACACGACCAAGCTTTGTTATTTTCAAAAATACAAATACAACCCTTAGCTGTATCTCCGAAAATAATACAAATACACCCCCAAGCTCTGTTATTTTCAATAATACAAATACAACCCACAGCTGTATCTCGGAAAATAATACAAATACACCACCAAGCTGTGTTATTTTCAAAAATACAAATACAGCCCTTAGCTGTATCTCGGAAACTAAAACAAATTCATCCCCAAGCTCGTTTATTTTCAAAAATACAAATACAACCCTTAGGTGTATCGCGGAAAATAATAAAAATAAACTCACAAGCTGTGTTATTTTCTAAAATACAAATACAACCCTGAGCTGTATCTCGGAAAATAATACAAATACACCCCCAAGCTGTGTTATTTTCAAAAATACAAATACAACCCATAGCTGTATCTTGGAAAATAATACAAATACACCCCCAAGCTGTGTTATTTTCAAAAATACAAATACAACCCTGAGCTGTATCTCGGAAAATAATACAAACACACCCCCAAGCTGTGTTATTTTCAAAAATACAAATACAACCCAAAGCTGTATCTTGGAAAATAATACAAATACACCCCCAAGCTGTGTTATTTTCCAAAATACAAATACAACCCTGAGCTGTATCTCGTAAAATAATACAAATACACCCCCAAGCTGTGTTATATTCAAAAATACAAATAAAACCCATAACTGTATCTTGGAAAATAATACAAGTACACCCCCAAGCTGTGTTATTTTCAAAAATACAAATACAACCCTGAGCTACATCTCGTATAATAATAGAAATACACCCGCTAGCTGTGTTATTTTCAAAAATACAAATAAAACTCTTAGCTGTATCTCGGAAAATAATAGAAATAAACCACCAAGCTGTGTTATTTTCCAAAACACAAATAAAACCCTGAGCTGTATCTCGGATAATAATAGAAATACACCCCCAAGCTGTGTTATTTTCCAAAACACAAATAAAACCCTGAGCTGTATCTCGGAAAATAATAAAAAATACACCCCCAAGATGTGTTATTTTCAAAAATATAAATACAACCCTGAGCTGTTTCTCGGATAATAATAGAAAAACACCCCCAAGCTGTGTTATTTTCAAAAATAAAAATACAACCCTGAGCTGTATCTCGGAAAATACTACAAAAACACCATCAAGCTGTGTTATTTTCAAAAATACAAATACAACCCTTAGCTGTATCTCGGAAAATAATACAAATACACCCCCAATCTTTGTTATTTCAATAATACAAATACAACCCTTTGCTGTATCTTGGAAAATAATACAAATACATCCCCAATCTGTGTTATTTTCAAAAATAGACATAAAAACCTTACCTGTATCTCGGAAAATAATACAAAAATACCCCAAAGCTGTGTTATTTTCAAAAATACAAATACAGCCCTTAGCTGTATCTCGGAATATAATACAAATACACCCGCAAGCACGGTTATTTTCAATTATACATATAAACCCTTAGCTGTATCTCGGAAAATAATACAAATACACCCCCAAGTTGCATTATTTTCAAAAATACAAATACAATCCTGAGCTGTATCTCGGAAACTAATACAAATACACTCACACGCTGTGTTATTTTCCAAAATAGAAATACAACCCTTAAGTGTATCTCGGAAAATAATACAAATACACCCCCAAGCTGTGTTATTTTCAAAAATACAAATACAACACTTAGCTGTATCTCGGAAAATAATACAAACACACACCCACGCTGTATTATGTTCCAATATACAAATAAAACCCTGAGCTGTATCTCGGATACTAATAGAAATACACCCCCAATCTGTGTTATTTTCAAAAATGGAAATACAAAGCTTAGCTGTATCTCGGAAAATAATACAGAAATACCCCAAAGCTGTGTTATTTTCCAAAATACAAACACAACCCTTAGCTTTATCTCGTAAAATAATACAAATACACCCCCAAGCTCGTTTATTTTCAAAAATACATATACAACCCTTAGCTGTATCTCGGAAAACAATAAAAATACACCCCCAAGCTGTGTTAGTTTCCAAAATACAAATACAACCCTGAGCTGTATCTCGGAAAATAATACAAATACACCCACAAGATGTGTTATTTTCAAAAATACAAATACATCCCTAAGCTTTATCTCGGAAAATATTACAGATACTCCCACAAGCTCTGTTATTTTAAAAAATACAAATACAATCCACAGCTATATCTCGGAAAATAATACAAATACACAACCAAGCTGTGTTATTTTTAAAAATACAAATACAGCCCTTAGCTGTATCTCGGAAAATAATACAAATACATCCCCAAGCTCGTTTATTTTCAAAAATACAAATACAACCCTTAGCTGTATCTCGGAAAATAATACAAATACACCCAGAAGCTGTGTTATTTTCCAAAACACAAATACAACCCTGAGCTGTATCTCGGAAAATAATACAAATACACCCCCAAGCTGTGTTATTTTCAAAAATACAAATACAACCCATAGCTGTATCTTGGAAAATAATACAAATACACCCCCAAGATGTGTTATTTTCAAAAATACAAATACAACCCTGAAATGTATCTCAGAAAATAATACAAATACACCCCCAAGCAGTCTTATTTTCAAAAATACAAATAAAACCCATAGCAGTATCTCGGAAAATAATAGAAATACACCCCCAAGCTGTGTTATTTTAATAAATACAAATACAACCCTTAGCTGTATCTCGGAAAATAATACAAATACACCCCCAATGTGCGTTATTTTTAAAAATACAAATACAACACTTAGCTGTATCTCGGAAAATAATACAAATACACCCACAAGCTCTGTTATTTTCCAAAATACAAATACAACCCTGAGCTGTATCTCGGAAAATAATACAAATACACCACCAAGCTGTGTTATTTTCAAAAATACAAATAAAACCCATAACTGTATCTTGGAAAATAATACAAATACACCCCAAGCTGTGTTATTTTCAAAAATACAAATACAACCCTGAGCTGTATCTCGGATAATAATAGAAATACACCCCCAAGCTGTGTTATTTTCAAAAATAGAAATAAACCAATGCCGGTATCTCGGAAAATAATACAAATACACCCCCAAGCTGTGTTATTTTCAAAAATAAAAATACAAACCTTAGCTGTGTCTCGAAAAATAATACGTATAAACCCCCAATCTGTGTTAATTTTCAAAAGTACAAATAGAGCCCTTAGCTGTATCTTGGAAAATAATACAAATACACCCCCAAGCTCGTTTATTTTCAAAAATACAAATACAACCCATAGATGTATCTCGGAAAAAAATAAAAATACACCCCCAAGCGGTGTTAGTTTCCAAAATACAAATACAACCCTGAGCTGTATCTCGGAAAATAATACAAATACACCCCCAAGCTGTGTTATTTTCCAAAACACAAATAAAACCCTGAGCTGTATCTCGGAAAATAATGCAAAAACACGACCAAGCTTTGTTATTTTCAAAAATACAAATACAACCCTTAGCTGTATCTCCGAAAATAATACAAATACACCCCCAAGCTCTGTTATTTTCAATAATACAAATAAAACCCTTAGCTGTATCTCGGAAAAAAATACAAAAACACCACCAAGCTGTGTTATTTTCAAAAATAGAAATACAAACCTTAGCTGTATCTCGGAAAATAATACAAAAATACCCCCAAGCTGTGTTTTTTTCAAAAATACAAATACAACCCACAGCTCTATCTCGGAAAATAATACAAATACACCACCAAGCTGTTTTATTTTCAAAAATACAAATACAGCCCTTAGCTGTATCTCGGAAAATAAAACAAATTCATCCCCAAGCTCGTTTATTTTCAAAAATACAAATACAACCCTTAGGTGTATCTCGGAAAATAATAAAAATAAACTCACAAGCTGTGTTATTTTCTAAAATACAAATACAACCCTGAGCTGTACCTCGGAAAATAATACAAATACACCCCCAAGCTGTGTTATTTTCAAAAACACAAATACAACCCATAGCTGTATATTGGAAAATAATACAAATACACCCCCAAGCTGTGTTATTTTCAAAAATACAAATACAACCCTGAGATGTATCTCGGAAAATAATACATATACACCCCCAAGCTGTGTTATTTTCAAAAACACAAATACAACCCATAGCAGTATCTCGGAAAATAACAGAAATACTCCCCCAAGCTGTGTTATTTTAATAAATACAAATACAACCCTGAGCTGTATCTCAGAAAATAATACAAATACACCCCCAAGCTGTGCTATTTTCCAAAATACAAATACAACCCTGAGCTGTATCTCATAAAATAATACAAATACACCCCCAAGCTGTGTTATTTTCAAAAATACAAATAAAACCCATAACTGTATCTTGGAAAATAATACTAGTAAACCCCCAAGCTGTGTTATTTTCAAAAATACAAATACAACCCTGAGCTGCATCTCGTATAATAATAGAAATACTCCCCCAAGCTGTGTTATTTTCAAAAATACAAATAAAACTCTTAGCTGTATCTCGGAAAATAATAGAAATAAACCACCAAGCTGTGTTATTTTCCAAAACACAAATAAAACCCTGAGCTGTATCTCGGATAATAATAGAAATACACACCCAAGCTGTGTTATTTTCAAAAATACAAATAAAACCCATAACTGTATCTCGGAAAATAATAAAAATACACCCCCAAGCTGTGTTATTTTCAAAAATACAAATAAAATCCTTAGCTGTATCTCGGAAAATAATACAAATACACCCCCAAGCTGTGTTATTTTCCAAAACACAAATAAAACCCTGAGCTGTATCTCGGATAATAATAGAAATACACACGCAAGCTGTGTTATTTTCAAAAATACAAATACAACCCTTAGCTGAATCTCGGAAAATAATAAAATACACCCCCAAGCTTTGTTATTTCAATAATACAAATACAACCCTTAGCTGTATCTCTTAAAATAATATAAATACATCCCCAATCTGTGTTATTTTCAAAAATAGAAATACAAACCTTACCTGTATCTCGGAAAATAATACAAAAATACCCCAAAGCTGTGTTATTTTCAAAAATACAAATACAACCCTGAGATGTATCTCGGAAAATAATACAAATACACCCCCAAGCTCGGTTATTTTCAAATATACATATAAACCCTTAGCTGTATCTCGGAAAATAATACAAATACACACCCAAGTTGCATTATTTTCAAAAATACAAATACAACCCTGAGCTGTATCTCGGAAACTAATACAAATACACCCACAAGCTGTGTTATTTTCCAAAATAGAAATACAACCCTTAAGTGTATCTCGGAAAATAATACAAATACACCACCAAGCTGTGTTATTTTCAAATATACAAATACAACCCATAGCAGTATCTCGGAAAATAATACAAATACACCCCCAAGCTGTGTTATTTTCAAAAATACAAATACAACCCATAGCTGTATCTTGGAAACTAATACAAATACAAACCCAAGATGTGTTATTTTCAAAAATACAAATACAACCCTGAGATGTATCTCGGAAAATAATACAAATACACCCCCAAGCTGTGTTATTTTCAAAAATACAAATACAACCCATAGCAGTATCTCGGAAAATAATAGAAATACACCCCCAAGCTGTGTTATTTTAATAAATAAAAAAAAACCCTTAGCTGTATCTCGGAAAATAATACAAATACACCCCCAAGGTGCGTTATTTTTAAAAATACAAATACAACACTTAGCTGTATCTCAGAAAATAATACAAATACACCCCCAAGCTGTGTTATTTTCCAAAATACAAATACAACCCTGAGCTATATCTCGGAAAATAATACAAATACACCCCCAAGCTGTGTTATTTTCAAAAATACAAATAAAACCCATAACTGTATCTTGGAAAATAATACTAGTAAACCCCCAAGCTGTGTTATTTTCAAAAATACAAAAACATCCCTGAGCTGTATCTCGGAAAATAATACAAATACTCCCCCAAGCTGTGTTATTTTCAAAAATACAAATACTACCTACAGCTGTATCTCGGAAAATAATACAAATACACTCCCAAGCTGTGTTATTTTCAAAAATACAAATGCAACCCATAGCTGTATCTTGGAAAATAATACAAATACAACACCAAGGTGTGTTATTTTGAAAAATACAAATACAACCCTGATCTGTATCTCGGAAAATAATACAAATACACCCCCAAGTTGTGTTATTTTCAAAAATACAAATACAAACCTTAGCTGTATCTCAGAAAATAATACAAATACACCCCCAAGCTGTGTTATTTTCCAAAATACAAATAAAACCCTGTGCTGTATCTCAGATAATAATAGAAATACACCCCCAAGCTGTGTTATTTTCGAAAATACAAATACAACCCATAGCTGTATCACGGAAAATAATACAAATACACCCCCAAGCTGTGTTATTTTCAAAAATACAAATACAATTTTTACCTGTATCTCAGAAAATAGTACAAATACACCACCAAGCTGTGTTATTTTCAAAAATACAAATACAACCCTGAGCTGCAACTCGGAAAATAATACAAAAACACCCCCAAGCTGTGTTATTTTCAAAAATACAAATACAACCCTTAGCTGTATCTCGGAACATAATACAAATATACCCCAAAGCTCCGTTATTTTCAAAAATAAAAATACAAACCTTAGCTGTATCTCCGAAAATATTAAAAATACACCCCCAAGCTGAGTTATTTTCAAAAATACAAATACAGCTCTTAGCTGTATCTCGGAAAATAATACATATACACCCCCAAATTGCGTTATTTTGAAAAATAGAAATACAAGCCTTAGCTGTATCTCAGAAAATAATTAAAAAAAAACCCCCAAGCTGCGTTATTTTCCACAATACAAATACAACCGTGAGCTGTATCTGGAAAAATAATACAAATACACCACCAAGCTGTGTTATTTTCAAAAATACAAATACAACCCGGAGCTATATCTCGGAAAATAATACAAATACACCACCAAGCTGTGTAATTTTCAAAAATACAAATACAACCCTTAGCTGTATCTCAGAAAATAATAAAAATACACCCCCAAGCTCTGTTATTTTCAAAAATACAAATACAACCCACAACTGTATCTCGGAAAATAATACAAATACACGCCAAAGCTGTTTTATTTTCAAAAATACAAATACAGCCCTTAGCTGTATCTCAGAAAATAATACAAGTACACCCCCATGCTCGTTTATTTTCAAAAATACAAATACAACCCTTAGCTGTATCTTGGAAAATAATACAAATACACCCCCGAGCTGTGTTATTTTACAAAATACAAATACAACCCTGAGCTGTATCTCGGAAAATAATACAAATACACCCCCCAGCTGTGTTATTTTCAAAAATACAAATAAAACCCATAGCTGAATCTTGGAAAATAGTACAAATACACCCCCAAGCTGTGTTATTTTCAAAAATACGAATACAACCCTGAGCTGTATCTCGGAAAATAATACAAATACACCACCCAGCTGTGTTATTTTCAAAAAAGAAATACAACCCATAGCAGTATCTCGGAAAATAATACAAATACACCCACAAGCTGTGTTATTTTCAAAAATACAAATACAACCCAGAGCTTTATCTTGGAAAATAATACAAATACACCCACAAGGTGTGTTATTTTCAAAAATACAAATACAACCCTTAGCTGTATCTCGGAAAATAATACAAATGCACCCCAAGCTGTGTTATTTTCAAAAATACAAATACAACCCTTAGCTGTATTTCGGAAAATAATACAAATACACCCCCAAGCTGTGTTATTTTCAAAAATACAAATAAAACGCTTAGCTCTATCTCGGAAAATAATACAAATAAACCCCCAAGCTGTGTTATTTTCCAAAACACAAATGAAACCCTGAGCTGTATCTCGGTTAATAATAGAAATACACCCCCAAGCTGTGTTATTTTCAAAAATACAATTATAACCCTTAGCTGTATCTCGGAAAATAATACAAATACACCCCCAAGATGTGTTATTTTCAAAAATACAAATACAATCCTTAGCTGTATCTCGGAAAATAATACAAATACACCACCAAGCTGTGAAATTTTCAAAAATACAAATACAACACTTAGCTGTATCTCGGAAAATAATACAAATACACCCAAACGATCTGTTATTTTCAATAATACAAATACATCCCTTAGCTGTATCTCGGAAAATAATACAAATACGCCCCCAAGCTGTGTTATTTTAATAAATACAAATACAACCCTTAGCGGTATCTCGGAAAATAAAACAAATACACCCTTAAGCTGTGTTATTTTCCAAAATACAAATACAACCCTGAGCTGTATCTCGGAAAATAATACAAAAACACCCCCAAGCTCTGTTATTTTCAAAAATACAAATAAAACCCACAGCTGTATCTCTGAAAATAATACAAATACACCACCAAGCTGTGTTATTTTTAAAAATACAAATACAGCCCTTAGGTGTATCTCGAAAAATAAAACAAATACATCCCCAAACTCGTTTATTTTCAAAAATACAAATACAACCATTAGCTGTATCTCTGAAAATAATACAAATACACCACCAAGCTGTGTTATTTTCCAAAATACAAATACAACCCTGAGCTGTATCTCGGAAAATAATACAAATACACCGACAAGCTGTGTTATTTTCAAAAATACAAATACAACCCATAGCTGTATCGTGGAAAATAATATAAATACACCCCCAAGCTGTGTTATTTTCAAAAATACAAATACAACCCTGAGCTGTATCTAGGAAAATAATAAAAATACAGCCCCAATCTGCGTTATTTTCAAAAATACAAATACAACCCACAGCTGTATCTTGGAAAATAATACAAATACACCCCAAAGCTGTGTTATTTTCAAAAATACAAATAAAGCCCTTAGCTATATCTCAGAAAATAATACAAATACACCCCCAAGCTCGTTTATTTTCAAAAATACAAATACAACCCTTAGTTGTATCCCGGAAAATAATACAAATACACCCCCAAGCTGTGTTATTTTGCAAAATGCAAATACAACCCTGAGCTCTATCTCGGAAAATAATACAAATATACCGCCAAGCTGTGTTATTTTCAAAAATACAAATACATCCCATAGCTGTACCTTGGAAAATAATACAAATACACCCCAAAGCTGTGTTATTTTCTAAAATACAAATACAACCCTGAGCACTAACTCGGAAAATGATACAAATACACCCCCAAGCTGTGTTATTCTCAAAAATACAAATACATACCTCAGCTGTATCTCGGAAAATAATATATATGCACCCCCAAGCTGTGTTATTTCCAAAAATACAAATACAACCCTTAGGTGTATCTCGGAAAATAATACAAATACACCCCCAAGGTGTGTTATTTTCAAAAATACAAATACAACCCTTAGCTGTATCTCGGAAAATAATGCAAATACACCCCGAAGCTCTGTTATTTTCAAAAATACAAATACAACCCACAGCTGTATCTCGGAAAATAATACAAATAAACCACGAAGCTGTGTTCTTTTTAACAATACAAATACAACCCTTAGCTCTATCTCGGAAAATAATACAAATACACCCACAAGCTCGTTTATTTTCAAAAATACAAATACAACCCTTAGCTGTATCTTGGAAAATAATACAAATATACCCCCAAGCTGTGTTATTTTGCAAAATACAAACACAACCCATAGCTGTATCTCGGAAAATAATACAAAAACACCCCCAAGCTGTGCTATTTTCAAAAATAGAAATAAAACCCTTAGCTGTATCTCGGAAAATAATACAAATACACCCCCATGCTGTGTTATTTTCCAAAATATAAATACAACCCTGAGCTCTATCTCGGAAAATAATACAAATACACCCCCAAGCTGTGCTATTTTCAAAAATACAAATAAAACCCTGAGCTGTAACTCGGAAAATAATACAAATACACGACAAAGCTGTTTTATTTTCAAAAAAACAAATACAGCCCTTAGCTGTATAACAGAAAATAATACAAATACACCCACAAGCTCGTTTATTTTCAAAAATACAAATACAACCCTTAGCTGTATCTTGGAAAATAATACAAATATACCCCCAAGCTGTGTTATTTTGCAAAATACAAATACAACCCATAGCTGTATCTCGGAAAATAATGTAAATACTCCCCCAAGCTGTATTATTTTCAAAAATACAAATACAACCCATAGCAGTATCTTGGAAAATAGTACAAATACACCCCCAAGCTGTGTTATTTTCAAAAATAGAAATAAAACCCTTAGCTGTATCTCGGAAAGTAATACAAATACACCCCCAAGCTGTGTTATTTTCAAAAATACAAATACAAACCTCAGCTGTATCTCGGAAAATAATATATATACACCCCCAAGCTGTGTTATTTCCAAAAATACAAATACAACCCTTAGTTGTATCTCGGAAAATAATACAAATAAACCCCCAAGATGTGTTATTTTCAAAAATACAAATACAACCCTTAGCTGTATCTCGGAAAATAATGCAAATACACGCCCAAGCTCTGTTATTTTCAAAAATACAAATACAACCCACAGCTGTATCTCAGAAAATAAAACAAATACATCCCCAAGCTCGTTTATTTTCAAAAATACAAATACAACCATTAGCTGTATCTCTGAAAATACTACAAATACAGCACCAAGCAGTGTTATTTTCCAAAATACAAATAAAACCCTGAGCTGTATCTCGGAAAATAATACAAATACACCCGCAAGCTGTGTTATTTTCAAAAATACAAATACAACCCATAGCTGTATTGTGGAAAATAATATAAATACACCCCCAAGCTGTGTTATTTTCAAAAATACAAATACAACCCTGAGCTGTATCTCGGAAAATAATAAAAATACACCCCCAATCTGCGTTATTTTCAAAAATACAAATACAACCCACAATTGTATCTTGGAAAATAATACAAATACACCCGAAAGCTGTGTTATTTTCAAAAATACAAATAAAGCCCTTAGCTATATCTCAGAAAATAATACAAATACACCCACAAGCTCATTTATTTTCAAAAATACAAATACAACCCTTAGTTGTATCCGGGAAAATAATACAAATACATCCCCAAGCTGTGTTATTTTGCAAAATACAAATACAACCCTGAGCTCTATCTCGAAAAATAATACAAATACACCACCAGCTGTGTTATTTTCAAAAATACAAATATATCCCATACCTGTACCTTGGAAAATAATACAAATACACCCCAAAGCTGTGTTATTTTCTAAAATACAAATACAACCCTGAGCTCTATCTCGGAAAATGATACAAATACACCCCCAAGCTGTGTTATTTTCAAAAATACAAATAAAAACCTCAGCTTTATCTCGGAAAATAATATATATGCACCCCCAAGCTGTGTTATTTCCAAAAGTACAAATACAACCCTTAGTTGTATCTCGGAAAATAATAAAAATACACACCCAAGATGTGTTATTTACAAAAATACAAATACAACCCATAGCTGTATCTTGGAAAATAATATAAATACACCCCCAAGGTGTGTTATTTGCCAAAATACAAATACAACCTTGATCTGTATCTCGGAAAACAATACAAATACACCCCCAAGCTCTGTTATTTTCAAAAATACAAATACAACCCATAGCTCTATCTTGGAAAATAATACAAATACACACCCAAGCAGTGTAATTTTCAAAAATACAAATACAACCCTGAGGTTTATCTCGGAAAATAATACAAATACACCCACAAGCTACGTTATTTTCAAAAATACAAATACAACCCATAGCAGTATCTCGGAAAATAATACGAAAACACCCCCAAGCTGTGTTATTTTCCAAAATACAAATACAACCCTGAGCTCTATCTCGGAAAATAATACAAATACACCCACAAGCTGTGTTATTTTCCAAAATACAAATAAAACCCATAGCTGTATCTTGGAAAATAATACAAATACACCCCCAAGCTGTGTTATTTTCAAAAATACAAATACAACCCTGAGCTGTAACTCGGAAAATAATACAAATACACGACAAAGCTGTTTTATTTTCAAAAAAACAAAAACAGCCCTTAGCTGTATATCAGAAAATAATACAAATACACCCCCAAGCTCGTTTATTTTCAAAAATTCAAATACAACCCATAGCAGTACCTTGGAAAATAGTACAAATACACCCACAAGCTGTGTTATTTTCAAAAATACGAATACAACCCTGAGCTGTATCTCAGAAAATAATACAAATACACCACCGAGCTGTGTTATTTTCAAAAAAGAAATACAACACACAGCAGTATCTCGGAAAATAATACAAAAACACGCCCAAGCTGTTTTATTTTCAAAAATAGAAATAAAACCCTTAGCTGTATCTCGGAAAATAATACAAATACACCCCCAAGCTGTGTTATTTTCAAAAATACAAATACAAACCTCAGCTGTATCTCGGAAAATAATATATATACACCCCCAAGCTGTGTTATTTCCAAAAATACAAATACAACCCTTAGTTGTATCTCGGAAAATAATACAAATACACCCCCAGGATGTGTTATTTTCAAAAATACAAATACAACCCACAGCTGTATCTCGGAAAATAATACAAGTACACCAACAAGCTGTGTTATTTTTAACAATACAAATACAGCCCTTAGCTCTATCTCGGAAAATAATACAAATACACCCCCAAGCTCGTTTATTTTCAAAAATACAAATAAAACCCTTAGCTGTATCTCGGAAAATAATACAAATACACACCCAAGCTCTGTTATTTTCCAAAATACAAATACAACCCTGAGCTGTATCTCGGAAAATAATACAAAAACACCGCCAAGCTGAGTTATTTTCAAAAATACAAATACAACCCATAGCTGTATCTTGGAAAATAATATAAATACAACCCCAAGGTGTGTTATTTTCCAAAATACAAATACAACCTTGATCTGTATCTCGGAAAACAATACAAATACACCCCCAAGCTCTGTTATTTTCAAAAATACAAATACAACCCATAGCTGTATCTTGGAAAATAATACAAATACACCCCCATGCTGTGTTATTTTCCAAAATACAAATACAACCCTGAGCTGTATCTCGGAAAATAATACAAATAAACCACCAAGCTGTGTTCTTTTTAACAATACAAATCCAGCCCTTAGCTCTATCTCGGAAAATAATACAAATACACCCACAAGCTCGTTTATTTTCAAAAATACAAATACAACCCTTAGCTGTATTTCGGAAAATAATACAAATATATCCCCAAGCTGTGTTATTTTCAAAAATACAAATACAACCCATAGCTGTATCTTGGAAAATAATATAAATACACCCCCAAGGTGTGTTATTTTCCAAAATACAAATACAACCTTGATCTGTATCTCGGAAAACAATACAAATACACCCCCAAGCTCTGTTATTTTCAAAAATACAAATACAACCCATAGCTCTATCTTGGAAAATAATACAAATACACACCCAAGCTGTGTAATTTTCAAAAATACAAATACAACCCTGAGGTTTATCTCGGAAAATAATACAAATACACCCACAAGCTACGTTATTTTCAAAAATACAAATACAACCCATAGCAGTATCTCGGAAAATAATACGAAAACACCCCCAAGCTGTGTTATTTTCCAAAATACAAATACAACCCTGAGCTCTATCTCGGAAAATAATACAAATACACCCACAAGCTGTGTTATTTTCCAAAATACAAATAAAACCCATAGCTGTATCTTGGAAAATAATACAAATACACCCCCAAGCTGTGTTATTTTCAAAAATACAAATACAACCCTGAGCTGTAACTCGGAAAATAATACAAATACACGACAAAGCTGTTTTATTTTCAAAAAAACAAAAACAGCCCTTAGCTGTATATCAGAAAATAATACAAATACACCCCCAAGCTCGTTTATTTTCAAAAATTCAAATACAACTCATAGCAGTACCTTGGAAAATAGTACAAATACACCCACAAGCTGTGTTATTTTCAAAAATACGAATACAACCCTGAGCTGTATCTCAGAAAATAATACAAATACACCACCGAGCTGTGTTATTTTCAAAAAAGAAATACAACACACAGCAGTATCTCGGAAAATAATACAAAAACACGCCCAAGCTGTTTTATTTTCAAAAATAGAAATAAAACCCTTAGCTGTATCTCGGAAAATAATACAAATACACCCCCAAGCTGTGTTATTTTCAAAAATACAAATACAAACCTCAGCTGTATCTCGGAAAATAATATATATACACCCCCAAGCTGTGTTATTTCCAAAAATACAAATACAACCCTTAGTTGTATCTCGGAAAATAATACAAATACACCCCCAGGATGTGTTATTTTCAAAAATACAAATACAACCCACAGCTGTATCTCGGAAAATAATACAAGTACACCAACAAGCTGTGTTATTTTTAACAATACAAATACAGCCCTTAGCTCTATCTCGGAAAATAATACAAATACACCCCCAAGCTCGTTTATTTTCAAAAATACAAATAATACCCTTAGCTGTATCTCGGAAAATAATACAAATACACACCCAAGCTCTGTTATTTTCCAAAATACAAATACAACCCTGAGCTGTATCTCGGAAAATAATACAAAAACACCGCCAAGCTGAGTTATTTTCAAAAATACAAATACAACCCATAGCTGTATCTTGGAAAATAATATAAATACAACCCCAAGGTGTGTTATTTTCCAAAATACAAATACAACCTTGATCTGTATCTCGGAAAACAATACAAATACACCCCCAAGCTCTGTTATTTTCAAAAATACAAATACAACCCATAGCTGTATCTTGGAAAATAATACAAATACACCCCCATGCTGTGTTATTTTCCAAAATACAAATACAACCCTGAGCTGTATCTCGGAAAATAATACAAATAAACCACCAAGCTGTGTTCTTTTTAACAATACAAATCCAGCCCTTAGCTCTATCTCGGAAAATAATACAAATACACCCACAAGCTCGTTTATTTTCAAAAATACAAATACAACCCTTAGCTGTATTTCGGAAAATAATACAAATATATCCCCAAGCTGTGTTATTTTCAAAAATACAAATACAACCCATAGCTGTATCTTGGAAAATAATATAAATACACCCCCAAGGTGTGTTATTTTCCAAAATACAAATACAACCTTGATCTGTATCTCAGAAAACAATACAAATACACCCCCAAGCTCTGTTATTTTCAAAAATACAAATACAACCCATAGCTGTATCTTGGAAAATAATACAAATACAGCCCCATGCTGTGTTATTTTCCAAAATACAAATACAACCCTGAGCTGTATCTCGGAAAATAATACAAATACACCCCCAAGCTGTGTTATTTTCCAAAATACAAATACAACCCATAGCTGTATCTTGGAAAATAATACAAATACAAACCCAAGCTGTGTTATTTTCAAAAATAGAAATAAAACCCTTAGCTGTATCTCGGAAGGTAATACAAATACACCCCCAAGCTGTGTTATTTTCAAAAATACAAATACAAACCTTAGCTGTATCTCGGAAAATAATATAAATACACACACAAGCTGTGTTATTTTCAAAAATACAAATAAAACCCTTAGTTGTATCTCGGAAAATAATACAAATACACCTCCAAGATGTGTTATTTTCAAAAATACAAATACAACCCTTAGCTGTATCTTGGAAAATAATACAAAAACACCCCCAAGCTCTGTTATTTTCAAAAATACAAATACAACCCACAGCTGTATCTCTGAAAATAATAAAAATAAACCACCAAGCTGTGTTATTTTTAAAAATACAAATACAGCCCTTAGGTGTATTTCGGAAAATAAAACAAATACATCCCCAAGCTCGTTTATTTTCAAAAATACAAATACAACCATTAGCTGTATCTCTGAAAATAATACAAATACACCACCAAGCTGTGTTATTTTCCAAAATACAAATACAACCCTGAGCTGTATCTCGGAAAATAATACAAATACACCGCCAAGCTGTGTTATTTTCAAAAATACAAATACAACCCATAGCTGTATCATGGAAAATAATATAAATACACCCCCAAGCTGTGTTATTTTCAAAAATACAAATACAAACCTGAGCTGTATCTCAGAAAATAATAAAAATACACCCCCAATATGCGTTATTTTCAAAAATACAAATACAAACCACAGCTGTATTTGGAAAATAATACAAATACACCACAAAGCTGTGTTATTTTCAAAAATACAAATAAAGCCCTTAGCTATATTTTAGAAAATAATACAAATACACCCCCAAGCTCGTTTATTTTCAAAAATACAAATACAACCCTTACTTGTATCCCGGAAAATAATACAAATACATCCCCAAGCTGTGTTATTTTGCAAAATACAAATACAACCCTGAGCTCTATCTCGAAAAATAATACAAATACACCGCCAAGCTGTGTTATTTTCAAAAATACAAATACATCCCATAGCTGTACCTTGGAAAATAATACAAATACACCCCAAAGCTGTGTTATTTTCTAAAATACAAATACAACCCTGAGCTCTATCTCGGAAAATGATACAAATACACCCCCAAGCTGTGTTATTTTCAAAAATACAAATACAAACCTCAGCTGCATCTTGGAAAATAATATATATGCACCCCCAAGCTGTGTTATTTCCAAAAATACAAATACAACCCTTAGTTGTATCTCGGAAAATAATACAAATACACCCCCAAGATGTGTTATTTTCAAAAATACAAATACAACCCTTAGCTGTATCTCGGAAAATAATGCAAATACACCCGCAAACTCTGTTATTTTCAAAAATACAAATACAACCCACAACTGTATCTCGGAAAATGATACAAATACACGCCAAAGCTGTTTTATTTTCAAAAATACAAATACAGCCCTTAGCTGTATCTCAGAAAATAATACAAATACACCCCCATGCTCGTTTATTTTCAAAAATACAAATACAACCCTTAGCTGTATCTTGGAAAATAATACAAATACACCCCCGAGCTGTGTTATTTTGCAAAATACAAATACAACCCTGAGCTGTATCTCGGAAAATAATACAAATACACCCCCCAGCTGTGTTATTTTCAAAAATACAAATAAAACCCATAGCTGAATCTTGGAAAATAGTACAAATACACCCCCAAGCTGTGTTATTTTCAAAAATACAAATACAACCCAGAGCTTTATCTTGGAAAATAATACAAATACACCCCCAAGTTGTGTTATTTTCAAAAATACAAATACAACCCTTAGCTGTATTTCGGAAAATAATACAAATACACCCCCAAGCAGTGTTATTTTCAAAAATACAAATAAAACGCTTAGCTCTATCTCGGAAAATAATACAAATAAACCCCCAAGCTGTGTTATTTTCCAAAACGCAAATGAAACCCTGAGCTGTATCTCGGTTAATAATAGAAATACACCCCCAAGCTGTGTTATTTTCAAAAATACAATTATAACCCTTAGCTGTATCTCGGAAAATAATACAAATACACCCCCACGATCTGTTATTTTCAATAATACAAATACATCCCTTAGCTGTATCTCGGAAAATAATACAAATACGCCCCCAAGCTGTGAAATTTTCAAAAATACAAATACAACCCCTAGCTGTATCTCGGAAAATAATACAAATACACCCCCAAGATCTGTTATTTTCAATAATACAAATACAACCCTTAGCTGTATCTCGGAAAATAATACAAATACACCCCAAAGCTGTGTTATTTTAATAAATACAAATACAACCCTTAGCTGTTTCTCGGAAAATAAAACAAATACACCCTTAAGCTGTGTTATTTTCCAAAATACAAATAAAACCCTGAGCTGTATCTCGGAAAATAATACAAAAACAACCCCAAGCTCTGTTATTTTCAAAAATACAAATAAAACCCACAGCTGTATCTCTGAAAATAATACAAATACACCACCAAGCTGCGTTATTTTTAAAAATACAGATACAGCCCTTAGGTGTATCTCGGAAAATAAAACAAATACATCCCCAAACTCGTTTATTTTCAAAAATACAAATACAACCATTAGCTGTATCTCTGAAAATAATACAAACACACCACCAAGCTGTGTCATTTTCCAAAATACAAATACAACCCTGAGCTGTATCTCGTTAAATAATACAAATACACCGACAAGCTGTGTTATTTTCAAAAATACAAATACAACCCATAGCTGTATCGTGGAAAATAATATAAATACACCCCCAAGCTGTGTTATTTTCAAAAATACAAATACAACCCAGAGCTGTATCTAGGAAAATAATAAAAATACAGCCCCAATCTGCGTTATTTTCAAAAATACAAATACAACCCACAGCTGTATCTTGGAAAATAATATAAATACACCCCAAAGCTGTGTTATTTTCAAAAATACAAATAAAGCCCTTAGCTATATCTCAGAAAATAATACAAATACACCCCCAAGCTCGTTTATTTTCAAAAATACAAATACAACCCTTAGTTGTATCCCGGAAAATAATACAAATACACCCCCAAGCTGTGTTATTTTGCAAAATGCAAATACAACCCTGAGCTCTATCTCGGAAATTAATACAAATATACCGCCAAGCTGTGTTATTTTCAAAAATACAAATACATCCCATAGCTGTACCTTGGAAAATAATAAAAATACACCCCAAAGCTGTGTTATTTTCTAAAATACAAATACATACCTCAGCTGTATCTCGGAAAATAATATATATGCACCCCCAAGCTGTGTTATTTCCAAAAATACAAATACAACCCTTAGGTGTATCTCGGAAAATAATACAAATACACCCCCAAGATGTGTTATTTTCAAAAATACAAATACAACCCTTAGCTGTATCTCGGAAATTAATGCAAATACACCCCCAAGCTCTGTTATTTTCAAAAATACAAATACAAACCACAGCTGTATCTCGGAAAATAATACGAATAAACCACGAAGCTGTGTTCTTTTTAACAATACAAATACAGCCCTTAGCTCTATCTCGGAAAATAATACAAATACACCCACAAGCTCGTTTATTTTCAAAAATACAAATACAACCCTTAGCTGTATCTTGGAAAATAATACAAATATACCCCCAAGCTGTGTAATTTGCAAAACACAAATACAACCCATAGCTGTATCTCAGAAAATAATACAAAAACACCCCCAAGCTGTGCTATTTTCAAAAATAGAAATAAAACCCTTAGCTGTATCTCGGAAAATAATACAAATACACCCCCAAGCTGTGTTATTTTCAATAATACAAATAAAACCCTGAGCTGTAACTCGGAAAATAATACAAATACACGACAATGCTGTTTTATTTTCAAAAAAACAAATACAGCCCTTAGCTGTATAACAGAAAATAATACAAATACACCCGCAAGTTGTGTTATTTTCAAAAATACAAATACAACCCTTAGCTGTATCTTGGAAAATAATACAAATATACCCACAAGCTGTGTTATTTTGCAAAATACAAATACAACCCATAGCTGTATCTCGGAAAATAATGTAAATACTCCCCCAAGCTGTATTATTTTCAAAAATACAAATACAACCCATAGCAGTATCTTGGAAAATAGTACAAATACACCCACAAGCTGTGTTATTTTCAAAAATAGAAATAAAACCCTTAGCTGTATCTCGGAAAGTAATACAAATACACCCCCAAGCTGTGTTATTTTCAAAAATACAATTACAAACCTCATCTGTATCTCGGAAAATAATATATATACACCCCCAAGCTGTGTTATTTCCAAAAATACAAATACAACCCTTAATTGTATATCGGAAAGTAATACAAATACACCCCCAAGATGTGTTATTTTCAAAAATACAAATACAACCCTTAGCTGTATCTCGGAAAATAATGCAAATACACGCCCAAGCTCTGTTATTTTCAAAAATACAAATACAACCCACAACTGTATCTCAGAAAATAAAACAAATACATCCCCAAGCTCGTTTATTTTCAAAAATACAAATACAACCATTAGCTATATCTCTGAAAATACTACAAATACAGCACCAAGCTGTGATATTTTCCAAAATACAAATAAAACCCTGAGCTGTATCTCGGAAAATAATACAAATACACCCGCAAGCTGTGTTATTTTCAAAAATACAAATACAACCCATAGCTGTATTGTGGAAAATAATATAAATACACCCCCAAGCTGTGTTATTTTCAAATATACAAATACAACCCTGAGCTGTATCTCGGAAAATAATAAAAATACACCCCCAATCTGCGTTATTTTCAAAAATACAAATACAACCCACAATTGTATCTTGGAAAATAATACAAATACACCCGAAAGCTGTGTTATTTTCAAAAATACAAATAAAGCCCTTAGCTATATCTCAGAAAATAATACAAATACACCCACAAGCTCGTTTATTTTCAAAAATACAAATACAACCCTTAGTTGTATCCCGGAAAATAATACAAATACATCCCCAAGCTGTGTTATTTTGCAAAATACAAATACAACCCTGAGCTCTATCTCGAAAAATAATACAAATACACCGCCAAGCTGTGTTATTTTCAAAAATACATATATATCCCATAGCTGTACCTTGGAAAATAATACAAATACACCCCAAAGCTGTGTTATTTTCAAAAATACAAATAAAAACCTCAGCTGTATCTCGGAAAATAATATATATGCACCCCCAAGCTGTGTTATTTCCAAAAATACAAATACAACCCTTATTTGTATCTCGGAAAATAATAAAAATACACCCCCAAGATGTGTTATTTTCAAAAATACAAATACAACCCATAGCTGTATCTTGGAAAATAATATAAATACACCCCCAAGGTGTGTTATTTTCCAAAATACAAATACAACCTTGATCTGTATCTCGGAAAACAATACAAATACACCCCCAAGCTCTGTTATTTTCAAAAATACAAATACAACCCATAGCTCTATCTTGGAAAATAATACAAATACACACCCAAGCTGTGTAATTTTCAAAAATACAAATACAACCCTGAGGTTTATCTCGGAAAATAATACAAATACACCCACAAGCTACGTTATTTTCAAAAATACAAATACAACCCATAGCAGTATCTCGGAAAATAATACAAAAACACCCCCAAGCTGTGTTATTTTCCAAAATACAAATACAACCCTGAGCTCTATCTCGGAAAATAATACAAATACACCCCCAAGCTGTGTTATTTTCCAAAATACAAATAAAACCCATAGCTGTATCTTGGAAAATAATACAAATACACCCCCAAGCTGTGTTATTTTCAAAAATACAAATACAACCCTGAGCTGTAACTCGGAAAATAATACAAATACACGACAAAGCTGTTTTATTTTCAAAAAAACAAAAACAGCCCTAAGCTGTATATCAGAAAATAATACAAATACACCCCCAAGCTCGTTTATTTTCAAAAATTCAAATACAACCCATAGCAGTACCTTGGAAAATAGTACAAATACACCCACAAGCTGTGTTATTTTCAAAAATACGAATACAACCCTGAGCTGTATCTCAGAAAATAATACAAATACACCACCGAGCTGTGTTATTTTCAAAAAAGAAATACAACACATAACAGTATCTCGGAAAATAATACAAAAACACGCCCAAGCTGTTTTATTTTCAAAAATAGAAATAAAACCCTTAGCTGTATCTCGGAAAATAATACAAATACACCCCCAAGCTGTGTTATTTTCAAAAATACAAATACAAACCTCAGCTGTATCTCGGAAAATAATATATATACACCCCCAAGCTGTGTTATTTCCAAAAATACAAATACAACCCTTAGTTGTATCTCGGAAAATAATACAAATACACCCCCAGGAAGTGTTATTTTCAAAAATACAAATACAACCCTTAGCTGTATCTCGGAAAATAATGAAAATACACCCCCAAGCTCTGTTATTTTCAAAAATACAAATACAACCCACAGCTCTATCTCGGAAAATAATACAAGTACACCAACAATCTGTGTTATTTTTAACAATACAAATACAGCCCTTAGCTCTATCTCAGAAAATAATACAAATACACCCCCAAGCTCGTTTATTTTCAAAAATACAAATAAATCCCTTAGCTGTATCTCGGAAAATAATACAAATACACACCCAAGCTCTGTTATTTTCCAAAATACAAATACCACCCTGAGCTGTATCTCGGAAAATAATACAAAAACACCGCCAAGCTGAGTTATTTTCAAAAATACAAATACAACCCATAGCTGTATCTTGGAAAATAATATAAATACAATCCCAAGGTGTGTTATTTTCCAAAATACTAATACAACCTTGATCTGTATCTCGGAAAACAATACAAATACACCCCCAAGCTCTGTTATTTTCAAAAATACAAATACAACCCATAGCTGTATCTTGGAAAATAATACAAATACACCCCCATGCTGTGTTATTTTCCAAAATACAAATACAACCCTGAGCTGTATCTCGGAAAATAATACAAATAAACCACCAAGCTGTGTTCTTTTTAACAATACAAATCCAGCCCTTAGCTCTATCTCGGAAAATAATACAAATACACCCACAAGCTCGTTTATTTTCAAAAATACAAATACAACCCTTAGCTGTATTTCGGAAAATAATACAAATATATCCCCAAGCTGTGTTATTTTCAAAAATACAAATACAACCCATAGCTGTATCTTGGAAAATAATATAAATACACCCCCAAGGTGTGTTATTTACCAAAATACAAATACAACCTTGATCTGTATCTCGGAAAACAATACAAATACACCCCCAAGCTCTGTTATTTTCAAAAATACAAATACAACCCATAGCTGTATCTTGGAAAATAATACAAATACACCCCCATGCTGTCTTATTTTCCAAAATACAAATACAACCCTGAGCTGTATCTCGGAAAATAATACAAATACACCCCCAAGCTGTGTTATTTTCCAAAATACAAATACAACCCATAGCTGTATCTTGGAAAATAATACAAATACAAACCCAAGCTGTGTTATTTTCAAAAATAGAAATAAAACCCTTAGCTGTATCTCGGAAGGTAATACAAATACACCCCCAAGCTGTGTTATTTTCAAAAATACAAATACAAACCTTAGCTGTATCTCGGAAAATAATATAAATACACCCACAAGCTGTGTTATTTTCAAAAATACAAATACAACCCTTAGTTGTATCTCGGAAAATAATACAAATACACCTCCAAGATGTGTTATTTTCAAAAATACAAATACAACCCTTAGCTGTATCTTGGAAAATAATACAAAAACACCCCCAAGCTCTGTTATTTTCAAAAATACATATACAACCCACAGCTGTATCTCTGAAAATAATAAAAATAAACCACCAAGCTGTGTTATTTTTAAAAATACAAATACAGCCCTTAGGTGTATTTCGGAAAATAAAACAAATACATCCCCAAGCTCGTTTATTTTCAAAAATACAAATACAACCATTAGCTGTATCTCTGAAAATAATACAAATACACCACCAAGCTGTGTTATTTTCCAAAATACAAATACAACCCTGAGCTGTATCTCGGAAAATAATACAAATGCACCGCCAAGCTGTGTTATTTTCAAAAATACAAATACAACCCATAGCTGTATCATGGAAAATAATATAAATACACCCCCAAGCTGTGTTATTTTCAAAAATACAAATACAACCCTGAGCTGTATCTCAGAAAATAATAAAAATACACCCCCAATAGGCGTTATTTTCAAAAATACAAATACAAACCACAGCTGTATCTTGGAAAATAATACAAATACACCACAAAGCTGTGTTATTTTCAAAAATACAAATAAAGCCCTTAGCTATATCTTAGAAAATAATACCAATACACACCCAAGCTCGTTTATTTTCAAAAATACAAATACAACCCTTACTTGTATCCCGGAAAATAATACAAATACATCCCCAAGCTGTGTTATTTTGCAAAATACAAATACAACCCTGAGCTCTATCTCGAAAAATAATACAAACACAGCGCCAAGCTGTGTTACTTTCAAAAATACAAATACATCCCATAGCTGTACCTTGGAAAATAATACAAATACACCCCAAAGCTGTGTTATTTTCTAAAATACAAATACAACCCTGAGCTCTATCTCGGAAAATGATACAAATACACCCCCAAGCTGTGTTATTTTCAAAAATACAAATACAAACCTCAGCTGTATCTCGGAAAATAATATATATGCACCCCCAAGCTGTGTTATTTCCAAAAATACAAATACAACCCTTAGTTGTATCTCGGAAAATAATACAAATACACCCCCAAGCTCTGTTATTTTCAAAAATACAAATAAAACCCACAGCTGTATCTCGGGAAATAATACAAATAAACCACCAAGCTGTGTTCTTTTTAACAATACAAATACAGCCCTTAGCTCTATCTCGGAAAATAATACAAATACACCCACAAGCTCGTTTATTTTCAAAAATACAAATACAACCCTTAGCTGTATCTCAGAAAATAATACAAATATAACCCCAAGCTGTGTTATTTTCAAAACTACAAATACAACCCACAGCTGTATCTTGGAAAATAATATAAATACACCGCCAAGGTGTGTTATTTTCCAAAATACAAATACAACCTTGATCTGTATCTCGGAAAACAATACAAATACACCCCCAAGCTCTGTTATTTTCAAAAATACAAATACAACCCATAGCTGTATCTTGGAAAATAATACAAATACACACCCAAGCTGTGTTATTTTCAAAAATACAAATACAACCCTGAGGTTTATCTCGGAAAATAATACAAATACACCCCCAAGCTACGTTATTTTCAAAAATACAAATACAACCCATAGCAGTATCTCGGAAAATAATACAAAAACACCCCCAAGCTGTGCTATTTTCAAAAACAGAAATAAAACCCTTAGCTGTATCTCAGAAAATAATACAAATACACCCCATGCTGTGTTATTTTCCAAAATACAAATACAACCCTGAGCTCTATCTCGGAAAATAATACAAATACACCCCCAAGCTGTGTTATTTTCCAAAATACAAATACAACCCATAGCTGTATCTTGGAAAATAATACAAATACACCCCCAAGCTGTGTTATTTTCAAAAATACAAATACAACCCTGAGCTGTTTCTCGGATAATAATAGAAATACACCCCCAAGCTGTTTTATTTTCAAAAATACAAATACAATCCTGAGCTGTAACTCGGAAAATAATACAAATACACGACAAAGCTGTTTTATTTTCAAAAAAACATATACAGCCCTTAGCTGTATATCAGAAAATAATACAAATACACCCCCAAGCTCGTTTATTTTCAAAAGTTCAAATACAACCCTTAGCTGTATCTTGGAAAATAATACAAATACACCCCCAAGCTGTGTTATTTTGCAAAATACAAATACAACACAGAGCTGTATCTCGGAAAATAATACAAATACACCCAAAGCTGTGTTATTTTCAAAAATACAAATACAACACATAGCAGTATCTTGAAAAATAGTACAAATACACCCCCAAGCTGTGTTATTTTCAAAAATACGAATACAACCCTGAGCTGTATCTCAGAAACTAATACAAATACACCACCGAGCTGTGTTATTTTCAAAAAAGAAATACAACACATAGCAGTATCTCGGAAAATAATACAAATACACCCCCAAGCTGTTTTATTTTCAAAAATAGAAATAAAACCCTTAGCTGTATCTAGGAAAGTAGTACAAATACACCCCCAAGCTCTGTTATTTTCAAAAATACAAATACAAACCTCAGCTGTATCTCGGAAAATAATATATATACACCCCCAAGCTGTGTTATTTCCAAAAATACAAATACAACCCTTACTTGTATCTCGGAAAATAATACAAATACACCCCCAAGATGTGTTATTTTCAAAAATGCAAATACAACCCTTAGCTGTATCTCGGAAAATAATGCAAATATACCCCCAAGCTCTTTTATTTTCAAAAATACAAATACAACCCACAGCTGTATCTCGGAAAATAATACAAGTACACCACAAAGCTGTGTTATTTTTAACAATACAAATACAGCCCTCAGCTCTATCTCGGAAAATAATACAAATACACCCCCAAGCTCGTTTATTTTCAAAAATACAAATACAACCCTTAGCTGTATCTCGGAAAATAATACAAATACACACCCAAGCTCTGTTATTTTCCAAAATACAAAAACAACCCTGAGCTGTATCTCGGAAAATAATACAAAAACACCGCCAAGCTGAGTTATTTTCAAAAATACAAATACAACCCTGAGCTGTATCTCGGAAAATAATACAAATAAACCACCAAGCTGTGTTCTTTTTAACAATACAAATCCAGCCCTTAGCTCTATCTCGGAAAATAATACAAATACACCCACAAGCTCGTTTATTTTCAAAAATACAAATACAACCCTTAGCTGTATTTCGGAAAATAATACAAATATATCCCCAAGCTGTGTTATTTTCAAAAATACAAATACAACCCATAGCTGTATCTTGGAAAATAATATAAATACACCCCCAAGGTGTGTTATTTACCAAAATACAAATACAACCTTGATCTGTATCTCGGAAAACAATACAAATACACACCCAAGCTCTGTTATTTTCAAAAATACAAATACAACCCATAGCTGTATCTTGGAAAATAATACAAATACACCCCCATGCTGTCTTATTTTCCAAAATACAAATACAACCCTGAGCTGTATCTCGGAAAATAATACAAATACACCCCCAAGCTGTGTTATTTTCCAAAATACAAATACAACCCATAGCTGTATCTTGGAAAATAATACAAATACAAACCCAAGCTGTGTTATTTTCAAAAATAGAAATAAAACCCTTAGCTGTATCTCGGAAGGTAATACAAATACACCCCCAAGCTGTGTTATTTTCAAAAATACAAATACAAACCTTAGCTGTATCTCGGAAAATAATATAAATACACCCACAAGCTGTGTTATTTTCAAAAATACAAATACAACCCTTAGTTGTATCTCGGAAAATAATACAAATACACCTCCAAGATGTGTTATTTTCAAAAATACAAATACAACCCTTAGCTGTATCTTGGAAAATAATACAAAAACACCCCCAAGCTCTGTTATTTTCAAAAATACAAATACAACCCACAGCTGTATCTCTGAAAATAATAAAAATAAACCACCAAGCTGTGTTATTTTTAAAAATACAAATACAGCCCTTAGGTGTATTTCGGAAAATAAAACAAATACATCCCCAAGCTCGTTTATTTTCAAAAATACAAATACAACCATTAGCTGTATCTCTGAAAATAATACAAATACACCACCAAGCTGTGTTATTTTCCAAAATACAAATACAACCCTGAGCTGTATCTCGGAAAATAATACAAATGCACCGCCAAGCTGTGTTATTTTCAAAAATACAAATACAACCCATAGCTGTATCATGGAAAATAATATAAATACACCCCCAAGCTGTGTTATTTTCAAAAATACAAATACAACCCTGAGCTGTATCTCAGAAAATAATAAAAATACACCCCCAATAGGCGTTATTTTCAAAAATACAAATACAAACCACAGCTGTATCTTGGAAAATAATACAAATACACCACAAAGCTGTGTTATTTTCAAAAATACAAATAAAGCCCTTAGCTATATCTTAGAAAATAATACCAATACACACCCAAGCTCGTTTATTTTCAAAAATACAAATACAACCCTTACTTGTATCCCGGAAAATAATACAAATACATCCCCAAGCTGTGTTATTTTGCAAAATACAAATACAACCCTGAGCTCTATCTCGAAAAATAATACAAACACAGCGCCAAGCTGTGTTATTTTCAAAAATACAAATACATCCCATAGCTGTACCTTGGAAAATAATACAAATACACCCCAAATCTGTGTTATTTTCTAAAATACAAATAAAACCCTGAGCTCTATCTCGGAAAATGATACAAATACACCCCCAAGCTGTGTTATTTTCAAAAATACAAATACAAACCTCAGCTGTATCTCGGAAAATAATATATATGCACCCCCAAGCTGTGTTATTTCCAAAAATACAAATACAACCCTTAGTTGTATCTCGGAAAATAATACAAATACACCCCCAAGATGTGTTATTTTCAAAAATACAAATACAAACCTCAGCTGTATCTCGGAAAATAATATATATGCACCCGCAAGCTGTGTTATTTCCAAAAATACAAATACAACCCTTAGTTGTATCTCGGAAAATAATACAAATACACCCCCAAGATGTGTTATTTTCAAAAATACAAATACAACCCTTAGCTGTATCTCGGAAAATAATGCAAATACACCCCCAAGCTCTGTTATTTTCAAAAATACAAATAAAACCCACAGCTGTATCTCGGGAAATAATACAAATAAACCACCAAGCTGTGTTCTTTTTAACAATACAAATACAGCCCTTAGCTCTATCTCGGAAAATAATACAAATACACCCACAAGCTCGTTTATTTTCAAAAATACAAATACAACCCTTAGCTGTATCTCAGAAAATAATACAAATATAACCCCAAGCTGTGTTATTTTCAAAACTACAAATACAACCCACAGCTCTATCTTGGAAAATAATATAAATACACCGCCAAGGTGTGTTATTTTCCAAAATACAAATACAACCTTGATCTGTATCTCGGAAAACAATACAAATACACCCCCAAGCTCTGTTATTTTCAAAAATACAAATACAACCCATAGCTGTATCTTGGAAAATAATACAAATACACACCCAAGCTGTGTTATTTTCAAAAATACAAATACAACCCTGAGGTGTATCTCGGAAAATAATACAAATACACCCCCAAGCTACGTTATTTTCAAAAATACAAATACAACCCATAGCAGTATCTCGGAAAATAATACAAAAACACCCCCAAGCTGTGCTATTTTCAAAAACAGAAATAAAACCCTTAGCTGTATCTCAGAAAATAATACAAATACACCCCATGCTGTGTTATTTTCCAAAATACAAATACAACCCTGAGCTCTATCTCGGAAAATAATACAAATACACCCCCAAGCTGTGTTATTTTCCAAAATACAAATACAACCCATAGCTGTATCTTGGAAAATAATACAAATACACCCCCAAGCTGTGTTATTTTCAAAAATACAAATACAACCCTGAGCTGTTTCTCGGATAATAATAGAAATACACCCCCAAGCTGTTTTATTTTCAAAAATACAAATACAATCCTGAGCTGTAACTCGGAAAATAATACAAATACACGACAAAGCTGTTTTATTTTCAAAAAAACATATACAGCCCTTAGCTGTATATCAGAAAATAATACAAATACACCCCCAAGCTCGTTTATTTTCAAAAGTTCAAATACAACCCTTAGCTGTATCTTGGAAAATAATACAAATACAGCCCCAAGCTGTGTTATTTTGCAAAATACAAATACAACACAGAGCTGTATCTCGGAAAATAATACAAATACACCCAAAGCTGTGTTATTTTCAAAAATACAAATACAACACATAGCAGTATCTTGGAAAATAGTACAAATACACCCCCAAGCTGTGTTATTTTCAAAAATACGAATACAACCCTGAGCTGTATCTCAGAAACTAATACAAATACACCACCGAGCTGTGTTTTTTTCAAAAAAGAAATACAACACATAGCAGTATCTCGGAAAATAATACAAATACACCCCCAAGCTGTTTTATTTTCAAAAATAGAAATAAAACCCTTAGCTGTATCTAGGAAAGTAATACAAATACACCCCCAAGCTCTGTTATTTTCAAAAATACAAATACAAACCTCAGCTGTATCTCGGAAAATAATATATATACACCCCCAAGCTGTGTTATTTCCAAAAATACAAATACAACCCTTACTTGTATCTCGGAAAATAATACAAATACACCCCCAAGATGTGTTATTTTCAAAAATGCAAATACAACCCTTAGCTGTATCTCGGAAAATAATGCAAATATACCCCCAAGCTCTGTTATTTTCAAAAATACAAATACAACCCACAGCTGTATCTCGGAAAATAATACAAGTACACCACAAAGCTGTGTTATTTTTAACAATACAAATACAGCCCTCAGCTCTATCTCGGAAAATAATACAAATACACCCCCAAGCTCGTTTATTTTCAAAAATACAAATACAACCCTTAGCTGTATCTCGGAAAATAATACAAATACACACCCAAGCTCTGTTATTTTCCAAAATACAAAAACAACCCTGAGCTGTATCTCGGAAAATAATACAAAAACACCGCCAAGCTGAGTTATTTTCAAAAATACAAATACAACCCATAGCTGTATCTTGGAAAATAATATAAATACAACCCCAAGGTGTGCTATTTTCCAAAATACAAATACAACCTTGATCTGCATCTCGGAAAACAATACAAATACACCCCCAAGCTCTCTTATTTTCAAAAATACAAATACAACCCATAGCTGTGTCTTGGAAAATAATACAAATACACACACAAGCTGTGTTATTTTCAAAAATACAAATACAACACTTAGCTGTGTCTCGGAAAATAATACAAATACACCCCCAAGCTGCGTTATTTTCAAAAATACAAATACAAACCACAGCTGTATCTTGGAAAATAATACAAATACACCCCAAAGCTGTGTTATTTTCAAAAATACAAATAAGCCCTTAGCTATATCTCAGAAAATACTACAAATACACCCCCAAGCTCGTTTATTTTCAAAAATACAAATACAACCCTTAGTTGTATCCCGGAAAATAATACAAATACATCCCCAAGCAAAATACAAATACAACCCTGAGCTCTATCTCGAAAAATAATACAAATACACCGCCAAGCTGTGTTATTCTCAAAAATACAAATACAGCCCTTAGCTGTATATCGGAAAATAATACAAATACACCCCCAAGATGTGTTATTTTCCAAAATACAAATAAAAACCTTATCTGTATCTGGGAAAATAATACAAATACACCCCCACACTGTGTTATTTTCAAAAATACAAAAACAACCCTTAGCTGTATCTCCGAAAATAATACAAATTCACCCCCAAATTGTGTAATTTTCAAAAATACAAATACAGCCCTTAGCTGTATCTCGGAAAATAATACAAATACACCCCCAAGCTCGGTTATTTTCAAATATACAAGTAAAACCCTTAGCTGTATCTCGGAAAATAATACAAATACACCCCCAAGCTGTGTTATTTTCAAAAATACAAATAAAACCCTTAACTATATCTCGAAAAATAATACAATTACACCCCCAAGCTGTGTTATTTTCAAAAATACAAATACAACCCTTAGCTCTATCTCGGAAAATAATACAAATACACCCCAAGCTGTGTTATTTTCCAAAATACAAATACTACCCTGCGGAAAATAATACAAATACAACCCCAAGCTGTGTTATTTTCCAAAATACAAATACAACACTGAGCTGTATATCGGATAATAATAGAAATACACACACAAGCTGTGTTATTTTCAAAAATACAAATACAACCCATAGCTGTATCTCGGAAAATAATACAAATACTCCCCCAAGCTGTCTCATTTTCAAAAATACAAATAAAATCTTTAGCTGTATCTCGGAAAATAATACAAATACACACACAAGCTGTGTTATTTTCAAAAATACAAATACAATCCAGGCTGTAACGCGGAAAATAATACAAATACACCACCAAGATGTGTTATTTTCAAAAATACAAATACAACCCTTAGCTGTATCTCGGAAAGTATTACAAATACAACCCCACGCTCGTTTATTTTCAAAAATACAAATACAACCCTGAGATGTATCTCAGAAAATAATTAAAATACACCGCCAAGCTATGTTATTTTCAAAACTACAAATACAACCCATCGCTGTATCGTGGAAAGTAATATAAATACACCCCCAAGCTGTGTTATTTTCCAAAATACAAATACAACCCTGAGCTGTATCTCGGAAAATAATACAAATACACCCCCAAGGTGTGTTATTTTAAAAAATACAAATACAACCCTTAGCTGTATCTCGGAAAATAATACAAATACACCCCCAAGCTGTGTTATTTTCAAAAATACAAATACAACCATGAGCTGTAACTCGGAAAATCATACAAATACACCCCCAAGCTCTGTTATTTTTGAAAATACATATACATCCCTGAGCTGTATCTTGGAAAATAATACAAAAACACCCCCAAGCTGTGTTATTTTCAAAAATACAAATACAACCCTTAGCTGTATCTCGGAAAATAATAAAAATACTCCCCCAAGCTCTGTTATTTTCAATAATACATATACAACCCTTAGCTGTGTCTCGGAAAATGATACAAATACACCACCAAGCTGTGTTATTTTCAAAAATAGAAATAAAACCCTTAGCATATCTTGGAAAATAATACAAATACACCCCCAAGCTGTGTTATTTTATAAAATACAAATACAAACCTTAGCTGTATCTCGGAAATAATATAAATACACCCCCAAACTCTGTTAATTTCAAAAATACAAATACAACCCTTAGCTGTATCTCAGAAAATAATTAGAAAATACATACCCACGATGTGTTATTTTCAAAAATACAAATACATCCCTTAGCTGTATCTCAGAAAATAATACAAATACACCCCCAAACTCTGTTAATTTCAAAAATACAAATACAACCCACAGCTGTATCTCGGAAAACAATACAAATACACCCCCAAGCTGTGTTATTTTCAAAAATACAAATACAACCCTTAGCTGTATCTCGGAAAATTATATAAATACACCACCAAGCTGTGTTATTTTCAAAAATACAAATACAACCCTTAGCTGTATCTCAGAAAATAATAAAAAATACACCCCCAAGATGCGTTATTTTCAAAAATACAAATACAACCCTTAACTGTATCTCGGAAAATAATAAAAATTCAACGACAAACACTGCTAATTTCAAAAATACAAATACAACCCTTAGCTGTATCTCAGAAAATAATACAAATACATCCCCAAGCTCGTTTATTTTCAAAAATACAGATATAACCCTTAGATGTATATCGGAAAATAATACAAATACACCCATTAGCTGTGTTATTTTCCAAAATACAAATACAACCCTTAGCTGTATCTCGGAAAATAATACAAATACACCCCCAAGCTGTGTTATTTTCAAAAATACAAATACAACCCATAGCTGTATCTTGGAAAATAATACAAATACACCCCCAAGCTGTGTTATTTTCAAAAATACAAATACAACCCTGAGCTGTATCTCGGAAAATAATACAAATACACCCACAAGTTGTGTTATTTTAAAATATACAAATACAACCCATAGCAGTATCTCAGAAAATAATACAAATACACCCCCAAGCTGTGTTATTTTCAAAAATACATATACATCCCTGAGCTGTATATCAGAAAATAATACAAAAACACCCACAAGCTGTGTTATTTTCAAAAATACAAATACAACCATTAGCTGTATCGCGGAAAATAATACAAATACACCCCCAAGCTCTGCTATTTTCAATAATACAAATACAACCCTTCGCTCTATCTCGGATAATAATAGAAATACACCCCCAAGCAGTGTTATTTTCAAAAATACAAATACAACCCTCAGCTGTATCTCGGAAAATAATAAAAATACACCCCCAAGCTGCGTTATTTTCAAAAATACAAATACAACCCTGAGCTGTATCTCGGAAAATAATACAAATACACCCCCAAGCTGTGTAATTTTCAAAAAAAAAAAAATACAACCCATAGCTGTATGTTGGAAAATAATACAAATACACGCCAAGCCCTGCTATTTTCAAAAATACAAATACAACCCTGAGCTGTATCTCGGATAATAATAGAAATACACCCACAAGCTGTGTTATTTTCAAAAATACAAACACAACCCTGAGCTGTAACTCGGAAAATAATACAAATACACCCCCAAGCTCTGTTATTTTCAAAAATACATATACATCCCTGAGCTGTAACTCGGAAAATAATACAAATACACCCCCACCTGTGTTATTTTCAAAAATACAAATACAACTCTTAGCTGTATCTCGGAAAATAATACAAATACACCCCCAAGCTGTGTTATTTCCAAAAATACAAATACAACCCTTATTTGTATCTCGGAAAATAATAAAAATACACCCCCAAGATGTGTTATTTTCAAAAATACAAATACAACCCATAGCTGTATCTTGGAAAATAATATAAATACACCCCCAAGGTGTGTTATTTTCCAAAATACAAATACAACCTTGATCTGTATCTCGGAAAACAATACAAATACACCCCCAAGCTCTGTTATTTTCAAAAATACAAATACAACCCATAGCTCTATCTTGGAAAATAATACAAATACACACCCAAGCTGTGTAATTTTCAAAAATACAAATACAACCCTGAGGTTTATCTCGGAAAATAATACAAATACACCCACAAGCTACGTTATTTTCAAAAATACAAATACAACCCATAGCAGTATCTCGGAAAATAATACAAAAACACCCCCAAGCTGTGTTATTTTCCAAAATACAAATACAACCCTGAGCTCTATCTCGGAAAATAATACAAATACACCCCCAAGCTGTGTTATTTTCCAAAATACAAATAAAACCCATAGCTGTATCTTGGAAAATAATACAAATACACCCCCAAGCTGTGTTATTTTCAAAAATACAAATACAACCCTGAGCTGTAACTCGGAAAATAATACAAATACACGACAAAGCTGTTTTATTTTAAAAAAAACAAAAACAGCCCTAAGCTGTATATCAGAAAATAATACAAATACACCCCCAAGCTCGTTTATTTTCAAAAATTCAAATACAACCCATAGCAGTACCTTGGAAAATAGTACAAATACACCCACAAGCTGTGTTATTTTCAAAAATACGAATACAACCCTGAGCTGTATCTCAGAAAATAATACAAATACACCACCGAGCTGTGTTATTTTCAAAAAAGAAATACAACACATAACAGTATCTCGGAAAATAATACAAAAACACGCCCAAGCTGTTTTATTTTCAAAAATAGAAATAAAACCCTTAGCTGTATCTCGGAAAATAATACAAATACACCCCCAAGCTGTGTTATTTTCAAAAATACAAATACAAACCTCAGCTGTATCTCGGAAAATAATATATATACACCCCCAAGCTGTGTTATTTCCAAAAATACAAATACAACCCTTAGTTGTATCTCGGAAAATAATACAAATACACCCCCAGGAAGTGTTATTTTCAAAAATACAAATACAACCCTTAGCTGTATCTCGGAAAATAATGAAAATACACCCCCAAGCTCTGTTATTTTCAAAAATACAAATACAACCCACAGCTGTATCTCGGAAAATAATACAAGTACACCAACAATCTGTGTTATTTTTAACAATACAAATACAGCCCTTAGCTCTATCTCGGAAAATAATACAAATACACCCCCAAGCTCGTTTATTTTCAAACATACAAATAAATCCCTTAGCTGTATCTCGGAAAATAATACAAATACACACCCAAGCTCTGTTATTTTCCAAAATACAAATACCACCCTGAGCTGTATCTCGGAAAATAATACAAAAACACCGCCAAGCTGAGTTATTTTCAAAAATACAAATACAACCCATAGCTGTATCTTGGAAAATAATATAAATACAATCCCAAGGTGTGTTATTTTCCAAAATACTAATACAACCTTGATCTGTATCTCGGAAAACAATACAAATACACCCCCAAGCTCTGTTATTTTCAAAAATACAAATACAACCCATAGCTGTATCTTGGAAAATAATACAAATACACCCCCATGCTGTGTTATTTTCCAAAATACAAATACAACCCTGAGCTGTATCTCGGAAAATAATACAAATAAACCACCAAGCTGTGTTCTTTTTAACAATACAAATCCAGCCCTTAGCTCTATCTCGGAAAATAATACAAATACACCCACAAGCTCGTTTATTTTCAAAAATACAAATACAACCCTTAGCTGTATTTCGGAAAATAATACAAATATATCCCCAAGCTGTGTTATTTTCAAAAATACAAATACAACCCATAGCTATATCTTGGAAAATAATATAAATACACCCCCAAGGTGTGTTATTTACCAAAATACAAATACAACCTTGATCTGTATCTCGGAAAACAATACAAATACACACCCAAGCTCTGTTATTTTCAAAAATACAAATACAACCCATAGCTGTATCTTGGAAAATAATACAAATACACCCCCATGCTGTCTTATTTTCCAAAATACAAATACAACCCTGAGCTGTATCTCGGAAAATAATACAAATACACCCCCAAGCTGTGTTATTTTCCAAAATACAAATACAACCCATAGCTGTATCTTGGAAAATAATACAAATACAAACCCAAGCTGTGTTATTTTCAAAAATAGAAATAAAACCCTTAGCTGTATCTCGGAAGGTAATACAAATACACCCCCAAGCTGTGTTATTTTCAAAAATACAAATACAAACCTTAGCTGTATCTCGGAAAATAATATAAATACACCCACAAGCTGTGTTATTTTCAAAAATACAAATACAACCCTTAGTTGTATCTCGGAAAATAATACAAATACACCTCCAAGATGTGTTATTTTCAAAAATACAAATACAACCCTTAGCTGTATCTTGGAAAATAATACAAAAACACCCCCAAGCTCTGTTATTTTCAAAAATACATATACAACCCACAGCTGTATCTCTGAAAATAATAAAAATAAACCACCAAGCTGTGTTATTTTTAAAAATACAAATACAGCCCTTAGGTGTATTTCGGAAAATAAAACAAATACATCCCCAAGCTCGTTTATTTTCAAAAATACAAATACAACCATTAGCTGTATCTCTGAAAATAATACAAATACACCACCAAGCTGTGTTATTTTCCAAAATACAAATACAACCCTGAGCTGTATCTCGGAAAATAATACAAATGCACCGCCAAGCTGTGTTATTTTCAAAAATACAAATACAACCCATAGCTGTATCATGGAAAATAATATAAATACACCCCCAAGCTGTGTTATTTTCAAAAATACAAATACAACCCTGAGCTGTATCTCAGAAAATAATAAAAATACACCCCCAATAGGCGTTATTTTCAAAAATACAAATACAAACCACAGCTGTATCTTGGAAAATAATACAAATACACCACAAAGCTGTGTTATTTTCAAAAATACAAATAAAGCCCTTAGCTATATCTTAGAAAATAATACCAATACACACCCAAGCTCGTTTATTTTCAAAAATACAAATACAACCCTTACTTGTATCCCGGAAAATAATACAAATACATCCCCAAGCTGTGTTATTTTCCAAAATACAAATACAACCCTGAGCTCTATCTCGGAAAATAATACAAATACACCCCCAAGCTGTGTTATTTTCCAAAATACAAATAAAACCCATAGCTGTATCTTGGAAAATAATACAAATACACCCCCAAGCTGTGTTATTTTCAAAAATACAAATACAACCCTGAGCTGTAACTCGGAAAATAATACAAATACACGACAAAGCTGTTTTATTTTCAAAAAAACAAAAACAGCCCTAAGCTGTATATCAGAAAATAATACAAATACACCCCCAAGCTCGTTTATTTTCAAAAATTCAAATACAACCCATAGCAGTACCTTGGAAAATAGTACAAATACACCCACAAGCTGTGTTATTTTCAAAAATACGAATACAACCCTGAGCTGTATCTCAGAAAATAATACAAATACACCACCGAGCTGTGTTATTTTCAAAAAAGAAATACAACACATAACAGTATCTCGGAAAATAATACAAAAACACGCCCAAGCTGTTTTATTTTCAAAAATAGAAATAAAACCCTTAGCTGTATCTCGGAAAATAATACAAATACACCCCCAAGCTGTGTTATTTTCAAAAATACAAATACAAACCTCAGCTGTATCTCGGAAAATAATATATATACACCCCCAAGCTGTGTTATTTCCAAAAATACAAATACAACCCTTAGTTGTATCTCGGAAAATAATACAAATACACCCCCAGGAAGTGTTATTTTCAAAAATACAAATACAACCCTTAGCTGTATCTCGGAAAATAATGAAAATACACCCCCAAGCTCTGTTATTTTCAAAAATACAAATACAACCCACAGCTGTATCTCGGAAAATAATACAAGTACACCAACAATCTGTGTTATTTTTAACAATACAAATACAGCCCTTAGCTCTATCTCGGAAAATAATACAAATACACCCCCAAGCTCGTTTATTTTCAAACATACAAATAAATCCCTTAGCTGTATCTCGGAAAATAATACAAATACACACCCAAGCTCTGTTATTTTCCAAAATACAAATACCACCCTGAGCTGTATCTCGGAAAATAATACAAAAACACCGCCAAGCTGAGTTATTTTCAAAAATACAAATACAACCCATAGCTGTATCTTGGAAAATAATATAAATACAATCCCAAGGTGTGTTATTTTCCAAAATACTAATACAACCTTGATCTGTATCTCGGAAAACAATACAAATACACCCCCAAGCTCTGTTATTTTCAAAAATACAAATACAACCCATAGCTGTATCTTGGAAAATAATACAAATACACCCCCATGCTGTGTTATTTTCCAAAATACAAATACAACCCTGAGCTGCATCTCGGAAAATAATACAAATAAACCACCAAGCTGTGTTCTTTTTAACAATACAAATCCAGCCCTTAGCTCTATCTCGGAAAATAATACAAATACACCCACAAGCTCGTTTATTTTCAAAAATACAAATACAACCCTTAGCTGTATTTCGGAAAATAATACAAATATATCCCCAAGCTGTGTTATTTTCAAAAATACAAATACAACCCATAGCTGTATCTTGGAAAATAATATAAATACACCCCCAAGGTGTGTTATTTACCAAAATACAAATACAACCTTGATCTGTATCTCGGAAAACAATACAAATACACACCCAAGCTCTGTTATTTTCAAAAATACAAATACAACCCATAGCTGTATCTTGGAAAATAATACAAATACACCCCCATGCTGTCTTATTTTCCAAAATACAAATACAACCCTGAGCTGTATCTCGGAAAATAATACAAATACACCCCCAAGCTGTGTTATTTTCCAAAATACAAATACAACCCATAGCTGTATCTTGGAAAATAATACAAATACAAACCCAAGCTGTGTTATTTTCAAAAATAGAAATAAAACCCTTAGCTGTATCTCGGAAGGTAATACAAATACACCCCCAAGCTGTGTTATTTTCAAAAATACAAATACAAACCTTAGCTGTATCTCGGAAAATAATATAAATACACCCACAAGCTGTGTTATTTTCAAAAATACAAATACAACCCTTAGTTGTATCTCGGAAAATAATACAAATACACCTCCAAGATGTGTTATTTTCAAAAATACAAATACAACCCTTAGCTGTATCTTGGAAAATAATACAAAAACACCCCCAAGCTCTGTTATTTTCAAAAATACATATACAACCCACAGCTGTATCTCTGAAAATAATAAAAATAAACCACCAAGCTGTGTTATTTTTAAAAATACAAATACAGCCCTTAGGTGTATTTCGGAAAATAAAACAAATACATCCCCAAGCTCGTTTATTTTCAAAAATACAAATACAACCATTAGCTGTATCTCTGAAAATAATACAAATACACCACCAAGCTGTGTTATTTTCCAAAATACAAATACAACCCTGAGCTGTATCTCGGAAAATAATACAAATGCACCGCCAAGCTGTGTTATTTTCAAAAATACAAATACAACCCATAGCTGTATCATGGAAAATAATATAAATACACCCCCAAGCTGTGTTATTTTCAAAAATACAAATACAACCCTGAGCTGTATCTCAGAAAATAATAAAAATACACCCCCAATAGGCGTTATTTTCAAAAATACAAATACAAACCACAGCTGTATCTTGGAAAATAATACAAATACACCACAAAGCTGTGTTATTTTCAAAAATACAAATAAAGCCCTTAGCTATATCTTAGAAAATAATACCAATACACACCCAAGCTCGTTTATTTTCAAAAATACAAATACAACCCTTACTTGTATCCCGGAAAATAATACAAATACATCCCCAAGCTGTGTTATTTTGCAAAATACAAATACAACCCTGAGCTCTATCTCGAAAAATAATACAAACACAGCGCCAAGCTGTGTTATTTTCAAAAATACAAATACATCCCATAGCTGTACCTTGGAAAATAATACAAATACACCCCAAAGCTGTGTTATTTTCTAAAATACAAATAAAACCCTGAGCTCTATCTCGGAAAATGATACAAATACACCCCCAAGCTGTGTTATTTTCAAAAATACAAATACAAACCTCAGCTGTATCTCGGAAAATAATATATATGCACCCACAAGCTGTGTTATTTCCAAAAATACAAATACAACCCTTAGTTGTATCTCGGAAAATAATACAAATACACCCACAAGATGTGTTATTTTCAAAAATACAAATACAACCCTTAGCTGTATCTCGGAAAATAATGCAAATACACCCCCAAGCTCTGTTATTTTCAAAAATACAAATAAAACCCACAGCTGTATCTCGGGAAATAATACAAATAAACCACCAAGCTGTGTTCTTTTTAACAATACAAATACAGCCCTTAGCTCTATCTCGGAAAATAATACAAATACACCCACAAGCTCGTTTATTTTCAAAAATACAAATACAACCCTTAGCTGTATCTCAGAAAATAATACAAATATAACCCCAAGCTGTGTTATTTTCAAAACTACAAATACAACCCACAGCTCTATCTTGGAAAATAATATAAATACACCGCCAAGGTGTGTTATTTTCCAAAATACAAATACAACCTTGATCTGTATCTCGGAAAACAATACAAATACACCCCCAAGCTCTGTTATTTTCAAAAATACAAATACAACCCATAGCTGTATCTTGGAAAATAATACAAATACACACCCAAGCTGTGTTATTTTCAAAAATACAAATACAACCCTGAGGTGTATCTCGGAAAATAATACAAATACACCCCCAAGCTACGTTATTTTCAAAAATACAAATACAACCCATAGCAGTATCTCGGAAAATAATACAAAAACACCCCCAAGCTGTGCTATTTTCAAAAACAGAAATAAAACCCTTAGCTGTATCTCAGAAAATAATACAAATACACCCCATGCTGTGTTATTTTCCAAAATACAAATACAACCCTGAGCTCTATCTCGGAAAATAATACAAATACACCCCCAAGCTGTGTTATTTTCCAAAATACAAATACAACCCATAGCTGTATCTTGGAAAATAATACAAATACACCCCCAAGCTGTGTTATTTTCAAAAATACAAATACAACCCTGAGCTGTTTCTCGGATAATAATAGAAATACACCCCCAAGCTGTTTTATTTTCAAAAATACAAATACAATCCTGAGCTGTAACTCGGAAAATAATACAAATACACGACAAAGCTGTTTTATTTTCAAAAAAACATATACAGCCCTTAGCTGTATATCAGAAAATAATACAAATACACCCCCAAGCTCGTTTATTTTCAAAAGTTCAAATACAACCCTTAGCTGTATCTTGGAAAATAATACAAATACACCCCCAAGCTGTGTTATTTTGCAAAATACAAATACAACACAGAGCTGTATCTCGGAAAATAATACAAATACACCCAAAGCTGTGTTATTTTCAAAAATAAAAATACAACACATAGCAGTATCTTGGAAAATAGTACAAATACACCCCCAAGCTGTGTTATTTTCAAAAATACGAATACAACCCTGAGCTGTATCTCAGAAACTAATACAAATACACCACCGAGCTGTGTTATTTTCAAAAAAGAAATACAACACATAGCAGTATCTCGGAAAATAATACAAATACACCCCCAAGCTGTTTTATTTTCAAAAATAGAAATAAAACCCTTAGCTGTATCTAGGAAAGTAATACAAATACACCCCCAAGCTCTGTTATTTTCAAAAATACAAATACAAACCTCAGCTGTATCTCGGAAAATAATATATATACACCCCCAAGCTGTGTTATTTCCAAAAATACAAATACAACCCTTACTTGTATCTCGGAAAATAATACAAATACACCCCCAAGATGTGTTATTTTCAAAAATGCAAATACAACCCTTAGCTGTATCTCGGAAAATAATGCAAATATACCCCCAAGCTCTGTTATTTTCAAAAATACAAATAAAACCCACAGCTGTATCTCGGAAAATAATACAAGTACACCACAAAGCTGTGTTATTTTTAACAACACAAATACAGCCCTCAGCTCTATCTCGGAAAATAATACAAATACACCCCCAAGCTCGTTTATTTTCAAAAATACAAATACAACCCTTAGCTGTATCTCGGAAAATAATACAAATATAACCCCAAGCTGTGTTATTTTCAAAACTACAAATACAACCCACAGCTGTATCTTGGAAAATAATATAAATACACCGCCAAGGTGTGTTATTTTCCAAAATACAAATACAACCTTGATCTGTATCTCGGAAAACAATACAAATACACCCCCAAGCTCTGTTATTTACAAAAATACAAATACAACCCATAGCTGTATCTTGGAAAATAATACAAATACACACCCAAGCTGTGTTATTTTCAAAAATACAAATACAACCCTGAGGTGTATCTCGGAAAATAATACAAATACACCCCCAAGCTACGTTATTTTCAAAAATACAAATACAACCCATAGCAGTATCTCGGAAAATAATACAAAAACACCCCCAAGCTGTGCTATTTTCAAAAACAGAAATAAAACCCTTAGCTGTATCTCAGAAAATAATACAAATACACCCCATGCTGTGTTATTTTCCAAAATACAAATACAACCCTGAGCTCTATCTCGGAAAATAATACAAATACACCCCCAAGCTGTGTTATTTTCCAAAATACAAATACAACCCATAGCTGTATCTTGGAAAATAATACAAATACACCCCCAAGCTGTGTTATTTTCAAAAATACAAATACAACCCTGAGCTGTTTCTCGGATAATAATAGAAATACACCCCCAAGCTGTTTTATTTTCAAAAATACAAATACAATCCTGAGCTGTAACTCGGAAAATAATACAAATACACGACAAAGCTGTTTTATTTTCAAAAAAACATATACAGCCCTTAGCTGTATATCAGAAAATAATACAAATACACCCCCAAGCTCGTTTATTTTCAAAAGTTCAAATACAACCCTTAGCTGTATCTTGGAAAATAATACAAATACACCCCCAAGCTGTGTTATTTTGCAAAATACAAATACAACACAGAGCTGTATCTCGGAAAATAATACAAATACACCCAAAGCTGTGTTATTTTCAAAAATACAAATACAACACATAGCAGTATCTTGGAAAATAGTACAAATACACCCCCAAGCTGTGTTATTTTCAAAAATACGAATACAACCCTGAGCTGTATCTCAGAAACTAATACAAATACACCACCGAGCTGTGTTATTTTCAAAAAAGAAATACAACACATAGCAGTATCTCGGAAAATAATACAAATACACCCCCAAGCTGTTTTATTTTCAAAAATAGAAATAAAACCCTTAGCTGTATCTAGGAAAGTAATACAAATACACCCCCAAGCTCTGTTATTTTCAAAAATACAAATACAAACCTCAGCTGTATCTCGGAAAATAATATATATACACCCCCAAGCTGTGTTATTTCCAAAAATACAAATACAACCCTTACTTGTATCTCGGAAAATAATACAAATACACCCCCAAGATGTGTTATTTTCAAAAATGCAAATACAACACTTAGCTGTATCTCGGAAAATAATGCAAATATACCCCCAAGCTCTGTTATTTTCAAAAATACAAATACAACCCACAGCTGTATCTCGGAAAATAATACAAGTACACCACAAAGCTGTGTTATTTTTAACAATACAAATACAGCCCTCAGCTCTATCTCGGAAAATAATACAAATACACCCCCAAGCTCGTTTATTTTCAAAAATACAAATACAACCCTTAGCTGTATCTCGGAAAATAATACAAATATAACCCCAAGCTGTGTTATTTTCAAAACTACAAATACAACCCACAGCTGTATCTTGGAAAATAATATAAATACACCGCCAAGGTGTGTTATTTTCCAAAATACAAATACAACCTTGATCTGTATCTCGGAAAACAATACAAATACACCCCCAAGCTCTGTTATTTACAAAAATACAAATACAACCCATAGCTGTATCTTGGAAAATAATACAAATACACACCCAAGCTGTGTTATTTTCAAAAATACAAATACAACCCTGAGGTGTATCTCGGAAAATAATACAAATACACCCCCAAGCTACGTTATTTTCAAAAATACAAATACAACCCATAGCAGTATCTCTGAAAATAATACAAAAACACCCCCAAGCTGTGCTATTTTCAAAAACAGAAATAAAACCCTTAGCTGTATCTCAGAAAATAATACAAATACACCCCATGCTGTGTTATTTTCCAAAATACAAATACAACCCTGAGCTCTATCTCGGAAAATAATACAAATACACCCCCAAGCTGTGTTATTTTCCAAAATACAAATACAACCCATAGCTGTATCTTGGAAAATAATACAAATACACCCCCAAGCTGTGTTATTTTCAAAAATACAAATACAACCCTGAGCTGTTTCTCGGATAATAATAGAAATACACCCCCAAGCTTTTTTATTTTCAAAAATACAAATACAATCCTGAGCTGTAACTCGGAAAATAATACAAATACACGACAAAGCTGTTTTATTTTCAAAAAAACATATACAGCCCTTAGCTGTATATCAGAAAATAATACAAATACACCCCCAAGCTCGTTTATTTTCAAAAGTTCAAATACAACCCTTAGCTGTATCTTGGAAAATAATACAAATACACCCCCAAGCTGTGTTATTTTGCAAAATACAAATACAACACAGAGCTGTATCTCGGAAAATAATACAAATACACCCAAAGCTGTGTTATTTTCAAAAATACAAATACAACACATAGCAGTATCTTGGAAAATAGTACAAATACACCCCCAAGCTGTGTTATTTTCAAAAATACGAATACAACCCTGAGCTGTATCTCAGAAACTAATACAAATACACCACCGAGCTGTGTTATTTTCAAAAAAGAAATACAACACATAGCAGTATCTCGGAAAATAATACAAATACACCCCCAAGCTGTTTTATTTTCAAAAATAGAAATAAAACCCTTAGCTGTATCTAGGAAAGTAATACAAATACACCCTCAAGCTCTGTTATTTTCAAAAATACAAATACAAACCTCAGCTGTATCTCGGAAAATAATATATATACACCCCCAAGCTGTGTTATTTCCAAAAATACAAATACAACCCTTACTTGTATCTCGGAAAATAATACAAATACACCCCCAAGATGTGTTATTTTCAAAAATGCAAATACAACCCTTAGCTGTATCTCGGAAAATAATGCAAATATACCCCCAAGCTCTGTTATTTTCAAAAATACAAATACAACCCACAGCTGTATCTCGGAAAATAATACAAGTACACCACAAAGCTGTGTTATTTTTAACAATACAAATACAGCCCTCAGCTCTATCTCGGAAAATAATACAAATACACCCCCAAGCTCGTTTATTTTCAAAAATACAAATACAACCCTTAGCTGTATCTCGGAAAATAATACAAATACACACCCAAGCTCTGTTATTTTCCAAAATACAAATACCACCCTGAGCTGTATCTCGGAAAATAATACAAAAACACCGCCAAGCTGAGTTATTTTCAAAAATACAAATACAACCCATAGCTGTATCTTGGAAAATAATATAAATACAACCCCAGGGTGTGCTATTTTCCAAAATACAAATACAACCTTGATCTGCATCTCGGAAAACAATACAAATACACCCCCAAGCTCTCTTATTTTCAAAAATACAAATACAACCCATAGCTGTGTCTTGGAAAATAATACAAATACACACACAAGCTGTGTTATTTTCAAAAATACAAATACAACACTTAGCTGTGTCTCGGAAAATAATACAAATACACCCCCAAGCTGCGTTATTTTCAAAAATACAAATACAACCCATAGCATTATCTCGGAAAATAATACAAAAACACCCCCAAGCTGTGGTATTTTCAAAAATAGAAATAAAACCCTTAGCTGTATCTCGAAAAATAATAAAAATACACCCCCAATCTGCGTTATTTTCAAAAATACAAATACAAACCACAGCTGTATCTTGGAAAATAATACAAATACACCCCAAAGCTGTGTTATTTTCAAAAATACAAATAAGCCCTTAGCTATATCTCAGAAAATACTACAAATACACCCCCAAGCTCGTTTATTTTCAAAAATACAAATACAACCCTTAGTTGTATCCCGGAAAATAATACAAATACATCCCCAAGCAAAATACAAATACAACCCTGAGCTCTATCACGAAAAATAATACAAATACACCGCCAAGCTGTGTTATTCTCAAAAATACAAATACAGCCCTTAGCTGTATATCGGAAAATAATACAAATACACCCCCAAGATGTGTTATTTTCCAAAATACAAATAAAAACCTTATCTGTATCTGGGAAAATAATACAAATACACCCCCACACTGTGTTATTTTCAAAAATACAAAAACAACCCTTAGCTGTATCTCCGAAAATAATACAAATTCACCCCCAAATTGTGTAATTTTCAAAAATACAAATACAGCCCTTAGCTGTATCTCGGAAAATAATACAAATACACCCCCAAGCTCGGTTATTTTCAAATATACAAGTAAAACCCTTAGCTGTATCTCGGAAAATAATACAAATACACCCCCAAGCTGTATTATTTTCAAAAATACAAATAAAATCCTTTGATGTATCTCGGAAAATAATACAAATACACGCACAAGCTGTGTTATTTTCCAAAATAGAAATACAACCCTTAGGTTTATCTCGGAAAATAATACAAATACACCCCCAAGCTGTGTTATTTTCAAAAATACAAATAAAACCCTTAACTATATCTCGAAAAATAATACAATTACACCCCCAAGCTGTGTTATTTTCAAAAATACAAATACAACCCTTAGCTCTATCTCGGAAAATAATACAAATACACCCCAAGCTGTGTTATTTTCCAAAATACAAATACTACCCTGCGGAAAATAATACAAATACAACCCCAAGCTGTGTTATTTTCCAAAATACAAATACAACACTGAGCTGTATATCGGATAATAATAGAAATACACACACAAGCTGTGTTATTTTCAAAAATACAAATACAACCCATAGCTGTATCTCGGAAAATAATACAAATACTCCCCCAAGCTGTCTCATTTTCAAAAATACAAATAAAATCTTTAGCTGTATCTCGGAAAATAATACAAATACACACACAAGCTGTGTTATTTTCAAAAATACAAATACAATCCAGGCTGTAACGCGGAAAATAATACAAATACACCACCAAGATGTGTTATTTTCAAAAATACAAATACAACCCTTAGCTGTATCTCGGAAAGTATTACAAATACAACCCCACGCTCGTTTATTTTCAAAAATACAAATACAACCCTGAGATGTATCTCAGAAAATAATTAAAATACACCGCCAAGCTATGTTATTTTCAAAACTACAAATACAACCCATCGCTGTATCGTGGAAAGTAATATAAATACACCCCCAAGCTGTGTTATTTTCCAAAATACAAATACAACCCTGAGCTGTATCTCGGAAAATAATACAAATACACCCCCAAGGTGTGTTATTTTAAAAAATACAAATACAACCCTTAGCTGTATCTCGGAAAATAATACAAATACACCCCCAAGCTGTGTTATTTTCAAAAATACAAATACAACCATGAGCTGTAACTCGGAAAATCATACAAATACACCCCCAAGCTCTGTTATTTTTGAAAATACATATACATCCCTGAGCTGTATCTTGGAAAATAATACAAAAACACCCCCAAGCTGTGTTATTTTCAAAAATACAAATACAACCCTTAGCTGTATCTCGGAAAATAATAAAAATACTCCCCCAAGCTCTGTTATTTTCAATAATACATATACAACCCTTAGCTGTGTCTCGGAAAATGATACAAATACACCACCAAGCTGTGTTATTTTCAAAAATAGAAATAAAACCCTTAGCATATCTTGGAAAATAATACAAATACACCCCCAAGCTGTGTTATTTTATAAAATACAAATACAAACCTTAGCTGTATCTCGGAAATAATATAAATACACCCCCAAACTCTGTTAAATTCAAAAATACAAATACAACCCTTAGCTGTATCTCAGAAAATAATTAGAAAATACATACCCACGATGTGTTATTTTCAAAAATACAAATACATCCCTTAGCTGTATCTCAGAAAATAATACAAATACACCCCCAAACTCTGTTAATTTCAAAAATACAAATACAACCCACAGCTGTATCTCGGAAAACAATACAAATACACCCCCAAGCTGTGTTATTTTCAAAAATACAAATACAACCCTTAGCTGTATCTCAGAAAATAATAAAAAATACACCCCCAAGATGCGTTATTTTCAAAAATACAAATACAACCCTTAACTGTATCTCGGAAAATAATAAAAATTCAACGACAAACACTGCTAATTTCAAAAATACAAATACAACCCTTAGCTGTATCTCAGAAAATAATACAAATACATCCCCAAGCTCGTTTATTTTCAAAAATACAGATATAACCCTTAGATGTATATCGGAAAATAATACAAATACACCCATTAGCTGTGTTATTTTCCAAAATACAAATACAACCCTTAGCTGTATCTCGGAAAATAATACAAATACACCCCCAAGCTGTGTTATTTTCAAAAATACAAATACAACCCATAGCTGTATCTTGGAAAATAATACAAATACACCCCCAAGCTGTGTTATTTTCAAAAATACAAATACAACCCTGAGCTGTATCTCGGAAAATAATACAAATACACCCACAAGTTGTGTTATTTTAAAATATACAAATACAACCCATAGCAGTATCTCAGAAAATAATACAAATACACCCCCAAGCTGTGTTATTTTCAAAAATACATATACATCCCTGAGCTGTATATCAGAAAATAATACAAAAACACCCACAAGCTGTGTTATTTTCAAAAATACAAATACAACCATTAGCTGTATCACGGAAAATAATACAAATACACCCCCAAGCTCTGCTATTTTCAATAATACAAATACAACTCTTTGCTCTATCTCGGATAATAATAGAAATACACCCCCAAGCAGTGTTATTTTCAAAAATACAAATACAACCCTCAGCTGTATCTCGGAAAATAATAAAAATACACCCCCAAGCTGCGTTATTTTCAAAAATACAAATACAACCCTGAGCTGTATCTCGGAAAATAATACAAATACACCCCCAAGCTGTGTAATTTTCAAAAAAAAAAAAATACAACCCATAGCTGTATGTTGGAAAATAATACAAATACACGCCAAGCCCTGCTATTTTCAAAAATACAAATACAACCCTGAGCTGTATCTCGGATAATAATAGAAATACACCCACAAGCTGTGTTATTTTCAAAAATACAAACACAACCCTGAGCTGTAACTCGGAAAATAATACAAATACACCCCCAAGCTCTGTTATTTTCAAAAATACATATACCTCCCTGAGCTGTAACTCGGAAAATAATACAAATACACCCCCACCTGTGTTATTTTCAAAAATACAAATACAACTCTTAGCTGTATCTCGGAAAATAATACAAATACACCCCCAAGCTGTGTTATTTCCAAAAATACAAATACAACCCTTATTTGTATCTCGGAAAATAATAAAAATACACCCCCAAGATGTGTTATTTTCAAAAATACAAATACAACCCATAGCTGTATCTTGGAAAATAATATAAATACACCCCCAAGGTGTGTTATTTTCCAAAATACAAATACAACCTTGATCTGTATCTCGGAAAACAATACAAATACACCCCCAAGCTCTGTTATTTTCAAAAATACAAATACAACCCATAGCTCTATCTTGGAAAATAATACAAATACACACCCAAGCTGTGTAATTTTCAAAAATACAAATACAACCCTGAGGTTTATCTCGGAAAATAATACAAATACACCCACAAGCTACGTTATTTTCAAAAATACAAATACAACCCATAGCAGTATCTCGGAAAATAATACAAAAACACCCCCAAGCTGTGTTATTTTCCAAAATACAAATACAACCCTGAGCTCTATCTCGGAAAATAATACAAATACACCCCCAAGCTGTGTTATTTTCCAAAATACAAATAAAACCCATAGCTGTATCTTGGAAAATAATACAAATACACCCCCAAGCTGTGTTATTTTCAAAAATACAAATACAACCCTGAGCTGTAACTCGGAAAATAATACAAATACACGACAAAGCTGTTTTATTTTCAAAAAAACAAAAACAGCCCTAAGCTGTATATCAGAAAATAATACAAATACACCCCCAAGCTCGTTTATTTTCAAAAATTCAAATACAACCCATAGCAGTACCTTGGAAAATAGTACAAATACACCCACAAGCTGTGTTATTTTCAAAAATACGAATACAACCCTGAGCTGTATCTCAGAAAATAATACAAATACACCACCGAGCTGTGTTATTTTCAAAAAAGAAATACAACACATAACAGTATCTCGGAAAATAATACAAAAACACGCCCAAGCTGTTTTATTTTCAAAAATAGAAATAAAACCCTTAGCTGTATCTCGGAAAATAATACAAATACACCCCCAAGCTGTGTTATTTTCAAAAATACAAATACAAACCTCAGCTGTATCTCGGAAAATAATATATATACACCCCCAAGCTGTGTTATTTCCAAAAATACAAATACAACCCTTAGTTGTATCTCGGAAAATAATACAAATACACCCCCAGGAAGTGTTATTTTCAAAAATACAAATACAACCCTTAGCTGTATCTCGGAAAATAATGAAAATACACCCCCAAGCTCTGTTATTTTCAAAAATACAAATACAACCCACAGCTGTATCTCGGAAAATAATACAAATACACCCCCAAGCTCGTTTATTTTCAAACATACAAATAAATCCCATAGCTGTATCTCGGAAAATAATACAAATACACACACAAGCTCTGTTATTTTCCAAAATACAAATACCACCCTGAGCTGTATCTCGGAAAATAATACAAAAACACCGCCAAGCTGAGTTATTTTCAAAAATACAAATACAACCCATAGCTGTATCTTGGAAAATAATATAAATACAATCCCAAGGTGTGTTATTTTCCAAAATACTAATACAACCTTGATCTGTATCTCGGAAAACAATACAAATACACCCCCAAGCTCTGTTATTTTCAAAAATACAAATACAACCCATAGCTGTATCTTGGAAAATAATACAAATACACCACCATGCTGTGTTATTTTCCAAAATACAAATACAACCCTGAGCTGTATCTCGGAAAATAATACAAATAAACCACCAAGCTGTGTTCTTTTTAACAATACAAATCCAGCCCTTAGCTCTATCTCGGAAAATAATACAAATACACCCACAAGCTCGTTTATTTTCAAAAATACAAATACAACCCTTAGCTGTATTTCGGAAAATAATACAAATATATACCCAAGCTGTGTTATTTTCAAAAATACAAATACAACCCATAGCTGTATCTTGGAAAATAATATAAATACACCCCCAAGGTGTGTTATTTACCAAAATACAAATACAACCTTGATCTGTATCTCGGAAAACAATACAAATACACACCCAAGCTCTGTTATTTTCAAAAATACAAATACAACCCATAGCTGTATCTTGGAAAATAATACAAATACACCCCCATGCTGTCTTATTTTCCAAAATACAAATACAACCCTGAGCTGTATCTCGGAAAATAATACAAATACACCCCCAAGCTGTGTTATTTTCCAAAATACAAATACAACCCTGAGCTGTTTCTCGGATAATAATAGAAATACACCCCCAAGCTGTTTTATTTTCAAAAATACAAATACAATCCTGAGCTGTAACTCGGAAAATAATACAAATACACGACAAAGCTGTTTTATTTTCTAAAAAACATATACAGCCCTTAGCTGTATATCAGAAAATAATACAAATACACCCCCAAGCTCGTTTATTTTCAAAAGTTCAAATACAACCCTTAGCTGTATCTTGGAAAATAATACAAATACACCCCCAAGCTGTGTTATTTTGCAAAATACAAATACAATACAGAGCTGTATCTCGGAAAATAATACAAATACACCCAAAGCTGTGTTATTTTCAAAAATACAAATACAACACATAGCAGTATCTTGGAAAATAGTACAAATACACCCCCAAGCTGTGTTATTTTCAAAAATACGAATACAACCCTGAGCTGTATCTCAGAAACTAATACAAATACACCACCGAGCTGTGTTATTTTCAAAAAAGAAATACAACACATAGCAGTATCTCGGAAAATAATACAAATACACCCCCAAGCTGTTTTATTTTCAAAAATAGAAATAAAACCCTTAGCTGTATCTAGGAAAGTAATACAAATACACCCCCAAGCTCTGTTATTTTCAAAAATACAAATACAAACCTCAGCTGTATCTCGGAAAATAATATATATACACCCCCAAGCTGTGTTATTTCCAAAAATACAAATACAACCCTTACTTGTATCTCGGAAAATAATACAAATACACCCCCAAGATGTGTTATTTTCAAAAATGCAAATACAACCCTTAGCTGTATCTCGGAAAATAATGCAAATATACCCCCAAGCTCTGTTATTTTCAAAAATACAAATACAACCCACAGCTGTATCTCGGAAAATAATACAAGTACACCACAAAGCTGTGTTATTTTTAACAATACAAATACAGCCCTCAGCTCTATCTCGGAAAATAATACAAATACACCCCCAAGCTCGTTTATTTTCAAAAATACAAATACAACCCTTAGCTGTATCTCGGAAAATAATACAAATACACACCCAAGCTCTGTTATTTTCCAAAATACAAAAACAACCCTGAGCTGTATCTCGGAAAATAATACAAAAACACCGCCAATCTGAGTTATTTTCAAAAATACAAATACAACCCATAGCTGTATCTTGGAAAATAATATAAATACAACCCCAAGGTGTGCTATTTTCCAAAATACAAATACAACCTTGATCTGCATCTCGGAAAACAATACAAATACACCCCCAAGCTCTCTTATTTTCAAAAATACAAATACAACCCATAGCTGTGTCTTGGAAAATAATACAAATACACACACAAGCTGTGTTATTTTCAAAAATACAAATACAACACTTAGCTGTGTCTCGGAAAATAATACAAATACACCCCCAAGCTGCGTTATTTTCAAAAATACAAATACAACCCATAGCATTATCTCGGAAAATAATACAAAAACACCCCCAAGCTGTGGTATTTTCAAAAATAGAAATAAAACCCTTAGCTGTATCTCGAAAAATAATAAAAATACACCCCCAATCTGCGTTATTTTCAAAAATACAAATACAAACCACAGCTGTATCTTGGAAAATAATACAAATACACCCCAAAGCTGTGTTATTTTCAAAAATACAAATAAGCCCTTAGCTATATCACGGAAAATACTACAAATACACCCCCAAGCTCGTTTATTTTCAAAAATACAAATACAACCCTTAGTTGTATCCCGGAAAATAATACAAATACATCCCCAAGCAAAATACAAATACAACCCTGAGCTCTATCTCGAAAAATAATACAAATACACCGCCAAGCTGTGTTATTCTCAAAAATACAAATACAGCCCTTAGCTGTATATCGGAAAATAATACAAATACACCCCCAAGATGTGTTATTTTCCAAAATACAAATAAAAACCTTATCTGTATCTGGGAAAATAATACAAATACACCCCCACACTGTGTTATTTTCAAAAATACAAAAACAACCCTTAGCTGTATCTCCGAAAATACAAATTCACCCCCAAATTGTGTAATTTTCAAAAATACAAATACAGCCCTTAGCTGTATCTCGGAAAATAATACAAATACACCCCCAAGCTCGGTTATTTTCAAATATACAAATAAAACCCTTAGCTGTATCTCGGAAAATAATACAAATACACCCCCAAGCTGTATTATTTTCAAAAATACAAATAAAATCCTTTGATGTATCTCGGAAAATAATACAAATACACGCACAAGCTGTGTTATTTTCCAAAATAGAAATACAACCCTTAGGTTTATCTCGGAAAATAATACAAATACACCCCCAAGCTGTGTTATTTTCAAAAATACAAATAAAACCCTTAACTATATCTCGAAAAATAATACAATTACACCCCCAAGCTGTGTTATTTTCAAAAATACAAATACAACCCTTAGCTCTATCTCGGAAAATAATACAAATACACCCCAAGCTGTGTTATTTTCCAAAATACAAATACTACCCTGCGGAAAATAATACAAATACAACCCCAAGCTGTGTTATTTTCAAAAATACAAATACAACCCTGAGCTGTAACTCGGAAAATAATACAAATACACGACAAAGCTGTTTTATTTTCAAAAAAACAAAAACAGCCCTAAGCTGTATATCAGAAAATAATACAAATACACCCCCAAGCTCGTTTATTTTCAAAAATTCAAATACAACCCATAGCAGTACCTTGGAAAATAGTACAAATACACCCACAAGCTGTGTTATTTTCAAAAATACGAATACAACCCTGAGCTGTATCTCAGAAAATAATACAAATACACCACCGAGCTGTGTTATTTTCAAAAAAGAAATACAACACATAACAGTATCTCGGAAAATAATACAAAAACACGCCCAAGCTGTTTTATTTTCAAAAAAAGAAATAAAACCCTTAGCTGTATCTCGGAAAATAATACAAATACACCCCCAAGCTGTGTTATTTTCAAAAATACAAATACAAACCTCAGCTGTATCTCGGAAAATAATATATATACACCCCCAAGCTGTGTTATTTCCAAAAATACAAATACAACCCTTAGTTGTATCTCGGAAAATAATACAAATACACCCCCAAGAAGTGTTATTTTCAAAAATACAAATACAACCCTTAGCTGTATCTCGGAAAATAATGAAAATACACCCCCAAGCTCTGTTATTTTCAAAAATACAAATACAACCCACAGCTCTATCTCGGAAAATAATACAAGTACACCAACAATCTGTGTTATTTTTAACAATACAAATACAGCCCTTAGCTCTATCTCAGAAAATAATACAAATACACCCCCAAGCTCGTTTATTTTCAAAAATACAAATAAATCCCTTAGCTGTATCTCGGAAAATAATACAAATACACACCCAAGCTCTGTTATTTTCCAAAATACAAATACCACCCTGAGCTGTATCTCGGAAAATAATACAAAAACACCGTCAAGCTGAGTTATATTCAAAAATACAAATACAACCCATAGCTGTATCTTGGAAAATAATATAAATACAATCCCAAGGTGTGTTATTTTCCAAAATACTAATACAACCTTGATCTGTATCTCGGAAAACAATACAAATACACCCCCAAGCTCTGTTATTTTCAAAAATACAAATACAACCCATAGCTGTATCTTGGAAAATAATACAAATACACCCCCATGCTGTGTTATTTTCCAAAATACAAATACAACCCTGAGCTGTATCTCGGAAAATAATACAAATAAACCACCAAGCTGTGTTCTTTTTAACAATACAAATCCAGCCCTTAGCTCTATCTCGGAAAATAATACAAATACACCCACAAGCTCGTTTATTTTCAAAAATACAAATACAACCCTTAGCTGTATTTCGGAAAATAATACAAATATATCCCCAAGCTGTGTTATTTTCAAAAATACAAATACAACACATAGCTGTATCTTGGAAAATAATATAAATACACCCCCAAGGTGTGTTATTTACCAAAATACAAATACAACCTTGATCTGTATCTCGGAAAACAATACAAATACACACCCAAGCTCTGTTATTTTCAAAAATACAAATACAACCCATAGCTGTATCTTGGAAAATAATACAAATACACCCCCATGCTGTCTTATTTTCCAAAATACAAATACAACCCTGAGCTGTATCTCGGAAAATAATACAAATACACCCCCAAGCTGTGTTATTTTCCAAAATACAAATACAACCCATAGCTATATCTTGGAAAATAATACAAATACAAACCCAAGCTGTGTTATTTTCAAAAATAGAAATGAAACCCTTAGCTGTATCTCGGAAGGTAATACAAATACACCCCCAAGCTGTGTTATTTTCAAAAATACAAATACAAACCTTAGCTGTATCTCGGAAAATAATATAAATACACCCACAAGCTGTGTTATTTTCAAAAATACAAATACAACCCTTAGTTGTATCTCGGAAAATAATACAAATACACCTCCAAGATGTGTTATTTTCAAAAATACAAATACAACCCTTAGCTGTATCTTGGAAAATAATACAAAAACACCCCCAAGCTCTGTTATTTTCAAAAATACAAATACAACCCACAGCTGTATCTCTGAAAATAATAAAATTAAACCACCAAGCTGTGTTATTTTTAAAAATACAAATACAGCCCTTAGGTGTATTTCGGAAAATAAAACAAATACATCCCCAAGCTCGTTTATTTTCAAAAATACAAATACAACCATTAGCTGTATCTCTGAAAATAATACAAATACACCACCAAGCTGTGTTATTTTCCAAAATACAAATACAACCCTGAGCTGTATCTCGGAAAATAATACAAATGCACCGCCAAGCTGTGTTATTTTCAAAAATACAAATACAACCCATAGCTGTATCATGGAAAATAATATAAACACACCCCCAAGCTGTGTTATTTTCAAAAATACAAATACAACCCTGAGCTGTATCTCAGAAAATAATAAAAATACACCCCCAATAGGCGTTATTTTCAAAAATACAAATACAAACCACAGCTGTATCTTGGAAAATAATACAAATACACCACAAAGCTGTGTTATTTTCAAAAATACAAATAAAGCCCTTAGCTATATCTTAGAAAATAATACCAATACACACCCAAGCTCGTTTATTTTCAAAAATACAAATACAACCCTTACTTGTATCCCGGAAAATAATACAAATACATCCCCAAGCTGTGTTATTTTGCAAAATACAAATACAACCCTGAGCTCTATCTCGAAAAATAATACAAACACAGCGCCAAGCTGTGTTATTTTCAAAAATACAAATACATCCCATAGCTGTACCTTGGAAAATAATACAAATACACCCCAAAGCTGTGTTATTTTCTAAAATACAAATACAACCCTGAGCTCTATCTCGGAAAATGATACAAATACACCCCCAAGCTGTGTTATTTTCAAAAATACAAATACAAACCTCAGCTGTATCTCGGAAAATAATATATATGCACCCCCAAGCTGTGTTATTTCCAAAAATACAAATACAACCCTTAGTTGTATCTCGGAAAATAATACAAATACACCCCCAAGCTCTGTTATTTTCAAAAATACAAATAAAACCCACAGCTGTATCTCGGGAAATAATACAAATAAACCACCAAGCTGTGTTCTTTTTAACAATACAAATACAGCCCTTAGCTCTATCTCGGAAAATAATACAAATACACCCAAAAGCTCGTTTATTTTCAAAAATACAAATACAACCCTTAGCTGTATCTCAGAAAATAATACAAATATAACCCCAAGCTGTGTTATTTTCAAAACTACAAATACAACCCACAGCTGTATCTTGGAAAATAATATAAATACACCGCCAAGGTGTGTTATTTTCCAAAATACAAATACAACCTTGATCTGTATCTCGGAAAACAATACAAATACACCCCCAAGCTCTGTTATTTTCAAAAATACAAATACAACCCATAGCTGTATCTTGGAAAATAATACAAATACACACCCAAGCTGTGTTATTTTCAAAAATACAAATACAACCCTGAGGTGTATCTCGGAAAATAATACAAATACACCCCCAAGCTACGTTATTTTCAAAAATACAAATACAACCCATAGCAGTATCTCGGAAAATAATACAAAAACACCCCCAAGCTGTGCTATTTTCAAAAACAGAAATAAAACCCTTAGCTGTATCTCAGAAAATAATACAAATACACCCCATGCTGTGTTATTTTCCAAAATACAAATACAACCCTGAGCTCTATCTCGGAAAATAATACAAATACACCCCCAAGCTGTGTTATTTTCCAAAATACAAATACAACCCATAGCTGTATCTTGGAAAATAATACAAATACACCCCCAAGCTGTGTTATTTTCAAAAATACAAATACAACCCTGAGCTGTTTCTCGGATAATAATAGAAATACACCCCCAAGCTGTTTTATTTTCAAAAATACAAATACAATCCTGAGCTGTAACTCGGAAAATAATACAAATACACGACAAAGCTGTTTTATTTTCAAAAAAACATATACAGCCCTTAGCTGTATATCAGAAAATAATACAAATACACCCCCAAGCTCGTTTATTTTCAAAAGTTCAAATACAACCCTTAGCTGTATCTTGGAAAATAATACAAATACACCCCCAAGCTGTGTTATTTTGCAAAATACAAATACAACACAGAGCTGTATCTCGGAAAATAATACAAATACACCCAAAGCTGTGTTATTTTCAAAAATACAAATACAACACATAGCAGTATCTTGGAAAATAGTACAAATACACCCCCAAGCTGTGTTATTTTCAAAAATACGAATACAACCCTGAGCTGTATCTCAGAAACTAATACAAATACACCACCGAGCTGTGTTATTTTCAAAAAAGAAATACAACACATAGCAGTATCTCGGAAAATAATACAAATACACCCCCAAGCTGTTTTATTTTCAAAAATAGAAATAAAACCCTTAGCTGTATCTAGGAAAGTAATACAAATACACCCCCAAGCTCTGTTATTTTCAAAAATACAAATACAAACCTCAGCTGTATCTCGGAAAATAATATATATACACCCCCAAGCTGTGTTATTTCCAAAAATACAAATACAACCCTTACTTGTATCTCGGAAAATAATACAAATACACCCCCAAGATGTGTTACTTTCAAAAATGCAAATACAACCCTTAGCTGTATCTCGGAAAATAATGCAAATATACCCCCAAGCTCTGTTATTTTCAAAAATACAAATACAACCCACAGCTGTATCTCGGAAAATAATACAAGTACACCACAAAGCTGTGTTATTTTTAACAATACAAATACAGCCCTCAGCTCTATCTCGGAAAATAATACAAATACACCCCCAAGCTCGTTTATTTTCAAAAATACAAATACAACCCTTAGCTGTATCTCGGAAAATAATACAAATACACACCCAAGCTCTGTTATTTTCCAAAATACAAAAACAACCCTGAGCTGTATCTCGGAAAATAATACAAAAACACCGCCAAGCTGAGTTATTTTCAAAAATACAAATACAACCCATAGCTGTATCTTGGAAAATAATATAAATACAACCCCAAGGTGTGCTATTTTCCAAAATACAAATACAACCTTGATCTGCATCTCGGAAAACAATACAAATACACCCCCAAGCTCTCTTATTTTCAAAAATACAAATACAACCCATAGCTGTGTCTTGGAAAATAATACAAATACACACACAAGCTGTGTTATTTTCAAAAATACAAATACAACACTTAGCTGTGTCTCGGAAAATAATACAAATACACCCCCAAGCTGCGTTATTTTCAAAAATACAAATACAACCCATAGCATTATCTCGGAAAATAATACAAAAACACCCCCAAGCTGTGGTATTTTCAAAAATAGAAATAAAACCCTTAGCTGTATCTCGAAAAATAATAAAAATACACCCCCAATCTGCGTTATTTTCAAAAATACAAATACAAACCACAGCTGTATCTTGGAAAATAATACAAATACACCCCAAAGCTGTGTTATTTTCAAAAATACAAATAAGCCCTTAGCTATATATCAGAAAATACTACAAATACACCCCCAAGCTCGTTTATTTTCAAAAATACAAATACAACCCTTAGTTGTATCCCGGAAAATAATACAAATACATCCCCAAGCAAAATACAAATACAACCCTGAGCTCTATCTCGAAAAATAATACAAATACACCGCCAAGCTGTGTTATTCTCAAAAATACAAATACAGCCCTTAGCTGTATATCGGAAAATAATACAAATACACCCCCAAGATGTGTTATTTTCCAAAATACAAATAAAAACCTTATCTGTATCTGGGAAAATAATACAAATACACCCCCACACTGTGTTATTTTCAAAAATACAAAAACAACCCTTAGCTGTATCTCCGAAAATAATACAAATTCACCCCCAAATTGTGTAATTTTCAAAAATACAAATACAGCCCTTAGCTGTATCTCGGAAAATAATACAAATACACCCCCAAGCTCGGTTATTTTCAAATATACAAATAAAACCCTTAGCTGTATCTCGGAAAATAATACAAATACACCCCCAAGCTGTATTATTTTCAAAAATACAAATAAAATCCTTTGATGTATCTCGGAAAATAATACAAATACACGCACAAGCTGTGTTATTTTCCAAAATAGAAATACAACCCTTAGGTTTATCTCAGAAAATAATACAAATACACCCCCAAGCTGTGTTATTTTCAAAAATACAAATAAAACCCTTAACTATATCTCGAAAAATAATACAATTACACCCCCAAGCTGTGTTATTTTCAAAAATACAAATACAACCCTTAGCTCTATCTCGGAAAATAATACAAATACACCCCAAGCTGTGTTATTTTCCAAAATACAAATACTACCCTGCGGAAAATAATACAAATACAACCCCAAGCTGTGTTATTTTCCAAAATACAAATACAACACTGAGCTGTATATCGGATAATAATAGAAATACACACACAAGCTGTGTTATTTTCAAAAATACAAATACAACCCATAGCTGTATCTCGGAAAATAATACAAATACTCCCCCAAGCTGTCTCATTTTCAAAAATACAAATAAAATCTTTAGCTGTATCTCGGAAAATAATACAAATACACACACAAGCTGTGTTATTTTCAAAAATACAAATACAATCCAGGCTGTAACGCGGAAAATAATACAAATACACCACCAAGATGTGTTATTTTCAAAAATACAAATACAACCCTTAGCTGTATCTCGGAAAGTATTACAAATACAACCCCACGCTCGTTTATTTTCAAAAATACAAATACAACCCTGAGATGTATCTCAGAAAATAATTAAAATACACCGCCAAGCTATGTTATTTTCAAAACTACAAATACAACCCATCGCTGTATCGTGGAAAGTAATATAAATACACCCCCAAGCTGTGTTATTTTCCAAAATACAAATACAACCCTGAGCTGTATCTCGGAAAATAATACAAATACACCCCCAAGGTGTGTTATTTTAAAAAATACAAATACAACCCTTAGCTGTATCTCGGAAAATAATACAAATACACCCCCAAGCTGTGTTATTTTCAAAAATACAAATACAACCATGAGCTGTAACTCGGAAAATCATACAAATACACCCCCAAGCTCTGTTATTTTTGAAAATACATATACATCCCTGAGCTGTATCTTGGAAAATAATACAAAAACACCCCCAAGCTGTGTTATTTTCAAAAATACAAATACAACCCTTAGCTGTATCTCGGAAAATAATAAAAATACTCCCCCAAGCTCTGTTATTTTCAATAATACATATACAACCCTTAGCTGTGTCTCGGAAAATGATACAAATACACCACCAAGCTGTGTTATTTTCAAAAATAGAAATAAAACCCTTAGCATATCTTGGAAAATAATACAAATACACCCCCAAGCTGTGTTATTTTATAAAATACAAATACAAACCTTAGCTGTATCTCGGAAATAATATAAATACACCCCCAAACTCTGTTAAATTCAAAAATACAAATACAACCCTTAGCTGTATCTCAGAAAATAATTAGAAAATACATACCCACGATGTGTTATTTTCAAAAATACAAATACATCCCTTAGCTGTATCTCAGAAAATAATACAAATACACCCCCAAACTCTGTTAATTTCAAAAATACAAATACAACCCACAGCTGTATCTCGGAAAACAATACAAATACACCCCCAAGCTGTGTTATTTTCAAAAATACAAATACAACCCTTAGCTGTATCTCGGAAAATTATATAAATACACCACCAAGCTGTGTTATTTTCAAAAATACAAATACAACCCTTAGCTGTATCTCAGAAAATAATAAAAAATACACCCCCAAGATGCGTTATTTTCAAAAATACAAATACAACCCTTAACTGTATCTCGGAAAATAATAAAAATTCAACGACAAACACTGCTAATTTCAAAAATACAAATACAACCCTTAGCTGTATCTCAGAAAATAATACAAATACATCCCCAAGCTCGTTTATTTTCAAAAATACAGATATAACCCTTAGATGTATATCGGAAAATAATACAAATACACCCATTAGCTGTGTTATTTTCCAAAATACAAATACAACCCTTAGCTGTATCTCGGAAAATAATACAAATACACCCCCAAGCTGTGTTATTTTCAAAAATACAAATACAACCCATAGCTGTATCTTGGAAAATAATACAAATACACCCCCAAGCTGTGTTATTTTCAAAAATACAAATACAACCCTGAGCTGTATCTCGGAAAATAATACAAATACACCCACAAGTTGTGTTATTTTAAAATATACAAATACAACCCATAGCAGTATCTCAGAAAATAATACAAATACACCCCCAAGCTGTGTTATTTTCAAAAATACATATACATCCCTGAGCTGTATATCAGAAAATAATACAAAAACACCCCCAAGCAGTGTTATTTTCAAAAATACAAATACAACCCTCAGCTGTATCTCGGAAAATAATAAAAATACACCCCCAAGCTGCGTTATTTTCAAAAATACAAATACAACCCTGAGCTGTATCTCGGAAAATAATACAAATACACCCCCAAGCTGTGTAATTTTCAAAAAAAAAAAAATACAACCCATAGCTGTATGTTGGAAAATAATACAAATACACGCCAAGCCCTGCTATTTTCAAAAATACAAATACAACCCTGAGCTGTATCTCGGATAATAATAGAAATACACCCACAAGCTGTGTTATTTTCAAAAATACAAACACAACCCTGAGCTGTAACTCGGAAAATAATACAAATACACCCCCAAGCTCTGTTATTTTCAAAAATACATATACATCCCTGAGCTGTAACTCGGAAAATAATACAAATACACCCCAACCTGTGTTATTTTCAAAAATACAAATACAACTCTTAGCTGTATCTCGGAAAATAATACAAATACACCCCCAAGCTGTTTTATTTTCCAAAATACAAATAAAACCCTGAGCTGTATCTCGGTTAACAATAGAAATACACCCCCAAGCTGTGATATTTGCAAAAATACAATAAAACCCATAGCTGTATTTCGGAAAACAATTCAAATACACACCCAAGCTGTGTTATTTTCAAAAATACGAGTACAACCCTTAGCTGTATCTCGGAAAATAATACAAAAACACCCCCAAGCTGTGTTATTTTCAAAAATACAAATACAAACCTTAGGTGTATCTCCAAAAATAATACATATACTCCCACAAGCTGTGTTATTTTCAAAAATAAAAATAGAGCCCTTAGCTGTATCTCAGAAAATAATACAAATACACCCCCAGTCTGCGTTATTTTGAAAAATACAAATACAACCATGAGCTGTAACTCGGAAAATAATACAAATACACCACCAAGCTCTGTTATTTTTGAAAATACATATATATCCCTGAGCTGTATCTTGGAAAATAATACAAAAACACCACCAAGCTGTGTTATTTTCAAAAATACAAATACAACCCTTAGCTGTATCTCGAGAAATAATACAAATACACCCCCAAGCTCTGTTATTTTCAATAATACATATACAACCCTTAGCTGTGTCTCGGAAAATGATACAAATACACCCCCAAGCTGTGTTATTTTCAAAAATAGAAATAAAACCCTTAGCATATCTCGGAAAATAATACAAATACACCCCCAAGCTGTGTTATTTTAAAAAATACAAATACAAACCTTAGCTGTATCTCGGAAATAATATAAATACACCCCCAAACTCTGTTAATTTCAAAAACACAAATACAACCCACAGCTGTATCTCGGAAAACAATACAAATACACCCACAAGCTGTGTTATTTTCAAAAATACAAATACAACCCTTAGCTGTATCTCGGAAAATTATATAAATACACCACCAAGCTGTGTTATTTTCAAAAATACAAATACAACCCTTAGCTGTATCTCAGAAAATAATAAAAAAATACACCCCCAAGATGCGTTATTTTCAAAAATACAAATACAACCCTTAACTGTATCTCGGAAAATAATACAAATTCAACGCCAAACACTGTTAATTTCAAAAATACAAATACAACCCTTAGCTGTATCTCAGAAAATAATACAAATACATCCCCAAGCTCGTTTATTTTCAAAAATACAGATATAACCCTTAGATGTATATCGGAAAATAATACAAATACACCCCCTAGCTGTGTTATTTTCCAAAATACAAATACAACCCTTAGCTGTATCTCGGAAAATAATACAAATACACCCCCAAGCTGTGTTATTTTCAAAAATACAAATACAACCCATAGCTGTATCTTGGAAAATAATACAAATACACACCCAAGCTGTGTTATTTTCAAAAATACAAATACAACCCTGAGCTGTATCTCGGAAAATAATACAAATACACCCACAAGTTGTGTTATTTTAAAATATACAAATACAACCCATAGCAGTATTTCAGAAAATAATACAAATACACCCCCAAGCTGTGTTATTTTCAAAAATACATATATATCCCTGAGCTGTATCTCAGAAAATAATACAAAAACACCCACAAGCTGTGTTATTTTCAAAAATACAAATACAACCATTAGCTGTATCTCGGAAAATAATACAAATACACCCCCAAGCTCTGCTGTTTTCAATAAAACAAATACAACCCTTCGCTCTATCTCGGATACTAATAGAAATACACCCCCAAGCTGTGTTATTTTCAAAAATACAAATACAACCCTCAGCTGTATCTCGGAAAATAATAAAAATACACCCCCAAGCTGCGTTATTTTCAAAAATACAAATACAACCCTGAGCTGTATCTCAGAAAATAATACAAATACTCCCCCAAGCTGTGTAATTTTCAAAAAAAAAAAAAATACAACACATAGCTGTATCTTGGAAAATAATACAAATACACGCCAAGCTCTGCTATTTTCAAAAATACAAATACAACCCTGAGCTGTATCTCGGATAATAATAGAAATACACCCCCAAGCTGTGTTATTTTCAAAAATACAAATACAACCCTTAGCTTTATCTCGGAAAATAATAAAAATACACCCGCAACTTGTGTTATTTTCAAAAATACAAATACAGCCCTTAGCTGTATATCCGAAAATAATACAAATACACCCCCAAGCTGTGTTATTTTCAAAAATACAAATACAAACCTTTTCTATATCTGGTAAAATAATACACATACAACCCCAAGCTGTGTTATTTTCAAAAATACAAATACAACCATGAGCTGTAACTCGGAAAATAATACAAATACACCCCCAAGCTCTGTTATTTTCAATAATACAAATACAACCCTTAGCTGTATCTCGGAAAATGATACAAATACACCCCCAAGCTGTGTTATTTTCAAAAATACATATACATCCCTGAGCTGTATCTTGGAAAATAATACAAAAACACCCCCAAGCTGTGTTATTTTCAAAAATACAAATACAACCCTTAGCTGTATCTCGGAAAATAATACAAATACACCACCAAGCTCTGTTATTTTCAATAATACAAATACAACCCTTAGCTGTATCTCGGATTATGATACAAATACACCCCCAAGCTGTGTTATTTTCAATAATAGAAATAAAACCCTTAGCATATCTCAGAAAATAATACAAATACACCCCCAAGCTGTGTTATTTTAAAAAATACAAATACAAACCTTAGCTGTATCTCGGAAATAATATAAATACACCCCCAAGCTGTGTTATTTTCAAAAATACAAATACATCCCTTAGCTGTATCTCAGAAAATAATACAAATACACCCCCAAACTCTGTTAATTTCAAAAATACAAATACAACCCACAGCTGTATCTCGGAAAACAATACAAATACACCATCAAGCTGTGTTATTTTCAAAAATACAAATACAACCCTTAGCTGTATCTCGGAAAATAATATATATACACCACCAAGCTGTGTTATTTTCAAAAATACAAATACAACCCATAGCTGTATCTCAGAAAATAATAAAAAATACACCCACAAGATGCGTTATTTTCAAAAATACAAATACAACCCTTAACTGTATCTCGGAAAATAATACAAATACAACATGAAACACTGTTTATTTCAAAAATACAAATGCAACCCACAGCTGTATCTCGGAAAATAATACAAATACACCCCCAAGCTGTGTTATTTTCAAAAATACAAATACAACTATTAGCTGTATCTTGGAAAATAATACATATACACCCCCAAGCTGTGTTATTTTCAAAAATACAAATACAGCCATTAGCTGTATCTCGGAAAATAATACAAATACACCCCAAAGCTCGGTTATTTTAAAAAATGCAATTACAACCCTTAGCTGTATCTCAGAAAATAATACAAATACACCCAAAGCTGTGTTATTTTCAAAAATACAAATACAACACTGAGCTGTATCTCGGAAAATAATACAAATACACCCACAAGCTGTGTTATTTCCCAAAATTCAAATACAACCCTTATCTGTATCTCGGAAAATAATACAAATATCCCCGCAGGTTGTGTTATTTTCAAAAATACAAATACAACCCTTAGCTGTATCTCGGAAAATAATACAAATACACCCCCAACCTCTGTTATTTTCAAAAATACATATACATCCCTGAGCTGTATCTCGGAAAATAATACAAAAACACCCCCAAACTGTGTTATTTTCAAAAATAAAAATACAACCCTTAGCTGTATCTCGGAAAATAATACAAATACACCCCCAAGCTCTGTTATTTTCAATAATACAAATACAACCCTTAGCTGTATCTCGGAAAATGATACAAATACACCCCCAAGCTGTGTTATTTTCAAAAATATAAATAAAACCCTTAGCATATCTCGGAAAATAATACAAATACACCCCCAAGCTGTGTTATTTTTTAAAATGCAAATACAAACCTTAGCTGTATCTCGGAAATAATATAAATACACCCCCAAGCTGTGTTATTTTCAAAAATACAAATACAACCCTTAGCTGTATCTCAGAAAATAATTAAAAAATACACACCCAAGATGTGTTATTTTCAAAAATACAAAAATATCCCTTAGCTGTATCTCAGAAAATAATACAAATACACCCCCAACCTCTGTTAATTTCAAAAATACAAATACATCCCACAGCTGTATCTCAGAAAATAATACAAATACACCCACAAGCTGTGTTATTTTCAAAAATACAAATACAACCCATAGCAGTATCTCGGAAAATAATACAAATACACACACAAGCTGTGTTATTTTCAAAAATACAAATACAACCCTTAGCTGTATCTCAAAAAATAATACAAATACACACCCAAGCTGTGTTATTTTCAAAAATACAAATACAACTCTTAGCTGTATCTCGGAAAATAATACAAATACACCCCCAAGCTGTGTTATTTTCCAAAATACAAATAAAACCCTGAGCTGTATCTCGGTTAACAATAGAAATACACCCCCAAGCTGTGTTATTTCCAAAAATACAAATAAAACCCATAGCTCTATTTCGGGAAAACAATACAAATACACCCCCAAGCTGTGTTATTTTCAAAAATACAAATACAACCCTTAGCTGTATCTCGGATAATAATACAAATACACCGCCAAGCTGTGTTATTTTCAAAGATACAAATATAACCCTGAACTGTATCTCGGAAAATAATACAAAAACACCCCCAAGCTGTGTTATTTTCAAAAATACAAATAAAACCCTTAGCTCTATCTCAGAAAATAATACAAATACACCCCCAAGCAGTGTTATTTTCAAAAATACAAATAAAACCGATAGCTGTATCTCGGAAAATAATACAAGTACACCCACAACATATGTTATTTTCAAAAATGCAAATACAAACCTTAGCTGTATCTTTGAAAATAATACAAATACACTTCCAAGCTGTGTTATTTTCAAAAATACAAATACAACCCTTAGCTGTATCTCGGAAAATAATACAAATACACCCAAAACTGAGTTATTTTCAAAAATACAAATAGAACCCTCAGCTGTATCTCGGAAAATAATACAAATACACCCCCAAGCTGTGTTATTTTCAAAAATACAAATACAACCCATAGCTGTATCGCCAAAAATAATACATATACACCACAAGCTGTGTTATTTTCAAAAATACAAATACAGCCCTTAGCTGTATCTCGGAAAATAATACAAATACACCCCCAATCTGTGTTATTTTCAAAAATACAAATACAACCCTTAGCTGTATCTCGGAAAATAATACAAATACACCCCCAAGATGTGTGATTTTCAAAAATACAAATACAACCCTGAACTGTATCTCGGAAAATAATACAAATACACCCACAAGCTGTGTTATTTCCCAAAATACAAATACAACCCTTAGCTGTATCTAGGAAAATAATACAAATACATCCACAAGCTGTGTTATTTTCTAAAATACAAATACAACCCTTAGCTGTATCTCGGAAAATAATACAAATACACCCGCAAGTTGTGTTATTTTCAAAAATAAAAATACAGCACTTAGCTGTATATCGGAAAATAATACAAATACACCCCCAAGCTGTGTTATTTTCAAAAATACAAATACAACACTTAGCTATATCTCGGAAAATAATATAAATACACCCCCAAGCAGTGTTTTTTCCAAAAACACAAATACAACCGATAGCTGTGTCTCGGAAAATAATAAGGAAAAAAACCCACAAGATATGTTATTTTCAAAAATGCAAATACAACCCTTAGCTGTATCTTGGAAAATAATACAAATACACACCCAAGCTTTGTTATTTTCAAAAATACAAATACAACCATTAGCTGTATCTCGGAAAATTATACAAATACACCCCCAAGCTGTGTTATTTTCAAAAATACAAATACAACCCTTAGCTGTATCTCGGAAAATAATACAAATACACCCCCAGGCTGTGTTATTTTCAAAAATACATATACAACCGTTAGCTGTATCTCCGAAAATAATACAAATACACCCCCAAGTTGAGTAATTTTCAAAAATACAAATACAACCCTTAGCTGTATCTCCAAAAATAATACAAATACACACCCAAGCTCTGTTATTTTCAAAAATACAATTAAAACCCTTAGCTCTATCTTGAAAAATAATACATATACACACCCAAGCTGTGTTATTTTCAAAAATACAAATACAGCCCTTAGCTGTATCTCGGAAAATAATACAAACACACCCGCAAGTTGTGTTATTTTCAAAAATACAAATACAACCCTTAGCTGTATCTCAGAAAATAATAAAATATACACCCCCAAGATACGTTATTTTCAAAAATACAAATACAACCCTTAACTGTATCTCGGAAAATAATACAAATACACCCCCTAGCTGTGTTATTTTCAAAAATACAAATACAGCCCTTAGCTGTATCTCAGAATATAATACAAATACACCCCCAATCTCGTTTATTTTCAAAAATACAGATATAACCCTTAGCTGTATATCGGAAAATAATACAAATACACCCCCTAGCTGTGTTATTTTCCAAAATACAAATACAACCCTTAGCTGTAACTCGGAAAATAATACAAATACACCCCCAAGCTGTGTTATTTTCAAAAATACAAATAAAACCCTGAGCTGTATCTCGGAAAATAATACAAATACACCCACAAGTTGTGTTGTTTTAAAATATACAAATACAACCCATAGCAGTATCTCGGAAAATAATACAAATACACCCCCAAGCTGTGTTATTTTCAAAAATACAAATACAACCCTGACATGTATCTCCGAAAATAATACAAAAACACCCCGAAGCTGTGTTATTTTCAAAAATACAAATACAACCATTAGCTGTATCTCGGAAAATGATACAAATACACCCCCAAGCTCTGCTATTTTCAATAATACAAATACAACCCTTCGCTCTATCTCGGATAATAATAGAAATACACCCCCAAGCTGTGTTATTTTCAAAAATACAAATACAACCATCAGCTGTATCTCGGAAAATAATAAAAATACACCCGCAAGCTGCGTTATTTTCAAAAATACAAATACAACCCTGAGCTGTATCTCGGAAAATAATATAAATACACACCCAAGCTGTGTAATTTTCAAAAAAAAAAAAAATACAACCCATAGCTGTATCTTGGAAAATAATACAAATACACGACAAGCTCAGCTATTTTCAAAAATACAAATACAACCTTGAGCTGTATCTCAGATAATAATAGAAATGCACCCCCAAGCTGTGTTATTTTCAAAAATACAAATACAACCCTGAGCTGTAACTCGGAAAATAATACAAATACACCCCCAAGCTGTGTTATTTTCAAAAATACATATACAACCCTGAGCTGTAACTCGGATAATAATACAAATACACCCCCAAGCTGTGTTATTTTCAAAAATACAAATACAACCCTGAGCTGTATATCGGAAAATAATACAAAAACACTCCCAAGCTGTGTTATTTTCAAAAATACAAATACAAACCTTAGCTGTATCTAGGAAAATAATACAAATACTCCCCAAAGTCTGTTATTTTCAATAATACAAATACAACCCTTAGCTGTATCTCGGAAAATAAAACAAATTCACCCATAAGATGTGTTATTTTCAAAAATACAAATACAACATTTAGCTGTATCTCAGAAAATAATATAAATACACCCCCAAGCAGTGTTATTTTCAAAAATACAAATACAACCGATAGCTGTATCTCGGAAAATAATACAAGAACACCCACAAGATACGTTATTTTCAAAAATGCAAATACAACCCTTAGCTGTATCTTAGAAAATAATACAAATACACCCCCAAGCTTTGTTATTTTCAAAAATACAAATAGAACCCTTAGCTGTATCTCGGAAAATAATACAAATACACCCCAAAGCTGTGTTATTATCAAAAATACAAATACATCCCTTAGCTGTGTATCGGAAAATAATACAAATACACCCCCAAGCTGTGTTATTTTCCAAAATACAAATACAACCCTTAGCTTTATCTCGGAAAATAATACAAATACACCCCCAAGTTGAGTAATTTTAAAAAATACAAATACAACCCTTAGCTGTATCTCCGAAAATAATACAAATACACACCCAAGCTCTGTTATTTTCAAAAATACAAATACAACCCTTAGCTGTATCTCGAAAAATAATACATACACACCCCCAAGCTGTGTTATTTTCAAAAATACAAATACAGACCTTAGCTGTATCTCGGAAAATAATACAAATACACCCCCAAGCTCGGTTATTTTAAAAAATGCAATTACAACCCTTAGCTGTATCTCAGAAAATAATACAAATACACCCCAAGCTGTGTTATTTTCAAAAATACAAATACAACCCTTAGCTGTATCTCGGAAAATAATACAAATACACCCAAAAGCTGAGTTATTTTCAAAAATACAAATACAACGCTCAGCTGTGTCTCGGAAAATAATACAAATACACCCACAAGCTGTGTTATTTTCAAAAATACAAATACAACCGTTAGCTGTATCTTGGAAAATAATACAAATACACCCCCAAGTTGTGTAATTTTCAAAAATACAAATACAACCCTTAGCTGTATCTCGGAAAATAATACAAATACACCCACAAGCACTGTTATTTTCAAAAATACAAATACAACCCTTAGCTGTATCGCCAAAAATAATACATATACCACACAAGCTGTGTTATTTTCAAAAATACAAATACAGCCCTTAGCTGTATCTCGGAAAATAATACAAATACACCCGCAAGTTGTGTTATTTTCAAAAATACAAATACAGCCCTTAGCTTTATATCGGTAAATAATACAAATACACCCCCAAACTGTGTTATTTTCCAAAATACAAATACAGACCCTATCTGTATCTGGGAAAATAATACAAATACAACCCCAAACTGTGTTATTTTCAAAATAACAAATACAACCAATAGATGTATCTCGGAAAATAATACAAATACACCCCCAAGCTGTGTTATTTTCAAAAATACAAATACAACCGTTAGCTGTATCTCGGAAAATAATACAAATACGCCCCCAAGCTGTGTTATTTTAAAAAATAGAAATAAAACCACAGCTGTATCTCGGAAAATAATTCAAATACACTGCAAAGCTATGTTATTTTCAAAAATACAAATAAAACCCTCAGCTATAACAAGGAAAACAATACAAATACACACCCAAGCTGTGTTTTTTTCAAAAATACAAATACAACCGATAGCTGTATCTCGGAAAATAATACAAGTACAACCACAAGATATGTTATTTTCAAAAATGCAAATACAACCCTTAGCTGTATCTTTGAAAATAATACAAATACACCACCAAGCTGTGTTATTTTCAAAAATACAAATATAACCTTTAGCTGTATCTCGGAAAATAATACAAATACACCCCCAAGCTGTGTTATTTTCAAAAATACAAATACAACCGTTAGCTGCATCTCGGAAAATAATGCAAATACACCCTCAAGTTGTGTAATTTTCAAAAATACAAATACAACACTTAGCTGTATCTCGGAAAATTATACAAATACACCCCCAAGCTATGTTATTTTCAAAAGTACAAATACAACCATTAGCTGTATCTCTAAAAATAGTACACATACACCCACAAGCTGTGTTATTCCCAAAAATACAAATACAGCCCTTAGCTGTATCTCGGAAAATAATACAAATACATCCCCAAGCTGTGTTATTTTCAAAAACACAAATACAACCCTTAGCTGTATCCCAGAAAATAATACAAATACACCCCAGCGCTGCGATATTTTCAAAAATACATAAACAATCCTTAGCTGTATCTCGGAAAATAATAAAAATACACCCCCAAGCTGCGTTATTTTCTAAAATGCAAATACAACCCTGAGCTGTATCTGGGAAAATAATACAAATACACCCCCAAGCTCTGTAAATTTCAAAAACAAAAATACAACCAATAGCTGTATCTCGGAAAATAATACAAATACACCCCCAAGCTGTGTTATTTTCAAAAATACAAATACAACCCTTAGCTGTATCTCAGAAAATAATACAAATACACCCCAAAGCTGCGATATTTTCAAAAATACAAAAACAAACCTTAGCTGTATCTCGGAAAATAATAAAAATACAACCCCAAGCTGCGTTATTTTCAAAAATACAAATACAACCCTGAGCTTTAACTGGGAAAATAATACAAATACACCCCCAAGCTGTGTTATTTTCAAAAATACAAATACAACACTGAGCCGTATCTCGGAAAATAATACAAAAACACCCCAAAGCTGTGTTATTTTCAAAAATACAAATACAACCCTTAGCTGTATCTCGAAAAATAATACAAATATACCCCCAATCTCTGTTATTTTCAGTAATACAAATACAACCCTTAGCTGTATCTCGGAAAATAATACAAATACACCCCCAAGCTGTGTTATTTTCAAAAATACAAATACAACCCTTAGCTCTATCTCGGAAAATAATACAAATAGACCCCAAATCTCTGTTATTTTCAGTAATACAAATACAACCCTGAGCTGTATCTCGGATAATAATACAAATACCCCACCAAGCTGTGTTATTTTCAAAAATACAAATACAACCCTTAGCTGTATCTCGGAAAATAATACAAATACACTGCAAAGCTATGTTATTTTCAAAAATACAAATAAAACCCTGAGCTATAACGAGGAAAATAATACAAATACACACCCAAGCTGTGTTTTTTTCAAAAATACAAATACAACCGATAGCTGTATCTCGGAATATAATACAAGTACAACCAAAAGATATGTTATTTTCAAAAATGCAAATACAACCCTTAGCTGTATCTTTGAAAATAATACAAATACACCCCCAAGCTGTGTTATTTTCAAAAATACAAATATAACCTTTAGCTGTATCTCGGAAAAAAATACAAATACACCCACAAGCTGTGTTATTTACAAAAAACCATATACAACCGTTAGCTGCATCTCGGAAAATAATGCAAATACACCCTCAAGTTGTGTAATTTTCAAAAATACAAATACAACACTTAGCTGTATCTCGGAAAATTATACAAATACACCCCCAAGCAATGTTATTTTCAAAAGTACAAATACAACCATTAGCTGTATCTCTAAAAATAATACATATACACCCACAAGCTGTGTTATTCCCAAAAATACAAATACAGCCCTTAGCTGTATCTCGGAAAATAATACAAATACACCCCCAAGCTGTGTTATTTTCAGAAATAAAAATACAACCCTGAGCTGTATCTCAGAAAATCATACAAATACACCCACAAGCTGTGTTATTTCCCAAAATAAAAATACAACCCTTAGCTGTATCTCGGCAAATAATACAAATACACCCCCAAGCTGTGTTATTTTCAAAAATACAAATACAACCCTTAGCTGTATCTCGGAAAATAATACAAATACACCCGCAAGGTTTGTTATTTTCAAAAATACAAATACTGCCCTTAGCTGTATATCGGAAAATAATACAAATACACCGCCAAGCTGTGTTATTTTCCAAAATACAAATACAACCATGAGCTGTAACTCGGAAAATAATACAAATACACCCCCAAGCTGTGTTATTTTCAAAAATACATATACATCCCTGAGCTGTATCTCGGAAAATAATACAAAAACACCCCCAAGCTGTGTTATTTTCAAAAATACAAATACAACCCTTAGCTGTATCTCGGAAAATAATACAAATACACAGCCAAGCTCTGTTATTTTCAATAATACAAATACAGCCCTTGGCTGTGTCTCGGAAAATGATACAAATACACCCCCAAGCTGTGTTATTTTCAAAAATACAAATACAACCCTTAGCTGTATCTCAGAAAATAGTAAAATATACACCCCTAAGATGTGTTATTTTCGGAAATACAAATACAACCCTTAGCTCTATCTCGGAAAATAATACAAATAAACCCGCAAGTTGTGTTATTTTTAAAAATACAAATACAGCCCTTAGCTCTATGTCGGAAAATAATACAAATACACCACCAAGCCGTGTTAATTTCCAAAATACAAATACAAACCCTATCTGTATCTGGGAAAATAATACAAATACAACCCCAAACTGTGTTATTTTCAAAAATACAAATACAACCAATTGATGTATCTCGAAAAATAATACAAATACACCCCCAAGCTGTGTTATTTTCAAAAATACAAATACAACCCTTAGTTGTATCTCGGAAAATAATACAAATACGTCCCCAAGCTGTGGTATTTTCAAAAATACAAATACAACCATGAGCTGTAACTCGGAAAATAATACAAATACACCCCCAAGCTGTGTTATTTTCAAAAATACATATACATCCCTGAGCTGAATCTCGGAAAATAATACAAAAACACCCCCAAGCTGTGTTAATTTCAAAAATACAATTACAACCCTTAGCTGTATCTCGGTAAATAATACAAATACACCCCCAAGCTCTGTTATTTTCAATAATACAAATACAACCCTTAGCTGTATCTCGGAAAATAATACAAATACATCCCCAAGCTGTGTTATTTTAAAAAATACAAATACAAACCTTAGCTCTATCTCGGAAAATAATATAAATACACCACCAAGATGTGTTATTTTCAAAAATACAAATACATCCCTTATGAGTATCTCAGAAAATAATAAAAAATACACCCCAAGATGTGTTATTTTCAAAAATACAAATACAACCCTTAGCTGTATCTCGGAAAATAATACAAATACACACCCAAACTCTGTTAATTTCAAAAATACAAATGCAACCCACAGCTGTATCTCGTAAAATAATATAAATACACCCCCAAGCTGTGTTATTTTCAAAAATACAAATACAGCCATTAGCTGTATCTCAGAAAATAATACAAATACATCCCCAAGCTCGTTTATTTTCAAAAATACAGATACAACTCTTAGCTGTATAATGGAAAATAATACAAATACACCCCCTAGCTGTGTTATTTTCAAAAATACAAATACAAACCTTAACTGTATCTCGGAAAATAATACAAATACACCCCCAAGCGGTGTTATTTTCAAAAATACAAATACAACCCCTAGCTGTATCTTGGAAAATAATACAAATAAAACCCGAAGCTGTGTTATTTTCAAAAATACAAATACAACCCTGAGCTGTATCTCGGAAAATAATACAAATACACCCACAAGTTCTGTTACTTTCAAAAATACAAATACAACCCATACCAGTATCTCAGAAAATAATACAAAAACACAACCAAGCTGTGTTATTTTCAAAAATACAAATACAACACTTAGCTGTATCTCGGAAAATAATACAAATACACCCCCAAGCAGTGTTATTTTCAAACATAAAAATACAACCGATAGCTGTATCTCAGAAAATAATACAAGTACACCCACAAGATATGTTATTTTCAAAAATGCAAAAAAACCCTTAGCTGTATCTTTGAAAATAATACAAATACACCCCCAAGCTGTGTTATTTTCAAAAATACAAATACAACCCTTAGCTGTGCCTCGAAAAATAATACAAATACACACAAAAGCTGTGTTATTTTCAAAAATACAAATATAAACCTTAGCTGTATCTCGGAAAATAATACAAATACACCCCCAAGTTGTGTTATTTTCAAAAATGCTTATACATCCCTAAGCTGTATCTCGGAAAATAATACAAAAACACCCCCAAGCTGTGTTATTTTCAAAAATACAAATAGAACCCTTAGCTGTATCTCGGAAAATAATACAAATACACAGCCAAGCTCTGTTATTTTCAATAATACATATACAACCCTTAGCTGTATCTCCGAAAATGATACAAATACAACCCCAAGCTGTGTTATTTTCAAAAATAGAAATAAAACCCTTAGCTCTATCTCGAAAAATAATACATATACAACTCCAAGCTGTGTTATTTTAAAAAATACAAATACAAACCTTAGCTGTACCTCGGAAAATAATGTAAATACACCCCCAAGCTGTGTTATTTTCAAAAATACAAATACAACCCTTAGCTGTATCTCAGAAAATAGTAAAAAATACACCCGCAAGATGTGATGTTTTCAAAAATACAAATACAACCCTTACCTGTATGTCGGAAAATAATACAAATACACCCCCAAGCTCTGTTAATTTCAAAAATACAAATACAACCCACAGCTGTATCTCGGAAAATAATACAAATACACCCCCAAGCTGTGTTATTTTCAAAAATACAAATACAACTCTTAGCTGTATCTCGGAAAATAATACAAATACACCCCCAAGCTGTGTTATTTTCCAAAATACAAATAAAACCCTGAGCTGTATCTCGGATAATAATAGAAATACACCCCCAAGCTGTGTTATTTTCAAAAATACAAATACAATCCTTACCTGTATCTCGGAAAATAATACAAATACACCACCAAGCTGTGTTATTTTCAAAAATACAAATACAACCCTGATCTGTAACTCGGAAAGTAATAGAAATACACCCCCAAGCAGTGTTATTTTCAAAAATACAAATACAACCCTGAGCTGTATCTCGGAAAATAATACAAATACACCCCCAAGCTGTGTTGTTTTCAAAAATACAAATACAACCCTTCGCTGTATCTCGGAAAATAATACAAATATACCCCCAATCTCTGTTATTTTCAGTAATACAAATACAACCCTTAGCTGTATCTCGGAAAATAATACAAATACACCGCCAAGCTCTGTTAATTTCAAAAATACAAGTACAACCCACAGCTGTATCTCAGAAAATAATACAAATACACCCCCAAGCTGTGTTATTTTCAAAAATACAAATACAGCCCTTAGCTGTATCTTAGAAAATAATACAAATACACCCCCAAGCTCGTTTATTTTCAAAAATACAGATACAACCCTTAGCTGTATCTTGGAAAATAATACAAGTACAACCCTAGCTGTGTTATTTTCCAAAATACAAATACATCCCTTAGCTGCATCTCGAAAAATAATACAAATACACCCCCAAGCTGTGTTATTTTAAAAAATACAAATACAACCCATAGCTGTATCTTGGAACATAATACAAATACACCCCCAAGCTGTGTTATTTTCAAAAATACAAATACAACCCTGAGTTGTATCTCGGAAAATAATACAAATACACCCCCAAGCTGTGTTATTTTCCAACATACAAATACAACCCATAGCATTATCTCGGAAAATAATACAAATACATCCCCAAGCTGTGTTATTTTCAAAAATAAAAATACAACCCTTAGCTGTATCTCAGAAAATAATACAAATACACCCCCAAGCTGTGTTATTTTCAAAAATACAAATACAACTCTAAGCTGTATCTCGGAAAATAATACAAATACACCCCCAAGCTGTGTTATTTTCCAAAATACAAATAAAACCCTGAGCTGTATCTCCGATAATAATAGAAATACACCCCCAAGCTGTGTTATTTTCAAAAATACAAATACAACCCATAGCTGTATCTCTTAAAATAATACAAATACACCCCCAAGCTGTGTTATTTTCAAAAATACAAATACAATCCTTAGCTGTATCTCGGAAAATAATACAAATACACCACCAAGCTGTGTTATTTTCAAAAATACAAATACAACCCTGATCTGTAACTCGGAAAATAATAGAAATACACCCACAAGCAGTGTTATTTTCAAAAATACAAATACAACCCTGAGCTGTATCTCGGAAAATAATACAAAAAAAACCCCAAGCTGTGTTATTTTCAAAAATACAAATACAACCCTTAGCTGTATCTCGGAAAATAATACAAATATACCCCCAATCTCTGTTATTTTCACTAATACAAATACAACCCTTAGCTGTATCTCGGAAAATAATACAAATACACCCCCAATCTGTGTTATTTTCAAAAATAGAAATAGAAAACTTAGCTGTATCTCGGAAAATAATACAAATACCACCCCAAGCTGTGTTATTTTAAAAAATACCAATACAAACCTTAGCTGTATCTCGGAAAATAATATAAATACACCCCCAAGCTGTGTTATTTTCAAAAATAGAAATAAACCCCTTAGCTGTATCTCGGAAAATAATACAAATACCACCCCAAGCTGTGTTATTTTAAAAAATACCAATACAAACCTTAGCTGTATCTCGGAAAATAATATAAATACACCCCCAAGCTGTGTTATTTTCAAAAATACAAATACAACCCTTAGCTGTATCTCAGAAAATAGTAAAAATACACCCACAAGATGTGTTATTTTCAAAAATACAAATACAACCCACAGCTGTATCTCGGAAAATAATACAAATACACCCCCAAGCTGTGTTATTTTCAAAAATACAAATACAGCCCTTAGCTGTATCTCAGAAAATAATACAAATACACCCCCAAGCTCGTTTATTTTCAAAAATACAGATACAACCCATAGCTGTACCTCGGATAATAATACAAGTACACCCCCTAGCTCTGTTATGTTCCAAAATAGAAATACAACCCTTAGCTGTATCTCAAAAAATAATACAAATACACCCCCAAGCTGTGTTATTTTCAAAAATACAAATACAACCCATAGCTGTATCTTGGAAAATAAAAAAAATACACCCCCAAGCTGTGTTATTTTAAAAAATACAATAAAACCAATAGCTGTATCTCGGAAAATAATACAAATACACCCCCAAGCTATGTTATTTTCAAAAATACAAATACAACACTGAGCTGTACCTCACATAATAATAGAAATACACCCCCAAGCTGTGTTATTTTCCAAAATAAAAATACAACCCTCAGCTGTATCTCGGAAAATAATAAAAATACACCCCCAAGCTGTGTTATTTCCAAAAATACAAATACAACCCTGAGCTGTAACTCGGAAAATAATACAAATACACCCCCAAGCTGTGTTGTTTTAAAAAATACAAATACAACCCTTAGCTGTATCTCGGAAAATAATACAAAAACACCCACAAGCGGTGTTATTTCCAAAAATACAAATACAAACCTAAGCTGTATCTCGGAAAATAATACAAATACACCCCCAAGCTGTGTTATTTTCCAAAATACAAATACAAATCTTTCCTGTATCTGGGAAAATAATACAAATACAAGCCCAAGCTGTGTTATTTTCGAAAATACAAATACAACCCATAGATATATCACGGAAAATAATACAAATACACAACCAAGCTGTGTTATTTTCAAAAATACAAATACAACCCTTAGCTGTATCTCATAAAATAATACAAATACACCCCCAAGCTGTGTTATTTTCAAAAATACAAATACAACCATTAGCGGTAACTAGGAAAATAATACAAATACACCCCCAACTCTGTTATTTTCAATAATACAAATACAACCCTTAGCTGTATCTCGGAAAATGATACAAATACACCCCCAAGTTGTATTATTTTCAAAAATAGAAATAAAACCCTTAGTTGTATCTCGTAAAATAATAAAATTACACCCCCAAGCTGTGTTATTTTCAAAAATACAAATACAACCCTTAGCTGTATCTCGGAAAATAATACTAATACACCCCCAAGCTCTGTTATTTTCAATAATACAAATACAACCCTTAGCTGTATCTCGGAAAATGATACAAATACACCACCAAGTTGTATTATTTTCAAAAATAGAAATAAAACCCTTAGTTGTATCTCGTAAAATAATAAAATTACACCCCCAAGCTGTGTTATTTTAAAAAATACAAATGCAAACCTTAGCTGTATCTCGGAACATAATATAAATACACCACCAAGCTGTGTTATTTTCAAAAATACAAATACAACCCTTTGCTGTATCTCAGAAGATAATAAAAAATATACCCCCAAGATGTGTTATTTTCAAAAATACAAATACAACCCTTAGCTGTATCTCGGAAAATAATACAAATACACCCCCAAACTCTGTTAGTTTCAAAAATACAAATACAATCCACAGCTGTATCTCGGAAAATAATACAAATACACACCCAAGCTCTGTTATTTTCAAAAATACAAATACAGCCCTTAGCTGTATCTCAAAAAATAATACAAATAAATCCACAAGCTCGTTGATTTTCAAAAATACAGATACAACCCTTAGCTGTATCTCGGAAAATAATACAAATACACCCCCTAGCTGTGTTATTTTCCAAAATACAAATACAAATCTTTCCTGTATCTGGGAAAATAATACAAATACAAGCCCAAGCTGTGTTATTTTCGAAAATACAAATACAACCCATAGATATATCACGGAAAATAATACAAATACACAACCAAGCTGTGTTATTTTCAAAAATACAAATACAACCCTTAGCTGTATCTCATAAAATAATACAAATACACCCCCAAGCTGTGTTATTTTCAAAAATACAAATACAACCATTAGCTGTAACTAGGAAAATAATACAAATACACCCCCAACTCTGTTATTTTCAAAAATACGTATACATCCATGAGCTGTATCTCGGAAAATAATACAAAAACACCCCCAAGCTGTGTTATTTTCAAAAATACAAATACAACCCTTAGCTGTATCTCGGAAAATAATACTAATACACCCCCAAGCTCTGTTATTTTCAATAATACAAATACAACCCTTAGCTGTATCTCGGAAAATGATACAAATACACCCCCAAGTTGTATTATTTTCAAAAATAGAAATAAAACCCTTAGTTGTATCTCGTAAAATAATAAAATTACACCCCCAAGCTGTGTTATTTTAAAAAATACAAATGCAAACCTTAGCTGTATCTCGGAACATAATATAAATACACCACCAAGCTGTGTTATTTTCAAAAATACAAATACAACCCTTTGCTGTATCTCAGAAGATAATAAAAAATACACCGCCAAGATGTGTTATTTTCAAAAATACAAATACAACCCTTAGCTGTATCTCGGAAAATAATACAAATACACCCCCAAACTCTGTTAGTTTCAAAAATACAAATACAATCCACAGCTGTATCTCGGAAAATAATACAAATACACACCCAAGCTCTGTTATTTTCAAAAATACAAATACAGCCCTTAGCTGTATCTCAAAAAATAATACAAATAAATCCACAAGCTCGTTGATTTTCAAAAATACAGATACAACCCTTAGCTGTATCTCGGAAAATAATACAAATACACCCCCTAGCTGTGTTATTTTCCAAAATACAAATACAAATCTTTCCTGTATCTGGGAAAATAATACAAATACAAGCCCAAGCTGTGTTATTTTCGAAAATACAAATACAACCCATAGATATATCACGGAAAATAATACAAATACACAACCAAGCTGTGTTATTTTCAAAAATACAAATACAACCCTTAGCTGTATCTCATAAAATAATACAAATACACCCCCAAGCTGTGTTATTTTCAAAAATACAAATACAACCATTAGCTGTAACTAGGAAAATAATACAAATACACCCCCAACTCTGTTATTTTCAAAAATACGTATACATCCATGAGCTGTATCTCGGAAAATAATACAAAAACACCCCCAAGCTGTGTTATTTTCAAAAATACAAATACAACCCTTAGCTGTATCTCGGAAAATAATACTAATACACCCCCAAGCTCTGTTATTTTCAATAATACAAATACAACCCTTAGCTGTATCTCGGAAAATGATACAAATACACCCCCAAGTTGTATTATTTTCAAAAATAGAAATAAAACCCTTAGTTGTATCTCGTAAAATAATAAAATTACACCCCCAAGCTGTGTTATTTTAAAAAATACAAATGCAAACCTTAGCTGTATCTCGGAACATAATATAAATACACCACCAAGCTGTGTTATTTTCAAAAATACAAATACAACCCTTAGCTGTATCTCAGAAGATAATAAAAAATACACCCCCAAGATGTGTTATTTTCAAAAATACAAATACAACCCTTAGCTGTATCTCGGAAAATAATACAAATACACCCCCAAACTCTGTTAGTTTCAAAAATACAAATACAATCCACAGCTGTATCTCGGAAAATAATACAAATACACACCCAAGCTCTGTTATTTTCAAAAATACAAATACAGCCCTTAGCTGTATCTCAAAAAATAATACAAATAAATCCACAAGCTCGTTTATTTTCAAAAATACAGATACAACCCTTAGCTGTATCTCGGAAAATAATACAAATACACCCCCTAGCTGTGTTATTTTCCAAAATACAAATAAAACCCTTAGCTGTAGCTCAGAAAATAATACAAATACACCCACAAGCTGTGTTATTTTCAAAAACACAAATACAACCCATAGCAGTATCTCGGAAAATAATACAAATACACACCAAAGCTGTGTTATTTTCAAAAATACAAATACAACCCTTAGCTGTATCTCAGAAAATAATACAAATACACCCCCAAGCTATGTTATTTTCAAAAATACAAATACAACTCTTAGCTGTATCTCGGAAAATAATACAAAAACACCTCCAAGCTGTGTTATTTTACAAAATACAAATAAAGCCCTGAGCTGTATCTCCGTTAATAATAGAAATACACCCCCAAGCTGTGTTATTTGCAAAAATAGAAATACAACCCATAGCTGTATCTCGGAAAATAATACAAGTACACCCCCAAGCTGTGTTATTTTCAAAAATACAAATACAACCCTTAGCTGTATCTCAGAAAATAATACAAATACACCCCAAAGCTGCGATATTTTCAAAAATACATCAACAAACCTTAGCTGTATCTGGGAAAATAATAAAAGTACACCCTAATGCTGCCTTATTTTCAAAAATACAAATAAAACACTGAGCTTTATCTGGGAAAATAATACATATACACCCCCAAGCTGTGTAATTTTCAAAAACAAAAATACAACCCATAGCTATATCTTGGAAAATAATAAAAATACACCCCCAAGCTGTGTTATTTTCAAAAATACAAATACAACCAATAGCTGTATCTCGGAAAATAATACAAATACACCCCCAAGCTGTGTTATTTTCAAAAATACAAATAAAATCCTTAGCTGTATGTCGGAAAATAATACAAATATACCCCCAAGCTGTGTTATTTTCAAAAATACATATACAACCCTGAGCTGTAACTCGGAAAATAATACAAATACACCCCCAAGCTCTGTTATTTTAAAAAATACAAATTCAACCCTTAGCTGTATCTCGGAAAATAATACAAAAACACCCACAAGCGGTGTTATTTTCAAAAATACAAATACAACCCTTAGCTGTATCTCGGAAAATAATACAAATACACCAACAAGCTGTTTTATTTTCAAAAATACAAATACAACCCTTAGCTGTATCTCGGAAAATAATAAAAATACACCCCCAAGCTCTGTTAATTTCAAAAATACAAATACAACTCTTAGCTGTATCTCGAAAAATAATACAAATACACCCCCAAGCTGTGTTATTTTCAAAAATACAAATACAACCCATAGCTGTATCTTGGAAAATAATACAAATACACCCCCAAGCTTTGTTATTTTCAAAAATACAAATGCATCCCTGAGCTGTATCTCGGAAAATAATACAAATGCACCCTCAATCTGTGTTATTTTCAAAAATAGAAATAAGAAACTTAGCTGTATCTCGAAACATACTACAAAAACAGCCCCAAGCTGGGTTATTTTCAAAAATACAAATACAACCCATAGCTGTATCTCGGAGAATAATACAAATACACCCCCAAGATGTGTGATTTTGAAAAATACAAATACAACCCTTAGCTGTTTCTCTGAAAATTATACAGATACACCCCAAATCTCTGTTATTTTCAAAAATACAAATACAACCCAGAGATGTATCTCGGAAAATAATAAAAATACACTACCAAGCTGTGTTATTTTCAAAAATACAAATAGAGCCCTTAGCTGTATCTCAGAAAATAATACAAATGCACCACCAAGCTCGTTTATTTTCAAAAATACAAATACAACCCTTAGGTCTATCTCAGAAAATAATAAAAATACAAGCCCAAGCTGTGTTATTTTCCAAAATACAAATACAACCCTGAGCTGTATCTCGGAAAATAATACAAATACACCCCCAAGCTCGGTTATTTTCAAATATACAAATACAACCCTTAGCTGTATCTCAGATAATAATACAAATACACCCCAAAGCTGCGATATTTTCAAAAATACATAAACAAACCTTAGCTGTATCTCAGAAAATAATAAAAATACACCCCCAAGCTGCGTTATTTTCAAAAATACAAATACAACCCTGAGGTGTATCAGGGAAAATAATACAAATACACCCCCAAGCTGTGTTATTTTCAAAAATACAAATACAACCCTGAGCTGTAACTCGGAAAATAATACAAACACACCCAAGCTGTGTTATTTTCAAAAATACAAATAAACCCGATAGCTGTATCTCGGAAAATAATACAAGTACAACCACAAGATATGTTATTTTCAAAAATGCGATTACAACCCTTAGCTGTACCTTTGAAAATAATACAAATACACCCCCAAGCTGTGTTATTTTCAAAAATACAAATACAACCTTTAGCTGTATCTCAGAAAATAAGACAAATACACCCCCAAGCTAGGTTATTTTAAAAAATACAATTACAACCCTTAGCTGTATCTCGGAAAATAATACAAATACACCCCCAAGCTGTGTTATTTTTCAAAATACAAATACAACCCTGAGCTGTATCTCGGAAAACAATACAAATACACCCCCAAGCTGTGTTATTTTCAAAAATTCACATACAACCCTTAGCTGTATCTCGGAAAATAATACAAATACAACCCCAAGTTTTGTTATTTTCAAAAATACAAATACAACCCTTAGTTGCATCTCGGAAAATAATACAAATACACCCCCAAGCTCTGTTATTTTCAAAAATGCAAATAAAACCCTTAGCTGTATCTCGGAAAATAATACAAATACACCACAAAGCTGTGTTATTTTCAAAAATTGAAATACAGCCCTTAGCTGAATCTCAGAAAATAATACAAATACACCCTCAAGCTCGGTTATTTTCCAAAATACAAATACAACCCTTAGCTGTATCTCGGAAAATAATACAAATACACCCCCAAGCTGTGTTATTGTCAAATATACAACTACAACCCTGAGCTGTATCTAGGAAAATAATACAAAAACACCCCCAAGCTGTGTTATTTTCAAAAATACAAATACAACCCTTAGCTGTATCTCGGAAAATAAAACAAATACATCCACAAGCTGCGTTATTTTCAAAAATACAAATACAAACCTTAACTGTATCTCGTAAAATAATACAAATACACTCCCAAGCTGTGTTATTTTCAAAAATACAAATACAACCCTTAGGTATATCTCGGAAAATAATACAAATATACCCCCAGGCTGTGTTATTTTCAAAAATACAAATACAAACCTTAGCTATATCTCGGAAAATAATACATATACACCACCAAGCTGTGTTATTTTCTAAAATACAAATACAACACTTAGCTGTATCTCGGAAAATAATACAAATACACCCCGAAGTTGTGTCATTTTCAAAAATACAAATACAACCCTGAGCTCTATCTTGGAAAATAATACAAAAACACCCCCAAGCTGTGTTATTTTCCAAAATACAAATACAAGCCTTAGCTGTATCTAGGAAAATAATATAAATATACCCCAAGCTGTGTTACTTTCAAAAATACAAATAAAACCCTTAGCTGTATCTCGAAAAATAATACAAAAACACCCCCAAGCTGTGTTATTTTCCAAAATACAAATACAAGCCTCAGCTGTATCTAGGAAAATAATACAAATACAACCCTAAGTTGTGTTATTTTCAAAAATACAAATACAACCCTGAGATGTATCTCCGAAAATAATACAAATACAAACACACTGTGTTATTTTCAAAAATACAAATACAAACCATAGCTGTATCTCAGAAAATAATACAAATACACCCCGAAGCTGTGTTATTTTCCAAAGTACAGATACAACCCTTAGCTGTATCTCAGAAAATAATACAAATACACCCCCAAGCTGCGTTATTTTCAAAAATACAAGCACAATCCTTAGCTGTATCTCAGAAAATAATACAAATACACCCAAAAGCTGTGTTATTTTCAAAAATAGAAATACAACCCTTAGCTATACCTCGGAAAATAACACAAATACACCCCCAAGCTGTGTTATTTTCAAAAATAAAAATACAAAACTTAGCTGTATCTCGGAAAATAATATAAATTCACCCCCATGCTGTGTTATTTTCAAAAATACAAATACAACCATTAGCTGTATCTCGCAAAATAATACAAATACACCGCCAAGCTGTGTTATTTTCAAAAATACAAATACAACCCATAGCTGTATCTTGGAAAATAATACAAATACACCCAAAAGATGTGTTATTTTCAGAAATGCAAATACAATCCTTAGCTGTATCTCGGAAAATAATACAAACACACCCCAAAACTGTGTTATTTTCCAAAATACAAATACAAACCTTAGCTGCATCTGGGAAAATAATACAAATACACACCCAAGCTGTGTTATTTTCAAAAATACAAATACAACCCTCAGCTTTATCTTGGAAAATAATACAAATACACTCACAATCTGTGTTATTTTCAAAAATGGAAATACAACCCTGAGCTGTATCTCGGAAAATGATAAAAATACACCCACAAGCTGTGTTATTTTCCAAGATACAAATACAACCCTTGGCTGTAACTCGGAAAATAATACAAATACACCCCAAGCTGTGTTATTTTCAAAAACACAAATACAACACTTAGCTGTATCTCGGAAAATAATACAAATACACCCCCAAGCTGTGTTATTTTCAAAAATACAAATACAACCCTTAGCTGTATCTCGGAAAATAATACATATACACCCCATTTTGTGTTATTTTCAAAAATACAAATACATCCCTTAGCAGTAACTAAGAAAATAATACAAATACACCACCAAGCTGTGTTATTTTCAAAAATACAAACACAACCCTTAGCTGTATCTCCGAAAATAATACAAATACACCCCCAAGCTGCGTTATTTTCAAAAATACGAATACAACCCTTAGCTGTATCTCCGAAAATAATACAAATATACCCCCAAGCTGCGTTATTTTGAAAAATACAAATACAAACCTTAGCTGTATCTCAGAAAATAATACAAATACACCCACAAGCTGCGTTATTTTCAAAAATACAAGTACAACCCTTAGCTGTATCTCGGAAAATAATACAAATACACCCCCAAGCTGTGTTATTTTCAAAAACACAAATACAACCCTGAGCTGTATTTCGGATAATAATACAAAAACACCCCCAAGCTGTGTTATTTTCAAAAATACACATACAACCCTTAGCTGTATCTCGGAAAATAATACAAATAACCCCCAAGCTGTGTTATTTTCAAAAATAGAAATACAACCCTTAGCTGCATCTGTGAAAATAATACAAAAACACCCCCATGCTCTGTTATTTTCAAAAATACAAATACAACACTTAGCTGTATCGCAGAAAATAATACAAATACACCCCCAAGCTGTGTTATTTTCAAAAATACAAATACAACCCTGAGCTGTATCTCGGAAAATAATACAAATACACCCCCAAGCTGTGTTATTTTGAAAAATACAAATACAAACCTTAGCTTTATCTGGAAAATATACAAATACACCCCCAAGCTCTGTTATTTTCCAAAATACAAATACAAACCTTAGCTGTATCTCGGAAAATAATACAAATACACCCCCAAGCTGTGTTATTTTCAAAAATACAAATACAACCTTGTGCTGTATCTCGAAAAATAATACAAAAACTCCCACAAGCTGTGTTATTTTTAAAAATACAAATACAACCCTTAGCTGTATCTCGGAAAATAATACAAATACACCCCCAAGCTGTGTTATTTTCAAAAATACAAATACAACCTTGTGCTGTATCTCGAAAAATAATACAAAAACTCCCACAAGCTGTGTTATTTTTAAAAATACAAATACAACCCTTAGCTGTATCTCGGAAAATAATAAAAATACACACCCATGCTTTATTATTTCCAAAAACACAAATACAACCCTTAGCTTTATCTCGAAAAATAATACAAATACACCCCAAAGTTGTGTTATTTTCAAAAATACAAATACATCCCTTAGGTATGTCTCGGAAAATAATACAAATACACCCCCAAGCTGTGTTATTTTCAAAAACACAAATACAACACTTAGCTGTATCTCCCAAAATAATACAACTACACCGCCAAGCTGTGTTATTTTCAAAAATACAAATACAAGCCTGAGCTGTATCTCGGAAAATAATACAAATACCCCCCCAAACTGTATTATTTTCAAAAATACAAATACAACCCATAGCTGTGTCTTGGAAAATAATACAAGTACACCCACAAGATGTGTTATTTTAAAAAATGCAAATACAATCCTTAGCTGTATCTCGGAAAATAATACAAATACACCCCCAAACTGTGTTATTTTCAAAAATACTAATAGAAACCTTAGCTGTATCTCCGAAAATAATACAAATACACCCCCAAGCTGTGTTATTTTCAAAAATACAAATACAAACCTTAGCTGTATCTGGGAAAATAATACAAATACACACCCAAGCTGTGTTATTTTCAAAAATACAAATACAACCCTTAGCTGTATCTCGGAAAATAATACAAATAACCCCCAAGCTGTGTTCTTTTCAAAAATAGAAATACAACCCTAAGCTGTATCTCAGAAAATAATACAAATACACCCACAAGCTTTGTTATTTTCAAAAATACAAATAAAAACCTTAGCTGTATCTCGAAAAATAATATAAATACACCCCCATGCTGTGTCATTTTCAAAAATACAAATACAACCCTTAGCTGTATCTCGGAAAATAATACAAATACACACCCAAGCTGTGTCATTTTCAAAAATACAAATACAACCCTGAGCTGTATCTCGGAAAATAATACAAAAACACCCCCAAGCTGTGTTATTTTCGAAATTTCAAATACAAACCTTAGCTGTATCTGTGAAAATAATACAAATACACCCCCAAGCTGTGTTATTTTCAAAAATACAAATACAACCCTTAGCTGTATCTCGGAAAATAATACAAATACACCCCCAAGTTGAGTAATTTTAAAAAATACAAATACAACCCTTAGCTGTATCTCCGAAAATAATACAAATACACACCCAAGCTCTCTTATTTTCAAAAATACAAATACAACCCTTAGCTGTATCTCGAAAAATAATACATACACACCCCCAAGCTGTGTTATTTTCAAAAATACAAATACAGACCTTAGCTGTATCTCGGAAAATAATACAAATACACCCCCAAGCTCGGTTATTTTAAAAAATGCAATTACAACCCTTAGCTGTATCTCAGAAAATAATACAAATACACCCCAAGCTGTGTTATTTTCAAAAATACAAATACAACCCTGAGCTGTATCTCGGAAAATAATACAAATACAGCCACAAGCTGTGTTATTTCCCAAAATACAAATACAACCCTTAGCTGTATCTCGGAAAATAATACAAATACACCACCAACCTCTGTTATTTTCAAAAATACATATACATCCCTGAGCTGTATCTCGGAAAATAATACAAAAACACCCCCAAGCTGTGTTATTTTCAAAAATAGAAATAAAACCCTTAGCATATCTCGGAAAATAATACAAACACACCCCCAAGCTGTGTTATTTTCAAAAATACAAATACAACTCTTAGCTGTATCTTGGAAAAAAATACAAATACACCCCCAAGCTGTGTTATTTTCCAAAATACAAATAAAACCCTGAGCTTTATCTCGGTTAACAATAGAAATACACCCCCAAGCTGTGTTATTTGCAAAAATACAAATAAAACCCATAGATGTATTTCGGAAAACAATACAAATACACCCCCAAGCTGTGTTATTTTCAAAGATACAAATACAACCCTGAGCTGTATCTCGGAAAATAATACAAAAACACCCCCAAGCTGTGTTATTTTCAAAAATACAAATAAAACCCTTAGCTCTATCTCAGAAAATAATACAAATACACCCCCAAGCAGTGTTATTTTCAAAAATACAAATACAACCGATAGCTGTATCTCGGAAAATAATACAAGTACACCCACAAGATATGATATTTTCAAAAATGCAAATACAACCCTTAGCTGTATCTTTGAAAATAATACAAATACACCCCCAAGCTGTGTTATTTTCAAAAATACAAATACAACCCTTAGCTGTATCTCGGAAAATAATACAAATACACCCAAAAGCTGAGTTATTTTCAAAAATACAAATACAACGCTCAGCTGTGTCTCGGAAAATAATACAAATACACCCACAAGCTGTGTTATTTTCAAAAATACAAATACAACCGTTAGCTGTATCTCGGAAAATAATACAAATACACCCCCAAGTTGTGTAATTTTCAAAAATACAAATACAACCCTTAGCTGTATCTCGGAAAATAATACAAATACACCCACAAGCACTGTTATTTTCAAAAATACAAATACAACCCTAAGCTGTATCGCCAAAAATAATACATATACCACACAAGCTGTGTTATTTTCAAAAATACAAATACAGCCCTTAGCTATATCTCGGAAAATAATACAAATACACCCGCAAGTTGTGTTATTTTCAAAAATACAAATACAGCCCTTAGCTGTATATCGGTAAATAATACAAATACACCCGCAAACTGTGTTATTTTCCAAAATACAAATACAAACCCTATCTGTATCTGGGAAAATAATACAAATACAACCCCAAACTGTGTTATTTTCAAAATAACAAATACAACCAATAGATGTATCTCGGAAAATAATACAAATACACCCCCAAGCTGTGTTATTTTCAAAAATACAAATTCAACCGTTAGCTGTATCTCGGAAAATAATACAAATACGCCCCCCCCCAAGCTGTGTTATTTTCAAAAATAGAAATAAAACCCTCAGCTGTATCTCGGAAAATAATTCAAATACACTGCAAAGCTATGTTATTTTCAAAAATACAAATAAAACCCTCAGCTATAACAAGGAAAACAATACAAATACACACCCAAGCTGTGTTTTTTTCAAAAATACAAATACAACCGATAGCTGTATCTCGGAAAATAATACAAGTACAACCACAAGATATGTTATTTTCAAAAATGCAAATACAACCCTAAGCTGTATCTTTGAAAATAATACAAATACACAACCAAGCTGTGTTATTTTCAAAAATACAAATATAACCTTTAGCTGTATCTCGGAAAATAATACAAATACACCCCCAAGCTGTGTTATTTTCAAAAATACAAATACAACCGTTAGCTGCATCTCGGAAAATAATGCAAATACACCCTCAAGTTGTGTAATTTTCAAAAATACAAATACAACACTTAGCTGTATCTCGGAAAATTATACAAATACACCCCCAAGCTATGTTATTTTCAAAAGTACAAATACAACCATTAGCTGTATCTCTAAAAATAATACACATACACCCACAAGCTGTGTTATTCCCAAAAATACAAATACAGCCCTTAGCTGTATCTCGGAAAATAATACAAATACATCACCAAGCTGTGTTATTTTCAAAAACACAAATACAACCCTTAGCTGTATCTCAGAAAATAATACAAATACACCCCAACGCTGCGATATTTTCAAAAATACATAAACAATCCTTAGCTGTATCTCGGAAAATAATAAAAATACACCCCCAAGTTGCGTTATTTTCTAAAATGCAAATACAACCCTGAGCTGTATCTGGGAAAATAATACAAATACACCCCCAAGCTCTGTAAATTACAAAAACAAAAATACAACCAATAGCTGTATCTCGGAAAATAATACAAATACACCCCCAAGCTGTATTATTTTCAAAAATACAAATACAACCCTTAGCTGTATCTCAGAAAATAATACAAATACACCCCAAAGCTGCGATATTTTCAAAAATACAAAAACAAACCTTAGCTGTATCTCGGAAAAAAATAAAAATACAACCCCAAGCTGCGTTATTTTCAAAAATACAAATACAACCCTGAGCTGTATCTGGGAAAATAATACAAATACACCCCCAAGCTGTGTTATTTTCAAAAATACAAATACAACACTGACCCGTATCTCGGAAAATAATACAAAAACACCCCAAAGCTGTGTTATTTTCAAAAATACAAATACAACCCTTAGCTGTATCTCGAAAAATAATACAAATATACCCCCAATCTCTGTTATTTTCAGTAATACAAATACAACCCTTAGCTGTATCTCGGAAAATAATACAAATACACCCCCAAGCTGTGTTATTTTCAAAAATACAAATACAACCCTTAGCTCTATCTCGGAAAATAATACAAATAGACCCCAAATCTCTGTTATTTTCAGTAAAACAAATACAACCCTGAGCTGTATCTTGGATTATAATACAAATACCCCACCAAGCTGTGTTATTTTCAAAAATACAAATACAACCAATAGCTGTATCTCAGAAAATAATACAAATACACCCCCAAGCTGTGTTATTTTCAAAAATACAAATACAACCCTTAGCTGTATCTCGGAAAATAATACAAATAGAACCCAAATCTCTGTTATTTTCAGTAATACAAATACAACCCTGAGCTGTATCTCGGATAATAATACAAATACCCCACCAAGCTGTGTTATTTACAAAAATACAAATACAACCCTTAGCTGTATCTCGGAAAATAATACAAATACACTGCAAAGCTATGTTATTTTCAAAAATACAAATAAAACCCTGAGCTATAACGAGGAAAATAATACAAATACACACCCAAGCTGTGTTTTTTTCAAAAATACAAATACAACCGATAGTTGTATCTCGGAAAATAATACAAGTACAACCACAAGATATGTTATTTTCAAAAATGCAAATACAACCCTTAGCTGTATCTTTGAAAATAATACAAATACACCCCCAAGCTGTGTTATTTTCAAAAATACAAATATAACCTTTAGCTGTATCTCGGAAAATAATACAAATACACCCACAAGCTGTGTTATTTACAAAAAACCAAATACAACCGTTAGCTGCATCTCGGAAAATAATGCAAATACACCCTCAAGTTGTGTAATTTTCAAAAATACAAATACAACACTTAGCTGTATCTCGGAAAATTATACAAATACACCCCCAAGCTATGTTATTTTCAAAAGTACAAATACAACCATTAGCTGTATCTCTAAAAATAATACATATACACCCACAAGCTGTGTTATTCCCAAAAATACAAATACAGCCCTTAGCTGTATCTCGGAAAATAATACAAATACACCCCCAAGCTCGGTTATTTTAAAAAATACAATTACAACCCTTAGCTATATCTCGGAAAATAATACAAATACACCCCCAAGCTGTGTTATTTTCAGAAATACAAATACAACCCTGAGCTGTATCTCAGAAAATCATACAAATACACCCACAAGCTGTGTTATTTCCCAAAATAAAAATACAACCCTTAGCTGTATCTCGGCAAATAATACAAATACACCCCCAAGCTGTGTTATTTCCCAAAATACAAATACAACCCTTAGCTCTCTCTCGGAAAATAATACAAATACACCCACAAGCTGTGTTATTTTCAAAAATACAAATACAACCCTTAGCTGTATCTCGGAAAATAATACAAATATACCCCCAATCTCTGTTATTTTCAGTAATACAAATACAACCCTTAGCTGTATCTTGGAAAATAATACAAATACACCCCCAATCTGTGTTATTTTCAAAAATAGAAATAGAAAACTTAGCTGTATCTCGGAAAATAATACAAAAACACCCCCAAGCTGTGTTATTTTCAAAAATAGAAATAAACCCCTTAGCTGTATCTCGGAAAATAATACAAATACCACACCAAGCTGTGTTATTTTAAAAAATAACAATACAAACCTTAGCTGTATCTCGGAAAATAATATAAATACACCCCCAAGCTGTGTTATTTTCAAAAATACAAATACAACCCTTAGCTGTATCTCAGAAAATAGTAAAAATACACCCACAAGATGTGTTATTTTCAAAAATACAAATACAACCCACAGCTGTATCTCGGAAAATAATACAAATACACCCCCAAGCTGTGTTATTTTCAAAAATACAAATACAGCCCTTAGCTGTATCTCAGAAAATAATACAAATACACCCCCAAGCTCGTTTATTTTCAAAAATACAGATACAACCCATAGCTGTACCTCGGAAAATAATACAAGTACACCCCCTAGCTCTGTTATGTTCCAAAATAGAAATACAACCCTTAGCTGTATCTCGAAAAATAATACAAATACACCCCCAAGCTGTGTTATTTTCAAAAATACAAATACAACCCATAGCTGTATCTTGGAAAATAAAAAAAATACACCCCCAAGCTGTGTTATTTTTAAAAATACAATAAAACCAATAGCTGTATCTCGGAAAATAATACAAATACACCCCCAAGCTATGTTACTTTCAAAAATACAAATACAACACTGAGCTGTACCTCACATAATAATAGAAATACACCCCCAAACTGTGTTATTTTCCAAAATAAAAATACAACCCTCAGCTGTATCTCGGAAAATAATAAAAATACACCCCCAAGCTGTGTTATTTCCAAAAATACAAATACAACCCTGAGCTGTAAATCGGAAAATAATACAAATACACCCCCAAGCTGTGTTGTTTTAAAAAATACAAATACAACCCTTAGCTGTATCTCGGAAAATAATACAAAAACACCCACAAGTGGTGTTATTTCAAAAAATACAAATACAAACCTTAGCTGTATCTCGGAAAATAATACAAATACACCCCCAAGCTGTGTTATTTTCCAAAATACAAATACAAATCTTTCCTGTATCTGGGAAAATAATAAAAATACAAGCCCAAGCTGTGTTATTTTCGAAAATACAAATACAACCCATAGATATATCACGGAAAATAATACAAATACACAACCAAGCTGTGTTATTTTCAAAAATACAAATACAACCCTTAGCTGTATCTCATAAAATAATACAAATACACCCCCAAGCTGTGTTATTTTCAAAAATACAAATACAACCATTAGCTGTAACTAGGAAAATAATACAAATACACCCCCAACTCTGTTATTTTCAAAAATACGTATACATCCATGAGCTGTATCTCGGAAAATAATACAAAAACACCCCCAAGCTGTGTTATTTTCAAAAATACAAATACAACCCTTAGCTGTATCTCGGAAAATAATACTAATACACCCCCAAGCTCTGTTATTTTCAATAATACAAATACAACCCTTAGCTGTATCTCGGAAAATGATACAAATACACCACCAAGTTGTATTATTTTCAAAAATAGAAATAAAACCCTTAGTTGTATCTCGTAAAATAATAAAATTACACCCCCAAGCTGTGTTATTTTAAAAAATACAAATGCAAACCTTAGCTGTATCTCGGAAAATAATATAAATACACCACCAAGCTGTGTTATTTTCAAAAATACAAATACAACCCTTAGCTGTATCTCAGAAGATAATAAAAAATACACCCCCAAGATGTGTTATTTTCAAAAATACAAATACAACCCTTAGCTGTATCTCGGAAAATAATACAAATACACCCCCAAACTCTGTTAGTTTCAAAAATACAAATACAATCCACAGCTGTATCTCGGAAAATAATACAAATACACACCCAAGCTCTGTTATTTTCAAAAATACAAATACAGCCCTTAGCTGTATCTCAGAAAATAATACAAATAAATCCACAAGCTCGTTTATTTTCAAAAATACAGATAGAACCCTTAGCTGTATCTCGGAAAATAATACAAATACACCCCCTACCTGTGTTATTTTCCGAAATACAAATAAAACCCTTAGCTGTAGCTCAGAAAATAATACAATTACACCCACAAGCTGTGTTATTTTCAAAAACACAAATACAACCCATAGCAGTATCTCGGAAAATAATACAAATACACACCAAAGCTGTGTTATTTTCAAAAATACAAATACAACCCTTAGCTGTATCTCAGAAAATAATACAAATACACCCCCAAGCTATGTTATTTTCAAAAATACAAATACAACTCTTAGCTGTATCTCGGAAAATAATACAAAAACACCCCCAAGCTGTGTTATTTTACAAAATACAAATAAAGCCCTGAGCTGTATCTCCGTTAATAATAGAAATACACCCCCAAGCTGTGTTATTTGCAAAAATAGAAATACAACCCATAGCTGTATCTCGGAAAATAATACAAATACACCACCAAGCTGTATTATTTTCAAAAATACAAATACAACCCTTAGCTGTATCTCAGAAAATAATACAAATACACCCCAAAGCTGCGATATTTTCAAAAATACATCAACAAACCTTAGCTGTATCTGGGAAAATAACAAAAATACACCCTAATGCTGCCTTATTTTCAAAAATACAAATACAACACTGAGCTTTATCTGGGAAAATAATACAAATACACCCCCAAGCTGTGTAATTTTCAAAAACAAAAATACAACCTATAGCTATATATTGGAAAATAATAAAAATACACCCCCAAGCTGTGTTATTTTCAAAAATACAAATACAACCAATAGCTGTATCTCGGAAAATAATACAAATACACCCCCAAGCTGTGTTATTTTCAAAAATACAAATAAAATCCTTAGCTGTATGTCGGAAAATAATACAAATATACCCCCAAGCTGTGTTATTTTCAAAAATACATATACAACCCTGAGCTGTAACTCGGAAAATAATACAAATACACCCCCAAGCTCTGTTATTTTAAAAAATACAAATTCAACCCTTAGCTGTATCTCGGAAAATAATACAAAAACACCCACAAGCGGTGTTATTTTCAAAAATACAAATACAACCCTTAGCTGTATCTCGGAAAATAATACAAATACACCACCAAGCTGTTTTATTTTCAAAAATACAAATACAACCCTTAGCTGTATCTCGGAAAATAATAAAAATACACCCCCAAGCTCTGTTAATTTCAAAAATACAAATACAACTCTTAGCTGTATCTCGAAAAATAATACAAATACACCCCCAAGCTGTGTTATTTTCAAAAATACAAATACAACCCATAGCTGTATCTTGGAAAATAATACAAATACACCCCTAAGCTGTGTTATTTTCAAAAATACAAATGCATCCCTGAGCTGTATCTCGGAAAATAATACAAATGCACCCTTAATCTGTGTTATTTTCAAAAATAGAAATACGAAACTTAGCTGTATCTCGAAACATACTACAAAAACAGCCCCAAGCTGGGTTATTTTCAAAAATACAAATACAACCCATAGCTGTATCTCGGAGAATAATACAAATACACCCCCAAGATGTGTGATTTTGAAAAATACAAATACAACCCTTAGCTGTTTCTCTGAAAATTATACAGATACACCCCAAATCTCTGTTATTTTCAAAAATACAAATACAACCCAGAGATGTATCTCGGAAAATAATAAAAATACACCACCAAGCTGTGTTATTTTCAAAAATACAAATACAGCCCTTAGCTGTATCTCAGAAAATAATACAAATGCACCACCAAGCTCGTTTATTTTCAAAAATACAAATACAACCCTTAGCTGTATCTCAGAAAATAATAAAAATACAAGCCCAAGCTGTGTTATTTTCCAAAATACAAATTCAACCCTGAGCTGTATCTCGGAAAATAATACAAATACACCCCCAAGCTCGGTTATTTTCAAATATACAAATACAACCCTTAGCTGTATCTCAGATAATAATACAAATACACCCCAAAGCTGCGATATTTTCAAAAATACATAAACAAACCTTAGCTGTATCTCAGAAAATAATAAAAATACACCCCCAAGCTGCGTTATTTTCAAAAATACAAATACAACCCTGAGCTGTATCAGGGAAAATAATACAAATACACCCCCAAGCTGTGTTATTTTCAAAAATACAAATACAACCCATAGCTGTATCTCGGAAAATAATACAAATACACCCCCAAGCTGTGTTATTTTCAAAAATACAAATACAACCCTTAGCTGTATCTCGGAAAATAATACAAATACACCCCCAAGCTGTGTTATTTTCAAAAATACAAATACAACCCTGAGCTGTAACTCGGAAAATAATACAAACACACCCAAGCTGTGTTATTTTCAAAAATACCAATAAACCCGATAGCTGTATCTCGGAAAATAATACAAGTACAACCACAAGATATGTTATTTTCAAAAATGCGATTACAACCCTTAGCTGTACCTTTGAAAATAATACAAATACACCCCCAAGCTGTGTTATTTTCAAAAATACAAATACAACCTTTAGCTGTATCTCGGAAAATAAGACAAATACACCCCCAAGCTAGGTTATTTTAAAAAATACAATTACAACCCTTAGCTGTATCTCGGAAAATAATACAAACACACCCCCAAGCTGTGTTATTTTTCAAAATACAAATACAACCCTGAGCTGTATCTCGGAAAACAATACAAATACACCCCCAAGCTGTGTTATTTTCAAAAATTCACATACAACCCTTAGCTGTATCTCGGAAAATAATACAAATACAACCCCAAGTTTTGTTATTTTCAAAAATACAAATACAACCCTTAGTTGCATCTCGGAAAATAATACAAATACACCCCCAAGCTCTGTTATTTTCAAAAATGCAAATAAAACCCTTAGCTGTATCTCGGAAAATAATACAAATACACCACAAAGCTGTGTTATTTTCAAAAATTGAAATACAGCCCTTAGCTGAATCTCAGAAAATAATACAAATACACCCTCAAGCTCGGTTATTTTCCAAAATACAAATACAACCCTTAGCTGTATCTCGGAAAATAATACAAATACACCCCCAAGCTGTGTTATTGTCAAATATACAACTACAACCCTGAGCTGTATCTAGGAAAATAATACAAAAACACCCCCAAGCTGTGTTATTTTCAAAAATACAAATACAACCCTTAGCTGTATCTCGGAAAATAAAACAAATACATCCACAAGCTGCGTTATTTTCAAAAATACAAATACAAACCTTAACTGTATCTCGTAAAATAATACAAATACACTCCCAAGCTGTGTTATTTTCAAAAATACAAATACAACCCTTAGGTATATCTCGGAAAATAATACAAATATACCCCCAGGCTGTGTTATTTTCAAAAATACAAATACAAACCTTAGCTATATCTCGGAAAATAATACATATACACCACCAAGCTGTGTTATTTTCTAAAATACAAATACAACACTTAGCTGTATCTCGGAAAATAATACAAATACACCCCGAAGTTGTGTCATTTTCAAAAATACAAATACAACCCTGAGCTCTATCTTGGAAAATAATACAAAAACACCCCCAAGCTGTGTTATTTTCCAAAATACAAATACAAGCCTTAGCTGTATCTAGGAAAATAATATAAATATACCCCAAGCTGTGTTACTTTCAAAAATACAAATAAAACCCTTAGCTGTATCTCGAAAAATAATACAAAAACACCCCCAAGCTGTGTTATTTTCCAAAATACAAATACAAGCCTCAGCTGTATCTAGGAAAATAATACAAATACAACCCTAAGTTGTGTTATTTTCAAAAATACAAATACAACCCTGAGATGTATCTCCGAAAATAATACAAATACAAACACACTGTGTTATTTTCAAAAATACAAATACAAACCATAGCTGTATCTCAGAAAATAATACAAATACACCCCGAAGCTGTGTTATTTTCCAAAGTACAGATACAACCCTTAGCTGTATCTCAGAAAATAATACAAATACACCCCCAAGCTGCGTTATTTTCAAAAATACAAGCACAATCCTTAGCTGTATCTCAGAAAATAATACAAATACACCCAAAAGCTGTGTTATTTTCAAAAATAGAAATACAACCCTTAGCTATACCTCGGAAAATAACACAAATACACCCCCAAGCTGTGTTATTTTCAAAAATAAAAATACAAAACTTAGCTGTATCTCGGAAAATAATATAAATTCACCCCCATGCTGTGTTATTTTCAAAAATACAAATACAACCATTAGCTGTATCTCGCAAAATAATTCAAATACACCGCCAAGCTGTGTTACTTTCAAAAATACAAATACAACCCATAGCTGTATCTTGGAAAATAATACAAATACACCCAAAAGATGTGTTATTTTCAGAAATGCAAATACAATCCTTAGCTGTATCTCGGAAAATAATACAAACACACCCCAAAACTGTGTTATTTTCCAAAATACAAATACAAACCTTAGCTGCATCTGGGAAAATAATACAAATACACACCCAAGCTGTGTTATTTTCAAAAATACAAATACAACCCTTAGCTTTATCTTGGAAAATAATACAAATACACTCACAATCTGTGTTATTTTCAAAAATAGAAATACAACCCTGAGCTGTATCTCGGAAAATGATAAAAATACACCCACAAGCTGTGTTATTTTCCAAGATACAAATACAACCCTTGGCTGTAACTCGGAAAATAATACAAATACACCCCAAGCTGTGTTATTTTCAAAAACACAAATACAACACTTAGCTGTATCTCGGAAAATAATACAAATACACCCCCAAGCTGTGTTATTTTCAAAAATACAAATACAACCCTTAGCTGTATCTCGGAAAATAATACATATACACCCCATTTTGTGTTATTTTCAAAAATACAAATACATCCCTTAGCAGTAACTAAGAAAATAATACAAATACACCACCAAGCTGTGTTATTTTCAAAAATACAAACACAACCCTTAGCTGTATCTCCGAAAATAATACAAATACACCCCCAAGCTGCGTTATTTTCAAAAATACGAATACAACCCTTAGCTGTATCTCCGAAAATAATACAAATATACCCCCAAGCTGCGTTATTTTGAAAAATACAAATACAAACCTTAGCTGTATCTCAGAAAATAATACAAATACACCAACAAGCTGCGTTATTTTCAAAAATACAAGTACAACCCTTAGCTGTATCTCGGAAAATAATACAAATACACCCCCAAGCTGTGTTATTTTCAAAAACACAAATACAACCCTGAGCTGTATTTCGGATAATAATACAAAAACACCCCCAAGCTGTGTTATTTTCAAAAATACACATACAACCCTTAGCTGTATCTCGGAAAATAATACAAATAACCCCCAAGCTGTGTTATTTTCAAAAATAGAAATACAACCCTTAGCTGCATCTGTGAAAATAATACAAAAACACCCCCATGCTCTGTTATTTTCAAAAATACAAATACAACACTTAGCTGTATCGCAGAAAATAATACAAATACACCCCCAAGCTGTGTTATTTTCAAAAATACAAATACAACCCTGAGCTGTATCTCGGAAAATAATACAAATACACCCCCAAGCTGTGTTATTTTGAAAAATACAAATACAAACCTTAGCTTTATCTGGAAAATATACAAATACACCCCCAAGCTCTGTTATTTTCCAAAATACAAATACAAACCTTAGCTGTATCTCGGAAAATAATACAAATACACCCCCAAGCTGTGTTATTTTCAAAAATACAAATACAACCTTGTGCTGTATCTCGAAAAATAATACAAAAACTCCCACAAGCTGTGTTATTTTTAAAAATACAAATACAACCCTTAGCTGTATCTCGGAAAATAATACAAATACACCCCCAAGCTGTGTTATTTTCAAAAATACAAATACAACCTTGTGCTGTATCTCGAAAAATAATACAAAAACTCCCACAAGCTGTGTTATTTTTAAAAATACAAATACAACCCTTAGCTGTATCTCGGAAAATAATAAAAATACACACCCATGCTTTATTATTTCCAAAAACACAAATACAACCCTTAGCTTTATCTCGAAAAATAATACAAATACACCCCAAAGTTGTGTTATTTTCAAAAATACAAATACATCCCTTAGGTATGTCTCGGAAAATAATACAAATACACCCCCAAGCTGTGTTATTTTCAAAAACACAAATACAACACTTAGCTGTATCTCCCAAAATAATACAACTACACCGCCAAGCTGTGTTATTTTCAAAAATACAAATACAACCCTGAGCTGTATCTCGGAAAATAATACAAATACCCCCCCAAACTGTATTATTTTCAAAAATACAAATACAACCCATAGCTGTGTCTTGGAAAATAATACAAGTACACCCACAAGATGTGTTATTTTCAAAAATGCAAATACAATCCTTAGCTGTATCTCGGAAAATAATACAAATACACCCCCAAACTGTGTTATTTTCAAAAATACTAATAGAAACCTTAGCTGTATCTCCGAAAATAATACAAATACACCCCCAAGCTGTGTTATTTTCAAAAATACAAATACAAACCTTAGCTGTATCTGGGAAAATAATACAAATACACACCCAAGCTGTGTTATTTTCAAAAATACAAATAAAAACCTTCACTGTATCTGGGAAAATAATACAAATACACACCCAAGCTGTGTTATTTTCAAAAATACAAATACAACCCTTAGCTGTATCTCGGAAAATAATACAAATAACCCCCAAGCTGTGTTCTTTTCAAAAATAGAAATACAATCCTAAGCTGTATCTCAGAAAATAATACAAATACACCCACAAGCTTTGTTATTTTCAAAAATACAAATAAAAACCTTAGCTGTATCTCGAAAAATAATATAAATACACCCCCATGCTGTGTCATTTTCAAAAATACAAATACAACCCTTAGCTGTATCTCGGAAAATAATACAAATACACACCCAAGCTGTGTCATTTTCAAAAATACAAATACAACCCTGAGCTGTATCTCGGAAAATAATACAAAAACACCCCCAAGCTGTGTTATTTTCGAAATTTCAAATACAAACCTTAGCTGTATCTGTGAAAATAATACAAATACACCCCCAAGCTGTGTTATTTTCAAAAATACAAATACAAACCTTAGCTGTATCTGGGAAAATAATACAAATACACCCCCAAGCTGTGTTATTTTCAAAAATACAAATACAACCTTGTGCTGTATCTCGGAAATAATACAAAAACACGCACAAGCTGTGTTATTTTCCAAAATACAAATAAAACCCTTTGGTATATCTCGGAAAAAAATACAAATACACCCACAAGCTGTGTTATTTTCAAAAACACAAATAAAACACTTAGCTGTATCTCCCAAAATAATACAAATACACCCCCAAGCTGTGTTATTTTCCAAAGTACAAATATAACCCTTAGCTGTATCTCGGAAAATAATACAAATACTCCCGCAAGCTGTGTTATTTTCAAAAATACAAATACAAACCTTAGCTGTATCTCGGAAAATAATATAAATACACCCCCATGCTGTGTTATTTTCAAAAATACAAATACAACCCTTAGCTGTATCTCGGAAAATAATACAAATACTCCCGCAAGCTGTGTTATTTTCAAAAATACAAATACAACCCTGAGCTTTATCTCAGAAAGTAATACAAAAACACACACAAGGTGTGTTATTTTCCAAAATTCAAATACAACCCTTAGGTATATCTCGGAAAATAATACAAATACACCCCAAAGCTGTGTTATTTTAAAAAACACAAATACAACCCTTAGCTGTATCTCTAAAAATAATACAAATACACCGCCAAGCTGTGTTATTTTCAAAAATACAAATACAACCCTGAGCTGTATCTCAGAAAATAATACAAAAACACCCCCAAGCTGTGCTATTTTCTAAAATACAAATACAACCCTTAGCTGTATCTTGGAAAATAATACAAACACACCCCCAAGCTCTTTTAATTTCAAAAATACAAATAAAACCTTAGCTGTATCTCGGAAAATAATACAAATACACAGCCATTTTGTGTTATTTTCAAAAATACAAATACACCCCTTAGCTGTATCTCAGAAAATAATACAAATACACCCCCAAGCTGTGTTATTTTCAAAAATACAAATACAACCCTTAGCTGTATCTCCGAAAATAATACAAATACACCCACAAGCTGCGTTATTTTCAAAAATACAAATACAACCCTTAGCTGTATCTCGGAAAATAATACAAATACACCCCCAATCTCTGCTTTTTTCAGTAATACAAATACAACCCTTAGCTGTATCTCGGAAAATAATACAAATACACCCCCAAGATGTGTGATTTTCAAAAATACAAATACAACCCATAGCTGTATCTCAGAAAATAATACAGATACACCACCAAGCTCTGTTATTTTCAAAAATACAAATACAACCCAGAGATGTATCACGGAAAATAATAAAAATACACCACCAAGCTGTGTTATTTTCAAAAATACAAATACAGCCCTTAGCTGTATCTCGGAAAATAATACAAATGCACCCCCAAGCTCGTTTATTTTCAAAAATACAAATACAACCCTTAGCTGTATCTCGGAAAATAATAAAAGTACAAGCCCAAGCTGTGTTATTTTCCAAAATACAAATACAACCCTGAGCTGTATCTCAGAAAATAATAAAAATACACCCACAAGCTGCGTTATTTTCAAAAATACAAATACAACCCAGAGCTGTATCTGCGAAAATAATACAAATACATCCCCAAGCTGTGTAATTCTCAAAAACAAAAATACAACCCATAGCTGTATCTTGGAAAATAATACAAATACACCCCCAAGCTCTGTTATTTTCAAAAATACAAATACAACCCTGAGCTGTATCTCGGATAATAATACAAATACACCCCAAAGCTGTGTTATTTTCAAAAATACATATACAACCCTGAGCTGTATCTCGGAAAATAATACAAATACACCCCCAAGCTGTGTTATTTTCAAAAATACAAATACAACCCTTAGCTGTATCTTGGAAAATAATGCAAGTACACCCACAAGATATGTTATTTTCAAAAATGCAAATACAACCCTTAGCTGTGACTTGGAAAATAATACAAATACACCCCCAAGCTGTGTTATTTTCAAAAATACAAATACAGCCCTTAGCTGTATCTTGGAAAATAATACAAATACACCCACAAGCTGTGTTATTTTAAAAAATACAAATACAACCCTTAGCTGTATCTCGGAAAATAATACCAATACACCCCCAAGTTGTGTTATTTTCAAAAATACAAATACAACCCTGAGCTCTAACTCGGAAAATAATACAAATACACACACAGGCTCTGTTATTTTCAAAAATAAAATTACAACCCTTAGTTGTATCTCGGATAATAATACAAATACACCCACAAGCTGTGTTATTTTCTAAAATACAAATATAACCCTTAGCTTTATCTCGGAAAATAAAACAAATACACACCCAAGCTGTGTTATTTTCAAAAATACAAATATAAACGATAGCTGTATCTTGGAAAATAATACAAGTACACCCACAAGATATGTTATTTTCAAAAATGCAAATACAACCCTTAGCTGTAACTTGAAAAATAATACAAATACAGCCCCAAGCTGTGTTATATTCAAAAATACAAATACAGCCCTTAGCTGTATCTTGGAAAATAATACAAATACACCCACAAGCTGTGTTATTTTAAAAAATACAAATAAATCCCATAGCTGTATCTTGGAAAATAATACAAATACACCCCCAAGCAGTGTTATTTTCAAAAATACAAATACAACCAATCTCTGTATCTCGGAAAATAATACAAATACACCCCCAAGCTGTGTTATTTTCAAAAATACAAATACAATCCTTAGCTGTATCTCGGAAAATAATACAAATACACCCCCAAGCTATGTTATTTTCAAAAATACAAATACAACCCTGAGCTGTACCTCGGATAATAATAGAAATACACCCCCAAGCTGTGTTATTTTCAAAAATACAAATACAACCATGAGCTGTAACTCGGAAAATAATACAAATACATCCCCAAGCTGTGTTATTTTCAAAAATACAAATAAAACCCTTAGCTGTATCTCGGAAAATAATACAAATACACAGCCAAGCTCTGTTATTTTCAATAATACAAATACAACCCTTAGCTGTATCTTGGAAAATAATACAAATACACCACAAAGCTGTTTTATTTTCAAAAATACAAATACAAACCTTAGCTGTATCTTGGAAAAGAATACATATACACCCCCAAGCTGTGTTATTTTCAAAATACAATTACAACCCTTAGCTGTATCTTGAAAATAATACAAATACACCCCAAAGCTGTGTTATTTTCAAAAATAAAAATACAACAGTTAGCTGAATCTTGGAAAATAATACAAATAAACCCCCAAGCTGTGTTATTTTCAAAAATACAAACACAACCCTTAGCTATATCTTGGAAAATAATACAAATACACCCCCAAGCTGTGTTATTCTCAAAAATACATATACAACCCATAGCTGCATCTTGGAAAATAATGCAAATACACCCCCAAGCTGTGTTATTTTCAAAAATACAAATACAACCCTTAGCTGTATCTTGGAAAATAATAGAAATACACCCCCAAGTTGTGTTATTGTCAAAAATACAAATACAACCCTTAGCTGTATCTCGGAAAATAATACAAATACACCCGCAAGCTGTGTTATTTTCAAAAATACAAATACAACCTTTAGCTGTATCTCGGAAAATAATTCGAATACACCCCCAAGCTGTGTTATTTCCAAAAATACAAATAAAACCCTTAGCTGTATCTCGGAAAATAATACAAATACACCCCCAAGCTGTGTTATTTTGAAAAATACAATTACAACCCTTAGCTGTATCTCAGAAAATGATACAAATACACCCCCATGTTGTGTTATTTTCAAAAATACAAATAAAACCCTTAGTTGTATCTCAGAAAATAATACAAATACACCCCCAAGCTGTGTTATTTTCAAAAATTCAAATACAAACCTTAGCTGTATCTCGGAAAATGATACAAAATCACCCCCAAGCTGTTTTATTGTCAAAAATACAAATACATCTCTTAGCTGTATCTCGGAATATGATAAAAATACACTGCCAAGCTGTGTTATTTTCAAAAATACAAATACAACCCTTAGCTGTATGTCGTAAAATAACACAAATACACCCGCAAGGTGTGTTATTTTCAAAAATACAAATAAAACCCTTAGCTGTATCTTGGAAAATGATACAAATACACCATCAAGCTGTGTTATTTCCAAAAATACAAATAAAACCCTTAGCTGTATCTCGCAAAATAATACAAATACACCCCCAAGCTGCGTTATTATCAAAAATACAAATACAAACCATAGCTGTATCTCGGAAAATATTACAAATAAACCCTCAAGCTGTGTTATTTTCAAAAATACAAACAAAAGCCTCAGATGTATCTAGGAAAATAATACAAATACACCCCCAAGCTGTGTTATTTTCAAAAATACAAATACAACCCTTAGCTGTATATCGGAATATAATACAAATACACCCCCAAGCTGTGTTATTTTCCAAAATACAAATACAACTCTTAGCTGTATGTCAGAAAATAATACAAATACACCCAAAATCTGTGTTATTTTCCAAAATACAAATAAAACCCTTAGCTGTATCTTGGAAAATAATACAAATACACCCCCAAGCTGTGTTATTTTCAAAAATACAAATACAACCCTTAGCTTTATCTCGGAAAATAATACAAATACAGCACCCAGCTGTGCTATTGTCAAAAATACAAATACAACCCTTAGCTGTATCTCGGAAAATAATACAAATACAACCCCAAGCTGTGTTATTTTCAAAAATACAAATAGAACACTTAGCTGTATCTTGGAAAATAATGCAAATACACCCCCAAGCTGTGTTATTGTCAAAAATACAAATACAACACTTAGCTCTATGTCGGAAAATAATACAAATACAACCCCAAGCTGTGTTATTGTCAAAAATACAAATACAACCCTTAGCTGTATCTCGGAAAATAATACAAGTACACACCCATGCTGTGTTATTGTCAAAAATGCAAATACAACCCTTAGCTGTATCTCGGAATATAATACAAATACACCCCCAAACTCTGTTATTGTCAAAAAAAAAATACAACCCTCAGCTGTATCTTGGAAAATAATACAAATACACCCCCAACCTGTGTTATTTTCAAAATTACAAAAATACAACCCTTAGCTTTATCTCGGAAAATAATACAACTGCACCCCCAACCTGTGTTATTTTCAAAAATACAAAAATACAGCTCTTACCTGTATCTTGGAAAATAATATAAATACACCCCAAAGCTGTGTTATTTTCAAAAATACAAATACAACCCTTAGCTGTATATTGGAAAATAATACAAATACACCCCCAAGCTGTGTTATTTTCAAAAATACAAATACAACCCTTAGCTGTATCTTGGAAATTAATACAAATACACCCCCAAGCTGTGTTATTTTCAAAAATACAAATACAACCCTTAGCTCTGTCTTGGAGAATAATACAAATATACCCCCCATGCTATGTTATTTTCAAAAATACAAATACAACCCTTAGCTGTATCTTGGAAAATAATACAAATACACCCGCAAGCTGTGTTATTTTCAAAAATACAAATACAACCCTTAGCCGTATCTTGGAAAATAATACAAATACAACCCCAAGCTGTGTAATTTTCAAAAGTCCCAATACAACTCTTAGCCGTATCTTGGAAAATAATACAAATACACCCCCAAGCTGTGTTATTTTCAAATATACAAATACAACCCTTAGCCATATCTTGGAAAATAATACAAATACACCCCCAAGCGGTGTTATTTTCAAAAATACAAATACAACCCTTAGCCGTATCTTGGAAAATAATACAAATACACCCCCAAGCTGTGTTATTTTTAAAAATACAAATACAAGCCTTAGCCGTATCTTGGAAAATAATACAAATACACCCTCAAGCTGTGTTATTTTAAAATATACTAATACAACCCTTAGCCGTATCTTGGAACATAATACAAATACACACCCAAGCTGTGTTATTTTCAAAAATACAAATACAACCCTTAGCCGTATCTTGGAAAATAATACAGATACACCCCCCAGCTGTGTTATTTTCAAAAATACAAATACAACCCTTAGCCGTATCTTGGAAAATAATACAGATACACCTTCAAGCTGTGTTATTTTCAAAAATGCAAATACACCCCTTAGCTGTATCTTTGAAAATAATACAAATACAGCCTTAAGCTGTGTTATTTTCAAAAATACAAATACATCCCTTAGCTGTATCTTGGAAAATAATACAAATACACCCCAAAGATGCCTTATTTTCAAAAATACAAATACAACCCTCAGCTGTATCTTGGAAAATAATACAAATACACCCCCAAGCTGTGTTATTTTCAAAAATACAAATACAACCCTCAGCTGTATCTTGGAAAATAATACAAATACACCCCCAAGCTGTGTTATTGTCAAAAATACAAATACAACCCTTATCTGTATCTTGGAAAATAATACAAATACACCCCCAATCTGTGTTATTTTCAAAAACACAAATACAACCCTTAGCTGTATCTTGGAAAATAATACAGATACACCTTCAAGCTGTGTTATTTTCAAAAATACAACCCTTAGCTGTATCTTGGAAAATAATACAAATATACCCCCAAGCTGTGTTATTTTCAAAAATACAAATAAAACCCTCAGCTGTATGTTGGAAAATAATAAAAATACACCCCCAATCTGTGGTATTTTCAAAAATACAAATACAACCCTTAGCTGTATCTTGGAAAATAATACAAATACACCCCCAGGCTGTGTTATTTTCAAAAATACAAATACTACCCTTAGCTGTATCTTGGAAAATAATACAAATACACCTTCAGGCTGTGTTATTTTCAAAAATACAAATACAACCCTTAGCTGTATCTTGGAAAATAATAAAAATACACCCCCAATCTGTGGTATTTTCAAAAATACAAATACAACCCTAAGCTGTATCTTGGAAAATAATACAAATACACCCCCAGGCTGTGTTATTTTCAAAAATACAAATAAAACCCTTAGCTGTATCTTTGAAAATAATACAAATACCCACCCAGGCTGTGTTATTTTCAAAAATACAAATACAACACTTAGATGTATATTTGAAAATAATACAAATACCCCCAGGCTCTGTTATATTCAAAAATACAAATACAATCCTTAGCTGTATCTTTGAAAACAATACAAATACCCCCACAGGCTGTGTTATTTTCAAAAATACAAATACAACCCTTAGCTGTATTTTTGAAAATAACACAAATATCTCCCCAGGCTCTGTTACTTTCAAAAACACAAATACAACCCTTAGCTGTATCTTTGAAAATAATACACGTACCCCCCCAGGCTGTGTTATTTTCAAAAATACAAATACAACCCTTAGCTATATCTTGGAAAATAATACAAATACACCCCCAATCTGCATTATTTTCAAACATACAAATGCAACGCTTAGCTGTATCTTGGAAAATAATTCAAATACACCCCCAAGCTGTGTTATTTTCAAAATTACAAATACAACCCTTAGCTGTATCTTGGAAAATAATACAAATACACCCCGAAGCTGTGTTATTTTCAAAAATACAAATACAACCCTTAGCTGTATCTCGGAAAATAATACAAATACACCCCCAAGCTCTGTTATTTTCAAAAATACAAATACATCCCTTAATTGTATCTTGGAAAATAATACAAATACACTCCCAAGCTGTGTTATTTTCAGCAATACAAATACAACCCTTAGCTGTATCTTAGAAAATAATACAAATACATCCCCTCCCTGTGTTATTTTCAAAAATACAAATACATCCCTTAGCTGTTTCTTTGAAAATAATACAAATACACCCCCCAAGCTGTGTTATTTTCCAAAATACAAATACAACCCTTACCTGTATCTTTGAAAATAATACAAATACACCACCAAGCTGTGTTATTTTCAAAAATACAAATACTTAAGCACTTAAAGCGGGGACCTCTTTACCTGTTTATTCTGAGAAACTTGTCTAGCATTCAAAGCACGGACAGTTTTAGCTGTGTATTTTTAAAATTTGTCTCTACCTCCCATAGCTCATGAAGTCAAAACGAGTGATCTGTGTCCCCTTGAGTTGAGCATTCTTTTAGTAAGAAAGGATTAAGTTCTATTTGAATTCTGGAAAACTGCTTCTCATCTTGTCAATCAACTGTCATTTTTTGTGTTAATTTCTAGGAGAGGTAATAGAGTCAATCCAAAACCAAAGGTGTATTCAAGTCCAGATTGACAAGTAAAATCAAGAAAGCAGGCACTGAGCTGGAAGAGGGATCTTTTCCCTGTGGGCCTTAAGGCCCACATAAATCCCTGTGAAGGAATCGGGAAACAGAGACAGAAAGAGACTGGCCTAAGGCTTGTCACTTGAAGGTGCCTGGCATACTGACTGGCACAGGGCTGGAAATCAAATCCAAATCTTCGGACATGTAATTTCACAGGGTGCGCCGCCTCCCCCAGGCCCAAAGTGACACTTCAATGGCTTAACGAGAGCTTGACGGGATTGATGTCAGCATGAAAAGACATTAGATTCCATCGGACGTGTCTTTGGCCCATTGTCTCTAAGGAGAATGTGCCTGGTTCAAATTCTCACTTTGCTTCTCACCTGAGAGATGTGGCCTCAGTGGTCAATGGGAAATGAGCTGGTTTCAGTCACCAACCTCTCACTCATCACCAAGAAAAATTCCTTCAACCATACATGGATTGTGTTTTCAGGAGTGCTGGGCTTCATCCACAGTTCTGAGTAACATGCTAAAAGAGGTAAAAAGATTTGCTGCTCAGGAATGGAGACAGAAATACAGACACACACACACAGACACACACACACAAACACACACACACACGTGACACAAAAAACAGCCAAACACAGGCCGCACACACAACTGCTCGTGTTCAGCAAAATACTTATTGGTATGAGGTGGGCTTTGAACCCGTCCATGCTCCAAAGGAAGACACACCTTTCTCTATTTCACCCATCTATTCTCGTAGGGAATGTGAATAATTCTTTCAGACATGGCTCATGATGACAGGGACCACTCTCATTTCACCCTCAGAGGCAGACAAGAGGACTGCAAAGGACTCAGGTGTCGTCCCTGCTGACAGAAGAGGACTCCCATTTCCCCTCAAACCCAAAAGCACTGCAAAAGTAGCTTTCTCTTTGAAGAGTACACAAATTTTTCAAAATACACAGATAAAACGGTCCCCGCTTTAAGTGCTTTCCCACTTAAAGCGGGGACCGTTTTAGCTGTGTATTCTGAAAAACTTGTCTAGCATTCAAAGCACGGACAGTTTTAGCTGTGTTATTTTCAAAAATACAAATACAACCCTTAGCTGTATCTTGGAAAATAATACAAATACACCCCCAAGCTGTGTTATTTTCAAAAATAGAAATACAACCTTAGCTGCATCTTTGAAAATAATACAAATACACCCCCAAGCTGTGTTATTTTCAAAATACAAATACAACCCATAGCTGTATCTTGGAAAATAATACAAATACACCCACAAGCTGTGTTATTGTCAAGAGGACTCCCATTTCCCCTCGAACCCAAAGTCACAGCAAAAGTAGCTTTCTCTTTGAAGAGCACACAACTTTTTCAAAATACGCAGCTAAAACGGTCCCTGATTTAAGTACTAAAGCACTTAAAGGGGGTCCGTTTTAGCTGTGTATTCTGAAAAACTTGTCTAGCATTCAAAGCACGGACAGTTTTAGCTGTGTGTTTTGAAAAAGTTGTCTCTACCTGCCATATGTCATGAAGTCAAAACGAGTGAGCTGTGTCCCCTTGAGTTGAGCATTCTTTGAGTAAGAAAGTATTAAGTTCTATTTGAATTCTGGAAAACTGCTTCTCATTTTGTCAATCAACGGTCAGTTTTGTGTGTCAATTTCTAGGAGAGGTAATAGAGTCGATCCAAAACCAAAGGTGTATTCAAGTCCAGATTGACAAGTCAAATCAAGAAAGCCGGCACTGAGCTGGAAGAGGGATCTTTTCCCAGTGGGCATTAAGGCCCACATAAATCCCTGTGAAGGAATCGGGAATCAGAGACAGAAAGGGACTCGCCTAAGGCTTGTCACATGAATGTGCCTGGCAGACTGACTGGCAGAGGGCTGGAAATCAAATCCAAATCTTAAGACGTGTAATTCCACAGGGTGCACTGCCTCCCCCAGGCCCAATGTGACACTTCAATGGCTTAACGAGAGCTTGACGGGATGGATGTCAACATGAAAAGACATTCGATTCCATCGGACCTGTCTTTGGCACATTGTCTCTAAGAAGAATGTGCCTGGTTCAAATTCTCACTTTGCTTCTCACCTGAGAGATGTGGCCTCAGTGGTCAATGGGAAATGAACTGATTTCAGTCACCACCCTCTCACTCATCATCAAGAAAAATTCCTTCAAACATACATGGATTGTGTTTTCTGGAGTGCTGGGCTACATCCACGGTTCTGAGTAACATGCTAAAAGAGGAAAAATGATTTGCTGCTCAGGAATGGAGACAGAAACACAGACAAACACACACACACACACAGAGTGACACAAAAAACACCCAAACACAGGCCGCACACACAACTGCTCGTGTTCAGCAAAATACTTAGTGGTATGAGGTGGGCTTTGAACCCGTCCATGCTCCAAAGGAAGACACACCTTTTGCTATTTCACCCGTCTATTCTTGTACGAAATGTGAATAATTCTTTCAGACATGGCTCATGATGACAGGGACCACTCTCATTTCACCCTCAGAGGCAGACAAGAGGACTGCAAAGGACTCAGGTGTCGTCCCTGCTGACTGAAGAGGACTCCCATTTCCCCTCGAACCCAAAGTCACAGCAAAAGTAGCTTTCTCTTTGAAGAGCACACAACTTTTTCAAAACACACAGCTAAAACGGTCCCCGCTTTAAGTGTTACAGAAAAAAAAATACTTAGGAATATATCTAACAAAAGGGTGGACAGACCTCTAGTAGGAAAACTACATAACACGGATGAAAGAAAACATAGATGACACAAAGAAATGAAAACACATCACATGGCCCTGGATGGGTAGAATCAATATTGTAAAAATGAGCATACTGCAATGTACAAATACATGCAATGTATAAACACGATGCAATTCCCATCAAAATTTTACCATCATTCTTCACAGAGTTAGAAAAATAGTTCTAAGGCCGGGCGTGGTGGCTCATGCCTGTAATCCGAGCATTTTGGAGGCCAAGGCGGGTGGATCACCTGAGGTCGGGAGTTCAAGAAAAGCAGTTCTAAAATTCATATGGAAACAAACAAGAGCCAACATAGCCAAAGCACGACTAAGTAAAAGGAACAAATCTGGAGGCATCACACTTCCTGATTTCAAACTGTAAGGCCATGGTCACCAAAACAGCATGGTACTGGTATAAAAACAGGCACGTAGATCAATGGGAACAGAATAGAAAATCCAGAAATAAAACCAAATACTTACAGCCAACTGATCTTCAGTAAAGCAAGCAAAAACATCAAGTGGAGAAAGGACACCCTTTTCAACAAATGGTGCTGAGATAACTGGCCAGCCACATGTAGGAGAATAAAGCTGAATCCTCATCTCTCACCTTATACAAAAATGAACTCAGGACAGATTAAAGACTTAAACCTAAAACCTGAAACTATAAAAATTCCAGAAGATAACACTGGAAGAACCCTTTTAGGCATTGGCTTAGGCAAAGATTTTATGACTAAAAACCCAAAAGCAATTGCAACATAAACAAAGATAAATAGCTGAGAGATAACTAAAGAGCTTTTGCATGGCAAAAATAACAGTCAGCAGAATAAACAGTTAACTCACAGAGTGAGAGAAAATGTTCACAATATATACTTCTGACAAAGGACTCATATCCAGAATCCACAACAAACTCAAACAAATCAGTAAGAAAAATTCAATCAACCCCATCCAAAAGTGGGCTAAGACATGAATAGACAATTCTCCAAAGAAGACATACAAATGGCTAGCAAATAATTTAATAAATGCTCAACATCACTAATGATGTGGGAAATGTAAATCAAAACAACAATGCAATACCACCTTACTCCTGCAAGAATGGTCATAATCAAAGAATATAAAAACAACAACAACAACAACAACAACAACAACAGTAGATGTTGGCATGGTTGTGGCAATTAGGGAACACTTCTACACTGCTAGAAGAAATATAAACTAGTACGGCCACTACGGAAAACAGGGTGGATTTCCTTAAAGAACTAAAAGTAGAATTACCATTTGATCAAGCAATACCACTACTGGATATCTACTCAGAAAAAAAGTCATTATTTGAGAAAAGATACTTGCACATGCATGTTTATAGCAACACAATTCACGACTGCAAAATCATGGGACCAACCCAAATACCCATCAATAAATGAGTGGATAAAGAAACTGGCATACATATACATGATGGAATACTACTCAGCCAAAAAAGGAATAAATTAGCAGCATTTGCCATAACCTAGATGAGATTGGTGACTTATTCTAAGTGAAGCGACTCGAGAATGGAAAACCAAATATTGTATGTTCTCACTGATATGCGGGAACTAAGCTATGAGAACACAAAGGCTTAAGAATGACACAGTGGACTTCGATGACTTGGTGGAGGGGGGGAGGCACAAGGGACAAAAGCAACAAATACAATGCCGTGTATACTGCTCAGGCGATGGGTGCACTAGGATCTCACACATTACTAAAGAATTTACTCATGTAACCAAATACCACCTGCACACCCCAATAACTTGTGGAAAATAAAATAAAATAACAAAGAATCTTTCTATGAAGTATTTGTTATGCACTAGGCATGGTTCTAAGAGGTTTACATATATTGATTTATTTAATATTCTCACCAACCACCCTCAGGGGACACTATTGTCAACCTCATTTTACAGATGAGGGAATGAGACGTAGAAAAGTTAAATTGCTTACTCAATGTTACACATAATATGTGGCAAAGACAAGATTTAAAGTAATTAATAATGTGACCGTATTTTAGGGGAAAGTTCAATTGACTTGAGGAAATAAATGTGAAATGCATCAGCATTTTCTTTGTGTTTCAGCAGATAATGCATTGTGCCTCACTGCCACTGATGAACCACGTAGGAAGCTAGGCGAGAACAAAGCCGTGATTAACCAGCAGTCTGCTGGTCAGGAGAAGGGTGAGAAGGTGCCAGTGGGGTCCTACCCATTCTCTATCAGCTTATCTAGGACTCTCCAATCTCTCTACTTTCTCATTCTGCCTAATACAAAATACATTACAAAACCTGTCTTCCTGAGACTAAAATAATTCACCCATGCTTGGTGTCCAGGGCCCACGTTAATCATGTCTGAAACTTGGTTTAACAAATGCACAATTAATCATCATCGCTTTCATCTCTTTAAACTATGACACAGTCATTAAAACATACCTAACTTGACTTCAAGATGCGCAGGGTAGAGAATCAGAGGGTTGGATGGGCATGGGGAGCTGGGTGCAGGCTCAGTCTCATCTGGCCTTCACTTGCCTTCCTCTAAGCCAGATTGCCTGAGGGGAGGAGCAGTGTAACATCTGCTTCCAGTGATGAAAATCCACCCTACCAACAGAATGGCCATACATTGAGAATAGGGAAGTACTGAGTTCTGAAACTCAGTACTTCATGAGTGAAGACTCATCCCAAACTCCTTCGATGTAAGTTTACTATCTATCTGTGGATGTTATCAGACTACATAATCTTGTAAATTTATTTAGACCATCTTTCCGTTATTTTGAGTGAGTTATGCTTTTTCAATTAGTTGATGGTTGTTTTTTTAAAACTGGGAAGAAATGCAGATAACTGTTTTCTCACCATAAACTGAGCACATATGATGCTTCAAGCCATATAAATGTTTCATGGGTTTTGTGAACTGTACTGGTAGGAAGAGAATTCTGACATGTCACCTCATAATTCTTTGTGTAAAATCAACATGACAACAGCTTGAAATTGAAATCTAAGTTCAAACCTGATTAATAGTTTCATAAAATCTACAGTGGTAGTAAGTGATTGCAGGAAGGAAAAAATTATCTGGGTAGTTTTCAGCCATACTGATGTGTACAATGAATCTAGGGGTGATTAAATGTTGAGTGCATAAACAAATGAGCTAATATGTAAGTGGAATGTTGATAAATTATTGATCGATGGCCTAAATAGTATATACGACTTAGTTATATCACTGACTATCTAGATGATTCTGCTTTCCTGAATTGGTTTTTCTAGCTCCATTCTTTCCAAATCATCAGGAATGCTTGATTTACTACCTGGCTAACCAGGAGCTCACAGGTATCTTCTCATCCTTGAGCCAAGGGCCTTCACTCATCACTGTTTCTTTCCTTGATTATTACTTGCAAGTGATAAATGTACTTGCTTTTCATCATCTCTTCTTCCAATACATGCCCCATGATGAGAAGGACTCAGCCTGGCTTGTTATTCCCATAAGGACAAAGGCCAACTAAAAATAAGAAGCTCGACTCTATGTAAAGGACTGAATTGTGCCCCACACTAAATTTGCATGTGGAAGTCCTACCCTCCAGTGTGACTTTATTGGAAGAGAGGGCCTTTAAAGAGTTAATTAAGGTTAGATGAGATGACAAGGATTGGGCTTCAGTATGATAAGACTGGTGTTCTTCTAAGAGGAGAAAGAGACACAAGAGATCTCTCTCCCTGTGCATGGGGAAAAGGCCACATGGGAGGGAGTGAAAAGGTAACTGTCTCCAAGATAGGAAGAGCAGTCTCACCAAAAGCCAACCCCACTGGCACCTTTGTCTTAGACTTTCGGCCTCAAGAACAGTGAGGAAATAAATATCTGTTGTTTAACTTACCCAATCTGTAGTATTTTGTTAGAAGCCTATAATTACTAACTGACTCATATATTCTCCATGTTAAAAATAAGAAAAGAAGCACCTTTTGCTTAGGGCGTTTATTTTAGAAAGCTTGTACATCTTTCTCATATTGAAATGTATGTAAATATTCTTAAAAGATAACTTAGTCTCATTAGTTTTAAGACCCAAAGATGCTGTTCTGAAAGCCTGGGAATCATCACTTTGAAAATTATCAAGGAAGATAACACCTCCATTTCTCAGGTTCAGTAGGAGGCTGGGAGGGTAAGTTCCGCAGGTATCTTACTCCAAGTTGCAAGACAACCTCCTTTTATAAAGACATAAGAAGTTTATTTTTTCTTTGGAAAAGCCAATTGTCTAACAGAGACGGTTACCCCAATTGCTAAGAACGTTTAAAATGAAAGGTGTGTGACAAATGGGACTGTAAAGTCCCCTTGAGGACAAGTTATTGCTTACCTTGAGAATTTGTATGTTAAAGGTTGTATCTGCTTTTTATATAAAAAGGTGAGAGTTGTTTTTTATTTTTTTTTTCTGTCTTTGCAACTGCTGAGCTGATTTCCTGAGAAGTGCATCTCACTTTGGTTTCATGCTAAAAGAAATAAAGGTTATTCAATTAGAAAAAGAGGAAGTCAAATTGTCTCTATTTGCAGATGACATGATTGTATATTTAAAAGACCCCATTGTCTCAGCCCAAATCTCCTTAAGTTGATAAGCAACTTCAGCAAAGTCTCAGGATACAAAAACAATGTGCAAAAATTATGAGCATTCCTGTACATCAGCAACAGACACACAGAGAGCCAAATCATGAGTGACCTCCCATTCACAGTTGCTACAAAGAGAATAAAATACCTAGAAATACAACTAACAAAACATGTGAAGGACCTCTTCAAAAAGAAGGACAAACCACTGCTTAAGAAAATAAGAGAGGACAGAAACAGATATAAAAACATTTCATACTCATGGTCAGGAGGAATCGATATTGTGAAAATGACCATACTGCCCAAAATAATTTACATATTCAATGCTATCCCCATAAGCTACCAATGACTTTCTTCACAGAATTGGAAAATAAACACCTTCAGCTTTATACGGAACCAAAAGAGAACCTACATAGCCAAGACAATCCTAAGCACACAATTATGGAGACATCATACTACCTGACTTCAAACTGTACTACAAGGCCACAGTAATAAAAACACCATGGTACTGGTACCAATGTAGACCAACGGGACAGAACAGAGGCCTCGAAAGTAACACCACACAGCTACAACTGTCTGATCTTTGACAAACCTGACAAAAACAAGCCATGGGGAAAGGATACCCTAGGTAACAAATGGTGTTGGAAAACTGGCTAGCCACATGCAGAAAGCTGAAACTGGATCCCTTCCTTGCACCTTATATAAAAATCAACTCCGGATGGATTCAAGATTTAAACATAAGACCTAACACCGTAAAAAACCTAGGCAGTACCATTCTGGACATAAGCATAGGCAAGGACTTCATGACTAAAACAGCAAAAGCAATGGCAACAGAAGCCAAAACAGACAAATGAGATCTAAACTTAAGAACTTCTGCACAGCAAAATAAATTAGCATTAGAGTGAACTGGCAACCAAAAGAATGGGCAAAAAATTTTGTGACAGAGATGAAGAGACACTTTTCAAAAGAAGACATTCATGCAGCCAACAAACAAAAAAAAAAGCTCATCATCACTGATAACTAGAGAAATGCATATCAAAACCACTTTGAGGTACCATCTCATGCCAATTAGAATGGCAATCATTAAAAAATCTGGAGACAACAGATGTTGGAGACAATGTGGAGAAACAGGAATGCTTTTACACTGCTGTTGAGAGTGTAAATTGTTCAACCATTGTGGAAGACAGTGTGGTGATTCCTTCAGGATCTAGAAATAGAAATATTGTTGGACCCAGGAATCCCATTATTAGATATGTACCCAAAGGATTATAACACTTTCAATTACAAAGACACGTGTACACGTATGTTTATTGTGGCACTGTTTACCATAGCAAGGACTTTGAACTAACCCAAATGCCCATCATAGATAGACTGGACAAGGAAAATATGTCACACATACACCATGGAATACTGTGCAGCCATAAAAAATAACTTCATGTCCTTTGCTGGAACATGGATGAAGCTGAAAACCATCATTCTCAGCAAACTGACACAAGAACAGAAAACCCAACATTGCATGTTCTCACTCATAAGTGGGTGCTGAATAATGAGAACACACAGAAACAGGTAGGGGAACATCACACACTGGGGCCCAGGGGCTGAGGGGCTAGGGGAGGAATAGCAGGGTGTGGGCGAATTGGGGAGGGATAGCATTAGGAGAAATACCTAATGTAGATGACGGGACAATGGATGAAGTAACAACCACCATGGCATGTGTATACCTATTGAACAAGCCTACATGATCTCCATATGTATTGCAGAACTTAAAACATAATATTTTTTTCTAAAATATAAGTGGATGGTGAACAATGAGACCACATGGTCACAGGGAGGGGAACATCACACACTGGGGCTTGTGGGTGGTGGGGGAGGGGTGGGGAGGAACAGGCAGGGGTAGGGGGATTGGGAAGGGATAACACGAGAAATACCTAGTGTAGTTGATGGGAGGATCAGATGCAGCAAAGCACCAAGACGTGTGGATACCTATGTAACAAAATGCACGTTCTGCACATGTACCCCGGAAATTAAAGTGTAATAATAGTATTTCTTTCTCTTCTACCTTCGTGGAGAAGTTTTCTTGGTTGGGGGGAGATTTCGTTTTCAATTATGTGTCTCTAACACCTCCCAGTCTCAGTGAGAATGTTAAACATATATACATATATACATATATATGCATATGTATATGTATATATATATATATTTATATATATATGTATATAAACATCTTCTAAATTAATACTTTATCTCTTCATCTGTATTAGTCCAATTTGCATTGCTGTAATAAAGGGATACCTGAGGCTGGGTAATTTATAGGGAAATGAGGGTGATTAGACTCATGGTTGTGCAGACTGTCCAAGAAGCATGGCACCAGCATCTGCTTCTTGTGAGACCTCAGGGAGCTTACAACCATGGCAGAAGGCAAAGGGGAGCTGGCACCTAACATAGTGAGAGAGGAAGCAAGAGACAGACGGGAGCAGTATCACACTGTAACAACCAGATCTCAGTGAGTGAAGGGAGCAGGAATTCAGCCATTACTGTGAGGAGGGCACCAAGCCATTCAGGAAGGATCTGCCCGATGAGCCAACACCTCCCTCCCAGCAGGCCCTACCTCCAACACTGGGGATCACATTTCAACATGAGACTTGAAGGGCCCAAACATTCAAACGATATCACCATCTCTGTTACTACTGTATGTACACAGGTAATGAGGGGTTCTGTTAGACTTCATTACATCTTAATTCTGCTGCCCATATCAGATAAACAATGGTAGGCTGGTAATGAGGAATCAGAAGTAGAGGCCAAAAGTGGTTTTACTCAGATGGCCATAGCATCATTTTAAATGTTTGGAAAAATTAGATTTCTTGGGTTAGTGCACTGATTAGTGGAAAATGCCCTGTGCTTGCAGTTGGAAGAATGTGGATCTGAACTCCGTTCCACCACTGACTCTCTCTGTGAGTCTTACCAGTCTCCTAATTTCACCCTGAAGCCCAATCTCCACATCTGAAAACATCTCTTGTTTCTTCTAGGGTCACTGAGAGACCAGATGAAATATTACAGGTGTGCTTTGCGTGATGAACACTTGTACCCTAGTGTTTTCTTAGTATTCACTAACCTTGCCATCTAAAGGGACTGTGACATTTACCAGCTAGTTTCCAAAGGGGCTTACTCCTAAAGGAAAGGAAAACTGATCTTTCCATTTCCAGTTCATCTGTCCATTCTTCTACTCCTTTAAACTTCTTCATAAAGACTTTCTTGCCTTTCAGCATTATATTCTATCTTTAATAACATAGGACATGGTGCTCACAGTTTTGCACATTTAATTTGTTCTGCATTGGGGGTTATGGTTCCTAAGGGAGATGCCCTATCAAGTTACCCTGTCTTTTCAGCTCAAGAATTCAAGGTGTTTATAAACTGAGGAAATACAATGACTTCAAGTGGAAAATAAAATGAGGAATAACTGCATACTACAAGATAGCAGTGCAATTTAGAGCTAGAACAGGCCTAGTGTGTTCTAAATCTAGCATAAACACATTTTATGTTATAAATATGGATTTTAAGTAAAAAACCAAGCTTTCTGTTGTGATTTATTTATTTAGGTTTCTCTCTAATTTGGTCGAGGTCTCTCTTTAAAGGAGGCCAGAAGCCAGCCCATCTCCAGGAGAGCCCTGGCCAGGAGGAAAGGCAGGCTCTGGGGCGTCAGTCAGGTAAGGCACAAGGAGGAGGCAACACCAAAACACAGGAACAGAAGAAATCTCTAACTTACACATCCTGGAGACGTTCGGGGAGCGTCTGGAGCCCGAGGGGCAGTCTGAAGGCCGTGAGGAACCAGAGAGCAGAGGGAGGGCCTGAAGCTTTCTTCTCGGGCTTTCCCGTGAGGGTGTGGCTTTGCTGATTTAAGAGAACACGTGGAGCTGGGCTTATTTACAGGGCTCTGGTGTCGACCATTAGGTTTTATCATGACCAGCAGCTGTGTGATGGGTGGGTTCTGACTCAGCGGGATGGGCCGCATCACGACCACTCAGGGAGGGGGAGGGTTACCCAGATCGGAGGGGATACAGTGAGACTGGGCTTCAGACAACTTAGGTCAGGTCTGAAAATGGATGCTGAGGCAGCAACTATTAAACACATTTATGGCAGCTTTCCCCGAAACCTGGCTTTTAAATCATTTATATTACACATGAACAAAAACTAAACTGAAAATATTTGGAAATAACCCCTTTGGTTTGCACTAATAAGCGGGAATCAAGTTTCTAGGTTGTCCTGTTTTAAGTCAAATGACAATGTTATTTAAGTTCTCCTATTCGTAGGTTCTCCTATTATAAGTAAAATGACGATGTCATTTCATCTTAAAGCTAAGATATGAAAATAGAGAGGGAAATATGTAGCCCTTTACCTGAGGTGTCAAAGTGTTTCTGTTCATAAAGGCCGTTTTAAGTTTTAGTTTCAGATTTATCTTGTTACTTTAGTGCAGTCTAGGTGAAAATATTCTTTTGAGGCTGTAAGACACATGTTCCCATTTGGAAAAAAGATATTTCATTGACCATATATGTTTCTACTATGACTGTCGAGTGTTTCTTTTATCTAGAGGTTTATATTGCTAAAGAAGTTGCCTATGGTTACAGTTTGCAGCCAACAAGTTACCCTGAATTAGCACAGGTGGCTCTTGCTATAGGAATGCTGTGGCGTGAGGCTTAACCATAGTTCTCATATTGTGGTTCCCGAACCAGCAGCATCAGTTGTGTCTGAGAACTTATTATAAATGCAGATTCTCAGACCCCACCCAGACCTACTGAATAAGAAACTCTGAGTGGAAACCAGCAATCTGTGGCCCAACACGCCCTACAGGTGATTCTGGACTGCACTAGAGAGCCATCAATTTAATGTTACAGAAACCCCTTTAGGGTTTCTGTAGCACATTGCTTCAGTAATATAAATGTTGACTTTATTTTACTTAATGGCATATGTGATATAAATGGTATATTAATGTCATATAAATGACTATAAATGGTAGCACATTACTTAAATAATATAAATGGTCAACATTTTAAAATTCTTTTAGCTGGTACTGAAAACCACTATCCTGTTTAACAAGGGTTCAGCCTAACAACAGTGGTGGTCATCACAATTCACAGTTTTGGCCAGTTGGTCCTGTTCATAGGCACAGTCAGTGATTCACCCAGAGGACTCACAATGAGTTGCAAACACGTCCCTTCTGCAGAGCTCAGACCGGGATGCCTTTTGAGGTGCTAACTGGCAAAAAAAGTTAAATGTCGTTGCGATTTACCCTGCCCTCATCTTCACCCTCATTCTGGGTCTTTGCTTTCCTTGAAACAGTCGCTTTCTCTGTGACCTTATTTATCCTCTCTCACTGTGTGCCCTTCCTCAAACTTGCAGAGAATCCACAAGATTCAGTAATCACCTTCTGAAGGTAGTTTCAGAACTGACTGCTCTCTTAGCTATATCTCTATCTTAGTAAACACAGTCACTTAGATGTCCTCCTGTTAACATCAGCACAAATAAATAAAACTGAATGTGTGCCTCACATCAGCTTCCTATCTGAGCGTCCACATTTTTGTCAGTGGGAGGTTGCACAGATCTACAAGTTACCCTGATTCCCCTTTCTCCTTTGCTGGCTTGACCCTGGAATGAGCTATAGATTTTCATAATATATATCATATTTATCCATTTCTCCATTACTGTATTTAGAATGTAAACACCGGAAATGAGAAACTGTTTTCCAAAAGGCCTTCTTCTGTCCCTTTCTTATTCCCTCCCTCTCTTTCTCCTTTCTTCCCTTTCTCTTAATTCCGTCCTTTTTTCCTTCTCTCCTCCTTTCTTTCCTCCCCTTCCTTCCACAAACAGATGGCAAAAGAAATGATTTAGCTCCTCTCCTTCTAGGTGTCCCACTGACTAAGAGCAGCCTTTGCATTCTTGAGCCTCAAAGTTCTCCACGTTCTGCTGACAATCTACTTCTTTCATCTCCCCTCCATCCACTTCCTGTATTGACTCTTATTGGGTCTCAAACTCAGACACACCGAAAAGCCTGATTGAAAGAGATATTTGAGACCAAATCCTAGGGTTTCTGACACAGTAGTTTCATGGTAAATCCCAAGATTTAACATTTCTGAAAAGTTTTCATGTGCTACAGATAGAATGTTGGTATCTCCCACAAATTCATATGTCCAAGTCCTAACCCCACAGTGTGTCTGTATTTAGAGATGGGGTCTCTAAGGAAGTCAGTCAAGTTAAATGAAGTCATAGGGTTGGGCCCTGGCCTGATGAGATTAGTGTCCTTATAAAATAAGGTGTTCTTATAAAATAAAACACCAGAGAAAGGAAAGGAAAGGAAAGGAGAAAGGAAACGAAAGGAAAGAAGAAAGAAAATGAAAGGAAAGGAAAGGAAAGCAAAATCAGATGTGGGTGTAATGCACACTAGCATGAGCAGGGGTGCGGTGTTGGTGTCGGATAAGATAATCAGGGAAGCCTTCTCTGTGAATGTGATAGAAGTGAGGGATGAGCCCTGGGAACTAATTTGAAGTTTCTTCAAACGGTTGCAAGTAGATTTACCGTATGACTCAGTGATTCCATTGCTAGCTATATGCCCCAAAGACCTGAAAACAGGTGTTCAAACAAAAACTTGTATGCTCTTTAAATGTGTCAAGATCATAAATATGCAGGAAAGTCTTGGAAACAGTGTCAGGAAAACTGGATCAGAATGAAAAAACGTATTTTACTCCCAAGCGGGGCAAGAGGTAAAAGTTAAATGAGTTTGTGAACTGAATTATCATGTAGGAACCATGCTGATTTCTTGATCTAGGGGTTATGCGGTGGTAACCTAAGAGAGTTTCCACACTTTGGATAAAATATACCGGAGTATTTTGTGGGATGTTGCAAATCTGGCACAGCAATAACTGGTGGGGACTCTAAGAAAAGAAACAGGTTATATTTTGCACTGCTACTGGAAGTTTCCTAGAAGTATGACATTATTAAAAAGTAAATTACTTTTTAAAACAACCATATCAATACTATGCCAGAAAAGCAGAGACGTCACCAAAATCCACTATAGAGGCTACTCTTCATCCAAAGCTGTGAACCCTTATAAAAGCCTCAATGTCAACCAACTCCACTTAGTAGATATTATTATACTTAGTAGTATTAGAGGCTGCTGTGTGGACACATTAGTTTTACTGCACAGTGTGGATATTAGTGTTAGGGCACAGTGTACATATTATATTGGTGTTGGAGAACAGTGCAGATATTACATTAACATCAGGGAACCATACGGATAGTATTACATTAGCATTGGAAGCAACAGTGTGGATGTCAGATTAGCGTTAGAATATTATATTGGTGTGGATATTATGTTGGTGTTAGGGTACGGTATGGATATCATAGTAATGTTAGGGCACGGTGTGATTATTATATTAGAGGCCACTGTGAGGACATATCTTAGCAGCCACTGTGTCTGGATATTGACAATGATATCAGGATGTAGTCGTAATGATGGGATTTGGGGATTTCACTTTTCTAGACGAATTTCTTCCTTTGCTGAGTACTCTAAAGACTCTCTTCTCTGCACTCAGGGCCATAGAAAGGAAGCTTTTTACTCACCAATGAACAAGACTTAGTTGACACCACCGTCGTGCTGCCCCGAGGAAGTCTTCGGGCACCTCAGAGGGAAGTTGGTCAGGGGTGGGTTCGTGCGCCCTCTGGTGGCACCAGAGCTCAGCACAGATACTCTTGCTCAGTTTCTCAGCAGACGTGCACCCCCGCCTGGCTGTCCTGAAATACCTATAAAATTCAATATTGAGTTTACTCAATGTAATAATTTTAGAAATTCAAACCAAAATGAAGCCCACTGTAGCCATTCCTTCCCAAAGACGGTGATGGAAGACTTTGGAAGCCATGTAGAATCAAATGAATATATACACAAATTAAGAAAAACAAAAACCTACTCAAAATAGTCCAGAGACTGTAATTTTAAATGCAAAACTATAAAAAATCTAAAAGAAAATCTATATGACGTTGAGTTTGGTGTTGACTTGTAACACAAAACATCAAATGCCAATTCATGAAAATATTGATAACGGACTTCATAAAACTAAGTATTCTACTGTGTAAAACTGTATGCAGAGAACAAAAAGAAAAGAGAGATGCGAGAAGATAATGACAAAACACATACGTGATTTTAAAACTGGGTAAATATCTGAACAGATACCTAACCGAAGCAAATATACTGATAGTAGGCAGGACATGGTGGCTCATGCCTGTCACCCCACATCTTTCGAAGGCTTAGACAGGTAAATATTCTGAGGTCAGAGTTCCAGACCAGCCTGGCCAACATGGCGAAACCCGTCTCTACTAAAAATACAAAAAATTAGCCACGCGTGCTGGTGGGCACCTGTAATCCCAGCTGCTTGGGAGGCTGAAGCAGGAGAATCGCTTAAACATGGGAGGTGGAGGGTGCAATGAGCCAGTATCGTGTCATTGCACTCCAACCTGGGTTACAGAGCAAGAAAGACTCCATCTCAAATATATATATATATATATATATATATATATATAGTTAACAACACATCTCATACATGTTGATATGTTTATACGAGGGGAAACTAGTTCGGGTCTACACAGGAAATCTGCATTTTCCTCCCAATTTCGGTGTGATTCTAAAACTAATTTAAAATAAAACCTTTATTTAAAAATTGTAATTTTTAAAAACATCTCCTTACTTATTTGTACTAATAAGAAGCAGTAATTGACACTAACTACTCCTACTTTTCAAAACAAGGGCATTCATGATGCTGCAAAGTAATTTATGCAAACATATGTAATTTCAATGAAATGCCTATTTTACAAGATTTATGTTAAAATAACACATCCATGTAAACATATTTATCATATATTTTTTTCTTGTGGTGTGGTTCACTTTCTAGGAAATCTGGTCACCTTAGAACCAAGGAAAGACTTCAGATTTTGGACACTATTTCAATTTACAGCAGGACGCTTTCAAAAGGATAACTTTAAAAAAAATTAAAATAGCAATTGATTGTGACTGAATCACTTATTATAATGAATGCCTGTCTTTGTTTTGTTTCCCAGCATTCCTTTTAGCTACAATACAACAAAAGCAAATATTTGCCACTGGAAAAAAATATTCAAAGAAAGACTGTAAAGGGAATTTGTGACCACAATTATTCAATGTTTCATGATGATGCTTTCTAATACTGAAAAGTTTAAAGGGTTACTCAAAGTTATCCCCCCAAAGATGCTTTGAAGTAATCGATGAAACTAGAGAAACAAAAGTGGCAGGACAATCAATGCAACTTTAGATGTCACTGTGTCTCGTGAGAAAAAGTAATTTACCTTTAGAGGATTGCTAAGAATTACTGGAAACCCAGACTCTGGAATGCATCTAAATTTAGTTGTCAATATCACTAGCAATGAAGGTGATAAAAAGGGATCTGTGTTTTATTTCTGTAATACAATACCAATGCAGTATTTAACGCTCCAAGGAAAATAAGTTATACCTGAAATACAGTTGACAATATCAGAATCAAAATAAGCTTCCTGACCAGGCACGGTGGCTCATGCCTATAATCCCAACACTTTGAGGGGCCAAAGCAGGTGGATAATCTGAGGTAGGGAGATCGAGACCCGCCTGACAAACACGGAGCAACCCCATCTCTACTAAAAATACAAAAATTACCCAGGCTTGGTGGTGCATGCCTGTAATCCCAGCTACTGGGGAGGATGCGGCAAGACAATCGATTAAACCAGGGAGGAGGTGGGTGTGCTGCCCCAAGATCACACCATTCCTCTGCCCTACTGTATGTGTAAAAATGCAAATTCACTGAACAGACTAAATATTATTCAGTGGAAGGCTGATCAAAAAATTCAAAAGAATGCAACTTTTGTTTTATCTACTTCTTACATAGAACCACCCCCCACCCCGCCTTCCTACCTCCAGTTGTTCCACCTCACTGAACCGAATGACTTTACATCTTGCACATATTGATTGGTGTCTCATGTCTCTCTAAAATATATAAAAGCAAGCTCTACCCTGACCACCTTGGGCCCATGTTGTCAGGACCTCCTGAGGCTGTGTCATGGGTATGTCCATAACCTTGGCAAAATAAGCTTTCTACTTGACTGAGACCTGACTCAGATATTTAGGGATCACAATCCACAATCACCATGGTGTGACATTTGACTACAGCATTCAGTACAGAGATGAGCTATACAGGTATGGTATGTAGCCTGAAAGCAAGAAGCTATACCATATCGCTTACACCATCCAGGTTTTACAAGGACACTTGATGGTGTGTGCACAAAGATGAAATCACTAAGGACACATTTCTTAGAAAGTATCCACATTGTTAGGAGACGCTTGAGTGTATTTTAAATGGTTAAAGCCTAGGAGGAAAAAAAAAAAAACAAAAGCAACTGAACTCCTGTTATGGTTTAATAACAAAGCTTAATAGAGTTAACATATTTCATCTAATCTAAGATGCTAATAATTAACACACATTATTTTATGCAACATCACAAATAGGCTGCCAATTAAACCAACTTTCTGAATGACAACAAAAATGTAAACTTTCTTCTATTAATGCCAGGAAAGTAAAATGAATATGAATCATGGTTTTGACATGTTAAAGCAAAAAAGGGGAAAGCTGTTAGCCTGAGGTCTTCCCTAAGCAAACGAAACCGAACTTCGAGGCATGCAAACTGACTTAAAAACGTTAACCAACCAACCAGTCAATGACAAAATACCCAGCTGCCAGCTGGCTGTATGACTATTGAAGCTGAGGGAACCATCCCCACAACCGGCGGTCGACCAGCTGGAGCCAATGAGAAACCTCACTCAGCTGCCACCGCTGAGAGCTGGAAGACCCAAGCCCTATTTTTCACTCTGGTGCTTCAGGCACGATTCAAGCATCATTCCTTCCTTCAAATTTGCCTAAAATTCTTCTAACCCCTAAATTCTAACTTTTAACCCTAACCCTTAACCCTAATCCTCACCCTAAACCCTAACGATACGTTAGTTTCTACATTTGCACTGATTTGTCAGTGTTGATTATTAAAACTTGCACTGCAGCCACCGGGCCTCGGGTGGGGAGAACCTAGGTGCGAAGGATTCAGAGGAGCTTTCGGTGTCCAGTTTTCCATACCGAGATCTTACCAGTCTCTGACCCTAAGCATTGAAGGGCTGCAAACAGGAAGGAATTTACTCACTGTAGACGTGGCCCAGAGTTGTAGCGAGGCTATGCCCGCTAGGCCTGTGCCATGGAGCATGCAGCTCCACACTCACGGTTCCCCACAGATATATACCGAGAAGACTGCAACCCCGCAGACCGGCAGGATGCCGCGTGTTGCACGCCAGGGCCTGGACGCCACACCACGCAAGCCGGCGCTGGGACGATGCACCACATGCCCCTAACCCCAACCCACCCCTAATCCCTAACCCCTAACCCTAACCCTGAGCCTAACCACGTTAAGTACAGGTTGCAATGAGCACAGATTGTGCTAATGCTCTCCACCTTTGGCAACAGAGCTACACTCTGTCTCAAAAAGGAAAAATACAAAAAAATAGCTAGGCATGGTAGTAGGAGACTAATCTCAACTACTTTAGGGGGCTGAGGCAGGGGACTTTTTTGAACCCAGGTAACGAAGGTTACAGTGAACTGAGATCGCCCCACTACACTCGAACCTGGACAACAGTGCAAGACTTCATCTGCAAAGGAAAATAGAGACACAGTTAAACACACACTGCACTAATAAGACATGCAAACAGACATCAGGCACATAACAAGATGATCAGTATCATTACCATTACGACCATCTACACCGAAACCACAATGGCATATACCTTTGACACACACTAGAAAGGCTATAATCTAAAGAAATGTAAAATAACAAGTGTTAGCAAGGTCTGAGAGAAATGACCATCCTTAAATACCGTATGGGGAATATAAAATAGTGCAGCCTTTTTTGTTTAAATATGTATGTTACTGCGATTTAGGTTTTGGGGTACATTTGAAGAATATTCAAGATTGTCGCATAGGTACATACTTGGCAATGTGGTTTGCTGCCTTTCTCCCTATCACCTATATCGGGCATTTGTCCCCATGATATCCCTCCCCAACTCCCACTACATGCCCTCCACAGACCCCAGTGTGTGATGCTCACCTCCCTTTGTCCATGTGTTCTCACTGTTTAACACCCGCCTATGAGTGAGAACATGCAGTGTTTGATTTTCTGTTCCTCTGTCAGTTTGCCGAGATTGATGCTTTCCAGGTTCATCCGTGTCCGTACAAAGGACACGAACTCGTCGTTTTCTATGTATATGTGCCACATTTTCCCTGTCCAGTCTATCATCGTTGGGCATTTGGGTTGGTTCCAAGTCTTTGCTATTGTAAACCATGCTGCAATGAACATTCGTGTGCACGTGTCCTTGTAATAGAACCATTTATAATCCTTTGGATATATACTCAGTAATGGGATTGCTAGGTCAAATGGAATTTCTATTTCTAGGTCCTTGAGGAATTGGCACACTGTCTTCCACAATGGTTGAACTAATTTGCACTCCCACCAACAGTGTAAAAGTGTTCCTATTTCTCCACATCCTCTCCAGCATCTGTCGTCTCTAGATTTTTTAACGATGGCCATTCTAACTGGCGTGAGATGGTATCTCAATGTAGTGTTGATTTGCATTTCTCTACTGCAGCCTATTTTTAACACAGTTTGCTGATTCCTCAAAAAGTTAAAAATACGCCGGGCATGATAGCTAATGCCTATAATGACAGCACACTGGGAGACAGAGACAGGTGGATTACATGAGCCCGGGAGTTAAAAGCTAGCCAGGATGACACAGCAAAACCCAACCTCTACTAGAAATACAAAAATTAGCCAGGCACGGTGGCACACACCTGTAGTCCCAGCTACATGGGAGGCTGAGACAGGAGGATTGCGTGAGCCCAGAATGTGGAGGCTGCAGTAAGCTGAGATTGCATCACTGCACTGCAGCCTAGGAGACAGCACAAGACCTCATCTCAAAATGGAAAGGCCAAACATGGTGACTCACACCTGTAATCCCAGCACTTTGAGGGGTGGAGGCAGAAGGATCTCTTGAAGTCAGCAGTTAAAAACCACCTTGGCCAGCATGGCAAAACCCGGTCTCTACTAAAAATATGAAAATTATCCGGGTGTGGTGGTATGCACCTGTAATCCCAGCTACTTTGGAGGCTGAGGCAGGAGAATTGCTTGGACCCAAGAGACTGAGGTTCCAGTGAGCTGATATCAGGCCACTGCACTCCAGCCTGGCCAACAGAGGCAAGATCGCACCAAAAAAAAAAAAAAATGAAAGAAAGAAAGAAAAAGAAAGAAAAGAAAAGAAAACCATAATGCCTGGGACTGGAGGAGTGTAGTGGCTCACGCCTATAATCCAGCACTTTGGCAGACTGAGACGAGCATGTACCTCAGGTTGGGAGTTTGAGACCAGCCTTACCAACATAGAGAAACCGCGTCTCTACTGAAAATACAAAAATTAACTGGGCGTGGTGGTGCTCACCTGAGGAATCACTTGAACTTGGGAGGTGGAAGTTGCAGTAAGCCGATTGTGCTACTACACTCCAGGCCTGGGTGTCAGAGCGAGACTCCATCTCCAAAAGAAAAAAAAAATACAAAAACTTAGCTGGGCATGTTAACAGGAGCCTGTAATCTCAGCTACTCGAAAGGTGAGACACAAGAGTCATGTGAACCCAAGAGTGAGAGGTTGCAGTGAGCCAAGATCGCACCACTGCACTTTAGCCTGGGTAAAAGTGCAAGACTCCAATTCAAATTAAAAAAAGAAAGTGAAAAGACAGCGCACAGTGCATTATATATCTAACAACAGTCTGTTAACCACAGTGTATAATTTGTCTGACTCAACAACAAAAGCAACCAAATTACAAAATCTAAAAACAGCTGAACACACACTTCAACAATATGACATGCAAATGGAAAACAAGCACATAACAGGATGATCAGTATAACTCTCATTATGGCAATCTACATGGAAACCACAATGATAAACTCCTTTAACACACACTCAAAAGGCTATAATCCAAATAAATAGAAAATAACAAGTGTTAGCAAGGTCAGAGAGAAATCACCATCCTTAAATACCATATGTGAATATAAAATGGTGCAGCCTATTTTTAACATAGTTTCGTATTTACTCACAAGTGAAAAATAGTCTGGGCACAATAGCTGATGCTTGTAACCACAGCACATTGGGAGGCCGAGACAGGTAAATCACGTTGAGTCCAGCAGTTCACGATCACCCAGGACGACTTAGCAAAACCCCGTCTCAACTAAAAATACAAAAATTAGCCAGGCATGGTGGCACACACCTGTAGTCACAGCTACTTGAGAGGCTGACACAGGAGGATTGCTTGAGCCCAGAATGTGGAGGTTGCAGTAAGCCGAGATTACACCACTGCACTCCAGCCTGGGAGACAGCACAAGACCCCATCTCAAAAAAGAAAGGCCAGGCATGGCAGCTCATGCCTGTAATCCCAGCATTTTGGGAGGCCGAAGCAGAAAGATCGCTTGAGGTCAGGAGTTCGAGACCAGCTTGCCCAACATGGTGAAACCCCGGTACCTGTAATCTCAGCTACTTGGGAGGCTGAGGCACAAGAATTGCTTGAACCCAGGAGGCAGAGGTTCCAGTGAGTAGTTGTCAGGCCACTGCACTCCAGCCCGGCCGACAGAGCAAGACCTATCTCAAAATAAAAAAGAAAGAAAACCAAAATACCTAGGAGTGGCAGGTGCAGTGGCTCACGCCTGTAATCCCAGCACTATGGGGAGTTGAGGCAAGCAAATCAACTGAGGTTGAGAGTTTGAGACCAGCCTGACCATTGTGGAGAAACAACATCTCTATAAAAAATACAAAAAAATTGCCGGGCGTGGTGGCACAGGTCTGTAATCCCAGCTAGTCAGAAGGCTCAGGGAGAAGAATCGCATGAACCCTGGAGGTGGAAGTTGCAGTGAGCCGATATTGCACTAATGCACTTCTGCCTGGGTGACACAGCAACAGTAATACACCATCTCAAAAATCAATAAATAAATACAGAAAATTGGCTGGGCATGGTACTGGGAGTATGTAATGTCAGCTACTTGGCAGGCTGAGGCAGGAGAATCATCTGAAACCAGGAGGTAGAGGTTGCCGTGAGACGAGATCACACCACTGCACTCCAGCCAGGGAAACAGAGCTAGACTCTGTCCATCTCATGAAAAAAAAAAAAAAAAAAAAAAAAAAAGATAGGGGGTGTATTTGTATTATTTTCGAAGACAGAGCTAAGGGTTGTATTTGTATTTTTTACAATAACACAGCTTGGGGGTGTATTCGTATTATTTTCCAAGATAGAGCTAAGGGTTGTATTTGTATTTTTGACAATAACACAGCTTGGTCGAGTATTCGTATTATTTTCCAAGACACAGTTAAGGGTTGCCATTGTATTTTTGAAAATAACACAGCTTGAGTGTGTATTTGTATTATTTTCCAAGATACAGCTAAGGGTTGTATTTGTATTTTTGAAAATAACACAGCTTGGGGGTGTATTTGTATTATATTCCGAGATACAGCAAAGGGTTGTTTTTGTATTTTTCAAATTAACACAGCTTGGGGGTGTATTTGTATTATTTTCCGAGATACAGCTAAGGGTTGTATTTGTATTTTTGACAATAACACAGCTTGGTGGTGTATTTGTATTATTTTCCAAGATACAGCTAAGGGTTGTATTTGTGTTTTTGAAAATAACACAGCTGGGGGCTTTATTTGTATTATTTTCCGAGATACAGCTAAGGGTTGTATTTGTATTTTTAAAAATAACACAGCTTGGGGTTGTATTTGTATTATTTTCCGAGATACAGCTAAGGGTTGTATTTGTGTTTTTGAAAATAACACAGCTTTGGGGTGTATTTGTATTATTTTCCGAGATACAGCTAAGGGTTGTATTTGTATTTTTGAAAATAACACAGTTTCGGGGTGTATTTGTATTATTTTCCGAGATACAGCTTAGGGCTGTATTTGTATTTTTGAAAATAACACAGATTGGGGGTGTATTTGTATTCTTTTCCGAAATACAGCTAAGGGCTGTATTTTCATTTTTGAAAATAACACAACTTGGGGGTGTAATAGTATTATTTTCCAACATACAGCTAAGGGTTTATTTGTATTTTTGAAAATAACACAGCTTGGGGGTGTATTTGTATTATTTTCAGAGATACAGCTAAGGGTTGTATTTGTATTTTTGAAAATAACACAGCTTTGGGGTGTATTTGTATTATTTTCCGAGATACAGCTAAGGCTTGTATTTGTGTTTTTGAAAATAACACAGCTTTGGGGTGTATTTGTATTATTTTCCGAGATGCAGCTAAGGGTTGTATTTGTATTTTTGAAAATAACGCAGCTTAGGGCTGTATTTGTATTATTTTCCGAGATACAGCTAAGGGTTATATTTGTATTTTTGAAAATAACACAGCTTGGGGGTGTATTTGTATTACTTTCCGAGGTACAGCTAAGGGTTGTATTTGTATTTTTGAAAGTAACACAGCTTTGGGGTGTATTTGTATTATTTTCTGAGATACAGCTAAGGTTTGTATTTGTATTTTTGAAATAACACAGCCTGGGGGTTTATTTGTAATATTTTCCAAGATACAGCTAAGGGTTGAATTTGTATTTTTGAAAATAACGCAGCTTGGGGGTGTATTTGTATTATTTTCCGAGATACAGCTAAGGGTTGTATTTGTATTTTTGAAAATAACTCAGCTTGGGGGTGAATTTGTATTGTTTTCCGAGATACAGCAAAGGGCTCTATTTGTTTTTTTGAAAATAACGCAACTTGGGGGTGTATTTGTATTATTTTCCGAAATACAGCTAAGGGTTGTATTTGTATTTTTGAAAATAACACAGCTTGCGGGTGTATTTGTATTATTTTCCAAGATACAGCTAAGGGCTATATTTTTGTATTTTTGAAAATAACACAGCTTGGGGGTGTATTTGTATTATTTTCCAAGATACAGATAAGGGTTATATTTGTATTTTTGAAAATAACACAGATTGGGGGTGTATTTGTATTATTTTCCAAGATACAGCTAAGGGCTATATTTTTGTATTTTTGAAAATAACACAGCTTGGGGGTGTATTTGTATTATTTTCCAAGATACAGATAAGGGTTGTATTTGTATTTTTGAAAATAACACAGCTTGGGGGTGTATTTGTATTATTTTCCGAGATACGGCTAATGATTTTATAGGTATTTTTGAAAATAACAAAGCTCGGGTGTGTATTTGTATTATTTTCCGAGATATAGCTAAGGGTCGTATTTGTATTTTTGACAATAACACAGCCTGGGCGTGTATTTGTATAATTTTCCAAGATACGGCTATGGGTTTTATTTGTATTTTTGAAAATAACACAACTTGGGGTTTATTTGTATTATTTTCCTAGATACAGCTAAGCGTTGTATTTGTATTTTTGAAAATTACACAGCTTCTGGGTGTATTTGTATTATTTTCCGAGATACCGCTAAGGGTTGTATTTGTATTTTTGACAATAAGACAGCTTGGGGGTGTATTTTATTATTTTCCAAGATACAGCTAAGGGTTGTATTTGTATTTTTGAAAATAACACAGCTTGAGGGTGTATTTGTATTATTTTCCAAAATGCAGCTATGGGTTGTATTTGTATTTTTGAAAATAACACAGCTTGGGGGTGTATTTGTATTATTTTCCAAGATACAGCTAAGGGTTTTATTTGTATTTTTGAAAATAACACACCTTGGGGGTGTATTTGTATTATTTTCCAAGATACAGCTAAGTGCTGTATTTTTGTATTTTTGAAAATAACACAGCTTTGGTGTGTATTTGTATTATTTTCCAAGACACAGCTAAGGGTTGTATTTGCATTTGTGAAAATAACACAGCTTGGGGGTGTGTTTGTATTATTTTCCAAAATACAGCTAAGGGTTGTATTTGTATTTTTGCAAATAACACAGCTTGGGGTTGTATTTGTATTATTTTCGGAGATACAGCTATGGGTTGTATTTGTATTTTTGAAAATAACACAGCTTGGGTGTGTATTTGTATTATTTTCCGAAATACAGCTAAGGGTTGTATTTGTATTTTTGAAAATAACACAGATTGGGGGTTTATTTGTATTATATTCCGAGATACAGCTAAGGGTTGTATTTGAATTTTTGAAAATAACACAGCATTTGGGCGTATTTGTATTATGTTCCTAGATACAGCTAAGAGTTGTATTTGTGTTTTTGAAAATTACACAGCTTAGGTGTGTATTTGTATTATTTTCTGAGATACAGCTAAGGGTTGTATTTGTATTTTTGAAAATAACACAGCTTCGGTGTGTATTTGTATTATTATCCGAGATACAGCTAAGGTTTGTATTTGTATTTTTGGAGATAACACAGCTTGGGGGTGTATTTGTATTATTTTCCAAGATACAGCTAAGGGTTGTATTTGGATTTTTGAAAATAAAACAGCTTTGGGGTGTATTTGAATTATTTTTCGAAATACAGCTAAGGGTTGTGTTTGTATTTTTGAAAATAACACAGCTTGGAGGTGTATTTGTATTATTTTCCGAGATAGAGCTAAGGGTTGTATTTGTATTTTTGAAAATAACACAGCTTTGGAATGTATTTGTATTCTTTCCCAAGATACAGCTAAGGGTTGTATTTGTGTTTTTGAAAATAACACAGCTTGGGGGTGTATTCGTATTATTTTCCAAGATACAGTTAAGGGTTGTAATTGTATTTTTGACAATAACACAGCTTGTGGGTGTATTTGTATTATTTTCCAAGATACAGCTATGGGTTGTATTTGTATTTTTGAAAATAACACAGCTTGGGGGTGTATTTGTATTATTTTCAAAGATGCAGCTAAGGTTGTATTTCTATTTTTGAAAATAACACAGCTTGGGGGTGTATTTGTATTATTTTCCAAGATACAGCTAAGGGTTGTATTTGTATTTTTGAAAATAACACAGCTAAAACTGTCCGTGCTTTGAATGCTAGACAAGTTTTTCAGAATACACAGCTAAAACGGTCCCCGCTTTAAGTGCTTTACCACTTAAAGCTAGATGTACGCTGTACATCTAGACTAGATGTACGCTGTACACCTAGACTAGATTTACATATCTCTGCACGCTGTTCATCTATACTAGATGTACGCTGTTCATCTAGACTACATATACGCTGTTCATCTAGACTAGATGTACGCCGTTCATCTAGACTAGATGTACGCCGTACATCTAGACTAGATGTACGGCGTACATCTAGACTAGATGTACATATGTCTGCACGCTGTACATCTAGACTAGATGTATGCTGTACATGTAGACTAGATGTACATATCTCTGCACGCTCTACATCTAGACTAGATGTACGCTGTATGTCTAGACTAGATGTACGCTGTATGTCTAGACTAGATGTACGCTGTACGTCTAGACTAGATGTACATATCTCTGCACGCTGTACATCTAGACTAGATGTACATATCTCTGCACGCTGTACATCTAGACTAGATGCACATATCTCTCCACGCTGTACATCTAGACTAGATGTACACTGTACATCTAGACTAGATGTACATATCTCTGCACGCTGTACATCTAGGCTAGATGTACATATCTCTGCACGCTGTACATCTGGACTTGCTGTACGCTGTACATCTAGACTTGCTGTACGCTGTACATCTAGACTTGCTGTACGCTGTACATCTAGACTTGATGTACGCTGTACATCTAGACTAGATGTACATATCTCTGCACGCTGTACATCTAGACTTGATGTACGCTGTACATCTAGACTAGATGTACATATCTCTGCACGCTGTACATCTAGACTTGATGTACACTGTACATCTAGACTTGATGTACGCTGTACATCTAGACTAGATGTACATATCTCTGCACGCTGTACATCTAGACTAGATGTATGCTGTACATCTAGATTAGATGTACATATCTCTGCACGCTGTACATCTAGACTAGATGTACATATCTCTGCACGCTGTACATCTAGACCAGATGTACGCTGTACATCTAGACCAGATGTACGCTGTACATATAGACTAGATGTACATATCTCTGCACGATGTACATCTAGACTAGATGTATGCTGTACATCTAGACTAGATGTACATATCTCTGCACGCTGTACATCTAGACTAGATGTACATATCTCTGCCCGCTGTACATCTAGGCTAGATGTACATATCTCTGCACGTTGTACATCTAGGCTAGATGTACATATCTCTGCACGCTGTACATCTAGACTAGATGTACATATCTCTGCACGCTGTACATCTAGGCTAGATGTACATATCTCTGCACGCTGTACATCTAGGCTAGATGTACATATCTCTGCACGCTGTACATCTAGGCTAGATGTACATATCTCTGCACGCTCTACATCTAGGCTAGATGTACATGTCTCTGCACGCTGTACATCTAGGCTAGATGTACATGTCTCTGCACGCTGTACATCTAGGCTAGATGTACATATCTCTGCATGCTCTACATCTAGGCTAGATGTACATATCTCTGCACGCGGTACATCTAGGCTAGATGTACATATACATCTAGGCTAGATGTACATATCTCTGCACGCGGTACATCTAGGCTAGATGTACATATCTCTGCACGCTGTACATCTAGGCTAGATGTACATATCTCTGCACGCTGTACATCTAGCCTAGATGTACACATCTCTGCACCCTGTACTTCTAGACTAGATGTACGCTAAACATCTAGACTAGATGTACACATCTAGACTAGATGTACATATCTCTGCACGCTGTACATCTAGACTAGATGTACGTATCTCTGCACGCTGTACATCTAGACTAGATGTACATATCTCTGCACGCTGTACATCTAGCCTAGATGTACGCTGTACATCTAGGCTAGATGTACGCTGTACATCTACGCTAGATGTACATATCTCTGCACGCTGTACATCTACACTAGATGTACATATCTCTGCACGCTGTACATCTACACTAGATGTACATATCTCTGCACGCTGTACATCTACACTAGATGTACATATCTCTGCACGCTGTACATCTAGACTAGATGTACGCTCTACATCTAGACTAGATGTACGCTCTACATCTAGACTAGATGTACGCTCTACATCTAGACTAGATGTACGCTCTACATCTAGACTAGATGTACGCTCTACATCTAGACTAGATGTACGCTCTACATCTAGACTAGATGTACGCTCTACATCTAGACTAGATGTACGCTCTACATCTAGACTAGATGTACGCTCTACATCTAGACTAGATGTACATATCTCTGCACGCTGTACATCTAGACTAGATGTACGCTGTACATCTAGACTAGATGTACATATCTCTGCACGCTGTACATCTACACTAGATGTACATATCTCTGCACGCTGTACATCTACACTAGATGTACATATCTCTGCACGCTGTACATCTACACTAGATGTACATATCTCTGCACGCTGTACATCTAGACTAGATGTACGCTCTACATCTAGACTAGATGTACGCTCTACATCTAGACTAGATGTACGCTCTACATCTAGACTAGATGTACGCTCTACATCTAGACTAGATGTACGCTCTACATCTAGACTAGATGTACGCTCTACATCTAGACTAGATGTACGCTCTACATCTAGACTAGATGTACATATCTCTGCACGCTGTACATCTAGACTAGATGTACATATCTCTACACGCTGTACATCTAGACTAGATGTACATATCTCTGCACGCTGTACATCTAGACTAGATGTACGCTCCACATCTAGACTAGATGTACGCTCCACATCTAGACTAGATGTACGCTCTACATCTAGACTAGATGTACGCTCTACATCTAGACTAGATGTACATATCTCTGCACACTCTACATCTAGACTAGATGTACGCTGTACATCTAGACTAGATGTACAAATCTCTGCACGCTGTACATCTAGAGTAGATGTACATATCTCTGCACGCTCTACATCTAGACAAGATGTACGCTCTACATCTAGACTAGATGTACGCTCTACATCTAGACTAGATGTACGCTCTACATCTAGACTAGATGTACATATCTCTGCACGCTGTACATCTAGACTAGATGTACGCTGTACATCTAGACTAGATGTACGCTGTACATCTAGACTAGATGTACATATCTCTACACGCTGTACATCTAGACTAGATGTACATATCTCTGCACGCTGTACATCTAGACTAGATGTACGCTCCACATCTAGACTAGATGTACGCTCCACATCTAGACTAGATGTACGCTCTACATCTAGACTAGATGTACGCTCTACATCTAGACTAGATGTACATATCTCTGCACACTCTACATCTAGACTAGATGTACGCTGTACATCTAGACTAGATGTACAAATCTCTGCACGCTGTACATCTAGAGTAGATGTACGCTGTACATCTAGAGTAGATGTACATATCTCTGCACGCTCTACATCTAGACAAGATGTACGCTCTACATCTAGACTAGATGTATGCTCTACATCTAGACTAGATGTACGCTCTACATCTAGACTAGATGTACATATCTCTGCACGCTGTACATCTAGTCTAGATGTACATATCTCTGCACGCTGTACATCTAGACTAGATGTACATATCTCTGCACGCTGTACATCTAGACTAGATGTACATATCTCTGCACGCTGTACATCTAGACTAGATGTACGCTGTACATGTAGACTAGATGTACGCTGTACATCCCTGTACGCTGTACATCTAGACGAGATGTACATCCCTGTACGCTGTACATCTGGACGAGATGTACATCCCTGTACGCTGTACATCTGGACGAGATGTACATCCCTGTACGCTGTACATCTGGACGAGATGTACATCCCTGTACGCTGTACATCTGGACGAGATGTACATCCCTGTACGCTGTACATCTGGACTAGATGTACATCCCTGTACGCTGTACATCTGGACTAGATGTACATCCCTGTCGCTGTACATCTAGACTAGATGTACATCCCTGTACGCTGTACATCTTACTTACCACCGTATACTGTCTTTGATATAGCAAAGAGCTACAACTTAGAAAATAAGACTTAAGATTTAGGAAATTGGCTGGTTGCGGTGGCTCACGCCTGTAATCCCAGTACTTTAGGAGGCAGAGGCGGGTGGGTCATGAGATCACGAGTTCAAGACCAGCTTGGCCAACAGTGAAACCCCATCTCTACTAAAAATACAAAAATTAGCCAGGCATAGTGACAGGTGCCTGTAGCCCTAGTTACTTGGGAGGCTGAGGCAAAAAAAACATTGCTTGAACCTGGAAGGCAGAGGTTGCGGTGAGCTGAGACCATGCCGTTATACTCCAGCCTGGGTGACAGAGCGAGACTACATCTCAAAAAAAAAAAAAAAAAAAGATTTAGGAGATAAATACCCCTCCCCAGAAGAGGAATCCTATGAGTATGGAGTCACGCTAAATTGAAACAGGCAGCATGGCCTTTTTCAATAATCAGCATTGATAAAAGAAAAAGAAAACACTGGTTGTGGTGAAATAGAAAAAAACACACAGCACTTTTCTCATTGCATCAAGGAATCAAGGGGAGGAAATTGTAAAGAAAGTAAAAGCTAGGAATTCTAATAATGCACTTGAGTCCTTTGAGCATGTCTAGTTAAGAGCACAGTCTCCAGAGTCAGGCATATCTGGATTTGAATTCTACCTCTGCCACTTGCTACCTGTGTGACCTTAAGCAAGTTACTTAACCTCTTTAAGTATCAGTTTCCTCATCAGCAAAACAGAACACCTCTCCATAAGGCTGTTGGATGGGTGGATGAGATAATGTATGTAAATCACTTAGTACAAGAGTCAGCATGTAGTCATTGATCAAGAAGTATTTTTTCCTTATAGTACTAGTATTTCATTCTCTTTCCGCATTCTAAGATCAAATTTTGACCAAATAAGAGAGAGAAATTGATCTCAAGAGACATGACAAGTCAGGATGGTTTTTAAAGCTGTGGAGTTTTAAACCAGACTCTTAAGGCTCCATCTACAATTGAGAGTTGTTCCAAACATAATTCTCTTTGAAGGCAACCTCAGCACAGTTTGGTCCATATGGGAGACATGTTTTAGGTTACTTCAGAGGCCAAGTTAAATGACACTTTCCCTTTTGGGGTCTTTATCCAGATGACTTAATTCTAACCCTCTTTTCTTAATCCCATGCAAAGCTCAAGGCAATCAGATGCACATTATTGTTGAACCATTTATAACTCTGGAGTTTCTTTTTCTTTTAACATTGCATTGATTGAGGCTTTGTACACTCTCAAACTGAACTCCACCATCAACACACATGTATAACACACACACACACACACACACACACACACACACACACACCCCACAACTCCTCCCAAGCAACATAGTCACAGAATGCAAATATCGCTGACTACAAGCAGGTGGAATTACTACCTAAGTCTACTCAAGCTTGGGCAGATAAACATTTCCCAATGATGCTTTGGACAGGTCAGTGGAGCTCAGACTTGGCATCTGGGCTGATCCCAACTCTACCCTTCCTCTGAGCTACTCTTGAAGCCATGGCGGAAGAATGCCACAGTGGGGTAGCCCCTGCCACAGGAGGAAATCCCAAATGGAAGCTTCTTCCAGAATTTCCAGGCTGCAGGAAACAATGAGATTCAAACATCTGATAACTCTTACTCATCAAGAAGGTCCTTTAATAGTGGAATGGGTTCAACACATTCTTTCCCTTAAAACTTTCATCACTGGATTAAATCCACACCCCGAGGTTTTCCAGCTCTTCATCTACTGCTCCTACTTCTCAAGTCAGCCAACCTTATCTTCCTCAGCTCACTAAAATGACCATTCTGCTTTAGACTGGCTCACCTTCAAAGTGACGCCAGTTTCAACAAATACTACCCAACCCGTGTTCTTCATCTGCTCATTTATCCATACATCCATTCAGGAAGAATTTACTGAGCACCTGTTATGTCTCTGCACCGTTTTTAACACTGAAGGACAATGGTTTCTATTTTCCAGGTCCATAGCCTGGTGGGAGAAACACTACTAGGTGCCAGGGGGCATGCTAGAGGGGTGTACAGTCTTCTGTCAAAGGGAAACTTGCTTTCCCCCCATGATATGCCCCATATCACACACGCATGCATGCTCACACACACAACTCTAGCCTATGCTGGTTTCTTCATCTTTTCACACCTCTTTTTTTTTAAAACGGAGTCTCACTCTGTTGCCCATGCTGGAGTGCAGTGTTGTGATCTCAGCTCACTGCAACCCTGTCACCCCCACCTCCTGGGTTCAAGCGATTCTCCTACCTCTGCCTCCCTAGTAACTGGGATTACAGGGGCGCACCACCATGCCCAGCTAATTTTTGTATTTTTAGTAGAGATGGGGTTTCTCCATGTTGACCAGACTGGTCTTGAATTCCTGACTCCTGACCCGTCTCAGCCTCCCAAAGTGCTGGGATTACAGGTGTGAGCCACAGCGCCCAGCCTCACATCATTTTTAGAATTCCTGCAGCAAGTCTGTGTGGTATGTAAACCCATGAAGAAGCACCTGAATATACATTGCTTTGTGTCATTCTCTAATTACCTCCTACAAATGACTTGTTGCCATCCCTCATAATTATAGATAGAAGTTAAATTCTTCACATTGCCTCACACATTTCTGAGTCTGTGTAGCCTCTTGGCCCGCCAATCTTTTCTGCAGGCTGCAGCCAGAGCGTTCTTTACAAAACACAGACACCATCTCCTGTCTTAAAATACCTTCATGGATTTCTCGCTGTGAGGATAAAGATGAAACTTGTAACACAGCCAGAGGAACTGAGCCTGGCCAATCCTGTCTGCCTCTCGCATGCCCCTGCTATGCTCTCCCAGCTCTCGGTTCCCTCCATGGGACTTTTGCAACCCCTGCCTGGAACCCTCCCCACTCCTTTCCCCATTTTGCCTTTTGAAGCTTACTCATCCTTCATATTTCAGCTCAAGCAGCCCTCCCCTGGAAATCTTCCTACATCTACCAAGTGAGGTCAAGTTCCTTTGTCTTTGGACTCCATGAAATTGTTTCTTTCCTTCAGAGCATTTATCTCAATTGTAATTAATCCTTAATTAGTGGGATGATTTGATTAATGACTGCCACCCCACTAGGCTGTAAGCTACTTGAGAACAGTGGCTGTGTCTAGCTTTGCTAGCAATGCTGCTATCTCTAGCACCTGTCGCAATACTGACACATATTAAGTGTTCAATAGATAACTGCTGGATGACTCAATCAATGAACAAGTGAACACTAAATGCCTAAATGTACCAAGCTCTGTACTCAATCCTGGGAATACAAAGATAATTAAGACTGGATCTCTGCTCTCAAGGAGTTCAGAGTCAGGGGGCAAAGACATAAACAAAAGTTCAAAAGGTGCTGAGTGGTGGGATTGATTTTCAACGTCTGCCATGGACACAGAGTTGGAGGAATAATGCTGAGTGCTGTGGCACTCGATCTTGACACTTAACCTTGACACCTGGTTATCATTAGGTCATATTTGCTATTCACCCAGAAGTGCCTTTGCCATGCTTAAGAGTTTGCACTTTAGCTCCGGTTTCAATCCGGGCAATAATTCTTCTATAAAACTTTTTTAAGTTTTGTGTTTTAATAGACACATAATAATTGTACATATTTGTGGGGTACAGTGAAAATAGACTACACTTTTGTTTGCTTGTTTGTTTGTTGAGAGAGGATCTCACTTTGTCACCCAGGCTGGAGTGCAGTGGTACAAATATGGATCACTACAGCCTCAACCTCCTGGGCTCAAACAATTCTCCTGCCTCCGCTCTGCAAGTAGCTGGGACTACAGGTGAATGCCACCACACTGGGCTAATTTTTTATTTATATTTTTGTAGAGTTGGGGTTTCACCATTTTGCCCAAGCTGATCTTGAACTCCTGAGCTGAAGCCATCTGCCCACCTCACCCTCCTGGGATTACAGGTGTGAGCCACCGTGCTGGGCGGATACACTTTTATGTGTCTGCAAAGTAGGGCTATGTGAACTCCCTTCCTCCCCAGTGACTCCAGGGTTCTGCAGGAAGAATCAGTTTCCAGTAGCAGGACTTTAAGTAACAGTTAGGGACCTGGCAGCGGATAAAAGGTCAAGGGACTGGAATCGGGTGCCACCTGGTGGCCTGAGTTGAGCTTACTTGCTTTTCAGCACCAGCGAGCAAGGAGAGTTTGCCTTTTTTTTTTTTTTTTTTTTTTTTTTTTTTTTGAGACAGAGTCTCACTCTGTCATCCAGGCTGAAATGCAGTGGTGTGATCTCAGCTCACTGCAACCACAGCCTTCTGGGCTCAAACAATCTTCCCACCTCAGCCTCCTGAGGAACTGGAACTACAGGCATGCCACACTTTGCCTGGCTAACTTTTTTTTTTTAATTTAGTTGGGTTTTTGCATGTTTCTCATGCTGGTCTTGAAGTCCCAGGCTCAAGTGATCTGCCCGCCTCAGCCTCCGAGGGTGCTGGGAGAGTTTACTCTTTGCTTACCTTTTGCTCTTTGCTCTGCATTTAGTGAAAAGCATTCATCAGTACTCGAAACCGGTAAGTATGCCTAGAGAACTAGGAAAGAGACAGAATTAGTATGTCCATAGGAGGAAAGGATAGCCAGGTTCATAGAAAATCCCAGACAAGCTCACCCATAGCAGGCGGTCTTGGGGTGGCCAGGCATGGCTTGGACTTGGAATGAAAGGAAAACTCTCAGGTGCAGGCTGAATTTCTAAACTGGAATAGGTTTGCCCATCGTAAGAGGTGGTGTAACCAGAAGGAGGAATCCCCTCATATTTCATCAGAACTGCCTTCATAGATGCTCTACAGATTCTGGTGCTCGTTTTCCATGGAGACAATCAGTTCGAGCCTCCATGCCACTGATATTCCTTTTGTTCTTTACCAGATATAGTTGTCTCTCTTTCTGATTCTCAGTCGTCACTCTGAAACAATCTCAAAGCCTAATTTGCACAAACATGACACTGGTTGAGTATGAGCAATCTTACCTCTACTCTGAATACCCACTTTTTAAATGCAGTAACAAAGATTCTTAGAGGAGGCAACCCTGAGTTAAATCTTAAGAGATTACAAAGAGTTAACCCAGGGCCAGGAACAGTGGCTCATGCCTGTAATCCCAGCACTTTGGGAGGATGAGGTGGGAGGGTCATTTGAGTCCAGCAGTTCAAGACCAGCCTGGGCAACATGTCAAACCCCACCTCTACAAAAAATGCAGACATGCATGGTGGCACACACCTATAGTCACAGCTACTTGGGAGGCTGAGGCAGGAGGATTGCCTGAGCCCAGGAGGCAGAGGCTGCAGTGAGCTGAGATTGCACCACTGCACTCCACCCTGGTTGACAGAGCAAGACTCTGTCAAAAAAAAAAAAAAAAAAAAAAAAAAAAAAAGGTATCAGGTATCTGGTCAAAGAGACGGGGAAAGAGGAAGTCTATCAGTTGTTAAGGTCTTCTTTGGCCGTAGCCCTTCTAATGCATGGAGACTCCAGCCGAAGATATATTGCATTTATTCAAATACAGTTCACATTAAATATAAATGATATTTAACTATGACAGGGTTGAGTTGCAGTGACTTATAGCCATAATGTTACTTTTTGTAGGCATGTACTAATTTTAATTATTCAAGATTTTTTGGTATGTGTTTTGAAGCCAATATATTTTTTTTAAACCTCAGGTCTATATAGCACCTGATGAATAAAACAGCATAGCACTGAGTGGTTCAGAGTTACTGAGGTTAAAATTCGAGGTAGAGAACGATGGGTTGAGAGCAGAGAAGAAAGTGGGAGCCAGGGCGCAGGAAGGCTCATGTGCCATGTAAGTGACTTGGACTTTATTGCAGCACTGCATAATGTTAATTATTAGTATTAACAGTATTCATTTACTTACAAATACTTATTGAGCCTGGAACTGTTCTAGACAAAACGGAATCTCTACCCTCAAGGCACTTACATTATCACTAGTCATTAAAGAATTTTGATCAGGAGAGTGTCTCCATCAGACATGCCTGTAACATAGCTCACACTGGGATGGTATAGAAGTTGGATTGGAGAGGGTCAAGACTGGATACAGGGAGACTCGTTAGAAGGCTGATGCAGAAGTGAACAGAAGTGAGCCATAGAAAGCTAAGAGGAAAAGCAAGATGCAAAAAAGAGAGCTCTGGGATGGGCCTCAGGAGATCTGAGTCCCAGTAACAAATCTGCCATTAATATTTCTCCTCTTTCAGCCTCAGTTCTCCATCTGCAAAATCAAGGCATCTTCCTTATTCATTACTATTTCTTCATAGTACTATTATTATTGCATAGAATAATCAAGTGTGTATATTGGGAGGATTACTTAGGGATCAGCCCTTGGCAAAATGGGAAAACAGACAATGTTGGCTTTAGTTTTTATGAATATACCCATAAAATATCAAGCAATGGGACACACTGTAACTCAGTCTTACCAGGCTGGGAGAGGGGTCAGGGAGGAGGGCTCCCCTCTACTTGGACCTACAGCAAGTGCTCTGTTGATACTTGAAAAAGAATATCAAGGACACTATGTTCTGTTCTAACTGTTAGCATTTCTCGTCCCAATAAAAATGGTTCATATTTCAAGTGATAAGGATATGCTAAGTACAGTTCTAAGCATTTTATGTGCATCATTTCATTCAATTTTCATGACAGCCCTGTGAGGCAGGTATTGTTCTTTTTTATTTTTATTGTTTAATGGACATATCATAATTTTACATACTCATGGAGTACATAGTGATGTTTCAATATGTATCAATGTATAGTGATCAGATCAAGGCAATTGGTGTGTCTATTATCTCAAACATTGTCGTTTATTTGTGTCCAGGGTGTTCTATCTTCCCTCTAGCTATTTGAAACTATACAATATATTATGTTAACTACAGTCATTTCACATATTCTTATTCATATGTCATAGTTGAGAAAATTAAGATCCAGAGAGATTAAGTGAATCTATAGAGTTAATAAGAGGCAGAAATGGGGTTCAAACCCAGGCATCTTACTAACAATTATACTGTACCTTTCACATCAGACAGATTTCTTAGCTAATGCTTCCCTTATGTGCTACAATTGAACAGCTTGAAAAACGGTGTGAGTAGTAATGCTGCCTTCTGAGGGGTGTGGCCTAGACTGAGCATAGGATTTGGCATCAAGTACACTGGGATTATAAGGGCTCAGGGAAGTTACAAGGCTGAGTTCAGAGCTAGAAGGCTGAAAATTGTTTCTTAAGATTGTTCTGGCTGGGCGCGGTGGCTCACTCCTGTAATCCCAACACTTTGGGAGGCCAAGGCGGGTGGATCCCTAGGTCAAGAGATCGAGACCATCCTGGTCAACATGGTGAAACCCTGTCTCTACTAAAAATACAAAAATTAGCTGGGCATGGTGGTGCGTGCCTGTAATCCCAGCTACTCAGGAGGCTGAGGCAGGAGAATTGCCTGAACCCAGGAGGCGGAGGTTGCAGTGAGCCGAGATCGTGCCATTGCACTCCAGCCTGGGTAACAAGAGCGAAACTCCGCCTCGGAAAAAAAAAAAAAAAAAAAAAGATTGTTCTACATTCCAAGTTGCCCATATTAAGTCCTGTATAGCAAACATACTTGGGGTACCCACCCTGGTTACCATTCCAAGCCCTAAACTATTCCTGCTCTGCTTCTTAAGCAGCAAAATATAGAGATAGAAGATGTAATAGAATTCAATGTCTTCCCAATTTTATTTGTGTGTGTGTGTTTTATCTTTATCTTTTTTTTTTTTTTTTTTTTTTTTTTTGGACAGGGACTCTGATACCCAGGCTGTAGTACAGTGGCGTAATATTGGCTTGCTCACTGTAGTCCCCGCCTTCCAGGTTCAAGCAATTCTCCTGCTTCAGCCTTCTAAGTAGCTGGGACTTACCGGCACATGCCACAACTCTCAGCCAATTTTTTCATTTTTTCAGTAGAGTCGGGGTTTCACCATGTTGGCCAGGCTGGTCTCAAACTCATGACCCCAAGTGATCTGCCCACCTTGGCCTCCCAAAGTGCTGGGATTATAGGTGTGAGCCACCATGCCCGGCCTTGTGTGTTTTTTTAAATAGTGACTTTCAAACTAAAAATATCCTCTTTCTTTTTGGTTTCTTTCTACTAAGACTGTTGTTTTTAAATTTACCCTCCTTTAAACTTTTCTTGCTTTCTTTTAGATTCCGCCTCGCTTTGCCAGAGTCCAATCGCAGCAATATTGAGGTAGGAGTCCGAGCTCTTGGGGTTACCTGTCACTGGAAGAATGAGGATTCTCCTACTACATATAACAGCGAGTTGATTGTTTTCTGTGCCTCGGAGTCCTTGATTTCTCCATAACTGTAGGACCTAACTTTGAAATTCTGTATGTAGCTACTCAACAGTTGAGCCCATTAACCATTCAAGAGAGGAACTCTATGGTTTACTTTTATTTATACAGAAATACTTTTTTAAAAAAACTCAGAAGACTGTTGGGACATTGTATAATGCTAGAACAACAGGCATTCTCAGGGAATGCCTGTTTTCTCAATACAATAATCCTCTAGAGTTAATTTATAGACAAGAATCCCAAAGGAATATGTAAATTGTTAGGCAATGATTGGGTTTACTTTTTGAACACTTTCTGCCCATCTCCTAAAATTAGGTCAAAGTTGCCTATATGGATCCCTTTGTGGGAGGGGTATTCCCAGCCTGGTGACTTCCTGATTGGAAGAGGGCACCCCAACATTCAACCTGAAATCCCCCTTCCCTCAAGTTTCAGGAAGATCAGCTAAATCACTACCTCATACATTCATGGATGCCACTATCACAGAGAATTTATGTGGATTTTGGTGTCAGAATGCCCTGATAGAATAGTGCCTAGTTCATGGGCAGCACTACATAATGTTAATTATTAGAATTAACAGCATTCATTTACCTACAAATACTTATTAAGGCTGGAACTGTTTTAGACAAAACACATAAAATCTCTACCCTCAGGGTACTTACATTCTAAAGCAGTGGTTCTCAACTAGTGATTCTCACCTAGGAACATTTGGCAATGTCTGAAGACATTTTTGTTTGACATGGCCTGGGATGGCAGGAAAGATGCTAATGATGCTTGATGGGTAGAGGGCAGGGATGCTTCTAAACATCTCACAGTGCTCTCAACAACAAAGAATTCTCCATCCCAAAGTGGCAGAGTGCCACTCTTGGGAAATCCTTTTCCAGAGTGTGTGTGATTGTGCTTACATGTGTGTGACAGGCTGAGAATAGCAGACAACAAACAAATATATATTGTGTGTACTTAAAAAAAACGCTGTAGAGAAAGGGAAATCAGAATAGGCGGGGCAAGTAGATAAGGAGCTAGAAATTACAACCTTGGGGTGTTGAAAGGATTAGCTGAGATTATACAAGAAATGCACTTAGTACATTGACTACATAGTAGGCCATAGTGGCCACTGTTTTCATATTTACAAAAACTAGTTATTGTCACTTCTGTGTTTTCATATTCACAATAACTATTTCAGTTATTGCCATTTTTATGTCAAGAGGCAGTGTAGCATAATAGTTTCATACATAAACTCTGAGGCCAAACTACAAAAGTGAATTCCCACCATATTAGTCCATTTTCATGCTGGCGATAAAGACATTCCCTGAACCGGGAATAAAAAGGAATTCAATTAGATTTCCAGTTCCACGTGGCTGGGGAGGCCTCAGAATCATGGCGGGAGGTGAAAGGTACTTCTTACATGGCAGCGGCAGGAAAAAATAAGGAAAAAGCAAAAGCAGAAAGCCCTGATAAACCCATCAGATCTTGTAAGACTTATTCACTATCACGAGTATAGCACAGGAAATACCAGCCCCCATGACTCAATTACATCCCTCTGGGCCTCTCCCACAATATGTGGGAATTCTGGGAAACACAATTCAAGTTAAGATTTGGGTGGGGACACAGCCAAACCATACCATTCCTCCCCTGGCTCCTCCAAATCTCATGTCCTCACATTTTAAAACCAATTATGCCTTCCCAACAGTCCCCCAAAGTCTTAACTCATTTCAGCATTAACCCAAAAGTCCACAGTCCAAAGTTTCATCTGAGACAAGGCAAGTCCCTTCTGCCTATAAGCCTGTAAAATAAAAAACAAACTAGTTACTTTCTGCATACAATGGGAGTACAGGTATTGGACAAATACAGCTGTTCCAAATACACCTGTAACCAAAACAAAGGGGTTACAGGGCCCATGCAAGTCTAAAATCCAGTGGGGCAGTCCAATTTTAAAGCTCCAAAATAATCTCCTTTGACTCCAGGTCTCACGTCCAGGTCATGCTGATCCAAGAGGTGGGTTCCCATGGTCTTGGGCAGCTCTGCCCCTGTGGCTTTGCAGGGTACAGCCTCCATCCTGGCTGCTTTCACAGGCTGGCATTGGGGGTCTGCAGCTTTTCCAGTCGCACAGCACAAGCTGTCAGTGGACTGCCATTCTGGGGTCTGGAGGATGGTGGCCCTCTTCTCACAGCTCCACTAGGCAGTGCCCTGTAGGGACTCTGTGTGGTGGCTCTGACCTGACATTTCCTTCTGCACTGCCCTAGCAGAGTTTCTCCATGAGGGCTCCGCCCTGCAGCAAACTTTGGCCTGGGCATCCAGGCATTTCCATACATCTTCTGAAATCTAGGCGAAGGTTCCCAAACTCCAAATCTTGACTTCTGGGCACCCACAGGCTCAATACCAACCTGGAAGCTGCCAAGACTTGGGACTTCCACCCTCTGAAGCCACAGCCTGAGCTCTACATTGGTCCCTTTCAGCCATGTTCAACAGAAACAGTTACAAGACAGGAATAGATCTGGAGAAAAAAGCCAAAAAGAGAATTTAACCAAGAAGCCAAATGAGATGTACATATGTCTCAGTAGATTAGTGCCTAGTTAATGGGCACTATTCAAGTGGGAGGATCACTTGAAGCCAGGAGTTCAAGACCAACCTGGGCAACACAAAAAGTCCTCATCTCTAATAAAACAAGTTAGCCAGGCTTGGTGGCACACTCCTATAGCCCCAACTATTCAGGAGGCTCAGGCGAGAGGTTTCCTTGTGCCTGGGATTTTGAGGCTGCAGTGAGCTATGACCTATCTCAAAAAAAAAAAAAAAAAAAAAATTAAGATATTTCCTTGTTTAATTTTAGGAAAGCATCCTGATTTTTAGGTTGAGAAGATTAGGAGCCAGGAGTAACAATGTTAATAAGCTTGAAAATAAGTCATACCTTTCATACCAGACATTGAGGTCTAAAATATTATTGACTAGTGCACTGCTGGTTAGCAACCCCAGAGCATAGCTATTTCACAGATGACAGACTGTCGTCCATGGGAATGCATAGCTGACTGCCTCACAAATAGTACTTCCTGAGTCCAGAGAGGAGGCAAAATGAGCCCAGGGCTTCCAGGAAGATCCAGCTTAACTGCTTAGTATCAACAGCAGAGTGTGCTGTAGCATTTTAGAAAAAAATGACGATGGTATACATCAAGCGTTTCACATAATGTTAACTTATTTAATCCTGACAACAACCCTATGAGATTAGTAGTATTATCTTTATTTTATGGTTGAAGAAATTAAGACACAGAGAGGTTAAGTAACTTTCCCAACATCATATAGTTAGTGAGTGGTAAAACGAGAGGTAAACCCAGGAAGTCTGACTTTAAAGACACCCTTAAGCTGCAAAGATGTTCTTATTATTGCTAAGTGTATATGATGCTCAAAAAATGTTCATTGATGAATTAGTGTTCATTGTAGTCCATTTAATACCTGAATCTTCCCAAGATCAAACATTTTGCTTACATTATACGACTATCATAGTTTATTAAAGATAAATTGGGGTCAGGCGTGGTGGCTCACACATATAATCCCAGCACTTTGGGAGGCCAAGGTGGGCAGATCAGCAGTCAGTAGTTTGTGGCAGCCTGGCCAACATGGTGAAATCCTGTCTCACTAAAAATCCAAAAATTAGCCAGGCATGGTGGCGTGTGCCTGCAGTCTCAGCTACTCAGGAGGCTGAAGCATGAGAATTGCTTGAACCCAGGGGGCGGAAGTTGTAGTGAGCTGAGATGGTGCCACTGCACTCCAGCCTGGGTGACACAGTGAGCCTCCATCTCAAAAACGTAAATAAAATAAAATAAAATAAAATAATTTTAAAAAGATAAATTGGGTGTTCTGGGGATGGCATTAGCTTTGGGCATGATGTAATACAAGAGAACTCCTGTGCTGAGATTCCCAGTAAGTAAAAGGAAGATTGCTAATTGAGAAATTAATAGTTGTTCTTGATTGTCTTGGTAGACATCTGAGCTGCCACGTTTGCTGCCACCATGTGGTCCCTCTGAATTTACTATCACCAAAATCCACTGCAGAGGGAAGCAGAAGTGTCCATCCTCAAGAGGAAAAAAGTTAGAAAACCCTGTAATATGATTTTCTACAAACCTAGTATATCCCTCTGAGAAGATCCTAGTTATTGCTTTCTATCCTGATAAGTTCTGGGAAAGTGCACATCCAAACCAGGCATAGTCCTTTAGAAACACCCATGATTGGTCAGGCGTGGTGGCTCTCACCTGCAATCCTAGCACTTTGGAAGGTCAAGATGGGAGGTTCGCTTGAGCCCAGGACTTTGAGACTGGGCAACACAGTGAGACTCTTCCTCTAAAATTGTTTTATTAAACTTAGCCAGTTGTAGTGGTGCACACCTGTAGTCCCAGCTTCTTGAGAGGATGAGGCAGGAGGATCGCTTGAATCCAGGAGTTCAAGGCTGGAGAGAATCTCTACCACACTCCAGCTTGGGTAACAGAGCAAAAAAAAGCCCGATTTGGCAACTGATTCTATTTCCTCTTTTATTTTAGGTCTTGAGGTTTGAAAATATTCTGTCCTCTATTCTTCACTTTGGAGTCCTCCCACTGGCCAATGGTAAGGGATTATTGGGAAACAATGTGACTAACATCGGCTCACATCTAACATCTGCATCAGCTGCACTGTGGATTGTTTGGGACTTTCCAGCCTGAAGCTTGTACATCTATCATGTTATAATGAATCCAGGCCAGCCAAAGTTTGTACCATCAATGACATGGTTGCACAGTTAGTTATTCTAGGTCCAAGCCCAGTTAGCAATTCTATTTGCAAACTCAGCAAGATTGGCTAACTCTGGTTAAGTTAAGGAGATTGAAACCACGCTCCTTAGGCAGTAAAGAATCTCCTTCCAGTCAACTGGAAATGAGATCATTTTCCCTACAGGATTTTTATGTCGTTCTTACGCAAGGACCCCTAACTGGATAGACACAGTTTTCATGAATGACAATCCTGGGCCTTCTCCTTGCACAGCAGTTATTCATAAACTGTAGCATCTTGAGTCTGGCCAGTGAAAATATTTTTTATATTAGACACCAAATGTTCTTAAGACTCACTAATCAGGTATTTTCACAACATACATTGGGCAGTTTAAAAATGGACAGCATTTCTCTGCTGTCCAAATGAACATAATTGTAGGTGCATTTTTATTGATCAAGGATTAATGAGCAATTCTTCCAGGAAAATTCTAAGGACATTATCAGAGAGAATGCAAATGTGGAACCAGAGACAATCAAAAGATCAACTATTAAAAAGCTGTCTGGGCTGGGCGCAGCGGCTCACGCCTTTAGTCCCAGCACTTTGGGAGGCCGAGGCAGGTAGATCACTTGAGGTCAGCCTGGCCCACATGGCAAAACCCCATCTCTACTAAAAATACAAAAAAAAATTAGCCAGGGATGGTGGTGGGCACCTGTAATCCCAGCTACTCAGGAGGCAGAGGCAGGAGAATTGCTTGAACCTGGGAGGCAGAGATTGCAGCGAGCCAAGATCATGCTATTGCGCTCCAGCCTGGGCAACAAGAACAAAACTCTGTCTTAAAAAAAAAAAAAAAAAAAGCTATCAGTCATTCTCTTTCTAAAAAGCTTTATAAAGCCTCTTGTGTTGAGGCCGGGCGCGGTGGCTCAAGCCTGTAATCCCAGCACTTTGGGAGGCCGAGGCGGGTGGATCACGAGGTCGAGAGATCGAGACCATCCTGGTCAACATGGTGAAACCCTGTCTCTACTAAAAATACAAAAAATTAGCTGGGTGTGGTGGCGCGTGCCTGTAATCCCAGCTACTCAGGAGGCTGAGGCAGGAGAATTGCCTGAACCCAGGAGGCGGAGGTTGCGGTGAGCCGAGATCGCACCATTGCACTCCAGCCTGGGTAACAAGAGTGAAACTCCGTCTCAAAAAAAAAAAAAAAAAAAAAAAAACCCTCTGTGCTTGTCCCCAATTATTTTACATCTTGTTCTACATTTCAGCAAAATTGCAGCAAGGATTTCCACTGCCCAATCCACACAAAATTTCATTCGTCAATTCAGATATTGAAGTTCTTGAGGTAAGAATGCAAATCTCGCCTCTTAACTGACCCATTTCTTTTCATAGTAGACTAAGCCTGCTCCTGTTTTGCTTGTTTTTGTTGTTGTTTATTTTTGCCCTGCTTTGCTTTTTCCCAGACGAAGGAATTTTATAAACATGTTTAACTCTTAAATAACAATTAACAGAAAGCATTTACAATTGAGTTTAAAAATCAGACCAAGATCAATTTCACTTAGCAGCCAAATTCACAGTATAAGAAGATGCCCTTTAGCATGCTTTATTTTACTTATTCCATAAGACAACCTGTAAGGCTGGGATTATTAGTCCCATTTTACAGATGAGGAAAGTAGGACTCAGAGAGAAGCAGCTCAGGCAGCTGGAAAGGAGCGTGGCTGGGAACAGGACTGGCTCTTCTGATTCTCCCAGTCAGGTGACTTTTTCCTGAACCAAAGACACACCTCTGAGTTCAGGGATCGAACTGTTTTCTAGCTGATCTTATGAATTAACTTCAGAATACCTTTTTTTTTTCTTTCTTATTGGCATTGTTGTTTGTTTAGGGAGGTGGAAATATGTTTCTAAAGAAATTCTCCAATCCCATACAGTCCAAGGGTCCCCAATACCCAGGCCCAGGACCTGTCTGGGTCTGTGACCTGTTAGGAATCCAGTTGCACAGTTGGAGGCGAGTGGCCGAGGAGCGAGCATTACCGCCTGAGCTCCGCCTCCTATCAGATCATCAGCAGCATTAGCTTCTCATAGGAGCACAAACCCTACCGTGAACTGCGTATGGGAGGTATCTAGGCTGCACGCACCTTGTGAGAATCTAACTAATGCCTGATGATCTGAGGTGGAACGGTTTCATCCCGAAACCAACCCCCAATCCCAGTCGGTGGAAAAACTGTCTTTCATGAAACCTGTCACTGGTGCCAAAATGGCTGGGGGCTGCTGCTCTATGCTACTGTGCATGCCCTCTCACCTCCCTGCTTCTAAATAGCTAAGTCACATCAGGTGACAGTACTCCAAAATGGCCTTTCCTTTGTCTGGGGTGTTCACAAAGCAGGGCAAGGGTAGAGGAGGGCCTGACTCTGTAGGATCCGGTAAAGAAACCATCTCTTAGACGGGCATGATGGCTCTACTTGTAATCCCAGCACTTTGGGAGGCTGAGGTGGGTGGATCACTTGGGGTCAGGAATTTGAGACCAGCCTGGCCAATATGGTGAAATCCCATCTCTACTAAAAATACAAAAATTAGCCAGGTATGGTGGTGCACACCTGTGGTCCCAACTGCTCAGGAAGCTGAGGCACAAGAATCACTCAAACCCGAGAGGTGGAGGTTGCAGTGAACCGAGATTGCACCACCACACTCCAGCCTGGGCGACAGAGTGAGGCTTGGTCTCAAAAATAAAAAATAAAACGACAGAAAAAGAAACCATCTCTTCCTCACCCCTCAGACAAACCCTGACATGCCCAAGGTTTGACATTATCTTCATTGCCACATTCTTTTCAGGGGTTCCTTTTGATTTCCACCGACCTGAAGTATGAAACATCCTCAAAGCAGCATCCAAGTTTCCATCGTTGGGAAGGTCTGAACCTGATAAGTGGATGGTGGAGGGGGAAGTCAGCCCCTTGATTGCTGGTTTACGATTCACCCCAGGCAGTAAATGGTTCTTAATCCCACAACTACTGTAAACCCAGAAGGGGAAGACACTACACACTAGAATTGTAAAGCCCTTGTGAATTGCTTAAGCAGAAAGTTTTCTTTCTCAAGCCTTCAGGAACCTAGATTAAGGCAGACTGTGTTAAAGGGCTAAATAGAGGTGTCTGAATGTGAGTGTAAGTATGCTGTGTGTGCCTTTGTGTTTGTTCGTTTGTTTGGGACAAGAGCTAGGCATGTACTTCTGACCAGGTAGGTAAGAAACTGTAAGCCTATATTTGTATTGGTCATTCTCAGTGGAGATCCCTTAGGCCCTCCGTGGATTTTCCCCTGTCTACATATTGGATTTCACATTTTGTATTCACTGTTACTGTCTTATGTGTTTAATTAAAATTGTTTTCTATCGATTTCAATCTTGCTTTTTTAAATTTGATAAATATCCTGCCCTGAAGTTTTTAAAAATACAATAAGACATAAAAAAAGCAAAGAGACCGAGGTTGTACAGATGTCAAGGCTTGATTTTCAAAGAGAATTCTTTACCTCTGAAATCTTTCCAAAAATAAACAGGGTAACTACAGGAAACTCTCGAAGTTGCATCACTTCAAGTTTTAGGATTTTTCACCCTCAGCAGATTCAATGAAATGGCAGTGCAGAGTACTAAACCCAAACGATCCATAATTGATCATGATATTAATGTGTCAAAGCACCTAATCAACAGGGAGAAATCGGGGCAGAAGAGAAGAAAAGCAGAACCAGTGTAGATAATGTAAGAAATGAATGGCAACCATAAACTATTTTTGCAGCACTTTCAGTCTAGTGGGGGAATGGAAGGAGGAGCGTTGTGTATGGAGTGTTTGCCATGTGCCAAGCCCTGTGCTGATTACCCCTCCAGTCTCACTTCATTTAGTCTTCTACTCAAGAAAGAATTATGATCCCATTTTAGGGATGACGAAACAGAGATAAGAGAGGTTAATCACACCAAGCCAATAAATGGCACAAATAGAAATTGAATCCAAGTCTTTCTAATCCCGAAGTTGCAGTTGTTTACGTGAGGCAGAACTCGAAAGTGAAATCACTTAAAGCTCGCTTATCACTATGAACAAGAGACATGGCATATGCAAGCATGATCAAAGAGGTCTTGATCATTAAAGGAGGCTAGACTGGGAGTTCTAGTGATCCAGAAGGGCTGTGATTTGATCATTTTGTATTACATAGCTGGCCATAATAGATGCACCCACAAGTGTTTGTTGGAATAAATGATAAGCTATCATACTTCATTCTTTGGGATGCTTCTTTCTGACAAAAAAAAAAAAAAAAAGTTATTTGATGTATATCCAGATTCATTCTGAAACATAAATGTTCAGCTATGGTATTTATTCAAACAGGTTTTCTTTCTTAGCTGCCGGCTTATCTGTTTCCCCTCCCTGCCCGGGGTATAAACTCCAAGCTGGTGCACTGGACCTGACCCAGACTCAAGGTATTTTCATAAGCTGCTAAAAAGCATTTCCAAAACAAAACTAAAAACCCCTAGATTTCGCTTAGCTGTAGCTTAGGGGAAATTGACTAATAAAGATCGCAAAGGGAGGGAGAGGAGAGATAACATGGGGAGAAATGCCAGATACAGTACGCACCTAAATTTAATTAAACCAAAATAAATAAATAAATAAGATCCCCAAGGGAAACACTAGAGGGCAGTGTAACTTAACCAGAGGAACGACATTGGCCTGAAGAGTTTCGAGCCTCGACGCTTGCCGTCGCTCATCCTGCTGCGTCGCCGGTCGCGCCTGCGCTGTGGTTCTTGGAAAGCAGCGAAGCCGGACAACGCGGCGGCGGCTCTTCAAAGCGGAGCGCGTTTAGCTACCGTGGTCGCCGCCATGAGTCGCAACTATAATGATGAGCTGCAGTTCTTGGAAAAAATCAATAAAAACTGCTGGAGGATCAAGAAGGGCTTCGTGCCCAACATGCAGGTGAGGCGGAAGAGCAAACGGTTGGGCCTTCCCTGCTCCTTCTCCCGCCCGGCCAGCGTCCAGCGCGCCCTCCGGACCTCTCTCGACCACTGGGTCCGCCCCCGTCCCTTGCAAAGTTTACCTCATCCCCTCCTTCTCCCCTCACAGTTCTGGGACCGCCCAGCCCGTATGTCCCAGATGGAGACTTGAGGGCTCAGGACCTCCCGCCAGGAGAGGTCCCCGAACCACGAGGACAGCCTAAGAGCGATGTATATGGGGAAGCCAAATAAATACGAAATTGGGGTTTCCAAAGCGTTTTCATAGATCAGCCGCGTAAACGCTTCGTTGACGTTCCTGATCTTCAGAAACTTCAGGTGGGACTCCCGAGGTGGGACAGCCAGCCCCGGGTCCCATTGCTGGGACTGGAATTCACCTCCTCTGAGTCATGCTGGTTATTTATACAACGTTTACGGACCTTTGGTCACTGAACCAAGTTTTCAGTATTCAGTCTTCCATGTTGGTTTTTAATAAAGCCATGTCATTTCTTGCAGTAGCACAGGGCAGGGATTTTTTTTAATAGTCGCTTCACAGAAGGACCTCGAGGATCTGTCAGTGACACAGCTTCCTCTACCCACCTAGGAAGAATCTTAGCCAGGACTTGATGCCTGGTTCACTACTTTTTCCTCTGACGTCCCAGATGGAGACTTGAGGGCTCAGGATCATCAGATAGTTGAAAGCCTGGGCTCTGTTGCCTTTCAGGCTTCATCACCGTCTGTGTTCATACTTTTTATTAATGTGAAAAAAGAAAACATTTGTGAAGTTTCGCAACTTATTTTTAAACAGTTTTTGAAATCCCCGAAGGTGCCAAGTCCGTCTTGGTAAACGGTTCCCAATAGCCACTCCACTCTTTCATTCAGAATCAAAGTGTATTGAGTTTCCCTTGTTGGCAGGTCACTTACACTGAGGGTAGAAAAAGCCCACAGAGATGAATACATGTTCTGTTTCCTGTTTGGCCACTTCCTTTGTATGGAAACCGATTACCCTGAAGGAAGGAATAGAAAATCTAACTTGGGGGCAGCGCAGTGGTTCACGGTCTGTAATCACTTTGGGAGGCCTGGCAGTGGTTCACGGTCTGTAATCACTTTGGGAGGCCTGGCGGGAAGATCCTTTGTGCCTGGGACATCGAGACTGGCCTGGACAATATAGTGGGACTCCGTCTCTAAAAAAAAAAAAAAAAAAAAAATTAAATTGGCCAGGCGTGTTGGTGTACACCTGTAGTCATAGCTACTTATTGAGGCTGAGGCAGGGGAATTGCTTGAGTCTGGGAGACTGAGGTGCAGTGAGCCATGATCATGCTAACTGCACTCCAGCCTGGGTGACAGAGTGAGTCTCCAAAAAAAAAAAAAAAAACCACACATGACATGATCGTCTGTACGATATAATAACAGACTGTCATTGTCTGGCAGGTGTTCTGACTGAACCTTTGATGCTCACAGTGCTGCTCATTTTATCTAGGGGCAAGTCTAATTTTGCTTGGCAGTTCTGGGTTAAGTGTGTATGCAGCACTTTACTACCACCCATCCTTTGGGAATAGAGACTTGAAATGTTGATGCATTGCTCTTAAAACGCAATTGACGTCTAAGAATGAATTGTGCGTTCATCCTCATGGGAGCAGTGAATTTCACACTGATAATCATCTCTGTTACTAAATCTTCATTTCTCCCCCAAGACCCACATGTTGCACTAAAAATTTTTTTGTTCCCTTAAAATGCTCCCCTCCCATCTTTATGTCATTTTTGTGTTCAGTTCCTAGATGTTCTGCTGCACCAGTGAATGTCTCTTGTATTTAAAGAGCCAGCTCGGCAGGATCTCTGTGAAGCCTCTCCCAGCTTCCTCCTAGACAGTTGAGCCACATCCTCATCAGACTTTTTCATAGCACTGTGTACTTACATTATGGCACTTGTCTCATTACACTCTGATATTCTTATCTGAGTATAAGGGCTGTATTGTGCACTAGAAGCTCCTTGAAAGCAAGATCCTGTCATATCCTTTGTGTCTCCCCTAGTGCCCAGGACGGTGCCTCACGCATAGTAAATTCTCAGTGAATGTTTGGTGAATTAATAAATGTGACCCCTAAGAAATTGTACTGGAAACATTTTCCATCAATGGGTATCGTTATTTATGCAGCGGTGATAAAGTCATCTTTCTGATAAAAACTACATTCTGTTGATTAAGTGTTAAATTTTTGGTTCTTTATTACTGGACAGCTTCAAAATATCTGACCTGTGAGAAAAACGTTCTGCTCTTTATTGTTACTTAGCGGGTGACTTAAGTACGTCGTCCGTTGCCTTTTGTGTTCCACCTCTATTGTCAAGCTTTAAAATTACATAGTTTTTTAAAAATTTATTTATTTCTGGAGACCAGTCTTGCTATGTCGCCCAGGCTGGAGTGCAATGGCACGATCTCTGCCCACTGCAACCTCCCCCTCCTGGGTTCAGCAATTCTCCTGCCTCAGCCTCCTGAGTAGCTGGGATTACAGGCACGTGCCACCATGACCAACTTTTGTATTTTTAGTAGAGACGGGGTTTCACCATGTCGGTCAGGCTGATCTCGAACTCCTGACCTCATGACCCACCTGCCTCCACCTCCTAAAGTGCTGCAGTTACCGACGTGAGCCACCGCGCCCAGCCTATAGATTATTTTTTTAAATTATATAGCTAATAGAACTAAGCTCACAACTACATAGCTGCATGTTAAATTTTTCTTCTCACTATTAACCTAACTAGAGATTTGTAAGTCATCACTAGAGCACAATAAAGTGTAATTTGCTATTGACTTAAACACAGAATAAGTATACTACGGTCAGATGACTTCATGAGAACCTGAGTTTTTTATTCATCTGGGTTTTTTTGTTTCTGTTTTTATTTTTAAAAATCCATTGATGTTTTAGAAGCCTGAGGATTAAGACCTTTGGGCTGTGTGAGAGCATAGCTGGAAGGCTTTTCTTAATCACACAGAAAGATGTTTGATCTATTAAATTCTTAAATGTGGCTTTGAGACTATGAGAATAAACAAAACAGTTTTTGAACATTGCAACATTTTTCTTAAGGTGTATTTTAAGATGGGAGCAGCTCATAGTCTTCGATAGGAAGTTTTCTACATGCTTAAAGTAATGTGAAAGTGTTTCATAAAGTACAGAAAATATTACATACAGTATATTCTGTCCAGTACCTGTGCTTGCCATACATGTATTCAAACATTGTTTTTCACTTTCTTTGGTACCAGGTTGAAGGCGTTTTCTATGTGAATGATGCTCTGGAGAAACTGATGTTTGAGGAATTAAGGAATGCCTGTCGAGGTGGTGGTAAGTGCATTAGATTTTCCCTTGTGTTAGTGTAGTAGTGCCTTCCTGTGGCCTGAACAGTGGTAACTCAAGTAATTGTAATTTTAAAATCTTATCAAGGGGTGATTACAACTTAATATAAGACCAAAATAACTTACTTATTTGTGATCACATTGTTAGACGGTTGGCGTTATAGAACGATTTGAAACAGGGTGGAACTCGTTTTCTTGAACAAGTTCAGCTAACCTTGAACAGTAATAGCACAACCTACCATTTGTTTTGCACTTACTATGTACCAGGCATTTTACTAGGTGCTTTCCATAGATTATCTCATGTAATACTTACAGTAACCCTAAAAGGAAGATATTATTTACAGTTTACAGATGTGTAAGTCACAGCTCAGTGACGTTAAATAATTTTAATTTGCCCAAAGTCACATAGCTTTTTGGTGACAGAGCCAGAATTCAGATCCAGGAGTGTCTGATTTCAAAGACAGTGTTCTTAACCAGCACACTAATTACTGAACTTCAGTTATTTCATCATAAAATCATTACATCTGTCTTGCAGGGCTGCAGCAAAGTTTAAAGATAAAATGCGTAAAGCTTTGTGATAATCTAATGGTGATGATACAGAAATCATCTGTTAGCCCTTTCATTTTCTAGATCAGCAGGCTAAAGCCCTCCCTCCCCAACCAGGGTATGCTCAGTTGTCTAAAATAACACAGCTGCCAAGTGGCAGAAATGGGACTGCAGCCGCATATTCCTTGATTCTCAGTGCAGTGTTGCAGCTCTTCCACATAGCCCTTTGTCACTTAGAACAAACCAGCATTGATTTTCTTTATAAATACTGTGAACTACTGAAATATTTTTTAGAATATTAATAACGTAAAATTTGGTAGTTATATTTTACATCTCCCAATTCAACATTTGCAAGCAACTTTCTCATGGTATACACAGAACACTGACAGCATGTTTGTGACTATCTTTTCTGTGTATGTACTTCCTTCTTGAAGAAGCTCTCTTCCATCTTGCATGTCAAACATCCTTCTAGCCTCTGTTGTCTTAGTAGCCCTAATGACTACCTCTTCAGGTTTTACAGTCTAGAAATGTGAATATAATTAATGCTAAAAATCATGTCATCTTTTCTAACACTCAATTTTTGTCTTCAGGTGTTGGTGGCTTCCTGCCAGCCATGAAACAGATTGGCAATGTGGCAGCCCTGCCTGGAATTGTTCATGTGAGTCAGAGTTCAGAGCTTTAATCATTTATGTTTCTCAAAGTCCATTGAATGGATGAGTGGCCATACCTGATAGTGATGTCATTTAGACAATGACCACTGGACAGCCAGACATAACCATGAAGCCAGGCTAAGTGGCTTATCCACTTCCAACACTTTAGGAGTCCAAGATAGAAGGATTGCATGAGCCCAGGAGTTCAAGACCAGCCTGGGCAACACGGCAAGACCCTGTCTCTAAAAAAAAAAATTAGCCAGGTGCCATGTCACATGCTTCTAGTCCCAGCTACTCAGAATGCCAAGTGGGAGGATTGCTTGAGCCCAGGAGTTTGAAACTGCAGTGAGCCGTGATCACGCCACTATCCTTTTAGCCGGAACAACAGCGAGACCCGTCTCTAGAAATAAAAAATAAAAAGAAATAACCATGGACCTAAAGAAATAATTGAATCTGGATGGCATTTCAGTTTTGGATGCCTTTGGCTAGAATCTATAAGTGTTCAAGAACCTTAGAAGTCGTTTTTATGTTTTCTTGTTTCTTTATCATGGTAACATCATTATTCCTGGATCAGTGTACCACCATTGTAAGTTTCACTGTGGCTCTATCAAGAGGATCACTGAAGAAGAAATGGAAAGAAGTTTAAGGGTGAAGACTGAGGGGAGGCAGAGAGGACACAATAGCTATTCACAAGCCCCCACCACAGTCTAGCACTCATATTCTATCATTAGAGGTGGATGTTGAAAATGAATCTATTCAGCAGACATTTTTGAGGTCCTCTTTATGCCAGTTACCATGTTGGGCACTTGGTAGGGGGAATGAAATCGTATGGCTTGTGCATATAAGGAACTTGTTAGGGTCTGGTATCTTCATATATGCTATGTTTGACCTGCATTCTTCCTGGGTCAGGTACCTTTTCTAGGCTTTATGTGTAGAAAGTTTACAGCCTTTATCCCATCAAATGGATTACATGTCTGTGATTACTTGAACTAATGACCTACATAAATCAGTTAATTTTCCCCTTCATAAGCTGACAAACCACAGTTTGTCAATGTCTTAAGATTTTTTTTTTTAATGTAATAGTACATTAAGCTTAGTATTTGTTACTCCTGTATCATATTTTTTTGAGGCTTTTCTGTTTTGGATTTTCTTAATTAACATTTAGAACTTATAAAAAGGTTTTTTTCTCACTGTATTTAGCTTTGTGATTAGGTGTTCTTAATGATTTCCATCAATAGAGATTTTGTGAAAACAATCTTGATTTAGGAAGCTTCAGCCTGCAGCTTGAGAATCAGTGTCGGGTCCGTCAGGCAACCAGGTGGCAGTTCAAAACCGCTATATTTATTTTCTAATTCTCTTTCAGCGATCTATTGGGCTTCCTGATGTCCATTCAGGATATGGGTTTGCCATTGGAAATATGGCAGCCTTTGATATGAATGACCCTGAAGCAGTGGTATCCCCAGGTAAGGTCACTGTGCATGTCTGCTGTTAAGTGTGTAGCTTTTCTCTATGGGCCACAGCCTTTGGGAAACAGAGCACTTCTTCCCATATGCATGAGTCAGTCTCATCATGTTCTGTCATTTTTTTCTTTGACATTTACTGCAAGTATTAATTGTGGATACTGAGAGGCTATTAAAACATCAAGCAAAGCATATTTTTATTGAAAATTTTGGGAGGCTTCTACCAGATGTCACAGTATTAAGCAAACTGGCAAGTTTTTTTAATCTTTATAACTCAGTTACCTCATGGACAGGTTTGCGTTAATGACCACACATTATTAGTAGATGAGTTCAGCTCTAAAATATTTAGAACAGTGCTAAGCACATAGAACATATTCAGTAATATCATCGTTGTAATTCAGTGATGTACAGAAGGTTGTATACGCCTTCTGTTGTGGTTATGGGGTGCTTTCAATGAAAACATTCTATACCAGAAGTAATTGCTGTTAAAGAGTGTCAATTTATGAACGAAGTTTAAATGACATCTTGAGAGTTCTGCTTCTAGCAGTGGTGGACTAGGTTGTTTCAGACCAATCCCTTGCTGAAAATAATGAGAAAGGCTAGATAAAATATTTTTTCTTAAATCTGTTTGAAGACAGAAAATCTGCTAAGGCAATAAGAATTTGCATGGTCAAGATCTAGAGGAAAAGAAGAAAAAGGTCCAGATAGGTGAGCCCTACATGTAGGGCTGTTTTGAGGTGACTGCAAATTTCAGTCAGTAAGAATATACGTTATTTGAATGATCCAGTAACAAACTTGACACCTTGACCTCTAATATATATGTGTGGTTGTATGTTTATGTGCACATGCATTGCTATGCAGCCAAGCAGTACAGAGTTTACCAAAGCTGACCACATGCTGAGCCGTAAAGCAGGTGTCAAATTTCAAAGCCCTGAAGTCATATAGACCAGCAGTTCTCAAACAAATTATTGAGGATTGAGCTCAAAGACTCATCAATGTTTACCTTATTAGAAGTTAAAACAAAAATTTTAAGACAGGAATACATAAGTACATGCTTCATTATCCATTAGAACAAAGATGTTATGTCGTATAGCTTTTGAAAAATCTCACTGTACAGTCATGGGAGAATATGAATAAAAGAGGCAAATAATGTCTTAGTATTATAAAATGAATCTTACAGACCTGAAATGGTCTTCCCCCTAACTCCCACCCCAGGGTCTCTGGCCCATACTAAAGAACCACTCATGGGACAGACCCACAGGGCCCAGCCTGGGAGTGTGTGAGGCCAGGTGGCCAGTGACCTGCAGAGGGCTCCAGTGCCTGATCCCAAGAGGGAGAAGCCCACCTTCTGTCTTCTGAGAAGCTCTGAGTCTGGGGTCCTGTTCTTTGAACACCATCTTCATCCCCTCCCCCACACGTATACTTGACATTTTCTAAGAAAATAGATCTTAAATGTTTTCACCAGAAAAAACAGAAGGGAGGTAACGGTGAGATCATGAGTGTGATAGTTTGATTGTGGTAATTATTTCTCAATATATACGTACATTGTGTATACCTATATATATATACAGTTTTTATTTGCCATTTATCTCTCAAGCTGGGGGTAAATGGTTTAAAAAATGCTTACAAGCTGGGCAAAGTGGCTCACACCTGTAATTCCAGCACTTTGGGAGGCTGAGGCAGGAGGATCACTTGAGCCCAGGAGTTTGAGACCAGCTTAGGCAACATGGTGAAACCCCATCCCTACAAAAAATACAAAAGTCAGTCAGGTGTGGTGGCACACACCTGTAGTCCCAGCTACTCAGGAGACTGTGGGGAGAGAATTGCTTGAGCCCGGGAGGTAGAGGCTGCAATAAGAGTTTAGCCTACGTGACAGCAAGACTCTGCCTCAAAAAATAAAAGTCCTTATGTCTAAAAATTTGAGGTTATTGTTAATGTCCTTTTTGAATGGAAACATGTAGCCTTAAATGCGCAAACTAGGAAAGAAGAAAGGCTGGAATATCAGTGATCTTAGAAAGTTAAAGAAAGAACAACAAATTCTACCCTAAAAAAGTAGAAAGATGGAAATAATTAGGAGTAAAATTAATGAAATATAAAGATATATGATAGAAAGGGCCAACAAAGTCAAAAGTTGATTATTTGTAAAGACTGAAAAAATTCATCAATCCCTGATAGCAGTAGTCAGGAAAAAAGAGAAGCACATTTTGATCTCTTGTTTTACATATTACTCATTGTTCATTGCCGCCTCCCTGGCCCATAAAGTGCCTTTAGTGTATATCTTACTTTAGATTATCTTGGCGTCATCAGGCTTTACAGAGAACCACTTTGTTGTCTACTTTAAAACATAGTTATCTTTAAAAGAGTGGGTATCTTTCCAGCCCCATATTAATGGTGAGAAACTGAAGGTAACAGTGCCTGACCACCTGGTTTTGCGAACTTTTCTCTATTTTGTAGGTGGTGTCGGATTTGACATCAACTGTGGTGTCCGCTTGCTAAGAACCAATTTAGATGAAAGTGATGTCCAGCCTGTGAAGGAGCAACTTGCCCAAGCTATGTTTGACCACATTCCTGTTGGGGTAGGATCAAAAGGTGTCATCCCAATGAATGCCAAGTAAGAGCACACATTTCCAGTAAATGGAATGGGAGAGATAGTAACCACATGACCTTCAGCTTCCTTTCCAGTGCAGTACACTGGAGAGATGAGGATTGTTCCGTTACTTTTCAGGAAGTAGTAAGAACTGTTTTCTCAGCAGGAGGTTCAGCGCATTTTTTGGAGACATTATTCAACTGATGTTGTAACAGCCTTTGACATTAGAGTAGTATTTATAATAAAATCATATCCACCAACGTTTATCAAGCACTTTCTATGTGTAAGGCACTGAGCATTGATTGTATCACTTCATGTAGACAATAACCCTATTATATTCCCTAACTTACAAGAAAGAAAACTGAGGTTTAGAGAGGTAATAAGCTTAGTGCCAGGCGTGGTTGGGTTTACAGAATCCCAACAGTTTGGGGGGCCAAGGCAGGAGGATTGCTTGAGTCCGGGAGTAAAAGACGAACCTAGGCAACATAGTGAGACCTTGTCTCTAAAAAAAAAAAAAAAAATTAGCTGGGCAAGTGGCTTACGCCTGTAGTCCCACCTACTCAGGAGGCTGAAGTGGTAGGACCCCTTGCGAGCCCAGGAGTTCAAGGCTGCAGTGTGTTGCGATGTCAGTACTGCAACCCAGCCTGGGCAACAGAGTGACTCTGTCTCCATTTTTTTTTTTTTTAATCTTAGTAGGTGATAGCAGTATTCAAACCAAAGATACTTTGACTTCAGAAACTATATTCTGAATCCCACTGCCTTTTGTCATTAGCCTATTTAACCACAACCTTCCTTTTTGAATGATAGCAAAATGTGTTCTTTGGGTAAGTAGAGAATTAAATATAATGCTATAGTGTATCTCTCAGATGGCCATAGACTTTACTGTGTCATAGCTTAGGCAAAACAGTGTACCCTAAATTTTGCAGAGTACTTCAATAGCAGAATAGTATGCTAGGTATGTTTCTTTAATGTTTTGCTTTATCCTTCAAATTTATGTGAATTTTGCATTCGAATCAAATGTGTACATAATAGGAAAAACATGTTTTTAGCTGTTACTTGTAACAGCTAAATGTTACGTAACAGCTAAAATGTTACGTAACAGCTAAAAACATGTTTTTCCGATTATGTACACATTTGATTCAAATGCAAAATTCACATAAATTTGAAAGATAAACAAACTCCTCCCAACCACCCAACCAAAACCACACACACACACACACACACACACACACACACACACACGAAGTATAATCGATACACTTGAAAGATACTTGGTCTGTGATTTCGCATTATCCCTGACAGGCAGCCCCAGTTTTAAAAGCATACTTGGTACTTGGAACACACAAATAAATTTCAGACATCTTTGCAAACGTTTTACATAGGAATTTTGTCCAAATAATACTGAAATGAGGCTACTCTGGGCACACTGCCTATGGGGTAGCGTGGCTCTGCAAGGAACAGTAAAAAATAATAAAAATAATAATATTGAAATGGGCTGTCATCTAGGGTAGTGGGGAGAGAACACTGAAAAAGTCTAGTTTTTCCTGCCAGTGTTTTAGAAGACAGCTGGACCTTGGATGAAGATTAAAGTTTGTTCCCACTAGGGGTTTAATGTATGTGTACCTCAGCTTCAAAATGGAGGTGCAGTAAGTCACTCAGAACTTTTGTGAAGATGTGAATAGAGCTTAAAATTTAACCTGTGTTGGCTGGGCGCAGTGGCTCACACCTGTAATCCCAGCACTGTGGGAGGTTGAGGTGGGTGGAACATGAAGTCAGGAGATCGAGACCATCCTGACTTAACATGGTAAAACCCCATCTCTACTAAAAATACAAAAAATTAGCCGGGTGTGGTGGGGTGTACCTGTAGACCCAGCTACTCAGGAGGCTGAGGCAGGAGAATCGCTTGAACCTGGGAGGCAGAGGTTGTGGTGAGCCGAGATCATGCTACTATACTCCAGCCTGGGCAACAGAGAGAGATTCAGTCTCAAAAAAAAAAAAAAATTTAACCTGTGTTGTTTGAGGAATTCTAGATACCTTCATTTATTTGACCACAATTCTTTATAAATTATTAATCAAGTTGTGTACTTGGTCGAATTAGTGGTAGAGATTGATAGCTTGTTAAGGTTACAAAGTTTTGGGGGTTTTTTTGTTTTGTTTTTTTGTTTTTTTGTCTGCTTAATCACTGCCTCATGGAATTCAGGATCAGAGAGGCAAACTGAATATAAAAAAGACTTGAAAATTAACAAAGAGCCATATAAGTGTCAAGTAGAACTAGAATCATAGCTAATAAGGCATTTACTATTTTATATTGCAATTATTTATGTGACTGCATTCCTCAAAAAAAAAACCAGTTATGGAGAGCTTAAACTTTGTATCTGACTTAAGGAACACAGGAGATAGTAAATGTCCAGTTTTCCTCTGCCCTTTAAAGATGTGGTCATCCTTAGGTTTTGATCTGCCTTTGCTGTGAAGTGACTAGCACCTTTTATACTCACCCAGAGACTTGGAGGAGGCCTTGGAGATGGGGGTGGACTGGTCCTTAAGAGAAGGGTATGCCTGGGCTGAAGACAAGGAGCACTGTGAGGAGTATGGAAGGATGCTGCAAGCTGACCCCAATAAGGTCTCTCCAAGGGCTAAGAAAAGAGGCCTTCCTCAGGTAACGCACTTTGGAGGGGCAACCTGTTCATTTTTTTCTCATATTTTGTTTTTGTTGGGGGAAAAAAATCTATATCTTACATTTAGCAAACATATTCCCAGGTTTCTTTATGGTATATCAAAAAATACAAATTTGTTTATGCTTCATTTATATTAAAAAAAAAAAAAAAAAAAAAACTATCAGGGCTGGATGCGGTGACCCCCACCTGCTTTGGGAGGCCATTGAGGATGGATTGCTTGAGGCCAGTAGTTCAAGACTAGCCTCGGCAACGTAAGGAGACTTTGTCTCTAAAAAAATTAAAAAAAAAAAAAAGCACATATCAGTAATCCCAGCTGCTCACAGGCTAAGATAGGAAGATCACTTGAGCCTAGGAGTTTGAAGCTGCAGTGAGCTGTGATCGCGCCACTGCACTCCAGCCTGGGTGACAGAGCAATCAGGAGCTTGCAAATTTTCATAAAATAAATAATGAATTCGAAGTGAATGGGAGAAAAATAGAATATATTTATAAGGTTTATATGTTAAAATTATATATATATATACTTTGCCAGTCTACAAATGGTATCCATGAGATAAGAATATACTAGATGTTTGAAATTACAGCTAGTTCTGAAGGCTTTGCCACTAATTCACTGTGACACATGGGCAAGACTGTCTTCTCTGGATCTCAGTTTCTTCTAGAAAACTGGGATGGTTAAAACTAGGCAACCTCAAAAAAAAAAGCATCGATGATAGACTGGACAGGGAAAATGTGGCACATATACACCATGGAATATTATGCAGCCATCAAAAATGATGCATTCATGTCCTTTGTAGGGACATGGGTGAACCTGGAAACCATCATTCTCAGCAAACTGACACAAGAACAGAAAATCAAACACCACATATTCTCACTCATAGGCGGGTGTTGAACAGTGAGAACACATGGACACAGGGATGGGAGCATCACACACTGGGGTCTGTTAGGGGGAAATAGAGGAGGGACAGCAGTGGAGGGTGGGGAGTTGGGGAGAGAGAGCATGGGGAGAAATGCCAGATACAGGTGAAGAGGAGGAAGGCAGCACATCACGCTGCCAGGTGTGCACCTATGCAGCAATCTTACATGTTCTTCACGTGTACCCCAAAACCTAAAATGCAATTAAAAAACAAAAAAAAAACTAGGCACCCTCTAAAGACACTTCCAGAACTGACATTCTCTGGCTCTCTAAATCATCTATTGATATCAGCTCTAGTTGTCGTGTATGTTCTTTCAGTTATAGATAATGTTCATGGTGGATGTCCATGAACTCATAGGTGTTTTAAAAACCGTTTGAACTTGGATCTTGTCTAAGTTTCAACATTCACCAACATTATCCCAAAATTTGACTCTTTGTGATGTTTAAAATATCCCATGAACCATTTAAAAGCTTGTTTTTTTAATGAAGCTTTTTTCTTTAATTTGTTTTACTCTAAGTTCCGGGATACATGTGCTGAACGTGAAAGTTTGTTACATCGGTATACATGTGCCCTGGTGGTCTGCTGCACCCATCAACCCACCATATGGGTTTTAAGCCTCACAGGCTTTAGGTGTTCATCCTAATATTTTCCCTCTTCTTTCCCCCCATCCCCCGACAGGCCCCAGTATGTGATGTTCCCTTCCCTGTGTCCATGTGTTCTCATTGTTAAGCTCCCACTTATGAGTGAGAACATGCAGTGTTTGGTTTTCTGTGTTTTTTTATATGTGTATACCAAGCATATAAAGATATAATAAAATTCAGGAGTTAGTCTACGTTATTTTGTTGTGTAGACTATTGTAAATGAGGCACTTGGACAGCTTAGGAATTTTTTTGTTACTGGAACGCTATTTGTTATTCTGCTGTTAGTTTGTTTTTATCTTTTTGGTTTTTAAATAGATTAAAACAAAAACTAGAATAAAAACTATGTTATCATTTTTACATTTGCAGTTGGGGACCCTGGGAGCAGGCAACCATTATGCAGAAATCCAGGTTGTGGATGAGATTTTCAATGAGTATGCTGCTAAGAAAATGGGCATCGACCATAAGGGACAGGTGTGTGTGATGATCCACAGTGGAAGCAGAGGCCTGGGCCACCAAGTAGCCACAGGTAGATTCTAGACTTCATACCAAAATGTGCATTTTATGGGCAACCAGATAGAAATTTAAGAGAACAAAAACCCTGAAATATACTGCATGGGTTTTATCCTGAGTCCTCAACAATTAAATAACAAACAAATTAACTTCACTGGGCTATAACTTTCTTTTAAAAAAAAATGTGTATAATAATTATTTTATATGGGATTATCATGGAAAGTTAATATATGTAAAGCACTTAAATCAGTGTCTGACAGTAAGCATTCAATACACGTTAGTTGCAGTTATCGTTACATTTACTCTGAAGGGTTACTATCTGGCCAAGAAAGAGCAAGCAAATATTTAAACAGTGGAATTTATGAAGTAGGCATTCATTTAGCAAATGATGTATGTATTATATACCTGCTCTGCAACATTAGGTGTTACGGTGGATTTGCTGACGAAATAGGCAGATACTTTGTACTCACATTGTCTCATGACATTGTCATGTCATGTTCATTTAAAAGGAAAAGTAAATATTAAAAGGTGGCAATTAATATAGGGGAGACAAGCAAAACACATTTAGGAAAAAGATTTTGGAGATGGCTTCATGGATCCAGTGTTGAGCTTTCATAGTTTACAAATGGTATCCATGAGCTAGGAACAGTTTGGACAATTATACACAAAGAACATTGGTGACAAAAAGGCAGCATGAACAGAAGCAGGAAGCAGAGAAATCATGGATAGGTCCTTTCGGATAGCTTGGAGGATGTGTGAAAGAGTTTATGTATCAATGAAAAGGTATATAGACACCTGGAAATTGCTATAAGCTTTAAATGTCATGTTACAGATCAGCCTCTAGTCCATTTTATTGTGTGAGAATTTAATAATTTGTGCCAGCCTGACCCTTTAGACTACTTAATCTAGCAGATGTATGAAGTGTCCACTGGTATTCCAGGGTATTCCAGAGCATTCCACTGCGTGCTTCTCTGCACTTTGTCATGAATTTGGTTAACCATGATGGTGACACAATGTATTTTACTACTACTATTCTCATTCATTCGCATACTGAGAAAGGAGTAATTGAGATCATATTGTGGTTATTTGTTTACACATCCCATTCTCTTTCAAGTTCCAAGAGGACGAATGTTGACTTTGTGTCCCATATACTATCACTGTGCTCTTAAGAGATCCTTACATTCATCTTGGCCGAGCAAATAGATGAACTCAGAAACAAAGGGAAAGTTGTGTTTCACTTGTTTTTTTGTGGAATGAGTTTGAATGTAGCCTGCCTTTCTGCAGTAAATCTGAACTCTTCATTTAAGGGAAACCTAACTGGTTTGGACTTTGCTGCTCTCGTTCCAGATGCTTTGGTAGCTATGGAGAAGGCCATGAAGAGAGACAAGATTATAGTCAATGATCGGCAGTTGGCCTGTGCTCGAATCGCTTCCCCAGAGGGTCAAGACTACCTGAAGGGAATGGCAGCAGCTGGGAACTATGCCTGGGTCAACCGCTCTTCCATGACCTTCTTAACCCGGCAGGTACAGTTGAAGTTGCTTTTCTGTCTGAGTCATTCATGATGAAGTTAAGTGCTCTAAAACGTAGTGCAGTTCAATCAAAGCCTATGGTGTTTGGTTTTGGTGTCTTCTTAAACCAAATAATCAGAGTATCAGGCATAAGGAATGAGAGAAGAGAATCAAAATTACTCCTAGAATTTGTCTTGAACAGCACAGAGAATAGGAGTACCACTGACTATGATTCAGAAGGCTGGGGAAGAAGCAACTTTGAAGGGTGGGATCAAATATAGCCAGGCAGCTTTTTAACCAAAGAGGAAAATGATGTGGTAGCATTTGCTGTGTGGTCTAAAAGACAACTTTTGTCCTTTACGTAAAGATAATCTTACTGCTATTTTTGAATGATTAAATCTTTTACCCCATTCAGAACAGACTACCTGAAATCAATAAGGTAAGTCACAAAGAGCTGAAGATCAGTCTGAAGTTCTGGCTGCTTTTAACTTCTACATTTTCTCCTAGGCTTTTGCCAAGGTCTTCAACACAACCCCTGATGACTTGGACCTCCACGTGATCTATGATGTTTCGCACAACATTGCCAAAGTGGAGCAGCATGTGGTGGACGGAAAGGAACGGACACTGTTGGTACACAGGAAGGGATCCACCCGCGCATTCCCACCTCACCATCCACTCATTGCTGTTGATTACCAAGTATGTAGCCCTGTGTTTGTGGTTTTAAGCAGCGGGAGTATGATTTAGATTGTTGCAAATGTAAATTACATTTAAGCCGAAAAGCAGCAATTGTGAAAGTAAAATACTGTGTCACCCATGAGAACAGCGATTCCCAGTCTTCTCTGAAGCAGTAACTCCTCCCCCGTCCGTGCTTGCAGTGGTGCCACGTGCTAACTACAACGTGCTCATGAAGTATGTATCACTCCACTGCTGTGAATTGAGGCCTTTGAATTAGTGGAAGACGGGAGTAACTCAGTTATAGAAGGCAGAGTAAACTCAGCCTGTTTCATTCCTCCTATCCTCTTGGTGTCTGCCTGTGGTGGAGTCAGACTCCGTAGTCTGCTTGCTCCTTTTACAGATGAGAAACCCAAAACAGAGAAGAAAATCCCTTTCCTCAGGATGGTTGTTCTAGTAACACTTCCCTACACTTTTGGATTTCGCTTTGCTCTTATTTTGACTCTTCTGCATTTTTACTGGTCCTCACATTTTCACTCTTGTCCTCTTCCTTCACTTCTGAATTATCAAAGTACTATCTTAATAATTGTTTACAAGCTGCATGTTTAGAGGTCTGGGTTTCTCCTGCAATTCTACAGTGCAGAAGAAAATTTAAATTTTTTGACTAAAAAGCTTATGCTTTTCTGATTGTTAACATGTTTGGCTTATGTGCATCCTCAGCTCACTGGACAACCAGTGCTCATCGGTGGCACCATGGGAACCTGTAGTTATGTTCTTACTGGCACTGAACAGGGCATGACTGAGACCTTTGGAACAACCTGTCATGGAGCGGTAAGGAAAACAGAAACTTCCTTAGAAATGTTCTCTTCAGTTTAGCTATTGTTTTCCATTTCGACTGGTAAACGTAGCCGATTGAACATTAACAGAATTGAGACTTGGGTCTATCCTGTCTTGTACTTCAAATTGTTCCTCATAATGTATACTATTTAGTGAACTGACAGGGCCACCTAGTGTCTCTACCTAAGTGATATCTGGTAGGGTTAGGGACCGTTTCTTACCTCCGCAAGTCTGGAAAATCCAGACTGGGAAATTATCACACTAGCTGAGCTTACTGTAACTGGTTTAAAGTGATGGAACTTTAACTGATGTTAATAGCACAGTTTATCTCAGTGATTGACTGGACCTGCTCATTTGTTTAATTTACCCCTTCCTATTGTGTAGGTCCACTCAGGATTGGAAGGATAGGCCCTGTTTGCAAATTAGAGCCTATGTGCAGTCTACACACACACGCATTTCAAAACACTGCCTCTCATCTTCTAAGCCCAGGGGTCGGTAAACTCTTTCCATAAAGGGCCAGACTATGAATATTCTGGCTTTGGGGACCAGATGGTCTCTGTACCAGCTATTCAGTTGTGCCATTTCAGTGCAGAGGCAACCTTAAGCACTGTGTAAATGGGCACTGCTGTGTTGTCTTAAAACTTTTAGACCAGGCATGGTTGCTCACACCTGTAATTTTAGCACGTTAGGAGGCCAGGGCAGGAGGAACACTTGAAGCCAGGAGTTCAAGAACAGTCTGGGCAACATTAGCGAGACACTGTCTCTACAAAAAATTTTTTGATCAGCCAGGTGTGGTGACACACCCGTAGTCCTGGCTAAGGCAGGAGGATTGCTTGAGCCCAGGAGATCAAGGCTGCAGTGAGTTATGATTATGCCACTTCACTCCAGTCTGGCTGACATAGGGAGACCGTTTCTCAAAAAATGAAATCGTTTCTTTTAAAAAGCAGATGGTAGACCAAATTTGGCTCATCCACTGTAGTTTGACAGCCCCTTTTCTAAGCCATCCAGAGTGTTGACCCAGTGTTGAAATGGGAAAGAGAAACTGTCTAGAATACCTTCTCGTAGGACAGACCTTCACAAAGGTACCTTAACCCTACTTTTTTCTCTGTTTCTCATTTCTAGCTGCCTCCCAACTCCTAATTTTAACCCAGTGGTTCTCAACAGGAAGATGAACCCCCTACCCCCATGGGGACATTGGCCATTTCTGGAGGCATTTTTTTATTGTTACGGTTTAGTGGGAGTTGCTATTGGCATTTTAGGGGATAGAGGCCAGGGATGCTGCCCTGCCCAGGACAGCCTCCCAACAGAATTCTGTGGTCCAAAATCCAAAAGGATATGAGGAGGCTTAAAACAAAAGGCATGTTATCAGTTTGATAAAGTAAAAAAAGATGGGTTTTTAAGCTCCTTTTTAGTTTAAGAGAACATCAAGGAAAGGGCATATAATCTTAGGGTTTCAGGTAAAGTTCATTCCTTTCCCATTCTAGGGCCGTGCATTGTCCCGAGCAAAATCTCGACGTAATTTAGATTTCCAGGATGTCTTAGACAAATTGGCAGATATGGGAATTGCAATCCGTGTTGCTTCACCCAAACTGGTTATGGAAGAGGTAAGTGAAATTTTGATAAATATTCATTATTTCCCATTTGTAATTTATGCCAGTCTACAGAGATAGCAGTTTGGGGTATTACTAACTGAAATTGTTTGGGTTGTAATTTTTTTTTATGACCTCAATTTTGGCATATCTTTTTTGGTTTATCTTATTTCAGTTTTATATTTTGTTTTCTTTTGGTTAGAGTTAAATTACGAGCCAAGTCCTTAAGAATGATTTTTCACTATTTATATATAATCTCCATCTCCATATTAACCTTTTCAAAAGTAGTTTGAGCTAACTCTTGCTTTTATACAGTTGTATACCTAGGTTTCAATTTGAAAGCAAGTTTGAAAAGGAAGGCATAAATGTTTGGGGAAAGTTTTATTGACAGGAGAACAGATTTTGTTTAAATTCTGTATATATGTGTATACATATGTACATATTTAAATTAAAAGCAACATCATTTCTTTCTTAAAGATTTAAGAGAAAAGAAAGCCTTCCAGAAACTCAGTGCCCTGACATAGTTATTACCTTATCTTTTAGAATACTTATTATCGTCAGCTGGGTGTGGTTGCTCACACCTATAATCCCAGCATTTTGGGAGGCCAAGGTAGGTGGATCAGTCGAGGTCAGGGGTTTGAGACCAGCCTGCTCAACATGGTGAAACCCCGTCTCTACTAAAAATACAAAAATTAGCTAGCCATGGTGGTGAATGCCTGTAATCACAACTACTCAGGAGGCTGAGGCAGAAGAATCACTTGAACCCAAGAGGCAGAGCTTGCAGTGAGCCAAGATCATGCTACTGCGCTCCAGCCTGGACGACAAAGCAAGACTCCATCTCAAAAAGAAAAAGAAATACTTACTGTCATACTTTTTTCCTAAATGCTTTTTTTTAAAGCTAGTCATAATTATAATTAATATACATTTTGTAGTTCTTTTAAAAATTTAGCAACAATATTATGAAATTGTTTGTGCCACCTTTTAAAATCATTGCGGAATATTCTACCAGAGTATCTTTTTCCCTGTAGTAGACATTTAAGTAGCTTTCAAATATTTGCTACTATAAATTAAATTTTAATGAGTATCTTCATGCATGAAGCTTTTTTCCAGTTGTTTTAGTAATTAGAACAAAGTCTCAAAAATGGGAATTACATGGTGGCTCATGCCTATAATTCCAGTACTTTGGGAGGCCAATGCAAGAAGATCTCTTGAGGCCAGGAGTTCAAGATCAGTCTGGGCAAAGATTAGGCAGGTGTAGTCCTGTCTACTCAGGAGACTGAAGCTGGAGAATAGCTTGAGCCCAGGGGTTTGGGGTTACAGTGAGCTATGCCATTGTGCTGCTGCATTCCAGACTGGATGGCAAAGCAAGACTCATCTCAAAAAAAAAGAAAGAAAGAAAGTGAACTACTGACTCAGAGTATGACAAAGACTTATTTTTTAAATAACTTATTAGTTTTTCCCCTAAATAATACATGTTTAATTTAAAAGATTTGGAAAATGCAAAGAAGAAAACAGAAAACATTTAGAATTCAATCAGCCAGAATGACTACAGTTCACATTTGGATTTTTGGTTGTTTGGTTTTGTTTTTTTCACCTGCAACACGATTGTTTCATTCACTCATTCAGCTAACACTTAGTAAACATCTGCTATAGTTAGGTACTTTTCTGTGTGCTAGAGATAACGCAGTGGACAAAAGAAATATGAATCCCTTCCTTGTGGAGCTTTCCAAATAACAAAATATACAGTGTGTTAACGACCATACAAGTTCTGTGAAATAATAATGAAGCAGGGAAAGGGGGTAAGGAAAGGTGGGGAGGGGGACAGTTTTAAACAGATGGTTGGAGCAGACTTCAGTGAGGTGACAAGAGAGCAAAGACCTGAAGAGAGAGAGGTAACAGGCTACCAGGGTATCTGGTGGTGAGCGTTCAAGGCAGAGAGAACAGCAAGCACAAAATCTGTGCGCCGAGGTTATGCCGAAGCAGCCTAAGGCGGCCAGGCATGACAAGAGCAAGCCAGAGGGAGATGAGGTCAGAGAGGTAGGGGGCGCCAGAGCATTTGGACTTTTGCATTTACTGTGATTAAAATGAAAAGTTTTGGAGGATTTTGAACAGAAATCCTGTGACATGATCTGACAAACGTGTTTTCATGTTAATGAGAAGAATCTACAAGAGAAATTAATGATGCAGGAAAGAGGGAGGAAATTGCTGGAGAAGTGTCCTTGAATAGAGATAGGGTCTGATGTACAAGTTAATAGGGCTGGTCTTTGCTAGGAGCACAAATAATACATCCTTTATAAAAGGAGAGAAGAGGCTGGGCACAGTGGCTGACGTCTGTAGTCCCAGTACTTTGAGAGGCTGAGGTGAGATTGCTTAAAGCCAGCAGTTTTGAGACCAGCCTGGGCAACAAAGCAAGACCCCATCTCTATAAAAATAAAAAAATTAGCCTGTAGTCTCAATGACTTAGAAGGCTGGGGCAAAAGGATCGATTGAGCCCAGGAGTTGGTGGCAGCAGCAAGCTGTGATTGTGCCACTGGACTCAACCTTGGGTGACAGAATAAGACCCTGTCAAAAAAGGAGAGAAGGTATAGATACAGATATGTGGGGAAGATAAAGTGAGCACATTTATGAATATTCTGGCTTTTTTTTTTTTTTTTCTGTGTATTACATAGTAAGGTCAGCAAGTGACAGTAAGGATCTGAGAAAAGGTATGAAATACTCATCTAGGAGAGAGAGAGAGAGTCATTGGCCCAGTGGAATTTTATCTGATTGCCAGGAGCTAGAATCAAGTAATGCTAGGGAGTGATTGAGGCTCCCACAGATAACTGTAGCCAAAGATAGTTTGTGGTATGATGTAATGACTGCAAGATTCAAAACTGGGAGTGCCTAGGGAGAAAGGGACAATAGAAACAAGCCAAAAAACAGCCACCTGTCTCACGTCTGGGACCAATGGCTTGACCTGGTTTGGGAGAGAAAACAGCTGCCACTTCAGAAAGTTGGAGGTGAAAGTGATATCCTCAAGAAAGATCCATGTTTCAGTAAAACAAGAAGGTGAAGGGAATGTTAAAGGGAAGGAGGGGATTTTGCTCCTTCTGGAAGGAGTTCCAGAGGCCACAGTGGGAAGGTTTCAGACATTGGAAGGGAATGGGAGATGGGATAGAAACGGGAATTATGTACAGAACAGTATGGGAATCAGTCTGGTTGGCCTAAGCTTGAATTGACATGAATAAAGATAAAGTGAGTGTGTGAGGAGATTAGTGCTAACGGTGGCAAGGCAGTATGGGTAGGATGGAAGGCTGGGAATGTGACTAGAAAGTCACAGAAATTGTATGTGAGTGTAGTTGCACATATATACACACATATACACATGCACACATACAGTTTTTTATACATATATGAATTTTATAACTTACTTTGAGGGTACCAGATGTTCATTCCAAAAATTTTTGATAACTGCATAAATATATAAAGAAAGAAAATTAAAATTGCCAGTAATTCCACCATGAAGAGATAATTACTCCTAACATATGATGGTTTCGTGCATTTCCTTCCAGTCAGGTACCGGTGTGTGTTTTATTTAATTACATTTACACATTTTCTAGTTATACAAGTAATACATGTTCTTTGGAGATGTTTCAAAAAATACACAAAAAAATATAAAACAAGATGAAAGTGTTCTGGAAGCTACCACAGACCAACATCAGGCCTACTCATTTTTTAAATGTTTGCTAATTTGATAGGCAAAAAAACTCCCTGTATTATTTTAGTGTGCATTTGTTTAATCACAAGTGAAGTTTGGTGCTTGCAAAGACCGCATTTTCAGTGGACTTGTACAATGTTTAATTCCTCTCCTGCAGGCTCCTGAGTCCTATAAGAATGTGACTGATGTGGTGAACACCTGCCATGATGCTGGAATCAGCAAGAAAGCCATTAAACTGAGACCAATCGCTGTGATCAAAGGATAGAACCTTGGACAGCAGGGCCACTAGACACCACTGACCCTCTGTGAAATGGAAGTAGACGGACATGCCCTTCCAAACCTCAGACTCAAGTCAGGACAGGTTCCAAAGCGTGCTGCTGTAACTGCTCGTGCCAAAATGGCTGACGGGGAGGCTGCTGCTTTCAGGAGCCAGTGCTTGTGAAATAATCTTCCAGGAAGAGGAACCTCTGGAAAGGGAGGAATACACCTTCTCCTTGGTTGTTCCACAGAGTTTTAGGAAAATCTGTTAGGGGTGGGTAGGTGTCAAGAAACTGCCTTACGCAGTCATACTCTTTAGCCATCAGATGGAACTTCGCTACGCCAAGCTGTGTTTACATTCCGAGAGGTGTCATGAAGAAAGTTCTATTAAATATGGTTTTGGAATGTTCCCTTTCGTCCCTTGCTTTGTCAGTTTGTCCATTCATCCACCCATTTAGACATCACCCCTGCACTGAGCAAAACCTTAAATACCCCTCTTACTTGGAGAGCACCCAGGGGGTTTTAATCGGGCTGTTAGATGAATAGCAGTGGGACACACACTGAAGAGGGGGTATGTGGAGGTGTAAGGAATAGGGACCACAACGACAGAATGGTATTTCCTAGCCTTGCTGCCTTTCTTACTCTTAATAGGAGGCAGGGTTTCTGCTCATTTGCCACATGGCATCTGCTGGTATCTCATTAATTAGGCCTGGATAATTTTTTTTTTTAAGTTTTGCACAGCAGTAGCAGAAAACTCTCACATAAGACCGAGTATCTTTACATTTTATGGTTGCATTATAAACGACCAAAGCTGTGACATTAACAGCTGCACTGTGTTGACAGGTTGACTAGTCTTGTGCCGTGTAATCAGATTTCATATGTACGGTGACACCTCAAAGATGTTAAATGCTGCAATTAAAGGTTAATAAGGCTTTGGTTGAATCTGAACTCACCTAAAACTTACCACTCAGTTTGAAACCCCCCATTGGAGTATCTTCTAGATTTTGCTGTTTGGAAGGGTAGAGAAAAGTAGAATTCCTCTGGAAAATGTATGAAATAACATTTCTTTAATCTGAGATCTCAATAACTTAAATTTTTTGGCTGGTGGAGTTTGCAAGATATCAATAAACTAGTAATCTCCATATGACAGTTGTGGATTACCCATGCCTTCACACTGGCCCGGTCACTGTGTAGACACGTAAGGAAGCAGAGCTACCAGCACCTACCTGGACAACACGGTGAAACCTTGTCTCTACTAAAAATACAAAAAATTAGCTGGCTGGCACATGCCTATAATCCCAGCTATTCGGGAGAGTGAGGCAGGAAAATTGCTTGAACTCGGGAGGCAGAGGTAGCAGTGAATCGAGATCACACCACTGCACTGCAGCCTGGGCAAAAGAGCAAGACTCCATCTGGGGGGAATACAACACACTGAAAAGTCCTCCTATTTTTAACTCAGTTTTGGATTGTTGTCTGTGAAGGCCATTGCTTGGGATACCAAAAACAAAGGGAGGAGGAAGAGAAGCAAGAACAGATGCTGTTGCATAAGAAATGAAGACAAGAAAACGATTAGGAATCGAAAAACTAGACTGGAGGAAAGGAAAAAGAACAGGTAAGGGAATCAGGAGGCCTATTATACCTTTCCACCTCTCACTGATTCATGAAATTTGATGAAGTCCAAGACTATCTCAATAAAAAAAAAAAAAAAAAAAAAAAAAAAAAAAAAACAAGCAAAAAGATACAGTCACCCCCCAAACATTATTAATGACACAATGCTGCCACTGATGCCTGGCTTAGGTTCCAGCAGGTGGAGGGCGCCCTCCAGATTCTGCAGGAGAAGCAGGGAAGACTCCTTGTCCTGGCTGCGAATCTGCTGCTGCCACAGAGGCCCACGGAACAGCACCCACAGCTTCCGACCCACCCCAAGCCAGGCCAACCCGCAGTGCTCCTACCAGCCTTCACGGCCCCCAGACTTGCTGCTGCTGCCACCACTACCGCTGATGCCAATACCACTGCTGTTGCTCTCAAAGCAGTGGCCCATCCTATAAGGCTCTTACCACCTGGCCACCGCCACAGCCCTGTCCCTGCCCTGGTGGCAGCCAGCCACCCTCCTACGTCTTCAGTGCTCTGCAGTGTCCATCACTGCCACCATTGCAGCGAGGTGAGCCGTGGTGCCACAGGATCCAGCCTCCAGCATACGGCAGGTGGCTCTTTTTTTTCCCGGCAAGGAACAGCTGGATGGGTAAAGCCAGAAAAGGCTAGAACAGGAGGCGAAGAGTGCTAGTGTTAGAGCCCTACCTTGTCATGCTGGCCACTGGCTGGCAGGGGCCGGTTTCAGCTAAGGCACTCACACCCACGCTCCAAAGTCCAGCCTCTCCTTTGGCCCAAGCTGGCCAGGAACTGGGGCCTGGAGACACCTTGGTGCCTGGGCTTCCCACTCCACAGGAACTGCTGGGCCCACCGGGCTGCGCTCTGGAAGCAGGAGCAGCAGAAACTCAGCCCCAGCCAGCCCTCCCCACCAAAGTGCAGGTTCCCATTCCAGAGGCCTCCACCACGGGGCCCTGTCACCCCATGCTGTCTGCTACTGTGTACTTAGGGTTCCCAGACGGTCTCCACAAAACAGAGAGAGCACGGGCCTGGGAACCATGGCGGGTCTCGGCGCCCTGCTGTGCTCAGGATTTTCATGGAAACGTGTGCCCGCCACACAGGAGATGGCCCTCTAGAGTCCGGAGTCTGGCGAGTGGAGGACCACTCCTCTCTCAGAGACCACCACTGTCACTGACACCTCCGCCACCTGCCGCTGGCAGTGCAGCCCCCAAAAGAGTCTCTTATCCGCCACCATCAGTTTAGCCCCAGGTTAGTGCCAACACTCCGTCCCCCACCGCCGGCAGTGTAGCACCTGACGGCAGCCCCCAACCTGCCCCTGCCTTAGACCCTGCAGCACCCGATGGTGCCCACAACCCTCCCCCTTGCCATGGGCAGCACAGCCCGGGATAGCACCCCCAACCCATTCCCTGCCATGGGCAGTGTAGCCACAGATAGCGCCCCCAACCAGACCCCTGCTGCAGGCAGAGAGATGTCCCCACATGGTGTCCATCCCGCTCCCACCGCAGGCAGTGCAACCCGGGATAGCGCCCCAACCTGCTCCCCGCCGGGAACAGTGCAGCCCAGGATAGCACCCTCAAACCCACTCCCTGCCTCCGACAGTGCAGATGGCACCCCAAACTCCTTCCCCACCTCAGGCAGTACAGCCACGGATAGTGCAGGTAACCCCCAACAGCACACCCACCTAACCTGCCGGTTCCACAACCAATGTGGCCCGAATAGCACACTCACCCATTCCTTGCCAGGCAGTGCAGACCCCCAATAGCACCTAACCTGCCCGCCACCCCTCCCAACTCAGGCAGTGTATCCAGCCCCACTAGCGCCCTCAACCAACCCTCCATCCCCTCTCCACAGGCAGTTTGGCCCCCAGCGCTCCCAACAACCCCCACCTCTGCCTCAGTGTAGTCCCTGATATCGCCCTCAACACCCCCTCCCCGCCACCAGCAATGTAGCACCCTATAGTGCCCCCAACCTGCTCCCTGCTGTGGGCAATGCAGCCATGGATAGTGCCCCCAGCCGGCTCCCAGAAGCAGGCAATGATGCCCTGGATATCACACCCCCCACCCACCGTGGGCAGTGTAACACCCGATAGTGCCTCCAACCTGTCGCTAACCAGGACACTGTAGCACCTGATAGCTGCCCCAACTAGCCTCCCACCATGGGCAGTGCATCCCTGGATAGTGCCCCCAAAATGCCCCACTGCTGCTGGCAGTACAGCTTGGAATAGTGCCCCGACCCACCCCTAGCCACTGGCAGCGCACCCCTCCCCATAGGGCCCCCAACCCTCTCTCCTCCTCGCGGGTAGTAGCGCCCTAGATAACACACCCAACCAGTCCCCACAACACGGGCAGTGACACCCTGGATAGCGCCCACTGGCCATGGCAGGGCGCCCCCAACTCGCCCCCAACGCTGCAGGCAGTGTGCCTGGGATAGCGAACCTATCCTGCCACCTTTTTATCCTTTTGGCTGTGCTGTAGGCTCCTCCGCTGCCACCAACCGCAACAGCGAGGCGAGCCACGGCACTGCAGGCTCCGGCCTCCAGCGTGGAGGAGCCCGGAGCAGCCAGACGCGCTGACCCAGAAGGGCCAGAAATGATTAAACTTCCCCTTAGCAACTTTCACATACCGAGATTACGCAAAGGAAGTTTCCGGACTACATGCTCTGATTGGATGAGAGAAACCTCTACGCTGATTGCTCTTTGTTTCTCGTGTTCTGATTGGTTAGCCTAAGACTTGCTCTCATCCAGTCAGAACATGAAAATAAGGCCCAATTAGAGTAAACCTAGAGGTTTTTCTCTCATCCAATCAGAACAAGTAGTCCAAGCACCTCGTTTGCATGAACGCGGTCTATAAAGGAAGTAAAGTGGTGCGGTTCCGCCGTTCCAGGCTTTTCTCGGTCGGCCTGAGTAGATACTCAGGTTGGTGCCTAGTTTACAGCAGAAGGTGAACTAGCCAGCCTGCTGCCCCGCATGCCGGAGCCTGGAGCCTGGAGCCTGCAGCCTGCAGTGTCATGGCTGGCCTGGCTGTTGCGGTTGGTGGTGGCGAGGGAGACTCCAGCGCAGCCGGAAAGGTAAAAAGGTGGCGGGACAGGTTCGCCATCGCAGGCCGCACCGGCTGCTGCGTAGGGGGCGGGTTGGGGGCGCCCTGCCGTTGGCAGTGGGCGCTACCGAGGGCGTCACTGCCTGTGTTGGGGGCCAGGTTGTGTGCTCTGTGGGGCGTCGCTGCCCGCGCAGGGGAGTGGGTTGCGGGCGCCAGCTGGGTTTGCGCTCGTCGTGGCTGGGGGCGGGTCGGGGCACTATCCCGAGCTGCACTGCCAGCGGCGGTGGGGCGTTTGCGGGCACTGTCTGGGGATGCACCACCCGCCGTGGAGGCCGAGCTGTGGGAGCTGTCGGGTGCTGCAGTCCCTCTGTCGGGGACAGGTTGGAGGCGCTATGGGGTGTTACACTGCCAATGGTGGTTGGGGGGAGTGATATCATGGACGTCATTACCGGTGTCTGGGAACGGATTAAATCGAGTAATTCCACTTCTAGAACTTTGTCTTGAGGAAATAAACCCTCAGTTAAAGATTATAAATGCGTTCATGGGGGGAAAAGTGAAAACAGCCTAAAATGTCTGGGAAGGTAAAATAAACGTACACGACATCCTTGGTAGGGAATATTAACAGTCATTCAATATATTTTTCATGGTTGTAATAAAATAATAAACATTTTAAGACAGACTACAGTATTTTAATGATTTCTATCTTTAGTAATTTATAAAGTCCACTCCTTTTCTGTAAGAAAAAAAGTAGAATTTCCTTTTGAAATCGCTGAATTATGTAGTCATTACAGTACAGATACAGCGTATTTCCACCTCCCCCCCCCCATTTCTTCATGCTTTTTTAGTAGTCAAAGCCTGTCTGTAACCCAGCCGTGGAAACCACTGATCTCTTTTTGATCCTATAGTTTTTCTTTATCCATAATAGTATAGAAGTACAATCGTAAAGTATATAACCTTTCTTTAAAAAGTTAATCTTGTATTTTGAGATAATTGTAGCCTTCCCATGCAGTCGTGATAATACAGAGGGATCCTTGGTGCTCCAGCCAGTTTCCTCAAGGGTAACACCTTGCAGCACTATAATAACAGATCACAGCCAGGATATTGACATTAATACAGTAAGGACCAGAACATTTCCCTCTCAAACTTCCCTCATGTTGCCCTTTTACAGAAACACTCAAGGCCCAAACCCTTCCTTAACCCCTGGCAACTAATCATTTGGTCTCCACATGTATGATTTTGTCCAGAGTGTTACATGGATGAATCATAAAGTAAGTAACCTCTGGGGACGGGCTTCCTCCCACTGGGCACATTTCTCTGGATGTTCTTCCAGGTGGCTGGTTACATCGTAGTTTCTTTCTTTTTATTGTTGACTAGGACTATAAGTAAGTAGACTTTTGAGTCTGGCTTCTTGAATTCAGTGTAACAATGTTAGCGATTCACCGAAGTTGTCTTATTTATCAATAGTTTGTTGTCTTTTATTGCTGAGTAGGATTCCATCTGTGGAGGCCTCAGTTTGTTTCTAGGATTGTGTCCGTTTAGTACACATTTAAAATATATTGGCATAAAGTTATTTGTAAGATCTGCTTACCCATCACTGCTGCTTTTGTAGATGTGTTCTCTTTTTAATTTTTAGTTTAATCTTCTTTTAAACTTTCATTTTAGTTTCAGGGATACACCTGCCGATTTGTTCTGTAGATAAATTGCATGTCCTGGGGGTCTGATGTACACATTACTTTGTCACAAGGTAATAAGCATAGTACCCGATAGGTAGCTTTTGTTTTATCCTCACCCTCCTTCCACCTTCCACCCTCCACCCTCCACCCTCAAGTCATCACCTGTTGTTCCCTTCTTTGTGTCCATGTGTACACAAAGTTAACTTCCATTTATAACTGAGAACCTGTGGTGTGTGTTCTTGTGTTTCTGTGTCTGCATGAGCTCACTTAGAATAATGGCCTCCAGCTCCGTTGTTGTTGCTATGAAGGACATTAACTCATTCTTTTTTATGGCTGAGTAGTATTCCATGGTATGTATATACACCGTATTTTCTTTATCCAGTCTAGTGTTGATGGGCATTTAGGTTAATTCCATGTCTTTGCTGTTGTGAATAATGCTGCAGTGAAGATGCATGTACATGTCTTTATGGTAAAACAATTTCAATTCCTTTGGGTATATAGCCAAGAATGGGATTGCTGAGTTGAATGGTAGTTCTGCCTTAAATTCTTTGAAGAAAACTCCAAACTGCATTTCACAGTGGTCGAAATAATGTATTTCCCAACCAGTGGTATGCCCACAAGCAGTGTGTTTCATATTCTCCAGTCTTGCCAGCCTCTGTCATTTTTTTGAATTTTTAGTTATAGCCATTCTAAGTGGTGTGAGATACTAACTTATTGTGTTTTTTACTTGGATTTCTCTAATAATTAGTGATGATGAGTGTTTCTTCATATGCTTATTGGCTGCATATATGTCTTCTTTTGAAAGGTATCTGCTCATGTCCTTTGCCCACTTTTTAATTGGGTTATTCATTTTTTCCCTGTTAATTTAAGCTCCTTAGAGATGCTGGATATTAGACCTTTGTCAGAGGTATAGATTATAATTATTTTCTCCTATTCCGTGAGCTGTATTTAATGTGTTGAAAGTTTCCTTTGCTGTACAGAAGTTTTTTAATTCGATCCCATTTGTCAATTTTTGGTTTTGTTGCAATTGCTTGCTTTAGGCATCTTTGTCAAAAATCTTTGCCAGTGCCTCTGTCTAGAATGGTACGTCTGTGTTTTCTCCCAGGGTTTTTATAGTTTGAGTTGATTTTTTTTTTTTTTTTTTTTTTTTTGAGGCGGAGTTTCACTCTTGTTACCCAGGCTGGAGTGCAATGGCGCGATCTTGGCTCACCGCAACCTCCGCCTCCTGGGTTCAGGCAATTCTCCTGCCTCAGCCTCCTGAGTAGCTGGGATTACAGGCACGTGCCACCACGCCCAGCTAATTTTTAGTATTTTTAGTAGAGACGGGGTTTCACCATGTTGACCAGGCTGGTCTCGATCTCTTGACCTCGTGATCCACCCGCCTCGGCCTCCCAAAGTGCTGGGATTACAGGCTTGAGCCACCGCGCCTGGCTATTTTTATTTTTTTTTTATAAGAAAAAGAATAAAGAGGAAGAGGGAGAGAGGATGGGGGTATTCCTTTATTGCCCGGGCTAGAATGCAATCTAAATATGGGTATGCCTACAATTGTCATTAATAATAAAGATATAAAAGAAAATGAGGGAAGAGAATAACAAACAAGGAGCCAACCAAGATTTCGTTTAAACTTCTAAGTTGATATGATGTGGTACTGATAAGAGTATATATTTTGTATATTTAAAGTGGAGAGTTCTATAAATGTTAATACATTTACTTGTTCCAGATCTGAGTTCAAGTCCTGGATATAGTTGTTAATTTTCTGTCTCACTGATTTGTCTAATATTAATGTTGAAGTCTCCCACTATTATTATGTGGGAGTCTAAGTCTCTTTATAAGTCTTGTATGTCTGCGTATTCCTGTATTGGGTGCGTATATATTTAGGATCTTTAGCTCTTCTTGTTGTTGCATTGATCCTTTTATCATTATATAATGTCCTTCTTTGCTTCTTTTAATCTGTGTTGCTTAATTGTAACTTCTGCTTTTTATTTATGTATTTTAGCTCTCTGTTTGGTTGGTAAACCCTTCTCCATCCCTTGTTTTGAGTCTTTGTGTATCCTCGAATGTGAGATGGGTCTGGATGCAGCATACTGATGGGTTTTAGTTTTTTATTCAAATTGCCTGTCTGTCTTTGGATTGGGGGATTTAGTCAATTTAAATTTAGAATTAATAATGATATATGTGAGTTTAATACTGCCATTTAATATTAGCTGGCTCTTTTGCCCATTAGTTTATGTAAATTCTTCATTATATTGATGCTCTTTTTGATAATTTTTTTAGAAAGGCTGATACTGTTTGTTCCTTTCTATGTGTAGTGCTTCTTTCAGAAGCTCTTGTAAAGCAGGCCTGGTGGTGATGAAATCTCTGAATGCTTGCTTATTCACAAAAAACTTTATTTTTCCTTCACTTGTGAAGCTTAGTTTGGCTGGATGTGAAATTCTGGGTTGAAAGTTCTTTTCTTTAAGGATGTTGAATATTGGCCCCCACTCTCTTCTGGCTTGTAGGGTTTCTGCTGAGAGATCTGCTCTAAGTCTGATAGGCTTCCCTTTGTGGGTAACCTGACCTTTCTCTCTGGCTGCCCTTAGTATTTTCTCCTTCATTTCAACCCTGGTGAATCTGACGATTATGTGCGTTGGAGTTGCTCTTCTTGAGGAATATCTCTGTGGTGTTCTCTGTATTACCTGGAGTTGAATATTATCCTGCCTTACTAGGTTGGGAAAATTTTCCTGAATAATGTCCTGAAGCGTATTTTCCAGCTTGGATTCATTCTCTTTGTCACATTCAGGTACACCTATCAAGCGTAGATTAGGTCTTTTCACATAGTCCCATATTTCTTGGAGACTTTGCTCCTTCCTTTTCATCCTTTTTTCTCTAATTTTGTCTTCTTGTTTTATTTCATTGAGTTGGTCTTTGACCTCTGATATCCTTTCTTCTGCTTGATCAATTCGACTGTTAAAACTTGTGCATACTTCACAAAGTTCTCGTATTGTGTTTTTCAGCTCCATCAATTCACTTATATTCCTCTCTAAATTGTGTGTTCTTGTTAACGTTTCATGAAATCTTTTTTCAAAGTTCTTAGTTACTTTAGATTGGGTTAAAACAAGTTCTTTTAATTCACAGAAGTTTCTTATTATCCACATTTTGAAGCCTGCTTCTGTAATTGGAACACACTCGTTCTCCATCAGGCCTTGTTTCGTTGCTGATGAGGAACTGTGATCCCCTGCTGAGGGAGAGACGTTCTGATCTTGGGTATTCTCAGCCTTTTTTGACCGTTTTCTTCCCTTTGTTATAAATTTATCCATCTGTGGTCTTTGTATTTACCGTCTTTGTAATTGGGTTTCTGAGTGGACGTCCAACTTATTGATTCTTAGCGCCGAAATCTGAGCAACCCACTGCGCTGACTAAATCAGCAGCGTTAAGATTGATGGTGCTTTTCTGACTCTGCACCAAGAACCGACGCTCCGAGCTGCCGGCAAAACCGCCTCGCCGGTCACAAGAGTCGCGCTGGCGACCCGTGGGGCTCCTCCGCTGGGAATCTCCTGGTGCGTGAGCAACAAGAATTCATGTGACGGTGTGGCGTCCTCTCGTTCTTTGTGCTTTCACTGGGAGCTACAATCCTGAGCTGCTAGTGATCAGCCATCTTGTATCTCTCTCCCGAGTTGATCTTTTTGTGTGGTGTAAGGAAGGGGGAAACTTTCAGTCTTCTGCGTATGAGTAAGTAACCAGAAATCCAGGCATCATTAACTAGGGAATCCTTTCCCCATTGCTTTTTTTGGTCAACTTTGTGAAAGATCAGATGGTTGAGTGTACAGCTTTATTTCTGGGTTCTCTACTTCATTCCATTGGTCTACGTGTTTGTTTTTATATCAGTCGGATGTTATTTTGGTTACTGTGGTCTTATTGTACAGTTTGAAATCAGGTAATGTGATGCCTTCAGCTTTATTCCTTTGGCTTAGAATTGCTTTGGCTATTTAGGCTGTTTTTCAATTCCATTTGAATTTTGGAATAGTTTTTCTAATTCTGTGAAGAATATCATTGGTAGTTTGAGAAGAATAACCCTGAGAGAGGCTGCAGGAGATGGGCCTGATGCTCTACCAGTGCTGTTCAGGAAGGAGTGACTGTGGCGCTGAGAGAAGAGAGAAGGTGCTGTCATGGTAAGGAGGTGTCAGTCTGTGGTCAGTCATGGAGGCTGGGGCCCCCAGCTCCCACCCTACCCTGCTGCAAAGGCCAAGCAGGCGGTATCCGAAGAATCTGGGGGTTTCCCTCTGCTCTTGCCTCACCTGGCTGGTCAGACTGGACAGTACTGCCCAGAGCCCTGGTGCCTGCTGCACAGGTTGGGAAGAGCACCCCACATCCTCTTACGCATCTGCTCAGCTGGAGACTCCAGGCTCCATGTGCCAGCAAGGCAGGCAGGGCAGCTAGACGGAGCAGGCCCAGTGCCCACACTGGCAAGGACGTCTTCCTCTGGAGGAGCTGGAGGAACTATATCATCCGGGGCACCCTTCCCTGACTCTCCATTGCTGGGAAGGCCCTGTCCAAGCTTCTGCTCTCCTGCTGTCTCAGCTCAGGGGTGAGTGGCATCCAACAGTCCCACAGAGACAGCTCCAGGGCCACTGTGGGCTGCAGTAATCACCAGAGCCCCATGAGCTCTTGGTGGGGCGCCTCCTTTAGGAAGACACGTCAGCAGGTGAGGGTTGATGTGGGCCGGGAAGACCCAGGCCCGTCAGTTGATGTGATGAGCCCCAGCAGTTTGAGGCCCCTGGGAAAGTGCTCGCAGCTTCTGGAAACTGACATCAGGGAAGCCGATTAATCAGAAGATCCCTGCCCACAGCTGGTGCTTCACTCAAGGCTTGGGCGCTATCCCAACCAGCGGTCAGAAGGAGGCCTTATTCCCAGGGACCTCAGATTAGCATTCCCACGAAAGGAATCTGGGGTCACAGGGGGTCATGTCTTGGGCAGCCAGCTTGACATATCCAGCTTCGTGCCCCTTGGCTACTTTCCTGCCACAGTCCCTCAGGGAGAGCTCAGCAGGAAGAGCTCTTTCATTACTTTCTGTTTTCATTTGTGTTCCCTTCCATTTGCATTATTTGGGTTTGTTCTGTTGCGGGTTTTTCCATCTTTTTTTTTTTTTTGAAATGGGGTCTCATTTTTAAAAATTGGATTATTTTTCTGTGTCTTGACTAACTGAAGATCCTTGCATATTTGAACTATTAGAAATTGGTCAGATGCGTAGTGTGGGAACTTTCTCTCCCATCACGTGGGCTGTGTGTTTACTGTGTTGGCAGTTTCTTTCTGTGCCCCAGCTCCGTGGATTATTAGGCCACCTTGCATGTTTCCATGTTTCTTGTAATTGATTTTGGGGGCTCAGCCATATAAATACTTCGGGAAAGCCCATATGGAGAAGGTTATTTTCCAGGTTTTCTTGTAGGATTTTTATAGTTTGAGGTCTTCATTGAAATCTTTCATCCATCTTGAGTTAATTTTTGTATAGTGACAGGTAGGGCTCCAGTGTTATTTGAGGTGCTTTAGGTAACCAGGGATGTGGAGAACCGATTCTTTTACCTGTTAGTCAGTTTTATTTGTCCTTACCCAAAGTGACGTTTAAGGTTCTTTGCCCAATTTTGATTGGATTATTTGTTTTGTGTGTGTGTGTTTTCTTACTTGGTAGTCTTTGTTTCTGGTAAATATTCATTATGAACCTACCTCAGATATGTGATCACTATCATTTTCTCCCAGTTCATAGGAAGCTGCTGTTTTACTCCCTGTTACAGAAATTCTTGTGAAGAAGCTCCTCAGTCTTTTGTGTTCCAACAAGTTTAGTTTTCTTTCTGTTGGTAGTCATGTTTTGTCCAATCAAGAGAAAAATTAATTTCTGATTGATTCCTGCGACAGTGAATGTTTTTGTTCTATGTTTCATCTTCCTTTCTATTTGCACCTGTGAGCATAGGTTCAGATTTTCCAAAAGTAATGCTCACTGTAAGTTTTCTCATGGAATTTTCATACTTGCAAGGTCCTGTTTTGATTTTGAAATAATTTTGAATGGGATTTTTGTGTAGCATGAAACACAAAGGGTTTATTTCATTCTTTTGTCATGTGGATTTCTAGTTTTCTCAGAATCCTTTACTGGATGGCCTAGCCATCTCCCATTTTGTGTTTTGGGGGCTCTTTTGAGAAATGTGTTGACTATACATTCAGCTTCATTCCTTGGCTGCCTAATTGTGTCCATCAGCGTATGGTTCTGTTTTTATGACTCTCCTGTATTATTGAGATAACTATAGCTTTTCAGTGTAATTTGAGATTGGGAAGAGTGAGGCCTCCAGCTGCATTTCTATTTCTGGAACTGCTTTGGCTCTTCAGCATCTTGTATGGTTCTATGTGTATTTTAGTATCGCTTGTTTATAGGTTTAAAATTTGTTTTGCAATACATATCCAAAATTAGCCTAGAGTGCTGGAGACCCGGTCACACCGCTGGTCTAGCCAGAGTCATGCTGCTGTAGCCCTCTAGGTGGATATAGGGCGATGTCACTGAGGCTCTAGGGATGTGGGGATTCAGGGCTGTTGGGCCCCTCGGCAGGAGACAGACCTCCTGAGGCTGGGCTCTCAAAATGGCACTGTGTGCAGCTGGTTGGGTCTCAAGTGTGCGTGTGGGACTAGCATGAACTCCGTATCTGGAGCAGTGTCATTGCATGGACAAGTATAGGCAGCTCCCTGTGCTGTCTCAGGGCCCACGAGGGTTGAGGGGTTCTCCCATGGCTAGGATTGCAGAAATCTGTGGTGGGAACATGGACTCCTGGGGATCTCTCACTTACCTTTTCCCCTGCACGGGGGAGCCCATCTGGTCTTGGTTTTCTCCTCTTCTGTACCTCAGATGTTTCCTGTCACTTCCCTGCTGAATGCCAGTGTTCTCTCTTAGATGCCCTATTTGATGTGTGATTATCTACCATATTTGCTGTTTTGCTCCTTCTTTGTGGAGGAAACAAATGTCAGGTACCTCTGGTCAGCCACCTTGAAGCTCTCCTCCAAATGTTATTTTTTTCTCTTTCGCGTTTTAAAATTGGGCTGTTGTTCTTTTTATTCTGGATAGAACTCCTTTGTGAGATGTGCATACTGTAAGTTATTTCTGTTATTTTATGGGTTGTTTGGTCATTTCCTTAAAGTAGGCTTTTGCTAGCTAGTAATTTTTGATTTTGATGTAGTCCAGTATATTACTTTTTTCTCCTATGATTAGTAATTTTTGTGTCCTCTCTATGAGGACATTGTGTATTCCAAGGACACACACTGAGGTGGAGGTTGCTTCATAGGAAAAGTCACTGTTGTGTAGATGAGGAGGTTACTAGGTGAGGCAGAGTTGGAAGAGGCATTCTTTTCAAATGGAAATTTCTGGAAACTTCAGAAAGCAAGTATGTGGTAGGGCAATTTGCCTGGTGTATTAGCCTGTTCTCACACTGCTAATAAAGACATACCCAAGACTGTATAATTTATAAAGGAAATAGGTTTAATTGACTCACAGTTCAGCATGGCTGGGAAGGCCTCAAAAAAGAAACAATTATGGTGGAAAGGGAAACAAATACATCCTTTTTCACAGGCAGCAGCAAGGAAAAGTGCAGAGTGAAGGTGGTGGGGGGAAGCCCCTTATTAAAACCACCTGATCCCGGCCGGGTGAGGTGGCTCACGCCTATAATCCCAGCACTTTGGGAGGCCAAGGCGGGCAGATCACAACAAGGTCAGCAGTTCAAGACCAGCGTGACCAACATGGTGAAACCTTGTCTCTACTAAAAATATAAAAATTAGCCAGGCGTGGTGGCAGGTGCCTGCTACTCAGGAGGCTGAGGCAGGAGAATCACTTGAACCTGGGAGGTGGAAGTTGTGGTGAGCTAAGAGTGCGCCATTGCACTCCAGCCTGAGCAACAGAGCAACACTTCGTCTAAGGAAAAAAAAGATCAGATCCCATGATACCTCAGTATCATGAGAACACTGCTCCCATGATTCAATTACTTCCCACTGGGTCTCTCCCTCAAAAAATGGCAATTATGGAACTACGATTCAAAATGAGATTTGGGTGGGGATACAGCCAAACCGTATAATTCCACACCTGGGCCCTCCCAAATCTCACATCCTCACATTTAGAAACATGCCCTTCCAACAGTCCCGCAAAGAACACATTCCAGCATTATCTCAAAAGTCCAAATCCAAAGTCTCATCTGAGATGAGGCAAGTCCCTTCTGCCTATGAGCCTGTAAAATCAAAAGCAAATTAGTTACTTTCTAGATACAATGGGAGAACAGGCAATGGGTAAATATACCCATTCCAAACGAGACAAATTGGCCAAAATAAAGGAACTACAGGCCCCACGCAAGTCTGAAATTCAGCAGGGCAGTCATTAAACCTTGAGGTTCCAAAACGATCTTCTTTGACTCCATGTCTCAGATCCAGGTCACACTGATGCAAGAGGTAGATTCCCATGGTCTTGGGTAGCTCCTGTGGCTTTTGTGGGGTACAGCCCCGCTCCTGGCTGCTTTCATGGGCTAGTGTTGAGTGTCTTAAGCTTTTCCAGGTGCACGATGCAAGCTGTTGGTGGATCTACCATTCTGGGCTCTGGAGGATGGTGGCCCTCTTCTCACCTCCACCAGGCAGTGCCCCAGTGTGGGCTCCCACCTCACATTTCCCCTTCACACGGTCCTAGCAGAGGTTTTCCATGAGGGCTCTGCCCCTGCCGCACACCAGGTTAAAAACAAATAATCAGGTCATTCTGTTTTTAAGGCTTCACATATATGTGAGATCCTATAGCATTTCACTTAGCGTAATGTCCTGCAGGTTCATTCACATTGTTGCAAGTGACAGGATTTCCTTCTTTATTATGGCTGAATAGTATTCCATTATATATATATATATATATATATATATATATATATATATATATATATCACATTTTCATTATCGTTCATCCATCACAGCACACTAAGGTTGTTTCAGTATTTTAGCTATTGTGAATAGTGCTGCAATGGAAAGTGGAACTCATAGAAGCAGAGGGTAGATGATGGCTGCCTGGGGTATAGGGGTGGGGTAAGTAGAGACGTATTAGTCAAAGAGTACAAACTTTCACTCATAAGATGAATATATTCTGAGGGTCTAAAGGGCAGCATGGTGACTACAGATAATAATACTGTATTGTGTGCTTGAAAGTTGCTGAGAGTCTGTCAGTTCTCACCACACAAACAGGAAAGGTAACCATGTGAGGTGACAGATGTGTTAGTTAACTCAATTGTGGTTATTGTTTCAGAATGTATGCATACATCAAATCATCACGTTGTACATCCTAAATATAAACAATTTTCATTTGTTAACTATACTTCGATAAAGCCGGAAAAATAAAATTTAGACCTGTGTGTCTTGTTTACACACTTACGGGTCACTTTATAGTTTTATAAATTATCAACTCTTTGTAATGACACAAAGGAAGAACAAAAGCAAAATATCAAGTCTGTAGTCATCTCGTTGGATAAAATTACCAACTGCTCATTTTTTTTTTTGCCACACACATACTATAAAATGAAAATTATCCTTTGCTTCACTAAAATTATCCTTTGCTTCATTACTAAGAATTATTCACTATTCCAGTGGCTTGGATAGAGTTCAGGCATAGTAGCCGTGAATAAAGACCACCACAGCTAGAAGGAGGATGGCGTTGACATTTACTACTGTCCTCCACAAGGGCCTCTCAGACGTGTCTGTGAGCTTCTTGTTCAGGGCTTCCTCCTCCTCCTTGGTTAGCTTGGGTCCCTTCTGCAAACCACAGAACAAGTCATAAGCCTTCTTGAGGCATCCACGTGATTGCTCAGGATAATCTGGAACAAAGATAAGCAAATCATCACATAAGATCTAGATCTCAAAGGAACTAGAAATCCTTGTCATTGTAATACAGATGACTGTAAAAAAATTATTACAATCACCTGGGAGTGTTAGGAGAATCCCTGAGAAAATGTAGATAAATTTAATTATGTAAAACAGGCAAATTTTTATGGCATAAAGTTCAGTAAGCAAAGTAAAAACAAATGACAAAATGGGGGAAACATTTGCAAATTCTATTACAAAGGGTTTAATATAGGCATCCCCAAACTTTTTACACAGGGGACCAGTTCACTGTCCCTCAGACCATTGGAGGGCCGCCACATACTGTGTTCCTCTCACTGACCACCAATGAAAGAGGTGCCCCTTCCTGAAGTATGGTGGCGGGCTGGATAAATGGCCTCAGGGGGCCGCAGTTTGGGGATGCCTGGTTAATTATCTCTAATATATAGTGGGTTTCTAAAAATAGATAAGAAAGGCTATCAACACCCCATGTCAACATATTAAAGAGCTGAATAAACAGTTGAAAGAAAAAAGACACATGGTTCTCAAACTCAATCAAAAAGAGAAATTTAAACTTCTACTATCTCTCAGTGGCAATAATTCAGAGGTTTCACAACATATTACATTAGTGAGTTTGCTTGGAAACAGGCACTCTTCTATATTGTTGCTAGGCAAGCAAATTCCCTATGGAGGGGAATTAATGTATTGCAAAATTGTATAGGCATGAACCCTTTTACCATCAACCAAACTCCACAAAATCTTTCCCCAACTTATACTGGCAAAAATACAAGGAGACTCATGTATATCACTATCTGTTACAGCGCTGGAAAATTTAATATGCCTAAAATCAAATGTTTATAAAAATTATAAAGATACTTAAAAATAAATGATTACGGGCCGGGCGCGGTGGCTCAAGCCTGTAATCCCAGCACTTTGGGAGACCGAGGCGGGGGGATCACGAGGTCAAGAGATCGAGACCATCCTGGTCAACATGGTGAAACCCCATCTCTAATAAAAGTACAAAAAATTAGCTGAGCATGGTGGCGCGTGCCTGTAATCCCGGCTACTCAGGAGGCTGAGGCAGGAGAATTGCCTGAACCCAGGAGGCGGAGGTTGCGGTGAGCCGAGATCGCGCCATTGCACTCCAGCCTGGGTAACAAAAGTGAAACTCCGTCTCAAAAAAAAATAAAATAAAAAAAAAAATGATAAAATTATACAAATTAAAAGCTGCAAGATTCAAAACAGTATTACTTTGAGGGAAATGTACGTGGCCATAGTTATTTATATTAGAAAAGAACAATTAAAGAAAAAAATCAAATTTCCAGATTTCCTGGAAATGAATGAGTTAATATCCAACTTAATAAATTAAGAGAATAAACCCAAATAATATAAATGGAAGGGAATACAAATGAAAACAGAAGGGATGAAATAGAAAAGAAGAATAGAGAGAAATGACAAAGTCAGAAGTTGCTTCTTTTTTTTTTTTTTTTTTTTTTTTTTTTTGAGACGGAGTTTCGCTCTTGTTACCCAGGCTGGAGTGCAACGGCACGATCTCGGCTCACCGCAACCTCCGCCTCCTGGGTTCAAGCAATTCTCCTGCCTCAGCCTCCTGAGTAGCTGGGATTACAGGCACACACCACCATGCCCAGCTAATTTTTTGTATTTTTAGTAGAGACGGGGTTTCACCGTGTTGACCAGGATGGTCTCGATCTCTTGACCTCGTGATCCACCCGCCTTGGCCTCCCAAAGTGCTGGGATTACAGGCTTGAGCCACCGCGCCCGGCCAGAAGTTGCTTCTTTGAGAAAAGTAAACTAGACAAATCTTTAGTAAGATTTATTAAGAAAAAAGAGAAATCACAAAAATACACTAGGGATTAAAAGGATAACACAACTATAGAAGCAGCATAGATGGGTAAGTGAGCACTATGAATAACTTTATGCCAATATATTTAAAATGTGCACTAGATGGACACAATCGTAGAATAATATATAATCTTCCAAAACCAGTTAATGAAGAAATGAAAACTCTAAATAGTTCTATAAATTTGATAATTAAGAAGTATGCCCCCCATACTCACTCTCTCTCTCTCTCTCTCTCTCTCTCTCTCTCTCTCTCTCTCTCTCTCACATACACACACACAGAGAGAGAGAGAGAGAGAGCGCCCTAATGGTCTTATTGGCAAAATACCAAAATACAATGGCAACATTATTTCAATCTTATTGAAATATTTTCATGAAATTGAAAAATGGGCTAATTGCTGATTCATTCTGTGATAATTCTGATCTTAATACCAAAACCAAAGACTTAGTACAAAACCAGAAAATGATAGATCAGTCATACTCGGGAACGCTAATATAAAAAATCAGAAGGAACAGAAGGCACTGACTCTTCCTTCGCTTTGAAGAAATCAAACCAAAACATACAAAAGAATTATTGTTTAGTTTAAAACAATGTATTGTGAAGTGCTAACCCTTCTCTGTGGTTTAAAAATACTAGGTAATCAGAGTCATCAGGATGAATGATGGAGAAATTTTCATGAAGGAAGTGAGAATAGAACTTAGTTTTTAAAAATAAGCATTTTTTCTTCTCTTGGAAAGGAGATAGAAATATTCTAGGAAGGTTGGCGCATGTGGGGAAAAGTGAAGAAACCTGCCTGCCTGGAATGGAGGGTATGTTAGAGAAAATACTGAGAAATAAAGTTGGAGAGAAGGTGGTTAGTTACGGCCAATCAAGATTGAACACTTAATGTAACTAGAACAGGTGAGTTTGTAACTGATTGTCATCTCAGTAACTATGGATAGATGATGGGTGGACAGACAGACCAATGGCGAGGCAGATGAATAGATGGATTTAATATGCTATTTTGGTTGTTAGAACGGTAAAAATTTAAAGTTTCAGTTTGTCATAAATCTAACAGCTTTTTCAGAAGCTAAATTTAATGACAGTAAAAGAAAACCATTAAGCATGTGCAGAGTTCCTGCATGAAAACCAAATGTAAACCAAATACTACCTTCATCAACACCATCCTCTGTTTCTTTCTGACTTTTCTCTTCTGCATCTATATCGACTCGTTCCTCTGTACTGTTGCGAAGAGCCCAGCACAGGCGGTACAGCTGAACAGAAACCATACAAAAGTACATTAGTAATAGGCAGATGTTTGCAGTAATATTCTGGAATGGTATCTCTGTCTATTGTCTGGTTTTTAAAAAAATCAAAACACACAGGAGAATATAGATCACAAAGAAAAGGCTGCCTACCACACTCACTCACCAAAACACGCTAACCATTTTAAATTATTTCTGTTTTTTATTCTGGTTGCTATTCAGAACCTCAAATGATATACTTAAAAATACCTACTTCTGGATTTGTAATTTCAACAAAATTGAAGATTTAGCAAACCTATACTATACCCCAGCTTCATTCATTGTCCTTAACGTCCAACTGTTACTAGCTACATCATTATTTCCTTCAGTTTATCTAGTGGTTGCTTTTATGACTTTCAAACTATCTGTTTAAGTTCTTCTTCTGGATCAATCATATTTGGCTAGTATCTATATACTATTCTTGAATTCCAGATGGAATTAGTACCCCTACACGCCCCTTTTCCTAACCCGCCTCCAAACTTCTGTCAGCTATACCATTATTTTTAATTATTATGCTCATATAAATTTTATTATTTTCTGTAAATATATTAAGATTTCCATGCCCAATCTATATGTTGATTAAAAAATTTGAAAATAGGCCAGGCGTGGTGACTCATGCCTGTAATCCCAGCACTTTGGGAGGCTGAGGCAGGCAGATCACGAGGTCAAGAGACTAAGACCATCCTGGCCAACATAGTGAAACACCGTCTCCACTGAAATAAAAAAATTAGCTGGGTGTGGTGGTATGCACCTGTAGTCCCAGCTGCTCAGAAGGCTGAGGCAGGAGAATTGCTTGAACTTGGGAGGTGGAGGTTGCAGTGAGCCGAGATCAGACCACTGCACTCCAGCCTGGCGCCTGGCGACAGAGCAAGACTCTTGTCTCAAAATTTTTGAAAATTGAATTGATGCTGTATGTAACGATTGGACACAAGTAAATACCAGCCCTGGGTCATTCTAAGGAAATTGCTGCAAGTCTCTTTTTTGAAACGGAGTTTCTATCTTGTTGCCCAGCTGGAGTGCAATGGTGTGATCTCAGCTCACTGCAACCTCCGCCTCCTGGGCTCAAGCAATTCTCCTGCCTCAGCCTCCCAAGCAGATGGGATTACAGGTGACTGCCACCACACCCGGCTAATTTTTTATTTCTAGTAGAGTCAGGGTTTCACTGTGTTGGCCAGGCTGGTCTCGAACTCCTGACCTCAGGTGATCCACCAGCCTCAGCCTCCCAAAGTGCTGGGATGACTGGTGTGAGCCACTGCACCTGGCCTGTTCAATGGGTTTTAAACATTTAGAATATCATTCTAATTTATGCCTCACTTTAATTTGGCTCGTGACTTTCTTGTACAAATTTACCAGAATTTGTAATTGGTTTTATTGACATAACATGTGCCTTCACCTCCTCACTAAGATTCCTAATCATATCTTCATAAGCTCTTATTCAAAGGATTTCTTGTATTAGATCCACTTTCTTTGTTAAAAACTCTATTCTTGGAAGTCTTTCAATTTCTGTTTAACTTGCATTGAGTAATTTCTAGTTTTGCTTAAAGACTATCATCCTGGGATATCTCATTTCTGCACTTTTAGGCTAGGTTCACAACACTCTTCATGACTTTTTCTGAAATAACCATGATATTTACCAGTCCATTCTGAAAGTTACACCTCACAGCATGTTAATGAAACATAAACATAAATTACAAAATGGTCTCATTGGTCCTTCAGACAATATTTGTTTCCTAAAAATTAGTAATGAAATTGGCTATTTCCATTGGCAAATAAGAATTTAACCTATATATTTATTTTAAAACTATGCTGTGTTTTCTAGTGTTCTTTCATCTGACTCAATATTCAGTGTAAATATTTAGGAATTCCTGTGACGTGTCCTTGGTGAAACATTTTGAACTGTGCTGTATTTCAGGTTTCCCATCCACACATAATCCACTGGCCACTTCTCAAGAAAATATATAAACAAGCATTGCTTCTAAAATTATGAGTGATAAATACAAAATACATAAAGCTACACACGTTTAGTCATAAATTCAAACAACTTAAACAATATTAGCATATAAGTAGTATTTATATTTTTTAAATAATTAATATTTGCTGAGCCCCTATAGTGGCTCCACACTCGCTGAGATGCCTCTTGTTGAAAATCTTAGGTGAGTATGCTCTAAGATTTTTTTTTCTATGCTTCGACAAACATGTATATGCCTACATGTGTTTTATTTCAGAAAGTGCTAATATTCGTTATTATTATGCATATTTTTTTCCACTTAACCATATTATGAACATTTTTTTCAAGGCAAATAGTAGAGCTCCCTCGTGTTTCTAAACAGTTGCACAACATTCAATTGATTGTGATTATGTACTCATTCCCTTCATGATGAAATTTGGATTTTCTCCCAGTTATTTCCTGTTTGAAAACTTCTGCAGAGAAAATCCTTATACACATATTTTTCCTACTTGCACAAGTATTTGTATACAATAAGCTCCTAAAACTGGGATTGTTGATTCATAAGGTATAATAATTTAAAAATGGATAAATACTGCCCAATTGCTCTACTATAAATTATAAAATCTATGTACTCTCCAACAGTTGTGGACTGTGGGAATTTTCCCACAACATTAATGTTAAGCTCTAACAACATTAAATATTCACATTAAACATTTTTGCCAAGGTGAAAGGCAGAAGTGCATCTCATTATCTGTCCTTTCTTTTCCTGCTCCCTGGTGCCATGTACTTTCCCTCCATCTCTGTGCTAATCAGTGTTCATGCTGTATATGAAATCCCATTGGCCCAAACAGGCACAGCCCAGATGACAGCTGTGCTGTGAAGTCTTTCCCCGTATCTTAGGAAACACTAATTATTCTCTTCCTAGTGTCCTATGACAATATCGTAGATTTACTTCCCAACTACACTGTAAAGTTTACAAAATATAGTGTCCGTTGTCTAATTTCTGTTTAATTCACTGGTGCTTTGCACATACTAGGTGCAAATTGTTCTTTATTTAAATGACAGAATGATAATCTCTTAGGGTTCATCTAGTTCTAGAGGTGCAACGAAAACATTTCCTGGAACTCATACACTCATAAAATAAAAGCCAAAGAACTCATTATTATTATTATTGTTATTATTTGAGGCGGAGTCTTGCCCTGTTGCCCAGGCTGGAGTGCAATGGTGCAATCTCAGCTCACTGCAACCTCCGCCTCCTGGGTTCAAGTGATTCCCCTGCCTTGGTCTCCCGAGTAGCTGGGATTACAGACATACGCCACCATGCCTGAATAATTTTTTGTATCTTTAGAGACAAGTCTTCATCATGTTGGCCAGGCTGGTCTTGGACTCCTGAGCTTGTGATCTGCCCGCCTCAGCCTCCCAAAGTGTGGGATTACAGGTGCAAGCCACCGTGTCCAGCCAGAACTCTTAAAATGAGCTTATATCCATTACTCGTCACTCACATGTACATCAGGAATGGGTTTTGTTAAGAGGGAAATTCCCAGAATGACCAGCATGGACCCAAAGAAGAGAATGATGGAAAAGTACAGGTAGTGCACTCCACAGATAATCTTGGGACAGTTACTGGCAGCCAAGCAACTCCCTGTTCCATAAGCAAATTCTGTGATCATACGAATGAGGCCCATCACAAGTCCAACCATTAGACCCCAGAATGCTCCCTGCAAAAGAAGCAAGAAGAAAATCAGAGTGTTTAGAAACTATGAGAAGCTCATTCAAGTAAGTCATAATTATAGTCCTGCCTGCTTTCTCAGCTAAGGACCAGCAAATGGCTAACCTTGGGCACAAGGTTACCAAAGTCGAGAAAGTTGCAAATACACATGCTACCTAGTTGGATGCTGCTTTCCATGGTCCTGAACGGCACATACCACTGCACCATTGTTGATTCCCCAATACCAGGACACTACAGTCTACAATGACCCAAGCTGAAGTTTTCCTTGTCTTTTGTTTTATAGTTAGATCAAAACACTTGTGATTTATTTGATAAAATAAGAAGGATCAATTATGTTACACAGTTTCCAAAGCTGATATTAGGTAGTTTTGAGAGTTCTATGAAGTGCTTGATAATATTTCTGTAAGAAGTTGATGTGGATGGAAACATGTGTCCCTGTTCCTCTGTTCAGGATGTTATGCTTTAGAAAAGCAGTACTGCAGGGAGATTAATGGTATGAGCTTTGTATGGAGGAAAATCTAAGCCTGAATCCCAAGATCCCACTAAGTAACATGTGTAAAACACATAGATACTAATCCCTCTTCACCTTTTCCTCATCTAAAAATCATAATAGTAAGGCTAGTACTAAGGAACAATGAAAAGATTAAGGGTGCATGATCCACAATAATCAATTAATTACATATATCACAATAGCAGTGAACACATTTTGAATTCTTACTAGTGTGGTAGGTTTTCTTCTGAGAATTTAACATATTTTATTTCACTTAATCCTCACAACAATCTAACAGGATAGGTGCTATCATTATCTTCATTTTAGGGAGACTCAAGTAATTTGAGTCTCAATTCAAGTAATTTGCTTATGATTACAATACTATCAGGTGGTATAACCATGATTGGGCCCTTGCAGTCTGTCTCCCAAACATGTTCCTCAATTCTGCACCATGTGTGTATATAATATTTTGTAAGAAACATAAAAAGACTGTACTATGAATGTGTGCCCTATTCTTATATTTTAGTAAGGATCAGGAATTGTGGCTGATCTCAACTGAAATTAAGATGGGTCATGACTTGTATAAATAGGGTAGAAAGAATGTATTTTGATACCCCAGAGAAACAATTTTTTTCTCACTCCAGCAGGGAAAATTTTTTCGGTGTTCACTTACCTGTTCATTGACTCTTTTACAGAAGATGGCAAGCACATAGACAGCTGCAACTGGAGGCCCAAGGTAGCTAGAAATTGATTCTGTGTAATGGATTAGTTGTCCGTTTTGAGATACTTGTACCAGTGGGACCCACACAATGCTCACAACACTTAACAGAAGAAGGAATAGCCTGGGAAGAAAACAACGTAATTTAAACATTAAACAAAAGCATTATGTGCACTTTCATTGTGCTTTAGCTCTAGAGTTCACTCTTATTGCCCTTCATTGATTTTCCAAACAAAATCAAGGTCCTTCACCGTACATAAACCCATGCTGTGCTTAATGGTGATCTTTTAGTAAAATGCCAATAAAGCAATTACTTATCTATAATTAATCATAATAGCATCACCTATGAGATTAAATATCTATTCATAAAGTAGTTAAAATATCAGCAAGTGATTAATGACTCCAATGTACCACATGTAGTATATCAATCAGAAATAAATACCACACTATTTCTATTAACCAGCAATTATTTGTATGATAAAGCAGACTTCCATTGCTGTTCCTTTCCTAGCTTGCAGGGAGCAAAGTTGGTTTGCATAGTCTATCTCAGAATGCTGAGTGAATTGGCAAGAAATGCTAACTTGTACATTTTGCTGCTTGAGTACTACAGCAGGTAAAAAGCGTATTAAAGGCTCCTGTTGTCCAGAGAGCATGACTTCTTCACCTTTCTAAATTCCAGGGTTGTCTGTGCCTGTTGTGTGAATAAATGAACCAACATAATTTAGTAGACTGTGCCTAAAGGGCCATTGGTCTCTTGCTGCTCACACGAAACAGAGAAGCAGTTGTGGGATGAAGGAGTTCTGACGCCCAAATGTCTCACTTAAATGAGTCTGAAACACAAATGTCTCATTTAAATAGTACAAAATCATTCATCCTTGCAACAACTGGATGTAATAAAACATGGGAAGTCTTAGCATAATGCCTAAACCATAGTAAGGATTCGATAAATTACACTTACTCTTGTTAGTTTTTATTGCCATTGGAAAAGCAAATCACATGCTCCCCAACGCACCCAGTTCCAGTTGTTTCCTATCACATATAGAATAAAATTCGAAGTCTCTTTATGACTTAAATGGTCCTGCATGACCTCCCCTTGCCTCCAGGCACCTCTGACCCTGTTCTGTACTCTCCTGTTGGCTTCTTATGGACGGACCTCACTCCTGGTCGTCCTCAGACATATCACAAACATTACTATGGGAGGGATGCAGCCCTCACTGTTCCTTCCCCAGAGCACTATGGGCCTCCCTCCCACACTTCCTGCAGGCTCTGCTCAAATGCCACCTCCCCAGAGAGGACTCCCTGATTACCTGGATTTGGTTGCTTCAGTCCTTTCTTCCTGCTCTAATTGTCTTTCTGTCATTTCTGGTCACCTGAGGTGGCATACCTTTATTAATTGTCCATCTTCCTTACAAAGGTACATTCCATGAGGCAGGAATTTTAAAAACATACATGTTTTTTATGGAAAAGTCATTACTTTATCATTTAAGGAGGACGTGTGTCCAAGACCATATACCTATCAGTGGCACGACTGCATCTTGGGCCTCCTGAACACCAACCAGTACTTTTTCTACTGCGGGTACACTCCTGCCTTCCTGTACGCCCTCTCCTGCAGCGTTGGTCCAGAGTCAAGCTCTGGGCTAAGTGAGGCCCTTGGGTTTTTCCCCAAGTGTTTAATTTACTAAAGCTATTGTTACTGTCACCAACAAAGCACATTCTTTTAAATAGTTGGTCAGCTTCTCTTGATGTCAGTTTCTTTAGACACATTCTGATACCTTACTACAGTGGAACACCACAGAGAAATAAAATGATTACACTACAGCTACACATAGCAACACGGCTGAATGTTGCAAACATAACTTGAGCAAAAGAAGCCATATTTTGGTCAACTGTGGTGGCTCACGCCTATAATCCCAGCACTTCGGGAGGCTGAGGCAGGGCGGACCACGAGATTAAGAGATCGAAACCATCCTGGCAAACATGGTGAAACCCCCTCTCTACTAAAAATACAAAAATTAGCTGGGTGTGGTGGCGCATGCCCGTAATCCCAGCTATTGGGGAGGCTGAGGCAGGAGAATCGCTTGAACCCAGGAGGCAGGGGTTGCAGTAAGCCGAGATTGTGCCACTGCACTCCAGCCTGGCAACAGAGCAAGACTGCATCCAAAAAAAAAAAAAAAAGCAAACCATATTTCAAGGCAGGTGTCCCCAAACTATGGCCTGCAGGCCGCATGCGGCCCCCTGAGGCCATTAATCTGGCCCCCCGCCGCACTTCAGGAAGGGGCACCTCTTTCATTGGTGGTCAGTGAGAGGAGCACAGTATGTGGCGGCCCTCCAACGGTCTGAGGGCCAGTGAACTGGCCCCCTGTGTAAAAAGTTTGGGAACGCCTCTTTCAAGGGATACAGATTGACTTATTCTATATATAATAGCCTGAAGTTGGAAAAGACTAAACTATAGCATCACCAGTCACAGTACTTAGCTTTAAATTGATGTGGCCCAGGAGGAACTTCTGGGTGCTAGTAATTTTCATGTCTTGACTTGATTGATGGTTACATGAGTCCTCATTTTGCAACACCTCTCTGAGCTGTGCATCCATGTGTTAACTGTTTTCTGTATGTATGCTGTACTTTGATTTTTAAGAACATTTTACAAAATGCTATGGTGGGCCAGGTGTGGTGGCTCATGCCTGTAAACTTTGGGAGGCCAAGGTGGATGGATCACCTAAGGTCAGGAATTTGAAACCAGCCTGGCCAACATGGTGAAACCCTGTCTTTACTAAAAATGCAAAAAAATTAGCTAGGTGTGGTGGCAGGCGTCTGTAATCCCAGTTACTCAGGAGGCTGAGGCAGGAGATTCACTTGAACCTGGGAGGTGGAGGTTGCAGTGAGCTGGGAGCAAGCCATTGCACTCCAGCCTGGGCAACAAGAGTGAAACTTTGTCTCAAAAAACAAAAAAATGCTATAACAATATAGGGTCTACCCGAAAATTGTGAAAAGGAAAAAGGAGACTCTGGTACCCATTTTTCCTCTTGTTTTCTTCCATCTAACTGCCACTGTCTTCAAGGCCCCCAGGCTGCTCAGGATCCCTTGGTTTGACTTAACTCTCTTAAGTATCCTCTTGGAATGAGTTCCTTCCCTGTTCCTTTGTAACACAGCCCAGTCGTTAATGAATGCGACTGATAAACTCCTCTTTGTTCATGTGTGGAGGACGTAATCCATGACCTCCATGTGATATACATGGAAACTGCTAGAGACAATGCGTTTACCTATCAGAGTAGGTGGGAATTTTACAACCCATTAAAACACTGGTGGAGTTTTGTGAAGATGTTGATTCAGGGGGTCATGTGAGGAGAGGAAGAAATAAGGGCCCATGAAAAGCATTTGAAAGACTGAAAAATTATTTCATTTAAAGGAATGATCATTTCATTTAAACTGGTAGAGACAGTGCATTTACCTTTCAGAGTAGGTGGGAATTTTACACCCCATTAAAACACTGGTGGGGTTTTTTGAAGATGTTGATCGGGGGGTTATGTCAGGCGGGGAAGAAATAAGGACCCATGAAAAGCATTTGAAAGACTGAAAAATTAATTATTTCATTTAAAGGAATGGTCCAGATTTTCGTGTCTGGAAAGTGCTCACTTGAATTCAGTGTACTCCAATGTCTCTTCTCCCCAAGACACTATGATTACTTTCACCAAAGGCAAGGGAACTCTAGCTTACTTCTGCATACTTCTTCAGAGGATTCTAGATGGGAACCAGGGTTCACTCACCGTCCAACTATCAGGAGCTCTTTCTCTGATGCTTGCTTCCGCACCTTGGTGTAGAGGTCAATGGTGAAGAGGGTGCTGGCGCTGTTGAAGATGGAGGTCAGGGAGCTCATGAGAGAGGCCAGCATGACTGAAAGCATCAGGCCTCGCAGTCCTGGAGCCAGGAGAGAGTACAAGCACTGGTTAGCAGCTGGACACTGCCTTGCTAAACCAGAGAGTGTTCAAAGATAAAAGCATCATCTGGAACATAGGTTAACTGATGTCCTTCTCAATACTCATCAGCATGTGGAGTTTCCTGCATGTTTCCTGGTTACCTGAGAATAATCCAGTATAATTAAGTCAGGCACAGAAAGACAAACATTATATGTTCTCATTTACTTATGCCATCTAAAAATCAAAAACAAACTCGTGGATATAGAGAGTAGAAGGATAGTTACTAGAGGCTGGGAAGGGTAGTGGGAGACTAGAGGTGGCAGTGGGGATGGTTAATGGGTACAAATAAAAGAGAGTAAGACCTGCTATTTGATAGCACAACTGGGTGACTATAATCAATAATGACTTAATTGTACATTCTAAAATAAAGAGTGTAATTGAATCGTTTGCAACTCAAAAAATAAATGCTTGAGGGGATGGATCGAAGCAAAAATAATTTTAGTCCCAAATGTGAACTTAGAGATCATCTTCTGGAACCTAGTTTTAGAAGAGAAGAATCAACATCACACCATCTTTCTTAGGGTAGGGAATCTTGGCCTCCTGAAAACTTAAGAGAACTGGAGAGGAAGAAATCCAGTAGGTGGTTTTGCTAAAGAAGTCTTTGGAGTGGCGAAGCCAAGAGTTTTCAGCCATGATGGGAACTTCATCCTCCAGTTCCCTCTGCCCATCAGTAATGGCCCTAAGCCTCCCAGGACAGAGTGTAAATGGGGAGTATGTGGTATCATGCTTGTGGGCCCTGGTCCCTCCCTCCCTCCCTCCCATGTGTCATGGTTGAGGAAGGTAGCAGAAGCGTAGCCAGCTCTTGATGAGCCTAAGGTACGAGACCACCTGGTCAAGTCCTGAGCTCTGTACCCTGTTCCATTTCTGTTCACCATAGCAATGATCGCCTTCTGGCATCCTAATTATTTGCATATTGTATATGTGTGATTTGTTTTCTATCTCACACTAGTAGATTGTGAGTTCCAAGAGGCAGGGGACTTTGTGCCTACTCCACTAATGTTTTATTAGCACCAAAGCATTTCCTGGCACTTAATAGGCACTCAATCAATAGTTGCAGGTTATAGATTGAGATCTATTATTTGATTATCACTAGCCCCCGAAAAAGCAGGATAAATAGTTTACCTCTAGGCCTTGTGTTTATAAGTTTATGACTTAGGCAATTCTTTTATTGACAAATGGATTATTTAACTGTTCTTTGTTGCCTCAGAAGACAATCTTGAATCTGAAGGAGTAAGAATTTTTATAACAGTAATTGTACCTGTTTCATCTCTGAAATTTTCAGGCCTAGCGCAGGGCTGGTAGCCTATGGAAGGTGCTCAAGAAAGAGTCTGATGAGTTGGATTGAATTAATGGAAGGTGGAAGAATTGTACCACAACCCTTCCTCGGGGCTGTCCCAGAAGGGACATTTTCCTACCTTGGGGCATCAGTTCCAGCACCATTGTTGCGTATGCGTAGTTAGTGCAGCCGACCTCAACACCACAGTATTTCACGCATTCGGAAGGTACCACACATGCTACCTTATCTGAGGAAGGGATTCAGAAGCAAGTCCAGTGAGACCCAAATAGGCACAACCAATAAAAGTTATAAGATCATAAGGAAGAAAAGACATTTGCCTGGAAACTGGAGATTCAACTTTGAACTCCATACCATAGATCCGGTACCTCTATAGAACACAACCCTAAGTATCTCATCCCTGTAGCCTCTTGCACTGACCCATGGGACAGGGGCCCCCTTGGAATGTGGCCTAGCAAGAGCAGTTGAGCAAAGAGAGGGAGTGGACTCCAACCTCCGGGAAAACAGCAAAAGAAGAAATTCTTACAGAAACACACAACTCTAGAGATTGGCAACAACAGGAAGTTAGGTCCTGTGTGCAGTCACATTTAGCCTAGTATCTTTCACCTGCATCTAAGAAGAGGCATCGCTTGTGACAGTCAGTTGGGTGACTGTACCATGTGTGTTGATGCCTCACCTCTGTGGCAGTTGCACAATACCTTGATGATTTTTTATTTTTGCTTAAACAACATTACGACAACAGACAGGAAGAATTGATAAAGAATCACCCAGAATAGTAACATCTCAGCATGGTAGCTTCTTTTCATTCCTTCCTAATCCTTTTCCATAGAGAAATATCTTTTTTGTATAACTATTGTAGTTGTTGAGACATTATTTTGCAAGTTTCTTTTTATATTTAATATCATAACCTCAGTATTTTCCCAAGTTTTGAGATACTCTTCAGTCTCCTGTTTCCATAACGGAGGTGCACGGTAAAATTTCTTTGGCCATTCCCCACTAATGAGATACTTAGACTTTTTTAAGAGATGGGGTCTTGCTCTGTCACCCAAGCTGTAGTGAAATGGTGCAATCATAGTTCACTGTAGCCTTGAACTCCTGGGCTCAAGCAATCCTCCTGCCTCAGCCTCCCAAACAGCTAGGACTACAGGAACACATCACTATGCTTAGATATTTTATTTTTTATTTTTATTTTTTTAGAGATGGGATCTTGCTGTATTGCTCAAGCTAGTCTCAAAATCCTGGCCTCAAGCGATTCTCCTGCCTCAGCCTATGTTTATAAGAGTAAAGAGGAGCCAACCCAAATGCCCATCAATGATAGACTGGACAGGGAAAATGTGGCACATATACACCATGAAATATTATGCAGCCATCAAAAATGCTGAGTTCATGTCCTTTGTAGGGACATAGATGAACCTGGAAACCATCATTCTCAGCAAACTGACACAAGAACAGAAAATCAAACACTGCATGTTCTCACTCATAGGCAAGTGTTGAACAATGAGAACACATGGACACCAGGAGGGGAGCATCACACACTGGGGTCTGTCGGAGAAATAGGGGAGGGACAGCAGCGTGTGGGGAGTTGGGGAGAGAGAGCATGGGGAGAAATGCCAGATACAGGTGATGGCGGGGAGGAAGGCAGCAAATCACACTGCCGTGTGTGTACCAATGCAACAATCTTGCATGTTCTTCACATGTACCCCAAAACCTAAAATGCAGTAAAAAAAATTTAAAAAATAAAAAAGAATGCTCACACCTCAGCCAGGTGAGAGCATTCTTTACTCATAAACATTACAAAGCTGCGATAAGAGGTGATGTTCACTTGACAAGATTTCAGGGAAATCAACTGATGTCTAGTTCAGAAAACATGAAGTGGATTCAGTATTATCTGATGGATTACCCCAATAAAAATGAGTCCTCGATTAGCCAAGAAAGATTTGGTTATATTTCCTTAGTTTTCATAATAAAAAAAAGGAAGTTGAATTTTTTAAAGGAAGATTTTCAACACTAGCGGTTATTCTCAGCTGAGTCAGAAATTTACATATCCTCAACCTGATTCCAAAGCAGTGAAAATTGATTCAGTTCTCCAGTTTTCTCAGAAAGACAAAGACATCAGAGATGTCACCAGATTCAGCCAGTACAACTCACTTGACTCAAATTAACCCAGTTCTACCTCATCCTGCAGTGTCGTTTTGCCATATTCGCTGGGCTTCCTTAAATCTAAGCATCTCATGAAAACAGAACTCATAGACTCACATGTCTACCAGACAGGCAGACGGTATGAAAAGAATAAAGGAATAGAATGTCCAATGTGCCAAATTGTCCTGCCTCCAGCTGCTAAGAAAGCTGTTCCCTTCACCTGGAATTCTGCTTTTCCTCCCATCCAGAATGGATTTTCTCAATGTTCTATGACATTTTAAAAAGACTTCTCAGAATTCAAGCATAAAAAAGAGAGAATATACAGATTCAGGGCTCACCTGTGTACAGAATGCGGCTGATCATCCCTGGCATCACCATGAGGAACAAGGGCAGCAGCTTCAGGTAAGCGCACACGATACAAGCAGCCTTCACATGAGACATGTCCTTGCCACACAGGCAGCGCTGCACAATGACCTGCCAGGAAAACGTGACACATTCATGAAACAACCCCGGGATGATTTCAAAGGTAGTGAGCCTTGGAATCATTCACCCTTTCCAGTGTTTGTTTCAGTAAGAAATGATGTGGATCAGTATACCAAAGAGCTGTTTGCACTCCTGTGTTCATTGCAGCACTACTCACAACAGCCAACATATGGAATCAACCTGAGAGTCCATCAGCAGATGAAGGGATAAAGAAAATGTGCATAAAACGCAATGCAAAACCATTCAGCCATATGTAACAATGAAGTCCTGTCATTTGCAGTAGCATGGATGGAGCTGGAGGTCATTACATTAAGTGAAAAATAAGCCAGGCACAGAAAGACAAATATCACACATTCTCCCTGATATGTGGGAGCTAAACAAGTAGATCTTATGGAGGTAGAGAATATAATGGTGGTTGCCAGAGGCTGGGAAAGGGAGGCAGGGCATAAGGAGAAGTTGGTTCACTGGTACAAACATATAGTTAGAAGAAGTGCTCTCTAGTGTTTCATAGTAAAATAGTGTGACTACAGTTAATGATAATTGATTAAATATTTCAAAATAGCTGGAAGAGAAGAACTGTAATGTTAACACAATGAAAAGATTAAGAGTTGAGGTAATGAACATCCCAATAACCCTGATTTGATAATTATACATTGTATACATGCATTCTGTTGTATACCTGATCTTGGAATCAGGTTGTTTGAGAATATGTGAATTTCTGAATCAGCTGAGAGTAACTGCATGAATACTTGCATGAAAATATCACATGTACCCCGCAAAATATTATATATAAACCACCATAATATATATGTATATGATACATATGTAACTATATATAGATATGTATCTATGTATGATACATATACAACTGTGATATATGTGTATATATAGATCTTTATTATATATATCATGGTTGTTTATCATATTTTGGTGGTACATGTGGTATTTTAATACATGTATACAATGTGTAATGATCAGTGTCTAATAATGTGCTTTGAAGTTATGATCAGGGTTTGAATCTTCATTCCTTTTGCATAGTATTTGAGCTCTGTGAGTCTCAGGTTTGTCATCTCGAAAATACGGTTATCTGTTCAGGACTTTGTTAATATTTAGTGTGATGTATGTAAGACCCTTGGTACACAGAAATCGATACACATTAGCTACTATTAAAATATATCCACACTTCACAGGCTGCAATGCAACAACAGTAGTGAAACCATGCCCCAAAGAATTAAAGAAACAGTGACTAAATTCTTAAGCCTACAGGATAGCCGATAACAACAGCAACAACAACAACAACAAAACCAACTTGGCTGGGTACAGAGGCTCACGCCTGCAATCTCAGCACTTTGGGAGGCTGAGGTGAGTGGATCACCTGAGGTCAGGAGTTCAAGACAAGCCTGGCCAACATGGGGAAACCCCGTTTCTACTGAAAATACAAAAACTAGCCAGGTGTGGTGATGCACACCTATAATTCCAGCTACTCGGGAGGCTGAGGCAGGAGAATCACTTGAACCAGGAAGGTGGAGGCTGCAGTAAGCCGAGATTGCACCACTGTACTCCAGCCTGGGTGACAGAGCAAAAGACTCTGTCTCAAAAAAAGAAAAGAAAAAAAAAAGGAAACAACTTATAGAAACACTGAAACTCATCCACTTGTGAGATCAAGAAAAAAATGGCTGAAATCGGCTGGGACTAAAATGGCCAACTGAAGTCTGTGCAGAGCAAGGTTGCCGAAGTAACAGCCTGAATTTCCACTGCATGTTTCATATGAACTCCTCCTGAATTTGCATATGCAACCCACAAGGTAGCATGAAAAGATAACTGGACATGCCCAAGGTCTTTCCAGACCTTCCCTTTCCTTCCACCAATCACCTGCTGATCTCAGAATCCACCCTTTGAACCTTTTTAAATAAAAATAATACCTTGAAGCCAGCAGGAGACAGATTTGAGCTCGACTGCTGTCTGCTTGTAAGTCTACTTGTGATAAAAAGCTTTACTTTAATCAAAAACACAGTGTTACAGTACTGGCTTCTAGTGCATCAGGCAGTGAGTTCCTTTTGCTTGATAACAGCAAGTGATGTGCCAGGTACAAAGCTGTCACTACTGACACCACCATAACTTGTGGTTTAATTCATGTCTTTCATATCATAGGCATCATTAGTATCTCCCTATTGTTATGGGGCAATTAACTCCTTGGCAAGTCAAGTTAGTTGTCAGGAAACACCAGGGTCAAGTGGCCATTGGAAGAAAACACTGAGACACTGATTCCTAGATGTCTTCAGAGTATTCTGAACCTTCACCTGGTTATTAATCCAATATAAGAGTCCTGGAAAAAATAATGCAGAGAACTTCAGAATTCCTACTTATGTTATGCAATCTCTTAACTAAGAATCTGGTAGCAAAGTAGGATGTCTACCCATAATGTCATAACTTGGTATTTTTTCTGACTTCTCAAGGATTGTCAGAAAATAGAGATGCCTTTTTCTGCATAATTCTCTTTGGAGAAGCAATCCATTAAGGATAGCAGTGGTGTCATTCGGTGCTGGGGGAGCAGACAGCATTTTTAGACAAAGGTGCTAGAGGTACAGCACAAATCACAGGTGAGCAGGAGAACCCTGTCAGCAGTTGAGCAGGACCAGCATCAGATCTAAGGGGAAGGTGAGGCCACTTGCAGGAGGCAAGCTAGGGAGTCAGAGAGGAAATATACATGATAAAGATGGTTCCACGTGTGAATGATGACGTTATGCATTCTTTGGTAGATATTTTGGTAAACCTATTACACAGAGAAAAATAAAACTCTGACCACTGATTCACACCAGGCTAAAAATTGTGAAATTATGAGCTTGACATTGACAGAGATTCTTCAGGAAGAAGGAAACTTCAAAAAACAAAAACTTAGGTGATATGAAAAATAATACTCAGAAAACAGACAAAATAAGATAGCATCGTTGAAGTTGTAAACACAAAGGCAGAAAAAGTCCAGGAAAAAGTGGAGAAAGTCTTCTAGAAGATAGAGCAGAAAGACCAAGAGATGGAAAATAGGAAGAAAAGGTGAGAACGGCAGAGAACCAGCTGAGGAAGGCCGACACCCAAACAAAGAAGGTCTCAAAAGGAAAAAAAAAAAGGAAGAAATCATAGAATACCCTCAAATGTATCTAAGACATACATTAACAGACTAAGCAAGCTCACAATTATAGATCCACACAATAGAGCATTGTGGAGAAATTTCAGAATACTGAGGACTGAGGAACTGCCAGCTTCCAGAGAGAAAGACACAGTCATATCCAAAGGATCAAGAATGACTTCAGAGCCAGGCACGGTGGCTTATGCCTGTAATCCCAGCACTTTGGGAAGCTGAGGCAGGAGGATCGCTTGAGGTCAGGAGCTTAAGACCAGCCTGGTCAACACTGTGAAATGTCATCTCTACTAAAAAATATAGAAATTGGCTGGGCGCAGTGGCTCATGCCTGTAATCCCAGCACTTTGGGAGGCTGAGGCAGGCAGAATCAGGAGGTCAAGAGATTGAGATGATCCTGGCCAATATGATGGAACCCCATTCCTACTAAAAAATACAAAAATTAGCTGAGTGTGGTGGTGCACACCTGTAGTCCCAGCTACTCGGGAGGCTGAGGCAGGAGAATTGCCTGAACCCGGGAGGCAGAGGTTGCAGTGAGCTGAGATCATGCCACTGCACTCCAGCCTGGCACCTGGCAACAGAGCAAGACTGTGTCTCAAAAAAAATTTTTTTTTAATTAAATTTAGGGTTGGGTGGTGGCATGCACCTGAAGTCCCAGCTACAGAGGAGGTTGAAGCAAAAAGAATCTCTTGAACCTGGGAGGCAGAGGTTACAGTAAGCCAAGATTGTGTCATTGCACTCCAGCCTGGGTGACAGAGCAAGACTCATCTCAAAAAAATAAATAAATAAAAATAAAAAGACTTGAAGCTTCTCCACAGTGATGGTGAAATCCAGAAGACAGTGAGTCTATGACTCTGAGAAACTATTTCCAGCATAGGACTGAATACATGAACAAACGATCGATCAAGGAAAGGTTAGAGTGAAGACAATTTCAAATATGCTAATTCACAATATTTACCTCCTAGGAGGCCTAGCTCAGGAAGATACTAAAGGTTCTGATTTGCCCTGAAAGACAGAATAAACTAAGAAGACAGCAGGCGATACTGGAAAAAGAAATAAGCTGAGTAAGGCAAAAATGAATTCCCAAAGATGGTAGTGAAGGGCTCAGTGGATAAGGTTGGACACCAAACAGAAGGAGCGCTGGCAGACTGAGAGGGCAGGCTCCAAGAGAACCTTTCATTCAATGAGTAATAAGTAGCAAGAAAATTCAAAATGAAAAATTAAGAATTGGCCAGATGCGGTGGCTCACACCTGTAATCTCAGCACGTTGGGAGGCCAAGACAGAAGGATTGCCTGAGTTCAGGAGTTTGAGACCAGCCTAGGCAACATAGTAAGAGCCTGTCTCTATTTGGAAAATAATATTTTTAAAAAAGAAAGAAAAGAAAGACAAATTAAAATTATTCCAGGAACAAGAAAAAGCTAAGGCAAAATCGGGCACTGTTCATCACGTGGTTCAGCTGTGAATTACATTTAGGTAGTCACAGAAATGGTGGCACTGAATGCTGATCTCTTCAAAATTGTTATTGACAGCTATTGGGAGGATGGGGAAATAGGTGTGCTTGCATGGGATTAAGAAGGGAAGGTTGAAGCCGGGCGCGGTGGCTCAAGCCTGTAATCCCAGCACTTTGGGAGGCTGAGGCGGGTGGATCACGAGGTCAGGAGATCGAGACCATCCTGGTCAACACGGTGAAACCCCGTCTCTACTTAAAATACAAAAAATTAGCTGGGCATGGTGGCGCGTGCCTGTAATCCCAGCTACTGAGGAGGCTGAGGCAGGAGAATTGCCTGAACCCAGGAGGCGGAGGTTGCGGTGAGCCGAGATCGCGCCATTGCACTCCAGCCTGGGTAACAAAAGCGAAACTCCGTCTCAAAAAAAAAAAAAAAAAAAGAAGGGAAGGTTGAAGGACAGCTAAACTCATCCTTCATCATAGGGAAGCCACCGATAAAATCCTAAAACCAAGAGGGAGCAACATAAACATTTATCTGAATCACTTGGGGATCAAGTTAATAAGCAGACTCCAATTCAAAGGTCTAGATAGGGTTGTAGTTAGTTTATTCCTAGTGAGCTCCAAGGTGATGTCCATGCTGATGGCTCACAGACTGCACATTGAGCACAAGGATCTAGGAAACAGAAATAAATGCCAAAACACTCACTTTAAAAACCTGAAAGCATTTGCCTCTAAAGTATAAGAAATAGGGTAGAAAACAGGGAGCCATGCAGCTATTTTTAAATAGGCTTTGTAGAAGTGTTTGACTCTTTAAGCTGGGCATGGGGCTCACCCCTGTAATCCCCAGCACCAAGGTCAGGTAGGTGTTCAAAACCAGCCTGGCCAACATGGTGAAACCCCATCTCTACTGGAAATAAAAAAATTAGCCGGGTGTGGTGGCTCATGCCTGTAATCCCAGATACTTGGGAGGCTGAGGCGGAAGAATTGCTTGAAGCTGGGAGGCAGAGGTTGCAGTGAGCTGTGGTCATGCCACTGCACTCCAGCCTGGGTGACAGAGTGAGTGAGACTTCATCTCAAAAAACAACGAAGAATTGTTTGACTCTTTAAATGATATGTGTGCAAAATAGAAACTAGATATGTTTCTATGAGACAAGAAAGAACAAGAAACACATAAACACATGCCCACACAAACACATACACTTCACCTGATTTGTGCACCAGTACCACAAAGCTGTAATGGGCGTTCCAAATACAATTCCTGGCCATGGAATATCCCCAGTGACAGGATCTCGGAAGATGTGGAAGGAGTCCTCCCGAGGTGTGTAGCACCTGGCATTGATTGTCAAGTTGTCCCCCTTGACTACGGACGGGATGGCATTCATGTACTTCTCGGTAAAGCTTTCGTAACCTCCAACTTCGTTAAATGCTGAAAAGGTGTCAGAGTAAAATGAGATGTCTTACTGAAATCTAAGACGTCCAATGTTTATGGTGACTATTTTTTGGTGAAAGTACACAAGCACCTCCTATCAGCCCAGTCGAATCCTCAGTGGTCTTCTCTCAGGTCCATGTCTTTCTGGTACCGCCACTGGCATTGGCCATGCTATCAGATTGACTTTCACAAAGTACACAAAGCAAATAACTATGACTTGTCTTCCTATATTGCTCTTTGAAGTTTTGAGTTAGTGTCTCTTTTAAGATAAAAATGAAGCTGTTATCCAACAGGCTGACCCTGATGTATCCCAACCATTTAAGAGCGTAAGCAAACTGGAAGGGTGAGCTAAGAAGGTGAGCCTCATAGAATCAGCCATCAGAAAGCCCCAGCTCCTCCGAAAAGAGCAGGAGCCAAAGGCCTCTCTTCTTGACCCAGAGTTTGGCTCTTCTGATCTTAACATGCAATCTCGTTTTCTGATGCAACACAAATTTTGCCTGTTACAATAAAAAATTAGAAAGATAATGAGCAGAAATTGGGGGTGACAGGTTAGACATGAAAAGTGAAAATGATGAGACTCAGCCTGTTTGCATCTAGAAAGGCTAATCAGGTGCAGAAGAGAATAGTATTTGCTCTTAGAAAGCTGAGCTCAGGCATCTGGGGTCCCTTAGTATAGCTTTAAGTGATGAAAAATTCATCAGGGGATTATACAGTTGCAGGGTTGAGTTAACATTAATTTGCTTGATTATTTAGCTAAAGGCCTACTATATGAAAAACACTGTGCTGGGATCATGTGCAAAATAAATGTGCAAGGCAGGAACTTAGCCGAGTGGAGGGTACAGACAATACAAGGAAGTTGCTTTGATTAGATAAATATGGTTTGCAACAAAAATACATAGGAGACCCTAGGAGATGAGAGTCTCCCTCTTCATCCTAAAGATGGGAGAATTGAGGCCTAGAGACCATGATCCCAGGGAGTGCATCACTGAGGCCAGAAACCAAAGCACCGTGAATAAGACCAGCACAGAAGTTCTGGGAAACTGAATAGAAAGTACACAAAGAATTGATGCTAACAACCTCTGGAGTAGCACTGTGCAGTGATAGAACTGTCCTGTATTTATGCCGTCCTGTATGGTAGCCACTAGCCATATTGTACACCTGAAATAGGGCTAGGGAAATAAGCAACAGTTTTTAGTTTTCAGTAGCCATATGTAGCTAGAGGCATTTATATTGGTTTAAAAACACCAACTGTCATTGCATATTTATTGTCTTTGTAGTTCTTTGAGTTTTTGCTACATGTACCTACAAGCTGTGTGATTAGATACATGCACATTCAGGATCATTGCATTCAGTGTAGCTTGAGTGGGCAGAGCATGCTGACAGGACAGGGAAGAGACAGTTACTTTCACCCTATATCCTTTTTACTGTGTTCATGGATTTCCTATGCAAAGATAGATACCATAGTAAGAGAAAACAAAAATTGGCAAGCTGTAAATAAATCAATATTGTTTGATGGCAATGAACTGATACTATAAAATGAGCATTATGAAGAAAAAGCCAACCTATATTTATGTACTGTAATAATGTATTATAATAGATTTTCATACAGAATAGTCACAATGAGGTTATGAATGTTTTGGATAAAAATCCACTACAATACATTGTTGGAATACACAGACATAGGTTGTGTATTATTCAGTTGAACTAATATTCAGTTCTCAGATTTTTTCCTACTGTTAAATCCTTCATTTCATAAAAATTCTATGTAAATGAAAGGTTTCCAGACTTTGAATCTAATGCACAAATGCTTCTGTAAAATTATCAACCCAGTGGTACTGATTTTGTCTGTCCTTAACACAGAGAAATTAAGGTTAAATGAGATACCTTATCTAAGCGATGATTTTTAAAAGAAAGTAATGTTCTCCTCCTCCCCTACCCATTTCCTCATGCTGAGATAATAAAGAAAGAAGTCAGGCAGGGATTTCAGTGATGGGGATTATATAAACGACTGGAAAATGTGCCCAGATGGCACTGGAAGGCATCCCAATAAAGAGCAGACAGACCGAACAGAAACAAGTCCCATGATTTCCAGGCCCTGGGCACTGCACACAGGGTTCTCACTTACCAAACGCCATGAGAATAAAAGAGCCAATCAGCATGATGATAGTCTGGAGGGTGTCTGTGTAAATCACCGAGGCCAAGCCCCCTGGTGAGAGAAAAGAACCAGGACATTTTATCCGTGTGTCCTCATGTATTTACTACCTTCACCACTAGGTTCTTCTCCACCCAGAACCCTGAAAATGACGCAGCAGAAGATATCTAAATCTCCTGGGTGAGCCACAAGCTTGTCCTGGCATCATGATCTCCTCAGCATTGGTTCTACTTCTCATGCCTTGCTCTGATTAAGTTTCTGTGAATTACTGTGAAATTTCATCTTTGTGTGAGTTTTGGATATTAAGTAGGGGAAAAGGCAGCACTTTAATACCATGAAGGTTTCTCTTAACAATCCCTCAGTTGACCCCCATTCAGCACAGTGCACCTCTTCTAAAATATCCAGCAAAACCACTTTGGCTCTAGTGCCGGAACATAACATTGTTTCATTAATTCAATACCAGATACAGTTTCTGTGTTTTGTTTTTTGCTATAGTGAAAAAAAAAAAAAAAACAAACAAAACCAAAACTCTTTTCCAATTCTAGACTAAGTAGGCTGTCGGTCAACAAGATATTCCCTTTATGAGAGTGTCATGGGAAAACAAGATGACTCCTGAAAACTCACGCCTTTATCTCTCCCTTATTCTGAAACATGCTCTGTGAAAGTTTTCTATTCCAGAATAGAGACACTTATGCCAAACCCTAATGAAATGGGGCTGGGAGGCCATGTAGGTAGGCCCTCATACACCTATGCCTGTAACAGGAACTGTTGCAAGACATAATCCCAGCTAGAACTTTTTGGTTAAGCCACTTCTGTGAAGACTGTCTCCTAGCAACAGCCAATGCCACCAATGAACAAATACCACCTCCTGCAATAAGCAGGTGAAACGATCACCTTTATTTCAGAACAGCTTATGTGCATTCTCCCTCTCTGTCTTTATGAGTCTCCCCTTGCCCCAACCCCCTTGGAAGTGCCTATGGTCTGCCATAGCACATGTATCCTGGTTTGCAAACCCTCACTATTCCTGAAGAAACACCTCATTTTGGAGAGTTGCTTATTTTAGGTTGACAGTTCAAATGCACCAAAATGGCCCCAAAATTGTCCTAGCTGGTATTTTTCCTTAGGTTTTCCAACTCAGCTGGTATTGTTTAATTTTTATAAGTTAATATACATGAGAAGCATATCAACATACCTGGTTCATGAGGGCCTGCTTTGACTATTACCACCCACCATCTCCTGCCAGCAATCCAGTGCCCCAGATTTCCTCTTTCAACTATGCCATTCACGGCCATGGCCATGCCCTGGCATCCTAGTGTTCATTTGAACCTCACCTTGCATTTGCCAGTCTCCTATCTGAGCTGCTGTTTCCTTGTGGATGATACACTGAATTCTAAGTGCCAATCTGGGTACCAAACTCATAGTTGAACCAAATTACCTGTTTTATATGCTCTAGTTGTGTTTCTGGTGCTGTGCTTGACTCACATAGTGGGAATGAAATGGTGTCTTTACCTCGGCATTGACACAGCTAACGCCGAGAATGCTGTGGGTTGGGCTCAGCAGAAGACACCCTGAGTGAACAAAATATCCAACATACTCACCGGTGATGGTATAAACAGCAGTGATAGCCAAGAGGATGAAGATTGCCAGGTAAAGGTCCAATCCCAAGGCCAGCTGGATGAATATGGCTCCAGAAAATATATCTGACTAAAAAGGGAACAGTCAGGATGAGAAGGAATCATGCATTTCAGGCCACTGGTTCCTCTGCTCCAGTGTCCACTCTTCTCAACCCTTCTTTTCCTGGTAGACTCCTACTTATCTTTCAGGAATCCACTGAGACGGCCCCAGAGTAATACCTTTCATAAAGCCTCAAAAAACAATTTTCACTATCTTAACTCTCTTCTATATTCTCATAGAAGTTAGTTCATTGCTCAGTTGAGGTGCTTTTTAAATGAGGTGACATGTCCTGAGAACTTTTTCTGTATCGTGAGGCTTAGAGAAGCTGAGTAATTGCTTATAGAAAGCCCCTCGACTGTGATGGAGGATATATTCTATTGTGTGTGTTTCACATACTATAAAATTTATTAATGGCAAAAACTGCAATTACTTTTGCAACAACCTAATATATTGGATAGAAAATATATACAAAAATAGCCTGGGTGTGGTGACTCACGCCTGTAGTCCCAGCACTTTGGGAGGCCGAGGGAGCCGGATCACAAGGTCAAGAGATTGAGACCATCCTAGCCAACATGGTAAACCTCTGTCTCTACTAAAAATACAAAAATTAATTTGGTGGCGTGTGCCTGTAGCTACTCGAGAGGCTGAGGCAGGAGAATCACTTGAACCTGGGAAGTGGAGGTTGCTATGAGCTGAGATCACTCCATTGCCCTCCAGCCTGGCTACAGAGTGAGACTCTATCTCACACACACAAAAAAGATAGTGTGTACAAAAATAGAAAGCAACCAAAGAACATTGTTTCATATATATTCCAGATAGATATATGGAACAATGATTTATAATTGTTTGAATTGGGGAGTTATGATTATTTATGAAATTGAGGGGGAAGTGCAGAATTAATTTAGATTATGCAGACTATGCTGTAAATGCATGATGTTGGTTGGAATTCAATTAAATACATGTGTCTCTGACCCTCCTAGGGGCCCTTAGGTCTAACCATTAAAAAAAAGGAGACTAATCAGCTTAGAAATCTCTCTAAGGCAAACATATTTCAGTAGGAAGGACATTTTTCTATCTACAGTGTTTGGCTCAGCATGATTAACATGAATAATTCAGGACAATTTCTTGCTAGCTGTTACATATGTATATATATGTATATATATACACATACATACATATGATTAGTTATATATGTTAGTATACATATGTAACAGCTAGCAGGAAATTGTTAAAATTAGTATTCTTGTTTGCCAATGATAATTTTTAAAATTATCTGTTTGTTTTAACTTTCCTAAAATTATAAACAGAACCGTTTTAAGAGATGAATTGGGTAACATATTTTGTCTCTTCTGGAAAAACTTAAGTTGCCAAGGGATTATCTCTTCCTTGAAACCTTGAGAGAATTCACCCCCTACCCTTCTCCATGTCCCCAAACTACCTGTCAGGTAGGTATTATCATCATTTTACATCTGAGGAAATTGAGGCTTAGGGAATTTGTCCTGGATGACGTGGATAGAAAGTGGTAAGCTCAGGATTTAAACCTGTGTATTGTGACTCAGAAGCTTATATGGTTAAACATATTGTTAATACTGTTATCATGGGATTTTACTTAATGAAATATGTGGGGGAACACTTAGAATAGATAAAACATTCTAGAAAAAGGGTGAATGTGGCAGCATAGTTTGTGAACTTCCATGAATCTCTGCATTAGACAGTGCAAGTATATTGCAAAACCCACAAAATTAGATGATGGGGTATTTCCACGAGGCTCAAAAGGCAAGAAGGCAGGTGCAAATCAACCTTAGCCACAAAACCTACATGGCAGCAAGATCTGGGAGGAGGCAGAGAGAAACAGCAGCTTATCTGCAGAAACTTAGAGTTAGACATCCCCACATAGCCACCAGGTGACCACTGGAAAGCACGGTGGGACAACTGCAGGACTACAGCAGAGCATGGAAGGGGTTTTGCAACTCTAAGGGCTCCTTGGTAAGTTTTGAAAGAGGTCAGAGTAGTCCAGTTCAAACAAGCTCTCAAAACTAATGGCCCAAGCTCCCTTTCAGAACAGGGACCTACACTGAGGAGAAACTTCTATTAAGTGGCAACAAAATTTGGCAAAATGAGGAACACCATGTTTACTGATGCACTAGTTTTGTGATGGGGATGGAGGAGAACTGCAAAAAAGTTCTGAATTCATTTTTAGTTTGTTCTTTGTAGCAGTATGGGTGAGGCAATTCTGAAATCGTTTTCTTTTTAAAAGTATTTACTTATTTTTGTTTCGGCCAGGCACAGTGGCTCATGCCTATAATCCCAGCACTTTGGGTGGCCAAGGTGGGTGGATCAGTTGAGGCCATTTGTCAACTTATGCTTTTATTATCTGTGGTTTTGAGGTCTTAGCAAAAAAAATCTTTGCCCAGACCAATGTCCTGAAGATTTCTGAAACCATTTTTGATGCATTATAGGATGGAGCAAACAAATTGTGTGTGTGTGCATGTGTGTGTGTGTTGATGACGTGGAGAGTCAGGATTCTCAATTGTGGAAGAAGGAACATATGAATATAGAATGGCAGAAGGCAATAAAATACTCTGTAGAGCTGGATTGGAATTGGAGGTATTAGTGTGAACTCATGATTTGTAAACTATGTATATGTATGTGTATAGTTGCCCAGAAACTATATGTATGTGTGTATATGAATGTATGTATTTACATGATGTGCATTTATATGGGTGTATGTATGCATTTATTTCCTAATTCTGTCAGCTAATAGGGTCAAGAAAAAAAGTCAATAAGCACACTTAGCACTTAGATTTTGGTTTCTAAAACCCTTCCCCACTAAAGGAGCCAGGGATGTCCCAGAAAAATAGGTGATTCCAGGGCTGGAGGAGGGCTGGTACAAGATGAGTCTGAAACATTTTGTTATGCCAGAATTTAAGAAATTGCTCAATAAAATGATGGGATTATGCCCTATCCTTTACACAGAATCCAGTTTGGGGAGCTCTCACTGGCCAAATATGGCATGAGTGTCAAAATAACTACATATAATAATATTTGTAAACCAATGACAAACAGGGATGTATCAGTCCACATCAGTAATAGCTAAATAGAGAAGGGAAAACTCTTGCCCTCAGTAGCCTGCTGAATGCTGGATGGGAACTATGGAAGGAGTGCTAGAGTTGGAAAATAATTTGTCAACCATCCTAGTAAAGATTGGATCTGATAAGATCATTTATCAATGCTGGATCTATTGGAAAATTTTGAAGAGGAACTGAATATTTAAGTGGTTTAAAGTATCTAGCACAGATCCTTTTCATTACAGGGGAAAATAAATCACTAATGCTTATTTGTTGCAGGGGAAAATAAAACAATAATTCTATATTGGAGAAGTTGGGCAACGCTTCAATCAGGTGATCAAAATTAACATCGCCATTAAGGAACAGATGGATATTGAATGCTTCTAGATAGGATACTTTAGGTAGGACACATCACTTATGCAGTATTCCAGCCAAGAACAATGCATAACCTGAATCCAATGATGAAAAATATCAGGCAAGTCCAAAATAAAGATTGTCATATTAAGAAGAGTGGAGGAGGGATGCTATCCTTCAAAAATGTCAGTGTCATCAAAGACAGAAAAGGCGTACATAGAAATGTTCCAGATGAAAGCAGGCTGAAGACATTTGGCAACTGAATGTGTAATACCTGACTCTAGACCACATCCTGTACTGGAGAAGAAAGGATGATAAATAGGATTACTTCAGAGTCAGTTGACAAAGTTGGAATTTAAATGGTAGATAACTCTATCCATGTTATGTTTGCTTGAGTTGATAATTCTGCTGTGGTTTTGCAAAAAATTATCCCTGCTTCTAGGATTAATAATATACAGGAATACTCAGTTTAGAAATCTATCATTTTACAACTGCCACAGTAAAGACTGATCAGGTAAAAATCATTGGATCAGGTAGAATCATCAGTGAATGTTAAATCTAGGGGAAATTTACACTGAAATTTTTAAGATTAAAGGGCAATGATGTATGTAACAATCTCAAATAGTTAGACATGTGAGAAACACTTTGGGAGGCCCAGGTGGGTGGATCATTTGATGTTAGGTGTTTGAGACCAGCTTGGCCAACATGGTGAAACCCCATCTCTACTAAAAATATAAAAAAAAATAGCCAGACATGGTGGTACATGCCTGTAATCCTGGCTACTGGGGAGGCTGAGGCAGGAGAATCTTTTGAAACAGCGGCAGAGGTTACAGTGAGCCAAGGTTGCACCACTACACTCCAGCCTGGGAGATAGAGCAAGACTCTGTTTCTTTGTAGAACTTGGGGCTGGAAACAGGTGTAGCAGGAGATGGTTGTATTTTTCTCTAAGATTTGAAATAAAACCTAACGTTTTATCATCCCACCTGACTCTATTGCACATTGGGGTTTTTCAGGAATACCAACTAGTATTGAGGGAAGATTTCACTTTTAAAAAAATGTTCACCATTTCAGAAAAAGAGTGTTGCCTGTGGTGGTGCCCCTCGTGCATATCTGCCTCTGTCTGCATTTGTAGCTATTTTCATTCATACTGATTTTATACTCATCCACAGAGGGGCGATTATTACACCACAGCACTTTGATTTTTTGTGTAGTTCTACTTAATCATTTCCATGTTAAAACACAATTTTATCTTATGAATTCCTTGACCTTTTTCTATTATATACTACTATCAAATAATTAAATTCATGGTTTTGAAATTACATGTAAGTAGTTGACAGTATCAATGAATTTTTTTTAAAGAGATAGGCACTACTCCAGATCACTCAAGCTGGGGTGCAGTAGCATGATCTTAGCTCACTGTAATTCAACTCCTGGGCTCAAGTGAGCCACCATACCTGGCTAAATATAAATTTTGGGGCGGGGTGGGGGAGAGACAAGGGTCTCACTGTTTAGCCCAGGCAGGTCTGGAACATCTGGCCTCAAGTGATCCTCCTGCCTCAGCCTCCAGAAGTGCTGGGATTATAGGCAGAAGTCACTAGGCTCAGTCACCAATGACATTTTTTTTAATTGTGGTGAAACATATATGACATAAAATTTATTTTAACCATTTAAGTATATAATTCAGTGGCATTAATTACACTAACAATGATTATAAATTATTTTTCATAGTAAAGAGGAATTGCAGTGATTCTTTTGCTATAAAGGACTGTGTTAAAAACAATAGTAAATATCTGAATAAAGGCTGTAGATTAGATAATAGTTTGTATCAAAGCTCAATGCACATGTTACTGCAGGTTGAGAACCAGTGAACAGGATGACCTTTTTCCAATCTGGGCAGAGGAGACCTATGAAAACTGTCCTGTCCTAACCTCTCATAATTATCTGTTTAATAAGTAACAAGGACACAATCTGTTATCAGAGTCTAAGAGTATACAGAAGGTCATGTCTAAGATTAATCATGATTAATGTCACTTAAAACATAAACCTGCAGGTAAGAATGGACTCCTGCTAAGGTGTCTTTTCAGCCAACCATGGACTCTGCACAGCCACAGACACACAAATGGCTTCCCTGCACCCACACCCAGCTCACCAACACTCTGTCCCTCCCCATCCACCAGTAACCCTCCAACCTGGGTATTTGCATCCCTTGAGGGCTCTTTCGCTGTGCATTGTCCTCTGTTCTCTGCCTTCATGCCTGCTTCTCCTCCTCCAAACCATACAGCTGTAGATGTCAGCACCACAGGAGAACTGGGAGATTAGCAAGTCCAACAATTTGAGGAATGTGTGAACCCTAAGCCCCTGACACCTGTGAGCTCCTCTGCTTCCCTCTGCCTCGCCTAACCTTCCCATCTTACTGCCTTAGCCAAATGGTGAACTCAGGAATCTTTACTACACCAACACAAAGCTCAATAATATGCAGTCATTGCTGGGCAATGCTCACATTGCATCGGGAAGGCTCATGCCATCTAATCTAAACAGCTGGTTCACTTCCAACAATGACTCAGTTTGACAGGAGCAATAGGAAAGGTCAGCTTTTCTCTCAGAAACTGAGACACCTGCCTAGATTGTAAACTTGAGATGATTTCATTAGTGACTGACACATGAGGAGCAAATAAGTTAGCCTTTGTTTTTTACATGTGCTGCTGAATCTCTAGATTCCTTCCATCTTTCCTCACTGATTATCTTCAAAAAATGTAACTTCTGTTGTTGTTTTTGAAATGGCATCTCGTGTCTCCCAGACTGGAGTGCAGTGGTGTGATCTCGGCTCACTGCAACCTCTGCTTCCTGGGTTCAAGCTGTTCTCCTGCCTCAGCCTCCCAAGTAGCTGAAATTACAGGTGTGCACCACCATGCCTGGCTAATTTTTGTATTTTAAGTAGAGATGGGGTTTTACCATGTTGGCCAGGCTGGTCTCAAACTCCTGACCTCAAGTGATTCACCTTTCTCAGCCTCCCAAAGTGCTGGGATTACAGGCATGCACCACCACACCTGGCCCCAAAATTGTAACTTTATAAAAGAGTACTTAAAAAGTACTTTAATTTTTTTTAACACTTATTTGTGACATGTGTCTTACCATGGTGGTCTTAGATAAAGTAGAATGAATTTAAGAAAAATCAGTATAATAATACAAAGTACTTTCCTTGTGGCTTAATCAAACTGAAAATGAAAATGTAAACTTGGACATGCTCTGAGAAAAAATGTAAAGGTTATCTTGAGTTGGAAAAAGCAGGAGGCCAGAGAAGTCTTCCCTTTACTAAAGAGCTATGTGACTTGAACAAGACATTTTGTTCTTTTTGTACATTCATTTTTTCATATCCTTGATGAGAGGGCAGATTTATACCCTGGAGTCTCTCATGACTTAAAAGTCTACCACTCTATGAACACAGGGTCTTTGAAGCTCCCTTTTTCCCCATAAGACTTGGAAGAGACACCCCTGAGACTTTAAGACATCCGTATGGCTTGACCCTTGAAAGGCTGTTGACAGTGTACACATCCAGCTCTCTCATGTCAGCCCTCTGGCGCCATCTGACAACCTCTTGAAGCTAAAATGTCAGGAGGCTCTAAACTCACAGAGATTGACAAAGTCACACAGATGAAGAGGGAGAGGATGGAGAGGTAGACCTGGAGTCGCTCCCCGCCAAACCGCTTCTTGAGATATTCTGGCATGGTCATCACCTGCAGAGACAGACATTGACAGGAACTTACCCTTAAGTCCCTGTGTGTTCAGATTATTCAGCATTTCCTAAGCACCTGTAAGTGAAAGTGCTGTGTATGGCCCCTTCCTTGTGATGAAACCATGGCTTCTTATCCATAGAGGTAGACCTGATACCTTGCACAGTGACTGGCAGAAAGTGGATTCTTAAACCATGCTTCTGAAGAGAAGGGCACGCCCATTGATAACTCCAGCCAAAGTCTCTCTCCTGACCTATCTGTAGATCTCACTTTCCCAGTGCCAGTTGGGTGTCTCCACCTTAGTGTCCAGAATGCACCAAACACTTACCCTGTTGCAAAGTGAAATCATCACTCTCCTTTTCATCCATCATTTACCTCTAATCTGGAATCCCTGGCTCCATTAATGGTGGCCTCAAGCACCCCAGCCCTCAAGCTGATCATAATCCTCCCCCTCCACTGCCTTCATCTTTACTCTGCCATCAAACCTGTCATCTCTGCTCCAGGGTCATTATGCAGGGACACCACTGATTTCCCAACTGGTTGTGGCCACATTCTATACTGGAAACATCTCTAGGCAAGAAATTTGATTTTTGTCTTCTGTATGTTACTAGCAATAGGCCAGGTGAATGACAGAAACCCAGGTTTCATGATTGAAGAGAAAGAGTGAATGAATGAATGCCTGAAAGATACACCTTTCAGGTTTACCCAGAATACCTATGGATATGGAACTGGCCCAATCATCCCATAGAATTGGTATCTGTGGTTTCTTTGAATAAGCATAGAAACTGATCCTCCCAGTCTTGGAGAAAGTTAGGTTTGTCTTATCTCAGTTCCTTTCAGAAAAATCAATAATCAGGCCTCCTGGATTGGGTCAAAGAGCTGAAACTCACGAGATCACCACACGTGAACAATGAGAAGCCAGACCCCTCACCTTTTATAATTGTCTAACCCACTATCTGCCTCCTGTTGACTGACTGCTCTTTCTTATCCGTCCCCTCATCCCTGTTTCCCACACGTGGTTACATATCTTCCCTGCTATATAAACCCCTTATTTTAGTCTATCAGGAAGACGGATTTGAGACTGAGCTCCCATCTCTTTGGCTGCAGCACCCCAAAAAGCCTTTTATCCTGGCAATATTCATTGTCTCAGTGATTGACTTTCTGTGCAGCGAGCAGCAGCGCCTAAAACTGAACTCTGGCCTTTTGGTAACAGATACTCACCCCTGCCTTGATATAGATGGGGACAAAGATCCATCCAAGAATCGGCAACATTATTGAGGACTATGAGGAACCAAAATAAGAGAGTGAGATGTTAAAGAGGCTTGGCTTGTGGAGCTTGTCCTTATATGACCTCTGAGTCTGAAAATTAAAAAAAAAAAAAAAAAAAAAAAAAAAGTTGGCTTAATCCTATCCCATTCAAACAATTATCCTGAGATAACTGTGAGTTCCTTTTTTTCTGTTTCTATAACTCAGGGGCCACCATTTTCTGGGGCTTAAGTTGCCACAAAGTATGTGTGGTGAAAAAGGGAAAAAATATAAGGGATCTGATCCCAGTGGAACCCCTACAAGGTCATATAATCTTTGCCAAAGGATTGCATAAATGATAGAGTAACAGAGCAATGAGAAAGGAATCTGGAAATAGAATATCCCTAGTGCTCCCCAAGTCTTGCCACATCCAATGATGGTAATAATATAATCTAGCATAAATGTGCAATTTTTACAAAGAGTCTTTTCATATATCACTTATGCTGCTCTCAAGTCTAAGTGAGGCAGATGTGAGCAGCACAGTTATGCTTATCTTACAGAGGGGAAACTTGAGCCTTACAGAGATTAAGGGAGCCCAAGATCATAGTCACAGGAGTTGTCTGAGTTCTCTGCAGCCTGCTTGTCACACCCACTTGGTCCATAGGTCATTCTGGCCGTGACTCTGGAGACTGACTTCATTCTAGTGTCCATGGCACTATTAAAACAAAGCTTCAGCCATAGGGCATATCTGGAGGCTGGATCCATCCTGGACTCCCAGATATTACTAAAGTAAAAGTAGGGGCAGAATCTTCAACAGGGGAGGGGCACAGGCATTTGTGATTACTCAAGGTCACTTTGAGTGCAACCTAGGATAGTCTGTTTAAACTTTCACTATGATCCAACTTTCCTTTACACAGGCATCCTCTTCTGCCCATTGTGCACATGCACGTATGTGAAAACATCAGAAAGAGTAACATAAAAGAACAGAAAGACTCAGGCAACTCAAGAACTATTGGCGGCACATCCATCACATGTCCAGCCATGTGCTAGAGCAGACTTGTCCATCCTGTGGTCCAAGCTGGCATTGAATGCAGCCCAACACAAATTTGTAAACTTTCTTAAAACATTATAGGTTTTGGCCACACGTGGTGGCTCACACCTGTAATCCCAGCAGTTTAGGAGGCTGAGGTGAGTGGATCACAAGGTCAAGAGATTGATGCCATCCTGGCCAATATGGTGAAACCTCATCTCTACTAAAAAACAAAAATACAAATATTGGGCTGGGCATGGGGGCTCACACCTGTAATCCCAGCACTTTGGGAGGCCGAGACAGGGGGATCACAAGGTCAAGAGATCAAGACCATCTTGGCCAACATGGTGAAACCTCGTTTCTACTAAAATACAAAAATTAGCTGGACGTGGTGGCGCGTGCCTATAGTCCCAGCTACTCAGGAGGTTGAGGCAGGAGCATCTCTTGAACCCAGGAGGAGGAGGTTTCAGTGAGCTGAGATCGCGCAACTGCACTCCAGCCTGGCGCCTGGTGGCACAGTGAGACTCTGTCTCAAAAAAAAAAAAAGAAAAAAAGAAAAAAAATTAGCTGGGTATGGTGGCGCTCGCCTATCGGTGACAAGGATGAAGGTGGAAGCCATCATTCTCGGTAAACTAACACAGGAACAGAAATCAAACACCACCTGTTCTCACTTACAAGTGGGAGTTGAACAATGAGAACACATGGATACAGGGAGGGGAACATCACACCCTGGGGCCTGTCAGCGGATGGGAGGTAAGGGGAGGACAAATGCCTAATGCACGTGGGGCGTAAAACCAGATGGCATGTTGCTAGGTGCAGCAAACCACCATGGCACATGTATACCTAGGTAACCTGTATGTTCTGCACATATATCCCAGAACTTAAATTGGCAAAGAAAAAGATAACAAATAAGAAAATAAAAACCCAAGAAGTGAACTAGAAGAAAGACAGAAAATGAAAGAGGAAAACATTCTGTACAGATTTCCAGAAAAACATGGGATATGACTTTCATTAATATACCTGGATGCTTTGGTTTCAGTGTGTCTCACCAAGTTCGTGTGTTGGAAACTTAATCCTCGGTGTAACAGTATTGAGAGGTCAGACCATTGAGGAGTGATTAGGTCATGAGGGCTCTTCCCTCATGAATAGATGGATGTTGTTAGCACAGATGGATGTCGTTATCGAGGCAGTGATCAGTTATAGTAGGAGGGGGTTTCTGATTTTTCAAATGAGTTTCACTCTCTTCCCTTTTCTCCTCTTCTTCTCTCTCTCGCTTTCTCTCTCTCGCTTTCTTTTACTCTCCCTCTCTCTCATACCCCAGTACCCTTCCACCTTCTATCATAGGATGACAAAACAAGAAGACCCTTGCCAGATGTGTGTCCCTCAGCCCTTGCCCCTCCCAGCCTTCAGAGCTGTAAGAGACATTTCTGTTCTTTATAAATTACCCAGCCGGTGATATCCTGTCAGAGCAGCATGAAACATACTAAGACACTGGATATGGTTTTGATTCAAAGGAAAAAGCCTATGATGTCACTTACAGTCCATTCAAATGTTACAGTGGCGACTCCTGAAGCTGCTCCTGTCCCAGCCAGCCCCACAAAGTGGCCACTGCCGATGTTACTGGCAAAGAGAGAGGCGCCCATCTGTAATGCAAGATAACAAACTAGGATTGGAGTTAAAAGACCCAAATCAGACTTTTTGAAAACAGGCAGATGCTGAGATGTTTTGGTCACTACTCCTTAGAGCAGGAGTCAAGCAAATGTCTGCCCCCAAGCTAATCCAGCCCATAGTCAGTTTCTACGTGGCCCATGAGCCAAGACTGTTTTGTCCCATCTTTGCGTTATTAAATAATGGTTAACAATCTAAATAAGCATAATATTTTGTAAGATGGAAACTAAAAATGAAATTATATGATTTAAATTTCAGTGTCTGGAACACAGCCACACTCATTGGTTTTCCATATGGACTGGGGCTGGTTTTTGTCCTACAATGGCAAGGTTGCGTGGCTGCAGCAGACTATATGGCTTGAAAACCCTAAAATAGGTCTAATCTGGCCTTTTACAGAAAAGCTTGTTGGCCCCTGCCTTGGGGGGAGCATTGGTCAATCTACTGAAATGCTCTGGGTTGAGCCTGTCCTTGGCCAAGCACTGCCAGACCTCCCATCAGCTCTTGTCCCTTTAGTCAGCTGCAGGGACCCCAAAGCTGCCTAGCAGGAAATTTCTCTCCATCCTTCCAGCCATGAGACCCTCTTATTCATTCCCTCACCATCACAGCACCTGCTGTTCTTTGGACCCAGAGATCAAGTGTGGTCTCTTGAGTGGGCATGGGTCAGCACCAGTTCCAGCAGAAGAGAAATGGGGTGTGGGACCCTGCAGTGCTGCTGCTTTCCCCACTTTTTAAGGGCTCTGTAAAATCACTTTTTCTACTCGGCTCCATGGGGCCAGAGGATGGGGTTAGCTGGTTTGTGGCTTCAAGATCGCTTGAGCCTTATATGTTTCATTAATAGTCCTAAAAAGGACTGATTGGATGCCCCAAATAAAATTCATTTTAAACTTCCAGTTGTTCTGCCTCAATCACCCCAGCTAGAACATTTCCCCATCTCTACTTCCCTTCATACCATTTAGAAAATGAGTCAGATCTGTGAAGAAAGCATTTGCTAAGCACCCACTGTATAATGCGATGCCGAGGTGACACTCTGCAGGTGGACAGGGGAAGATGCAGCCTCTCCTGCAGTGGGACCCTGGCTGTGGGGGCCGCATATCAAAACCCCACAAGAACACCCACTGGGCAAGAATCAAGAGGCATCAGCATTAGCACCATCACAGGGGACACAGCCAATAACTGCATGGGACATGAAGACCCATGGAGAGAGCTGGGAGGCTCCTCAGATGAGGAAGGGGTGGGGTGGGGCATTGAAGGAGGGGAGCAGAGGTTGGGAGGCCAATCCTAACAAGACGGCCAGCATCAGCTCTGGACTGGGAGCAAAGCAGGAGTGTGCAGAGCTTGTAAGAAGCCAGGAGACGATGCTTGATAGGAGCAGGAGAAAAGAATATGAAGTAGGGCTGAACTGGGGTCCTTCAATGCCAGAGTGGACCTGCTGTCATAATAGGCGACGTATTGTAATGTCCTGGAATTACAGGAAGGAGCCATGATGTCAGGGATTTAGGAATGGAGCCCCAGTGAGTAGGCAACCAGTGTACATCAGAAATAGTCAACATTCTAAATGTTTTTACATTCACTTTTTTTTTATTTTTGGCAATGGAGTTTTACTCTTGTTGCTCAGGCTGGAGTGCAGTGGCGCGATCTTGGCTCACTGTAACCTTTGCCTTCTAGGTTCAAGCGATTCTCCTGCCTCAGCCTCCTGAGTCGCTGGGATTACAGGCATGCACAACCACACCCAGCTAATTTTTGTATTTTTAGTAGATACGGGGTTTCACCATGTTGTCCAGGCTGATCTCAAACTCCTGATCTCAGATGATCCGCCAGCCTCGGCCTCCCAAAGTGCTGGGATTACAGGTGTGAGCCACCGTGCCCGGCCTACGTTCACTTTTAAGCACACACCCAGGAAATTTATCTCCAGGAAACTGGTCCACTTACCGGCCACCAGGCCACATCACGACCAGCAAGGAAGAAGCCTCCTATAGTGCCTCGGTTGGTCCTCAGCATTGCCTGAATGGAAGGGAAGATAGGTGAGGGTCAAGCAGCAGCAGGCACACCCAGACATCCCAGAGGCTCTGGCCAGGGTGCCGAGAGGGGTGACTTCAGCACTCCTACAGAAACATTTTCCTGGAAACTGTTCTGTAGCATCAGATTTTAGAGGACTTGAAAAGCAATCCCTTCATAAAAACCCAGAGCTGGAAGGACTTTAAAAAGACGTAATCCTTAACTTCTGTCTTAACGGCTCTGATTATTCTCACGAAAATCATGTGAGGTATCACTAAGCCATGCTTGCAAGAAAATTTGCAGCCTCAAACTCATGATTAAAAAGAAAAATCAACATAAACGAATTAAGAGTCCAACTCACTAAGTCAGAAAATGAACAAACAAAAGACAGTCAAAGAAATGCAATAATAAAAATAACATCTTTGTTCATTATACCAGGTACTGGGGATGCAAAGTAAATCTGAAGGTCCCGGTGCTGGCTCTGTGCACACAGTGGGATTGTTAGGAGAGTAAGTTAGCTCATTTTAGGAATTATTTATGCAACACACAAGAAAATGACTCTGATAATAACACAGTGACATCTGTGAAAAACTTTGTCACAACCACACCCCTTCCTCCTCTTAAGATACCCCCTCCCAAACCTTGTGCCCACCCTAAAAGCCACTGGGATTCCACTTACCCACAGCCCAACAGCCATCACCACCAGAAAATAGATGACAATGACTGAGATGTCGGCAGCATTTTGGATTCGATCAGACAATGGAGGTGGCTCTGGGGTCCCAGCCATGGTGCTGGGGCTAACCGTGCTGGCCATGGCTGCAGCAGCGCTATACCATTCCAGGCAGGACCCATCTTTATATAAGTTCTGGGTTAATGATCAGCCTTAGGCGGGTGGGGTGAGATATCAGAGCCGGCTCCTGGATATGGAGACCTTTAAACCTCTTCTCCAAAGCGGTGACACCCCAGCGCTCCACTAGCAAGTGCTAGTCTAGGTAGAGTGAGAATGAGGGATGCAGGGCCAGAAGTGCGGGGAGAGTTTGAGGTAGAGCATGGGGTGTTCTCTGAGGGCAAAGACAGGGTCTTTAAGGAGACCTGATCAGGTGGTGGGGGGATTTGAGAGAAATGAAGACACAGCAGGGGGGGGCTGGAAGTCAGCCAGGAGGGGCTGAATGCAATGGTTCCTCAGAGAACAGATACAATTTCTGACCAGTGAGCTGTATCCCTTGACAGAGAAGTGAATTATGCCTTTCATGGATTCCAAAGTTTCACATTTATCTGAAGTGGGTCTCACATGCCACAGAAAGATATTGGTGGCCTCTGTAGGAAAGGAAGTGGCTCAACAAACACCCTATGTGGAGAGTTGCGGACATAGCTGTGGAGAGCGCTGGGTCAGAGGGTTGTACGAGGAGTGAGTCAACCTGGAAGCATGTGATGGGGATCGTCAGGACTCAGAAAACAAGACCCCTGGACCACAGCCAAGAAGAAGTTAGACGTAAAGCCTATGTGGTGGCTCAGGCCTATAATCCCAGCACTTTCGGAGGCAAAGGAGAGAACGTCACTTGAGACTAGGAGTTCGAGACCAGCTTGGGCAATGTAAGGGGTCTCTGTCTCTACAAATATTAGCTGAGTGTGGTGATATACGCATGTGGTCCCAGCTACCTGGGAGACTGAAGAGGGAGGATCACCCGTGATTGGGATGTCAAGACGATAGTGAGCCATGATCATGCCGCTGCACTCCAGCCTGGGCAACCGAGCAAGATCTCTCTTTTTAAAAAAAAAAAAAAAAAAAAAAAATCCCAGCACTTTGGGAACCCAAGGCGGGTGGATCACCTGACGTTGGGAGTTTGAGACCAGCCTGACCAACATAGAGAAACTCCATCTCTACTACAAATACAAAATTAGCTGGATGTGGTGGCACATGCCTGTAATCCCAGCTACTCAGGAAGCTGACGCAGGATAATCGCTTGAACCCGAGAGGCCGAGGCTATAGTAAGCCAATGTCACGCCATTGCATTCCAGCCTGGGCAACAAGAACAAAACTCTGTCAAAAAAAAATGAATGGGCCAGGCCCAGTGACTCACACTTGTAATTGCAGCACCTTGGGAGGCTGAGAGGGGAGGATAACTTGAGCCCAGGAGTTCAAGACCAGCCTGGGCAACATAGTGAGACCCCATCTCTACAGAAAAAAAAAAGTATCCAGGCATGATAGTGAGTGCCTATAGTCCTAGCTATTCAGAAGGCTGAGGTGGAAGGACTGCATGAGCCCAAGAGGTCAAGTGTGCAGTGAACCATGGTCACACCACTGTACTCCAGCCTTGGTGACAGAGTGAGACCCTGTCACAAATGAATGAAAAATTCTCCAGTTTTGTTTCAGGCAAAGAGGACCAAGGCACCCCATCCTCTCTGGGTCCTCTGACCCTCCCACTCTCAGATAGAGGCAACTAGCACATTCATTCATTCATTCAACAAGTGATTTGAGACAGGAGCGTGCTGGAGTGAAGATGGCTCCACTTCCAGTTCCGGTTGAGATTCAGAGCCGAACGGTCCAACAGGGGCTGGACCAGACCCTTTCCCCGAGAAGGTCGGGGAATCAGGGAAGTGTTGCCTGGAGCAGGGATCGAGGAGAATTAGGAGGATGGTTAAGAATGTGGACTTTGGCTGGGTGCAGTGGCTCATGCCCATAATTTCACCACTTTGGGAGGCCGAGGCGGGCAGATCACTTGAGGTCAGGCGTTCGAGACCAGCCTGGCCAACATGGTGAATCCCTGTCTCCACTAAAAATACAAAAAAAAAAAAAATTAGCCAAGCACTGTGGCACGTGCCTGTAATCCCAGCTACTCAGGATGCTGAGTCAGGAGAATTGCTTGAACCTGAGGTGGAGGTTGCAGTCAGCCAGGATTGTGCCACTACACTCCAACCTGCGCAACAGAGTGAGACTCTGTCTCAAAAAAAAAAAAAAAAAGTGTGGACTTTAGACAGTCTTGGGTTCAAATCCTGCCTCTGTCCCCTACCAGCCAAGTGACTCCAAAGAGATTGTAGGTGGGAAGCACCTGGCTGGGGCATGTGGCATCAGCTTGAAGGTGCTAAGGGTGAAGATTAGACTGCCATGGCTGATACCAGAAGAGCAAAGGTGCAGGACAGTTGGCAAACGACAGTGTCATGGTCCCCTGGGAGCTCAGGGTGGACAGCAGCTCTGGAGCCTCCAAGGACGGGACTGATGTTGAGGACCTGGTCCCAGGGCGTCCCCACCCCTGGAGGCAGAGCGGGATTCAAACTGGGCCTTGCAGAGGGGACCGAGAGCATTTGGTGAGGGGCACAGAGGAAGCTCCTGTGGGCAGAGGCTGCTGGCCAGGTGAGGGGAGAATGTCTGGCAGGGAGCTGAGCAGGCTGCTTTCTGAGCACCTGGCTGTCCTATGATGCAGCTGTGGCCATCTGGCTCCTCTACGGGATGACCTGAATCTGCCTGGAGCCCTGGACCCCCTGCAGCATATCACCTCCTGGTACCACAAGGACTTACCCAGAGGGCATGGAATCAGATGAACTGGGTTCAAATCCCAGTCACAGATAATGCTGCATTTGATGTGGAGCAATGCTTGATGACTGCGGTGTGCTCTTTGTGCACCAGGCATGGTTCGTTGCCTCCTTTGGACCGTACGGCAGCCCTTAGGGGAAGTGGGCATCAGAGGAGACAGTGGCACAGAAAGGGCAAGTGACTTGCTCAGGGTCACACGGCTAGAAACAGCAGAACATGGGTCCCGACCCAGATCCATGTGACTCTGGGATGGGGTCCTCCTTCCCTCCCAGCTCAGCTCCTTTCCAACTGCGCACGGCTCGCATGCCCTCAACTATGAAAATGGGGTTAACAATCGAGCCTGCCACATGGGAATATTGGGATATTGTGCAGATTAAGGGAGCCAGTCAAATTTAATAATTTTTGCATCAAGTCTGGCACATGGTGAGTTTTTGGCAAATGTCATCACCATCATCGTCACCATCATCACCATTATTACAAGTTCTAGCTGGAAGCCAAATGAATGATCATCCAGTCCCCTTGTTGTATGGATGGGGAAACTGAGGCCTGAACTGGGGTCAGTGGATCACTGTTGGTAATTAGCAAAAGAGTAACAGTTCTTTCTGAGGCTGAGGCCTGCTGTCTCCAGCCTCCGCACCCCCATGAGTATAGTCCCAGCGACAGTCCCAGATGGCACTAACCAGCTCTGTAGCCCCAGCTGCCCAGGGTAAAGTGGATGGGCCACAGCCCGAAGAGCTGTGACAGGTGTGGCTGGCTGCTCTGCGCAGGGAATTTGCCCTGTTCAACATGGGAGACCCCTCGGGCCAGCCAGACGCTGTCTCCCTTCCCTGGATTCTTCCCACTTCCCAGCTACCCTGTCACACTGAGGACCATCACTGTCCTCTTGGACATGGCCTCAGAGTCCCCTGGAAACCAGCCAAGGCCTGGGCTGGACAGTCTGGGTATCATGAAATCCAGCTCTGCCCCAGATGGAAACACAGCTTCCACATGCCTCTTTTTTTTTTAGATGGAGTTTTGCTCTTGTTGCCCAGGCTGGAGTGGAGTGCAGTGGCACAGTCTCGGCTAACTGCAACCTCTGCCTCCCAGGTTCAAGCAATTCTTCTGCCTCAGCCTCCTGAGTAGCTAGGATTACAGGTATGCGTCACCATGGCTGGCTAACTTTTTGTATTTTTAGTGGAAATGGGGTTTCTCCATGTTGGTCAGGTTGGTCTCGAACTCCTGACCTTAGGTGATCCACCCACCTCAGCCTCCCAAAGTGCTGGGATTACAGGCGTGAGCCACCGCACCTGGCCTCCACATGCCTTTTTACCCAACTGGAAGTGGACGCTACTCAAGCAGAGTTCCCAACCTGGATGCAGAGACCTGAATGCCACTCCTGGGAGCAATAACCCTATCCTGATAGGAGAGTGGGGGGTTAACACCCACAGAGGCCCATCACCACTTTTGTTCCCAGAGTGCCCCAGTTCCAAGATCCTCACTTATCAAAGGATCCTCTACTGATGCAGAGGATCTGGTTTTTCGGTCTGATTCTAGGTTTTCCTTTGTTCTGTTTGTCCCATGGACGGGCAGGTAACTGCAGTTTCTTGCTGTTGGCACTGACTTGGGAAAAGTCTGTCCTCCAGCCACTGATAGCTCCAGAGCAGTTAGGAAAACTGGCCTGTGAGCAGGTCCCACAGGGAGGACCCAAGACTGATGGGCTTTGGAGCTCCTGAGCTCTAAGGACCTGCCTTAGAGCTGAACCAGTTGAACACCTGAATCAATGTATTCCCCCGATTCAGTCGGGGTTCAAGCATAGAAACAGAAACACCAGGAAATATAGATGAAGAGATTTGTCTAAGATGTCGAACTGATGTGATTGTGAGAACTACTTAAGGAGGTTCAGGCTGGGTGTGGGGTGGCTCATGCCTGTAATCCCAGCACTTTGGGGGGCCAAGACGGGCAGTACACTTGAGCGCACGAGGCAAAACCCCATCTCAACAAAAAATAAAAAACTCAGGCGTGGTGGCGTATGCCTGTAATCCCAGCACTTTGGGAGGGCAAGGTGAGAGGATTACTTGAGGTCAGGAGTTTAAGACTAGCCTGGGCAATATGGCAAAACCCCGTCTCTACTAAAAATACAAAAATTAGCTGGGCATGGTGGCATGCACTTACAGTCCCAGCTACTCAGGAGGCTGAGGTAGGAGGATTGCTAGAGCCCAGGAAGCAAAGGTTGCAGTGAGCTGAGGTCACACCAATACACTCCAGCCTGGGTGACAGAGCCAGGCACGATGGCTCATGCCTGTAATCCCAGCACTTTGGGAGGCCGAGGTGGGTGGATCACGAAGTCAGGAGTTTGAGACCAGCTTCACCAACATGGTGAAACCCTGTCTCTACTAAAAATACAAAAATTAGCTGGGTGTGGTGTGGTGCGCAACTGTAATCCCAGCAACTCAGAAGGCTGAAGCAGTAGAATCGCTTGAACCTGGGAGGCAGAGGTTGCAGTGAGCCGAGATCGTGCCACTGCACTCCAGCCTGAATGACAGAGCAGGACTCCATCTCCAAAAAAAAAAAAAAGTAGTAGTAGGAGTTTTGGGAAGACAGTTGTCCCAGTAGTAGTTTTGGGAAGACAGTTGTCCCTGGCTGCTGGAGCTTGCAGTGCGCTAGGCAGGCCATCGGGAAAGAGAGATGTAAAGTGGGAGAGGGCAAGAGCATACTAGAATCCTCAGGCGGGAGCTGGAGCCCATGTGGACAGGCTGAAACCTGTGTCTGTTCTTGTTGCTGCTATCTTGATGGTGTGTGAGGGCGTCTTTAAGAAGCAAGGCCCTTCCTCATGGAGTTGAAGATAACGCACACCTGGCTTAGGAGTCAGAGATGCCCAAGGCAGATCTAGGGGAAGGGGGAGCAGTTGGCAGGCCTGCCTCTGCCTCACCCACAAAGTGAGCAGTCAGCTTCCGCGTGTGCTAGCTACAAAAAGGGCTTTGGTTTCATCTCTGCTTCCCATTTTGCACGGGAATCTCTCCTTTGGCCGACTCAGGAAGAGAATTCTGAGAAATGTCATTCAGCATAGCCCAAATCTCTCATTACCTTCTGAGGCCTCCATGACCATCTTTCTAGCCATTGGTGTGGATTTGGGATTTGTCAATTCCCGTCTGTCCTCCTGCCCTCCCTAACTCCCATATGGGAGGATGTGTGTAGTTTATGTGCAAATACTATGCCCTTTTTTTTTTTTTTTTTTTGAGATAGAGTCCCACTCTGTTGCCCAGGCTGGAGTGCAGTGGCGTGATCCCAACTGACTACAACCTCTGCCTCCTGAATTGTGATTCTCCCATCTCAATCTGCTGAGTAGCTGGGATTACAGAAGTGCGCCACCATGCCTAGCGGGTTTTTCTTCTCTTCATTTTGAGACAGAGTCTTGCTCTGTCACCTAGGCTGGAGTGCAGTGGTGCAATCTCGGCGCACTGCAACCTCCGCCTCCTAGGTTCAAGCTATTCTTCTGCCTCAGCCTTCTGAGGAGCTGGGACTGCCGGTGCATGCCACCACGCCCAGCTAATTTTTTGTATTTTTAGTAGAGACAGGGTTTCACCGTGTTAGACAAGATGGTTTCAATAATCTGACCTAGTGATCCCGCCTTGGTCTCCCAAAGTGCTGAGATTATAGGTGTGAGCCACCCTACCCAGGTCTGGCTGATTTTTCTATTTTTAGTAGAGACAGGGTTTCGCCATGTTGCCCAGGCTGGTCTCCAACTCCTGGGGTCAAGTGATCCACCCACCCTGGCCTCCCAAAATGTTGGGATTACAGGCGTGAGCCACCGCGCCCAGCCGAGCCTGGGCTTTTTCAGTGCATTGGTGGAGGGTAGTTGAGCACAGGGGTACCTAAGAGAGCAGGGCCCTTCAAGAGGGAACCTGTGGTGTGCAGCCAGGACCGGCTGAGCAGGAATTTGCTGCTGGGAAGACCAGAGATGGTGTACTGAGGACATCTGCAGCAAGGAGAGCTGGGGGCAAAGGCTGGGGTCCCTGGCAGGCTCTAGGCCCCTCTGCCCTGGGGGCTGTGCCAGGCCTGGGCTGGGAGGGAGGGATAAGAAGCTGCCTGCTCTCAGCAAGCAGGTGGAGGGTGGTGGTCCTGAGGCTGTGGACAAAAGTACCTCCTGCCTCCTTTTAGAAAGGCTCTGGGGCAACTTCTAGAGATCTTCAAAATGAAAACAAAAACCGGCAAGCAAGCAGAGACTCGAGTAGAGGAATTGTAATCACAGAGGAAGAAGAGTGTGGAAAGGCTGGGAATGTGTACGGAGAGGCATCGCGGCCGGTCCCGCGCAAGGACTGCATTTGAAGGGAACGGTGGCGGTTAGTGGCACCTGTGCGCCCTCCAGTGGGCACAGAGGGAAGGAATACGTACTTCGTTCTTGTATTTACGCACCCGTTCATTGCGGAGGAGGGAGGATGGGAAGGACGTTGCTCTGAGACTCTGGGTGTCAGAAAGGGGAAGGGACTTGCTGAGGGTCACAGAATGCCAGTGGCAGGGGTCACAGTGGTCACTTCACGAGACCGCACGAACTCTCAGTCTTCCTGGGATGGGATGTAACCACATGAGGCAGGTAGGGATGAGTGGAGAAGAAAGCAGGGGCCCCGCATCATCAGGCCAGGCCTTGCCTCCCTGCTCTGCCCATTGCTGCTATGGGAAGTTGGGAACGTCCCTCAACTTCTCAGGGCTTCAGTGTCTTCATCTGTAAAATGGGGTTATCTTAGCACCCACGTATTGAGGACGGTGAGAGTTAAATGAAGTGACGATGTCAAGGGCATATGAGGATGCTTGGGCCATGGTGGGTGCAGAGTTCTCAGGGAAGAGAAACTGAGGTCCAAAGAACTGAACAGGCTGGGCGCGGTGGCTCATGCCTGTAATCCCAGCACTTTGGGAGGCCAAAGCAGGCAGATCACCTGAGGTCAGGAGTTTCAGACCAGCCTGGCTAACATGGTGAAACCCCGTTTCTACTAAAAATACAAAAATTAGCCAGACATGGTGGCACGCACCTATAATTCCAGCTACTTGGGAGGCTAAGGCAGGAGAATCGCTTGAACCTGGGAGGCGGATGTTCCAGTGAGCAGAGACCGTGCTACTGGGCACTCCAGCTTGGGCAACAGAGCCAGACTCTGTCTCAAAAACAAACAAGCAACCAAAATTATCCAGGCTTGGGGGCATGCGCTTGCAATCCCAGCTACTACTCGGGAGGCTGAGGCAGGAGAATTGGTTGAACCCAGGAGGTGGAGATTGCAGGGACGAGAGCAAAACTCTGTCTCAAAAACAAAGACCTGGACAGTCCTGTCTCCACCAGCCAGCTCAAATCAGGCAGGGTATAAAGAGTAGCATTTGGGGGAAAGTTTTTAAACGTCCTGGCTGGGCACAGTGGCACACACCTGTGGTCCTAGAACTTTGGAGGCTGAAGCAGGAAGATTGCTGGAGGCTAGGAGTTTGAGACCAGCCTGGGCAACATAGTGAGACTCCATCTCTTAAAGAAAACAAGAACGGTGGCTCAAGCCTGTAATCTCAGCACTTTGGGAGGCCGAGGTGGGTGGATCACGAGGTCAAGAGATCGAGACCATCCTGGTCAACATGGTGAAACCCCGTCTCTACTAAAAATACAAAAAATTAGCTGGGCATGGTGGCGCGTGCCTGTAATCCCAGCTACTCAGGAGGCTGAAGCAGGAGAATTGCCTGAACCCAGGAGGCGGAGGTTGCGGTGAGCCGAGATCGCGCCATTGCACTCCAGCCTGGGTAACAAGAGCGAAACTCCATCTCAAAAAAAAAAAAAAAAAAATGGGGGCCAGGTGTGTTGGTACATGCCTGTAATCCAGCACTTTGGGAGGCCAAGGCAGGCAGATCATTTAAGATCAGGAGTTGGAGGACACCTTGGCCAATACGGTGAAACGCAGTCTCTACTAAAAATACAGAAATTAGCTGGGTGTGGTAGTGCGGACCTGTAATCCCAGCTACTAAGGAGGCTGAGGCAGGAGAATCGCTTGAACCTGGGAGGAGGAGTAGGAGGCAGTGAGCTGAGATTGCGCCACTGCACTCCAGTCTGGGCAAAAAGAATGAGACTCCTTTTCAAAATAAATAAATAAAAATCAAAACTAACCAGAAGGTGGAATTATTGTCAGCAAGTGTGTATTTCTTGTGAGGAAGCGAACGCGCTCTCTCTCTCCAGGTGGGCTTGGCTACCATTGGCTGTGCTCTCCCCGTCCTGGGACAAGGAGCTCCTGCTGGGCCTGGGGTCTCGGAGGGCCAGGGCAGCCACACATGCCCCAGGTGTGGCCGTTCCAGTTGCAGCTGGCAGCATTTGATGGTGTGGATGACTCCGGCAGTGTGGCTAGCTGGGTTTAGTGATGGGGGCAGAGACGGAAGTTCCCTTAGAGACCTGCACCGCCTCCCCCAACCCCGCTTCTGTCACTAATCTCTGCAAGCTGTAATTATCCAACCTTTGACATTGAGCTGTACTTCCTCTTACTAGTATTACACTTTTAGCTCTCCTGCCCCACAGAGCTGTGGGAGAGAAGGTCCAAGCCCTCATGGAAGTAGGGGAGAAATCAGTTCTGCCCACTGGTCTTTTCCTTATCTCTACTTGGAGACTGTCATGGAATTGTTTTGAGAGTTTAATGAATTAATATGCGGAAGAGCTTTACACAGTGCCTGGTTGATGGTTAACTATTAGTAATAGTCTCATCCTTCACGGTTCAGGTTGGGTGTCACTTCCTCCAGGAAGCCTTCCCTGACTTTCTCAGGCTGAATTTAGTGCCTGCATCCCCTGTGCCTCTGTGGTACTTCCTGTCACGCTGAGTTATAATTGTCCCTTCATTTGTCTTTCTGCCATAACCAACAGTGAGCCCCCAAGGGGGGTTGTGCCATGCCCTGTTCACTGTGGTATCCCCAGTGTGCCTGGCTCAGGTGGGAGTGACAATTATATTTTAGGTGAATGAGTAGGACTCATGAGAGGTGGGGCTCTGGGACCAGGCCCTTAGCCCTGTCACTCACATGCTATTTGATTTAAGCTCTCAGGATTGAAGTTCCCCCCGAGGTGAAATGGAGCTAAAACGACCCCTTCCTCAGGGGGCTGAGGTCAGGAGCAAATGAGATTTTCTGCACACTACCTGGCACACTACGTGTTCCATAAACATTCACTGTTGTTCTGCAGTTCCTGATTAAATACCTTCTATTTGGCCAGCTGTGGTGGCTCACGCCTGTAATCCCAACACTTTGGGAGGCCGAGGTGGGCAGATCACAAGGTCGGGAGATCGAGACCATCCTGGCCAACATGGCAAAACCCCGTCTCTGCTAAAAATACCAAAATTAGCCAGGCATGCTGGTGCGTAACTGCAGACTCAGCTACTCAAGAGGCTGAGGCAGGAGGATTGTTTGACCGCAGGGGGCAGATTCCCCCAAAAAGAGAATGGAAAGGTCCAAACTAGAGCTTTTAAGAGCCTATTTGGACAGATCGAGAGGCCTCTCTTTAAAAAAAAAGAAAAAAAAAGCTGGGTGCAGTGATTCATGCCTGTAATCCCAGCACTTTGGGAGGCCAAGGTGGGAGGATCTCTTGAGTCCATGAGTTTGAGACTAGCCTGGGCAATATAGTGAGACAGACTCTCTCTAAAATAAACTAGCCGGGAGTAGTGGTGCGCACCTGTGCTCCCAGCTGCCTGGGAGGCTGAGGTGAGAGGCTCACCTGAGCCTGGGTGGCGGAGGATGAGGTAAGCCCAGATCTTCCAGCCACTGCACGCTCTAGCTTGGGAGACAGAGCAAGACCCGGTCTCAAACCAAAAAAAAGTTAAGTGACCTTGAGCAAAACCCTGCCCCTCTTAGGACCTCAGACTTGCTGTCTTCACACAGAAGACGGACTTCAAAGTCCCTGCGACCTTGCCCGCCCGCATCACGCTGAATTGGTTAGCGGGCTGGTTTCCCAAGGGCTCTGCGGGAGACTGCGGCATAGCTCCGCCGCGGCTGCCGAGGGGTTAACACGCAGCTTTCTCGCCCCGCCCCACGGGAACTACCCCGGCCGGGGTCGTACCCTTGGCCCCGCCTTCAAGCCCTGCGTCCGCCGGAAGTGCCCGATCGTAGACAGCTCACTTCCGCCCGGCAGGTAACAGCCAGCGGGTTCGGAGCTGCCAGGAGTCCGGAGACGCCGGGAGAGGGTGAGGTGGAGGCCGCGGACATTTTGGTGCCAAGCTGAACCGAGCCGTGGCTCCGGGAGCCGTTGGGACCTGCGGGTAAGGAAGCGGGGACCCGGGCGAGGCAGGAGAAGTGGGGCGGGGAGTCGGGGGTCCTAGGTGAGGTTTGCGGGGTCAGAGGTCATGAAGAGGACGCGGCGCTGCAGGGGGCGCAAGCGGCGTACGCCGCGGGAGACGGAAGGGCTGCGGGTTCGTTCGTTCATTCGCGTTCACTTGGCCGCCGGCCCGTTCCCCGACCGTCCCAGATCCGCAGCCCCACCTGGGGCTCCCGCCAGACAGACTCCTAGACTTAGGCCCGGAGGAGCCCGCCCCTGGCCGGAGGGAAAACTCTTCGGGCTCTGGCTCCCTCTTTCAGACTCACCCCCATGGCCATCCTGAGTCCTCTTTGTTGTTCAGGGCGTTATCTCTTTGCCAAGGTTCAAAAGGAAGGAAAAAAAAAAACCGGTTCCGTGCCCGCTTGGATTTGTCTTTTGGAGCCTCTAAAACAAGTTGACTGAATGGGGACACCTGTGATTAGGCTACAGAATAACGAGGGAGATGCTTGCTAGTGGCTATGGAGCGCCTACTGTGTACCGGGCACTGTGCTAAGCACTTTCCTTGCGGTGTCACATTTACACTTCACAGCAACCTTTGTGGGGATTAAATATCCCCGTTTTATCCACGAGGACACTGAGGCACAGAGCGGTTCAATCACACGTGTAAGGTCGTTCACGTAGCAGACGCAAGGTCAGATTTCCTGGCCAGGTTCTCAGGGACCTGCAAGTACAGAGTTAAAGGAAAGACTGGAGTCAGGTTGGGGTGTAGGGGATATTTAAGACTTCTAGCTGCTGTTGTGTTTATTTTGATTTGTGTCAGAATGTAGCCTTATTGCTTCTTGTCTGATCTTCTGAAGGGGCATCACTTTCTTTAGTATAAAACAATCCTGCAGGCTGTTAGTAGTGATGCTTTTCAGGGCGAGAGTCTTAAGGTTTTCCTGACTTTTGGGAACTGTGAGACAAAACAGGCTATCCATGAAAGCTGTTTGAAGACGATCCAGAACTTCTCTTCAGAGTGGTTGAACGGCATTCCTCTTGATGTAAAGAGAGGGGAACCACATGACCTCTAGGGGATCTTTTGGTCCTAGGTTCTGGAAGAAGGTACCCAGAGGAAGAATCTCTGCCTTTCTGAGACATAGGCAGGCCCCATGACTTCTTGCCTGAGCAGAGCACCTCTTACTTGGGAGGTAGTGAGATGGTTTGTTAGCTCGAGGACTAGGCCTTGTGAATCTGAGCCTCATTCCTTTGCAGATACTTGCTTGCTTCAGTTCTGCCTCAGTTTCCCTGACATCAACAAGAGAAAGACCTGCCACCTTCTTGTCTACTCCTAGGGGTATGAACCTGTGAATGAACCCATGAAGGCTTGCACATGCTTTTGAAGAAAGCTGTATATAAATTTTACTCTAATACTATTTTTTAGCTCTATGATCTGTTCTAGTTCCATTGAAGTCACAGAAACTTAATAGTGTCACCTTATTCCCATCCTTCCAAGGGAGGATTTGAGATGAAGCAACTTGTTGCAGATGGTAGGAACATGAGCAGAGCACAGAGCATATGGTTTTCTGTCCTGAGGTGAGCCCACCACTCTCCTCCGACCTCTTAGAAACTGTCATGAGGAGCAGCTTCAGTAGTTTCCAAAGAGTCAGATCCCTCAGAGATTGTGTGGAGATCATCTGCTGAGTGTGGATTAAGTGGAGTCTTCACCCTGAGCTGCTTCAAGAGCGCAGAGGTATGATGGAAAGATCACCTGACTCCCAGTCAGTCATCCCTGGGTTCGACCCCAGCTCAGCAGCTTCCTGGCACTGTGCCCTGGATGGTTTTCATAGGCTGCCCCTCCTTTACCTCAGCTCTGAAATAATACGGGCCATCCTCTCATACTCCCCCACCGCTGGTTTGTACGAGGGTAGATAGGAAAATTTGCGCAGGGCCTGTTATTTTGGGTGCTTTGACTCTAGGCCAGCTGATGCCTGCCGGGGGCCTGTGTCTGAGGAAGGCTGTCAACCTTGGCTTCTGGAGTGTTACATCCTTCTGCAGAGACCTTTTTGTACTCAGGACTTCTTCCACCCTTCTTAAAAAGCTTAGCTGGGCATGGCACACACCTGTAGTCCCAACTACTCAGGAGGCTGAAGCAGGAGGATTGCTTGAGCCAAGGAGTTCGATGCTGCAGTGAGCTGTGGTCACACCACTGCAATCTAGCCTGGGTGACAGAGCAGGACTCTGTCTCTGTCTCTAACAACAATAACGCAGATAGTACATGCAGGAAAGGCATCTTTTTCTTTTTTTTTAAGCATCAGAGGTATCACACTGGAAGGGAAGGGAAGATGATCTTTGAAGTGAGATCATCTAAGCTGAGATTTGAAAGATAAATTGGAGCAGATAGGAGAGGATAATCCAGGCAGAAGGATCAGCGAGTGTAGAGATAGTGAAGAGCTTGGCTGTTAGAGGAACACCGAAGGCATGTGGGCCTGGAGGCAAGGACCTGGTGCTTGTGTCATATCCTGTGTCAGAGCCCCCGACCTTCTGCAGCTCTGTCACTCTGCGCTGGTACCGTGGGAGCAGGTGACAGTCACTTGGCCTCACTGAACACTTCTCCCACTGGAGATGTTGCCACCTGATCTTCTGCCCTTGCCCTTTCTTATCCCTCTAATAATCATTTATTCACTTACCTTCCATATATTGGCTGTAAACAGGCTAGGGATCTGGCATGTTCAATTTCAGTGTAGTCAGAATAGCTTGACAGTCGGAGCAGATGTATCTCTGATCCTGGCTAACCCAGTGAATGGAACATTGAGAAGCTGCTCTAGCAGAGGTTGGGTTACAACACATGAAATTTCCCTAGAAGAAAGTTGAGCACTCATCATTCAGATATTTATTGAACACCTAGGAATTAGGAATATAATAGTGAGCAAAATAGCCAAAATCCTTACCCCCATTTACATTATGGAATGTATGGGGGGAGAAAAAATAGACAACATAAGTATATTTTACAGTATGGAGGTAATAAGAACTTCTAAGAAAAAAAAAAGAGGGTTAGGAAGTCCTGGGGATTATTGGGGGGCGGGTATACAATTTTAAATGAAGCAGTCAAAGAAGGCCTCAGAGAAAATGACATTTGAGCCAAGACCTGAAGAGGTGAGGGACTGAGCCATGAGGCTGTCTGGAGAAAGAGCCTTCCTGGCAAAGCGAATAGCACATGCAAAGGCCCTGGGGTGGTTGCCTGTTGTGTTAAAGGAGTAAAGAGACCTGTGCGGCTGGACCTGAGGGAATGGTGGGGAGAAGAGTTCAAAGGGTGATGGCCAGCAGGGTGCATGTGTGAGAGAGAAGGGCATGCATCTCTTGCAGGGCCTGTGGGTTATGAGGCCATGCTAGGGACTTTGGCTCTTACTTAGAGTAAGATAGGGAACCGTTGGAGGACGTTGAGCAGAGGGGTGCTGCTGTCTGTCTTAGATTATCAAGGGATCATTCTGGCTGTTGCTGAGATGGGGTGGCAGCAGAGCAGTGTGGGAGCTTTCTTGTTAGCACTCTCAGTGGGAGGTGATGGTGGCTTGGAGCTTGGGGGTAGTGATGGAGCTGGCAAGAAGCTGCTCACAGATTCTAGATTCATTTTGAAGGTTGGAATCCACAATAGGATTTGCCGATAGATTTCAGAGAGAGTATGTTGTTAAGGGTGACTCAGGTTTTTAGCCTGAGGACCTGTTAAAGATGGTGCTGGCAGGAACTAGATGATGTAGACTGCAGGGTGAGCCAGTTGGGGAAAGGAAGGAAGCAGGAGGTCAGTTTTTATCATGTTAAGTTTGAGCTGCCTGCTAGCCGTATCCAGCAATGAGCGATGTCAGTTAGACATTTGGACACGTGTGCTGGGAGTTCTGGGCAGAGGTTGGGCTATGTGGATGATATGCAAAGCCTTGACACTGGATGACACCACCGAAGAGGCAAAATAGCAGAGATGGAGAGGAGAAGAGGTACCAGCCTGAGCCCTGGGGCACACAGTGTTGAAGGAGAGTGAGAAGGTGCAGACAGTGGCATAGGAGGGCAGACAGAGAGCATGGCATCCTGGCATTTGAAGGCAGTATTTCGGGGAGGAGGGAGTAGTCAGCAAAGCATGAGACTTACCATTTGACATGACCATTGTGTCTTCTGCTGGCAGGACCCAACACACCTGGCATCCAGGACCATTTCTGAATCTCGTTCTTCCTTCCCTAATCTCATCTGTTCTTTCCTTCCAAGTTCTTTCCTTCAGCCAGGCAGGGAGGCTCACAGACTTCTTGTTTTGGCCTTAGGTAAATCACTCATCTCTCAGTGTCTCTCATTACTCTTTTTTAAAATGAATTACCATGAGAATTAAGTGAGAAGGGTTGTAAATCACTTAGCAAGAACCTGTTCCCCAGCTGGTGTTGATTTAATTGTTCTCAATTCCCTCCTTTGTGCCTTTCTGTTCGACCTCCACTCTTGCCTCTCTAAATCTGACCTGTCTTTTCTTGACCAGCCAACACCTGCTTCATCTAAGAGAACTTGGCTTGCTGCTCCACCTGTCTCAGAACCCTCCTCCTCTGGAGGTGTGTGATCACTCTGCCATTCCCCTGAGTCCTTTACCTGACCTCTAAATCTGTAATAGCTGAGCAAGAAACGACTGTCCTTTGTTTACTGGGAGCATGCTTCCGTGTGGGGCACAGTTCCAGGCATGGAGCGGGTGGTGCTCTACACTGTGGATTTCACAGCAGAAAGTGTTCCCATTATGTAGATGAGAAAACTGAGATCACGAAGAGCCTTGTTCTGTGGTCTGTGGCCTCTTTCCCCTGATCTTGATTAATTTAAGTGTCGTTCAGAAGTCTTACTTTGTTTTCAAGTCCAAAGGAGCTTTTCTTTTTCTTTTATTGAGATAGAGTCTTGCTCCGTCACCCAAGCTGGAGTGCAGTGGTGCCATTTCAGGTTCAAGCAATTCTCCTGCCCCAGCTTCCTGAGTAGCTGGGACTATAGGTGCGCACCACAATGCCAGCTAATTTTTGTATTTTTTGTAGAGATGGGTTTCACCATGTTGGCAAGGCTGGTCTTGAACTCCTGACCTCAAGTGATCCGCTCACCTCAGCCTCCCAAAGTGCTGGGATTACAGGCATGAGCCACCGTGCCCACCAGTTTTCTTTTTCGTCACAGCAGATCTTTCCACATACGGCTGCTTGTAGATGAGTTGAGAACTGGCACCTGATTCTAGAATGAGGTTCTTGAGACTCAATGCCGATATAAGAACGTTTGCATGTGACATTTGTCTGCCTTTAGTTTCTTTTAATTTTGAAGTCTTTGATAGCTAATGGGCCTCAGATCTCAGCTGACAGCAACCTCCGCCTCCCAGGCTCAAACAATTCTCCTGCCTCAAGCCTCCCAAGTAGCTGGGATTATAGGTGCCACAGGTGCGCGCCACCACACCTGGCTAATTTTTTGTATTTTTAGTAAAAGTGGGGTTCACCATGTTAGCCAGGCTGGTCTCGAACTTCTGACCTCAGGTGATCTACTTGCCTCGGCCTTCCAAAGCGCTAGGATTACAAGCATGAGCCATCATGCCTGGCCAACTGTTTTGTTTTGTTTTTTGTTGTTGTTGTTGTTTTTGGTTTTGGTTTTGGTTTTGGTTTGTTTTTTGAGGCAAGGATCTTGCTCTGTTGCCCAGGCTGGAGTGCAGTGGCACATTCACAGCTCATGCAGCCTCAACCTCCCAGGCTCAAGCAATCCCACCTCAGATTCCTGAGTAGCTAGTACTACAGGTGTGCACCACCACACCTGGCTAATTGTTGTATTTTTTTGTAGAGATGGGGTTTTGCCATGTTGCACAGGCTGGTCTCAAACTCCTGACTTCAAGTCAGGCGTTCAAACAGTTCTCCTGCCTCAGACTCCCAGGTACCTGGGATTATAGGCACCACAGGTGCGTACCACCATACCTGGCTAATTTTTGGTAATGGGCCTCCCATGTAGCTGGGATTACACGTGCCTGCCACCACACCCAGCTAACTTTTGTATTTTTAGTAGAGATGGGTTTCACCGTGTTGGCCAGGCTGGTCTCAAACTCCTGGCTGCAGGTGATCCACCTGCCTCAGCCTCCCAAAGTGCTGGGATTATAGGCATGAGCCACCACACCCAGCACATTTTTTAAAATGTTTGTTTAATTTATACCAAGTGAAATCCTTGGCTCCTAAGTGTAAAGTGTGGCCAGTATCTGCCTCAAGATGCAGATCATTTCCATTACTCCAGGGGCCCTTCATGCCTGTTTTCAGTCCTTCCTACCCAGAAGCATCCACTGACCTGGCTTCTATCACCATAGCTTAGGTTTGCCTCTTAGAGCTTTGTATGAATGAAGTCTTGTGATACTTATGTTTACATTTTTACTTGTTAACATGCTTTCATTCTCACATTAGCCCTTGTCAGAAGAAATAATGTGAGATACATAGTGCAGCAGGTACAGCAGTCCGTCCCCCCCCGCCTCTTTTTTTTCTTTTTTTGAGACATGGTCTCACTGTGTCACCCAGGCTGGAGTGCAGTGGTATGATCTTGGCTCACTGCAACCTTCCTCCTCCTGGGCTCAAGCAGTCCTCCCACCTCAGCCTCCTGAGTGGCTAGAACTACAGGTGCGTACCACCATGCTAATTTGGTAGAGATGGAAAGATTTCCCCATGTTACCTGGGCCAGTCTCAAACTCCTGGGCTCAAGCAATCTGCCTGCCTTGGCCTCCCAAAGTGCTGGGATTCACAGGTGTGAACCACAATACCTGGCCTGATCTCCCCATTTTAAAGAGGGAAATTGAATGCTAGAGATGAAGTAGACTCAGTTCAGCATACTTTCCTTTTAAAGGTTGTCACCAATTTTGAGACATGGGAGAAAAATTGAAATACTATATTCAGTACTCATTTTCGTATGTTTTTTTTTTTCCATTCTCAAAGGAGGTGATTTTCTTATGTTTTAAAAATAGATTTACATTTATTTTATTAGCTTAAAACACAGTCTATATTTCTTGTTTCTAAAATTAGGTATGTGAAAGACAAAAAAATTGAAAAATACTGAGGACTTTTTTCCCTTTGAACCTAACCCTAACTTCAGCAGCTAAAACCCAAAGTCTTTAGATGGGAATATTTTTTCTTCTTCCTTTTTTACCTTAGGACCCAGGACCTCATTTTCCCTCTCTTATATCACATTACGTCCTTGTACCTGGCTAGTGTTTCCAAAAGTCTCACCAAGGGCTTCTTTATACATCTAGTACATGTAAGAGAAGACTCTGTATTTTAGGCTTTATTGCTCAGCTCTATCCCCCCGCTTTTTTTTTTTTTTTTTTTTGAGATGGAGTCTCACTCTTTCACCCAGACTGGAGTGCAGTGCTGCAGTCTTTGCTCACTGTAACCTCTGCCTCCTGGGTTCAAGGAATTCTCCTGCCACAGCCTCCCAAGTAGCTGGGATTACAGATGCCTGCCACCACGTCTGGCTATATACACATTTATTTCAATAGAGACAGGGTTTCATCATGTTGGCTAGGCTGGTCTCGAACTTCTGACCTCAGGCGATCTGCCCCCCTCAACATTCCAAAGTGCTGGTATTACAGGTGTGAACCACCACACCCGGCCTCAGTTCACCCAGGCTGGAGTGCAGTGGCAAGATCTCTGCTCACTGCAACCTTCTAGGTTCAAGCCATTCTCCTGCCTCAGCCTCCCAAGTAGCTGGGACTACAGGCACATGCCACCACATCCCACTAATTTTTGTATTTTGGGGGTGGAGTTTTTTCGTAAACTTTTTTTGGGAAGAGAGTTGGGTGGAGAGAGATGTCTGGGTTCAGTACCCCAGCCAAAGAGACAAGGAAATAGGTTCAGGAAAGCAAAGTGAGTATCTTGGGTGGGCCCAAGCACAGGGGTTTAGAGCATGGGCTTTAGCGCGGGCAGACCTGGTTTTCAGTTTCAGCTCTACGACCTACTGGCATTGTATATACATTACTGAGCCTCTTGCGGCTTCCATTTGCTCACTGCAAAATGGAGGGGAATGCAGAGTTGTGAGAGTTAATTCCTAGTCTAAAAAAAAAAAAAAATGGTAGGGCATGGTTGCGCATGCCTATAATTCCAGCTACATGGGAGGTTGAGGCAGGAGAATCACTTGAACCTGGGAGGTGGAGGTTGTAGTGAGCTGAGATCGTGCTACTGCTCTCCTGCCTGGGTGACAGAGTGACACACTGTCTCAAAAAAAAGCAACTAAATGGGCATTTTCAAATAATATAGGATATAATTTTGTTACTTTATATTATAAATGCGTATTGGTTCTATATCCATATATATTTATAAATACATGTTTGCATTCTAAATACATATGGAAAAGAATGGAAGAGGGCCCATTTACAAAAGAAGCCAGCATAGAAAATACTCATGAATACATGTAAAACAAATGTGTGTGTAAGAACTTTTATATGAAGAAAATTTAAAATATTATAGAGACATAAAAGAAAACCTGAAACAATGGGAAAGCATCTACTCCTGTTCTTTACATATAAAGATCCAATATTATTATTGTTTTATTTATTTATTTATTTGAGACCGAGCCTCACTCTGTTGCCCAGGCTGGAGTACAGTGGCATGGTGTCGGGTCACTGCAACCCCTGCTTCCTGGGTTCAAGAGATTCTCTTCCCTTAGCCTCCTGAGCAGCTAGAATTATAGGTGCCTGCCCCCATGTCCAGCTAATTTTTTGTATTTCTTAGTAGAGACAGGTTCTCACCATGCTGGCCAGCCTGGTCTCGAACTCATGACCTCAGGTGATGCACCCATCTCAGCCTCCCAAAGTGCTACGATTACAGGCATGAGCAACTGTGCCTGGCCAGATCCAGTATTATTGTTGACATCATTACAAGAAGATTATTCTTCATAAATTAATTAAACATTTGATGTGATCCAAATACGATCTAATTTTTTTAAGGACAAACTAGTTCTAAAGTTCAAATAGAACGAAGTGGGAATAAGAGGGTACAAGAAGTTATCAAAACATGGTCAGGAGCTGTGGCTCACACCTGTAATCCCAGTGACTTGAGAGGCTGGGGCAGGAGAATTGCTTGAGCTCAGGTGTTCAAGGCTGCAGTGAACTGTGGTCGTAGCACTGCACTCCAGCCTGGGTGACAGAGTGAGACCCTGACTCAAAAAATTTGAAAAATGGTTAGGTGCGGTGGCTCATGCCTGTAATCCCAGGACTTTAGGAGGCCAAGGTGGGTGGATCAGTTGAACTCAGGAGTTAGAGACCAGCCTGGGCAACATGGGGAAACCCCATCTCTACAAAAAACACACAAAAGTTAGTCAGGTGTGGTAGCTCACCTGTAGTACTAGCTACTTGGGAAGCTAAGGCAGGAGGATCACTTGAGCCTGGGAAGTGGAGGTTGCAGTGAACGGGGACTGCGCCACTGCACAAGACCTAGGCGACAGAAGTGAAATCCTGGCTGAAAGTAATCATAATAAGTGAATAAAAATAAAAGGCCAGGCGCAGTGGCTCACGCCTGTAATCCTAGTACTTTGGGAGGCCAAGGTGGGCGGATCACCTGAGGTCAAGAGTTTGAGACCAGCCTGGCCGGCATGGTGATGCGTGCCTGTAATCCCAGCTACTCTGGAAGCTGAGGCATGAGAATCGCTTGAACCCAGGAGATGGAGGTTGTGGTGAGCCGAGATCACGCCATTGCACTCCAGCAAGAGCGAAACTCCATCTCAAAAAAAAATAAAATAAAATAAAAGTTATCAAAGCATGAATAGACAGATTCTCTGGTATAGAACAGAGTCCAGAAAAACACCCAAATATATGTAGAAATTTAGAATATGATAAAAGTGGCATTTCAGATCTGTGGGGAAAAGATGAATTATTCAGTAAATGGTGTGGAGACAAGTGGGGAAGCATCTGGGGAAAGGGGAAGTTGGATCCCTACCTCATTCCTACAGAAAGCCCAGATGGGACAGGATTGAAATGCAAAAGCCAGGAGCAGACAAGCACTAGAAAGAAAAAAATTAAATTACACCTTAAGAACCCCAATGTCAGCATGGAAAGTAAAAAGTAATAACAAGGCCGGGCGCAGTGGCTCACGCCAGTAATCCCAGCACTTTGGGAGGCCAAGGCGGGTGGATCACGAGGTCAAGAGATCGAGACCATCCTGGTCAACATGGTGAAACCCCGTCTCTACTAAAAATACAAAATATTAGCGGGGCATGGTAGCGCGTGCCTGTAATCCCAGCTACTTGGGAGGCTGAGGCAGGAGAATTGCCTGAACCCAGGAGGCGGAGGTTGCGGTGAGCCGAGATCGCGCCATTGCACTCCAGCCTGGGTAACGAGCAAAACTCCGTCTCAAAGAAAAAAAAAAAAAGTAATAACAAAATAAAGAGGAATAATGGTAAATCAGTAAGAAAATGATCAATAAGTAGATAGAAAAATGACAGAAAATGAATACGGCTCACAGGAAGGGACATTCAAGTGGCTCAAAAACACATGCAAAGTGGCGCACTGAAAACTCGGGAAGGGCCGGGCGCAGTGGCTCATGCCTGTAATCCCAGCACATTGGGAAGCTGAGGCAGGTGAGTTAATTGAGCCAGGAGTTTGAGATCAGCCTGGGCAACATGGCAAGACCCTGTCTCTACAAAAAAATTTTAAAATTTGCTGGGTGTGGTGGTGTGTACTTGTAGTCCCAGCTACCCAGGAGGCTGAGGTGGGAGGATCACTTGAGCCTGGTAGTTTAAGACTGCAGTGAGCCGTGCGTGATCACACTACTGCACTCCAGCCTGGGTGACAGAGACCTTCTTGTCTCCAAAAAAAAAAAAAAAAAAAAAAGCCAGGCATGGTGGCTCATGCCTGTAATGCCAACAATTTGGGAGGCTGAGGTGGGCAGATCATCTGAGGTTGAGAGTTCAAGAGCAGGCTGGCCAACATGGCAAAATCTCATCTCTACTAAAAATAGAAAAAATAATTAGCGGGGTGTGGTGGTATGGCTCCTATAATCCCAGCTACTCAGGAGGCCAAGGCATGAGAATTGCTTGAGCCTGGGAGATGGAGGTTGCAGTGAGCTGAGATTGCGCCATTGCACTCCAGCCTGGGTGACAGAGCAAGGCTGTCTCAAAAAAAAAAAAAAAAAAAAAAAAAAACAAGGACACTCTCTTAATGGGCGGATAATGGAAAAAATTCTGCGATATAAGCCCAGCATGTATTCCATGCTACCATTTCTATACAAGAAGGGGAAAAAAATCAATCCACATTAGGCACCGTTGAGTCTCTTTGGATAGTTACATTGGTTTGCTTTGGGGAGAAAAATGAGGAAGAGGGTAGATTTTTATATCTATCTTGTCTTTTACATTTCGACCCATGTGAGTGCGTTACCTTTTCAAAACCAGAGCTAAAATAGAAAATGCATCTTGTGTATACCCTCCGTTCAGCAGTTCCGGCCTGGAGCCTACAGCTACGTCCCTGCCTATGAGCAAGGGTGTATGTGGGAGGTATTCAAGGCAGCATTGCTTAGGCTGCAGAAACAGCCTGAATGCCCCACAGCGGGGACTGGCTAATCCTCACACAAGGAAGGCTGAGAGGGTCTGTCTGCTCGTACTGACAGGGAAACAGCTCCAGAAATGACTGTCAGGTCAGAGATGCCACAGGCTGGCAGTGTCTAGGTGTGCTATCATTCGTTTAGTAAATCTCTACATGGATTTGCTTATACACATGCACAGAATATCCCTGGATGAAAATCAAAATCTAGTGACAACATCTGCCTTTAGGGAGGAAACTAAGGACTGAGGACGGGGTGAGAGGGAGAACTTGAATCTGTGTCTGGGTGACCTCGCCATGGTCCTGAATTACTTGCTTCATAAAAAACAAACACGAACCACTAGCTGAAGATTAAACAGTGTGAAACCTGGTCCCGCAACAGCCTTAGCAGTGTCTGGTGCACAGGGGAACCCATCAGCCCTTGGGTGTGTGTTGGACCCTCCAGAAATAACTGGTTGCTGTTGTTGGATTTCCTGATTGGCTGGGAAGGTTCAAGGCAACTGGGGAATCTTCCCAAGAAAAGCCAGGGAAATGCCCCAAGCTGCCAGATGCTAAAGCCTATGAGAGGCGAGGCGGGGAGGCCTGAGCGTGTCAGGACCAGGAAGGGCCACGTGAGCAGGAGGGAGGCCGCCTGTGATGACCCTTGGAGGTGAGGGAAGGACAGGGAAGCTGAAGGGCACAGACTGGCTATGTCCTAAAACACTCTTCCTAAAGGCAAAGCCTCAAAGGAACATCCTGTGTGCCTGTTCTCCTGATGCAGTGGTGTGGGGGACTGGGAGCATGAAGGCCTCCCTGTCTGTTTCCCTGTGTGTAGCGTACGCCTCCGCAGCATATGCTGGGCACTGTGGGGATGAAAGAGGGCCCACTTGTGGTGAGGCACCACTCACAATCACCCGAGGCTTGAGCAGACTGATTCAAACCCGAGGTGTCCAGGGGTGGTCCCCTTTTCTCACCAGCTCTCCTCACCCAGGTGGCTTGTCCTGGGCCTCCGGTGGGGACAGCAATCCCATACTCGCACTCTCCTAGCCTGAGTACCAAGACCCCAGAATGGCTGATCCGGCAGGCTGCGGGAGTGGTAGCCACTGCAGCTGTTCCGCAGGCAGAGCACACAGGTGTTGGGCTCAGGGGAGACAGGTGACATGGCAGGGTGACGGTACCTGTCATCAAGGGCTCACAGGCCTCTAGTTCCATGGCAGGGCAGGGACTCCAGCTACATTTGGGCACAGACTCTCAGATGAGGCAAGAATCAGGGTTGTTTCTAGACTCTATAGTTCTAGGCTCTATGGAGGGGCCCCAGCTGGGCATACGGCTTGAGCCCTTGACCCTGGGGTCCCTGGGCAGCACAGTGACACCTCAGAGGTAGGGCAGTGGAGGGCCAGGGGCCCCTGTGATGCCTGAAAGAGGGCAGGCTATCTTCGCCCAGCAGCCAGGAATGCAGCGATGTGTGTAGGGGTGGGGGTAGGGTGGGGGGGGAGGTTGAGCGCACACAGAACACAAGGGAGTGCCTGGGACTAAAATGGGCTGAGGGGCAGCTGGGCTGGGCTGCTTCTCCCTCAGAAGCAGGCTGAGGCCCACCAGCTAGGAGGCAGCTTGGCTGACAAAGCTCTGCCCAGGGTCCAGCTGCCCTCACCTGGGAGCCAGGCCAGGGCCAGGACTGGGGCCACACAAGGTGTCCTTGGTGGTGGCTGGCCTGGTCCACATGTCCACCCCCTCTCCCACAGCTGCCCCTGATCAGGGGATCTCCTATGCCCCACCCCCACCAGCCTCCCAGATGGCAGGGTGCTGGAGAAACCCACAAGGGGCGCCCAGCCTTGTGGCCAGCATCACAAGGTGAGACAGCCTCAGCTCCGGGAAGGCGGGATCAATGGCAGGAGAGGTGCCAGGGAGCACAGCAGTGTTTGCCAAGGACAGGAGGGAGGGAAGGTGCTGTCCTCAGAATGCCACAGGAGGGGCCACGGCTGCGCACACAACTGGAGCCCTTGACCCTGGGGTCCCTGCAGCCTGGAACTCCCACCCAGAAGAGCCTTGGGCCTGACACACTGAATGGGGACACACTTGATGTCATCATTTTTATTCATTTCTCTTTCTGAAAATAAGAGTAAACATACAATATTATTTTCTGATGATACATGTTAGATCTAGTTACTGTAGGGTCAGAAAACTATCACCAACCACTTGGAGGCAGCTTTCAATCCTGACATTCGGTGGAGGGGAAAAAAGTGTCCGTGATTGCCAAAAGCTGAATCTTTATTATTAAACAGCAGTAACAGGAAAATCTAATGTTCTTTCAGACACAGCTGAAACTTGGGAGGCCAGGAGGAGGGCAGCAGACACTACAGAGAAACCCCGAAGAAACCCAAATGGAGACACACCTGCTTGCCCAGACCCATCCCTTGGCCCGGTCCCTGCTGCAGGAGTCGTGGGCTCAGAGGTAACACTGAGGAATGTATCTATCGTAGGCAGTGACCATCCTTGGGGCAGAAGTGGGGAGCGGGGGATGGTGCAGCTGCCAGGGGGACAGGAGCCCGAGACGGGCTCTGGGAGCTTCTGCCTGGTCTTGACCACGCAGGTCAGCCTCGGGAGGCTGTGGCCCAACTGGCACAGCTGCAGGGCACCAGCCTGGTGGCTGTGGGTGGGTGATGCAGGCCCTGGGCTCCTCCTAACCCAGCTCTGCCCCTCTGCCGGCACTTACAGCCTCTTGAGCCCCAGGCCCTAAGCAAGCAGCTCTCCTGGTACCAAGGGGACCCCTCCCTGCAGACCAGGCCAGGTTGGTAGGTCCATCCCATAAGAGGTGACAGCAGGGGGCCCTTTAACACCAACCCAAGGAGCCAGGGGCTGTGAGTTGGAGGGGCAAGCTCCACGCTCACCCTTCAGCCACAGCTTCTGCGGCCGCTCTGGCTGTTTCCTTTGGTCCCCTCCTCACCTGACCCCACATGTCACAGCCACAGGAGCACAGGCATCCTGGAGCACGGGAGTGCACTGCACTCTCACCCCAGGAGGGGAGGGTGCCCCACCCCAGGGATCGGGTGGGTGCTGCCATCAGGACCAGGGAGCCCCCTCAGTGGCCAGGATCCCCGCCTGGTCCCTCCTGTGAGGAGGAAGATGTGCTGCCGCTCCCAGGGGGTCCTCAATGGGGCGGGCAGGAGACTGGGGTGGGCACTGGCTGGGGCCTCAGTTCTTGAGGATGGTTTCATAGGCCTGGTACACATGCTGGGACACCTCGGGTGCTCGACACTTCAGGAGCAGCTGCAGGGGAAAGAGGGGTGGGGGAGAAATCGTTCATCCCTGGGGCTTCTCTCAGGAAGGAAGCGGGTGGGGAAGAGAACAAGAGCCAATGGGAGAGCGTGGCGTGCACACAGCCTGGCAGCAGCCGCGCCTGTCACAGATGTGAGGGAAAGCAGAGGGGGCGGCTGTCGCAGCCAGCCGGGTGTGGAGTGAATATACTTGCAGCCCACACACCTGCTGTCAGCCCAGTCACCAGAGCCCTGCTAGTGAGCAGTGTGAGTCACGAGCTGGAGTGCCCAGCCCCCACCCCGAGGGCTGCCAGGACCCCCAGAGTCCCTTAAGGTCTGGGGTCCTCAGGACTGAAGCCTGACACAATGAGATCACAGGCAGAGGAGGGAGGAGCCCCCACCCATCCACTCTAAAGCACTGGTTCTGCAGGGTGCAGTCAGGAAGTGGGAACAATGGAGTTCCACAGGTCAGCAGCAGCCCGTGGGGCTCCTCCGGGCCTCCTAGGAAGGGCTCTGTGCACAGTGTCAATGTGTGGAAGTGGGGTGTCAGCACCTCAATCAGGGCCACCTGGATGGAGCCTGCCAGGTGAGATGGGGTGCATGGGGGCCAGGACAGGAGCCGAGGCTGGGGAGGACAGATGAGGAAAGAGAAAGTGATCTGCTAACCTCTAAGTCCTGTACCACGGGCACCAGCGGGGAAGGTGACATGCAGCAACCAAACACGGAGACGGAAGTTACCACCACCGAAGCCACACGGCAGCCCCCCACCAACCAGCGCTGCCAGCAGGGCCCAGGAGGGGCAGTGTCTGGAGGACCACGCCTGCCAGAGACTCAGGGGTGCAGGGGAGAAGCAGAGCATGGGGCTGTCCAGGGCCCTGGAAAGGCAGCGCAGGCCTCCAGGATAACTTCGTGCCCCAGGGAAGCCACCCCTGACGGGTCTGCCTCAAGGCCTGGGAAGCTCGGGCTCCTGGGAACCAATGTCCTCCCAGCCGGACATGCAGGCACTCACAGGGCAGGGTCAGGGCCTGTGCCCAGCAATGCCACTTCCCAGTCAGGGGGTGCCCAGCCAACTGCACCACCTCCCAGGGCCCAATTTTACACAGTCTTCTAGTCCAACTCACTGTTCTCATACCCAACTGGTGTCTTATCTGGGTAACTTGACGGGGTTGAGTTGGAAGCTTTCTAGAAAAGTCCTTACCAGGGACAGAACTGATTCTGGTTCAAGCCAGGCTTGAAGGGACGCTTGGACCACGTCCTCCACCAGAGCCAGCTCCTGGCCTGGAAGGGAGAGGAGGCTCCAAGGCCACAGGGCAGCGGGTGCTGGGGCTCTCACCGTGCAGCTGGGGTTGCCCGGCTGGATCCGCAGCTCCGCCAGCACCCAGATGCCGTTGGTCAGCTTCAGGGACTGGTAGAGCATGTCCTGGCCCTCCACGTTCCTCTTGGCGATGGTGAAGATGTTGCTGCTCTGCAGCTTGCTGCTCGCAGCCTCTGTGGGGTCACATGGCCGTGGGAGGCCCCACAGTCAGTGCGCGGGGCCTGGGCACAGACGAGGGGCTGGGGCCGGGGCTCGGAGTCCTCACCTGCATTGAGAGGACAGTCTGTGATCTGGAACTGGGCCTCATTCTCATTGGGAATATCCTTCCATGTGGCCAGGAACATCTGCCGGTCTGTGGGGTGAGCGGGGTGTGGGTGAGAGGTGGGCCTGTCATAAACCTGTGGTCCCTCCGCAGCTCAGCAGGAAATGGTCTGGCCTTTATGGTGCCACCTGAAAGCCGGCGACAGGCACTAGGTGCTAACCTCTAAGTCCTACATCACCGGCACCAGCGGGCAAGGTGACATGCAGCAACTAAACACGGAGACGGAAGTTACCACCACCGAAGCCACGCTGCAGCCCCCCATCAACCAGTGCTGCCAGCAGGGCCCAGGAGGGGCAGTGTCTGGAGGACCACGCCTGCCAGAGACTCAGGGGTGCAGGGGAGAAGCAGAGCATGGGGCTGTCCAGGGCCCTGGAAAGGCAGCACAAGCCTCCAGGATAACTTCGTGCCCCAGGGAAGCCACCCCTGACGGGTCTTCCTCAAGGCCTGGGAAGCTCGGGCTCCTGGGAACCAATGTCCTCCCAGCCGGACATGCAGGCACTCACAGGGCAGGGTCAGGGCCTGTGCCCAGCAATGCCACTTCCCAGTCAGGGGGTGCCCAGCCAACTGCACCACCTCCCAGGGCCCAATTTTACACAGCAGTCTAGTCCAACTCTCTGTTCTCATACCCAACTGGTGTCTTATCTGGGTAACTTGATGGGGTTGAGTTGGAAGCTTTCTAGAAAGGTCCTTCCCAGGGACAGAACTGATTCTGGTTCAAGCCAGGCTTGAAGGGACGCTTGGACCATGTCCTCCACCAGAGCCAGCTCCTGGCCTGGAAGGGAGAGGAGGCTCCAAGGCTACAGGGCAGCGGGTGCTGGGGCTCTCACCGTGCAGCTGGGGTTGCCCGGCTGGATCCGCAGCTCCACCAGCACCCAGATACCGTTGGTCAGCTTCAGGGACTGGTAGAGCATGTCCTGGCCCTCCACGTTCCTCTTGGCGACGGTGAAGATGTTGCTGCTCTGCAGCTTGCTGCTCGCAGCCTCTGTGGGGTCACATGGCCATGGGAGGCCCCACAGTCAGTGCGCGGGGCCTGGGCACAGGCGAGGGGCTGAGGCCGGGGCTCGGAGTCCTCACCTGCATTGAGAGGACAGTCTCTGATCTGGAACTGGGTCTCATTCTCATTGAGAATATCCTTCCATGTGGCCAGGAACATCTGCCGGTCTGTGGGGTGAGCGGGGTAGGGGTAAGAGGCGGGCCAGTCATAAACCTGTGGTCCCTCCACAGCTCAGCAGGAAATGGGTCTGGCCTTTATGGTGTGACCTGAAAGCCGGCGACAGGCACTAGCGGCTGCACAGCCCTCTTCCTTCCCTGAGCACACCCTCCACTCTGTGAAGGAGGTCTCAGTGTTGCTTCCAAATGACCCTGGCTTCCTGCTTCTGGGCCTCGGCTCTCCCCTCCCGCCCCCACATGCCTTCCTCCTCAGTGAGCCGCCTGCCGGGTAGTCACAGCCTCCATGCAGGGCTTCTGTGGCAAGCAAGAGATGACATGGGCCAAGGGCTCCACGCTGCCAGGGGCAGGGTGCAGGCCGTCTATGTGCTGTGATAACACCTCGGGGGTTCCAGCCAGGGCACAAAGGGGCTTCCCAGGTGTGGGGCATGACCTGGGCTCTCTACAGCCTGTGGGACAAGGCTGAGGAGCGAGTGGGAGAGCCCGGGAGGGAGGTGAATTCCATGTGGCGCAGCCCACCTGTCAGACCAGAGCTGGCCCTGGGGGTCCCTGGTATACCCCTCACTCCAGGGTCTGCAGGGAGCAGGGACTCATGGACTCACTGTGGGCAAGGCAGTCCATCTGGGTCTTGGTAAAGGCACTACCTTGTCAGGTTCCCAAGCCACAGCCCCATTTCAGGCACCCAAGGGGGCTCCCTCATGACTCACCCGTCTTCCCATCCTCCACAAAGAGAATATGTAGTGAGTACAAGGTGCTGAAGTAGAAGACATCGATGTTGTTCTTCACAGCCACCTAGGCACAAGGGGGTCCCCAGTCAGTCCCTAGGGCTTGATACCACCTCTGAGGCCCCAGGAAGGGCGTTGCTGAGCAGATTCTCTCCCAGGCCATTCCCTGGTAAACATACCCCTCATCCCCTGACCTGGGCCTCCCCAACACATCTGCAGCTAAGAGCTTGGGTCCGCAGATGCAGCCCTCTGCTGACCCCGGTGGGGCCTGGCTGGTGGATGGGTAAGGACTGGGGTGCCCTCCCTGCCCGGAACGCACCTGCAGGTTGTTCAGGGGCTCCATCTTCATGACCGAGCCCACAGTGCTGAGAAGCAGGGAGATCTCCACTGTCTGGTTGGGGCTGAGTGGCGCGTGGACCTGGAGGGGGGCGGTGGGTGCCAGGCTAAAGCTGGGGAGAGAGGAGCCCCGCAGGGATGGCAGGGGGAGCAGGTGCTGATGCAGGGCAGGTGAGCTCCTCGGGCTCGGGAGCTGGGCTGTGGTCAGCAGGGAGCCTCTCACCCTGCCAGCCTTCCCACACTCAAGGCCCTGGACAGAAGGATGGGCTCCCAGTCCCCCTTCCCCAGATGGCCACGTGGACAGGAAGAAAGAACCCTAGGCTAGCTGCTCTGCCCCAGCCTGGCTGCAGGCCTGAAGCCCAGCTCTGTTCCTCTCCTCTGGGCCAGACAGTGGTGGGCCCAGGTAAGCAGGCCTTGCCCTGTCCTGCCCTTGAGGAGCTCTGTCTAATGCCAGGGGCCTGGAGGGTAAGCCGCTTCTACCTTGAAAGCTCTTAGACCACCCAAGTCTCTGCTGCCAATCCCCAACTCCCAGGAGGGATCTGACCATCCCAAGCAAGATGCTGGATTTTACCCTCTTGGCCAAAACTGGCCAGGGTCACACAGTGGCCACAGAGAGAGTCAGGAAAGCCCTGCTTCTCTGCAAACCAGCACAATGGCAAATTAGGAAGATCCTCATGGGTGTGAGACATGCCAGCCCCAGGCTCTTGGAAGTTCGTGCCCCCAGGGCATGGGAATGGGGGCACTAACGGAGTGCTCAGTATACCCGGGCTGTGTATTCGATACTATACCCATTCCTAGCCTCATAAAAATAGCCAGGTACACTTCTTCCCATCTCTAGATGCAGACATCGTCTCAGGGAGGAGCAGGCTTGGGTCAAATGCCATAGAGTGATCGGCACTACTGAGAATCAGTTTGAGCTGTCTGACCCCAGCCTGTGCTCTGCCCAAGAAGCCATCAAGCTTCTTGATGAGACCACTTGGTGGCTCAGCACACCAGGCTTTTCTGGGAGCTCCACTACTGCCAGCTATGTGACCTGTCCAAGGAGCCCAGGTGTCATTACCTACTAAAAAAGCATGGTGGCAGTGACTTTGCTGGGCCATCAGGTGGCTCCAGTGAGGCAATACTTCCAAAGTCAGTGTCACAGGGCCTGGTGCCCAGGAGGCATTCAGCACACAGTAAGTTTGCTAGAGGTAACCAGTGGGACCACCTCTCAGAGCCTGGAGCATTTCTGTGGCCTCCAGGGTCACAGGAAGGTGAGTGGCAGAGCTACCCTCAGCCTCAGCCTGCCCGAGGGTCGGGACCTACTGGCTCCCAGGCTCCTCTGGGGAAGCAGCCCCTTTAATCAACTTAGAGGCTCTGTTTGCGCATCATGAGCAGGCTTAGGAAGGAAAATCATCAGGAGGGGCTGCCAGGGGTCTCCAGGGAGCCCTAGCCTCACTGGCCAGGTCTATAATGGTGCCAGACAGGCAGCCTTCCCACTGACATCCAGTGTAGGGGACCTGGTAGGGAGGGACCTGGAACATCTACCGCTCCCAGAGGCCCCATCTGACACTTTAATCCTCTGCCACACTGGGGAAGCAGGTAGGCAGGCCCACTCTCCACCAGCTTTCTGAGAGGTGGTCCCCAAGACCGGCCCCTCCTGCTATGTGGGGTGTTTGCCAGCAGTAGGCTTGTCAGCTGGAGCAGGAAGATCCTGTAAAACACTCCTTTGGACAGTGGAGTCAAAAATAAGGAGCCAGATGTGGTGGCATGTACCTGTAGTCCCAGATACCCAGGAGGCTGAGGCAGGAGAACCGCTTGAGCCTAAGGGTTGAAGACCAACTTGGGCAATAATACTGAGACCACATATCAAGAAAAAAAAACTGAAAGGAGAGATGCCTTTCCCCACTCTGCCTGTTATTTTAGAGTCCATATGAAAAGGTCACTTGGGGGTAAAAATCCCACTGCTTGGCTGGGCGCAGTGGGTCATGCCTGTAATCCCAGCACTTTGAGAGGCCAAGGTGGGTGGATTGCCTCACCTCAGGAATTCGAGACCAGCCTGGGCAACATGGTGAAACCCCATCTTTACTAAAAATACAAAAAATTAGCCAGGTGTAGTAGCATGCACCTGTAGTCCAGCTCCTGGGGAAGCTGAGTTAGGAGTATTGCTTGAACCCAGGAGGTGGAGGCTGCAGTGAGCCGAGACTGCACCATGGCACTCTAGCCTGTGTGACACAGCGATACTGTCTCCAAAAAAAATTAAAAAGCACTTGAGAGTTTTAGCCCAAGGGTTGGTGGGGAGCATCCTCTGGAAAAGGGACACTGCCCTCCCTCCTGCCTGCAATCACCAGAACAGACTCCTGAGTGGACTCTTGTAGGCCTCCCCTTGAGAGGTGTGCTGACCCCAGGGGGCTTACCTGTTACAGTTGGACTGTATGACAAAGTCGGTCATGACCTGCAAGGCCCTCGTGAGTGAAGGTGCCTGACATCTCCAGCCCGTTGGCCTTCATGGGTGGGAGCCAGAACCTGCAGGGAAGAGGGTGTGGAGGGGGCAGGTGGGTGCCTCTTACCCCAGCCCAAACAGCCCACCTGAGGGTGCTTTTTCTCTCTCCTGCAGGGGCCTCCTAGATATCCAGCACCTCCACCTTCACTGCTAGGGGATGATCAGGTGCATATCAGGAAGAGAATAATCCCGTGTCCCACCGAGGATACCGCCACAACATGGCTGGTTCTTGGAGCAGCTCATGGTGGGGAGACAGTTAGGCATTCAAGGGCTGACATGAGTCATCAGAGGAGAATGGAGGGTTCTCTTGGGAGATGGGGCTGAGGAAGGCCATGAGCCAAGGACAGAGCTCAGTGCCCAGTGGCATCCTGGGGCTCAGCCACAGCCTGGGCCTTGCTGGCCGTCACCGCCTGTCCTCCCTTGTAGGAGGCAGGAGTGGCCTTCGGCTGTAGAAACTGGTCTAACCAAGGCCAGTACCTAAGAGGATCCCTCGCCTGGTAGGCCTTCTGCTCCTTAGCTGCCCTTGTCCTTCGAGTCTCAGCTCAAGAACCACCTCCTGGAAGCCTGCTTCCAGGCTCCCTCATCCCAGTGATGTTATGGCAGATAAATGAGCTTGTATCTGTCTCTCCTGTACCCAGATAGCTCGCTGAGAGAAAGGCTGTTTTTCTGTATTTACCTCCTTGGCTCAGAGCTTGGTGTGAAACCAGTGTTTGGGGAGTGTTTGCTGAGCAAACAGCATGAGTTACAGCCCTGCCTGGGGAGGATATCCACCAGCATTATCCTATGGACAGCTCACAGGTCCCTTGGGGTCAAAAGGCCCAGACCCTACCGACAGCTTCCGAAAGCACACCCAGTGCCAGAAACTGCAGAAACATCAGGCACCAGCCCCCACCCCACCCTAACCCCCTTGCAGCAGTCACGCAACCCAAGTCCCTTCGAGGCCACCTCCTACATCTGCCTCCAGGGCCTCCACTTCTCTTCATCTCCAGAGGCACCACCAGCATCTGAGCTCCCACCAGATGTCCCCAGGTAAGAGAAGCTGCCAGGTGGCACCCACTTCCACAGCCACTGAAGTCATCTCATGAAATGCAGGTCTGATCATGGCACCACAAGAAACCCCTTCTAACCTTGCAGTGGCCTCCACAGCCTGGTGCCCATTTGCTCTCCAGGCTTGGCTTGCCCCCGCCCTGGGACCTCACGCCCGTTTTTCTCTCTGCTTTGAAAGTGCTTTCCCAACCCCATCCTGCTTGGTTAACCCTGAGCGCCCTGTGTCCCCTGGCCAGATCTGTGAGGACAGAAAGCAGCCTGCTTTGGCTCTCAGCTGTACCGTGGCAGCCGAGAGTACTGCAAGGCTGGCTGAACCTGACCTGGGGCAGGGCTCCCTCATGGACCACTTCCCTGGGCCCCCCCATCAGGCCTCCTTTCCCCTGACCCTCTCTCAGTCATCCATGGCTGGGGATGGGGACCTCACTGCTCTTGTTCACTGTGGGTTCATGGTGTCTCAACACAGGTTCTAGCAATATACTGAGGTAACAATCTTCAATCTTTACTAGATGAACCAATGAACTGTCACCTCCAGCTGACCCAAATGCTTGAGGAGCCCAAAAGTTCTGATGCACAGCCAGCCTCATTCCCTTAGACCAGCAGGGTTGGCAGTGGCTTTAACCCCACAGGCAGGGTGAGGAATGAACAATTCCAGGTGGCCACAGGGCTGTTGGGAAGATGTGGGTATCTACTGACTAATTCTGAAGGGAGAGTGCACCCACACCCTAGAACCCTCCCATGACCAAGGCAGTGGGGCAGTGGGGAAAATCCTGCCCATGTCATAAGGACTCCTCTCCAGTGATCCTGACCTGATGACTCCTGACTTGGTGATAGGATCACCTTTCCAGCATGCTCTCATCAGATACACTCATCTGACTCTTTTCAAAGACAAAGCAGAGAGAACACTGTTAAGACAAACACACCTGTAATCCCAGGGCTTTGGGAGGCCAAGGCATGTGGATCACCTGAGGTGAGGAGTTCAAGACCAACCAGGCCAACGTGGTGAAACTCCATCTCTACTAAAAATGCAAAATAGCTGGGCATGGTGATGGGTGCCTATAATCCTAGCTACTTCAGGAGGCTGAGGCAGGAGAATCACTTGAATGTGGGAGGCAGAGGTTGCATGAGCCGAGATCATGCCATTGCACTCCAGCCTGGGTAACCAGAGCAAAACTGTCTCCAAAAAAAAAGTGAACACATACGTCTAGTGCCAGCTTGCCAAAGGCCAGCTCCAGACTGTCTATTCGTGGCAGCTCTACAGTGCCTGGCAAGGGCTGGCACCCAGAGGGTTACAGGAGACTGCTGTTCTTCTGTCCATTAGTTCTGCTTTGTATGGCTGTGATATCAGGCTTCTGGTGGGTACAGGTTGGCCTCATGCCTTGGCACTGCCAATCCAGGTAGTCAGTTGCACATGGTGTACATCATACCATGATCCTAAGCTCCCTTGGTCCTGCTGGCCCTGACACCCCACACATGAAGGCAGGGGCATAGGTGGTTCTCACACTCTGGGGTCACCGTCATGTGAGGGTCTGGAGTAGAGGCTTTAGTGTCACCTGCTTTCACTTCCAGACTGTCACCAGCTATGTGACCTTAGGCAAAAGCACTTGGATTTTTCTTTTCTTTTTTTCTTTTCTTTTTTTTTTTTTTTTATGAGACGGGGTTTCGCTCCTGTTACCCAGGCTGGAGTGCAATGGCGCAATCTCAGCTCACCGCAACCTCCGCCTCCTGGGCTCAGGCAATTCTCCTGCCTCAGCCTCCTGAGTAGCTGGGATTACAGGCACGCACCACCATGCCCAGCTAATTTTTTGCACTTTTAGTAGAGACGGGGTTTCACCATGTTGACCAGGATGGTCTCGATCTCTCGACTTCGTGATCCACCCGCCTCGGCCTCCCAAAGTGCTGGGATTACAGGCTTGAGCCACCGCGCCCGGCAGCACTTGGATTTTTCAATCACAAAATGGGAGGAAGAGCCACAAGGGACTGCCGGGAGGGGGATGTGCTCGTGGTGGCTGTGGAATGCTGTGCTGTCCCTGCACAGAAGTATGTGACTGCTAGTGTCAGAGCTGCTGTCTGCTGTGGGCATCTCAGCGCCCAGACCCTGCCAGGGGGCTCCAGTCACCACCACTGCAGGTGCGGCTATCACATGGTGGGGAAAGCCAGCTCAGTAGGGAAAAGGGGACACGTGCTGCCTCTGGCAGCTTCCTTGACACTGACATAGCCCACACTGAGCTTTCCTCCGTGCCTGGCCTGCATGTTCTCACATCCGAGACAGCTCTCCTTCCCTCGGCCCTGGCTCTTCCCTCCCAAGGAGCTCTGAAGTCTGCTTCCACCCACAGGACGCCCTCGTTGTCCAGCTGCAGCAGCACTCCTCCCTGCCACAGAACCCCAGCCTCAGTGCTTCTGCCCCCGCACACGCAGCCAGCTCTCAAGTGCAAATCGGACTGCTTCATCCCTCTGCTCAAAACTTTCCAATGGTTCCAGCTGTGCCAGGATCAAGAACAAACAGCCTAGCCTTGCCAGCTTCCGCCCTCGCTGATGCCCAGTCTAGCCGGGAGTCTCAGGGTTGCACCCTAGGTGGCACACGGCATTTGTGGGCATCTTCAGGTGGCACAATGTGTAGTGGGCCACAGTCAGGGATGCTGGACTTTCTGCCACGAGACAACCACCCCACAGCAAGTGTCCTGCGTCCTTCAGTATTTTCTGCATGGTTTCAACATACCGTGAGACTTCCAGGAACACAATTCTCAGGAAAATCAAGGGAAGCCTGTTCCTTGTCTTACTTAGAACCTTACTGGAAGGCAGCGACCACTTCAGAAATGAACGGCACCACTGGCCAAAATACTCACGAGGTCCAGGCTACAAACAGCTATGGCTGTCACAGTCACAGTGACTTTGCCCTACAGCAAACACCTGGCAACTTCATGTCGTCTGGGGTGGGTGGGAGGGCGTGCCCGGGCATTTATAAACTGATACAGACACTTGTATTCTCTTCCTTTTATGTCTCCTCCATGCAGTGAAAGCATATCTGAGTATTTTTGGAATGCTATGTGTAGGTAGGTTACACAGCCCACCAATTGCATTTAAGGAGAGGAACGGTGACAATGTAAAATGTCTGTGATGACTAAGGGGTGCTGGGTCTGATGGCACCAAGAACTGCTGCTCCCAGCTGACAGGCCGCTGCTGATTCCCTGGCAGAGGCCGGGGCCTCCCTTTCCTCCAGGCCTTGCTACAGGCTGTTCCCTGGGCCTGGAGCCCCCTAACTACTTTCGTTCAGCTAATGAGTTTCTGCAACCCCTCCTCTGGGAAGCCTTCCTAGGCCCCCAGCCCCGACAAGCCTGACTTAGCTCCTCTTTCTCAGTGTCCCCATGGCCCCCGGCTTCCCTCATCAGCACTGGCCTGAGCCAATTCCACGGCCGAGGCCATTTAAAGGAGCCCACATGCCAGTCTGACTTCTCTCTGCTCTTGCCAAGAAAGAAGGCTGGTGACTTACTGCTTTGGGGGCCACATATGATCCTGACAGGGTGCCCACGCCACTGGTTAGGTCAAAGAGGTCACTCAGGCCACTGCCGATGGGTGCTCCAAGATTGGCTGGTACTGATGCTGTTGGAGGTGCCACGAAGTTGGTGCCCCCAATCTGGAAAGGGAGGGAAAGAGTCAGAGGCAGCATCGGGCTGGGAATGAGTAGAGCCACCTGGCTCTTTAGAATACACTGGGGGCTGGGGGAAGGGCAGCCTCCACATCAAGTCTAAGTTACAGAAATGAGACAGAGAGGGTGGAGAAGAGAGGCTGAGCCCTCCCATGCCCTGCAAGCCTTGAGCCTTAGGAGTAACCTCTGGGAAAGGGCTGGGGACACTCCCAAACTGACACTCAGCCCATGGATAAAAGGAGGTCCCGAGACACACGGCTGGGTGGAGACATGCTATGCAGATGGGCGCTCTCCCTTCAGGACATCAGAGAGGTTTGTGGGACTGAGGGCTGGCAATCCCAGGGATGACAAGGCGATGTGTCATGGGTGGTGAGGACTGGGCAAGAATCCATGGCTATGGGGCCCAGTGGCAGCTGGATGCCAGTTGGTCAGGGCAGAGGCTGCCAGGATGCTGGACCAAGGCAGTGGCTCAGCAGGCAGGGCTGCTTTGACATCACCCGCCCCTTGGGATGCTGGGCCGGTGCTTTCGGGAGGAGCAAGGACGAAGGCTTGGTGACGCAAGGGTTGAATCGTACCCCTTCAGGCTCATCCCCCCATCTCCAAGCAGAAGCAGGCAGGTGAAGAGAACAGGCAGCCACATGCAGAGAGAAAAGCCAGGAAGGAAGACAGAGAGAGACAAGAGAAGGGAAGGAGGGAAGAGATGAGTCAACTGTAGCTCCATCCAAGAGGAGTGTGGCGTGAGGCTGTGCCGGGGCCTAAGAGAGACCCAGGCCTGTCTCTATGAAAGGCACCTGCCCCACGCCTTCACCCAACACCCTCCCATCCTGCACCACAGCCCCTCCTGCCTCACACTAGTGGCACTGATTGCCAGGCTCCTGCCCCCGTGCTGCCCCTGTGGGGACCTGAGCTGAGCACAGCCAAATGAAGAGGCTTAGCCACCCCCAGTTGCCTGAGGATGCCCCAGGGAGATACCCAGGTCAGTCTCACCCCTCCTGTCTCTCCCTGACCTCCCATGCTCTCTCAAATAGACCTGGCTGGGTTGCTATTCCCAGCTGGGGCAGCATGAGGGTAAATGGACACAAGTCTGATTCCTCAAAGCCAGGAACACCCTCGCCTTACAATGCAAAGGTGACTTTGATGCCAGGATCAGGGCAAGGGCTAGGATGGGCTCCCTGCCCGGGGTCTCCTGGGACTCCAAGGTCTAACAAGGGAGTGGAATCCTGTCTGTGACTCAGGCTGTGCAACCTCGGATGGAAGGCTGCCTGGCCTCTCTCAGCCTTGGCCTTCTCATCATAAGTAGGGAGCTCACAATCGCCTCCGAGGGCAGATGGTAAGGACTCAATAGAATGTATTGGAGGCACCTGGCTTATGCCTGGCCTGGAGGCATGTTCAGTGACTGCGCCTCTGAAGACCATTATCAACATCATCCAGAGGGCCCACAACATACCAGGCTGTCAAGGCCACCGCCAAGAAGGTCTACAGCTCCCATCTGCGCTGAGGAGGTGGCCAGGGGCGGGCCGCTCACCGGGGGGCCGAGGTCCAGGTTGAGGAGGTCACCCAGCAGGTCGCCCTGGGCGGGGATGACATCTGGCTGCTCCCCGGGAGGTGCTCCAGCAGGGGCCGTCTCGGGGCTCTCTGTGCTCTCATTCCTGCCAGGACACAGAAGGGAGAGGAGGTCAGTAGAGCGGACGTACTGAGGATGTCTCAGGAAGGTCAAAGAGACCCCAGCCTCCAGGCGCCTCCCCCAGCACAGGCACTGGGTCTCGTCACCGTCCCCAACAGGGCTGTCCACAGGGCCCCCCTGCTTCCCCATTCCCACAGCAGACCCATCTTTTAGGCCCTCCGTGAGGATGAGTGAAGGGAGAGGGCCGCCTGCTTCTACCCCTCAGCCCATGCTAAGGAGAAAACTGGATGCCAGCGCCCTAGTGCTGCCAGCTCACACCAACCACCTGGGAGCAGCAGAGGAGGAGGCGCGCACAGGGCGCTGGAATGAGACGGAACTGGTCTAAGTCCCAGCTCTGCTGGCTGTGGGGTCCTGGACCAGTCACTCAAGCTCTGTCTATTGTTCCCATCTGACGAATGGGGACATTTGCTCTCAGAGCTGTCATTAGGATGGAATGAGGTCATCTAGCAAATACCTCGTGTACAATAAACATCTGCTAAAAGGTGGTCCGCTTTCCTCAGACCCAGGCCTTGCAGGGGGACAACACACCAGGCCCGCGCGCCTGTGCTGCTGAACCGGGGAAGCAGGAGCGAGGCTCAGGCCCACGACTGGCCACTCTCACTCACGAGGCAGTGCGGGGTGGCAGGCTCTTGTGTACGACGCCCCGGCCCCCCTCCACAAAGGCACTGGGAGGCTTATGGTAGACGGAGGCCAGCGTGCCGACGTAGCAGAGGAGCTCGTCCAGCAGCGTGGGCTCGATGAGGTCTGTCTCTTCAGAGATGAGCGGCTTCTCCGCCAGCACCACCTCCTTGGCTGCCACTGGGTCCGTGGAGAGCAGGCGCCAGTAGATGTAGCCACGGTCCCGCAGGTCCGGGTTATCTGAGTCCTTGTGGGCGTGAGGAGAAGCCCATGAAACTCACGGCAGAGCAGCCGAGTGAGGGTGAGGAGGAGACCTTCCTGCAGCCCCGTGATCCAGGTGCGGCATGGGGCTGGCCCGTGGGGACAGCAGTCCTGAGCGCTCCCAGGAGCCTGTCCCTACACCACCCACAGGGCCACACGCCGGCCCCGGCTCGTTCCCCATGGTGCTCTCCTCCAGCCTGGCCCCTCCTGTCTCTACTCCCAACCGCCCTCTGTGGCCTGCCCTTCCTGCCCCCTCTGCACACCCTCAGGTTTCCACGGGCCCTCTTCCTCTGGTTTGTCTCAACTTCACGACTTGACCTCACTGAACTTTGTGTTCTAAGCTCCCTGAAGGCAGGGAGCCAGTCCCATCCTCAAGATGCCAGTCTTAGGAGTGGGCCTGACTTCCAGGTCTAGTTGCTGGGACAAAAGCTCCCCTGCTTCAGTGAGGGCTGTGCTGGGCATGGCGAGGAGGCTGGCACCCACCTGAGTGGCCAAACTGAGGACCTGCTGCACTAGCTCCTGTGTTTCTGTTGGCTTCTTCAGGAAGAGTTTCACGATGGCGGTCAGCAGCTGCAGCTGGACCTGCAGGGAAGGAACAGCGGTGACGAGGAGGACGTGTGGGCTTCACATGGGGACAGCGGGAAACCAAAAAGGCTTGAAGAGGAAAAGGGCGTTCAAAGTCCCTGGAAGCCAAGCACAGCAATTCTAGGTTTGGGGTTGTCACAGCACACAGGCAAAGGGCCGCCATGGGTGTTGGTGCCGCTGACCAGCCAGACCTCAGCATCTCACTCAGGAAGGAGCTGAGCAATGGGCTATCTGGCAAACCCAAGCAGGCTGGGGGCTATCACCCAACCCTAGGGTTCTAGAAACCTGTTGGAGCTCTAGACGCTACAGCACTATGAGAGGCTCGCACGTGTGGCTGGTATGCTTCTTACCAGGGCCATCTGTCAACGAGTGGTGACAGTACCACGGAGGCCCAGAGGCTGCCATCAAGGAGCCGTGCTTCTATCAGAGGGTGGGAACCATTTCTGGTGGCCCTCCAGCAGCCCCTGCCGCACACCTGGGCATCCCTGAAGCTGGCCTCATCCTGGCCAACACCTCCTTGCCCTTCAGATCTCATGCCAACCCTACCTCCAGAACCCCCAGGCTTCTGCAGCCTCTTCCACCTCTCACAGCACCACCAGTTGCTGGCTGTCCTGTGCAGTGAGCTTCCTGTGGGCTGGAGTGAGGTCTGTCTGGCTTACTGCTGTGTCACTAGTTACTGCTCGATCTAGTGTCTGCTGTATAGTAGGCCCTTCAGAAATACTTGCTGACTGAAGAAATATCTATTCAAGAACAAGTCTCTACACATAATCCCTCCTTAGTCATGGCCTCATTTTCGCCAGTCCTAGGGCAAGAGGGCAGCCCGAGGCTCCTGGAGTCAGGGGCAGTGCAGGAGCCCACAGGCTGTGCCAGGGACAGGTCTGCGGCTGGAGGGCAGGAGTGGCAGTGCAGGAAGCCCAGCGGCAGCCGTGCTGGCGGCATCTCCGGGACCCGCCCAGCAGGAGGGCACTTGTGCAGGGAAGGCTGAAAGCGGCAGGTGGAATGGAGGACATGTGGTCCTCCGGTTCTGGGACGAAGCAGAGTCTTTGCAGTTTGGTGACACGTGGGCCAACAGCAGTAGGCTGGCTGTTTCCAAGGCAGAAGGCAGCCCAGCATCTGGCTTCCAGACTAGCCCCTGCCTGGGCGGCCAATGGGAAGCCATTCATCCCCATCTATAAAGCAGAGGTGTGGCCTACTTCAGGGATTCTTGTGAGCTTTAAAAACGGCTTGCCTGGAGCTGGAGTCAGATTGTACCTCATTGGAACTCCAGTTCTATCAATTCCCAGCTGGGTGACCCTGGGCAAGTCTTTCAGCTTCTCTGAGTCAGTTTCCTAATCTATAAAACAGGCATTACACCTCACAGGGTTAATGGGGGGTTGATGAGACCACAAATGTGAAGCAGAATCGTGTATTCTGCTCACTATGAAACGAGTGTCATTATCACCACTAGTACCGTCACACAGGGACTCTTGAAAAAGTTCTTCCCAACCCAGTCAGCTGGATGCCTGGAATTTTCCTCACTGTCAGATCTGCTGTGGTTTTGGTCAGGTATGCCTCAGGCTGTATTGCCAGAGGGTGCTCTGGCCAGGTGCCAGGGCCCTGCTCAACAATCCATTCAAGTTCCCCTCAACACACTCAATCCATTAGCCTGCATATTTAGGGCAGACTTCCTGCAGTGATGTCATTACCCCAGCCATTCAGACAGGGTACAGCAGGCAGGACAGGACCAGACGCAGGCTGGGCTGAGAAACCACCCTGGCCAATACTTTTTTTTTCAGGCAGAGTATCTCTCTCCCGCTCAAGCTGAAGTGCAGCTGGGTGATCTCAGCTCACTGCAACCTCTAACTCCTGGGTTCAAGTGATTTTCCTGCCTCAGCCTCCCAAGCAGCTAGGATTATAGGCACACAGCACCATACGCAGCTAATGTTTGTATTTTTAGTAGAGAAGAGTTTTCAACATGTTGGCCAAGCTGGTCTCAAACTCCTGACCTCAAGTGATCTGCCTGCCTCAGCCTCCCAAAGTGCTGGGATTGCAGGTGTGAGCCACCTCTCCCAGCTGCTGACCAAGACTTTCTAAGTTTGCTATCTATGGAAGGAGAGGCCTAGGAGCAAAGGATGAGGAGGTTCAATGAGATGATCTAAAATGAGTTCCTTAATTGCAAAGCCTGGCACAGTGGTACACGCCCATAGTACTAGCTATTCGAAATCCCTTGAATCCAGAAGTTCAAGGCTAGCCTGGGCAACATTAGTAAGACTCCACCTCTAAAAAACCAAAAAACTCCAGATCGCCAAGCACTAAACAAGTATTCTTTTTTTGTGAGACAAGCTCTGTTGCTCGGGCTAGAGTGCAATGGTGTGATCTTGGCTCACTGCAGCCTCATCCTCCCAAGCTCAAACGATCCTCCCTGCTAGGCCTCCAAGTAGCCGGGACTACAGGTGTGTGCTGCCACACCCAGTTAATTTTAACAGAGATGAGGTATCACTATGGTGCCCAGGTTGGTCTTCAACTCCTGGACTCAAAGGTACCTCCTCCCTCGGCCTCTCAAAGTGCTGGGGTTACAGGCGTGAGCTGCTGTACCCAGCTAACAAGTTTCTTTTTTTGAGGTGGAGTCTCGCCCTGTTGCCCAGGCTGGAGTGCTGTGGAGCCATCTTGGTTCACCGCAACCTCCACCTCCCAGTTCAAGCAATTCTCCTACCTCAGCCACCTGAGTAGCTGGGATTACAGGTGCATGACACCACACCTGGCTAATTTTTGTATTTTTAGTAGAGACACAGTTTCATTATGATCAACTGCAGCTGCATAATTGCCCTCTACTCGGGGAGTCAGCAACCAGGAAAATTTCCCTCTAGTGACATTTCTTCAAGATCTGTGTCATTTAATCTATACTTAATAAATGTGAGTGTCGCTGGCTGATTGGGGCCTTGGCTTGACTCTCTGCAGCACTTTTCTTGGTGTTTGTGAGCAGCCCAGGCCCTCAGCCAGACTGACAGGCGCAAAATAAAAAAAAAAAAAGTTAGGCTAGTCTTGTTGGTTAGGCTTCTCTCGAACTCCTGACCTCAAAGTGATCCACCCACCTCAGCCGCCCAAAGTGCTAGGATTACAGGCATGAGCCACCGCTCCTGGCCCTAATAAGTATTATTAAAAGAGCTTTCAACTGTGTCATGAACCAAAGACGGAAAGTGAACAGGCTACTGAATTACGTCACATCCCCACAGCTGTGGGCACTTTACACACAATGTCCAACAGTCTTTGCAATCACTCTGTACTAGAGACAAGGAAACGGGTTTGGTAAGTTCAAGTAACTGTGCTCCAGGCCACACAACAGGGAGGAGCCTGGGTCTCGAACTTCAGAGCTCTGTTTCTGTTCACAGCAACAGACTCCTGGTTTACCCCTCCCTGTCCAGCTTCTCTCACCTTGGCTTTTCAGCAGGCTTAGTTGCAAAAGACTGACCTACTACACGGGGCAGAAGCACACCCCTACAGCAGCGGTTCCCAACCTGTGTGGCACCAGGGACCAGTTTTGTGGAAGACATTTCCACAGATGGGAGATGGGGATGGGGGCGATGGTTTCAGGATGAAACTCCTCCACCTCAATCAACAGGCATTAGAGTCTCAAAAGGAAGGCACAACCTAGATCCCTCCCATGTGCAGTTCACAATAGGGTGTGCGCTCCTTTGAAAATCTAATGCCGCCGCTGATCTGACAGGAGGCGGAGCTGAGGCGGTAATGCTTGCTTGCCCGCTGCTCACTTCCCACTGTGCAGCCCGGTTCCTTACAGGCCACGATACTGGGTACTGGTCTGTGGCCCAGGGGTTGGGGATTCCTGCCCTACAGGACATCCTCACAGTGATCCCAGGCAGGACTTGACTGCAGCGGCAGAACCCAGCACAGGCAGGCATTGCTTCTGAGACAGAGAGAAGAGGCTGGTGTTTCAAGCAAAGGCAGTCTGGAGGCAGGTGGCGGTGTGGGTTCGGCGGTGGGGGGGAGGGGGGGTGCTGGTGGGAATTAGCACTGTGATTCTGAGATGGACATCTGTTGTTTTTGCTCACCCAGCATCTATTCTGTCTTCTGGGAACAGAAACACTGGCTCCCCTTCAGAGCCTCGCCCTCCTTTCTGTCCCTTTCAGTCCACACAAACTGGGATCAGTGCCTGAGAGACCTCGCCAACCAGAGTCACAGTGCCTGGCTCAGGATAATGCAAACAGGTCCTGGGACTTTTGCTGGAACTACTGAGGGGAGGGGAAAAACTCCGTCCATGAGAATTATTGTGTTGTAAGGACATAGCCTGGGACTGTTGACTCCTTACAGCTCCCACTCTTGGGAGTCTACCCACAGCAGAAGACAGCCCAGTGCCACCATCTGAGCACCCTCAGCCAGGAGGGCCGGAAGGGAGCATGCTACCAGCACTTGCCAGCTACCGGAACCAGTTTGTCCCCTTTAGGCCTGGACTAGTTTGCTTTTGAAACCAATTTGACCCAAACCAATACTACCATGAATGAGTGTTTATTATGGGCTGGGCATGTGTTAAGGACATTATACAAAGCATCCTAATTTAACTTTCACAGCAAGAGGATTAGGGAAGGTCTAATGATTTCATTTCACAAATGAAGAAACCGAGGCTCATAGGAGGGGTATGGACTCTGGGATCTCTCATAATAAATCCCGCACTCAGATCTGCTGGGTTACCCTGCCCCAGTTGGGCAGCAAACATTTCTGAGCTCTCAAACAGACTACCAGACTGTCCCCAGTTAACTGAGATAAGGGCATACAAATGACAAGCAGACACTCAACCTCATTCACAACAGAAATGCAAACAGAACTACAGTGAGGTACCTCTGTTAGCTATCAGGCTGGCATAAACAAAGCAGAGGTAGCAGAGGGCAATGACACAGGTTACGCAGAGCAGACTGTTTAAATGAGCACAAGACTGGACAAATAAACACCCACCAGGAGAGGCTGGTTAAATAAAGCATAAATGAATGAGAGCACGGTCTGTGGATGTATTTGTAACAGAAAAAGGCAAGGTCCTGGACAATTTGAATTTGTTTAAATGAGAGGGCAATGTAGATACAGTTGATTCTCACTACTTGAGCAGTCCATGTGTGTGAATCTGCCTACTTGCTAAAATTTACTTGTAGCCCCCAAATCAATACTCATGGCACCTTTGCAGTCATTTGCAGATATGTGCACAGCCATGAAAGCTTTGAGTTGCCTGACACACACATTCACAGCTGAGGTCAGATAAGGCAACACTTTGCCTTCATGTTTCAGCTCTCATCCTGTAAACAAGCATCCTTCCCACCACCTATGTAGTACCATGTGTTTCATATTTTTGAGCTTTTTGTTGATTGCCTTGTTTAAAATGCTCCCAAGTATACTGCTGAAGTGCTTGCCTAGTGTCCCCAAGTACAGAAGGCTGTGACATGCCTCAAAGAAAACACATGTGCCACAAAAAATACATATATATGTATTTAAAAAAAAAAAAAAAACGTGCTTCGTCATCTTCACTCAGGCATGAATTACAGCATTGATGGCCATGAGTTCAATGTCAATGAATTGAAAATATATGTAACTAATGTGTCTTTAAACAGAAACACACATTTAAAAAGGTTATTAACTGATCAGTTGACAAAAACATTGTGTCTAGATGCTCACAGAAACCAAACTCCGTCTTTCTCCCAGGGGCTGTGGTTCAGTACTTGCTAATTCAGTGTTTGCCATGACTATGGAACAGAAGCACCACGAAAACTGAGAATCAGTTGTATGGATGGATGGATGGATGGATGTTAGCTGTGTGTGTGTGTGTGTGTGTGTGTGTGTGTGTGTGTGTGTGTGTGTGTGTAGGAAGGGTGGGTGCGTATGTGTCTTGTCGGTCTACTGGTGTATTCCAAAATGATCTCCTGAAGTTTCCTAAGAAATCAAGAACAGTGGTGATTTCTGGGAGGAGAATTTGCGGCTTGCAAAGATAAGAGGGAACTTTTCACTATATATGCTTTTGTATCTTTTCAATTTTAAACTAAGTCAATGTTATTTCCTATTGAAATATGAATATGAAATTAAAACATAAGCAAGAACTTTTGCCTGCCTTCCATGCACACCCCCACAGACTGTCTCATGTGTCCCCTTGACTTGATTGTACTGCAGTGAGGAGGAAAAGGGGTGGTGCCCATCGCCCGCACAGCACTCATCTGTCTGTCTGTGCTGTTGACGAGGTATTAGGAAGGGAGAGTTTCAGGGCAGTATGGGCCACAGTGGGGCTATGCTGCCACTCATGACTCACACCCTGGCTGGCTTGCTGGCTCACCTGGGTGCTCTCATCATGGAAGCCCTCTAGGAAGCTCTCCAGCAGCTCATCTGCATTGTCGATCCGCTCCGCATACTCGCCCACGATCCAGATCATGGCAGCCCGGGCCTCAGGCTCATCCAGCGAGTCCAGGTTCTCACACAGCGTGGCAATCACACTCTCATACCTGGAAGACAAGGGCACAGCCAGTATGTGAGCCCTGAAGGAGAAGAGGTAACCCAGGGAAGCCAGGCAGGGGGCAGGAGGAAAGGGAAACCGCCTCATAAGACCCTAGGGTGGTGGGTGAAGGAGATCTGAGTTTCATTTGTCATATATTAGCACTTATTTTGGCCTGGGGAGCAGAGGACAGGCAGTGTGGGTGAAATAAGAAAAAACAAAGCGTTTCTTTTGAGAATGCTGCTTGCGGCAGAGAAGTAAGGAAGACCAGTGAGACAACTCCTTCCTTTTCCACCCCGCCATCCCGGTCCCCAGGCAGATGCGATGCCCTCTCCCTGGGAGGGTACGCACGCACTTGTTGGGGTACTTGCGGAAGATGTCCTTGTTGACCACGATGGCCTCCTGGACTACATAGTTGACCTTGGTCTGGATGAGGTCGAGCAGCGTGCTCACACAGCGCTCCGCAGATTGCTACATGGGAAGAGGAGAACGTGGGCCAGGTCCCCGCACCCCATTTCCAATACAGCCTCTGATGACCACGCCTTGGCCAAGGGCTCCAAGTCACTCCTCCAGCACCTTCCTCGTCATAGCGGGAAAACAGGAAAACCCTCTCCCCAGGAAACGGGAGAACCAGCACCAAATCATGGCCCTAGGATGGCAGGGGCATAGGGAATGAAACTGAGGAGAAGCCAGAGGCAGGGCTTCTGAGAGCAAGGTGACTACCTGCAGTCCAACCCCACCTCTCTTTTTACTTGTTTCAGAAAGGGGACTCCCGTGACCAAAACACTCACAGAACCTCTGACTGGTTCTGCCTTTATTTTCACATGCTGCTCTCGTGGCCTGCTCTGAGGGAGATTTCTCAGGATGACAACACAGGCTCCAAGGCGAGCACGCCTCAAGGGCATAGGCGGGGGCTGACCAGCTATCCCAGGAGCCTCTAGTCACTAGTGGACCCATTTAAGGAGAATCTGGCTTAGTGGTCAAGGAACATCTCCACAGAGAAAGGAAGGGGATAAAATGCCAGGACGCTGGGACGCTTGGACACAGAGACGTGTGGGCAGCTGAATGATGACAGTATTTGCCAAAAAATGTTCAACAGGCAGGGCCCTTGCCCGGAGCTCTGTGAAGGGAATGCTAAGTCTATCAAGACGACCACCAGCTTGTGGCTGCCCCAGCATCTTAGCAAATGCTGCAGCAGAACCCTGATTATGACGGGTTAATTTGATCTGCACCAACTCAAAGGCCTAAAGGATACTACAGAGTGAGAAGGAACCCCACCAGATCTGCACAATGCTCGCCATGGGGGCTGAAGTGGTAAGCCTTAGGCCTTTCCAGACCACAAGCAAGCTCGTAGATTCTGCTTGAATCAGACTGGTTTCCTGGTTTCGGCTCCCTTTCCCTTCTCCAGCCAAGGACAGAGTCCCAGGCCCTCACCTCCACCTTGATGGCGCAGCGGCCAATGGCACGCACAGCCTTCCGTACAAAGTCCACATCCACTTCCGTTGCATACTCTTTCAGCTCTGCCAATACCTGTAGCCCAAACAGAATAGATGGGGTTGGGGGGGACCTGATGGGGCAATCTGCTGGAACACTCCTGGGCAGTGAATATACACAGACTCCCCAGGAGGATGGGATTCTGCCTCCTGCTCCAAGTGGAAGGCCCAAGGGAGGGAGAGAGCTGGCAGGTGCCTGAAAAGGAAAGCAGGACTGGACAACCTTATTTTGGGCTGATGTAGCTGACATATCCAATACCACTATGTAAGGGATGACAGGTGATAATAGGGAGAAACAGTCCTTTTTTTTTTTTTTTTTTTGAGACTGGGTTTTGCTCTTGTTACCCAGGCTGGAGTGCAATGACAAGATCTTGGCTCGCCGCAACCTCCTCCTCCTAGGTTCAAGAGATTCTCCTGCCTCAGCCTCCCGAGTAGCTGGGATTACAGGCATGCACCACCAGGCCCAGCTAATTTTGTACTTTTAGTAGAGATGAGGCTTCTCCATGTTGGTCAGGCTGGTCTCAAACTCCTAGCCGCAGGAGATCCGCCAACCTCGGACTCCTGAAGTGCTGGGATTACAGAAGTGAGCCACTACGCCTGGCCGAGAAACACTCTTTAGTAAGAAAAACATCCGTTCTTTTACTTGCTTATGGAGTCCCATGTTCCATGCTAAACTCTTCATAAGATAAACTGTTCATAGTGAGACTGGTCAGCTGGCCCAGAGCCTACAGTTTGGTGCTGGTGGAACCATCTCACACCAAGCCCCTGCCCTAATCATCACATGCTGCTAACCTGGGCGATGTTGGCCTGGGAGGCCAGGCGGATCATGATGTCCAGCTTCTCCAGCTTCACGTAGATAGGGTCGTTGTACTTCACGAAGAACACCTTCATCTCGTGCTTCAAGATCTCAGGCCTAGTGGTGGGGCAGGATGCCCGGAGAGCAACAAACAAGGCGTAAGCCCCGTAAGAAAACCCCCTCCACATTTCCTGGGACATTCCTGGGATCTGAGGTGGAGTCTGATGTTTGTGAAAGCAGAGTCACTGCCATGGCTCCTGGGCAGAGGGCCCACCCCACCAGCCGGCCTGAGTGAGGCTCTGACTGGCCCCTGTGTGCCTGAGCACATTGACGGAAGGGACAGGGAGCACAGCGAGAGACTCCAGAGGCAGCAGGTCCCATGGGACGGGCTTGGGCATCAGACACATCTCAGTCCCAGTCCCGGCCTGTGACCTTAGGCCTGTTTCCTCACCCATGAAATGAGAATGACACTGGACAGAAACACATTACCACTGCAGGTCTGGGACTGCTAGCCTCAGAAGGCCTGGCACGTGGCAACTTGGATTTTGGAAGTGTTCTCACCATTCCCTGAATGATAAAGGTATTTAACTGTGCCTAGACCATAATACAAAGAATACAGTTTATACTGAACACGTGCTTCCCTCCTGGGAGTCTGGACTTTGGGTAGGTGCCCCCAGTAACAAGCTTGGGTGCAAAAACACTGCACACATGATGCCACATTTTGCTGGGGGAAGAGTGTGCTCTGTGTGACTCCCCATGGCAAGGAGCAGGTACAAGGAGGCCTTTCATAGAATCCTCCAGACTCCACCTGTGTCTTTCTCCCCTATGACCCAGCCAGGCAGCCCTGCTCTGCCACTGATAGATCTGTGCTGTGGGTACAGCTATATGCTGAGTCTTGGCTGGGCATGGTGGCTTGCACCTGTCATCCCAGCACTTTGGGAGACTGAGGCAGGAGGATCACTTGAGCCAAGGAGTTCAAGACCAGCCTGGGCAACATAGCAAGATCCTGTCTCAAAAAGAAAAAATATATTTTAAAACTGTGAGTACTGCTAATAAATCTTGAGTACGAGGGTGCTCTTGGGACCCCAACACGGACACGGACCTCATCGGCCTGCTATGAGAGTGAGATGCGAAGCATCTAGCATGATCGATGCCTGCCTCAGAGAAGCATCGCTAGGCAGGAGCTGTCACGAACTGAGCCCTTTCATGTGTCATTGTTCCTCCCTCAAAGGCTCCATCCTTCTGCCTTCCGCCAGTATCACCCACTACATTTTTCCTGGACAAGGAAACTTCAGAGAGGATGAGAGGCTGGCACCAGGTCACACGGCCGATGTCAGTAAGGACGGCGGTGGGACGAGAATCGCCTGCCTCTGACTCCTACTCGTATGCCCTTCCAGAACAGAAAGGAAGAAGGAAAAGGTCTGAGGACAGACAGCGAGGAAGGGGAAAGACAGGACAGAGAAAGGAGGAAACAGCACTCTGCTGCTGTGCACACTACGGCGAGGTCCTGGCCAAGCAAGGAGCCTTTGTCGTGCCCCAACGGAGAGGCAAGACCCTGAGGTGGGTAGCAGGAAGATGATTTCTGCAATTAGGACTTGGCAAAAGCTGCCCAGCCACATCTCAAGACCAGGGCAGGGCATGTCTCAGTGACACAGACAACTTCTTAAGAGATTTACCATGTTAAATACAGCACAGGAAACCCTGCATGCTGATCTGCTCTACTCGTCACTACACCGCATTAAATTTGTGACCCAAGGGCACTGGCGTATAAAGACCCATGCTGCAACTGGAAAGCCCTAGTTTCATTTTAGGAACTCAGAAGGCTTTCCCATCTTTACCTCCCTAATATCCCAATTCGACCAGTATCTCCACGTCCCCCAGAGGGTACTAAGACCCAGAATGATGCTACGACCAGGAGGATGTGCTATCTTCTAAGAGAAAATGACTCATGAGGCCCCAGTTCTCTGTGTAGCCCCACTCCCAGCCACAGGGCCTGCTGTAACATGCAAATCATCAATAGTTGCTACGGTCTAGTCCCCACTGCTGACTGAGCCATGTGACCAAGAGCTGCGAGGAAAACTCAAGGTCAGTCCCACTCCCCAGAGCTGCAGGGCTCCACCACTCAGAGCCACTTCAGAGGAAGAAGGGGATCATGCCATGAACCCCTCAGACCCAGCACCGCTCAGTGGTTTTTCTGCTCTCGCCTACCCTCCACTACCAGACTGTGTGCCCTGGGTGCAGCGGCTCACTGCTGCAGCCATTCTCACGGGAGGAGGGAAGCGGGCGGCACAGCATTCGGAGTGAGTCTGATGCACCCCTCCCCCAGGCCTCGAGGTTGATGCAAAGTCCAACAGTTCCTCAACTTCCTGCAGTCCTCCAACCTCAGAGAATTTGACTAGAGCAACAGACCCTGTCCCCAAAGAAATGCACATAGATACATGAAATCTGACAGCCCATTTCAGGACAGCTCTGTGGACTGTGAACCCAATAGCTAGTTTAAGCACCAAGCTGGTCTTTACACAGCCTGCTTCCTAGTTAGGTTAAGCCAGGGCTTCTCAACCTCGGCACTGCTGACATTGCAGGCTGGACAGTTACTGTGAGGGGCTATTCTGTGCACTGTAGGATGCTGACCGGCACTCCTAGCCTCTGCCACTAGAAGCCAGTAGCATGCCCCCCAGCTGTGAAAACCAAAGTATCTCCAGACACCGCCAAATGTCCCTCAGGGGGCAAAGCTGCCCCTTTGGCCTTTGAGAGCCCCCATTCCCAGCAGAAGAGGCTCCCTGAGGGGTACGCATGGCACTTGGGTGTAATGACCTCAGTACCTTTTCTGCACAATGAGATTGATGTTGCGCAGAGCCACGTACTGCAGCTCCGGCTCGGCCGACAGCAGTGTGACCAGGGGTGGGGCCAGCTTCTTGAGAAGTGTGCCGTAGTAGTCCAGGTCCTTGGACAACATCTCCATGAACTTCATCAGCACCTTCACAGCAGAGAGCACCACAGCAGAGTTGGCGTGGGAGAGCCTGGGTGTGACCCGCTCACAGATGCTGGGGTCCATCCGTTCCAATGGGGTAAACAGGAAAGACAAAGGGAAACATCCCGCCTTTAGTTATCAAACCAGCGTGTCCAGGCCGGGCACGGTAGCTCACGCCCGTAATCCTAGCACTTTGGGAGGCCAAGGCAGGTGGATCACTTGAGGTCAGGAGTTCGAGACCAGCATGGGCAACATGGCAAAACCCTGTCTTTACCAAAACATATACAAATTAGCCAGGCATGGTGGTGAGCACCTGTAGTCCCATATACTCGGGAGGCTGACACATGAGAATCACTTGAACTCAGGAGGTGGAGGTTGCAGTGAGCCAAGATCATGCCACTGCACTCCAGCCTGGGCAACAGAGTGAGACCCTGTCTCAAAAAAAAAAAAAAAAAAAAAAAAAAGCATGTCCAGCCTGAGCAAAATCGTGAGACACTTCTCTACTAAAAGTAATTTTACACACTAGCTGGGTATGGTGGTACACACCTGTGGTCCCAGCTACTTGGGGGGCTGAGGAAGGAGGATTGCTTTGAGCCCAGGAGTTCGAGGCTGCCATGAGCTGTGATTGTGCCACGCATGTCAGCCTGGGTGATAAAGCAAAACCCTGTCTCAAACAAACAAACATGTTTTTTGTAGGAGAAAGATCTAACTCCTGGTTCTGCTGCCTGCTAACTAACCCCCAGCAGGTTCAAATCACTCTGGGCCTCAGTTTCCTCATCTACAGAATCAAGATAATGATGCCTACTTCACAGGATTGCTAGGGACTTAATGAGATAATGCATGTAAAGAACAGGGCCGGGCGAGGCTGCGATGGATGGACTGCTTGAGCCCAGGAGTTTGAAACCAGCCTGGGCAACACAGTGAAATCCTGTCTCTAGAAAAAATATAAAATTAGCTGGGCATGTTGGCACACATCTGTAGTCCTAGCTACTTGGGAGAATTGACTGAGCCCAGGAGGTTGAGGCTGCAGCTCCAGCCTGGGGGACAGAGACCCTGCCTCAAAAAAAAAAAAAAAAAAGAGTAAGCACAGTGCTGGCATGTAGTACATACTGTATAGATGCCAATCCCCACTTCATTTCCTTTACCTCTCTAAGCTGGAGTGCCCTCATCTGGACAATGCGGAATGATGAGAGTTGCATTAAAGACTGTAATGTACAGAGAGCACCAGGCAGAACCCGAGACACCTAGTGAGAATTCAGTGAGCAGTGGCTCTGGTGCTCCCCATCTCTTGAATTCAACGGACGTGCCCTGGACTTCTGTGAGCTCCCAGGCCAAGCCGTGCCTGTGCTCACAGCAGACACTGAGCTGACTGCCCCAGGCAACTCTCCTGCCTGCCTGGCTCTGGAGAGGTAGGAAGCAGGCAGGCTTCCCTTTAGGTGTGTCTGAGGGTGGGCTGCGGGGCCAGGCCCTAGAAAGGGGCCCACTAAGGCCTGAGGACCAGGGTCTGGTTGGAGCCCCTGAGGACCACGGTCCTCAGGCTGGGCTGGCAAGCAAGGGGCAGCCTGCTCACCTCTGGGCCTCACGGTCGTCCTTGGGCGTATAGTTGGCCAGGCAGTCCAGGATGAAGATCTGGCCCCACTCGGTGCACTCATTCAGGGCTGTCAGGAGCTTGTTGATGGACTGTGGGTTCAGATCGAGCAGACTGCTGCCGGGGTGAGACTCCGTGATTTCCGAGAGCGCTGCTACAGCATTGGCCACCGCCTGGTTGAGAGGGTGAAAGGGGCAGAGGCTTGGGGTGCGACTCACAGGCCAGGGGGCAGTGGGGCTGATGATGCGGGCTGGTCAGAGGTCAAATATACTGAAAGGAATATGACCCGATGGGCAGGCTCTGGAGCTGCAGTGAGAACCACTCCAAGCATTCACCCTGCTGACTCCTCTGCAACCTGGCACAAAAGCAAGTGTGCCTGCCATTTAGAAAAACAAGAAAGACCTAGCTCCAAGTGCCTAGCCATAGAAAGCATTCCCACCTTTCTAACACAGCACCCCTGTGTACCAGCAATGGCAGCTCACTTCAGTGCTTGTCAGCTGTGCCTCTTAGAGCTAAGGGATTCCTGCGGAGTTCCTCGAGGCTACTGGCAGTGAATGCGGGCTAGAGAAAAGGGGCTTGCCAGGTGAAGCTCCAGGCCCTCAATCCATTTCCACTAGAGCAGCTGTTTTTCCTCAGCCTCCCGAGCAGCTGGGATTAATTACAGGCATGCCCCACCATACCCAGCTAATTTTTGTATTTTCAGTAGAGATGGGGTTTCACCATCTTGGCCAGGCTGGTTGGTCTCAGACTCCTGACCTCAAGTGATCCTCCTGCCTTGGCCTCCCAAAGTGCTAAGATTACAGGCGTGAGCCACCACACCCAGCCTGCTTGTTGCTGTTGTTCTTGTTGTTGTTTTTTTTTGTTTTTTTTTTTTTTGAGACGGAGTTTCCCTCTTGTTACCCAGGCTGGAGTGTAATGGCGCGATCTCGGCTCACCGCAACCTCTGCCTCCTGGGTTCAGGCAATTCTCCTGCCTCAGCCTCCTGAGTAGCTGGGATTACAGGCACACGCCACCATGCCCAGCTAATTTTTTGTATTTTTAGTAGAGATGGGGTTTCACCATGTTGACCAGGTTGGTCTCGATCTCTCGACCTCGTGATCCACCCACCTCGGCCTCCCAAAGTGCTGGGATTACAGGCTTGAGCCACCGCGCCTGGCCGTTGTTGTTGTTCTTGTTGAGACAGAGTCTCACTCTGTTGCCCAGGCTGGAGTGCAGTGGTGCAATCTCAGCTCACTGCAACCTCTGCCTCCCAGGCTCAAGCAATCCTCCTGCTTCAGCCTCCTGAGTAGCTGGAATTATAGGCACATGCTACCACACCCAGGTAATTTTTGTATTTTTAGTTAAGGTGGCGTTTTGCCTTGTTGGCCAGGCTGGTCTCCAACTCCTGACCTCAGGTGATCTGCCCATCTCAGCCTCCCAAAGTGCTGGGATTGCAAGTGTGAGCCCCTACACCCGGCCTTAGGCAGCTGTTTTTAAGTGTGTTCTGCTTTGTTTCTGACTTTCCCTGTGGCCCATCCAGGGCTCCAGTGCCCATCCCTGTACTGGCCACTCGGTACTGTGTGTGGCAGTTGCTCAGTGTTTCTGTTCAGAGTGGGATGGCTGGGTTTCTGCATTCATTTAAACACTTATTTTAAAGAGACCGTGCCAAACTGCCCTCCAGACTGCTGCCACCACCCTGGGTAAGGAGACTGTGGGGTTCCATGTCCTGCTACATCTGGATGTCCCATCTTCCAGGCTATGGCTACTTCAAGGGTGACCCTCTACAACCCAGCAAAGATGGGAGGGAGGGAAAAGCACCCCACATGCAGCACTGGTCTTGGTGAGAGGACAGCAACAGTAACAGTGACTAGAAGGGGAAGGAGGGCACTAGGACTGATCACACACCATGTGCCGGGCCGTGCCAGGGACGTCACCTTCACAGCACTCCTGCCCACTATGCAGCATCAGATCCATCTCACTGATGAAGAAGACAGCCCTGGAAGCCTAGGCAGTGCTCCAGGTTGTGCAGCTAGTCAGAGGGTGAGGAGGAGGGAATCCAGGTCCAGCTTCCTCCAAAGAGGCTGTCTGAACCACCACAGGCACAAGAACGGCAGGCACCCCAGCCAGACTCTGACTTCCAGGTACTCAGGACTGCCTGGTGAAGGGTCAAGCCAGTGTCTTCCCAGGCAACCCAGGAGGCGGTGGAGAGGCACGGTGGGTGGCAGTGGCTTACCATGGGGTTAGAGTCAGAGATGAGGTCTTTAAGGGTGTCCAGGAAGCCCTGGTCCTCCACCAGCTGGGCGTTGATGTCGTGAAGCTTGGCCACGCACACAGCTGCTGTCTTGCGCACGTATGGATCCTCATCCTTCAGGCACTTCCGGAGTGGCTCACACAGGTACTCTGTGATCTTGTCAACGCGGATGCAGCCCATGGTCCGCACCGCCAGGGCTCGGATGAGGGGGTTGGGGTCCTCACAGTCCTGAGGGGAACCAGCCATCGGCCAGGGCAGGGGTGGGATGAGCCATCTGTGGCTTCATATTCTCCCTGGCCTCCAGCTCTGAGCCCTGCTGGGCTGAGCAACATCAGATGGCTGCTGTGAATCTCTACCAACTACAGCCAACAGCAGCGAAAGTAAATGCTATGTAAGCAGCACCCATGCCAGCTCTGCACACCATCTCCTCTTATCCTCACAGTAGAAACACAATACTGGTCCCATCTTACAGATGATGAAACTGAGGCTCTCAGGAAGGCTGGGAGCTCATCCAAAGTCACAGAGCAGAGCCGTGATTCAAACTCACATCCACCTAGCATTACAGCCCTCGATTTTTCCTCTGGCCACAGAAGCCTCATTTCCCCATATCTGAGCATGGACAGGACTCAGAGGAGCTAAGGTTCTAAAGGTATACAGATTCATAGGTAGTAAACATTAGGAGAAAATGAAATTAAAATAAAGGTGCACAGAGCTGACAATTCAATCTGAAGGACAGAAAATGGAGTAAGCAGCAGTCTAGAAGGGGAACAGAGAAGCTCTCAGACACCTGCTGATTCCTGCCCTGGCAAAGCATGCACAGCAGGGCCCAATCAGGGTGGTGAGGGGATCGACAGGCCTTGCAGGACCTCACACAGGATGAGTTAGGCAGCGGCCTTGGCATCTGGATTTCTGGGAAGTGGGAGCCCTCTGCTGGAGGAAGAGGCCTGCAGGCTGGGTGGGCGTGGGCAGTCCAAAGGTCTGGATTCCATCCAGGGCCACAGGGCCCCACCCCAAAGAGACTGAGGGGAGACTGAGCCTTAAGCACCCCATTCCCCCATACCCCCATGCCCACCAAGCTCCTGCTCACCTTCACAAAGGTGTTGACGGCCATAATAGCCATGTCAGGCCGACTCTTGGCATAATTCATCAGGTAGAGGTATACCAGCTTCTTCAGCTCCAGGTTGTCAGTCAGCCCCAGGCTGTCCATCTTCCAGGGCACAGGGAAAGGCTGATAAAAGGAAGCAGATTTTCAGGCTGCTAACTAGTGGGTGGGAGGACAGTGAGTAGGAGAGAAAGGAGAGACACACTGGACGACTTTCTGGTAAAAGGGAGGATATCAGCTGTGCTGTTAACCATCCACACTTACTGGTAGAAAATCCTAAATGGAGGAGAGAGATCCAAGATGGCTGATCACTAGCAGCTCGGGATTGCAGCTCCCAGTGAAAGCACAAAGAACGAGAGGACGCCACACCTTCACATGAATTCTTGTTGCTAACGCACCAGGAGATTCCCAACGGAGGAGCCCCACGGGTCACCAGCGCGACTCTTGTGACCGGCGAGGCGGTTTTGCCGGTGCCTCGGAGGGTCGGTTCTTAGTGCAGAGTCAGAAAAGCACCATCAATCTTAACGCCGCTGACTTAGTCGGCACAGTGGGTTGCTCAGATTTCGGCGCTGAGAATCAATAAGTTGGACGTCCACTCAGAAACCCAACTACAAAGACGGTAAATACAAAGACCACAGATGGATAAATTTATAACAAAGGGAAGAAAACAGTCAAAAAAGGCTGAGAATACCCAAGATCAGAACGCCTCTCCCTCAGCAGGGGATCACGGTTCCTCATCAGCAACGAAACAAGGCTTGATGGAGAACGAGTGTGTTCCAATTACAGAAGCAGGCTTCAAAATGTGGATAATAAGAAACTTCTGTGAATTAAAAGAACTTGTTTTAACCCAATCTAAAGTAACTAAGAACTTTGAAAAAAGATTTCATGAAACGTTAACAAGAATACACAATTTAGGGAGGAATATAAGTGAATTGATGGAGCTGAAAAACACAATACGAGAACTTCGTGAAGTATGCACAAGTTTTAACAGTCGAATTGATCAAGCAGAAGAAAGGATATCAGAGGTCAAAGACCAACTCAATGAAATAAAACAAGAAGACAAGATTAGACAAAAAAGGATAAAAAGGAAGGAGCAAAGTTTCCAAGAAATATGGGACTATGTGAAAAGACCTAATCTACGCTTGATAGGTGTACCTGAAAGTGAGGAAGAGAATGAATCCAAGCTGGAAAATACGCTTCAGGACATTATTCAGGAAAATTTTCCCAACTTAGTAAGGCAGGATAATATTTAACTCCAGGTAATACAGAGAACACCACAGAGATATTCCTCAAGAAGAGCAACTCCAAGGCACATAATCGTCAGATTCACCAGGGTTGAAATGAAAGAGAAAATACTAAGGGCAGCCAGAGAGAAAGGTCAGGTTACCCACAAAGGGAAGCCTATCAGACTCACAGCAGATCTCTCAGCAGAAACCCTACAAGCCAGAAGAGAGTGGGGACCAATATTCAACATCCTTAAAGAAAAGAACTTTCAACCCAGAATTGCACATCCAGCCAAACTAAGCTTCACAAGTGAAGGAAAAATAAAGTTTTTTGTGAATAAGCAAGCACTCAGAGATTTCCTCACCACCAGGCCTGCTTTACAAGAGCTTCTGAAAGAACCACCACACATAGAAAGGAACAAACAGTATCAGCCTTTCTAAAAAAATACCAAAAAGAGCATAAATATAATGAAGAATTTACATCAACTAATGGGCAAAAGAGCCAGCTAATATTAAATGGCAGTATTAAAATCACATATATTATTATTAATTCTAAATTTAAATTGACTAAATCCCCCAATCCAAAGACAGACAGGCAATTTGGATAAAAAAAACCCATCGGTATGCTGCATCCAGACCCATCTCACATTCAAGGATACACAAAGACTCAAAACAAGGGATGGAGAAGGATTTACCAACCAACCAGAGAGCTAAAATAAATAAATAAAAAGCAGAAGTTGCAATTAAGCAACAAAGATCAAAAGAAGCAAAGAAGGACATTATATAATGATAAAAGGATCAATGCAACAACAAGAAGAGCTAAAGACCCTAAATATATAGGCACCCAATACAGGAATACGCAGACATACAAGACTTATAAAGAGACTTAGACTCCCACACAATAATAGTGGGAGACTTCAACATTAATATTAGACAGATCAATGAGACAGAAAATTAACAACGATATCCAGGACTTGAACTCAGATCTGGAACAAGTAAATGTAATTAACATTTATAGAGCTCTCCACTTTAAATACACAAAATATACACTCTTATCAGTACCACATCATATCAACTTAGAAGTTTAAACGAAATATTGGTTGGCTCCTTGTTTGTTATTCTCTTCCCTCATTTTCTTTCATGTCTCCATTATTAAGGACAATTATAGGCATACCCATATTTAGACTGCATTCTAGCCCGGGCAACAAAGCAATACCCCCATCCTCTCTCCCTCTTCCTCTTTCTCTTTCTTCCTCTTATTCTTTTTCTTATTAAAAAAAAAAAAAAGAAGAAGAAGAACAAAAGAAAACTATAGCATCTATATCAGATGATTGAGGGTGGTTGCAGCCTACTTCTTACTCCTAGGCTTTTACAAATATTGTACTCCCAGGATCTGTTAATTCAGCAGGGCAGAATATTTAAATGATGTAACTAGGAAACATTAGGTTACTACATCACAGTATTACCTGAATTTTGGCTATGCTGATGTTCCATATTTTATGAATAGCTATAAACCTTAAAATATCTGTTCAAATCTCACCTTGTCAGTAAAGTCTTCTCTCTTCTCCTCCTTAGTGTTCTCTATTTCTACTACCCTGTTTTATCTTTCCTTACAACACTTATCACAATTTGACATATATATTTGCTTCCTTATTTTCTATCTCCTTCCACTAGAATGCAAGCTTGAGCAGCAGCTTTATGTACTTAGTTTATTGCTTTATTACAGGTATCTAGAAAAATTCTGACATAAGTATACACTCAGTATTATTTGCCAAATGAACAAATGAAAATTGAAAAATTAGTTTGATAAGAAAGAAAATAATGATTTCTAATTTTTTTTATGCTACAGTATTGGAAAGGTATTCCATGAGAAATATTTGTCCCAGAATCTAAAGAAAAATCTCTCTTCAGATAGTTCTCAAGCCAATTTTAGACAGATTTACTTGAAGTATGTTTTATAAATATCAATATTTAAAAAAAAAATGAATCCTCAAAGCAAAATTGTGTATGAATGCCAATATTCTCACTTTAAAAATGAGGAGACTCAGGCATGGAGAATTATAACCTGCCCAAGATTGCATAGCCTGGAAAAAAAAAGAAAAAGAAAAGAAAATCCCAAATGGTAATTTTAAAAGCAGAAAAAGGGCCAGGCACAGTGGCTCACGCCTTGTAATTCCAGAACTTTGGGAGGCCGAGGTGGGCAGATCAGAAGTTCAAGAGTTTGAGACCAGCCTGGCCAATATGGCGAAACCGCATCTTTATTGAAAAAAAAAAGAAAAGAAAAAGAAAAAAGAAAATTAGCTGGGCAAGGTGGCGGGCACCTCAGCTACTCAGGAGGCTGAGGCAGGAGAATCGCTTAAATGCAGGAGGCGGAGGTTGCAATGAGCCGAGATCACACTGCTGTACTCCAGCCTGGGTGACAGAGCAAGACTCCGTCTCAAAAATAAATAAATAAAAATAAAAGCAGAGAGATCCAAGATGGCTGATCACTAGCAGCTTGGGATTGTAGCTCCCAGTGAAAACGCAAAGAACGAGAGGACGCCACACCTTCACATGAATTCTTGTTGCTCACGCACCAGGAGATTCCCGCAGAGGAGCCCCACGGGTCGCCAGCGCGACTCTTGTGACCGGCGAGACGGTTTTGCCGGCACCTCGGAGCGTCGGTTCTTGGTTCAGAGTCAGAAAAGCACCATCAATCTTAACGCAGCTGATTTAGTCGGCGCAGTGGCTTGTTCAGTTTTTGGCGCTGAGAATCAATAAGTTGGACGTCCACTCAGAAACCCAATTACAAAGACGGTAATAATAAAGACCACAGATGGATAAATCTACAACGAAGGGAAGAAAACAGTCAAAAAAGGCTGAGAATACCCAAGATCAGAACGCCTCTCCCTCAACGGGGGATCACGGTTCCTCATCAGCAATGAAACAAGGCTTGATGGAGAACGAGTGTGTTCCAATTACAGAAGCAGGCTTCAAAATGTGGATAATGAGAAACTTCTGTGAATTAAAAGAACTTGTTATAACACAATCTAAAGAAACAAAGAACTTTGAAAAAAGATTTGACGAAATGTCAACAAGAATACACAATTTAAAGAGGAAAATAAGTGAATTGATGGAGCTGAAAAACACAATACGAGAACTTCGTGAAGTATGCACAAGTTTTAACAGCCAAATTGATCAAGCAGAAGAAAGGATATCAGAGGTCGAAGACCAACTCAATGAAATAAAACTAGAAGACAAGATTAGAGAAAAAAGGATAAAAAGGAACGAGCAAAGTCTCCAAGAAATATGGGACTATGTGAAAAGACCTAATCTACGCTTGATAGGTGTACCTGAATGTGACGAAGAGAATGAATCCAAGCTGGAAAATATGCTTCAGGATATTATTCAGGAAAATTTTCCCAGCCTAGTAAGGCAGGATAATATTCAACTCAAGGTAATACAGAGAACACACAGAGATATTCCTCAAGAAGAGCAACTCCAAGGCACATAATCGTCAGATTCACCAGGGTTGAAATGAAGGAGAAAATACTAAGGGCAGCCAGAGAGAAAGGTCAGGTTACCCACAAAGGGAAGCCTATCAGACTCACAGCAGATCTCTCAGCAGAAACCCTACGTGCCAGAAGAGAGTGGGGGCCAATATTCAACATCCTTAAAGAAAAGAACTTTCAACCAAGAATTTCACAGCCAGCCAAACTAAGCTTCATAAGTGAAGGAAAAATAAAGTTTTTTGTGAACAAGCAAGCACTCAGAGATTTCATCACCACCAGGCCTGCTTTACAAGAGCTTCTGAAAGAACCACTACACATAGAAAGGAACAAACAGTATCAGCCTTTCTAAAAAATAACAAAAAGTAAAGAACATCAATATAATGAAGAATTTACATCAACTAATGGGCAAAAGAGCCAGCTAATATTAAATGGTAGTATTAAACTCACATATATCATTATTAATTCTAAATTTAAATTGACTAAATTCCCCAATTCAAAGACAGGCAATTTCGACAAAAAACTAAAACCAATCGGTATGCTGCATCCAGACCCATCTCACATTCAAGGATACACAGACTCAAAACAAAGGATGGAGAGAGACTTACCAACCAGAGAGCAAAAATAAATAAATAAAAAGCAGAAGTTACAATTTTTGCCTGTGATAAAATAGTCTTTAAAGCAACAAAGATCAAAAGAAGCAAAGAAGGACATTATATAATGATAAAAGAATCAATGCAACAACAAGAAGAGTTAAAGATCCTAAATAGGCCGGGCGCGGTGGCTCAAGCCTGTAATCCCAGCACTTTGGGAGGCCGAGGCGGATGGATCATGAGGTCAACAGATCGAGACCATCCTGGTCAACATGGTGAAACCCCGTCTCTACTAAAATTACAAAAATTAGCTGGGCATGGTGGCACATGCCTGTAATCCCAGCTACTCAGGAGGCCGAGGCAGGAGAATTGCCTGAACCCAGGAGGCGGAGGTTGCGGTGAGCCAAGATCGCGCCATTGCACTCCAGCCTGGGTAACAAGAGCGAAACTCCATCTCAAAAAAAAAAAAAAAACAACAAAGATCCTAAATATATACGCACCCAATACAGGAATATGCAGACATACAAGACTTATAAAGAGACTTAGACTCCCACATAATAATAGTGGGAGACTTCAACATTAATATTAGACAGATCAATGAGACAGAAAATTAACAACGATATCCAGGACTTGAACTCAGATCTGGAACAAGTAAATGTAATTAACATTTATAGAACTCTCCACTTTAAATATACAAAATATACACTCTTATCAGTACCACATCATATCAACTTAGAAGTTTAAACGAAATATTGGTTGGCTCCTTGTTTGTTACTCTCTTCCCTCATTTTCTTTACCTGCACAGGTACCTCTGAACCTAAAATAAAAGTTTTGAAAAAAACTGATAAACTAAATCAAAAGAAAGCATAAGGAAAGGAAAAACTAAAAATAAAAATAAAAAAATTAAAATAAAAATAAAAGCAGAAAAAGTCCTTGGTTGTTTTTCATACAGTTCAAACATGAATTCTGGATCCCGTCAAACCCAGCACTGCCTCTTGCTAGCTGTATGATGGAGAAATTCCTTTGTCACCTGCCCCCTCGCTCTGAGTCTCAATTTCCTCACTTGCAAGCAAGGTGCAACAGAAACTCACTTCATAGGGCCTTTATGATAACCGAATGAGACAACATACTTAGGTATCTGGTCCTTGTTATTTGGGAGGGCCTGAGTAAATGAAAATGAACCTTTCTCTCTCTCTGATACTTAATGTGGCCCCTTACATTAGGCTGCTGGTTCTGGGGGGTCGCATGGAAACAGGATGGCTCACGCTGCTTTCACCGCAAGCTCTGACACCCACTAAGAACCAGCACAGCGTGCACGGAACACACACCATACACCAGGCTTGGTGCTAAGAGCTTTACATACTTGGTCTCATTTAACTGCCCTCAGAAGTCAGGGGATGATCCCCATTTCACAGAATACTGAGGTTCATAAATGTCAAATACCCTGCCTGGAGGAGCCAGGCTCCTGGAGGAGGAACAAGGTCTGTGCTCATGACCGCTGGGTGGAACCCTTCTCAACGTGGCACCCATGGTCCCAGAGTCACAGGCCTTAAGATATGAAATTTGGTTAGGAGCAATTTTCTATCTTGGAATCATCAGATCCCCTCTCAATTCTTATGTGTTTACAGGCAAGGACGTGTCAACACAGAGACTTAAGAGGTCAAAGTGAACTTCCTGAGCCCCAACAAGCAGGAGTCCTGACAAAGCCAAAATGGATGTATCACCTTGGAAGATGACGCACCAGGAAGAATGGGGAGGAGGAAGGAGGAAAAACTGCTGATGAGAACGACTCGCTCTTTGGGGCCCGTCATATCAACAAAGCCAGCTCTTTTGAGACAGAAGAACAAAGGTGTTTCTCCTCTGTGAGGAGGTGACAGTGGTGTTCTGGGTGAAGGAGAGTGGCTTTGTCCTGGAAGAAATCTGACTTGGAAGGAGGCCCAGCTGTCCAGCGGGCGCCTGCTCCCTTTGCGGCTCTGGCTTCCAAAGGGCTCTCTGCAGAGCTGCTTCCCGGAGCCACTGGCCGCAGGTCCTTGTTGGGGGGTGATCCACGGGGAAGTCTGGAGTAGTGGGAGCCTGTCTTGGGACCTGGACAGGAGCTGCTCCACATCAGCACCCAAGCTATGAGGCACAGTCACGAGGGTATGGGTGAAAGCGGCCTGGATTTGGATTTCAGAAGAACTGGGCTTGAGTCCTAGTTCTGCCATAAACCATGTGACTCTTAGGCAGTCACTTTATGTTTTTATTTCTTTGGCAGTAAAACCATCATTACCTACAATATGGGAATTGAAAGGAACTACTGAGAAAACAAATCTGAAAATGTTATGTGCAGACTCTCAAATACTGTGCAAATATTAAGCTGTTATAAAATCCAGTCCCTGCCTTTGAGATTTTGCAATCTGGTAAGCAGGTAAACACAAGTACACATAAGAACAGTCTCCATTTAGTGCTGGGTGATGGGAACCAAGAGCAAATGCTTTGATTTTGAGGTAGTGGGCTGGCAACAGGGAAAGGCAGACCTTGATTGGGTTTTTAAAGATGGGACAACAAGCTGGGTCACTGGACGCTCCCACAGGGGAAGCATGAGCCAAGGTGCAGCAGCCATTCTACACACGACCTGCTCCAGCCATCAGTTGCAACAGAAGTTGCAAACAGGTGACAAATTAGAGAAATCCAATCTGGCCCGTGTGTTTCACTTGCACCACACAGTGTTGGTTTAATATCATCTGGCCTCTTAAGACAGGGAGATTTCAGCTGGGTGCAGTGGCTCACGTCTTTAATCCCAGCACTTTGGGAGGCTGAGGCGGGTGGATCACGAGGTCAAGAGATCGAGACCATCCTGGTCAACATGGTGAACCCCGTCTCTACTAAAAATACAAAAAAATTAGCTGGGCATGGTGGCACGTGCCTGTAATCCCAGCTAATCAGGAGGCTGAGGCAGGAGAATTGCCTGAACCCAGGAAGCGGAGGTTGCAGTGAACCGAGATCGCGCCATTGCACTCCAGCCTGGGTAACAAGAGAGAAACTCCGACTCAAAAAAAAAAAAAAAAAGACAGGGAGATTTAAAATGAAAAATCCAGCTTTCCCATATATATATATATATATATATATTTTTTTTTTTTTTTTTTTTTTTTTTTGAGACAGCGTCTCACTCTGCTGCCCAGGCTAGAGTGCAGTGGCACAATCTCAGCTCACCGCAACCTCTGCCTCCCAGGTTCAAGCGATTCTTCTGTCTCAACCTCCCAAGTAACTGGGATTACAGGCACACACCACCACGCCTGGCTGATTTTTGTATTTTTAGTAGAGACGGCATTTTACCATACTGGCCCAGCTGGTCTTGAACTCCTGACCTTGTGATCCACCCACTTCGGCCACCCACTTCGGATTACAGGCATGAGGCACCCACCGCACCCAGCCCAGATTTCCCATTCTTTTTAAAAACCAGAAGACCTGGCTGGGTCCTCTTCCCCAGCCAGTAGTGATCCTCTGGAGTTTCTGAGAAGGTTCATTCCATACCCCCTCCATCGCCTGCTGCCTTTCCCACCTCCTCTAGTTCACTCACTCCGTCACCACCTGACCTGTCAGTACCGGGGCTTTCCTGTGTAAACAAAACCTTCTATTGGGGAAAAAAGTTTTATGAAGGAAGCTGTATGAGGGGCGACAAGGGACAACCTAAAGAAGAGACTGAAGTAGACCTAAGCTATAAACCCTCCCCTGTCATTCAGCTTCCAGCCGTCCCCAGGCCTACTCCTGCATACCTGACATCTTTGCCCACGGTCATTGATGCAATCACTTTCTTCACTGCCTCCTTCTTCTTCTCCTTCTTGTCACTGTTGAGCTCTGCCTTCAGCTCGAAGATTTCCCCTAAGGAAAGGAGGCAAGCATGAGTGATCCCTCCCTACCCTGCCAGGGGATGATTCCTGTACTTAACTTCCAAAAGAACTGGAGAGAGGCATGTCAGACATCCTATGCTGTGGGCTGAGGGCAGCTTCAGGCCCCTGGCCTCAGGTGGGACAGGCAACAGTGAGGGACGACTGTTAGGAGAGGAATTAACAAGATGGAAGCTTGCAGGCCCGGCACAGTGGCTCACACCTGCAATTCCAGCACTTTAAGAGGCTGAGGATCACTTGAGCCCAGGAGTTTGAGATTAGCCGGCGTAATATAGTGAGACCTCGTTTCCAGAAAAAAAAACTTTTTAAAATTAGCCGGTGTGGTAGCACGCGCCTGCCGTGCCAGCTACTCTGGAGGTTGAGGCTGGAGGATCATTTGAGCCCCTCTAGGTCGAGGCTGCTATGAGCCATGACACCACTACACTCCGGCCTGGGTGACACAAAGTGAGACCCTGACTGTCTCAAAAAAAAAAAAAAAAAGAGCTAAGAGGTCCTGCTGGATTGAAGCCACAGGAACCACAGAAGCTACAAAGGTCCTGAGGAAGACAAAAGTATCAAAAACATGACAGCAGGCTCTGCTCAGCCAGAGAGCTAAAAACCCAGTGGAAGGCAAGCTGTCCTCAGCTACCCTCACTCAACCAAAGGCCCTTAAAAGGCTCAGTGCAATAGAACCTGAGTACTTAAGGCTTGCAGGGAGAGGGCAGAATTTGTTGATTCCCACACGGAGGCCTTTCCTGTTTTCTTCAAGCCTCTAATTAAAACAGCTTGCTCAGGGTTTCACTTCCTGAGACACAGGGGTTGCTCAGCTCTAAAAATGGGAATTCAGCTTCTCCATGAGAGCTCAAGCATGTAATAAATTGTTCTGAAGAATTTGATGATGTGAAAAACACAAATGAGGAAGTAGGCTTGTCTGGTCCTGCCGTGGACAGACAGTCAGGATCCCAGTAACAGGTTAGGAGGGCAGATGTTATTTTCCTGAGCCCTTCTCTTTCTCTCTTTTTTTTGTGGGGGTGAGGGGGAATGGAGTCTCACTCTGCTGCCCAGGCTGGAGTGCAGTGGTACGATCGTGGCTCACCACAACCTCCGCCTCCCAGGTTCAAGTGATTCTCCTGCCTCAGGCTCCCGAATAGCTGGAACTACAGATGCACACCATCAAGCCCGGCTAAAGTTTGTATTTTTTGTAGAGATAGGGTTTCACCGTGTTGGGCAGGCTGGTCTCAAACTCCAGACCTTAGGTAATCCACCTGCCTTGGCCTCCAAAAGTCCTGGGATTACAGGTGTGAGCCACTGCGCCCAGCCACCCTGAGCCCTTCTCTAAACCAGTCAGTGCCACACTAACTTGTTCCCACACATTTTCTTAGTCTCATTCTATCGCCAGGAGGGAGTGCAGTGGTGCAATCTCGGCTCACTGCAACCTCTGCCTCCTGGATTCAAGTGATTCTCCTGCCTCAGCCTCCTGAACAGCTGGGACTACAGGCACGTGCCACCATGCCCAGCTAATTTTTGTATTTTTTTTTTAAGTAGAGATGGGGTTTCACCATGTTGGCCAGGATGGTCTTGATCTCTTGACCTCGTGTTGCATCCATCTCAGCCTCCCAAAGTGTTGGGATTACAGGCGTGAGCCACTGTGCCCGGCCTAATTTTTGTATTTTTAGTAGAGACAGAGTTTCACTATGTTACAAACTCCTGACCTCAGGGGTTCCGTCTGCCTCAGCCTCTCAAAGTATTAGGATTATAGGCATGAGCCACTTTGCCCAGCCATAACCTGCCTTTCTTACTCCCTCGTGAATAAAGCTACTCCTGTCTATAAACCGCTCAGTATCAGAATTATACAGGGACTCATCTTTGCAGTAGGCCTGCTAGAGTAGGTCTGTTGTATGGTTTCCTCACAGGAATGAATGAGTTGGGGATCCGCTTTTTGGGATGTAAAGTCTGGCAACAGAGTAGCAGGGTTTAAAACTTGACATACTTTAAGTTAACATCTGGGGTGTCAAGCAGAAGGGCTTGATATTTAAGCAACTGACTACCTGTTAGCCATCGGTGGCCTTTTGTCTTTAGGACTCCCTGTACTTTGTTGGGGGAAGGGGTAATGATATCTCATTTTTGTTCCAAGGTAAATTTACTGCCTTTTTTGTCCCGCAACAAAGCAGTGGTGGGCATAGCTCAAAAGCATCCTGGCCACCCAGCTGCCATCTGGTCCAACTGTTTAGAAAAGTAAGCCACTGGGCCGGGTGTGGTGGCTCTCGCCTGTAATCCCAGCACTTCGGGAGGCTGAGGTGGGTGGGTCACAAGGTCAAGAGTTCAAGATCAGCCTGGCCAAGATGGTGAAACCCCATCTCTACTAAAAATACAAAAATTGTCCGGGCGTAGTGGCAGGTGCCTGTAATCCCAGCTACTCGGGAGGCTGAGGCAAGAGAATTACCTGAATCCTGGTGGCAGAAGTTGCAGTGAGCTGAGATTGCGCCACTGCACTCCAGACTGAGTGACAGAGTTAGACTCCATCTCAAAAGAAAGGAAGGAAAGAAGGAGAGAAGGAAGGAAGGAAGGAAGGAACGAAGAGAGGGAGGCAGGGAGGTGACTTTGAAAAAGACCCTTTAGTGGAAGGAAGGGAGGGAGGGGTGGATGGCTTTGAAAAGAGCCTTTGGTTAATGTTACATCTCTCTGCAGTGTTAACAGCTCTTTGGTGTTACAGTCTTAGTGTTACTGCTCTTGCAGTTTTGATCACCAGTTTCCTCACCATCTCTCACTGTCTCACGGATTGTTGCTTTTTGCTGTCTCTCTTGCTGCTTGCTATCTCTTGCCATCTCTGTCTCACCAGCCATTATCTCTCACCATTGCCTCATCAATCACTGACTACCATCTTCTCTTTAGTCCTGGCTTACTCACCACTGATGCAGGTCAGGTTCTTGGCTTTGCTCAGGAAAGAACTCAAGAGCAAGGCTGGGCATGGTAGCTCACACCTATAATCTCAGCCCTGTGAGAGGCTGAGGCAGAGGATCACTTGAGCCTAGGAGTTCAAGACCAGCCTGGGCCACATAGCAAGAACCTGTCCCTACTTAAAAAAAGAATTCAAGAGCAAGCTGCTGATGAAAGAAAGCAGCTTTATTGAGGTGGCAGTGGGGTCACATCCCTGTAACTGCTCCTGTGGAACAAAGCTAGCACATAGGCAGTGCACTGAGTAACAATGTATGGGTGGCTCAAGGTCATATTTATATCTACTTCTAATGACATGCTAATTAAGAGGTGGGTTATTCAGCAATAGCTGGAAAATGAATGATAACTCTCTGGGTATTGCCATGGCAAAGGGTAGTAACTTCAGGCTTCTCCAGACATCAGTAAACTGTGGGAGTGCTGGTGGGAGTGTCTTATGGGGATGGGCAGCGAGGGCAACTGGAGGCCCTTTCAGCACCTCTTCCTGGTTTCTGCCAGCCTTCCATCTGGTCCGGAGATGAGTCCTGCCTGCCTCCTACCTCATGTGGAGTTACTCACTCAGGCATTCATTTAACAAATATTTTTTGAGAAATATACTCAGAATTTGGTTAGGTGCTGGGTACACATAAAAGAAAAAAATAGACAAAATCTCTACCATGAAGGAATGGAAAGACTTATTGAGCATCCTATATGTATCATGCACTGTACTGAGGCTGTGAAGATGAGTGCAGTTCCTGCCTTCAAATTCTTGTTAAAGAAACAGACGTATACAAATAGTCACAACCCAGAAATTTTACATGCCATTACTAGAAAGAGGAAGGGTTCCGGCTGGGCACGGTGGCTCACGCTTGTAATCCCAGCACTTTGGGAGGCTGAGGCGGGTGGATCATGAGGTCAAGAGATCGAGACCATCCTGGTCAACATGGTGAACCCCGTCTCTACTAAAACTACAAAAAATTAGCTGGGCATGGTGGCACATGCCTGTAATCCCAGCTACTCAGGAGGCTGAGGCAGGAGAATTGCCTGAACCCAGGAGGCAGAGGTTGCAGTGAGCCGAGATCGCGCCATTGCACTCCAGCCTGGGTAACAAGAGTGAAACTCTGTCTCAAAAAAAAAAAAAAAAAAAAGAAAGAAAGAAAGAGGAAGAGTTCCAAGAGGTGAGTACAATGAACTCATTACAGAGGGCATCTGGGAAAGACCTGCAAAGTATACCAGTATCACCTTGTCTGTAGGTTTGTCTATGGATGGGACATATGCAGGTTGCTTTTTGTGCTTGTGATGAAGAGGTATCTGATCATAATCGGCTCACTGCAAGCTCCACCTCCTGAGTTTAAGCAATTCTCGTGTCTCAGCCTCCTGAGTAGCTGGTATTACAGGCACGTGCCGCCACGCCCAGCTAATTTTTGTATTTTTAGTAGAGACGGGGTTTCACAATGTTAACCAGGATGGTCTCAATCTCCTGACCTCGTGATTCACCCACCTCGGCCTCCCAAAGTGCTGGGATTACAGGCGTGAGCCACCGCGCTCGGCCTATTTCTTTTCTTAATACATTTTTTTTATTGTATTATTTTATTTTATTTTATTGCCTAGGCTGGAGTGCAGTGACACAATCTCAACTTGCTGCAACTTCCACCTCCTGGGTTCAAGCAATTCTCATGCCTCAGCCTCCCGAGTAGCTGGGACCACAGATGCCTGTCATCATGCCCTGCTAATGTTTGTATTTTTAGTAGAGACGCAGTTTCACCTGCGTTGGTCAGGCTGGTCTCCTACTCCTGACTTCAGGTGATTTCTGGACTCACCCTCCCAAAGTGCTGGGATTATAGGCGTGAACCACAGCACCTGGCGGGCATTTGAATGTGTAGGAGCAAGTGAGCTTCAGAAGGAGGAGCGTGAGAGGAGGATCACCTGTGTGTCTCAGCCTCACCCCACGTCCCGGCACTAGTGACATGAACACCAGTGTCTTGAGGGAGCATCCTACGGTTGGCTAAGTTGGTTGGGACAGTGAACAGAATTACCGACTTATAAGGTTATATAAAATTAACCATTTTCCGACTGCAGGGCTTGCCAGTAGCTTTTATAGCTAATGTGATCGTAAAACTGAAAACTACACCGAAGTGGTCCCTTTTCGAGCCCTTTCATGCCCCTTGGTGATGGAACAACCACGAACGTTTCACTGAGTAAATGGTCTCCTAACCGAGTTCATGGATAGGACCAGAAAGTTCAGCCCTGTTCCTGCTCTGATGACAGCCTGGGCTAAAGGATTTTCTGCCTCTAGCCCACAGCAGGGCTCCTGGGACCCTCCTCATTCCTCCCCGACACACCTCTCAGGGCCACCATTCTATCCTCACTAGGCTCCACATCCTTCCCAGGTGAACTGTATCCCAGGAGCCCCTGTCCAGGGAAAACTTCCTACTGCGCAGGCGTCAGGCTCAGGTAGCTGCTGGCTGCGAACCTCTCTGACACGTCGTCCCACTCCAAACCTTCCGTCCTCTCCTCAGCAGCCCAGCGACCACCTCCTCTGTGGCCTCTACCGGGGCCAGCACCTCTGCGGCTCCCAATATGTCACCATGCTACTCCACCTCAATTGCCTTTGCTGGAGCCACCGTGGGACCCTGCTGTGTGGCTCCAGGCCACAGAACATATTGAAAATAGTCCTGGCACAGCTCTTGGTTATCTTGCCTACACGTGGAACAGAAGAACTAGGCAAAGGTCAGGGAGCAGGCAGGCCACGGCGCAGGAGGAAAGCCCTTGTAGGGACTCACATCTCATCCTCCCTGAGTGCAGCATGAAGACTCCCAGGCTCACTCCTAACACGAAAGAACAGTCCTCAGCCCCTGACTAGGGAATGCCTCCAGCCATCCTCAGAGACACAACAGAGAGTGGGGTGAGGGGCATGGGGAACACTATGGGATCCCCATGGAGCTGCAGAGTCTTAGCCATGCCCAGATCCCTCCAGCTGGGTGGTGGCGGTGGTGTCACCGCTGCACAGTCCTCCCTGGGGAGCTGCACAATCCCACCCTCCCCTGTCTCTATAGGTCTAGGGCAGGTGGTGGCTCATCCTCTGAGCCTATCCCCTGCATCCCCTTGATCAGGAGAACAGAAGCAGCCCCTTGAGTCGTGGAAATAAACACCACTCTTTTTGGCAACCTCTTGGGGAGTGTCTTCTCAAGGCAGCTCCCAGTTTCACAGCTTGGTCCACAATAAGGCTCGCCCTGGAAACTCACATGCACATTCCTGGCGAGGTCCAGCAGAAAAGCCCAGGAAGCACAGGAAGGTTGCCATAGTTTCTGTAGGCCAAGCCAGAGACAATGCCTAACCGCGGAGCTTGAACGTCACTGAGATGTTCCTGTAGCACACGGGGACCTGCCCCATGGGGCTTGCTTACCTTCCAGCACCCAAGCCTGGCAATGGTTTTCCCCTGGATGAGGAAACGACCCCTTTGCTCAGGATTTTCAGTTCACCACACCCTTGCCTCCATTCTGAAAGGCTCATTTATCACACCATTATCAGCTTCTGGGACCTGAAAGGCTGCTGCCGGGAGATGGGTGGGAGCCAGTGTGGAAGAGGCAACCAGTCATTCAACTGCAGCCCAAAGGCACAACTGCCACCCCAGACAGCCAAGGCTGGACAAGGGCAGTGGGACAGCTAGTAGCTAGGAGCTACTGGGTGGTAGGAATTAGGACTTTTAAGTTTTTTTAACTTGTAGATTGTGATTTGGGGTTGGGGTGGCTGTGATTAAGCTCCAAAAGAACACACTTATCTGCCCCAATGTGGCCCTAGGGCTCCATGCCCTTGCAGGTTTTGTGCCAGGCATAGCCTGGTCACCCAGCAGCTCTGGTGAAAGCACCGGTCACAGCGCTGATGTGCTGGAAGCACTGACAGGGGCCTGACAGCACCCAGCACGGATGAGGAGGGCTTCGAAGTGCGTCTCCCAAAGCCACCTCTCCTGCTGTCAGGTACCCTGGGATGACTGTCTCTGACCTCAGGCTGTAGGTGCACATGAAGGGGCTGAGCCACATGAGGGAGGGAGGGAGGAAGACCTGGTGGGGTCAGGTCTAGGGTAGCTGGCTCCTGTGAAAGCCTATTCTTGCCTGTAGCCCTCACATCATGTTCACCCTGCCTTGACCTAGTGTGACCTGGCCCCGATTCCTAACTGAATAGAATTCTGACAGAGATTCCATCAGACAACCAATGGATGCCCATTCTGTGCTGGGCATGGTGCCTTTCTCATTCAACACAATGCACCTGAGTTCTACCGTCACACAGGCTATCCACGATGGCTCCAGCCATAACCATAAACTAACTGTACCCTATGCCCTCTCTTTAGAATTGGATACTCTTCATGGTTGAGATCTCAGCCCCATGCTCTGTTTCCAGCCTGGCCACTGTCAACCCTGAGTCTGAGCCATTTGATCACAATAGGTCACCCGTGTACCTCAGCCTACCCCACGTTCCAGCACTAGTGACACGAACACCAGGGTCTTGAAGGAGCATTCTAGGGCTTGCTAAGTTGATTGGGACAGTGAATACAATGACTGACTTAGAAGGTTGTATGAAATTAACCGTTTTCCGACTGTAGGACTTGCCATTCGCTTTTATAGCTAATGTGATCGTAAAACTGAAAGCTGCACCGAAGTGGTCCCTTTTCCAGCCTTTTCATGCCCCTTGGTGATGGCATGACCACGGACCCGTCACCGAGTAAATGGTCTCCTAACTGAGTTCACGGATGGGACTGAAAGTTTAACCCTGTTCCTGCTCTGATGACGGCCTGGGCTCAAGGTTTTCTGCCTCTAGCCCACTAAAAGGCAGCCCATTTTATGATTCTGTGTGCATGAAATGTCCAGGATGGTAAAAGCCCTAGACAGAAAGCAGATTAGAGGTTGGCAGGGCAGAGTGGTTAGAGAGAATGGGGTTAGCTGATAGGGGCAAGGGCTTTCTTTTTGGGGTGATTAAAATGAGCTGGAATTAGGTATTCAAGATGATGGCAAAACCAGAATATACTAAAAACCATGTATTGTGTCTTTCAAAAAGGTGAATTTATGGAACGTAAATTACATATTTTAATACAAAAAATTATGACTTAAATTTTGTTTTGTCTGTAAATATGATACACTGAATAAACGATTATTTCTGGTGAATCAACTCAAAGAATTCCCACAGTGACTTAAATGAAGTGAGTTGTTAACCTTTCTCTTGGGCCACAGCCTATTTTGATGCAGCTAAACAGCTGTGGGGCCAGGGGTACATTTTATTCCCCACGGATCCACTCCCAGGTACATCCTTTATTTGAATCCGTTATCTTTTTCTTTTCATACTCCTTTATGAAGGCACTGGGAAATGCACTTGTAAGAGAGAGGGGTGTTGACATCTTCCTGGCAAAAGTATTAATAATGTATTCCCAGGTCAAATTTTGGGTCTCTCTATCACTAGCTACCTAGCTGACCCACATGAACCAAGTGGGGATTAGAACATGGGATCCTGCAGTGTGGTGTGCATAAAATACCCCACAGGTGAGTTGCATGGGAATAGTGGCTTTCTTTAGATGAGACAATGTAGAAAGTCAACACGACACAGTGACCAGAGCATGGGTGCCTGTGCCTGGCCTGAAATCTAAGCCACATGTTACTGGCAATGTCACTCAGTTCCTCTGTCCTCAGCTCTCTGTTCTGGGATGTGAACTTGTTACTAGGGCCTGCTTATTACTATGACGTTATGAGGCTAAAGATACAGACACAGCCTGAAGAAAGACGATGGGTACTTCATAAGTGCTGTACTACATAAGTGTTCAACTATTACACATCTGGAAGAATAAGGAAGACACGCAGCACTGGTGACCTCCAGAGAGGGGACATGGAAGGTGACAGGTCAGGAAGGACAAAGCTCCACCTTTCCACATTGGCATGGGCATGATGCTTTACAGCTCAAGGAAAAAAAAAAATCTGTTATCTCTTGTGATGTGATACGGGAAGAGTAGGAGCTGACTTCTATTTTATGGTTCAGGGTGCTGACATTTAGAAAGATTGAGTGATCTGCTCAGAGTAACAATACTGATGAGTAATCAAGCGAAGGCAGGGAATGTAGTTGGTTTCCGAGATCCCTGAATGTCTGAATCCCTGAATGTCTAATGAGAGGAGACAATTCAAGAAGGCAGTTGAGCTCAGTGACCGAGAGCAAGGGCAGGTGCCTGAGACCAGGAGTCCACACCGTGGACTCCAAAGTGAGGACTCTGGTCCTTTTCCAAATCCTCTTACACCCCAACTCTGATGCAGGGAGACATTGATGCCCTGGAGGAGGTGCCTGGCCCAAGAGAAGGGCCCAAATCCTGACTTAACTCCCGGCTTGACATTTCAACCCCTGACCCAAAATGCAAGACTTTCCCCTAAAGGAAGCCCTGCTGAAGGCTTGGGGTTCCTAATTTGTGTGTGTCTTGCCCACACTTGACTCTGTAGCTGCCTTGCGGGGAGAGTTCCCTGCGGTCGGGTGACCTCCCTGAATGACCAGTAGCCTCCTTGACTCCCAACCGACACGGAATGCAGGATGTTCCCAGCCAACTGCCCCTGTGACAGTTGGACTTAGAATCAGATTCATCTTCAACCGACCAAACCAGGCTGCTGGGCAGTTAAGATTCATTAAGTGACAAAGTGGCCTGTGGGGCTGGTGCTTCGACAGCTCAGGGAGTGAAGCCGATGAGCTGCCAGGGTCTCGGTGTCTATTGACCAGAACAGCTGCCCGAGCAGCCTAGACTCAGGCCTGGCTGAGACTAAAACCTGTGGCTGAGGCATAAGTGCATGCCAGTAATTGAGAGCATAAGCATTGGACCACGGGCCTGGGTTCCTGTTTTGTCTTTTTCATTTAGGAACTCCAGAGCTTGGGTCGCTCATCTTGGCACCTCATATTCTCCACTTGAGCCGTGGGAATACTAAGGCAAATGCCAGACGTGGCTCCGGCAAGGGTCGAATGAATTAAAGTACATAGAGTGCTGAAAACCAAAAGTAAAATTGTAAGCTGCCCAGCTAACTGAGCGGACCCCTCCTCTTGGCCAAGGACACTCTAAAGAAAAGCTGAGACCCAAGTTCAAGGCATAATGGGAATGGGCAGTCAGACACACCTCATCATACCCTCCTCTCTCTGGTATTCAGGCACAACTCACCCACATTCACATTAAAACAGACACCTTAAGGCTGACAACACAGATGCTTTGCAGCGATAAGATACCAACATGACAGAGAGCAGGCCCCAAAAGAAATCAAAGTCTTTTGCCCCAAAATACATTTCCTTAACATACTTTGAAATGGCCCCTTAAAGCTCTCTTGTGGAGAAAATCTACGTTCTGTAGAGAATTCCCTTCCTTTTCTGGGTCTTTGTCCTGATTCTGGAAAGAATTAACTAAGAGTCTGGTATATTTTTTTCAAGTCAGACAATCTCTTTTCTCTGAAGCCTGTTACCTGGAGCCTTCATCTGCATAATAAAAACCTGGGTCTCCCCAACCCATTATCTGAACCCAGATCCTTTCTTCTATTGATTCCAGGTTTTTAGATCAAATCTTTCAACCAATTGACAATCAGGAAATCTTGAAATCCTCCTTATGACCTGGAGCCCCTACCTTCTCCCACTTTCTGTTGTCCTGTCTTTCTAAACTGAAGAAATTTACGTCTTACATGTATTAATTGATGTCTTGTATCTCCCTAAAATGTGTAAAAACCAAACTGTAGCCTGATCACCTTGAGCATATGTACTCAGGACCTCCTGGGGCTGCGTCTCCAACATGTCCTTAACCTTGGCAAATTAAACTTCTAAATTGATTGAGACCAGTTTTAAATAAATTTTTGGTGTGCAATGTGTAATCATTGTGCATTTTATTTTTTAGAAGCTGGCAGTAGGGATTTATTGTGTCAGTAGGAAATAACAATATTTGTTTATATGATTCATGTGCCAAGAAGATTTTTCCATTTATGGATTTACATAAATGGAAAGGGCTGTCACATAAACGGCTGTCACTGCAGTTCTGTTTTTTAGGATTTTGACTCCTTGGATAAAAGCTAAGTTGAAAAGACAGATGGATTCAATTCTAGGCAAAACAGTCTATCGTCGTTACGTACTAATCCTTTGTTATAGTTGATGATGGAAGAATTAGAAATATTGAAATTATATTCTATAAAATAACCGGTGCTAATCACATGATAGTTCCTTCTTCAGTCTACTTTTCGTTTGTCCTGCATTGTAGTAATTGCCTATGGAGGATATCTGTCTTTGTACTTGCCAGTCAATCGAGCATAGTTTATTTCAGGAAGGGAGACATGGCGTGGATGCTGATGTGTTTTAACTCTGCAGTGCAAATAGTTGCAATGAGTGTGCTGAACTAGTAACCAAATACTCTTTTGCTGTCTTAATTGTCATTGTGTCTAATGAATGTAGCTTGCAGGATTTGATCATTTCTAGGTCTTGTGGTGATAGAGTTTTCAACTATCTCAAGAATATCATTTTCATCTTATTAGTTTAGGGCCAACTGCTGAGGAATGTTCCCAGCACTGAAAGGAGTTTATCAATATTTCTAAGTATTGCTTCCTAATATTCAGAACTTGTATTTGACCCTGCTGTCAGAGGTATCTGGGGCAGCTCTGTACTTTTCACACCAACGGCTGTGCCAAACCCTGCATTTATATTCACTGTTTTCTGCCCTAAGCTACATGACTGCTGTAGCAACCTTATAATCAAAGACAGTGTTTGAGATCTCCATAGACTCAGGTAAATCTTGGGTTTCCTTGTGTGAGGGAACTACCTTACGGATGGTAGAATTGAGAGCCATCCTTCTTAGGGTAATAACTGCAGTTCAACAATTCATTATCCATTCAGCTTTAGGGCTGTATGCCTAGCTAGGTTCACATCTTGCCTCCTTCCCTTAGGGGCTTAGAAGCATGGGCACATTCATTAGCACTTCAGTTTCTCCATCCAACCAGTGTGTGGATAGCAAACAATCACTACTTAGGTGAGGTCTGTAGTGAGGATTTAATGGGTTCATTAAAATAAATTGTGTATTTTATATCTTCAGGATGGTAAATTTAAAAAGAACTGACTTGCTTGATATCTCACAGCTTAACAAGTTCCAGGGCTGCATGCAGACCCAAGAGATAAGCTCTCAAGTCAGGGGTAATGCCATAATGCACAACTTCTTTGTCCAAAACTAATCATTTCAACTTAACTCTAACCTTGTGTCAAAAATGCTTTTGGTGACATCCTGATTCCACAGAGTAGCTACTTCTGAAAAATAAAAAACAATTTAAGCGCATGTAGTCTACAAAATGAACCAGTGACCTGATGAAAAATCAACAGATACCTGGTCAAATGTAATAAACACCAGTTTACCTGGGGAGGAAGATTATCTACCATAATGGAAGGTTCTAAGCATGTAACTGTGAAAAACAGACCCCAAAAGAGGCTTTGTGTGAGCAACATGGCTGTTTATCCACCGGGGTGCAGGTGGGCTAAGGCCGCAAAGGGCATGAGCAAAGAGCAGTGGGATAGGAGTGGGTTTTATAGGTTTGGGGTGGGGAGTGGAAAGTTACAGATTAAGATCAGTTACAGTGGTGGGGGTAGGGACAAGGAGTATACATTACCACAATTTCAGTTATAATGGCGGGTGGGATAAAAGTAGTTAAGATGGTAGGGTGGGATGAGGAATATTCACATTATCATAATAACAGTGAAGATGGCAGGGCGGGGTGAGAGGAAGCTCATGTTGGCGGGGGAAGCTCCACCTTGAGATCAAGGATAATGGCGAACACAGGGCAAGTGGTGATCAGCCAAGGCAGGCAGGGCTTTAGACTTTCTGGATCCAGGCTTGCACATGGAGGCCTGACAATGGCATAATATCTTGTATAATTTATTTCTCTTAAATGTAAACTGGCTCAAACTGAGCCTGCTAAAGATGACTGTAGCTTAGCCTTGGAAAAGTGCTCTGGATGGTGTCACAGGAGACCTGATTTGTGAATTCCTTACTTCTGAGGAGGGTAATAGGTTGGGTGAAAGCATATTATTGATAACTCTGTATATAGGGAATTTTAAATAATCCACAAAATATGTTTTAAAAATATGTTTTGGTAGGTAAACTGGCCTAGACACAGATATTATTATTATTATATATTTGGGAAAACGTGTGATGTGAGTAGAAGCAACATGATCTCAAATACTGTGAACTAAATATACACTTAGGCTGATGTAGAGGGAAGCCACAGGAATAGCAACATTAGGTTTCTTTCTTGTGTGCTTCCCTTCACATTTCCACATTACAGGTTCACTTCAGATTCTGAAGTCTAGAGTTTAAAAGATCACTGATGGTCGAAAAACAGAAGCACAATAGACAATCCTATATTCTTCCAGTCAACACCTAATAGTGAAGTACTATACCATTTGGAAGGACACCATTCAGTAGGTGAATATGAATACACCGTCACAGTAACAATATACTTGAGAAGACAGGTATGAAGCTGAGAACTTCTTTAACTTTCTGCATATAGAAAATCTGAGGCCAGGCGTGGTGGCTCACACCTGTAATTCCAGCACTTTGGGAGGCTAAGGCCGGAGGATCACAAGGTCAGGAGTTCAAGACCAGACTGGCTAACATGGCGAAACCCCATCTCTACTAAAAAATACAAAAATTAGCTGGACACAGTCGCTCATGCCTGTAATCTCAGCTACTTGGGAGGCTGAAGTAGGAGAATTGCTTGAACCGGGACCCAGGAGGTAGAGGTTGCAGTGAGCCAGGATCATGCCACTGCACTCCAGCCTGGGCTACAGAGTGAGACTCCATCTCAAAATAAATAAATAGAAAATCTGAGATCGTCTACAAGAATGCTATTAGTGCTAATTAATTCATCAAAATTGCAGGGTACAAGTGTTAACACTCAAATGGCAGTTGTGTTAATATGCATTCAATATAAACAACCCAATAGGGAGATTACAAATGTAATTCCATGGAAAATAACCTCTGAAATAATTAGATACTTAGAAATAAATCTAACCAACGAGGTGAAATGCTTGTAGCCTGATAAGAACAAAATGTGACTGACAGGAAGTAGAGAAGGTACAAATAAATTCTGTATTCACAGATGCCTTTAGGAAGACTAAACCTGACTAATACACAGTACTACAAAACGATCTACAGACTCACAACAACTACTCTCAAACTGGTAACAGCCATCTGTGCAGAAATGGAAAAGATAACCCGAATATTTTTATGAATTCATATATGTCTCAAATAACCATAATAATGTTGAAAAAGAATAGCATTGGAAGATACACATTCACGAGATTGAAATCTATGAGAGAAAAAGATACAGAAATTCATGCACATACAGTCAACTGATCTTCAACAAAGGTGCCGAGAATACACAATGGGAAAAGGAAAGCCTCTTTAACAAATGACGGTAAAACTGCATATTCTCATTTAAATAAAGAAATTGAGCAGCATGCTCAAGATTGTGCATCTTCATTTCCAATCTTGAGCACGGAGTTTTTGCAATGAACCCAGAGTGAATTTTCATCCTGTCCTTCATGCCCAGAGAGAGCCCTTGATATCAGGAGTAAACAGCAAGGACAGACAAATGAGTGTGCTGCCACGAAAACTAACAGTCCAGAAGGTGAGGATCAGTTTCTCCCAAGCACCTGGGCACACTGTGGAAGACTTGTTGTCTCCAGGATTAAGTAACTGCCATGACAAAACTGTGTCCCAAACCAAAGGCTTTAACATTTTGCAGTGGCAGAGGCAGAAAAGAGCAGTGTTCTCAGAAAGACCATCTTCAAATAATAAAGCAGGAAGAGGTGATCACAAACACAGAGTACTCAAAACCCTATCTCACCATGATGACATTAAACTCTGAAAAGAACAATCTTCAACCATGTTTTCTTTTTCTTCTCTTTCTACATGCTCTCTCAGCCTCCCAAGCAGCAGGCATAAACTGAGGGCTCCTGGGAACCCTATTTTATTAGATCCCACCTGTAATCTTGTTACCTACCTGGAAAGGCATCTTCTTCACTATCGAGATTTTCCAGAATCCACTCTTCAGAACCATCAACATCCGAGTAAGTCCGAGAGAAGAGCACTCACTTCTACTCCAGCTGAAGACACTTTGGCTCACACTGCATCCCCTGGCTGGTTCTCTGGGTTTGCATGCATTCATACAGCCCCTCTGGTCATAGTTAAACACTTACAAAATTATTTGCTCTTACCAGACCCCCAGTATTTTTAAACAGGAATCCAGAATCAGGTTTCTAAATATTAAAACCAGCAAGTTTGTTTCTCAGCAAGTGAGCTACTTCAGGGTGCGTTACATAACCAGGGAGTGATTAACTCTGTCATTAGACAAAAGAAGACACTATGAGGATCAGATTAATTCTGCTGCACCCCTCACACGAATCTGTTAGTCTCTTGAGGACCTCAGGAAACTAGTGGTGAAACAGTGATTGAGTCAAAGGCCAAGAATAAAAAATGCTAATATAGAGGACACCTGTGGAAAAGACAAGCCCTTTTCCCACAGGATTTATCTATGAAGTTGATTACATTGGCAATTGCACAACGCCTAAACCAAGGAGGAAAACTGGTGTTGAGGAAAGTTCCTCTGCATTACAGCTGATAATGGGTGCTGTCATTTAAAAACATTCTAATATATCACATATCCGATGGGAAGACTCCCACTGAATTCACCTCCACAGAGAGAATTGGACATGTTGTACATAATGTACCTTCTCAGATTTTTATATCAAATTAATTGAGAAGGAAAGAAATCGGGAAAGAAACACTTCTTTGTGTTTTTTTGCAGAATCGTCTGCTGCTCTGATCCTACCATACATTTACAGTTACTTCCTGGGCATCTGCACAAGGGCCAGTCATTGTTTGGGGCTGGGGATGTGACAGTGAGGACAACATCCAGAGGGATTCCAGCAGGGAGTGCACTTGCACCCAGTGGAAGAGCGTGGCCCTGCACACCCTGTCTAGACTAGACCAGAGCAGCAGGAGCAGAGAGGTGGGGGCATCTCACTGTCCTCAGGAGCTCACCCTCATCTCCAGGGACTCTGACTCAGAAACTGGGTGGGCTCCAGGATGAGTGTGGTGCTGAACAGGCTGGACAGGCTGAGAAGAAAACCTTTCCACACCTGCACTAGATCCCAACCCAGGGGTGACCTAGGGCTCATCCCAGGGGTGTGTTCATTAAAACATCCATGGGGCCTAACATGTCCTCTCCAGGACCGAGCTCTGGGGTAAGGACAAATGAGGAAGACACAGTCACTGCCCTGCTAGTAAACACCCATGGCCAGGGTTCCTCTGTTCACCTGTGGGAAGACTCAGTTTGATACAGAGGATTTTAAACCGTCGCTAAAATAAGTGGAAACTGAGGTGTTACAGATTCCACAGAAGGGTAACCTGGACTCTGGGATCAGTCTTCATCCCTTTGCTGAGATCACCCTGTACTGGAACTCATGTCCCTCTCCACCTGCCCTGCTACTTGGGAGTGCTGCAGCTGCCCAGGCCAAGAGCTGGGGGGCTCTGTCCAGTTGTTCTGGGCCAGATGACTCTTGGCCAGCAGTGTCTACTGAGGAACTGTTCCTCAGGAGACTTTCAGAAAAGTCGAAAAATGAAAACCTATCTGTCCCAGCCCCAGGAAGATCAGGTCTGGAATCTCTCTGTGTCTGGCCTGACCCTGAGGTCCATTCCTACTGACTCGTGTCTGGTCGGCTCTGTGTCAGAAAAGTGGAGACCTGGTTTCCGTTCTGCCCCTCTCACCAATTTCTGCTGGTGTCATTGCCATCATCACACAAAGAGATGGAGGAGACATGGGACAGGAAGAAAGCTCCTTTCTCAAGGCATTTAGAGTGATGTTCGCACCATGCTCTTGACAGAGAGGAAGGCCAAGTCCTGCTCTCTCCTCCTCAGAAGGGGTCTCATATCCTGCCTGGCCCCTGGTGATGATGTTGAACTGATGCCCTTAACATTGCAACCTTGAGATTCTCTTTTAGCAATGTCCCAAATGTCCTCATTTTTTCCCCCCTGACCCTTTTTCCCCTTATGGTCCCCTTCAGATCCAGCACGAGGCTCTCTCTTACTCTCTCCCATGGATCCCACTGAGCAGCTGTCCATGAATTCTAAGAACCTCTGTAAGGGTTATTGCCGAGTTTAAAATGAGGAAACTGAGGTTTCCATGAGGTTTTCCATACTGGTTTTTCCAAAACCAGTATAAGAAAAATAAATGTCCGTTTATTCAGCCCCCGGGCGAGGTTCTATGGTCCGGGAAAGGGGCCAGAGAAGTCACACTGACTTCCTGGGGTGTGGGGTTTTTGTGACTGTGAGTAACGAGCAACATCAGGGCGCTCTGATTGGCTCTAGGGGAGCGGGATTGGGCTGCTATTGGTTGTCGGGTTGTCGGGCGGGTTTTTTGGTGCAGGATTTGGTTAGGGTTGCATCAGCCAGAATTCCCTACTGGAGGGCTGGGTGCACAACTGGGTGCTGAGTGCAGAGCTGGGTGCTGAGTGCAGAGCTGGGTGGCTGTCCCGGCTCCTGATGAGGTGTCCGGCCTTACAACCTCAATGTTGATAACACTGATATTTTCCTTGAATCACACATAGCAGGGCCCCTGCAGCACCACTGGGAAGCTGTCATCTAGAGATTAACAATGTCTAGGACAATCTGGTCAGGAGAAATCACTTCTGAGGTGAACAAGTAACATTGCCAAATCAAACAGTTTTATTCTTTTGTTCCATTGGAAAAGTATTGACACATACAGGACAATAAAATTCTACTGAAAAGCAATGTATTTCCACAGAATGCATGCTCCAAAGGAAACATCAAACTGTCATGTGGTCCACCTGATATTCATCATGACTTAAAGCAACTACCTTGACTTCCTGTGCATGAAGGTTTTCAGAAGCAAAAAAAAATCTATTTCAACAGCAGCATCAGCAGAGCATGATGGAGATTGTCCTGTCCCAGAGCATAGTTTGTCTTTCCCCACCTTGTGAAGCTTGGCCTACCCTTCATCCTCCTAGGAATGAAGCCAAGAGCTTAGCCTGATGCTGAGTCCCTAAAGCAAACCTGTTGTACCCTTTCCATGTTACAGGATTTCCTGAGCAGAGCACACAGAAACCATGACTAGGCTACATGATGGGAGACTGAACATTGGCATTTCCTATTCCTAGTAACATTATCTGAAAATCAATGTTAGATGTCATTAGGTTTCTCCTTCTCAGCTTCCTACCATGACTAGATGTCACATGTGGCCATGCCAGGGTCTAACTTCAGAGGAACAAGCCCTGCCCCACTCTGCTTGCTAAAGATGAGTTGCGGAAGATGAAATCTGAGGACTTTCCTAGAAAAGGCTTGTGAAGGAGAGAGGTGGCAGGAATAAAGTGTACAGATGAGTCAAATGCTGTGAGGAATAGAAAGGCCAATAAAGATTTCTTATTAATGTCTTAAATGAAGCTGTTACAGTGTCTTTTGTATTAGCCAATTCTTTAGGTGACTATTTCACACTAACTAGGCTGCCCCAGCTGGGAAGCCAAGCTCAGTCATCATTTCTTTCTGCCCCTCTGTTTTCTTTCACCCCCAAAGAGAATGGCCCAGCAGCATCTCAGTCCGTGCTTGCCAACCGCTCACCTGCATATATTCCAGCGCCAGTCCACATCTCCCAAGGATCCTCATGGGATTTCTAAGCAGCACCAGTGCACTGACTATCACTCATTTATTGGGAGACTGGATTCAATGTTGGGCAAAATATTGTATTATATCTTTACTAATTCTTCGTTGTAAAGATAAGTGAATTTAAAAAAGCTTTTAAAACACTGCATTTCCCTACTATTTAGAGATAGTGAGTTCTAACTCTGTGATATTTCTCTTTCTGGTCCTCCCTTTCTTTGTACTGTGTAAGCGTCCATTGAGTCAGTGGCTGCCCATGCTCACACCAGTCCCTGGCAGTGAGACAGTCCATCAAGAGGCTCAGCACCTGGTGAGTGCTGAGCCTCACTACCCTAACTATGCAGGGGGTCTCCAATGTGGGTGGTGGGCACTGGGCTAACAGCAGTGTTGTCCTCTGCTATCTCTTGTGGCACAGGGTCTTGTCTGTCATAGATTGGAGTATTTCTAAGGCTTGAGTCATGTTATTCAATACAATACAATATCTTTCTGATTTTCCCTGCTTTGACCAAGTGCTGAGGAATGACCCCAGCACTAACAGATGTTGGCATACACTGTTCTATGTGATACCTGATACTTCTCAGAATCTGTGAGCTGACCAGAAGGCTTGGGCTTTCTATGTGTACTTCACAGTAATGTCCACGTTAATGCCTGTTGTTCCATGTGCCTTTTGCTACCCTGAGTTATGTGACCACGGAGGCCCCTTTGATGATGGGCAGCGTTTGGCATGCTTATACGTCATCACATATAAGCATAGGTATACACATAGGTGCTGGAACTCCTGGGTGTGAGGACACCTTATCCCATGCCTGAATGACACAGTTGAGTAACACAGAGCATCCCAACACTGGGACCTGTTTCTGGGTTCATGTTTGCCTCTTCGATTCAGGAGGTCAAAATCTGGGTTCATTCCTTTCTGTACCCTCTCCATCTCCCAATATCTAAGTAGGCTCTTAAACTGGCCCTCAGGTACAGCTGTGGTGAGGGAGAAAAGAGGTGATTTACGTGAAGTATACGGTGGTGTTGAAAATTTTCTTCCTTTTTATTAGATAAATGACATGACATGACTCTGGAGGCTGAGGTGAGAGGATCATTACAGGCCAGGAATTCAAAAAAAAGTGACACTTGTACTGTGCTGTGCATGTGGGTCCACATTTTCGGGGGAAAGACACACATTGACAGACACATTCACAATCACTACATATTAACTCACTACTACTTACCTCCCAACCCTCCCCCACACCATCTAACTGATGTGGCTGTTTCCAGGGACCCAAGTGGATGATCACAGTTCTTCATGGAGCCATCTGTTTCTCACACCACACCCCAGATCCTCACACCTATCAGAAACCTGAAGCCAGGAAGGTTCTCCAGACAAAAGTAGGCAAGAGAATACCCCTGACTCATCACTTAGATTTGTCATTAGGAAGGAAGGGAGTGGTATTAGAATGTGTACAATAGTAGAGACGGGAACAACACACACTGGGGCCTGCTGGGGGTGAAGTGGGGGAGGTAGATCATCAGGGTAAATTGCTAATGTATGTGGGGCTTAATACCTAGGTGATGGGTTGACAGGTGCAGGAAGCCACCATGCCACAGTTTTACCTAGGTAACAAACCTGCACATCCTGCACATGTATCTCGGAACTTAAAATAAAAATTAAAACAGAAATTTCCAGAGTAGTCAAATCTAGAGAAACAGAAAGTAGATTAGCGGCTGCCTAGGGCCAGGGCCATGGGGGTTGGGGAAAAAAGAGAAGTGACTGCTAATGGCTGTGGGGTTTCTCTGAGGGGGAATGAAAAGATTCTAAAATTAGATTGTAACAATAGCTGCACAACCCTGTAAATATAGTAAAAACACTGAATCACCCACTTTAAATTGGTAAATTGGTTTACATGTCAACTATGTCTCAATAAAGCTGTTTTTTAAAAAAAGAATACATATATTGCTGCTTTTCAGCTGTCTCAGCTGTAGAGTTTTCCTGCAGTAAGAGAGAAAAAAATCACCATGAGCATCAGATCATACTGGGTCCTGATTGCTCAGGTCTTTTATTCACTTGGTGACATTGGAAAACCAGATGTCAAACAGTGATCAACAGTAATCAAGTCACTGGTCCCAAAATAAAGCATGGAGGATGCTTGTGGAAAAGGTAGGGGGTTTTGTTTTTGGTTTTTGTTTGTTTGTTTGTTTGGAGTCTTGCTCTATCACCAAGGTTGAAGTGTGGCGACACGAGCTCAGCTCACTGCAACTTCTGCCTCCCAGGTTCAAACAATTCTCCTGCCTCAGCCTCCCGAATTGCTGGGACTACAGGCACCTGCCACCATGTCCGGCTAATTTTTGTATTTTTAGCAGAGATGCAGTTTCATCATATTGGCCAGGCTGGTCACAAACTCCCGACCTTGTGATCCGCCCCTCTCAGCCTCCCAAAGTGCGGGGATTGCAGGCGTGAACCACCGAGGCAATGAGTTTTCATGGGATATTTAGCAAGTCCATGTTGGCTGGCAAATGCAAAATAATTTTTTCAAGAAGAAAAGGTTGCTACTAAGAAATATGCTCACTATCAGTTTGTAAGTGATGCAGTCTTTTGACTGACATCGTCAATCAGGCTTCAGTTGGTAATTAACTCCAGTGACCTGTCACTAGAATCATGACAACTGAGGCCTGATTCCCAATGGCAGTGAAAAATTATAGTCACTTGATATTCTAGAAGCCCTGGAAAGAAACATTTCTCTAAGACAAAGAAATGCATTTACCATGATTGACGATATGTCCTGCTCCATGTCCTGCATTTGACAGTCCTGGAGGTCTTGAATAGGACCTAAGAAAACACAGAGTGACAGTCAGGCCATTGGTGCTGCTGAGGAATCTTACAAGGAGCTTTGGGGAATGTGGACAGGGGCTGGAGTGTATGAATGTGGGCAGTTAACAAGCATGGACTGAGCTGCTGCTGGACTGTTCTCCTTGGTGCTGAAGGAAGGCAAAGGAGAGGCACAGAAAGACATGAAAGAGCCATGGCTTTCTAGCTAGGGCAACCTCATCAATGTGAAATAGTCTAAGAACCGGTTAATACAGAAAGTGGTTCAGCAAGAGCATCTCATCACACCTCCTGCCCATTTGAAGGTCCAGGCAAATCTTCACATTTTATGAAATGTTACAAGGTTATTTAACTTCTGTGGATCTACATATCCTGCTATTACATTTATCATCTATCCTGTTGTATTTTTTAAGTTGTAGTAAATCATACATATTTATCATTTTAATTATTAAGTGTGCATTTTATTGAGATTACAGTCAGTGAGTTACATTCATGATGCTGAGTCAATCATGAGAGAAATCCAAATTCATAATCTAAGCTTCCACCTTGGGTGACGAGAGAAAAACAGCAGTGTAATATAAAACAGAGGAAAAATAAATGATTGCAGAAATATGGAATAGAAAACAGGAAATCATCAGAGAAAATCAACAAAACCAAAAGCCAGTTCTTTGAAAAGATTAGTAACATTGATAAACCCCTCTACTTTGGTTAACCACAAAGGAAAGAAAGAAGTCACAATGTACGATTAATATCAGTTAAAGAGAAGTCAAATCAAAAAATAATAAATAATGAAGAAATATTCTGAACACACATCTATGCTCACAATTGGATACAGTAGATGAAATGAGCTAATTTATTTTGATCTATTTTAGAAGACCAAAAGTCTTCCCAAGAGAAATGGATCATCCGAATAGGCCTATTTTTATTTCAGAAATTGCATCAGTATCTTTTCAAAAAACAAAATGAAATAAATGAACATGGCATAGCATTTACTGAGTTTCTCTAATATGGGGAACAGGATGAATAAACTGGAATTACTTGCTTAAATGACTTAATGATTTAATTTCCACACTACCTTTATTTTCTCCAGGGCAAATTTTCTTTCTTTTCCATGTGGCCAGCCAAACCTGAAAGGTAGAGCAGACTTCTTATAGATTCTAGGAAATGTATTATGGAACGACAGTGCTTGACATCTTGCTGGCAGAGGACCACAGAGAAATTAGTAAAACCTTATTTAAAGATCAAACTTTTGCTTTTCAGCTCTACCTGAATTATGTTTGGGTTCTAGGAGGATTTTGTAAGGTTGCTTGCACTTCAAACAGACTGTTTGTGCAGGCAAATGCCTGTATTTAGATGAAACAATATAGAAAAGCAGCAATCCAAGTCACCGAGAATGGCCTGGGTTCAAATTCTACTTAGAATCTGCACATACCTGGGAGAGTGATATGAACCCATTTGTGCCTCAGTTCCCATACTGAGATGTGGAAACATTAGTAGATCTGTGCTATAGACCTACTAAGGTCTATAGCGCCTCAAGGATGAAATACAGATAAAGACTTAAAAAGCCTCATTTTTTTGTAAATGCCCAAAAGTGTTCAATCATTCACTGTCTGAAAGAATAATCCAGATACTTGGTAGTGGTTGGGTACAGAGAGGGAGCTTGCATGGCTCCCAGGCAGGGGAGGATGGAAAGTGATTTCATGGTTTCCATGGGCATGATGCTTTCCAGCTCATGACAGAAATTTGTGATTTCCTTGATCCCCACATCGGCCCCAAGAAACGGGCAGGGCAGGGGCTACAACCCATATTTCCCAACTTAATGAATTGAAACTTAGACGTTTCGAGTGACTTTCCGAGAATTACCACAGTGAGGAGTGATAGATCTGGGGCAAGAATGTAGTTGGTTCCCTGGGGATAGAGGTCCCTGAACACCTGAGTCCTCTAGATCATGCCCTGGACCCTGAACACCTGAATCTTCGAGATCATGCCCTGGACCCTCTCTTGTGAGAAGAGAGAGCTCTTCTCACAAGCTTTGTCAAATCCTGCTGCCCCGATATTTCTTTGGGATGGTTGATGCCCTGGAGAGGTGGCAGGTAGCTTACTGTATTTACTGACCTACTCTTATTATCCCTATGTTGTCACTTTTATTGGTTTTATGACCCATAAGACAAACATTTAAAGTCTCTCAGTTATGATGCAGTCTTAAATCCACTCTTTCCACCCATCAGGTGATTCTCATCTGCTGGCCTGAAGCTGGCCTGCCACATAAGAGGACACACGGCATACCACAGAGCTGCTGCGTGCCCTAGTCCTGTGCACACGGCATACCACAGAGCTGCTGCGTGACCCCGTCCTGTGCACACTGTTGCCTTGCTTCTGCTTTCCCAGCTCTGACAATCCTAATTCTGGCTTCCAAACCAATCCTGTATTTCCCTGTCAGTTCTCAGACTTGCCTGAACTGTTTTACATTTTAATCAATGTTGTAATGACTATGACTGCACTGCAACATTTCGTACACCATAGTATATTTTTATCCCTTTACATATTCTTAATAGAACTTAACTTTATTTTTTAGACTTTTAGGAACATTTCTGGTCTAGGTGTGCTGGCGCATGGCTGTAATCTTAACATTTTTGGAGGCTAAGGCAGGAGGATTATTTGAGGTCAGAAGTTTGAGGCCAGCATGGGCAACATAGGAAGACCTTAACTCTACAAAAACTATGTTAAAAATGAGCCAGATGTGGTGATGAGCTCTTGTATCCTTAGCTACATGGAATACTAATGTGAGAGGATCGTTTGAGCCTAGGAGTTTGAGGCTACAGTGAGATATAATCATGCCACTGCACTCCAGCCTGGGTGAGAAAGCAAGACTCTGTCTCTTCAAAATAAAAAGCATTACTGAGTTACAAGTATCTTCATTTTATTTCTTATTATCTGATGTTACTGTTTTAAGCCTGAGGCTTAATTACTTTAATAAACTAAAGGAAAGGTGTTTTTTTTTTTTTAAGTAGTATCCAAAGCAGCACACATGCATCTTTTTATAAATTCTAGTTTTATATGCCATATATTTAGAATTTACATTCTTGACCTACTGAATCTTATTTTCTCAAACCTTGAAAAATTAAACTTATACTTCTTAGAACTCACCTTCTCATATGCAACTTTATATGAGAACATAATTTCCATATTACACCTAACTCAAAACATTGACAGGATCAAATAAAATGCAAGAGCAGTCTATATACTATATAATGCACAATAAATTACAAATCAAAGCTTTCTTAAATTAACTGAAAGGTAAAAAGTGAACTGTTAACATCCTTTGAAAAATCCATAACAAAATAACATTTTGAGAAAATGTGCACTTTGGCTACTCACTGAAGTTAAGGAGAAAACAGTTACAGGTCATCATCAAGAATCCCTCGAAGTTGTTTTTTTAAATAATAATCAAATACACATTATTTCCCCTGCTTTCTTTCATGACTATTACTGCATGTTCTCCTTTTTGCTTTTCTGTATAACCTGTCTTGGGAATCACTCCATAGTAGTCAAAAGACATCTTACTCTTTTCTGCAGCTCCATAGTTCTCCTTTGTGTGGAAGCACCAGTTTATTTTTCTTCATGTAATTCTTTTTTTTTTTAATTTTTTGCAGAACCACCTCTATATCCAAAGGATTATAAATCGTTCTATTATAAAGACACATGCACACATATGTTCATTGTGGCACTGTTTACAATAGCAAAGACCTGGTACGTTTATTTTACTAGTCCCTTGCTAGACCTTTCAGTTATTTCCAATATTTAGCTATTGAAAATAATGCAACAAGAACTTTGTGCATAGGTTGTTTCATATTTATGGAGTATCTCTTCAGGTTAAAATTCCTCAAAGTAGGATGTCTGGTTTAAATGCATTTGCAAGGTTGTGAGGTTGTGCCAAATTCCTCTTCATGAAGCTGAGCCATCTTGCATTTCCACCAGCAATATATGAATGCAACTTTCCTCACAGCCAAACCAAAGCATGTATTGCCATGTTTTTGGTATTTCTCTCACTAGGAAAGACACGGCAGTATAGCTGTCACTTGCCTTTCTCTTATGTGTGAAGATGTGTTTAAGGATCATCTGCCTTTCTTTTTCTGTGACTTGTCTATTTACCACTTTATTACCTACTTTTAGATTCATTTGATTTTCTCAAGTCAGCCTATTTCAGGTCATTATTGCTTTTCTCTTCACTGTGGGTTCTCACCTGAACTACTCCACCAGCCGCCTAGCTGGTCTTCCTGCTTCCACCCTTACCTGTATTATAATGTATTTGCAAAGAGCCGCTGGTCAGTCTTTTTCTTAGAGAATTAACAGTAATCCCTGGGCTATAATCCTCCAGTGGTTTCCCATCTCAACTAAAGTTCCTATTCTTTGTCAGTGCCCACCATGTGTACAAGGCCTTAACCCATCATGTTCATCCTAGCATCTCTTCCACTCTGCTTCAGCCACCCTTGTGTCTTTCTGTTCTTTGCCCAAAACAAGTCTGTTCCCATTTGAGGAATTTTAAAGAAGCTATCCCTCTCTGGAAGCCCTGTCCCATCATCTTCACAAGGCTCCCTGTCACTTTTTAATTTATTTTTAAAAATAAGTAAGATGGGGTCTATGTTGAGCAGGCTGGTCTCAAACTCCTGACCTCAAGCAGTTTCCCCATCTTGGCTTACCAAAGTGCTGAGATTACAGGTGGGAGCCACTGCACCCAGTCCCTTTCACTTTCAAGACTGCTCACATGTCACCTAAAGAGAACATCCAACTCTTACCCCCGACCCTCCACAAAACTGCCCTCCTCTTTAATCCATTTCCCTCTTTACTTTCTTCCCAGCACCTCACCACCTGCTATTCTTGACTTTTCATATGGTATCTGCCCTTATCTCTTTATAGAATGTAAGGGTCAGAGTTAGAACAGGGCTCTATCTTGTATTCAACTGTTTGCCCTGCATCTGCAACACTTCCTGGCCATATAAAAGTGTTCAATAAATAGATTTCATTTTACCCCAAACTAGTTAAGTTTCTCCCAAATATCCTGGATATGCTAATGTTGTCTTTTGATTTATCATCTAAGATGGCATCCAATTATTTAAACTGGTAGTTATTCAGAATTAAAGACATAAGATAAACTACCAAGAACCACAGAGCTTAAATGAAGAATGTTAATGTCAGTTAAAAGTCGATGGTAACTTCAACTTGACACAAGAATATTTAATACTAAAATACCTTAACTACAAAATGACTCATTTCATCGGTTTAATTATGTCATTAGACAAAAGATATTGTCTGTATTTTATTAAGAGACATCATGCATCTGTCATCAAAATGTGTTGTATCTGTGTTCTTAGAATCAAATGCTACAGGATTATGTATGACTTTACTACAAAAGATGGCCAATCATAAAGGGTAGGTAAGGCAATAAGGCTTTAACCAGTCCGTAGTACACTAAGCAGTTATTTAAAGTCATCAGGTAGAGCAGGGTGCACTGGCATGGAAAGACATCCTGGAGTGTTCTCTAGGCGTCAAGTACTGTTTTAGAAACTTACGCCATTATTTCACTGCTTTAAGTAAAAGTTACAAGGCAGCACATATAAAATGGTCAAAAAGTTTTATTTCACAAAAAAATTATGAAATATTGTATTCAAATGCATACCAGAAAACTCCAGAAGAACCAACATCAAAATAGTAATACAAGTTAGCTCTGGGTATTCTGAGTATAATGAATAATTTTTCTGTATTTTCTACATCTTTTACATTAAACATATTGATAGTTATTTTAAAAGGAGAGTTTAAAATAGCTACTAGAAAGCTGAAAGACCTGTTGCTCAGAGGTCTCTACATCATACTGCCCATTCTTTCCTTCCCCGACTCCTCAGTTGAGAGAGCCAGCAAATTAGCAATGTTCCTAAGGTAAGAACACGAAAGGCTGTATGAAAAGTTGATGGGTAATAATAAAATTGGATAATGAGCTCCTACTATCTTAATGTGTGTTACTTATATTACTACCAGTCACGTTAGATCTACTGCTAAATAAAGGCAAGATAGAATGAAATATGTTTGAGTCTATCTGAGATCTATACTGGGTTCTTAGAACATCTCTTTGAAATGGCTTCAAGACATCATGTTCTTTTGAAATGTTTCAGAAGAGAACAGTAAGTAGAGCATCAATTATGGCATAAGTTCCTGAAACAACACTTGACACCTAGAGAGCACTCCAGGATGTCTTTCCACAGCAGTTTGCCCTGCTCTACCTGATGACTTTAAATAACCGTTTAGTGTGTCATAGAATGGTTGGAGCACTGGTTGCTGTGATATTTGTCTATGTAACCAAAATAATTTAACTCCTCATTATAGAAAGGCTAAAATGTTTCACATCTAAGTAGGAATTTATCAGTTTCCAAGAAAAGTGATACATAATTTTCTGAAATAAAGATATTGACAATAAACTTTGAATGTGTCATATACTTTATAGTTAGTGCTCTGAACATGTTTCTTTTCTTTTCTTTTTGTTGTTGTTGTTGTTGTTGTTGTTGTTTTAAGACGGAGTTCCCCTCTTGTTGCCCAACCAGGCTGGAGTGCAGTGGCATGATCTCAGCTCACTGAAACGTCCACCTCCTAGGTTCAAGTGATTCTTCTGCCTCAGCCTCCTGAGTAGCTGGAATTACAGGCACGTGTCACCAGGCCCAGCTAATTTTTTGAATCTTTAGTAGAGATGAAATTTCACCATGTTCGCCAGGCTGGTCTCAAACTCCTGACCTCGGGTGATCCACCCACCTGAGCCTCCCAAGGTGCTGGGATTACAGGAGTGAGCCACCATGCCCAGCCAAACACATTTCTACAGAAATAAGAATAAACACCTAAATTGAGGTTTCTGTTATTAAAAATGTGTTTTAAGAGACAAATGAAAACTTACTGTCATGCAAATAAACAAAAAATGGTAAAATCCGTGCTCAGAAACTATTTTTTTTAACTTTTCTGACTTAACACTTGATACTCTCATTCTATGCTTAATGTGTGGTGCCTTACCTGCCCTCTTGCCAGCTTCTCCTGATGAGGGCATTCTCAGCTTCAAATCAGTTAGCAGAAGAAACTCTTTAAAATTTATTAAACTGTTGATTTAACTAGTAAATTTAGGCCAGTTTATTACCTCTATTTTTATCTTTATCCATTTCAATAAATGTATGGACAGAGGTTAGAGCCAGGAAAGACAGCACATGCCTGTATTCTCAGCTCCTCTACAGGCTGAGGAAACAGGATTGCTTGAGCCAAGGCCAGGAGTTAGAAGCTGGCCTGTGCAACACAGTGAGAACGCATCTCTTTAGGAGGAAAAATGGAGAGGTAAATGCTGCCTGTAAGTTGTGTAAAATAAAATGCAAATGGAACTAATCAAAATGAAAGTAAGTTCTAAGAGAGGTCTATGTTATGGGTAAAATATAAGATGCATTCTGGAGATTGCAAAGTTTTTTAAGAACTGGGTTTGGCATCATTACAACCTCCATGTCTAGTTTGATGACTTAGAACCTCAGTTCTGTTCACTAGCTGTCTCACACAGTCCCTTCAGATCTCTAAGTCTTCGTTTCTGCATCAGCAAACATAGGGAGAATATACACAGGCCTTATTTGTATTTGGAAGTTTCCAATGTGATATACACAAAAACATGTTTTACATCCTAAAGAATACCATGAAGAGCTCATTTTGTGCTCTCCTTCAACACTACCTCATCTACCACCTGGTATAGAAAATTACACAGAGGCTTGCCATACACCACCAAGCAAGGATTTTTCACAATTACTTGCATGCTTTGTGTGTAAAGGTACAATCTTTTAAGTCTCATGATTATTTGTTCATTCTTCCACAATGTTTCAATATTCTGAAAAGGGAGTGTAGCACCTCCTTGTTAACAAAGGCACATCCATCATGAGGCTTCATTATTCTGTGAATGAAAGAGCCAAACTAAAGTTTCGTTTTAATTTTACTTTAGGTTCTAGGGTACATGTGCAGGTCATGCAGGGTTGTTGCATAGGTGCATACATAACCAGCTGGTTTGCTGCCTCTATTCTCCCTTTGACTATATCCGGCATTTCTCCCCATGTATCCCTCCCCACCCCCTGCTGTCCCCTCCCCTAGCACCCCCTCCAACTGCCCCCAGTGTGTGATGTTCCCCTCCCTGAGTCCACGTGTTCTCATTGTTCAACAACCACCTATGTGAGAACATTCAGTGTTTGGTTTTCTGTTCTTGTGTCAGTTTGCTGAGAATGAGGGACAGAAGAGCTATAAGACATTTTCTCTATAGTAATAAAATCTCTGCAATTAAAATGAAAGAAAGGAGCTGATCCTATTTCTTTATCTTCATGATACAATATTTTCTATTTCAATGAATTTAGTTTTTATTCAAGAAACTGTGGTTACCCAGAATTATTTTTACCTAGATTCATCTATTTCTAAAATCCTAAAGGATTTTAGACTAAAGGCTGCTGACCCTGGCTGATGCCTATCATCCACAAAGCCTCCAGTGTCACCTGGTTACCAGGAAACCAACAAGTCAGGCTAGTAGCTTACAATGCCCCACCCCACAGCCCCAACCAATGGCTCACAATGCCCATCCCTGCTGCTGCCCACCTGTGGCCACCCTGCCCCTCCGCGTGACTGCATTATTCATCCTGGGCTGCCTGAGCTTTCCAGTCCTGAGAAAATTGGGGGGTGGGGATATGGTTGTTATTGAAAGTCACCCTGGGCAATGAACTCAATAGAAAACCCTGGTTACTGGCCAGGCATGGTGGCTCACACTTGTAATCCCAGCACTTTGGGAGGCCGAGGCAGGTAATCATGAGTTCAGGAGTTGGAGACCAGCCTGCCCAATATGGTGAAACCCCATCTCTACAAAAAATACAAAAATTAGCCAGGTGTGGTGGTGCACCTGCAGTCTCAGCTATTTGGGAAGCTGAGGCAGGAGAATTGCTGGAACATGGGAGGTGGAAATTGCAGTGAGCTGAGATCACGCCACTACGTTGCAGCCTAGGTGTCAGAGTGAGACTTCATCTGAAAAACGAAACAAAAGAAAAAAGAAGGAAAGAGAGAGAGAAAGAAAGAAAGAAAGAAAGAAAGAAAGAAAGAAAGAAAGAAAAGAAAAGAAATGAAAGAAGGAAGGAAGGAAGGAAAGAAAGAAAGGAAAGGAAAGAAAGAAAACCCTGGTTACTAAAGTCAATTCCATTTGTATCTCTGTTTTTCTGAGTCTGGACACTTTCATTTGCTCACCAAATGCAGTAATACATAAATTTTTGACTGCTTTTGTAACTAAATGCTTCTCTCCTGTCTTACAAGTGTTAAGTTTTGTCTTCAACTTGACTACATGGCTGCAACTTGAATGAAACTCTAGGACATATCACACTTTCTCTTCCTTGTCTATAAAATAGGGACTGAACTCATCCTTCTCAGTTCTGAAATGCCAGGACATACCAACTCTCTTTCCTCCCTCTGTTTTTTCCTTCCATGGCAGGGGTATTCAGATATTTCTTTTACTAACAATGCATAAAGCATTGTTTTCTTACACAAAATTGAGAACTACACAGTGTGATACCACTGTCCTCATTTGATAAAGATGTGACAGTGACAATCTTTACATGAAGAGAGCTATTGTATTCCAGCTATGTCATTCCTAGAACTAGCCATGAGTACTACACTTAAGCGTGTGCCACATCAGAGATTTGAAGTTCTACTGGGAAAGACAAGTCCCAAATTGTCACTGTGCTTTGAGCTGAGGTGGAGGAAGGGTCCATTCTCCTGGTGACCCAGCAGATGTGCCTGAGCCCATGAAATGGCAGCAGCCACGTGAAGACAGCGAACTGGGGTCATTTCGCCACTCTCCACCTCTCGGGGGACCTGAGCAAGACATTGTTGAAAATAAGAATTGAATTCTTCTTGAAGCCTTGGAACTGAATACCAAATTGACTGCCACCACTCCTAGCGTGAGAAGATCCAGGATGACTGGTTTCAACACTGAGGCAACACTCAGACAGCCTTTGTGAAATACATTGATTACTAATTTTCTTCATTTACCCCCACAGGCCGTAAACCCCAATTTCTAGAGATCTGAGAGGGAAAAACAAATACACAGGCATGGACTCACCTCTTCTGCTGGAAGCTCCTCTGTCTTCCAGCTGCTTCCACCAGGAGCTTGGGTCTTGTGGGAAATGGGCACATGAGGGGCCCTTTTGTTGTTGTTGTTGTTGTTGTTGTTGTTGTTGTTGTTTAGATGGAGTCTTGTTCTGTCACCCAGGCTGGAGTGCAGTGGCGTGATCTCAGCTCACTGCAATCTCTGCCTCACAGGTTCAAGTGATTCTCCTGCCTCAGCCTCCCAAGTAGCTGATGAGGGCTTTTTATTGGCAATGCTCTCCTTCCCTCCTCTTCACACTTTGCCATGCCTCTTAACCCAATTTTGACTTAATTATAACAGGGAACAAGGTTTTTATTAGTGATATATCTCCAGTTAACCATAACTTTAGTAAAATCCTTCATCCTTACAGTATACTCTTTTCTTTAATATGAAAGTAAGGGCGAGGCACAGTGGCTCACGCCTGTAATCCCAACACTTTGGGAGGCCGAGGCAGGCGGATCACTTGAGGTCAGGAGTTCAAGACCAGCCTGGCCAATATGATGAAACCTCATCTCTAAAAAAAAAAAAAAGAGAGAGAGAAAGACCAAATTGCCATTATATTAGATCTAACATACTAAATTCATAATGTTATTTGAGAAATTTTTCCATCAGTTGTCAATAAAGGCAGTTTCTGTAATATGTTATGTGCTTCAAGCTTTGCTTATCATCCTAAAATAGGATTGCACTTGCAGTTTTGTAAAATGGCATAAATTATGTACATCAAAGTTAAAGGTAAGAGGTACATGCACCCCATTAAGCAAATTCTAGGTAATTTTTTTTTTAGGTTTACAGTACATGTGCACGTTTGTTATGTAGGTAAATTCATGTCAAGGTAGTTTGTTGTACAGATTATTTATTTCCACTTGTTTATCTTTGGTTTTGAAAAAAACTAAAGATTCATAGGAATAACTGACCATTGTGACAAATGACCATTCAATTCTTGTTGAATTTTGGGTACTTTACAGAGTGTTAGGATAAAAGTCATATTCAAAAACCAGGGAATATTTTCTTGTGGTACTTATGTTCTCAAATAGAAATTGTTACCCATGAAAGATCGAGCATGGTAGCTCATGGCTGTAATCCCAGCATTTTGGGAGGCCGTGGTGGGTGGATCACAAAGTCAGGAGTTTGAGACCAGCCTCACCAACATGGTGAAACCCTATCTCTACTTAAAAAAAAAAAAAAAATTAGCCAGGCGTGGTGGCAGGTGACTGTAATCCCAGCTACTCAGGAGACTGAGGCAGGAGAACTGCTTGAACCTGGGAGGTGGAGGTTACAGTGAGCCAAGACCGTCACTGCACTCCAGCCTGGGCAACAGAGCGAGACTTCATCTCAAAAAAAAAAAGGAAAGAAAGAAAGAAATTATTGTTACCCATGAAGTGTATTGCACTTTCTTTCATTTGTACCAACCCTGAATCTTTTCTTATTAACCCCTTTCTGAGTAGTGGGATCTTTACAGCTTCGTTTTCAAATTTCCAAGTAATTTGAATAAAATCTTACTATTTTCCCTAGCTCACACTTTATCACATAATAAATTAATTTCTTCTTTAAAAAAAAAATTTTGGTCAACTTTAATATGATTCCTTGGCTGGGTGTGGTGAATTCTGCCTGTATTCCCAGCACTTTGGAGAGGTTAAGGTGGGCAGATCGCTTGAATCCAGAAGTTTGAGACTAGCCTTGGCAATATGGTGAAACCCTATCTCTACAAAAAATAGAAAAATTGCATTGGTGTGGTGTCGGGCACCTGTAGTCTCAGCTGCTGTGGCGACTGAGGTGGGAGGATTGCTAGAGCCCATGAGGTCAAGGCTGATGTGAACTCTGATCACTCTACTGCACTCCAGCTTAGGCAACAGAGAGACCTTGTCTCAAAATAAATAAATAATATAGTTCCTTATGACTTTAGATGACTCAGACTCGGGTCTTGTTCATTTATTTGCTTTTCTTCACTACTGTAAGTGAACATGTAGCAACATGCAGTACATATTTATGGCATACAAAGAGCTGCAAGGACGACCTGGACTCTGAAATCAGTCCCCATCCCTTTGCTGAGCTCACCCTGCACTGGAACTCATGTCCCTCCCCACCTGCCCTGCTACTCAGGAGTGCTGCAGTTGCTGAGGGTCTCTGTCCCGTTGAAACACATTTCTGGGCCAGATAACCCTTGGCCAACAGTGTCTACTGAAGGACTGTTCCTCAGGTGACTTCCAGTGTCTAATAAGGGGAGGGAGTTTGGAAAGAAAGGAACGTGGGGAATATGGAGATCTAAGTGGCATTAAGGAATGGCTGCAAAAGTGAAAAGTGAGAGTTAATGCACCTGAGTGTTCATCAGAAATGGCTGATCTGGTGAGCTCATCAGAATGGAGATGGTGTCTGCTGCTCACTTCTGTAATGGCTGCACCTAGCACAGTGCCTGATCAATAGGTACTTAATACCTAATACCCTAATGAACAGAGTCATATTTTGCCAAGAAGGCAGAAAAGCCACAAATGCCACTGCCTGTGGCAACTCAATGACTGGGGATGTGTGTGAGTAAGCTGAGTGTCAGCAGTGGGGAAAGAGTGAACTGGGGGTGAGAACTAATAAAACATTTAAAATTGGAAGAGAAGGGGGAATTAGTGACACAAGATACCCAAGAAGACAAAAGTTTGTGCAATCCAGAGCAAGGATAGATTAGCTTTGGACTGATGCAAAATCAAGAAGGGAGGAAGCACCCTGTGACTAGAGACATTTCTTCTAGACAAGAGATTTAGAAAGAGCTCGTTTGATGCCAGTTGTTCTCTATTTTAATAGACTTCTCAGATAACTAGGAAAGAGACAATTATGTATAGAGAAGTCTAGGACAAATACCACATGACTTTGCTTACATGTAGAATCTTAAGTCAAACTCAGAAGCAGAGAGTAGAATGATGGTTATCAAGGGCTGGGGGAGGAAGGGGCTGGGGAGATGTTGATCAATGATACAAAGTTTTAGTTAGGCAGGTGGAATAAGTTCAGAAAATTTATTGTACAACATATTAATCATAGTTGATAGTAATATAACATATACTTGAGAATTGCTGAGAGTAAATTGTTAGTGTTCTCACCATTAAAAAAAATAAATGGGGTAATATATGTTAATTACCTTAATTTAGTCATTCCACAATGTATACATACATAAAAACATCATGTTGTATGCCATAAGTACATATAATTATTATTTGTGAATTTAAAAAATAAAAGTAATTTCAAAAAAAGTAACAGGCATTGGGCATGTAGAGGAGAGGCCAGAATCAAGTAGATGGGCCCTAAAAGTCAACGGGGTCAGATTTTTTCATCTTTTGGTGCTATAATGCACCTCAGCCATACCTACACATCTTTGGTTTCAGAAAAGACTTTTGGTCCTGACACATCTCTACAAATCTCAAAGGAGGGCCTGGGGAAAATGTTCTCCATTCTTCCAGCATTGGTGAGGAAATAAAGCCCTTTTAGAAGTTAACCCTAAATAGTGGTTTTCAAAATGTGTTCACCAGACCAGCAGCAACAAAAATCACCTGGAAACTTGTTAGAAATGCACTTTGTCAGACAGGCATGTTGGCTCACACCTGTAATCCCAGTTTGGGAGGCTGAGGTGGGTGGATCATGATGTCGGGAGTTCAAGACCAGCTTGGCCAACATAGTGAAACCCTGTCTCTACCAAAAATACAAAAATTAGCCAGGCATAATGATGTACACCTGTAGTCCCAGCTACTCGGGAGGCTGAGGCAGGAGAATCGCTTGAATCTGGGAGGCAGAGGCTGTGGTGAGCCAAGATCACACCACTGACCTTCAGCCTGGGCAACAGAATGAGACTCTGTCTCAAAAAAAGAAAAGAAAAAAAGAAATGCATATTCTCAGGCCCTATTCCAGACCTAAAAATCAGAAATGTCAGGGGAGGGGGTGCATCCCAAAAATCTGTGTTTCAACAAGCCCTCCGGGGGGGTTTCTGATGCAAGCTGTAGTTTGAAAATCACTACTCTAAGCAGCCCTTGGCCTGGTTCTGAACTGTATGTGTGTGTGCCACCAGCACTCTTGTGTGAAGAAGGTCCCCTTATTAGATGGGTTTTTGCTACCAGTTTTCCAAGCAGGGGTAAATGGTAGGAAATTGCCTGCTCTTTCACTAAGTGCCTCCCAGGACTTCAAAAGCTGACTGGGTTGGGGATGCAACATGGGGCTCTGAGACTGAATGGTATATACCTGAGTCCCTTGGAGCCAGTCACACCACACAACACTGGCCCCATTGAAGGTCAATACCTCCCTAATCCTATCCCCACCAAACTACCAAGACAATGCCACCTCACTGAAACAATTTCATCCATCAAATTGCAATTTGGAGGTTAGGTGAGGTTTTTTTTTTGACAGGATGGGAAGGATGTCAAAAAACCCCTCTCTTCCAGGCAAGCACACTTATGCTTTTCTCTGAAGGTTCGTTTTTATGAAGCAAGACAAGAAAACACAAGCTGCAATGCCTCTTTTAGGAGATGGTGACTTCAGCACTAGGAAAGAGGGCGTTCCAGTGAGTTCCAGAGTAGGAATGTCACTGAGGGAACATCAATGCCTGGCACAGCTACACACAAGCAAGCAGTGCTCCCATGTAGGTCAAAGGCCCCAGGACCAACTTCACTCTGTAGGGACGGAGGCCTGGCTTTGCATTTTGAGAGATTCCTTTTGAAATAGGCATCTATATTTAAAGATGCTTTTTGCCTGATAGGGCATGATTTTTCAGTTCTATAAACAGAGCACTGATAAGCAGCCACTCAAACCCATATAGAATGCCATCTTCAATTTGAGGAAATGAATAGTGCCCCTGAAATTATTGTAGTATAATTTATCATTTGCTCACCCTAAGTAACTCAACCTATTCTAACAGGACAGTGTACAGGTAGAGTTATTCACCTCATGTTTACTAGTGGCTTTGCAGTTGAAATAATCTCTAAATGGCTATATTTTTTTAAATTATTCAAGTTGCTAGATCCCATTATCAACTATCCCGGCCTCTTACTTTCTAACTCATATCTTGTGCTAACTAAGCTCACTGTAGATATATTTAGTATTTGTCTAGAATCTCTGGAGAACAGGGAATCAGGATGTTATGGTGTTTTAATGTTTTTATTTTTATCAAAGCAATACATTTTAATTTATGGGACTATAATGCAGGTTAATATAGCACCTGTATGGCATCTTTCACATACGTATCTCCCATCCTGTTTCAAAGTGTCGTCATCACAACCACAGGAGGTAGGTAGATGCTATAAGCACCAAGGTCTTCATTAAAAAAAAAATACACAGTTGAGACAAAATAATTTACCAAAATATACACAGCAAATCATTAGCAAAGCCAGAAAACAAATCCAGGACAATCTAGACATTTTCCACTATCCACTTCATCCAGTGGCTTTCCTTCCTCTCCCTTTAGCCTCTCAAAATTCAAAACATAGCACAAGCTCCATGTCAGATCGAGTCCTTCAGGGACTGCCAGCCGTGTGAAATTCTCCACTTTTCCCTCTCCTCTGCCTAGATTCAGGGGACTGAGAAGGCATTACAAATAGTGCTCTATGGGTTTCCTTACTTCTATGAGAAAAAGCCATTCCTTTACCTCTTGAACCATGTTTATGCCCAGGAACCACACTCTCAGCACTTTTCTAAGCTAGCTTGAAGCCAGTCAATACTAACATCACAACTTTTTCAATGGGATTATATTACAATATAATTGAGATTTCATAGGTATAATTAAATTAATTTATCGATTAAATTTAAATAAAAGAATTTCTTCCTAAGAAAATGGTTCAACAAAAAATACACATCTGTCAGCTAGAAGTGTTGGGTGCCACCACTTGCAACACAGATCACCTACCCTAACCTTTGTCAATCCATAAACACCAATTTCAGACAACTACAAAAGGAAGAGTTACAGTCATGTGAACTCACAGGGAGGATGATCTCAGGCTAATGACTTCAATGTTTTGGAAGAGTGCAGTTGTGTAGCTGCTTTGAGTTTACACATGCCCCTAGTAGGCACATTTGCTCTGTCACATGACAAAGTGTCAGCTTCTAAGCCCCTTCTGCCAACTTCAGCACCATGAGGCAGTGGCAAATGCATCCCAATTCATTAGAGTGGCCTGTGGCAAATGCATCCCAATTCATTAGTAACCAGTGGACATACTTTGTGCAGCCACAAGAAAAGGTTAACTAAGGTCCAGGCTCATGTAAAAAGAAAGCAAAGATTTATAAATAAATGCCTATGTCATTCATTTATTCAACAAGCATTGCTGAAAGTCTAAGACATTCTAGGCACTGTGAATGCCAAAACGAGTGGAATCCCAAACACAAGGAACTACGACGGACATTTTAACAAACCCAGAAAATTCTCTGGACTCAGACTATCTGCCTCCCCAACTAGCCTGAAGCTGGTGCCCAGGTCCCTCCCTTTTGTGGAAGTACTACCTTCCTCAGGCCTCCACTTCAAAGAGCAAACACCCAAGACAGGGAGTCCATCAAGCTCCATCTTCAGCTTCCATGCATTCCTCAGTTTATCAGATTGACACACTTGAGAGGCAAAGTCCAGGAAAAACGCAAACTCAAGAGGGATATTATGGGGGAGAAATGGTTTTCTTTTTTAAAAAATGGAGAGGAGGACAAACAGGGAAAGTGTCGGGAACCGCTGTGACCAAAACTCTTAAAACAATATTCAAGGATTACAAACCACACTGAGACAGACTCACATCAGACATCACATGGCTTCTGATTCTTAATCTACCTTTTTCTGGATGTGACTGAGTGGACTTTCTTTCTGCAGCTCCAGTAGGTACAGATGACTGCATCACACCATCTTCAAATGCTTAAGTTAACAGCAAACTAATGATTTTCTTCCAGCTAGCCTGTAATTACACATGTACATATTTATCCACCTGGGCAAAATTTACAACTGGCTGGTTTCCCTTCAATACCACAGGACAAGATTAAAGGGAGGTGAGTAAGAGCCCAGCCATAGTGAATCTACAGCAAAAGGTAGGACTCAGGCAAAATATGCATGGCAAAAGACAGCCACGGTCAGCAGGATGAGGCCATTGATGTTCGCCACTGTCCTCCACAAAGGCTTTTCAGAGGTGTCCATCATCTTCATCTTCATGGCTTTCTCTTCTTCCTTAGTCATCTTGGGTGCAGCCTGCTGCTCCAGCCCACAAAACAGATCATAGGCTCTTCTGAAGAATCCTTTTCTCTCCTCAGGAACTTCTGTGTCTGGGCAAAGGCATAGAAGAATTACTGGACACAGAAATAGGACAGACTAGGAAAGTTTCCAGGGGAGATGCCGTACCATGAAGCACCTGCTATTCTGCAGAAATTTCCCCAAAACAAGAAATTTCCCAAAATTTCCCCCATATTTTCTTGTTTTAAGGAATGAAAACAGTAGAAAATGTTCCAATAAACTTAATGACAAAACAATCTTACTATTTACATCTTTAAGATCAGCTAGCCCTAAGTTTTATCTCTATCAGGCCCAATGCAAATTTATTTTGATTTCGAACAGTCAGTTCAAATAATAGTTTATGATAAAGGCACATTAATAATGGGCTAGGGAATTGTGCCATAGGAAGGAAAACCCACCTCTGAAACACAAAATCTCATATCTCTTCACTACATCACCAGAAAGCAATCTGGCTGGCATGACTCAGGAGTGCTTTGGCTACATCTGTCCTTTCTAAGGCTTCACAATAGACCCAGCCAGGTGGTAAGAATTGGTCTGAACAGCTTCTGATGCAGTGCAGCAGTGATCAATACTTCCCAGGGTTAGGATCTAACATCACATATCAACACTGCTTAATCAAACCATCCATACATGGCCCTGATGCTCAACTCGGATGCCCACCAAGGGAACTGAGCCTAGGCATGGCCTTGGAGGTACACAAACCTCATTTCAAATGCCCACTGTGCCAGTCACTAGATAAGAGATCAAGCCCATTGTGCTTTCAGCACCACAGTCACAGACCCTGCAAAGCACTTTCCTAATTTTACAAGTCACTGAATTTTATCTTTATTTTTTAAGAGACAGAGTCTTGCTCTGTTGCCCAGACTGGAGTGCAGTCGTGGTTATCATAGCTCACTGCAGCCATGAACTCCTGGGCCAAACGATTCTCTGACCTTGGCCTTCTTAGTAGCTAAGCTGGGACTACAGGTGCATGCCACCATGCCCAGTTAATTTTTTAATTTTTTTGTAGAGTCAGGGTCTCAGTATGTTGCCCAGACTGGTTTTGAACTCCTGGACTCAAGCAATCTTCCCACCTTGGCCTTCCAAAGTGTTGAAATTACAGATGTGGGCCACCATGCCCAGCCTCACAGAATTTTAGCTTTAAAACATCACAGAATTTTAGAACCAGAAAGAATCTCAGTGACCAAGTTCACACATGTGTTAGAGTTGGGACCAAAACCTAGCTTTATGGTATTGTTAATTCACATCCCTTATCTTCAGGAATAGAATTGGATAAATAGCTTCTTCATTGTATAATAAAGAATTTAATGATTTAATGAGAGAGCTTCTACTTCTTATTGTGGTGGAGCCTCTCTTATTGTGGTAGATCCTCTTCCACACTCAAAATACTCCTAAACTGTATCCCTTGACACGTAGATGTCAAGAGGTGTAAGTCTCTTCCCATTCTCTCTTTTCTCTCACACACTCACACCTCTCCCTTTTGACTCACTCCACCAGAACAGCAGAATGGGGAAGAAGGAGTAAGAAGCTAGGACACTGACCAGCTCAAGTGAGAAATACATGGCTTTCTGGGTCAATAAAAAGTTGAATGGCCTTAGGAAATTCTCTGTCTCATTTTCCTGTTTGGGGAGGGAAAGAAAATTGGAAGAATCGTACTTGTATTATCTGCCTTAAGAGGATGACTTAGTGCTGAAATTAATCACTAAAGTGTTTATAATTAAAATATGTGATGATCATATCATTATTATTATTTTTTTTTTTTTTTTTTTTTTTTTGAGACGGAGTTTCACTCTCCTTACCCAGGCTGGAGTGCAATGGCGCGATCTCGGCTCACTGCAACCTCCGCCTCCTGGGCTCAGGCAATTCTCCTGCCTCAGCCTCCTGAGTAGCTGGGATTACAGGCACGTGCCACCATGCCCAGCTAATTTTTTGCACTTTTTAGTAGAGACGGGGTTTCACCATGTTGACCAGGATGGTCTCGATCTCTTGACCTCGTGATCCACCCGCCTCGGCCTCCCAAAGTGCTGGGATTACAGGCTTGAGCCACCGCGCCCGGCGATCATATCATTATTAATGATGATGGTGGTGGTGGTGGTGGTGGTGGTGGTGGTGGTGGTGGTGATGATGATATGGGGACAATGATGCAACCTGAAAAGCTTCCTTGTGTTGATGTTTCCTACAGACCCATGGTCTGTAAAAGCCCTCAAGAGAGTTTAGTTTATTGTGCTTTAATAGGATAGGATGTTCAGTCTGATTTCAACCTAAGTTCATGAAAACATGACAGAATTTGAGTGCTGCCATGAACTTCAGAGGTACCAAATTAATTCTCTAGCCAGTATGGATGTTCCCTCTATAGCAGGCGTCCCCAAACTATGGCCCGTGGGCCACATGCGGCCCCCTGAGGCCATTTATCCGGCCCCCCGCCGCACTTCAGGAAGGGGCACCTCTTTCATTGGTGGTCAGTGAGAGGAGCACAGTATGTGGCGGCCCTCCAACGGTCTGAGGGACAGTGAACTGGCCCCCTGTGTAAAAAGTTTGGGGATGCCTGCTCTATAGAATCCTTGACAAATGTATACATACTGCTCATCCCTGTCCAGACTAACTCAATTAGAAAACTATTCCTTCAAAGCAATCATGATGGTGATAATTATGGCCGATTCTTATAGCAGAGCATAAGAGGTATGGATTTTTATTTAGAATACTTTTATGTGAAGAATCTGAGCTTTAGAACAATGGAATCACTTTCCTAGCATAGTAGGAAGAGAATTCATATTTCAATCCCATTTCTTCCTGATTCCAAATCTCAGAAACCATCTCTGCACTATTCTGCCTCCTTACTCTGAGTTAAAATTGGATGAATTCTTTTCACCCACCAGCGTTAAGTCTGCCTTCTGGCATAAAAATAATCTCTTCTTCCACAATAAGACCTTTGACACTCAAAATACTCCTAATCCATCTAAAATCTAACCCTTTAAAATCTATGATATTCTCACACAGTGTGGAGACATTTTTGGAAGTAGGAGAAGTAGAGGGCATGTTCCTGCCTGCCTGCTCTGAGGAAGCAGGAAGGGGCTGTTTTCAACACCACGGCCAGCTGCTATGGCTTCACACTCCCTCTGGTATTTGTAGAGTCACAGGTTTTAGAATGGAAAGGTCTTTAAAGATCAAGAGCCGATTGCAGCAAAGCCGAGAACTTAGGCACAGCCTCTCCCTCCCTAAGCCTCAATTTACATGTCTATAAAATGAGGTGATAAGACCAAATGATCTCTAGGGCTCTTTCCTGAGTTCTTTCTATGATGGTCCTGATGGCCAGATTCAGAACTTCTTCTGAGCTACACCTGTGCTCTCCTTCAGATGGAGTGACGAGGAAGCCTCCAGCCCAGTACCAGGTAAAGCACGTATGACCTTGAGCCCCATATCTCTGCACACCACACACCTCCACAGCCATCCTCCACATATGCAAGTCCCCCATGTAGAGAGGAAGGTTACAATACTGAAGTAGAAGAAAGCATTAACTTAGAGGATAAGTCTTTGGGCACTGACTAAGCATTATTTCATTGGTCTTCCTGAGAAATTGGATTTTCTACATTTGATATTGTAAGCCAGTAAAACATAAGATCCCAAGGGCCTCTATCTCCTCATCTTGATACCACTAGAACTGACCATACCCTTGGTTTCATCTGTCCTCTATGTCAAAAGAACTCAAACTCTTTTTTCTTTTTTCTTTTTTCTTTTTTTTTGAGATGTAGTCTTGCTCTGTTGCCCAGGCTGGAGTGCAGTGGTGCAATCTCAGCTCACTGCAACCTCCTCCTCCTGGGTTAAAGCAATTCTCCTGCCTCGGCCTCTTGAGTAGCTGGGACTACAGGCATGTGCCACTATGCCCAGCTCATTTTTTGTATTTTTAGTAGAGACAGGGTTTCACCATGTTAGCCAGGCAGGTCTCAAACTCCTGACCTAGTGATCTGCCCACCTCAGCCTCCCAAAGTGCTGGCATTACAGACGTGAGCCACCACACCAGCCCCAACTCTTCTCTTATCCCCAGCCATTCCCCAAATCAAGACAGGGTGGCAAATTCCTCACCCACACTTACTCACTGAGCACCGTCAAATATGAGGGGTGAGAATCCAATCAAAAATGGTCAAAAGGTTTGAATAGACGTTTCTCAAAAGATGATATATAAATGGCAGACAGGTACATAAAATGGTGCTCAACATCATTAATCATAGAAATGTAATCAAAACTACAATGATATATCATCTCATCACAGTTAAAATGGATTACACCCAAAAGATGGGCAATAATAAATGCTAATGAGGATGTGGAGAAAAGGGGAACCCTTGTACACTGTTGGTGGGAATGAAAGTTAGTATGACCACCAACAGTATGGAGAACAGTTTGGAGGTTCCTCAAAAAACTAAAAATAGAGCTACCATATGATTCAGCAATCCCACTGCTGGGTATATACCCAAAAGAAAGGAAATTAGTATATTGAAGAGATATCTGCAGTCCCATGTTTGTTACAACACTACAATGGCTAAGATTTGGAAGCAACCTAAATGTCCATCAATAGATGAATGAATGAAGAAAAAGGTACATATACACAATGGAGTACTATTGAGACATAAAGAAAGAATGAGATCTTGTCATTTACAACAACAGGATGGAACTGGAGATCATTATGTTAAGTGAAATAAGCCAGTCACAGTAAGACAAATATCTCATGTTCTCACTTATTTGTGAGATCTAGAAATCAAAACAATTGAATTCATGGACATAGAGAGCAGAAAGATGGTTACCAGAGGCTGAGAAGGGTAGTGGGGTTCTGGGGATGGGGTAGGGATGGTTAATGGGTACCAAAAAAATAGAAAAAATGACTAAGACCTACTATTTGATAGCACAACAGGATGACTATAGTCAATAATAATTGTACATTCTAAAATTAAGAGTGCAACTGGATTGTTTGCAAATCAAAGGATAAATGCTTGAGGGGATGGATACCCCATTCTCCATGATGTGCTTATTTCACATTGCATGCCTGTATCAAAACATCTCATGTACTTCATAAATATATAAACCATGTACCCAAAAAATTTTTTTAAATATGAAGGGTGAGGGAGTTGGAATTATTCTGTACCCTCTCCTCCCCTTGAACTCAGAGTGAACTTCCCCCAAACCACTTATCCATTTCATCCCTACTCTGTTCCTCACTACTCTGGAAGGGAGACATCTGCGCTCTGATAAAGTCATTTAGGGAAGGCTTCAGTAAAATTACCATGTAGAAGTAACTTTTAGGGTTTGGGGATCTGCTCTGGGTCATAAATCACCTATTTCAATGGTCTCCTTAGGGTCATCTTTGATGTACTCCTCTTCTGCATCCAGGTCAATACGCTCCTCTTTGCTGTTGCGCAGACTCCAACACAGACGGTGCAGCTGCAGAGAAGGCAGAGCAGGTCAACAGAAAGATCCAAATAGCATCTTGGGAAAAGCAGTTAGGGGAGCAAAGAGGTATGCATCAAGGAAGGGAAGGAAATGTGGCCTCTCAGTACCAACAAGGACATACATAACAATTCCTATCCACACATTATCTCTAAAAACATTGGTAACTTAGATGAAAGTAATATACATATATACACTAGCTTCTATGATACATGTATATTCAGAGCCAAAAGGCTGCCTCATAGAGAAATATTTGTTGAATGAACTTATGTGTGTGTGATAAATAAATTTGTTCCTTTTAGCACTGGCAGTAGGAAGCAACAAAGACAGCCATTGTCCAGGTTAGGAGTATAATTTCAGATTTTTTTTACTATTTCACATTATGGGAATAATAATCTAGAATAATGAGCCATAATAGAATATGGTAGAGCTGGGGACACAATTTCTTTTGATATAGTCAAGAGCATGAACCAAAAACTTGATCTAGAGCATAAACTTGGTCTAAGGCATGAACTAGAAATGTGTTTGGGACTGTGATACTTTCAAAGACTTGAGACATGAGGCAGCAGTTGATACAACACAAAGAAAGCCTGTAGCAGGTCCAGCCAATAGATGTGATGCAGTTTTGTCCCTATAAAAGTAGTCCTTGTTTAACATTAAGGTTTGTCACTGCTCTTAAAATTTTGGCAACGAAGTTGAAGATCTCTTAGGAATTCCATAAGCCCTTGTATGTGTATGCATGAGTAAAGGATTAACAAAATTCTTCTTTGTTTCTCTAGAAATAAATATGACCTTGGGTTAACTTTCCAGCTCTATTCTCTTGGAAACCTGGAAATCTGTGTTGAGTTACCAGACTATTAATAAAAATAGCTTGTAATTGGCCATCTTTATCTAAACTAGAAGAGCTATGAATAAATACTAAACCAATGGGGACATCTAGAGTTAAAGAAGAGTAATTGCAACTTTTGAAGTCTTGAATCAATTAGACTTTCATATTGTTAGAAATGTTTTACATCAATTTTTGGTGGATTAATTTAGAAAAAAATCAAGAGGAAAACTATATTTTAGATTTCCCTGAGTAGACTGATTCTTGCATCTAGGTATGTTCTTTGCTGAGACCTTTAAAATCTTTGACCATGGGACAGTTACAAGAAATACCAGTTTCTATTTGGAACATAGGCTTCTAGGCCAGGTAGCTCTGTCCCACCCATATCATCTTGCGCACCTGAGCTGTCACTTGGGAAGGAGGTTTCAGAGAATAAGCTCTGGAATAAAGAGTAGACAACTGTGAGGATTCCCACTAAAGACATGGGCTTGATATCAGCCTATTGGCACCATGTTTCCTGGCATGTATCCTTCCACATGAAACCAATTATGTGAATGTAAGATACATAATTTTGCTGAGGCCAACCAAGCGTGTTGTGGCACATCAACATCGTTAATCATCAGAGAAATGCAAATCAAACAATAATGAGATATCGTCTCATCCCATTTAAAATGGCTTTTACCAAAAAGACAGGCAAGAATGAATGCTGGTGAGGATGGGGAGAAAGGGAAACCCTCAAACCCTGTTGGTAGGAATGTAAATTAGTATAGCTACAATGAAGAACACTATGGAAGTGTTCTTCATTTCTATACTAAAAATAGAGCTACCATACATATCCAACAATTCTACTACTGGATATATATCCAAAAAGAAAGTAAGCCAGTATATCAAAGAGATATCTATACTCCCATATTTACTGCAGCACTATTCACAATAGCCAAGATGTGGAATCAATCTAAGTGCCCATTGACAAATGAATGGATAAAGAAAATGTGGTACAGGCCGAGCGTGGTAGCTCACGCCTGTAATCCCAGTACTTCGGGAGGCTGAGGTGGGTGGATCACGAGGTCAAGGGATCAAGACCATGATGAAACCTCGTCTGTACTAAAAAATACAAAAATTAGCTGGGTGTGGTGGTGCGCGCCTGTGGTCTTAGCTACTTGGGAGTCTGAGGCAGAAGAATTGCTTGAACCCGGGAGGCAGAGGTTGCAGTGAGCTGAGATCGTGCCACTGCACTCCAGCCTGGCAACAGAGCAAGACTCTGTCACAAAAACAAAAACAAAAAAAGGAATAAAATGTGGTATAAATACACAATAGAGTATTATTCCGCCATAAAAAGAATGCAATCCTGTCATTTGCAACAACGTGTATGAAACTGGAAGTCATTATGTTAAGTGAAATAAGCCAGCCATAGAAAGACAAATTTCTCATGTTCTCACTCATATATGGGAGCTAAAAGTTTTAGAAACCGAACTCATGGAGACAAAGAGTAGATTGATGGTTACCAGAGGCTAGGAAGGGTAGCAGGGGATGGAGGACAGAGTGAAGATGGTTAATGGGTGCAAAAATACAGTTAGAATGAATTAAGATCTAGTATTTGGTAGCACAATAAGGTGGCTATGCTTAACATTAATTTATTTTTTATATATTATAAAATTATCATAAAATAATAATTTATTATGTATCTATACATATATAATTTAAAGACAGAGTCTCATTATGTTGTCAGGCTGATCCCAAACTCCTGGACTCAAGCGATCATCCCACCTTGGCCTCCCAAAGTGCTGGGATTACAAGCATGAGCCACCACATTCTATATTTTAAAATAACTAAGAGAAGAATTAAAATGTTCCTAACACAATTAAATAATAAATACTTGAGGCAGTGGACACCCCCCCCCGATTTCATCATTATATGTCTGTATCAAAATATTACATGTACCCCATAATTATATACAACTATTATGTACCCATAATAATGAAAAAATTTTTTTAAATTAAAGAACATTGTAGCATGAACACAAAACAAGGACAGATCCCCTAAATGGATACTCACATGCACATCTGGAATGGGCTTGGTGAAGAGGGAGATGATCACGATAGTGATGACAGAAATGACGAAGAGGATAATAGCAAAGTACAAGTAGTGTACCCCACAGATAATCGTGGGACAGTTGCTAGGCTCCATGCAGCTCCCGGTTCCATAGGCAAACTCAGTAATCATACGTGAAACCCCAATCAGAAATCCTAGGATCAGTCCCCAAAAGGCTCCCTATAAAAGAAAACCCTGGGTTAACTCATGCTGAACACACAAAACAGATGGTCTTGCTAACGTTCTTGGGGGAGGCACAGGAAGAGGCAAAGGAATAGAGGTAGGAGAAGTGGTAGCTCCAGGCTGTCTGAACCCAGAACGCTGGAGTTCAGAATATGGCAAGCACTGCTATGCAAGACCTTCAGTGTGTCTGTCTATCATGTTTCAGCAACATGATTTCACCTCAATTATTAAACAAGGAGCCATAACATAATGGGGTAACAGTGTCTAATAATTGGAATAGAGTGTCAACCTACAGGTTTAATTCCAAAAATTACCCTTAACTTGAAAAATAATTTGAGCCTCTCTACCTGCAGCTACTGTCAACACCAATCTCCAGATTTATGCATATTCAGATAAGAAGTAATTACTTGTGAGGTAATTCGTATTTCACAAGGACATGGGAAAAGAAATTAAGTCTTTGAAAGATGAAGGAGAAAGAAACTTAAACTTATCCATCAAAATATAAATAACACTTTTTCAGCCCCCTTTGTAGATTATTTTATAAGCTATTCTTAGTTTGAGAACATAAAATGATGCTGTGTTTTTACATTAAATTTTGGATTTGCATATTAGAAATATGGAGGACTTTAAGAGACCAGAAACATGAGGGGACAATTTTTCAGTTTTGTTTTTTGTTTGTTTGTTTGTTTTTGTTGTTGTTTTTTTGTTTTTTTTACTCTTTCCTTCGTTCTTGCCTTCCTTTTTCCTTTCTATCTTTCCCTTAGGTAAGTCCTCATCCAGGTTTAAGTCTGGCAGGTCAGTGACAAAGTAGAATGCATTCTTAGAAGGGTGGCCCAAAAGAGCTTTCATGTTTTTTGTGTGTTTTTTGTTTGTTTGTTTTTTGAGACAGAGTCTCACTCTGTCACCCAGGCTGGAGTGCAGTGGCACGATCTTGGCTCAATTCAACCTCTGCCTCCTGGGTTCAAGTAATTCTCCTGCCACAGCCTCCCAAGTAGCTGGAATTACAGGCACCTGCAACCATGCCCAGCTAATTTTTGTATTTTTAGTAGAGATGGGGTTTCACCATGTTAGCCAGGCTGGTCTTGAACTCCTGATCTTGTGATCCACCTGCCTTGGCCTTCCAAAGTGCTGGGATTACAAGCATGAGTCACTGCACCCGGCTGCTTTCATAGTTTTTCAGGTGCTGGTCAGACTCTTTGCTAGTCATTGCTACCCCTAAACTTTCTATTCCAAGTGTATTAAATTATCACCTATCCCCTACACATGGCATGTGTTTTTGTCTCCATGTCTCTGTATATAGGTCATTCTATCTGGAAGAATATGGGCTTATTTCTTCCTGGTAACCTCATTCTAGCTTAAATAGAACAAGCTACACAAGGCGGGTACACCCTTTCTTGCTGTGTCCACAGCTCTGTGGACACAGATCCAGGCCAGCACCAACCCCACTGCCATGGAATCACTCATTCAGTTCTCTGTCTCCCAGTCTGAACTAGTGGGTTGCCCAGGGAAGGAAGCAGATTTCATTCGCTTTCTGTTGCTAGTGCCTTACCTTATGCTGGCATCTGCAAATGACTTCTAGATGATGAAATGAACAAGGAAAAAGAAAAAATGTGTTCCCTATTCATCCCCCATACACTATTTCACTCAAAAAAAAATATTTCTTAGCTGGGCACAGTGTGCCTGAAGTCCTTCCTACTTTGGAGGCTGAGGCAGAAGGGATCACTTGAGCTCAGAAGTTTGAGACTGGTCTTACAACACAGTGAGATTCTCATCTCAAAAAAAAAAAAAATCAATAAATTTTCCATGAAATAATTTTTTTAAAATTCAAAAATTTTCATAATAAAAACTCTCAACAAATTAAGTACAGAAGTAACGTACCTCAAAAACAATAAAGACTATAAGCTATATATAACACTCACAGCTAACATCATACTGAATGAGGAAAAATTGAAAGACTTTCCTCTAAGATCTGGAAAAATAAAGGGATACCCACTTCCCTTTCACTTTCATTCAACATAGTACTGGAAGTCCTAGACAGAGCAATCAGGCAAGAGAAAAAATAAAGGGCATCCAAATGGGAAAAGAAAAAGACAAATTGGCCTCATTTACAAATGATATGATCTCATATTTAGAAAAACCTAAAGATTCCACCAAAGGGGTCACTCTTAATGAAACCCTGACCTACCTTTCCAGTCACGTCTTCCATCTTTCACATTCACAAACTCCCCGTGAGCCAGGTGAGATTCCATACAAGTCCTTCAACCTCACTCCTATCCTTGTACTTCTGCCTAAAAGTTCTGGACAGTGTTGTTCTCTGACTTGAATGCCATGTCTTCCCTCTCCAACTTCAAATCCTTCCAGCTCCAGCTGCTCCAAGAGGCCTTCCCTGACAGTCTCAGCCCCTGCTGATAAATCCTTTCCTAAATCCCTTCCTAGTCATATTATGTGCTGCATTATATCCCTTACTTGTTTTGCACTTTGTTTTATGTATAAACTGCTTGAGCACCAGGACTTTGTCTTCACTTGGCCCTGAGAGGTGCTGGCTGGAAAACTGAGTTCACAGTACAGCACTGGAGGTACCTTGCACTAGGACTTTCTCTCGCTCACCTAGGGGCTACAAATTTCCTAGTGAGTGCCACGCAGTCTGGTCAAAATCACCCACATTAGATAGAAAACCTAATCTTGGCCCCTAATTCTAGCACTTTGGGAGGCTGAGGTGGGAGGATCACTTGAGCTCAGGAGTTCAAGACCAGCCTGGGCAACACAGTAAGACCTCATCTCTATTTAAAAATAAATAAATAAATAAGAAAATCTAATCTTGGACAGAGGAGACAGAGAGAATGTGAATCCCCATACCAACTCCCAAGGAGCTCACTTCAACAGAGAGCCCCATGGTCCCTGGAGGCTTTCCCTACAAACCCTCAGCAGTACATCCATGTCTGCTCAAGATCTCTGGGAAATGGAATCCCTCCCACAGAGAATATGCAAACCCACATGGAAACTTCTATGCCAGAATGACTTTTCTGGATATGCCCAGATGATACATACTGGCTCACTGACTCTTTTCCAGAAAATACCAAGGAGGAAGACAGCTGCAATGGGTGGTCCCAAATAACTGGTGATGGACTGGATGTAATCGAAGAGCTGCCCACTTTGTGCTGATTGCACAACGGGCACCCAGGCGATGCTGATTCCAATCAGCACCAGGATAAACAACCTGAAATTAAAGCCGCCACAACAAGGTGTCAATAAGTAGCTCCACATGAGTATACATTACTATGTATTACATATACACATACATACGTACACACATACATACATACACACACTACCACCAGCACCACTACCAGCAGCAAATATGACCACAGCATGAAAAAATAATTAGCAGGCTGGGCGTGGTGGTTCACGTCTGTAATCCAGCACTTTGGGAGGCTGAGGCGGGTCAATCATGAGGTCACGAGTTCAAGACCAGCCTGGCCAACATGGTAAAACCCTGTCTCTACTAAAGATACAAAAAATTAGCCAGGCATGGTGTCATGGTGTCATGTGCCTGTAATCCCAGCTACTATGGAGGCTGAGGCAGGAGAATCACTTGAACCTGGGAGGCAGAGGTTGCAGTGAGCCAAGATCATGCCATTGCACTCCAGCCTGGGTGACAGGGCAAGACTGTGTCTCAAAAAAAAAAAAAAAAAAAAAAGAAAAGAAAAGAAAAAATAATAGCAAATGTATGCTTGAAGCTTTTTTTTGCCTATAGGAAAGTTATTCATGAATTAGTAAAACACACTTGACTTTTAATAGTAGCCTAGGCCTACTCACCACCATAAGAGAATCTCATTCTGAGAGAAAATAGAGTATGGGAACAAGGTATGAATTTTGGAGCCTGATAGTCCTGGATTCAAATTCTTATTACTTCTGTGTGACATAGGAGACGTTTCTTAACCTCTCTGAGCCTCAAGTTCTTCATCTGTATACTTGGAATAGGACTGACCTTGCAAGGCAGGAATAAGAAATAGTGATAGTAAAACTAATCTAAGTGATAGTTAACTAAGTGATAGTAAAACCTTGCAAATAGCAGGCACTCAATAAACAGTAAAAACTATTATTATTTTCTTCTTTCCTCCTTCTCTTTTATCTTCTCTTTCTTCTTAATAATGAAGTTATTAATAATAACACTAGGCAAGATGATTTTATAAAGGAATGGTCTAGATAGGAAGAAACACTACCAGGTGTTTCCATCTCTCCTCCCATTGAGTTTCACTTCAAGTCCTGAAAAGACTGGAGATGTCCTTGCAAGCTCTTCTTACTTGCGCTCTTGACTGAATTAGAAAAATGACTGTGATTCCCTCTCTCACTTACCTGCATCTTAAACTGACCTCCACAAAGCAACGTTTTCACTCACACATTTCTCCCTCTGAAACGCCTTTCCACTGTTCCCCTTTTCCACATTCTACCCACCATTATGGACTCAGCTCAGGTTCTCCCTCCCCCAGGAGCCTTTCCCAACCACAGCATGCCACACTCATCACTCTGAGACCCTGGTTGTTCTTACACCCCCCACAGCAGAGTTTGAAATCGTTTCACATCACTGTGGGCTCATCCAGGGCTGGGACAGGCCTCAGGGCAGTAGTTATAGGACACACAAAAATGTGAAGCCCAACATAGTCTCAGGGTCATGGGAACCATCCCTATACAAGGCAACAAAATAATTTTCTTTAGCATTTTGCATTTGAGCCACATATATAACTGAAAAAGTCAGTTAGTACCTTTCTAAGGAAAAATCAATCAAGGTAACAGTGCTACCTTCTATGGCTCAGAGTAAGATCCTCTGGCACAGTCAGATCTCCTTCGGGTGCCAGGTATCTTGTCAGTTCAAAGTGGCCCACCATGTTTCCTTTTCTTCTTTCATTTCAATCTTGAAAATGAGACCTATGAGGTAGCAGCCCATAGCCCTCCTGCACTCACTAGGAAACTTTCCCTTGACTAACATCCCAGGGACTTGTTCCACCTGCCCTAAGGAGGTTGACCTCCCTTAGCCCCATAGAAAAAGAAGCAAAGCTCCTGTTGATCCTCTCTCCAGAGTATCTGCTCCATGGATAATCATAATAATGGACACACCTGATCCGGGTGTTGATACTTTAATGCTTTCAGGACCCTATTGCATCTATTAGCCCATTTGACGACAAGAAATGTGCACAGCACTTGATGTTTTAGACTTTACAGAGTATATTCACAAGCACAATTGAACCTTCACGACGGTTCTGCAAAATGTTGCATCAAGGGATTGAGGCATCAGAGGCATGGGGGCTTCAAAGATGACCAGTGTGGAGAGATGCAGTGTGGGGGCACTGAGAAGGACAGTGTGGGACAATACGAAGAGCCTTGGACAGGGTTCAGTCCTGTCTCTGACACCATCCAGACTGTTTGGATTTAGGCAGGATGAGCTTCAACCCAAATGACAGCCTGGGGGGTAAATTAGGTGTCTGTTTTGTCCTTTCTAACTCCAGAGAGGCATTGTTCAATGATCTACAATTTAAAGTTAAATGCCACTAGAGGACCTAGAAAAAATGGCAGATAGCAGGCAGGATGAAATTGCAGCTCCCACTCAAATGGACAGAGCAGCATGCAGAGACTCACATCATGAACTTTTGCTCTAAGAACTACTGCAGGAATATACCAGGAAAACCAAGAGGATCCACACACCCTCTGAAGGAAGCAGATTGCTCCTACAGGATCTGGGAGACAGCCCACACGCTGTGAGTGCCCAAACTGTGAAAGCGGGAAAGGGGGATCATCTGACCCCAAACACAGACCCTCACTGGGGAACCTGAAGGTCCCTATTATGGGAGAAATACTTTAATAAATAGCACAATGAATGAAATAGTACCTCATATCTCAATACTAACATTGAATGTATGGCCTAAATGTTTCCATTAAAAGATATAGAATTCGGCCGGGCGCGGTGGCTCAAGCCTGTAATCCCAGCACTTTGGGAGGCCGAGGCGGGTGGATCACGAGGTCAAGAGATCGAGACCGTCCTGGTCAACATGGTGAAACCCCGTCTCTACTAAAAATACAAAGAATGAACTGGGCATGGTGGCGCGTGCCTGTAGTCCCAGCTACTAGGGAGGCTGAGGCAGGAGAATTGCTTGAACCCAGGAGGCGGAGGTTGCGGTGAGCCAAGATCGCGCCATTGCACTCCAGCCTGGGTAACAAGAGCGAAACTCCATCTCAAAAAAAAAAAAAAGATATAGAATTGCAGAACAGATAAGAATTTATCAACCAAGTATCTGCTGCCTTCAAGAGACTGGCCTAACACATAAGGACTCACATGAACTTAGGGTTAAAGGGTTGAAAAAGATATCCATGCAAATGGACAACAAAAGTAAGCAGGAATAGGTATTCTTATATTCTTTAAAGTTACAAAAGAAACTTTAAAGCAAGAGCAGTTAAAAAAGACAAAGAGGAACATCATATAATGATAAAAAGGCCTTGTCCAACAGGAAAATAACACAATCCTAAATGTATGCACCTAACACTGAAGTTCCCAAATGTATAAAACAGTTACTACTAGACTTAAGAAACAAGATAGACAGCAACACAATCATAGTGAAGGAATTCAATAATCCACTGACACCACTAGACAGATCATCAAGACAGAAAGCCAACAAAGAAACAATGGGTTTAAACTACACCCTAGAACAAATGAACTTAACAGATATTTATAGAACATTCTACCCATCAGCCACAGAATATACATTCTATTTATCAGTGCATGGAACATTCTGCAAGACAGACCATATGAGAGGACACAAAACAAGTCCAATAAATTCAAGAAAATTGAAATTATATCAAGTACTCTCTCAGACCACAGTGAAATAAAACTGGAAATCAACTTCAAAGGAAACCTTCAAAAGCAGGCAAATACATGGAAATTAAATAACCTGCTCCTGAATGATCACTGAGTCAACAATGAAATCAAGATGGAAATTTAAAATTTTTTTGAATTGAATAATAATAGTGACACAACCTATCAAAACCTCCGGATACAGCAAAGGCAGTACTAAGAGGAAAGTTCATAGCCCTAAATGCCTACATCAAAAAGTCTTAAAGAGCACAATAGACAATCTAAGGTCACACCTCAAGGAACTAGAGGAATAAGAACAAACTAACCCAAATCCAGGAGAAGAAAGGAAATAACCAGGATCAGAGCAGTTAAATGAAAGTGAAACAAAACAAAACAAAAAAATATGAAAGATAAATGAAACAAAAAGTTGGTTATTTGAAAAGATAAATAAAATTCATAGACCATTCAGAAGATTAACCAAGAAAAGAAGAGAGAAAATCCAAATAAGCACAATTAGAAATGAAACAGAAGATATTACAACCAACACCACAAAAATACAAACGATAATTCAAGGCTGCTATGAACAACTTTATGCACATATACCAGAAAACCTAGAGGAGGTGGATAAATTCATGGAGACATACAACCCTCCTGGCTTAAATCAGGAAGAATTAGATACCCTGAGCAGACTATTAGCAAGCAGTGAGGTTGAAATGTTAGTTTTAAAATTACCAACCAAAAAAAGTCCAGAAGCAGATGAATTCACAGCTGAATTCTACCAGACATTCAAAGAAGAATTGGCACCAATCCTATTAACACTATTCCACAAGGTAAAGAAAGAAGGAATTCTCCCTAAATCATTCTATGAAGCTGGTATCACCCTAATACCAAAACCAGGAAAGGATCTAAGAGAAGACAACTAAGGACCAATATCCCTGATGAACATAGATGCAAAAACCCTTAACAAAATACTAGCTAACTGAATCTGACAACATATCAAAAAGATAATATACCATGATCAAGTGGATTTCACACCAGGCATGCAGGGATGGTTTAATATATGCAAGTCAGTAAGTTTGATATATCACATAAACAGAATTAAAAACAAAAATCACATGATTGTCTCAACAAACACAAAAAAAGCATTTGGCAAAATCCAGCATCCCTTTATGATTAAAGTCCTCAGCAAAATCAGCATACAAGGGATATACCTCAATGTAATAAAAGCCATTTATGACAGACCGACAGCCAACATAATACCAAAAGAGGAAAAGTTGAAAGCATTCCCTCTGAGAACTGGAACAAAACAAGGATGCCCACTTTCACCCATATGTATTCAACATAGTACTGGAAGTCCTAGCCAGAGCAATTAAACAAGAGAAAGAAATGAATGGCATCCAAATCAGTAAAGAGAAAGTCGAACTGTCGCTATTTGCTGATGATACAATCATATACCTAGAAAACCCTAAAGACTTCTCCAAAATGCTCGTAGAACTGATAAATGAATTTAGCAAAGTTTCAGGATACAAAATTAATGTATACAAATCAGTAGCTTTGCTATACACCAACAGAGACCAAGCAGAGAATAAAATCAAGAATTAAACCCCTTTTACAATAGCTGGAAAAAAAATAATAAAGACTTAGGAATATACCTAACCAAAGAGGTGAAAGACCTCTGCAAGGAAAACTACAAACACTGCTGAAAGAAATCATAGATGACACAAACAAATGGAAACACATCCCATGCTCATGGCTGGGTAGAATCAATATTGTGAAAATGATCATACTGCCAAAAGCAATCTACAAATTCAATGTAATTTGCATCAAAATACCACCATTATTCTTCACAAAACTAGTACAAACAATCCTCAAATTCATATGGAGCCAAAAAAGAGCCCACATAGCCAAACCAAGACTAAGCAAAAAGAACAAATCTGGAAGCATCACACTACCTGACTTTAAACTATATTACAAGGCCATAGTCACCAAAACAGCATGGTACTAATATAAAAATAGGCACAGAGACCAATGGAACAGAATAGAGAACCCAGAAATAAACCCAAATACTTACAGCTAACTAATCTTTGACAAAGCAAACAAAAATATAAAGTGGGGAAAGGACATCCTATTCAACAAATACTGCTGGGATAATTGGCAAGCCACATGCAGGAGAATAAAGCTGAATCCTCATCTCTCACGTTATACAAAAATCAACTCGGGATAAATCAAGGACTTAAATCTAAGACCTGAAACTATAAACATTCTAGAAGATAACATCAGAAAAACTCTTCTAGACATTGGCTTAGGCAAAGACTTCATGACCAAGAACCCAAAACCAAATGCAACAAAAACAAAGATAAATAGGTGGGACTTAACTAAAGAGCTTCTGCACAGCAAAAGGAACAGTCGGCAGAGTAAACAGAAAACCCACAGAGTGAGAGAAACGCTTCACAATCTATACTTCCCACAAAGGACTAATATCCAGAATCTACAAATAATTCAAACAAATTAGCACGAAAAAAATAATCACCTTAATCCTGCAAGAATGCCCATAATTTAAAAATCAAAAAATAATAGATGTTAGTGTGGATGTGGTGAAAAGAGAACACCTTTACTCTGTTGATAGGAGTGTAAACTAATACAACCACTATGGAAAACAGTATGGAAATTCCTTAAAGAACTAAAAGTAGAACTACCAATTGATCCAGCAATCCCACCACTGGGTATCTAAGCAGAGGAAAAGAAGTTATTATACAAAACATATACTTGCACATGCATGTTTATAGCAGCACAATTTGCAACTGCAAAATTATGGAACCAGTCCCAATGCCATTAGTCAACAAGTGGATAAAGAAATTATGGTGTATAGATACATACAATGGAATACTACTCAGCCATAAAAACGAACAAATTAATGGCATTCACAGAAACCTGGATGAAACTGGAGACTATTATTCTAAGTGAAGTCACTCAGGAATGTAAACCCAAACATCATATGTTCTCACTCATAAGTGGGAGCTAAGCTATGAGGATACAAAGGCATAAGAATGATATAGTGGACTTTAGGGACTTGTAGGGAAAGGAAGTCAGGTGGGCAAGGGATAAAAGATTACAAATTGGGTTCAGTGTATAATGCTCAGGTGATGAGTGCACCAAAATCTCACATACTAGTAAAGAACTTACTCATATAACCAAGTACCATCTGTTTCCCAAAATGTATGGAAATAAAAAATTTAAAAATAATAAAATAATCAATAAATAAAGTTAAATGCCACTGAATGACAAATATAACCAGCCACAGGGATTATTCCCATTCTACCCAGGCATCTGCCAAGCTTCCCTAGCCTGAAGGGTAGCACAGATGGAACCTCTCTGATCATTCAAGCTTTTGTGCATGGGAGAAGCTACATTTACCTTCCAGCAATCATGAGTTCTTTCTCAGATGCTCCCTTGCGGACCTTGGTGTAGATGTCCATGGTGAAGAGGGTGCTGGCACTGTTGAAGATGGAGGTCAGGGAGCTCATGAGAGAGGCCAGCATGACCGACAGCATCAGGCCTCGCAATCCTGGAAAAGAAAGAGTTCTGAGTGGCATATACAGCAACTTCAGCTCTTTTGTGCTTGGAAAATACAAGGACTCAAGGTTTGTTTGCCTTCTGAAACCATGCCATGTTATCCAATTCATCTCTCCAAAAAGACTAGATGCTTTAAGAAGTGCACTACAGCTTTAAATTTATTAGCCCATTATAAACCCACAGCAGCCACAAAGAGTTGGAGACACAACATACTTGAGGTGAATACTTTGCAACTGGATGATGATGATGATGGTGATGATGGTGATGGTAGTGGTGGTGGGTGTGTGTCTGTGTGTGTGTGTGTGTGTGTGTGTGTGTATGTGTGTGTGTTTCCATCTGAGAGGATTTTTATAAGGTCTCTCACCTGAAATATTCATGATATAGCAGAAAGAGATTTAAACTATGATTCAAAAGATGAGGTTCTCAAGAAAGTAAAAAATACATCCACGGATTGGGAGAAAATATATGCAAATCATATATCTGATAAGGGCCTAGTATATAGAACATATAAAGAACTCCTAAAATTCAACAATAAAATGACAAATCACCCAATTTAAAATGCCAAAGGATCTGAATAGACACTTCTCCAAAGCTATACAAATAGCCAGTCATGACAGGAAAAGATGCTTGACATCAGGGGAATTCAAATCAAAACCATAATGGGATAATCCTTTGCACCCAATAGGATAGCTATAATAACAAATTTTTTAAAAACAGTAATAACAAGTGTGAGTAGAGATGTGGAGAAATGGGAACATTCACATATTGCCGGCAGGAATGTAAAATGGTACAGCCACTGCAGAAAATAGTCTGGGTCAGGCAGTTCTTCAAATGATTAAACATTGAGCTACCATATTACCCATCAATTCTATTCCTAAGTGGAATTTCATTTCTCTCTATCCAAGAGAAATGAAAACATATGTCTACTCAAACACTCATACATTAATGTTTGTAATATTATTACTTACGATAGCCAAAAAGGAGGAGCAACACAAAAGTCCACCAAATGATAAGTGGATAAACAAAATGCATAAACAATTGACAAATGGGTAAACATGTGATGGAATATTATTCATCAAAAAAAGGAATAACATACAAATACATGCTATGACACAGATGAACCTTGCAAACATTATGTTAAGTAAAAGAAGCAAGTCACCAAAAAAACCCCACATATTATATGATTCTATTTATATGAAATGTCCAGAATAGGCAAATCTAGGAATACAGAAAGTATATAAGTGAGAGACTGCTCATTTCATTAGCAAGTATAGGATTGCTTTTTTTTTTTTTTTTTTTTTTTTTTTTTTTGAGACAGAGTTTTGCTCTTGTTACCCTGGTTGGAGACCAAAGGCATGATCTTGGCTCACCACAACTTCTGCCTCCCAGATTCAAGCAATTCTCCTGCCTCAACCTCCCGAGTAGGTGGGATTACAGGCATGTGCCACCATGCCCAGCTAATTTTTGTCTTTTTAGTAGAGATAGGGTTTCTCCATCTTGGTCAGGCTGGTCTTGAACTCCCAACCTCAGGTGATCGGCCCGCCTCAGCCTCCCAAAGTGCTGGGATTACAGGTGTGAGCCACTGTGCCCAGTGGGTAGAGGATTCCTTTAAAGCATGACAAAAATTTTCTAAAATTTATTTCAGTGATGCTTGCGCACACAATTGAATATACTTTAAAACCCACTGAATTGTACATTTTAAATGAGGGAATTGTATGGTGGGTGAATTTGAGCTCAATCACCTTTTTTAGTTTTTTTTAAGACAAGGCTCTATTTCTAACTCTGATCTTAAGCAAGCTGCATCAAGCTCTAGATCTCATTTCTTGATATGTTAAATGAGGATACTTTCCCAAATCAGAATACAGACTACTACATCTTCCCAAATCAGAAAATGGAACTCTTGTTATTGAAGTTTTCCTAGTCATAGGAAGCCTGGTTGGCTATAATCTCTATTATTCTTCCCATTCCAAGGAATATACATGGGTGCACCTGCTGAGGCTAGAAGGCCAGGCCAAGCTGAGGACTCACTATCAAGAGTTTTACAGTCAAAAAAAAGAAAGAGTTTCACAGTCTCAGGAGTAAAAGTAACCTTAGGATCACCTAGACCTGTCATCCATCTGATACATGAATCCCTCACAACACTTACTCTGTCCAAACTCCACAGCAACAGTAAATCTCCTACCCTACAGGGAACCTGGCCTCAGACAGTTCTGAGGAGGCTGAAATTTACCCTTCTATGGCATCAGGTGTAGTCCTCGTGGTACCCAACAGAACAGGTCTTACCCCTTATCCACTTTGCCATCTTTCATATATTCAAAGACAACTCATGTTTCCTTGAACTCTCTCTTCTCTGTATTCCTATATAACTGCATTTGAGAGACCCAAATATTTAGAACTTCACTTATACCTCTTAAACTTCAGCTTGTTAGAGCTGAGTCAACATTCATACTTCCTGAGGTCCTTTTGGAACATGATTCTGTCATTCCTCTAGGTTTCATATATTTAAATAATTTACGGTCTCACCTACAGCCTTGCAAGATTAATTATAAAGGCTGCCTATTCTAATTATTTCGTCATTTGTTGAGAGGATTTTTTAAATGGTTCTTTCTGAGTTTGTGTATGTACATTACAAACTATTGGCAATATAGAAGAAGTTATAAAAATCATCAAGTCCAATTATCTCATTTTTCAGTTGATAAAACAAATGTCCATTTCAAGAAGTTAGTAAAAAGGGCTTTCAGCCCTAGCTCTGCCACTTATTCAGGGTTACTTTGCCCTGAAATTTGTAAGCTGGGACAGAACTTTCCCCTCTGTAGACACTCCTATCAAACCCCCATTCATTTATTTACTCAACCAATATTTGCTGAACATAATTTTACAGTAGCCCAGGCAAAAAACAATGATCTATCAGACTAGAGTAACATAAGTAAAAACAGAGAGAAGTACACTAGGAGACAATTTGATGTGGATTGATGGGAGGATCACCTACTTGCTAAGTGGAGAAGGCTGAATCTGCAAACGGAATGAAAAGGAGTGGCCAGGCCAGGTGCAGTGGCTCACACCTCCAATTCTAGCACTTTGGGAAGCCAAGGCAGGCAGATCACCTGAGGTCAAGAGTTTGAGACCAGCCTGACCAACATGGAAAAACCCCATCTACACTAAAAATACAAAATTAGTGAGACATGGTGGTGCATACCTATAATCCCAGCTACTCAGGAGGCTGAGGCAGGAGAATCACTTGAACCCAGGAGAATCACTTATGGTGAGTTTAGATCACATCACTGCACTCCAGCGTGGGTGACAAGAGCAAAACTCTGTCTCAAAAAAAAAAAAAAAAAAAAAAAAAAAAAAAAAAAGCAGGGGCGGGGGGGAAGGAGCAGCAAAGAGGATGGGGAAAATTTGAAAAGACAAACAGACGAATATAGTATGATGGAATCCAAGGGAAGAGAACAACTAAAGAAGAATGAGAGATCAATAATGCTGAATGCCACTGAGGGGTCAAGTAAAGTGAGGAATGGAAAATATCTATTTGGTCTAGCACACGGAGGTCATTAAGAAATGCAGTAGGTCAGGCGCAGTGGCTCAGGCCTGTAATCCCAGCACTTTGGGAGGCCGATACAGGTAGATCACTTGAGGTCCGGAGTTTGAGACCAGTCTGGCTAACATGGTAAAATACCATCTCTACTAAAAATATAAAAAAAGTAGCGGGGCATGGTGGTGCATGCCTGTAATCCCAGCTACTCCAGAGGCTGAGGCAGGAGAATCGCTTGAACCCAGGAGGCAGAGGTTGCAGTGAGCTAAGATCACACCATTGCACTTCTAACCAGATTTGTTTCCCTTGAGCCAGAATTAGGAGATTTTTCTTCAATGTGAAACATGACTGCAATCCCACAGGTCAACTGCAAAACTCTAGCTATTCAGAGTGCTCACTCAATCTTCTAGGAAAACAGATTCTTTTTTTTTTTTTTTTGAGTCAGAGTCTTGCTCTGTCACCCAGGCTGGAGTGCCGTGGCATGATCTTGGCTCACTGCAACCTCTGCCTCCCAGGTTCAACTGATTCTCCTGCCTCAGCCTCCTGAGTATCTGGGATTACAGACGTGCACCACCTCGCCTGGATAATTTTTGTATTTTTAGTAAAGAAATCTTGCCTCTTTCCTTACGTGTTTCTTTGGAAGAGCACAGAAGTCAATTCATTCTCCAGGTAAAACCCCTTGGACCTAGTTCAAGCCTTCATGTTAACATCTGTTGGAGAGCTTTTTAAAAATACACTTTAATTGGCAAGTAAAAATTGTATATATTGAGGTTGTACAATATGATGTCTTGAAATATGTATACATTGTGGAATGGTTCAATTGATCTAATTAGCATAGGCATTACCTTACATACTTGTCACTTTTTGTGGTGAGAACACTTAAAATCTATTCTTGCAATTTTCAAGTATACAATACATTGCTATTAACTATAGTCACTATGTTGTACAATATATCTCTTGAACTTATTCCTCTTAACTGAAATTTTGTATCCGTTGACGAACATCTCCCCCGCTCCCAACCCCAAGCCCTAATAACTACCATTCCACTCTCTGCTTCTACAAATTTGACTTTTTCGTGAGATTATGTGGTATTTGTCTGAGTCTAAATTATTTCACTAAACATAATGTTTTCCGGGTTCATTTATGTTGTCATAAATGACAGAATTTCCTTCTTTTGGAGACTGAATAGTATCCCACTGTGTATATACTACATATTACATTTTCTTTATAAATGACAGAATTTCCTTCTTTTGGAGACTGAATAGTATCCCATTGTATATATACTATTTATTTCATTTTCTTTATCCATTCATCTATTCATTCAGTGATGGGCACTTATGTTGCCTCCACATTTTGACTATTGTGAACAATGCTATAGTGAACATGGGAGAGCAGATATCTCTTCAACATGCTGATTTCATTTCCTTTGGATATATGCCCAGTCATGGGATTGCTGGATCATATGGTAGTTCTATTCTTAATTCTTTGAGGGACTGCCATCCAGTTTTCCATAATGGGTGTCCTATTACATCCACTGTTGGAGAGCTTTGAAAGACTTTCAATATGCGTTAGGAAAAGTCATGTTTTTTCTCTAACGAGTTTTCAGATCATCTCCTTTCCAAGCCTGACTGATGGGCAAGTCCCAGAACTCATAAACCCAACCAAGTCATATGTCTCCTTCCCACTGAAAGAGAACATGTCCAAAAACTGAAGATACCCACAATGATGCTTTCCCTCCTAACCCCCCAGTTAAGAAATAGCTTTGCCCAGAAGGTCCACAGAAATCTAGGTGATGCCTAAACCCAATCAGCCTCCCAAGAAAGACCGTACAAACCTCTCAAGAAAGATTCTCACCATTGGGCATGAGCTCCACCACCAAGGTTGGATAGGCGATGTTGGTACAGCCAACCTTGGTACCGCAGTATTTCTCACATTCTGAGGGGACAACACAGGCAATTTTGTCTGGGAAGAGATGAAGAGCCATGTCAGCAAGCAGACATTGGGAAAATATTTCCTAAATTCATCTTCTTAAAACAAGGCTTCAAACAGGATATTCTTTCCCAAGGCCCTGAAATGGTTTCTCAAGAGTACACCTCTCCACAGAGCCCTTTGGTGCCTGCCTGTCCTGCCCTGCTGACCCTGATACATTGATGATGATCTCTGATCAAAGAAGAAAGACAATTTCTAGGCAAAGGAGGAAAGGAATCAAAGAAACGCTCAGGGTGGGAGAAAAGGGGCAAGAGATTGAGCAACAATTGAGCAAATATTATTAGGGAGAAGTGACCTGGAGACATGTCATAACTTGAGAAGATTTGAAAAAAAAAAGAGAGAGAGAGAGAGAGAGAGAGAGAGAGAGAGAAATCAATTGTCAACATAAAAATACCATGGAAGACAATTCCAAAAGCTCCCTCAAGTTGCTCTTTGTCTAGCAGAGGAACAATAATGCGTGTATATGAATACAAGAAATAAAAAAGAGGACCAGTCGTGGTGGCTCATGCCTGTAATCCCGGCACTTTGGAAGGCCAAAGCAAGAGGATCGCTTGAGACCAGGAGTTCAAGACCAGCCTGAGAAACACTGCAAAACCCCATCTCTAAAAAAAAAAAAATTTAAGTTAGGCAGCCATAGTGGTACACACCTGTCCCAGCTGCTCAGGAGGCTGAAGCAGGAAGATCACTTGAGCCCAGGAGTTGGAGTTGGGGACTGCAGTGAGCTATGATCATGCCACTGCACTCTAGCCTGGGTGACAGAGACCCAGTCTCAAAAAAAAAAAAAAAAAAAAGGAGGAAGCAGGAAGCTATAGAGCTTTAGAAGTGACTTGGAGACAGAAGAAGGGAGAGTGACCTGTGAGTCCAGAAGTTATTACCTGTGTACAGAATGCGGCTGATCATTCCTGGCATCACCATGATGAACATGGGCAGCAGCTTCAGGTACCCACACAGGGTGCAGCCGGCCTTCACATGAGACATATTCTTGGCTGAGAGGCAGCGCTGCACAATGACCTGCCAGAAAAAGCCCAGTAGGGGAGGTGTGCAGACCAGAGAACCTGTGACACCCTTGTACTTCCCAGCTTTACCATCCTGGGTCCTTGACCTGGCACTCCTGTGTCACTGGGGTGTGGCAACTCACAAACCACCTGAGCTCTCCCCTCCCCATCCCAAGCCTACAAACCACAGACAGACAGGAGTTCCTGTAGTGCCCAGGGGAAGACTCTGTCCATCCCGCACATCCAGCTTGGGTACCTGATCTGTGCACCAGTACCACAGGGCAAGGATGGACATCCCAAAGATGAGCCCAGGCCATGGCAGGTCTCCCTTGAGGGGATCTCGGAAGATGTGGAAGGAGTCGGCCCTTGGCAAGTAGCATTCTTCCTTAACGGTGGTGTTGCCATCAGAAATCACAGTTGGAATGGCATTCATGTATTTTTCCATGAAGGCGTCATAGCCTCCCACTTCATGAAAAGCTGGAACACATTGGTACAGAAATGAACATTCTGAAACATTCAACTCTTCATAGCAGCTTCCTTCCATAGATGCCTGAGAAACCAAAAGGACCTAACCCACGACAGAGCCCTCACTGAGTGTCACTGGGCAAGTCACCTTCCCATTCTGAGCTACAGCTTTCTCATCCATAGAATGAGAATAATAGTCCGGCCCGGCTCCCTTTGGGGGCTACTATGGGGACCAAAGCAATAACTTGTAAAAGTGCTCCAACTTTAAACCTCTTTATAATAGGGAAACGACCTTTATTTAATCAAAGAAAGACTTCAATTTGGGACTACATATAAAGACCCTGGTTTTTTCCCTCACCCTCTGATGTCAGCCATGGCCTTTTGGGACCTTGGACCCAGACCTACTACCCCTGGACCCAGCAGTGTGGTAGGATGTACAGGAAATGAATAAGAAATCTGGAACCTGCCACCTCTCAATTGTGTGTCCTTGAATAAGTCATTCCACTGCCTGCCTTGCTAACACCCAGGGCCTACTGGGGAAAACCAAATGAAAGTCCTTAGAAAACAGAAGGGCGGAAAGCAAATACAAGCCTTTGAAGGATACACAGTGAGCCTTGAGCATCTAGAAATAAAATGTACTTTCTATCCTCCCATAACAAGTATCCTTAACATCTGGCTTTTCCAATCTCGTCCGTGAGATAGACAAATAAAATTGCAACAACAACAACAAAAAAATGGAGGGTCAACACTGAGTAGCCAAGTTTTAAATTTTGCCAAATAGGGACATTAAAGGGAACATTAGCATCTACTATCAACAATTTATAAAAGAAAAGACATTTGACATCAAAATGTAGATAAGATATAGCCTAAGATTAAAAACACAACGTTTGAATAGATTTAGTTTGACGGATATTTAGCCTTATCCTTTTTTGTCCAGTTTCTCTGCAGACAGAACACCATATTATCACAGGCTCACAGCACAACCACTAGCCCAGACTGGTAAGAGAGGGAAGCGGAAAATCCAGGACCAGCCCCTACCTCAGTCTTTCAGGGATGAGGAAGCTGACCCAATAAGGGTTGGACTTTTATTTCTCACATCTCTACAATGATAGGCCATCTAGGCTGGACCCTCCCTTTGGAAGGGCAGAGCACGCCTCAGCTCACTGAGAGAGAGTGGGACTTGCCTTTCTCTTTCTGAGGCCCTCTATCTCTGCTCCCACCTCCTCAGCCTGCCCTGGCCCTACTTACCAAACCCAGTCAGGATTAAAGATCCCACCAGCATAATCGCCGTCTGCAAGGTGTCCGTGTAAATCACCGCTGCCAGTCCCCCTAAGCAGGAAAGAAGAAAACACACCTGACCTCGTAGAGAGGGCGACCTGTCTACCTGCTTCCTTCCGCACTCTCTGCTCTCTGCCTCCTGCTGGCCTTCTGAGAACACCCCCCAGTCGTCCACCTGCCTTTCCTTCCTTCCATCCCTTGTCCTGTTACAGTATTCTGCTACTGAGCATGTTCCCACAGCTCCACCTGTCATAGAAGTGGAGAATGTTTCTCCCTACTTGAGGGTAGAGTCTGGCATGACCCTTTTGAACCAGAAGATGGCTTAAAGGAGATGGCTCCTCTGTGGTAAAAGGAAGCATCTTCCACACAGGAGGCAAGGAGGAGCAAAGAGCTGGCTGTGGAGATGGTGGGACATCACCAAATTGGCACATTTCAAAGGGCCACTTCTATGTCCACCTTTCTCTCAATTCCCAAAGCTGTGGAGTTCCAATCAAGCAGCAAGTTCCAAAGCTGATCCCTCCCACTTCCAACAAGGAGGCAGAGTGACCTTTCTTCTAAGGAGCCCCAATTCCTATTCATGCACCAGCTTCTTGGGTTGCCACTTGAGTCTTCCTCTAAAACCTCTGTGTGTGAGTCACTTCCTTTCTCCCTCCCTACAGGGGCTCCCGGTCCCTGACACATCAAATCCAAGACCTCTGTCTGGCTTTCAAAGCGCCTATACTGTGACCTCATTTGAACTATCAAGCCATATGGTCCCCACAAACCCCCATGATCCTTCAATGACTAACCTCCTCCAGCCAAGAGCATCTGTATGCCCACCCTGCGTCTACTCCCCTGTGCTCACTTATTTCTGCACCCTCTACTGCCCTGATTCTCCCACCTTAGCTACATCATCTCCACAACTCACAGGGTGCAGCTTTGCATGCACTCCTGTGAGAAGCTGCCTTGACTATCCCAGCCAACACTGCAGCTTTCTGAAACCACTCACATAACTTACAGGGTCTGTGAGTGGGGACTAAGCAAATGACCCATTCCCAAACTGTTATCTGAGTATATCTTTCCTCCTCAAGAGGAGAAACCACCTCTCCTACTTGGATTTATCCTTAACTAGTGTCTAATCCCAAGCTGGGTTTGATGTGCTGGTTCATTTGAATGGACTCACCTGTAATTGTGTAAAGGGCAGTGATTGCCAATAAGAGAAAGATGGCCAAATACAGATTCAGGCCTAAGGCCAGATTGATGAATATGGCCCCCGAGAAGATGTCTGCCTGGAAGGAGAGGAGAGGCGAAGTTAGGAGGGACAGAGGTCAACTGCTTACAGGGTCTATGGTCTCTCTATTCTTGATTTTCCAAGCAAGCTTTATTCAAGATGATAATAGGTATTCCATGAGAAAAATAATTCCATGGTCAAAAAGGTCTGTAAAATGTTAAACAGAGTTAAGGCAGTTTCTTTGCCACAGAACTTTTCTGACCCTTTAACATACATCATGTATGGTCATCCCCAGCAGGGGAACATGGTACGTGACACCTCACAAACTCATTGAACTATGGAATCCTTTTTGTCAAGGAACAACTATTAACACTTAGAGGTTCCTTGCAAGTGAACTGTAGACTGTTGCGCTGAGCTATTGTCCATCTTTTGCACCTCAGTGTACAAAGGTTTATAGGAACTCATTCCCAAAAGCAAATCTGAGTGCTGGAGAGTCCATGAGTGGGAAACCCACCCCCACCCAGGAGTGGAGAGAAACTTAGCAAGGTCATACTTTTATCTCCCCAACCCAGATGCAGTCCATCTTGACTCAAACACAACCAGAACGTCACCAAGCACCTCTTACAGAGCAGGCTTGGTACTTGCTGGTTTTATTTAGGTTACTTCATGTAATTTTTGAGAGAACTGCTCCCTCTTCACTCCTGAATTCTTCATGCAATTCTTCCACCTTCACCCTTTCTCCTCCTTCCTGTCACTTTCAGCTGTCTCCTAATGAACCTTCTACCTGGCTGGATGGTGCAGTTGTTCATATAAACCAGCAGAGAGCACTAGGGTCACCCCAAATACAGGTTCATGTCATCTCCAAAACAGTATCAGGGAGGGTAGTATTAAGGGATGATCATGGTGAGTCTTTTGTTTTCAAATCTCCAGGTGTGGGAGAAACTGGACTTCCTTTAGATGGAATGAAAGCAGGAGCTATCTCACTGCACAAACCCTAACATTTCACAGCATGCAAATGGCACCAGGCAGCGCCTTGGGGATGGGCCAGCAGGGTTGGACTCTTATTTCTCACATCTCCTCTTACATCTTTCATCTCCTCTCCAGTCTCATTTCCCAGTCCCCATCCCATTGCTGATCCTGAGGGCCCTCCAGTGTTTAAGGTTCTCCACCATACTTGCCTGCCCCTCCTCTGAGAATCTCTTACTCCCTCCCTCCGTTAGTTAGCAAAGAGTACATCTAATACCAAATCCATGCTTCTAAGCTAACATGTGAGCCCCAGAGGGTGAGTGAGTCGACCCCCTCCCCCAAGACAGGACTTTTGTGGACCAGATACCTTAGCTCCCCTCTGCCCAGATCTCCCCTGAAGATTCCCTTGCCTAGGGGACCCAGTGTCACCATCTTTCTTGGTGAAGGAGAGGAGGTAGAGCCAGGAGGTGGGAGGAGAGACGGTGAGTTAGAAATAAACTCCTCTCCCTGGGGCTGGCAGTCAGAAGAACCAGCATTTTAGGCCCAGTGCCACCATTCTAGGCCTGTGAGCCTTTGGGCAAAACATTTCCCCTCTCTAATTCTCAGTGTCCTCATCTTTATATAGGAAGTTCTGGCTCCAGAGGTTTGTGATTCTCAGTGGTTGGAAGTGGGAAAGGCCTGCAGTGAGGAAAGAATTCTCCTCCTGGCTCCTGGACCACTTCCATTCTGCCTTTCCCTCTGCAGTGTCCCAAGAAGAAGAAGGGGCCCCTGCTGCACATAAGTCTTACCAAAGGTTAAATGGCCACTTCTTCCTGTCTCTGCACACTGGGCCACTTGAAATCATAATCAATATTTATAATGCTGGTCCCTCTCCTCTCATGCCTCTATACAGTCACATAAAGTTATCTAAATTCAAGGGGCCCCATTCACTGATTGCAGTAAAATTCTGTTAAATGCACACACTTTAATTTGGTGGATTAGCTAATAAGTATAAATAAGCTAGGAAACAATTACAAAGCTGATACTGCCTTTAAAATGCCCTTGGTTCATTTATTTTCCAGCATAGTTAATTTTTAATGCTTTATGACAACACACCATAGTAGACTATGATATCTTCATTAATATGTGCCTTGCTGTCATTAGTCACAAATAAGTAACACATAAGTTCTAAGATAATGCTATAAACGACCTCTATAAAGACTTCTGAAATGTATTGGACTAACAGAAATCTTGTTTTTATGATATTCTATTTTTTTCTAACAGTACAGATAAAGAATTCTGAGGAAACCTCCCTGGTGAACTGAAGAAACCGAGGACAAATTCTTCCTCATATGTGTCATTCTAACTTCAGAGATGAATTCTGCCCTGGGCATGCCAAAGGCCAGCCTGGAAATTCCTTACCCAACCTTACGTAGGTGACTCCAGCTGAGAAAACCCACTCTAGTCTGGGTGCTCTGACAGTAGTGTTTATTTCTTCCAGTGGGTTTATTAGCTGCCAAATGAATCCACTAGGGTTGTTTTGCTTTTTTTTCTTCATGTTCAGAGACTTTTACAGTTTACCAAAGACTTTCAAGTGCATGCATTATTTTGATCCTCAAAACACCAAAAAGTAAGGGACCTCCTTTCTGGAATATTTTCTGCAGAGAACAAGGGTTTTGGTTTGTTTTGGTTTGGTTTTTTTTTAACAACAAAAAAAGTGTATAAGTTACTTTTAAAATAAGAACTCAAATAAAATAATGTATGTGTTGGGGATTAAAAATAAACAACAGGGGCTGGGCACAGTGGCTCATGCCTATAATCCCAGCACTTTGGGAGGCAGAGGCAGGTGGATCACTTGAGTTCAGGAGTTTGAGACCAGCTTGGCCAACATGGTGAAACCCCATCTCCAAGAAAAATACAAAAATTAGCCAGGTGTGGTGGTGCACGCCTGTAGTCCCAGCTAATTGGGAGGCCAAGGCAATAGAATTCCTTGAACCTAGGAGGCAGAGGTTGCAGTGAGCCAAGATTATGCCACTACACTCCAGCTGGGGTGACAGAGCAAGACTCTGTCTCAAAAACAAAAAAAACTTTTTTTAAACCATTGAAGTTATACATTGAAAAGTAAAAGTAGCCCAAAAGTGACCACCGTCAAGAGACTTTTGTCCACCAGAGGATTTTTAAATGGCTTTCTAAAAATTATATGTCAACAGTTATGTTCTACAGCCCCTAAAAATAATAATTATAAAAATGGAAACTGGAACAATGTTTACATTTGATGGTAGGGGTGAGGAGAAGACAACAAAATGGTGTGCATATTCTAATTGCAACTTTGTGAAAGAATACACACAATTTGAGCAAGGCCAAAATATGAAAATATTTGTAATGGAGGTTATGGGTGCATCTCCCACCCCAAGATTTTTAAATGCCAATGTTACATTTTTCCTACAGTTTCAAAAGTGCAGGGATCAGAAATTTTAAAACACAATATATTGTTTATGGATATATGGGTACCCATACATATGTGGTAAAAATATCAAAACATAGACTAGAAGAATTCATACCAAGTTCAAGATAGCATTTTCCTCTTAGGAAGAAGGAGAATGGGACCAAGAAAGGGTGTAACTAGATCTTCAGCTATATCTGCAATGTTTTATTGCTTTTCTACAAATAATAAATGGTTAAGATCTATAAAATCTGAGTGGTAGATATAAGAGTGTTTGCTTTTTCTTTCTGCATTGCTACATGTTTTAAGTATTTCATTAAATTTTTCACTTATAAAAATAGGGGACTGTATAGGGATTTACAGCACCAACTTGGATATAAAAGAACTGTCCTATAATCCTATGAGACCATTTGTTTCACAGCTCATCCCAGATTGCTCTTTCCCTAAACTACTGTTAGCTCTTAAAAGACAGTCAGAGGGAAGGAGTGAGGGAGGGATGGAAGGAAGGAAAAGAAGAAAAAGAAAGGGAAGAGAGAGAAAGAAAGGAAGAAAGAAGGGAGGGAAGGAAGAAGAGGAAAGGAAGGGAAAGGAAACAAGAGAAGGAAGTGAGAGGGAGGGAGGGAGGGAAGGAAGAAAAGAAAGGGAAGGGAACAGAGGGAGAGAGAGAAAGGAGGAAAGGAGGGAAGGAAGGAAGACAGGAAAGAAGGAAAGAAGGAGAGAAGGAGGGAGGGAGAGAGGGAAGGACAGGAAAAGGGAGAAAGGGAGGGAGAGAGAGGGAAAGGGAGGCAGAAGGGAAAGAAGAAAATCTCTGTAATGTTACTAAGCAAAACCAACTTGAAGTGAAATTTAAAATTATGGTCTTCTAGGTCAGGCATTGGCAAACTTTTTCTGTAAAGGGTCCAGGAGTAAATATTTTATGCTTTGCATTGACTGTCTCTGTCACACTCTGCCATTAAAGCATAAAAGCAGCCACAGATAACACAAACAATGAGTTTGGCTGTGCTCCAGTAAAACTTTACTTACAAAAACAGATCATGTGTTGGATTTAGCCCAGGGGTATTTTTCCTATCACTTTGAAAATTGGGCTGAACAATGTGCAAGGGACTTGTGGGGAATAAAAATACAGACCCCAGTTGGAAAACATCTGCAAGTAACTGCGTCTCTGATTGGGAGTTTTGGGCATGTCGCTTTGCCTTGGCTCTCCTGTTTTGAGATTCTGTGATTTTATGTGTTTGCTGCCCATTCTAATCTTAACCAAGATATATCAGAGCACTCGATAAATCCTGCCTAGCCTTGAGTTTTCAGAGGGAGAAGCCCTATTACTCAAATTTCTCTTTCCACTTGTAAAAGTGAGTGGCACCAGGATTAAGCATTCAAATCTTAAGCAAAAGCAAAAGCTCTTCTTTCCACCCAAGGATCCAAAATGGACAGCAGAATTGCTGTGAACATTTATTATAGGTGTGATCTGTGATAACAGCCCCAGGAAACACAAACGGGAAAATGAACATTCAGTCATCACATGTAAGTCATAAAATCTGAGGGCTTTTTTTTTTTTTTTTTTTTTTTGAGACGGAGTTTTGCTCTTGTTAACCAGGCTGGAGTGCAATGGCGCGATCTCGGCTCACCGCAATCTCCGCCTCTTGGGTTCAGGCAATTCTCCTGCCTCAGCCTCCTGAGTAGCTGGGATTACAGGCACGTGCCACCATGCCCAGCTAATTTTTTGTATTTTTAGTAGAGATGGGGTTTCACCATGTTGACCAGGATGGTCTCGACCTCTTGACTTTGTGATCCATCTGCCTCGGCCTCCCAAAGTGCTGGAATTACAGGCGTGAGCCACCGCGCCCGGCCCAAATCTGAGGCTTTATCTCCAGGAGTTGTGCACATTTGTGTAAGATGTACAATGCCAGGAGATTTTACAGAATGGAATGCTCCTCAGAGCATGATAGGGCAGGTGCCCTAGGGAGCCAATAAAATTCAGGAGCTCATGGAAGGACAATCAGTTCTGAGTCTTGGAGCCCAAAAGTATGAAACTAAAAGATGGTAGCTGTAGCCAAGGCTCCACATCACAGCTGCCCAACGGCCTAGGCCACATCTGTGCCCTGTACCTGCAATGCCCTGTATTTTCTCCTCTCCCCCATCAATTACACCTCCACTGGATCCCTACATTCTCCCTAAGCCTTCCTGGCAGGTCCCTGGTGGTTCACTCTCTGGACAGGAATCTCACACCATCCCTCCTCTCTTGTCACCCATCACAGACCGTCCATGCCCTCCCACACACACATACAACTGATGAATCTTGGTTTGCATGCAATATAAATGCCTTATCACTGTACTTTGTTTATGGACAGTTATTTTCTTTTGTCCATGAACCCGGCATGCCTATGTGTCTTGATGTGAGCTTCTAGCAGGTACAGTTTATATCGGTGTAATACTTTTTAAAACTTCATGCTCTATGACCCACAATGAACCTAAAACCAGCCAATTTTACAAAGACAAAGCCTTGCCTGTCTGCATCCTTCCCTACCCTACCCTCTGCCCAGATGTTCCTCCTTCAGATCCTTCATACACTCAGTGTGCAGCTGATGTTCTCTCCTCACAGTCCTCTCAAATTCCACTCATGGCAACTTAATTATATTGTGAGGTTCATTTAACTGCCTCTCTTCATTTTTCCAAGGGTCTTCAATTCTAACCTACTCTGTACTGGGAGAAGGAAAGACTCAGAAGCCAGGGGTCATATAATATCAAAAGGTTTAGATTCGGTGTCAGGAAATCTGCTTCTCATCCCAGTTCTGCTCCTGTTTAACCCCTCAAAGTCCCTTCCCCTCTCTGGACCTCAGTTTCCCAGCTCTAAAATGAAAGCACAGGATATAATATCAGATGATCTAACCCAGGCATCCCCAAACTTTTTACACAGGGGGCCAGTTCACTGTCCCTCAGACCGTTGGAGGGCCGCCACATACTGTGCTCCTCTCACTGACCACCAATGAAAGAGGTGCCCCTTCCTGAAGTGCGGTGGGGGGCCAGATAAATGGCCTCAGGCGGCCGCATGCAGCCCACGGGCCGTAGTTTGGGGACGCCTGATCTAACCTATCCCTCATTCTATGTCTTCATCCCATCCAAGCACAATGCAGAACTGTGAGAACAGACTTTGGCACTGGAGAGACCCTGGCCCCAGTCTTGGCTTTGCCTCATACTAGCTGTGTAATTTGGGGGCAATTACCTGACTTCTCTGAGACTCAGTTTTCTCTCCCACAAAATGAAAAATAAAAATCCCAGCCAGATGTCTTGACTCACACCTGTAATCCCAGCACTTTGGGAGGTCAAGGCAAGAGGATCACTTGAGGTGAGGAGTTCAAAACCAGCCTTGGTAACATAGTGAGACCCTATCTCTTAAAAAAAAAAATAGCTGGGTATGGTGGCACATGGATGTAGTCTCAGCTACTCAGGAGGCTGAGGTAGGATGACATCTTGAGCCCATGAGTTTAAGGTTGCATTGACCCATGATCATGCCACTGCACTCCAGCCTGTGCAGCAGAGCAATACCCTATCTCAATAAACAAACAAATTATAGAAATCCCTATCCATGCTGCACTCTTCTGAGAACTGGAGAGGTGTTAGTAAAACCTCTATTGGAGACTAAATGAAGAGACTGGCACTAAATAGAGGGCAGCTATCAAACTTCTTATGTGTTTGTCAAGAGATCCCTGGTCTTGGGCAATGGATGGAGTAAGTATAATGTTGGTCATGGTGTCCACTAATGTCATGATTCAGCTTCCTTCACTTTCTTCTCCACTCTTTCAGTGTTAGTTGTTAATTATAAGATAAAAAGCCTGGGCTTTTCAGTCTTATTTGATTAGAGACCAGTGTGCAGAGCCTGGACTGGGAAATGCTGGGAAGGCTGGAGAAATCAGGCTTCAGCTTCCTGAGGGAGGGCAGTGCATCTATCTAAGAAGAGAAAAGGGAATGTGAGCAAGAGAGTGAACCCCAAAAATCACACAGAGAGGGAGCAGCCCACAGCAGATACAATTCAAAAGCAAAATTTAGAAACAGCAACCTCCTGGGGGATGGGCTCCATCCAGCTCTGAGCTGAAAGAGGCTGTCCCTCAGCTCCTTGGGGGCTCCCAAGTCCAAGGAGGTTTAATCAGTAACTTGAAAAATAGGTGAGGTGATAGAGAAGCCAGAGAGAGAGGTTGGGCACCTAATTTATTTATATGACCACCCCTGCCACCCCTGCACCAGCTCCAAGGACAAAGAGTGCTCTCACCATGGCAACTGCAGTCCACAGACTTTCACCTGCTTGAACTGTGGACTTGGAGAACACTTTCCTGGGAGAAGAGGAGGCCCAGCACCCTTCTCTACGTGCACAGTAGACAGCTACCATCCTCTTGCTCATTGCAGTATGACCTCCTCACCCTCCTGATCACATTCCCTTTTATCTTCTTAGATAGATGCACTGCCCTCCCTCAGGAAGCCAAAGGCTGATTTCTCTATCCCTCCCAGCATTTCCTAGTCCAGACTCTGCACACTGGTCTCTAATCAAATAAAATGGGAAAGCCCAGGCTTTTCATCTTACAATTAAAAACCAACCCTGAAGGAGAGGAGGAGGAAGTAAAGGAAGCTGAATCATGACATTAGTGGACAGAAGAAACCACAAAGGAATAGGTCAAGGGCAGAAGCAGTGTGAGTCAGGAAGCTGCACAAGGAGGCAGCAATATTCCTAGGTGTTGGCCCAACTCCAAGACAAAACCTTAACAGCATTATCAGTGAGAGCATGTTTTCACCAAGTTGAGTAAAACTTATGTGCAAGACCATTCATGGGAAAACAATTATTTCTGCAAAAAATACTGCTGGAAGAACTGGATAGCCACATGTGAAAGAATGAAGTTAGACCCATACTTCATACTATATACAAAAATTAACTCCCAATGGATCAAAGCCCTAAATATAAGCACTAAAACCATAAAACAGAGAAGACAAGGGGGTATATTTTCATGACCTTGGATTTGGCAATGGATCATTAGAAATCACACCAAAAGCATAAGCAACAAGAAATAAAATAGATAACTGAACTTCACCAAGATTTAAAACCTTTGTGCATCAGAGGACATTATCAAGAAAGTAAAAAAACAACCTACAGGATGGGAAAAAAAAATTTGCAAGTCAGATATCTTATAAGGGTCTAGCATACAGAATATATAAAGAAATTTTACAACTGAACAACAAATAGACATATAACCCAATTAAAAATATATATATTTGTTCATGTAGGCCAGGACAGAAAGGTAATAACAAAAAAAGGAAAAAATAACAGTAGTAGGCTGAAGACCTATATATGTATATTTCCTTTAAAGAAAGAACCAAATGCAATGTGATCTAGACTTTGTTCAGATCCTGATTCAAACTAACTGTAAGAAAACATTTTCGAGATTATTAGGAAAACCTTGATATGGGCCAGGTGTTAAACAACCTAAATTAAAAAGTTACCATAGATTTTGTAACATATGATAATAGCACAATGGTTATGTTTTTTAAAACATTCTAAAGAATTTACAGTGAAATCACATGGTATCTGAAATTTGATTTAAAATGCTGCTGAGCACTATTCACAGTAGTAAAGACATGAAATCAACCTAAATGCCCATCATCAGGACACTGAATAAAGAAAATGTGGCACATATGCACCATGAAATACTATGCAGCCATAAAAAAGAATGAGATCACATCCTTTGCAGCAACATGGATGAAGTTGGAGGTCATTATCCTAACTGAATTAATGCAGGAATAGAAAACCAAATACTGCATGTTCTCACTTATAAGTGAGACCTAAACACTGAGTACACATGGACACAAAGAAGGAAACAATAGACACTGGGGCCTACTTGAGGGTGGAGGATGGGAGAAGGGTGAGGAACAAAAAAACTACCTATTAGGTATTATGCTTATTACCTCGGTGACAAAATAATCTGTAGATCAAACTCCTTTGACATGCAACTTAACCATATAACAAACCTGTGCATGTACTCCTGATCCTAAAAGTTGGAAAGAAAAAAATAAAATAAAATACTGCTGGGAAAAAAATTGAAAGAGGATAGATGAACCAAAAATGGCAAAATGTTGTTAACTGTTAAAACTAAGTGATTAGTGTTAGGTCCATGAGTGCTTGTTATCCTGTTCTATCTTTGTTTATGTATGTTTGAAATGTTCCATAATAAAAAAAAAATACAAATGTTATTTAATGTTGCTGTTGTTTCAACTTTAAGTAATCAGGAAAACAGAAACACTAGCAACTGTATTTTCAGAACCTTACCTAGCTAGAATAGATGGCTCAATTCAGATCCAACCCAACTCAGACCTCAGCCAGGGCAGATCTTTTGCAAGACACTGAGATTGGGCCAATCTTGCCTTTGGTGCTGGTTAGGGCAGAACAACAAGAGGAAGAAAAACTGACCATATGCAATGAGACAGCCCTTTTGAAAGAGCAATGAGCTCTTTGCAACTGCTGGCTAACGGGAAAAGCTGGAGTCACTCCCTATATGATCTCAGAAAACACCGCCTCTCTCTCTGCCCTGCTGCAACCCAGAGAGCTTCTTGCAGAAAGTGCTCTCAATTAACCATGTTCATTTTCATTATATCTTTATTTACTTAGTTAGAGACAGGATCTCACTATGTCACCCAGGCTGGAGTGCAATGGTGCAATCATAGCTCACAACCTTCATTTCCTGGGATCAAGCGATCCTCCCACCTCAGCCTCCTAACTGCAACAACAGGTGCGCACCACCAAGCCTGGCTAATTTTTTTTTTTTTTTTTTTTAGATGCAGGGTCTCACCACGTTGCCCAGGCTGATCTTAAACTCCTGGCCTCACGCAATTCTCATGCCTCAGCCTCCCAAAGTGCTGGGATTACAGGTATGAGCCACTGCACTCGGCTTCATTACCATTATTTCTTACATTTCAAGAACACTTTGTGTTTTCAAATAAAGCTCACCAACACCCCATGATCTAGGCAAGGCAGGAATTATTATCCCCATCTTACTCATAAAGTAGCTAAGCTCTAAAGAGCTATGCCATTTGCCCCAGGTCACCTGCTAGTGGGCAGGGGAACAGACTAGGAGCCCAGCTACTCCAATTATTCTCCAAGGTAGTTTTCTTACCAAAGTCCTATTTTCTTTCTTTTATTCCTTATCATTCACCCTTTTTTTCTTTTTCTTTTTATACCATTGCTTTGACGTTTATCAGACTGACAGTCACCTTGGGAACAAAAAAATGCATAGTAAAACCTACAAGCAAACTTTTCTCATCCCACCATCTTTTGGGCCATCAGGGAGATATCTCAGAATGTTAGTGGTTTCCTAGTTGTTTTGTGTTTTTTTGTTATTGCTTTGTTTTGTTTTTTTTGTTTTTTTTTTTTTTACAATAAAGAGAAATTGACTTGAACACTTTCAAGGAAGAAAAGTGAAGTAAAGAAGGAACACAGGCTGGGCGCAGTGGCTCATGCCTATAATCCCAACACTTTAGGTGGCTGAGGCAGAAGCATTGCTTGAGTTCAGGAGTTCGAGACCAGCCTGGGCAACATAGTGAGGCCCTGTCTCTACAAAAGACTTTTTAATTAGCTGGGCATGGTGGCACACACCTGTAGCCCCAGCTACTCAAGAGGCTGAGGTGGAAGGATCGCTTGAAGTTAGGAGGTATAGGTGGCACTAAGCTATGATCATGCCATGCTCTCCAGTCTGGTAGTCTGGGTAATACAGCAGGACCCTATCTCAAAAAAAGGAAGAAGAAGGAAGAAGAAGGAAGAACAAGAAGGAAGAAAGAAGGATGGGGAGGGAGGAAGAGAAGGGAGGAAGGGGAAGGGGAGGAGGAAAAAGGAGAGGGGAAGGAGAAGGAGAATGAGGGGGACGGGGAGGAGGAGAAGGAGAATGAGGGGGACAGGGAGGAGGAGGAGAAGGAGAATGAGGGGGACAGGGAGGAGGAGGAGAAGGAGAATGTTTGCCCACTTTCAAAGGTACCCCAGTGGCCCGCCAATCCTTGAAAAATCTCAGCTCTGCAAAGAGGGCTTACAGCTCCAGGTTGGCAAGGACAGCAGGCTAAATGGTATAGAGGCAGCCCCAGTGGTTAGGTTCAGAGAGAGTAAAAATCCACCAGGGGGTTAGCAATTAAAGGCCCAGAGAGCTGATTCCAAGAAGAAAGCAGGAGCCTCATGCAGGGAAAAGGACAGTGAACTGAGAATCAGAGACCTGGGTTCTACTTCTGATTCAGGAAGAGTTCATTCCAACTCCAGGGTTTTTATTTCTCTGTCCATAAAAGAAGGCAGAATCTCAGCAGTGCCTTCCAGAGTTGGCACTGGCTGCTTGTGTTTAAATGCATCAGAAACGTCACACAGAGTCAGATTTTACCCCGGCAGGGCACAAAGGCCCATGTCTGCCTTTAAGGTTGGGGCCAACCCTTAGATATCTCTAACCACTCCCTTTTTTAAATTGACAAGTAAAAATTGTATATATTTATCATGTACTACATGGTATTTTAAAATATGTATACATTATGGAAAGGTTCAGTTGAGCTAATTAACATATACATTACCTCAAACAAATACTTACCTTTTTTGTAGTGAAAATACTTTAAAATCTTATTTTTTTTAAGAGGCAGGGTCTCACTACATTGCCCAGGGTAGCCTCAAACTCCTGGGGCTCCCATCTCAGCCTCGAGTAGCCAGGACTACAGGCACACACTACCACGCTAGCTAAAATCTTTCTCAGCAATTTTCAAAACACGTTGTTATTAGCTGTAGTTATCATGTTGTACAATAGATCTCTTGAACTTATTCCTCCTATCTAACTGAAATTTTGTATCCTTTGACCAACATCTCCCCATCTCCAACTCTCTACACCCCACCCCTAGACCATGATAACCACTATTCTCTCTGCTTCTGAGTTCAACTTCTTTAGATTCCACATACAAGGAAAATCACACTGCGTATGTCTTTCTGAGCCTGGCTTATTTCGCTTAAATAATGTCCTCCAGGTTTATCCATGTTGTGAACATGGACAGCATGTTCACAACAAATGACATCATTTCCTTGTGTATGGTGTTCCATTGTGTATATATACCACATATTCTTTATTCATTCATCCATTAATGGACACTTATGTTGATCCACATCTTGGCTATTGGGAATAGTACTGCAATGGACATGGGAGTGCAGATACCCCTTCGACATGTTAATGTCAATTCCTTTGGACACACACCCATTAGTGAGACTGATGGATCATAGAGAGTTGTATCCCTAACTCCTTTTTAACCTTCTATTAAGAACTGCTTTACCTGTTTGTTTTTTAAACCTGTTTGTTTTCAACCTGCACCACAGTGAACAAATTTCCATTGAACTCTATTGGCTCCTTGATGTATAAAATAGGACTTTACCCCAAGGCACAAAAACGCTTAAGGGGCCAATAGAAACTTACAGAGCCGCTCTTGGTGGGCAGCATGTGATAAGAGATGAGAGTGGCAGCTTCTGAGATAGCCAGTGCCCAGCCCCCAAGGCAGTGGACTCACCGAGATCTTGGTAAAAATGTAGAGCAGGAGGGACAGAACGGAAAGGTAGACCTGGATCCGCTGGCCTCCAAACCGCTTCCGCAGGTACTCTGGCATCGTCACCACCTGCATGGGATGCAAGGGAGGTCACTGCCAGCCACAGTGACCAGAGGGCCCAGAGCAGACAGAACAGTGGAGTCCATCCTAGTGTCAGAGCCACAGAAGTGTGTCAAGGATTCATAACCTTTGTTGGCCAGAGAGGTCTGTGAAGTGGCCAGATGGTCCCTGACCTCCAGCCATTTGCTCATTTTAATCCCATATGCCCTACCACTGTAGGAGTAGCTAGGTGTTATCCCAGCCCAGTAATTGCTAAGGAGCCAGACCCTTGCTCTGGAGGAGGAGTATATATATATATATACTCTTTGTGGTAAAAACACTGAAAAATCTTTTTTTTTTAAGAGGCAGGGTCTCACTATATTGCCCGAAGTAATATATATATACACACATAATATATAAAAATATAATGGTATATATATATACATTCCATATATACTGGAGTTATATGTAACTACAGTTGTATTAGGTATTATAAGTAATCTAGAGATGATTTAAAGCAGTGGTCCCTAATCTTTTTGGCACCAGGGACTGACCAATTTTGTGGAAGACAATTTTTCTATGAAAAATTGGGATAAGGGGATGGTTTGGGGATGATTCAAGCACATTATATTTATCATTATATTATCCTAAAGAGCATGTAACCTAAATCCCTGCATGTGCAGTTTACATAGGGTTCTCACTCCTATGAGAATCTAAAGCCGTCGTTTACCGGACAGGAGGCAGAGCTCAGGCAGTAATGCTCTCTTGCTCCGTTGCTCACCTCCTGCTGTGAGGCCCTGTTCCTAACAGGCCACGGACCAGACCGCTACCAATCCACAGCCTAGTGGTTGAGAACCCCTGCCCTAGAGGATACAGTCATAAGCCTGGACTGGAAAGAACCATCAGACCCAGGCCCCGCTGATCTGTTTAATGCCACTGCAGACAGTGAGGAATTTTATAGCCTGGGAGTGAAAGCCAATCCACAGATTTTTCTGCCATTTATTCCATAATGTCTCCTCTGCCCTCTAGGAAGACCAAGCTCACAGATACATTTCCCAGTAGGAAATGAAGTAACAGAGCAGATACTTACCCCAGCCTTAATATAGATGGGGACAAACAGCCAGCCTAGCACAACCACCAAAACCAGGGCCTGAAATAAAAATAAAAGGTAGACGAAAACTAGGAGGAATCTTAGCCCATCCCTGCCACTTGAAGGGCCCCTCAGCTGCTGCAGAAAAATTACCCAGCAAGTTCCCCCCTAAGGAGCCATCTCTAGATGGGAGGAAGCCTTTGCTGCCTGACTGACCCATGGAAATAGCAGCTGGGAAACAGCAGAGGGGAGCCCAGGAGGCTGTTCATCAGCATCATAGCCCTAGGCCCTAGCTAGAGTACTGGGTTCTCCTTCACTCTTCCCTGGTTTACACAGAATAAAATACCATTTAGAGAGCTTTAATAATAATAATAATAGTAATAATAAATAATTACATTTATTATTACTACCACTATTCTTAGTAGAGGCCAGGAGTTCAAGAGCAGCCTGGACAATATAGTGAGGTCCTGCTTCTACAAAAAATTTAAAAATTAGCTAGGTATGGTGGCACATGCCTGTAGTCCCAGCTACTTGGGAAAGTGAGATGGGAGCATCACCTGAGCCCAGGAGTTTGAGGCTTCTGCAGGCTATGATTGCACCACTGCACTCCAGCCTGGGCAATGCTGCAAGACCCTGTCCCTAAAAATAAAATAATAATAACAATAACGACGATGATGGAAATCTGGTGGTAAGCATTTTCAAACCTCGAATATGGCTAGAAGGACCCTGGCTTTTTAACATGACAGGAAAACAGAAAAAAATACTATTGCTGTCATACCAGTGGTTTTCTCATGCTACTCTGGTGGAAGGGGAGCAGGACCCTGAGGCTCCTGAAGACATGTCTCTCCTCTGTCTGCACCCTGGGGTAACCCTGAACAGTTCGCTAATACCTTCAGCTCCTCTGAGCATAGACTGAAATGGATGACTGCTAAGGCTCCTTCTGGCCCCAGTGCGCCCTGACTGCAGCATTACTCACGTTCCATTCAAAGCCTCCAGTAGCAATGCCTGCAGCTGCTCCTGTCCCGGCCAGCCCCACAAAGTGGCCACTTCCAATGTTACTAGCGAAGAGGGAGGCTCCAATCTGGAAATACAAAGAGAAAGTCAGGTGAGGGCTCTGTGCTCCACCAGGACACTCAGGGTGGGCCAAAGAGAGAAGAGACATGTCAGCCAAGAGAAGGACAAGAAAGAGCAGAGGTAGGCTGGGAGCACAACTGTGCTGGAGTCATCAGGGACAGCAGGTTCAGAAGCCAGATGTGGAAACTTGGAAACTGGTAAAGAAGAAAAGGAGAGGATTGGGGAAGGAGCAGTGGGATGTATTCCAAAACTAGATCATCTGTGAGTCTTTTGTGAGCCCCATGTTCAATCCTGAAGAAGATATAAGAAGTCACACAGCCACTGAGCCCCACTAAAAATCTCCTTCAAGGCTGTGTGCCTAGGGGCAAGAGCCCTTTATCTCCATATCCTCTAGCATGCCTGGTGGTTTAAGGCCTTGCCAAATACAGGCTCTCAGTAATCACTGATAATTTTCTTGAAATAAATCATTTCAAAGGAAGCCTCTGGACCTTAGTCACCTGGTCAAATAAGGAGGGCCATGAAGCTGATGATTTGCAAGTGATTCCTAGCTATTAAATTATATAATTCCATGGACTCCCAAGTAACAAGAAATTATACAAATAATAATAATTCTCTAAATCATATAGTATTGATATTTTTTCAGAGGTTCTAGGGACCACGCAGACACACGCACAAAACACTGCATTTTTCAAGGATGCACGCATGTCTTAAATACACAGATTCGAAGACAGATTGGAAGCACATATATCAAATACCCAAGAGTGGAATACTGGAGGGGAAAGAAGAATGGGGCTGTGAGTGGGAGACAAAAAAAGAAAATATCAGGTAAAACAAGAGAGGGTTCTTGTACTGACCAATCATAATACTGTGTCAGCAACTCCATAGCATTTGAGGTCAAAAAGAACTCCAGAAAGTTCTGAAGTCCTTCTATGTCCAAGAGGAGAAGGTATAGCAGCATTTGATAAGAACCAAACAAGTGAAATTATTCCCATTCTTTCTAAGCAGAGAGGGAGAGGTTAGTAGTTATTTATCTAATGTTCCAAAGATGGTCCAAACCTGGAACAAAATGCTTACTTCCCAAAAGACAGATGATGCCAAGAAACCGTTCTAACTATACCAGCCCCTATACCCAGTAGAAGCAGCTTAGTGCCAAATATTAAGTCAGGGGAGAGAAAGATTTCTGAATGCCTAGCCAGAAGAAGGTCTCAGAATGACAATGAGGAGACAGTGGTTGGTGCAGGTGCATTCATTTGCTCAACAAATATTAACTTAGCAACTACTACACATGTCAAGCACTAATAACAGCTGTGAAATATACAGACAAAATCCCTACTCTCAAGAAGCTTATATTCAGACACAGTAAACATAAATAAATAAACAACAAAAACAATGATCAGAGAGTGGTAAGCGCTACGACGAGAATAGAGGGTGTGATGGAGTGATTAGATTGAAGAGTCTGAGAATATCACTTTGTGTACTTTCTCTAATATTAAAGAATTATTATTATAATTCAGATCTTTAAGCTGAGATCTGAATGACAAAAAGTTAATCATTCAGAGACCACAGAAAAAGCATTCCAACTAAGCAAAGACACCCCCTCCCCCTGACACTCCACAAGTGGGAAATGTATGCATGTTGAGAAGCAAAAACAAGGTTGATATATAATAATGATTTGTGATCTTAATATTTTTAAACAGAGTCATTTACGCTGGGTGCAGTGGCTCATGCTTCTAATCCCAGTAGTTTAGGAGGCTGAAGTAGGAGGATTGCTTGAGACCAGGAGTTGGAGACCAGCCTGGGCAGCATGGTGAGACTCTGCCGCTACAAAAAAATTTAAAAACTCAGCTGGGCATGGTAGTGCATGCCTGTAGTACTAGCTACTCAGGAGGCTGAGGAGGGAGAATCAATTGAGCCCAGGACTTGGAGGCTTCAGTGAGCTATGATTGTATCACTGCGCTCCAGCTGGAGTGACAGAGTGAGACCCTGACTCAAAAAAAAAAAAAAGTGAGTTTTATTCTAAGGGAGATGGGATACCACTGGAGGGTTTTAAGCAGGAGAAGGACAGGATCTAATTTGCTTTTTTTTAATTGCTTTAAGTTGTGTGTAGAGTGGGACAAGGGAGAAAATAGAGGCTATCTCCGGCTTAGGTAAGAGAGGACAGTGACCTGGACTAGGGTGACAGGAGTTGAGACCAAGGCAAGTATAGAGATTGGGAGTATGTTTTAGAAACAAAGTTGACAGGCTCTGTTGATAGGTTAGCTGTAGAAAATGTGGGACAGAATAATCAAAGGTAACTCCTAGATTTGGTACTTGAGTAACTAGGTGGGTGCCATTCATTAAGATGCGGAAGCAAGGGGAAGGCAGGTTGTTTAGAAACATCTACCACCTTCTGCTCAAAGCTTGATGGGGATAACAGTCCTTTTTTTTTTTTTTTCTGAGACTCAGGGTGGAGTGCATTGGCACAACTTGGCTCACTGCAACCTCTACCTGTCAGGCTCAAGTGATCCTCCAGCCTCAGCCTCCCAAGTAGCTGGGACTATAGCTGTGCGCCACCACACCTGACCGATTTTTGTATTTTTTGTAGAGATGGGAGTTCACCATATTGCCCAGGCTGGTCTTGAACTCCTGGGCTCAAGCAATCCATCTGCCTCAGCCTCCCAAAATGCTGGGATTACAGGTGTGAGCCACCATGCCCAGCCAAACAGTCCACTTTTAATCAAAAGTTTCCTTCTGCAAGTGGTCTACCTGCCCTGACCCACTATCTTTTCACTTACCACCTCTTGCTTGATAAATAATTAAGCCTAATGCTGTACTATTAAGTACATAATTACCAGAAATGATTAACTGCATTATATGAGTCATAAGTTCAAGAAATCCTCTCCAATATATCTCCCAAAGAGGGACATTGTACTTTAAGCAGTGTCAAGCTGTCCTGAGGTCCCTCCTCACTATCTGAAAAGAGAATGGAATGAGGCCAGGAGAACTCAGGATATCAGAATGTCCTGAGCTCAGGTTCTATTCATTTCTATTAAGGGGACCACCTTGGTCTCATTCTGGACTCCCTCTTTTTACCCCATGACCTACACTTAATCATTTACCAAAACTTTGACTCTGCCTTCACAACATTATGGGCACCCAGCTCTTTCTAGATGTCTCTTGTGCTGCCTGTCACTATCTCTCAAGAGGACCAAGTAACGGGCTGCTAGAGGATCTCTATTCTCTCCCTCCCATCAATCACCTACCCACCCACCCACATGGCCAGCTACCTCCCCAAAGCACAACTCTGATAATAACACTGACCTATTCAGAGACTCTCCTGGACACCCTAAAGCAGGCATCCCCAAACTTTTTACACAGGGGGCCAGTTCACTGTCCCTCAGACCACTGGAGGGCCGTCACATACTGTGCTCCTCTCACTGACCACCAGTGAAAAGAGGTGCCCCTTCCTAAAGTGCAGCAGGGGGCCAGATAAATGGCCTCAGGGGGCCACATGCGGCCCACGGGCCGTAGTTTGGGGACGCCTGCCCTAAAGGGCCTGTCAAGTGGTCTTTCTGACAGCTCCAGGCTTAAAAAAACAGTCTTAGGAATATAGCAATGTTTCAAGGTTACGTTTCCTCAGGTGTAAGACAGCATGAGCTATACAACTCAAGTTTGAATGCTTTCTGACCTCTTACTATCTGGGTGATCAGAACATCTGTGAGCCTCTGTCCTCTCTCATGGCAGGGTTGGTGCAGGAGTTAAATGAAATTATGAACCAGTCATGACTGACACAGCTGATTCTCAATCAATGTCCCTTCCCTCTTTTCTCCTCCCAAGAGGATAATTACTTCATCCTCAAAGACAATTAGCAAGAGCCACAGTGGACACTGTTATAGACAGAATTGTGTCCTCTCTGCAAAATTTTTATGTTAAAGCCCAAACACTCAATGTGATGGTATTTGGAGACAGGGGCTTTAGGGAGATAATAAAGTTAAATGAGGTCATAAGGGTTGGGCCCCAATCTGATAGGATTGGTGTCCTTATAAGAGAGACACCAGAAATCTCTCTCTCTCCCCCTGTACATACAGAGTAAAGAAGCCATACATGAGGACATAGGAAGAAGGCAGCTGCCTACAAGCCAGAAAGAGAGGCCTCACCTGAAGCCAACACAGAAGGCACCTTGATTTTGGACTTCTACCTTCTAGAACTATAAGAAAATAAATTTCTGTTGTTTAAGCCACCCAGTCTGTGGTATTTTGTTATGGCAACCTGAGCCAACTAAGACAGACACCATTGCTTTATGGCCTGTACTCCCCTGCCGGGTTTTTATACTGCCCCTCCTATTGCTGGAACTCACCAACAATGCATTCATTATGCCAATTTCCCAAACACTTTCTCCGTCCACTGCTCACCCACGCTCATGCCCATTTGGGAATCATGCCCCCTGCAGGGAGTGACCCGGTGCCATGAATCATCATGTCCTTCTCTATAATTTTCTCCCACATTCCTGTGAATTCAGAATTTCAGGCTTTATCTAAAATTTCCCCAACGTGACCTCACTTCTCACTAACTTCTTTCCAAACCCTCCTCACCCACTGATGGGACTCAAAAGGTCATTACAAGTATATAGATATTTTTGCTGCCATTGTGCAAGATGAACTGAGTCTGACCAAACCCAACAGGTCTGAGAGCACGGGAATTGGGAAAATAACATAATGTCACATCACAAAAAGCAGAAAGGGTATTTTTTCTTTTGACTTTAGGAAATTCATAATCACATTTTACTACCTAGATGTCCTATCCTGAAAGGTTGGTGGGAGGGGAGGTGCATGAAGAAATTAAACAATAATTAAATCTTTCAGAGTTGAATGAGTCTGTAGATGCCACAGCTTAAGTCCCTTCTGCAACACCTCCCAAGCAATGGTCAGTTTTTAATGCATACCTCTAGTGACAGAGAACTCGCTACCTTACAATGCAGCTGAATCTGTGGTGGAACATCTCTAGTTAAAAAATCATTTTCTTTATCTGAGCTGAAATCTACCCATCAGTCCTACTTCTATACTTTAGAGTAAAACAGAACAAGTCAAATCTCTCTTCCACAAGTTAGTCCTTCCAATATCTGAGGACAGGGGTGGTCTCCCTGCTTAAATTTTCCCCAGACTAACCTTCCTCTTCTCATGTGTCTGTTCCTTATTGACAATGAACTTGATTCTCATCACCCTTGTTGCTCTCTGCTGCCCTGAGCCCCATCTCTGTCCCCAAGATGAACCTCAGACCTGAATAGACTATTCCAGACATGAGCTATCCAGAATGAAGCAAGCTGCCCTTCTTGACCTCCCATAAGGTTTTAACATCATCCACTTTCTAGGATGATCCTCTTTGAAACCTGTTCACTCAGCCACAGGTTCTTGGCAGTACGGAGGACCTGGGCCAGTACCTCTAACTGCCATCATTATTAAAGAATCTGCCTCTCTGTTATTTGGAACATTCAGCAAGAACAGATTTCCTCTCATTGCAATTTAGATTCCTGAAAAGACCAATTTGGTTTGCCTTAATGAGACAGTGACTCTATCATTTAATTTTTTTTTACTTCAGTCCCTCTTGGGCTTGGCACAAATTTAGTGTTTCCCCATGTGCCTTCTCTAAAGGGAAAACTACCTAAACCAAAGACATCGGGCAAAATCATTTCTCCCTACTGACTTTTTTTTTTTTTTTTTTTTTTGATATGGAGTCTTGTTCTTTAGCCCAGGCTGGAGTGCAGTGGCATCATCTCAGCTCACTGCAACCTCTGCCTCCCGGGTTCCAGCTATTCTCCTCCCTCACCCTCCTGAGTAGCTGAGACTACAGGTGTGCACCACCATATCCAGCTAATTTCTGTATTTTTAGTAGAGACAGGGTTTTACCATCTTAGCCAGGCAGGTCTTGAACCCTTGACCTCAGGTGATCTGCCTGCCTAAGCCTCCCAAAGTGCTCAAAGTGCTGGGATTACAGGCATGAGCCACCTCTCCCAGCCCCTACTGACAATTAATGTTAGAAGTAAGAAGCTGGCAGGGATTTTATCTGTTTCTCAAATCAAAGACAGGCGTTACTCTATTTAATGATCTACCCAGACCTACTGAAATTAGAGTAATAAGCTCTTCAGGTGATTCTTATACCTAACAAAATTTGAGAAGCCTGTCCTAGAGTGTATTGAAAGCTGCTGTTTCCTCCTTAAACTTGTTTTCACTGCTCTTTGGAAGCAGGAATGCCACCTCTAACTATACAATTGGAATGCTAATATCTGGCCTGGTGTGGTGTCTCAGGCCTGCAATACCAACACTTTGGGAGGCTGAAGTGGGAAGATTACTTGATGCCAAGAGTTCAAGACCAGCCTGGGTAACAGCAAGACCTTATCTCTACAGAAAAAAAAAAAGTAAAAACTAGCTGGGCATGGTGGCATGCACCTGTAGTCCTGACTAGTAGGAAGGCTGAGGTGAGAGGATCATTTGAACCCAGGAATTCAAGATTGTGGTGAGTATGATCATGCTGCTGCACTGCAATCTAGGGGACAGAGTGAAACCCTGTCTCAAAAAAAAAGCTAAGATCTGGAGGACAAAAAGTGAAAGAGGCTCTCTCCAAAATCCCCTGCTTAACTGCCAGAGTTTTAAAGATCTGTTACCATGGAGCCTGTGCTGCCCAGTGGGTGACATTTTCATTTCAACTACATGCCAATATATAGAAGACACACTGAAAGAAGCTTTGACCAATCCACCACTGAGACCTCAGAGCTTAAGAGCTTGGTAGACTCAAGACTTTCAGGATACTCTCAGGCCACAGCAAAGTTATGAAAGCAAAGATAGCTCAATTGGAAATCCACTGAAGCCACTCAAAAGCTTGATGGGAAATCCTTCCACAAACAATTTAACTCCTCAAGAGATGGGATCGTAAGAGTTCTCAGACATGATCTCAACTACCAGAGACAACTAAGGTTGTCAGCCAGAGAGCACTTTTCTACCTCTCAGCTATGGCATGAAATTCAGAAGAGGAATTACAGGCACAGGCACTCCAGACTCTTTGCAATCCAGTCAGTCCCGCCTTCTCCAATCTCAGCAGCCCTGCCATGCCCTGCCATGTCCCCATCCACTCTAGCAAAACCACACTGGCTCAATTTCAAGATGTGCTCTGTGCTTTCCTACCTCCTGCTTTTGTTTATGACATTTTCTTTCCTCCTGGAATGCCCATTTCATCAAGTTCTGTCTACAAAAACACTTCCCTCATCTTCAAAATAAAGCCCAGTCTCACCTCTCCACTGACATCGTCCAGAGCTGATCTCCATCCTCCAATCTCCTACCCCACATGTTGTCTGTTCCCCTCTCCTGGTGCCTGTCACGTCCCCAAGTAACTGCTTTGGTAACTGCTTCCACACAAGTCTACTGCCCCAAATATCTTCTAGCCTTCAAAGAGCATTTCTGCTTCCACTTAAAACAGGACATTCTTTGCACATGGCAAGGACTCAGTAAAGGTCTGCTGAGTAAGTGCTATCAAATCCTTGAATGTTCTACTTGAGGAAACAACAGAAACCATAGCAACCAAATATCTGAAAGTTGCATTTGTTCCCACTGGGGCATAGAGTCAGGACTCTTCTCATGGACATGCCAAAGACCACTCTCCTGAAGAGGAGGCACTAAACCTAGCCTGCCAAGCCTACCCAGGGCCCATAAGAACAGCAGGTCATATTGGAGACTACGAAGTGGCTCTGCGAAATGTCAGTCTGGCAACTCATAGGCTCAGTGTTCATAAGAACAAAACCATAGGTTAGTCCATCAAATAGGCTTTTTTTATTAACTTTAAATATTTGGTATTGGCAAGTAAATAGGCTCTCCCACATATTTCTGGTAGAAACATAAATTGATATCATCTTTCTGGAAAGTTGTTGGTTGGTACACATTAAAATCATTTAAAAGTTCATCTCCTTCCACTTATATGACCCTATTTTTAGGACTCAGTTTTAAGCAAATTATCAGAGATGCAGACCAAAACTTAGATAAAAGGATTTCATCAGTATTTTCATTGCTATGTTATTTACAACAGAGGAATGTTGGAAACGACGTAAGTGCCCAACAATAGAAAAACAATTGGATAATTCAGGTCCATATTTATGATGAAATTTTTCAAAAATTTTTGGAGAGATGGGATCTCGCTGTATTGACCAGGCTGGTCTCGAACTCCTGACCACAAGCTATCCGCCCAGCTTCACTTCCCAAAGTGCTAGGATTATAGGCATAAGTCACTGTGCCCAGCCATATGATGGCATATTGTGCAGCCATTAAAATGATATCTTTGAAGAATTTTTTATGACATGAGGAGATATAAACCTATATACCATATGAGTCTCAAACTGTTTAAATATATGCATAGGTGTGGGTGTGGGTGTGTGCCTGTTTATACATAAATATATCCAAATTTAATAGTGGTTATCTTTGGCAGACAAAGTAATTTTTTTAATACTTTTCCCATTTTTTTTACAGAACACAAACCTTTAAAATCTTTAAGAATAAGGGACAATTCCAGAGCTATCTCAGATTCACTAACAGAGCCTGAGGACTGAAAGCAAGGTAGGCATGTACATAATGTGTTTTTTTGAGGGGATGTAGAAAAAAGACATGAAAAATGTCTTTGAATGCTAACTACAATTATGTTTGTGTGCCAGGAAATAGAAAATTGATATCTTAACCCAGCTCATGTGATGTTCTAGCTGGAATTACCTTGGAAATGATTACAGCTGACCCTGTTATTTTCCTCTGGGCTATAATGAAAATAAAATTATAGCCCAGAGGAAGAAAGCGATTCACGTTTACACATTAATTTTAGCTTTACTTCCACAGCCTAAGGACAGTAAGACAGAATGTGCACACTTAGGACCACAAATCCAGGCATCAAAAATTGTCGTGGGGGCTGGGTGCAGTAGCTTACACCTGTAATGCTTACACCTGTAATGCCAGCACTTTGGGAGGTCGTGGCAGGAGGATTACTTGAATCCAGGAATTTGAGACCTGCCTGAACAACATAGTGAGAACTTATTACTCTACAAAAAAAAATAAATAATTAACTGGGTGTAGTGGCACTGCCTGTAGTCCAAGCTACTCGGGAGGCTGAAGTAGGAGGATCCTTTGAGCCCAGGAGGTTGAGGCTTCAATGAGCTGTGATCATATCACTGCACTCCAGCTTGGGCAACAGAGTGAGAGCATATCTCAAGAAACAACGAGAAGAATTGCCCAGGGCAATGGACAATTGGCTTCACAATCAGAGGCAACCAGTAGATTTTTAAAAAGGATCCTGTATCAATAATCATACTTGAAAACACAATTAAACGGCATGGACATCCCTTTCCTCCCCTCCTTGAAAGCACACACTGAGAACCTTCCAACCTGGTTCTAATCTTGGCTCTGCCATAGCAAACTATGTGACCTTGAAGCAGTCACTTTATTGCTTTCAGCCTCAGTTTCCACCACTATAAACCAAGGATAAGAATCTTTTTTGGCCTACCCCAAAGGAAGTTACTGAGCTTTAATGAGGTGACAAAATTTAAGAAAGTTTTGCTCCACAAAGTCATGCTATTCTGAAGAAATATTAATGCTTCTACACAGCCATGTTTTTTAGATTACCCTGAATTTCCTGAAACAAACATTCATCAAGTCATCATTTTCTCCTTGAGGAAACAAGGTCATCATAGCCCAAATGGAAAATGCACTCAACTAATTTCAGGAAACCTTTTTGTTTGTTAATGAACCATATAAGACCCAGAATGTCCAGAATTCTGGAGATGGCTTCCTGCTCCCTACTTTTTCCTTCTTTTTAAGGGATATCAGGAGATCCCAGGGCCTCTTCTCCATCCCTCCTCTAGGCTGTACTAGACTCTTCCATTGGGATATCCTCCAATAGTGGTCCTTAAACTTGTAACATAATCAGAATACAAGATATGCAGTTAAATCTACATATCTTGAATATGCAAATTCACAGATAATGTATTCATTATTTATACATTTGTAGTGTAAGTAAGTCCCTAATACTGCATGGGAGATACTTCTACTTAAAAAAAAAAAAAAAAAAAAAAAAAAAGAAGTAGTATTGTTTGTCTGAAATTCAGATTTAACTGGGCATCCTGTATTTTTATTTGCTAAATCTGGCAACCCTAATCAGAATCACCTGAAGGGCTTATTAAAACACAGATTGGCCAAGCATGGTGGTGCACACCTGTAGTCCCAGCACTTTGGGAGGCCAAAGGGGGAAGATTGCTTGAGCTCAGAAGTTTGAGACCAGGCTGTGCAAGACCTTCTTTCTACTAAAAATCAAAAAAATTAGCCAGGCATGGTAGCATGCACCTGCAGTCCCAGGTACTTGGGAAGCTAAGGTGGGAGGAGCTCTTGAGCCCAGGAGATCAAGGCTAAAGTGAGGTATGATCATGCCACTGCACTCCAGCCTGGGCAACAGAACAAGACCCTGTCTCAAAAACACACACACACACACACACACACACACACACACACACACACAAACAGATTACTGGACCCCATGTCCTAAAGCTTCTGATTCAGTAGGTCTGATTTGAGGCTGGAAATTTTGCATTTCTAACAAGAGTCCAGGTCTTGCTGATGTGGCTGCTCTGGGTACCAGAGTTTGAGAGCCCCATCCTGGGAGAATAACAAAGGGAGAGAAGAATGCTAATTTTTACAGCACCACCTTTGGGCCAAGTGTTGGGCCATGTATTTCATTTGCTTTGTTTTATTTAATGCCCACTACAGTTCTGTGAGATTGGTATTATTCTCATCTTCATTTACAAATGAGATTAAAAATCAGAAGATTGAAGTGACTTGCCCAAGATCCAATAGCCAAAAGTGATGAAGTCCCAGGTGTATAGGGAGAGGCTGTGACATACACTGACTTCCTTGTTTTTCCTGGGACATTCCTTTCTGAATGCCCCTGAAGGGGCACAGTGGGGTGAGACCCTCCTACCCATTCCACTGTAAACTCAGGATTGGCATGTGCTCATCTGTATCATGTTTTATTTCATATTCCTTCTTTACCTCCTCAGGAACTTGTCTTTAATCATAATTAGCGTCTCTCTTAGTAAGCTCTCTTCCCACAGAGGAAGTTTGAAAGGATTTAACCTTGGACCATTGCCATCTCAGGGATCACACTTCCTGGATTGGGACAGAAAATCAGATGGAGCTCCTATATTCAGAATATTTTATTTCTGACACTCTGGTAAATATTTAGACACAGGCTTTACTCCAGAGTCATCACAGTCTCTATTTACTTGGCCAACTCCTGTTCCCATGAACAATGGTCATCTTTCACTCATTACCTTCATGAACCTCTCTCCTTGCCCAAAGAACCAAAGGGGCAGGAAATCGGGAAATCACTGACATTTTCCCACCAGTTTTGGGCTCAAAAGGCAGGTGAGGTCTTCTGTTGGCATTTAGAGGTCAATGAGGCTGAAGACCAATCCACCCTCCCATCAAGATGAGCCCATCTTTGGAATCATCAGCAATTCAGGGTCACTTACTCAAAGCACCTGATCTAAATGTACCACCTTGGCCAGATGCAGTGGCTCACATCTGTAATTCCAGCAATTTGGGAGGCTAAGGAAGACAGATCACATGAGGCCAGGAGTTCAAGACCAGCCTGGCCAACATGGTGAAATCCCATCTCTACTAAAAATGCAAAAACGTTCACCAGGAATGGTAGCATAAGCCTGTAATCCCAAATACTGGGGAGGCTGAGGCAGGAGAGTGGCTTGAACCTGGGAGGTGGAGGTTGCCATGAGCCGAGATTGTACCACTGCACTCCAGCCTGGGTGACAGTGAGACTCTGTCTCAAATAAATAAATATATGTACCATCTCTACCCCACGGTGGCCCCCTTTCAGTTTTTCAAGTATCTCAAGCTTATTCCTACATCAGGGCCTTTGGCCATTCTGGTCCTTGCACTTGCATTGCTTGTCCCCCAGTCTTCACATGGCTGGCTCCTTCTGACTGTTCAAGGCTCAACCTGAATGCTCAATCCACAGAAAGGCCTTCTCTGAGCCTGTGTTGAATAAGAAAGATCCTTCTCCCTCCCACTCCACCTCACCTTTGACTCAAATACATTTTCTTCTGAACATTACTATTATTGATAATTTTACATGTATTTTGTAAGAATATGAGGGACACACACACACACACACGCATACGCAGATACAAACCAGCACCTACACAGCATCTGGCACATAGTAGGTATCGACATGCAGTTGTGGGATGAAAGACTAACACTGCATAAATAGATGAATGATTCAAAGGAAAAGGAGAAGCTGGAGATGAAAAATATTTCTTTTTTTTTAAGATGGACTCTTGCTCTGTTGCCCAAGCTGGAATGCAATGGCATGATCTCGGCTCACTGCAACCTCTGTCTCCCAGGTTCAAGCGATTCTCCTGCGTCAGCCTCCCAAGTAGCTGGGATTACAGGCGCCTGCCACCACACCCAGCTAATTTTTATAATTTTAGTAGAGAAGGGATTTTACCATGTTGGCCAGGTTGATCTCAAACTCTCAGCCTCAGGTGATCCACTCACCTCGGCCTCCCAAAGTGCAGCCACCATGCCTGGCTGAGAAACAACTATAATGATGATAATAATGATAGCTATCCCTCAGACAGCATTAACTATAAAGCGTCCTAAGAGATCTACATGTGCTAACTAATTTAATTCCAGATATATTTCTAATGAATAATCCAAAGAGTTTAACTGATGGTTTCACCACCTGTCTGCCTCTTCTGACTTCTACCAACTAGAAATATGGCTTACAATTTACTTTTTTCTTTCTCTGTCTACAGAAGCACTAATCTGTTAGAAAATTCTGGGAAGGCAGCCAGTTAGAAAGGAGAAGCCAGGAGCTTAGGTACTAACTAGATGACAGGGATCTGGTTACACATCAATCAATTGATGCCTAGGAACATGGGGTGGTGAGTGGCTGTGTATTAATCAGAGCAGTTCCTCAGAGGAGAGACTAAGCCATGAAGAATCAGAGGGAAATGGTTAAAAAGAGAGAGAGAGAGAGAGAGAGAGAGAGAGAGAGAGAGAGAGAGGATGAGGCATGAGGGAGAGGAAGAGAGAGTCGAGAAGGGAAAGAGAAGGAAGAAAGGAAAGGAGGGAAAGAATGAGAAGCAGGAGGAGGAGAATAGAGGAGGAAGAGGAGGTGGAGGAATAGGAGAGGGAGAAGGAGTAATATGAAGAAAAGAAAAGGGAGGAAAAAGAAGAAGGAGGAAGAAGAGAGCAAAGCAGATACTGCCATGATAAGCCAAAAGCTCCCACCCAAAATATACCAATGGGGAACTGCCAAGTTTTGCAAAACCTTGACTCAAACTGAGAAAACAAATGACCTGAGAGTAAGGAAACACAGCCACACCAAATTTTACCAAGAGGTCCAATGTGGGCTAAAATTGGTAACTCCGATTAGAGCTTGATTTTCCGGTTTTACTCCCATGAGCCTAAAAAACAACAATTTTTCTCTGTGCATAAAAACAGAAATTTGGAGCACGGCTGGAGGCAGACTTTGACTTAGACCCACCAGCCTCCTAACCTCCTGAATTCTTACCACTGTCTATATTGTGTGGCCCCTGTACCAGAGGCCAGAATATAGACTCATGTCTCAGGTGACACCACCAACAGGGACCAGCATGAGGGTCTGGGGACATGTCCTCCTCCTCCCTCTTTTCTCTTTAATTCAGCCCATATTTGTCAAGTGCCTACTTGCAGTGTAAGGCCTTGGTGTTGCGAAGCATTAAGAAAATTAGGAAAAGCGTAGGTTTAACTCTCATCACAGGGCACTGAGATAAATAAGAGCACATGCAGGTAAAAAGCAAGTAGATCAAGAGAGAGGGCCAAATTGACCTGGGCCAGAAGAGGCAGGAATTGCTTTCCCCAGGCTTATGAAAAGCCAAGTACTTATCTTTCCTTCTGACTTCTTTCTGGGGTGTATCTCTGCCTCTCCCATGTCCAGTTGCCTGGTTCGTACTCTTCCTCTCCAATTCATGAGCTCCCACCCATGTCTTGGGACTACCAGGTTTTTCTAAGAAACACTTTGGCCTCTCTGGTGGCATTTTAAGTGGCTGGACTTTATCTGATCATTAGGTTTTAGAAACAAAAAGAAAAATCAGATATATTTTACTCAAGAGGACTTGAAAAGTTTGAGAACCTGCCCTCTTTCTTCAGGGAAAATTTTCATCAGGGTCTCTGGTCAGCCCTAAATGAAAGAATTTCTTGGTTTTCAAACCAATCTTTAGGTCACACCAATTGGCCTCATACATTTCCATCTCAAAAGACAAGGAGAAAGAGACCTGAATAAACAAGATCACAAGGAGTCTTAGCTCTGTCCTTATCTTTGGTAAACTTGAGCAACCCATGGGGTTAATCATCATCTTCACTGTACTTACCTCACTAGATCATTGGGGATTCAATCAGATAAGTGATATGACAGTCCTTCAATGGGTTTCAGTTGAAAAGAAGAACAAGAGCTAAACCTGAGGGTTTAATGTGTGCCAGGCTCTGTTCTGAGATTGTGTGTGTGTTTCCTCAGAATAATAAATCTGGCCCTTTACCTGCTTTTGTGAATAAAGTTTTATTGAAACACAACCACATCCATTCATTTATGAATGTATTTTCCATGAATGCTTTTGTGTTACAACTGCAGAGTGGAGTGGTTGTGACAGAGATTGCATAGCAGCAAAGTCAACAATACTTACTATCTGGCCCTTTACAGAAAAAGCTTGTCAACTGTTTTGTTGTTGTTTTGTTGTTGTTGTTGAGTTTGGGGTTTTTGTTTTGTTTTGTTTTGTTTGAGACAGGATCTCACTCTGTCCCTGAGGCTGGAAGACAGTTGTGCAATCATGGCTCACTGCAGCCTTGATCTTCCCAGATTAAGCAATCCTCCCACCTCAGCCTTCCAAGTAGCTAGGACTACAGGTGCACACCACCATGCCCAGCTAGATTTTTATTTTTCTGTAGAGACAGGGTCTTGTTATGTTGCCCAGGCTGGTCTTAAACTCCTGGGCTCAGGCAATCTTCCCACTTCTGCCTCCCAAAATGCCTGGATTACAGGTGTGAGCCACCATGCCTACCTGAAGCTTAGAGTCTTAATCCTGGAAGAGCCTTTGAGGTTCCTGATCTGACCATCTCCACGTTAGAGAGGAGACTCAGACATTAATGAATTGCCCAATATCACAAAGCTGGGACAAGCCAAATCCTGTGGCTCCTTGTGCAGTTCCCACTCCCTGCCCTTTGGAATACTTCTTTCTGAATCTAAGGGACTAGCTGTCAAACAGTTGGTTCAGCTCTGTTGCACCACGCTGCTCCCATGGAACTGGCTCTGCCAGTAGTCCTGGTAGGTGTGATCAAACTCTCTTCCAAAACAAGAGTCTTTCACTGGGCCATGTACCTGGGGCCTCACTTCTCTGTGTAAGTTCTGCTGCCAATAACCAAAGAGTGGGGAATTCCCCTTTAAAGCTCAGCCCCTGAGCTTCACAGCCTTTCTACCCTCATATCTCCCACATCCCCAAATAATCATCACATGTCACACAGGCAGCTGTGAGTGAAAGGTGCCAAACCCTGGTGCCACATAAAAAGGGAATCCTGGGCCACCAACCAGCCCACAATTATGTAAGGTAATTGGTTTCGTGTTACTCAGATGAGTTGCCTTGGCTTGCCTCAAGCATGACTCAGGCTTCCAGGGGCCTCCCCACCTGGAACTCTATGTAAGCTGACTCCTCTTGTAATTTCAACCCTGGATTCCTTGCTCCTTCCCTCTGATTGTCCCTTGCTTCTATCTTCAAGCCAACAGACAAACTATTTTTCTCTCTGGGCCTCATTCAATTTTCAGGAACAGAGTTTATTTCCAGAGTTTCCAAATCTTCACCTGTTACAGGTCATAACCACTCCTTTCAAAGCTCCCTAAGCCCCAGGAATGCCCAAAACCAGCCTCTCCTCTGTCCAATATGTTTTCAGACTTTATGAGCTCTGATTTTCTCCTATTTTTCTTGTGGGTGACAAACCAAACCCTCACTGCCTCAAGTATATCAACCCAAGTCAATACAAGTTGTTCCTTCCTAAAATCCCCAGGATGCTCTTCCAGAAGCTTCTCTGTTGCCCACTCCTATGGCACAAAGCTACTGGGATAAAGGCAGGTGGAGGGGCAAAGGCCAAGAGAGATGTCAGCAATGGGGAGCCTCTGACCCCTGTGATGTGGTCCTTGGGTCAGCATATTTGAGAACTGATATTCTGGTTATGGATTTAAGGACCAATGATAGGCTTGAACAAACTTCATATTTTATTTCAAATGGAAATCTAGAAGCAACTTTTGATATGGTTTCAAATATTTTTTAACTTTGGAGGGAAAATGCTTAGATTCTTTCATGCTGTGTTTTCCTTTAATTCCTTCTTTCAGGTAAGTATTACTATGGTATTTTAAAATCATTTTAAATTTTAGAATGGAAATCATCATGCTTACTGTTCTTTTAAATTAGCAGTTTTCAAACTTTGCAAGTCAGCAGAACCATGTTTTCAAAGAAAATCTTAGCAGATTCCTCTTGTATAAAATAAATAAAAGTTGGGTTGCTGGGGTGTTGAGAAAGGAGAACAGTCCTAGAAGCACTTCTGCAGAGCTCCAGGGTTGTAGGGAAAATAGTTTAAAAACCATTACTTTAGAATGTAAGCATACTTTATTTAATCTAAGACATGAACTATGGTAAGACATACCATGCAGCACAAGGAAAGAAAAACACTGCCACTCAATGCCACTGATTGACCCAATATCAGAGATGATAAAAGGTGGTCAATGTATAGCTACAAATGATTATTTGCAGTAGTATAAATATACAGATAAATCATGTGAATGTATTCACACAGTCAACTTGAAAGTTAAATTTAAGAGAATCAGCAGCAATAGCTTTAGGTAAATGCTGGCTTCCATTCACTGAGCACTACTAAGTAATGTGCACCAGACAGATGGCAACTGTGGGAGTTGCCTCTGCACTCCTGGCCTTCCTTCCATTTCTTAATGTTCTCATTTATTGACCATTCAGTAGGCAGTGTTGAGTGCTACACATGCATTGCGTCATGTGATTCTGATACATGGGCAGGTTTAGAAGCTATTAATGTAATCTCATGAAACCTTAAATGGAAACTATGGTAGGAGGAAATAGAGTCAAATGTCAGCCTCATCAAGGAATCAGTGATTTCTGCACAAAAGAAGAGTAATGCCATGTTTCTCTGTTTCTTATAAAAACCTCATACTGAGACATACATGCATAAGGAAAACATCCACAGGAAACTTTACATAAACCACTGAACCCTACCTGCTTTGGGTGGGGCCAGTCCCTCTCATCAACAAACCCTCAACCCAGATCCAGACTGGGACACTATCAGGAAGAAATAAATCATCTCTAGTTAAGATGTGATGTGTTCTCAGGCCCAGTCCAAAATGCATATATCCTTAGAGTGGTTCTGCTCCATGCCTCCTTATCTCATTGTCTTCTCCAAGACCCAGAAATTGGAAGCTGAGGTCTTATCCCCAATATATCAACCTTAAAATTTTTCATCTTAATTACAGCCGATGGATAGAAAAATAGCCTGTCTAAAAATGGAATGGTTTGTCTTAAAAGTAGTGAGTTTCCTATCTGGTAGAGTTGGGAGGTGAAAGTGGGGTTAGGTGTAAACTGAGGCTGGATGAGCATTTAGGAGGCCTGCCATAGGGGGCACAAAAGCATTATATGGGGTGAGAAGTACACTGTTTTCAAAATAAATAAACTTTATGGTCCTTTTCAGCTCTCTAATTCAGCAAATCTCAAGTCCACTGAAATTTTATGCCAAACTTAGATCTCAAATTCATTGACTGGCACTGTTCGGTAAAACTTTCTATAATGATAAAAATGTTCTAGATTTACATTCTAGATAGCTACTATCCACATGTGGCTATTGAGCACTTGAAATATGGCTATGTGACTGAGGAAAGAAATTCTTCATTTTATCAAATATTTTTTTTCTTTTTTGAGATGGAGTCTTGTCCTGTTGCCTAGGCTGGAGTGCAGTGGTGGCATCTTGGTTCACTGCAATCTCCACCTACCTGGTTCAAACAATTCTCCTGCTTCAGCCTCCCAGGTAGCTGGGATTACAGGCACCTGCCACCATGCCTGGCTAATTTTTGTATTTTTAGTAGAGATGGTGCTTCACCATGTTGGCCAGGCTGGTCTCGAACTCCTGACCTTGTGATCCACCTGCCTCGGCCTCCCAAAGTGCTGGGATTACAGCCATGAGCCACTGCACCCATTCTGTTTTGTCTAACTTTAGTTTTAATTTAAACAGCTAGTGTGGCTGGTGCCTACCATATTGGACAGCACAGCTCCAAGGAGGCTATTTAGTCTTGTCTTGAACTTTGGCATAAGAATTACTTCTTTAACATTAGCTACATGTGGAACCTTAAAAACCAAAGCAACACAGGAGTTTGAGACCAGCCTGGCAAACAAGGTGAAACCCCGTCTCTACTAAAAATACAAAAATTAGCCAAGTGTGGTGGCAGATGCCTGTAATCCCAGCTACTAGGGAGGCTGAGGCAGGAGAATCACTTGACCTGGGAAGCAGAGGTTGCAGTGAGTGGAGATCACACCATTACACTCAAGCATAGATGACTAGAGTGAAACTCTGTCTCCAAAAAAGAAAAAAAAAAAAAAAACAATAGAAACAGAGAGTAGAATAGTGGTTGCCAGGAGCTGGGGCAGAAGAGTTTGGAGAGGGATGGGAAGATGTTGGTTAAAGAGTACAAGTTTCAGGTGGGTTGATTAAGTTCTGGAGATCTATTGTACAGCCCCGTGACCATAGTTAATAAGTTGTATACTTGAAAATTGCTAAGAAATTAGATCTTAAGGCTGAGTGTGGTGGCTCATGCCTGTAACCCCAACACTTTGGGAGGCCAAGGCAGGAGAATTACTTGAGCAGGAGTTTGAGATCAGCCTAGGCAACATAGCAAGACTCCATCTAAATTCCTTTAAAAAAAAAAAAAGAGAGAGAGAGATAAGGAAATTAGATCTTAAATGTTCTCATCATAAAAAATAAGTGCAGTATGTGAGGTAATAGATACATTAGTTTAATTTAATCATTGCACAATGTATATATACATCAAAACATCCCATTGTGTACTGTAAATACATACAAATTTTAGTTGTCTAAAATTTTTTAAAAATAGAAATAACTTCAGAGATAACCTAAGAGCAACTGGAAAGATGCCAGTTATTTAAAAATTCATCCCAAAATAGCTGATCAAAGGCCAACTGCAGGATGTGGCATGATTTCCTTGTAAGTTCTCTCTGGCTGTACTTATCCGATAGTGGCATTCTTTACATTCTTGCTTCCTTCAACCAGCTCACACTGTCGCTCCCTTTTCATTGCATGCATTTTTCATCATCCTTTGCTTTCACTAGCCAGTCTTACTTGTATCTTAAGCCCAAGAAATTGCAGTTTGGCCAATGTGTTCAACCAGTCACTTAAGTGAGAACTCTGAATCAAAATGGTCATGGGGCTGAATTGATAAACTGGCCAGAGCCCTGTGATATGACAGAAGGAACTTCCTGGTTTCTCTTTCATCCATGCACTTGTTCTTTGATTGGGATAGTTTCACCCATGTACGAAATACAAAATCCAAAGAGAGAGGAATCCTCATCTAGTGGAAAACTGTAATTGGAAACAGCAGGGGGCGCCTCATTCATCCATTCGAAGAGTATTTATCAAGAAGCTCCACGTATCAAGCATTGTGGTTAGGCTCTGAGATAGGACAGATAAAACCTCTTTTCCATGGGACTTAAAGTAGGAACAAGGTAGCAAAAGAGCCACTATTTATTGAGTTCCACCCTCCCCCAAATATATGAGGTGTCCGCTTTTGATAACATTCCTGGAAGGTAAATGTTATCATCCCCATTTTATAGATACAGAAATGGACACTTGGAATTGCCCAAGATTACCTCGGTCTGTGTACTCTTTCTCTGACCACCCACCTTGTTCAGTCTCTTCCTTTATTTATTACTTGAAGGACTCTAAGGGTAATTTATTTAAAGGTGATTCCCTTACTACAAGAGATTAAGGATTCCCAGGAGACCTAATGAGCATGAGGCTCACTGTCAAGAATTTGGTTTGGATCCTTGAATCCTAGAATCACTACTATGCAAAGCCAAGAAGAAAATGAGTTCCTAAAGGGAGTATCAGTTAAACAGTTATGGAAATAGTATTTCAGAGAAAACTTACCGGCCACCACACCATACTTCGGCCTGCAAGGAAGAAGCCTCCAACAGTCCCACGATTGGTGGAAAACATAGCCTGAGGACAGAAGGGTCAAAAATGTAATAGAAAACTAGAAGAGTGGCCTTGCCAGCCAAAAGGACATACCTTCCCATATGTACACTCTCTTCTACCAACTCCATTGTCTGAAACACTTTCACAGTCCTTCTTCCCTGCAGCCTCAAAAGACTCAGATGAAGGAGCCAGGAACCTACATTTGACGGACAGGGAAACTGAGGCTCAGAAGGTATATACAGCTTGCTCTAGGGGTAGCTTGAAATTAGCTTCCAGCATGGCTTCCAGCAAGTCACTCCACCTGGATCTGCTTGCTTGTCTGTTACACAGGGAGAAATTTACCTTTTTATGCCTTTCTTACAAGCATATTGAGGTGTTAATGAATGTTATATTTATTTTAGTCTTTATTACAGGTACATGATGGCATGTGCCTATAATCCTAGCTACTCAGGAGGCTGAGATGGGAGAATCATTTGAGTCCAGGAATTCAAGACCAGCCTGGGCAACATAGCAACACCTAGCTCAAAAGAAGAAAAGAAAAAGAAATATCATACTTTTAAAAAATACGATATGGGATGTGAATTATATCTTTGTTACCAGAAAAGTGAAAAAATGATCTAAGAACGCAAGGCGTTTATACTAAATACTACATAAAAGACCAGACAAATTCAAGTCTTTCCTCTCTGAGGGTATAGGTAGCAGGTTGCTGGAATCACAGAGTTTCACTCGGTCATCCAGGCTGGAGTGCAGTGGCACAATCTCTGCTCACTTCTATCTCCGCCTCCCAGGTTCAATCCATTCTCCTGCCTCAGCCTCTTGAGTAGCTGGGACTACAGGCATGTGCTACCATGCCCAGCTAATTTTTGTATTTTTATTTTATTTATTTATTTATGAGACGAAGTCTCACTCTGTCATCCAGGCTGGAGTGCAGTGGTGCAATATCGACTGACTGCAACCTCTGCCTCCCAGGTTCAAGTGATCCTTCTACCTCAGCCTCCTGAATAGCTGGGACTACAGGCGCGTGCCACCACACTCAGCTAATTTTTGTATTTTTAATAGAGACAGGGTTTCACCATGTTGGCCTGGCTGGACTCAAACTCCTGACCTCAAGTGATCTGCCCACCTTAGCCTCCCAAAGTACTGGGATTACAAGAGTGAGCCACTGTACTCGGTCAATACATTATGACTGCTGTGTTAGTATAGATGAAGGAGGGGATTCTGTCAGACCAGGGTACCAGAAAAGGCTTACAGAGAGGGAAGCATTTCAGCAAATCTTGAAGAAAGAATGGAGTTTTATTAGTCAGAGAAAAGAGGAAGGAAGATTTCAGAAACAGCAGATCTAGAGGTGGAACTTCACCCAGTGTGCAGAAGGAGGGAAAGGTGAAGAGTGTTGGCTGAGATATTTGAATGGAGAGAGTGGTAAGAACTGGGGCAGAACACACACTCTCAAATGCCAGGCTAAAAAGTGCAAACTTTATTGCATAGGCAGTAGGGAGCTACTGGGCGTTCATGAGGAAAAAAATGAGATCTAGGCAGTACCCAGGAGAGCATGGCTTGGGTCTTTCTGGACTCCTGCCAGGGTCCCTCCTCCCACAGGACATACTGTGAAGTCCTCTGTAGCAGTTTTCCTAGAAATAGCAAGAGACCTAAGGAACAGAAAAGGTAGCTAAGGACCAAAAAAGAAACAAATCCCAAGGACTTGAGCTGTAGCAGTTGACCAAGGTAAGCCATTCTGAAGGTCATTGTGAAGTTGAAGAAGATTGACATCCCCAGTTGGTCTCAGAAATGAAGAGCTTAGAGGAAGAATGTGAGGGCAGAGACTAGAGTGGGGAGCTGAAATAATTCAGGAAAGATGTTGGGGATGAACAAAAGGTGAAGAGAGGTATGTGTGCACCACATCTTTTCTTCTCTGGAATTTTCATCCCCTCATCTATGCAAGCCCAAACCCTACCTATTCATCCTTCAAAGCCCCTCAAAGTCTACTTCCTCCTACATTCCCCCATGGAAATTTCCTCCTTCCCTACAGCCTCCTCCCTTTACCAAATGAAAATAATTTCTACCTCCTCAGATGACTTCAATCATGCCTTGTTCACAGCCATTACATTTTTTTTTTTACTTTGTGTTACCATATTACAAATTTTTAATTTCCCATAATGCTTTTGGTATAATGCTTTGTGCACAGTAAATCATTGTTCTGTGAGCACAAGATGCTCAAAGGAAAACTCTGAAGTTTTAGACACCACTTCATAAACCACAGTGTTACATTCACCTGTTCAGCCTACAACTAGAAGAGAATGAACTCACAACTGCAAGCTGCAGGGGCAAAAGAAGGACAGTTACTGACCCACAATGTTTTGGTTTGGGGTTTGCTTGGGTTCTGTCTCCATGGAGGAAAAATATCACTGGGCTGAAAGAAAGAACTTTAGGCCTCTTTCCAGATGAGGAACAACTTAAGAAACTGAGGATGTTGGGCCTGGAGAAGAGAAGCCTCAAGTGTGACCTACTGTTTTCTAAAATGTAAAGTGGGACAGACATGATGCTTGGTGTGGCCCTCATAGGACACAACCAGACAAAATGGGAGAAGCTCCAGGACATCCAGTCTGAGTCCAGAACCAAAAGGAATATCCTCTCTGTCAGAGCTATCCAGAGATGGAAATAAAGCCATTTGGGAGAGTTTCTACTGGAAGTATTCAAGTGAAGGCTGTTGACAACTAGTCAAAATGATTTTGTCAAATGATCTAAACAAAAGCATCAAATTAAAAAAAAAAAAAAGCAAAGGAATTCAGCACCACCAGGACACTGTCGCAACAATGCGATGGTAGTAAGAATCATGGAGAAAGTATTCCCAGAAAGGCAAGTGTCTTGGGGAGTGGGAAAGGTAGAATAGTGGAAAGGGCATTGGCTTTGGCATCATAAGATCTTGGTTCTTGTCCCAGCTCTGGGACCAATTCATCTGAATGATTTCTGGTCACCCTCTCTGATCTTCAACTGTAAAACAGAAAGGTTGGGCTCCCTCAAGGGCCATCCTGACTCAATCATTCAATGATGCCATCAGTTCAAATGACTGCATAAGACAGGGGCCAGTAAATTTTTATTCTTTAAAGAAAAAGGGCCTAGGCCGGGCGCGGTGGCTCAAGCCTGTAATCCCAGCACTTTGGGAGGCCAAGGCGGGTGGATCACGAGGTCAAGAGATCAAGACCATCCTGGTCAACATGGTGAAACCCCGTCTCTACTAAAAACACAAAACATTAACTGGGCATGGTGGCACGTGCCTGTAATCCCAGCTACTCAGGAGGTTGAGGCAGGAGAATTGCCTAAACCCAGGAGGCGGAGGTTGCGGTGAGCCAAGATCACGCCATTGCACTCCAGCCTGGGTAACAAGAGTGAAACTCCGTCTCAAAAAAAAAAAAAGAAAGAAAGAAAGAAAAAGGGCCTGATGGTAAATATTGAGGCTTTGTGGGATACACAGGGTCTATGCTGAAAATTCTTCATATTTTGTTTTGTTATTTTTTTTTCACAACCTTCAGAAGTGTAAAAACCATTCTTGGCTTACGGACCATATAAAAACAGACTGTGGGACAGATTTGGCCCATGGGCCATGGTTTAACAATCCCTGGTTGTTAAATTGAGGGGATTTCAGGATAGCTTGATGAAATCTTCTAGCAAAATAAGGTCAAAAATCCATCTTAAAAGGATATAAAATTCCCTAAGAAACAAACTGATAGATGATGAAAGAAAATGGAAATTAACACCCAAGAAGTAATAAGCCAAAGCCTAAATATGATTGGAGGAGACAGAGTTGTAAAAGAACAAAACAGAACCAAATAATTTTGAAAGAGATGGACAAGGTAAGACAGAGAGACACTGACTGTGTGGGTCTTTTCTAAGTTGAAGAAACACAGTGGGCCTGGACCATTTTATCTGCCATCCCAGAGATCATGCAGGAGTCAGAATGCCCATTCCTGAATCAAACCGCTCTTGACACTTCAATAGCAAAACGAGGAGGATATCCAAAGCAAAACGAGGAGGAAGAAATCCAAAGCATTAAATGACCAGGGTCCAGAGGCAGTGTCTAATGAGGGAAGATTAAACATAGACAAATACTAACCAGGCTATTAAGCAGCATTTAGCAGGACAAGTGATACTGATTCACAGATACTTGAAACATGTAAACACCATTTAAAAAGTATAAACACCTACAGGACAGGCAGCGTTGAAATGAGATTGATTAACAGAACTGAGATTATCAGAGATTGTCTGGGAAACAGGCAGTACTGTATAGCCAGCAGATGATGGGCTCACACCTTGGCTCCAGCACTTATAAGCTGGGGTGGGGCGGGAGGAGGAAGTCAGTCCCAGTGGCAGAGTGCCTGGTACCGTAAAAAATCAAGAGTCAAGAGATCTGAGTTACAGGAACAATTCTGTCTATTGCAACCTTAGGCAAATCACAACCACATGAAGCTTCAATTTCCTCATCTGTAAAACAGGGATTAGCATTCTGGCCCTCCCCTTGTGGCTTTTGTGAAAATATACTACCCACTTGACCACTGCTGCCCATTTTACTTAAAAGGACAAATATTGTTCAGAGCCTGGATCATACCGTGGAGGGCAAATGACAATAGTATTTTTGTTTAATCCTAGAGTCCATAAACAGCTTTCAGATTCACCTCTGCATATTCTCACCACAACCCTGGGGAGTCATAAGAACAGATAAGCGTGTACCTATTTTATAATTGAGTAAACTGAGGCCGAGGGAAGTTACCCAGTGTTGCACAATTTGAATCATGTGAAAGTCAGTAGTAAACTTGAGTATTCTGGCTCCTAGTTGGTCAGTTTCTACTATGTCTGAGAAACTGAGAGTATTGAGAAAGAGTCAGCCATACTGACCCCATGTGACACTTAGGAGGCATTCTGCAACATCTTGTTTCTACAGCTCCTTTGGGGAAAAAGAAAAAACACTTACTTTTATACCTGAAAAAATTCTGTGTCCACAGAAGGGTTAATGCCTACCTTCCTCTCCTCTAAGTCAAAAGAGTTCAACACAATCACCTGCTGGCACAGCTGCCTCCTTGGGCTTGTCACCTCCACCCACACAACAATCCATGAGAGTGGCTGGAACATCTCCACATTTTTTTAAAATAATTTTTTATAATCTTTTTATTTTTGTAGAGACAGAGTCTCACTATGTTGCCTAGGCTGATCTCAAACTCCTGGACTCAAACAATCCTCCCACCTTGGCCTCCCAAAATGCTAGGGTTACAGGTGTGAGCCACCACACTCGGCCCTGCACACTTTTAAAATATCTCCTTCTCTAGTTGTTGGGTGTGCCAGAGTCTGTCACAAGTGAAATTTCCATTTCAGGTGACTGAGAACAAGTTTCTCTGGTTTGGTGTGTCCCCAGAGTCCCAAAGGGAGACACATACACACTTCCCTCTCCCCAGTACCAGGTCACCTCCAGGTCTTCCTCCTCCTCCTCCTCCTTTTCCACCCGTCTTTCTCATCTGTAACTTGCTCCAGCCCCTGGGATCCTCATGCACAAGGCCTTTGGGTTAGTCTCTCCCAGGAGAGGGCATGGGTCAGCATCCTGCTCTCTGCCACCTCAGCATCCCCCTCTCTGGGGCTGGCAGAGGCTGTGACTTTCCTGCTCAACACGGTTTCTTTCCCATCTGAAACTGGATGACTAAGAGGTAGGATAGCAGTCACCTGCTAAAGGCTCATCTCCCAAGCCCCAGAGCCCTCCCTGCAACTCCAAGCAGCCCCTTCCCCGCCCCTTACACTCTCCAGCTATCTCTTCAATCCCCCACCCTCCTTCTCTGCTCACAGACCCAGGTATCCTCTTTGGTCATTCCTAGAATAGGCTTCCCTGGGCACCCTTCTCATTTCTGCTCATCCTTGATTGCCCTCCTTCCTTCACATCATGCCCCTCAGTGCTTCTAAAGCCCTTCCAAGTCATTTCCACTCCCTGACACTTAAGCCTGCTGTCCCTTGCAGCTCAGAGAGGCCACCGATCCTCTGTGCGCCCCCTCCCAGCCCGCCCCTTCAGTCCGCGTCCCAGGACCCGCTACATACCCACAGTCCAACGGCCATCACCACAACGAAGTAGATGACGATGACAGAGATGTCGGCTGCATTGCGAATGAGCTCGTGGGCCTCAACAGGCCGGGTGACAGCAGTCGCGGTGGCGGGGCTCCAGGTACTACTGTCCATGGCAGTGGCGTCGCGTACCTCCCTCTCCCTCTAACCGAGGCGGCTAGCTCTTTATACCGCCTCCTGGTTAATGATCAGCACCGGGGGAGGGGACCCGCAATGTTGAGGGAGCAGGGCGGTAGCACCGAGCCCCTGAGATGCCTTGCAGCTGTACCGTCGAAAAGCAGCTCTGGGCGTGGAGCCCAGAAAGGAGCAGCCGGCTGAGCTGTTGGCTGGGGCGGCAGCCGAGCAGGTAAGAACTGTCCGGTGAACCGGGAGGGGCGGGCCAGGGGGTGGTGCCTGCCTGGCACAAAGGCCCACTGTGCTCCTGCAGCAGGCACCAGCAGTGCCACCACACCTGGCCTTGACAGAGCTGGAATGGCTCCATTGAGGGAACAGGCCACTTGGGGCCAGGGGTCTAGAGGCTGTAGGTCATCTGCCACCTGCCCTTGGACCAGTCCCAGGCCCTCTATAGACTTGGCTTGTCCGCCTGTAAAATGGGCACAGGACTCTTCTGAAGAATCAGTCAAGTCTTGTTCTCCCTGGAGAACATTCTTGGGAGGACAGAGAGTAGCTGGTTGTCGCTGAAAAAAAATCAGCACAATCCTAATCTCTTGGCCACAAGTACGGCCACCCATCCACCCACATTCCTGACTCCCCCTCCATAGTTTGCAGCCCCCAGGACCACTGTTAGCTCCACCGTAAAGAGGAAGAAACTGAGACTGGGAGAAAGGATCTCACTGGGAGCTATTTCCTTGCCCTGTCCCTCTCCCAGTAATGATGCAGGGCCCTTCAGAGGCAGCAGAAAGGAAGATACTAGAGAATCCTTTCCAAGGAGTTCATCAAACCCTGACCTTCCTGGGCACTCAGCTCACCCATCTGGAAACACATGTCTAAATCACAAGCCAGGGCTCAGAACAGTGATTATCAACAGAGGAGGCATGACTTGCCCAAGGTCACACAGTGATCCAACAGCAGAGCTGGCCCTGCAGCCCATGCCAAGGTTCAGAGGGAGGGTTGTGGGATGTTCTCAGGGGCTGGCTCTAGGGGCCATAGAGCATCCAAAAGCGGCTGTTCCCTAAGAGGGGGCTCTTGCTCTGACAGGGAGGTGCAGGGAGGTGGAGGACCACAGAAACCCTGCCAGGACTCTGCTCTGCCTCAGGCCCTCCCTGCCCAGTGCTAGACAACCACCCACTGCCCAAATGTGAGCATCCTGTTCCCTTGCACTCGTCTCAGAGGTCTGCTTCCCCTCCTACCTTATCAGCACCTGTTCTTCCCATTAAAGCTGCAGACAAAGAATCACTATTTAGTCAGCATCCCGGCAGGTCTTCCCCATCTCCCCCACACATCCCACAGGACTACAAACTATATAAGGCTATGTCCTGGGCCCAGCATAATGACTGCCCAGAGGAAGCAGGAATTCTTCTGAGGAATCTGGAAGTTGGGGCTCTCTGCTGTGGATGCTTCCCAAGACTCAGAGCTCAGCTAAGGTGGTAGTGAGGAACATTCCAGGAGGTGACAAATATGGGGGGTAGGAAAGCGGTTACAATATTCAGGGAGGGACTAGCTGTGGCTACAAGTAAACATATATAAAAGCATGTCACCTGTAAGAAACCCTACCACAGTCATTCCCCAGGCTGCAGCTTGGAGCAACTCTCCTTTTGCCTGTGTTCATTTGTTCCTGCATTTAGCAAAGTTTGAGCAGGGACCTGAAAGAAAAGGAGGAATAGGCCAGGTAAGGGGGGAGTGAGGGACATTCCAGGAGATGACAAGTATGGAGGGTAGGGAAGGGGCGACAATATTTAGAGAGGGACTAGCTGCAGCTACAAATAAATATATATAAAAAGCATGCCACCTCTAAGAAACTCCCTACCACAGTCATTCCTCAGCTGCAGCTTGGAGCAACTCACCTTTTGCTTGTGTTCATTCATTCCTGCATTCAGCAAAGTTTTTTCACCTGGATGTATCCCAGGAAGAGTCCCTGCCCTTAGGAAGCTTCTGTTCTAGTCTGGAAGCGAATCTATCCACAGGAAAAGCCCATCCCTGAACACAGGTGCAGGTGCAGGCCATGACAAGTTCCAAAAGTACAAGACATAGAAAGTGAAGTGAGCAGAAGAGAGAACTGGAAGTGCTAAAGGACTTCAAAGGAGGGACAGAGCCATTCTTTGATCTTTTTAGGAGAGCCAAACATAAAAGGGCCAAGAAAGAAAAGGCTGGTGCCCAGGTAGAGGCCAGAAAAATGCATGCATTCATCCATTCTTGAAACAAAGGAGCAGCTTCTATGTGCCAGATCATGTGTGCTGACCCTGGGATACAGCTATGAAAAGATTCACACAGCTCTTGCCCTCACAGGGCTTCCCGACCAATGGCAGAGATAGATCAACAGCAAAGATGAGACAACTACCTGTGAAATTACCATTGTGACACATGCTTTGAAGGAGAAATACTAATACCCCAAATGCCTAGCAAGGAATTTGACTTGGGGATGAGGTGAGGTTAGAATAAGATGTGTGGAAGCTCTGGTTTGAGCAGGGACCTGAAAAAAAAGGAGAAATAGGCCAGGTAAGGTGAGAGTGAGGGACATTCCAGGAGATGACAAGTATGGGGGGTAGGGAAGGGGTTATAATATTTAGGGAGTGACTAGCTGTGGCTACAAATAAACATATATAAAAAGCACGTCACCTCTAAGAAACTCCTTACCATAGTCATTCCCCAGGCTGCCTGAGGCCCTTTTGCCTTCTCTCTTCCTCATTGGTCTCTTCTAAAGGAACACTTTAAACCCGATTTCTCCTGAATGGATGCTTCTAGGAGAACACAGTGTGATGTACCACCTATTCCCATGCAGCTGGCCTGAGCTGCTGGGTCACTGCTCACTGGTAGGATCCTACTGGACTCTCTCTTGCCCTCACTGATGCCAACCAAAAGCAGAATCTGGTCACTAAAAGGGAAATGGTGAGCGGAACTCCAAAGAAAGAAGAAACCCAGCCAAACACTCAGGTCATAGGAAAGATGAGGCTGATAAGGAAAGACAAGCCTGAGGGCAGGAAGCAGCCCCCTCCCTATCCAAGTACACATAGGTTTACAATCAGTGGTCAGATGAGGGTTCCACATTTAAAAAGACAGAAGCCCACAGAGCCACAGCCATACCTGACTGTCAGAAGAACAACAAATATTCAAATGACTCTGAGGTCACTTGTGTCTACAGATGGCAGGGAGAACCCAACATTATGGAGGGCAAGGACTCATTACTAAGTGGGAACTGTTCTGTCTCCTCTTCCTCGCTCCACACTCCTCTCATCTGTCCAGAACCCTTGGGGGTCCCACCTCTCCTACCAGCCTGAGAGCTTCTCCCTAGAAGGCCCCAAAGATACAGTGCCCACCTCTCACTGGCTAAACTGTGCTTTTTAGCAAAGGACCCCACAGTAGAATGACCAGCTCCTGAACTCTTGTCACACAAAGAAATCAACAGCCTAGCTACAGAGGCTGTGAGTTTGAGGAAGTAAGGGCTGAAGAGAGAACCCACATGGCTAGTTTGATTCTCAACTCAGCTACCAACAAGCAGTAGATGACTGACATCTCACTTGCCATTTGTGACCCTCCCTTTGGACATCTGTATACAGCATTGGCAGCAGTGACTCTCTCAAACGATGGGTGTGAAGGGGTCTCATTGACAGTGAGACACCAGCAAAGATGAGAGATGAAGAAAGCCGCTATAATTTTTTTCTCCTTTCCCTTTTTCTCATTGGGAGTTCAGGTGTGGAAAGCCCAGAGAAGCAGGCTGTTGATTAGCATACAGTCATGTGTCACTTAACAACAGGATGTTTTGAGAAATGAGTCATAGGAAATTTCACCCTTGTGGGAACATCTTAGAGTATCTTTACACAAACCTATATGGGATAGCCTATACACCTAGGCTGTATGGTCTAGCCTGTTGCTCCTGGGCTACAAACCTGTACAGTATGTTACTGTAGTAAATACTGTAGGCAACTGTAACACAATGATAAGGGTTTGTGTATCTAAACACAGAAAAGGTATGGTAAAAACACAGTATAAAAGATAAAAAATTGAGCCAGGATCAGTGGCTCACACCTGTAATCCCAATACTTTGGGAGGCCAAGGTGGGAGGATTGCTTGAGGCCAGGAGTTTAAGACTAACCTGGGCAACACAGAGAAACCCGGTCTCTACAAAAGAAAGAAAGGGTGGTGGGGAGGAAGGGAAGGGAAGGGGGGGGAGGGGAGGGAAGGGAGGAGGGAGGGAGTAAATTAGAGAGAAAGAAGGAAAGGAAAGAAGGAAGGGAAGGGAAGGAGGAAGGGATACACACACACACACACACACACACACACACACACACACACATACACCACAATTTCTTTATCCACTTGTTGATTGATGGACATTTGGGCTGGTTCCATATTTTTGCAATACTTTTATACGACTGGAAGTACAATAGGTTTGTTTACAACAGCATCACCACAAACACGTGAGAAATGTGTTGTACTGCCATACTACAACAGCTACAATGTCACTAGGCAGTAGAAAATTTTTAGCTTCATTATAATCTTATGGGATCATTGTTGTATATATGGTCCATCATTGATGGAAATGTTGTTAGGTAAGTAAACAGCTATATTTGTTTCCTGTGGCTGCTGTAACACATTATGATCAACTCAGCAGCACAGAAAAGAAATTTATTCTCTCATAGTTCTGGAAGGCAAAAGTATGAAATCAGTTTCACTGGGCTGAAAGCAAGGTGTTAGCACGGCTACACTAAGATTCTAGGGGACAAATTCTCCTTTCCAGCTTCTAGTGGTTGCCAGCATGCCTTGGCTTGTGCCATATCACTCCAATCTTTGCCTGTGTTGGGGCAGGGAGGTAAACATAACATAAAGGTTACCTTAATAACCATTTTTAAGTGCACAGCTCAGTAGCATTAAGTACACTCACCATGTTGAGCAACCAGCACCATCATCCATCTCCAAAATTTCCCCAGCTGAAACACTTACCTCCAATTTCCCCTTCTCCCAGCCCCTAGAAATCACTATTCTACTTTCTGTCTCTCTGAATCAAGATACCTCATCATATGAGTGGTACCTCATCTGAGCGGACTCACAATCTGCCGCTATCTTCACATCACTGTCTTCTCTGTGTCTGTCTGTCTCCCTATGCCTTTCCTTTATAAGGTCAGTTCTGATGGCATTTAGGGCCCACTTAGATAATCCAGGATAATCTATCCTAATCTCAAGATTCTTAGTCACATTTGCAAATATTCTTTTTCAAAATACAGTAGCATTTACAGGTACCAGGGATTTGGACCTGATATCCCTGAGTGGCTATTATTCAGGCTATTATAATCAGTGATGGTGAAGAAATCTGAATGGGGAAGGATTTGCTGGACAAAGCAGAATTGGAGATGCTTTGAAGTAGGGGAAGGAGCTGCTGGAGGGGGTGAATCCAGGCCCAGGGGTTACAGTCCAAAGGTTACCAGGTAAAGAGAAGAGCAAGAAAAGGAAACTTAAGCTGGCCTCAGGCTACCCTTGGGAGCTGATATCTAAGCATGGGGGAATGAAGAGGGGAAGACGGAGAGGTAAAAGAGACAAAGTGCTCCTGACCACTCTAAAGCTGAAGTCAGTAAGAGGTTGTTTTCTGGTGGGTCTGAGCCTCAGCTCAGCCCCCGACCTTCTGAGTGACCTTGGGCAAGTCCTATATGTTCTCTGAGTATCACCTCTACAGTGGAGATCCAATTTGATCTAATAGAGGTTTGCTTAGTGCCTGCCATGCGTGTCAGCTTTGGATAGGAACCTGAACCCAGGTTACTGGAACTGCCTCATCCTCCAGATCTTTCCTGTAGCTCTTTCCTCTAGATCTCAAACCCCAGACTGGCACCAGAAAGGAGCCAAGGGATGACAAGCTGCAAGACACCCAGCCTACCTTCCCCAGAGCCCTTCACAGGACACTGCCTCAACACTGTCCAATCTGAGGCAGTAAGAAGAATGTGTTGGCTGGAAGTCAGAGGCCTGGGTTCAAGAGCCAGTTCCTCTGGCCCTAGGCAAGTTACTTCCCTCTCTGAAACTGTCTCCATACCTGTCAAATTTGGTAGAATTTGACCAGCTGGTCTCTTAAGAAGGATCCTGGTGCCAATTCTGACTCTAACCAGGCTCCTGAAGCTCTCTGGGCCTCCATCTATTATCTGTTTCACTGGGGACAATAAGCCCTGGATAGTTACATGTCAACCCTGCTTCACCCCAAGTTTCACCCCCTGTTATATCTGCCAGCCCCAGGGATGACATTTTCTATTGCTCACTACCATTTCTAAAAGCACAAAGTAGGAATGTGACCATTGCTGGTAGAGCATCAAGCTTCTCCCTGGACATTCGTCACCCAACAAACTCAGCAAGGGCTTCACAGTTGGGCATACTTGGCTAGAATTCTGGCTCACCCTCTCATTATCTAGGTAACCTCACAACATATTATCTAACTTCCGGGGGCCTTATTTGCAAAATGGAGTTAATAACATCTAAGATAAATGAGACAGCATATGGAAAATGTTTCAGCACATTGCCAAGCACATATTTAATGCTCAGTAAAATTATTCACTTTTATATTTCTTATTATTGTCACCTTATCTAGACTCAAAGATGGAGTCTTAAGCTGGGGCCCTGACCTCACAAAGCAGGAGACAGACGCAAAAAAGAATACATGAACTATGTATTGTAACAAGTGGTACAGCTTCAATCTTCACAATGACCCTATTGCTATCCCCATTTTATAGACAAGAACACTGAGACTCAAAAGGGATAAGTTACCTGTCCAACATTCCTCAGCTGATAAACGGCCAAGCTGGCACTCAACTCCATGTACTAAAGCCTGCAAGCAGAGAAGAGGAAAAGGAGGGGATGCAGCAAGGAGAACTGAAGCCTTAGTCTCGATTCCGAGGCTACTCCAAAGCCAGCATCCCTCCAGCCTTTCTCCCACTTCACCTCCAGTTTGACACTTGGCCCCAGCTGTATGAAAGTGTGAGGCATTTCAATGAGTCATTAATTATCACAAATGCAGGCAAGTCAACAGTGCGATGTAGGCAACATCATCTGCCAAACACCTTGGTTTTCTGAAAACTCAAAGCCCAGGATGAGAGCAGGTGGAGTTGGAAGATCAGATGTCACTCAGGACCTGCAGAAGTTGGCTCTCCGAGAGCCACGCCTCAGAGTGACTGTCACCCACAGACCTCAGCTCCTTCTGTAATGTAAGATGAGGCAGAGAAGCAGCTCCTGGCAGGAGGTGGCCCACAGGCCTACAGGTAACTGCTGAGGACTTTACCAAGGCACTCACCTGTGAGCCTCATCCCCAACACTGACAGCTGTCCACCCTTCAATCAACCTGCCAGTGAGGCTGGGACTCCAGGAACACAAAAACCAGGCCAGGCACAGTGGCTCACACTTGTAACCCCAGCACTTTGGGGGACTGAAACAGAAGGATTGCTTGACAGCTGCAGTGAGTTATGATGGCACCACTATATTGCAGCCTTGATGACAGACAGGACCTTGTCTCTAAAAACAAATAAGCAAACAAACAAACAACAGAAACACAAAAACCAGCATCAAAACTTCTATGGCCCTAACTGGTTGTGGGGAGGAAGGGCCAGGGGCTAAGGTGGGAGGATCCCTTAACCCAGGAGGTGGAGGTTGCAGTAAGCCAAGATCATGCCACTGCACTCAGCCTGTGTGACAGAGAAAGACGCAGTCTAAAAAAAAGAAAGAAAGAAAGAAAAAGAAAGAAAGAAAGAAAGAAAGAAAGAAAGAAAGAAAGAAAGACAGGAACAGAAAGAAAGAAAGGAAGGAAGGAAGGAAGGAAGGTAGGTAGGTACAAAATGAACAAGAAAAACACAGTCCTGGCTAGGCGCAGTGGCTCACTCCTGTCTCAAAACAGCACTTTGGGAGGCCGAAGTGGGTGGATTACCTGAGGTCAGGAATTAGAGACCAGGCTGGCCAACAAGGTGAAACCCTGTCTCTACTAAAAATACAAAACTTAGCCAGCCATGGTGGTGGGTGCCTATAATCCCAGCTACTGGGGAGGCTGAGGCAGGAAAATTGCTGGAACCCGGGAGGTGAAGGTTGCAATGAGCTGAGATCGTGCCATTGCACTCCAGCCCAGATCAACAACAGCAAGGCTCCACCTTCCATCTCAAAAAAAGAAGAAAAAAAAAACCAAAAAAACATAGTCCCTGTCTTTCAGGAGCTTAAAGCCAAAGCATATACTTAATGGTCACGAGGGTTTTCCTTCAAGGATGATGAAAATGTTTTAGATTGAGACAGTAGTTGCACAACACTGTGAATGTGCCAAGTGCCACTGTTCACTTTACAATGGTTAGTTTTATGTTATGTGCATTTCGCCTCTTTTTTATGTTTGTTTTTGTTTGTTTGTTTGTTTTGTTTTGTCTTGAGACAAAGTCTCGCTGCGTTACCCAGGCTGGAGTGCAGTATCATGATCTTGGCTCATTGCAACCTCGGCCTCCCAAGGCTCAAATAATCCTCCTACTTCAGCCTCCTGAGAAGCTGGGACTCACCTAATTTTTATAAACAAATAAATAAAACATGCACAAAGCACTAGGCCAGGAGATGACCAAAATTAAATTCTCCATCCAGATAACTTCTCCTCAACCTGTTGACTGGTCCTAAAAGTTTCATGGGGTTCATTCATTGTTCCACATGTCATTTAAAAAGGATTAGGGCCGGGTGCAGTGGCTCAAGCCTGTAATTCGAGCACTTTGGGAGGCCGAGGCGGGTGGATCATGAGCTCAAGAGATCGAGACCATCCTGGTCAACATGGTGAAACCCCATCTCTACTAAAAATAGAAAAAATTAGCTGGCCATGGTGGCACATGCCTGTAATCCCAGCTACTCAGGAGGCTGAGGCAGGAGAATTGCCTGAACCCAGGAGGTGGAGGTTGCGGTGAGCCGAGATCATGCCATTGCACTCCAGCCTGGGTAACAAGAGCGAAACTCCATCTCAAAAAAATAAATAAATAAAATAAAATAAAAATAAAAAGGATTAAAAAGTTAATTTATTTCACCATCAAAAGAATACTCTCCCATCTAATGTCTGAGCCTGATAATTCTGCATTGAGAAACTCATTCACTTGTTCATTCATTTATTCAGAATATCCACTCTGCCAGGCACTGGGGTTGCAGGCTTGAGTACACCACCATCTCTGCCTCAGGGGCCCTCTCAGTAGAATCAGGAAAGTTTGCATGTGACATGCACACACTATTCCCTGTGCAGAAATGCTTCCCCCCACTACTCTTTGCTAAGCAAACTCTTGCAGTCCTTTAATCTCAGCTTAAATATTTCCAAGAAGCTTCCTAACCTGCACTTCACCCCTAACCTAGATACCTCAACGATCCCTGTTCTCATCCTTCCTCAACGATCCCTGTTCTCATCCTTCCTACCCTTTTCCTAATTTTCAATGTACATGTATTTGTATAACTATACTTTTTTTTTTTTTTTTTTGAGACGGAGTTTCGCTCTTGTTACCCAGGCTGGAGTGCAATGGCGTGATCTCAGCTCACCGCAACCTCCGCCTCCTGGGTTCAGGCAATTCTCCTGCCTCAGCCTCCTGAGTAGCTGGGATTACAGGCACACGCCACCATGCCCAGCTAATGTTTTGTATTTTTAGTAGAGACGGGGTTTCACCATGTTGACCAGGATGGTCTCGATCTCTTGACCTCGTGATCCACCCGCCTCGGCCTCCCAAAGTGCTGGGATTACAGGCTTGAGCCACCGCGCCCGGCCTTGTATAACTATACTTTTAATATCTATGCTTCTCACTAAACTATAAGCTTCATGAGGGCAGTGCCAGGGTCTCTTAGCCATTGCTGTGCCTAACACAAGGTTAGTACATAATAGATGCTCAATAAATATTAGCTGCATGAATACATGAATTAAAATAATGAACATAAACCATTATAATATGATAAATGCTGTGATAGTGAGGCAAGGTGAGGCATAACATGTCTAACTTTGTCTTGCTGAGGGAGGTAGAAAGGGAGGCAAAAGAGACAATCATTAAGAGAGAATATTTACACTGAGTCTTAATGGGTAAGTAGTTCCTGAGTCAACACAGCTGGGGAAAGGTGGGAAGATATCAGAGCATGTGGTATACGTATTCAGAGAACTGGAAGTGCTTGTGGTCTGCATGGCTGGGCAGAACAGCAGGAGATAAGGCCAGAGATGTGGGTAGAAACTGAGCCACCAGGGAGGTTGGGCAGCATGCTAAGCATACTGGAATTCATCCCATCAAACACTGAGAAGCGAGCCAGAAAAGCAAAAGTTTCTAACCTACGACTCATGGATGGACCCCCTCAGAGGGAGTTTCAGACATCCATCAACCCCTAAAACTATATGCACAATTGTCATATTTGTGTTTTCTTGCAAAGAGGGCCTATGATTTCTGTCAGAGTCTCAGGAAGATCCGTGACCCCAAAATAGGTTAAGAACGACCATCAGCCAGGCACGGTTGCTCACACGTGTAATCCCAGCACTTCGGGAGGCAGAGGTGGGCAGATTGTTTGAGCCCAGGAGTTCAAGACCAGCCTGGGCAACATAGAAAACCCCATCTCTACAAAAAATACAAAAATGAGCTGGGTGTGGTGGCACACACCTGTAGTCCTAACTACTCAGGAGACTGAGGTGGGAGGATCACTTGAGCCCAGGAGGTAGAGGCTGCAGTGAGCTGTGGTCACACCACCACCACCTTCCTTGGGCATCCTAACTAGAAAATCCCACCCACAGCCCAGTCTCTGACTTTCATAGTACTAATAACAAAATATAAATGTATTGTTTATTTCTTTGTTTACTTGGGTTTTTTTTGTTTGTTTGGTTTTGGGTTTTTTTGTTTTTTTTGGTTTTTTTTGAGACGGAGTTTCGCTCTTGTTACCCAGGCTGGAGTGCAATGGCACGATCTCGGCTCACTGCAACCTCCGCCTCCTGGGTTCAGGCAATTCTCCTGCCTCAGCCTCCTGAGTAGCTGGGATTACAGGCACACGCCACCATGCCCAGCTAATTTTTTGTATTTTTTTTAGTAGAGACAGGGTTTCACCATGTTGACCAGGATGGTCTCAATCTCTTGACCTCGTGATCCACCCACCTCAGCCTCCCAAAGTGCTGAGATTACAGGCGTGAGCCACCACGCCCGGCTTGTTTACTTGTTTATTGTCTGTCCTCTCTACTACAAGATAAGCTCTGTGAGGTCTAGGGCTTTTTCTTATTCACTCCTGTATTTCCAGTGCCTAGCACACATGACCTGGAACTTCTAGAAGCTCAATAAATCCTTATTGACAATAAATTTTATTGTAGGTATTTTTTTCATTGTGGTAAAATACACATAATATAAAATTTACCTTCATAACCATTAAGTATCCACTTCAGTGGCATTAAATACATTCATATTGTTGTGCTACCATCTCCACCACCCATCCACAGAACTCCCTTCATCTCACAAAATGGAAATTCTGTACCTTTTAAACAATAACTATTAAAACAATAACTCCCCAATCTCCCACCCCCACCCTGCCCCAGTTGCCCCCAATAGCCACCATTCTACTTGCTATCTCTATGAATCTGGCTACTCTAGGTACCTCATCTAAATGGAACACATGGTATTTGTTCTTTTGTCACTGGTTTATTTCCCTTTACATAATGTCCTCAAGGTTCATCCATGTTAAAGCATGTGTCCAAATTTATTTTCTTTTTAAGGCTGAATAACATTCTACTGTATGTATATGCTACATTTTGTTTATTCACCTGTTGATGGACAATTGAGTTGCTTTCACCTTTTAGCTATTGTGAATAATGCTGCTATGAACATGGGTACATAGGGATTTTTAGTCCTTTTTGAAAGTAAGGTAATCACAGAATGGGCAAGTGGATGGAGAGATGCAAGGTTAGATGGATCAACAATGAATGAATGAATGGGTAGGTGGATGGAAGGACGGGTGGATGGATGGATGGGTAGATGAACAATGGATGCATAGATAAATGAAAGCCCTCTGAACCAAGAATTAGGAGAGTTGTTTCCTGACCTGAATGTGATACTTTTCACATGTATGACACATGAGACATCAGATATACTATGAGGTAACCGTGATCCCATTGTAACAATAGCAGTAGTAGTGAGTTAAAAGAAGTTTCAAAATATTTATAAAGATGAGTAACTCTGTGATAATTCATGATCACAGCTGGCATGTGTCAGTAAAAGGATTGTGTACTAGAACCTAAGGTATTGCTGACTAGGTAGAATGGGGTTTCCCCAAGGAATAACCCTGGGAAAGAAGAGAGTGACTCAAGTTGGGTAAAAGCACATTCAGTATCAAATATGGAACAACTGGAACATTAGTCAAAAGCACATAAACTGTGTCAATGAAAACTCAGGAACTTGCCGGGTGTGGTAGCTCACACCTATAATCCCAGCACTTTGGGAGGGTGAGGTGGGTGGATCACGTGAGGTCAGGAGTTTGAGACCAGCCTGACCAACATGGAGAAACCCTGTCTCTACTAAAAAACACAAAAAATTAGCTGGGCATGGTGGCAGATGCCTGTAATCCAAGCTATCCAAGCTAATTGGGAGGCTGAGGCAGGAGAATCTCTTGAACCCATGAGGCAGAGGTTGCAGTGAGCTAAGATTATGCCATTGCACTCCAGCCTGGGCAACAAGAGTGAAACTCCATCTAAAAAAAGAAGGAAGGAAGGAAGGGAGGAAGGAAGGAAGGAAGGAAGGAAGGAAGGAAGGAAGGAGGGAAGGAAGGAAAAAGAAAGAAAAAGAAAGAAAGAAAGAAAGAAAAAAGAAAGAAAGAAAGGAAGGAAGGAAGGAAGGAAGGAAAGGAAGGAAGAAAGAAAGAAAGGAAGGAAAACTCAGGAACTTACACCACAGAGGATACTGGCAGAGAATGAGTACAAATGCCAAAGAAGCTTGTAATAAATGAAGAGTTCAGAGAGAGGAGATCTTGAGGATATTGAGCTCTGTGCTGAACTGGCCCACAGGATTTGCTCAAACACAGTCTCACCATCCATGGCAACAATAAGAACCAATCTCAACAGAAAAAAGAAAACAGAAAGCTCATATCAAAGGAAATACAATGGCACACAAACATTGAAATATACCAAATCTCTCTCTAATTAGATAAATGCAATCAAAACTACAGTGAGATACTATTTTTTACTTACTAGACTGGAAAAGATCTTAAACAAATTGATGACACATTATGTTGTGAGAGGAAACATATACTCTCACACATCACTAGGGGAGCATCAATTGGAACCACTTGTAACAGTAACTTGAGAACATCTATCAAAATTATATCAAGAGAATGAGAAGATAAGCCACAAAGTGGGAGATAATATTTGCAAAATATGTACCTAACAAATGACTGTTATCCAAAATATGTGAGGAAAAAAACCTCTTAAAACTTAAAAGAAAATTAACAATCTGATTTAAAAATGAGCAAAAGATCTGAATGTCTAGACACCTCACCAAAGAAGATATGTAAGTGGCAAACAAACATATGAGGAGATATCCAAGGTTATGTAATTAGGGAATTAAAATTAAAACAAAAAAGATATGCCACTATACAATTATTAGAATGGCCAAAATCAAAAACTTGACAACACCAAATGCCGACAAGGATTTGTAGAACAACAGGAACTCTCATTCACTGTGAGAATGCAAGATGGTACAGTTACTTTGAATAGAAGTGTGGCATTTCCTTACAAAGCTAAACATCGTCTTTCTATACATTCAATCCAGAAATTATGCTCCTTAGTAAATGAGTTAAAAACTTAGGTCCACATAAAAACCTGCGCATAAATATTTATAGCAGCTTTATTCATAAATGCCGAAACTTGGAAGCAACCAAAATGCAAAATGTCCTTCAGCAGATGAGTAGATAAATATACTGTGGTATATCCATACAACAGAATATAATTCAGTGCTAAAAAGAAATGGTCTATCGAGCCATGAAAAAACCATGGAAGAACCTTAAATGCATATTACTAGTTGAAAAAAGCCAACTGGAAAAGGCTACATACTACATCGTTCCAACTGTATGACATTCTTGAAAATACGAAACTACAGAGACAGTAAAAAAGACCAGTAATTGCTAGGGTCTAAGGGAGGAGGATGGGGTGAATAGACAGAACAAGGAGGATTTTTAGGGAAGAAAAGCTACATTCTGTACACTATAATGGTGAACATATATCATTATACATTTGTCAAAACCCATAAAATGTACAACAGCAAGAGTGAAACCTAATCTAAACTATAAATTTTGGGTGACAATGAAGTATAAACATAGATTTATCAATTGTAACAAATGTACCACACTGGTATGGGATGGTAGTGGTAGAGGCAGGGCATGGGGTGGTCAGGGGTATATAGGAACTCTCTATACTTTCCACTCAATCTTGCTCTGAAACTAAAACTGCTCTAAAAGAATAAAGTTCATTTTTAAAAAATTATACATTCACATATCCTTTGACCCAACTATTCTACTTCTAAGAATTTATGCTAAGGTCAGACATGGTGGCTCACACCTGTAATCTCAGCACTTTGGGAGGCCAAAGTGGGCAGCTCCCGAAGTCAGGAGTTTGAGACCAGCCTGGCCAACATGGTGAAACCCCATCTCTACTAAAATACAAAAATTAATCCAGTGTGGTGGTGCATGCCTGTAGTCCCAGCTACTCAGGAGGCTCAGGCAGGAGAATCACTTGAACCTGGGAGGCGGAGGTTGCAGTGAGCTGAGATCACACCACTGCACTCTAGTTTGGGCAACAAGAGTATAACTCCGTCACCAAAAAAAAAAAAAAAAAAAAAAAGATTAGGAACAATGTAAATACCCATCCATAAAGCACTAGTTATATATATTATGATATATCTATTTAATTGATTAATACTATGCAGTCATTTTTTAAAAAGAAAGCTTTTGTGTATTGATATGGATTGATCTCAAAGATAGTTTGTTGGATTCAAAAAGTAAAGTGTGGCAAGGCACAGAGGCTCATGCCTGCAATCCCAGCACTTTGGAAGGCCGAGGCAGGCAATTCACCTGAGGTCAGGAGTTTGAGACCAGCCTGACTAACATAGTGAAACCCTGTCTCCACTAAAAATACAAAAATTAACTGGGCATGGTGGTATGTGCCTGTAGTCCCAGCTACTCAGGAGGCTGAGGCAGGAGAATCACTTGAACTTGGGAGGCAGAGGTTGCAGTGAGCTGAGATCACGCCACTGCACTCCAGCCTGGGCAACAGAGCGAGACACCATCTCAGAAAAAAAAAAAAGTTAAGTGTGCAAAGCAACACATAGTATGCTAACATTAGTGTAGAACATAAGGAGGTAGAGGAAGAATATGGGTACATATTTGCTTATATGTACAGTTAAAAATCTCTTAAATACACAAGAAATTGACAAAATTGATTGCCTTCAGGGAAAAATTTGGATGACTGAGAGGCTTTCTCTATATGCATATGTACCTTATGACCATGTGAATGTATTATTTACTACATCAATAGATGGTAGGAGAACAGAGGGCAAAAATGATTAAAAAAAAAAAAAAAAGGAAGAGAAGAATAATGAACACTACTCTAGGATCACTGACTATCCAAGCAGTAAGGGGACCTTAGCAATCTTCTAGCTGGACTCCATAATACATTCATTGACTCCACAATATATCTTGAGCGACTCATATATGCCTGACACTTCCAGGTGCTGCAGATAGCAAGATGCAAATGTCTATGGGTAAACAATCTAATTGAGAAAGACCTTACAGTTTATCAGTAAGAAACAGAAGCCCAAAAAAAGAACAGGCCTTGGCCAAGATCACCAGAGAGTTGGTAGGAGAGATAGGGCTGAAGCCCAGGTCTGCAGTCTCTGTTTGGTTTTATTACCTAATCTGGGCTTAAAGTACAGCAAAGGAAATGGACTTGATCATGTAATCAATGTTTATGAGCATAATGATAACTGAACCACAAAACTGGCTTTCCTCTCCTACACGTGCTTTCTAATAGTCATAGTCACTGATAGCCAATGGAAAGACCTCTCACTACTAATTAACATTAGTAATGTTTCAGGAACATTATTTAGGAGAAACTATTATTTAGGAGTCATTATAAATAAATACAGTTGGACCCTTTTCACAAGATGGCACTGAAAGCAAAGAAGGAAGCTCTTGCCCCTCCTAAAGCTGAAGCCAAAGCAAAGGCTTTAAAGGCCAAGCAGGCAGTGTTGAAAGGCCAAGACGGCATAGCCACAAGAAAAAGATCTGCACATCACCCACCTTCCGGTGCCCCAAGACACTGGACTCCAGAGACAGCCCAGATATCCTCAGAAGAGTGCCCCTAGAAGAAACAAGCTTGACCACTATGCTATCGTCAAGTTTCCGCTGACCATCGAGTCTGCCATGAAGAAGATAGAAGGCAACAATATACTTGTGTTCATTGTGGATGTTAAAGCCAACAAGCACCAGATCAAACAGGCTGTAATCAAGCTCTATGACATTGAGGTAGCCAAGGTCAACACCCTGATTTGGCCTGATGGAGAGAAGAAGGCATATGTTCAACTGGCTCCTGATTATAATGCTTTGGATGTTGCCAACAAAATTAGGATCATCTAAACTGAGTCCAGCTAGCTAATTCTAAATATATGAATATCTTTTCACCATAAAAATACATACATACATATAGTTAATGCACGCGCGCGCGCACGCACACACACGCACGCACGCATGCACCTCTCTGAAGATGGTTCATCTGTCCCTGCTGAGACACCAAAAGTGGTAAGACAAAGCACTAAGGCAGATACTCAGGGAATGATCTTTTGTTTGGGAATAGGGATATGAACCTAATCCACTGTCAATTGTCCCTGATACCTGGCATTTTCTTTTTTTTTTTTTTTTTTTTTTGAGATGGAGTTTCGCTCTTGTTACCCAGGCTGGAGTGCAACGGCGTGATCTCGGCTCACCACAACCTCCGCCTCCTGGGTTCAGGCAATTCTCCTGCCTCAGCCTCCTGAGTAGCTGGGATTACAGGCATGTGCTACCATGCCCAGCTAATTTTTGTATTTTTAGTAGAGACAGGGTTTCACCATGTTGACCAGGATGGTCTCGATCTCTTGACCTCGTGATCCACCCACCTCGGCTTCCCAAAGTGCTGGGATTACAGGCTTGAGCCACCGCGCCTGGCCGATACCTGGCATTTTCTAAGGGTCTTAGGCAAACTCCTCAACAGGGTTTTTCCAAGTTTTGGAAATCTTACCAGGAAGCAAGAAAAGAGGAGTGTCATTCTCATTACCTTGAATGACAAAGAGCAACAATCAACAGCCTGGGGTGTAGCCTAATGTGTCAAATTAACTTGAAGTATTAGGTAATACACATGAAAATGGAACCATATACACCCAAACACATATATAAACACTCCCACCAATATATGCCCACTTAGACACATACACAAATATCAACTCCAAAACACAGAATAAAAGTCTGAGATAAAAAGCCATCAGTTCTAAAGTCATGATGATCCAAAACATGAAATCGTAAAATCTCTGTCTTTAGAGTGATTCTATTATCGGAAAAGGGGCTGCTGATTGAACTCCAGCTTTAGTTTGGTTCTGATGGGTAGGGGTAACAAGGAATAGATCCTTGCTGAGATATCAGTTGCTGATGGTAGAGAGAAGATGGTTCAGGGTTGTGCTTGAAAAGAGCAAAGAAGTCAACTTGAGATTTTTTTATGTGGGCTTAGGCTGTGAGTGCCGCCACAGGGCCTTTTTTTGTTTTTTGTTTTTCTTAGAGATAGGATATGGCTCTGTCGCCCAGGCTGGAGTGCAGTGGCACAATCATAGCTCACTGCAACTTCAAACTCCTGGGTTCAAGTGACCCTCCCACCTCAGCCCCACAAATAGCTGGGACTACCAGTGTGTGCCACCATACCTACCAATTTTTTTATTTCTTATTTTTATGTTTTAAAAAGACAGTCTCACTATGTTGCCCAGTCTGGTCTTGAACTCCTGGTCTCAAGCATCCTCCTGACTTGGCCTCCCAAAGTGCTGGGATTACAGGCATGAGCCACTGCACTCAGCCAAGCCTCATTTTTAATGAAAGACCACTTGCAAGGTCCATTTTCTCTGCTCTCCAAGCAGAGTCATCCTGGGTCTCAGTTTAATCTCATATTGACTCATTCTGAGTCACTCACTGCTTGCGTCTCACTCCTAGTCCTTGAGAAAGCACTTTGTCTGGAATGGCTTTCTTCAGTGCAAAGTATACTCCAAAGTCATTGTTCCATGTGAAAAGCCTATGGGTTCTTTGGGGCAAAGGCCTCTTTAAACTACAACTATTATTAACATTGTGATTACCCCCACATATCCCTGATATGGGAGAACTGCATGTACTTCTTGAACACAGGTAGCTGCTGGTGAGGAGCCTTGAGGGCCAGTTCCTTTCATACCTGAAACAGGCATACATCAGGTTTTGGTTTTCCACAACCTCCAAGGATAACAAACTCTTTACACTTAACAGAGTTAAGAGCATTCAACCAATCCCCTCATTCTGCAGTGAGGAAACTGAGACCCAAGGTGTAAGAGTGAGTTGTCCACGTTTATGGCCTGGTCTCTGGGATCCTAATCCAATGCTTTGCCATCTCTAAAAACATTGTTCATCATGCCTATAATCTTAGCACTTTAGGAGGCCGAGATGGCAGATCACTTGAGCCCAGGAATTCGAGAGCAGCCTGGGCAACACAGTGAGACCTTATCTCTATTTTATAAAAAATAAAAAGAAAACATTTTTAAAAACAAACTCCTACAATTTCTTCTAAATTTTAACCTACATCTACCCTATGACTCAGCCTTTCCATTTCTAAATATTCCCCTGGGAAAAATGAAAACATAGATCCACAAAAAGACTTGTACACAAATGTTCATAGCAGCTTTATTCAATGTAGCTAGAAACTAGATACAATCCAAATGTTCATTAGCAGGTAAGTGGACAAACAAAATGTAGTGTATCAACTCAATGGAATACTACTCATCAATTTAAAAAAAAGAACAAGCTACTGATGCATACAACGTGGATGAAGCTCATAGATACAGAATTGAGAAAAGAAGTCAAACATAAGAGTATACACTGTATTATTCATTTATCTGCAGCTCTAAAACAGGAAAAACTAACTAATCTATGGTGATAGAAAAAGTAGTTGTCAGAGGCAGGAAGAGGAGGATTGGCTACAAAGGAGTATGAGAGAACTTTCTAGGGTGCTATCAATGTTCTACATCTTGACTGAGATGGTGGTTCTGTGGGTATAAATATTTGTCAAAACTCACCAAACCGTACGTTTAAAATATGTGTATTTTATCGTATGTAAATTATACCTTAAAGTTAAACATTTTAAAAAGATAAGCCATTGACATTTGTATTGCTCTTTGCTGAGCACTTTTCTGCCTCTCATCTCACAACCACCTCACAATAGCTCTGTGAAGTCAGTGAGGCACAGCAGGAGACACTTTCCATTTTATAGAAGAGAAAACTGAGGCAGAGAGGCAGCAGACTCAGCCACCTGGCCACGTGTGGTGGCTCATGCTTGTAATCTCAGCACTTTTGGAAGCCAAGGATGGCGGATCACAAGGTCAGGAGTTCGTGCCCAGCTTGGCCAACACATGAAACCACACCTCTACTAAAAATACAAAAATAAGCTGGGCATGGTGGTGGGAGCCTATAATCCCAGCTACTCAGGAGGCTGAGGCAAAAGAATCGCTTGAAGCCAGGAGGAAGAGGTTGCAGTGAGCTCATATTGCGCCACTGCACTCCAGCCTGGGTAACAAAGCTAGACTCCATCTTAAAAAAAAAAAAAAAAATCAAGCTCTTTTTTTTTTTTGAGACGGAGTTTCACTCTTGTTACCCAGGTTGGAGTGCAATGGCACGATCTCGGCTCACTGCAACGTCTGCCTCCTGGGTTCAGGCAATTCTCCTGCCTCAGCCTCCCGAGTGGCTGGGACTACAGGTGTGCGCCACCATGCCCAGCTAATTTTTGTATTTTTAGTAGAGACGGGATTTCACCATATTGACCAGGATGGTCTCGATCCCTTGACCTCGTGATCCACCCGCCTCGGCTTCCCAAAGTGCTGGGATTACAGGCATGAGCCACCACACCCAGCCTTCTCCAAAAACTTTTAAAAATTAGCCAGACACAGTGTGTACACTTGCAGTCTCAGCTACTTGGGAAGCTGAGGCAGGAGGATCACATGAGCCTAGCACTTCAAGACTACAATGAGCTATGTTATGATCATGCAACTGCACTTTGGCCTGGGCAACAGAGCAAGAACCTGTCTCTAAAAAATAAAAATAATAATCTATTTTAGAGAGTTTTAGAGTCCAATAGACCTAAGTGGAGTCTAAGTTCTATCACTTGCTAGTAGTATAACCTTGAAGAAATTAACCATTCTAAGACATAGTTTTCTCCTGTGTAAAACAGGGGTTATAATATCTATTTCACAAACTTATTGTAATGACTAATGAGATAATATATGTATTGTGCTAAGCATATACCATAGGTTATCTCATTAGTAGGTAATAGTATTAATAGTATTAACCATTAATATTGGCTTATTAATTAGATAATAATTAATTATCTCACTGGTATGTAATAGTATTAACTATTAAATATTGGCTTATTAACTGGGTAATATAATAATCCAATTAATAAGCCAATATTACTATTAAATAATAATGCTCCTACTATGCACCTGGAACTGTGAAGAATGCTTAGGATACAGATATGAATAAAACCAGACTCATATCTTTGAAGACTCAGAAATTAGTGGGAAGACAGACAACAAGGAAATAGCTGACTTCCATATGCATGTAGGATGATAAGTACTAAGACAAAGAAATCCACATATTGCTCTGAGTTTCCAGAAAGCACACCAAATGGGCTGTGCCCTAGGAGACTGGAGGTCAGTGAAAGCTCCCCAGAAGAGCGATGTGAGCAGCATTTAGAAAGACCAGTGACAATAAATCAGGGGGAAGGGGCAAACTGGAAGAGGCAGACAGAAGGCATAGCACAAGACAAGGAACACAGAGGCAAGTTGGAGCACCATTGCACCCTGAAAACAGCTGGTGCTTGGTAGGTTATTTGCCAAATGAGACAGAACCTGTGGTATAAAGCAGAGCCCCCGGAAGTCTGTGCCACTGTCATGACCTGTGACCTTGAGTAAGCCTCACCTCTGTCCTGGGCTCCGTGTCTCCAGATAATGCACTCATCTGCCCCAGTTCCATAATTCCAAGATATGGGAAATAACACTGGGCCTTTTATATTCCTTCATTCCTCCAATTCAGTAGGCAGGAGCATATTTTTACCTGCTCAATTCAGAAGGAGTTTGGCCTATAAGGGCTGACACCAGTTTCTGAAGAGGTCACACCTGTCTCTGAAGCAGGAAACACTAATCACTTTACAAGTATTGTCACACCTTCTTCCCGGAAAATCTAGAGACTCATTTTCCTTTTCACAGTTGTAATAGAGAACTCAGAGACTCTAGGGAGCTACCTGGCCTCAGATTGCATCCAAAGAACACCTGGCATGAAACAGGAGTAATCACTAAATTCAGGGTAAAAATAAGCAATTTCAGTGAGGATAAATTTTTTAAGTGAGTGTAAATGTGATTCATCTGATGAAAAACCAATAAATTACATTTAGAAATAATCATGTTGAAAGTAAAAATATTAAATTGTATTAAAAAGTCATTTATCAATTCAGTATTTAGCTGCTTTGTTTTAGGGAAAAAAAACCTCATTCTACTTGAAAAAATTCACGTGAATTATTTGCATCATGCAATCCAATATTATGTAACCAAAATATCTTGTTCATTTTTTCCATTTTTGAATTGTTCTAGTGTTGAGTATAGTCCTAGAGAGTAGACAATAGACCAGATCTCAATCACAGTCCACATTGTGATTCACAAATGCAAAACCAGCATCTTGAACATCCAGCTGCTCCAAGAACAAAGTGGAGGGAAATTAGAGGGTAGGCAGGTGTATTAGTTTTCTATGCTGCCATAACAAATTGCCCCAAATTTGATGACTCAAAATGACACAAATTTGATTCAAGTGATAGAAACTGTTTAAACCGACAAAAATATATATTTGCATATTCAAAAAAATTGTGCTAAAGGGTGATGGGGGTAAATTTACATGTGACTGGACCCAGGAACCCAAAATATCAAAATTCCCTTGTTCTAACTTTGTATCTCATCTCTGCTTTTTCTTCTTTTTTTTTTTTTTTGGAGATGGAGTCTCACTCTGTCACCCAGGCTGGAGTCCAATGGCGGGATCTCAGCTCACTGCAACCTCCACCTCCCAGGTTCAAGCAATTCTCCTGCCCCAGCCTCTCAAGTAGCTAGGAATACAAGCGCACGCCACCATGTCCAGCTAATTTTGTATTTTTAGTAGAGATAGGGTTTTACCATGTTAGCTGGCCTGGTTTTGAACTGCCAACCTCAGGTGATCCGCTCATCTAGGCCTCCCAAAGTGCTGGGATGAGCCACTACACCCAGCCTAGTCTCTGTTTTTTTATATCGACTTCTTTCAAACTATCCTGAGTGTATCATATAGTGGGGAGTATGAATACTATTGAAAAGTATTTTTAAGTCATCTAGCATCCAGGCAAACACTACTAATAATCTTCCTTTCAGGTTTTATGTATATTATTGTTTTTATACACACACACACCAAGTATAGATATTTGGGGACCAAACTATGTATATATAGTTTTGTAGCCTGTTTTTGTTACTTGGCACTTTTTTTTTTTTTTTGAGACAGAATTTTGCTCTTGTTACCCAGGCTGGAGTTCAATGGCACGATCTCGGCTCACCGCAACCTCCGCCTCCTGGGTTCAGGCAATTCTCCTGCCTCAGCCTCCTGAGTAGCTGGGATTACAGGCACGTGCCACCATGCCCAGCTAATTTTTTTTTTTTGTATTTTTAGTAGAGACGGGGTTTCACCATGTTGACCAGGATGGTCTCGATCTCTTGAGCTCGTGATCCACCCGCCTCAGCCTCCCAAAGTGCTGGGATTACAGGCTTGAGCCACCGCGCCCAGCCACTTGGCACTTTTTAATGATGATTTTTCTGGTTATTAAATTTTATTTTAAAATAGGCCAAGCGCAGTGGCTCATGCCTGTAATCCCAGCACTGCAGGAGACCAAGGCAGAAGGATTTCTTGAGCTCAGGAGTTTGAGATCAGCCTGGGCAACATAGTGAGACCTCATCTATACACACACAAGTTTTTTTTAATTAGCTGAGTGTGGTGGCACACACCTGTAGTTCCAGCTACTTGGGAGGTTAAGATGGGAGGATCACCTGAGCCAGCAGGTTGAGGCTGGAGTGATCACACCACTGCATTCCCAGCCAGTCAACAGAGTGAGACTCTGTCACAAAACAGGAATACAATGAATGAACTGAAAAATCCAACAGACAGCAACAGCAGACTCAATCAAACAAAAGAAATAATAAGCAAACTTGGAGACAGGTCATTTGAAATTATCCAAAGGAACAAAAAAAAAGGAATGAAAAAGAATAAAGAAAGCCTGTGAGACTTGTGGGACAACATCAAGGGAACCAATGTGCGCATTACAGCACCTCCAAAAAGAGAATAGAAATAAGCATAAAAGCTTATTTAAATAAATGATTACTGAAAAAAATCCCAAATCTGGGGAAAATTCACATCCAGATTTATGAGGCCCAAATTCTCCAAATAGGTTAAACCTAAAGAGTTCTACATCAAGACACATTATAATTGAATTGTCAAAACACAAAGACAAAGAGGTAATTTTGAAAACAGCAAGATAAATGTGACTCTTTACATAAAAAGAAATCACCATAAGACTGTCACAGTATGTCTCAGCATAAACCTTATAGGCTAGAATAGAGTGAGATGATATATTCAAAGTGCTGGCTGGGTGCAGTGGCTCACATCTGTAGTTCCAGCACTTTGGGAGGCCAAGACAGGAGAATCACTTAAACCTAGGAGTTCAAAATCAGCCTGGAAAACACAGTGAGACCCCATTACATACAAAAATTAGCTGGGTGTGATGGTGCATGCTGATAGTCTCAGCTATTGAGGAGGCTGAGGTGGGAGAATCACCTGAGCTGAGGAAGTCAAGGCTTCAGGGAGCCATCCATAATCATGCAACTGCACTGCAGCCTAGGCAAAAAAGTGAGACCCTGTCTCAAAACAACAACAAAAATAAAAGATACTGAAAGGGAGAAAAAAAAAAAAAAACAACTACCAATCAAGAATACCATGCCCAGAAAACTGTCCTATAAAAATGAAGGAAAGACAAGGACTTCTCAGACAAACAAAGATTAAGGGAATTAATCACCACTAGACTTGCCTTATAGGAAGTGCTAAAGAAAGTTTTTCAAGTTGAAATGAAAAGATGCTAAACAGCAACATGAAAGCATATAAAGTACAAAACTTGCTTGTAAAGGTAAATATATGGGCCAAAACGTAAAAACATAATAAAGCAATGGTGATGTATAAATTATTTCTAACCCTAGTATAAAAATTAAAAGAAATAATAACAATAACTTTGTCAGCTTTAAAATAAACTGTTATATTTTATGCAAGCTTCAGGGTAAACACAAAAAAACCTACAGTTGATACACAAAATATTGAGAGAAAATAATCAAAGCATATCACTGCCAAAAAAACCCCATCAAATCACAAAGAGAGAAGAAACAAATAATCTACAAAACAGAAATTTACAAAAATGACAACAGTAAGTCCTTACCTATCAACAATTACTTTAAATATAAATGAATTAAGCCCACCAATCAAAAGACATATATAGTCAGACGATACTTAGTCTACAAGGGATGAAAAAAAAAAAAAAGAAAAAAAGACATATAGTGGCTGAATGGATTTAAAAAAACAAAACAAGATTCAACTATATGCTATCTACAGGAGTTTCATTTTAGATACAAGAGCACACAGGCTAAAATTGAGGGGATGGAAAAAGACCCATGTAAATGGTAGCCAAAAGAGAGCAACTGTGGGAACTAGCTATTTTGCAAAATACAGTAAGTTATTGTTAAGTATATTCACCCTATTGTGCTATTGAACACTAGAAATTATTTCTTCCATCTAATTTGATTTGAAATGTTCCTAATACAAAGAAACAATAAATGTTTGAAGTGAGGCTGGGCACAGTGGCTTACACCTATAATTCCAGCATTTTGGGAGGCCAAGACAAGCAGATTGTTGAGCCCAGAAGTTCAAGACCAGACTGGACAAGATGGCAAAACCCCATCCCTACAAAAAAATACAAAAAATCAGCTGCAGCTGGGCTTGGTGGCTCATGCCTGGAATCATAACACTTTGGGAGGCGGGTAGATCACTTGAGGTCAGGAGTTCGAGACCAGCCTGGCCAACATGGTGAAACCCCATCTCTAGTAAAAACACAAAAATTAGCTAGAAATCGCTTGAACCCAGGAGGCAGAGGTTACAGTGAGGCAAGATCATGCCACTGCACTCCAGCCTGAGCAACAGATCAAGACTCCGTCTCAAAAAAAAAGAAAAAAAAAATTAGCTGGGCGCGGTGGTGAGCGTCTGCACTTCCAGCAACTCGGGAGGCTGAGGTGGGAGAATCACCTGAGCCTGAAAGGTTAAGGCTGCAATGAGCTGTGACCATGCCACTGCATTCCAGCCTGGGTGTTGGATTAAGACTCTGTCTTAAAAAAAAAAAAAAAAAAAAAAAAAAAAAAAAAAAAAAGGCCGGGTACAGTGGCTCAAGCCTGTAATCCCAGCACTTTGGGAGGCCGAGGCAGGTGGATCACGAGGTCAAGAAATCGAGACCATCCTGGCCAACATGGTGAAACCCCGTCTATCCTAAAAAATACAAAAGTTAGCTGGGCATGGTGGCATGCACCTGTAGTCCCAGTTAGTCAGAAGGCTGAGGCAGGAGAATGCCTGAACCCAGGAGGCAGAGGTTGCAGTGAGCTGAGATTGTGCCACTGCACTCCAGTTGGTGCCTGTTGACAGAGTGAGACTCTGACTCAAAAAAAAAAAAAAAGGTCAGGTGCAGTGGCTCATGCCTGTAATCCCAGCACTTTGGGAGGCTGAGGCAGGCAGATCACCTGAGGTTGAGAGTTTGAGACCAGCCTGACCAACATGGAGAAACCCCATCTCTACTAAAAATACAAAATTAGCTGGGTGTGATGGCGCACGCCTGTAATCCCAGCTGCTCGGGATGCTGAGGCAGGAGAATCACTTGAACCCAGGAGGCGGAGGTTGTGGTGAGCCAAGGATGCGCCATTGTACTCTAGCCTGGGGAACAAGAGTGAAACTCCATCTCAGAAAAAAAAAAAACAGGTTGAGGTGATGAATATCCTAATTACCCCAAATTGATTACACATTGTATGCATGTATCAAAATATCACATAAACCCTTTAATATGTATAATTATTATGTATCAATGAAAATATATTTTTTTTTGAGACGGAGTTTCACTCTTGTTACCCATGCTGGAGTGCAATGGCGCGATCTCGGCTCACCGCAACCTCCGCCTCCTGGGTTCAAGCAATTCTCCTGCCTCAGCCTCCTGAGTAGCTGGGATTACAGGCACACACCACCATGCCCAGCTAATTTTTTGTATTTTTAGTAGAGATGGGGTTTCACCTTGTTGACCAGGATGGTCTCGATCTCTTGACCTCGTGATCCACCCGCCTCGGCCTCCCAAAGTGCTGGGATTACAGGCTTGAGCCACCGCGCCCGGCTAAAAGATCAATTCTTTTTTTTTTTTTTTTTTTTTTTTTGAGACAGTCTCACTCCATCACCAGGTGCCAGGCTGGAGTGCAGTGGCGTGACCTCGGCTCACTGCAACCTCTGCCTCCTGGGTTCAAGCAATTCTCCTGCCTCAGCCTCCCGAGTAGCTGGGACTACAGGCGCGCATCACCACGCCCAGCTAATTTTTTTGTATTTTTAGTAGAGACGGGCTTTCACCATGTTGGTCAGGATGGTCTCGATTTCTTGACCTCGTGATCCACCCGCCTCAGCCTCCCAAAGTGCTGGGATTACAGGCTTGAGCCACCGCGCCTGGCCGAAAATAATTTTTAAAAAGAAAGTACTTAATGCCACTGAGTTGTTTACATAAAAATGGTTTAATAAGTAAATTTTATATTGTGTGTATTTTGCTACAATTTTTTTTAAGTAGCTAGCTGCTCCTTCTAAATTGAAGATGATGGTGATAGGAGATGTCTCATGCTGCTGTTTAGTAAAAATTAAATTCATACTGGGGGCAGTGGCTCACATCTTTAATCCCAGCACTTTGGGAGGACGAGGCAGGTGGATCACTTGAGGTCAGAGAGTTCAAGACCAGCCTGGCCAACATGGTGAAACCTCATCTCTACTAAAAATACAAAAAATTAGCCAGGTGTGGTGATGCATGCCTGTAATCCCAGCTACTCAAGAGTCTGAGGCTCAAGAATCTCTTGAACTCAGGAGGCAGAGTTTGCAGTGAGCTGAAATTACACCACTGCACTCCAGCCTGGGCAACAGAGTGTGACTCTGACTCAAAAAACAATAATAAAAATAAAAATAAATTCCTGTTTCTTCTATCCCTGACATAGAAATTGGCAAAGATTGTTTGCTTGACCAAACTTTAATCAGTCTCCTGAACCTTCTGCTAGGCCTATATATGTGTACTTCCTCATAAAATACAGTTTTAGCCAGGTGTGATGGCTCACACCTGTAACCCCAGCACTTTGGGAGGCTGAGGTGGGCAGATTACCTGAGGTCAGGAGTTCAAGACCAGCCTCACCAACATGGAGAAACCCCATCTCTACTAAAAATACAAAATTAGCCAGGCATGGTGGCACATGCCTATAATACCTACTACTCAGGAAGCTGAGGCAGAAGAATCACTTGAACCTGGGAGGCAGAGATTGTGGTGAGCCAAGATTGTGCCATTGCACTCCAGCTTGGGCAACAAAAGCGAAACTCTGTCCCCAAAAATATATATATATACAGTTTTAGCAAAGAACCCTACAAGTCAGTTTTGCAAGGACACCCCCACCCTTGATATCTGAACACCCTCAATATCTGATCAGGTTCCTCATCCTCTACCATCATCAGGTAATGACTGGTTACCCTGGCCTATCTTCAGCAGGAATCCTGTTAGGTAGGTTTAGCCAGAATCCCTCTTCCCTGATACCTCCTAATTTTCCATTCACTGGCACCCCCCACCCTGCTCCTTGGCTACTAATTCCCATTTACCCATGCTATATTCAGAATCAAACCCAATTGCTCTCTCTCCCACTATAATATCCCATTGTTCCTATACCTATCATGATGGTCTTGAAAAAAGTCTTTATTACAGTGTTTTAACCAATGTCACTGGATATTTTTTTCTGTACTTGATCTTAGCCAAGAGGCCGAGAAGTAATTGATGTTTTTTTCTTAACAAAATACAAATGGTGGCCAGGCACAGTGGCTCACACCTGTAGTCCCAGCACTTTGGGAGGCAGAGGCAAGCCTATCATGAGGTCAGGAGATCGAGACCATCCTGGCCAACATGGTGAAACCCCGTCTCTACTAAATATACAAAAATTAGCTGGGCGTGGTAGTATGTGCCTGTAGTCCCAACTACTTGGGAGGCTGAGGCAGGAGAATCGCTTGAACCCAGAAAGTAGAGTTAGCAGTGAGCCATAATTGCGCCATTGCACTCCAGCCTGGTGACAGAGTGAGACTCGGTATCAAAAAAAATAAAAGAAATAAAACAAAATACAAATGGTTAAGATCCTAGTGGTTAAGAACAAAGGTTTTGTAGTCAGAACACAGCTGCGCTCAAAGTTTGCTTCTGTGAATTGCCAGGTATGCGACCCTGGCAAGCTATATCAAAAAGACCAGTGTGTCAGGAGGAGGGGAGAAGGGGAGAGACAAATACCTAATGCATGTTGGACTTAAAACCTAGATTAAGGTTGAAAGGTGCAGCAAACCACCATGTCACACATATACCTATGAAACAAATCTGCATGTTCAGCACATGTATCCCAGAACTTAAAGTAAAATTAAAAAAAAAAAAAAAAAGACTAGGCCAGGGCAGATCACCTGAGGTTAGGAGTTTGAGACCAGACTGACCAACATGGAGAAACCCCATCTCTACTAAAAATATGAAATTAGCCAGGCGTGGTGGTGCATGCCTGTAATCCCAGCTACTTGGGAGGCTGAGGCAGGAGAATCGCTTGAACCTGGGAGGCGGAGGTTGCAGTGAGCCGAAATCGCACTACTGCACTCCAGCATGGGCAACCAGAACAAAACTCCACCTCAAAAAAAAAAAAAGAAAGAAAGAAAAAAAAGAAAAGACTTATGTGTATATAATGCCTTAGAGTACTGGGATTTTACCACAGCCTCAGTCTTCCCATGAGAAACTATTGGAGTGATAATATCTGATTGGGGTTGTTATGAAGACTAGGTGAGACAGTATATGTAAAGTGCTTAACACAGTTTTGAGTATTTAGTGAGCACTTAATGAATAGAAAGCAATATTCTTAATTTTTTGCTTAGTCTCTGTCTTCCAAACTTAAGAGTCATTTTAGGATTTAGTGGGTTTGGAGTTTGGTTTTGGATTTTGGTTTTGTTTTGTGGGTGTATGGTTGTATCAGGTGTTTTTATTTGTTTTTGCTATGTATGCATAACTAGGTAGATAAGAGCCCTGGCACATGTGGCAAGTTCTTTGCAAGGTTATTTGTGTTCTACGGAATATGTAGACCTATGCAGATACACATTCCATGGCAGGCACGTGTTCGCACATGGGCAGCTGAATGGGTGTGTACAAATGTATCTGTGGATATATATAAAACACTGTTTCCTTAGAAGACTTTGTCACCAATGAACTAATTTGAAAGTCATTTTTTCTTACTTATCATGGTATCAGCAGCAGTTAATGAGTAGGAAGATAAGAGTAATTGGTCAAAGGGGAAGATTGTGTTTTAATTGAAGTCTCTTGTCCTACCCAAAGGTTCTAGAAATTGGAGAGAAATGTGATGACTAGTCATAAAAATTCTGGTCTATAGGTTGGTGTGGATCACCAAGCTGTACATTTCACAAGGTCTCCCGGGTCTACTGCCCAGTCTTCCCAGTCAGAGGTAGGAAGACTGATCTCAAGGTGTACCTCATTTTGGATACCCTTTGTGCTGCGTTTCTGGAGAGGATCTCTGCCAGATAGGGAAGCTAAGGCTCTAGGAGGCAGGACCACTGAGTTCTGACAGGCCTCTGTAGCCAATTCACTTTACTACATCAGGACTTCAAGGTCACATCTGCAGAGGAGTGCAGTGTGGTGCAATGGTTAGGAGCATAGGCATTAAAGTCAGACAAACCTGGGCTTAACTTCCAGTGTCTCTACCTCTCAACTGGTAAATGTGTGATTCTGTGGCGTCCTCTTTCTTAGCCTTTATTTCTTCAGCTATAAAACATGGATTTTTAAAATTCCTATCTCAACAGGTTATTGTGAGAATTAATCAAAAATTTGCATTGAAAGTACCTTGCGCCGGGCGCGGTGGCTCAAGCCTGTAATCCCAGCACTTTGGGAGGCCAAGGCGGGTGGATCACAAAGTCAAGAGATCGAGACCATCCTGGTCAACATGGTGAAACCCCGTCTCTACTAAAAATACAAAAAATACAAAAAATTAGCTGGGCATGGTGGCGCGTGCCTGTAATCCCAGCTACTCAGGAGGTTGAGGCAGGAGAATTGCCTGAACCCAGGAGGCAGAGGTTGCAGTGAGCCGAGATCGCGCCATTGCACTCCAGCCTGGCAAGCCAAGATCACGCCCATCACTTTGGAAGGCCAAGGCGGGCAGATCACAAGGTCAGGTGTTCGAGACCAGCCTAGCCAATATGGTGAAAGTCTGTCTCTTCTGAAAATACAAAAGTTAGCCAGACATTGTGGTGGGAGCCTGTAGTCCCAGCTACTCTGGAGGCTGAGGCAGGAGAATTGCTTGAACCCAGGAGGCAGAGGTTGCAGTGAGCCGAGACTGCACCATTGCACTCCAGCCTGGGTGACAGAGCAAGCCTCCATCTCAAGAAAAAAAAAAAATACATATATATATATATATATATATATAGCTCATCTCTTTATTAAAGCCTTTTCCGACACCCCCAGGCAGAAACACCCACCCTACCATTCCAGTTTCCATAGCACATGATATTTATTATATAATGTTAAAAGATAAACTTAGACACATTAAAATGTTAAAGAGACAGTGATTCATGAATCAGGCAGCACTAGACCACAAGCAGTTTAGCGCTACATTGGGGAATGGGGATGAGAAACTTTCTTGATTGGTTAAAGCAAAAGGTCCCTAGTTAGAAGTTAGAAGTTTCTGATTGATGAAGTCTCTAATTCTGTTCTAGAGTTTACACTGGGACCTAACTAATGTGCTGGAGCCATCTCAGCCTAATGGTTTCCCAATTAAAAATGTTGGCCAGCTGGCCAACATGGTAAAATCCTGTCTCTACCAAAAATACAAAAAAATTAGCCAGGTGTGGTGGTGGGTGAATGTAATCCCAGCTACTTGGGAGGCCAAGGCAGGAGAATTGCTTGAATCTAGGAAGTGGAGGCTGCAGCGAGCCAAGATCATGCCATTGAACTCCAGCCTGGGTGACAGTGCAAGACTCTGTCTCAGAAAACAAAAGACAAAAAAAATGTTGGCCGGGTGCAGTGACTCATACCTGTAATCCCAGCACTTTGGGAGGCCAAGGTAGGCAGATTGATTGAGCTCAGGAGTTCAAGGCAAGCCTGGGAAACATGGAAAAAGCCTATCTCTTTAAAAAATACAAAAATTAGCCAGATGTGGTGGCATGTACCTATAGTCCCAGCTACTGGGAAGAGTTGAGGTGGGAGGATCACTTGACCCCAGGAGGTCAAGACTACAGTGAACCATGATTGCATGACTGCACTCCAGCCTGGGTGACAGAGTAAGACACTGTCTCAAAAAAAAAAAAAGTTTAACAGTGCCTATAACACTCATCAAATGTGTTTCTCAGGCTGTGTACAGTGGTTCATGCCTATAATCTCAGTACTCTGGGAGGCCAATGTGGGTGGATCACTTAAGCCCAGGAAGGAGTTCAAGACCAGCTTGGGCAACACAGGGAGACCCTATCTCTTAAAAAAAAAAAGATATTTCAGATTATCTGGATATATGTCTTTCACCACCAGACTGAGCTAAGAAGAGCTCAGTCCTGTTGAGCACAATACCTATCACATAAGAGATGCTCAATAAGTGTTTGTTGAATGAGTGAGTAAAATATTGATAAAGAGAAAAAAATCAATGAGCCCTAAAGGATCAAATTCCTAGCCTGGGTCTCATTAGCACAAATTGAGGGTCTACAAGACAGAATGGAGGCCAAGAACAAACCAGAAACTAACCTTGTCTTGTCACCTGGGAAATCACAGATTGTCAGAGCTCACCAAAGACCAAGGAGACACTAAGACTTTGTCCAAGTCCCCAGTCAGTTGTCAGCAGAGCAGAACTGGAAGCCAAGACTCCTGTCTCCTAGTTGTAGAAACTTTCATCCAGACCAGCTGTCCAGAGTTCAAAGACAAGAGAAGCACAGTTATCTTGTAAGCTCCAAGAAGGTACCCCTTACCTCAAGGTGCCAAAAGCATAGTCAAGCTCTGATATGGGTTGGATTTTATTTCATCCCTCAAAAAAATTCATGTTGAAGTCCTAACTCCCAGTAGCTCAAAATGAGACCTTATGTGGTGATTGGGTATTTAGAGAGGTATTCAAATTAAAATAAGGTCATTAGGGTGGGCCCCAACCCAATATGACTGGTATCCTAATAAAAAGGGGAAACTTGGACACAGAGACACACATACCATGAAAATGCCACATGAATAAGAAGACTGCCATCTAGAAGCCAAGGAGAGAGGCCTGGCACAGATCTTCCCTCAAGGCCCTCAGAAGAAACCAACCCTGCCAACATCATGACTTCAGACTTCTAGCCTCCAGAACTGTGAGACAATAACATTCTATTGTTTAAGCCACCAGGTTTGTGGGACTGTTATGGTAGCCCTAGCAAATGAATGCAAGAGCCCTGTAGTAGCAGTTCCCAAAATGTGATGATCCCTGAACCAACATCATCAAAGTATATGGGATTTGTTAGACAAATAAGACCTACCATTCAGAAGGCCTGGGGATGAGGCTCAGCCAGCAATGATTCAGCAAGTCCAGGTGATTCAGATGCACACTAAATTTAATAACCACTGCTTTAGAATTACTCTATCTATCCTGGGTTGATTAGTGTCTTCCCAAAATTCACGTCCACCAAGAACCTCAGAATATGACCTCATTTGGAAATAGGGTTTTTGCAATTGTAACTAGTAAATTAGTAAATTGGATTAGGATGGGCCGTAAATCCAATGGCTGGTGTGCTTTTAAGGATAGCGACGTTTGGAGACACACACACACACACACACACACACACACACGGAGAATGCCATGTGACAATGGAGGCAGAGACTTGAGTGATGCATCTACAAGGCAAAGAACACCAAGGGTGCCAGAAGCCACCAGAAGCTGGAAGAGAGGCAAGGAAGGATTCTTCCCTACAGGCTTCACAAGCAGTATGGCTCTGCTAACACCTTGTTTATTTGCTCATAGCCTCTGGAACTATAATTTCCATTGTTTTAAGCCAGCCAATTTGTGGTAATTTGTTACAGCAGCCCTCAGAAAATAATAATTGAATACAGGAGTCACAGACACAAATGGCTATTTAAATTTAAATTCATTAAAATGAAATAAAACTGAAAATTGAGTTCCTCAGTCACACTGACCACATTTCAAGTGCTCAAATAGCCACATATGGCTCATGGCTACTGTATTTGACAGCACAAATATAGAATATTTCCATCAGAATAGAAAGTTATACTGGACATCAGTACTACAGAGCAGGGGTCAACTAGGTATGGTCCATGGGCTAAACTTAGCCCACCATGGTTTTCTGTGTGGTCTATAAACTAATAATGGGTTTTACTTTTTTTTTTTTTTAAGAGATGTGGTCTTGCTCTGTCACCCAGACTGGAGTGCCATGGCACTATCATAGCCCACTACAGCTTCCAACTCCTGGGCTCAAGCAATCCTCTTGCCTCAGCCTCCTGAGTAGCTGGGACTACAAACACACACCATCATACACCTGGCTTGATTTTCTTTACTTTTTTTTGAGACAGGATTTCACTCTGTCATCCAGGCTGGAGTGCAATGGCACACTCTCTGCTCACTGCAGCTTCTGCCTCCTGGGCTCAAGCAATCCTCTCACCTCAGCCTCCCCAGTAGCTGGGACTACAAGCAGTCACCACCATGTCCAGCTAATTTTTGTATTTTTTTTTCTTGGAGAGATGGAGTTTCGCCATGTTACCTAGGCTGGTCTTGAATTCCTGGGCTCAAGAGCTCTGCCCTCCTCAGTCAGCCTCCCACAGTGCTGGGATTACAGGTACATGCCACCACACCCAGCCAATTTTTACATTTTTTAACGGTTGAAAAATTATAAGAAGACTACTTCATGACATATGAAAATCACATGAAATTCACGTTTCACTGTCTATAAATGAAGTGTTACTGGAACACATTCATGATCATTTTACATATTATCTATGACTGCTTTTGTGCTACAATGGCAGTCAAGTCATTGTAACAGAGACCATATGGCCGACAAAACAAGATATTTACTAGCTGGCCTATTACAGAAAAAGGTTGCCAACTCTTGCTGTAAAGGGTAATGAAGAGAGACAAGGAAAGAATATTGAAACAAACTGGCAGAAGAGGGACCTGTTTGAGACGTCCACAGGCATGTGCTGCCCAAGCCACAGCTCAGCAAACTTTCCAGATCAGAGTAAAAGCAAGGAGGTTACATACTACATATACACACACATACATATAGTAGACATATAAATAATATCCATGTAGGCCAGGCACGGTTGCTCACCCCTGTAATCCCAGCACTGTGGGAGGCCAAGGTAGGCGGATCACATGAGGTATGGAGTTTGAGACCAGCCTGGCCAACACGGTGAAACCCTGTCTCTACTAAAAAATACAAAAATTAGTCGGGTGTGGTGGCAGGTGCCTGTAATCTCAGCTACTCTGGAGGCTAAGGCAGGAGAATTGCTTGAACATGGGAGGTGGAGGTTGCAGTGAGCCGAGATTGTGCCATTGCACTCCAGCCTGGGAGACAGAGCAAGACTCAGTCTCAAATAAAAATAAATAAATAAATAAATAAATAAATAAATAAATAAATAAAATCAATGTATATATACACATTGCGTAACAAATCCCAGGTAATGCCTATGCTGTTGGTCCAAGAACCACACTTTGAGAACCACGGCTCTAGGGCACTTGCATTCATTTGCTAGGGCTACCATAACAAAGTCCCACAAACCGGTGGCTTAAACAATAGAAATTTATTGTCTCACAGTTTCAGAGGCTAGAAGTGTGAAACTCACATGTATATTACATATGTACACACACATGCATATATAAAACATGTATAGAGAAGGGACTAGAGGGAGTATACTTAGGTACTAATAATGGCCATCTAAGAGAGAAGGGGAGAATGGGACTGCAGGGATTATTTCTTCTACTATTATTGCTCTCTGTGTTTTCTGATTAATCTCTAATTAGATGATACTGCTTTGTTCACAAGGAAAAGAAAACTCTGCCTAATTCTGAAACCAAGCTCTGAACCTCCAGACTAGATCCTAAAAACTGGGCCTCTCTGGCTGCCTTTGTCTTTTTATTGCAATAAATACCTTCATGCTTTCCTTCCACATCAAAATTAGTTCTCAGGAAAGGATCTGTTCCCCCCACCCCACCCCCACTTTACACTGAGTTATATCATAAACTGATTTCAAAGTTTGCTATAAATGTCCCTCCCAGAGCAAATTAGCATTCTGAAAAAGACCAAAGCCTGGAGCTATGGGCATGAAGCCCCTCTAATGAAATGGTAGATACCAGTTAGTCAGGTGGGAAAAAACAGGGCCTTCTGATCACCTCTGAAGTCCCCAAGGCACAGATACTGCCTACCTCAGTTACCTGCAGGAGCCTATCCAGTGTGCAATCCTAGGCTCTGCACCAGAAACAATCAACAAATACAGCTGCACGGTAGGATCCAAACTCTAAACCCTCCCCAACAGTAGGTAAAAGCCTCTGAAATCCAGTCCACTTTTAAGACCCAGGTAATGACCTAGAAAAGGTACTAGACTCTGTCTCTGGAGACCTGAGCTCAAATCTCCGCTTTGCCAACTGTGAAACCTCAGTTCCTATGTCTGTGTTCTGTTTCGCTTCTGGAATGGGGTCAGGCCTGAGCAGCGTGACCTCCAAGTTCCTCCTCAGTTCTGCCCTGGACTGCTCTGGATCGGCAGGTTGTGTGTACGTATGCCTGGGACAGGGTCCAAGGGGCCAAAAAGATTCATCACTGGGCTAGGTCAGTTCCAGGAAGGACTCAAAAATTAACCTCATCACTCTTATTTTCCCTTTTAATCTTTACCTGTAAATCTGAGGTGGCATCATTCCTCTCCTGCCTCCATGGACCAAGGGCCATCCTGACTCTTCCACTCAGAATACTCCATTACCCACAAAGCCCCCTCTGCTCAACCAAATTCAGCCAATCCTCACTACCTCCATGAAACCTTCTCTGACTTCCCAAAGCCCTAAGACCACAGCATCCTTAACACCTCTCTATACTATACTATATCCCAGTATATGGCTGACTGTTTGGGGTCATAGTGACCAGCTTCTGTGGGTATTCTTGCTAGGCCTACCCCCTAGAGCAGGCGTCCCCAAACTTTTTATACAGGGGGCCAGGTCACTGTCCCTCAGACCGTTGGAGGGCCACCACATACTGTGCTCCTCTCACTGACCACCAATGAAAGAGGTGCCCCTTCCTAAAGTGCGGCGGGGGGCCGGATAAATGGCCCCAGGGGGGCGCATGCGGCCCATGGGCCGTAGTTTGGGGACGCCTGCCCCAGAGTGTACAAAGTATGCTTTGTTTAGCCCTTTATTATATGAACTTCACAGGGCTTGGCACAGGTTCATTTTTGAGGATGCCAGACTATTTGAAGTGCTCTTCATCCAACTGAAAAGTAAGTCCTGACTGCTAGGAAAAGTTCTTAATGTTCTTAAGTCTTCAAAACATGTAGGTCTCCTTAGGTCCTTGGATCCTTTACAGGAACACCATGAAACAACCAACTATGTAAATGAGAATCCAGAGCCCATGAAAGTGAAGCAATTTGCTTAAGTCCATGCAACAGGTTGGTGGTAGAACCCCAAACTCAAGCCAGGGTTCTTGCTTCCTAGTCCTGGACTTTAAAATGTGCACCCCTTTGTTTTTTGTTTTTTGTTTTTTTTAGAAGGAGTTTTGCTCTATTGTCAGGCTACAGTGCAGTGGTGCAATCTCGGCTCACTGCAACCTCCACCTCCTGAGTTCAAGCAATTCTCTTGCCTCAGCCTCCTAAGTAGCTGGGACTAAAGGCATGTGCCACTACACCCAGCTAATTTTTGTGTTTTTAGTAGAGAGGGGGTTTCACCATGTTGGCCAGGCTGGTCTCGATCCCTTGACCTCATGATCTGCCCACCTCAGCCTCCTAAAGTGCTGGGATTACAGGCGTGAGCCACTGCACCCAGCCAAGTAACCCTCTTTTTAAGAAACTGCAGGCTGGGCTGCTTGCATACAACATGTGAACACAAAAACACTTCATAAATATCTTCACACTGGCTCCAGCCTGCTTGGGGATTCACCCCTTTAGAATCTAAGACTGTTTTCCTCCACCTATTATCATGGTTCTTAACTTTTTTTTTTGTTTTTTAGACAGAGTCTCACTATGTCTCCCAGGCTGGAGTGCAGTGGTGTGATCATGGCACACCGTAACCTCCAACTTCTGGGCTCTGGTGATTCTCCCGTCTCAGCCTCCCAAATAGCTGGGAATGTTGCATGCTTGTAGAAGCACGCACCAACCACCTCTCCTGGCTAAGCTGGCTTTTTTTTTTTTTTTTTTTTTTTTTTTCCTTTTGAGACAGTTTTGCTCTTGTTGCCCAGTCTGGAGTGCAATGATGCAGTATCAGCTCACTGCAACCTCCACCTCCTAGGTTCAAGCGATTCTCCTGCCACAGCCTCCCGAGTAGCCGGGATTACACCACACCCAGCTAAATTTTTGCACTTTTAGTAGAAACAGGGTTTCACCATGTTAGCCAGGCTGTTCTCAAACTTCTGACCTTATGTGATCTGCCTGTCTCAGCCTCCCAAAGTGCTGGGATTACAGTGTGAGCCACCACCCCAGGCCCAAATTTCCTCTTATAAGAATATTAGTCAGATTGGATCAGGGCCCACCTATATGATCTCATTCAACTTTATCTCTTTAAAAGAACTGTCTCAAAATATAGTCACATTCTGAGGCATTACGGTTAGAACTTCAACACATAAATTTTAGCAGGGGACACAATTAAGTTCATAGCAGAGTGTGTGCAAGCATCCCAGTACACAACTGAGAGGTGGTCTTTCCAGGCAAAAAATGATGTTCTGAACATCATAGCTGCCCATATTTGCATATTAAAGGACTAAGGTGGGAGGGCCAGGTTTTTCTTGGCTACATAAATGACACACCTGGTCAAACCAGTCCCCTGGGCCCTATGCACGCCAGACACACTGCATCCCAATATAAGCAACCACTTTTCTGCCGCACACTGGGTTCCTCTTTGTTCCCCTCCCTCTCTCTCTCTCTCTGTAGAGGGGAGCTGTTTTCTTCTTTCTTTCTTGCCTATTAAACTTTTCGCCCCTTAAAACTATTCCATGTGTGTCCGTGTCACCTATCTACGTTAGCACAAGACCAAAGACCCTGGTGTTTTTCCAGTCATCGGAGCTATATCAATCACCATCTCTGCCATGCTGTAGGGTCATTCAGGAATCTGTAAATTTACATACATATTCATGTGTGTACAGACAGGTACATTTATGCTATTGTGTTTGGTCTGAATGTGGATGTGTGTTGCATAGGTATAATGTGAACATCCATGTGTATCACAGGTACCCTCCTGCAAATATGTATATATGTGGACGAGTATGTGGGTGGGCACAAATATTTGTTCATTCACTATTCACTCATCAGTTCAACAAAGATGTACTGGTGTTGCAGGCACTGTGCCAAGTTCTGAAGATGAGTAAGACACAGTATACAGATGAGTATACACCAGGGTATATGAGTGGTAGATGTGTATTCCAGTACTATGTAGGTGCCTATGACACCTTTGCACATATGTATGTGTACACCAGAGCCCACATCAAGCTAAGAGAGTTCCTGATTGCATCTTTAACATCTGTTGATGCTAAAAGATGCTGTAGTGGTCTCTCCCCAAACACCAAGAATCAGATTCCAACAATCCCCATGGAAGCCTCAGGCAACAGAGGCATCCTCTGCCCACCACTCCACTTGGGTGGAACACTAAAGTTCTGGGTCCCTCATCATCATCCCAGCCACTCCACCCTCCCTACCCATTGAGAGGTGGCAGCAATAAAAGGGCACCAAGAGTCCAGGCCACTGACGCCACCTGATCTTCACATGGTTTTATGGTTTCACAGTTAATGTTTGGCCTTGGGTTATTTCTGCTCTAAGATTTAAGCTAGAAAAGGCAGGAGAGAGATAGGTGCAGGGGAGATAAGGTGCCAGGTCACCTGCAGGAGGCACCTGCCCTGGTAGCTGCCTCAGGCACAATTATACATACGTGCAGAGTTCTAGATCCTGCCAAAAGAGGGAGTTATTCAAAGAGAAAAAAAGAAACGGCTTCAGGAACATGGCTGGGAAAGAGAGTCCTTTGCAAAATGCTCCCCAGGAGCTTAGCATCCTCTATGTAACCTCCTAAGGAATCCAGGAAGACTCTCTACCAACAGTCAGCCAGCCTGTGCTTGGTCACCTTCCAGGACATGAGGAGTTCATTATCTCCAAGATGCAATTTTTTTTTTTTTTTTTTTTTTTTTGAGAAGGAGTTGCAATGGTGCCATCTTGGGCTCACTGCAACCTCTGCCTCCCAGGTTCAAGCAATTCTCCTGCTTCCGCCTCCCAAGTAGTTGGGATTACAGGGGCGCACCACCATGCCTGGCTAATTTTTGTATTTTTAGTAGAGACAATGTTTCGCCATGTTGGCCAAGCTGGTCTCAAACTCCTGACCTCTGGTAATCCATGTTGAATTAATCCACCCACCTCACACTCCCAAAGTGCTGGGATTACAGGCATGAGCCACCACACCGAGCAAGATGCTCTCTTAAAAATGTCTGCTTTAGGCCAGGCACAGTGGCTTATGTCTGTAATCCCAGCACTTTGGGAGACCGAGGTGGGAGGATTGCCTGAGGTTGGGAGTTCAAGACCAGCCTAACCAACACGGAGAAACCCCATCTCTACTAAAAATACAAAATTAGCTGGACGTGGTGGCACATGTCTGTAATCCAAGCTACTCAGGAGGCTGAGGTAGGAGAATCGCTTAAACCCAGGAGGCATAGGTTGCCGTGAGCCAAGATCATGCCATTGCACTCCAGCCTGGGTAACAACAGCAAAACTCTATCTCAAAAAAAAAAAAAGTTTCCTTTATACTGAGACAAAAGTCTACCTCCTTCCATTCATCAATCCTAATTTCTCTCTCTCAAAAAAGAAAAAAAAAAGAATCTTCCTAAGAATAACTGTCCTTTGACTAATGTCTCCAGAAGGTCCCTATTTCAAATTAATACATCACCTGAGAAAAATATATTATTATTTTTTGATTATTTGAATGGTTTTCTTTCCCATTTGAAGTCTTTAAACTCCCTAAGAATTGGAATAGATATATACATACATATATACATACATACATATATATATATACACACACACACGTCATACACTACCTAGTAATATAAGTATGTGTATATATGTGTATATTACATATACATATATGTATGTGTATATGAGACGTATTTATACTTTATATGTAAATAGTACACATGTATCTTATGTATTGTTTATATATTTATATTATAGGTGTGTGCAAGTGTATATATACACACAAATGTATATACTATATTGTATATACCATCATTAATTAGTATATACTATACTGGGCACCATGCTGAGTTCACACGTGCACTCTCTTAATCTCCACAACACTATAGAGCATTTTTATTCCTATTTTATAGAGGAGAAAAGTGAGGGGATAAGTATCTTGAATGAGACCTCCCAGCTAATTAGTAGAATTCAAATCCAGTCATTCTGATTTTAAGCCTGTTCCTTTAAGCAACACACTACAATATTTTCTATGTCTTGCACATACTAAGCCTAAATTAATGCTAGGTGAATGAATTATTTATTCAATTAATTAACCCAGGCAGAGCATGGTGCCTGACACCTGTAATCCCAGGACTTTAGGAGGCCAAGCTGGGCGTATCACCTGAGCTCAGTTGTTCTAGACCAGCCTGGCCAATATGGCAAAACCCTATCTCTACTAAAAATACAAAAATTAGCGAGGTATAGTGGTGTGTATCTGTAGTCCCAGCTACTCAGGAGGCTAAGGCAAGCGGATCACTTGAACCCGGGAGGCAGAGGTTGCAGTAAGCCGAGATCGTACCACTGCACTCCAGCCTGGGCAACAGAGCAAGACTCCATTTCAAACAAAACAAAACAAAACAAAACGAAATAGGCTGGGCATGGTGGCTCACGCCTGTAATCCCAGCACTTTGGGAGGTCAAGGTGGGTGGATCACCTGAGGTCGGGAGTTCGAGAACAGCCTGACCAACATGGAAAAACCTCATCTCTACTACTAAAAATACAAAATTAGCCAGGCATGCTGGTGCATGCCTATAATCCCAACTACTGGGAGGCTGAGGCAGAAGAATCACTTGAACCCAAGAGGTGGAGGTTGAGGTGAGTGTAGATCATGCCATTGCACTCTAGCCTGGGCAACAAGAGCAAAACTCCATTTCAAAAAAACAAATAATAGCCAGGCATGGTGGCTCAAACCTGTAATCCCAGCACTTTGGGAGGCCAAGGTGGGTGGATCACAAGGTTGAGAGATCGAGACCATCCTGGTCAACATGGTGAAACCCCGTCTCTACTAAAAATATAAAACATTAGCTGGGCATGGTGGGGCGTGCCTGTAATCCCAGCTACTCAGGAGATTGAGGCAGGAGAATTGCCTGAACCCAGGAGGCAGAGGTTGCAGATCGCGCCATTGCATTCCAGTCTGGGTAACAAGAGCGAAACTCTGTCTCAAAAAAAAATAAAAATAAATAATAAAAATAAATAACCCATTCGTTCCCAATAACACAAAACATGAATGAGTTTATCACATAAGTCATTTGCATCTGGAAACACAGGAGAGATGAACTTACATGGAAGACAAGAGGAGTCTTAGGTCTGGCCAGAGAAAACAGGGTCTCACTCACTCAGCCACCCAGGCTGGAGTGCAGTGGCATGATCTTGGCTCACTGCAGCCTCAACCTCTAGGGCTCATGTGATCCGCCCAGCTGAGCCTCCTAAGTAGCTGGGACTACTACTCAGGTGCACCACCACACCTGGCTACTTTTTTTTCTGTTGAGATGGTGTTTCACCATTTTGCCCAGACTGGTCTCAAACTCCCGGGCTCAAGTGATCTGCCCAATTCGGCCTCCTAAAGTGCTGGGATTATAGGTGTAAGCTACCACACCTGGCCTTAGACTGGGTCTTTCAACTTCAAGGTGTTCCCAGTGTTGTTGAGGAGAAAGACACATGAAAGGAAATGCAGTGGCTTCTGAGTTTCCCCCTAAATCACTCTTGAGCTAAGTACATTTGAAGAACCCGAGTCCTTTACCTAGAATGCCTTTCTCCCTTATGTCAGTCTCTCTTTCAACAAGACCCAGCTCAAATGTCACCTTTTCCTTGCAGCTCAAGCTACCTATTTTTTTCTCTCAAGGCAAAATGATTCCTACTTCAGCTAGGTTCCCACTGCCTTCATACAAACCCCAACTATCACACATATCACATCATATTGCATTTATGTGTTTATCTGTCCAGCTTGTAGACCAAGAGAGGCTCAAATGCTGAGCCTTTTAGTCTCAGTGCCCAGGACAGAGCTTTGCAGAGTCAGCACTCAGTAAATGTATATTGTCAGTGAGTCAGAGAGTGAGCAAGAGATGGAATAAAAAGAGAACCATCTTGCAGAGAGGAAAAACCCCTGAGACCAAACTACACCAGGACTTTGTACCTCACAAATGACATTTGGGTTTTTATCACTGTTATGCTCCTGTCACAGGGGTTGGCATGGCAAGCATCTCCTTCTCCAGAGCCAGGATCCTCCAAAGACCTCCCCAACACTCCTGGTGAGAAGTGAAGTATGAATCATCTGCCACCCCAACACCCTCAGAGAAGCCAGCCTCCTGCCTTTCTCTCTAGCTGTTCCAGAACAGCAGGGGCCCCCATGCTGGAAAGTTTGCCAACTGAGTCCACTAGAGAGAGTCGACCAGGACCAAGAGGCAGAGTCTAGAAAACATTAGAGACAAAGGAATCTGAGATAACCAGGAATGTAGAGAGAAGAATTCAGTGAGGCCAAAGTGGGCAGAAGCTACAGTGGGCAAGTTCCACATAAACAAACAATAAGGAATTTGTCAGGGCAAAAGAGAAGAGCTCCCAAAAACATATTTGTTACCCCTTGGGAATGCTATGGCCAGCAGGAAAGATCCAAGACCTAAGGCAAGATGTGGGATAAGGCCATCTAGAAAAGGGGTCTGCAGAACACATGAAACAGAGAGGGCACTTAGACTGCATATTTAACATCTGAGGCTACCTGTTGCCCAGAGAAGGGGATTCCTACAGGGCAAGGTTTTCTCTTTTATTTTTTATTTTTTTCTAAGACAGAGTCTCGCTCTGTCACCCAAGTTGGAGAGCAGCGGCATGACTTTGGCTCACTGCAACCTCCGTCTCCTGGGGCAAGGTTTTCTTATTGGAACTGGTAGAAAATTAGATCAAAAGAATCTCAGATGACACCACAGGCACATCTAAGAAACTCCTCTATAACCTGGCTTCCAAACAGGGCTTGATTCTGCTCAAGAAAACAGAACAGGCCAGGCATGGTGGCTCACACCTGTAATTCCAGCACTTTGGGAGGCCGAGGCGGGCATATCATCTGAGGCCAGGATTTCAAGACCAGCCTGGCCAACATGGTGAAACCCCATCTCTACTAAAAGTACAAAAATTAGCCAGCACTGGTGGCACATGCCTGTAGTCCCAGCTACTTGGCCAGTTACTTGTGAGCTGAGGCAGGAGAATCACTTAAACCTGGGAGGCGGAGGTTGCAGTAAGCCAAGATCATGCCACTGCACTCCAGTCTGGGCAACAGTGTGAGATTCTGTCTCAAAAAAAAAAAAAAAAATACTAACAAGGTCAGGTGTAGTGGCTCATGCCTATAATCCCAGCACTTTGGGAGGCCACATTGGGCAGATCACCTGAGGTCAGGAGTTCGAGACAGCCTAGCCAACATGGTGAAACCCCTTCTCTACTAAGAATACAAAAAAATTAGCCGGGTGTGGGGGCAGACGCCTATAGTCCCAGCTACTCAGGAGGCTGAGGCAGGAGAGTCACTTGAACCCAGGAGGCAGAGGTTGCAGTGAGCCAAGATCATGCCACTGCACTCCAGCCTGGCCAACAGAGTGAGACACTGCATCAAAAAATGACCAAAAAAAAATTAGCTGAGCATGGTGAACAAATGGTAAGAAGCACATGAAACACACGTACAGGTACATACCTATAATCCCAGCTACTTGGAAGGCTGAGGCACAAGAATCACTTGAACCCAGGAAGCAGAGGTTGCAGTGAGCCAAGATCATGCCACTGCTCTCCAGCCTGGGCAACAGAGCAAGACTCTGTCTCTAAATAAATAAATAAATAAATAAATTTTTAAAAATTGGCTGGGTGTGGTAGCTCACACCTGTAATCCCAGCACTTTCGGAGGCCAAGGTGTGTGGATTGCTTGAGGTCAGGAGTTTGAGACCAGCCTGGCCAACATGGTGAAACCCTGCCTCTAAAAAAAAAAAAAAAGAAAAAAAAGAAAGAAAAATTTTTTAAAAACTATGCTGAGTAAAAGAAGCCAGACACAAAAGGTCATGTATTGATTTCATTTATATTAAATATCCAAAGTAGGCAAATTCATAGAGACAGAAAGCAGATGAGTGGTTGCCAGGACCTGAGGCAAGGGAGGAATGGTAAGTGACTATTTAAGGAGTATAAGGTTTATTTTTGGGATGATAAACATATTTTGGAACTATATAGAGGTAATGGTTGCATAATATCATAAATGTACCAAATGCCATTTAATCATACACTTTAAAATGGTTAATTTTGGTGCATACCTGTAGTCTCAGGGATTTGGGAATCTGGCTTGAGTCCATGAGTTCTGGGCTATAGCGCACTCTGCCAATCGGGTATCCACACTGAGTTTGACATCAATATGGTGACCTTCCAGGAGCAAGGGACCACCAGTAGCCTAAAGAGGAGTGAACAGGCCCAAGTCAGAAACTGAACAGATCAAAAATCCTGTGCTAATCAGTAGCCACCATACTCTAGCCTGGACAACATAGCAAGATCCCGTCTCTACTAAATAAATAAAATGGGCCAGGCACAGTGGCTCACGCCTGTAATCCCAGTACTTTGGGAGCCAAGGCAAGTGGATCACAAGGTCAAGAGATCGAGATCATTCTGACTAACATGGTGAAACCCTGTCTCTACTAAAAATACAAAAATTAGCTGGGCATGGTGGCACACACCACCTATAGTCCCAGCTACTTGGGAGGCTGAGGCAGGAGAACTGCCTGAACCAGGGAGCCGAGATCGTGCCACTGCACTCCAGCCTGGCAACAGAGCAAGACTCCATCTCAAAATAAATAAATAAATAAATAAATAATAATTAAATAAAATGGTTAATTTTAAGTTGTGTGAATTTCATCTTAATTTATTTTTTTAAAAATGAAAACGGCTGGGCATGGTGGCTCACGCTTGTAATCCCAGCACTTTGGGAAGCCAAGGCAGGTGGATAACTTGAGGTCAGGAGTTTGAGACCAGCCTGACCAATATGGTATAACCCCATCTCTAAATAAATAGATAGATAGATAGATAGATGGAATATTGGTTGTAGTGAGCCAAGATTGTGCCACTGCACTGCAGCCTGGGTGACAGAGTAAGATCCCGCCTCAAAAAAAAAAAAAAAAAAAAAGAACATTGGCTATCAGAGCCATTTAAGTTACTCATCTTCTCCACCCAGGAGGACATCAGGTCTCTGCCTAACAAAGGCAGGGAGTTGCAGCTAGGCAGCTTTACCAACCCCACCAGATGCCAAGGCACAGTAACCCTCCATTGACTCTCCTCTCCACCTCGGCAACTCTCTCTCTCTGCCTGGTGAGGCCACAGGTGCCCCTGAACCCTTAGAGGTGTCAGAGCAGGAAACTGGGGCAGAGGGCCAGCTCCTTAGCACTGACCTTCCCTTGAGCTCACTAAGTGGTTCCTTCATGGGTTTGCACAGTCAATAATTCACCAGCCTGCCAAGGTGCTAGTGAGACAGAAAAGCCCCCACTGCTCTCCTGTTAATGGGGCCTAGGCTGCTGAGGGAGATTCTCTCAGCTACTCCATAAATGCTGACCACATACTGCTGGCCTACTATGGACCAGTACAGCACATGGGATTTGACATGATTATCACATTGCATCCTCATGAAAACCCTGTGAGACAGATAGTATCAGAGCCACAGTAGGATTTTTGTGGGTCTGAGACACCGTGCCTTTGTGGGCTCCTTCCTCTATTAAAAAAAAATACATAGATAAATAGATAGATAGATACATACATACATACATACACACATACAAACTAAACATTCTATTTTACAGCAGCATTGATAAAAGTGTATTTAATAATGTCTTAATAGTATATAATATTACTATATATTAAGACTGCTGGGCCGGGCGCGGTGGCTCAAGCCTGTAATCCCAGCACTTTGGGAGGCCGAGGTGGGTGGATCACGAGGTCGAGAGATCGAGACCAACCTGGTCAACATGGTGAAACCCCGTCTCTACTAAAAATACAAAAAATTAGCTGGGCATGGTGGCGCATGCCTGTAATCCCAGCTACTCAGGAGGCTGAGGCAGGAGAATTGCCTGAACCCAGGAGGCAGAGGTTGCGGTGAGCCGAGATCGCGCCATTGCACTCCAGCCTGGGTAACTAGAGCGAAACTCCATCTCAAAAAAAAAAAAAAAAAAAGACTGCTCTCTAGCCTGGATGGCTCAATCTTGGCTTACTGCAACCTCTGCCCCTAGGTTCAAGCAATTCTCCTGCTTCAGCCTCCCACGTAGCTGGGACTACAGGCATGTGCCACCACGTCAGCTAATTTTGTATTTTAGTAGAGACTTTCACTATGCTGGCCAGGCTGCTCTCCAACTCCTGACCTCAGGTGACCCATCTCCCTTGGCCTCCCAAAGTGCTGGGATTATGGGTGTGAGCCACCACATCTGGCCAAAAAATAAATAATGGACCCCTAAAAGTATCATGGGACCTAGAATATTGAGCCTTTTGTGCCTGATGGGTGAGTCAGTCCTGGATATTATTATTTCACAGATGAGAAAACTGAGGCTTAAATTACAGAGCTAAAACGTGGTAGGTTATAGAAGGAGCAGGATTGAAAAAAAAAAAAAAGTGGCAGGGATACATTTGTGGGCAACTGATCTTAGAAAAGGGTGCCAAGAGCCGGGCACGGTGGCTCAAGCCTGTAATCCCAGCACTTTGGGAGGCCGAGGCGGGTGGATCACAAGGTTGAGAGATCGAGACCATCCTGGTCAACATGGTGAAACCCCGTCTCTACTAAAAATACAAAAAATTAGCTGGGCATGGTGGCACATGCCTGTAATCCCAGCTACTCAGGAGGCTGAGGCAGGAGAATTACTTGAACCCAGGAGTCGGGGGTTGCGGTGAGCCGAGATTGCGCCATTGCACTCCAGCCTGGGTAACAAGAGCAAAACTCCATCTCAAAAAAAAAAGAAAGAAAGAAAGAAAGAAAAAAGAAAAAGGTGCCAAGAAAATTCAATGGAGAAAGAATAGCATTTTCTACAAATGGTACTGGTACAGCTGAATATCCACATATAAAAGAATAAAGTAGACCCCTACCCATACCATATACAAAAATTAACTTAAAATGTATCAAAAAACTAAATTTAAGAGCTAAAACCATTAAGCTCTTAGAAGAAAACATAGATGTAAACCTTCATGAATTATTAGCTATGACACCTCAAGTACAAGTAACTAAAGAAAAAATAGATGATTGGGCTTCATCAAAATTTTTTCAATTTTATGCTTCAGAGAACACCATGGAAAAAGTGAAAAGACAACCCACAGAATAACAAAAATATCTGCAAATCACATCCCTGATAAGGGTCTAGTATATAGAATACATTAAGAACTCCCACAATTCGGCCTGGTACAGTGGCTCACGCCTGTAATCTCAGCACTTTGGGAAGCCAAAGCGGGCAGATCACAAGGTCAGGAGTTCAGGACCAGCCTGACCAACATGGTGAAACCCCGTCTCTACCAAAAATAAAAAAATTAGCTGGGCATGGTGGCGCGTGCCTGTAATCCCAGCTACTCTGGAGGCTGGGGCAGAAGAACAGCTTAAACCCAGGAGGTGGAGGTTGCAGTGAGCCAAGATTGTACCACTGCACCCCAGCCTGGGCGACAGAGCAAAACTCCATCTCAGCAGTGAGGGGATCTCCCACAATTCAAATATAAAAAGACAAAAAAATAATTCCAACATAAAAATGGGAGCTGGGCATGGTGGCTTATGCGTATAATCTCAGCACTTTGGGAGGCCAAAGCAAGAGATCACTTGAGGCCAGGAATTTAAAGCAAGTCTGAGAAACACAGCAAGACCCCATCTCTAAAAAAAAAAAAAAAAAATTAAGGAGCCAGGTACAGTGGTTCACACCTGTAATCCCAGCACATTGGGAGGCCAAGGTAGGTGGATTACTTGAGCTCAGGAGTTCAAGACCAGCCTGAGCAAAATGATGAGACCTATCTCTACAAAAAATATGAAATTTAGTCAGGTGTGATGATGCGTTGGGAGGCTGAGATGGGAGGATCACTTGGGCCCAGGAGGCTCCAGTGAGCCATGGTCACATCAGTGTAACACATCCCAGGTGAGAGATCGAGACCTGTCTCAAAAATATTTTTTTGGCCGGGCACTGTGGCTCACCCCTGTAATCCCAGCACTTTGGGAGGCCGAGGCAGGCAGATCACGAGGTCAGGAGATTGAGAACAGCCTGGCCAACACAGTGAAACCCCGTCCCTACTAAAAATACAAAAATTAGCTGGGCATGGTGGTGCGTGCCTAAAGTCCCAGGTACTTGGGAGGCTGAGGCAGGAGAATCGCTTGAATCTGGGAGGTGGAGGTTGCAGTGAGCTGAAATCATGCCACTGCACTCCAGCATGGGTGACAGAGTGAGACTTCGTCTATTTAAAAAAAAAAAAAATTGTAATTAGTGGGGCATGGTAGTGCATGCCTGTGGCCCCAGCTACACTGGAGGCTGAGGCAGGAGGATCCTGTGAGCCTGGGAGTTCAAGGTTGCAGTGAGCTATGATCATGCCACTGCACTCCAGCTTGAGCAACAAGGTGAGACCCTGTCTCTTGAAATACATATATTTTTTTGTCTGTCCAAGGAATAAAAGCTCCATGAAATACATAATTTTTAAGAAAATGTTTAACATATATCCACACAAAAACCTATACAGAAAGTTCACAGCAGCATTCTTCATAATAGCCTAATAGCCAAAAACTGGAAACAAGCCAAATGTCCATCAGCTGATGAATGGCTAAACAAGATGTGGTCTGTCCATAGAATGGAATATTATTCAGCCATAAAAAGAAATGAAGTAATGATACATGCTACACAATGGATGTACTTTGGAAACACTATACTTAGTGGAAGAAGCCAGACACAAAAAGCTACATATTATATGAGTCTATCCATAGAAAATGCCCAGAATAGGCAAATCCATTGAGACAGAAAGTAAATCAGTGGTGTTCAGGAACTGGGAGGAAGCAGAATGGGGAGCAACTGCCAATGGGTAAAGATTTCTTTCTGCGGTGATGAAAATAGTCTGGAACTAGATTGCGGTGATGGTTGCACAACCTTATGAATATACCAAAAACCACTGAATTGAACAATTTTATATGATGTTTTATTGTATCTCTATTGATGATATGTGAGTATCTCTATTTTAAAAAAGTAAAATTATAGCCAGGCACGGTGGCTCATGCCTGTAATCCCAGGACTTTGGGAGGCTGAGGTCGGCGGATCACCTGAGGTCAGGAGTTCGAGACCAGCCTGACCAATATGGTGAAACCCTATCTTTAAAATAATAATAATAAAGTAAAATTATTGTAGTAATGATTGTATAATTATAAACACATTAAACACAACTGAATTGTACACTTCAAAGGATAAACTATATGGCATGTGAATTATATCTCAAGAAAGCTATTACCAGAAAAAAATTAGACCGGGTGCTATGGCTCACGCCTGTAATCCCAGCACTTTGGAAGGCCGAGGTGGGAGGATCACGAAGTCAAGAGATCAAGACCATCCTGGCCAACATGGTGAAACCCCATCTCTACTAAAAATACAAAAACTAGTGGGGTGTGGTGGTGGGTGCCTGTAGTTCCAGCTACTCAGGAGGCTGAGACAGGAGAATCACTTGAACCCAGGAGGCGGAGGTTTGCAGTGAGCCAAGATCACACCACTGCACTCCAGCCTGGGGACAGAGCGAGACTCCATCTCAAAAAATTAAACTAAATTAAATTAATTATAGGATTAGTGTTCAAATCTAGGTATTTCCATTCCCAAAATAAATACTTTCAACTGCTCTACCACTCTGACTTATTTGCCAACTCACTGTACCCAGAGGGGCTCTTTACCTCCCTGCTTTCAACACACAGCTCATTTTCCTCTACTATCCTGCCTTCTGAGCACCAAAAAGCTCCAGGCAAATGGTTTCTTTCATATATATATATATATATATATATATATATATATATATATATATAGTTTTATTTCCATGAAAACTGAAGCACTGTATGGTTTCCTCTTTCTAAGCACAGTGTTATCCAGCTCAGTGCCTCCTCAAAAGCTCTTAAGTGCCTATAATCCAAAGTCCAATCTCTTTCTCTGAGTTATGGAAAGAGAGAAAATAAAATGAAATAATAAAGTCGGCCGATCTCTTTAACCTGGAAACCAAGGCCTCTCAAGATCTGGCACCACTGTTTTCCTAGGACCCTGTTTCACACGGCCAAACAAATCTCCCTGTCCTTCCTTGAGTCATGTCCTTTCCTGCTGTCCTGGTGCCTGCAAAACCCACTCTCCACCCCTCCACTGCATGGCTAAATCCTTTCTCTTTGTTCTGATGCTATCTGGCACCCCCTCTGAGTTCAATGTTTTATACATCCATGCACAAGTATTAATTCCACTTCCTTGGAGCTCTCATGGGCCTCTATTTATCCCTCTACACATTTCTCCCTGTATTAAAGCACATAGACATATATTCCTTGAGGACTACACAGTCAACAACCCAACATACCCAGCACAGCATCTGGCACAAAGTAGCACTCACAAAAGTCACACCAAACCCACTGAAGTGGATTCAGTCTCACCCCTAATCATGCCACTGCTCCTTTTTCCTTAATGGCAGTTTTCCTGCCAACTAGAAACACTACAGGCAATTTGAACATGATGTTTAGAATTATAATGGATGAAAACCATTATAACCAGTTACAGCCACATTTATTTCATATAAATTAACCTCTGTGAGCTTTATTGCCTTGGTTGCCTTGACTACCCAGCTGTTGGTTGGCATACCTTGCTCAGCCCAAGAGGTGGAAATGTTCCCCTAGCACAGTGATGTCAGCTGTGGTTAAAGGAAGAGAACAAGATCAGGACTTGAAATACCAGCAACTTCTCGAGTGGTTCACACTACCATCTCATGGGGACCCCTCCTGTCTGTTCCTCAACTCACACTGAGATAGCCACAGGGTTGGGAAGTCCAAGGGGTTGTGCCATGGTTGTGCTCTGACAAGGTGTCAGGAAAGGAAGCCACAGAGAGCTCGGCCAACCCCTACTCTGGGTTTCCCCAGGTTGTCTGCTTCAAAATGTCTATTTCCTAACCACTGCTGCCCCCTGGTGTCCTGATCTGACACACCCGATGACACCCCCACCATCCCTACCCTATAGAACATTAGAAACACATCCCAAAACTTTGGGAGGCCAAGGCAGGTGGATCACTGGAGGTCAGAAGTTAAAGATCAGCCTATCCAGCATAGTGAAACTCCTGTCTCTACTAAAAATACAAAAATTAGCCAGGTGTGATGGCACACACCTGTAATCTCAGCTACGCGGAGGTTGTGGCAGGGGAATTGCTTGCACCAAGGAGACAGAGGCTGCAGTGAGCCAACATCGTACCACTGCACTCCAGCCTGAGCAATAGAGTGAGACACTGTGTCAGAAAACAAAAACAAAAACAAAAAAAAAATGTGATTTTAATTTTCTAGTAGCCACATTTGAAAAGGTAAAAATGAACAGATTAAATTAATTTTAATAACACATTTATTTCATGAGCAGGCACAGTAGCCCACACCTGTAATCCCAGTACTTTGGGAGGCCGAGTCAGGAGGATCACTTGAGCTCAAAAGTTTGAAACTAGCCTAGGCAACATAGTAAGGCCCCATCTCTACAAAATAATAATAATTATTATTAATATTACTGTATTCAATGTAGCCCAGGATATACAAACTAATAGCAGTTCAATGTATAATCAGTATAAAAAATTTTTTTTTGAGACAGAGTCTTGCTCTATTGCCAGGCTGGAAAGCAGTGGCGCAATCTCGGCTCACTGCAACCTCTACTTCCTAGGTTCAAGCAATTCTCCTGCCTCACACTCCCAAGTAGCTGGGATTATAGGTGCGCGCCACCACCCTCAGCTAACTTTTTTGTATATTTTAGTAGAGGTGGGGTTTCACCATGTTGGCCAGGGTGGTCTTAATCTCCTGAGCTCGTGATCCATCCCACTCAGCCTGCCTAAGTGCTGGGATTACAGGCGTGAGCCACCATGCCTGGTCCAATACAAAAATTATTAGTGAGATATTCTACATTCTTTCTTCCATACTAACTCTTCAAAACCTAGTGTGCACTTTGTATTTGCAGCACACCTGAAATCAGAGAAGCCACATGTCAAGTGCCCAACAGCCACATGTGGTTAGTGGCTACTGTGCTGGAGAGCCTAGCATTTGTGCCAACATCTTAGTGTTTGTACCTTGAACAGTACTGTCTCTGTGGGCCTAACCAGAGCTGCCCACGCCCTGAACCAAATTTATCTCTAGACCAATCCTCTTCCCTGTGCTCCAGGCTCAGAGAGCCAGCTTCCTGCTTGTCATCTCCATTTTCCTGTGTTATAGAAATCTCTGTAAGGTCATCAAAATCGCATTTGTATCTTCCCCAAAACTTATCTCCCAAAACCCACTCCAACTCAGTCAATGGCACCACAATCCATCCAGTTGCTGGAAGTAAAATCCAAGGAGTCACATTTTTCCTTCATTCAAACAGTCATAAAGTCCTGTCAATTCCGCCCATAAATATATCTGTTCACCTGCGTTCATCTCCACTGCTATTGCCCTAGTTCAGGTCACCATCATCTGGACTACAAAATGATTCCTAACTAGTTTCAATCCTACCTTCCCACCTGCTCTCTCCACATCCACACAGAGCAGCCAGAGGGATTGTGCCACTCCCCTACCCACATCCCTCCACTAGCTTCCTGATGCCTTCTAATAAAATCCAAACTCCACGCCTAGCTTTGCCACACCCTCCACAACTTGCTCCCTGCACTTCACTGCCCATCACTCTCCCACCGGCCATACGCCTCAAATCTGCTGAACTTGTTTCCACTCCCTGGTCCCTCTCTCAGGAATGCCATTCTTCCAGACCACAGCATGGCTGGGTCATTCTTATCATTCGGGTCTCTGAGTAGGCCTGCCTCTCCACCTTACCGGCAATAGTCCCTTCGTCCTTAGTCATTTGCTAGCCCATCATCTTTTTATTTTCTCCATAGCAATCATCACTTCCTGATATTATTTATCTAATTGGTTATTTGCTTTCTGTCCTCTTCTAGTAGAACATAAGCTCCATGACAGAAAGCATTTCTCCTGTATTGTTCATCTCTGTTTTGTATTTTTGCTTGTTTGTTCTTTGAGACAGAAACTCACTCTCTCACCCAGGCTTGAGTGCAGTGGAACAGTCTCTCTCACTGCAACCTCTGCCTCCTGGGTTCAAGCAATTCTCCTGCCTCAGCCTCCCAAGTCGCTGGGATTACAGATGTGCACCACCACGCCCAGCTACATTTTGCATTTTTAGTAGAGATGAGGTTTCACCATGTTGGTCAGGCTGGTCTTGAACTCCTGAGCTCATGATCCACCCACCTTGGCCTCCCAAAGTGCTGGTATTACAGGTGTGAGCCAATGCGCCCGGTTCACCTCTGTTTTTGTAGCAAATAGAACAGAATGCAGCACAGAGTAACACATGCCTGAGTGAGTGAGTAGATGAATGCTATTCCCTCTATCTAGAGCACTCTCTCCATCTCATGGCTGGCTCCTCCTCTTTCAGGTAGGTTAGGTGTCACCTGCTCAGAGAGCCCTTCCAGAATGCCCTGCTTTGTTCTCTATCTTAGCACCCTCCTCGCTACCCTCATAGCACACACCACAATTGTGATTTTAACCAATTCATTTACTTTCTTGTCTTCTCCAACTGCCCTTATCACCACTTCTAGACTCTGTATTCCATAAACAGGGTCAATGTCCGTACAGTTCACTCCTGTCACTCATTGCCTAGCACAAAGCCTGGCATGTGGTGGGTGAATACTGGTTGTGAATGAATAAATACTGGTTGTGAATGAATAACCAAACTCTTCCTGGGACCTCCCAGCCCTGCCCAGAAAAATCCCCTAGGAGTATCCTACCAGATCCCTACATAATCCTGCCTTTCCCTGGTCACCTCTGACTTCCAAGAGTTATGGCTCCTGCCTCACCGTAACACTGAGGCTGCCTGGGCATGATGTGAGCTGGGGACCCCAGCTTCAAAGAAAGGGGCAGAACTGAGGCAGAAAGAGAGAGGATAGTTGTCCATAGAGTATACACCTGAGTGTCGCCAATTCTTCTCCCTCCCTCCCCTCTCTGATGACCCCTCCTCCCACCAAGGGTCCCAGGAGTCCACCAGGGAAGGTTTCTGACCTAGCTCCCACCCTCCCCAGTACCTATCCCAACCTCACTGTGCTGAGCACACAGCCAGGGACTTCAGTATTCCCACTTACCAAGCCAAAAAGCAACGAAGTCTGTTCCCCATCCCCGCACTGTGGCTAGGCAGAGTTCTACAATGTCTTTGGGCATACCTGAAATTAGACAAGTCACATGTGAAGTGCTCAACAGCAACACGTGGTTCATAGCTATTGTACTAGACAGCTCAGCTCTTGCACCCTGAACAGGATGGCCCCAAAATTTCTGTTAGAAACCCTTCCACTCATGGCTGGGTACAGTGGCTCACACCTGTAATTCCAGGACTTTGGGAGACCTAGGTGGGCAGATCACAAGGTCAGGAGTTCAAAACCAGCCTGGCCAACATGGTGAAATCCCATCTCCACTAAAAATATAAAAATCAGCTGAGCATGGTGGTGCTCGCCTGTAATCCCAGTTACTCAGGAGGCTGAAGCAGGAGAATCACTCGAACCCAGGAAGCAGAGGTTGCAGTGAACTGAGATCATGTCACTGCACTCCAGCCTGAGCAACAGAGCAAGACTTCATATCCAAAAAAAAAAAAAAAACCCTTCCACTCAAGTCTCAAGCCTTAGAGATCAAAGAACCTGAGCTCTTCACTGCTGCAAAAGCCCAGAGAGGAGCAGGGAAAGGTCCAGGGTCACACAGCCAAGGCCAGAACCCCAGGCTCCTGTGGGTAAAGGTAAAAGACACAGTGTCCCCTGGAACCCAGGAGTTTAGACCACCCTGCTTTCTCTTATTTCTTTCTTCCATTCTTCCTCACCTGCATCAGGAAAACCACCGAGGTCAGGTTGTAACTTCTTCACACCTGTGCTTTCACTTCCACGGTTATATTTCCAACCCCACAGTACCGGGCAGGGCAGGGAAGGAGGTGGCAGGTTTTGGTTTTGGGGGGATTTTGTTTGGTTGTTTGAGAGAGGTCTCCTCACTCTGTCACCAGGCTGGACTGCAGAAGTGCAATCAAATGCACCACTGTGAGTGCAGTCAAGAATCACAGCTTAGGCTGGGCGCCGTGGCTCAGGCCTGTAATCCCAGCACTTTGGAAAGCCAGGGCAGGTGGATCACGAGGTCAAGAGACCAAGACCATCCTGGTCAACATGGTGAAACCCCATCTCTACAAAAATACAAAAATTAGCCGGGCATGGTGGCACACGCCTGTAGTCCCAGCTACTCGGGAGGCTGAGGCAGGAGAATTGCCTGAACCCAGGAGGCGGAGGTTGCGGTGAGCCGAGATCGCGCCATTGCACTCCAGCCTGGGTAACAAGAGCAAAACTCCGTCTCAAAAAAAAAAAAAAAAAAAAAAAAAAAAACACCACAAAAATTAGCCGGACATGGTGGTGAGTGCCTGTAATCCCAGCTACTCAGGAGGTGGAGGTTGCAGTGAGCCAAGAATGCACGACTGCACTCCAGCCTGGACGACAGAACAAGACTCCAAGAAACAAAAGGCCGGCGCAGTGGCTGACACCTGTAATCCCAGCGCTTTGGGATGCCAAGGTGAGAGGATCGGGAGGTCAGGAGACGGAGATCATCCTGGCTAAAATGGTGAAACCCCATCTCTACTAAAAATACCAAAAAACAACTAGCCCGGCGTTGTGGCAGGTGCCTGCAGTCCCAGCTACTCGGGAGGCTGAGGCAGGAGAACCCGAGCCAGTGAGGCGAAGGTTGCAGTGAGCCGAGATCGCGCCACTGCAGTCCAGCATGGGCGACAGAGCAAGGCTCCCTCTCAAAAAAATAAATAAACAAACAAAATAATAAAAATAATAAAAAAAAATCAGAAAAAGCAAGGCCTGGGCCACAAGGGCACTGCAATGGCCAGCTGACCACGTGGCAGGAACCTCGGAGGACGGGCCGGATTTGGGAGGCCGAGGCTGGAAGCTCTCCTGAGCCTTGAGCCCGCGATGTGGAAGCTGAGTGAGGTCACGTCACTGCACCGGAGCCTGGGCGACAGAGCGACAGAGGAGCCAGGAGACCCCTCACAGAAAAAAGAAAAGGAAAAGGAAAGAGAGAGAGACGGAAGGAGGGAGGGGAGGGGGGAAGAGAGCGGGGGAGATAGAGGGGGAGAGAGAAGAGGAGGGAGAGGGAAGGGAAGGGGGGAAGGGGGGAGAGGGGGGAGGGGGAGAGAGGGGGAGGGGTGGGGGAAGGAGAAGACGGGGGAGGGAGGAGGGGGGAGGGGGAGAGGGGGGAGGGGTGGGGGAAGGAGAAGACGGGGGAGGGAGGAGAGGGGGAGGAGGGGGAGAGAGGGGGAGGGGTGGGGGAAGGAGAAAACGGGGGAGGGAGGAGGGGGGAGGGGGAGAGAGGGGGAGGGGTGGGGGAAGGAGAAGACGGGGGAGGGAGGAGAGGGGGGAGGGGTGGGGGAAGGAGAAGACGGGGGAGGGAGGAGAGGGGGGAGGGGTGGGGGAAGGAGAAGACGGGGGAGGGAGGAGAAGGGGGGGAGGGGTGGGGGAAGGAGAAGACGGGGGAGGGAGGAGAGGGGGGGAGGGGTGGGGGAAGGAGAAGACGGGGGAGGGAGGAGAGGGGGGGAGGGGTGGGGGAAGGAGAAGACGGGGGAGGGAGGAGGGGGGAGGGGGAAGGGGGGAAGGGGTGGGGGAAGGAGAAGACGGGGGAGGGAGGAGAAGGGGAGGAGGAGGGAGGGGGGGAGGGGGAGGGGGGGGGGAGGGGGAGGGAGGGGGAGGGGTGGGGGAAGGAGAAGACGGCGGAGGGAGGAGAGGGGGAGGAGGAGGGAGGGGGGAGAGGGAGAGAGGGAGAGAGGGAGAGAGAGAGAAGGAAGAAAACGCTAGGACTATCTGAGGGACTGATGGAGGAGGCGTGTGAGCCGGGCTGACAGGACGAGCGGCTGCACGGGGTTGCTGCGGGACGGCGGCGACGGCGTGCCCCTCTGCCTCGGTTTCCACCTGCCGCCTGCCTTAAGCCAACTCACCGCGTGGCCTCTCCCGCCACTAACCGCCGCCTCAACCAAACGCTTGGAGCCTGGCGGCCGCGGCGGCCTCAAACCGTCCGAGCCCCTGCGCGGCTCCACGGCGCCGCCTCGTGGCTGCGTCCGGAAGGGCGGGGGCAGGGCAGGGGGCGGGGTCGCCGGTGGGCGGGGCCGCCGGTGGGCGGGGCTTACGGGTGCCGCGGCGGCTGGAGCGCCCGCATCCCCTTTCCCGCGAGGCGGCTCCTCTTCTCCGTCTCGTGGGCTCGCGCCCTGAGCCGCCTCCTCCTCCCTGGTCCGAGTGGGCGAGTCCCAGCGAGAGCCGAGTCGCGCTGCCGACCTATGCGGTGGCTTGATGGGATGAAAGAAACTCCCAGCTTCCGCTGGCTGTCTGGGCGTCCCGACGGTTCCAAGGACCCGCTGGGGCGGCTGATGGCCGGACTGTGAGGCACCAGGCCCGCAGCAGACGTGATAGGGGTGCAAACCCCACCGCCCTCTTAATCCCCAGAAGTGCTGAAGGGTTCTGGGAGGCCTGAGTGAGGAGCTGAAGAGCCGATGCTATTTGCATTATTTGTAGCTAGGCCCAGAAACAGCCCTCAGCCTCGCTTGCTCCCTCCCCCGCATCCCCCGCATCCCGCTGCTCTTCACACCTGCAGACTCACCTGCCCGCCAGGTGGCCGGTCTGGAGCGTGGCAAGCACCTTCGAGCCCCCTAGGTGGCAGCACAGACCTGAGAAAGGCGCACGAGAATGCTGCCTGCCTTCCAAATTCAGAGCCACTTAGGGGAAAAAACTAAGGTCCGGAGTGACAGAAACATCTTCACGTCCCGAAGGGTCTTGAACCCTAACTTCTGTCCCCAGGACAAGGAGACAAGGCAGAGTAAAGAGGCTCACAGGGACAAGCCATAGCAAGTGACAGGTCATTCAGAACACAGGTGCACCACACCACGCTACTGTGAGCTTCTCACCTGAGGCCATTTCCTTACCAGTAAAATGAGGGACAAGCAGGATACCTGTGTCAAAGGATGTTTTGAAATTAACTGAGATGCTGCATGGAAATCACTTAACCACAGGGCATGTAGTAAGGGCTCTAATATAGGTAAAACAGTGTTCCACTGTTGGTTTGTTTGGTTTGGTTTGGTTTTTGTTTTTGTTTTTTGAGATGGAGTCTCACTGTCACCAGGCTGGAGTGCTGTGACGCGATCTTGGCTCATTGCAACCTCTGCCTCCCAGGTTCGAGCAATTCTCCAGCCTCAGCCTCCTGAGTAGCTGGGATTTCAGGTGTGTGCCACCACACCTGGCTAATTAGTAGAGACCCACCTGACCCGTTTGTTTGTTTGTTTTTTGAGACGGGGTCTCACTCTGTCACTTAGGCTGGAGTACAGTGGCATGATTATAGCTCACTGCAGCCTCAAACCACTGGGCACAAGTGATTCTCCCACCTCCTGAGTAGCTGGGACTATAGGCATAGCTATCAAGCCCAGCTAATTTATCTTTTTTTATGTTTTGCAGAGATGGGCCTTGCTACATTGCCCAGGCTGATCTCGAACTCCTGGCCTCAAGCAATCCTCCCACTTCAGCCTCCTAAAGTGCTAGGATTACAGGAGTGGGCCACCATGCCCAGGTGAGTGTGATATCTTTTTTACTGTGTCAACTTGGCTAGACTACACACCCCAGTTATTCCAACATTAAACTGGATATTTTGGTGAAGTAATCCCAGCACTTTGGGAGGCTGAGGCGGGCAGATCACTTGAGGTCAGGAGTTTGAGACCAGCCTGGCCAACATGGTGAAACTCTGTCTCTACTGAAAATACAAAAATTAGGTGTGGTGGTATGTGCCTGTAATTCCAGCTACTTGGGAGACTGAGGGCACAAGAATCAATCGCTTGAACCCAGGGTGGAGGTTGCAGGTGAGATTGCACCACTATACTCCAGCCTGGGCAATATGCTCAAAAAAAAAAAAAAAGTGGGGGGTGGAGGGGGGTCACAGGGCCTAATCTTCATGTTTATTCACTCCTTTTTTTTCTTTCGAGACAGTCTTACTCTGTTGCCCAGGCTGAATTGCAGTGACACAGTCTTGGCACACTGCAGCCTTAACCTCCTGGGCTCAAGTGGTCCTCCCACCTCAGCCTCCCAAGTAACTGGAATTACCAGGCATGTCTAATTTTTGTATCTTTTGTGGAGACGGGTTTTTGCCATGTTACCCAGTTTTGAACTCTTGGACTCAAGCAATCCACCAGCCTCGGCCTCCCAACATGAGGGGATTACAGGTGTGAGTCACCGTGCCCAGCCTATTCACTCCCTTTTTTTTTTTTTAAGATGGGGTTTCACCATGATGGCCAGGCTAGTCTTGACCTCCTGACCTCAGGTGATCCACCCACCTCGGCCTCCCAAAGTACTAGGATTACAGGCATGAGCCACCGTGCCTGGCCTTATTCACTCCTTTTTAAGCTCTGAGTAGTTTGTGACTTTTGAGGCCCAGTACTTGGAGGCACTAGCAAAACCATGGTTATTTATTGGCAGGGCTGGGCTATGATGTAGCTGGGGGCAGAGGGCCCTTCCACCAGTCCTGCCCCCAAAGGACCTCAGCTTCAGGGATGTGCCTGCTAATCCCCCTCTTCTCCCTGCCTCGGGTGTGTAGGCCTGGAAATGAGAGCTACAAAGCATGCTGTCCCTGGGAACCAGCTGGTGAGGAGGAGTCTTCTCCCTCAGCAACCAGCTGGTCCACATGTCCCTATACCCCGCCTCTCCTGCCTCTACCCCACAGGCTCATGTGTCATGCACAAACCTATACCTCTTGCCCCCCTGCCTTAATTCTAATGGTGTGTCACGTTCATTAATTACATTCTACGTTGAAGCACTGAATCGAGCCCTTTGCTCATCTCACATAGCTGCAGCACAAACCCATGGGGCAGGAATTATTACTGACATCCCCATTTTACAGAGGAGGAAGCTGAGGCACAGAGCCATGCTCTTAGCCTTCTACCTCTTCCTGCTTCTGGGGAGACCTGCTGTGGGCAGAACCTTAAAGGCAGGTGGAAAGCACTTGTAGAGGACAGCAAGTGGCTCTCATGTTGAAGCTCTACTGAGCTGAGGGCTCTCGTCACTTCCTAGACCCTTGGTTTGCTCCTCTGCACACTCGATGGTAGTGAGCAACAAGGTGGCCAACCTGAAAGCACCTACGGGCTCTTGAGTTATCTTCCTTTCACCAGGAAACTGGGGAGGCAGATGAAACATCATGTGGTGGGAAAAGAAAACGCTCATGAGTCTGCAAGCCTGAGTTTGAGGCCTGGTACCACCACTTGCAAGCCATGGGGCCTTCAGGAAGTTCTGGAACCTATCAGAGCCTCCGTTTTCTCATCTGTAAGATGGGCCAGTGGGGAGCCTCCTCACAGAGCTCCTGTGGGGACAGTAACACAGCTGGCAACCAATGCTCTCTCCACCCTTGTTAGGGGGTTGGTAAAAGTGAAAGCCCTCATATTATTAACATAAGAATGTTATTATTACTGCTGAATAGACATGAACCCCAATCCCTCTAAAAAAAAAAAAAATCCAAAAAAACCTGCTTCTCCCAAGGTGCAGCATTTAAAAAGGCACGCCTTTTTAAGACCACTCCTGAGAGTGTGTGCCTCTTTAAATGTTGTTCCCTAGGCCTGGCACTGTGGCTCACACCTATAATCCTGGCACTTTGGGAGGCCTAGGTTGGAGGATTGCTTGAGCCCAGGAGTTTGAGACCAGCCTGGTCAACATAGCAAGACCCCACCTCTACAAAAATACAAAAATTAGCTGGTTGTGGTGGTGTGCACTTGCAGTCCTAGCCACTTGGGGGGCTGAGGTCAGAGGATCATTCCAGGCTGCAGTGAGTTATGATCAGGCCACTGCACTCCAAACTGGGTAACAGAGTGAGACCCTATCTCTTAAAAAATAAATATAATTGCCCATGCATGGTGGCTCATACCTGTAATCCCAGCACTTTGGGAGGCTGAGGTGGGTGGATCACCTGAGGTCAGGAGTTTGAGACCAGGCTGACCAACATGAAGAAACCCTGTTTCTTAAAAAAATAAAAGAAAGAAAGAAAGAAAAAAGGAAAATAAAAATAAATTAAAATGTAAAATTTTAAAAAATATGTTGTGCCCTAGGCACCTCTCTTGCTAACCTTGGACTGAACCCTGCACCTCTGCCTCATATGAAAGAAAAGCAGCATCCCTCCCCCACCCAACGCTCACAACAGAAACCTGGGTAGTGGCCTGAGTCCTTCCTTGCCCTCACCCTCAGACTCAGTCCTTCGGCAAATCCTGTCAACTCTACCTCCCAAATATATATCCACTGTGTCCCTCAATCTCACAGCCACCACATAGGTCCCTGCCACTCAAGCTCTCTCTGGAGCAAACTGCTTTCCCACCTGTCCCACACAACAGCCAGGTAAGATTTATTTATTTATTTATTTATTTTTTGAGATGAAGTCTCAAAATGGGGTGCAGTGGCACCATCTCAGCTCACTGCAGCCTCCGCCTCCCAGGTTCCAGCAATTCTCCTGCTTCAGCCTCCCAGGTAGCTGGGATTACAGGCACGCGCTACCACATTCGACTGATTTTTGTATTTTTAGAAGAGATGGGGTTTCACCATGTTGACCAGGATGGTCTTGATCTCTTGACCTCGTGATCCACCCGCCTCGGCCTCCCAAAGTGCTGGGATTACAGGTGTGAGCCACCGCGCCCGGCCCCCAGCTGAGACTTTTTAAATGCAAACAGAATTGTGTCTCCCGTGGCTCAAAACACACCCACAGGACATCCCAGTGCTCAGAAGATGGAGGCCTTCAAGGTTCCTGCCACCCTGTCCACACCACCCTCATCTCGAATTCCTCTCCAGCCTCCTTTCCACTCCTGATACTTCCCATGCTCCCTTTGCACATGCTGTTCCCTGTGCCAAAGTGGCCTTCTCCCCCACTCTACCCTACCCCTTCATGAACTCCCCTCCACACAGAGGACTTCTGGACCCTTCTGCCAAGCAGCTTTAGGTACCTTTTGTTAAACATGTCCCTCAAGCAGCTGGGCATGGTGGCTCATGCCTGTAATCCCAGCACTTTGGGAGGCCAAGGCAGGCAAATTACTTGAGGTCAAGGGTTCAAGACCAGCATGGCCAACATGGCAAAACCCTATCTCTACTAAAAATACAAAAATCAACTCAGCATGGTGGCTTATGACTGTAATCCCAGCTACTTGGGAGGCTGCAGCAGGAGAATCACTTGAACCCAGGAGGTGGAGGTTGCAGTGAGCCGAGAACACACCACTGCACTACAGCCTGGGTGACAGAGACTCCGTTTAAGAAAAAAAAAAAAAAAAAAAAAAAAAAGTCCCTCCAGTGCCTTCCCTTTTGAGCACCACGCCCGGTCCATACCATGGTGTGCATTTGGGTGACTACGGGATCACCCTCACCTCACCACACACACATGACCGTGAGCTCCATTAGGACAGGGATCTGGGCTGTTTTGCTCGCTGTAGTATCCCCAGTAGTCCATACACAGAAATAGCTGAATCAAAGCTTGTTGAATGAGCCATAGCTGAGGGAAGAAGTTCAGGGACCTGCCCTGATTATGGGCAGGGGGCCACATGCCCTGGTTTGCTTGGGAGGCCATGTTCACTTTGTCTTTCCCACCTAATCATAATGGTGCCCTATTTACTCTCAAATGTCCCAGTTTGGACATATGATCAGCGTAGTAATTAGAAAAGAAAAGGGGTTCACCCTGAGCTTCTGCTCTTTCCCAGTTCCACTCTGGTTTCCCACTTGCCCCCAATAAGCACAAAGTTCAAAGCTTTTTCTTCTTACTCCTGAAATTTCTTTGTTGTTAATATTCTCCCTGCATTGCCCTCCACCTCCAGAAAAATATAAAAATTCTGTCTGCCCATTTCATTGCAAAAGTGTTCTCGAGGTTGCCATGGTGATCAGATGATGTCACTGCCCTGGAAACGGTTGCCTAGGAGATGTGTGAGGTCACTTCCAGGAGATGATTCCCATGGTAACCATCTTCGAATTGGGGGTTGGCCAGGAAATGGAAGAGGGCTGAGGGCGGATACAGAAAAGACAAATGTGAAGAGCGGAAGGAAAGGGGGAGGGGAGGAATATAGGAAAAAAACCGGGAAGAGGAAGGGGACCATCCCAGAGCAGTTGAAAATAATATGCAAATCACAAAATCTCAGCAATGGAAAGGTCCCCAGAGACCACTAAATGCCAGCAACCTCATTTTTAGAGGCTGCTGAGAGGCCAGGACTTGCTCAAGGTCACACCACTAGTTGACAGGTGATGTTAGAACCAAGCCCAAGCCTGTATGACTCTCAGGTTTAGGTGGGGGAATAAAGGATTTCTTTCAGTCATTAAAAAAAAAAAAAAAAAAAAAAAAAATTCTGGCCTCTAATCAATTAGTTATTCATGAACTCATTACCCTGAGTTTGTGTGCTAGGCCTGGAGCGGAACGTGAGTGACATTTTCACAGTAACTTTATATCTTTTTATTGTATCTTCCCCACTTCTTTGTATCTCCCCACTCTAATGCTAGAGTGTTAGCCACCTGAAGACAAGGTCCATGTCTGTGTAATTCACTAAGCTCTCTCCAGCCACCTGCTCAGTGTCTACCCCATAGCAGCAGCTCTTCAGTGTGTCTATTGAATGAGAAGGTAGGATTTCATAAATAGAATTTGCATAGAGCAAGAGAAGAAAGCCAGACTGGAGAGTAACGGCTTGAGCAAAGGTTAAGAGAGCAGGATGAACAAACTAGGTGCAGCTGGAGGGATTTCAACTGGTGGCACTTTGATTTACCTCAAGTTATACTGTAGCTGCACTACCTCACTTTTTTTTTTTTTTATTTGAGACGGAGTTTCGCTCGTTACCCAGACTGGAGTGCAATGGCACGATCTAGGCTCACCGCAACCTCCGCCTCCTGGGTTCAAGCAATTCTCCTGCCTCAGCCTCCAGAGTAGCTGGGATTACAGGCACGCACCACCATGCCCAGCTAATTTTTTGTATTTTTAGTAGAGACGGGGTTTCGCCTTGTTGACCAGGATGGTCTCGATCTCTTGACCTCGTGATCCACCCACTTCGGCCTCCCAAAGTGCTGGGAGTATAGGCATGAGCCACTGCGCCTGGCTCTTTTTTTTTTTTTTTTTAAAGGCGTTCTTTTTTTTGTTGTTGGTCAGGCTGGTCTTGAACTCCCAACCTCAGGTGATCCGCCCGCCTTGGCCTCCAAAGTGCTTGGATTACAGGCGTGAGCCACCACACCCGGCCTAAACATCCCTTTTCAAGTGTCATTTCTTCCATTCTAAGTGAAAACATTAAAAACACTAAGTGTCCTCAGGGTGGGATGTGTCTTACCATTTTCCTTCTAGTCTCAACCCAAAGAGCATGGCAGTTACGAGAACCATGGACAAAGATTCAGGGGATCTGAATGCTACTCCAGATGCTGTCACTAATTTTGTCATTACCTGGAAAGCTATTTCTTTTCTTTGGACTTTTAATTTCTTGTGCTGTTAAAATTGAGATGACCCCTTCTTAACTACCTGAGAAAGTTATCTTGACAAGTTTTAAAATGTTTTAAGTAGAATTGGGGGGTGGGGGGAACATGCAGCACTGAAGATTTCCAGGCTTATGCCACATGTAATTTATAGCTCCTCTTAGGTCCTTTCAAAGAGCCTCATTTACTGTTTATATGGCTAATTTTTTTTTTTTTTTGACAGTCTCACTCTGTAGCCCAGGCTGGAGTGCAGTCTGTAGCCCAGGCTGGAGTGCAGTGGCACAATTTCGGCTCACTGCGACCTCCACTTCCTGGGTTCAAGTGATTCTCCTGCCTCAACTTCCCTAGTAGCTGGGATTAGAGGGGTGCCACCACGCCCAGCTAATATTTTTTAGTAGAAACGAAGTTTCACCATGTTGGTCAGACTGGTGTCGAACTCCTAACCTCAAAAGATACACCCACCTCAGCCTCCCAAAGTGCTGGGATTACAGTCGTGAGCCACTGGGCCCCAGCCTATGTGGCTAATCTTAACCACATGTCCATGTTCCCCATACCTCATTCCCAAAGAAGGTGACTTACACACCAATAAATTAAAACATATAATCCAAACCCTACGCTTAAAAACTGAGGGACCTGAACCTCAAAGACGGCATGGCTTGCCAAGATTCCCCAGACCCATCCCCACAAAGAGGGCCGTTAAAATTCTAGATAAATCTTGGGTGGAAGCTGTCCTCTGCAGCTTACCAGCTGTATAAATTCTAGCGGTCCACAACCTTTGCACTTCAGCTTCCTCATCTGTAAAGTGGGACAAACCTTTCAGAAGACACCTGTGAAATGTCAATGTGAATGCTTTAGCAACTGCAAAGGACATTTCAAATATAAGTGTCGCAAATGAAGAGGGTGTGGCTCATGCCTGTAATCCCAGGCTGAGATGGATCACCTGAGTTCAGGAGTTTAAGACCAGCCTGGCCAACATGGTAAAACCCCATCTCCACAGAAATACCAAAATTAGCCAGGCATCATGGGCAGGTGCCTGTAATCCCAGTTACTGGGGAGGCCAAGGCAGAAGAATCACTTGAACCTCCAAGGTGGGAGGCTGCAGTGAGTCAAGATCGTGCCATTGCACTCCAGCCTGGGTGACAATGAGACTTCATCTCAAACAAAAAAATGTTAAGAGCAACTTTTTTTTTTTTGAGACAGGGTCTTGCCGTCTCCCAGGCTGGAGTACAGTGGCACTATCACAGCTCACCCTAGCCTCGACCTCCTCGGATCCCATCCTCCCAAGAAGCTGGGACTACAGGGGTGCATGCCACCACAGCCCGGCAATCTTGTCTACATGCTTATCAAAACCAAGTGTCTTAGCCATATAAAGCTTAACTTTCAAATACCAGACCTAGTAACTAAAGTGCAACTCAATAACCATTTTATCTTAAAATTAGGTCAACTTGAAACACGCTTCCCGAGCAGTATTCATTGGCACATAAGTGGGGGGTGTGGGACTCTACTTCAGAATGAGAAAATAGGTTAAACTTGCATGCTTACAAGTCATGTGTTCCACAACATAAATTCAAGAACAGAGATTGTGTCACGGCCCTTTTCATCAGTCTAATGTCAAACTTTAGTCAGTGTTTAAGGCTGGATGTGGTGGCTCATGCCTGTAATCTCAAGCACTTTGGGAGGCCAAGGTGGTCAGATCACATGAGGTCAAGAGTTTGAGACCAGCCTGGCTAACATGCAAAACCCCATCTCTACTAAAAATATAAAAATTAGGCTGGGCACAGTGGCTTAAACTTGTAATCCCAGCTACTCAGGAGGCTGATCCAGGAGAATCACTTGAACCCAGGAGGCAGAGGTCGCAGTGAGCCAAGACCGCACCACTGCACTCCAGCCTGGGAAACAGAGCAAGACACCATCTCAAAAAAAAATTTAGGTCAGGCGCAGTGGCTCACGCCTGTAATCCTAGCACTTTGGGAGGCCAAGGCAGGTAAATTACCTGAGGTCAGGAGTTCAAGACCAGCCTGGCCAACATGGTGAAACCCTTTTATAAAAAAAAAAAAAAAAAAACCAGCTGGGCACTGTGGCTCATGCCTGTAATCCTAGCACTTTGGGAGGCCGAGGTGGGTCGTTCACCCGAGGTCAGGAGTTCAAGAGCAGCCTGGCCATCATGGTGAAACCCCACCTTTATTAAAAATATATATATAAATTTAAAAAACAAAAAACCACAATTTGTGACTGGTTAAGTAATTCCTTGAGAGGGGAAAAATCAAGACCATACATAGAGACAATATCCCCAAAGCAGCATTTATTTACCCATTGAATTCCAAAACATTTATTTTAGAAGTCTGGCATTTCATAATCACCCATCTTGGTTGACATGGGCTGACACACATGGTGCTGTCAGGATACACAAGGACAATAGCCAAAGAGTTACAAAAAATAAATCCATGATTCTTAAACAATTGCAACCAAAAAAAAAAAGTTACAAGTATCAAAACTTTTAGATGCATTGCATTGAAAAGAAGGTTTGTGCACGTCATAATTTAAAGAGGCAAAAACAAGGCGCTACTGAAACCTCACATTAAACAGTTTATTATAAAGCTGATGGAAAGGAGCAAGTTGTCTCTCTGTATCAGCTTCCCTTAACAGTTTTCCATTAGTTGAAGAAAGAGGTGGGAGGGGTGAATTCATTTTTGCATGCACAAGATGTACTGCTTAACGAAACACTATCAGCTTGTTTTAAATGGATCTTTTAAATATCAACTGTAGCCTGTGTTGGCTAATTCTTTCTAATCTCCCCCATTACTTTCGCCTGGATTTCCCATAGATCAACAGGCATAGTGAAATGCCTCATCAGAATACACTTCTCTGCACAATTCAAAAAGGGAGCTCCTGTGGGCTCAAAGCAACCATCAGTCCAGCAATGCCCATGATTTATCTGAAATTGCTTCCCAAGAGACAGGGGTGCAGATCTGAGTAGCTGTGCTGCCAATACAGATAGGTTTAGCACTAGATATTTAGTGATTGTGGCAAGGAAGAATCGGTGATGATGGGGGTGGTGGGTGAAGGAAGGGCCAGGGGACCTGAAGGATCTTCAGTTGCCTTCTCCTGCTTCTTCATCCTGCTGGTCGCTCGTCCAGAGGGTGAGGTTGTCTCGCAGCAACTGCATGATGAGCGTGGAGTCCTTATAGGAATCCTCATTTAGTGTGTCCAGCTCAGCTATGGCATCATCGAAGGCTTGTTTGGCTAAGAGGCAGGCTTGCTCGGGTGCATTCTGGATCTCATAGTAGAACACAGAGAAGTTGAGGGCCAGGCCCAGCCGAATGGGGTGCGTGGGCTGCATCTGCTCTTTGCTGATTTCAAAGGCTTCCTTGTAGGCAGCTTCAGAAGCTTCGACCACACTGTTTTTCTTCTCCCCAGAAGCGACCTCTGCTAAGTAGCGGTAGTAATCACCTTTCATTTTCAGGTAAAACACCTTGCTCTCATACTGGAAATCATTGCAGTTCTTGATCAGGAACTTGTCAAGCAGAGACAGAACATCATTGCAAACTGTCTCCAGCTCCTTCTCAATCTTCTCCCGGTAAGCTTTAACTTTCTCCAATTTCTTCTCGTTTCCATCAGCCATGGTTTTCTGCTCAATGCTGCTAATGACCCTCCAGGAAGATCGCCTGGCACCAACTACATTCTTGTAAGCCACAGAGAGGAGATTTCGATCTTCATTGGAAAGAGGTTCATTCAGCTCTGTCACCTGCAAAACCCCAAAAAGATAAACATTGAGAGTAAAGTCTGAACATCTTGGAAAGCAGCCTTGCCTTCAACATAATCAACAATCCTTCTCAACAAGATTATGAACAAGTCAGTCACTCTGGAGAATAAAAACACCCATGGACAAAACCAATATAGACATGAATCCTATGTGAAGAAAGACTGTAGTCTAACAAAAGAGATAAATACTTGGAACCCAAAACAAAATCATAGGGACTTGAGAAATTCGTAATTCAGGTCTTTTAAGACGTTGTTTTCACCTTGGTAGAGGAATGGGACTAAGGATAGTTATGAAAAGGTTGTGCAGCAGCAGTACACAATGGTGAAGAAGAAAACCTTGAGCTTCCACTATTCTGCAAAAGATACTCTGAACAGGCTGGGCATGGTGGCGCATGCCTGTAATGCCAGCACTTTGGGAGGCCAAGGCGGGCGGATCATGAGGTCAAGAGATCGATCCTGGCCATCCTGGCCAACATGGTGAAACCTCATCTCTACTAAAAATACAAAAATTAGCAGTGTGTGGTGGCACACGCTTGTAGTCCCAGCTACTCGGGAGTCTGAGGCAGGTGAAACACTTGAACCCGGGAGATGGAGGTTACAATGAGCCGAGATCACACCACTGCACTTCAGCCTGATGACAGAGTGAGACTCTGTCTCAAAAAATAAAATAAAAAAGATACTCTGAGCCGGGCGCGGTGGCTCAAGCCTGTAATCCCAGCACTTTGGGAGGCTGAGGCGGGTGGATCACGAGGTCGAGAGATCGAGACCATCCTGGTCAACATGGTGAAACCCCGTCTCTACTAAAAATACAAAAAATTAGCTGGGCATGGTGGCGTGTGCCTGTAATCCCAGCTACTCAGGAGGCTGAGGCAGGAGAATTGCCTGAACCCAGGAGGCGGAGGTTGCGGTGAGCCGAGATCGTGCCATTGCACTCCAGCCTGGGTAACAAGAGCGAAACTCCGTCTCAAAAAAAAAAAAAAAAAAAAAAAAGATACTCTGAACAGTAAGATCATGCAATCCCTTTGTCAAATGTTCAAAGATGACAGACTAGAAGTATTCCAGACTCTACTTCCAGCTTTTTGCTCTGGAAAGAACTACTCCTCAAATATACATTAATAGATGGTGGGGCTTCACAGATCAGATTGAACATCACACAGATCCAGTGGCCAAAGCTTTGCCTGTGTGGCTACATATGGAACCCTAATTGATACTCCCAGTCCTCTCCCAAACCAAAATGAAGAATAATTCATTAGTGACACGCAAGTGCCCCCAGACCCTGGTGAAAGGAAGCACAGCTACTCAGCAGCAAGTTGTACTGTCCTACCTCACAGGAAACTCTGGTCCTCAAGGATGGAAGCATCAATTATTCTAAGTGGAAGAGTTAAATTTCACAAGCTTTAACTTCCTTTCGTTCTCGATGATGCCAACTGCAAGTGAACTAGCTATGTGGTTAGAAGGAAGAACATGGGCTGAACTGTGCCCCCCGCCAAAAGATCCCAGGTACCTGTGAATGTGACCTTATTTGGAAACAGGGTCTTTGCAGATGATATAATTAGTTAAGATGAAGTCATACTGGGTATTAGGGTGTGCCCTAAATGCAATTACAAGTGTCCTCATAAGGATGGTGAGATTTGGACACACAAACACACACGTAAGAATGCCATGTGACAATGGAGGCAAAGACTGGAATGATGCATCTACAAGCCAAGGAACACCAAGAGTTGCCAGAAGCCACCAGTAGCTGGGAGAGAAGCTAGGAAGGATTTTTCCCTAGAGCCTTCAGAGGGAGTGTGGCCTGCCTGCACCTCACTTTCAAACTTCTGGGCTCCAGAACTACAAGAAAATAAATTTATTATTTTAAGCTATTCAGTTTGTCATACTAGGTTGAGCAACCACTAGGAAACTAACAGAGTTAGAATCAGAAAATCCTGGTCTTGCCCAAGCAAAGAAACTGACTTGCTAAATTGACCCAGGACATTAAGCCCTTAAAAGATGGTGTGTCATCTATAAAGTAGAAGGATTCCTTAATATGACCTACTGGTAAAAGTCTTAATGAAAAAAAGAAAGCAAAGCACTTAGGAAACCCCAAACCACTACAAAAAAGGTATTTCCTACAGCAAATCTGTAAGAACAGAACCTCCAATGGAGAGAAAAAGCCAAGTTCAATGGGGAAAGTTATCAACAGCATATACAAACAGACACACTTAAAACAGATTGAGGCCGGGTGCGGTGGCTCACGCCTGTAATCCTAGCACTTTGGGAGGCCGAGGTAGGTGGATCACCTGAGGTCAGGAGTTCAAGACCAGCCTGGCCATCATGGTGAAACCCCATCTTTAAAAACAAACAAACAAACAAACAAAACAAACAGATTGAGAAGACTGAGTAGTGGAGAATCAGAAATCCTGAACAATGATGGTTTATTTGTAGAATCAGTGGTTTAAGAACATAAGCAGCAAGTGTAATCATTATTACATGTAAAAACCAGAAAACTTGTGCCAAGTATCTGAGAGTCCTCCCTACCCCTAAGCCCCAGATAAAATAAAAATACCAGCTCACTCTTAATTTCTCCATTTCCCTGTCCCCAGGACCCCTACTCTTCTGCTATAAACCCTCAACACAGGATTAAGTCTCTCCTTTGCCTAACATCAACCAAACCCCACTTCTTTCTTCAGTGTGGTCTTTGGCCAGCAGCTACCCTGACCGTTCCCCAGGGGCGCCGCCTCCACTTTGGTCAAGCCAAGGTTCTCATTATTCATCCTCAAATACTCATTAGTAGTCTCCATACCCCTCACTGTGATCTGCCCCTGTCCACCATGAGTCTAAGATCCACGCTCCTTTTAAATCCAGCTGAACACCTATAACCCCTCCAGTAAGTGCCTTTAAACACTTACATACATTTTCTTTTTTTTTGTTTTTTTTGTTTTGTTTTGTTTTTTTTTTTTTTTTTTTTTTTGAGATGGAGTTTCGCTCTTGTTACCCAGGCTGGAGTGCAATGGCGCGATCTCGGCTCACCGCAACCTCCGCCTCCTGGGTTCAGGCAATTCTCCTGCCTCAGCCTCCTGAGGAGCTGGGATTACAGGCACGCGCCACCATGCCCAGCTAATTTTTTTTTTTATATCTTTAGTAGAGACGGGGTTTCACCATGTTGACCAGGATGGTCTCGATCGCTTGACCTCGTGATCCACCCGCCTCGGCCTCCCAAAGTGCTGGGATTACAGGCTTGAGCCACCGCGCCCGGCTTACATACATTTTCTTATGGGAAATAGACTTTGTAAATATTTAATAACTTAGTCTTTTTGTCCACATCAGAGGGTCATAGGCCTACATTGTAACAAGGTGTGAGGGTGGCACATCTCACACATGCATGTCAAAACCCAATCATCACACTTATGAACTACAAAAGGATGAATAACTACTTAGTATTTTAAGGGAGCAGCACTTCTAAATCAAAATTCCATCCCAAACATTCTGATACATTTAGGAATGCTTGAATCCCCTAGAATGATTTGCTTTTCTAGAGCAATATTCAATAAAACAAAGCACGAGGCAACAACAGAATTTGGAAAGCTCCTCTGATCTTGTAATTAAATCCAACTAAGGCCATTTGGCAGTAAAATGCAAATGATATCCATAAGGAGTCACAATATACTTCCTCCTGTGACTAATGAAAAACTGCTTCTGTTAAACTGGCAAAGATACACCAAGGTACCTTCCTAGGGTATATCATTTAAAGATAGTGCATATCTGAAATATTTATATAATATAGTGTGCTTGCATAACACAAAAGGCAGTATATATATATATATATATATATTTTTTTTTTTTTTTTTTAAATTATTATTTTAAGATGGGGTTTCCCCATGATGGCCAGGCTGGTCTTGAACTCCTGACTTCAGGTGATCCACCCACCTCGGCTTCCCAAAGTGCTAGGATTACAGGTGTGAGGCACTGTGCCCAGCAAGGCAGTATAATTATTAAACCCAAGACATCTACAGTTTAGTCTGAGCTAGCTACATGACCATAAACAAATCACAACCTTTTTGGACATCAAAGGTAAAGTAAGGAGGATTAGCCTAAATGATCTCCAAGCTTCCTTCACTCCAACATTCCATGATTTCATTTTTCCTGTGCACCAATAAAAGGTGTGGCAAGGTGTGATGAAGTTGATCCTAAGTAATGTGAACTTTGGGGTGTATCTGCAAGCATATTCCTTCTCCATCAGGAATAAACTGCCAAAAAGGATACTGGGCAGTATTTATGATGACACCTTCACAACAAAAATCATTTACTGGGAGTAGTAGTGTTTATGTAACAATCATCTGGTTGTCTGCCAGTCTGAATGAATCACTATCAGCATTATCACTATTAGCTGAGGGTGACTAACATATCTCACCAAGTAAATATTGTTCCTAGTAATCTAGCCAGAGTCTAACTAGGAAATAACTGGATACATTTTTTTTTTTTTTAAGATGGGGTCTAGGAGGCAGAGGTTGCAGTGAGCCGAGATCGCGCCATTGCACTCCAGCCTGGGTAACAAGAGCAAAACTCCGTCTCAAAAAAAAAAAAAAAAAAAAAAAAAGATGGGGTTTCACCATGACCTCAGGTGATCCACCCACGTCAGTCTCCCAAAGTGCTAGGATTACAGGCGTGAGCCACCGCGCCTGGCTAACTGGATACATTTAAATACCATATTTTTTAATACTCCTAGGTCATAATCCAGTTAACAAAGGAAACTTAAGAAATGAAAATGGTTTGCTACTTGATTAGATAACTAAAGAAAACTAAGTTTTTCCCAGATTGGAAAACTATAGACCCATGTACAATCAGATGGTCCATTAAAACAAAAAGATTTATAGCCAATCTTGATGGATGATACTTAGCACCAGTTCCCAACACTTCAAATACCAAAATACAGGAGCCAGGAGAACCAATGAAAAGTTAAGTTATAAACTGTACTAAGAGAGGCAAACATTGGGAGGCAACACAGCATGATGGATGTACTCCGGGTCCCAACCATGCCACCTAAGATCATCTTTAACATCTAATGAGATGAATTTACTGCACCTCTACAATCACAGGTTTTCAAATTGTTTCTAATTAGGAACCTGAAGCAGAAACAAGACATTGAATGTTACAGACAGACCTAGACAATAGTTTTCAACCTTCTTTCCACTCTAACACCAAGATTACAACAGTCATTTCTGCCCCATATGGCACCTGCCCTCAGTGTAGCCACACTGGGCACTGAGTCTTCACCTAGCAACAAACCAGGGGTTTCGCCACCTCTATTCAGACTCTCTGCTTTCTAGATGTCCTGCCTGCCTTCCCGTCATCTGTAATCCCACTTATACCCCTTCTGAATGACAACCTTAAACTGATGGGAAGAGCCATTCCCATGCACAAAGGTCCTCCTTTCCATTTCTTTTAAGCACTGGACTCCCTGGTCAGCCAGTTTTACTGACATCCTGACCAAACAGCCTTTGGCTACACCTACTCCCCAGCCCAGGGCACTCACTTCACATCTCTGCTCTAGGACTATCCAACATTACTAAATGTCAAAAATGACCTGGCCTATCTTCCTATGACACTATTCGTTTACCCAAAAATCTCTAAGGGCCTCCTCCCACTACTGACAAGGCAATAAACTATGTGTGTGTGAGTAAAAATAGATCCACTGCCAAAAATAGCACAGGGACTATTTAGGAAAATTTAAAGTTCTTAATCTGGGAAACATCCAACATCAAAAGTAACAATGAGCAAACAAAAATGCCACCCCTGAGCTGCCAGGCCATAGCTGCTTAAGTTAGGGGTAATGTTATTTCACTTGAATATGCTGACATCCTTCACAGCTACACACATGCTATGGGCTCATCCTTTATAGTTACCCACACCTACATGCTATCAACCAGCTTGCTTTTGATATGAGTAAGAAAAGTAAATGATTCTCACGATTAAGTAAACATAACCACATCATAAAAACTTTAAGCTTCTTTGGCAGAAGGGTGTGTGTGTGTGTGTGTGTGTATAAAAGTGAGCTTGAGGGGCCGGGTGCAATGGCTCACACCTGTAATCCCATCACTTTAGGAGGCCAAGGCAGGTGGATCACTTGAGGCCAGGGAGTATACCCAGTCAACAGAGAAACCCTGTCTCTCCTAAAAATACAAAAATTAGCCAGACATGGTGGCGTGTGCACCTATAATCCCAGTTACTTGGGTGGCTAAGACATGACAATCACTGGAACCTGAGAGGTAGAGGTTGCAGTGAGTCAAGTTTGTGCCACTGCACTCTAGCCTGAGTGACAGAGCAAGACTGTCTTCTCAAAAAAAAAAAAAAAAAAAAAAAAAGTGAGCTAGAGGAATGAGAGCTTGCTGAGCTCTTTCCCAAGTTAATGCTTAGGAAGTTAAGGATCCTACCTGGCCTATCCCCAAGCTGGCAAGGCATCCATCAACAAACCAATTCCTACAGGCCACTATGCAAGAACATTCCAGCCAGGGTCAGGCTGAGCACCTTATCTTCACCAGGATGAGGATGCAATTCTGTAAGGCCACAAATAGGCTAAACTACAAGCTCTGGCTGGGCCCAGTGGCTCACGCCTGTAATCCTAGCACTTTGGGAGGCCGAGGTAGGTGGATCACCTGAGGTCAGAAGTTCAAGACCATCAGGAGTTCACCTGGCCGTCACGGTGAAACCTCATCTTATAAAAAAATTAAAATAAAAATAATAAATAATAAACTTCAAGCTCAGAGCAGGCAAGTTCAGATCGTAAGCTAAATTTTAGTCAAATAAAACAGCTATCCTTGTATAGTCAAGAGACGTCAGCCTTGCTTTTTATGTAATTGAACATTTTTATAGGGATCGGCAAGGATTAATATGAGCCCATCTGAATGGTATTACTGCATGCTACTGTCCCTAGAGGCACCAGAATCAAGGCTTCAGAAGCTGTGCCAGGTTTGGATCACTGGAAGTGCCAACATTCACCACCGCAGAAGGGAGTGGAGGTGGGAGGAGCACCAAAATGCTGGGGCAGAAGACAAGCTGCCTCCACTTGGACGCTAGGAGAAACCTTACCAGCAACCTAGACAGAAATTTTGGGGACTGCATAAAAATGTACTAAAGGGTTTCGGGGGGGAAAAATATACACTAAAGGCAATATGGAGAAACAACTGGTGCCAAGAATATACAAGAATTTCTTACAAAACCTAAAATGCAATTTAAAAAAAAAAATTTTTTTTTTTGAGACGGAGTTTCGCTCTTGTTACCCAGGCTGGGGTGCAATGGCGCGATCTCGGCTCACCACAACCTCCGCCTTCTGGGCTCAGGCAATTCTCCTGCCTCAGCCTCCTAAGTAACTGGGATTACAGGCACGCGCCACCATGCCCAGCTAGTTTTTTTGTATTTTTAGTAGAGACGGGGTTTCACCATGTTGACCAGGATGGTCTCGATCTCTCGACCTCGTGATCCACCTGCCTCGGCCTCCCAAAGTGCTGGGATTACAGGCTGGAGCCACCGCACCCGGCCTAAAAAAAATTTCTTAAAATAACCCAAATAAAATATAACATAGTCCTGCACTTAACTCATAGGAGAAATTTAAATTCAATTAATGCTTTGTTAAGCAAAAAAAAAAAACCTCCAAGCCTTCAGAACAAGCAAAATCCAGATATGAGTTTCCCTCTTATGCTTCTTGTTGTAGCTAAAACACATCAATGGCAGATTGATCTTCATCATACTTGGGGGGGAAAAGAATGACCTGCACCCAATAGATAAAATTATTTGTTTAGCAAGTCCACTAACGAGTTCTTGGACTTGAGTCAACAATGCTGACAATGGTTAACGTAATCAGAATGTATGCTAGACATATTATTCCTTTGCCTCATGGGGTTTTATTATACAGTGGTTAAAATGAGAGCCCTGAATTCAAGTTTGAATCCTGGATTCACAACTTACTAGCTGTTTGACCATGAGAAAATCAACCTCTGAAAGTCTCATTTGTAAAACGGAATTAATTAGTAACAGTACCTATCCAGAATAGTTAAACAAGAATGTACGCATGGAATTAATAGCTACCGTTTACCAAGTGCCTACTAAATAAAATAAGTTCTAATAAACTTGCTAAATGTAACACACACACACAAAAAAAACACATTTGGGGAACCCTCTCCAAAACCGTATTTTTGGAAAAGCATGACACTACAAGTCTGCCACTAATATAAAATGCCAAAAACCAACCCCAAAAAAATCCCAACCAAAGAAAATACATTTTTGGTTTTTTTTTTTTTTTTTTTTGAGACGGAGTTTCTCACTGATCCTTTAAATTCAAACTATTACAAGAATAATCCAGGGCCTTCTTCCCTCCTCAAAGGTGATTACATTTTAAATGACCAGTTACTGGGAAACACGGCTCCTGAGATTTTACTTATTTCAAACTATAATATCAATGCGACTTCAAGATGTCATACTGGTTGGGTGTGGTAGCTGACTCCTATAATCCCAGCACTTTGGTAGACTGAGACAGGATGATTGCTTGAGGCCAGGAGTCTGAGACAACCTGGGCACCATATAGAGATCCTGTCTATACAAGCAATTTAAAAATTAGCAGGGCATGTGGCATGCATCTGTACTCCCAGCTGCTCAGAAGGATCACTTGAGGCCAGGAGTTCAAGGCTGCAGTGAGTTATGATCGTGCCATGACTACACTCCAGCCCGGGTGACAGAACAAGAACATCTTTAATTAAAAAACAAACAAAAAACAAAAACCATACTTATCACAGCTTTGGTACATCTCAAAATCCTCTTCCTCTCTGCAACACTGATCCGTCTCACCTGGGGCAGTCAGCTATGCACTTTACATAGCACCTGCTCATTTCCCCACTTCCCAGAATCTCACAGCTGTTGCAACAAGAGCCTTTTGCCAGTGATTGGGCCAAGTGCTCCTTCCTCTCCAACTGTTTCCTTAAACTGCAGTTTTGTTTCCTGCACTTAAGATTTCTATATATGGCTGGGTGCAGTGGCTCACTTTGGGAGGCTAAGGCAGGCGGATCACCTGAGGTCAGGAGTTCGAGACCAGCCTGACCAACATGGTAAAACCCCATCTTTAAAAAAAGATTTCTATTCTACAGGTACTTCAAATGTGTTTCATCAACTGGTGTATCAGTGTTAAAACAACATGCTAAGGCCGGGTATGGTGCCCCACGCCTGTAATACCGGCACTTTGGGAGGCCAAGGCGGGTGGATCACCTGAGATCAGGAGTTTGAGACCAGCCTGACCAACATAGAGAAGTCCCATCTCTATTAAAAACACAAAATTAGCTAAGCGTGGTGGTGCATGCCTGTAATCACAGCTACTCCAGAGGCTGAGGCAGGACAACTGCTTTAACTCGGGAGGAGAAGGTTGCAGTGAGCCAAGATCATGCCATTGCACTCCAGCCTGGGCAACAAGAGCAAAACTCCATCTCAAAAAGAAAAAAAAAAAAAAAAAAAAAACGCTCTCCCAATAATTTTTACATTTGATAACCTCACAATTACCACCTATGCTTTAATATAGATGACTAGGGCAATAAGACGAAGACATTATGTCTACCTATGAATATTCACTATAAACCTATCTGGTTATATTCGCTCTTTCCTTAAATCACTTAGTCTTCTGCACTAACATTTAATCCCACGTTGTAAGTTTATTTCAGTTATAAAATGGTATTATACCCACTTACAGCGACTACAAATTGTGTAAGGTCATTCAAAGCCTAACCTAGAAAGGACTTGGGTTCTAGAATCTTTCACAATGTTTCTTCCCATTATTATACTCTACACAAGCTAGTAGGTATGAAATAAAGAGAGCTTAAAGATACTCCTCTATGCTTCACTTCAGAAACATTTCTTGCCTCTTCAAATTACGGGGTGAAGCAGGGAAGTGAAGTTCTCAACAGGTTTGAGGCAACACCATTGTTTCCAATATGCACAATTTTTCTTCAAGCTTACCAACACCGCCCTCCAGGTGACGCTGGTAGAATAAGGAACATCAATCATTACAGGAAGGCAGTATTATTAGGTGAGCATTTCAATTATGAAAGAAAAAAGAAGACTGAAAGCAAAACTGACTTAATAACAGCAACATCAGTAGTTTTATATTCCAAAAGACCTAAAGCCAAGATGGCAGTTTCAAGTTCACAGCACAGTGGCATCAGAATATCCCCTCAACACAGGTGTCTGCTCAATCCTCCGTATAGCAGGCTACTTACCTGCCCTTCCCAGCCCTGAAGAAAGGTTACTGAAATTCACACCCTTTCCAAAAGCTTTAGTTAAGGTGAGATTAATAAAATGGAGACTGAGTCATCCCAGTAACATTAAGAATTCACGCTACAAGCACAAATTTAGCAGGGAAACTGACCCCTGCTAGTCCTTTTCAATATATGTATTTTTATTTTAAAGAAAACATCTACAAGCACAATATATTCCATTTAGATGATGGGAGGGGAATGGTTTATCATTAATTCTGAGATGGGAGAATTAAGGCCTGGATTAACTCTTCAGTGCCGGGTGGTTTTTCCAACTCATTAATTATTTCAAATACAGATATTATAAATTCCTTTGTTTTACAAAAGGCTCTCTTAAGTGTCCAGAGAAAATCTATGGACACAAGTAGCTGGCTGCAGGAAAGCATTTTACAACCCGACTAGAAAGCCAATCTTTTTCCTTGCTTAAACTAGATTTCGTTCTGGTAACATCTCTCCATTCTTGCCTTTTTCCCCCATTTCAAGTTGCCTCAGGTTTCTGATTGCTCCAGAATGCACCTTCCAACCATTTTTCCTTAACCTCCATTCCCCTTCCTTTAAACCTTGTCCCTCCTTTCTTTTCATCCAATTTATTTCCCAAAGGGCTCCTAACACTGCAGTCTTTAGGTCTCACTCAGAGGGTGAGCAAGCACTTCACAATAATGCGTGGAGCGGCCTCAGCCTGCATAATCCCAGTACCACTCAGTTACTGGGGAGAAGGGGCTTAAGTGTGACCTGCTGTGGACAGAGACAGCTTGCATTCAGTGAGTCCCATTTCTTTAAAATATGCAAAACCGTATTTTAGATTTTCTTTTAAGGGACCCCCTGAACTACATAAGGTTCAGCCTCCAGACCTAGACAGTCCCCTGTGTTGGATGAAAACCTCCCGCCTAACCACAACAGCATGCTAGTAGTGCTCAAGATCACCAACAAATCAACATTCGGGCAACGGTGTTGCTGGTTTACACACACACCCAGTTATGTGTGTAACAAGGACACCACAGGAAAGGCAACTCCAAGTACCTCTCTTACCCGAACAATTCTAAATATTGGCCCCAACTACTTATTTCATCTGATATTAACATCAAAAGCCTTCAAATTAGCCTTCCAAGATTCTATGATTCTAAGATTTTAGGGAGCCTTTGTATTTGCAGTCTTTTCGGACCTCTCTCCAACAGGCCAGCGAAAGGATACATTTGCTATAATCATGGGCAATAATTCTCAAACTTAAGCCAGCTAAACATTGCCTGTGAGAGTTGGCTACAATGCAGATGTCTGAGTCTCACCTCCCGGAATTTCTAAATCTATAGTAGGTCTAAGGCGGAGTTCAAGGGGACCCTCCCAGGTCTCAGGAGGTTGTATACTGAGCATAGCAGGTTGGTGGCCGCAGTTGTAGTCTACCACGGTGTGACCTTGACGCAGAGAGAAGTAATTTTCACGTAGAGAAAATATAAAATAAACGTGCAGAGTCAGATGGTAACCGGAACTCAGAAACGCAGGTGGTGTGTGACCCACGGTATTCTGCTAGGGTGTGGCTGGGCACGACTTCACCGGAATCGATTTATGCTGCAGAATCGATTTATGAGGGTCTCGGGAATGCAAAGGCACACAGAGATCGTCTCACCTGCAAGTCAGGTCTCATTTTAATCTCCAGGCAGACAGCGCAGCAGCGAGCCTGGGGCTGCCGAGTGGGGCCCCACACCCTCCACCCCCCCTCCCGCCCTCGTCCACGCCTAGACTGCAGGAAAGGGGTCTTCGCACCCAAAGCCAGACCCCAGGCGTGGGACGGTGGAACCAGAACAATTCGGACGAGCAGCGCAAAACAGACAGGAACTACGGACTTCAGGCAGGGGCGGAGAAAACCAGCGGAGACAGGGCGCCACTCGCTAGGCGAGTCTTTATTTCCAAGTCGGGGAACGGAGGAAGGCGACAAGGCGGAAACCCCCGGGTCTGGTGACACCGTCTAGAAGCAGGAATGCGGCTCCTCCGCGCCCCCTCGTGCACCTCCCGCTCCCGCCCGGGCTCCCAACTAAGATGCGGCGACCCCCCACCGCCTGCCCGCCCTCCAGCCCCCGCGGAGCTGCCTCCGCGACCCCCAGCTGCTCCCTCCCGGATCCCCCACCCCGGGCCCAGCCTCCGGAAGTGGCGGGGAGCCCAGCGGGAGCGGGAAGCGCGGGCTGCGGGCGGCCACGCCCAGCCGGGTCGCCCACGGCCAGGAGAACGCCGCCCGCAACCATCCCCTTCCCTCCCTAACGCCAGGCCCCTCTGCCGGCCGCCCGCGCTCCCGGCGCGCTCACCGCCTTCATGGCGGAGGCCATGTCGTCGTAGCGCTCCGCCTGCTCGGCCAGCCGCGCCCGCTGCAGCAGCTGCTCCCGGTCCCCCATGTCGCTCGCGGCTCGGCCTCGCTTCGCGCCTCACACTACTGGCTCCCTCACTCGCCCGCCGGTCCGCCCGCTCTCCGGTCGCCGCGGAGGCCGCTGCCGCGCACGCGCACTGGTTTGCCGGCCGGCCGGAGGCTGCAGCTGCAGGCAGCGCCGCCGCTCGCGCCCTCTCGCTGGCCGGCCCCGCGCGCTGTGGCTCGCGCCGCGGACGCCGCCGAAGGAGGAGAGACGGCCGCGCTGGGGGATGGGAGGACGGCACAACGCCTGCGCAGTGAGAGCCGCCCGGCCGGGCGGCAGAGAGCGGCGGGAGTGGGAGGGGGAAGGGCGGGCCGGCCCTAACGGTCTATTTCAAGGTGACGTCACCTACTATAAATAGCCGCCGCCGCTTCCCCGCCCGAAAGCCGCGCAGGCGCTCTGCAAGTGCTGCATTTTACCGCCGCAGAGATGGAGGTGGAGAAGGGAAAGCCGGGCTGGAGACTGCGGAGCCGGAGGAGGGGGCGCGGCGATGGCGGCTGCACGGGCAGTGCATTGTCATAGCCCCACCCTGAAACGCGCCGCTCCATCCACGTTAAGATCTGGCTTGAGAAGGGCCCCAAAAGCAAGCAAACCGGCCGGCGGAGAAGACTGCAGGCCGCGTGCCCCAAGGGGCGGATCAAGCCTGCCCCCGCCCCAGTCGTCCTGCCCGCCCCGAGCTCTGCCTGGCCTTGGATTCTGCCGGGCCACACCCTGCGCGTGGGTCTGCACTGCTCCGGACAGATCGAGTCCTACCGTCGGGGACAGTCCCGCTACACAGGCATAGACACACACAATCGCACCCATCCTGAGACGTGGCCTTGGGTATGCTGTGCCTTCCACCAGAGGAGGGGCTGGGACAAGTAATTTTCAGGACAAGTAATATTCAGGACACATTAGGAGCCAACCCACTGCTGGTTCCATACAAGCATTCTCTTTAATCCTCACCACCCAGCCCACAGTGGGCACAGCTGGTCTCCCCATATTTAAAATGTAGAACGTGAGGAAAAACGAGGCTAGTGACTTGCTCAAGGTTACACAGCCTGAAAGTGGTGGGGCCAGGATCTGAGTTCAAACTCAGGCTGGACTTCTTGTGGCAAAGAGCTGGGGTGGCCCAACTGGCTGGTCACTGAGCCCCTCCCAATCCCAGCTGGCACTGAATGTTGAGGGTTCCTTGTGCTACGCCCTGGTCTGGGCTGCCCAACAAGCTAGGAAAATAATGATTAAAACAAGGCCCCAACTGATGTCAACATGCCAAGGGCAGGGCAGGAGAAGGGGCCTTGGGCTCCCTGAGAATTTCATTGAGCATCTACTGCATGCTCAGTGCACACGGATAAACTGGCTCTTGAAGGAGAAGAGAGTCAGGAAAAAGATTAAGGCGTGGGGTACAGCATGGGCAAAGGCTTGGCAGCGATCTGGGAGATGGTGAGAAGAGAGGCCTAACAATGGGAAGTGAGGTTGGGTAAAACAGGATTACAGAGTGTTTTAAATGCCAGGCTGAAGATTTGAGGCTTCATCCTTAGGTACTTGGGAAGCCATATTTCAGGCCTGGAATCTTGCTCTAGAGAGCAAGATTTGTTCGAAGGGAGGGAACTGCAGACTAGGCCTTTTCTGGACCTGTTTTCCATCTGGAGAATTGGACTTAACTGTTTCAAAGACTTTAGAATAGAAATCCACATGCTGGAATGTCAGAGATGGCAGGACCCTTAGAATCACCCCTGTCCAACCCCTTATCCTGAATAAAGGGAAACTGAGGTCTGAGGGGAAAGAGGGGCTGGCCCTAGTTTGCACAGTGAGTGAGCAGGGCTGGGGCCTCCATACGAGGTCTTCTGCTTCCCAGGCCTTCCTCTTCCTGCTGTGATGCTAAAACGATCACATTTTTGCGGTCCCATGAAACAGGATTTGAATGTGGGCCTGTGAGGAGGCCCACATCCCAGCCTTCGCCATGCTTTGAAGAGTCACCTTTGCTGACGGAATCGAGGTTAACAAACCAGGCTGATCTTTCCCCTAGTGAATATATTTAAAGAGCATGCTAGATAGTAATGAATCATCCACTCCTCCCCGCTATGAGGCTGGGGTCCCAGTGAGAAGTAGGAGGAGGGCCAGCCCTGGATGGGAGGGACCTCCCCGGTTCCCTCTAGCTCTTAGAGGGCTTACAGCCCTTCCAGCTTTTCTGATCAGGTTGGACTAAGATTGATTTCAAAACAGTGAAAATTAGATAGAGCTGGAACATTCTAAATAATTGCTTTCTGACATGCATAAAAGACACTCTGGTTCTCCCATGAAGCTTTTCTTCTCATCAAACCTCCCCATCTCTTCTTCCTCACCTCCTACCCACCCCTCGGCTCAGTGTGCTCTGGCCCTGTCCCCACTCCTCCATCGTGGCCACCAGAGGCCTCCTTGTTGTCAAAGCCAAGAGCACTTCATAGTGCCCACCTGCCTGGCCCTTCTGGCTGGACTGGGCACCACAGCTCACCCTTCCTTGAGTGGTTCTCCCAGCTTCCCTTCTGCTGCTGCAGCTGTTGGTCCCCTATTTGCTGTGTAGGCTTGTCTTCTAGCCTACCGCGAAGTGCTGGGGTATCTCAGGGCTCAGTCCAGGGCCATCCTCACACGCTGCCCTATCCTTGGTGACCCCATCCTCATACACTCTGAGGAACCATCTACCATGTTCCCCGTACCGGGCAAGGTGCTTTGCAGAATTGGGCATGTTTTTTTTTCCAAGATACTCTTGTAAGACTGGTCTGATTTCCTTTCCCATTTTTTTGTTTTTGTTTTGTATTGTTTTGTTTTGTTTTGAGATAGCGCCTCGCTCTGTCACCCAGGCTGGAGTGCAATGGTGCTCTCTTGGCTCACTGCAACCTCCGCCTCCCAGGTTCAAGCAATCTCCTGCCTCACCTTCTTGAGTAGCCGGGGCTCCAAGTCTTACACCACCATGCTCAGCTAATTTTTTCAGAGAAAATTATTTAAACTCTTGTGCCTCATCTGTTCAATTATTTTTTTATTTTTATTTTTATTTTTTCCTTTTTTTTTTTTTTTGAGACGGCGTTTCGCTCTTGTTACCCAGGCTGGAGTGCAATGGCGCGATCTCGGCTCACCACAACCTCCGCCTCCTGGGTTCAGGCAATTCTCCTGCCTCAGCCTCCTGAGTAGCTGGGACTACAGGCACGCACCACCATGCCCAGCTAATTTTTTGTATTTTTAGTAGAGACGGGGTTTCACCATGCTGACCAGGATGGTCTCGATCTCTTGACCTCGTGATCCACCCGCCTCGGCCTCCCAAACTGCTGGGATTACAGGCTTGAGCCACCACGCCCAGCCTATTTTTACTTTTTCTGAGCGATGGAATCTCACTGTGTCGCCCAGACTTCAGTGCAGTGACACAATATCAGCTCACTGCAACCTCCACCTTCCGAGTTCAAGGGATTTCTCCTGCCTCAACCTCCTGAGTAGCTAGTGTTACAGGCATGCGCCACCACACCTATATAATTTTTGTGTGTGTATTTTTTTTTCCTGAGAGATGGAATCTCACTCTATCACCCAGGCTGGAGTGCAGTGGGGCGATCTCAGCTCAGTCCAACCTTGGCCTCCCGGGTTCAAGCCATTCTCCTGCCTTAGCCTCCTGAGTAGCTGCGATTGCAGGTGCGCGCCACCACACCTGGCTAATTTTTGTATTTTTAGTAGAGACAGGGTTTCACAATGTTGGTAAGGCTGGTCTTGAACTCCTGACTTCATGATCTGCCCACCTCGGCCTCCCAATGTGCTGGGATTACAGGCATGAGCCACTGCACCCAGCCAATTTTCTAATTTGTTTCTTTAATAGAGCCAGAGTTTCACCATGTTCCCCAGGCAGGTCTTGAACTCCTGAGCTCAACCTATCTACCTGCCTCAGCCTCCCAAGTGCTGGTACTACAGGTGTGAGCCACCGCGCCAGGCCTCCTTTCCCATTTTACAGATAAGGAAACTGACACAGAGATGTTACATGCCTTGAACAAAATCACATATCTGGGAATAGGCAAAGCCAGGATTCAAACTGAGGTCCATCAGATGCCCAAGCCTGAGGGCCTCACACTGCCCCGTGGTGTCAGCCAATAAAAGCTCAAAGTGTGACTCCCGTTGGGGTCACTCAGATTATACAAAGCATACGCAAGCCTCCCGCCGTGTGGCCTATACACTCTTAGCAGCACCCATCTTCTTTGCCCTTGGGAGACAGTTGCCCAGAGCCTCATCAGTAAAAACCAGGGTCACCACCTGGGACAGGTCACCTACTCCCAGGGCTCTAAGTCCTATCAATAAATAAGGCCTTTGAACAACTTCAAAGAGAGCACCTCGGTGAGGTGAGGGAGGCCAATGGTTAATGTTAAACACACTGTGTTTCCCCAGGGCTCAGAGCAGGTCTCCAGCACAGGAGCCAGGTCTGTGTCTTCACCTGGTGCAGGGTCTCACTTGGGAAACAGAGCAAAACTCCCCTGGGTTCCTGAGCACATGTATGTGGTGTGATTCAAGAAAGCACATGGTTCTGGTCTTGGGTTTAAATCCTACTCTGCCAGTGCACCAGCTGAGTACCCTCGGGCAAGTTGCTTGTAAAAAGGGACCAATAGCCTAGCACAGTGGCTCATGCCTGTAATCCCAGAGCTTTGAGAGGCTGAGGTGGAAGGATCACATGAAGCCAAGAGTTCAAAACCAACCTGGGCAACATAGCAAAACCCTGGTTCTACAAAAAAAAAAAAAAAAAAAAAAAAAAATTTGAGACAGAGTAGCTCTCTGTCACCCAGGTTGGAGTGCAGTGGCACGAACTCAGCTCACTGCAACCTCTGCCACCCAGGTTCTTCAAGCAATTATCCTTTCTTGGCCTCCCAAGTAGTTGGGACTACAAAAAAAAAAAAAAATACATATATATATATATATATATATATATATATATATATATATATATTTGGGCAGGAGGCAAGTGCCCCCGGCAGGGACAGTGCCAGTCCAAAAAAATATTTTTAAAAAAGAAAAATTGGCCAGGCGCTATGGCTCACACCTGTAATCCCAGAACTTTGGGAGGCTGAGGCAGGCAGCTTACAACGTCAGGAGTTCAAGACCAGCCTGACCAACATGGCAAAACCCCGTATCTACTAAAAGTACAAAAAGTAGCTGGATGTGGTGGCAGGCATCTGTAATCCCAGCTACTCGGGAGGCTGAGGCAGGAAAATTGCTTGAACCCAGGAGGCAGAGGTTGCAGTGAGCCAAAATCACACCATTGCGCTCCAGCCTGGGTGACAGAGTGAGACTCCATCTCAAAAAAAAAAAAAAAGAAGGAAAGAAAATAAAAATTGCAGCCAGCACAGTGGCTCACGCCTGTAATCCCAGCACTTTGGGAGAGCAAGGCAGGTGGATCACCTGAGGTCAGGAATTTGAGACCAGCCTGGCTAACAGGGTGAAATACCACCTCTATTAAAAACATAAAAATTAGCTGGCATGGTGGCAGGCGCCTATAATCCCAGCTACTCAGGAGGCTGAGGCAGAAGAATCACTTGAACCTGGGAGGCAGAGGTTGCAGTGAGCCAAGATCATACCATTGCACTCCAGCCTGGGGGATTCAAAAAAAAAAGAAAAATTGGCTGGGCATGATGGCTCAACATAGCAAAACCCTGTTTCTACTAAAAATATAAAAATCAGCTGGGTGACAGATCAAGACTCTGTATCAAAAAGAAAGAAAGAAAGAAAGATTAGCCAGCATAGTGATACACACTTGTAATCTCAGTGACTTGGGAGACTGAGGTGGGAGGATCACTTGAGCCCAGTTTAAGGCTATGGTGAGCCACGATTACACCACAGCAATCCAGTCTGAGCTACAGAGCAAGACCTTGTCTCTTAAAAACAAACAAAAAGGGGCTGGGCGCAGTGGCTCACGCCTGTAATCCCAGCACTTTGGGAGGCCGAGGCAGGTGGATCACAAGGTCAAGAGATCAAGACCATCCTGGTCAACATGGTGAAACTCTGTCTCTACTAAAAATACAAAAATTAGCTGGGCATGGTGGTGCGTGCCTGTAGTCCCAGCTACTCAGGAGGCTGAGGCAGGAGAATTGCTTGAACCCAGGAGGCGGAGGTTGCGGTGAGCCGAGATTGTGCCATTGCACTCCAGCCTGGGTCACAAGAGCGAAACTCTGTCTCAGAAAAAAACAAACAAACAAAAACAAACAAACAAACAAAAAGGGATTAACCACGCCTCTTTCTTATATTTCTTAGGGTTATCATGGGATCCACAAGAGTGTATGTGAGTAATGTGCCTGCACAGTGCCAGCACATGGCAGCCATCACAGATATATAAGAATTCCTGGCCGAGCGTAATGGCTCCCGCCTGTAATCCCAGGTAGGTAGATCACTTGAGGTCAGTCAGGAGTTTAAGACCAGCCTGGCCAACATGGTGAAACCCTGTCTCTACTAAAAATCCAAAAATTAGCTGGGTGTGGTGGCGCATGCCTGTAATCCCAGCTACTCCGGAGGCTGAGGCAAGAGAATCACCTGAATCTGGGAGGTGGAGGCTGCAGTGAGCTGAGATCACACCATTGCACTACAGCCTGGGCAACAGAGTGAGGCTCCATCTCCAAAAAAAAAAGGAAGTAGGAGTGGCTGAGCGCGTTGGCTTACACCTGTAATTCCAGCACTTTGGGAGGCGGAGACAGGCAGATCATGAAGTCAGGATTTTGAGACCAGCCTGACTAACATGGTAACACCCTGTCTTTACTAAAAATACAAAAAATTAGCCAGGTGTGGTGGGGTGCACCTATAATCCTAGTTACTAAGGAGGCTGAGGCAGGAGAATCACTTGAACCCAAGAGGCAGAGGTTTCAGTGAACCGAGATCATACCATTGTACTCTAGTCAGAGCAACAGAGCAAGACTTCCTCTCAAACAAACAAACAAAAAGGCTGGGCGAGTGGCTCACACCTATAATCCCAGCACTTTGGGAGGCCAAGGCAGGCAGATCATGAGGTCAGGAGTTCAAGACCAGCCTGGCCAACGTGGTGAAACCCCATCTCTACTAAAAATACAAAAATTGGCTGGGCATGGTGGCTCACACCTATAATCCCAGCACTTTGGGAGGCCAAGGCAGGCCGATCGTGAGGTCAAGAGATGGAGACCATCCTGGCCAACATAGTGAAACCCCCGTCTCTACTAAAATACAAAAATTAGCTGGGTATGGTTGTGCATGCCTGCAGCCCCAGCTACTCGGGAGGCTGAGGCAGGAGAATTGCTTGAACCCGGGAGGCGGAGGTTGCAGTAAGCTGAGATCACGCCACTGCACTCCAGCCTGGCACCTGTAATCCCAGCTACTCGGGAGGCTGAGGCAGGAGAACTGCTTGAACCTGGGAGGCAGAGGTTGCAGTGAGCCAAGATAGCACCATTGCACTCTGGCCTACACAACAGAGTGAGACTTCCATCTAAAAAAAAAAAAAAAAAAAAAAAAAAAAAAAAAAAAAAAAGGCCAGGTGCATTGACTCAGGCCTGTAATTTCAGTACTTTGGGAGGACGAGGTAGATCACCTGAGGTCAGGAGTTTGAGGCTAGCCTGACCAACATGGTGAAAACCCATTTCTACTAGAAATACAAAAAAATTAGCCGGCACAGTGGCTCACACCTATAATTCCAGCATTTTGGGAAAGCAAGGCAGTTGGATCACCTGAGGTCAGGAGTTTGAGACCAGCCTGGCTAACATGGTGAAACACCATCTCTACTAAAAATATAAAAATTAGCTGGTCTTGGTGGCAGGCATCTATAATCCCAGCTACTCGGGTGGCTGATGCAGGAGAATTGCTTGAACCCCAGAGGCAGAGGTGGCAGTGAGCTAAGATCGTGCCATTGCACTCCAGCCTGGGCCAGGTGAAATGGTGAAACTGTCTCAAAAAAAAGAATTCCTCTCTTGCACCCCACCCTGAGCCAGTGGTCACGACTGTTCCTCACATGGGACTGCATTTCTAAAGCATTGCCAAGAACGCTCCACCAGAGCCCAGTGAATAGGTGACCCAGAAAAGGCACGTCCTGTTTTTTGTTTTTTTTCCCCTCTTGGATACTCTGGGACACTCACTCTGAGATGCTGAGAAGTCTGGACACCAAGGGACATATTACAAAGGAGACGTGATATTGTTCTGGAGAGATGGCGCTTGCATGTTGGCATGGTTACCATCTTGAGCTGGAGCAGCCACCTGTCCACAAATTATTAAAATGTCATCTAGATAGATTTTAACTTTTTCCCCCACTGTAGGCCACCTGCAGCCAAGGTGACCTTACTGACCCAGCCAGTGGTAATAAAACCAGCAGCAGTAACATTGACAGCAGCTCTTTTTTTTTTTTTTTTAAGATGGGGTTTCACCACGTTGGTCAGGCTGGTCTTGAACTCCCGACCTCAGGTGATCCACCCGCCTTGGCCTCCAAAGTGCTTGGATTACAGGCGTGAACCACCACGTCTGGCCTTTTTTTTTTTTTTTTTTTAAAGATGGGGTTTCACCATATTGGTCAGGCTGGTCTCGAACTCCTGACCTCAAGTGATCAGCCCACCTCAGCCTCCCAAAGTGCTGGGATTACAGGTGTGAGCCACCGCACCTGGCCTTGTTTTCTTTTTTTTTTTTTTTTTTTTTTTTTGAGACGGAGTTTCGCTCCTGTTACCCAGGCTGGAGTGCAATGGCGCGATCTCGGCTCACCGCAACCTCCGCCTCCTGGGTTCAGGCAATTCTCCTGCCTCAGCCTCCTGAGTAGCTGGGATTACAGGCACGCACCACCATGCCCAGCTATTTTTTTTGTATTTTTAGTAGAGACGGGGTTTCACCATGTTGACCAAGATGGTCTCGATCTCTTGACCTTGTGATCCACCCGCCTCGGCCTCCCAAAGTGCTGGGATTACAGGCTTGAGCCACCGCGCCCGGCCCTGGCCTTGTTTTCTAATCACTGGCCCTCTGTCTGATTTGAGGATGAACACTTTACTCTCATGTTATTTCCCCACATCCTCACTTGGAAGGAGGTTTTTATCCCCAATATAAGGATGAGGAAACTGAGGCCTAGAAGAGTCAGATGCTTGCAGTCATCTGAAGCCTTCCCCACTCACCCCGACTTTGCACCATCTGCTTTGACCCCAGTGTCATTTGCTGACACCACATTTCACCTGCTGTGTCTTTTTTTTTTTTTTTTTTTTTTTTGAGACGGAGTTTCGCTCTTATTACCCGGGCTGGAGTGCAATGGCGCGATCTCGGCTCACCGCAACCTCCGCCTCCCGGGCTCAGGCAATTCTCCTGCCTCAGCCTCCTAAGTAGCTGGAATTACAGGCACGCACCACCACGCCCAGCTAATTTTTTGTATTTTTAGTAGAGACGGGGTTTCACCATGTTGACCAGGATGGTCTCGATCTCTCGACCTCGTGATCCACCCGCCTCGGCCTCCCAAAGTGCTGGGATTACAGGCTTGAGCCACCGCGCCCGGCCCACCTGCTGTGTCTTAACTAAGAACATCCTGAGTGCATAGATTTCAGGATCATCCAGAGCCTTCCACCCCTCTTTCAAAGCCTGCCTTGGAAGCAAACCAGCATCCAAGGCAGCTTTTGGCATTAAGAAGTACGAAAATGTCCTGGTAGCTGCAATCTGTGAGCTGGTGGAGCTCAGAGCCCCAGTCCCAGCACCCACCCTACTCCAGCTTGTTCAGAGGAGCTCAGCTCTAGGGGAGAAGGTGGCAAAGCCGGACACCTATGGAGCTGCAGCTAAAATGAGGGTGAAAAAGGCTTTTGCTTCAGTTCTACAGATGGTCTGGGAGCTTCTGTTTCTTAGCAAGAATTTTCTGGATCTTTTGGCTTGAACCATCTGGATAACTCAAGGTTTTACGTGGTTCCCACTGGGTGGGCTCGGGTGGGAGGGGCTGTTGTGCATGGTTCAGGAAAGCTGGAGAAGGCTGTTCCTGTGCCCCAAGCCTTGGATTTCTTATCTGTGAAATGGGAGCCTGCAATGATGAATGGCAAAGTACCTTTCCTTTCCAGCTCTGAAAGTCTAGGGTATTTCGCCATTAGAAGACCAGCAGACAATGGCATGACAACTCAAGAGGATACAACAGAGTTGCTTCAAAAGGCAAGTATTTGGACCATGCCAAGACCTGGAATGAAGAAGGTAATGATCTCCTACTCCATAGCAGGTCGTGGGCCAGCAGTTTACTACTACACTGTCTCTTGGTTAAGGCAAGGTTAGGATTATTGTTTTTATTTTACAGATGAGGAAACTGAGTTCCATGGAGGTTAAGTGTCTTGCCCAGCTACAACACAGAGAGCAGGGGCTCTGCTCCATCTTCATCATTCTTCCCACTGCTACCCCTGACCTTCAGAGAGCCTGAGAACATTCTTTTAGCTGCTGAGCTGTGAGCATAACTGTCATCAGTTGCTGCTGAAATTGTACCCTGGGAAGCAAGGGAGAGGGTCGCTGAATTTTCACCATGGTTCTCTGCCAGGCAACTGTGCTAAAAACATCTTTTCCTCCCCAGTATGTTAGTAGGAGGCAAGCAGATTGTTACAGGCTTCTGTCTTCTTGTAGATAATGGTGGCAGGCTGGCCCTGAGTCAGGAGACAAAGGGATCTGAGAGGATCAAAGCCACGTAAGAAGGCCAACTCCTGCAGGAGCGTGGCTGGCCTCTGCAGAGACAGCACTGAGCTGCCCCTGGGGTCGTGGGTAGGACCCATTCCCTCTTTAAAGATACATACTCCTCGGTGGGGCACGGTGGCTCACACCTCTAATCCCAGCACTTTGGGAGGCTGAGGCGGCTGGATCACAAGGTCAGGAGTTCAAGACCAGCCTGGCCAATGTGAAACCCCATCTCTACCAAAAATACAAAAATTAGCCAGGCGTGGTAACACGTGCCTGTAGTCCCAGCTACTTGGGAGGCTGAGGCAGAGAATTGCTTAAATCTGGGAAGTGGAGGTTGCCGTGAGCCAAGATTGCACCACTGCACTCCAGCCTGGGTGACAGAGCGAGACTCAGTCTCAAAAAAAAAAAAAAAAAAAAAAAAAGATACAAACTCCTCTACCTGGTCCTTCATAACCTGCCCCTGGTACATCTTCTCAAGGTCACTCCCTGGACACTCTAGGCCCACCAGGTTCCCAAACTCTGCCCATGAGTTACCAGATTGTCCTTTCCCATCCCTCCACCCCATTATCTGCTTCTCAAATTCCTTTAATACGCAACGGAAATCTTTCTCTAAAGAGCCTTCCAAGTTTCTCCAACAAGAAGTACTCTCGCCTTCCAGCTACTCCCGCTGTCTCTCTGGTATCCACTCTCTGCCTAGAGAGACACTGGTAGAAATGCCACTGGCTTGCTACTGGGCATCAAGTACTACATTATGTCATTTAGTGTGGTATAAGATCTTATTTAATCCTCATGGGAGCTATTCCTCTTATACCCATTAAACAGATGGAAAAATTAAAGCTCAGAGAGGCATCCTCTTACCCAAAGTCATGCTGCTATTAGATGAAGAATTAGGATTTGAACCCAGGTCTTTCTGACTGTAAGGTTCATGTTCTTTGTTGCTTACACCATCTGCTTCCCACTTCCTTAGGAAGTTGCCATGTCCTTTGTAATAGACTGTAAGCACCGGAGGATGGGGCCTGTGTTTCATTCACCATCTGAGCCCCCGGGATGCCTGGCTGAGTGTCCTGAATCCAGGCGCTGCAGCCTGCTGAACTGAATTCAGTTACACCTTCTGCATATTACAGAACTCCCACCACTAGCTCTCCTTTTGTGAGTGGCCAAGGTCTTTGGTCCTCTCCTCCTCCATCCCAGCAAAGGGAACACCTGAAATCAGCTGACAGCTAACATTAAATGACAGCTGAGTGAAAGGCCAGAAAAGAGAGGGAGCAAGGGGGAAGGCAGGCAGGATTGCAGGGGCTGGGAGGGAGCTCAGAGCGGGGAGGAGGGCTGTCTTGTTGAATTTGGCCAGCTTGCAGTTATTCCGAGTACAAGATCCGGAATTACCAGACCCAGCCTCTAATCCTAGCTCTTCCACAGTAGTTGGGGAAACCCAGGCAAGCTTGAGTTTCAGTTTTCTCTTCCATAAAATGGCCATGTTGCTGTTCTCACTAGACCTCTTCATTCAGGAGGAATGAGGTTTTTTCCGAGGGAGGGAAGGAGGGAGTACTGCCTACGGGGCTGTTACCTACTTTAAATGGGGACAGTTGGAGGACCAGCCCAACCTGAAATGCCTTCCCAATGAAGTCACTGAGCCCTGAAGGCCTGGGGCAGCAGGGAACTCACAGAAGCACAGGCCCATAATAAAGATCTTGGAGACAACTGAGTTTGGCTTTCGTACTCCAAGAGACAGCACAGCCTCGTGGACCGATGGCCAGCTCTGCCAGCAGACCGGCTGTTCCCAAATCCTGGCCCCCACCTGCTAATTGTGTAGCCTTGTGCATGGCATGCCACTTTGTCCATCTCAGATTGCTGGTTCCTTATGTTTCTTTCTTTCTTTCTTTTGAGACAGTGTCTCTCAATGTTGCCCAGGCTGGAGTGATTTAGGCTCACTGCAAACTCCGCCTCCCGGGTTCAAGCAATTCTCCTGCCCCAGCCTCCTGAGTAGCTGGGATTACAGGCACGTGCCACCACACCCAGCTACTTTTTGTATTTTTTGTACAGACGTGATCTCACCATGTTGTCTAGTCTAGTCTCCAACTCCTGACCTCAAGTGATCTGCCTGCCTCGGCCTCCCAAAGTGCTGGGATTACAGGTGTGAGGCACCGCGCCTGGCCTGGTTCCTCATCTTTAATATGGAATTCAAAGTAGTTCCTTAGCCACGGCACTACGGGGAGGATCGGAGACCCAGACAATAACAACTGGTCATCCAGCTGGGCCTGTGGGAACTGAGACTTAGAGAGCGAAAGTGACTCACCCACGGTCACACAGCAGGTTAGCACCAAAATCAAATCTACGCCTCCCAAAGGCCGACCAAAGCCCAACCCTGGGCTAATCATCAGACAGCTGGGGCCTTATCACAAAGAAGGCTGAGACTACCCTTGGACATGCAGCCGAGGAACTCATGCTGGGAATCACTGGTGGGATTCTACGTCCCACTTGCTTGGGTGGCCTGTGGATGGAGTAGGGCAAAAAGCCCAAGCCAGAGCCTAGGATCACATGTGCAACCTGGGGTCTAATCGACGATACAACCCTGGGTATGTCGGTCACCTCTCCGACCTCACTGAGCCTCAGTAGTTTCTCTGCTTACCAAATGGGGCAAGAGGTTCTGGCAGTGCAAGGGCCAGGCGCGGTGGCTCACACCTGTAATCCCAGCACTTTGGGAGGCCGAGGCGGGTGGATCACGAGGTCAAGAGAGCAAGACCGTCCTGGTCAACATGGTGAAGCCCCGTCTCTACTAAAAATACAAAAAACTAGCTGGGCGTGGTGGCACGTGCCTGTAATCCCAGCTACTCAGGAGGTTGAGGCAGGAGAATTGCCTGAACCCAGGAGGCGGAGGTTGCGGTGAGCCGAGATCGCGCCATTGCACTCCAGCCTGGGTAACAAGAGCGAAACTCCACCTCAGAAAAAAAAAAAAAAAAAAGTTCTGGCAGTGCAAAGGAAGCATATAAAGGCACAGACAATTTTTTTCTTCCTTCCTTCCTTCCTTTTCCTTTCTTTGTTTCCTTTCCTTTCTTTCTTTTGACGGGGTCTTGCTGTGTCACCCAGGCTGAGTGCAGTGGCGCAATCCTGGCTCACTGCAGCCTCCACCTCCTGGACTCAAGTGATCCTCCCACTTCAGCCTGCTGAGTAGCTGGGACTGACTATAGGTGTGCACCATCACGCCTGGCTAATTTTCTATTTTTTATAGAGATGGGGTCTCATTATGTTGTCCTGGCTGGTATTTAACTTCTGGATATAAGCAATCTTCTCACCTCGGCCTCCCAAAGTGCTGGGATTACAGGTGTGAGCCACTGTGCATGGCCCAGAGCTATTTTCACAGCAGCTACCCCTGAGCTCTCACTGTACACCTCACTATGCATCCAGCCTTGTGCTGTTGCTAGCAATGGCTTCATTTAGTCCTCACAACAACCCTGCATGGTAGGAACCTAATTTGTAAATAAATGGCTAGGAACAGGTGGAATCAGGATCTGAGCTCGAAACCTATTCTCTCTGCCTCAAATACTTGCCCCTCCTCTTTCCCTACTTGGACTCCTTCTTCAGGTTTCAGCATCACCCTGACTTCTTTTGGAAGGATCCCTTGGCCTTAGGCTGGGGTGGGCACCTGCCCTAGCCTACAGAGAGCTGGGTTTCTCCCTTTCCTCAACCACACAGGGAGCACCACTATGCAAAGACCTCATCATGTTCACAGCTGTCTCCCTAGAGCCTCAAACTGTGCTTGGCATACAGCAGGTGCTCAATAAATATCTGCCAAATAATTGGATGCATCTTGCCAGCCTCAGGATGCCAGCAGGCCCCAAGGGAGCCACGGAGATCAGAGGAAAGCTTTTGGATTTCTGCCACACCTTACATTAGCAGCATCTTCTCTGAGTCCTGACAGCCAGCCTCCTGGGACGCCATTTGAGCCAGCTGAATTCCGGTCACTGCTTCACCTTGGAAAGGCATCCGCAGCCCTCACCAAGTGGCCCTGTAATTGACGTCACAGCGGGGCCAGGAGCTGCCCTGTTAATATTTAATGTGGCCTTCACTGCGGCAAAGCTGCAGTCTCCAAGAGCTGGAGGGGCCGTGCAGAGTCTCCATGGGGTTGTGGGGAGAGCACAGATGGGAAAGGGCTTCATAAACCTTAAAGCCCCCAACAGATGAGCATTCTGCCAATCCATTTTAGTCCCTGGCTTAACTCAGAAAGAGCCAGGACAGCACATGCCTGCAGTGGGACAAGAAGATTGCTGACTGAGCCTGAGCACTAAATAAATGGGGGATTAGGGGCTCCAGAGTACATTTCATGGAGACAGTTGCGGGACAGAGCGCTGGCACCAGCCAGAACTGGACTCCACTCCAGATTTGCCCCCTGCACAGCTGTGTGGCTGGGTCAGCAAGGACCCCTGAGCCTCAGTCTCCCTTATCTGTGAAATGAGGATGACGGTTTCCTTGTAGCGCTGCTGCAAGGGTTCAGTGAAATGAGTGATGCAGATGACCTAGCTTAACACATCGCATGGTATCAACACAGGCTGAGACCGTCCTCCCAAACCAGGCCTGGGACCTGAGGTTGGAGAGACCCCTTCAAGCATTCATCGGGCAGAGTGATGGCAGGAAGAAAGAAGGAGCAAAGAGGCACAGGAAGGATGACCGGGGAGCTAAGCATCTCAGGCTTGGAATTTTCACCCTGATGGGCCTGTATCAGGAGCGGTGTCAGAGAAAGGATGGGCAGAGAGCTCCAGGATGGGCAGAGAGCCCCAGGATGGCAGACGCAGAAGGGCCCTCATGGACAGTCTCATCTGACCCCTTCGTTTGGCAGATGAGCATCCAAGAGGGAGTAAACTATGCCAGAGGCTCACATGGCAGAGCTGGGGTCTGACTGGCCTGCAGCCCTCTGGGGTTTCATCAGCTGGGGTTTATCCAAGGCCAGTGGGGGAGGCAAATGTGTTGGAAGACATGATGCAATGCCCCCACTCCTAGTGGTGACTTGCACTTCTTTGGCCTGGCCAATAGGAGGAACTTCATCCCCTGCCCCTTCCTGGTCTCCCTCCAGCCTATTTTCCCAGGAATCCTGGGAGCTTCTGAAAATGTAAATCTGATCTTGTCCTTTCCCTGCTTAAAACCTTTCCATGATCCCACGCCTAAAGTCTCCAGAGAAAATACAGGAGGCTCAGTTAAAACTGAATTTCAAGCTGGGTATGGTGGCACACATCTGTAGACCCAGCTACTCAGCAGGCTGAGGCAGGAAGATTGCTTCAGGCCAGGAGTTTGAGACCAGACTGGACAACACAGTGTGACCCTGTCTTAATACAAAAAATTAGCTTGGCATGGTGGTGCATGCCTGTAATCCCAGCTACTCAGGAGGCTGAGGCAGGAGAATTGCCTGAACCCAGGAGGCAGAGGTTTCGGTGAGCAGAGATCGCGCCATTGCACTCCAGCCTGGGTAACAAGAGCGAAACTCCGTCTCAAAAAAAAAAAAAAAAAAAAAAAGGAACAAAAACTGAATTTCAGTTAAACAATGAATAATACTTTAGTGTAAGAATGTCCCAGACGTTGCATATATGTACTACAAAAATTATTTGTTGGTTATCTGATGTCCAAATTTTTTTTTTTTTTTTTGAGACAGAGTTTCACTCTTGTTACCCAGGCTGGAGTGCAATGGCGCGATCTCGGCTCACCGCAACCTCCGCCTCCTGGGTTCAGGCAATTCTCCTGCCTCAGCCTCCTGAGTAGCTGGGATTACAGGCACGCCCCACCACGCCCAGCTAATTTTTTGTATTTTTAGTAGAGACGGGGTTTCACCATGTTGACCAGGATGGTCTCGATCTCTTGACCTCGTGATCCACCCGCCTTGGCCTCCCAAAGTGCTGGGATTACAGGCTTGAGCCACCGCACCCGGCCTCTGATGTCCAAATTTAACAGGACAACCCGTGTTGTAATTTGCTAAATCTGGGGTTCCTACATACACTGCCCTCAGCATAAAGGATTAAGCCTATTTTTTGTTTCTGAAATGGAGTCTCAAAAGCCCAAGCTAGAGTGCAGTGGCGCCATCTTGGCTCACTGCAACCTCTGCCTCCCAGGTTTGAGTGATTCTCCTGCCTGAGCCTCCCGAGTAGCTGAGACTACAGGCACACACCAGTATGCCCAACTAATTTTTCTATTTTTAATAGAGAGGAGATTTCACCATGTTGGCCAGGCTGGTCTGGAACTTCTAGCCTCAAGTGATCTACCCGCCTTGGCCTCCCAAAGTGCTGGGATTACAGGTGTAAGCCACTGCGCCGGGCCAGGAAAAAGGACAAAGTCTTAGCCCATGAGAACCATTTGGCCCTGAGCTCATCCTTCTGCTCTTCTACATGGATCCTCTGCTTCAGACCCAGTTCGTTTGCCTTTAGTTGAGAAACACAAGCCCTCTCTCCCTTCTGTCCTTTGCAGATGTCCTTTCACTGGAATCCTCTTGGTGTCATCTACTCCTCCCAGTGCCCCACAGTGCTTGACCTGACTCATCCTCAGGCCTCTGAAGCATCATCACTTCCTTTTGAGGCCTGAGTCATGTCTCCTCTGGGTCCTCACAGTACTTCTGTCTGTCCTGTCCTGTTCACGTGGCATAAGGTAGGGGTTCAGCAAACATTTGTTGCAGTGAATTGCTAAATTCCACAGCCCCTTACACATTTCCTATCAACAGTTTCTCCTCCTTCAGCCAAATCCTATGTGCCCCTCAAAGCCCTGTTGGAATCCCATCTCCACCAGGCCTTCCCTGAGCCCCACAGTCCTCCCAGCTCTTTTCTTCTGAGATGTATCTGGTATGTCTCGGTCATGTCCGGGGCAGCAAACAATTTTTTTATCCCATAAACTTGGCAAGCTCAGCAACCCTCAGACTCCCCGCCGCCCCGCTCCCCTGCAGTGACCTGTGATGCTGAGCACTGTGCCTTCCTGCCAGACAGTGCTCAACAAACGCCGGTGAGCTTGGGGGAAGCCAAACTGAGCTCCTGTGTTGGTGTCTCCTCCTTGCCACTGGCCGGTAACTGAAATCCTAACCCAGCCCTGAAGCAAAGTATCTTACATCCTGTGTTCCTATAAAGGAGGCAGGGAGACATCCTTAGTTCTCACTTCATAGGACAGGAAACTAAGGGAGTAAAGGAACCCATTTGTATTAGGGTTCTCTAGAGGGACAGAATTAATGGAATAGGTTATATATATAGCCAGGTGCGGTGGCTCATGCCTGTAATCCCAGCACTTCGTGAGGCCGAGGTGGGTGGATCACCTGAGGTCAGGAGTTAGACCAGCCTGACTAATATGGCAAAATCCTGTCTCTACAAAAAATACAAAAATTATCCGGGCATAGTGGCGAGTGCCTTTAATCTCAGCTCTCGGGAGGCTGAGGTAGGAGAATTGCTGGAACCCGGGAGGGCAACAAGAGTGAAATTCTGTCTCAGTCCCACAATAGGCTCTCTGCAGGCTGAGGAGCAAGGAGAGCCAGTCCGAGTTTCAAAACTGAAGAACTTGGAGACTGATGTTCAAGGGCAGGAAGCATCCAGCTGGGAGAAAGATGTAGGCAGGGAAGCTAGGCCAGTTTCTCTTCACATTTTTCTGCCTGTTTATATTCTAGCAGTGTTGGCAACTGATTGGATGGTGCCCACCCAGATTTAAGGGTGGGGCTGCCTTTCCCAGTCCATTGACTCAAATGTTAATATCCTTTGACAGCACTCTCACAGACACACCCAGGATCAATACTTTGTATCCTTCAATCAAATTAAGTTGACACTCAGTGTCAACCATCACACCATTGTTCAAGGCTCAGGTCTCTGGACACCATCCCACCCTAGGGTCTTTGCACCTGCTCTTTCTCTGCCCGGAATACTCTTCCCAAAGATCTTAACATAGATGATGTGGCAGATTAAAGATAGCCACATAGGCCAGGCATGGTGGTTTGCATCTGTAATCCCAGCACTTTGGGAGGCCAAGGAAGGAGGATAGCTCCAGGCCTAAATTCAAGACCAGTCTGGGCAACATAGCAAGACTCCACTGCAAGACACAGCAAGACAAAAAATAAGAAAAAAAATAGCCAGGCAGGGTGGCACACTCCTGTAGTCCCAGCTACTCAGGAGGCTTAGGTGGGAGGATCGCTTGAGCTGAGGTGTTTGAAGATGCAGTGAACTATGATCATGTTGCTACTGTCCTGACTGGGCAGCAGAGCAAGACCCTATATCTACAAAAACAGGTTTTTTTGTTTGTTTGTTTGTTTGTTTTTTTGAGATGGAGTTTCGCTCCTTACCCAGGCTGGAGTGCAATGGCGCGATCTCGGCTCACCGCAACCTCCGCCTCCTAGGTTCAGGCAATTCTCCTGCCTCAGCCTCCTGAGTAGCTGGGATTACAGGCACACGCCACCATGCGCAGCTAATTTTTTGTATTTTTAGTAGAGACGGGGTTTCACCATGTTGACCAGGATGGTCTCGATCTGTCGACCTCATGATCCACCCGCCTCGGCCTCCCAAAGTGCTGGGATTATAGGCTTGAGCCACCGCGCCCGGCCCAAAAACAGTTTTTTAATTAGGTGTCGTGGTGAATGCCTACTCAGGAGGCCAAGGCAGGAGGATTATTGAGCCTGGGAGCTTGAGGATGCAGTGAGCTATGATTGTGCCATTGCACTCCAGCATGAGCAATGGAGTGAGACCCTGTGTCAAAAAATAAAAAAAAAAAACATACTAATCACAACTTTGGTACACCTCAGAATCATTTTTGTTACTGTCTGCAATGTGGATCACATATCTTTTTATATAAAAAATAGTATTTATAGGCCGGGCTCGGTGGCTCAAGCCTGTAATCCCAGCACTTTGGGAGGCTGAGGCGGGTGGATCACGAGGTCAAGAGATCGAGACCATCCTGGTCAACATGGTGAAACCCCGTCTCTACTAAAAATACAAAAAAATTAGCTGGGCATGGTGGCGTGTGCCTGTAATCCCAGCTACTCAGGAGGCTGAGGCAGGAGAATTGCCTGAACCCAGGAGGCGGAGGTTGCGGTGAGCCGAGATCGCGCCATTGCACTCCAGCCTGGGTAACAAGAGCGATACTCCGTCTCAAAAAAAAAAAAAAAAAAAAAAATACAAAAAATTAGCTGGGCATGGTGGCACGTGCCTGTAATCTCAGCTACTCAGGAGGCTGAGGCAGGAGAATTGCCTGAACCCAGGAGGCAGAGGTTGCAGTGAGCCGAGATTGCACCATTGCACTCCAGCCTGGGTAACAAGAGTGAAACTCCATCTCAAAAAAAAAAAAAAAAATAGTATTTATAAAATACAAAGATGGGGTTTCACCACCTTGGCCAGGCTGGTCTTGAACTCCTAGCCTCAAATGATCTGCCCACCTTGGCCTCCCAAAATTCTGGGATTACAGGCATGAGCCACCACATCCGGCCCATCATGTCTCATAAATAAGGCCACAAATTCTTTGCTGCTCCCCCCACACCAAGAAGTAGCATCCCTTTCCCTGCCCTTTGAATCTGGGATGGGCTTGTGACTTGCTCTGACAACAGAATATGGCAGAAGTGACCCTTGATGAGTTCAGGAGCCTAGGCCTCATGATACCTTGCAAGCTTGTTGCCATCCCCCTCGTGGAATGCTGCTCCTAGACCACCACATAAGGCAGCTGGTCTATCAGCTGAAGGATGGGAGGCCATGTGATAGGAATCTGAGATGCCCCAGCCAACAGCCAGCACCAACCACCAGATGTGTGGGTGAGGCCTTCTTGGACCTTCCAGCTCAGCTGTGACTCCAGCTGAATGAAGCTGCATGTATGACCAGGAGAAATGGGCAGAGGAACCACTCAGGCCAACCAGGCTCATGAAAAATAATAAATGATTGTTGTAAGCCACTAAGATTGGGGGTTTGTTATGTGGCCATAGATAACCAATACAACTGCTTCTGCCTCATTCAGGTGCCTGCTCCATTCCCCTTCAGTCCCTTCCCTCCCCCCTCAACCTCCCACCAATTGCTGTTTATGCCATTATCCTGTTTTATCCTGTCTAAGGCATTTATCACTGTCTGAAATCATAATGTATTCACTTACAGACCTGTAGTCCATTTCCGCCACGAGGCTGCAGTTTCCATGAGGGCAGGGGCCAGAATGGTTTGTTCCCTGCCATTTCCCTCAAGCCTGTGTTTATGTCTGGCACAGGGAAGTTGCTGTAATTGTTGATGGAGAGATTGTGTGCCTGCCCCTTGCTGGTAGGACACTTCGGGGAGTAGTGTGTCAGGTTCCTCCTGCTTGGTCGTGTCTCCCAAAACCAGTGCCCTTGGGAGGGCAGAAGGGCAGGCCAGGTGGCTGGGCTCCGTTTTAGGGGCAAGAGCTTCAGGAAGCCCAAGTTGAGTAGGAAGAAAAGGAAACTGCCAAAATGTTCATTTTCAGCAGGGCTCAGTTTCAGGCCAAGGAAGTTACTGGGGCTCCTCTCCTCCGAGTCAGCTGTGAATTACCAGTAGCCCAGCCACGCCCTCCTGCAAGATCACCAAGCTGAGAAACTGGGCAATGGGAGAGAATGTTGGGAACACTGAGTCACTTCCCAGGGGCCAACTAATTCCAAGTCCCTCAGAGTCCTCTGAGTCTGCTTTTTCCAGTGCCAAGGAATTGGTCCAGCAGCCACAGCTTCAATTGAGGAAAAAATGCATACCCAAGAGAAAAAGAATCAGCTCCCGGGTGCCTCTTTAAGCTACCATTCTGCATTCTGTGGGAGCAGAGAGAGCACCACCATGGTTCAAGTCAGGTGGACTTGTGTTGGTATTCAGGCTCCATGACTGTGTGACCTTGGGGGTGCAGCTTGACCCTCCTGAGCACCAGTTTCTGCATCTATAAACAGTGGACAGTGAAGACCGAACTCCTAAGGTTGTGATGAGAATTCAGTGAGAACATGCATGCCCAGTACAGCTTCAAGCATACAGAAACAGTAAAACTGACTGTAGTTAAGCTTATCAGTACTTCTTCACCTGTTGGCACATGGGGTTGAGGGGAAGAGCAAGGTTTGCAGTTAAATGTGGACCCTTCCTGGGGACCAGGGCCACATTTAAGTGTTGCTTGGTCGAGACCAGGGTTATGGTATGAACCCTTGGTCCACAATGGACTGCCTAATTCTAGCTGACTTCTCTAACAGATGAGGAGACCACTCGGAGGAGCCCTCAGGGCCTCCAACCCTCCTGAAACCCCCAGCCCATGGTATGAATAGGTCAGTGGTTTGGAGGTAAAGCTCTGACAAGGATTCAGAAGGCCTGGGTTAGAGGCCCAGCTCTGGAACTAATGTGCTGTGTGACACGGAACAAATCATTTACCTTCTCTGGGCTCCTCGTGTCCTCATCTATAAAATGGGTCATTCATCTCTGACTTAATGAACTCATAGGGTTGTTGAGATAATGAGATAATTTAGATGAAAGAGTGCTTTGAAATGCATTCATTATTTGGTGAATAAAAAGAGGATATATATTAAAACTGAAAGGACCTCTGGGTTCTCCAGCAAAGACTCTCTAAAGCAGGCGTCCCCAAACTGCGGTCCGGAGGCCATTTATCCGGCCCCCCGCCGCACTACAGGAAGGGGCACCTCTTTCATTGGTGGTCAGTGAGAGGAGCACAGTATGTGGTGGCCCTCCAATGGTCTGAGGGACAGTGAACTGGCCCCCTGTGTAAAAAGTTTGGGGACACCTGCTCTAAAGCCTTTAAGCAACGAAATACAAATATGAGTTCAAACCCAGGCTTTTCTTAATAACTTGTAAGACTTTGGGCAAATGAGTTAACCCCTGGCACTGCTAGTGGTATGATTTTTCTTCTAAGGGAGTCAGGAACCATGGAGCAAGAAAAGGCTGGAAGAAGCTGTAAGATACAGGGTAGACAAAATGAAAAGGAGAAGCCTGCCAGCCTCTAAATCCCTGGGCAACTGGTAGCGGGGAGGTCCCCACCTGATTGTGAGCTTAGGTGGGGGCTACCTGTTCTCTTTTCCAATGCCCACAAGCAGTCCTCTGGATATCAGCCCACCCCAGGTAGATGGTGATTCAAGTTGTTCTGCAGGGACTGGTCCCCCTGCCTCTGTTGCCATGGCACTACAACACAGCCTAGCCAATCAGGAAGGAGATGAGTATCTGAGTCTCTGTTGCTAAAGCTGGAACAGGACACCTAGCCAATGGGAAGGGCAGCAGAGTGAAGCCACCATGGAAACCTCAGCAGTGAGGTTCAAATCATGTTTTTCTCTCTATGTCTCATTTTCAGGAGGTAGGCTGGGTTTTCTGCATTCCATTTTTTTTTTTTTTTTCAAAGAGCATCTTGCAACCCCAGGAGGATATTCAGGAGTCATGACAGGGATGCATAACATGAGGCATCTTTGAAGAGTCAGAAAGGACTTCAACTCAGCAGGGCACAGCTTCAGATGAATTATTCCCCCAGATGCTCAGCATCACCTGTGTCTATGATCTTAGCTCATCCCCACAGCTCTACCCAGCCCCATCTGTCCTAGGAAATAACTGTAGGCTGCAGAAAAATCTCCATCCCCAAAGAAAAGGAATGTGGGGTCACCTCCTTATGTCAATAGCTTTGTGGCTTTGGACAAACTTCTTAACCTCTCTTCCTGCAGGCAAGTTAGTGGAGTAGCATAGAGACATGGGTCAGACACAGGGGCTGCCCCAGTGTAAAATAAGAAGACTGGGAAAATGGGCTCTGTGATTCCTTTCAGATCTCACATTCTAGATTTGCTGCTTTTTCACCTTCAGGCTCTGGATAAAGTGTATCTACAAGAAATAACTTCCCAAAGAGGAGTGTAAATAGCATCAGTGGACAAATAAGACTCAGGGTACTTTGTGCCATGAAACTGCCAGATGAGGAGGGACATCAGTTTCAGATCTCAGGCCCAGGGTAGGAAACTCACACAGCTACCTGGATACAGAGCCAAGAGTGGAAGTCCTAGCTCCCTTTACCCTGCAACATGCAACCTTTTTAAATCAGTCTTCGTATCCCCGGGTGGGCAATCAGAGAGCTGTGCACGCCCACACCTCCAACACCCTTTATTTTGCAAACATGGACATAAAAACAACTGCGAGGGAAAGTGTGTCCCACTCCTTCTCCACTCCCTTCTGGCTTTCATTCTGTTGCCTGGCAACAGTTCTATCCAGAAACCTGGGTGTCATCATCGAGAACTCCCTCACCCTTATCCTTCCCACAAAACTCATGGCCCAACCATGTCCATTTGCTCTCCTAAATGGCCCTCAAGTCCATCCACTCCTCCCCTCCACTGTCACCTCCCCAGTCCCAAGATTCCATCATTAATTTCCTGGACATCTACGTTGGCTTCCCACAGGCCTCCTGCTTTCACACTTGCTCATGCCATCCCCCGCTTCCATCTTCTATAACCACAGCCAGAATAATCTTTTAAAGATACAAATCTGATCCTGTCACCTGCTCCTTGCTTAGAACCTCTGAGAATAAAAATCAAAATCTTCGGCATGTCCAAGAGGCACCGTATGGTCAAGCCTATTTCTCGACTTTATCTTGCCCTGTGTGTGCCCTTCTCTCTCTGCCTGGAACATTTTTGCTCCCCAGTTCTGCTTACTTCTGGTCACCCTGTAGCTCTCAGTTCTATGGTCACTTCCTTGGGGAGCCTTTGCTGACCTTCATGACCAGGTCAGATTGACCTGTGATGGACTCTCCTAGCACCATGTTCTCTTTTTGTCTGTAGCACTATCATAGTCACAATTTTACCCTTATTTACCATTATTTGATTTCTATCTGTAAGCCCTGTCTCACTTGATTTAAGCTTCATAAATCCAGTGATTTTGTCTTATTCTCTGCTTGAAACATGGATGGATGGATGGATGGGCAGGAGTTGGATGAACAGGTGGATGGATGGATGAACAGATGGATGGATGCATGGATGTTTGGATGAACATGAGTTGGATCAGTAGGTGAATGGGTATATGAATGAATGTTTAGATGAACAGGAGTTAAAACAGGTGGATGAATGGATGGATGGATGCATGGATGGACAGAAATTAGATAAATAGGTATATGGATGAGTGTGCAAATGACTGAATGAGTGTATGTATGTATGGATAGATGCATGGATGAATGGATGGATGGGTAGATAGATGGATGGGTGGATGTCTGGATGAACAGGAGTTGGATAAATGGATGGACGGATGGGCAAGAATTTGATGAGTAGGTATATGTCTGGATGAACATATGGATGCATGAATGGATAGATGGATATATATGGATGGACGGATGGATGTTTGGATGAATGGATACATAGGTGGACGGATGAATACGTAGGTGAATGTAGATAGATAGATATATGGATGGATGGATGCATGGGTGTATAGAGAGATGGATATTCCCATTTTCCCCAGCTTACTTAGATCTAATAATATCTTTCTCTAGTCTGTGGCCAACTAATCTTCCTCTTGTTCATTCAACGTATTATCTGATACACCAGGAATGTGCCCACAGTGCTGTGGGAACCCAAGGAAAGAGGTATTCCCATGCTCTTGAAACATCCTTGAAACTTAGATAATAATAACAGCTACTTCCAATTAACATTTACTACTTGGCCAGGCATGGCTCATGCCTATAATCCTAGCACTTTGGGAGGCCGAGGTGGATCACTTGAGCTCAGGGGTTCGAGACCAGCCTGGTCAACATGGCCAAACCTTGTCTATACAAAAAATACAAAAATTAGCTGGGCATGGGGCACCTGTAGTCCCAGCTACATGGGTGGCTGAGGTAGAAGGATCTCTTGAACCTGGAAGGTCAAGGCTGCAGTGAGCTGAGATGGTGTTACTGCAGTCCAGCCTGGGTGACAAAGTGAGACTCTGTCTCAAAAAAAAAAAAAAAAAGTTACTACTCTGTGCGAGAGACCACTGTAGGCTCTCTTGAGAAGCTCTCACTCCTTTCTGTTTACTAATCTAGTAGCAGAAACCAGAAGCCTGAAGGTGTCTCAAAATTCAGCTTAGGTGTGACCTCCTCCAGGGATTCCTCCCTGGTCAGTCAGCCCTCACCTGATCTCCTATCCTCAGAACTGCCCCAGCATGTAAGTCTGGGGTGCTCTTGCTGGTCTTTGCTCATAAACTCCTTTTTTTTTTTTGAGATGGAGTCTCACTGTCACCCAGGCTGGAGTGCAGTGGCACAATCTCGGCTCACTGCAGCCTCTGCTTCCTGGGTTCAAGCGATTCTTGTGCCTCAGCTTCCTGAGTAGGTGGGATTACAGGCATGAGCGACCACACCTGGCTAATTTTTGTATTTTTAGTAAAGACAGGGTTTCACCATGTAGGTCAGTCTGGTCTCAAACTCCTGACCTCAGGTGATCCGCCCGCCTGGGCCTCCCAAAGTGCTGGGATCACAGGCATGAGCCACCATGGCCTGGTCTCATAAACTGCTTTTCTCTGTGAGTCTCTTCCTTTCCACCAGAGTGGAATTCCTTTTCCTAGGAATGAGTAAATTCCCCAGGACAGATGTGCCAGGAATGTATATACTCCCTGGGGACAGATGTGCCAGGAATGTGCCCACATCTCACAAAACACCCTTTTGTGGCCTGGGTACCCCTTCTTTCTTTTCTTTTCAAAACAGGGTCTCACTCTGTTGCCCAGGCTGGGGAGCAGTGGCACAATCTCGGTTCAATGCAGCTGATTTCCCGGGCTCAAGTACTTAATTCTCCCATCTCAGCATTCCAAGGAGCTGAGATTACATGAGATTACAGGCATGTGCCACCATGTTTTTTTTTAAAATAATTATTTTTAAATTATTATATATTTTTAATTATCATTTTTAAAAATTATTATTTTTAGTAGAGACGAGGTATCCCTATGTTGCCCAGGTTGGTCTCGAATTCCTGAGTTGAAGCAATCGTCCCATCTTGGCCTCCCAAAGCACTGGGATTACAGGCATGAGCCACTGTGCCTGGCTGGCACCCCTTCTTTCAATCTTCACAGCACTCTGAGGGAGGCAGTGATTTACCCCTATTTTAAATAGCAGGAATCTGATTTGCCCCAGGTAACACAGATAAAAAATGGTAAAACTCGTGCTGAAACCCAGGTTATTTGAATCCAAGGCCAAAATTCCTAAATATGGCTGCTACACCTGTGCCTGACCACCAGTGGGAGGGGTAGCCCATTCTATTGTTGAATTCCTGCCTGCCAAAGAGTTTATTCTTTTTTTGTTTTTTTTGAGATGGAGTTTCACTCTTGTTACCCAGGCTGGAGTGCAATGGTGAGAACCATGTTGGCCAGGCTGGTCTTCAAATCCTGACCTCATAATCTGCCTGCCTTGGCTTCCCAAAGTGCTAGGATTACAGGTGTGAGCCACCGCACCTGGACTCAGAGTTTATTCTAACCCGGTTGAAATATGCCTCTCTGAAATTGCTACCCAGTGACCGTGACTCTACTCCCTGGTTATAGAACAAGTGCTTCCTCTCTTCCACATGGCCACCCGTCAATCATTTACAGCCAGCTCTCCTGTCTCCTCTGCATCTTATCCTCTCCAGAGAGGGGCAGCAGAGGGAGAGAATGCAAAACTGGAACGACAAAACCCAGGTTCTCATCCTGGCTCAGTCACTGTCCCCAGACCAGTAAGTTTCAAAAGAAAATTAAATAGGTGATTTTGACAAACAAGGACATTGAAAAAAATGGCCAACTCCTAGCACCCTTGTTTCACAAAAGAAAGGGCATCCTGACACAGAAAAAAGTAGGGCAAACAATTTCAGAATTAATTTAGCTTTATGAAAACTCCCGACTTTGTCCCTGTTTCTCTCATTTCACCATGTCCTGGTGCTGACTCTGTGGGGGGCTGGCCCAGGTCTATAGGCCTGTGAGAACCTTTGCTCCAACCCATTAAAGAAAACACTGTGGGCCAGAAAAACCAACATAGAGGATTCCACCATCAGGACATGGTAGTGACCGTGTTTGAAGAGGGAAGGAAGAGCTGAAAGTGCCTGGCACTGAGAAATGGCCAAGCTCAGGAAGTGGGACAGACTTCTCCACTGCACTGTGGTTTCATATCCAGTTTCCATCTCAGCTTAGAGGGGCTTTGGCTACTCCATGGGTACCCTGTGACCACCCAAGGTCACGTCTGTAGCTGGTGGAACTCACTGGAAGTCAGGAGGGCTGTTTCTGTCTCATGGCAGTAGGCCAGCTGGTTTTGATTTTCTCGTGGGGAAGTTTCAGGCTTGATCTGGAGGATGACCGTCTAACCCAAAGGCTTTCTTATTACTCATTCATTCATTCATTTAATATGTATTGGATATCTTCTATGTGCAAGGCACTGTTCTAATGTTAGGAGTACCAAGGCGAGCAAAGAATGATTTGGTCTCTGTTCCCATGGAGCTTAGAGTTGATTAGGAAAGATAGACATTAACTCAAGTTGAAGGAATAAGTGTAAACTGACAACTGTGATGAAGGCTACAGCAGAGATACATGTTACCCTGAGAATGTGATATAAGGAGGGTTCCCTGAGTCAGTGATCATGGAAGGCTGAGATAATAATGACCAAGCTAAGGTGGAAAGAAGGAAGAGTGTGCATTCACCAGATGAAGGAGGGAAAGCATATTCCAGGCAGAGTGCTGGTGTGGGATGAACATAAATCGCATGAAGAGCTGCAGTGAGGCTGGTGTGACTGAAGCGGGGTTAGCAACAGGAAAAAGCACGCAAGATGAGGCCGGAAAGGTAGATGGGGGCTCACATGTTGCTGGAGAGGTAGGTAGGGTTTGCTCCTTTTCTTGAGTCAAACAGGAAGCCACTGAAGGACACTGAATGTGAAAAGTGGCATATTATTACTTGAAGGCAGAGAGGAAACAACAGCTGCCTCTTCCAAGAGTCAAACTGATGGTAATAGTGGTGGTTAAAAAAATAATGATTGGCTGGGTGTGATGGCTCATGCCTGTGATCCCAGCACTTTAGAAGGCTGAGGTGGGCAGATCACTTAAGGTCAGGAGTTTGAGACCAGCCAGGCTAACATGGTGAAACCCCATCTCTACTAAAAATACAAAACTTATCCGGGTATGGTGGTGTGTGCCTGTAATACTAGCTACTCAAAAGGCTGAGGCAGGAGAATTGCTTGAGCTGGGGGAGGCAGAGCTAGCAGTAAGCCGAGATTGAACCACTGTACTCCAGCCTGCGCGACAGAGTGAAACTCCATCTCAAAAAACAAAAAGAAAGTTTGAGGGGCAAAAACGTGGAAGAAAGTTGGTTTGTAACTTAGGCCCTTAATCCATGTGGTTAGCTCTGTGAATAAGCATGCATGCACTGAGTGCCTGCTATGGGCTAGGAACCCTGAGGATATATTAGGAACCAAAAACAGTCCCAGCATTTACATTCCAGTGAGCAGAAAAGACAATGCACAACCAGGCAAATTTTAGATGCTGTTAAGGGCTACAGGGAAGAGACAAGAGGACACAGAAATGGTGCTTTCTAGACAGGGTGGTCACGGAAGGCCTTTCTGAGAAGGCAAGTTGACACCCACAATGAGGAACCAACCAAGCCACAATCTTGGGAAGAGGGTTCCAAGAAGAGGGAAGAGATGTGCAGAGGTTCCAAGGAGAGGCAGGGGCAACCTTGGGGTGTTCCCAGAACAAAAAAGAGCAAAAGCTGCATCATTCTGAGTGAACAGGAGGAGATGAGACTGGAGAAACTTATGGAAGCCCAGGCAGGCCTCATGGGGCCTTCTGGGCCCTGACAAGGAGTTGAGGTTTTATCCTGAATTGATGGGAAATTGCCAAAGAGTTTTTAAGCAGGGGAAAGATACAACCTGTTCTATATTTGTTTGTTTGAGACAGTCTCACTCTGTTCCCCAGATTACAGTGGCATGATCTCAGCTCACTGCAATCTCTACCTCCTCGGTTCAAGTGATTCTCCTGCCTCAGCCTCCTGAGTAGCTGGGACTGCAGGCACTCAACACCATGCATGGTTAATTTTTGTATTTTAGAGGTAAAGAGGGGGTTTCACCATATTGGCCAGGCTGGTCTTGAATGCCTGACCTCAGGTGATCTGCCTGCCTTGGCCTCCCAAAGTGCGGGGATTAGAGGCGTGAGCCACTCTGCCTGGTCTGTTCTATATTTTAGAGAGCATGCTGGTTGCTGTGAGAATACATTCCTGAAGGCAAAGGAGGGTGCAGGAGGACAGTTAACGTTGCGTCACATCAGATGAAAGTGGAGATGGGGAGAGGGGTCAGATTACAATATATTTTTGCTAATGGGTTAGATGTGGGAGATGAGAGAAGGGGAAATATAGGATAATTCCAAAGCTTTCTGCCTGAATAACTGGGTAGATGATGGTACAGTTACTAAATCTGGGAAGACTGTGGGTGGAACAGGTTTGGGTGGGAGCTGGGGGTTGGATGCAAAGCTAAATCAAGAGTTGTGTTTCAGACACATCAAGTTCACTGTTCCTCTTAGATCTCTAATGAGAGGCCAAGAAGGCAACTGGACTGAAAGGCTGGAATTCAGAGGTGAGCTAGAGATCTTGAGACTTGTTGGCATGTTGATGGTAATTAGGATCTCAGGATTGGGTCACTGGGGTAATGCAATGGAGAAAAGTCGTCCAGGGGCCATGGCCTGGGGACTTTCGGCCGGGTGCGGTGGCTCACGCCTGTAATCCCAGCACTTTGGGAGGTCAAGACGTGTGGATCATTAGGTCAGGAGATGGAGACCATCCTGGCTAACACAGTGAAACACTGTCTCTACTAAAAATACAAAAATCAGCCAGGTATGGTGGCGCATGCCTGTAGTCCCAGCTACTTGGGAGGCTGAGGCAGGGGAATCCTTTGAACGGCAGAGGTTGCAGTGAGCCGAGATTGTGCCACTGCACTCCAGCCTGGGTGACAGAGCAAGACTCCGTCTCAAAAAAAAAAAAAAAAAAAAAAAAACAAACAGAAAAGAGATCCAGAGGCCATGGCCTGGGGTCTTCCAGTGCATGGAGACTGCACAGAGTCCAGCAAGGGAGAGTGAGACAGAAAGCCAATGGAGGAGGCCCCCGGGAAAGCCTCAGCTCCACTGACCAACCTTATAACCTCAGGCAAATTGCTTGCCTTCCCTGGGCCTCAGATTCCCCTGTGTGTATGGAATGGCCACATTTGTCACTGAGGTGGCTCTAGCTTGATCATTCTGGGATACTCCTGAGAAGGAGTAGCAGCAGCCCCTGTAGCCATTTGCCATAGGAAGAGGTCAAAGCTCAGACTCCCCAGTCTCGTTTCTGAGACTCCTACAATGAGACTGGATGAAATCCCAAATACAACAAAACATAGCCCGAAGGTCCACCACTCAGAGTTGGGGGCTGGGTAAGATCATGGTGACCTGGAATAGAATCGAGACTTTCTGTCATTTGTCAGCTGGGTGATCCCCAAGCCTCAGGCACTTATCTGTAAAGGCAGCCAACAGGACACACAACAGGGGCTGTCATTAGAACTAAGCCAGGTAGGCCCCCAGGTACCTATATTTTTGCTAATGGGTTAGATGTGGGGGATGAGGGAAGGGGAAATATAGGGTAATTTCAAGGCTTTCTGCCTGAATAACTGGGTAGGTGATGATATAGTATCGGTGGGCATGGTAGCTAACACCTGTAATCCTAGTACTTTGGGAGGCCGAGGCAGGTGGATCCCCCGAGGTCAGGAGTTAGAGACCAGCTTGGCCAACATAGTGAAACCCCGTCTCTACTAAAAATGCAAAAATTAGCTGGACATGGTGGCATGTACCTGTAGTTCCAGCTACTCAGGAGGCTGAGGAAGGAGGATCACTTGAACCTGGGAGGTGGATGTTGTAGTGAACCAAGATCACACCACTGCACACTAGCCTGTGTGACAGAGTGAGACTCTATCTCAAAAAAATGAAACAAACAAACAAACAAACAAACTAAGCCAGGGAGTAAGCAAAGCATCCTGCATGACTCCAGGCATGCATGCAGTCAATGATCAGCTCCTTTCTGCTTTGGGAAGATTGCTTCCCTGAATCAGAAGAGAGGGAGTCCAAGGTGGCTTTACTCTCAGAATAATGCAGTCCTGCTGCTGGTCAAGCCTGGGGCTGACAGCTCTGTGCCACTCTGTGTCTCACTTGCATGGCACATGGCTACCCAGCTAATCACAGGAATTAGGGATCTGCAAAGACTGACTAGGTCACTAGCAGCTGAAGCCTGGGGCACTGTGGAAGGTGGGAGGAGGGACAGAGGACAATAGCTTCTAAGTCCCACCATACTGGTAGACTCACTCCAGCCTTTTCCCAGGCTGCATTAACCTGGCTGGCAAAGGGCAGTGATGACAGCAGGGGAACACTGCAGCAGAGTGAGCTGGAACTTGGACCAAGGTGTTCAGCCCCAGTGACAGCTCCTGGCTCAGTGTCTCCTAGAAGCAGCTCTGGAAGAAGGCAGGAACTGCAGTGGCAGCCGCTGGAAGGTGAGCTGGGCAGGCAGCCTGGATTCCTGTCCTGCCTCCATCACAAACATTAGGCTAATGACTCCACTTATTGGGCACCTCCAAGGTGGCAGGTGCTATGCTAGGTGCTTAACTAAAGGGTTCTTCAGTAACCCTGCAAGGAGGGCAAACATATCCCTATTGAAAAGATAGGAAACTGAGGCCAACAAAAGAGAAACGCTTGCCCAAGGTCACCTAGCCTTTCAGACGTTCCTTCTTTTCAAGACATAAACAGGACGCCCTTCTGTAGCACACATGGTCCTTTGCAATCAGTTCTGCTTCCTTCTCCTGCAACACCAGCCCCTTCCTCTCCCTTGGCCAGCCATCAGGTCTCCATGGAAACATTCGGAAGCCTTCCCTGGGCCCCAGAATAGGTCAAGCTCTCCTTCACACCTTTTTCTTCTTCTTCTTCTTTTTTTTTTTTTTTTTGAGACGGAGTTTCACTCTTGTTACCGAGGCTGGAGTGCAATGGCGCAATCTCGGCTCACAGCAACCTCCGCCTCCTCGGTTCAGGTAATTCTCCTGCCTCAGCCTCCTGAGTAGCTGAGATTACAGGCATGCGCCACCATGCCCAGCTAATTTTTTTTTTTTTTTTTTTTTTTTGAGACGGAGTTTCACTCTTGTTACCCAGGCTGGAGTGCAATGGCGCGATCTTGGCTCACCGCAACCTCCGCCTCCTGGGTTCAGGCAATTCTCCCGTCTCAGCCTCCTGAGTAGCTGGGATTACAGGCACACGCCACCATGCCCAGCTAATTTTTTGTATTTTTAGTAGAGACGGGGTTTCACAATGTTGACCAGGATGGTCTCGATCTCTCGACCTCGTGATCCACCCGCCTCGGCCTCCCAAAGTGCTGGGATTACAGGCTTGAGCCACCGCGCCCGGCATGCCCAGCTAATTTTTTGTATTTTTAGTAGAGACGGGGTTTCACCATGATGACCAGGACAGTCTCGATCTCTTGACCTCATGATCCACCCGCCTCGGCCTCCCAAAGGGCTGGGATTACAGGCTTGAGCCACCGTGCCCGGCTTTCTTTTTGTTTTTTGGAGACAGAGTCTCGCTCTGTCACCCAGGCCGGAGTGCAGGGCATGATCTCGGCTCACTGCAACTCCAGGGTTCAATCTGCCTCGAGGGTTCAAGCAATTCTCTGCCTCAGCCTTCCTATTAACTGAAATTACAGGTGCCTGCCACCACTGGGACTACAGGTGTGAGCCACCACGCCTGGCCCTGCTCACACCTTTCACAGTGGCCTATCCTTTGTCTTTGGAGGACTTTTCACAACTATACTTATTACTTCACAACCCAAACAATTGTTATTTGTGTAATTCTTTGTTTAATATCCTTCCTCCTGCATCTACATGATGCCTGCCACATGGGTGGCTGTTAATACATATGTGTTGGTGGCAGCATGCTGACAACTTGTGAACAACGAATGAGTGAATAAGCCACAAACAAATCTCCCTCCTGCAGCGATGGAGGGGCTGTGATTCCACTGGGACACAGGGACTTGTATAAAGGGGCAGCTCCCTTAGAGTCTACATTGTAAAACCTGGTAGGAACAGTATCTTGTGACCACTGTGACATGCAGCCCACGGGGGCATGCACAAAGCAATCCCAAGATGTGTGCAGTGGGAGGTGGACACCCAGCTCCCTGCATGAGTCAACCCCAGAGCTGGTCAGTTTCTCTGTCACCCTCCAATCTGGCTTCCAGTGGTGGCAGCCACTCTCCTGGTTCCTGGAGAAGAGAGACAAAGGTGGCAAGGGGGTGTCTCATAAAAAAAAACTGTGCCGGTTTCACTTCTGCTTTGTGGCCAGACAAATCCTGTGTGTCAGAACACCCAGGGAGTGCTTCTGTTCTCCTAGTGCCAACCACCAACAGTGCAGTGACCAGGAGCAGGAGAGCCTGGGGAGTTGGGACTGGGGACTTGGCTCTCATCGCTGTCCAGGGAGCTTGGCCCCAGGCCCTGCCCTGCCTCTGTCCCCGCATGGCTGCCCCTCCACAGAGGCCACTCTCACTGGGTTTCTGTTTCCCACACCCCATCTCATTGTGGGGAAGAGCCCAGCCTGGCTGGGGTCGGGGGTTGCAAGGGACAGGGATAATGCAGACAGTTTCAATCCCTCCTCTGCTCTGTGTGCTCAGTAAACCCAGGTAAGTCCCTGTACTTCCCTGAGACTCAGTTTCTCCTCTGAGAAGGAGGGGTCCTCATTACCCACTCATCTCCACCAGGACTGTCCTCAGGCCCTAGCAGGTTGGTGGGCACACATTTGTTTGGGGTTCAATACACAAGTAAGATCTTACTGTTACCATTTTTCTGCTTTCTTTTCCTCTTTTCCCAAGCTTCAGGCTAGTTGGTGGCACATCACGTACCTTGTACACTTGCTGGGCACATTCAAAACAAAATGTTTAGGCCAAGCATGGTGGCTCACGCCTGTAATTCCAGCACTTTGGGAGGCCTGAGATGGGTGGACCACTTGAGCCCAAGAGTTCGAGACCAGCCTGGACAACATAGTGAGATCTTGTCTCTACAAAACATTAGTCGGGTGTGGTGGCATGTGCCTGTAGTCTCAGCTACTCAGGAGGCAGTAGTGGGAGGATTGACTGAGCCTGGGAGGCAGAGGCAGTGAGCTGTGATCACACCACTGCACTCCAGCCTGGGTGACAGAGCAAGAACCTGTCTGAAAATAAAATAAAACAGAAAACAGGAATGTTTGTCCTCCATTATGGAAGCATTTACAGCACTGCCTTAAAATGAGGAAGCACGCTGCACCACTCAGACACCTTTGCAAAGCTGACTACGTCGGGTCCTCACCATGATCCCTTGAAGGAAGCTGGAGAAACACCACATCACTGCACCCTCAAACTTGAGGTCAAGCGAGGTAAATGGACTTGCTCAGGATCACAGGTAGTTGGCACTATTGTACTGAGAGACAAGAGTAACAGTGACTCTTCCTCAGAGTCAGTTCTCAAAATGCTGTCACAACTTTTTTTTTGACACAGAGTCTCACTCTGACACCCAGGCTGGAGTTCAGTGGTGCGATTTCAGCTCACTGCAACCTCTGCCTCCAGGGTTCAAGTGATTCTCAGCCTCCTGAGTAGCTGGGATTACAGGCGCACACCACCACACCTGGTTAAATTTTGTAGTTTTAGTAGGTTTTGCCATTATGGCCAGGCTGGTATTGAATCCTGGCCTCAAGTGATCTGCCTGCCTCGGCCTCCCAAAGTGCTAGAATTACAGGCATGAGCTATCACGCCTGACCCAACAACCCTTATCTCCCAGGTTCTCACACTGACCTCTCATGTTATGTAATGAAGTCTTGATGATTCCCATCTTGTTGCTAGATGGATGAGTGTCAGGATGGTTTCGACAGCCTATGCAGGGTCACCTGGTGAAGAAACAGCAGGCTGAACCTGGGGACAGGTTTTCTGGTTCTCTGAGGAGAAAGACATGAAAGAGGATCATTTCCCTACTTGCCGCATCAGAGACATTGGCCACCAGGCAGAGGTTGGGTGTGTTCAGAGGCCACTGTTCTACCCAGATCTGGGGCCAGGAAGAGCAGAGCCGACAGGTAGGCAAGGTCCCACGTAGTGTGACCCCAGGGGACTGGCTGGCTCAGGGCTTCCAGACAATGGACTACTTGTTGGCTCCAGTGTGCACCCTGGGACTTGCCAGCACTCACCTCTAGTTGTTGAAAGGGCAGGCTGGGTGGGGCAGGTCAGGAAACTCTCTCTGCAGTTCTGCCTTTCAGTTTTTTCTTTTTTTTTTGAGACGGAGTTTGGCTCTTGTTTCCCAGGCTGGAGTGCAATGGAGTGATCTCGGCTCACCGCAACCTCCGCCTCCTGGGTTCAGGCAATTCTCCTGCCTCAGCCTCCTGAGTAGCTGGGATTACAGGCACGTGCCACCATGCCCAGCTAATTTTTGTATTTTTAGTAGAGACGGGGTTTCACTATGTTGACCAGGACGGTCTTGATCTCTTGACCTCGTGACCCACCCGCCTCGGCCTCCCAAAGTGCTGGGATTACAGGCTTGAGCCACCGCGCCCGGCCTGCCTTTCAGTTTTTAGTCTTCTCTTGACTGTTCTGATGCCAAAGCCCCCACAGCCCTCCAGCATCCCCTTTCCCACGCTGTCCTCCTCATCTGCTAGAACTCTTATGCAGCTGCCAAGTCCCAGCCCAAACACCCCTTTCTCCAGCCTTCCCCAGCTCCCTACACAGAATAAAGCCCCTCTTCTATTTCTTTTTTTCTTGACACCGAGTCTTGCTCTGTCACTCAGGCTAGAGGGCAGTGGCACAATCTCAGCTCAATGCAACTTCTGCCTCCCGAGTTCAAGGGATTCTCTTGCCTCAGCCTTCAAAGTAGCTGGGGTTACAAGCACCTGCCACCATGCCCCGCTAATTTTTTTAAAAAATATTTTTAGTTGAGATGGGGTTTCACCATGTTGGCCAGGCTGGTCTTGAACTTGAAAAGTGCTGGGACTACAGGTATAAGCCACCACATCTGAGCAATTTCTGTAATGGATTACAGGCAGCCAGGGTGAGACCTCTTTAGAGTGCCATGATGGCTGCTTTGCATATCTGCTTCCCTCCACTAGGAGGGCAGGGCCTGCATTGGTTCAGCCTTACATAAACGTTGGCTGAATAAATGAATTCAATACATTCTTTTTTTTTTTTTGAGATGGAGTCACGCTCTGTCACCAGGCTGGAGCAGAGTGGTGCAATCTTGGCTTTACTACATGCAAATGCTACAACTTGGGCATTTCAGGCCAGGTTTAGGGCAAGCGTGTAGGATAGCCTGAAGGCCAGGAGTTGCCTGAAGCACTTGCAGGCTGAAGCCATAGCTGCAGACCAGAAGAGAGGGCACAGACAGTACCTTTCAGATAGAAGCCTGGCAGGGAGGAAAGGCCACTGGTCCTGTCTCAAAGTCACTGAGTCACTGCCCATTCCCTACCAGAGAACCTGTGTATGAGGCCATGTCTACATGTAACACTGCATCTGTACCCCCACATAGCTTCACCATACAGGTAAGGCAATCAGTTGAAAGGAATGAAGGAGGCCCCAGCCAGAAACCCAAGATGGAGCAGTGGGTGGCATCTAACCAACATAGCACCACCAGGAGAAGGGCACAGCACAGTTGGCAGAGACTGGGCTGATTCCCGTGAACCTGATTCCTCACCCAGCTGTTTGTTAGCGTATGGGCTTGAACCCTACTTCCTGGGGCCTTCCACCCCTCAGCTGGTATGTTGATAAGATGATTATGCAATGAACTGGGCGTGGTGACTCACCCCTGTAATGCCAGCATTTGGGAGGCCGAAGCGGGTGGATCATATGAGGTCAGAAGTTTGAGACCAGCCTGATCAAATATGGTGAAACCTCATCTCTACTAAAAATACAAAAACCAGCTGGGTGTGGTGGCACACACCTGTAGTCCCAGCTACTCAGGAGACGGAGGCAGGAGAACTGCTTAAACTTGGGTGGCAGAGGTTGCAGTCAGCCAAGATCGTGCCACTGTACACCAGCCTGGGCGCAAGAGAGAGATTCTGTCTCAAAAAAATAAAAAGTAAAAAAATAGATTATGCAATGAAAAGGTGTATGACACATTGCCCAGGACACAGGAAACATTCAAGAAATGCAGTGACCATTGTTATTCTGTGTATATGAAGTTTTCTGGGTAACCAAAGAGGCCTATAAATTGGCTCTATTCAGCATTCCCTCCCAGTCTTTTTTTTTTTTTTTTTTTTTTTTTTTGAGACGGAGTTTCGCTCTTGTTACCCAGGCTGGAGTGCAATGGCGCAATCTCAGCTCACCGCAACCTCCGCCTCCTGGGTTGAAGCAATTCTCCTGCCTCAGCCTCCTGAGTAGCTGGGATTACAGGCACGTGCCACCATGCCCAGCTAATTTTTTGTATTTTTAGTAGAGACGGGGTTTCACCATGTTGACCAGGATGGTCTCGATCTCTCAACCTCGTGATCCACCTGCCTCGGCCTCCCAAAGTGCTGGGATTACAGGCTTGAGCCACCGCGCCCGGCCCCCTCCCAGTATTTCTAATCTGCTTCAGCAAGGCCTCACAGATTTGCTTAGTGTCTCTGGCATATATAGTATGTACTCCTTCCATTTATTTAGACGGAGTCTCGCTCTGTCACTAGTCTCAAAATCCTGGTCTCAAGAGATTCTCTGCCTCAGCCTCCCAAAGCACTGGGATTATAGGCATGAGACACCATGCCTGGCTGTCTCTCTGTTCTATGGTCTTTTTTTTTTTTTTTTTTGGAGACAGGGTTTCACTCTATTACCAGGCTGGAGCACAGTGGCACAATCTTGGCTCACTGCAACCTCCACCTCCCAGGTTCAAGCAATTCTAAGTGGCTTAGAGGCCTGCCTCAACCATGAGTACCTGGAATTACAGGCGTGCGCTACCATGTCCAGCTAATTTCTGTATTTTTTGTAGAGACAGAGTTTTGTTATGTTGGCCATGCTAGTCTTGAACTCCTGGCCTCAAGTGATCCTCCCACCTCAGCCTCTCAAAGTGCTGGGATTACAGGAGTGCAGTAGCGCGATCTTGGCACGCTGCAACCTCCACCTTGAGGGTTCAAGTGATTCTCCTGCCTCAGTCTCTGAAGTAGCTGGGACTACAGGCATGCGCCACCACACCCAGCTAATTATTTTGTATTTTTAGTAGAAATGGGGTTTCAGCATGTTGGACAGGATGGTCTTGACTTCTTGACCTTGTGATCGGCCTGCCTTGGCCTCCGAAAGTGCTGGGATTACAGGTGTGAGCCATCATGCCTAGCCACTCTTTCCTTTTAATATGCAAAGATTCGGGGTTGGGCAGTGGCTCATGCCTGTAGTTCCAGCACTTTGGGAGACCGAGGTGGGTGGATTGTCTGAGATCAGGAGTTCAAGACCAGCCTGGCCAACATGGTGAAACCCCATCTACTAATAGAAAAAATTAGCCAAGTGTGGTGGCAGGTGCTCACAATCACAGCTACTTGGGAGGCTGAGGCAGGAGAATCCCTTGAAACCAGGAGGCAAAGGTTGCAGTGAGCTGAGATCACACCATTGCACTCTACCCTGGGCAACAAGAGTGAAAACTCTGTCTCAAAAGAAACAAACAAACAAGCAAAAAAAAAAAAAAAGAAAAGAAAAGAAAAGCCCTAAGTTAGAGTCTACAGAGGCTTCCTTTGATTTTTTTTCAGAATGCCATCATATCTTTGTCCCCGAACTGGACTTGCCCATTTAGCAAGATTCACTCTGACAGCTCAAGCCTACAGTTACCTTGCATGTTATCCTGCATGCTCACTGTCCTCACTGGAACTGTCCTTGCTCCTGCCCAGTGGCCTATGAAAGAAATCTCTCAATAAACTCACAGCCAGACTCTCCAAGCCAGTGAATTCTGAAGCCCTCTCACCATCCGTGGCCACTTCATTGACTGCCATGATCCCAGCCACCTGGCACAACTGCCCAGCCCAGGATGGGACTGCTTCTGCAGGGAACTGGGCTGGAGACAGAGTAGATGCATGGGGAGCTTCAGGGAACTGGGCTGGGGACAGAGATGATGCACATGAAGCTTTTTATTTGCTTGTGATATGTACAGGTATATACAGTTGGTGAGTCTATGGTACATTATTTCACAAAATTATCTTACATCTGTGCACACTCCTGGGCAGAAAGTGGCAGATTCTGCTCCTAATATCCCATAGATGGTGAAGGAAAAGGATGCTACCAGGAGTCACCCCCTTCCGAGGACATTCATGGGGGCTGCCTGCCCTCTTCTCAGACACTGGAGCCCTCCCACGGACAATCTGTGCCTCCCACCTGCTCTGAGCACTTGCTGACAGGAGTGGTGGCAGCAGTAGCAGCTGCATCCAAAGTCTTTCTTCTAGAGTAGAAGACTTGTTGGGGAGGCTGAAAAAACCCCCAAAAAACCCACAACGGCCCCACTCACCGACAGCAGCAAATGGACACCTGACTCCCAGAGCCTGCCTAGAATCCTCCACCCTGGGTTTGAGGGCAGCAGCTCACCCATCTTGCCCCAGCACAGGCACAGCCTTCTAACCCTGGTGCAGCCTGGCCTCACGGGGCACTGGCATGCATCTTCTCTAGGCAACTTGTCCAGAATGTGACCAGCCGGTTGTCACGGTTGATGCAGAAGTCTGTGAAGTCCTTCAGCAGCCGATCAGCAAATTTTTCATCCCCTGTGGCACTGGAGCGCCATGTCTTGGTGAGCATGGTGTTGTAGGCCCAGTTGTAGCCGACCCGCTCCTCACAGAACATGTTCTGGTTGGTGGAGCTGGTGGAGTTCCGCCGCCGCCGCTGCTGCCCTGAGAACTTGCGCTTGGAGTAGGGCAGCTGCAGAAACACTGTTCCTGAAGAGAAAGGGGAGCACCTGTGTTGCAGCCACCAGGAGAGCACCTGGAGCCTGCTGAGGTGGTTCTGCAGCCACAGGTTCAGTGCAAGTAAAGGGATCTAGACCCACCTGCCCACTCTTTACCCACAGCTCCTCACCTGTAACGTGGATGTACTGAGGCTTGTTCTCAGCAGGGAAGTTAAAAGCAGAAGCAGAATATTTATCTTGTACAAATCCAAACCTAGGAAAGGACAGGAGGACATCCTGATCAGCGCCTCCTTAGGTAAAGGGAGAAGGGGAGAGAATGTGGCTGATAGGTCTTTTGGACAGGCTGAGACACAGGGATCTGGAAAGATCTCTTTCCAGATGGAACATGCAGCCTGCTTATTTTTGTCCTCAACACTTTCTGACCTCTACCTCTTCTAACACCATGGGTCACCAAACCTCCTCACACTCAACTGCCTGTCATCTCCGAGGTCCACCATGTCACCACCACCATAGTGAATGAAAGCCTTCCCACCGACTGCCCTCTTTATCCAGCCTTCATCTTTGCCCAAATAGCCCGTCCCTCCTGCCACGTTCCCTACCCATCTCAGCAGACCTTCACACTGAGCATTCTCCCCCATCCCACCCCAGGCCTCCCATTGGACTCTACCTCATGTCCTGACTGGCCACACCCACCCACCCACATACCAGAGGGAGGCTATCCTTTCCTCCAGGGAAGGACCTTATCTTTCTTTTCTTTTCCCATTTTTTTTTTTTTTTTTTTTAGAGGGAGTCTCACACTGCGGCCGCCCAGACTGGAATGCAATGGCATGATCTTGGCTCACTGCAACCTCTGCCTCCCAGGTTCAAGTGACTCTCCTGCTTCAGCCTCCTGAGTAGATGGGATTACAGACATGTGCCACTACACCTGGCTAATTTTTATATTTTTAGTAGAGAAAGGGTTTTGCCATGTTGGCCAGCCTGGTCTCAAACTCCTGACTTCAAGTGATCCACCCACCTCGACCTCCCAAAGTGCTGGGATTACAGGTGTGAGCCACCATGCCCAGCAGGAAGGTTCTTGTCTTAATTTACCTTAACCATACCTATCTCCCTTTCTCCACTGGTTTCATGCTAAGCACTTAGAAGGTTCTCAATTAAAAGGCCTTGAATTGAAAGGGAATGAAGTTTCTTGATTGAATTTCTTTTTTTTTTTTTTTTGAGATGGAGTTTAGCTCTTATTACCCAGGCTGGAGTGCAATGGCGCGATCTCGGCTCACCGCAACCTCCGCCTCCTGGGTTCAAGCAATTCTCCTCCCTCAGCCTCCTGAGTAGCTGGAATTACAGGCACGCGCCACCATGCCCAGCTAATTTTTTGTATTTTTAGTAAAGACGGGGTTTCACCATGTTGACCGGGATGGTCTCGATCTCTCGACCTCGTGATCCACCCACCTCGGCCTCCCAAAGTGCTGGGATTACAGGCTTGAGCCACCGTGCCCGGCTCTTTTTTTTTTTAAGACGAGGTTTCACTATGTTGGTCAGGCTGATCTTGAACTCCTGACCTTGTGATCCTCCCGCCTCAGCCTCCCAAAGAGCGGGGATTACAGGCGTGAGCCACCGCACCCGGCTGAATTTCTTTTCTTAAACATGAGGAATGCTAGCCAGGCAGTGCGGTGACTCATGCCTGTAATCCCAGCACTTTGGGAGGCTGAGGCAGGTGGGTAACAAGGTCAGGAGTTCAAGACCAGCCTGGGCAACACAAGAAACCCCATCTCTACTAAAAATACAAAAATTAGCTGGGCCTGGTAAGTGGTGGGTGCCTGCAGTCCCAGCTACTTGGGAGGCTGAGGCTGGACTCCTTGAACCTGGGAGGTGGAGGTTGCAGTGAGCCAAGATTGTGGCTCTCTGCTTCACTGTTCTCTGGAAAGGGGCAGGAGAAGCCGTTTTTCATCTACGGCATGTTCTGTTCCACTTCTCATCTATGGCTTGTTCTCTCCCTGGTTTTTCTATTTCCATAGGGCATATTTATTACAGTTCTACCTGCTAAGAGCTGCAAAGAATCTGGTAACAGATGTGGCTCCTGCCCTCTAAGTCTGAGGGATTTATATAATGAAGGCAGTGATGTAGGCAGAACTAAAGAAAGGAAAATGCCTGTCTTCTTTCCTGGACTGAGTTCCTTGGGCAGGTGGTGTGTTGTATCCGCTACATAATCTGCATTCCATAATTATTTACCAAAGAATATATGAAGTCCAATATGCAAACTAAATGGGTAGGCTACTATGCACTGCAAACTCCAGGTCTACACACTGATTCTATGATGTGGAGGAGTGGCTCTGGATTTTGCCTTTGCTTCCTCTCTACTTGTTTTTTTTTTTTTTTTCTTTTCTTGAGACAGAGTCTCACTCTGTCATCCAGGCTGGAGTACAGTGGTACAATCTCAGCTCACTGCTACCATGACTGGCTCATTTTTGTATTTTCAGTAGAGACGGGGTTTCACCATTTTTGCCAGGCGGTCTAAAACTCGTGAACCTCAAGTAATCGGCCTGCCTCCCAAAGTACTGGGATTATAGGCATGTGCCACTATGCCCAGTCTGCTTTCTCACTTTCTAATTAAGGCTACTGATTTCCACAGCATGAATCAGCCTGACCAGAGTGTTTTTTTACCTCATTCTTCCTTAGGTCACCAGGAAAGAACTTTATTTTATTTTATTTTATTTTTGAGACGGAGTTTCGCTCTTGTTACCCAGGCTGGAGTGCAATGGCATGATCTCGGCTCACCGCAACCTCCGCCTCCCGGGTTCAGGCAATTCTCCTGCCTCAGCCTCCTGAGTAGCTGGGATTACAGGCACACCGCCATGCCCAGCTAATTTTTTGTATTTTTTAGTAGAGACGGGGTTTCACCATGTTGACCAGGATGGTCTTGATCTCTTGACCTCATGATCCACCTGCCTTGGCCTCCCAGAGTGCTGGGATTACAGGCTTGAGCCACCGCGCCCGGCCAAGAACTTTATTTTTTATTATAAAAAGGAAATTTAACCACATGGTCCCTGGTCACCTGACCATCCACTCAGCCAGAAACACAGTAAGGGCAGGGTGCTCCTATCCCTGGGGGAGGGGATATCACAATCTCCACCTGCCCCAGAGAAGATGAAGGAGAGGCTGTGGGTCATAGCCTAGGGGTCTAGGAAAATGGATGCTGTTCTAGCTCTTTCTGAGATGAACCTTATGGGTAGGCTGATATGTTGTTTACAGCCACATTTGCACTTAAAAGCTCCACCCTATGCAAAAGCTACATATCAAACTGCTCTAGGCAGGCACCTTGCTAGGCACTGTAGAAGGGAACACAAATAGGAAAAAGCATATCCATATCCCTGCTCTCCAGAGGCCTCCCCACCCACCAAGTCACTGGAATACATTCAGAGAGTTTTAAAAGAAAGTGAAAGAGGAATTCAGAGAGGAAAAATTTGGGAATCCCTGGAGGAAGACTGACAGGTGTAGAAGGTAGGAGAGGTGTTAAGTGTGGAAGGTGGAAGAGGTTAGGTGTGGAAGGTAGGGGGCTTAGGTGTGGAAGGTGTGTGGGGGGGTTTAGGTGTGGAAGGAAGGAGAAGTTAGATGTGGAAAGTGAAGGGCTTAGATTTGGAAGGTGAGGTGGTTTAGATGTGAAAGGTAGGAGGTTTAGGTGTGGAAGGTGGGGGGTGGTTATATACAGAAGGTGGAAGGGTACAGGTGTGGAAGGTGGGAGAAGTTACGTATGGAAAGTGGGGACGTTTATGTGTGGAAGGTGAGGGGGTTTAGGTATAGAAGGTGGGGGAGTTTAGGTGTGGAAGTGGAGGTAGAGAAGGTGGGGGTTTAGGTGTGGAAGGTGGGGGGAGGTTAGGTGTGACAGGTGGGGATATAGAAGGTGGGGGGTTTAAGTGAGGAGCACATTGCAGCAGGGCCTGGTACAATGATGCAGAGGGCTGGTCAGAAAACAAGTAAGGGTATCTGTGGTAGAAAAAGCAGGCCGAGGATGAAAGGACAATACTTCCCAGGAAGATATGACCAGGATTTGGACTAAAGGGGATCAGGAGGAGGATGCTACGAAGGAAAAAAGCAGATTTAACAAATAAAGGTCACATCCCGAGTGATATCCTGCCAGCAGGGCAAGCAGGGTAAGAGCTGCTTAGAAACTCGTGAGTTAGCAGGGCTCCCTTGGTGATTGTCATCTACTGAGGGCTCACCAGGTGCATCACCAGGCTCTCCAGAACATCAGAGAACCCTCCCAGCTGCCCCGTGAGGGGTAAGAAAGTGGAGGCTCACCAGTTCCAGAATTGCTCATGGTTCCTCCGCCAGATGCTGGTGGAGGTGGGAGTGGAGGAGGCCTGTCTGCTTCCCACATCAAGGCCCTTTCCCACTGACCACTGCACCCTCTACCTTCTGCCCCGTGTCTGTGCCATCCCCCATTACTAGAAGGAGGAAATCAGCCACCCTTGCATTCATTCCACAGCCTTTGCTGAGCACCTCAGCTAGGTCTATGAATGAAGGGGTAGACCCTAGACAAAGGTCTAAGGTAAGCTGGGGCCAACGTGGGTGTGAGAGACTAAATGGTCCTGTGGCTATGAGTATGAGTGTACACAGCGGGGTAGGGGGTGGTGATAGCTGAAGATGCTTGAATAAGGAGATGACAAGACACTGAAGAAGGTATAGTGAGAAGATTACTGAAGCAAGAACAAAGGGCTTTGTTTTTTACCATGACTAACATGAAGTGGCCATCAGACACCAGGCTAGTGACGTTTGGAGACAACATGGCCAGCTGGTCTGATCTAGGGGGAGACCGTGAGGTCTAGGACAGGCTTTCCCTGGCATGCATATTAGGTGCCATGAAATATCTATTGACTCATTTATTGCTCTTTAACCACTCATGGTTTTTTCAACCTGTGTTGGGCTCTTGACACATTTTTTGATTTTTCATTTTATATCATCTCCTGAAAAGCTTGGCCTAGGGTCTTGTTGAAGGCTAAGGAGAGAGTTCTATGTTCTCCACTCAACTGAAAGGAGAAAATAATGAGGTCTGAAAAACAACAGCTACAGGAACCAGGGAAGCAGTGCTTATCTCTGAAACCAGTGTAAAGAGTCCTACTGGAGATAACTAGTGAATCTGCCATTGGTGAAATAGATTCCTTTCTCTAGGAATAAAAAAAAAAACTGGGTTTCACTTTGGTAACTGCTATTCAAGATAAACACTGATTCCTTCCCACTCTTCATGCTTGCTAAGGGACAAACCTGTGTGCAATGGCTTCCTGGAAGAGATGCATTCGATCCCAGTACGTTTCTGGTTCAAAGCCTGAAAAAAAAAGAATAAATATTGGGTTATGATCACAAAGTTTGTTATTCTCTCTGGGCTAGTCTTCTGTACCTTTACTACTCTTGGCAGTCAGTCTCCCTGAGCCTAACCTCTGCTTCTCCATACTACACACCTTGGGAAAGACTGGCCTCCATCCCACAGGTCAAAGAAAGGACAGCTGTGTATTCATACCATCCCTTCCCCCAAGCTATAGCTGGGTCTAGGACAGTGGAGTCCTCAGCAGCCAGTGTGACCTACCAGAACTCAATATAAGGCTCATTCCAATGACTTCTTATACCCAAAGCTGAAAGGAGCATGATACTAAAGTACAAACAGAAGATAAACTATAAATGCATGTTAGTTGGCATGATCATAGATCACTGCAGCCTTTAACTCCTGTGCTCAAGTGATCCTCCTACCTTGGTCTCCCAAGTAGCTAGGACCACAGGCATGCACCACTATGCCCAACTAAAAAATTTTTTTTTTGAGACAGTGTCTTGCTCAGTCACCGAGGCTGGAGTGCAGTGGTGTGATCTTGGCTCACTGCAACCTCCACCTGATAGGGTCAAGTAATTCTCGTGCCTCAGCCTCCCAAGTAGCTAGGACTACAGGTGTGTGCCACCAGGCCCAAATGAATTTTGTATTTTTTTTTTTTTTTTTCGAGATGGAGTTTCGCTCTTGTTACCCAGGCTGGAGTGCAATGGCGCGATCTCGGCTCACCGCAACCTCCGCCTCCTGGGTTCAGGCAATTCTCCTGCGTCAGCCTCCTGAGTAGCTGAGATTACAGGCACGCGCCACCATGCCCAGCTAATTTTTTGTATTTTTAGTAGAGACGGGGTTTCACCATGTTGACCAGGATGGTCTCGATCTCTTGACCTCGTGATCCACCCGCCTCGGCCTCCCAAAGTGCTGGGATTACAGGCTTGAGCCACCGCGCCCGGCCGAATTTTGTATTTTTAGTAGAGATGGGGTTCTACCATGTTGGCCAGGCTGGTCTTGAACTCCTGACCTCAAGGGATGCGCCTGTCTCAGCCTCCCAAAGTGCTGGGATTACAGGCATGAGGCCCCAACTAACTTTTAAATTTTTAAGTTTTTAAAATTTTAAAATTTTCATTTTTTTTGTAGAAATGGCATCTCATTATGTTGTCCTAGCTGGTCTCAAACTCCTGGCCTCAAGTGATCTTCCTGTCTCAGCCTCCCAAAGTGCTGGGATTACAGGCATTAGCTAGCCACTGTGCCAAGTAAGCTGCTTCTAAGGAATAACCACCACCCACCTTTTTTTTTTTTCTCAAGACAAAGTTTTGTTCTTGTTGCCCAAGCTGGAGTGCAATGGGACAATCTTGTTCGCTGCAACCTCCACCTCCCAGGCTCAAGCGATTCTTCTGCCTCGGCCTCCTGAATAGCTGGGATTATAGGCATGTGCCACTACACCTGGTCAATGTTTGTGTTTTTAGTAAAGAAGGGATTTCACCACATCAGCCAGGCTGGTCTGGAACTACTGCCGTCAGGTGATCCACCTGCCTCGGCCTCCCAAAGTGCTGGGATTACAGGTGTAAACCAGTACACCTGGCTCACCCCCACTTTTTTGTATTACCAATCTTCCCACCAGAAAGGGCAAATAGAAGCTCCATTTTAGGAGTAGGAAAATTGAAGCAAATAAATATAAAAATTTGGGCTGGGTGTGGTGACTCATACCTGTAATCCTAGCACTCTGGGAGGCTAAGGCGGGCGGATCACCTGAGGTCAGGAGTTCGAGTCCAGCTTGGCCAGCATAGCAAAACCCTGTCTCTACTAAAAGTACAAAAATTAGCCGGTGTGGTAGCACACTCCTGTAATCCCAGCTACGCAGGAGGCTGAGGTGGGAGAATAGCTTGAACTTGGGAGGTGGAGTTTGCGGGGAGACAACATCACGCCACTGCACTCTAGCCTGGTGACACAGCAAGACTCTGTCTCAAAAAAAAGCAAAAAAGACTTTGGCTTTAAACAGAGAAAATCTACACACACAGCAAATTCTTGTTAGAGTTTTAAGATTTTGAAATTGCCACTATAGGAAATGGCAAGAAGAAAAACAGAAGAGGCATAGAAGCAAGAAAATCGATTTTTAGATTCAAATCCTTATTCATTTAAACTGGGACCTTTCTGCAGCTGTAACCATGGCAACCAATAGAGGCTGCTAGTCTTGAAGGCTGAGTTACAACTGGCAGGGAAAACCAACTTGCACAAAAATGTCCCCCAACATTAGCCCTGTGAGCAATCCTGCGCTGTTATAGCAAAGGTGGAAAATCCCAAAAGAGTCTTTGGACAGTGTGCGGGGGAAGATTTTTCTGTCCCCTCAACATAATAAAAACCATAGTATCATAAGCTGCTTGGCTTAAAACTGTCCCACATGATCATAATCATCCAGCATTTCAGGACTGCATAAATGGTCTTCTCTCCGCCACACCACTGTGAGGTTAAACAAGAGGTTAAACACTGTGTGTGTTTCAAGGGGGCTTTGTAAGCCCTGTGTGTCCGAGAATCTACAGCCTCCAGCAGGTAGGACCTCTGTGGGGTGTGCCTGGGACCCCGATTATCATCACTTAGAACACTGTGTCTATAAAAAAATATCTTCCAAACTGTAAACAAAAAATACACAGATGGGCCTTTGGAAGAAAAGCTGTTTGCACCAGGAAGGCAGCTTGTCACATGGAAACGGCAGGAATACTTAGCTTGGCCTAATCCACCTGGGGAGAACTCCTTATCTTTTGGGCCAGTTCTTTGCCTCTCATCACGACACAGACTTACAAGGGCACAAGAAGAAAGCATCTCCCTTACCTCAAACAACATTTCCTTCACATTTCTAATCTTTATACCTGAGAAACCTCAGGGCTCCTGACGTATCAGCATCAACTCTAGCTTTGTGTTTTAAAAAAGATAATCTGTGAACTCATAAAAGCTTTTTAGGAGCTATTTATATGTGCATCAGCAGTGAGCACTTTGTGATAAAAAGCTATATGCTGTGTCAAGTACAGCTCGTCTTTGATCTGTCCTAAACCTGCCCTCAGGGTTCTGGGCGTCTGAGGTGGAGCAGCAGGTCCAGGCTGACCCTGGGTACTCTTTCTGATTGACAACCTGTCCCAGAGGGAAAGGCTCTGATTTGGGTCCTGCTAACATCCTCTGATCCTGCTTTGTCTTCCTTGAAATGCACAACTCCAGTCACATGCACTGTTCCAGAGGCTGACATGCCACAGCTTTGTACAAAAGGATGCTGTTACCTGTTTTGCTTTTCATGCCCTCCCTTTCCTGGCATTTTTGCACAAAATAGCATATGCAAGTCTCCCATGAGGTTTAAATCTCCCTGCAGCCCAAACCAGTTAGACTGGAGCATATGAAAGGAGGGCGTGGGAGAACACCAGTGATGCTTGTGATTTATACGAGTTTAGCGCCCTCTCCCACCCACCACTCTGCTCCAGTCAGCTCTAGACACTCTTCATTTTAGGAATAATGAATTTGAGACTCAGAGACATGAAGTGATTTGTCCAGTGAAGAACCAGGATCCTTTAGAACCTTGATCCTTTTGGCTCCTTGTCGAAAAGCTCTCTTTTCCATAGCCCATGCTGACTGGACCCAGTGTGGTGTCCGTGGCAGGGAAAGGGTTTTACTAGTTGAGACAGAAACTCCAGAAGGGAGTATCTCTTACTATCAAACAGGTGCTCGCTGCCCTCCTTTAGCAAGCAGCTGATGTTGAGTGGGATGAAGAGCTGGGCACGAAGCGGGTCGCCATACAAGTAACTGGGCAGTGCAAAAGGCCCTTCCAAAACCGGGACCAACAAAAAGCCACAGGAGGTGGCCTTCCGATGCCAACCTTGGACCTGGTGAAAAAGTACAGAAACAAACAATATCATCTCCAAGTTCTTTCACACAAGAGAAAATACCTCCCCCTAAGGAGCAAACCCACCAGAATGGTGGCATGCATATTGATTGGCATGTTTATTTATTCATGTTTGCTGACTGCAAATTAGTCCTGAACAGGCAAAAATGCAGTTTACTTTTTTTTTTTTTTTTTTAATAGCCATGTGTCACTATAAAAAATGCAGTTTAACATCCTGACTGGAAAAACTGTGAGCTAAGCACACAACTTCTCTTTACGGCCCAAACTTTTGCATCTTCAGTGTTTCCTTAAGAAAGAACAGTCTGCAGAGAGCTGAAACCCTTCCTATTCTAGAGGATATTGGAGAAAGGACACAGGATAGAAGTAAAGTCCTTCTAATTTTGACTTTTTTTTTTTTTTTGAGACAGAGTATTGTTCCGTCACCCAAGCTGGAGTCAGTGGCCAGATCTCAGCTCACTGCAACCTCTGCCTCCCAGATTCAAGCAATTCTCCCGCATGAGACTCCTGAGTAGCTGGGACTACAGGCGAGCACTACTATGCCCAGTTACTTTCGTATTTTTAGTAGAGATGGGATTTCACCAGTTGGCCAGGCTGGTTTGAACTCCTGACCTCAGGTGATCTGCCCACCTCAGCCTCCCAAAATGCTAAGAGTACAGGCATGAGCCACTGCTCCCTGCCCAATTTTGTACTTTACCAGGAATTTAGTAAGTTCAGAGTATCACGAAGGAAAACAACTCACTCAGGCTAGCAGAGGGGAATGTAACGTAGAATGGGAAATGACTATGGTGGCTTCTAATTATGGTAAGCCCTGACCTGACAGAGTGAGAGCCACTCTCTGACAGACTCCCAAAGTCTATCTGGGAGATGAGAACAAAAGTTACTGGGGCATAAAGACAAATCTACCATCAATAACATTTTCTTAGAGAACAGTAGCAATTTTCTAGTTCTCGAGATATTCTTTTTAACCGTAAAACTGATGTTTGTTGTTTTTTTTTTTTTTTAAAGCTGACCAACGTGGCTCTGGCATACTGATTTTTGCGTCAAGTATTCTTTCCAAAAAAATACAGCTGGGGTCATACCTTGACTTAAACAAATGATTAAGTAAAAAATTAAAGGGTAGCACTCTTATCTTTTCTCTCAGGAACATTCATAACAAAAATAACAAAAAGCCAAGATCTCGGTTTGACCAAAATAATTCCTAAGTCTTGGCTAAAACCCTTTTTATTTTATATAGTATTTGTCCCAATAAAATCTGATTTTTAACAACTGTGGACATTGCCTTAAAATAATAATTAACTTAAATACATTAAAGTTTTAAAAGCATAATAAAACAATGATAAAGAGATTAGCCGCTTTCAGTGGGTTTTACATGAATAGATGTGAAAAGTGTACTTTATGGATATAGTTGCTAAATTCCTGTAAGGAAATGAACACTCTTTTTCCTGCCCAACTGTAGCTATATGTGTGTGTGTGTGTCTACGAATGCTGTGGTCATACTGTTTTAGGATATGCTTATCTGGTCGGGCAAACAAGGAGAGAGCTTATGCCTATTGGGTCAGAGAGTTAGTTTTATCTGAAAGGAGTGGTCATGCTGGTATCAGTGAGCTGGGGAAGGGCTGGTGTCCTTTGTGAGCTGAGCAGAAGGAGCAGTGGGCTATTTTTACTGGGACCTTAAGGATGGTCCCTAGATGAGAGTCTTTCCAAGGGTGGCGTCCTTGAAGATGCTAATGCCATGTGGAGGCAGAGAGAGACCCAGACAAATCTTTTCCCCTGGATATCATGTTTTGTGGGACAAAACTTAGCCTATGAGCTCGGGACAAACACACACACACACAAAACATGCCAGTCCATGGTGTATTCATTTCTCTTTGCTTATCTCCTAACTTTTAGTGAACTCATTTTGAACTTCCCAGCTGCTCTCTACTGTGTTATTAGATTGCTGGGCTGGTGTTGAGGGAAGCGAGATTCAGCAGAAGCCACAGAAGAATATTATTTTTGGCTATACTGGAGAGTGTATAAAAAGGAGTAGCAGACTATCAAGATGGTTAAGAAGATCTCCTGGAAGATACTGACAACTTAGCTAAGGAATGGGCATTGGGATGACTGATGATCAGGGATGGCTTCTTAGTGTAGGAGCAAAGAATGGCCTGATTAGAGATGCAGGCCAGGATGAACTAGGAGAAAGAACAGCCAGGAAGACCAGTGAAAACAGGGCTTCTCAACTTTGGCACTTGTAACATTTTGGGCTGGTTAGTTCTTTGTTGTGGGTGCTGCCTTGTGCCTTATAGGATGATGAGCATCATGCTGGTCTCTACTCGGTAGACACCAGTAGCACCCACCTTGCCCTCACCGCTCTCCCCCACCTTTTTTTTTTTTTAAGATGAAGTCTCGCTCTGTCACCCAGGCCGGAATGCAATGACACAATTTCGGCTCACTACAACCTCCATCTCCTGGGTTCAAGCGATTCTTGTGCCTCAGCCTCCCGAGCAGCTTGGACTACAGGCATGAGCCACCACGCCTGGCTAATTTTTGTATTTTTCTTACAGACAGGGTTTCACCATGTTGGCCAGGCTGGTCTCCAAACTCCTGATCTCAAGTGATCTGGCTACTTTGGCCTCCTGAGGTGCTGGGATGACAGGCGTAAGCCACCACGCCCAGCCATTCCTTTCTGTCTTCAGATATTGCCAAATGATCCCAGATGGCAAAACCACCCCTGAGTTCAAAGTTCAAAGCAGCGATGTTCATTAACAGGGGATTGGTTAACTATGATATAAACAAATACTCTGCAGCCCTTAAAAAAATGAGGCAAAACAAAAACAAAAATAAAAATCTCAATAACTTTTAAAAAACCCAAGGTAGATTTATTTGTACTGACATGGAAGATATAGGTAATAGAAAAAATGCAATGTAAGTAGCATGTATCTGATGCTACCATCTCTGTTGAGAAAAAAAAGGAACGTAATGTTGTTATAGATGCTTAGAATCTCTCTGGATGTTTACTCAACAAATTGGTAATGGTGGCTGCTTTTAGAGGAAAGTCCCAGAGAATGAGAGTGGGAAAGAGACTTACTTTTTACTCTAAACCAGTGATTCTCAACAGGGAGCAATACTCCCCCTTCCTGGCAATAACTGGAGACATTTTGATTACCACACCTGGCAGTTAGTGGGTAGAGGCTAGGGATGCTGCTCAATTTCCTATAAGGTGCAGGACTCCCCCACAAAGAATTATCTGGCCTCAGATGTCAACAGTGCCAACACTAAGAAACCCTGATTTTACCCTTTTTGATTGCTTGAAATTTTTACTATGTTTAAATTTTTTAAAAAGCCTACTCCCATAGTCCAATGGTAATAAGAGCCTGAACTAAAAAATTAAAGTGACATGAATCACTCACCAAGCATCTCCATGCCCCATGAGGTGAGTCAAAGGACCCACAATATACATGAAGGTTCTCACCATCTCGAAGAGTACTGCTGCGGTCACTGCCATCCAGTGAAGCTTGATCTCAAAGGCTGCGTTCAGAGAAAAGTTGCCATGGTAGTAACAGCTGCACCACTCCAGCCGGTCTGTGCGGTTGTTCACGTCAACATCCAGGGTCACAGTCCTCTGCTCTGGGACAGTGGCAGCTATGTCAGCACACAAAAGGGACCCCAAGAGAATGAGAAAAGGAGTGGGATGAAGAAGAACAAACAACTAAGTATCCAGACATGAAACTATATACAAGTGTCTAAAAGAAAACTGCAGATTCTAGAAGTTTGCTGGAAATCATCTAGACTAGAGATCGGGAAACTTCTGTAAAAGGCCCCCTAATAAATATTTTACATTTTGTGGGACATATGGTTTCTGTCGCAACTACTCAACTCTGCTATTATAGTGCAAAAGCAACCATGTATGATACATAAATGAATGTGCTTGGCTGTATTCCAATAAAACGTTATAAAAGCAGACTGAATTTTAGGGCAGTGAAACTATTCTGTATGACATTATAATGTTAGATATGTGTCACTGTACATGTGTCCAAACCTATAGAAGATATAACACTAAGAATGAACCCTAAAATGTAAATCATGGATTTTGGATTATAATGATGTGTCAATGTAGGCTTATGGATTATACCTTATAAAAAATGGACGATTCTGTCTGGGGATGCTGATAGTGGGGGCAGCAGGTTGTGGGGGTGGAGGTCAAGGAACGTACAGGAACTGTCTTTCTTTTTTTGAGATGGAGTATTGCTCTGTCACCCAGGCTGGAGTGCAGTGGTGTGATCTTGACTCACTGCAACCTCTGCCTCCCAGGCTCAAGTGATTCTCCTGCCTCAGCCTCCCAAGTAGCTGGGATTCTAGGTGTGCACCACCACATTCACCTAATTTTTCTTTTTTTTTTTTTTTTTAATTTTTCTATTTATAGTAGAGACAGCGTTTTTGTTGGCCAGGCTGGTCTCAAATTCCTGACCTCAGGTGATTCACCTGCCTCAGACTCCCAAAGTGCTGGGATTAGAGGGTTGAGCCACCAGGTCCAGGCAGATATATAAGAACTTTCTATTAAATTCTGCTATGAACCGAAATCTGCTCTAAAATAAATAAAGTCAATTGTAAACAAACAAATGGTGAGCAAGATCTGGCTGCTTAAGCCGTAGTTTACCTCTCTCTAACTAATCCAACCCCTTCATTTACAGATGAGGAAATGGCAGCTGTGGGAAGGAAGATGCCTTGGCCAAGATCATGGAATCAGAACCTCAGCCAAGCTAAACCCCAGATCTTTTTATTTTAGTGACCTATGAAGAAACACAGTAAGCAAACAGCACAGACCACCAGTGAGAAGTCTTGCTTTTCAGGTTTCAACCCAGGAAGACAGTCGTTTTACAATCTTTTCTCAAGAAATGAAACCTTATAATGAAGTTTAACAGCCTGTTCCATCACTGACATGTTGTTCAAGGATGCTGGGTCAGTACCAAACTTACTCATCCTATCTAGGACTTCTGCTCAGAAATCCTACTCAACTCAAGACATGATGTTTTAGAGATGTGTCAGACAATCAAGTTCCTGACCATACAAAAGCCCTAAAATAGGCTCAGAAGCAAAGAAAAGGTTAGACCTCTGTGCAGCTTGGTGGGCACTGCTAGACCTAGGGCTTTTTTTTTTTTTTCTTCTTTCCCTCAAGCACAGTCTCAAGAGATCCTGCGAACACATGCCACCAGACCTAGTGTTTCTGTAAACTATAATCTACCTCCTCTTCCTTACCCCCATGAATTCAATGGTTTTTCTTTTCCTTTTTTTTTTTTTTTAGATGGAATCTCGCTCTGTCGCTAGCTGGAGTGCAGTGGTGCGATCTCGGCTCACTGCAACCTCCGCCTCTTGGGTTCAGGCGATTTTTCTGCCTCCCTCCTGAGTAGCTGGGACTATAGGTACATGCCACCACGCCCAGCTAATTTTTGTATTTTTAGTAGAGATGGGATTTCACTGTGTTGGCCAGGATGATTTCAATCTCGACCTCATGATCTGCCTGTCTTGGCCTCCCAAGGTGCTGGGATTACAGGTGTGAGCTATTGTGCCCGGCCCCAGTGGTTTTTCTTTGGCTGAAGCAGTCAGTTTAGCTCAGGGTTCTGCAGACAGAACCCCTGAGTGGGTTTTTCCTCACTGACTGTGATAAATTGCTCTTGAGTCAGCAATTTTAATGAGCTTCTGTTGTAAGGCAGGAGAGGTCCAGCTAGGTCACTAATGGCATTCGGGTGAACTGGTATTTGGCTAGCAGATGTACCACTTACCATTCTCTCAAAACCAGACTAATTCCAGGCAGTGTGGTTAGCAAGATGAACATGAGAGCAGGGATTAACCAAAAGTTGACAGAAACTGGAGAAAGAAAATGCCTGAAAGAGCAGCTGAGAGCTAAATTAATTGAATGTGGCTGAAAGGATGAGCTGATAATGTAAAGATAATGATTTTAAGTGATATGATTTGCTTTTTGCTTTTGCATTAAGAGGTAATTAAAGAAAAAGGACTAGACCACATTACTGTTGATACCACATTACTATCTGGTAGCTGAAATCACTCCAAAAGGCAGAGCCCTAGTACCTGACAGTCTAAAGAAGGAGCTTCTACAAAAAATAAAAGCATTCCTGGCCAAGCACAATGGTTCACGCCTGTAATCCCAGCACATTGGGAGGCTGAGGTGGGCGAATCACGTGAGGTTGGGGGTTCGAGACCAGCCTGACCAACATGGAGAAACCTCGTCTCTTAAAAAAAATTTCAGGCCAATATCCATGATGAACATAGATGCAAAAATCTTCAATAAAATACTGGCAAACCGATTGCAACAGCATATCAAAAAGCTCATCCACCATGATCAAGTAGGATTCATCCCGGGGATGCAAGGCTGGTTCAACATACGCAAGTCCATAAACGTAATTCACCACATAAACAGAACCAAAGACAAAAACCACATGATTATCTCGATTGATGCAGAGAAGGCTTTTGACAAAATTCAACAACCCTTTATGCTAAAAACCCTCAATAAACTAGGTATTGACGGAACGTATCTCAAAACAATAAAAGCTATTTACGACAAACCAACAGCCAATATCATACTGAATGGGCAAAAACTGGAAGCATTCCCTTTGAAATCTGGCACTAGACAAGGATGCCCTCTCTCACCACTCCTATTCAATATAGTACTGGAAGTTCTAGCCAGAGCAATCAGGCAAGAAAAAGAAATAAAGGGTATCCAAATTGGAAAGGAGGAAATCAAATTGTCTCTATTTGCAGATGACATGATTGTATATCTGGAAGACCCCATCATCTCAGCCCAAAATCTCCTGAAACTGATCAACAACTTCAGCAAAGTCTCAGGATACAAAATCAACGTGCAAAAATCACAAGCATTCCTATACACCAGTAACAGACTTCAAGAGAGCCAAATCAAGAACGAACTGCCATTCACAATTGCTACAAAGAGAATAAAGTACCTAGGAATACAACTAACAAGGAACGTAAAGGACCTCTTCAAGGAGAACTACAAGCCATTGCTCAACGAAATAAGAGAGGATACAAACAGATGGAGAAACATTCCATGTTCATGGTTAGGAAGAATCAACATCGTGAAAATGGCCATACTGCCCAAAGTAATTTACAGATTCAACGCTATTCCCATCAAGATACCAATGACCTTCTTCACAGAACTGGAAAAAAACACCTTAAACTTCATATGGAACCAAAAGAGAGCCCGCATAGCCAAGTCAATTCTAAGCAAAAAGAACAAAGCGGGAGGCATCACACTACCGGACTTCAAACTATACTACAAGGCTACAGTAATCAAAACAGCATGGTACTGGTACCAAAACAGAGATATAGACCAATGGAACAGAACAGAGGCCTCACAGAAAATACAACATACCCACAACCATCTGATCTTCGACAAACCTGACAAAAACAAGCAATGGGGAAAGGACTCCCTGTTTAATAAATGGTGTTGGGAAAACTGGCTAGCCATGTGCAGAAAGCAGAAACAGGACCCCTTCCTGACACCTTACACCAAAATTAACTCCAGATGGATTAAAGACTTAAACATCAGACCTAATACCATAAAAACCTTAGAAGAAAATCTAGGCAAAACCATTCAGGACATAGGTGTAGGCAAGGACTTCATGACCAAAACGCCAAAAGCAATGGCAACAAAAGCCAAAATAGACAAATGGGACCTAATCAAACTCCACAGCTTCTGCACAGCAAAAGAAACAGTCAGTAGAGTGAATCGGCAACCAACAGAATGGGAAAAAATTTTTGCAGTCTACCCATCTGACAAGGGGCTGATATCCAGAATTTACAAAGAACTAAAGCAGATCTACAAGAAAAAAACAAACAAGTCCATCCAAAAATGGGCAAAGGATATGAACAGATACTTTACAAAAGAAGACATACAGGAGGCCAACAAACATATGAAAAAATGCTCATCATCACTGGTCATCAGAGAAATGCAAATCAAAACCACATTGAGATACCATCTCACACCAGTTAGAATGGCGATCATTAAAAAATCGGGAAACAACAGATGCTGGAGAGGATGTGGAGAAATAGGAACACTTTTACACTGTTGGTGGGAATGTAAATTAATTCAACCATTGTGGAAGACAGTGTGGCGATTCCTCAAGGACCTAAAAATAGAAATCCCATTTGACCCAGCAATCCCATTACTGGGTATATATCCAAAGGATTATAAATCATTCTACTACAAGGACACGTGCACACGAATGTTCATTGCAGCACTGTTTACAATAGCAAAGACCTGGAACCAACCCAAATGCCCAACGATGATAGACTGGATAGGGAAAATGTGGTACATATACACCATGGAATATTATGCAGCCATCAAAAACGATGAGTTCACGTCCTTTATAGGGACATGGATGAACCTGGAAACCATCATTCTCAGCAAACTGACACAAGAGCAGAAAATCAAACACCGTATATTCTCGCTCATAGGCGGGTGTTGAACAATGAGAACACATGGACACAGGGAGGGGAGCACTACACACTGGGGTCTGTTGGGGGGAAATGGGGGAGGGGCGGGGGTGGGGAGGTGGGAAGAGATAGCATGGGGAGAAATGACAGATACAGGTGAGGGGACGGAAGGCAGCAAAGCACACTGCCATGTGTGTACCTATGCAACAATCTTGCATGTTCATCACATGTACCCCAAAACCTAAAATGCAATAAAAAAAAAAAAATACAAAAAAAAAAAAAAAAAAAAAAAAAAAAAAGCATTCCTTGCTCAGCACGTCAGTCTTTAAGACTGAACTAGATTGTGTTGTTCTGTGGTTTTATTTTTGAAAGTAATACTTGCCATAAAATAAAAAACAATTTCCAAAATAAAATTCTTTTTTGAGACAGACCCTCACCTTGTTGCCCAGGCTAGAGTGCAGTGGCATAATCTCGGCTCACTGCAACCTCACCTCCTGGGTTCAGGCAATTCTTATGTCTCAGCCTCCTAAGTAGCTGGGCCTAGAGATGCATGTCAGCACGCCCAGCTAATTTTTGCATTTTTAGCACAGATGGGGTTTCCCCATGTTGGCCAGGCTTGTCTCAAACTCCTGGCCTTAAGTGATCTGCCCACCTTAGCCTCTGAAACTGCTAGTATTATAGGCATGAGCCACATACCTGGCCAAAATCCCTTTTTGTATGATGGTAGATGGTTTTCAGTAGTGATGTCTACATTGTATTGATTTTTCCCTGTAAATGTATTATTATAACAAATATCTCATGAATTGAATTAAAAAAAAAAAACAACTTTTTTCAGAGTTGGAAGATCTAAGCTCTGCCATTTAGTAACCACACATCTCAGAGAACACCGCTTCACTTCTCCTGGTTTAGCTCCTTGACTATAAACTGAGATGTGCCAGCCCAGCTGTTTCACAGAGAAGGGATAAGGATCAAGTGAAGCATGGATGAGAAAGGAGTGTGGACTTCCTCTTTTGCCTTTTCCAGCTACCTCACTTGTAACTTTCCTCCTTTTCTTCTGTTCCTGCTAGTCTTTTCTCCCAATTTAGGCCATGACTTCACCAACTCTCAATGAGAGGCCTATCTGTGCCTCCCATGGACACTGCTTGGCTGTCTGTGACATTTAAGGCTAAAGAACCTGGTCATTCCAATGCTAAAAGGCTCATCAAAACTAGATTCTGTCTCTGTGTTCTGGATTCCTGATACTGCCAGAATAAACCTTTACTTAGCCAAAATCAAAAGAAGTTTTGCCCTCTGGTCTCGGAAACTGTTTCTTCCCAAATGAAAAGCCTATGTCACAAAGACAAGGATACTCAATAAATACCAGCACTGGCCTCACGCATCTCAGCAGAGGAGAAAAATGCAACCCCAATGCAATGTAACAATCAGAGGTGCCTAGGTAAGGAACAAGCAGTCTTGGGAGTAAGTGCCATGTTGAGGGGTGTTTTCCAAGAGAAGCTGGTTCCCCACTTATCAGGAGTACTGCAGAAAACATTCAAGTGTTAGGGTTTGGACAGAGGTGCTCTAAATTCCCTTGTGACCCCAAAATCCAGTGGGCTTTCAAGGAAAGGCTGGGCCAGGTGCAGTAGCTCACATCTGTAATCTTAACACTTTGGGAGGCTGAGGTGGAGGGATTGCTTGAGTCCAGAAGTTCAAGACTAGCCTGGGCAACAAAGGCCCTGTCTCCACAAAATATCAAAAAATTAACCAGGCATGCTGACACATGTCTGTGTTCCCAGCTACTTGGGAGGCTGAGGCAGGAGGGTCACTTGAATTCAGGAGGTTGAGGCTGCAATGAGCTAGGATTCTGCCACTGCACTCCAGCCTGGGCAACAGGGAAAAAGACACTGTCTCAAAAACACAAACAAGGAGCTGGGCATAGTGGCTCATGCCTATAATTTCAGCACTTTGGGAGGCCAAGGTGGGTGGATCACCTAAGGTCATGAGTTTGAGACCAGCCTGATCAACATGGTGAAACCGTGTCTCTACTAAAAATGCAAAAAAATTAGCCAGACATAGTAGTGCACGCCTATAATCCCAGCTACTTGGGAGGCTGAGGTAGGAGACTTGCTTGAACCCAGGAGGTGGAGGCTGTGGCAAGCTGAGATGACGCCACCACACTCCAGCCTGGGTGACAGAGAAAGACTCTGTTTCCAAAAAACAAACAAACAAAACCAACCAACCAACTAAAAAAAAAAAAACCCAGCAACACAAACAAAACAAGGCTGAGAAGGTGAAGGTGTGTGAATGGGCTTAAGGGCTACTAGAGTCTCAGATGCTCCTGCTGCTTCCCAGGTTAGCAGCCCAGAGTGACCAGGATAGGGAAGTAGGAGCCACCATGAGCAAAGCCAGACAGGGCCATGCGTCAATGTCAGGCACTTCAAAACAGACATCCAGTGTTAACTTCCAACTGAGTGTCCTAAGTGTTTAAAAAGGAACATGTTGCCCTGGTGCGGTGGCTCACATCTATAATCCCAGCACTTTGGGAGGCTGAGGCAGGGGGATCACGAGGTCGGGAGTTCAAGACCAGACTGGCCAACATGGTGAAATCCCGTCTCTACTAAAAAAAATACGAATATTAGCTGGACATGGTGGCTCGTGCCTGTAATCCCAGCTACTTGGGAGGCTGAGACAGAAGAATTGCTTGAACTGAGACCTGAGAGTTAGAGGCTGCAGTGAGCCAAGATTGCACCATTGCACTCCAGCCTCATGGGGCCCCAAGTGTGCAGTGTGGGGTCGGGGAAGGCCTCACTCACACATGATTTTGGACAAGAGACTTGAAGCAAGTGAGGGGCATCTTGGGGAAACAGTGCACCAGGCAGAAGGAAGGCACTGGAAGCAGAGATGTGTGTGGCATGTTCACAGACACCAGACACAGACGGAAGCCAACATGGTGCAGCGGAATGCACAGGAGGTGGACAGGAGATGAGGCAGAGAATGAGAGGACCACATCCTGGGGGCCTTTCGGGCTGCTGAAGACTCTGGCTTTGGTTTCGAGTGAGCTGGAAACCACAAGAGGATCCTGCCCAGAGGAGGAACATGATCTGACTTCCACTTGAAGGCGTCTCTCTAGCTTCTGTGTACAAAGCAGCTTATAAGGAGCAGGAGCAGAAGCCAGGAGGCCAGTCCAGAGGTGAAGCAGCAATGCAGATAGGAGATGAAGGTGGCTTGAACCAGGATCATAGAGGAGACAGTAAGGAATGGTTAATCCTGAATCAATATTGAAGGTAACTAAAAGGAAAACAGAACTTGCTAATAGGCTGGATGCAGAGCATGAGAAGGCAGCTGAGTTTTCCTACCTAAATGACTAGAATGAGAAGACAAGACTAAGGCACTGCAGGGGAACAGCAGGGTTGGGTCTAAACACTGTACATCCAGTTCTTTAAGTGACCATGCCGAGTAGGTAGCTGGAAGTATGAGTCTAGAATTGGAGATGTGGGCTGAGATGGAGATAGAAATTGGGAGTAACCAGATCTTGGGGTAGTAAAAGTCACCACACTGATGACACCCTTTGGGGCATGGAGATAAGGGTGGGCTGAGGCCTGGATGCTGTAATATTAAAAGATTATGTTGCTGAAGAGAAACCAGCAGAAGAAACTGATTTTAAAACAAAGGAAGAGAGCCAAGGGAGCAGTGCCTCGAGAGTCAAGCAAGGTAAGGGTTTAAAGGAGGAATCAGAGGTCATTTGACAAATGCTGCTGCAGGCAAGGAGGACCAGGACTGAGGACTGGCAGCCAGGCTAAACAACATGGGCTCCCTGCATTGGGAAGGTTGTTCCAGTGGAGGGAATGGACGGAAACCTGATTTGAGTTTTGCTTTTGCCAGCAGAAGAGCATGTGCCTGTCATAGATTGATGGGATGCTTTAGCAGAGAGGGAAAACTCAGGGAGAGGAGATGTTTGCCAAAGTGCTCTACCGAGTACTGCGAAGGCCGGGGTCTTGTGTGCAAGTGAGATGCTGCATCAGGGGAAGGCAGAAGAGTGGAGACAGACACAGCTACTGGGTGAGGGCAGATGGCAGGTGGGAGTTTTCTTCTGACCGTTTCAGTTTTCACAGTGACACAAGATGCTGATGATGAGGGTGGGAAGCAGGGCTCAAAGCTGTGTAATGAGGTTTGGTGGCTCAAAGCTATATAATGAGGGAAGTGAGATGTGAGGTGGGAGAGGGAGAATGACAGCAAGATCAGCTGGTTACAGGTCCTGCTGGAGGTGAAGGCGGGACTGGAGGGAGTGCATTGGGAAGACCAGTGGGGATGGCACAGAGAGGAAGAAAGGGCACACCAAGAAAGCTGTGGTTCTGTAGCAAGGGCCTGGGACCTGAGTGTCCCTCACCACTGAGGCAGGAGTCACTCCTGGAACTAGGCTCCTATACAAATCATCCAAAGTCCTGAGAGGCTTTTGTCTCCTTGGACTGAAATGTAGTATGCTTGGAGCTCAGAATTCAGGGCCAGGCAGTCCTGAGAATAAACTCCAGCTTTAGCACTTAGCAGCTGCAGAGCTTTGGGCAAATTACTTCACCTCTCTTCGCCTCACAGTTTCCTAAACTCTAAAGCATAAATTGTAGTACCCATCAGGAGACTGAAGTAAAGATTAATGAGATGATTTTCTGCTCTGTAGAGGGCCTGACACATACATTTTCTACAAGTCATGGCATTAATGTTGTTATTACCACCACACCACATCAGGCAGGACTGAAGCAACCATCACTGGCACCTCTGAAAGCACAAGAGGAGCCCATGGGCCAGAGCAGAGCGGTGAAGTGTTTCCTTCTAACATCTCAGCTCCAGCTCTGACCAACCAGTCTACCCTAAAGCTCTGAAAGCACGACCTTATCACGCATCAACTTGACATCTGCTTAGGGAAGTTACTGATGGGCTTCAAAGTCTCTCAGGTTTTGCTCTAATCTTTGCTTCTGATTGGAATTCTTCAATTCCCCCTAGGACAGCAGTTCTCATCTGGGTCAATTTTACAAACCTCCAGGGAACATACAGCAATGTTAGGAGAAATTTTATCTTACTGGGTGGGTCTGGGGGTGCTAATGAGTAGAAGCCAGGGATGCTGCTCAATATCCTCCAGTGACTGAACACTTCCCCACAAGAAAGAATGATCTGGCCCAAAACGTCAGTAGTGCCAAAGTTGAGAAACCCTGCTCTAGGGTTTTGTATGATCTACTGGAGAAGATTCACATTTGAATAATTTCTTTTGTTGAACACTTTCAAATAAAGGAAGAACAAACCAGGCGTGATGGCTCCCACCTGTAATCCTAGTACTTTGGGAGGCTGAGGTGGAATTTGGGAGGCACCCGGGAATTTGAAACCTGCCTGGGCAACACAGGGAGACCTTCTCTCTATTTTTGAAAAGAGGAAGGGAGTGGAGGGGAATGGAGGAGAGGAGAGAAGGAAAAAGAAAAAGAATGAACAGGTCAGGCATGGTGGTTCACACCTGTAGTCCCAGCACTTTGGGAGGCTGAGGCAGGTGGATCACGAAGTCAGGAGTTCAAGACCAGCCTGGTCAAGATGGTGAAACCCATCTCTACTAAAAATACAAAAAAAAAAAAAAAATTAGCCAGGCATGGTGGCAGGCACCTGTAATCCCAGCTACTCCGGAGGCTGAGGCAGAGAACTGCTTGAACCTGGGAGGCAGAGATTGCAGTGAGCCAAGATTGCACCACTGCACTCCAGCATTGGCAACAGAATGAGACTCCATCTCAAAAAAAAAAAAAAAATGAACAAATGACAGTAACTTCCCACCTTAAAAGACCAAAATTTGCCGGGCATGGTGGCTCAAGCCTGTAATCCCAGCACTTTGGGAGGCCGAGGCAGGTGGATCACGAGGTGGAGAGATCGAGACCATCCCGGTCAACATGGCGAAACCCCGTCTCTACTAAAAATACAAAAAATTAGCTGGGCATGGTGGCTCGTGCCTGTAATCCAAGCTACTCAGGAGGCTGAGGCAGGAGAATTGCCTGAACCCAGGAGGCGGAGGTTGCGGTGAGCCGAGATCGCGCCATTGCACTCCAGCCTGGGTAACAAGAGCGAAACTCCGTCTCAAAAAAAAGAAAAAAAACCACCAAAATTTAACAGATTTATTTTGCAAAACATTTTGCTAAAATTTCTTAGTACATTTGCTGCCATTAGCTGCCCCCAATTCTCTGCCTCTAATCTGGGGTGTTAATGAGGGATCTGTAAACACACTTGCAAGAAATCAGTGGAGTAAATACATTCTATGTGCTGGCCCAAGGGCCTCTCACTACGAGGTGTCACTTGGGTTTGTGGCATTTATTTGAAATTTATTTTTTGAAAGGAAGAAATCTTTTTGCTTTCTTCAGCTCTCAAATAAATTATTGCCATGCATGATCCAATATTTGCTTAATGTAATGCACTGTGTCTTTTTCTCAGAAAGTAACCTCGAAGGGAGTGGAAAGTTGACTTTTCAACTCTCTTTTTGGTAAGTTCAGGCTTAGTTCCTTGTTCTGCAGAGATGAAAATTCTTAAGTTTTATCTATGAGGAAAAAGTAGACTTTAAAACTTCGCTACTAAAAATAAACTTGATTTTGTGAGAAAAATGGTGTTAAGCTGTTTCTTGAGAAGTTTCTCATATGCAATCTAGTGCTGTAAGTGAATGACTAACACTGTACTTATCAAGTTCTTGTGTTTGTTATATTTGTAACAGGTTTTCCCCACTCCACCTTTGTTGCTGGACTATTGGCTTCTGCTTTCCACTGACGTCAGAGTAGTTACCTGTCCTTTTATTTGCTATTTCTTCTTCTTCTTCTTTTTTTTTTTTTTTGAGACAAGACAGAGTTTCACTCTTGTTGCCCAGGCTGGAGTGCAATGGTGTGATCTGGGCTCACCACAACCTCCACCTCCCGGGTTCAAGTGATTCTCCTGCCTCAGCCTCCCAAGTAGCTGGGATTATAGGCATGTACCACCACGGTGGGCTAATTTTTTAACAAGGTTTTTTTTTTTTTTTTTTTTTTGAGACGGAGTTTCGCCCTTGTTACCCAGGCTGGAGTGCAATGGCGGGATCTCGGCTCACCGCAACCTCCGCCTCCTGGGTTCAGGCAATTCTCCTGCCTCAGCCTCCTGAGTAGCTGGGATTATAGGCACGCACCACCATGCCCAGCTAATTTTTTTTGTATTTTTAGTAGAGACGGGGTTTCACCATGTTGACCAGGTTGGTCTCGATCTCTCGACCTTGTGATCCACCCGCCTCGGCCTCCCAAAGTGCTGGGATTACAGGCTTGAGCCACCGCGCCCGGCAAGGTTTTTTTTTTTTTTAAATTCAATAGGCAAAACAGAATGGCCCAGCTAATTTTTTACATTTTTTTGTTTTTAGTAGAGATGGAGTTTCTCCATGTTGGTCACGCTGGTCTCGGACTCCTGAATTCAGATGATCTGCCTCAGCCTCCCAAAGTGCTGGGATTATAGGCGTGAGCTACCACGCCTGGCCTATTTCTTTTTTTTTTTTTTTTTTTTTTTTTGAGATGGAGTCTCACTCTGTCTCCCAGGCTGGAGCTCAGTGGCACCATCTCAGCTCACTACAACCTGTGCCTCTTGGATTCAAGTGATTCTCCTGCCTCAGCCTCCTGAGTAGCTGGGATTGCAGGCACCCGCCATCATACCAGCTAATTTTTATATTTTTAGTAGAGATGAGGTTTCATCATGTTGGCCAGGCTGGTCTTGAACTCCTGACCTCAAGTGATCCTCCTACCTCAGCCTCCCAAAGTGCTGGGATTATAGGCAAGAGCCATCACACCTGGCCTTATCTGCTATTTCTAATAGGCCCTTCCAGGACATAAAATCATAAGGTTGCTGCTTGCTATTCAAAGGCCTTAGGTCTCAAGCCCTGGTATTGCTCTAGGTAGTTAGGTTGCTGGAGGTGAGCACCCCAGGATAAGAAGGAGGATATGGCTTCTTTAACCCCAAAAAACATCAAGGAGGTAGACAGTTAGAAATGCACGGAAGGGAGAAGGGCAAGTCATGACTGCCTGACGGAGAGGAGGAGGAGCTGTTCTTTTCAAGGTTCTGCCCTATCCTCCCCACCCCACTGGTCTCGGACTCCCGAATTCAGGTGATCACTTCTCACATACAGCACTGGGCATTGCTGGAGTGAGCCACACCCAGATCCAAACAAATCTCAGGATCTGGAAACTTTTTTTTTTGAGACAGAGTCTTGCTTTGTCCCCTAGGCTGAACTGCAATGGTGCAATTTCAGCTCATGGCAACCTCCACCCCCTGGGTTCAAGTGATTTTCCTGCTACAGCCTCCCAAGTAGCTAGGATTATAGGCGTGCGCCACCATTCCCGGCTAACTTTGTATTTTTAGTAGAGACGGAGTTTCTCCATGTTGGTCAGGCTGGTCTCAAACTCCTGACCTCAAGTGATCTACCCACCTCGGCCTCCCAAAGTGCTGGGATTACAGGCATGTGCCACCTATGCCTGGCTAATTTTGTATTTGTATTAATTAATTAATTATTTTTGAGATGGAGTTTCACTCTTGTTGCCCAAGCTGGAGTGCAATGGCATGATCTCAGCTCACTGCAACCTCTGCCTCCCAGGTTCAAGCAATTCTCCTGCCTCAGCCTCCTGAGTAGCTGGGATTATAGGCATCCACCACCACACCCAGCCAATTTTTTGTAGTTTTAGTAGAGATAGGTTTTCATCATGTTGGCCAGGTTGGTACTGAACTTCTAATCTCCGGTGATCGACCTGCCTTGGCCTCCCAAAGTGCTGGGATTATAGGCATAAGCCACCGCGCCCAACCTAGTTTCGTATTTTTTTTTGAGACGGAGTTTCACTCTTGTTACCCAGGCTGGAGTGCAATGGCGCGATCTCGGCTCACCACAACCTCTGCCTCCTGGGTTCAAGCAATTCTCCTGCCCCAGCCTCCTGAGTAGCTGGGATTACAGGCACACACCACCATGCCCAGCTAATTTTTTGTATTTTTAGTAGAGACAGGGTTTCACCGTGTTGACCAGGATGGTCTCGATCTCTTGACCTTGTGATCCACCCCCCTCGGCCTCCCAAAGTGCTGGGATTACAGGCTTGAGCCACCGCGCCCAGCCTAGTTTTGTATTTTTAATAGACAGGGTTCCACCATGTTGGTCAGGCTGGTCTTTAACTCCTGACCTCAAGTGATCCACCTATCTTGGCCTCCCAAAGTGCTGGGATTACAGGCATGGGCCACTGCACCCAGCGTGGATCTAGAAACTTTGATAACCATTAACATCTCCTTTTACCAGCTAGGAAAAGATTCCAATTAGCTGGGTTTTTACAGGCAAACAAAGCAGAACATGGAATTTCCCTTGAGTTTGGTTTATGTTCTATTTGCTTTCTTCCTTTCAGAGAGTTTCGGGATCCTCCAACTTGCCCGAGATAAATCCCATGGTCCTTGCCCAGAGCAGGTATTTTCTAAAGATGTTCACATTTCTTGGCTCAAGCCTGTAATCCTAGCACTTTGGGAGGCCGAGGTGGGTGGATCACGAGGTCGAGAGATCGAGACCAACCTGGTCAACATGGTGAAACCCCGTCTCTACTAAAAATACAAAAAATTAGCTGGGCATGGTGGCACGTGCCTATAATCCCAGCTACTCAGGAGGCTGAGGCAGGAGAATTGCCTGAACCCAGGAGGCGGAGGTTGCGGTGAGCCGAGATCACGCCATTGCACTCCAGCCTGGGTAACAAGAGCGAAACTCCGTCTCAAAAAAAAAAAAAAAAAAAAAAAAAAAAAAGATGTTCACATTTCAACTCATCAGTCAGGCCCTCTAGGGCAGAGTTCACCATTTCCTATCAGAGGTCATCAACTTTTCAATAAGCAGGTGTTCACCCCATCTTATAGCTACAAGAATGGTGGAAAGGAGGGAAGTATTTCAATTTACATCCTTCAATATGGAAGGACATTTGGAGAGGAAAGGAAGAGGAGAGAGAGACTCTTGCTCTGCATGAGTGTCTGGAATGGATGGCCCTTTAGGTTCCATCCTCTTCTGAGACTGTAGGATGCTATGGTTGTAGGGAAGGCCTCTGGCAGGAACTAGCTGGTGCAGTGAGCACTATCTCTCACTGTCTCACATCTCCTATATCCTATGGAACTCTGGGGAAAATTGGCCACATATTTCTTCTCTCCTCTCCGAGAAGGTCTGGCACTATGTTCTGATTTGAGAGGTGCTAAATACCGTCTGTTGGTTGGGACAATCATAAAGCCACTCAGCCAGTGAAGTCAGCACGGGAGCCAACAGTGCCGATAGACACAGTGGCTAGCGTGACAGCCTCGGCAACTCTAATCCTGGTTCATGTGGCACCATTCCCTTGGCTGGCCACCACCTTCCTGCAGCCACCCACTGGCACACCCCCAGACCTTGTCTGGGTCGAGCATGTACCTAAAAGTGCGGCTGCCTGGCTCCGTCCTCCAAAACTTCGGCTAAAGGAGCTGTGCCTACTTGCATAAGAAGCTGGCCGGCTGGGCAGCCAGGGCAGGAGAAAGGCAGGAATCTCAGAGTGCACGAGCTCTTCTGCCACAAAGGCCACCTCAAACCACTTGCGCTGGAAGCTGGCAAAGTCATCCACTCCTGCTGTGTGCCAGGTGGTGGCCGGCTGCTGCATGGCCACTGGGAAAAGAAGAGGGGAGAGGAGTATTCAACACAAATGCTTATTTTCTTAATCATGCATGCTACGACCTGATAAACCTTAAAAACAGGCTAAGTAAAAGAAGACAGACACAAAAGGACACATGGTGTATGGTTCCATTTATATGAAATGTACCAAATAGGAAAATCTTTGAGACAGAAAGCAGATTAGTGGTTGCTGGGGGTGGGAGGAGGAGTTGAAAGGTGATTGCTAAAGAAGATGGGGTTTCATTTCAGGGTGATGAAAATAGTCAGGAACTAGATGGCTGTGATAGTTGTACAACACTGTGGATGTACTAAATGTCCTCAACTGTTCATTTTTATTATTTTAAATTTATTTATTTTTTCTTCTTGACAGGAGCAGTGGCCAGAAAACTGTTCATTTTTAAATGGTTAATTTTATATCATGTGAACTTCACTTCAATTAAAAAATGCATATATTTGTGTGTGTGTGTGTGTGTGTGTATTTATTTATTTAATTTTATTTTTTGAGATGGAATCTCATTCTGTCACCTAGGCTGGAGTGCAAGGGCATGACCTCGGCTCACTGCAACCTCTGCCTCCTGGGTTCAACCAATTCTGTCTCAGCCTCCCAAGTAGCTGGGATTACAGACATGGGCCACCACATCTGGCTACCTTTTGTATTTTTTTTTTTTTTTTTTTTGAGACGAAGTTTCGCTCTTGTTACCCAGGCTGGAGTGCAATGGCGCAATTTCGGCTCACCGCAACCTCCGCCTCCTGGGTTCAGGCAATTCTCCTGCCTCAGCCTCCTGAGTAGCTGGGATTACAGGCACGCACCACCACGCCCAGCTAGTTTTTTGTATTTTTAGTAGAGACGGGGTTTCACCATGTTGACCAGGATGGTCTTGATCTCTCGACCTCGTGATCCACCCGCCTCGGCCTCCCAAAGTGCTGGGATTACAGGCTTGAGCCACTGCGCCCGGCCTGTATTTTTAGTAGACAGGGTTTCACCATGTTGGCCAGGCTGGTCTTGAACTTTTAACTTCAGGTGATCTACCTGCCTTGGCCTCCCAAAGTGCTGGGATTACAGGTGTGTGTTGCTGTGCCCATCCTTAAAAAATATTTTATACTCAGTTTATTTCTATTTTTCTTTTAGAGACAGGGTCTGCACTGCTTTGCCAAGTCTTCAGTGCAGTGGTGCAATCATGGCTCACTATAACCTCAACGTCCTGAGCTCACGCAATCCTCCCATTTCAGCTTCCTGAGTAGCGGTGATGACAAGTGTGTACACCCACGCCCAGCGAATTTTTTTTTCTGTAGAAATGGGGTTTTGCTATATTGCTTGACCAAGCTGATCTTAAACTCTTGGCCTCAAGAGGTCTTTATATCTCAGGCTTCCAAGGTGATGGGATTATAGGCATCAGCCACTACCACACTTGACCTTATGATCAGTTTCATACCTCAGATTTCAGAATATATAACAGTAACCTGGTATGTTTTCAACTTGCAGGTAAGACAGGTATCTACTGGTCAAATTTAGAATTTAAAGGGATAAGTGTCAATGGATATACTAGTGGCTACAAGGAAAAAAAATCCCACACAGTTTCACTTCTGTTATATTCTTAGACAAGATAGAATGGAGAATGGCACTAGCTGCTTCATCTCATGTATGATTCTTTAAACCCAGAGGCCAAGAAATCATTTTTTCTGCAGGATAGGAGTCACTTCCAGAGGTCTCCTTGTGCTGTATGTGTATTGGAAATGGTTTGCTGTTTTTTTTTTGGTTTTTTTTTTTTGAGATGGAGTCTCACTCTGTCACCCAGGCTGGAGTGCAGTGGCTTAATCTCAGCTCACTGCAACCTCCACCTCCTGGGTTCACACGATTCTCCTGCCTCAGCCTCCCGAGTAGCTGGGATTAAAGGTGCCCACCACCACATCTGGCTAATTTTTTGAAGTTTTAGTAGAGACGGGGTTTCACCATCTTTGCCAGGCTGGTCTTGAACTCCTGACCTCGTAATCCACCTGCCTCAGCCTCCCAAAGGGCTGGGATTATAGGTCTGAGCCACTGCACCCAGCCGGTCTGTTTTGCTGCTGCTGTTGTTTTTGAGATGGATTTCACTCTGTCGCCCAGGCTGCAGTGCAGTGGCACAATCTCGGTTCACTGTAACCTCTGCCTCCTGGTTTCAAGCGATTCTCCTGGCTAAGTCTCCCAGGTAGCTGGGATTACATGCATGCACCACTACGCCCAACTAATTTTGTATTTTTAGTAGAGACAGGGTTTCACAGTGTTGGCCAGGCTGGCCTTGAACTCTTAACCTCAAAGGTGATCTACCTACCTCGGCCTTCCAAAATGCTGGGATTACAGGCGTGAGCCACCATGCCCTACGAGATGCTGATCTGAATCCTAGATGCCTCCAGTTATACAAGCCAGCTCTAATCATGCTAAAAAAAATTTTCCCTTTGGGTAATTACTTTCTCTCATTATTTAAAAAAACAAACAAAAGCAAAAAACCCCACAGATAATTAATACATAACTTGAAAAACTTGCTAGGACTTGATGGTCTTTCTAATGGAATAAATGGAGTCTGGACTAGAGATCCAGCAAGTAAAAAGTGCTATAAATCAGAGTGGAGCCCATGATATTATAATCAGAACCACCTGGGCTGGGTGGGAAAGGGGGTGGGGTCTCTAATTAAAAATAGCTACCAAAAGATGATGTGTGGGAATTTCCTCACACCATGTCCCTTGGCCTCTTCTAGCTTTATCTTTCACCCACACTGTTCTCACCAAGAACACACTGTAACTTAAGAAACCCTTGTCACTCTGGCTATGCTTAAATTAAGTACAAAGGCTCAAGGAAATTGACAGATCTGTCAACTTAGAATACAAAGTCACACATGCAGCTCAGGAAGCACCATCATGTGAAAGAGCAAGTCACCAGGAAAAACACTGGGCCCTGTGGGCAACCGCATTCGCCTTGGCTCTGACCTCGGTCGGGCTCTTTGTCCGTTACTATCTTGTAGAAATAGAAGCCGTAGATGAAGGTCCGCCAGGCTTCGCCAGATGCGTGTGTGATGAGCTGCTCTTCCAGCATTTTCTAGGAGAGACATTGAAACTCTGAAATTCCTGCAGAGGGACATCTTGAAGGGGCAGCCCTCAGTCATGCTCTGGAGACAAGGGAGTGACAGGAGCACTGAGGAGACCCTACCTCCACCCCCATATTAGACATGTTGTACTTGATATAAATTATATATATATATATATATATATTTTTTTTTTTTTGAGACGGAGTTTCGCTCGTTACCCAGGCTGGAGTGCAATGGCACGATCTCGGCTCACCGCAACCTCCGCCTCCTGGGTTCAAGCAATTCTCCTGCCTCAGCCTCCTGAGTAGCTAGGATTACAGGCATGCACCATGCCCAGCTAATGTTTTGTATTTTTAGTAGAGACGGGGTTTCACCTTGTTGACCACGACGGTCTCGATCTCTTGACCTCGTGATCCACCCGCCTCGGCCTCCCAAAGTGCTGGGATTACAGGCTTGAGCCACCGCGCCCGGCATAAATTATATTTTTAAAATGTAAACTCGTATCATCATCAAATATTTCAAACATGTAGAAAGGCATAAAGAAATTCAAATGGCTAGCAGCAGTGGCTCAAGGCTGTAACCCCAGCACTTTGGGAGGCTGAGCGGGGTGGATCACTTGAGGCCAGGAGTTTGAGACCAGCCTGGCAAACATGGTGAAATCCCATCTCTACCAAAAATACACACATTAGCCGGCATGGTGGTACTCATCTGTAATTCCAGCTACCTGGGAGACTGAGGCAGGAGTATCACTTGAACCTAGGAGGTGGAGGTTGTAATGAGCTGAGATTAGCACCACTGCACTCCAGCCTGGTTGACAAAGCTCAAAAAAAAAAAAGAAACCCATATATATCGCTATTCTGCTTTCACAAATTTGACATTTCTCTGTACTGATTTCAGATATTTTTATTTTAAAAATTCTCCATAGACTCTCCCACTCCCATTACTCTTCCTCTCTCCCCATAAATAAATGGTTAATGTTAATATTGTTATTTTTTTGAGATGGAGTCTCGCTCTATCACCAGGCTGGAGTGCAATGGCACGATCCCGGCTCACTGCAACTTCCGTTTTCTGGTTTCAAGCAATTCTCTTACGTCAGCCTCCTGAGTAGCTGGGACTACAGGCACGCACCACCATGCCCGGCTAATTTATATATATATATATATATATTTTTTTTTTTTAGTAGAGATGGGATTTCACCATGTTGGCCAGGATGGTCTCGATCTCTTGACCTTGTGATCTGCCCGCCTCAGCTTCCCAAAGTGCTGGGATTACAGGCGTGAGCCACTGTGCCCGGCCCCTAGTGTAATATTAATCTTAAATAATTTTATTATGTAAACATGTATAATGGAGAATATAAGGTATTCTTGAGGGATTTTGAATTTCCAAATAAAGGGCATAATATTATATCATTTTGTAAGTTGGTTTTCCAGTTCACATCATGTTTCTGACATTTATCCATGTTAATACATGCACCTTCAGCTCATTCATTTTAACTGCTGTAGTAGCATTTCATTATCTGAACAAGGAAATCGAATTCTCAGGGAGATAAGAGTGTATAAGGAAAAGGCTATGCAAAATAGCACATCAAGACCCTCAAAGAGAGAACTGAGAATCACATGCTTATTCAAATCAGTTATTGACTTTAACATTTTCATGACGATAACTCAGCTGGTGAGGAAACAGTACTGACTTTCAGTGGGGGCCTCCGTATAGACAGGATGGCATGAATTGGCTCAGTCAACTGGTCTTTTCCATTTCCTTGTTGTTCCAGTTCTGTCATATTCCCATATTTCAGAGTTCCAATTCTGAGCAGTATAATTAAACCCAGCAAGCTTGGTTCTAAGTGCCTACCAGGTGCCAAGCAACATGCCTAGCACTGGTGATACAGAAATGGAAAATAAGAGGTGATCCTGCCCTCGAGGAGTTGGTTGAGGCAGGAGACAAATGAGAGACAGAAAGATCTTCATCATGTTGTACTAAGAGTGCTGGCAGAGCAAGTACAGGTGACAAAAGGCCCCCGGGGCATAGCCTTGAATCCAGCATTGAGTTTTAAATAAGCATGCATTGACCAGGGAAAACGGGGGTGGGGGAGCTTGAGGTCTGAGGGAGGGCATTCCCCCAAAATTCACGGAGAATTTTCCATGGCTTACAAGTGCACAAATTCTGTCCAGAACATTTCAGTTCAGACAATAAATTCTGCCCAGTTTTTAAGTCAAGATACAGTGTATTTCAAAGCAGCACTCGTTCTTTCATCAATTCCAGACAGGCCTCACGCTTATTAAAACAGACCCTAAACCCAACCTGAAGATCTCATTACTGGAAAGGGTGATAGCGTCTAAGGCCCTGGTTTTTCGGGACCTGAGCAGACAGCCCCGTGGGTCCCCCGCGCTGCCTCACCTGCATGATGTCGATGGCCATCGCTTGTGTCTGAGTCCCCTCCACGTGGTTCACCAGCCAGTGCACCACCTCCGCGCTGATGAAGCAGTAAGGCGAGAGGCCCTTCTGTTCCGAGAGCAGCTGGACTCCTGTCCTGGGTTTCAACGCAGTAAGCGGGAGCAGCGGGTATGTGTGTCCCACGGCAACAAGTGGAAGGAAAGATGAAAAAAAAAGGACTTCCACTAGAGCATTTAATACCATAAAGCAATGTCCCTAAGCTATTCCTAGACCCAGATGAATAAATACTCATGAGAGGATGAAAGAAGTTGTTACAGGGGGCAAAAGAGAAGGGGTAGAGGGAAAAGATGGGAACTGACATTCAGAGAATACCTATACTTGTCAGGCATAACACTAGGTACCTCACATAATTATTTCATTTTATCCTTACATCAACCCTGTGGCTTAACTACTTTTTTAAAAAAATCCCATCTTGGCCGGGCACAGTGGCTTCCACCTGTAATCCTAGCACTTTGGGAGCCCAGGTGGGCGGATCATAAGGTCAGGAGTTTGAGACCAGCTTGGCCAATATGGTGAATCCCCATCTCTACTAAAAATATAAAAATTAGCCAGGTGTGGTAGTGCACACTTGTAATCCCAGCTACTCAGGAGGCTGAGACAGGAGAATCGCTTGTACCTGGGAGGCGGAAGCTGCAGTGAGCCAAGATCACACCACTGCACCCTAGCCTGGACAACAGAGTAAGACTCTGTCTCAGAAAAAAAAAAAAAAATCTCAAATTACAAACAAGGAAACAGAAGCACAGGGAGGTCAAGTAACTTGCCCAAGGTCTCAAAACTGGTGAGAAGTAGAGTCATGAATGAATCCACCAAACCACACTGCCTAAGTATTGCTGTGGCACAGGCTTTTGGGAGCCTTCTAACCCTACTCTCGTATCTGTGATGAGCCACTTACGAGGGGTGCTTCATGGCTTCCAGGATCTCTGTCAGAGTGGAGGATGAGGTCAAGGAGCTTGCCACCAGCTGCTGAGAGCTGCAACACAAGGTGTCAGGTCAGCAAAGCAAGAGGGCACATATACAGTCAAGAGAATGAATATTAGAAACATTCTCTACTTCTTATGCAGCCAGAAACCAGGACAATGTTGACACTAAAGGTATTTCAGTACATTAGGGATGGCTATATCAGAAGGATATCTCATAGCGGGGGTTCCTATTTTAAAATATACACATTTAGGTCCAGGTGTGGTGGCTCATGCCTGTAATCCCAGCACTTTGGGAAGCTGAGGCAGGTGGATCACTTGAGGTCAGGAGTTCAAGACCAGACTAGCCAACATAGTGAAATCCTGTCTCTACTAAAAATATCAAAATTAGCTAGACATGGTGACGCACGCATGTAGTCCCAGCTACTCAGGAGGCTGAGGCAGAAGAATTGCTTGAAACTGGGAGGTGAAGGTTGCAGTGAGCTGAGATCATGCCATTTACTTCACTCCAGCCTGGGTGACAGAGTGAGACTCTGTCTCAAAAAATAAAATAAAATAAAATAAAATGTACACATTTAGAATTCAAAGTACTTTTGTGTCCAAACTTACCCTTAGTAAGTATTCCTTTTAACAATATTCTTCAGGCCCCCACTTACAAGAAACCCCCGGACTGCTTTGGGTTTACCCCAAGGGCCTTTCACAGGTAGCTTCATTTAATCCTGACCAGAGAGTGCTAGGTAATATGGTAAGAGCACGGGGAACAGAATCTCAGTATCATCACTAACCTGCTATGTAGCTCTTCTTGGCCTCAGTTTCCTCGTGAAAAACGGGGTTAATGCTATTCCTGTCTTTGAGAGCTAATGTGAGGTGAATGTCTATACAATACTGAGCACATGTACAGGACTGACACACATGAAGCCAAAAGTGGTAAACAATACTAAAATAATAATAATTAACACCAACTTTTTGAAACTGACTAAAGGAACTAGTGAAGGTCAAACAGCCAGGAAGTACCAGGATCTGGAATCCAGGTCAGTCTCTCTCAAAAGCCCTTTCCACCACCTGTTGCCCACATTCTTGCTCAAAGGTATGATGGTTCCTTAAAACGTGCTTAATGTAGCTGGGCGCAGTAGCTCAAACCTGTAATCCCAGTATTTTGGGAGGCTAAGGCGGGCAGATCATGAGGTCAGGAGATCGAGATCATCCTGGCCAACATGGTGAAACCCCATCTCTACTAAAATACAAAATAATTAGCTGGGCGTAGTGGTGCACGCCTGTGGTCCCAGCTGCTCGGGAGGCTGAGGCAGGGGAATCACTTGAACCCGGGCGGTGGAGGATGCTGTGAGCTGAGATTGTGCTACTGCACTACAGTGTGGGCAACAGAACAAGACTCTCGTCTCAAAAAAAATTAAAAAGTGCTTAATATTCAGCAGCTGAGTGGCCACCCACCATACCAAACTGGGCCAGTTGTGGGGCTAATCCATAAGCTCCTCAATTTCTTTGAATTTCTCCCTTTCATCAGTCCCAGACTACTCCTCTTCACAACTATTCAGGGGTCCAGAAATCACTGAAGCATTTCAGAATTGCAGGGTTTGAAAAAGCTTTCAAAGATTTTTGAAATGAACTTCCTTCTTTTTTTGTTGAATGGACTTTCACTCTTGTTGCCCATCCATAGAAAAGCTACACAGCTGGAGTGCAATGGCGCAATCTTGGCTCACTGCAACCCTCCACCTCCCGGGTTCAAGTGATTCTCCTGCCTCAGCCTCCCAAATAGCTGGGAATACAGGCAAGCGTCACCATGGCTGGTTAATTTTGTATTTTTAGTAGAGACGGGGTTTCTCCATGTTGGTCAGGCTGGTCTTAAACTCCTGATCTCAGGTGATCCACCCACCTCAGCCTTCCAAAGTGCTGAGATTACAGGCGTGAGCCACAGCACCCGGCCTGAAATGAACTTCCTTCTCATGCTTGGGTCTCTGCTGAGACCATGAGTCTGGGCAAGCGGCTGTTCTATCTATGTTAACATCTTCAATGGCAAAGAACTCGGCCAAACAGCAGACCCATTGCTAGTAAGTTCTTTATCATGAAATAAGATCTGTTCTCTGTATTTTTCAGTCATTGGTCCTGATTCTACCTGCCATGTCATTTTTTGGTCTTTTTCACTTCCAGCCTAAACATCCCTGATCCGTCATTTCTTCTGAAAGCAGAAGAAAACCTACTGTTCTACCCTTGTAAGCAAAGAGGAAGCAGATAAATGGATTCATTTCCTATGCATTGGGCAGCCTCTCCAATTTCCTCCACACCTAAAGCCAAAAAGCCAGGTACGCTTGATGGGGATATGGGCATGAACAAAAGCAGGGAACAGAGAAGTCCAGACCTGTTCCTGCTTCTGAAATGACCATCAACTCTACTGGCCAGAATGAATAGGCTGCAGTGGAGGAGACACAGATTAAACCAGGCCAGAATTTATGACATAAGGGAAACAAAGTGACAGAGGCAGGTGAGCAGCCCCAGAGAACTTCCTGTTCTTAGGGACAGAGATACAAAAGTTAAGTCTCTTAGATCATTTTGCCAAGGACTGCTTAGACAGTACAGTGAGACAATAAGAACAGACTGGGGCATAATTTTCTTCCCAGACGAGTCTTGCTCTGTTGTCCAGGCTGGAGTACAGTGGTATAATCTTGGCTCACTGCAACCTCTGCCTCCTGGGTTCAAGCGATTCTCCTGCCTCAGCCTCCCGAGTAGCTGGGACCACAGGTGCCCAGCACCACACCCAGCTTTTTAAAAATTGTTAGTAGTGATGAGGTTTCCCCATATTGGCCAGGCTGGTCTCGAACTCCTGACCTTGTGATCTGCCTGCCTTGGCCTCTCAAAGTGCTGGGATTACAGGTGTGAGTCACAGTACCCAGCCAGCATAATTATTATAAAGCAAACACATCTGGGAAGAAAGTAAAAAGGTTTCTCAGAACTGACAACAGCATTAAAAGTTGGTGCACTTGCTGGAGCAAACGAAGTACAGGCAACTTCTCTTCCCTCTGGATACTAAGGAATAGAAGAAAAACAGTCATGTTTGGCCACAATTAGTGATTCATCCACTGTTTGTCCTTTTCCTTAGTGACTGCATGCTATGACGTGCAAGGCATTGTGCCACAGGCACCACAGTGAACAAGACAGACTAGGCAGTGGCCCCTTGCAGAAACCCTGTACTCCTGTGTGGTGCTTGACACTTTCCTACGTCTCTGTGGAAGCCTCTTAGCTATCCTGTGAGGATAGCAGGAAACAGATCATTAGTCCCTTCATACAGGTGTGGGTAAGAACTAACTTGCCCAAGGTCCCCTGTGACTTGTGGCAGAGTCAGAACTTGGCCCAGAGCTTTGGATTCCCAGCCTCAGCAGCCTTTGAGGTCAGACTGTCCCCACTCCTAGGAACACGAGTTTGGCCACTCTGAATCTCACCTGCTGTCACTGGAGTTTGTGGAGGAGTAGCCCTGTTCTCCTATGTTCTGGGAGTTTCCAAAGATCTGGCTGTTGCCTCTGTCCACAGATTGGCCTGTGCTTATGCCCAAACTGGTGCTGTCCAACACAGGAGTGACTGTTTGGTCCACAGATACCTGCAGGAGATTTAAAAATGGATACTTGAATCCAACAATAACAGACAGGAAAAAAAGGTAAATAAGCTGTACTGGCTTATTCACTCAATAAGCCTTCACAAAAAATAAATAAGCAAAAATTAATGCAATCCTTTTCATTCCTCTCATTCCCATTTCCTCTTGGTCCCTGGTGGCAGAGCTAAAAGGAGTCCAGAGACTCTAACCAGTCTTGTGTGCACTGCCTTCTGTCAGAGCAGCTGGGAACTCCCACCCTCCAAACCACAGCAGATAAGAGGTCACTCTTCACAGTAAATCCCCAGGACCAAAGAAATCGCGTCAGCACCTGCCTCAAACCACATGATTTACACTAAAGAAAAATCTCCATAGGAAAGGTAGAGATGTCAGAATCACTCCTTATGAGGACAGCAGGACTGAGAGACCACACTTAGATACAAACAGGTGAATACCACAATGCACATCCTCTGTCCACCATGGCTCACTCTTTCCCACTGCAAATCTCCTTTCCTTTACCTTTCAATTGCTCAGGTTCAACTTTCAGAGCCATCTGCTAGCTCTCTTCTGCTTTGCATCTAAAGACAGGCCTAGTCCTGTGGCCTGCCTCTGCAGATTCACATGCATCTCTAAATCATGCCTGTACTTCCTCTGGCCAAGGAGGGCTATAAACACTCCTCTAACTGGCCCCCGACTGCAGCCTCTATGTCAAAAATGCTACCTGTGAGCCAGCTCCATTTGCATCTTCTGTCAAGAACAGTTCCAATCCCATCATTCTGTTACTCTGAAAACTTTCAAGTCTCCCCATGAACCACCACACTGAAAACTAAATCACAGGGAATCAAGGGTCCTACATAACATTGGCATGACCTGAGATCTCACCACACTGCCTACCATTCACCCACGTGTACCTTTCTAGTCAAATGAAACCCTGTATATATAAATCCTGTCTATGTGCTCCATATCATCCTGGGGTGCTCTTCTCCACAACTAGTAACTAAAAGCCCATGAGTTTTTTTTTTGTTTTTTTTTTTTTTTTGAGACGGAGTTTCGCTCTTCTTACCCAGGCTGGAGTGCAATGGCACAATCTCGGCTTACCGTAACCTCCGCCTCCTGGGTTCAGGCAATTCTCCTGCCTCAGCCTCCTGAGTAGCTGGGATTATAGGAACGCACCACCATGCCCAGCTAATTTTTTCTGTATTTTTAGTAGAGACGGGGTTTCACCATGTTGACCAGGATGGTCTCCATCTCTTGACCTCGTGATCCACCCGCCCCAGCCTCCCAAAGTGCTGGGATTACAGGTTTGAGCCACCGCGCCTGGCCCGGTTGTTTTTTTTTTTTTAAGTCAGAATCTTGCTCTGCTACCCAGGCTGGAGTGCAGTGGTATGATCTCACTGCCACCTCTGCCTCCTGAGTTTAAGCGATTCTCCTGCCTCAGCCTCCTGAGTAGCTGAGATTACAGGCAGGAGCCACCACACCCAGCTAATCCCATTAGTGTTTAAGGACCATTTTAAGCCCTGATGCCTTAGCAAACTGCTTTCTGATTCACTCTGCTCCAGGCCCCAAGCAGATACATCTTCTTCTCTAGTCTGGACCTCTATGAGCTTCTCCTGGTAGCTGACAAGTTGTGCCTCATGTAATGGTGCTGTATTCATTTTTTTTCCCCCAGAGACAGGGTTGCCCCCTGCCTCAGGCTGGAGTGCAATGGTGCCATCACATCTCACTGCAAACTCAAACTCTTGGGCTCAAGAAATCTTCCTGCCTCAGCCTTCCAAGTAACTGGGATGCACCACTACGCTTGGCTATTTTTTAGTGAAAAGATGGACCCTGTCTGAGAAACATAAAATAAAATAAAATAAGAAAACAAGGCTTCTCAGCACTATTGCCCTCTGGGATCAGATAAGTGTTTGCTGTGGGGGGCTGATCTTTGCATTGTTGGATGTAGAGAAGCATCCCTGGCTTGTACCCACTTGATGCCAGTAACATGTCACCTATCATCCCCAACCCCCAAATATGACAAATAAAAATGTTGCCAATGTCGCCAGATATTACCAAATGTCCCTTAGGTGGTACAGTCGCTCCTGGTTCTGACAGAACCATTTTGCTGTTCTACAGCCAGCCCAATGATTTGGGGGGGGGGGGGGAAAGGCTGGGTACGGTGGTTCACACCTGTAATCCCAGCACTTTGGGAAGCCAAGGTGGGCGGATCATGAGGTCAGGAGTTCGAGACCATCCTGGCTAACACGGTGAAATCCCCGTCTCTACTAAAAATATAAAAATTAGCCAGGTGTGGTGGCACGTGCCTATAGTCCCAGCTACTCAGGAGGCTGAGGCAAGAGAATTGTTTGAACCTGGGAGGCAGAAGTTGCAATGAGCCAAGACTGCACCATTGCACTCCAGCCTTGGGGACAGAGCAAGACTCCATCTCAGAAAAAAAAAAAAAAAAGGACCACACAGGTTTTGCTGGCACCATAACCACACAGAGATATGCAGCAAGAGGCAGCTTGCAATTACCAATTACCACCTGCCTCTAACCAGTAAGGTTTAGGAACAGGTACCATGCCATAAATTTAAACGAGAATAAGCTAACTAAAGGGGACAAGACCCTGCTCTTATGCTTATAAGAGTGGCTCTTAGGCCCTGCCTTCTGGGCCCCTGTAGTGGGGTTTTCTCATGTACTATACCCAGAGAATTGCTCTACTGGCCTAACCTGAAGGACATTACCAAAAATGCACATTAGTCCTACAGTCCTAGTTTGGTGGGAGCAGGGGTGGGGGTGGCTAAGGAGTTCTGCTCTAGATATGGAATTAGAAAACATTTTTTGTAAGAGATCAAATAGTAAATATTTCAGGCTTTGTGGGCCATATGGTCTCTGTCACAACTACTCAACTTTGCATAAGAAAGTGAGAAAGCAGCCATAGGCAATATGTAAATGAAAGGGCATGCTCTATTCCAATAAAACTTTATTTACAAAGGCAGATGGTGGACCAGATATACCCCATAGTTTCCTGACCTCTGCTCTATGTATCACACAATGTCTGTCTTTTCAGAGGCTGCACAGAAAGGCATTTTGCTTAGATCTTAATACCAGGAAAAGGTATACTTCTCCCAAGTAATCAATTTGTCTTTATTTTATAACCACCATGAGTTTTGGAACAGACGTTTACCACTTTTCTTTGGCTACCAGGAGGTTTAGAGCTGAATTCAGCATAAAATTCCATCTACTATACAAGGCCTCATATTCCGTCCTGTCTAATTTTTTTTTCTTTACCTGAATTCCTCCCATCTAGTCATGTTTTTATTTTAGGATTGCACGTACTTCCATGATCCCCATGAGTAACTTTTTGAAATAAGATCAGTGGTAAGCAAAGATAAATGGCAGGTGGGATGGACAGAATGGCAGATGTCTCATGTAGACGCCTGGTGAAGAGCCAAGCAGAGGGAAATGCCTTTCATCTTAAGAATCTTAAGAACCTTCTCCAAAAAAGGACTCCATTTAACATATGTAGATACCCCTCCTCCTCCGCTTTAGAGTGGGCTAGCCTTAGTGACTTGCCTCCAAAAATGGAGTATAAAAAGGGAAAAAATAGTAACTTCATTGTGGAGAATGCTAACAAATATGACATTAACTAAGTGATGAAGGTTATCGTCACTAGTGATGTTGTGTGGATCTCAGGTACCTCCTGATATGATGTGATGAGAAGAGCACTTCCCCTCTGGGGTATTCTTTTATTTTTTTAAAAGATGGGGTTTCGGACCGGGCGCAGTGGCTCAAGCCTGTAATCCCAGCACTTTGGGAGGCCGAGGCGGGTGGATCACGAGGTCAAGAGATCGAGACCATCTTGGTCAACAGGGTGAAACCCCGTCTCTACTAAAAATACAAAAAATTAGCTGGGCATGGTGGCGTGTGCTTGTAATCCCAGCTACTCAGGAGGCTGAGGCAGGAGAATTGCCTGAACCCAGGAGGCGGAAGTTGTGGTGAGCTGAGATTGCGCCATTGCACTCCAGCCTGGGTAGCGAGCGAAACTCCATCTCAAAAAAAAAAAAAAAAAGAAAAAAGAAAAAAAAGAAAAGATGGGGTTTCACCATGTTGGTCAGGCTGGTTTTGAACTCCTGACCTCAGTGATCCATCTACCTCAGCCTCCCAAAGTGCTAGGATTACAGGTGTGAGCCACCGTGCCCGGCTTGGGGTATTCTTTTTGAATACCCATAACTCCAGTCTAACCATGAAAAAAACCTCAGACAACCCCAGATTTAGGGACATGCTACAGGACACCTGGCCAGGACTCCTCAAGGCTGTGAAGATCATTTTAAAAAATAAGGAAAGGGCTGGGTGCGGTGGCTCATGCCTGTAATCTCAGCACTTTGGGAGGCTGAGGTGGGCAGATCACGAGGTCAGGAGATTGAGACCATCCTGGCCAACATGGTGAAACCCGATCTATACCAAAAATACAAAAATTAGCTGGGTGTGGCAGTGCGTGCCTTTAGTCCCAGCTCCTTGGGAGGCTGAGGCAGGAGAATCGCTTGAACCCAGGAAGCAGAGATTGCAGTGAGCAGAGATTGTGCCACTGCACTACAGCCTGGTGACAGAGCGAGACTTCATCTCAAATAATCTCAAATAATAGTAATAATAATAATAATAATAATAATAATAAGAAGAAGAAGAAGAAGAAGGAAAGAGTGAGAAACAGCCACAGATTAGAAGAGACTGGGAAGCCTGGCAATGTGGTACCCTAGATTGGATTCTACAACAGAAAGATGACATTAATTGAAAAAAATGGCAAAATCCAAGTCTGGTGTTTGATTAAAAACAAAAATAACAACAACAAAAAACTCTCAGCAGCAGCACCAATCCCCAGTTTCCCCCCCACTCTCCAGCACTCTCAAGCTACAGGAGAAAGCGAGGGAGGACGCCCTATTAGAGATGCCTCTGAGATTAGCACCACCCATCACAGGCATCCCCCATGGGTCTTCTAACCTTCCACCTCCTGGGCTTGTCACAGCCCCACTTTCTCATGCTGGAGGATCATTGGCCACAAGGAAACTGCTGGATCTGCCAGCCCAGCTCTCCACTGTGCCTGGAGACTGGTAGAGATGACACTCTGCTTTGTCTTACCAGGAGACAAATGGGCTAAGTGGGCTCCGGCTTTCCAGTCACTCAGCTCCTGCCAGGCAGACAGAGACACTGCAAAGGGATCCATGACAGAATCCCATATGCCTTGCACAGAGGGAAAGCTTGGAAATAACTCACAGACCCACAGCTCAAATGTTCTCCAAGGTTAAGATCAGGGAAGGAGAATATTATCCCAAATTAAAACCTTCTCTCTGTCCTCATGAAGCTTGTCATTTAGGGGTGAGGAGAAGACAGGCATTAATATTCCAAAAGAGTACTTTTTTTTTTTTTTTTGAGACAGAGTTTCGCTCGTTACCCAGGCTGGAGTGCAATGGCGTGATCTCGGCTCACCGCAACCTTCACCTCCTGGGTTCAGGCAATTCTCCTGCCTCAGCCTCCTGAGTAGCTGGGATTACAGGCACGCGCCACCATGCCCAGCTAATTTTTTTGTAATTTCAGTAGAGACGGGGTTTCACCAAGTTGACCAGGATGGTCTCGATCTCTTGACCTCGTGATCCACCCGCCTCAGCCTCCCAAAGTGCTGGGATTACAGGCTTGAGCCACCGCGCCCTGCCTTTTTTTTTTTTTTTTTTTTAAATTCATCACCGTATCTCCCACAGCACTTGGCACAGCCCTACACCAAGTACTTTGAATTTGCTACCTCATTTGATGTAAATTTCACCTCGGGGCAGCCTCCTTCCTCTATGTGTCCATCCTAACCCTTCACTCCAAATGAGATATATATATATGGTTTTTTTTTCTTTCTTTAAAAAATTTTTTTTTTTGAGACAGATCTTGCTCTGTTGCCCAGGCTGGAGTGCACAATCACGCTCACTGCAGCCTCAACCTCCTGGGCTCAAGCACTCCTCCATCCTCAGTCTCTCAAATAGCTGAGACCGCAGGCATGCAACAGGACACCTAGCTAATTTTTTTATTTTTATTTTTTGTAAAGGCAACGTCTCACTGTGTTGCCCAGGCTGATTTCAAACTCCTGGACTAATAGGCATCTTCCCACCTCAACCTCTCAAAGTGCTGGCATTACACATGTGGGCTGCTGCGCTGGGTATCACTTATATTTTTATATCGTACATCGTTCCAAAAAAGGTGAGGCTACTAATAGACACACAATAAGAAAAAATAAATACGGCTGGATGCAGTGGCTCATGCCTGTAATCCCAGCATGTTGGGAGGCCAAGGCAGGTAGCTAACCTGAGGTCAGGAGTTTGAGACCAACATAGCCAACACGCCAAAACCCCATCTCTACTAAAAACACAAAATAGCTGGGTATGGTGGCACACAATGGTAACCCTAGCTACTCGGGAAGCTGAGGCAGGAGAATCACTTGAACCCGGGAGGTGGAGGTTGCAGTGAGCCGAGATCGCACCAGCCTGGGCAAAAAGAGCAAAATTCCTTCCCCCAAAAAATTAAATAAATAAATAAACAAATAAGTACATGAGAAAATCCAGTAAGGAGAAAACAAGGGTAGGAAAAATGTGGAAGTATAGTCTGAGTATTTTTTTGATTTTAACAATGACATTTTAAATGTCTAGAGCTGTGCCATGCAATATAGTAGCTAGCACTAGCTAGTATATGGCTATTTAAATATAAATTATTATTTTATTTTATTTATTTATCTTTTTAATGAGACGGAGTTTCGCTCTTGTTACCCACGCTGGAGTGCAATGGCGCGATCTCGACTCACCGCAACCTCCGCCTTCTGGGCTCAGGCAATTCTCCTGCCTCAGCCTCCTAAGTAGCTGGGAATACAGGCACGCGCCACCATGCCCAGCTAATTTTTTGTATTTTTAGTAGAGACGGGGTTTCACCATGTTGACCGGGATGGTCCCGATCTCTCGACCTCGTGATCCACCCGCCTCGGCCTCCCAAAGTGCTGGGATTATAGGCTTGAGCCACCGCGCCCGGCTAAATATAAATTATTTAAAATCAAATTAAAAATTCAGTTCTTCAGTCGTAACAGCCACATTTTCAAATGCTCGACAGCTACCTGCCACGTTGGACAGCACAGCCACAGAACATTTCCATCACTGCAGAAAGTTCTGTTAGATAGTACTGGACTACAACAAAGGTTGGAACAAACAAAAAAATGTGCACAGGGGCCTGTAGATAATATACACAGATGCAGCTAAGTATCAAAGTGGGGAAAGGCTGTAGGCTGCTCCATGGCCATGTGATTACTGCCAAGTCACTTACCCCCAAACTCAGTTGCAGCCCAATTCCATGTGTTGAGAGCCTAACAGAAGGCCATCTCGTGGCTTCTGACAACGGGACAGGCATGCAGAGCCCTAGAGTTATACTAACCTGAGGGCAGAAGGCAGATGATGCTGTGCGTAGGCTGTGGATAAACTAGGGTTTACTGTGTGCTCACACATACCCAGCACCATACTAGTTGTTTGATTAGAAGTATGTTATTTAATTTCCAAATGTATAGGGGTTTTCTAGTTACCTTGTCATTAACATGTAATTTAATTGCACTGTGGTCAGAACCCAGGCTCAGCACCTAGCTTATTTTACAACATAAGACACAAACCTGGATTTTTGTATGACATCTCCTGATATTTAAATATTTCCAACCAATTCAAACATTTTAAAAACATAGCAAGGCCAAACACGTTTTTGGGACATTAGTGAGAAGACTAAATGTCCTTCAGGTAATCTATCCTGATCCTTGCACACAGACTTCTGATAAAAGCCTGACTTAGAGTAGAGAGTTTAGATCAGGGCAAAGGTTGATTACTGGGTCTCTGGTGTCCTCTGCAGGGACTGAGCCCCTGGGGACAGGAGTGTTTTGTTCATTTTCTTGAAGAGGGAAAACAGAGCAAAAGGTAAAAAGTCAATTTTTCGCAGGCATGGTGGTTCATGCCTGTATTGCAACACTTTGGGAGGCTGAAGGCGGGAGGATCGTTTGAGGTCAAGAGTTCAAGACCAGTCTGGCCAACAGGGCAAAACTATTTCTCTACTAAAAATACGAAAATTCGCCAGGTGTGGTGGCAGGTGCCTGTAATCCCAGCTACTAGGGAGGCTGTGGCACAAGAATCACTTGAACATGGGAAACGGACATTGCAGTGAGCCAAGATCATGCCACTGCACTCCAGCCTGTGTGAGAGACCAAGACTATTAAAAAAAAAAAAAAAAAAAAAAAAAAAAAAAAAAAAGTACATTTTTGGACACACTCCTCAGACTCTCCAGAAAACTCCCTCCATAACTCCATAAACACGCTGAAAATTGCTGCTCTAATCTAATCAGTGTTGTCCCAAAGTGCATCCTGCTGAATCCAGTGACAATGAGGCTATATGTGGTGCAACTGTCTGAGGTACAGTTGTCTTCCAGCTCCTCTCCCCACATACTTAAACCAGAATGGTTCCACATTTTATATTTCAGGGTTTATTATATGAGGCTGGACTCCAGCCTGGACAATACAGCAAGATACTGCCTTTAAAAAAAAGAAAGTAAAGGGTAAAAAGGATCAACCAATGTCTGTTTTAAACCAAAGATGCACTGCGCTTTTGGTTTAAAATTATCAATGAGGGCCTGGTGTGGTGGTTCACACCTGTAATCCCAGCACTGTGGGAGGCTGAGGCAGAAAAATCGCTTGAACCCAGGAGGTGGAGGTTGCAGTGATCTGAGATTTCGCCATGGCACTCCACCCTGAGTGACAGAGACAGACTCTCTCAAAAGAAGTAAATAAAATAATCAGTGAGGGGGGGAAAGGTCCTATTGTTTAAAATAAACTTTTCTGTGTCTATCTTCCCCATAAATATCTCAGACGTAGAAACGTAGTATTTACTGAACTTTTTTTTTTTTTTTTTTTTTTTTCTCGAGACAGTGTTTTGCTTTGATGCCTAGGATGGAGGGTAGTGGCATGAGACAGGGTTTCACTGTGTTGGCCAGGCCAGTCTCAAACTCCTGACCTTGTGATCTATTCACCTCAGACTCCCAAAGTGTTGGGATTATAGGCATGGGCCACCGCCCCTAATGAACACCTCTTAAGTGCCAAGGCCTGGGCTACTGCGCAAAACAGACATGGCAGCTGCCTTCTTGGAGTTCAGTGTCCTGTATGCACGGTGAGCATTAACTGTATCTCAGTCATATAAATCCAAGAACTGTGAGAAGTGCTATGAAAAGAGGCACTGGAACTATGCAAGTCCATGCCATAGGATGTGACTAGATGAGTAGGGATTAACTACGCACAGTTGGCAGGAACAGCATGTGCCAAGGCACAGTGGCAGGAGGAAGCCTGTGCCTACAGAGGTCACTGGAACATAAGAATGAGGAAATGGATGGCAAAATATGAGGTCAGAGGAGGAGGCAGGGACCTGATCATGAAGGACCTTTTAGGCCATTATAAAGATTTCAGCCTTTATCCTAAAGGAAAGAAAGCCACAGAAAGGTTTAATCAGGGATGATATAATCAGATTTCATTTCAAAAGGTAGACTCTGGGCTGGGCGCAGTGGTTCACACCTATAATCCCAGAACTTTGGAAGGCTGAGGCAGGTAGGTTGCTTGGGGCCAGGAGTTCAAGACCAGCCTGGCCAACAAGGTGAAACTCTGTCTCTACAAAAAATACAAAAGTTAGCTGGGGGTGGTGGCTATAGGTATTTCCTTCCCTTAGCAGAATCTGAGTTTGGAGTGATGTCCTCCCTAGACTCAGACAGGGGTGGAGGACTTACCTCCTTGCCAAGCTCCGAGGTCATCATGGAACTTTAGAGCTAGAATGGATAGGAGAGGTCACCTAGTTCTGGCCCATTTTTATATATACATTCCAGAGAAAAGAGTTAACTGGCCCAGTTAAGCCTGTTTACTGCTTTGCACCCCTACACACAGGTACATGTATAGTAAATTACTCTGTGCCAGGGCCTGAGCTAACCACAAAGATGCTTTATCCCATTTGGCTCTCACAGCAACCCTATAAGGAGAACACAATTATGACTCCCATTCTACGGATGAGAAACTTGACGTTGGGAGAGGATAGCCCAATTGGCAAAGGGTTTACAACCAGTCTATAGAGTGGCAGGCAGCCTGACACCAAAGCCTACTCTCTGACAGTCTTTTAACATGCAGCCCCTTTGTCTCATTACAAACTCACTATGCTTTCTGGTCTTGGATTAGGGTGAAGAGAAGAGGTAGCAGGAACAGGGAGTGGACACTGATATGCACTAAACTGACATTAATATCTGGCAAAGTAGTAATATTTACCCTAATCACAACTAGTTTTTATTGTGTCTCCATCACATATTCAGGACCGTACTAGCTGTTTACATATATCATTCCTGCCACTTTCATGATTAGAAGCGTGTTATTTAATTTCCAAACGTATAGACGTTTTCTAGGTATTTTTGTCATTAACATGTATCTTAATTGCACTGTGGTCAGAAATATCCTCTGTGATTTCACTGCTTTGAAATTTGTTGAGAAATAGATATTATTTCTAATCCTCAAAACAACCCTACAAAGAAATTATTTTTTGTTTCCTTTTACAAATGAACACACACACGCGCGCGTGCGCGCACACACACACGCACACACACACGAGATTTGAAAGCAGCCATCTGACTCCATTGGCCTCCTTTCTCTATTCGATGCTGCACATCAGAAAATACACGAACCAAGTTTTACATTCTGTATATTTTACCACAATAAATAATAAACAAACATAAAGAAAAAGTACAAGTTAATTTTGTGTATGTATAGAGAGCTCTTACTACCTCTAAGATAGTTTTTTCTTTAATGTATACTTTTTTTTTTTTTTTTGAGACGGAGTTTCGCTCTTGTTACTCAGGCTGGAGTGCAATGGCGCGATCTCGGCTCACCGCAACCTCCGCCTCCTGGGCTCAGGCAATTTTCCTGCCTCAGCCTTCTGAGTAGCTGGGATTACAGGCACGCGCCACCACGCCCAGCTAGTTTTTTCGTATTTTTAGTAGAGACGGGGTTTCACCATGTTGACCAGGATGGTCTCGATCTCTCAACCTCGTGATCCACCCGCCTCGGCCTCCCAAAGTGCTGGGATTACAGGCTTGAGCCACAGCGCCCGGCCTAATGTATACATTTTTTAAAAAAAATTAGAGACAGGGTCTTCTGATATTTTCCAGGCTGCCCTTGTTCTCCTGGGCTCAAGTGATCTTCCTGCTTCACTTCCCACTTTTTCAACAAAACACCTGGTGGGTAATATAATCTTTATTTGTGTGCCTCTCCTGAGTCTAAAACTTTCCTTAATAGTCTCGTTTAAGAAAGTAAAAGGCGGCCAAGCATGGTGACTCACGTGTGTAATCCCAGCACTCTGGGAGGCCAAGGTAGGGGGATCATCTGAGGTCAGGAGTTCAAGACCAGCCTGGCCAACGTGGTTAAATCCCTTCTCTAATAATACAAAAATTAGCTGGGTGTGGTGCACACCTGTAATCCAAGCTACTGGGTAGGCTGAGGCAGAAGAATCCCTTGAACCTTTGAGGTGGAGGTGGCAGTGAGCCGGGATTGTGTCACTGCACTTCAGCCTGGGTGACTAGAGCAAAACTCCATCTCAAAAAAAAAAAGAAAAAAAAAAGGCAAAGGTTAATGGCCAGACACATTGGCTCACACCAGGAGCTCAAGACCAGCTTGGGCAACATAGCAAGACCCCATCTCTATAAAAAATAAAAAATTAGCTGGGTATGATGGTTCATGCCTATAGTACCAGCTACTTGGGAAGCTGAGGCTGGACTCCAGTCTGGACAACAGAGCAAGATACTGAAAGTAAAAGGTAAAAAGGATCAACCAATGTCTGTTTTTAAACCAAAAATGTAGTGCACTCCCCACACTCAGATTTTAGAGATGCTTAGATCAGGACTCAAAATTCCTCACAGGGATTTGCCTATGGTCATACAGCTGACTGGAAAGAGACAGGTGCGGATATTTGAAGACCTACACAGGAAGGCACAGCACCTCTGACCTGTTTCAATGTTAACTAAACCCTTACCCTCCCAGTGGCAGAATGATGTAGGAGCTCAGCCGCCCACTAGTTGTATGCCCATTAACCAGGTAACATCTTTTTATTTTCTCATTTTAAAACATTCTATTTTATTATTTTTATTTTTGAGACAGAATCTGGCTCTGTCGCCCAGGCTGGAGTGCAGTGGCACGATCTTGGCTCACTGCAACCTCTGCCTCCTGGGTTCAAGCGATTCTCGTGCCTCAGCCTTCCAAGTAGCTGGAATTACAGGCATGTGCCACCACGCCCAGCTAATTTTTGTAATTTTAGTAAAGATGGGGTTTTACCATGTTGGCCCACCTGGTCTTGAACTCCTGACCTCAAGTGATCCGCCTGTTTCGGCCTCCCAAAGTGCTAGGATTACAGGCATGAGCCACCATGTCCAGCCTGGTCCAAATATTTTAACTGACAAATAATTTAAGCGAAATCCAGAAGTTAGGTGAGCTACACCCTCAGCCTATGCTATGAAGGAGTACATAACTATTAATAAATATTTGATGTGTTTTTCACCACTTCCCGCCACACTGTTATAAATTTATCTGGTTGTATTGGGAGGGGTAAAAAATAAGCGTTCAGCCCTTAAGTAAGCATATTTCATGTTGCTCACAAAATCTAAAAGGGAAGATGCTGCAAAGTGGCAGAGAATCAGTGGCAACTACGTGAAACAGACAGTGATGAGAAACACTTGAGTCATCGTCGGTACAATCGTGTTCTTCTACATTAATCTCTTCCAGTTCCCCTTTGCTGCCACAAAGTGGAAGGGAATGTACACTTCTGAGACCAAATTCAATTTCAATTGCCCCTCAAACTCAGTTGCAGCCCAATTCCATGTGTTCAGAGCCTAATAGGAGGCCAGCTCATGGTTTCTGCCAATAGGACAGGCATGTGGAGCCCTGGAGTTGGACTAACCTGAGGGTAGAAGGCGGACGATGCTGTGCGTGGGCTGCGGACAAACTCCATAAAGAAGGCCCCGTCCTGAAGTCAGAGGAGGAGGAAGCAGCAGCAGCAGGTGCAAGGAAGCGAAGAAACAGAATGTGTACCAGTGGTTAACCATCAGGGGAAGGAGACGGGTATGAAAAACAAATAAAATAAAATAAAATAAAATAAAAACAAGGAGGGAAGGAGAGAAACGAGGACACGTGAAGAGGATGGGGAAAATTTAAGAGAGAGAGAGATCCTCCAGAAAGACAATATACAAATGCAAAGCATCAGCAAAAACTCACACCTTCCTGGGCAGAATATCCCATCTGAATGGGAGAAAGCACCCAGGTTGGAAGGTGCGTCCAAGCTCCCTCAGGTCTCCTCAGACCGTGACTTGGATGCTCTCGCCCTCCCACATAGCTCTGAAATTCTTTCAGAACTATGCCAAGGAAGATGAAAAGGCTATAGAACAGATTGGTGGTGCTGCAGGATAAGGGCTTTGGTGGCAACATCCTGACCTCCCACCTGGCTGGGTGACCAGTTGCCCTCTTGGAGAGATATATTGAAGCATGACGTGTTTTTTGCCTGTTACTCAACATGGCAGCCAGATGGAAGGAGAGGATTCAATGCAGGATAAGTTCTTGCTTAGTTTTTTTTGGCAAACAGGGGGTACAGAAGCAGCCATACCTTCTCCTCCACTGGTTGTGTAACAAAATCATCAGCAAGCTAAGACATATATAATATCAGATACACAAGCACTTACATTGTGAGGGGCTTTCTAAAGCTGTCAATCCCTCCCTACCCTAGCCTTGTGGAATTCAAGCAGCCAAGTCTGTGAAACAAAAATGACACAGGGACTTTTTCAATGACCCCTCCATCATTCTTAAGTAGTATCCTCTGTCCTTTTGGAATCTTTTAACTTTTTATGCCTGGTTATCATAGAAATTCAGGAATGGCACTTAACACATCTCAACTTCTCTGCTTTTCTGCAACTTTTCCTCAACTGAAATATTTGGGTGCCCATTTTATTGATATTGCTGCCACTTCCTGTGACTGCAATCTCAAATACCAAACCTTGAAAACTGTGGCTGTGGAGATGCTGATGCAGGTACCCTCATGCATTCTAACATGAAGTGTTCCTTGGGGACATGGTTGGGCATTTCTGAGCATGTCAGCAGGGCTCTTTGCTTCGGCTATCTCATAGCATTTGGTTTCCCCTTGATGATTCAGGAGTTTAATTCCAGCCCTACTGATGGCTCTTGCATGCAGATTTTAGTGTTCACCTGGATGATCAGGAGAGGGTTCTAAACAACAATCTAATATATTTGTAACTATAATTTGCTGGTTTTCAGTCTTGTCCTTGGCACTGTTTCTGATTCTCAAAGATGGCAACGAGTAGAGGCAAAACCTGGTAGACAGCACACAGGGTAATTTATATCTCATTGTTCCATTGTGTCCCTTCTCTGCCAGAACATAGAGAAGCAGAGGTGCTGATAGTGTTGAGGTTTATGTACATATGAAGGAGGACAGGTGAGAAGACTCATGGTCAGCAGATCATTCCTATCCCTAGTACCTAAAGCCACTCCCTAGAGCAGAGATTGGTAAACTACAGCTTGCAGGCCAAATCATGTCAGCCACCTGATTTTTTTTTTTTTTTTTTTTTTGCAGCCAGTGAGCTAAGAATGCTTTTTACAGCTGGGCGCAGTGACTTAAACCTGTAATCTCAGCACTTTGGGAGCCTGAGGTGGGTGGATCACTTGATGTCAGGAGTCTGACACCAGCCTGGCCAACATGGTGAAACCCTGTCTCCATTAGAAATACAAAAAATTAGGCAGGCATCGTGGCGCATGCCTGTAATCTCAGCTACTGGGGAAGCTGAGGCAGAAGAATCACTTGAAGCCAGGAGGCCGAGGTTGCAGCAAGCCAAAACTGTGCCACTGCACTTCAGCCTGGGTGACAGAGAGACTCTGTTTCAAAAAAAAAAAAAAAAAAGAATGGTTTCTACAATTTTAAACGGTTATGGAAACACTGCACTTACACAGCAGCTTTTATTTTACCTTTTGGCCCACAAAGTCTAAAATATGTATTTAGGTTTGCCGACTTTTGGTTTACAAGTTGCCCATGGCCTTAGCTGATATTTTTTCTCAGATTTTAATCCCTCCACTCACGTAGTGTAATTATAGTAATTTATGGTAAGGATTAATCAGAGATGTGGTCAAATAATTCTTGCAAGCATATTAACTGCAACATTATAACTGTGGTATACTATAGAGTAATTTTAAAAATTTATAGAAGAATCACCATCTGGTCAGGCATGGTGGCTCACACCTGTAATCCCAGCACTCTGGGAGGCCAAGGCAGGTGGATCATGAGGTCAAGAGATCAAGAGCATCCTGGCCAACATGGTAAAACTCCGTCTCTACTAAAAATTCAAAAATTGGCTGGGCATGGTGGTATGCACCTGTAGTTCCAGCTATTTAGGAGGCTGAGGTAGGAGAAGGGAGTTGGGAGGTTGCAGTGAGCTGAGATTGCCCCACTGCATTCCAGCCTGGCGACAGAACAAGACTCCATCTCAAAAAAAACAAGATCACCATCTACAATTTTAACCAAAAGAAGTTATAAATTAAGGCATATTTATATGGTGAAATGATATATAGCTATTTTTTTCTTTGGGGTTGCTTAGGGAAAGAAAAAATAATATAGTTATTTTTTAAAATCATGCTTTTGTAAAACATTTAATGACACGAGAAATTTTTCATGATATGGAGGTAAAACAAACACAGATAGATACATAATTTGACTGTAATTTTGAAAAATAATACATATGTATTGAATCTTTTTCATCTCCCAGTGGTAGAGACAAGAGAGTGGTAAGTACAGTCAACTTGCCCGATCACAACAAAATGATCTGAGTCTGAATTTCCCAGAAGGAGCTAACAGAGCCAAGTTGACTGGTCTTAAAAGACCCACGGAGTTTTCAGCTCCTCTACTGTACTTATGCCTGATAGAGGTCTAAAGTCTCAGGTTTTTGGTTGGTATTTTCCCCCCACCCCAAGATGCTCCCATTTGACTGTATTTCTCAGCAGTGAGAAAACTGATGGAAATTTCATTATCAAAGAGGGAGCTCTGGTGGAAGCTGCTTCAATAGCTTTCTATTCCCTTCTGGGAAAGCTAAAGATAAGGGTGAAGGAAAACCAGATGGCCAAATGCAAAGCTCAGGCCAAATCTTGGGCATTGACCAAATGGTTTAGCTTAACTCTTTTATTTTATTTATTTATTTTTTTTGAGATGGAGTTTCGCTCTTGTTACCCAGGCTGGAGTGCAATGGCGCGATATTGGCTCACCGCAACCTCCGCCTCCTGGGTTCAGGCAATTCTCCTGTCTCAGCCTCCTGAGTAGCTGGGATTACAGGCACGAGCCACCATGCCCAGCTAATGTTTTGTATTTTTAGTAGAGACGGGGTTTCACCATGTTGACCAGGTTGGTCTCGATCTCTCGACCTTGTGATCCACCCGCCTCGGCCTCCCAAAGTGCTGGGATTACAGGCTTGAGCCACCGCGCCCGGCCCTAACTCTTTTATTTTTTGAGGCAGGATCTCACGCTGTCACCCGGGCTGGAGTACAGAGGTGTGATCATGGCTCACTGCAGCCTCAACCTCCTGGGCTCTAGGGATCCTCTCATCTCAGCCTTCTGAGTAGCTGAGACTACAGGTACATACCACCAAATCCAGCTAATTTTATTTTTAATATTTTTTAGAAGTGGGGTTTCCTTATGTTGCAGAGGCTGGTTTCAAACTCCTGGGCTCAAGTGATCCTCCAGCCTTGGCTTCCCATAGAGCTGGGATTACAAACATGACTGACTGTTTCATATCTGGGTTTAACTAGAAGTTAGCTTCCTTACAACTGTAAGCAAGAAAGTTCCTAGGTAAAAACAGTAACAGTAATAGAACCTTCAAAAAGTTCAGGGTAGAATTCATCCAAAGCCTCAGGACATGCAATCCTGGATCTGAAGGGCCATCTGTTTTACCTTCCACACTGAGTCTTTGAGAGCACAGGACAGCTCCCCGCTACAGCTACAGTGGCCTCCTTTACCTTTCGTGGGCTGTCCATGTAGGTGGGAGTCATGGCAACGCTGCCGCTCTCGGCCGGTTGGGCAGAGCTCTTCCCACCATGCACAGCTGCCTGCTGTTCTCCTAGGCACCTGAAAGAAGGAAAAGCACATGACGGCAGCTTGCTCAGAACTCCCTGGTGAAGGATCCATGTTGGCCAAGATGTAGATACCTCTGTTGCTGTCATCTTTAAAACACACACTTCGGCCTTGTTTCTCTTTCCACTTCGTCATGATACCTTTAGCCCAATTTAAAAAGGATTCTGGCAGCACCTGGTACTCATATATGACCTTAAAAAGGGAACTGACATGGTTTAAGTGACTCCGTTCGTAGACACCAATTTTAAAGTTCTTGCAAAAATATTTTTTCTCAATTTTTATTCAATATACCAGCAAAAGCACACTGTGAACGTTAAGACTGCATTAATGACCGTGCATGGTGGCTCATGCCTGTAATTCTAGCACTTTGGGAGGCTGAGGCGGGCAGATCACTTGAGATCAGGAGTTTGAGACCAGCCTGGCCAACATGGTGAAACCTCATCTCTACTAAAAATACAAAAACTAGCCAGGCATGACAGTACATGCCTATAATCCCAGCTTGGTAGGCTAAGGCACGAGAATCGCTTGAACCCGGAGGCAGAGGTTGCAGTGAGCCGAGATTGTGACACTGCACTCCAGCCTGGGTGACAAAAAATAAACAAAAACAAAAACTAAGGTCGGGCGCAGTGGCTCACACCTGTAATCCCAGCACTTTGGGAGGCCGAGGCGGGTGGATCACGAGGTCAAGAGATCAAGACCATCCTGGTCAACATGGTGAAACCCTGTCTCTACTAAAAATACAAAACATTAGCTGGGCATGGTGGCGCGTGCCTGTAATCCCAGTTGCTCAGGAAGCTGAGGCAGGAGAATTGCCTGAACCCAGGAGGCGGAGGTTGCGGTGAGCCGAGATTGCGCCATTGCACTCCAGCCTGGGAAACAAGAGCAAAACTCCGTCTCAAAACAAAACAAAACAAAACAAAAAAAACAAACAAACTAAACTAAACAGGGGAAAATGTGTTAATATTTTGAAGGGAATTATACGTTAATCTTTCAAAGGTACAGTTATATCACCCTCCAAACCAAACTAACAGACATTATCTCATAACGCAAGACAAATAGTTTTCTTATGACATCTAATCCCATCTTGGTTCTGATATACATGAATGCTTTCATGTTTATTTTCCTAATTTTTTTCTGTTCTAAAATTAACTATGTTTTATTGTAGATTAAATCATGTTGCTTTAATATATCACTGTTTCATTATTTGTTAGGTTTCAGAAGGCTCACATTACAGTCTTAAGTGCTTAATTATTACTGTAATATGTATTACTTTCTGTGATGGACAGTGTGAGGCAGGGCCCAGACCCCTCCACCATGGCCTTGTTGTTGACCCAGCACTGGGAGGGCTGTCCAAGAGGCTCCATCTCAGTTGTCAGCCCCTTCAGCGACAGCCCCAGATGCATGGGCTGCCATTCTGAATGAATAGGGTGTGTGTGCATGCACACATGTGTTTGGTGGCCCAACCTAGCATATCTCTGAAGGATGTTCTAGGCTGTTCCTGTGGGATCTCCGGAGGCTGTCACTGGGTCTGGATTGCAGTCCAGCTTCTCTCTACACCCACTCTGATTTCTTCCCCACCCCTCCCATAGGTGTTGAGCCCAGGGCTCTCTTTAATAAGCATCCGACATGCTACACCCCATATTAATCTGCTTCCCTGAAAACCTAATCTGCAACACTTTTCTCATCTTAAATTCTGACACTTTGGTTACTGAACGCGAAGTAATCACATATCAGGAACGCAAAAATCTGTTTCCATAGTAACCTGTTGTGCTCTCCCTTAAAATTTTTTTCACATTATGAAAAAATACAAACATACACAAAAGTAAAGAGGGCAAGAGAATAAACCCCTATAAATCCCTCAGCAAAATTATATCTTTAGAGCCATGCTGGTTTCATCCATACACCCTGCCTACCTACACAAATTATTTTGAAGCAAAACTCACACACTGTTTCATCCATAAACATTTCAGAATCTCTAAAAGATAAATGTTTAAAAAATTGTTCTAATGTCAAATATTTCCTCAATTGTCTCAAAATTTTTTTTTTTAGGCAAGTGTGGTAGCTCATGCCTGTAATCCCAGCACTTTGGGAGCCCAAAGTAGGTGGATCACAAGATCAGAAGATCAAGACCATACTGGCCAACATGATGAAACCCCGCCTCTACTAAAAATACAAAAATTAGCCAGGTGTGGTGGCATGTGCCTGTAGTTCCATCTACTCAGAAGGCTAACGCAGGAGAATCTACTGAACCCAGGAGGCGGAGGTTATAGTAAGCAAAGATCGTACCACTGCACTCCAGCCTGAGCAACACAGCGAGACTCTGTCTCAAAATAAAATAAATAAATAAATAAGGCCGGTGTGGTGGCTCACGCCTGTAATCCCAGCACTTTGGGAGGCCGAGGCATGTGGATCACCTGAGATCTGGAGTTTGAGACCAGCCTAACCAACATGGAGAAACTCCACCTCTACTAAAAATACAAAATTAGATGCACACGGTGGCACATGCCTGTAATCCCAGCTACTTGGGAGGCTAAGGCAGGAGAATCACTTGAACCTGGGAGGCAGAGGTTGCAATGAGCTGAGATGGCACCACTGCACTCCAGCCTGGGCGACAAGAGCCTCAAAGAAAAAAAAAATTAAGTTTGTTCAAAACAAGACTCAGACTGGCCATGGTGGCTCACGCCTATAATCCCAGCACTTTGGAAGGCCCAGGTGGGCAGATCACAAGGTCAAGAGATTGAGACCATCCTGGTCAATATGGTGAAACCCTGTCTCTACTAAAAATACAAATATTAGCTGGGCATGGTGGTGTGTGCCTGCAGTCCCAGCTACTTGGGAGGCTGAGGCCGGAGAATCGCTTGAACCTGAGAGGTGGAGGTGCAGTGAGCTGAGACTGCATCACTGTAGTCTATCCTGGGGGCAAAGTGAGACTCTGTTTCAAAAAAAAAAAAGACTCAATTATGGTCCCTACATTGTCATACGTTATGTCTCTTAATTCCTTTTTAAGGTATACTCTCCTCTTTGCCTCTCCTTATCCTTGCAAATTATTTGTTAAAGAAAGTAATTCATTTGGCCTGTAAACTTACACAGTCTGGATACGCTGATTACATCCCTTTATTATATAACATGTTCTTCTGTGCCCTGCACTTAGAAGCAGAAGTTACATCAAGAGATTTGAGCAGATTTCGGTCAAATTTTGGGCCACGATTCTTCCTAAGTGGTATTGTGCACTTTTGCCTCGAGGCCCAGAATATCTGGCTGCCTCTCTTTTATGATGTGAGCTGCCACTGATGATCTTTGCTAGATCCATTAATTCATCAGAGACTACACATAGTGACAGCTTATCATTTCTTTTGTATTTATTAGCTGGGATTTTTTTTTTTTTTTTTTTTGAGACAGAGTTTCGCTCTTGTTACCCAGGCTGGAGTGCAATGGCGTGATCTCAGCTCACCGCAACCTCCGCCTCCTGGGTTCAGGCAATTCTCCTGCCTCAGCCTCCCGAGTAGCTGGGATTACAGGCACGCGCCACCATGCTCAGCTAATTTTTTGTATTTTTAGTAGAGACGGGGTTTCACCAAGTTGACCAGGATGGTCTCGATCTCTTGACCTCGTGATCCACCCGCCTCGGCCTCCCAAAGTGCTGGGATTACAGGCTTGAGCCACCGCGCCCGGCCTGTTTTTTTTTTTTTTTTTTTTTTTTGAGACAGAGTTTCACTCTTGTTGCCCAGGCTTGAGTGCAATGGCGCAATCTTGGCTCACTGCAACCTCCACCTCCTGGGTTCAAGTGATTCTCCTGCCTCAGCCTCCCAAGTAGCTGGGATTATAGGCATGAACCATCACACCCAGCTAATTTTTTGTATTTTTAGTAGAGACGGGGTTTCACCATGTTGGTCAGGCTGGTCTCAAACTCCTAACCTTGTGATCCACCCACCTTGTGATCCACCCACCTCAGCCTCCCAAAGTGCTGAGATAACAGGTGTAAGCCACCATGTCCGGCCTAGCTGGGATATTTTAAAAGGAGAAACTTCCCCACACCAATTACTTGGATGCTCTGAGGTGCAATTCACAGGACAAAAAAGAATAGGTGCTAGATTATTTTCCTTGTCCACTGACACCACAGTCTTTCTATCACAATGCAGTGTGTTTTTCTGTAAGCCACATCCACAAATGCACGCTGAGATTCTCTTGCATCCCCAGTGACCACTCAGATGTGTCATCTGATGCACATGACAATCCACATGTACTGAGCCAACTGCTATATGCTGATGTACTGACTAGGAGTCAGGGATTCTGAGATGAAGAATGACCCTGTCCTTACCTCTAGAAGCTCCTCTTGTAATGGCTCGGGTTATGTTCAGGAGGGTGTCGCTAGCCAGGACGCCACAGAGGCAGTGACATATATGAACTGAGTGGGCCTTGAAGGGTGGGCAGAAGGAAGACACAGCCTACACAGATGCAGGAAGGGTAAAAGCACGCAGACGCCCTTCATGTGCCTCTGCAGGCAGATGGCACACTGTGGCTCACTGCTGGAATGCTTCCCCTAGAAGGGTCTGAGTAATATGCACACACCAGAGCCACCTTGGACAGAATATCAATATCTGTCTCTTTGGTGAGGTGTCTCTCTCTCTCTCTCTCTCTCTCTCTCTCTCTCTCTCTCTCGCCCTCACTTGGCTGTCAGGGGGTCATCCTCATCTAACATAGAAGCAGGAAAGCCCACTGGCCAGCACCTGCTGCCCAGATTGGTCCCAGTGCTATTAATCAGCACAAAGCTAACATTCCAGAGTTTCTGTCTTCCACAAGAGCCTGACTAAATGTATACGCCTACAGATAAAGATGGAAAGAGAATTGGAAGAAATAAACATGGTTAAGGTAAGATGGTGGAACTACAGGTGAAATTTTGTAAGCACTTTCATGCTGCTGTATGTTGTTCTGCATAATAAATAAAACAGAATCTGGGGTAATAAATGAAAAAAATATATAAAAAATTTTGTGCAAGCAAATGTTATACAACTGTTATATAAATGTCTGGCTCCTTCTACTCTACCTCTATTGAGAAAATGTAGCACATCTCCCAGGAGCAGACATCCACGGCAAGGAGGAGATCTCAGGTCTCTTTGTCCTGCCTCCTGCCTTGGGGTTGGCTGAGAGTCTCACCCTTCACACTGTGGGTACCACTACTCCCAAGATATGCTTCTTCAGTGTGAGCAGAAACAGGTTCCTTGGTCCATACTAAACAATGACTCACTGACAAATTAAAATAAGATCCCTTCACTTCACCCCCAGTTTTACACTCCTCCCAGCAACATATGTTCCTTTTTCTCTTTTCCAGTGGGAAAAGTCTGTGATTAGTTACAGGAAGAAATTGCCGCCCAGAGTCCCCGGGTCTTCCCTTGGTCGATAAAGCAGACCCAGTGGCCTCAGGAAAAAACCCAGCCTATCCCAGTTTTCCTTCTCTCATCTGTCCCCCAACCGCAGGCAGCCTGCCTTGTTCTTCATCCCTTCCTTTCCACTTCATCATCACCCTCCATCCAGCCTCAGCTGCCTCTTGTCCGGACTAGCAGGAACCTCCTCATGGTACTCTGCCTCCTGGTGCCCGCCCACCAAGCCTTTCCACACAGGGAGCTCATCTCTGAAAAAAATCATTTCTGCCAAAGACACCAACTGGCTATTTCATGGTATTAAGGAATCGTAATTTTAAAGGTAAATTATACTACTATGATTTTGTTTTTTTTTAAAGAGTACTTGTCTTTCCAAGATACATTCTGAAATATTACAGATGAAGGGAAATGACATAGGAATTTGATTTTAAAAAATAAAAGAAAAGGTAAACGTAAGTTGAACAGAAATGAAATAAGGTCAGCCATGAGATGATACTCACTGAAGCTTGGTGAAATGAAATAAGGTTAGCTATGAGTTGATATTCACTGAAGCTGGGTGAAGAGTAAGCAGGAATTTATTATACCAGTCTATTATTTGTATCCCTTTGAAATTTTCTAATAAAATTTTTATTTTCATTTTTTATTGAGACAGGGTCTTGCTGTGTCGCCCAAACTGCAGTGCAGTGGTGCAACTGAGGCTAACTGCAGTCTCAACCTCCCACGCTCAAGCAATCCTCTCATTTCCACCTCCCGAGTAGCTGGAACTGCAGGCATACATCACCACACTTGACTCATTTTTTGTAGAGATGGGTTCTCACTATGTTGCCCACCCTGATCTTGAACTCCAGGGCTCAAGCAACCCTGCCCTCTCAGTCTCCCGAAGTGATGGAATTACAGGCATGAGCCACCATGCCCGGCCTCTAATAGAATTTTTAAAACTTTCAAAGGATTCCTCTTGCCATGAGAATGTGTAAGGACAGCCTGGAATCCAACTTCCCACACTGTCTTTCCAGTTCCGTCTCCCTACCATACCTCACGCTTGCTTGTTCAATGTTATTTCCAGAAAGCCTAATGTGTGCAGGTTCCTGTGGGCATGACAGACTCTCATACCAGACAAGGTCTAGCCTTCCCTAACATGCTCACCCCACATCTCTACAAGGGGACCCTCAGCATTCTGCCCACCATCATTTAATAAATATCCATTACACACCTACTATGTGCCAGGCATAGCACACAGCCTCTGGCCTCAGAGCACACAGTCAAGTCAGGCAGAAGTCAACTGACGACTGTGGCTCCCAGCAGAATACTGGTAAATGCTCTGAAGAACATAGGTCCAGGATGCTGGCAAGCACAGGGAGGGACCTGATCTAGCTGTGAGGTGGAGAGGGGCAGGGAAGGCCACCAAAAGCAATGTTTTCTCTTTCCTCAAGTCTCACCCTCTCCCGTGTAAAGGCTTTGCTTCCTACAATGCCAGCTTGAATCCCACCTCCCATGATACCACATTCTTCCTGCCATCTCAAGTGTGGTCCCAACACATACGATCAACTCTTGCACTGTTTATAAAGGGGCCACACACCCAAAGGCCTAGAGAAGCTGGCTAGGTAGCATAACTGAGCATGTAAGACAAGTTTAAGACCAGAGTGTTAACCCAAGGCATATGCCCCTTCTGAAGTGCCAGCTCACTGTGGCTGGGTACAAACGTGGACCCTGTATTAACAAAGTCTCCACTATTTCAAGCAAAACTGGATTTTATATATTAACTATAATGTTTTTTTTGGAAGGTTGGGTCTCACTATGTTGCTCAGACTAGTCTCGAACTCCTGAGCTCAAGAAATCTGCCTGACTTGGCCTCCCAAAGTTCTAGGATTACAGACATGGGCCACAGCGCCTGGCCAATTTTGCATTACAGGAGTCCCCACTTATTTGAGGGGGATATGTTCCAAGAGCCCTAGTGGATGTCTGAAACCTAGGGTAGTACCAAGCCCTATATGTACTATGGTTTTTCTCTATAAATACATACGTACGCTAAAATTTCATTTATAAATTCCTCACAGTAAGAGATTATCAACAATAACTAATAATAAATAGAACAACCGTGGCATATACCATAAGAAAAGTTATGTGAATGTGGTCTCTCTCTTTCTCTGTCTCAAAATATCTTATTGCATTGTACTCGCCTATTTTTGGACCACAGTTGACCTTGAGTAACTGAAATTGTAGATTAAGAGTACTATAGTATATTATCTATAATACATTATTTTATAATATAATCATCTATCATGTCACATATATAATGTATCTTTTTAATATAAAATTAATTTTATATTAAAGATTCCAGAATCTTCAAAATTGAAGATTCCAGATTTTTATATGGAATCTTCAAATTTAAAACCCGGCTCAAATTTTATTGTTGTTGCTGCTGTTGAGACAGTCTCACTCTATGACCCAGGCTGGAGTTTAGTGGCATAATCTTGGCTCACTGCAACCTCCACCTCTTGAGTTCAAGCTCTTTTCGTGCCTCAGCCACTGAAGTAGCTGTGATTACAAGCGTGCACCACCATGCCTGGTGAGATGGTTTGGCTGTGTCCCCTCCCAAATCTCATCTCAAATTACAGTTCTCATAATCCTCATGTGTCTTAGGAGGGACCCAGTGGGAGGTAATTGAATCATGGGGGCAGTTACCTCCATTATATTCCTGTGATAGTGAGTTCTCATGAAATCTAACAGTTCTATTTTATTTACCTTTTTTTCTTTTTTTGAGATGGAGTCTTGCTCTGTTACCCAGGCTAAAGTGCTGTGGTGCAATCTCAGCTCATTGCAACCTCCACCTCCTGGGTTCCAGCAATTATCTTGCCTCAGTCTCCTGAGTTGCTGGGATTACAGGCATGCGCCACCACGCCCGGCTAATTTTTGTATTATTAGTAGAGATGGGGTTTCACTATGCTGGCCAGGCTGGTCTTGAACTCCTGACCTCAGGTGATTCACCCACCTCGGCCTCACAAAGTGCTGGGATTACAGATATAAGCCATTACGCTTGGCCAAGATCTGATGATTTTACAAGGGGCTTCCCTTCCCCTTCACTCTGCACTTTGCTGCTGCCATGTGAAGAAGGATGTATTTGCTTCCCCTTCTGCCATTATTTTAAGTTTCCTGAGGCCTCCCCAGCCATGTTGAACAGTGAGTCAATTAAACCTCTTTCCTTTATAAATTACCCAGTCTCAGGTATGTTTTTATTAGTGGCATGAGAATGGACTGACACAGTCAATTGGTACTGGGGAGTGGGACACTGCTGTAAAGATACCTGAAAATGTGGAAACAACTTTGGAACTGGGTAACAGGCAGAGGTTGGAAGAGTTTGGGGGCCTCAGAAGAAGACAGGAAAATGTGGGAAAGTTTGGAACTTCCTGATGACTTGGAGGGCTCAAAAGACAGGAAGATGCGGGGAAGTCTGACACTTCCCCTAGAGACTTGTTGAATGCCTTTGACCAAAATGCTGATAGTGATACGGACAATGAAGTCCAAGCTGAGGTGGTCTCAGATGGAGATGGCAAACTTGTATGGAAATGGAGTAAAGGTCACTCCTGCTTTGCAGAGAGACTAGCAGCATTTTGCTCCTGCCCTAGAGATCTGTGAAACTTTGAACTTGAGAAGATGATTTAGGATATCTGGAGGAAGAAATTTCTAAGTGACAAAGTGTTCAAGAGGAAGCAGACCATAAAAGTTTGGAAAATTGGCAGCCTGAAGATATGCTGCCAAAAAGAAAAACCCATTTTCTGGGGAGAAATTCAAGCCTGCCACAGAAATTTGTGTAAGTAAAAAGGAGCTTCATGTTAATCACCAAGGCAATGGGGGAAAATGTCGCCAGGGCGTGTCAGAGACCTTTACACAGCCCCTCCCATTACAGGCATGGAGGCCTAGGAGAAAAAACTGGTTTCCTGGGCCTGGCCTAGGGACTTGGTGCACTGCATCCCAGTCACTCCAGCCATGGCTAGAAGGGACCAAGGCACAGATCAGGCATGGCTTCAGAGGGTGTAAGCCCCAAGCCTTGGCAGCTTCTATGTGGTGTTGAGCCTGCAGGTCCATAGAATTCAAGAACTGAGGTTTGGGAACCTCTGCCTAGATTTCAGAGGAGACAGAAGCTTGCTGCAAGGTCAGGGCCCTCATGGAGAACCTCTGCTAGGGCAGTGCAGAAGCGAAATGTAGGTTTGGAGCCCCCACAGAGTCCCCGCTGGGATACTGCCTCACGGAGCTGTGAGAAGAGGGCCACCACTCTCCAGACCCCAGAATGGTAGCTGCACCAACAGCTTCCACCATGCACCTGGAAAAGTGGCAGACACTCGACGCCAGCCCACAAAAGCAGCCTGAAGGGGAACGGTACCCTGCAGAGCCACAGGGGCAGAGCTATCCACGGCCCTGGGAGCCTACCTCTTGCATCGGCATCAGCGTGTCCTGAATGTGAGAAATGGAGTCAAAGGAGATATTTTGGAACTTTAAAGTTTAATGGCTGCCCTATTAGATTTCAGACTTGCATGAGGCCTGTATCCCCTTCGTTTTGGCTAATTTCTCCCATTTGGATTTACCCAATGCCTATAGCCAACTGTATCAAGGAAGTAACTAACTTGCTTTTGACTTTACAGGGTCACAGGCAAAAGGGATTTGCCTTGTCTCACGTGAGACATTGGATTTGGACTTTTGAGTTAATGCCGGAATAATTAAGACTTTGGGGGACTGCTGGGAAGGCATGACTGTGTTTTGAAATGAAAGGACATGAGAACTGGGAGGGGCCAGGAGTGGAATGATATGGTTTGACTGTGTCCTCACCCAAATCTTATCCTGAGTTATGGTTCCCATAATCCCCATATGTCATGGGAGGGTCGACGTGGGAGGTAATTTAATCATAGGGGCAGTTACCATGCTATTCTCACAATAGTGAGTTCCCATGAGATGTGATGTTTTATAAGTGGCTTTCCTCCCACCTTCACGCTGTACTTCTTGCTGCTGCCATGTGAACAAGGATGTGTTTGCTTCCTCTTCTACCATGATTATAAGTTTCCTGAGGCCTCCCTAGCCTGTAGAACAGTGAGTTGATTAAACTTCCTTCCTTTATAAATTACCTAGTCTCAGGTATGTCTTTATTAGCAGCATGAGAATGGACTAATACGCCTGGCTTTTTTTTGTTTCTTTTTTCCACTAGAGACAGGGTTTTGCCATGTTGGCCAGGCTGGTCTCAAACTCCTGGCCTCAAGTGATCTACCCACCTCGGCCTTCCAAAGTGGTGGGATTACAGGCCTGATCCACTGCACCTGGCCCTGGCTGAAATATATATATTTTTTATTTCAAATATTTTGAAATACTTTGTGGGCCACAAGAGTCTGTAATTCAAATTAAGTCCCAATCTAAAAGATTACAACCTCTGGCCTATTTCATGTTATCCAACACCTACCAGGTAGTAACCTAGCTTTCTTTTCATGTAAATGTCTTCTTCCTAATTACAAGCTCCTTGCAGAAGGAAATATTTCGCCCCCTCATGGGAACAGAACACTGAAAACCCTCAGGGCCCCCTCAAGATGGGGACAAGTCACTCTTCCACCAGGCACTTACTTCTGACTGGCCTCCATCTCCAACAGGGCAGAGAGAGCTGAGGTTCCCTTCTTCCCCACCGGGGGTGCAGTTGACTCCAGAGAGTGCGTGGAAATGGGCCCGGTCATCTGCAAGCCTTTCATGGTGGTCCCTTTCTAAAAGAGAAAAGAGGAGACAAGGCCATCAGCCCAACTGGGCTCTCTCAGTGGAAGCCACTCATGTCCCAGGGCATGCTGTAGCATTCCCAGGCCCTGAGAATCCAACGGATGGGTCAAAGAACATAGGTTCTCAGTGTTCAGCAAGTGACAGAAAACCGCCTTTCACTCAAATTTCTGGTGAACTAAAAATAAACTGCCCCTTTGTTTGCACATCATCCCATTTTACCCTCACCACATCTCTATGAAGTAAATACTGTTAGCCCTATTTAACAGAAGGAGGAACCGACACTCAGAGAGGTTAAGGAACGTATCCTACATCCTACTGGAGCTGGAATCCAAATTCCAGGGACCTCACTTCAAAACCAAAGTTCTTCCCATTATTCAAGCTCTCTCAGACATGTTTCTAATCGTTAAGTGACGTGCACACAAGGCAGTTGGTGTGAGAGGAAGAATACTGCACTTGAGGTTAAAAACAAAAAAACCATGGCTGATGATGGAACATTACGTGGTGATTAAAAAGAGTGAACTACTTATACACACAACTGGGATGATTTCGAAAGCATTATGCTAAGGGAAAGAAAGCAGCCTCAAAAGGTCATATGTTATGTGACTCTATTTTCTGTGATGTTTGGAAAAGACATAAGTACAGTGATAACAAACAGACCAGTGGTTGCCAGGGATTAGAGATGAGGGAGAATGTGACGACAAAGACTAGCAAAAGTCTGGGCACAGTGGCTCATGACTGTAATCCCAGCACTTTGGGAGGCCATGATGGAGCACTGCTTTAGCCCAGGAATTTGAGAACAGCCTGAACAAAATGGGGAACCCCATCTCTATAAAAAATACAAAAAAATAGCTGGACATGATGCACACCTCTAGTCCTAGCCATTTGGAAGGCTGAGGTGGGAGGTCAAGGCTGCAGTGAGCCATGATCATGCCACCACACTCCTTCCTGGGTGACAGAGACCCTGTCTCAAAACAACAAAAACTAGCAGAGAGAATTCTTTTGAAGTGATGGTGGTGGTTACATTAATCTATATATTTGTTAAAATTCACAGACCTTTGTGGGCACACACACACACACACACACACACACACACAGAGGTAATGTCAACTATACTATATGTTAGTTTAAAAAAACAATAAAAAGCTGAATCCCAGTTCTGCCCCTTATAGCTGGCATATTCCACAACCCCCAGAAGCCTGAGTCTCCCCACTAGGTAGTATGTAACTGAAATGCAGCACAGGGTGCTGGGAACGCTGGAGCGAGATGAGTGAGGAAGGATTGCTGCTATTCACCTCCTGAGAATTTCTACTTAGCAATCCAGCACCCAGTCACACAAGCAGCTGGGTTCAACATAGGGTCCCACTTGGGAAGCACCTCAAAGCACTGGGTCCTCAGGTGGAAGGGAGTGGCTCTATGCCACAGAACACCACCATATGCCCTCTATCCCTTCCTCCTTTACCCCATGGTGGAGGAGAAAACACAGTCTTAGATTTAAGATAAACAATGGGCAGTTGAGGAATAAATATATAGGCGGATGAGAGGCCCCAATAGAGAAGGAGGCAGACCCTGCATCTCACACTAGGCATACTCCCTGAGTCCAAGGAGCCCTTACCCGCATCATGCGATCTGAGCGATGCCGCCTGCGGATGCGGTTCAAGCCCTCCACAAAGCGGATGAAGCCATCCAGGAGTTGCCACTCATCCTCGTCTGCACGGGGCCTGTCCCCATAGATGTCACAGTGGGCCTCTCCCTCCGTGATGCGCTTAGTGGCGGTGACACAGGCTGGCAGCAGCAGGAAGCGGGTCCTCCAGAACTTCAGGGACTCAATTAAGCTACAGAGGGTCGAGAAAAACACACGGTAGTGGTGAGAAAAAGGAGATAATGAAAGCACTCTCAGTGAACTCTGTGGAGTTGGTGTGTGAAGGTCCATCTCCCCATGAGTATGTGCTCATTCTGATGCCACAGCTCATGGCTTTGTTGAAAATACAAGTTCTGAGGATGGGCATGGTGGCTCATGCCTATAATCCCAGCATTTTGGAGGCCGAGGTAGGAGTATTGCTTGAGCTCAGAAGTTTGAGACCAGCCTGGGCAACATGGCAAGACCCCATCTCTATCTACCCTGTCTTAAAAAAAAAAGTGTAGGCACGGTGACTCATGCCTGTAATCCTAGCACTTTGGGAGGCTGAGGCAGGTGAATCATGAGGTCAGGAGTCCGAGACCAGCCTGAGCAACATGTAGAAACCCTGTCTCTACTAAAAATACAAAAATTAGCTAAGTGTGGTTGGCAGGGCCTGTAATCCCAGCTACTCAGGAGGTTGAGGCAGGAGAATTGCTTGAACCCAGGAGGCAGAGGTTGCAGTGAGCTGAGACTATGCCATTGCACTCCAGCCTGGGGGACAGAGCAAGACTCCATCTCAAAAAAAAACAGAAAAAGAAAGAAAATACAAGTACTGAAGGAAGACCACAAAGGCGGCTTTTGCTTTGATCCCAGAGATGTCAGAATACTTCTGCACACCCAGGCCCAGTGAATTTGTGGCTATCACCACAATCACAAATCATGCATAGAAATCAAAAATTAAAAATGAGACATCACAAAGCTACCAGCCAACTAGTGAAGAAAATGTTAAGAACACAATCTGCACTGCCACTTGTGTCAAAGGGCACATCATCACTGAGTTTTGTGAGTTTTTTTCAATTGCGGTAAAACATAAATAACAAAAAAATTATCACATTAACCTATTTTATTTTTTTTTTGAGACAAGGTCTTGCTGTGTTGTCTAGGCTAGAGTGTTGTGGCACTATCATGGTTTACTGTAGCCACAACCTCCTGAGCTCAAGCACTTTGGCTTCCTAATGAGACATGACTATGGGAGTGTGCCACCATGCCCAGTAAATTTTCTTTTTATTTAATTTTTTTGAGACAGAGTTTTACTCTTGTTGCTCAGGCTGGAGTGCAATGGCATGATCTTGGCTAACTGCAACCTCCACCTCCCAGGTTCAAGTGATTCTCCTGCCTCAGCCTCCCAAGTAGTGGGAATTACAGGCGTATACCACCCTACCCAGCTAATTTTTATATTTTTAGTAGAGACAGGATTTCACCATGCTGGCCAGGCTGGTCTCCAACTCCTGTCCTCAGGTGATCTGACCCCCCTCAGTCTTCCAAAGTGCTGAGATTATAGATGTGAGCCACCGTGCCTGACCATTTTATTTTTTTCCCACTTTTTGTAGAGTTGGGGGTCTCCCTTTGTTGCCCAGGCTGGTCTTGAACTCCTGGCCTCAAGCAATCCTCCCATCTTGCCCTCCCAAACTGCTGGGATTACAGGAGTGAGCCACAACACATAGCAACCAATTTTACATGTACTATTCAGTGGCATTAAATATGTTGTGCAGCCATCACCACTATCCATCTTATCATTGAGTTTTTAACACAATGCAGAGGTACTTTTGTTCTTCCATTTTTTTCTAAAACAGAAACCATTTTGCCATCAGAAAAAAAAGGACATGGCCAGGCAGACCAGCCTGGGCAACATAGCAAGTCTCCGTCAACATAAAAAACTTTTAAAAAGAGCCGGGCATGATAGTGCATGCTGTGGCCTCAGCTACTCAGGAGGCTAAGGCATTGTGTGAGCTCAGGAAGTCAAGGCCACAGTGAGCTCTGATCATGCCACTGCACTCCAGCCTGGGTGACAAAGTGATATCCTTTCTCTTTAAAAACAGAAAGAGAGAGAGAGAGAGAGAGAGAGAGAGAGAGAGAGAGAGAGAGAGACAGAGAGAGAGAGAGAGAGAGAGAGAGAGAGACAAAGGGCAGAAAGTGTTAAAATACACATATACATCATTGCCCAAAGCTGCAAGGATGGAAATCCAAAGCCCACTCTCTGACCTGAAGTCTTCAGAGCCTGCAGAACAGATATACTGATCTAAGTAATTCCACTTGTACTCTTCCAGCCGTTCATGGGAGAATTCCACCCAGCAGGAGACGAACTCTGAGTCTGAGTGGGAAGGACAGAGGCTGTAGGTGTAATGGATCTGGGCAGATTCATAAGGATACCTGGAAAATAAAGGGCAGGCCCCCAAATTCAAAAGAGTTAGAGACAAATTCCTGCCAATTCTCTATCTTTTCTATCTCAATACACTTAGAACCCATCCTTGGCATTTACCCCTCAACTGTAGTAACCAACTCATCACAGAGAACTACACTGGAAATTTCTCAGATTTTCTTCAACTCTTTCCTTCTCTCCTTACAATCTTTATTTGAAATAGACTTGTTATGAATTATGCTAAATATTATAAGATGAATCAAATCCCCTTTGGAAGTAGGTAGGCTATGACCCTAAAATAACCCTATAAAACAAACAAACAAAAAAACTCCGTAAGAAAAACCAACCACTGAACTTCCTCAGTTTGAATTATGTACTATACACATAATTTAGTATGTGGACATAATTCAGGACTATAACTAAGACCTTAAATATTCAAATACTCACTTGGGAAGGTATCGTGTCACTGTAATCATCTTATCCTTCAGCGTCACTTTGTGGAATGTTCTGCCCATACTCAGCCAATACTGGTCCTCCTCCTCAGGGCGGTTTCGGGACACAAGCCCTATCAGAAAAATAATGATTTCCTCCATCTGTTTGAAGCTCATTCCTATAACAGGCAATTGTTTCTTATCCATATGAATTCACAAAATGATAAAAGAAAGATGTAACACTTTTTCTTGAAGGGAAGTTTCATGGAAGAAAGTTATTCTTGGTTAAAAAATCAAAACAAAAAACTCCTGAGGTTGGCAGAGTTTTCTGTTATTAAACCAAGTAGCAGCAGATTAGACCTGAGGGTGCTGGCTGATAGCACTTAGATGGCATACTCAAAGCTGAACAACCTGATACCTCATCCTCTGGAGAGAAAAGTTCTGTAAGAGATGACTGTGTTATTAAAATGGAACTCTACTACACCAGCATAAGCTGCCCACCTTGGCACTTGAGGTTCTCACTCAAGGGTGGTAGCCAACCTAGCTTTCTGGTCCTAGCTCTCACTACTCCTATACTGCTATGTGAAGTTTCAGTCTAAACGGACCATTGATTTATTTGCTGCAAATATTTGCTCATGTTTTTTCTTTTGCATTCTCTTCCTGGGCCACATTGAAATCCTATGGATCATTTAAAGTCACCATCAAATGCTGCTTCCTCCAGAAAGCTGTCAGACCCCATCAGCAGTCTGAATCCTACCTTGTATATAGCTCTTTGTGTGTATGTCTCTTACCCCTTATAAATTAAGAGTTTCTGGAGGCCAAGGCCCAAATACTGTTCCTCCTTATATTTTTAGTAGCACCTGATAAAGTGCTATGTCCATTATTAGCTGAACTGAATTAAACACAGGGAAGAGGAAAATAATCAGGAATCAAGAAAATGACAAGTGTTCAAGAGAGTAAAAATCATGCCTTAAAGAACAACCAAGCCAAGTCAAGATTCCCTTGATCTAGAAATGAAAAGCAGTCCTCTTGAGCAGGAGAATAGGGTCAGGAGGCAGGGAGCCTAAGGCCAGTTCAGGCTGACTTCCTAGAACTAAATCAAAAGGAAAGCCCCAACTTTCCATACCTAAGCAACAAAAGAACCGGAAGAAGCTACTCCCTTTGCAAACCACTCCCCGCTTTTACCGTGAGGCAGATGGAAAACTGAAAGTGTCTCTGATTAGTTTGATTTTTTCAACCAATCAAACGTTTGCATAGGCATGTAATTGTGTAACTTCACTTCAGCTTCTGACGGGTTGCTTTCCCCAGTCGGACCGATTGTGGGCCACTACTTCGTTTATATAGGGTGTACACAAGTCACCAATGGGAAACCTCTAGAGGGTATTTAAACCCCAGAAAATTCTGTAAAGGGGCCCTTGAGTTCCTATGCTCCAGCCAGCTTCCACACTGTGAAGTATACTTTCATTTTCAATAAATCTCTGCTTTTGTTGCTTCATTCCTTCCTTACTTTGTTGTGCATTTTATTCAATTCTCTGTTCAAGGTGCCAAAAACCTGGACACTCTCCACCGGTAACACTCTCATTCAGCTCTGAGACAGTCACACAGTGACAGGCAGCATGGGAGTAGTCAAGAGGAGAGAGGATGACAGAGGCTGAAAAAATATTCACTGTGAATGTGGAAATTTCCCAGATGGTGCCAAGGGAGCAGCAGGCCAGCTGCATATAAAACAGAAGCTACTCAGGGGACCCCAGGTTCAACCCCAGCACTTTCACGTGCCAGCTTGTGTGATCTTGGGCACCAAATCTCATTTTCTTTTTTTTTGTTTTGAGACAGTCTCGCTCTGTCACCAAGCTGGAGGGGTGCAGTGGTGTGATCTCGGCTCAATGCAACCTCTGCTTCCCAGGTTCAAGCAATTCTCCCGCCTCAACCTCCCCAGTAGCTGGGACTACAGGTGTGTGCCACCACGCCCAGCTAATTTTTTTTGTATTTCTAGTAAAGATGGGGTTTCACCATGTTAGCCAGGATGATCTTGATCTCTTGACCTTGTGATCTGCCCACGTTGGCCTCCCAAAGTGCTGGGATTACAGGCATGAGATACAGCGGCCAGCCCCAAATCTCACTTTCTACAGCAAGAAAGAAGGCATGCCCTCATCCAAACATTCCTTCATTCATGCAGCAAACACTCTGCTGGCTGTTGGAAAAACAATGTCATGGGAAAAGGTTCATGAGCATCTGACATCGAACCTGATAACCCCATTCTAAATTATGTGCACCCCAGTTATTCCTGTGTTTATCTTGGATGGTATTTATTCTTCACAATCTGTGATCAAATATATACTTGTGGTTTATAAGTTTAACATTTGACTCTGTTGTAGACTCTGAGGGGAGGGCTAATGTTGTTCTATTCCCTGCTGGTACAGGGCCTGGCTCACACTTGGTATTCAATACATCTCTGATGAGTAAGCAGCACAGGCCTGGTTGTGATGGCAACTTTTCCAGTATTAGGATAACAATGGTACCCTTTCTGTTACTATAGAAATTAGAGAGATTAAATTTATCACAGCAAAAAAGATAACCAGAAAGGATACAGTCAGGCAAGTAGCCTGGGCCAACTAACCATCACATGAGGTTCATGGATCAGCCAGGAACAGAACTGGACACAGAGTAACTCAGACCACTGAGGGACATCCACCAGCTGTTCCAGAGCACAACAGGTGGGCAGCCTGGAAGGCAGCAGTGAAATTAAAGGTAAATTCATCCCATTACTCTTAGAATAAAGAACAAAATCCTTCAGATAGGCCTGGGTCTCCTGACATCTCTGGCCACACCTCTGGCTCCCTCCCTGTGCTCCCTTACATCAGCCTTCTTTCTGGCATCCAGAAAGTACCCCAATGCTTTCTGCCACAGAGCCTTTGCACAAACTGATCTCTGCCTGGCATGCTCTTCCCTTCTACTTCTGCTCTTCATTCCCAACCTGCTGCTCCCAATAATCAAACCTTATCTTCTCTAGGAAGCTGTCCATGACCCATCAGATTAGATAGAGCCCCATATTAAATGTTCTGACAGCCCCATCACTTCTCCCTCAGCCTTTATCACAACATGTAATTATATTTAATAGTTTGACTAATGTTATTTTCCCTGAGGGGGCTATAAATCCTCTCCCCAGCCATGCAGAATAAGTGCTTCAAAGACACTGTTGAATGAATGAGTGAATAGATGAATTCATGTATTTATTATTTCTTTTCCCTTTTTTTAGAGACAGGGTCTCCCTAAATTGCCTTAACTGGTCTTGAACTCTTGGGCTCAAGGGATCCTCCTGCCTCAGCCTCCCAATGTACTAGGATTATGCCTAGCCAAATTCATTCATTTTTATTGACTGATTGATTGAGATGGAGTCTTGCTCTGTTATCCAGGTTGGAGTGCAGTGGCACAATCTCGGTTCCCTGCAACCTCTGCCTCCTGGGTTCAAGCAATTATCCTTTCTCAGCCTCCTAAGTAGCTGGGATTACACAGTGCACCACCACGCCTGGCTAATTTTTGTATTTTTGATAGTGACAGTGTTTCACCATGTTGGCCACGCTGGTTAGGAACTCCTGATCCCATCCATGGGATCCGCCTGCCTCAGCCTCCCAAAGTGCTGGGATAACAGGCGTGAGTCACCATGCCCGACCCAAATTCATATATTTATTGACCCATAGTGTTGCATATTATTGTATGCCAGGCATGTGGTTTCCATTGCAGAGGACAAAAAGTTGAACAGAAATAGTCTTGGCACTCAAAAAGGTTAACATTCAGTAGGTTCTGGAAGATGAACACAAGGCAACATGCAATAAATGTCACAAGGGGCTTTCAAAGAAAATCCAGTGGAAATCCAAAGCTTCATACGTAAACAACAGGGCCTGGACTAGATGACCACATGATCCTTCTAACAGGGCCACAGTTCTCTGATCCTCTGGCCAGAGAAGCTCTCATGGAGACAAAGATGATCCAAGGTTATCACTAGGTGATCAGGGAATTGGGGGTCTTATTAGCAATAATGAGGAGACAGGAGACTAAGACAGCTCATTGATTGTTCCAGGAAGTAATTACTGCTTTCTGATTCCAGGCACCTGCACTTAATTCCCTCTGTTAGACTTATTTTAGAACAGCTCTCCATTGCCTGGCTCTTATCAATTAGCAACACCGATTCTCTGTCATTTACTAGCTGCCTCTGCCACTCACAGATGACCCATGCTTGTTTCAAGCCACTAAGCTTCAGTGACAAAGAAGAGAGAGATGAATCCAGAATGGGGAAAAAAAGAACTGTAAACTTCAGGTTTAGGTAACATCTGACAAACTTCTGTGTACCAGATACCGTACTAGAAACAATTAAATATAGGTTTCTGGGTTTATAATGTTCTCTACACAATTTGACAGCTCAGTATTGACTCAGCTGCCTACTATTCCCAGGTGTCTGTCCAAGCCAGGCTGTTCCATTCCTGATATTGGTCATATCTATTTCTTTAAAGAGAGAGTTACAAATTAAAGAGAGCATTTACAATAAATCCATACCTAAAGGAGACTTTATTCCTCACTTAAGTAGAATTTATAAAGAAAACTTTTGTGTTGAAAACAACTACTTCTCAATTTATCTATTCTCTACCATCTTGAAAACCCAATTCCACAAATACAGAAGAGAAAAAAATATAAATCCAAGGAGAAAAACTCACCTCGGCTATAGAGTGGGCTACTGCTCAGCGGTGGTGGGACGGCAGGGTTGGGTTTCTGTGCCTTGGGCTGCACTATGATTTGGTAGCCCTGCATGAGACGTTGGCAAATAAACTCTTCAAACACCTGCTGGGCTGTCATCTGCACACCCTCTTCATCCCTCCTAAAAAAAACAGATGATTGCACATATAGATACTTGGCCCGGGACAGTGCCACTTAAGAGTGCACAGTCCCATCATCTTCTTTGCTTTATCGCATTATAACCATTCTATGGTGGTTCATAAAACTAAGAGTTTGAGCTGGGTGCAGTGGCTCATGTCTGTAATCCTAGCACTCTGGAAGGCTGAGATGGGCAGATTGCTTGAGTCCAGAAATTCAAGACCAGCCTGGGCAACATGGCAAAACCCTGTCTCTCCCAAAAAAATACAAAAATTAGCCCAGTATGGTAGCACACACTTGTAGTCCCAGCTACTCAGGAATCTGAGGTCAGAGGATTATTTGAGCCTGGAAGGCAGAGGTTGCTGTGAGCCAAGATGGCACCACTGCACTTCAATCTGGGTGACAATATATAAAAGACAGACAGAAAAGGAAATATAATAAAATATATGAAAAAGAAAAAACACTAATAATTTGTAAATCAGTGTTTTGGGGAAAATGAACAGTTCAAAGAGGTGAAAAAAGGCAGGTAATTCAATGCCCAAATGAGTAATCTTATAAAAGAAAATCAGATTTAGTGTGCCCAAAATAATTGCATTAGAAAATATGAGAATAGTCAGCGAGGCCAGAACCAACAGGAATTCAAAATAAATCAATCAACGAGGAGAAATAGCTGATGTCAGTGGAACTCTGGAGAAATGAACAGTTCTTGCATCATAAAATTACCCACAGCTAGGCATGGTGGCTCATGCCTGTAACCCCAGTACTTTGGGAGGGCAAGGCAGGCTGGTCACCTGAGATCATGAGTTCGAGACCAGCCAGGCCAACATGGTGAAGCCCTGTCCCTACTAAAAATACAAAAAAATTAGCTAGGCGTGGTGGCACATGCCTATAGTCCCAGCTACTAGGGAGGCTGAGGCATGAGAATCACTTGAACCAGAGAGGCAGAGGTTGCAGTGAGGGGAGACTGCACCACTGCATTCCAGCCTGGGTGGCAGAGCGAGACTCTGTCTCAAAAAAAAAAAATTACCCAAATATAAAAGGAGGACACAGGCTTGAAAATTCAGTGTTCAGTTAGGCACAGTCGCTCAAGCCTATAATCTTAGCACTTCGGGACACAAGACATGGGCAGATGGCTTGAGTCCAGGAGTTCGAGACCAATCTGGGCAATATGTCAAAATAGTGTCTTTGCAAAATATACAAAAATTAGCTGGACGTGATGCTGCCACTCCCAGCTACTCCTAGCTACTTAGGAGGCTGAGGTGGAAGGATGGTTTGAATTCAGGAGATCAAGGCTGCAGTGAGCCGTGATTGTGCCACTGTACTCCAGCCTGAGTGATAGAATGAGACCCCTGTCTCAGTTTAATAAAAAGAAAAAAAAAAAGAAAGACAAAAGAAAATTCAATGTTTTTATTTTTATTTTTAATTTAATGGCCACGCTAATCTCTGTATCACTCCAATGTTAGTATATGTGTCGCTGAAGCAAGCACAAATTCAGTGTTCTGATGCATGTGTGGGATATGAACACAACTCTCACAAACCAAGCCAAGTGCCTTTTCCTCTGACACTGACCTGTCGATGTCTGCTTCTGGGAGGAGATCATAACAGCCCTCTGTGTAGTCATTCTGCAGGCCCTGGCGGTCAGGGAAGTAGTCGGTGGTGAGGGGGAGGCACGCCGGAGTAGTGAGAGACTTCCAGTCCACTCCAACTGTGCAACAGAAGCCTGGCACTACAGGGGGAGCAGACAGTGTCAGAACTGCCTCATGTAACAGGGGGAAAAGGTACATGTAGTCACCATGGCAAGTGTGGGATGGGGGGTCAGGAGAAGGAACGGGAGGGAAGGGTGGGGAAAAAATTTCATGGTGAAAGGTGATAAAATTGTCAGGATTGGGAAGAAAGGGGATGGGAAGAAGATAGGGGAGGGAGGATTGGAAAGACAGGGAGGGAGAAAGAGAGAGAAACAGAGTTTGTTAGACAATGCAGTGCACATGCTTATCCAATCCCATCATGCAAATGGGATTCACAGCTGATACTTTTCATTTTCTGCTGATCGTGAGCTACAGCCGCAATGCAGGTGAGATTACTGCAGGGCAGGCAGAATTACATGTCGAAGCACATCAATGTTCCAAGAGCAGGAAGGCCCAAGCACAAACCTCTCCCAAGGACTGCAGAGTGGCTGGGTGGGGAAAAGAGGGGAGCTCAGCTTGGTTTGGGAGCAAACAGCATACAGCAGCAGAAATAAGGAATACTTCTAGCACTGCAAAAATAAGTAACAGATCCAAAAGGGTGGGAGGAAAAATCAAGTAAAGATGTCTGGGAAAGTTAGGAGGCTGGAACTTTAAGAGACAGCATTTAACAATCCAAAAATGAAAGCTGCGGTTAGCAGAGTAGGCCTGACCACATGGGTCTGTCCAGAATTGCCTGGTCCTCAGCTAAAGTAGGGTTTCTCAGCCTCAGCAACAACAGAGATTTTGAACCAGAAATTTTTTTGTTGTGGGGGCCGTCCTGGGTATTGTAGCACCATCCTTGGATTCTACTCACTAGATGCCAGTGGTATCCCCTAGTTGTGAAAACCAGAAATGTCTGTAGGCATTGACATATTCTCCTGGGGAGGAAAAACCTCCTTGGTTGAGCTTCACTGAGTTAAAAGTAATAGGGCAGTGGCCGGGTGCGGTGGCTCATGCCTGTAATCCCAGGACTTTGGGAGGCCGAAGTGGGCAGATCATGAGGTCAAGAGATGAAAACCATCCTGGCCAATGTGGTGAAACGGTGTCTCTACTAAAAATACAAAAATCAGCTGGGTGTGGTGGCACACACCTTTAGTCCCAGCTACTCAGGAGGCTGACGCAGGAGAACAGCTTGAACCCGGGAGGCAGAGGTTGCAGTGAGCTGAGATTGCATCACTGCTCTCCAGCCTGGAGACAGAGTGAGACTTCGTCTCAAAAAAAAAAAAAAAAGTAATAGGGTAGTTACCTCTGTAAGTAATTTAAGTGAAGATTATCTTTTAACTCTCCAAAGAAGGGAGCAATATGAAGCCAAAAAAATTCTAAGCCTTTGTCTCTAAGTTCTGAATGGGATACTCGTATGCCTTATTTTTGTACCATGCTATACAGCTTACAATGTGGTGTAGCCCCTGTTGCCTCATCAACTTTCCCATCAATGAAAAACAAAATCTGTGTGCTAAGTCACAGTAGAAAGATGCCCCACATGGCACCATTGACTTGGGGAAGATGATTTAGCCTGCAGCAGGTCTAACTCCTGCTCTACATGGGCCTTATTAACTCATTAATAATTCAGGAATCCAAAACATAGCCCAGAATAGCCTAATTAATCATCTCCATTTTTCTATATGGCACCCGAGGAGGTGAACTTGTTTCTACTTCCTGGCAAGAACAGAAGATGGAGACCTGATCAAAGCCCCAGTGGGGAAAGCCAGAAAGAGAAGACAGTTCTATCTTTATGTCCTCTTAGATCATCCCAGCCCTCATCAGCCTTCTGACCCTCAGGATTACAAAAATCTTGTAGAAATGCTTTCTGCTGGGCATACAACAAGACACATACAGTTCAAATGCTTAGTTCAAGATCCCATGATGAAAAAGGATCCTGATGGTAAGTTTAAGGGTGTTCTGTCTCTAGAAAAAGAACACAGCCTATTTTCTAACCCCAGTATCTTCTTGTCATGAAAAGAAGGACTCTGAGGAAGTTCTACCTCAGAACCACTAAAATAACAATGATGAACACATGTAACAAACTCCAGTGACAGGGTTGTAGAGAAATGGGATCATCTATTCATTCCTGGCAGCTTTTGGGGAAAACAGTCAATCTGCCAACCATACTTGGGGGACATTAACCAAAGACATTAACCAAAAGAAAAAATACATCTGCTGCACCATGTATTACTTATTAACTTTTAATTTAATAGAGTTAAATTATTAATGTATTATTAAAAGTTAATTTTTTATTAACTTCTAATTTAATATGTTGTCCAGGCTGGTCTCAAACTCCTGGGCTCAAGTGATCTGCCCACCTCAGCCTCCCAAAGTGCTGTGATTACCAGCATGAGCCACCATGCTAAGCCAAGGTATTATCATAACTTCATTCTGTGCTATGGCTAAAAAGCAGGAAACCATCCAAATGGTTACGAATAAGAAATGATTACTCAAACCAATATAATGTGCTTGACGTTGCCATTACAAATGACTGCTAGGAGGGAAAAAATGGTAAAAGTATTATTAAGTGGGGACAAAAAGGCTCAGTGAAACATATCCACTGGTCACAGCTAAGTAAGTTTATCAAGTCAGGATTTTCTCTGCTATTTTATTATTATAGATATTTGGATGTTCTCTTACTGCATATTATTTTAAAAGATGATGAGGCCGGGCACAGTGGCTCACTCCTGTAATCCCAGAACTTTAGGAGGTCAAGTGGGCAAATCACCTGAGGTTGGGAGTTTGAGACCAGCCTGACCAACATGGAAAAACTCCATCTCTACTAAAAATACAAAACTAGACAGGCGTGGTGGCATGCCTTTAATTCCAGCTACTCGAGAGGCTGAGGCAGGAGAATTGCTTGAACCCAGGAGGCGGAGGTTGCAATGAGCTGAGATTATGCCACTTCACTCCAGCCTAGGCAACAAGAGCAAAACTCTGTCTCAAGTTAAAAAAAAAAAAAAAAGATGATCAAAAAGAACACAAACCAGTCAGATATTTTCAACTACAGACAGGCAAGTGATTCCAGTAACAGCCCATTGTGTCTTTCCAACTTTTTCCTGGAGATATCATTAGGCATTTAAAGGTGAAGACCAGCTCTGGATCAGCACAGTGGCCTTACAGGGAATCTGCTACCTTTCCCAGGTACCCCTGAATCACCTTTCAAAACAGTTCATTCAGTCACACCCCCCCCTCACTTTCCATCAGAGAGTCCTCCCTCACCACATCACCTTCCCATACCCCAGAGATATGTGGACCTCAGGACCATTCAGTTCCCACAGGGCTTCCTCTTGTTTCCTCATGCTCTGACCATCCCACACTCCCTGTCCACCCCTTTTCCCAGTCAGCTGCCCCCTCTTACTTGGGTCTGGAGAGGTAGAAACACTGTCCTCTAGAGAATCCTTATTCTGGGTCCTAGGATTCATACCTATTGAAAGACAAAAACAGCTTGTCTTAAGAAGGCTCAAACTGCGAAAGAGTTCGGACCAGTTACGGTTGAAAAAGGCCAAAGCTGGAGCTAAAAATAAAAATATAAACCAAGTGCAAATTCTATGCTGAATATTTCAAACAGTACAAAGGAATCAGTCAAAGAAAAATGATCAATCTAAAATTGGGAATGAGTCAGAACTTTACTCTGAGGTTTTTTTTTGAATTTCAAATATTTTATAGGGGATGATTTAATTCTTGGATTTCAAAAACCTTTAAAAATAATCAACTTTTATAAAAACTTTCATAAAAAATGTGACAAAATACTAGTTAAATCAGCCAGATTTTTGTGTAATCCTGCAGTTTACTAAAAATGTTACAAATGCTTGTAAATTATTTATCTAATTTCCTGAGGATTTTGTTTTTGCATATCAAACCCTTTTACCATGGCCAACATGAACAATTTTTTTTAAAGGCAGTTCTTTGCTGGGCATTAAACATTAAAACATTTAAATCACTGACCATATGCTTAACCTAATGATATTTATATAAAAAGAAGAGAAAGAAATTTTCAATACAGACTGTAAGATAAGATTGCCCCTATAGACTTTGGAAAGAAATGCAGCTTTTTAGTTAGCACTGAGGCAAAGCAAGGAACCTGCTTCTTCCCAATTGCACTTGGGTCTTTGCAAAAGTCCATGTGGTGCTGAGAAACTTTCCTGTTCACCAGAGTGAGTTCTGTGAACTCTAAGGAGCAGCCATATTTTCCCAACATCTCACACAAATCTTGAATGTACCATGAGCCATTGATGGTTTCCTGGTGAGAATAATATCCTTCTTCAACAGAGTAACACATGAGGAAGTCTGCTCCAGCAGGCAGTGTGTAAACGGAGGCTGCATCCACCTCAGTTATGCTGGTGTCCAGCTTGTCTGTCTGATTATCTACGACATCCAAAGGAATGACCAGTACATCGTGCTGGTTTCACCGACATGCCTGAATGATAAATATCTTGGGTTTTCCAACGAGGTTCCGACATTTGTCTTCTTTGAACAAGCCAGTTAATGTTTGAATTTCAATTTTAGCATCATATGCATAAATGTGATTGCCTTAGCCATGGCTCAGGACACACATAAAGCAATTGGCATCTGCGTGGCTAGAGGTTGACATCTCATGAATTTTGAGCAGTAGTTCTGCTTTAAGATTGTTAAAGCATTTCACTTCAAATCCTGTATCTGAAAGCCTGCCAGTAAGATTGTCTCTGTCCACGCTGGTGCCCCACCTATTTGGCAGCGTTAAGTGCCAAAGGAACCTCTCATGATTGAAGATTAAAGCAATTCCTCTCCTCCTGTGGTCCATTTTGCACTTTTCTGCCACATCAAATATTTCTCTTTTATAGAAGGCATCTGTTTCTGTCATGTTTTGTTCCCCACCAAAATTCTGCAGAACTTGGAAAGTACTCAGTGTCTTCCTTGGTGGTAGCAGGCCAGTGTCTCACCTCCTGGGGCTGCTGCTCCATACGGACTGCTGAGCAGAAGGCGGCTCACAGCCTACCTCAAGGAAGCTGGGCCAAATGGCTGCTAAGCAAACTAACTCAATTCCCTGCGGGGCACACCTCACGGGGCCCTGACACCATGCTCATCACGACCAAGGTCCCAGCCAGACGTTTGGTCCTACTCTGAGGTTATTGATATTATTCTTTGTTAAAAGAGATCACACTCACACGAGCGACCTGCCACTTACTTCAGGAAAAGAGACACATTTCAAAGTCATTTCAACTAATTAGAGCAATCTTTACTGAAGAGAAAATGACCTATTTTTACAGTGAGCTTTGATCATGCCATGTACTCCAACCTGGGCAAGAGAGAGAGAAAGGCCCTTTCTCTAAAAAATATATAAAATAAAATAAAATGATCTATTTAAATTAAATCCACTCATCAGCCATCCTTATCTTCTGGAATTTTCTTTCTCAAATCATGGTTTTCTAAAATATAACACGGGACATCAAAACTTATTACTTTAACATAAAAACAATGATTTTACCTATAACTGGGCCGAAAGGAAAAACAGGAAGATTCTTTGAAATGCAACTTATTGGCCAGGCGCGGCGGCTCACGCCTGTAATCCCAGCTCTTTGGGAAGCCAAGGTGGGAGGATCACAAGGTCAAGAGATTGAGACCATTCAGGCCAACATGGTGAAACCCCATCTCTACTAAAAAAATACAAGAAATTAGCTGGGCGTGGTGGATTGCGCCTGTAGTTCCAGCTACTCAGGAGGCTGAGGCAGGAGAATTGCTTGAACCCGGGAGGTGGAGGTTACAGTGAGCTGAGATCGCACCATTGCACTCCAGCCTGGGGCCTGGTAACAGAGTGAGACTCTTGTCTCAAGAAAAAAAAAAAAGAAAGAAATGCAACTTATTGACTATCAAGTAACACAATTTTAAAACACATCTATAGTACTTAAATGTCCCTTTCAAAACATGTATTTACTAGAAAATTATGATACCATAAAAAGAACTGAGGTTAAGCTGGGTGGCTCAGAAGGCCAAGAGTTCAAGGCTGCAGCAAGCAATAATCACTTCATTGCTCTCCAGCCTAGGCGACAGAGTGAGACCCCATCTATTTAAAAAAAGTAAAAATATGGGCCGGGCGCAGTGGCTCATGCCTGTAATTCCAGCACTTTGGGAGGCCGAGGCGGGTGGATCACAAAGTCAAGAGATCGAGACCATCCTGGTCAACATGGTGAAACCCCGTCTCTACTAAAAATCTAAAAAATTAGCTGGGCATGGCGGCGCGTGCCTGTAATCCCAGCTACTCAGGAGGCTGAGGCAGGAGAATTGCCTGAACCCAGGAGGCGGAGGTTGCGGTGAGCCGAGATCACGCCATTGCACTCCAGCCTGGGTAACAAGAGCGAAACTCAGTCTCAAAAAAAAAAAAAAATAGTAAAAATATTTTAAAGAAAGAACTGGAAAGGCGTTCACCAAACAGTCAACAGTGGTTACCTCTGAGAGGAAAGCTGGAGGAAGGGGCAGGAGGTAAAAGAGAATTTGTACTTTTTACTCTAAATACTTCTGGGTCATTTGAATGTTTTGTGACGAGAACAAGTATTTATAAATTTCTTGTGAAAGCTTTGAAAAAACAATCTACAACATGAGAGAAAGCACTTGCAAATCATGTATCTGACAAAGGACTTGCATCCAGAAGATACAGAGAACTCTCAAATTCAAAAGCAAGAAAACAACCCAATGAGAAAAGGACAAAAGATATGAAGACACTTCACCAAACAACATATGCAAAAAGAACATAAGTACATTGAAAGATGCTTAACATTAGTAGTCATTAAGGAAAGAGCAAATTAAAAGCACAGTGATTGGCTAGGCATGGTGGTATGTGCCTGTGTTGGCAGCCACTCAGGAGGCTAAGGCAGGAAGATTGCTTGTGCCCAGAAATTCGAGGTTGCAGTGAGCTACGACTGTCCCACTGTACTCCTGCCTGTGTGAAACAGCAAGACCCTGTCTCAAAAAAAAATAAAAAAAAAAGTGCAGTAAAATACTGCTACAAGCCTATTTGAATGATGAAAATGACTGGACACACCAAGTGCTGACAAGCATATGGAACCACTGGAAGCCTTATACATTGTTGATAGGAATGCAAAATGGCACACCACTTTGGAAAACAGTAGATTTACCATTTGACCCAGCAATCAACTTCTAGAAATTTATACAAGAAAAATGAAAACTTAAGTTCATATAAAAACTTCATTTATATAAAATCATGTAAACATTTATAGAAGTCTTATTCACAGTTGCCAAAATCTGGAAACAGCCCAATTATCTTTCAACTAGGGGAAGGATAAACAAATTGTAGTACATCCATACAATGGAATACTACTCAGCAATAAAAAGAAGGCAACTACTGACACATGACAACGTAAATTAACCCCTCAAATGCAATATGGTGAGTGAAATAAGCCAGACTCAAAAGGCTACACACTGTATGATTCCATGTACACTACATGCTGGGAAACATAAAACCAGAGGGACAGAGAACAGATCAGTGGTTGCCAGAGGACAGGAGGAGTACAAAGCAACAGCACAAGGGAATTTTGGGTGGTGATGGAAATTTTCTGTATCTTGATGTGTTTGTTGGTGGATATACAATTCTATGCATTTGTCAAAACTCATAGAACTTACACTAAAAATAGTACATTCTACTGGATGTAAATTTTAAAATATATATTTTTTAAATCTAAAAAGATGGGCTGAGCATGGTGGCTCACACCTGTAATCCCAGTACTTTGGGAGGGAGGCCAAAGCAGGTCGATCACTGAAGGTCAGGAGTTCGAGACCAGCTTGGCCAACATAGTGAAACCTCAACTCTACTAAAAATACAAAAATTAGTTGGGCGTGGTGGTGGGCATCTGCAATCCCAGCTACTCATGAGGATGAGGCAAGAGAATTGCTTGAACCTGAGAGGCTGAGGTTGCAGTGAGCTGTGATCATGCCAATGCACTCCAGCCTAGGCCACAGAGCACGACACTGAAAAAAAAATAAAAATAAAGATGATATCACCTGGCCAAAACAATTTTAGGACTTTTCTTTTGGAACTACCTGGAGCAGATTTTTTAAAACTACTAGTCATCATACTAGAAGACACAATGTATTAAGTCAGACAAATACAGTATTTCATTTCATTCAAACCCACACCAGGAGTAGATATGAGGTAGGCAGGATCCTTTTCCACAGATAAAGAAACTGAGGCTCAGAGAAGTTAAGTAACTTACTGGAGATCTCATAGTCAGTAGCTGGAACCTGCATTTAGATTCTTTCTGCTCAACTTTACAGATGCTCTATTTCTTGACTATCCATCTGGGGCACCAATTTTTAGCTGTTGAAATGTTATCTGTTCTTTGTCAATAGCCAAAAGCCACTTGGAACTAAATTTTTGTAAAAATAAACCTGGCTGACAAACTTTCATTTTCATGCAAATATAAAGTGTGATTATAAAGAAGCAATGAGGTGAATTTTCTTGTTCAGCTTGAGAACTGATATAAAGGCAATCAGCAAATTGGAATTTGCAAAACACTCTGAGCAATAAGAGAATTGTTACTATATCACCTCCCAGGTTTGGCTGCCAAGTTTGCTCATTTGATCACCTGTTTTTGTGTTTAAAGAAAACCTGTTCTGGACTTGGTCTGCAAAACAACTCAAATTCTTACACTAATAAATAGTTCATAAAAAGAAATGAAAAAGAAATAGTTCAACTTATCAGAGCAGCTTTGAATCCTAGGCCAAAAGTAGATCTGTGCCATCTCTAGTGGACACACCTGCTCGCGCGCACGCGTGCGCACACACACACACACACACACGTACATATATATTCTGAAAAAGCAAGAATTTTAAGGACTTCCAGGCAGCTATTATACTTATAAGCAAATATTTTAAGGACTTCCAGGAAGCTACTTACACAGTTTCCTTGCAATTCAAGCCTCACACACTGCCTCTCCCACTCTGTATTTGAGGTCTTATTTTCAGTCATACAGACTTGCTATTGGCATATGAAGAGCCCCATCAGCCTGCAATGATGGAGGTGAAACCTTATGGTCAACCAGCTCTGCTCCAACCCACCATTTGGGAATGAAGTCTCACACTCAAAGTTCAAAGCCAGACATACAACTTGGGGAGCCAATGCTGGTAAGAGTCATCTCAGATCTGTCTCTTTTGACATCTGTTCAGAATTGTGAATGTGTTCTCTGGTTGTAAACCTCAATGTCAAAAAGTGTGGAGTTTTTAACTCAATATGGAGCCTCTAGGGCTAGTTCCAAGCCCGCATCTAGAAGCCTGTGCCTAAGGCAAATGGTTTCTCTTCTCTGGGCTACAGAGGTGGCAGTTACCCATAAAAAAAACTGACCTCGCCTGAAGGAATAACAGAAGTCCTTCTATCTGGTTTCACTGTGCCATGAGTTATTTTTACTTTGGCTCTCAGGCCAAATATACCCCATGTACCCTATATTCAACGCAAACACCAAGTTGCAGATTCTAAGTCTCAACACTAAAGAGAAAGAAAACATGACATCCACTTACTTTCTTTTTCAAAATTATCTACCTCCAATAAAGGAAGACATTTACCAGCAAGTCTTCTAAAATGGTACCCAGTTAAAGAAACAGAAGGATAAAAACTATCTGCCCAATCACACCAAGTGTCCTGTCTCTGCTGGGCAGCATGGTGAAAAATAAGTGAAGACCGCAGCTACCAGGTCCCCACCAACAATGCTCCAAATGAAATTCTATGGGACTGGGAGGGAAACCTACAGAGATGCTACTCCTGTGAATCATGATTCACACATGAATCATGTCCAAATGCAGAAGAAAAATTGAGTCACACTTGAGTGCCTGCAGATGGTGCAAAACATCAAGCCTGGAGAGGTGAAGGTAGGGTCACAGATAAGGTTTCTCTGTTTGGATTTTTCTGTTTGTTTTTGTTTTTGTTTTTTGAGATAGTTTCACTCTTGTCACCCTGGCTGGAGTGCAATGATGCCATCTTGACTCACTGCAACCTCCACCTCCTGGGTTCAAGTGATCCTCCTCCTGCTTCAGCCTCCCAAGTAGCTGGAATTACAGGCACCTGCCACCATGCCCAGCTAATTTTTTTATCTGTATTTTTAGTAGAGGTGAGGTTTCACCATGTTGGTCAGGCTGGTCTCGAACTCCTGACTTCAGGTGATCCACCCACCTCGGCCTCCCAAAGTGCTGGGTTACAGGCGTGAATCACGACGCCCAGTCTTCACTGAATTTTTTTAATGAATGAAATGTTAACCAGTTGTGAATTCAGACCCCACTTTGTCCCAAAACAAGGACTCAACATGGTAATCCAGCCTATAATGTACCCAGCCTACTTTTTATCTGGACAACCATTCTGTGGGATGGGCAGGCAGGAAGGGGAGGATCTTTATGCCCATTACACAGATGAAGAACCTAAGGCTCAACTCCAAAGGCCAGTGAGGAGCAGGGGGAATTCTGATCCTGGCTGTTTTCATCACAGCATACTCCCTTATCTAGCACATCCTCATTTAGCAGAGATCACATGTTCAAACCACACTGTATCACTGGAACCATTCACAGTCCAACTTCCCACAAGTTCACAGTCCAACTCCCCACAAGAGGGCTTTCCTTTCATTGTCATTAACCCACATGGAAACTGCTTGAAATAGAATCCCAAGTGCATGAGGAGCCACAGCTCCCTGAGGTTGGGAGAGTCAGTGTCTTAATAGTTTTTTGTTTCTTCTGAGGCCTTAGCACAGTGCCTAGAGTTCAACAGACATTTCTGGAATGGTTAAGAGTTTAGTGAGTTTGAAGAAAGCAAAACATATTCCATGAAGATTGAGGATGGCTTAAAAGGAATGTCACTTAAAAACCAAGCAAAGTAGAAAAAGACTACCAAAGTCTTTGGAAAAAAGGAATCTAGTTAATTGTTCAAGAAGCTTGTAAGAAACAAAAGCATTTGAAAAAAAATTAGATTGCCGGGCGTGGTGGCTCAAGCCTGTAATCCCAGCACTTTGGGAGGCCGAGGCGGGTGGATCACGAGGTCAAGAGATAGAGACCATCTTGGTCAACATGGTGAAACCCCGTCTCTAGTAAAAATACAAAAATTAGCTGGGCATGGTGGCGCGTGCCTGTAATACCAGCTACTGAAGAGGCTGAGGCAGGAGAATTGCCTGAACCCAGGAGGCGGAGGTTGCGGTGAGCCGAGATCACACCACTGCACTCCAGCCTGGGTAACAAGAGCAAAACTCTGTCTCAAAAAAAAAAAAGAAAAAAAATTAGATCATGCTTCAGTAGAGAGAAAGCTAACCTCAGAAGACTTTTAGCATTCATTCAACTACCTACTATGTGCCAAGAACTGTTTTAAGCTCTGGGAATACAGCCAGGAGCAAAACAAAAATCTTGACCATCATAGAACTTACAATAAAAAATTACAGAATTTAAAAATCTAGTATGCCAGGTGGTACAATGGAGAAATATTAGGTAAAGAGGATGGGTAGGGAATGATAGGGTAAAGTATGGCAATTCAGGTAAAACCTGAAGGAAATGAGAGCGCAAGCTATGGGTGGGATGGCTGTATCATTTATCATCCAATCCAGGACACCTCTGAGACTGGAAGGGGACATTATTAATAATCATACGGGTCAATAAATTCAAACCAGGCCTGTCCTGGTCAAATGCAGACATATGGACCTTAGCCATGATGGTCTCTGAAGTAAGGGCACAGCAGAGGGGAGAACAAAAGGACCTGAGATTCAGAGCGAGCCTCATCTACCTGTAGAACCTCCAGAGTGAAGTGAGAGAGGAAAGGAGATGAAAACTGAGTGTAACAAGCAGCCACATAACATCGGCCACCATGATGCCGTCCTTGGCTTTTACTCCAAGTGAGTTGGGAAGCCCTCGGAAAATTTTGTGCAGACAAGTTCATAATCTAAATTCTATTTTGGAAAGGTCACTCTGATTTGCTGTAATGAAAATAGATGATATGGAAGGACAAGGGAAGAGGCCAAGACCAGGTAATAGGCTACTGCATCTAGGCAAATGATAATGGCACCTCAGGCCAGGCTAAGAGTAATGCAAGTAAGACTATGTATACATCTTGAAGATCTGACATTAATTGGTTTTACATATGATTATAATCAATTAATGTTAGATATATGGTTATAAAAATTTGAATAATTTTATCTAATTTCTTTCAGTGGCTCATTAACATAATTAATCAGGCAGCATGGGGTCAAAGGTGGGAGTTCAGTTCCCACGTGGCTATAAATCACTTCTTTTTTTTTTTGTTTTTTGTTTTGTTTTTTTTTTTTTTTGAGACGGAGTTTTGCTCTTGTTGCCCAGGCTGGAATGCAATGGCGTGATCTTGGCTCACCGCAACCTCCGCCTCCTGGGTTCAGGCAATTCTCCTGCCTCAGCCTCCTGAGTAGCTGGGATTATAGGCACCTGCCACCATGCCCAGCTAATTTTTTGTATTTTTAGTAGAGACGGGGTTTCACCATGTTGACCGGGATGGTCTCAATCTCTTGACCTTGTGATCTACCTGCCTCGGCCTCCCAAAGTGCTGGGATTACAGGCGTGAGCCACCGCGCCCGGCCCTATAAATCACTTCTTGATGACCACTAACCCCTTTTAAAACACATGCTATAGGTTATATAAGGGGACTGGGAAAGGGAAAAGATGACCCCACTTAACAATATCACCCTGACTAGAAAAATAACCCTCTATGAGAAGCTAAACATTCAGAGCGTATGTATATAATTAAGCCAGGTGTGGTGGCATGTGCCTATAGTCCCAACTATTCGGGAGACTGAGGTGAGAGGATCACTTGAGCCCAGGAGGCTGAGGCTGCCATGAGCTATGATCATGCCACTGTACTCTAGCCTGGACGACAGAGCAAGACCCTGTCTCTTAAAAAAAAAAAAAAAAAAAAAGAGGCCGGGCGCGGTGGCTCAAGCCTGTAATCCCAGCACTTTGGGAGGCCGAGGCGGGTGGATCACGAGGTCGAGAGATCAAGACCATCCTGGTCAACATGGTGAAACCCCGTCTCTACTAAAAATACAAAAAACTAGCTGGGCGTGGTGGTGCGTGCCTGTAATCCCAGCTACTCAGGAGGCTGAGGCAGGAGAATTGCCTGAACCCAGGAGGCAGAGGTTGCGGTGAGCCGAGATCGCGCCATTGCACTCCAGCCTGGGTAACAAGAGCGAAACTCCGTCTCAAAAAAAAAAAAAAAAAGAACTATGTCTAATTAAATACTCATATATCAATTAAGCAATAATTCTGTGTGTTATTCAAATGATTCTCACAAATGGCAGTTTAGTCTTGGAAATATAAATTCATGTGTCAATAAATATGTTAAACATTGAGTGGAGAAAATGAATAAAGATAAGCTCTTTCAGTCTAGTGAGGAGACAGACATGGGAACAAACAGTGGGATCATGACATGCCAAGTTGTACAACTGGGTTATGCATATGGAACTGTGCAGAAACATGCCTAACATATCCCAGGAGGGCAGAGGAAGGAGAGGGAACCAGCAGGGAAGGCTTCAGGGAAGAGGTATTATTGGAGCTGAATCATAAAGACTGAGTTGATGCCTGCCATTCAGAATCAGGGGTTAAAGATAGGGAAGAAGCGTATTCAATAGAGAGGAACTTATCTATGCAAGGAAACATGAGGACATCGTTCTTTTGAGGAGCCACAAGAAATGTCTGGAATGCAAAATATGTTCGTGTAATTACAACAATAGCTCCTATTTGTTGAGTGTTCACTAAGGATATCCAGCACTGTCCTAAGAATTTATGTGAATTATCACAAAGAATAGTCAATCTCCAGCCAGGTGCGGTAGCTCATACCTGTAATCCCAGCACTTTGGGAGGCTCAGATGGGCAGATCACATGAGGCCAATAGTTTGAGACCAGCCTGGCCAACATGGCAAGGCCCCATTTCTAATAAAAATACAAAAATTAGTTGGGCATGGTAGTACACACCTGTAATCCCAGCTACCTGGGAGGCTGAGGCAGAGGAATTGCTTGAACTCGGCAGGCAGAAGTTGCAGTGGGCTGAGATTGTGCCACTGCACTCCAGGCTGGGTGATAGAGTGAGAGAGTCTCCTTTTAAAAAAAAGTCAATCTCCTCATAATAAAGACACTGAGATACCCAGAAATTAGTGGTAACTAGCCTGAGGGCTTCAGAGGTCATTAGAGGTGGAGTCAGGTCTCATGTCCTAAGTTCCTGGAGCCTGTACTCTTTCCACATGTAGTATCATGTCAAAGAGGAGGCAGGTGAAGATACAGGCACAGGCAGGAACCAGGTGATGATCAGCAGTACAGCCGTGAAGAGCCATGGAAGGGTTTACATGTGGGAAGGAGTGGCTGATCACATCTGCATCTGGAAACATCAATGACACATGGACTATGAATCAGAAGGGATGAGAACAGGGCAGGAAGATCATTTTGAAGGTTACTGCAATAATCCTGGCCACAAATGACAGAAGTCTGAACAATTCAGTGAGAATCGAGGTGAGAAGCCAGGCAGAAGATGAAGTGGAAGAGGAAGGTGGGCTGGGGAACAGGGAGACATGAGTGGCTGTCAATGAATTAAATATGAGGTACTTGGGGGCCATTTGAGCAGAGAGGTCCATCAGGTGGACACACCTACAGCTCAGAAGCCAAAAGAAGGCTGAGCCACAGTTTCAGATTGCAGCAAACACTTTTCCAATGTGAATGCACCAGGGAACCTTACACCAGAGGACTCCACAATGATGTCATATTAAAATCTTCCACAACCACCCCCAAATAAAGATTCTTTGAAACTTCTTTTCCCCAAATGTGTTTTAAAATTCTAAAACACATTTTTTGGGGGAATCAACTGGTCTACCTGAGCTATCCCAGGCCTAAAACAATTTTCAAGACTACCTGGGTACATTCTGGTGCTGCTACCATTGGAACCTGTAATTCTCCCTGCTTCAGTTAACCAGTGAAACTAGTTCAAGTGTACTCCAATGAGTTCCAGAGTAGCCCTCCTAAGTGCAACTCTACCCAAAACAGCCTGGGAAGTTCAAACTCTGGGTTCCTAAAAATGGCTCCTTGGCAGAGCAAAGCAATAGAAACACTGCCCTCTAACTTCCTAAAGGTACTTTCAAATAACCTGGTAGCCAGAGGTAACATTTTCAGCACCCTGAGTACAGGGACACAGCATCTTCCTATCCCTACGTTTTTATTCTATGTGTTTTCCCATCTAAAATAAATGAATGCTGGTGAGTAGGCTAACCAAAAAATAAAGTAAGTGAATGAATTAATAAATAAAATGGGCCAGGCAAGTTGGCCCACGCTTGTAATCCCAGCACTTTGGGAGGCCAAGGTGGGCAGATCACAAGGTCAGGAGTTTGAGACCTGCCTGTCCACTATGGTGAAACACCATTTCTACTAAAAAATACAAAAATGAGCTGGGCATGGTGGCGCACTCCTGCAGTCCCAGCTACTCGGGAGGCTGAGGCAGAAGAATCACTTGAACCCAGGAGGTGGAGGTTGCAGTGAGCTAAGATCACGCCACTGCACTCCAGCCTGGCAACAGAATGAGACTCCATCTCAAAAAAATAAATAAATAATAAAAAATAAAATAAAACGATAATCATTTAGGGATTCTCTTACTGCCAACCCAGTTTCCTAGCCTTAGACATAGGCCTCTAGGAATATTGTTGAATGAACTTACCAATGAATGAAGGAAAACATCATTAACCAACTTTACTTAACTTCATTTTCACGACACCTTTCTTTTTTTTTTCTTTTTGAGACCAAGTCTCACTCTGTAGCCCAAGCTCGGGTGCAGTGGTGCAATCTCAGCTCACGGCAACCTACGCCTCCAAGGTTTGAGCAATTTTCCTGCCTCAGCCTCCCAAGTAGCCGAGATTACAGGCATGTGCCATCACACCCAGCTAAGTTTTGTATTTTAGTATAGACAGGGTTTCACCATGTTGACCAAGCTGGTCTCGAACTCCTGACCTCAGGTGATCCACCCACCTCAGCCTCCCAAAGTGCTGAGATTACAGGCGTGAGTCACTGCACCCAGCAATGACACCTTTATTAAGCGAGGTTTCAGAAATTCAAATTAGCTTACAGAACACTAAGGCATAACATAGTAGCCCAATTTTTTTTTAAGTTTTAATGTTTTTCACACCCATTTTGTTATGTCCTCTGAGGCTCCATAAATGTTGCCCCTACTGGTCCAAACTCATGTTACCCTATCCCTTAGAGGTACTCTAAACAATGTCATCAAAAGAGGAAAGCAGGCTGAGTCAGTGTATCTGGCTACTGGTTCAAAGGTTAGTTTAATACCTCTACCTTTCTGGACATTAAATTGCCCATGTATAAAATATATTTAATTTATTTAATTAAATATATTTATTATATATTTTTATCACCCACTGGGGCAATCAGATAAGACAACAGATATAACAGTATTTCCAAAAAGCATAAAACCAAAGTATGATACCAAACCAAGTTCATATTGCTTCCCCCACCCACCTTGAAACTTTACCATCAAACTGTCTACCTAACCATATTCTACCCTTCAAGTCTTTGGGGCATGCTCACTTCTCTCTCTCTCTGTTTTTTTTTTGTGGGGGGGAGCTGGAGTCTCACTGTATAGCCCAGGTTGGAGTATAATGGCACATTCTCAGCTCCCTGCAACCTCTGCCTTTCAGATTCAATAGATTCTTCTGCTTTAGCTTCCCCGGTAGCTGGGACTACAGGTGTGCGCCACCACGCCTGGCTCATTTTTTATATTTTTAGTAGAGATGAGGTTTTACCATGTTGGCTAGGCTGGTCTCCAACCCTGACCTCAAGTGATCCACCCACCTTAGGCTCCCAAAGTGCTAGGATTACAGACATGAGCCACTGCACCCAGCCCTGGTACATGCTCACTTCTCTAAGCAACTATGCCACCCTTCTCTTTTCTGATCTTGAAACTGGGCCCATATTGTTCCCCTCTGGGTCTCTCCCGTTATGGAGGTGGGTTTGTTCCCCATTGCTCCTGACAACCAAAAGCCCCTGTAGAGCATGGACCAGTCCAGCTTTGTCTGTGGTGTTGCCGTCAACACCATGCTCCTAAGTAGCCCTCAGTCATGACTGTGACAGAATGATGATAAATGTGGCCTGACCAACATGTTCTGAGCTAAAAATGTAACGTGCAGCCCATTTATAATTCCATGCATTATACAGCACTGCTTCTAAATAGGTCACCCAAAAGTGTGGCTGAAATGATTCCAAAATAGACATGGCCCTGCTTTTCTGGCCCTTGTGTCATTTCTAGATGTGAGCCTGATCTAAACATCCCAACTCTGTTACCTCTTGGATTGGTTACCTGCACCACTGTTGCTAAGCAGGCTGACAGAAAGCTCTTCTGTTCCACTGAAGTTCAAGAAGGACATGCCGTCACCAGGCTGGCAGGAATTGCTGTGCCTGCAGAGAACAGAGGCCAGCCACCTGGCTTAATGTAGATCATCACCTCTTTTTCCTGCTCACCCTATATCCTGGGGGTGGGGGATGGGTTCCTCAAAATCAGGCCTGAATATTCAGCCACTCAAGCTGGTAGCCACTGGAATCCTTATCTTAAGCCACCAGGCCACAGTGCTTGGTTTGTATGTCAATGCTGGCTTCTTGTGGCCCTGGCACCCTGGCTGCTTTCCCACCACCAAGCTAGACCACCCGCCCTGTCTGCCCTATGCCTCCCCAAAGATGGGTGTGAGGTGCTTGAATATTTGGACCAGAGTTCATCTGGTTAAGAAGGTCACGCCCTCCCATATACCTTATCTATCCCATAGGGTGTCAAGGTGACTGAAAGAGGGGCCAAAGACTGCACTTTGCAGTGTTTCCTAAAGCCACAGGAATAGTGAGTCCACGTGTACCCTGGGCTCATGCCTGTACCGGCTTAAGTGACTTTCCTCCTACACCGACTCTCGTTAGATGCCTTGTAACACATTCAGAGCTTTGGTTCAAAATGTTTCTATAAACTTAAGCCTTCATTTCCATTGCTCTTAGCATTAACTTCTTCTAAACTCAACGGTGGAATTTATTTCTGAATGATCAAAATGACAAAAGTCATAGAGAGGTTGCCCAAAACACACAGTATGAATCTCCTGTCTCAGCATTCCAAATCCAAAGAATTTCCTCTCTCAGATTCATCTTTGACTGAGGTTTAGAAAAACCCATGTTTGAGGTTTAAAAAGTGTGTTTTGGATTCATGATTAACCTAAAACAGGGCCTAGGTAACATCTCAGGCAAAAATGTCAGGCTGTTTGCTTTGCCCTTCACCCAGTGAAGGGAATGCCACTGGCCAATGAAGGAAGGCCCTGATCTCATTCTGTCTTTTCAGGTCTTCTAAACAATGCTTTGTCAATAGTCTGTTCTGCACATTGTCCTGGGTGCTGGAGAGTGTTCTCAGGTTACCTTCCAGATCCCTGTGCACATCCTCACCTTCCAGCAGCTTCATGATATGCTAACTCCAGCAGCTCTGCAGAGGAGTGAGTTGGGTCCCTCTGCCCGCTGCCCTGCAGCTCCGCCATATTCTGTCGGGTCTGGTGGTGGATCTGGATGGCTTCTCCGGATGGTCCTACCCAGATAAAGAACCACTGAGCATCATTCCCACCTGATAGCTAGTGCTATGTACTTAACTATACTCTTCCTTCTTTCTAACTACTGGGATACAGCTGTTGGTGAGATTGAAAGAATACATCACCGAGGAACATTATACAAGGGACCCTCTGGCTCCCAGAGGACACTTGCTCTTCTAAGCAGGACCCATCCTACTAAGGAACCTCATCTTTATCATCTTAATTCTGTCAGATGTGTGTCAATTGAGTCACCACAGTGAAATACACAAGTACAGGAGGCACAGACCCTTGCCAGGAGGGCTAACACAAACTCAAGAGGGGAACAGAAGTGAAACACCAAATGATTCTGTTAATAACTAGGAGAGTAACAACTGTGACTCTAAGAAGCAGAAGATGCTTAAGTGCAAAAAAGACAGAATAGGAGGTAAATCAGAATTAGTCAAGTTTACAAAATGAGGCTTCCTGGAAAAAGAGAAGTTATAGAGCTAAGTGTTCAACAAAGTTAACAGCAGTTGCAGGAAGCAGGCATCCGGGTAAGTGAAATGATATCTGTGAAATCCCAAACCTGAAAGAGGCAAAATGTACAGACCACAAAATTAGCCAAGAAGGAAGAGAGCCTCTGAAGATAGGAATGAGGAAGTTAGAGGAGACTGACGAAGGAGGGCCTTGGCTACTGCAAGATCAGGTAAACAGGAGGAAGCAAAGCAAATTGTTTGCAGAATATGGTTCCAATAAAGTGTGCACGAAGAGTGGGATGAGGAGAAGCACAGAAGTCCAAAGAGCTGAAGGTCACTAAATAAACACCAAGAGTTCCAAGTGACCTAGAAGGGAGCCAGTGGAGATAATAATGGAGGGGAAAGGACACAGAAAGGAACAAGTAGTGTGACTGATTATAGCAGAGATAAAGATGCAGAAAGGGGGTTAGGCATGACCCCCAATTACAGCCAAATGACTCATAGCTATTTCTCACTTACTTAACTCTGAAATATTGAAGCCAAGTGAAAAAGAAAATAGGCATTTCCAGGTATTCAGCAGGATGGTTCCCATAAAAAATAAAAATAAAAATTTGGCAAGGCACGGTGGCTCACACCTCTAATCCCAGGACATTGGGAGGTGGGTGGATTGCTTGAGATCAGGAGTTCAAGACGAGCCTGACCAACATGATGAAACCTCATCTGTACTAAAAAAATACAAAAATTAGCGAGGCATGGTGGTGCATGCTTGTAATCCCAGCTACTCCGGAGGCTGAGGCAGGAGAATCACTTGAACCTGGGAGGCAGAGATAGCAGTGAGCTGAGATTGCACCACTGTACTCCAGTCTGAGTAACAGAGCGCCTGGGTGACAGAGCGGAAAAAAAACAACAAAAAAACCCTGAAATTTAATGCGTTTTTTCCTTTCCAGCTAAATAAGAGCCTATTAAGCTAAAGTTTAATTTTAGCCCCAGCTTGAGAAAAGCTTACTGTCATCTTCTTGGGACAGAATACAGATAAAAAAGAATGGACTGGGAAAAAAGTGAATTTGTGGGGGAGATTTTTTCCGTTGTCAGAGATACCTAAGAGAAAACAAAACAATATAACTCCCTCTAACCAAGACAGGATACAATATTCAAGAGAGCGAAGAGAAAAAGGAATGAACAAGAATGAGGGACATCCAACTTAGGAAAGAAAGCAAGTGGCAGTGCATACCTCCTCTCAAACAGAAGCAAAGGGCCGGAAGCGGTGACTCACATCTGCAATCCCAGCACTTTGGGAGGTTAAGGCAGGCAGATTGCTTGTGTCTACAGGTTCAAGACGAGCTGGGGCAACATGGTGAAACCCTGTCTCTACTAAAAATACAAAAAAACTAACCAGGTGTGGTGGCACGTGCCTATAGTCCCAACTACTTGGGAGGCTGAGGTGGGAGAATCACCTGAGCCGTGAAGGTTGAGGCTGCAGTGAGCTCAAATTATACCACTGCACTCCAGCTTGGGCAACTAGAGTGAGATCCTATCTCAAAAAAAAAAAAAAAAGAAAAGAAACAAACAAGCCCTCAGGTTTATACAGCTAACTCATTACAAAGCCTATTCCCAAGTGCATCTTCAAGGATCTTTAAAAGAACCCCTGGGACAGCCAAAGTGGGCATGGTTATTCCAACTTACTGGTGGAGCAACAGAGTCACCTGACCAAGGACACATGGGTGACTGACACTGAGGACCAGGGCTAAGAGCTCCTACTTCAAGGCTGTCTTTTAAGCAACTGACTTACCCACAGGAAAAGTGTGCATCCACCGCCTTCTGTTGGAAGTGAGCTTCATGGGCATTCGAGAGGGGGCGAAGGGGTTAATCAGTGCTCTCTGGGGCGTGTATCCACCAGGTCGAACATGCAGCATGGATTCCGCACTGCCAACGTGAAACCTTCCTGGTGCACTGGAGTCTCGCTGTGGTGGCTCCATCATGTTCTCCAGGACATCTGCCGGTTATCATGGAGTTGAGTCACAAAGAAAAAGCATAGAGCCGCAGTGAAACCAGAACTAGGCAGAGTGATAAGCCAAGGCTGACAAGAATCGTGGGCATCATAAATGTCAGGGAATGAGAGAAATGAGTAAAATTGCCAAACTATAAAGAAATAAAATGTTTGTATTTGTTTGCCTTTAAATACTTGGGAGAAGGGAGTTTTGGTTCTAAATTACTGGCACAATAAAGTCACAACCAAATCTGATGGGTAGGACATTGCCTGGAGATCCTGAACTTTGAGCTAGAAGAAATGACTGAATGATGGGACTTGAGTTATCTCCCTTGGGAAAGGAACGAGTATATTCTCTAAGAGAGAAGAACAATAAAAATAGCTATGTGGTGACCAGAAGGGCAGATCCTGGCAGAGCTAGTCAATGTGTTCACTATAAAACCATTTGATTTTCCTATTAGACATAAGACTATAGTTCTCTGACCCTTTGCGGCAAAGCCAAATGACTTAGTTCCAGCCAACAGAACACAGACAGAAGTGGTATGCTTCAATTCCAGGCCTGGACCACAATTATCTCCACGAATGAACTGCATTCTTTTCCCCTTTGTGGCAACCTAGGAAACCAATGTTGATAATCATGGCATCCCAGGATGGAAGGAACCTGAGTTCCTGAATGACTGAGTGGATCAGAAGCCCTTCCACTGACTTAGTGGACTGGAACATGAGTAATCAAATGTTATTATGCTTAAAAAAAAAAAAAATTACTGAGCAAAAAACAATGAAGAAATGAATGCCTCCAGCCTTGGCCAGGTAAGGAGATGGTATGATATTTAGACTCCACCTGTCTGGTACAATGGCAGACAGGTCCTATTGTGGGAGACAGAGACAGCATGTCTGAGTGGATCAAAGGGTTGAAATCTACAACCAACTCTTCTTGTGTGTATCCCATGTTTATTAAGCATCCACCCAGATGAAAAAGTGGGTCCAGCAGATGTAAACTCCAAGGACATTATCTATTCAATGCCACAGAATCTCATACATTGTAATACTGCATTTCATTCCTCAAGATGCTTTGCAGGCAAGAAGAGAATGTTCAGATTTCCATGAAAGTTTTACTATTCATTGTAAATTAATAAATTGATGCTCGGCCGGGTGCGGTGGCTCAAGCCTGTAATCCCAGAACTTTGGGAGGCCGAGGCGGGTGGATCACGAGGTCGAGAGATCGAGACCATCCTGGTCAACATGGTGAAACCCCGTCTCTACTAAAAATACAAAACATTAGCTGGGCATGGTGGCACGTGCCTGTAATCCCAGCTACTCAGGAGGCTGAGGCAGGAGAATTGCTTGAACCCAGGAGGCGGAGGTTGCGGTGAGCCGAGATCGTGCCATTGCACTCCAGCCTGGGTAACAAGAGCGAAACTCCGTCTCAAAAAAAAAAAAAAATAGATGCTCTAACTTACAAAATAAAAAGAATATAGTCCAATTAGTTATTAAGGAAATAAAAGAGGAAAACCCAACTTAAAAAAAAAAAAGATGAGTACAGGCCAGGTGCAGTAGCTTATTCCTATAATCCCAGTACTTTGGGAGAGCAAGGTGGAAGGATCATTTGAGCCCAGGAGTTCAAGACCAGCCTGGACAACAGATTGAGACCGTCCCTACAAAAAATTAAAAATCTAGCCAGGTGTGTTGTTACACATCTGTAGTTCCAGCTACTTGGGAGGCCCAAGTGGGAAAATCACTTGAGCCCAGGAGGTTGAGGCTGCAGTGAGCCAAGACTGCACCACTGCACTCTAGCCTGGGCAACAGAGTGAATCCCTGACTCAAACGAACAAACAAACAAAAGAAACCACCCATGAAACTGCTCAGGCCATCAAGGGTATGCGTATACAAAAAGCCACCAAGTATATGAAAGATGTCACTTTACGGAAACAATGTGTACCATTTCCACATTACAATGATGGAGATACGAGGTGTTCCCAGGCCAAACAGTATGGCTGCACAGAGGGTCAGTGGCCCAAAAAGAGTACTGAATTTTTGCTACACATGCTTAAAAATGCACAGTCATGCCAAACTTACGGGTTTAGGTGCAGATTCTCTGGTCAATGAGCATGTCCAGATGAACAAAGCACCCAAGATGTGCTGCCTGATGTACAGAGCTCATCAGATTAACCTACACATGAGCTCCCCCTGCCATACACCAAGATGATCCTCGTGACAAAGGAATAAAATATTCCTAAACCAGAAAAGGACATTGCACATAAAGAAAAAGATATCCCAAGGCTGGGCACAGTGGCTCACGCCTGCAATCCCAGCACTTTGGGAGGCTGAGGCGGGTGGACCATTTGAGGACAGGAATTAGAGACCGGCCTGGCCAACATGGCAAAACCCCAAATTTACTAAAAATACAAAAATTAGGCTGGGCACAGTGGCTCATGCCTGTAATCCCAGCACTTTGGCAGGCCAAGGCAGGCAGATCATGAGGTCAAGAAATAGAGACCATCCTGGCCAACATGGTGAAACCCCATCTCTACTAAAAATTCAAAAATTAGCTGGGCATGGTGGTGTGCACCTGTAGTCCCAGCTACTCAAGAGGCTGAGGCAGGAGAATCATTCGATCCTGGAAGGTGGAGGCTGCAGTGAGCTGAGATTGCCCCAGCCGCTATGGTGGCATGTGCCTGTAATCCTAGCTACCTGGGAGGCTAAGGCATGAAAATCACTTGAACCCTCAGGAGGCGGAGGTTGCAGTGAGCTAAGATCATGTCACTGCACCCTATCCTGGGCAAAAGAGCAAGACTGTCTCAGAAAAAAAAAAAAAAAGGAAAAAGGAAAGAAACTGAAGAAACAAAAACTGATGGCATGGGAATAAATTCAGCACAAAGTAAATGCAAATAAAAGTTAAAAAACAAACAAACAAACAAACAGGTAAGTGAGAAACTTTTTTTTTGTTTAAGATGGAGTCTCCCTCTGTCATCCAGATTGGAGTGCAGTGGTACAATCTTGGCTCACTGCAACCTATGCCAACCAGGTTCAAGTGATTCTCATGCCTCAGCCTCCTGAGTAGCTGGGATTACAGGCACCTGCCCCCACGCCTGGCTAATTTTTGTATTTTGAACAGAGAAAGGGTTTCATCATGTTGGCCAGGCTAGTCTCAAACTTTTGGTCTCAAGTGATCCACCCACCTCGGCTTCTCAAAATGCTGTGATTACAGGTGTGAACAACTGCACCTGGCTGGTAAGTGAGAAACTAACATGGAACTTACGACAGAGGTTGTTTCACATATGGCACGAATGGAAATGATAAAGAAATAAATCCTTTTGACCCTAGGCCTAAGAAAAGATTTCCATTAATATATGGAAAGGTATATAGTTACAATGACAGATGAAGAAACGGTAAACACAGAAATAGTATAATATAGGAAGGGTGCATTAACATTAGTTCATGTCTGTAATCTCAGTACTTTAGGAGGCCGATGGGTGGATCACTTGAGCCCAGGAGTTCAAGACCAGCCTGGGCATGGTGAGACTCCATCTCTATAAAAAAATATAATAATCAGCTGGGTATGGTAGCATGCCTATAGTTCCAGCTACTTGGGAGGCTGAGGTGGAAGGATCAATCGAGTCCAAGAGTTTGAGGCCACACTACAGTGAGCTGTGAATATACCACTGCACTCCAGCCTGGGTATACTCTATCACCAAAAAATGTGTAATATATACACAGCTAACAACCAAAGTGATTTGTACCTACTGCACTGGCATAGAAATAATTAAGACGTGGGATTTACACCCCACCTCTGACCAATCCTCCCACCTCCAGTCACCCACTATATTAAGGAAGATGTCCCCAGCTCTGTCTGTGCTTCAGCACTCTGACCTCGAGTGCTGGTATAGCCCAAGGAGCTGCTGACTTCATACTGGTGTAGGTGGGGGTGTGGGATCATCAGGATGTTGGCGCTCTTGCCCAGGGAGCTGTCGTCAGAAGCCTGGCTCCTCACTTCCTCAGTGGGCAGTGTGCGGCTTGGTAGGGAAGGGCTGGATGAAACATCACAGGAGCTGGCACTCTTTCGACTGTGACTCTCTCGCTCTCGCACAGACCTGCCAGGCAAGAAACAACAAGTTACCATCAAGCGAGGGATGCTGTCCTACCTCAGGTTAAAACTCCAAAACCCATTTTTGGGAACCGAGGAACAAAAATCCCCAGTGTGATCTACGAGTGGGAAACCTGTACGTAGTACTTCACCCTGAACAGCTTGAGATGTTGTATAAGAGAGGTGGAAAATGACAGACAATCCTCAAGCAGCCAAAGTCCTAGAATCATAGCTGTAAAGAAATGACAGCTCCAGGCTAACCCCACCTCTTCCCATTGATTAATCTCACATCACTAAAAACAGAATGACCAGAGAGAAATGATGTGATGTGAGATAAAGTACACAGTGCCTGAGAAGTCTTCTCACCCTCAAATTTGAATCTAAATCTAATCAAGCTTCCAAAGATAATTGCCAATTTATAGGAAATCTGCAGAATAAAGGAAAACTTAAACAATACAATGTACAAATCAGCCAAACAAAGAAAGCAAAACATTCTACTGTCACACACACACAAAAAGACATAACAAAATGCATAAAGTAGATCTTGTTTAGGTCCCATGTCAAACTAACTAACTGCAAAAGCACACTTCTAAGGCAATTCAGAAAACTGAACATAGACTAGCTATTAGAGGACATTTAGGGATTGGTGTTAATTTTGTTACCAATAATAATGGTTCTGTAATAATTTTTTTTTAAACTCATATTTGTTGAAACATATACTAATCAGCTTTGTGCCAGGTGGGGTGACACTAAATAAATAACATGTAAAAAAGGAAAGAAATTTACGCTGAAGTATGTACTATTGAAAAAAATACAGGCCGCCTGGGATTTTTTGTTTGTTTGTTTTGTTGAGATGGAGTCTCACTCTGTCACCGAGGCTGGAGTTCAGGGGGGTGATCTCAGCTCACTGCAGCCTCTGTCTCCTGGGTTCAAGCAATTTTCCTGCCTCAGCCTCCCGAGTAGCTAGGATTACACGCGCTTGCCACCACACCCGGCTGATTTTTTTGTATTTTTAGTAGAGACAGGGTTTCACCATGTTGGCCAGGCTGGTCTCAGTGATCCACCTGCCTAGGCCTCCCAAAGGGCTGGGATGATAGGCATGAACCGCCGCACCCAGCCATTTTTAAACTTTTATTAGGCAATGCTCAGACATGCTCAAATACAGACTAGCATCATGAACAGTTATCACCATGTTGCTAGCCTTGTTTCATCATCTCTCCCACATTTAAACTTTGGATGGAATATTTATACCCTTATTAAAACATAAAATTTCCTAAGGGGAAAACCTCTAAAAGCAACAGGAAGAAGGATCAAAAGGAGAGAAGCCCGACAGAGTAGCAAAAGCTCAGAACGAAAGAATAAGCCCACCAAGGGCTACCCTTGTGGCATCAGAGCTGCTCCGTTTCCTCCTGTAAGGATTTTTTTAGTAAGAGCTTAAACAGAGCCTGAAAACTGATTCCAAACGCTGACTTCCTGTTTGTTCCTTCCACAGTAAATATTTGAACACCAGTATATGCTTAGCCATGTGTGAGGGTAGAGCACTAATTAAGACACAATTTGTGCCTTCAAAGACAACCTGGGTACCTGAAACACCAGGTCTTGTCATCTTTGATTAGACAAAAGAAAACAAATCTTGAACTATGAAAGCATTTTTAAAGACTATAAGGAAAAGCCCTAAAGCAGCTCTTACTGAGCTCCCAAGCAGCATCGACACATAGGAGAAAGGCTGCTGACAGCACTTAATTCTGAGCTCTAAGCATTCTCAGGTAGGACTAGATGAGGAAAAAAAACAGAAAACAAGCATGTGGTCACTCTAAGTTCATTTGCCACAAAATTAAGAAACATAATATTATTCCACTCAGTTGTCCTTAAAGGTACAGAGTTAAGAAATCTGGAAAACTGATTCATGGTACTTGGTCAACCGGGAAAAAAACATAAGCTAGAGCTCTGTTCCACTTATTCATGAAAAAAGAAAGTCAACATAAAGAATACAAACATAAGCATAAAATCTAAGACGAGGTTGGGTGCGGTGATTTATGCCCTGTAATCCTAGCACTTTGGGAGGCCGACTTCACTTGAAGTCCGGAGTTTGAGACCAGCCTGGTCAACATGCTGAAACCCAGTCTCTACTAAAAAATATAAAAATCCCCCAAGACTACATAGTATTGCACTTTGGGAGGTAGATCACGAGGTCAGGAGTTCAAGACCAGGCTGGCCAAGATGGTGAAACCCCCATCTCTACTAAAAATACAAAAATTAGCCAGGTTCAGTGGTGGGCACTTGTAATCCCAGCTACTCGGGAGGCTGAGGCAGGAGAATCACTTGAACTTGGGAGGCAGAGGTTGCGGTGACCCAAGATCATGCCACTGCACTCTAGCCTGGGCAACAGAGCAAGACCCTGTCTCTAAAAAATAAAAAATAAAGAATAAAACATAAGCATAAAATCCAAGACAAGGCCAGGTGCAGTGGCTCATGCCTGTAATCCCAGCACTTTGGGAGGCCAAGGTGGGTGGATCACTTAAGGCCAGGAGTTCAAGACCAGCCTGGCCAACATGGCGAAACCCTATCTCTATAAAAAATACAAAAATTAGCCAGGTGTGGTGGTGGGTGCCTGTAATCCCATCTACTTGGGAGGCTGAGGCAGGAGAATCACTTGAATCCAGAAGGTGGAAGTTATAGTGAGCCAAGATTGTGTCACTGCACTCCAGCCTGGGCAATAGAGGGAGACTCTATCTCAAAAAACAAAACAAAACAAGAAAAGATATTCAAGGTTGCTCTCTTAGAGGTCACTACTGAACACAATTTTTTATATGCACCCCCAAGTGAATCTGGCAGAAAACCTGCAGGTGGCGAGGCACTGAGCCCGGGATGGGCCGGGCAGCCTGAACACTTGAGCGTCATAGGCGTCATAATCTACTTGGATGGGAAGGGCGTTCTCAGATTCTTTTGGACTTCCGAGAGCTGAAATACACAAATAATATAAATTGTCATCAAATACATTTCAAACAGATGCCTGAGAGCTGCAATACACAAATAATACAAATTGTCATCCAAATACACTTCAAACAAATGCCTTCAGAGAATCTTCACCAAAATCTGCAAGGCACAGGTGATCATCCTCTCCTCCCTGAAAAAATGGGGTAACAACCCATTCATCAAGTTGGGATTAAATGTCGTGTATGTCAATGCAATACAGAAATAGAATAGCACTAAATAAAGGCAAGGTATGGGTAGCATTCATTCTTTTGTGACTCTTCATGAAATAAATCATCTTTTTTTTTTTTTTTTTGAGGCGGAGTTTCGCTCTTGTTACCCACGCTGGAGTGCAATGGCGCGACCTTGGCTCACCGCAGCCTCCGCCTCCTGGGTTCAAGCAATTCTCCTGCCTCAGCCTCCTGAGTAGCTGGGATTACACGCACGCGCCACCAAGCCCAGCTAATTTTTAGTATTTTTAGTAGAGACAGGGTTTCACCATGTTGACCAGGATGGTCTCGATCTCTTGACCTCGTGATCCACCCGCCTCGGCCTCCCAAAGTGCTGGGATTACAGGCTTGAGCCACTGCGCCTGGCCAATAAATCATCTTAATATGTTAAGTACTTCAAAACTTTCTACCTGATCCCTACAAATGGCCTATGGAAAAGAAAAATATGTTTTTTTCATTTTGCAGTTGACAGGAAAAAATATAAGGTGATTAAGGGACCCTGCAAACACGACACAAAGGGAACTCAGGTCTCTTGACCTTTCCATGAACTTTTTTTTTTTTTTTTTTTAAGGCTAGTCAAGTGAAGCAGTGGGAGTGGTGAAGGCCATGAATTTTTTTTTTTTTTTTAGATGGAGTTTTGCTCTTGTTACCCAGGCTGGAGTGCAATGGCGCGGTCTCGGCTCACCACAACCTCTACCTCCTGGGTTCAGGCGATTCTCCTGCCTCAGCCTCCTGAGTAGCTGGAATTACAGACACGCGCCACCATGCCCAGCTAATTTTTTCTATTTTTAGTAGAGATGGGGTTTCACCATGTTGACCAGGATGGTCTTGATCTCTTGACCTCGTGATCCACCTGCCTCGGCCTCCCAAAGGGCTGGGATTACAGGTGTGAGCCACTGCGCCCGGCCAGAAGGCCATGAACTTTTTATGTGAATTCATATACTTTTGTTGCCATGGGTTAGCTTTTTTTTTGAGATGGAGTCTCACTGCTGCCCAGGCTGGAGTGCAATGGCACGATTTGGCTCACTGCAACTTCCACCTCCCAGGTTCAAGAGATTCTCCCGCCTGAGGCTCGGATGTAGCTGGGATTACAAGCCCCTGCCATCATGCCCAGATAATTTTGGTATATTTGTAGAGATGGGGTTTCACCAAATTGGCCAGGCTGGTCTTGAAGTCCAAACCTCAGATGATTTTCCCACCTCAGACTCCCAAAGTGCTGGGATTACAGGCGTGAGCCACTGCACCCAGTCAGCTGAATCTTTTTTAAAAGCGAGAAAAAATACATCTCAAAAAATACTTACATGTATCACGACCATTTTTCGCTTTCTCAGAGGCAGGCTGAAAAATTAAACAGATAATTAATCACTCCTTCCTTCACTACAAAAGAACTTACCACAAGGGACAATATGTATGTGCTGCTCCCCAGGGAAGAGAGCCTGTAACTGATGGAAAGGCAGGAGCTAACATCTGACACTTACCTCCCATGGTCCTTTATTCCCACATCACATCTTATTGACTCTACAGCCCTGTCCAGTGAGGCAAGGACTCCCACTTACAAGTAGGGATATCCAATTGGAGAAAGAATAAGGGACTTTATCCAAAGCCCCACATTCACCAGGTGGCAGAACCAAAATCCAAGCCCAGATCTTTTTTTTTTTTTGAGATGGAGTCTCACTCTGTAACCCAGGCCGGAGTGCGGTGGTGCAGTCTTGGCTCACTGCAATCTCCACCTCCCAGGTCCCGGTTCAAGCAATTCTCCTACCTCAGCCTCCAAAGTAGCTGTGATTACAGGCACGAGCCACCATACCCAGCTAATTTTTGTATTTTTTAGTAGAGACAGGGTTTCACCATGTTGGCCAGTCTGGTCTTGAACTCCTTACATTATGATCCACCCACCTTGGCTTCCCAAAGTGCTGGGATTACAGGCGTGAGCCACTGCACCCAGCCGTAAGCCCAGAACTTTAGACTGTTGGTCAATCCACTGCTCTGTTTGTGCCACCATGGCTAGGTCCCACTTGACCCAAATGCTGCATGCTTCCCCCTTCACCATGGTGCTGTCACCTGTCTGCCTACACAAACCAGAGCTGAGCACTCTGTAGATCACCCAATTTGCCAAAATTAACAAGGGTAGAGGAAAAAAACTAATAGAGCTATCACTTTTTATATTTTCTTAAAAATCTTTTTCTAATTAAATAAATAAAGGCCAGGCACAGTGTTTCATGCCTCTAATCCCAGCATCGTGGGAGTCCAAGGCGGGAGGATCGCTTGAGTTCAGGAGTTTGAGAACACCCTGGGCAACACAGTGAGACCCCATCTCTATTTATGTAATTTTTTTTTTGAAATCTCTTTCAGGTTTTTTTGAAACCTCTCATAACAATACTAACTCTTGCTTTTTTAGAATGATCACAGTGGCCGGGTATGATAGCTCATGCCTATAATCCTAGCACTTTGGGAAGCCGAGGCAGGCAGATCACCTGAGATCAGAAGTTCAAGACCGGCCTGGCTAACAGGATGAAACCCTAAAAATAGAAAAATTAGCCGGGCATGGTGGGGCATACCTCTAATCCTAGCTATTTGTGAGGCTGAGACAGGAGAATCACTTGAACCCAGGAGGCAGCAGCTGCAGTGAGCCGAGATGACGCACACCACTGTACACCAGCCTGGACCAGAGAGAGACTCCATCTCAAAAAAAAAAAAAAAAAAAAATTAGGCACGGTGGCGCAGGCCTGTAGTCCTAGCTACTGGGGAGGCTGAGGCATCAAAACTGCTTGAACCCAGGAGGCAGAGGTTGCAGTAAGCTGAGATCCTGCCACTGCACTGGGCACAGCAGAGTAAGACTGTCTCCAAAAAATAAAATAAAATAATCATGGTGCAGAGAAGTTTTTCCATGTTCTACTTTGCTGAGAATGCTTGTGGTAAAGGTAAGAGATGTCCTTTCTGGACAGACCCCCATCTCCCACAACTTCACTATTTCACATGGCTTATGTTAGGATTCCTCAGATTGATCCAAATTAATATTCCCCCCCATTGGAAGGGTCACATTAACAGGCCTCCCCCAAAAAAGAGAAAGGAAAGAAGTAGCCCTGACACACAGCCACCAATGGAGCAACCCTCAGCGAATTCAGCTGTACCAGGAAAGGGCAGGGAATAAGAGCACTAAGGTGTGGGGCTTGCAAACGTAACAGCCTGCCTTTCTTCTCACAGTACATCAAAAACACTTCTTCAAGTTCTGGTCAGATGCAGTGGTCCACGCCTAGAATCCCAGCACTTTGGAAGGCTGGGCGGAGGGCACTTAAAGAGTTTGAGACCAGCCTGGCCAACATGTAAAACCCCACCACAACTAAAAATATAAAAATTAGCTGGGTGTGGTGGCAGGCATCTGTGATCCCAATTACTAGGGAAGCACAAGAATCGCTTGAACCCAGGAGGCAGAGATTCCAGTGAGACGAGGTCAAGCACTGCACTCCAGCTTGGGAGACAGAGCAAGACGCCATCTCAAAAAAAACAAAAACAAAAAAATCACTTGTTCAAGTTCTTAAAACTTGCATTTTTAGGCCGAGCGCAGTGGCTCACACCTGCATTTCCAGCACTTTGGGAGGATGAGGTGGGTGGATCACGAGGTCAGGAGTTCAAGACCAGCCTGGCCAACATAGTGAAACCCCGGCTCTACCAAAAATGCAAAAATTAGCCATCTGTAATCCTAGCTACTCAGGAGGCTGAGGCAGGAGAACTGCTTGAACCCAGGAGGTGGAGGCTGCAGTGAGCTGAAATAATGCCACTGCACTCCAGCCTGAGCAACAGAGCGAGACACTGTCTCAAAAAACAAACAAACAAAAAAAAACTTGCATTTTTATCAGTTGCAAAAAAAAAAAAAACCTTGCATTTTTATCAGTTGCAAATATATTCCATCAAGTGGATATTTCATAGTTCAACCATTGCCCTATTGTTTTCAACTTCTCTATTATAAATAACATTTCAACCATTATAAATAAAACTAAACCCAGATGTATTTGCATATAATCACGTCAATTATTTCCGTACACTGCATGCCCAAAAATGGAAGTGACCGGTCAAACAGCCTAAACATTTGCTCTCAATGCACATGGCTGAAATGCTTTGCAAACGTATTTGTACACCAACCAGGTACTCAAGTGCTAATTTCACCACTCTTTGTAGCATATGGTATAATTATTAATATATTTTAAACCTCTTTGGAAAGAAGAAAAAAGGAATCCCCATTTTTGTTACAATTTTCATTTATTTTCTTGGTTGGTTTGTTTCTAGAGACAAGATCTCACTCAGTCACCCAGGCTAGCATGTGATGGCAATCCTCTCATTTCAGCCTCCCAGGTAGCTGGGACTACAGGTATGTGCCACCACACCTGGCTAATTCTTTTTTAGATTTTGTAGAAATGAGGTCTCACTACATTTGTTGCCCAGACTGGTCTCAAACTCCTGGCTTCAAACAGTCCTCCTCCTTCAGCCACCCAAAGCACTGGGGTTACAGGTAAGAGTCACTGCACTCAGCCAAAATTTTCATTTCTTTACTATTAAGATCTGACCTTTTTATCATATCCCTGCTTTGCTGCAATGCATATCTGCATCTTTATCTTTATCCCCACTGGTATCTGAGTGACTTCAACATTGGAATACAACAGTCATATCATCATAAAATGAATTATTGAAACAAACAAAAGAACTAATTGGTTGTATTTTTGCCAAAGGCATTTCATGCAGTCTGGGCTTGGCCTTGTTATTTATCTAATGTATAAATTTATAAAGTTTGGAGACAAATTTCTTAACCCTGTTCATGACCACAGGGGAAGATGAAGGTACCTCAGGACTAAAATAACCGTATCAATGTGTGACGGTCCACAAAGGCTCTCTGCTGATTGATGAAATCTACTTTCTTGGGTGGGCCAAGTGGCTCATGTCTGTAATCCTGACACTTTGGGAGGCTGAAGCAGGAGGACTGCTTGAGTCCAGGAGCTCAAGATAAGTCCAGGCCACATAGTAAGACTCTGTCTTAACAAAAATAAAAACTTACCTTCTTTCCTGCCAGTTTTATTCGTGGGGTGAAACTGTTGCAAAAGAGCTGGCTTTTGGATGTGTAGAAACTGTAAAAGAAAAAACAGAGTTATTAATCTAAATCCCCTTTATTTTAAAACTCAAAACACAGTTAAAATACAAGGCATGGATCAGCCCTCCTGAGATGGGCTTTGTTTTCGGCTTCACTGATCTTCCCAACTTAAACTTCTTTTGCACTACAAAACATTGGTTATTTTTATTTTTATTTTTTGGATAGAGACAGAGTCTCGCTATGTTGACCAGAATGGTCTCAAACTCCTGGCCTCAAGCGTTCCTCCCACCTCAGCCTCCCAAAGTGCTGGGATTACAGGCATAAGCCACTGTGCCCAGCCTGAAATTGATACTTTTGTAGGTCAAAAACAGTCTAATATTGTGATCTCAAATAGTATAAACCAGGCGTCCCCAAACTGCAGCCCCCTGAGGCCATTTATCCGGCCCCCCGCCGCACTTCAGGAAGGGGCACCTCTTTCATTGGTGTTCAGTGAGAGGAGCACAGTATGTGGCAGCCCTCCAACGGTCTGAGGGACAGTGAACTGGCCCCCTGTGTAAAAAGTCTGGGGACGCCTGGTATAAACTAATAGCTGTAGCTTTGCCATGAACTTGCTGTTTACTGCTAGGCAGGCACTTAATCTCTCTGGAACTCTATATCCTCACCTATATAATGAGCCTGGATGGTCTATAGGCTCACTAAGATAGACTCCAGTTATGTCCAGTGGTATTCCAAAAATCCTAGTTTTAAAGCCCTTAGATATTTGACATTAGTTCACTTTTTAGATCAATTTTAATTATTAGGCAATAAAAAAATCACATTCCATCTGATGATGGTAAGCTTAAAAAAATTATTAGCCAATAAAACTTTGGGGTAACAAGTTCTCACTGAAGACAATTTGATTATGTTTTGTAGGGTCTCTGGCCTCACTATAGTAGCAGGAAGACTTCCCTACAAGCAGCCACCATCTCATGCTTTGAGTGGCTCAGGTAACCAAGACTCACAATGAAATGTGAAAGTCAGGTCTTGAGCCCTCCTGGTTCTTGGACTCTGCAGTATGATTCTCTCTTCTATCTGAACTGGCATTAGAGATCCAATTTAGGGTAATAAACTGATAATTCAGGAGACTTTTAAGTTACTATAAAGTAAAATTAGAGGAAATTGCAAAACTTAACATATAATTTTGTGTATGCTATAGTTACTTTTTACCATATTTCCTGAACTAAACTTAAAACCATGAAATATAGCTGGGTGGGATGGCTCACACCTGTAATCCCAGCCCTTTGGGAGGCCAAGGCAGGCAGATCATGAGTTCAAGAGATCGAGACCATCCTGGCCAACATGGTGAAACCCTGTCTCTGTTAAAACTACAAAAATTAGCTGGGCATGGTGGTGAGTGCCTGTAGTCCCAGCTACTCGGGAGGCTGAGGCAGAAGAATCACTTGAATCTGGGAGGTGGAGGTTGCAGTGAGCTGAGATCTTACCACTGTATTCCAGCCTGGTGACAGACTTCAAAAAGCAAAACAAAACAAAACAAACCATGAAATACAGTGTATAATGAAATAGCTTTTCTTTCTTTTTTTTTTTTTTTTAGATGGAGTTTCGCTCTTGTTACCCAGGCTGGAGTGCAATGGCACAATCTCAGCTCACCACAACCTCCGCCTCCTGGGTTCAGGCAATTCTCCTGCCTCAGCCTCCCAAGTAGCTGGGATTACAGGCACGCGCCACCATGCCCAGCTAATTTTTTGTATTTTTAGTAGAGACGGGGTTTCACCGTGTTGACCAGGATGGTCTCGATCTCTTGACCTCATGATCCACCCGCCTCAGCCTCCCAAAGTGCTAGGATTACAGGCTTGAGCCACCACACCCGGCCAGCTTTTCTTTTTAATCAGCAAGTGATTCTGAATACCATTATAACATTACAAAATCACAAATAATTAAAGGCAGGGAGCAGTGGTTCATGCCTAGGCCAGGAGTTTGAGACCAGCCTGGGCAACATAGGAAGACCTCCATCATCTTCACGTGCGCGTGCTCGCGCTCTTTCTCTCTCTCTCTCTCTCTCTCTCTCTCTCTCTCAAACAAAGAAACAAAACTAGAGGTTGACAAAAAAAGAACTTACTCTGAAACAAAACAAAAAAAAAATTCAAAATACTTGCATTTTACCTAAGGTTTTTTTTTTTTTTTTTTTTTTTCTGAGACGGAGTTTCGCTCGTTACCCAGGCTGGAGTGCAGTGGCGCAATCTTGACTCACCGCAACCTCCGCCTCCTGGGTTCAAGCAATTCTCCTGCCTCAGCCTCCTGAATAGCTGGGATTACAGGCAAGCGCTACCACGCCCAGCTAATTTTCTGTATTTTTAGTAGAGATGGGGTTTCACCATGTTGACCAGGATGGTCTCAATCTCTTGACCTCGTGATCCACCCGCCTCGGCCTCCCAAAGTGCTGGGATTACAGGCGTGAGCCACCGCGCCCGGCCTGTTGTTTTTTTTTTTTAAAGGAGGAATATAGATATGAACCATTAACCAAGTGTTAAAAATAATGGTAACATAAACACAAGATGAGAAAGATTATAACAGCATCTCAGTATAAAGGAGACACTTTTAAAAAAAAAGACTTCCAAAAAAAGTAAAAATCAATAAATGGAAAAAGAAAGCCGGGTGCGGTGGCTCATGCCTCTAATCCCAGCACTCTGGGAGGCCAAGGCAAGCAGATCACCTGAGTTCAGGAGTTCAAGACCTGCCTGGCCAACATGGTGAAACCCCATCTCAAAAAAATAAATAAATAATAAATAAATAAATGAAAATGACCTCACCAGAGGCCCAGCACAATGGTTCATGTCTCTAATCCCAACACTTTAGGAGGCTGAGATGGGAGGATTGCTTGAGCCCAGGAGTTTGAGACCAGCCTGGGCAACATGGCAAGACCCTATCTCTACAATTTTTTTTCTTAATTAGCCAGGCCTGGTGTGCACACCTATGGACCCAGCTACTTGAGAGGTTGAGGTGGGAGGATCACTTTATCCTAGGAGGTAAAGGTTTCAGTTAGCTGTGTTTGAGACCAGACTGGGCAACAGAGCAAGACCTTGACTCAAAAAAACAAAATTCCCTTTCAGTAGGAGATAACCTTAAAAAAATAAAAATTGAGGTCAGGCACAAATGTTGGTCTTCTACAATCTGTTGGAGTTGGGAATAATAAGACTTGGGAACAGCAGTGGAAGTAAGTCCTTCAAATTTTGTTTTTACTCTTTTTGATCATAGACTGTTCCTATGATATTGTTACTGCTTTACGTGTAGAGAGCTTTAAGCAAATGTGAGAACTTTGTTTCCACATTTGCTTGACAAAAGGTTTAGTGCTGTAACAAGAACTTAACAAATTTAAAGAAAAATGGCAAGTAAGCTGTCCAAAACTCTTACCACCTACTATTGATCAAGATTGCACCCACCTGTGGTTTATCCAGTGAGGGATATTATAGTCATCACCCAGACGAGAATCCCGGGGAGCACTCCGATTATGGAGCTGCAAGGAGAAAAGTCAGAGCACTGATAAGCTACAAAACAAGTAGGATGTGGAACTGATCTAACTTGTCTGTTTTTCAGGGGTTTTTTTTGTTTTTATTTTTGTTTTTTGTATCAGAGTCTTGCTATGTTGCCCAGGCTGGAACGTAGTGGCATGATTTCAGCTCACCGCAACCTCCACTTTCCAGGTTCAAGTGATCCGCCTGCCTCAGCCCCACTAGTAGCTGGGATTACAGGCATGCGCCACCATGCCAGGCTAATTTTTGTATTTTTAGTAGAGATGGGGTTTTGCCATGTTGGCCAGGCTGGTCTCAAACTCCTGACCTCAGGTGATCCACCCACCTCAGCCTCCCAACATGCTGGGATTAAAAGCAGTGAGCCACCGCACCCGGCCATTTTTCAGGTTTTTACAAAAATTTTTTTAGAGATGGAGTCTTGCTTTGCTGCCCAGGCTGGAGTGCAGTGGTTATTCATAGGCATGGTCATAGCAAACTATACTCAAACTCCTGTGCTCAAGGGATCGTCCCACTTCAGCCTCTTGAGTAAGTGGGACTACAAGCACGAGCCACAGCCCCTGATTTTTTTCTCTTTCTAACTATAATCAAACTGACCTTTAGCAAGCAAATCCAAAATCCAGTTACCTTAAACAATGGGACAGCATGTAATGGTTGTTCTCCCATGCACACCAAGTCGACGCCAATTCCTAAAAAAAAGAAAAGACAAAAAGAGTTGCAGGGGCAGAACGGCAGAAATAAGCATCCCTATCTATAAATCATGTTATTTAACCAGGCATTAGGCAAAGCTGACTTAGCATTATATGATTTATAACCTCATACTACTGCCTGTGCAGCAAAGAAGTAAATACATGCATTTTGTCTGTTTCCTCTTTTTCAAGTCCCTTCCTAACCTGGCACTATTTAGTGCTTGACAATTAGCCTCTGACTGCCCTAAAGGACATAATTTGTTTAAAAAAAAAAAAGACAACCAACTTTCATCTCTAAAATTTTAAGGCCAGAAAGGAATAGTAACTTTTATAATATCTCAGTAAAAAGTAAAACAGGCTGGGCACAGTGGCTCATGACTATAATCCCAGCACTCTGGGAGGCAGAGGTGGGTGGATCACCTGAGGTCGTGAGTTCAAGACCAGCCTGGCTAACATGGTGAAACCCCATCTCTACTAAAAATTCAAAAAAAAAGGCCAGGTGTGGTGGTTCACACCTGTAATCTCAGCACTTTGGGAGGCCAAGGCAGGTGGATCATCTGAGGTCAGGAACTCAAGACCAGCCTGACCAACATGAAGAAATGCCATCTCTATTAGAAATACAAAATTAGCTGGGCGTGGTGGTGCCTGCCTATAATCTCAGCTACTCAGGAGGCTAAGGCAGGAGAATCACTTGAACCCAGGAGGCAGAGGTCTCAATAAGCCAAGATCACACCACTGCACTCCAGCCTGAGCAACAACAGTGAAACTCTGCCTCAAAAAAAAAATTAGACAAGAGAAGTGGTGGATGACTATAATCCCAGCTACTTGGGATGCTGAGGCACAAGAATCATTTGAGCCTGGGAGGCAGGGGTTGCAGTAAGCCAAGATCACACCACTGCACTCCAGCCTGGGTGACAGAGCCAGACTCTGTCTCAAAAAAAAAAAAAAAAGGTAAAACAATACACATCACTTAACAGAGCTTCTTCAGTGGCATCAGAATTTACTTTCTAAACTCCTTTTTTTTTTTTTTTTTTTTGAAACAGTCTCCCTCTGCTGCCCAGGCTGACATGTAGTGGCACACAATCTCAGCTCACTGTAACCTCCACCTCCTGGGTTCAAGCAATTCTACTGCCTCAGCCTTCCAACTCCATCTTGTTGAACAAATCAAACTGGGGGGTATGGGGTTGAGTTGGGGATACAAGGTACATCATGGAGGGAGGACTGAACTAGATTATCTGATAGTGCATCCCAAAATGGGCTGACAGCATATGGATCCCTTGAAATAGTCCCCGCAGGAAGGCTTCTCTAGTGCCAAATATGTTTGGAGAATTCCGAGCACCCTGATACACGCTTTAGAGAAAAACAACCTACATTAACATATTAAAAACTGAGGAAGGCCTGTAATTATGGAACCTGCTTATCTTTGCATAATCCAGCATTTCCCAAACTGATTTGACCACCTGACACCTATTGACATCCACAGATGTTGTGACACACATAACACTACTTAGAACTCCTCATACTCTAAGAAGTCAGTGAAGCTCAGAGTTCTGACGATAAACCAGGCTAGGAACATGTGGAGACAGAGCACAAACCAGAGCATTACCATTATCTATCATCCGCTGCTTGGTCAAGATCATGAGTAGGCGGTCCACTTCGAAGACACCCACCCCAGGCGTGATTACCACTGACATCTGCCCGGTTCGGTCAAAATTTCGGTTGATGTAGTGCTTATCAAACACTTGAAATAAAACAAAAATTCCACAATAATGACGTTACAGTTTTTCGGAAACCAGTTACAGGCAAGCATCTCTGCACTCTCAGAGCATTTTTTTAAAACATATCTTTCGTGAATTATCTCAGAGCATTTCTGTCCATAGCAACTGTCACATTCTAGTTAAATATATACACATCTGTCTTTCCTCTTCTATATTAAGAACTACTTGACCACAGGAGTAAGTCACTGTCATCTTTGTTAATATCCCTCACTGATGCCTAATACTTGCCCTGTGCAGCCTTAAATGCACAGATTTCATACTGTTAGGGCTGGGCATGGTAGCTCACGCCTGTAATCCCAGCACTTTGGGATCTCCTCTTTCAAGGTAGATCACTTGAAATCAGAAGTTTGAGACCAGCCTGGCCAAGATGGTGAAACCCAATCTCTAACAAAAAATGCAAAACTTAGCCAGGCATGATGGTGTGCACCTGTAATACCAGCTACTTGGAAGGCTGAGGTGGAAAAATTGCTAGAGCCCAGGAGGCAGAGGTTGCAGTGAGCTGAGATTGTGCCACTGCACTCCAGCCTGGGCAACAGAGCAAGACCCTGTTTCAAAAAAAAAAAAAAAAAAAGCCAGACTCGGTGGCTCATGTCTATAATCCCACCACTTTGGGAGGCTGAGTCAGGCAGATCACCAAAGGTCAGGAGTTCAAGACCAGCCTGGCCAACATGGTGAAACCCCATCTCTACTAAAAATACAAAACTTAGCGGGACATAGTGGTGGGCGCCTGTAATCCCAGCTACTTGGGAGGCTGAGGCAGGAGAATCACTTGAACCTGGAAGGCAGAGGCTGCAGTGAGCTGATATCATGCGACTGTACTCCAGCTTGGGTGACAAGAGACTTGTCTCAAAAAAAAAAAAAAATTCATGCTGTTAATTTAAACTATCCATAAATGAGTTTATAGTAAATCTTTGACTATATTATTTTATATATTACATATCATTTCATTTTATATTATTTTAATATTATATCTTAATTATATAATTAGATTATATTAGATAGTATTAATTAAGACACTATTTAAGAGAGTAGACCAAAATCTTGGGATGACTTTGTAAATCTGGCAAGTCGCTTTTTATTTCTAGCCTCTATGAAATAAAGGCTAGATTCGTACTATGAAAAATCAGTGATATTCAAATATGTCAAGAAGATTTACTAATAGAAGATATCATGCTCTAGAATTCCCCAGCACCTCAGTACAGACATGTGGGAAGGTGATCCACACAGTGACATGAAGGCACATCATTACTTCCACCTCTGGCCAGGGGCAGATGGACACTGGAGCTGGGCACATCAGACTCTCTCTACCATGAATGTGAATTCTGAACACAGAGCAGAGACAGGTTTGCTGGAAGCTAAATATGGCTCTCAGAATTCCTGTGGCTATGGTTCTCAGAGCCAATAAGGTTCTTTAACATAGTGTTTGAACCTTTCCTGGCTGCTCCATTTAAGCCTCTGTATTATTACAGTAAATTTCCCTTTTTGTTTAAACTAACTCAGTACATTTTTATTATTTGCAAACAATATATTTCAGATAACACATAAATGCTAGGATAAACATTTTGAATAAATCATACCATACTGCTAACAATGGTTCCCCTTAAAAGAGGACTGACACTGGGAGGCAAAAGAAGGATATCCTTTTTTACTTGATACACCTCTCCATATTTGAATTCTAGTAACATGATTAAATTGATTGATTGATTGAAACAGTCTCATCCCATCACCGAGGCTGGAAAGTAGTGGTGCGATCTCAGCTCACTGCAACCTCTGCCTCCCAGGTTTAAGTGATTTCCCTGCCTGTCTCTTCCTGGAGCCGGCCTATTCATCTATTTATTTTTGAAACAGAGTTTTGCTCTTGTTGCCCAGGCAGGCTGGAGCGCAATGGTGCAATCTCGGCTCACTCCAACCTCCACCTCCCAGGTTCAAGCAATTCTCCTGCCTCAGCTTCCTGAATAGCTGGGATTACAGGCACGCACCACCATGCACAGCTGATTTTTGTATTTTTAGTAGAGATGAGTTTCACCATGTTGGCCAGGATAGTCTCAATCTCTTGACCTCGTGATCCGTCTGCCTCAGCATCCCAAAGTGTTCAGCCTCCCAAAGTGCTGGGATTACAGGTGTGAGCCACACGCCCAGCCTATTGACTTAAAAAAAAAAAAAAAAAAAAAATTGGGCTGGGTGCGGTGGCTCACACCTGTAATCCCAGCACTTTGGGAGGCTGAGGCAGATGGATCACGAGGTCAAGAGATCGAGACCATCCTGGCCAATATGGTGAAACCCCGACTCTACTAAAAATACAAAAATTGCTGGGCGTAGTGGCTCGAGCCTGTAATCCCAGGACTTTGGGAGGCCGAGGCGGGTGGATCACAAGGTCAAGAGATTGAGACCATCCTGGTCAACATGGTGAAACTCCGTCTCTACTAAAAACACAAAAAATTAGCTGGGCATGGTGGTGTGTGCCTATAATCCCAGCTACTCAGGAGGTTGAGGCAGAATTGCCTGAACCCAGGCGGCGGAGGTTGCAGTGAGCCGAGATCACACCATTGCACTCCAGCCTGGGTAACAACAGTGAAACTCTGTCTCAAAAAAAAAAAAAAAAAAAAATTAGCAGGTTGTGATGGCATGTGCCGATAGTCTCAGCTACTCAGGAGGCCGAGGCAGGAGAATCGCCTGAACCCAGGAGGCGGAGGTTGCAATGAGCTGAGATCGAGCCACTGCACCCAGCCTGGGTGATAGAGCGAGATTCCCTCTCAAAAACAAAACAAAACAAAACAAAAAAACAGAAATTCTGAAACCTAGCCAGGCTTAGATTTTTTTTGGGGGGGGGGGAATACCACTTCTTACTGATTAAAAATAAAAACACATTTTTTTGTTTGTTTGTTTGTTTTTTGAGACAGAGTTTCGCTCGTTACCCAGGCTGGAGTGCAATGGCGCGATCTCGGCTCACCGCAACCTCCGCCTCCTGGGTTCAGGCAATTCTCCTGTCTCAGCCTCCTGAGTAGCTGGGATTACAGGCACGCACCACCACGCCCAGCTAACTTTTTGTATTTTTAGTAGAGACAGGGTTTCACCTTGCTGACCAGGATGGTCTCGATCTCTTGACCTCGTGATCCACCCGCCTCGGCCTCCCAAAGTGCTGGGATTACAGGCTTGAGCCACCGCGCCCGGCCAAAAACACATTTTTGAGATCAAGTCTTGCTTTGTTGCCTAGACTGGAGTACAGTGGTGTGATCTCTGCTCACCACAACCTCCACCTCCCAGGTTCAAGTAATTAGCCTCCCAAGTAGCTAAGATTACAGGTGTGTGCCACCATGCTGGCTAATTTTTGTATTTTTAGTAGACAGGGTTTCACCATGTTGCCCAAGCTGGTCTCGAACTCCAGACATCAAGTGATTGGCCCGCCTCCACCTCCCAAAGTGCTACACCAGGCCACTTTTGTAATTCGCTTTTTCTTTTTTTTTGAGACAGAGTTTCACTCTTGTTACCCAGGCTGGAGTGCAATGGCGCGATCTCGGCTCACCGCAACCTCCGCCTCCTGGGTTCAGGCAATTCTCCTGCCTCAGCCTCCTGAGTAGCTGGGATTACAGGCACGCACCACCATGCCCAGCTAATTTTTTGTATTTTTAGTCAGACGGGGTTTCACCATGTTGACTAGGATGATCTCAATCTCTTGACCTCCTGATCCGCCCGCCTCGGCCTCCCAAAGTGCCGGGATTACAGGCTTGAGCCACCGTGCCCGGCCTTGTAATTTTCTTTAATAGATTTTAATTTTTAATTTTAATTTTTACTTTTAAGTAGATTTTTAAAATATTACCAAGAGGCAATTGAAGATGGGATGGAAAATAATAACACAGTACAAGTAAGTCAAAGAGCCTAAGGAGGATCCTTCTAGTTCCTGACCACGAGAAGCAGATGAGACAACCAAATTAAACAGCCCAATGGAAGACCCAAGATCTAAATGTTGGTCATTACAACCATCCAATGAGAAGCTACTGCTTTGAATTAATTTTGGGGATAAGTAGGTAGGGGCATCAACATCTAGGTCTGGGTCTGCAGGCATCACAGGAAGACATGCATAGCTGTCAGAGGCCTTCCAACTAGAGCAATTCCATCTTGAATAGGGGCTGGGTAAAATGAGGCTCAGACCTGCTAGGCTACATTCCCAGTAGGTTGGGCATTCTTAGTCACAAGATGTTTATGGTTAAGGGAACAGGTTAATAATGTTTACCCAAAAGACTCAGGACTTAACAGATCCAAGAAATGTCCTGAAATCCCAACATCTTAATAACATTCTTAGTTTAAGAATAAATTTTGCAGCCAGGCGCGGTGGCTCACGCCTGTAATCCCAGCACTTTGGGAGGCCGAAAGGGCAGATCACATGAGGTTAGGAGTTTGAGACCAGCCTGGTCAACAGGGTGAAACCCCGTCTCTACTAAAAATACAAAAATTAGCTACGTGTGATGGCACGTGCCTGTAATCCCAACTACTCTGGAGGCTGAGGCAAGAGAATCGCTTGAACGAGGGAGTCGGAGGTTGCAGTGAGCCGAGATCATGTCATAGCACTCCAGCCTAGCAACAGAGCAAGACTCCACTTCAAAAAAAAAAAAAAAACGAGTAAGTTTTGCTTTATAGATAATAATATAGATTCTTGAGAAAGACAGCAGTTACACAAAGATGAACAATCCTTTGTCACAAGCCCTTGCAGTAGAGAACCTCTCCCCTAGGACTATTTTGCTTTGTTATAAACAACCATTGTACGTAGGGTGGACGTGCTCCTCCTCTTGCTTTCGGGAATGCCCTGCTCTGTCTATGGAGTAGCCATTCTTTTATTCCTTTACTTTCTTAATAACCTTGCCTTCATTCTACCTGTGGACTCACCCCAGATTCTTTCTTCTATAAGATCCAAGAACTTTCTCATCGGGTTTGGATCAGAACACCTTTCTAGTTACATAGCCTGTAGTAGGTGAGATGCCAGCTCACTGGTTGGCATCCTTACTCACCATTGAATGACAGATTGATGGCCTCCAGGTAGTTTCCTTGTGCTGAGGTGGAATTGTCTCCTTGAGGAAAGCCCTCTGAAGCAAAAAATACAAGAGAAAGAAAAACATCTCATGAAAGATGAACTTTTATTTTTTTTTTTTTTTGAGACAGAGTCTCACTCTGTTGCCAGGCAGGAGTGCCGTGACATGATCTTGGCTCACTGCAACCTCCACCTCCTGGGTTCAAGGGATTCTCCTGCCTCAGCCTCCCGAGTAGCTGGGACGACAGGCACGCGCCACCACACCTAGCTGATTTATTTGTTTTTAGTATTTTTAGTAGAGATGGGGTTTCACCATGTTGGCCAGGATGATCTCGATCTCTTGGCATCATAATCCGCCTGCCTCAGCCTCCCAAAGTGCTGGGATTACAGGAGAGAGCCACTATGCCCAGCTAAAAGATGAACTCATTTAAATAAGTGGTGGCTGAGCATAGTGGCTCCCACCTATAAACCCAGCATTTTGGGAGGCAGAGGCGGGAGGATCACTTAAGACAAAGAGTTTGAGACCAGCATGGTCAACACAGCGAGACCCCGTCTCTACAAAAAATGAAAAAATTATCTGAGCATAGCAGTGCATGGCTATCATCCTAGCTACTCGGGAGGCTGAGGCAGGAGGACTGCTTGAGCCCCAGGAGTTTAATGTTACAGTATGATTGTTCCACTCCACTCCAGCCTGGGTAACAGAGTGAGACTCTGTCTGGAAAAAAAAAAAAAGTGGAACACATCTGGCTTCACAAGGCCCCACTCCCTGTATTAGGGACACTGTTGAACTTACTGTATATGAAACGTACAGTTGGATCCAACTGGAAAAAGAAACCTGACCAGAAACAGAAACTACACACGGCAATGGGAAATCGCACAAATCTCTCCTCTGTTTCCCAGACCATTCCTACACTTCCTTTCCCCACCACACCTTCTATTACATGAGTGCAGTACCTGCCTGTTCCAATCGCACCAATACCGGATACTGGATGAAGAGTTTTTTAATGGTCACAAGAAGTGAAGTCCATTCTTCTCTTCTCTCATTCTGTACCACTACTCTGAAAAGATTATCATAAAATGGATATTAAGCAGCTGATACGGTTTTGCTCTGTGTCCCCTCCCAAATCGCATCTCGAATTGTAATCCCCATGTGTCACGGAAGGAACCTGGTGGGAGGTAACTGGATAATGGAGCAGTTTCCCCCATGCTGTTCTTGTGATAGTGAGGGAGTTCTCATGAGATATGACGGTTTAGAAGCTGCAGTTTCCCCTGCACTCACTCTTACCATGCTTCACCATGGTAAGACGTTCCTTGCTTCCCCTTCGCCTTCCACCACGATTTTAAGTTACCAGAGGCCTCCCCACCCATGTGGAACTGTGAGTCAACAAAGAACCCAGTTTGGGGTATGTCTTTAGAGCAGTGAGAAAATACACTAATAGAGCAACTTTACATACAGAATATGAGTTCCCTTACAAGGCTTCAGACATATATAATTGGAGTATGGTGAGCCAAGAACACACCACTGCAGCCTGGGTGCAGAGCAAGACTCTGTCTCAGAAAAAAAGACGCAGTGAGCTTACTTTTCTTCCAATCCAACGGGGAAAAAAAACCATTAAAAAAAAACGGAGAACCAGGTACAGTAGCTCACACTTGTAATTCCAGCACTTTGGGCTGCTGAGGTAGGTGGATCACTTGAGGTCAGGACTTCCAGACCAGCCTGGTCAAGATGCTGAAACCCTGTCTCTACCGAAAATACAAACATTAGCTAGGCTTGGTGGTGGACACCTGTTATCCCAGCTACTCAGAAGGCTAAGGCAGGAAAACTGCTTAAACCTGAAAGGTGGGCAGGGCATGGTGGCTCACGCCTATAATCCCAGCACTTTGGGAGGCTGAGGCGGGTGGATCATGAGGTCAAGAGATCAAGACCATCCTGGTCAACATGGTAAAACCCCGTCTCTACCAAACGTACAAAAAAATTAGCCGAGCATGGTGGTGCGCACCTGTACTCCCAGGTTCTCGGGAAGCTGAGGCAGGGGAATTGCTTGAACCCAGGAGGTGGAGGTTGCAGTGAGCAGAGATTGCGCCATTGCACTCCAACCTGGGTAACAAGAGGGAAACTCCATCTCAAAAAAAAAAAAAAAAAACCTGAAAGGTGGAGGTTTCAGTGAGCCAAGATCCAGCCACTGCACTCCAGCCTGGGAGACAGAGCACAAATCCATCTCAAAAAAAAAAAAGTATGCAGCCAGGGGTGGTGGGTCACAACTGTAATCCCAGCACTTTGGGAGGCCAAGGCAGGCAGCTCATGAGGTCAGGAGTTCAAGATCAGCCTGGTCAGCATAGTGAAACCCTGTCTCTACTAAAAATATAAAACGTAGCCTGGCATGGTGGTGCATGGCTGTAGTCTCAGCTACTGAGGAGGCTGAGGCAGGAGAATCACTTGAACCCAGGAGGTAGAGGATATGGTGAGCTGAGATCACACCACTGCACTCCAGCCTGGGCAACAGAGCAAGACTCTGTCTCCAAAAAAAAAAAAAAAAAAAAAAAAAAGAGCATTCAGTGTTGTTAAGGACACAGAAATAGCTACCAGAAAAACAGGATATTCTACTTTAATGGTTTTGGAGGGTACATGGGCTGTACAAAATAAAAAGCCTTTAAAAAATAGACTACCAGGCCGGGCGCGGTGGCTCAAGCCTGTAATCCCAGCACTTTGCGAGGCTGAGGCGGGTGGATCACAAGGTCGGGAGATCGAGACCATCCTGGTCAACATGGTGAAACCCTGTCTCTACTAAAAATACAAAAAATTAGCTGGGCATGGTGGCTCGTGCCTGTAATCCCAGCTACTCAGGAGGCTGAGGCAGGAGAATTGCCTGAACCCAGGAGGCAGAGGTTGTGGTGAGCCGAGATCACGCCATTGCACTCCAGCCTGGGTAACGAGCGAAACTCCGCCTCAAAAAAAAAAAAAAAAAATAGACTACCAAAATCAGAAAAATAAAACAAACAAACAAAAAAGATAAAACAACAACAACAACAAAACAGACCACCCTTTGAGCCAATAGCTCCATTTCTGGTAACTTATCCTAAAAACTAAGGATATGCTTAAAAACTTCACTGGTGGTACTATTGAGAATAGCGAAAAGCTGAAAGTCACCTTAGTTTTCAACAATAGTAACCTAATGTAATTACTATGTAGAAATAAAAAACGATACTAGAAGTAGTTGTGTTTAACATGGATTAGGATTTGTGATACAGAAAGTAGAAAATGAAAGTTTAAAACATGTAAAAAGAGAACTTCATCGGCCAGGTGCAGTGGGTCACGGCTATAATCCCAGCATTTTGGGAGGTCCAGGCAGGCGGATTAATTCACTGAATTAGAGGTATGCAAAATTCATATGCATAATGGGATGAGTGGAGGTGTCAATACAGACAATCGCCCATCACTTTCATAAAATTCTCCAAGTGGTACAGGATCGAACAGAAGATCAACAAATAATTTAAAGTACAATCAGGGCCGGGCACAGTGGCTCAGGTGATCCGCCCACCTCGGTCTCCCAAAGTGCTGGGATTAATCCCAGCACTTTGGGAGACCGAGGTGGGCGGATCACCTGAGGTCAGGAGTTCAAGACCAGCCTGGCTAACATGGAGATCCCATCTCTAAAAACAAATAAAAATAAAAAATAAATAAATTATAATCAGTATGAGGCTGAGGAACACAGTGGTCAAAAAGCACAGACTCTGAACTAGATTGTGTCAGGTCCATGTTCCACCACTCAGTATTTTGTGGACTTTGAATAAGTTACTAAAACTGTGTCCAAGTTTCCACATAGTAAAATGGATAACAGTATACATCCCGGGCCGGGCGCGGTGGCTCAAGCCTGTAATCCCAGCACTTTGGGAGGCCGAGGCGGGTGGATCACGAGGTCAAGAGATCGAGACCATCCTGGTCAACATGGTGAAACCCCGTCTCTACTAAAAATACAAAAAATTAGCTGGGCATGGTGGTGCGTGCCTGTAATCCCAGCTACTCAGGAGGTGGAGGCAGGAGAATTGCCTGAACCCAGGAGGCGGAGGTTGCGGTGAGCCGAGATCGGGCCATTGCACTCCAGCCTGGGTAACAGGGTAACAAGAGCGAAACTCTGTCTCAAAAAAAAAAAAAAAAAAAACAGTATACATCCCACAGGAATGCTGTAATATTTAAATGAATCAAGTCATATAAAGTGCTTAAAAGAGTACCCCATTCATGATAAGTCCTGAAAAAATGATAACTATTACTATCTGATAATCATCTAAACAAGGTAATGGTGTCGGCCAGGCACGGTGGCTCCTGCCTGTAATCCCAGCACTTTGGGAGGCCAAGGTGGGCCTATCACCTGAGGTCAGGAGTTTGAGACCAGCCAGGCCAACAAGGCAAAACTTCATCTCTACTAAAAATACCAAAAAATTAGCCAGGCATGCTGGCGGGCACCTGTAGTCTCAGCTACTCAGGAGGCTGAGATACAAGAGTCACTTTAACCCGGGAGGTAGAGTTTGCAGTGAGCTAAGACTGCACCACTGCATTCCAGCCTGGGGGACAGAATGGAACTGTGTCTCAAAAATAAAATAAAATAAAATAATAATAATAATGTTAAACGTGAAAATGATACAATAGACACATATAAAAATGCCATTTTTGAATATGTATAGGAATAAAATGTTATTACATTGATAATGAGTCAGTGGAACTCAAAAAACCAGATGAATCAAATATGGCAAAACAATAATTTAACTTCAGGTACTTGGTATATGAGCTCATTATATTATTTGCTATTCTTTTCTGCATGTCAAAATCTTTTACAATAAAACATTTAGAAGGTCTACATGCAATGTGGTATCTTGGATTGCAGACAGCAAGTACACGAGTGCTAAAATCTGAAAAATGTCTAAATTTACTTAATAGTAATGTACCAATGTTAACCTAGTTTTGACAAATGTAACTTGGTTATGAAATGTTAACGTTAGAGGAAACAGAGAAAAGAATATACAGGAACTCTGCTATCTTTGAAGTTGCTCTGTAAATCTAAAATTATTTCAAAATTAAAAGATTTATTTATTTATTTATTTATTTATTTTGGAGACAGGGTCTCACTCTCACCCAGGCTGGTGTGCAGTGGTGTGATCTCAGCTCACTGCAACCTCCACCTCCCAGGCTCAAGTGATCCTCCTACTCTCAGCCTCCCAAATAGCTGGAACCACAGGCTGCTAATTTTTTGCATTTTTGGTAGAGACAGGACTTTACCATGTTGCCCAGAATGACTTTTTTGTTTTTGTTTTTCTTTTTGAGACAGAGTATCACTCTTGTTGCCTAGGCTGGAGTACAATGGCTTGATCTTGGCTCACCACAACATTTGCCTCCTGGGTTCAAGCTATTTTCCTGCCTCAGCCTCCCGAGTAGCTGACATTACAAGCATGTGCCACCACATCCAGCTAATTTTGTATTTTTAGTAGAGATGGGGTTTCTCCATGTTGGTCAGGCTGGTCTCGAACTGCTGACCTCTGCCTGCCTTAGCCTCCCAAAGTGCTGGGATTACAGGCGTCAGCCACCGCACCCAGCCTGACTTTTTTTCAAGTTAGGAAAGAAACAACCAATAAATAAATAAAAGGTATAGCAAAGCACCCAAACACACTTGTAAAAGTCTTCATAGAATCTCCCTTTGTGATCCTGTCGAATTGAGGCTCGGTTTATTTCAGGAAATTCATCTGAAATAGAGAAAATGAAGTATGTAGTTCAGGTTGAGAAGAAAAATTCAGTTTTGTCAGCTTCCTCTTCTGGATTAAAGATTTACATCACAAAAAAATAAAGATAACTGAGGCCGGGCACGGTGGCTCAAGCCTGTAATCCCAGCACTTTGGGAGGCCGAGGTGGGTGGATCACGAGGTCGAGAGTTCGAGACCATCCTGGTCGACATGGTGAAACCCCGTCTCTACTAAAAATACAGAAAATTAGCTGGGCATGGTGGCTCGTGCCTGTAATCCCAGCTACTCAGGAGGCTGAGGCAGGAGAATTGCCTGAATCCAGGAGGCGGAGGTTGCGGTGAGCCGAGATCGCGCCATTGCACTCCAGCCTGGGTAACAAGAGCGAAACTCTGTCTCAAAAATAAAATAAAATAAAATAAAATAAAAAAATAAATAAAGATAACTATCTATCTTTTTTTTTTTTCAAGACAAGGTTTGGCACTGTCACTCAGGTTGCAGTGCAGTGGAGAGATCTTAGTTCACTGCAACTGCTGTGCCCTGAGTTCAAATGATTCTCCTGCCTCAGGCTCCCAGGTAGCTGGAACTACACACATGCGATCACACCCAGGTAATTTTTGTATTTTTAGTAGAGAAGGGGTTGTACCATGTTGGCCAGGCTGATCTTCAACTCCTGACCTCAGGTGATCTGCCCACCTCAGTCTCCCAAAGTTCTGGGATTACAGGTGTGAGCCACTGTGCCCAGCCAACTGTCTATCTATTAAGTTGGATTCAGGATTAATCACAGCCCACAGACCTCTTGCATCCACTAATGGACTGTGCTCCTTTCCCTTTCACCCTGTCCTCATAACAGAAAAGATGAGAACGGCGGAAAAGTGCAACAAGAAAAAAAAAAATGAAGCCAGGCGCGGTGGCTCAAGCCTGTAATCCCAGCACTTTGGGAGGCCGAGGCGGGTGGATCACGAGGTCGAGAGATCGAGACCATCCTGGTCAACACGGTGAAACCCCGTCTCTACTAAAAATACAAAAAATTAGCTGGGCATGGTGGCACGTGCCTGTAATCCCAGCTACTCAGGAGGCTGAGGCAGGAGAATTGCCTAAACCCAGGAGGCGGAGGTTGCGGTGAGCCGAGATCGTGCCATTGCACTCCAGCCTGGGTAACAAGAGCGAAACTCCGTCTCAAAAAAAAAAAAAAAAAGAAAAAAGAAAAGAAAAAAAAATGAAAGAAAATGGCTGGGGTGGCGATGGGGGAAGCTTAACAAAGTAACAACTGTATGAGAGAAAGAGTCACTCACCAACAGATTTTGCATCATAGAAAGTTCTAGAAAACAGGACCACCGTCACTTCATGACTACAGTTCTTCTCCTAAGCATGAACAGAGAAAAACAGGGTTGAAATTTGTTTGCTTTATACTTCACCATGAAGCAGCCTGCAGGCACATAATATTCTTTTTTTTTTTTTTTTTTTTTTTTTTTTTGAGGCAGGGTCTCCCTTAGTTGTCCAGGCTGGAGTGCAGTGTTATGATCTCAGCTCACTGCAGCCTCCACCTCCCAGGTTCAAGCAATTCTCCTGCCTCAGCCTCCAGAGTAGCTGGGATTATAGTGTGCACTACCATGCCAGGCTAATTTTCGTATTTTCAGTAGAGACAGGGTTTCACCATGTTGGCCAGGCTGGTCTCGAACTCCTGGCCTCAAGTGGCCAGCCTGCCTTGGCCTCCCAAAGTGCTAGGATTACAGGCGTGAGGCCCAGCTGCCTATAGTATTCTTAATCCTAGGCGGCTCAGCAGCAGTGCATAGTATTGAATAGCTTCATGTAATTACAGGCTGTGCAGTGTAGGCGACACAGCACCGCTTGGAGTCAGAAGACCTTAATGGAGACTTGGCCCTAAAACTTACCACTATGTGACCTTGGGGAAGTTACCTTAAGTGCCACGAATGTGGAAAGTAATTGGAAAACTGCAAATCAGCAGTAAGTAATGGTCCCTGTTTCCCAGTTCCCAGGTAGCTGAGACTACAGGCACCCTGAGACCACAGGCACATGCCACCAGGCCCAGATAATTTTTGCATTTTTTGTAGAAATAGGGTTTCAGCTGGGTGTGGTGGCTCATGCCGGTAATCCCAGCACTTTGAAAGGCTGAAGTGGGTGGATCACCTGAGGTCAGGAGTTTGAAACCAGCCTGGCCAACATGGAGAAACCCCATCTCCACTAAAACCAGAAAAATTAGCCAGGCATGATGGCACATGCCTTAGTCCCAGCTATTTGGGAGGCTGAGGCAGAAGAATCACTTGAACCTGGGAGGTGGAGACTGCAGTGAGCCAACATTGTGCCACTGCACTCCAGCCCGGATGACAGAGCAAGACTTCATCTCAGAAAAAAAGAAAAGAAAAGGAGAGATAGGGTTTCACCATATTGCCCAGGCTGGGCTCAAGTGATCCACTCGCCTTGGCAAAAGTGCTGGGATTACGGGCATAAGCAACAATGCCCGGCCTACAGTGTTTTTTAAATTCTGTACAACTCTGGTTTAGGGAATGAGAACAGCACCCATGGTGATGAATTTAAGAATCAAAGACATTCCCACACCCTACTACTGCCATAGGATGAGGGTGGTGGTTTGCTCCAGACTCAGTGGTATAAACCAAGGCAAAGAACCCCCTTTGGACAGGGATGGAGACTAATGAAATAAACATCTCTAGGGTGTTTATGAATGAACACGAAAAGTGGTGCCGGGCGTGGTGGCTCAAGCCTGTAATCCCAGCACTTTGGGAGGCCGAGGGGGGTGGATCATGAGGTCAAGAGATCGAGACCATCCTGGTCAACATGGTGAAACCCCGTCTCTACTAAAAATACAAAAAATTAGCTGGGCATGGTGGCACATGCCTGTAATCCCAGCTACTCAGGAGGTTGAGGCAGAAGAATTGCCTGAACCCAGGGGGCGGAGGTTGCGGTGAGCCGAGATCGCGCCATTGCACTCCAGCCTGGGTAACAAGAGCGAAACTCTGTCTCAGGAAAAAAAAAAAGAAAAAAAGAAAAGTGGCTTGCACTAGTGAGCTCGTAAGCTCAGTTTCAGTTCTTCCTGGGTCTTTCAAGACAACAACCTATACTGACCAACCCCATCTTTATCCCAAGTACACTTAATGACTACAGAATTCAACACTCACTAAATAAGGCACATAACATAAGGCACATTATATGTCACCTTATATTCTTGCATGGATGTATCTCAAGTGAACAGAAATTCCTAAATACAAGCCACAGTACTAAGAGCAGAGTGCTAGAAAACAACAGACCTTCACTGACAACCAATTAATTCACTGGACTCCAAGATCTCCAAACTCAGCACCCTTATCTAATTTTAGTGCAAGTGATATCAGGAAAAACGCTTCACAATGGGCTGATGTGGGCATGAGTGTCTCTACTCATAAATGGTGCGGAAAGAGGGACTAGTATTATCTCCATTTTGCAGTTAAAGAAATGGAGCCTCAGAGCCTAACTCCTGGAGATCAAAAAGCTAATCAGCCAGGCATGGTGGCCTACGTCTGTAGTCCCAACTACTGAGGAGGATGAAGTGAGAGGATCACTGGAGCCCAGGAGTTCAAGACCATCCTAAGCAGCATAGCAAGACCCTGTCTCCTAATTAAAAAAAAAAAAAAAGCAAGCTAATGAGATCATTTAAAAACCCAGCCAGCCTTAATCCAAACTCTGCTCTCTTACACTACATAATGTAACTTCAAATAAATACTTTTTCTTCAAAATGTTTTCATGTGAAATCAAGGTGATATAATTTAATGAAATAATTTTTTAACTCTGACAAAATATATATAACATAAATATTGCCATTGTAACATTTAATACATTCGAATGTTACATAACTATCACCATTATTTAGATCCAAAACATTTTCATTACCCCACCAGGAAATCCCAAACTGATTAAACACTCACTCCCTACCCTCAGTCCCTGGCAACCACTAATCTCTACATATTTACCTATTCTGGATATTTCATATAAATAAAATCTTATAGGGGCCAGGCGCGGTGGCTCAAGCCTGTAATCCCAGCACTTTGGGAGGCCAAGGCGGGTGGATCACGAGGTCAAGAGATCGAAACCATCCAGGTCAACATGGTGAAACCCCGTCTCTACTAAAAATACAAAAAATTAGCTGGGCATGGTGGCACGTGCCTGTAATCCCAGCTACTCAGGAGGCTGAGGCAGGAGAATTGCCTGAACCCAGGAGGCGGAGGTTGCGGTGAGCCGAGATTGCGCCATTGTACTCCAGCCTGGGTAGGTAACAAGAGTGAAACTCCGTCTCAAAAAAATAAATAAATAAATAAATAAATAAATAAATAAAATCAAATCTTATAATTTATATTTGATCCACTATGTCTAGCCTCTCTCATTTAGCATGTGCTCAAGATTAATCTATGCTGTAGTATATGTTGTACTTCATTCCTCTTCATGGCAGAATAATACTATTTGTATGGATATACCTTTTATTTATCCATACTTTAGCTGACAGACATTTGTCATTTGTGTTGTCCTACTTGTTAGCTGATGTGAATGATGCTGTCAAGAATATGGGCTAGACCTGTAATCAGTCCGGCACTTTGGAAGGCCAACATGGGCAGATCACTGAGGCCAGGAGTTTGAAACCAGCCTCGCCAACATGGTAAAACCCCATCTCTATTAAAAATACAAAAAACTGCTGGGCGCGGTGGCTCAAGCCTGTAATCCCAGCACTTTGGGAGGCCGAGGCGGGCGGATCACGAGGTCAAGAGATCGAGACCATCCTGGTCAACATGGTGAAACCCCGTCTCTACTAAAAATACAAAAGTTAGCTGGGCATGGTGGCGCGTGTCTGTAATCCCAGCTACTCAGGAGGCTGAGGCAGGAGAATTGCCTGAACCCAGGGGGCGGAGGTTGCGGTGAGCCGAGATCGCGCCATTGCACTCCAGCCTGGGTAACAAGAACGAAACTCCGTCTCAGAAAAAAAAAAAAAATACAAAAAATACAAAAAACTAGCAGAGTAGGGTGGCGCACACCTGTAATCCTGGCTACTTGGCAGGCTGAGGCACAAAAATTGCTTAAACCTGGGAGGCGGAGGTTGCAGTGAGCCAAGATTGAGATCACACCACCAGTCTGGGCAATAGAGCAAGACTTCGTCTCAAAAATAATAATAATAATATGGGCTAGGCACTGTAGTTCATGTCTATAATCTCAGTACATTAGGAGGCCAAGGTGGGAAGATCACTTAAGCTCAGAAGTTGGAGATCAGCCTGGATAACACAGTGAGCCCTCATCTCCACCAAAAAATTTTTTAAAAGTAGCCAGACATAGTGGCACATGCCTGTAGTCCTAGCTACCCAGGAGGGTGAAGAGGGAGGATGGCTTGAACCCAGGTGCCGAAGGCTACAGTGAGCTATGATTGTGTCACTGCACTCTAACCTGGGCAACATGGCAAGACCCTGTCTCAAAAATAAAAATAAAAAATACAGTCATCCTAGTGGATGTGAAGTGGCATTTCTTTTTCTTTTCTTTTTTTTTTTTTTTGAGACGGAGTTTCGCTCTTGTTACCCATGCTGGAGTGCAATGGCGCGATCTCGGCTCACCGCAACCTCTGCCACCTAGGTTCAGGCAATTCTCCTGCCTCAGCCTCCTGAGTAGCTGGGATTACAGGCATGTGCCGCCATGCCCAGCTAATTTTTTGTATTTTTAGTAGAGACGGGGTTTCACCATGTTCACTAGGATGGTCTCGATCTCCTGACCTCATGATCCACCCACCTCGGACTCCCAAAGTGCTGGGATTACAGGCGTGAACCACCGCGCCCGGCCCCTGTTTTGTTTCTTAAGAGACAAGGTCTCACTGTCCTGTCACCCGGGTTGGAGTGTAGTGGTACAATTATATTATAACCTCAAATTTCTGTGCTCAAAGGATCCTCTAGCCTCAGCCTCTTGAGCAATTGGGACTACAGGCATTTGCCAATATAACCAGGTATATTTTTTCTATTTTTATTTTTATAGAGACAGGGTTTCATTTCATTGCCTGGGCTACTCTTGAACTTGTGGCTTCATGTGATTCTCTCACCTCCAGCCTCCCAAAGAGCTGGGATTAAAGACGTGAGCCAATAAATCTGGCCCCTTCACTTTTTTCATAATGTCCGTTGATGCATAGAGGTTTTTAATTTTGAAGTCTGATTCATGCGCTTTTACTTTGGATGTTGTGCTTTTGGTGATATACCTAAGAAACCACTGCCAAATTCAAGGTCATATGAATTTCCTGGCCAGGTGTGGCAGTTCCATCTGTAATCCTAGCAATTTGGGAGGCCAAGGTGGGTGACTGCTTGAGCTCAGGAATTTGAAACCAGCCTGGGCAACCTGGCAAAATTTCATCTCTACAAAAAATTTTTAAAAATTAGCCAGGTATGGTAGCAAACACCTGTAGTCCCAGTACTCAGGCTAAGGCTGGAAGATCGTTGGAGCCCAGGAAGCCAAAGCTGCAGTGAGCTATGATCACTCTATTGCACTCTAGCCTGGGTGATGGTAAGACCCTGTCTCAAAAAAAAAAAAAAAAAAAAAAAGGTGGGGCACATTGTCTGACGCCTGTAATCCTAGTACTTTGGGAAGCCGAGGCGGATCACCTGAGGTCAAGAGTTTGAGACCAGACTGGCCAACTTGGTGAAACCCCATTTCTATAATTAATTAATAAGTAAATAAGTAAATAAATAAATAAAAATTATAAAACTTTTTAGTCTGGGTGTGGTGGCTCACGCCTGTAATCCCAGTGCTTTGGGAGGCCAAAGCAGGCAGATCACCTAAGGTCAGGAGTTCAAGACCAGTCTGGCCAACATGGTAAAACCTTGTCTCTAGTAAAAATCTGAAAAATTAGCTGAGTGTAGTAGTGGGCACCTGTAATTCCTGCTACCCAGCAGGTTGAGGCAGAAGAATTGCTTGAAGTGGGGAGTCAAAGGTTGCAGTGAACTGAGATTGCACCACTGCACTCCAGACAGGCTGGAGTTTCCTTTTTTTTTTTTTTTTTTTTTTTTTGAGACGGAGTGTTGCTCGTTATTCAGGCTGGAGTGCAATGGCGCGATTTCGGCTCACAGCAACCTCCGCCTCCTGGGTTCAGGCAAATCTCCAGCCTCAGCCTCCTGAGTAGCTGGTATTACAGGAACGTGCCACCATGTCCAGCTAATTTTTGTATTTTCAGTAGAGGCGGGGTTTCACCGTGTTGACCAGGGTGGTCTCGATCTCTTGACCTCGTGATCCACCCACCTCAGCCTCCCAAAGTGCTGGGATTACAGGCTTGAGCCACCGCGCCCGGCTGTTTCCTTATTTTAAATAAAATAAAACTTTTTAAAAATAAGGAAACTCCGGCCAGGCGCGGTGGCTCAAGCCTGTAATCCCAGCACTTTGGGAGGCCGAGGCGGGTGGATCACGAGGTCGGGAGATCGAGACCACCCTGGTCAACACGGTGAAACCCCGTCTCTACTGAAAATACAAAAAATTAGCTGGGCATGGTGGCACGTGCCTGTAATTCCAGCTACTCAGGAGGCTGAGGCAGGAGAATTGCCTGCACCCAGGAGGCGGAGGTTGCAGTGAGCCAAGATCGCGCCATTGCACTCCAGCCTGGGTAGCAAGAGCGAAACTCCGTCTCAAAAAAAAAAATAAAATAAAAAAATAAGGAAACAAAATTCTTTTTTTTTTTTTTTGCCACCACACCCAGCTAAGTTTTCATATTTTTTTTGGACAGAATATTTGCCATATTGCTGGGGCTGGTCTAAAATTCCTGGGCTCAAGCAATCCACCCACCTTGGCCTCCCATGAGCCACCACAAACCTGGTTCAGTTTTATAATTTTAGCTTTTTCTTTTCTTTTCTTTTCTTTTAAATGGAGTCTCACTCTGTTTCCCAAGCTGGAGTGTAGTGGCATAATCTTGGCTCACTGCAACCTCCACCTCCCAGGTTTAAGCAATTCTCCTGCCTCAGCCTCCTAAGGGGATTACAGGCACCCACCACCATGCCTGGCTAATTTTTGTATTTTTAGTAGAGACAGGGTTTCATCATGTTGGCCAGGCTGGTCTCAAACTCCTGATCTGACTTCAACTTATCTGCCTGCCTCAGCCCCCTAAACTGCTAGGATTACAAGTGTGAGCCACTGCACCCAGATTATGGCACTTATATTTAAGTCTTTGATTCATTTTGGTTACATTTCATATATGATCTGAGGTAAGGATCCAAATTCATTCTTTTCCACACGGACATTCAGTTGTTCCAGAACAATTTGTTGAAAAGAATATTCGTTCCCTCATTAAATGAACTTGATGCCCTTGTCTAAAATCAACTGACCATAGATGTACGGGTAGATTTCAATTATATTCCATTGATCTATATATCTATCCTTATGCCAATATCACACTATTTTGATGATTGTGGGTTTTATTAAGTTTTGAAATTAGGAAGTAAGAGTCTTCCGGGCCAGGCGCAGTGGCTCACACCTGTAATCCCAGCACTTTGGGAGGCCGAGGCAGGTGGATCACAAGGTCAAGAGATCGAGACCATCCTGGTCAACATGGTGAAACCCCGTCTCTACTAAAAACACAAAAAATTAGCTGGGCATGGTGGCACGTGCCTGTAATCCCAGCTACTCAGGAGGCTGAGGCAGGAGAATTGCCTGAACCCAGGAGGCGGAGGTTGCGGTGAGCCGAGATCGCGCCATTGCACTCCAGCCTGGGTAATGAGTGAAACTCCGTCTCCAAAAAAAAAAAAAAAGAAAGAGTCTTCCGGCCGGGCGTGGTGGCTCAAGCCTGTAATCCCAGCACTTTGGGAGGCTGAGGCGGGTGGATCACAAGGTCAAGAGATCGAGACCATCCTGGTCAACATGGTGAAACCCTGTCTCTACTAAAAATACAAAAATTAGCTGGGCATGGTGGCGCGTGCCTGTAATCCCAGCTACTCAGGAGGCTGAGGCAGGAGAATTGCCTGAACCCAGGAGGCGGAGGTTGCGGTGAGCCGAGATGGCGCCATTGCACTCCAGCCTGGGTAACAAGAGCGAAACTCCGTCTCAAAAAAAAAAAAAAGAAAGAGTCTTCCAACTTTGTTCTCCTTTTACAAGACTGTTTTGGCTAGTCAGGATCCCTTGCAATTCCACATGAATTGTAGGATCAGCATTTTTATTTCTGCAAAAAAAAAAAAAAAAGGCACTGGGATTCTGACAGGAACTGCATTAAACTATAAACTGCTTTGGGAAATATTGCCACAATATTAAGTCCTTCCATCTGTGAACACAGGTTATCTTATTATTTACTTAGGTCTTCATTAACTTCTTTCACAGTGTCTTACAGATTTTAGTGTACCAGTCTTACAGCTCCGGCGATAAAGTATTCTAAGCATTTTATTTTTTCAGATTTTCATTGCTGGTATACAAAAACACAATTGATTTTGTATGTTGATTATGTGTCCTGAAACTTTGCTAAATGTATTAGCTCTAATATTTATTTTATGGATTTTTGAGGATTTTCTACATTTAGGATCATATCATCTGTGAATAGACATAGTTCTAGTTCTTTTTCAATTTGGATGCCTTTTATTTCTTTTGCTTACCTAGGTGGTCTGTCTAGAACTTCTAGTATAATGTTGAAAACCAGCAGCAAAAGCAAGCATACTTACGTTTTTACTGATCTTGAGGGAAAGTTTTCAGTGTTTTACCACTGAGTGTGATGTTAGCTGTGTGCTTTTCATAAATTATCATAAATTGAGATTAGGGTAATTGGTAATTTAAATCTGAAGTCTGGGTTTTAGCTAGGATAGCTCAATTTAGGGCAACTTAACAAAAAGAGTACATTTTAAAAATCTGTATTGAGTAATGTTTACACCATCAGACTTAGTGTGTAAGAAAAACATACCTTCCACTTGGTAAACAGATCAGCAAGGAAACCATTCACAGCTTTCTCAAAATACAAATCCCCTAAAAACAAAACAAAACAAAACAAAACAAAACAATGAAAAGAGGATAAGGACAATCTTTATTTCTTGCTTACAATTTCTTCTCTAAGTAAATTTCTTCTCTAAGTAAATTCTTCTCTAAGCAATTCCTTCTCTAAGAAAGGGGACCAAAAATAAGGTGTGTTTTGAACACCCCCCCTTTTTTTTTTTTTTTTTTGAGATGGAGTCTCCCTCTGTCACCCAGGCTGTGGAGTGTAGTGGCGTGATCTCAGCTCACTGCAACCTCCACTTCCTGGGTTCAAGCATTCTCCTGCCTCAATCTCCCGAGAAGCTAGGAGTACAGGTGCCTGCCACCATGCCCAGCTAATTTTTGTATGTTTAGTAGAGATGGGGTTTCGCCATGTTGGCCACGGTGGTTTCGAACTCCAGACCTTAGGTGATCTGCCCATCTCGGCCTTCCAAAGTACTAGGATTACAGGTGTGAGCCACTGCACCTGGCCTGTTTTATACATCTTAAAACAAGATCATAGAAGCCAGATGTACAAAACGGTTTCATTCTCAACTTTTTTTTTTTCCAGACGGAGTTTCACTCTTGTTACCCAGGCTGGAGTGCAATGGCACGATCTTGGCTCACCGCAACCTCCGCCTCCTGGGTTCAAGCAATTCTCCTGCCTCAGCCTCCTGAGTAGTTTTTTTTTTTTTTTTTGAGACGGAGTTTCACTCTTGTTGCCCAGGCTGGAGTGTAGTGGCGCAGTCTTGGCTCACTGCAACCTCCACCTCCCAGGTTCAAGTGATTCTCCAGCCTCAGCCTCCAGAGTAGCTGGGATTACAGGCACCCACCACCACACCCAGCTAATTTTTTCTATTTTTTGTAGAGACAGGGTTTTACCATGTTGACCACGCTGCTCTCAAAATCCTGATCTCAGGCAATCCTCCCACCTTGGCCTCCCAAAGTGCTGGATTACAGGCGTGAGACACCGTTCTCGGCTTCGTTCTCAACTTTCTATAAAGCCAAGTTTATTTTTTGAAGCCAAATTTAATATCTGCCTCACTACTAAGAGGCTGTGGCTTCAAGGTAAAATGCAAATTTGAAAAAAGCTTTGACTATTGAAAAAAGCAGTGTATATTCAGGACAAGAGACTAATCTAACTCGAAATATGATTATTCTCATAGTGATAAAGTTTGTTAGAAGATGATGTGGGGGACCCTGGGCATTCATGAATTAGCATTTGCAGTTCCTGAAAATTCTCCCCATAGCAGTTATAATCAGCACATAAGAACAGTACCATAAATATCAAAATCCCACATTTCACAGCTCATCTGAATAAATATGTAAACCATAGCTGACGTAGAACGAAACACCACCTGAAATAAACAAAAACACAATTGTATTAAAAAGCAATGACATATAGAGTTTAAGTTCTATAAGATGAAAAAGTTCTAAAGGTCTGCTTCACAACAGTATAAATGCTGTTAACACTACTGAACTATACACTTAAAAATGGTTAAGATGGTAAATTTTATGATGGGCTTTTTAACCACAGTTTTTCTTTAAAGCAATGATAAACGAATCTTGTGATGTTGGACTTTTTTTCTTTTTTTTTTGAGACAGGCTCTCACTCTTGCCACCCAGGCCGAAGTGAAGTGGCACAATCACACTCACTGCAGCCAAGTTCCCAAGCTTAAACGACCCTCCCACTTCAGCCTCCCAAGTCTGGGACTATGAGAAGGTACCACCAGGCCACAACATTTTTTTGTGTTTGTTTGTTTTTGGTAGAGATGGGGTCTCCCTAGGTTGCCCAGAGTGGTTTCAAACTCCTAGGCTCAAGCAGTCCTCCCACCTCTCCCTCCCAAAGTGTTGGGATTACAAGCATGAGCCACCGCTCGGGGCCATGACTTTGGACTTCTAAAAGCAAGCTTCTTCCAAGCATTCTTTGTTTTTTGTTTTTTTGTTTTTTTTGAGACAGAGTGTCGCTCTTGTTACCCAGGCTGGAGTGCAATGGCATGATCTCAGCTCACCGCAACCTCCGCCTCCTGGGTTCAAGCAATTCTCCTGCCTCAGCCTCCTGAGTAGCTGGGATTACAGGCACGCGCCACCATGCCCAGTTATTTTTTTGTATTTTTAGTAGAGACGGGGTTTCACCACGTTGACCAGGATGGTCTTGATCTCTCGACCTCGTGATCCACCCGCCTCGGCCTCCCAAAGTGCTGGGATTACAGGCTTGAGCCACCGCGCCCGACCATGCATTCTTTGTTTCATATGATTAGTTACTGAGCTCTTATTCTGAGCCCTGTTTCAGAGACAATGAGGATAAGGTCTGGTCCCTGCCCTCTAGGAGCTTACAGTACAAGATAAAAACATGCAAAATATTAGAACATATACAAAGGTTCTATTAAGGTTCACACAAGAAATGCAGGATAAACGGCAGATCTACCTGGGAAAGTTATGGAAATCTCATTACAGACACAGAACTTGGACTAAGATGTGCCAGATAACAAGCTGCCTGTCTGATAAATTATACTTCACATCTTACATCCACTATACTCAGACTGCCTCAAGGAAAAGCATAAATTGCTTTCTGGCCCTGTGTGCTATGCCACAGAGCCTTTCCTCCACAAGGCTCTAAAGAAGTTTAGAAGGAATGTAAAAATGCAGATCTCTAACACTCCTTTAGTTTATCAGAGACCTGTTCCTTAAAGACTGCAGCTCCTAGCCAGCCACTAGGCTCATGCCTGTAATCCCAGCACTTTGGGAGGCTTAAGTAGGTCAATCACCTGAGGTCAGGAGTTTGAGACCAGCCTGACCAACACAGTGAAACCCATCTCTACTAAAAACACAAGAATCAGCCAGGCATGGTGGAAGGCACCTATAATCCCACCTAATCGGAGACTGAGGCCAGAGAATCGCTTCAATGCAGGAGGCAGAGGTTGCAGTGAGCTGAGATCGTGCCACTGCACTCCAGGCTGGGCAACAGAGTGAGATTTTGTCTCAAAAACTAACTAACTCGCCGGGCGCGGTGGCTCAAGCCTGTAATCCCAGCACTTTGGGAGGCCGAGGCGGGTGGATCACGAGGTCGAGAGATCGAGACCATCCTGGTCAACATGGTGAAACTCCGTCTCTACTAAAAGTGCAAAAAATTAGCTGGGCATTGTGGCACATGCCTGTAATCCCAGCTACTCAGGAGGCTGAGGCAGGAGAATTGCCTGAGCCCAGGAGGCGGAGGTTGCGGTGAGCCGAGATCGCGCCATTGCACTCCAGCCTGGGTAACAAGGGCGAAACTCCGTCTCAAAAAAAAAAAAAAAAAAAACACCTAACTAACTAACTAAATAAAATTGTGCTTTTTTGATGGGTGTGGTGGCTTGTGTCCGTAATTCCAGATACTGAAACAAGACTGCTAGAGCCCAGGAAGGAAGCCCTGGGTAACACAGCAAAATCACCATCTCAAAAATAATTAATTCATTAAATAGAAGACCTGAAAGTCTTATTTCTCTAATCAGATGATGAATCTTGAGGCAGGGGAGTGTGTCTAAAATTTCACTCCACAAACATTTTAGAGACCACTAGGTGCCAGAAGACATGACAGAGAACTTTGGTATACAAAGGTAAAAGATGCAGTCCTTGCTCTGAGGATGCTTATAGTCCAGGGACAAGGCACACAAGCAACTGTATCCACCGCAGTGTGGGAACTACTAATGAGTGCACAGATCCACCAGGCTGGAAGCATCTCCAGTGGAAGCCATGGAGGTACTTCCAGCCTGGTGTACCAGAAAGGCTTTCCAGAAGCAGAGAAGCCTGAGACCAGAGTTGAGATCTAGATGAGTGGCTTGTGAAGGGTAAAGGCAGGGACTAGGCACCCCAGGCTACAGAGGGCAGCATGTGCAAAGACATGGTGGCAAGAGAGAAGATCCCATGTTGGGGAAAAACGAGTGGTTTGCGTGGCTAGGACACTGGGGGGCAGTCGGGGACAACACATGGGAAAAGTGATACAGAGACTCCAAACTCAACTGCCTCCCTGATTCCTCCACTCAGATGTCCAACAGGCTTCTCCAAAACGGAGCTTCCTAATCCCCCAACCTGCTTCTTCCCTGTCTTTCCCATTTTATTCATAAATGGCACCATCATCCACCTAGCTCTTCAGTCCTTCTCTTTCCTTCACTCCTCACATCCAATCTATGAGCAAGTTCTGTGGACCCTATCCAGAAATGTGTCTCATATCTACCCACATCCTTCCATTGTTATAGCTCTGACCTTAGTTCACACAACCATTTTCTTGTAGACCCCCAACTCATTTATTTGCTTTTTACTCTTATGCCTGGAAACAACTCTCTACACCAGAGCCAAAAGGGCTGTAGCACTTAATGCTAAATGCCTATCCATTCTTCCCTTCTGATTCTACTCTGGGAGGAAAGAGACCCAACCAAAAGACAAACCTTCCCAGCCTCATTAGCAGTTACAACTGACTAAAATGTGGCCAGTAAGATTTAAATGGAAGTGCTGTATCCATAAAGGAAGCTGACTTGGTGGGAAGATACACCTCTCTCATCTCTCTTCCCTTCCTCTATCTTCTGCCTGGAATATGGATGTGATTATAGCAGTTCTAGGTGGATCATGGAAGACCTATCCTGAGGATAACAGAATAACAAGACACAAGGAGCCCTAGATCACCAACAATAGTGATGCTATCATACCAATCATGAATTACATACCCATGAATGTCTTTACATGAGAGAGAAAAGTTGACCTTTGGCCATTACAGCCACTGTGATTTTGGAGGTTTTATTCAACAAAACTCAAATGAAATGAGTAGTGATCTTTTAAAAGCATAATTCAGCCAGGTGCAGTGGCTCATGCCTGTAATCCCAGCATTTTGGGAGGCCAAAGTGGACAGATCACGAGGTCAAGAGATTGAGAACATCCTGGCCAACATGGTGAAACCCCATCTCCACTAAAAATACAAAAATTAGGCCGGGCGCGGGGGCTCATGCTTATAATCCCAGAACTTTGGGAGGCTGAAGCAGGTGGACTGCCTGAGGTCAGGAGTTCTAGACCCGTCTGGCCAACATGGTGAAACCTCATCTCTATTAAAAATACAAAAAAAATGGCCAGGCGTGGTGGCGTGCGCCTGTAATCCCAGCTATTCAGGAGGCTGAGGCAGGGGAATTGCTTGAACCAGGGAGGCAGAGGTTGCAGTGAGCCGAGATCATGCCACTGCACTCCAGCCTGGAAGACACAGCGAGATGCCATCTCAAAAAAATAAATAAATAAATACAAAAATTAGCTGGGTGTTTGGCGTGCGCCTGTAGACCCAGCTACTAAGGAGGAAGAGGCAGGAGAATCGCTTGAATCTAAGAGGTGGAGGTTGCAGTGAGCCAAGATCGCACCACCGCACTCCAGCCTGGCAACAGAGCAAGACTGCATCTCAAAAACGAAATAATAAATAAATATAAATAAAAACATAGTACAAGTATCACTCCCCAACTTAAAACTCACCAATGGATTCTAATTCTCCTTAGAATAACTCTAAACTGAGCTGGGCATGGTGGCTCATGCCTGTAATCCCAGCACTTTGGGAGGCTGAGGCGGGTGGATCACGAGGTCAAGAGATCGAGAACCATCCTGGTCAACATGGTGAAACCTGTCTCTACTAAAAATACAAAAAATTGCCGGGCGCGGTGGCTGAAGCCTGTAATCCCAGCACTTTGGGAGGCCGAGGCGGGTGGATCACAAGGTCGAGAGATCGAGACCATCCTGGTCAACATGGTGAAACCCCGTCTCTACTAAAAGTGCAAAAAATTAGCTGGGCATGGTGGCACGTGCCTGTAATCCCAGCTACTCAGGAAGCTGAGGCAGGAGAATTGCCTGAGCCCAGGAGGCGGAGGTTGCGGTGAGCTGAGATCGCGCCATTGCACTCCAGCCTGGGTAACAAGAGCGAAACTCCGTCTCAAAAAAAAAATACAAAAAATTAGCTGGGCATGGGAGTGTGTGCCTGTAATCCTAGCTACTCAGGAGGCTGAGGCAGGAGAATTGCCTAAACCCAGGAGGCAGAGGTTAGGTGAGCCGAGGTCGCGCCATTGCACTCCAGCCTGGGTAACAAGAGCGAAACTTCATCTCAAAAAAAAAAAAAAAGAGTAACTCTAAATTGGTTCCAACCACCTTGAAGATCCTGCACGGACTGGCTGGAACCTGCCTATCTCCTCAACAACATTGTTCTCCCTACCTGTCCGCAATACTTCCACCACACTGCCTTCTGAAAATTGTTTCTTCTGCCTAGAACACTCTTCACCCCAGCATTTATAAATTAGCTAAATTTCACCTTTCAGGTACCTTTGCAGGAAAGCAAAGGCACGATAATGGTGAGTACTCTGGCAATTAATTGGGTCATGTGTATATGCACATGAACAAACATACATATATTTACACACAATGTAAATACATCCTAGGTAAACAATAAGAAATTACAAAAATAAAGTTCATAGAGTGGTTCCCTCTAAGGGCACAACAGGTCTCAACCAAGGGTGATTTTGTCCCTTAGGGGACATTTGGCAATGTGTGGAGAAATTCCTGGCTGTCATGACATGTAGACTTGTAGGGTGAAGGGTGGTAGGCAACACTGGCATCTAGTGAATAGAGGCCAGGGATGCGGCTAAACATCCCACAGTGCACAAGACAACTCCCACAACATATTAACATTTTGGGCCAGATAACTCTTTGTTCTAGAGGCCTGCTCTGGACATGTAGCATGTTTAGCAGGATTCTTGCTAGATGCCAATGGCACAATCCCTCAGTTGTGACAACCAACTATGTCTTTAGAAATTGTCAAAAGACCGCTGAAGGAAGCAAAATCTCCCCTACTTGAAAACCTCTGCTCTCAGGGAAGGCATGGAGATGGGAATGAGGAATAGGAGACATATAGTTTTACCAGCACGGTTAACTTTCACTGGCAAAGGTCTCTCTTCATATTTATGACGGGATCTTCCACTGGGCTTAACTTTTGCTATGTATGAGTGGGCATGGTATTCTGCATGCCAGATACTCTATCTCTCTGACATTAAACAGATCCCTTCAGAAGAAAATGAAGATCAACTCCAAACTGGAGACATTCAACTGTAACACATTAGTTTCAGGAGACCTTGATAATATTACGAATTCCACGTGGGCAAACAGTAGCAGTCAAGAGTTTATCAGATTTTTGCTGGTTTCTTTGTGGGTTTTGTTCTGTTTTGTTTTGTTTCTGAGACAGGGTCTTGCTCTGTCGCCCAGGCTGGAGTGCAGTAATGCAATCACAATCCACTGCAGCTTCGAACTCCTGGGCTCAAGTAATCCTTCCAGCTCAGCTTCCTGAGTAGCTGGGAACAGAGGCACCCATCACCATGCCTGGCTAATTTTTATACTGATGGGTCTCTCCATGTTGCTCAGGCTGGTCTTGAACTCCTGGGATAAAGCAATCTGCCCAATTTGGCTTCCCACCCACCCTTGTTTTATTTTTGATTTTAAGACTTGGCCATAATGGTATGGGGAGAAAAAAACAAAAAAGCATTTTATAAATCTTACCCTGGTATCTTCACTGATGTAACCACACATGACCTTTTCATTCTTGACCCAAAGCTCACCAGCTTGTGCTCTGAAAAGATACACACAAAGTTATTACAAGTCTTACATGAAACCAAGACATGCCTGGTATGGTAGCTCATGCCTGTAATCCCAGCACTTTGGGAAGCCGATACGGGCAAACCACCTGAGGGCAGGAGGTCAAGACCCATCTGGGCAACATGGTCAAACTCTATCTCTATTAAAAATGCAAATTTTAGCCGGACATGGTGGCATATGCCTATAGTCCCAACTACTCAGGAGGCTGAAGCAGAAGAATCGCCTGAACCCAGAAGGTGGTGGTTGTAGCAAGCCAAGCCTGGGCAACAGAGTGGGACTCCGTCTCAAAAAACAAAAATAAAACAAACCACAAAGAAACAGGGGCAACTTCAGGTGGCTCTGCTATTTATACTCAAATGACCTGACTGATTACAGATTTTCAAAAAGAGCTCTATGAACAGATTGTTCAATATAAAGAACTCTCATATTATACTGAACATGAACAGGAGCTCTTAATCTGGGAGTCCACGTATACGTCTAAAGAAGGGCTTGTGGGCCAGATGAACCCTCTGAAATGATGCAAATTTTTCTGGGCAGAGAAACTATAGCTTTGGTCGAATCTCAGTAGGGTCTATGTTACATAAAAAGTTAAGAAGTACTGATGAGCAATTTTGCTAATCCTAGGTTTTATACAATGAATTTCAATAGAGACAAAAGTCCATCTTCATATCAGGATTCGAACACAAGCAGATGGCTGGGCACGGTGGCTCACACCTGTAAACCCAGCACTTTGGGAGGCCAAGGTGGGAGGATCACGAGGTCAAGAGATCGAGATCATCCTGGCCAACATGGTGAAACCCCATCTCTACTAAAAATACAAAAAAAACTAGCTAAGCGTGGTGGCACACACCTGTGGTCCCAGCTACTTGGGAGGCTGAGGCAGAAGAATCGCTTGAACCCAGGAGGCGGAGGTTGCAGTGAGCCAAGATTGCGCCACTGCACTCCAGCCTGGTGACAGCAAGACTCCATCTCAAACAAAAAAACAAACAAAAAAAAAACCACACAAGCAGAACGAAGGCATAAAAAAGGTTCAGGGTCCCTATTCAATGGAGACCACTCTGCTTTAAAAAAAAAAAGAAAGAAACAAAGAAATTAGGGCCAGGCGCAGTGACTCGTGCCTGTAATCCCAGAACTCTGAGAAGCCGAGGTAGGTGGATCACCTGAGGTCATCAGTTCGAGACCAGCCTGGCCAATATGGCGAAACCCCGTCTCTACTAAAAATACAAAAATTAGCAGGGTACGGTGACATGCATCTGTAGTCCTAGCTACGTAGGGAGGGTGAGGCAGGAAAATTGTTTGAACCCAGGAGGCAGCAGTGAGCTGAGATCATGCCATTGTACTCCAACGTGGGCAACAGAGAGAGACTTGGTCTCAAAAATAAAAAATAAAAATAAAAAAAATTAATGGCAGCTTGGCATTACATTTTTTGGGATTGATGTATTTTTCTCCATGCATTTTTTTTTTTTTTTTTTTTTTGAGACAGAGTTTCGCTCTTGTTACCCAGGCTGGAGTGCAATGGCGCGATCTCGGCTCACCGCAACCTCCGCCTCCCGGGTTCAAGCAATTCTCCTGCCTCAGCCTCCTGAGTAGCTGGGATTACAGGCACGCGCCACCATGCCCAGCTAATTTTCTGTATTTTTAGTAGAGACGGGGTTTCACCATGTTGACCGGATGGTCTCGATCTCTCAACCTCGTGATCCACCCGCCTCGGCCTCCCAAAGTGCTGGGATTACAGGCTTGAGCCACCGCGCCCGGCCTTCCATGCATTTTTGAGGGCAAGAAGTGGATAGTCTAAGGCCAGGTGCAGTGGCTCATGCCTGTAATCCCAGCACTTTCAAAGGCCAAGGCAGCTGGATCACAAGGTCAGGAGTTCAAGACCAGCCTGGCCATTTCTATAAAAATGCTAAAAATTAAACAGGCATGGTGGTGGGTGCCTATAATCCTAACTACTCTGGAAGCTAACCCAGGAGTATCGCTTGAACCCGGGAGATGGAGGTTGCAGTGAGCCAAGATCGTGCCACTGCACTCCAGCCTGGACAACAAAAGTGAAACTCTGTCTCAAAAAATAAAAATAAAAAAGAAGTGGATAGCATGGTAGAAAAGCATAGCTTTCACACCTGACCAGCCTGGAGAAGAAACTGGTCTAGGCAGAAATCCCAGCTGAATATCACTTACTAGGTCAATGGCCATAGTAACTCATGAGGTTCAGCAGCATTATCTTTAAAAATGAGACAATGGGCCGGACATGGTGACTCATACCTGTAATTGCAGCACTTTGGAAAGCCAAGGTTAGCAGATCACTTGAGCCCAGCAGTTTGAGACCAGCATGGGCAACACAGTGAGACTCTGTTTCTACGAAACATACAAAAAATTAAGCGGGTGCAGTGGCACATGCCTGTAGTTCCAGCTACCCAGGAGGCTGAGGTAGGAGGATCACTTGGGCCTCGGAGGTCACGGCTGTAGTGAGCTATGATCAAACCACTGCACTCCAGTCTGGGCAACAGAGTGAGACTGTCTCAAAAAACAAACAAACAAAAAAAGAGACAATGAAGCCTACACCTTACAGAGCTGTTTTCAAAATTACACCAGATAGGCTGGATGAGATGGCTCATGACTATAATCCCAACACTTTGGGAGGACGAGGTGGGTAGATCACGAGGTCAGCAGTTCAAGACCAGCCTGCCAATATGGTGAAATCCATCTCTACTAAATACACAAAAATTAGCTGGGCATGGTGATGGTGTGCACCTATAGTCCTAGCTACTGGGGAGGCCAAGGCAGAAACATTGCTTGAACCAGGAGGCAAAAGTTGCAGTGAGCCAAGATTGCATCACTGCACTCCAGCCTGGGCAACAGTGTGAGACTCCATCTCAAAAAAAAAACAAAACAAAAAAAAAACCCAAAAAAGAAAAGTTGATGGGGAGCTTTATAACGATGGACTACACTGAACCATGTGACCCCGCTGATCAATCTTAGGATCACAAGTGAGTTAACAAGACATAAATATGATTGTGTATATGCAGTAAATTTCAGGAAATAAACAGGTTGTTTCTGGGGAGAAGAACATATATTTCATGAGACAGCTCTCTGAACTATTTGAATGGTATACTTTTTTTTTTTTTTTTTTTTTTGAGACGGAGTTTCGCTCTTGTTACCCAGGCTGGAGTGCAATGGCGCGATCTCGGCTCACCGCAACCTCCGCCTCCTGGGTTCAGGCAATTCTCCTGCCTCAGCCTCCTGAGTAGCTGGGATTATAGGCACGCACCACCATGCCCAGCTAATTTTTTGTATATTTAGTAGAGACGGGGTTTCACCGTGTTGACCATGGTTGGTCTCGATCTCTCGACCTCGTGATCCACCCGCCTCGGCCTCCCAAAGTGCTGGGATTACAGGCTTGAGCCACCGCGCCCGGCCACTTTTTTTTTTTTTTGAGACAGTCTCCCTCTGTCAACCAGGCTTGAGTGAAGGGACATGATCGTATCTTACTGCAGCCTCGATCTCCCAGGGCTCAGGTCATCCTCCCACCTCAGCCTCCTGAGTAGCTGGGACTACAGTGACATGCCACCATGCCTGTTTTGTTTTTGTTTTTGTTTTGTAGACACTATTCATCATGTGGCCCAGGATAGTCTTCAACTCCTGGAGCTCATAGACACTCTGCCCACCTTGGCCTCTCGAAATGTTGGGATTACAGGTGTCAGCCCCTGTGCCTGAAATACCTTCTGATTTTTTTTTTTTTTTTTTTTTTTTTTTTTTTTTAGGCAAGGTCTTGCTCTGTCATCCAGGCTGGAGTACAGTGGTGTGATCCCAACTCACTGCAGCCTCTACCTGCCGGCCTCAAGTGGTCCTCCCACCTCTCAGCCTCTCGAGTAGCTGGACTACAAGATGCATGCCACTACACCCAGCTAATTTTTATATTTTTTGTAGAAACAGTCTCACCATGTTGCCCAGGCTGGTCTTGAACTCCTAGGCTAAAGCAATAATCTAACCACCTCTGCATCCCTAAGTGTGGATTACAAGCATGAGCCACACACCCAGCCCCTTTTTTAAAGGGGATTTCAAAAAGTCCCTTTATTCACAAACTAAAATATAGAAATAGTTTTAATAAAGAGTACAGTAGTACAGTTAAAAAAGTAACTAATGTGCCAGTCATTTTATGTGTCTAAGCCCATTTCCTAATTTGTAAAATGAGAAGGTATGATTTGACATGTTCATCTAGGGTTTTTCCAATTCTAAAATTATGAGTCTCTATCTCCTTTTTTTTTTTCTACTTCCTTTTTTACAGAAGGCCAGATGGCTTCAGCAACTTCTTCCATTAAGCCTCAAGCGACTATCATGCATTTTGTTGTTTGTTTGAGCTACAACAATCTAACATTTTATACTTTTATGCATTTTACTATATAGACATCTATATGCCTCAATTGCTTTATGTAGCACAGCTACTGCACAGATAAGGAAAGAGTGATGTGATATCTACCTGATGCCAGCAAACTCCACCTTCTGGGTGATATAGGCACATGTGCTGACCTAAGAGGACGGGGAGAGAGAGGAAAGGAAAGAAAGAGGGAGAGAGAGAAAGAGAGAGAGTGATTAACATACTAAGGCCGTGAAAAATAACAAACAAGAACTCGTAGCTTTCTAATTTCTTCTACCAACCCAAAGTTCAACTAGCTTGTGAGTAATAGATTTACCCCACAGGAAAACCCACTAGGGCAGGTATGACAGTAGGTGCTTAAAGAGTTTGGCAAGTAGGGCTGGGCGCGGTGGCTCAAGCCTGTAATCCCAGCACTTTGGGAGGCCGAGGCGGGTGGATCACAAGGTCGAGAGATCGAGACCAACCTGGTCAACATGGTGAAACCCTGTCTCTACTAAAAATACAAAAAATTAGCTGGGCATGGTGGCGCGTGCCTGTAATCCCAGCTACTCGGGAGGCTGAGGCAGGAGAATTGCCTGAACCCAGGAGGCGGAAGTTGCGGTGAGCCGAGATCACGCCATTGCACTCCAGCCTGGGTGACAAGAGCAAAAAACTCCGTCTCAAAAAAAAAAAAAAAGAGTTTGGCAAGTATAAATAATAGGAAAGACCAGGTGGATAATAAATGACCAGCTTTACAAATATACTTATCTTTGCATATGTTTACATATATATCTACATTTACATGCTTATTTAAATATTGTTGTTTCTCATTTTATCCCTCACTTTAGAAAACAGAACCCTCACCAAATAAAAAAATCAAGCAGTTTTTTTCCCTGAAAATATACTGTATGGAAATTCTACCTAAAATTTGTTGTTTCATAATATGCAAAAACTTCACTTCTTTTGAATAGTGTCAATATGGGAAAAAAAAACAGTCCAATGAGAATTTTCAGAACCAGTTCACAATTCTGATGACTAAACATTACAAGTAAAATGTCCATAAAAAATTAATAAATATGGGTACAGCGTATACGGTTCGGATGACAGGTATACCAAAAGAACTTACTCATATAAAAGAAATTTTAAAAAAACAAACAAAAAAAAAACTTACTCATGTAACCAAACACCACCTGTTTCCTAGTAACCTATGGAAATAAAAGAACATTAAAAAGAAAAAAGAAAAAAAAAAAAACAATTAAAATAAAAATGTTTTTATTTAGAAAAATGGGCCAGGCAGGCCGGGCGCGATGGCTCAAGCCTGTAATCCCAGCACTTTGGGAGGCCGAGGCGGGTGGATCACGAGGTCGAGATCGAGACCATCCTGGTCAACATGGTGAAACCCCGTCTGTAATAAAAATACCAAAAAAATTAGCTGGGCATGGTGGAACGTGCCTGTAATCCCAGCTACTCAGGAGGCTGAGGCAGGAGAATTACTTGAACCCGGGAGGCGGAGGTTGCGGTAAGCCGAGATCGCGCCATTGCACTCCAGCCTGGGTAACAAGAGTGAAACTCCGTCTCAAAAAAAAAAATAGGCCAGGCACTGTGGCTCATGCCTATAATCCTAACACTTTGGGAGGACAAAGCAGGCAGATCACCTGAGGTCAGGAGTTTGAGACCAGCCTAGCTAACATCGTGAAACCAGACTCTACTAAAAATACAAAAAAACTTAGCAGGGTGCAGTGGTGGACGCCTACAATGCCAGTTACTCAGGAGGCTGAGGCAGGAGAATCCCTTGAACTCAGGGAACCAGGGTTGCAGTGAGCCGGAATTACACCACTTCACTCCAGTGAAACTTCAAAAGAGCGAAACTGTCTCAAAACAACAACAACGATGAATACAGGAGGAAAATGGGAGGAGGGTACAAGCAAAAAGCAGTGTGATCTGGAAGCCACAGGACTAGGGTTTTGGCCAAGGGGCAACTTGCTATCTAGCCTTGGGTAATTACCTAACTTCTCAATCTCAGTTTCTACCTCTATAAATTAGGGATAAAAAATACCTGTCCACGAAGAGGAGATATGAGGAGCAAATGGGATCAAGTGAAAACCTGAAAACTAAGTCTCTATTTAAATGTAAAATACAGTATAATTTCCTAGCTAAACCAAAAATGCTTAGTAAAAATCTGTAACAGTAAACAAATAAAAGATTTTTAAAGAACGAAGAGAATGGAAGAACACACAAGACATTTAAAATAATTGTCTGTAGATGCTGAAATCAGAAATGATTTTATATTCTTCTCCTATAAAAAACAGGGATTAGCCGGGCGCGGTGGCTCAAGCCTGTAATCCCAGCACTTTGGGAGGCCGAGGCGGGTGGATCACGAGGTCGAGAGATCGAGACCATCCTGATCAACATGGTGAAACCCCGTCTCTCCTAAAAATACAAAAATATCAGCTGGGCATGGTGGCGCATGCCTGTAATCCCAGCTCCTCAGGAGGCTGAGGCAGGAGAATTGCTTGAACACAGGAGGTGGAGGTTGTGGTGAGCCGAGATCGTGCCATTGCACTCCAGCCTGGGTAACAAGAGCGAAACTCCGTCTCAAGAAAAAAAAAAAAAACAACAGGGATTATTCACATAATGGAAAAAGTAACAGACTTTCAAATAAATCACATCTTACCAAACTTTTCTTTAGTCGCCACATATCCCCACGGCCAATATACTGATCCTTAAAAGTTAACTCCACTAGGTCAAGGGTCACATCCTAAAAGGAATAATCAATTAATATATCTGGCATCACTTTGCCACACTTTATAGTCCTAAGATAATACCCACTTACCATGGAAAAAAACTTTACGGAAAAAAAGAAACCTACTAAAAGATCAGTAGCAGAACTCTGACTCATCTCAAACCCCTGACCTCAAGTGATCCACCTGCCTTGGCCTCCTAAAGTGCTAGGATTACAGGCATGAGCTACCACCTACTGCCTACATACTTATTTTTTTTTTTTTTTTTTTTTGAGACGGAGTTTCGCTCTTGTTACCCAGGCTGCAGTGCAATGGCGCGATCTCGGCTCACCGCAACCTCCGCCTCCTGGGCTCAGGCAATTCTCCTGCCTCAGCCTCCTGAGTAGCTGGGATTACAGGCACGTGCCACCATGCCCAGCTAATTTTTTGCACTTTTAGTAGAGACGGGGTTTCACCATGTTGACCAGGATGGTCTTGATCTCTCGACCTCGTGATCCACCCGCCTCGGCCTCTCAAAGTGCTGGGATTACAGGCTTGAGCCACCGTGCCCGGCGCACATACTTATTTTTATAAGACAAGGTCTCATGCTGTTGCCCAGGATGACATGCAGTAGTGCAACCATAGCTCATAGCTCACTACAACCTCAACCTCCTGGGCTCAGGCAATCCTCCAGCCTCAGCCTCCAGAGTAGTTGGGACTACAGGCACATGCCAACACTCCCAGCTAATCTTTTAGAAAAGTTTTAGTAGGCAGGGTGCAGTGGCTCCTGCCTATAATCCCAGCACTTTGGGAGGCCAAGGAGGGGACAGAATTACCTGGGGTCAGGAATTCAAGACCAGCCTGGCCAACACGGTGAAACCCCATCTCTACAAAAGTACAAAAATGAGCCATGTGTGGTGGTGTACACGTGTAATCCCAACTACTCAGGAGGCTGAGGCAGCATAATCACTTGAACCCCAGAAAGGGAGGTTGCAGTGAGCTGAGAATGCACCACTGAACCCAAGCCCAGGCAACAGAGTGAGACTCCATCTCACAACAAAAAGAATAGTTCTAGTAAAGACAAGGTCTAGCTATGCTGCTCAGGATGGTCTTGAACTCCTGGCCTCAAATGATCCTCCTGTCTCAGCCTCCCAACATGCTGAAATTACCACACGTAACAGGCCACACAATTTAACAGTCTAACACTACACTTAAGTAACCCATTATTTCCTTAGTAATCTAACCTTGAGGAAGGGTGCTAATCATTCCAAAAAGATATTCAAGTCCAAAACAAAGACATACCTTAGGGTCTACAACATTAACATAGACATCTTGATAAGGTCTTAGCCTGAACACTTGAGTCACAGTCTGGTCCACACTGATAGTTTCTAAAACAGAAATAATATCTGGCTCAGATAACACATTCTGAAGAAGCAGTTCAATATATTCTAATCTATAAATATTCAAACAGTAAGCAACACAATTGATCAACTGACATGGGCAACACAGCCTCTTCCTTTCAGAAGCTTAGAATTTAAACAATTCTCTGCTTTTAAGGTGAAATAAAACCAGAGGCTAAGCAATCAACAAAAAGGGATAGAAAAAGGGAGAAGGGAGGGAAAAGATTTAAGAAGAAAGATAAGAGGCTGGGAATAGTGGCCCATGCCTGTAATCCCAGCACTTTAGGAGGGAGGCAGGAAGGTAACCTGAGGTCAGGAGTTCAAGACCAGCCTGGACAACATGGTGAAACCCTGTCTCTACTAAAATTACAAAAATTAGCTGGCCATGGTGGTGGGTGCCTGTAATCCAAGCTACCCAGAAGGCTGAGGCATGAGAATCTCTTGAATCCCAGAGGCAGAGGTTGTAGTGAGCTGAGATGGTACCACTGCACTCCAGCCTGGGTGACAGAATGAGACTCTGTCTCAATAAATAAATAAATAAATAAATAAAATAAGAAGGAAGATAAGAAAGTTCAAAAACCTGTAAAAATCCAGAAGAAGAAGATCTTCTCTTTGGAATGAAGGTATCACCAGTGGTAGTGAAATAAAAAACAAACTTTTCAATGAGCCCTTAAGTCTGGTAACAAACATAACAGGGGGCAGGAGCTGGGGGAAGGCATGAAGGCCATTCTGAAGATTAAGGTTTTATGGAATTCTTTTTAAATCTTTAATTTTTTTTTTTTTTTTTTTTTTTTTGAGATGGAGTCTCCCCGTCACCCGGGCTGGTGTGCAGTGGCACGACCTCGGCTCATCGCAACCTCCGCCTCCTGGGTTCAAGTGATCCTCCTGCCTCAGCCTCCTGAGTAGCTGGGATTACAGGCATGCACCACCATCATGTTAGCCAAGCTGGTCTTGAGCACCTGACCTCAGGTGAGTCCACCCACCTTGGCCTCCCAAAGTGCTGGGATTACAGGTGTGAGTCACCATGCCTGGCCTAAATTTTTTTTTTTTTTCTGCTCCTTGCAGAGAAAGGCTAACTCATAGGCAGTGTAACCAGAGTAGCCAGGTTTTATAGACTGTTTTCTCCTCAAACTGAAGTATCAAATGGTTAAGTATGAGTGGGTATACAGGCACGGTGGCTCATGCCTGTATATCCTAGCACTTTAGGAGGCCAAGTCAGAAGGAACACTTGAGCCCAGGAGTTCAAGACCAGCCTAAGCAAAAATTTTAAAAAAATAAAAAATAAAAAATAAGTCGGGCATGATCCTGTGGGCTGGACATCTGGGGTTTAGCTACTCAGGAGGTGGAGGTGGAAGATGGGAGGATCGCTTGCACCCAGGGAGGTTGAGGCTGCAGTGAGCAGTGACTGCACCACTGCACTCCAGTCTGAACAACCGAGAGAGGCCCTGTCTGAAAGGGAAAAAAAAAAAAATGCCAGGTCTGATGGTACAGTGGCTCACACCTGTAATCCCACGACTTTGGGAGGTTGAGGCAGACAGATCACCTGAAGTGAGGAGTTTGAGACCAGTCTGGCCAGCATGAAGAAACCCTATCTCTATTAAAAATATAAAAATTACCCTGTCATGGTGGTGTACACCTACTGTAGTCCCAGCTACCTGGGAGGCTGAGGCAGGAAAATCGCTTGAACCCAGGAGGTGCAGGTTGCAGTGAGCCAAGATCTCACCACTGTCCTCCAGCCTGGGCGACAGAGCAAGACTTCATCTCTTTTTTTAAAAAAAAAGAAAGAAAGAAAAAGAGTAGGTGACATTAAAGCTCTTTATTTACTCATTTTGAGACAGAGCTTTGCTCTTGTTGCCCAGGCTGGAGTGCAATGGCACCATCTCGACTCACCACAAGTTCCACCTTCCAGACTCAAGCAATTCTCCTGTCTCAGCCTCCCAAGTAGCAAGGACTACAGGCATGCGCCACAATGCCCAGCTAATTTTATATTTTTAGTAGTGATGGGGTTTCACCATGTTAGTCAAGCTGATCTCAAATTCCTGACCTCAGGTGAGCCACGTACCTCAGTGTCCCTAAGTGCTGGATTATAGGTGTCAGCCACCACACCCAGCCATCAAAGCCTTTTAGAGCAACCAAGACGTTTGTTTTTTTCTCTTAAGAACTATTTAAAAGAGTATATTATTTACTATCAATTAACATTTTGGTTCTTTGAAGAGCATGGCATAGCTATCAGACGGAAAAAAAAAAAGATCTGAATCCAGAATGAGTAAGCAGGAACCACTGCTTCTGGCTATGCCTAGACTACACAGTCTGGCAGACACTAAGTTTCCTCACTCACTCAAGAGTTGTTGGGAAGATAAAGCTAGATTACACAAAGCTCCCAGGACAGTGCCTTGCACATGTGGTGGACAATCATCAAAATATATTTCTTCATCCCCAATCCCTAATCACTCAGGGTAGGCATTTTTTTTTTTTTTTTTTGAGACGGAGTTTCACTTGTTACCCAGGCTGGAGTGCAATGGCGCGATCTCGGCTCACTGCAACCTCCGCCTCCTGGGTTCAGGCAATTCTCCTGCCTCAGCCTCCTGAGTAGCTGGGATTACAGGCACGCGCCACCATGCCCAGCTAATTTTTTTGGATTTTTTAGTAGAGACGGGGTTTCACCATGTTGACCAGGATGGTCTCGAACTCTTGACCTTGTGATCCACCCGCCTCGGCCTCTCAAAGTGCTGGGATTACAGGCTTGAGCCACCGCGCCTGGCCTAGGGTAGGCATTTAACAAATAGTCTCGGCAAAAATGGGCCAGATGTGGTGGATGATGTCTGCAATCTCAGCACTTTGGGAGATCAAGGTGTGAGGAACTCTACTTGGATGTTCACATGGGCAACAGGCAGGTTGTGTATTTTTTTCTTTCTTTCTTTCTTTTTCTTTTTTTGTTTTTTGAGATAAGGTCTTGCTCTGTTCACCAGGCTAGAGTGTGGTGGCACCATCATAGCTCGCTGTAACCTCAAACTCTTGGGCTGAAATGATCCTTCCACGTCAGCCTCCAGAGTAGCTGGGACTAATTGAATCTAACAGGAGTAAGAAAATAACATTGGAGAGGCCAGGCATGGTGGCTCATGCCTGTAATCCCATTATTCTAAGTGAACTAACTCACAAACAGAAAACCAAATACTGTACGTTCTCACCTATAAGTGGAAACTAGACAGTGGATACACCTGGACATGAAGATGGAAATAAAAGACACTTGGGATTCCAAAAAGGGAAAAAGGAAGAGAATGAGAGTTGAAAATACAATGTTTTTTTTTAAATAAAAAAAAAAGAAAAGAAAAATACAATGTTCAGATACAGATACAATGTTCTGCATCTGTATCTGTTCTATCAGATACAATGTTCACTATGTGAGTAATGGATACAATAGAAGCCTAATCCCCACCAGAACACAATATATCCAAGTAACAAACATGCCCATGTACCACCTGAATCTAAAATTAAATTTAAAGTTTTTTTTTTTAAAAAGAAGAGAATTACTTTCTCTCATCCCTTGAGATTTGGAAGAGGTTTCTTGCAGTTTCTGAGGCAGTAAAGACAAAAATCTTAGAGGAGTGATGTAATTCTTACCCTTCTGTAAATCTTCCTTAAGTGATTTGACCTGCAAAAGCAGAGGGCTGGAAAAGAAAGCAACAGAGAGTTAGAAGACTGTGAGCAGTAACTACCTAGCTCCTTAACCCCTACAAAAGGTAAACAGGTCACTCTAGACATTCTGTAACTTACAGCACAGCAAGGGAGAAATCTCCTTTAGAAACAAAGAAACTGCACATGCACTAAAGGAAATAAACAAATGCTACAGAATCTTTCAGTTGTCATGTCAGCTTTAAAACCAGAAGAAGGCTGGGTGCAGTGGCTCACCCCTGTAATCCCAGCACCTGGGAGGCCAAGGTGGACAGATCACAAGGTCAGGAGTTCAAGACCAGCCTGACCAACATGGTGAAATCCCATCTATACTGAAAATATAAAACTTAGCCAGGCACGGTGGTACGAACCTGTAATCCCAGCTACTCAGGAGGCTGAGGCAGGAGAATCACTTGAACTCGAGAGGTGGAAGTTCCAGTGAGCTGAGATCACGCCACTGCACTCAAGCTTGAGTGACAGAGCAAGACTCTGTCTCAAAAAACAAAACAAAACAAAAAACCAGAAGGAATGAACCACTGGTCAGGCGCAGTGGATCATGCCTGTAATTCCAACATTTTGGGAGGCTGAGGTGGGTGGACCACCTGAGGTCAGGAGTTTGAAACCAGCCTGGCCAATATGGCGAAACCCTGTCTCTATTAAAAATATAAAAACTAGCCAGGTGTGGTAGCCCACACCTGCAGTTCCAGCTAATCGACAGGTTAAGGCAATAGAATCACTTGAACCAGGAGGCAAAGATTGCAGTGAGCCAAGATCCCATAACTGTACTCCAGCCTAGGTGACAGAGTGAGATTGCGTCTCTTGAAAAAAAAACAAAACAAACAAAAAAAAAGGTGAGCTGTGGTGGTTCATGCCTGTAATCTCAGCATTGTGGGAGGCCTAGGCAGGTAGATCGCTTGATGTCAGGAGTTCGAGACCAGCCTGGACAATATGGTGAAACCCTGTCTCTACTAAAAATACAAAATTAGCTGGGCATGGTGGCACACATCTGCAATCCCAGCTATCAGGAGGCTGAAGCAGGAGAATCACTTGAGCCTGGGAGGCAGAGGTTGCCGTGAGCTGAGATTACGCCACTGCACTCCAACCTAGGTGGGGAAAAAAAAAGAAGGAATGGACCACTTTTGAAAAATTATTGCTTGATCAAATCCTAGAAGGCATGAGCACTTTTTTTTTTAAGACAGGGTCTCATTATGTTCCCCAGGCTGGTCTCAAACTCCTGGGCTGAAGTGACATGCCCACCTCAGCCTCCCAAAGTGCTGGAAATACAGACTTGAGCCGCCACAGCATGAGCATTTTGAAAGGCAAAGAGAGCTATCTGCCCTTCAAACTCCTCAGATAGAATTTGGAAACAGTAAAATTCCCAGTTTCATGGATTCTATGAGACACTCACCTGTATTCATCGTTGGGATGTGCAATCTCTACAATATCTCCAAGCTTGATGTGAGGAAACACTTTGGGGTTCACAACTAGCTCATCATCTGCAAGACAATTCAACAACTTCGAGTAGAAAACACTAATTATAGCCGGGCGCGGTGGCTCAAGCCTGTAATCCCAGCACTTTGGGAGGCCGAGGCGGGTGGATCACAAGGTCAGGAGATCGAGACCATCCTGGTCAACATGGTGAAACCCTGCCTCTACTAAAAATACAAAAAATTAGCTGGGCATGGTGGCACGTGCCTGTAATCCCAGCTGCTCAGGAGGCTGAGGCAGGAGAATTGCCTTAACCCAGGAGGCGGAGGTTGCGGTGAGCCCAGATCGCGCCATTGCACTCCAATAAATCTTTGGATCTGGCTGGGCGCGGTGGCTCAAGCCTGTAATCCCAGCACTTTGGGAGGCCGAGGCAGGTGGATCACGAGGTCAAGAGATCGAGACCATCCTGGTCAACATGGTGAAACCCCGTCTCTACTAAAAATACTAAAAATTAGCTGGGCATGGTGGCGGGTGCCTGTAATCCCAGCTACTCAGGAGGCTGAGGCAGGAGAATTGCCTGAACCCAGGAGGCGGAGGTTGCGGTGAGCCGAGATCGCGCCATTGCACTCCAGCCTGGGCAACAAGAGCGAAACTCTGTCTCAAAAAAAAAAAAAAAAAAAAAAAAAAAATCTTTGGATCTAACATGGCAAAACCCCGTCTCTACCAAAAGTCCAAAAATTAGCTGGGCATGGTGGCAAACACCTGTAATCCCTGCTACTTGGAAGGCTGAGGCAGGTGAATCGCTTGAACCTGGGAGGCAGAGACTGCAGTAAGCTGAGATCGTGGCACTGCACTCCAGCGTGGGCAGCAGAGCGAGACTGTCTCAAAAAAATAAAAAAGAGGCTGGACACAGTGGCTCAAGCCTGTAATCCCAGCACTTTGGGAGGACAAGGCCGGCAAATCACAAGGTCAGGAGTTCCAGACCAGCCTAGAAAACATGGTGAAACCCCGTCTCTACTAAAAAATACAAAAATTAGTCAGGCATGGTGGCATGCACCTATAATCCCAGCCACTTAGGAGGCTGAGGCAGGAGAATCACTTCAACTCAGGAGGCGGAGGTTGCAGTGAGCTGAGATTCCACCCCATGCAGTCAGGCCTGGGAAACAGAGCAAGACTCTGTCTCACCAATAAATAAATAAATTAATTTAATTAAATAAAAAGAAAAGTAAAAGAAAAAAAATAATCTCAGAAACAGCTAGTAACAGTTGAACAGTTGACAGCCAGTAACAATACAACCAGGACTCATTACCTTAGGTACTAGTCACTACTTAGCACTGTTCAGGACTTCTACCTGAGGCTCATCACCACCTCTCACATGTAATAAAAGTCAAACCAAATACAATAGCCTTGACTTTGGAGGGCAGCACCTGATTAGAGAAAAGTGTCAAGTACCAGTTCACATTAGGGCCCAAAGAAACCCTTAAAACTTAAGAGGGCCCAGGTGAGGTGGCTCATGCCTGTAATCCCAGCACTTTGTGAGGTCAAGGCGGGCAGATCACTTGAGGTCAGGAGTTCTAGACCTGGCCAACACAGTGAAGCCCTGTCTCTACTAAAAATACAAAAATTAGCCAGGTGCAGTGGTGGGTGCCTGTAATCCTATCTACTTGGGAGGCTGAGGCAGGAGAATCGCTTGAACCCAGGAGGCGGAAGTTGCAGTGGGCTGAGATCACACCACTGCACTCCAGCCTGAGCAAAAGAGCAAGACTCCACCTCAAAAAACAAACAAAAACCATGAGAGAGATGTGGTTTCATGTTTACCTACCCCTGCCCCTCTACCAGGGACGAAGAGAACTGCCTCAGATATTGCAAACTCAGAAGCTTAAAGACAAAATGACTGTTTTGCTGTTTAATTTTGGGGGAAAGACATCACCTTTAATTATGCTAATATCATGATAATTAAGTATATCCAGATTTCAAATATAATCAGACCCAACAAAAATTCAGCCTAGTAAAACGAAACATTGGGTTACTCCTAAATTTTTGTTTTGTTTTCTTTTAGAGACAGGGTCTTGCTATTGACTAGGTTGGTGTACAGTGGCTGTTCACAGGCATAATCACACTACTGATCAGCACAGGTGTTTTTAACCTGCTCTGTTCCCAAGCTGAGGTGGTTCACACTTCCTAAGGCAACCTGGTGGTCCCCGTTCCTGGGAGGTCATTATATTGATGCTGAACTTAGCGCAGACACCCAATCAGCATAACCCACTACAGTCTGAAACTCCTGGGCCTGAGTGATCCTCCGTCCCAGCCTTTCAAGCAGCTGGGACTACAGGCACACACCCCTGCACCTAGCAATCCCTAATTTTATTTGCTATAATGTTTCCACTGACAGTTTCACACCTAATTCTCCTTGGAGTTTCCCCCTAATTTACATAGTCCAAACTAAGCTTCCTGAGAACGTATCTCCGACTGCTTGGTTTTATGATTTTCTTTTTGCCTGTCTATCTTACCAAACTGGAAACTCCTTAGAGACAAAGAACCTTGAATATTCATAATCATTATGTCTGGTACAGGTATACAACTAATAAATACCTGTTGGTTTTGTTTATTTATTTATTTATTTATTTATTTTGAGACGGAGTTTCGCTCTTGTTACCCAGGCTGGAGTGCAATGGCACGATCTCGGCTCACCACAACCTCTGCCTCCTGGGTTCAGGCAATTCTCCTGCCTCAGCGTCCTGAGTAGCTGGGATTACAGGCAGGCGCCACCATGCCCAGCTAATTTTTTGTATTTTTAGTAGAGACGGGGTTTCACCATGTTGACCAGGATGGTCTCGATCTCTCGACCTCGTGATCCACCCGCCTCGGCCTCCCAAAGTGCTGGGATTACAGGCTTGAGCCACCGCGCCCGGCTTGTTTATTTTTAAGACAGGGTCTTGCTCTATTGCCCAGGCTGAAGTGCAGTGGTGTGATCTCTGCTCACTGCAACCTCTGCCTCCTGGGTTCAAGTGATTCTCCTGCCTCAGCCTCCCTAGTAGTTAAAATTGCAGGCACACACCACCATACCTTGCTAATTTTTGTATTTTTAGTAGAGATGGGTTTTCACCATGTTGGCCAGGCTGGTCCTGAATTCCTAACCTCATGTGATCTGCTCACCTTGGTCTCTCAAAATGCTGGGATTACAGGCATGAGTCACCATGTCCAGATGTTAGTTGTATTTTGATCTAAAGTCTTGCAAAAGACTGGATACAACATCTAGCTACCTTTGTATGATATATATAAAAATACATATTTGTACACATGGTATATACTATATCCTTTATTCTTCTCTCTGCCAAAAGTTACTTCTGTGTTCTAGTCCACTCTGCAAATATTTAGGCAACATCAACAGCATACAAAGTAATAACAATATACTGTGCATTTTAGCAGAAATTCTAGTTTAAATATAGCAATGTCGGCGGGGCATGGTGGCTCACGCCTATAATCCCAGCACTTTGGGAGGCTGAGGCGGGTGGATCATGAGGTCAAGAGATCAAGACCATCCTGGTCAACATGGTGAAACCCCTTCTCTACTAAAAATACAAAACATTAGCTGGGCATGGTGGAACATGCCTGTAATCCCAGCTACTCAGGAGGCTGAGGCAGAAGAACTGCCTGAACCCAGAAGGCAGAGGTTGCGGTGAGCCGAGATCGTGCCATTGCACTCCAGCCCGGGTAACAAGAGTGAAACTCTGTCTCAAAAAAAAAAAAAAAAAAAAAAAAAAATCTCTGCTAAATGCTTTAAATATATCACCTTACTTAAGCCTCACAACACCCTATGATAGAGAAACTACTGTTTTCCCTTTTTGGCAGTCCTTGCCCTCTGGAGGCTTCTGTCTACATAACACAGAAATTAACACATCCTAAAATATAATATTAAAAAGACTCATTATATTGTTAACTCCAGGGCCGGGCGCGGTGGCTCAAGCCTGTAATCCCAGCACTTTGGGAGGCCGAGGAGGGTGGATCACGAGGTCAAGAGATCAAGACCAACCTTGGTCAACAAGGTGAAACCCCGTCTCTACTAAAAATACAAAAAATTAGCTGGGCATGGTGGTGCATGCCTGTAATCCCATGTAATCCCAGCTACTCAGGAGGCTGAGACAGGAGAATTGCCTGAACCCAGGAGGCGGAGGTTGCGGTGAGCCGAGATCGTGCCATTGCACTCCAGGCTGGGTAACAAGAGCGAAACTCCATCTCAAAAAAAAAAAAAAAAAAAAAAAAAGAGTTATATTGTTAACTCCAATTTCGGAAGTAAATAAGGCTGTTAAGACAGAATGGAAAATTATTCCCTTACAAAAGAAAAATAATATATACTACGTGTCCTCCTATTCTGCAGATTTGTGGACTCAAGTTGCTAAGGAAAACTGGGTACAGTGGCTCATGCCTCTAATCCAAACTACTAGGGGGGTTGAGGTGGAAGGTTCCTCTGAGCTCAGGAGTTCCAGACCAGCCTGGACAACATGGGGGACTCCATCTCAAAAAAAAAAAAAAAAAAGGTATTAAGACAAACTATTATAAAGCCCTTCGACTTGCAGATAAGGTACACTAGGAGCCTAAGGTCACCAGGAAAGTTAAAGGCAGACCTGATACCCAGACTCCAGTTCAGTGCAAGATAACGTGCTGTATTCTGTCCCTTCTTTCCACACCTAGAAGCCAGGCAAAGGTTCATGTTTTGATCATACTTTCTCTGTGCACATCTATGCTGCTTCTCTCTCAATGTAAAAACTGATACATAATTTTAGTTTCTCTTGTCTGCCAAACCAGTGCAGGGTGCAATTTTATGAAACATACATGGAAGATTTGTAATAAACAACAATGCAATTAAACAAATGAAAGGCAGTAAACCGGCAGCATTCACAATGTTCCTTAAAAGTGTGAATGCATGGGCCGGGCGCGGTGGCTCAAGCCTGTAATCCCAGCACTTTGGGAGGCCGAGGAGGGTGGATCACGAGGTCAAGAGATCGAGACCATCCTGGTCAACACGGTGAAACCCCGTCTCTACTAAAAATACAAAAAATCAGCTGGGCATGGTGGTGCGTGCCTGTAATCCCAGCTACTCAGGAGGCTGAGGCAGGAGAATTGCCTGAACCCAGGAGGCAGAGGTTGTGGTGAGCCGAGATTGCGCCATTGCACTCCAGCCTGGGTAACAAGAGCGAAACTCTGTCTCAAAAAAAAAAAAAAAAAAGTGTGAATGCAAATGCATTTAGAAGGGTCCTGCCATCCCCCTTGTTACTGTATTATAGTTGCTGCTTTGGTCTGTTTAGTTGCCTGCTGAGCCTCAATTGTCACGAGGGGAGTGTAATTTCAAGGCACCTGGGAAAGACTGGATACAGCATCTAGCTACCTTTGTATGGTATATATAAAAATAGTATTTGTACACACGGTATATATTATATCCTTGTATTCTTTTTTTTTTTTTTAATGAGACGGAGTTTCGCTCTTGTTACCCAGGCTGGAGTGCAATGGCGCAATCTCGGCTCACCGCAACCTCTGCCTCCTGGGTTCAGGCAATTCTCCTGCCTCAGCCTCCTGAGTAGCTGGGATTACAGGCACGCGCCACCATGCCCAGCTAATTTTTTGTATTTTTGGTAGAGACGGGGTTTCACCATGTTGACCAGGATGGTCTCGATCTCTTGACCTCGTGATCCACCCGCCTCGGCCTCCCAAAGTGCTGGGATTACAGGCTTGAGCCACCGCACCCGGCCTATATCCTTGTATTCTTCAGCCAACTTACAAAACTCCTAAAGACCAATTGATACTGACCACTGCCCCCAAAGCCCTTCTTGTGGATGACGAGTTTGTAGACCTTTGTTGTTCTCATCTTCTACTGTTGTTTCCTTCAGCTGTTCCAAGCTTGGGGCAGAGAAGTCATCTTGCCTCCCTGTCACTGAAATACAACAAAAAGGTTGGAGTGTCAAAGTCTTCCTCGCAACCACTCTTTGATTTTAGGCCAGTGAAGATACTGGTGTTGCTGTGCTGTGAAGTGGTGCCAAGGGCCTCTAGGATGAAGTCACTCCTCCAGTTACAAGGATCGATAGAGAACAAATAGAAGCAGAGAGTCCAGGAACGAGGGGCTAGTCACACCTCGGAGAAGACACTCATCAGACCCCTAAAGGGGAAGCTTTGCGGAGAATGCGTACTCATTACCTCTTCTCCGTCTACACCGGCAACACGCAAATATTCAAGGGATCCTAACGGAGGTTAGCCCACTATTTTGTAGATGATGAAAGTGAGTCAGAGCAAGGGGCTTGCTCAAGGTCACTGGAGACTCAGAGACACTCCCACCATTCCAGCTTTGCTGCCAAAGTCCTAAGCAAGGCGACCACAAAGAGGGGGAAGGCAGGAGTTCCCCAAACCTCGGCCTGTGCGAACGCTCAGCGGACCTTCCCTGCCTCCATTTCACAGCTCTCCACTTCACTGAGGCCACTGAGGCTCAGAGAGGGAGAGAGACTTGCCCAAGGTCACACAGCGGATTGGGGATGGAGACGGAACTGGAACCTGAGCCAAGGTCCCCTGGCTCAAGCTCCCCAACCCTGAGCCCGGGAAGGGCAGCTCCACTCACCGCAGCTCTGGAGCCCCTTCCCGCCTCAGGCCCGGCCCCGAGGGCTGGACCCTCTCCAGGTTCCCTGGGCCTCCTCCGGACACCCCGCCTACGCCCTCGCGGCCCGCGGCGTTTCCGCTCCTGAGCCTGAAGCGCTTCCAGGCCCGCCGGGGCGGCGTAGCGCGCTCACCTGAGAACCCGCGCCGCTCCGGTGGCTCCGCCCCGGGGCCCCGCCCCCTTCCCGCCCTCGCGCCCCGTGCCGCTCTCGCCGGGCCTCCGCCTCGTCTCTGTGGCCGCGCCACTTCCTCATCCGGGGCTCGAGCCGGGGGCGGGGCGTCGCGATGGAGCCTCCTGCCGGGGCTGCATCCTGGCTTTTTCTGCCCTCGAGCCCGAGAGCCTCCAGCCCCTCGGAGGAAATCCATTTCCTCCCAGTCTATCCGAGGTCGTTCCATGCCCAAGAGCTTAGTTTCCGACTTAGTGATTTCCCCACAGAGGAAACCAGATCCCTCAGAGCTCCGTTTTCTATTATATGAACGAAGTTAATGACGCATATGGCCTCACTGCACTGCTAAAAGGCGCCAAGGAGAGTTTCTGAAAGGACTTCTGTAAGATACAAGGGGCTGAGCACGCGAGAGTTAGTGCGACAGCCCCTGCTGCGAAGTGTCCGCTTATGGGGGTGCTTTTCAAACCCTTGCAAACTTTGAAAGACATTCCGAGCCCCTCTATTAGTAGGAATGGCTGCCGTGGCTTCATAGTCCTTCTGTAATCATCGCATCCCTATTATGTGGTGCATGCGGGAGGCAGATTCTATTTCGCAGACCAGGAAACAGCTCGAGAACACAAAACCCTTCAGAAGGAAGCAAGGACGAATCCTGACCCGCTCCCAAAACGAAGCGTTTAGCGAACAGTCTTCGGTCATACCCAGGACACAGCCTAAATTCGCGTTATGTCAGGGTATCTTTCTCTCCAGCCAGAAAACCAGCGCTGAGTGGGCTGGGCCAAGGGCTCCTGACAGTTACCAGCTCCGCCTGCTGCCACTGCTGCCTCCGACCCCCCCCCCCCAACCCCAGTCCAATCCACCGTTTCTGATCTGGACGGTAGCAATTCAATTGCAGCTGAGAGACCTTATAACAGGAATCAGTGGGTCATGCCACTTCTCTGCTGCTTCTAATCACACTGACCGCTAAATCTAAACGACACAGCACTTGTCTTAAATTTTTTTCTCTTTCTTTTTTTTTTTTTTTTTTGAGACGGAGTTTCGCTCTTGTTACCCAGGCTGGAGTGCAATGGCACGATCTCGGCTCACCGCAACCTCCGCCTCCTGGGCTCAGGCAGTTCTCCTGCCTCAGCCTCCTAAGTATCTGGGATGACAGGCACGCGCCACCATGCCCAGCCAATTTTTTGTATTTTTATTAGAGACGGGGTTTCACCATGTTGACCAGGATGGTCTCGATCTCTTGACCTCGTGATCCACTGGCCTCGGCCTCCCAAAGTGCTGGGATTACAGGCTGGAGCCACAGCGCCCGGCCCCTTAAATTTCTTTTTAACTTTAGCACTAACGATGCCCGTTTCTTAAGGTTTTTGGAAGACTTAAAAGAAAAAGTATGGTATACCGTAATGAAAAATTCTACAGTGGACCAAGGGGACCCTGCGGCAGGACAAGCAAAGTTCTTTTTTTTTTTTTTATTGCATTTTAGGTTTTGGGGTACATGTGAAGAACATGCAAGATTGTTGCATAGGTACACACATGGCAGTGGTGTGGTTTCTGCCTTCCGTCCCCTCGCCTGTATCTGTCATTTCTCCCCATGCTATCTCTTCCCACCTCCCCACCCCCCCCTTCCCTCCCGGCAACCTTCTTAAGCATGGATTCCTTTACGTTGGGACACAGGAGAAGTTAAGTAAATAATGCAAGTATTAAGTAATTGCAATTTATTTATTTATTTATTTAGATGAGGTCACCCTCACCCAGGCTGGAGTGCAGTGGTGTGATTTGGGTTCACTGCCATCTCTGCCTCCTGGGCTCAAGTGATCCTCCCACCTGAGCCTCCTGGTACCTGGGACTACAGGCGCGTGCTCAGCTAATTTTTGTATTTTTAGTAGAGATAGATTTTCACCATCTTCGCCAGGCTGGTCTTGAACTCCTGATCTTGTGATTCACCCGCCTCAGCTTCCCAAAGTACTGGGATTACAGGTGTGAGCCTCCAAGCCCAGAAAATTGTTTGTATCGTAGTAAAACATATATGTAAAGTGCATTGTAATAGTCACAAAATGTTTTAAGAATAACAATGTTATAGGCCCGGCGCGGTGACTTACGCCTATAATCCCAGCACTTTGGGAGGCCGAGGCAGGTGGATCACGAGGTCAAGAGATCGAGACCATCCTGGTCAACATGGTGAAACCCCATCTCTACTAAAAATACAAAAAATTAGCTGGGCATGGTGGCACGTGCCTGTAATCCCAGCTACTCAGGAGGCTGAGGCAGGAGAATTGCCTGAACCCAGGAGGTGGAGGTTGTAGTGAGCCGAGATCGCGCCATTGCACTCCAGCCTGGGTAACAAGAGGGAAACTCCATCTCAAAAAAACAAAAACAAACAAACAAAAAACCACAACAATGTTATGTTTAAAAATGTGGCAGGGCGTGGTGGCTCACGCCTGTAATCCAAACACTTTGGAGGCCAAAGCAAGTCGGGAGTTCAAGACTAGCCTGACCGAAATGGTGAAACCCCCTCTTTAAAAAAAAAAAACAAAAAACGTTTCTATGGGCCATGTGTGATGGCTTACCCCTGCACTTTGAGAGGCAGAGGCGGGCAGACCACCTGATGTTGGGAGTTCAAGACCAGCCTAACCAACACAGTGAAATCCCATCTCTACAAAAATACAAAACTAAGCCTGCCATGATGGGGGCGGGGCGGGGGGGGACCTGTAATCCCAGCTACTCAGGAGGCTGAGGCGGAAGAATCTCTTGAATTAGGGAGGTGGAGGTTACAGTGAGCCAAGCTCTGAGATTCTGCCACTGCACTTCAGTTTGGGCGACAGAGCCAGACTCCTTCTCAAAAAAAAAAAGAAAAAAGAAAAAAGAAAAAAAGGTCAGGCACCATGACACCTGTAATCCCAGCACTTTGGGAGGCCGAGGCAGGTGGATCACCTGAGGTCAGTAGTTCAAGACCAGACTAGTCAACATTGTGAAACCCTGTCTCTACTAAAAATAAGAAAAATAGGGAGGGCCGGGCATGGTGGCTCACGCCTGTAATCCAAGCACTTTGGAGGCCAAGGCAGGCGGATCACCTGAGGTCGGGAGTTCAAGACCAGCCTGACCAACATGGTAAAACCCTGTCTTTAAAAAATAAATAAATAAAATAAAATTTAAAAAAATAAGAAAAATTAGCCAAGCCTGGTGGTGGATGCCTGTAATCCCAGCTACTTGGGAGGCTGAGGCAGGAGATTCACTTGAATCCAGGAGATGGAGAGTGCAGTGAGCCAAAATTGTGCCACTGCACTCCAGCCTGGGCAACAAAAATGAAACTTCATATAAAAAAAAATGTTTCTGGGCCGGGCGCGGTGGCTCAAGCCTGTAATCCCAGCACTTTGGGAGGCCGAGGCGGGTGGATCACTAGGTCGAGAGATCGAGACCATCCTGGTCAACATGGTGAAACCCCGTCTCTACTAAAAATACTAAAAATTAGCTGGGCATGGTGGCGTGTGCCTGTAATCCCAGCTACTCAGGAGGCTGAGGCAGGAGAATTGCCTGAACCCAGGAGGCGGAGGTTGCGGTGAGCCGAGATCGTGCCATTGCACTCCAGCCTGGGTAACAAGAGTGAAACTCCGCCTCAAAAAAAAAATAAAAATAAAAAATGTTTCTGTGTTGCCACTTCAGAATACACACCCAGATCCCCCAAGATAATTTCTGCCTTTAGCAGCATTGGTTCGTGGGACATTCTTACATCCCAGGGGAAGCTAATAGGAGTGTTTCTTTTTAGCCCTCAAGGGAATTTGATTCCTTTTCCTGAGAGATGTCCATAATGGGACATCTTAAAAAGGTAAGTATTTTAACTTTTTAATTTGTCAAGTCTCATAAACTTTGAAGGCCAGCTGCAGTGGCTGGCCTGTAATCCCAGCACTTTGGGAGGCTAAGGCGGGCAGATCACTTGAGATCAGGAGTTTGAGACCAGCCTGACCAACATGGTGAAACTGTCTCTACTAAAAACACAAAATTAGCCTAGTGTGGTGGTGCATGCCTGTAATCACAGCTACTTGGGAGACGGAGGCAGAATTGCTTGAATCTCCGCTGCGGTGAGCCGAGATTGCGCCATTGCACTCCAGCCTGAGCAACAAAACTCCGTCTCAAAACAACAACAACAAAAACAACAAGGTTCTGTAACCAACTGGAGACAGGGGTGACATTTATTTATTGGTGGGTGTAATTAGAGAAAGCAGAGGAGTGCCAAAAGAGTTTCCAGTAAATAAGATCTCCCGGGCTGCTAGAGTGGAAGCAGCAAGGCCCTTAGAGTTGTAGCCGTCTAGACTAGAAAAATGGTGGACTGGAACAGGGTGACAGCAGTGGAGGCAGGTACTGGGCCCTATGGCTCAGTAGAAGTAGAAAGATGTGTTTCCCGGGCCGGGCGCGGTGGCTCAAGCCTGTAATCCCAGCACTTTGGGAGGCCGAGGCGGGTGGATCACGAGGTCGAGAGTTCGAGACCATCCTGGTCAACACGGTGAAACCCCGTCTCTACTAAAAATACAAAAAATCAGCTGGGCATGGTGGCGTGTGCCTGTAATCCCAGCTACTCAGGAGGCTGAGGCAGGAGAATTGCTTGAACCCAGGAGGCAGAGGTTTCGGTGAGCCGAGATCGCGCCATTGCACTCCAGCCTGGGTAACAAGAGCGAAACTCCGTCTCAAAAAAAAAAAAAAAAAAAAAAAGATGTGTTTCCCTTTAAGGGTTTGAGCCGCAGGGGCGGTGCTGAGGGTGTTGAGGGCGGCAGGGGCTCGCAGAGGGCGGGAGGTCAGACGCAGGAAGAGCCTCCCTTTGGAGTGCGCGCGCGCGTGCGGGGGCGGGACTTGGGCGAGTCCGCATGGCTGGCTCGGGCCCCGGATGAGGAAGTGCAGGGGGACCATAGAGACGAAGAGGCGGCGGCGGCCGGAGCGCCCTCGGGCTCTGTTGGCTCGGCAGGCTCAGGTACACTTGGCGACGACGGGGCTGCCGCTGCAGAGGCTGGCGGGGCAAGCGCGGGCCGCGGAACGGGCCTCAGGGTAAGAGGCCGGGGGCGGGAAGGCTTCGGGTGTAGCCGCCCCGCCGCACTCCGCCCTAAGGGGTTCTTCCGCCTGGTGGTGCTGGCTGAAGGGTAGTGTGGGCCCCCAGCCTTCTCCCGGCGCGGAAAGGATCGAAGGCTGCTCTGCGGGCGGCGGAACGACCCAGGGAGAGGGAGGAGATCAGGCCTCGCGTCGCTGGGGAAAAGCGGCTTCTGACTTCTCTTCAACCTCGGTACAGCAAGGATCTCCCGACTCAACCTCTCGGGGCGGACGACGCCCCTTATCGGAGGCGGACGGTCGGCCTTAGCGCTCATCCGCTAGTCAGCAGAAAGAGACCCGCTCCCAGGGTTCGAGGGGCATTTTGAACTTACCCTGAGGAGGAGTAAGAGATAACCCCAAAGTGAGACCTTTCCCCCAACTTCGGTCAGCGTCTCCCAGGTGAAGAGGGAGACTCTCAACTTGCTTGGAAGTGACAGGGGATCAGACTTACCGTCTTCCTTTATTTTTCGTCTTTACCCCAAGATACAGAAAGGAAGACCTTGAAAATTTATGGTATCAGAAGTCGACCTATCTCCCTCTCCCCTCGTGATGTCCACAGAGGGGGCCGCTCTTCTCTTCTTCCCTTTTAAGTCTCCCGGTGTGCAGTGAGCTCCTTTCCCTTGCGCAGTCAAGAGCATGGCTTTTGGAGTGATCGTTGCAAAACCTGGGTCTCTCAACATCTTTGTGATCTTGACTCATTGTTTAACTTGTCTCAATCTCTGTCCATCTCCAATTTGGGTTCTGTTTTCTTTAAATTGTCGTGCGGGCTAAGGGAGCGTTTGTGTGAATGCTAGTTACATAGTAAGCTTTTGGTAAGGTTGTTATTAATCTGCTATAAAAGAAAATAATATCTTGCACAGAGAAGCAGTTTTTTTCCACGTGTGTCCCTCCCAACCCTCGTCACAAGTGTTCAGCTCATCCTTTTTTACTGGAGTGGAAGATTCCCTCCCACTTAGGGGTTAGGGAAAGAGACACTTCCAGTCCCCGTAGATCCTACTGTGCAGTACTCCTCCACATTAACGAGGAGGGCCTCACTGAAAATAGGAAGGAAAGACTTAGCTTTCGGAAACAGCTTTCTTACGAGAAAGGGAGACCCGATGTCTGAAGCCAGTCCTTTGTCCACAGAAGGTACCGTTCCTGACTGGTTAGAGATGTCCTCTCCCACTTCCCTGACTTGCTATACTGAAGAAAAAAAAAAAATCTTCCATCTCCATATCCCTCCCACCCCACCCGCCTCAGTGGGCGATTCCAAGTTCTTCTTTCTTTTGCTTTCCGAAGAAAATGAAGACTCTATACCTTTGAAGAGAGCTCTCTTTCCTCTTGCATATCTAGAATAACAGATTGTTTCTTTTCTTCTTTTCCTTTGAAAAAGAGATGAAAATCTTTTATGCAGGAAGCCTCTGTCAGTAGAAGTCAGGAGCATTTCCACTGTTGCACTCCTTACGTGGAGACAGAGGGATCCTTTTTCTGGATGTTATTAAAGGGAGGAAATGGGAAATAGTCCTTGATGCTTTTGAGATTTTCTGCACGCTCTATGTTGAAGCGCTTGGCCCTGTTTACTGTCTGAACTTACCTGCCTCGCTTTCAGTTTGTCTTGGGATTTTATTAAAAGAACCTTCTTTCTCTGTTTCTCAAGAAGAGGCCCATTCTTCAAATTTCCTCATGAAGGGAATGGCTACCATGTCTGAATCTTTGGGAAAGAAAGCCCTTTTCTCAAGGTGTAAGAGTGTTGTGAGCTTCTGAGGTCCCGGTCATTATTGTGAGTATTGTTCCCAGAAGCAAGCATGGCAGACCCTAGTGTTATTAACCGCCCCCTTTGCATTGGAATTGAAGGAAGGGAAAACATTCAGACTCGAGATTATTGGGGCACATTGTTTTCTGTTTTGTTTTGCTTGTTTGGGTTCTTATTTTTTGCTTGTTGCTGTAAATTTTGTACCTCCAGAACTCTTGGGGAGTGTTTGAATGACTAAAAGTTGCCACTTTGTCAGATTTTTAGTGTTATAAAATGTGTTCTGATGAGTTTGAGAGCTGCAGTGTTGTTAATCCTTCACTGGTAGGGTTTTTTGTTTTTTGTTTTTGGTGGGATAGGAATTAACACTGCCAAATTACCTGAAGGCACACTAAAGAAAGGCTTACCATCTTTTTTTGTATGTAAAGTGTTCTTAAATTACCTCAAATGCCCTTGAGTAATTGCAGAAGGGATTAGTCGCAGCTCTGTACCACCATTGTTGGTGTCTGTAGGTGTGCTTTTCTGAAACAAAGGGAAACAAAAGTTATTCTTTGGAGTCTTGGAATTTTTATGGGTGACAGGACCCTTTGAGCTTATTTTGATGAACATGTGAAAAACAAACCCAGGAAAGTTTACTCAGCTTTCACTTAACACATTTAAGACTCTCCAGCTAGTAAGTGGAAGACAGGAGAAGGGACCCTGGCTTCCTGATGAAGAGACCAGCAGTTAAGACTGCTGGCAGAAGTATTTGTGTATTTGCAACAGAAAGAGCATGAAATAATTGTCTTCAACTTAAAATAATTTCTACTTTTAATGGAATAATAGTTTTCATACTTCCTATAAATATTAGTCACTTTTCAGGAATAAATCCATTCCCTACACCATCTAATAGAATACTTATTTGTGTTGTAATAAAGACAAGCCAGTAGCAGCTGTCAAGAATTGTTCATAAATCTATGGTTTATTTTTTGCGTATACCTCAAACTAATTATCTGGTATCCTCACCCAGTAGGTTGATTATAAGTCATTAGCAAGGATTAAGCTGTAAATCCCTGTCTACATTTTATAAGCATGTATTAATCACTCTTCCCTTTCACTTCATGTTTAGCACTTTGAAAGCATTGGTTAAGGCAGAGAGCTGACAGTTGGAAAAATACTGATAAAACAAAGGGATAATACACTTACCAGCTGTTTTTTTATTGCTGTGCATTTAGATCTTGAGAATAATGATTAGACAACATTTTAAAATAAGTAATAGATACCGTTTTAAAAAATAAGTACAAGGCTGGGTGCAGCAGCTTACTCTAGGAGGCTGAGGTAGGAGAATCACTTGAGGCCAGGAGCTCAAGACCAGCCTGGACAATGTAGTGAGACCCTGTCTCTACAAAAAATAAAAATATTTCTTGGATTCATTGGTTCATACCTGTAGTCCTAGCTACTTAGGAGGCTGAGGCAGGAGGATTGCTTGAGTCCAGGGTTGAAGTTACAGAGAGCTATGAGCATACCACTGCATTCCTGCCTGGGCCACAGAGTAAGACCCTGTCTCAAAAAAAAGTTCAATATACAGATAAGTCATTGGTGATCCTGTTGTCCAAGGAAACACTGTGATATTGGCGCGCGTGCGTGCACACGCGCACACCCACACACACACTTTTTTTTTTTTTTTTTTTTGAGACAGAGTCTCCCTCTGTTGCCTAGGCTGGAGTGCAGTGGTGCTATGGTCAGCCACCGCACCTGGCCTTGGCTTATATTCTTTCAGACATTTTTCCTACTTGTATATCTGTTTACCAAAACAAGAGTCATGATGTTTATTTGATTTAATAAAATGTCCCAGACAACTATGTAGAAATATATATATATATATATATATATGTATGTATACATGTATGTATATATATTTTTTAAACTAAGTGTAGCTCTGTCGCCAGGCTGGAGTGCAGTGGCATGATCTGGGCTCACTGCAACCTCCACCTCCTGGGTTCAAGCGATTCTCCTCCCTCAGCCTCCCGAGTAGCTGGGATTACAGGCACATGCTGCCACGCCCAGCCAATTTTTGTATTTTTAGTAGAGATGGGGTTTCACCATGTTGGCCAGGGTGATCTGCCCACTTTGGCCTCCCAAACTGCTGGGATTACAGGCATGAGCCACCATGCCCAGCTCCAGTATATTTCTGCATCATCCTTTTTGATTGCTCCATTGTATTCAGAAATTTAGTTTTAAAGAACTTGAATGTCTTCACAAAATCGGGTTCTGTCACTGTGGTCTTATAGCATTACCAATATTTTGATAGATGATATGGCTAGTGAGCTGAAAATAAGTTTAACCTACTGCTGTAGGCTTGCATCTAAATATCACTTCACCTCTGAGGGTTCCAGCTGTTCTTGGTAACACGTCTGCAATTTTTTTTTTTTTTTTTTGAGACGGAGTTTCGCTCTTGTTACCCAGGCTGGAGTGCAATGGCGCGATCTCGGCTCACCGCAACCTCCGCCTCCTGGGCTCAGGCAATTCTCCTGCCTCAGCCTCCTGAGTAGCTGGGATTACAGGCACCTGCCACCATGCCCAGCTAATTTTTTTTGGCATTTTTAGTAGAGACGGGGTTTCACCATGTTGACCAGGACGGTCTCGATCTCTCGACCTTGTGATCCACCCGCCTCGGCCTCCCAAAGTGCTGGGATTACAGGCTTGAGCCACCGCGCCCGGCCAACACGTCTGCAATTCTGCTGAGAAATTTGAGGACCCAGAATTAGTCCATTAGGAAAAGGAGGGGGGGTCTGTGTTGCTTCCCCAGCCAATGTGCCTAGTTGCTTTAGAGGTTGAAAATTCTTAGGATTTGGTCCAAATAAGAGTATCAAGAGGTGAACCATTTTATATGATTATCCATATTGATTCTTTATTGATACAGATCTGTTCAGTATACCTGTATTTGTGCATGACCCTATGTGGAGCAACATTTGGAACAAAATTTTGAGCTAGAACTGTGCGGATGGAAAGGACTAGGATTTACTAGAAACGCTGCAGGGAGATAAGTCCATAGGCTGCAGATGCTGATTGAATGGTGAGGGGAAGTCAGATATGGTTATGGCTGGGGATTCAAATCTGAGTTCTAGAATAATGATGGTGCCTTTTCTGAGAAGCAACAGGATTAAGAATAAGCATGTGGCCGATCACAGTGCTGCTCACGCCTGTAATTACAACATTTTAAGAGGCTGCGGTAGGAGGATCACTCAAACCCAGGAGTTTGAGACCAGCCTGGGCAAACATAACAAGACCTACAAAATTATCTACAAAAATTAAAAATTAGCCAGGCATGGTGGCGCACACCTGTAGTCCTAGCTACCTGGGAGGCTGAGACAGGAGGATCGCTTAAGCCCAGTTGTTCAAGGTTATAGTGAGCTATGATCGCACGACTGCACTCCAGCCTGGGCAACACAGTGAGACACTGTCTCTTTTGGGGGGGGGGGGAAAGACCGTGCTCGGTGGCTCATGCCTGTAATCCCAGCACTTTGGGAGGCCAAGGTGGGTATATCATGAGGTCAAGAGATCAAGACCATCCTGGCCAACATGGTGAAACCCTGTCCCTACTAAAAATACAAAAATTTGCTGGGTGTGGTGTCTCGTGCCTATAGTCCCAGCTTCTTGGGAGGCTGAGGCAGGAGAATCACTTGAACCTGGGAGGCGGAGGTTGCAGTGAGCCAAGATGACACCACTGTACTCCAGCCTGGGCGACAGAGCAAGACAGTCGCAAAAAAAAAAAAAAAAACAAAGGAATGAGCATGTAAATTTACTGAAGGCATCTTATTTATCCTGTTTCTCAAAGCTGTTTTCATGTAAAAAGACTCAATTATTCAATGGATTGAATGAGTTCTGTTTTAAACATGGTAAGTTTTTGGAGTGCCATTTTTTTGTGGGTTTTTTTTTTTTTTTTTTTGTGATGGCGTTTTCACTTTTGTTGCCCAAGCTAGAGTACAGTGTCACAATCTCTGCTCAGTATAACCTCCACCTCCTGGGTTCAAGCCATTCTCCTGCCCCATCCTCCCAAGTAGCTAGGATTAAAAAGCATGTGCTGCCACGCCCAGCTTATTTTGTATTTTTAGTAGAGACAGGGTTTCTCCATGTTGGTCAGGCTAGTCTCAAACTCCTAACCTCAGGTGATCCACCTGCCTCAGACTCCCAAAGTGCTGGGATTGTAGGGATGAGCCACCACACCCAGCCTGGAGTTGCCATTCTCGTGAGCGTAGGCTAGAAGTTGAGAGAAAGGTTGGAAGTCAGGGTCAGGTTTCCTTTTTTTTTTTTTTTTTTTTTTTTTTTTTGAGACAGTGTCTCACTGTGTCACCCAGTGGAGTGCAGTGGCCGCATCTCAGGTCACTGCAACCTCTGCCTTCCAGGTTAAAGCGATTCTTTGCCTCAGCCTCCCATGTAGCTGGGATTACAGCTGCACACCAACACACCCGGCTAATTTTTTGGATTTTTAGTAAAGATGGGGTTTCACCATGTTGGCCATTCTGGTCTGGAACTCCTGACCTCAAGTGATCTTCCCATCTCAGCCTCCCAAAATGCTGGTATTACCAGTGTGAGCCACTGCTCCTGGCCAGGTTTCTTTAAAAAAAATAATAAAATCATTTTTGTTAAGATTTAATTCATATGCCATACAGTTGACTGATTTAAATTGTACAAGTCAGTGATTTTTGGTATGGTCATAGAGTTCTACAGCCATCACCATAATCAACTTTAGAACATTTTTATTACTCCAGAAAGAAACTGTGTCCATCAGCTGCCACTCCCACTTTCTTGAAGAATCCCAGTCCTACTAATCTACTTTTTTCTTTTTCTTTTTCTTTTTGAGACAGTTTTACTCTTGTTGTCAGGCTGGAGTGCAGTGGCGTGATCTCAGCTCACTGTAACCTCTGCCTCCCAGGCTCAATGGTTCTCCTGCCTCAGCTTCCAGAGTACCTGGGACAACAGGCATGTGCCATTATACCTGGCTAATTTTTTTTTTTTTTTTTGAGACGGAGTTTCGCTCTTGTTACCCAGGCTGGAGTGCAATGGCACGATCTCGGCTCACCGCAACCTCCGCCTCCTGGGCTCAGGCAATTCTCCTGCCTCAGCCTCCTAAGTATCTGGGATTACAGGCACGCGCCACCATGCCCAGCTAGTTTTATTGTATTTTTAGTAGAGACGGGGTTTCACCATGTTGACCAGGATGGTCTCGATCTTTCGACCTCGTGATCCACCCGCCTCGGCCTCCCAAAGTGCTGGGATTACAGGCTTGAGCCACCGCGCCCGGCATACCTGGCTAATTTTTATATTTTTGTAGAGACGGGGTTTCTCCATGTTAGTGGCTAAGATGTTCTCGATCTCCTGACCTTGTGATCTGCCCATCTCAGCCTCCCAAAATGCTGAGATTACAGGCGTGAGCCACGGCACCCAGCTCTTACTAATTTACTTTCTGTCTCTATCCTGTAGATTACAAATCTGCCTATTCTTTACTTTTTTTCTTTTTCTTTTTTTTTCTTTTTCTTTTTTTTTTTTTTTTTTTTGAGATGGAGTTTCGCTCTTGTTGCCCAGGCTGGAGTGCAATGGCACGATCTTGGCTCACCGCAACCTCCGCCTCCTGGGTTCAGGCAATTCTCCTGCCTCAGCCTCCTGAGTAGCTGGGATTACAGGCACGTGCCACCATGCCCAGCTAATTTTTTGTATTTTTAGTAGAGACGGGGTTTCACCATGTTGACCAGGATGGTCTCAATCTATTGACCTCGTGATCCACCGGCCTCGGCCTCCCAAAGTGCTGGGATTACAGGCGTGAGCCACCGTGCCTGGCGTTTCCTTTCTTTTTACCTTTTTTTTGTGTGTGCTGGCGGCGGGGGGTGGGGCACCAAATCTCACTGTATTGCCCAGGCTCATCTTGAACTCCTGGGCTCAGGTGATTCTCCCCACTTAGTAGCTGGGTTCATAGTAAGATTTCCCTGTTCTTGACATTCCTGTAAATGGGTTCTTGTAATATGTGATCTTCTGTGACTGGCTTTCACTTAGCATGTCTTCAAGCTTCATTCTTGCTCTTACACACGTATTAGTTCTCCATTCCTTTTTATGGCTGAATAATATTTTACTGTATGGCTATACCACATTTTGTTCATCCATTCATCAGTTGATGGATATTTGGGTTGTTTCTACTTCTTTTTTTTTTTTTTTTTTTGAGATAGAGTTTTGCTCTTGTTACCCAGGCTGGGGTGCAGTAGCGCGATCTCGGCTCACTGCAACCTCCGCCTCCTGGGTTCAGGCAGTTCTCCTGCCTCAGCCTCATGAGTAGCTCGGACTACAGGCACGCACCACCATGCCCAGCTAATTTTTTGTATTTTTATTCAGATGGGGTTTCACCATGTTGACCAGGATGGTCTCGATCTCTTGACCTCGTGATCCACCCGCCTTGGCCTCCCAAAGTGCTGGGATTACAGGCTTCAGCCACCGCGCCCGGCCCTGTTTCTACTTTTTTACTACTGTGAGTAGTGCTGTCAAGGACATTTGTTTACAAATTTTTATGTGGACATTTGTTTTGTGCATATAAACCTATGAGGGGAATTGCTGAGTCCTGTGGTAACTCTGTGCTTAAAGGAAGACTTTTAGGCCAGGTGCAGTCGCTCACGCCTGTGGCTCATGCCTGTAATTCTAGCACTTTGGGAGGCCAAGGCAGGTGGATTACTTGAGGTTAGGAGTTTGAGACCAGCCTGTCCAACATGGTGGAACCCCATCTCTACTAAAAATTCAAAAATTAGCCAGGTGTTGTGGCATATGCCTGTAATCCCAGCTACTCAGGAGGCTGAGGCAGGAGAATCACTTGAACCCAGAGGCAGAGGTTGCAGTGAGCCGAGATCACACCACTGAGCTCCAGCCTGGCCAACAGAGCAAACCTCTGTCTCAAAAAATAATAATAATAAAAAGGAAGAGTTTTGAGTCATCTTCATCACAGAGGCTGCAGAAAAAGGTGAGGTTATCAAGAAAGTGGAGTTTAAAAAGGGAGGAGTCAAGGATTAAGTTTTAAGAACTCCCTTATTTCTGTGGTACTCAGGGCCAGATGCATAAGGTGGCAGAGACCAAAGGCGTCCATCTCCTTAAACAAATCTTCTCTTATACAGTATCCTTTCCTGCATTTACTCTTCAAATCTGTATGTGGTGTGACAGCTGAAATCTGGACAATGTATGTTGTTGGGAAAGGAAAGCTGACGCAAATTAAAACTGAGCACTTCCTACTTGGCATCAAATAGCAATTCCTCATTATCTCTGTTAACTTCCCCCATCCCCTACCTTACACACGTGCGCGCACACACACACTCACACACATGTGTGCACGGCCTAAAATCTGAAGTGCCCCTAGAAATATCTTTCTCTATCTGGAGCTAAAGGAGAAAGGGAAAGATTCTAGATCTAAAAGGGATGCATGTCTCTCAGAACTGGTGTTTTTTTTTTTTTTTTTTTTTTTTTTTTTTTTTTTTTTTTGAGACAGAGTTTCGCTCTTGTTACCCAGGCTGGAGTGCAATGGCGCAATCTCGGCTCACCACAACCTCCGCCTCCTGGGTTCAAGCAATTCTCCTGCCTCAGCTTCCTGAGTAGCTGGGATTACAGGCACGTGCCCCCATGCCCAGCTAATTTTTTTTGTATTTTTAGTAGAGACAGGGTTTTACCATGTTGACCAGGATTGTCTCAATCTCTTGACCTCGTGATCCACCCACCTCGGCCTCCCAAAGTGCTGGGATTACAGGCTTGAGCCACCGTGCCCGGCCTCAGCCCTGTTTTTGAGAACAGAGTCTTGCTCTGTCTCCCAGGCTGGAGTGCAGTGGCGCAATCAGCTCATTGCAACCTCTGCCTCCCGGGTTCAAGCAATTCTCCTGCTTCCGTCACCTGAGTAGCTGGGATTACAGGCATCCGCCATCATGCCTGGCTAATTTTTGTATTTTTAGTAGAGACGGGGTTTCACCATGTTAGCCAGATTGGTCTCGGAACTCCTGATCTCAGATGATCCACCCACCTCAGCCTCCCAAAGTGCTAGAATTACCAGCATGAGCCTCGACGCCCAGCCTCACAGCACTGTTTATGAAAGCCTTTCACATCCAGAATCTCATTTGATTCTTGTTCTCCTATACAAACAGTTTATCTCTCCTTGGTAATGTTTTGTTTTGTTTTGTTGTTTGTTCATGTTTTTCTCTGAGATGGAGTCTGTCTTTGTTGCCCAGGCTGGAGAGCAATGGCACGATCTTGGCTCACTGCAACCTCTGCCTCCTGGTTCAAGCGATTCTTCTGCCTCAGCCTCCTGAGTAGCTGGGATTACAGGAGCCAGCCACCACACCTGGCTAATTTTGGTATTTTTAATAGAGACAGGGTTTCTCCATATTGACCAGGCTAGTTTCGAACTCCTGACCTCAAGTGATCCACCTGCCTCAGCCTCCCAAAGTGCTGGTATTACAGGCATGAGCTGCTGTGCCCAGCCTGATATCTTGAGTTCAGTTTTTTTTTTTTTTTTTTTTTTTGAGACGGAGTTTCGCTCTTGTTACCCAGGCTGGAGTGCAATGGCGCGATCTCGGCTCACCGCAACCTCCGCCTCCTGGGTTCAGGCAATTCTCCTGCCTCAGCCTCCTGAGTAGCTGGGATTACAGGCACGCACCACCACGCCCAGCTAGTTTTTTGTATTTTTAGTAGAGACGGGGTTTCACCATGTTGACCAGGATGGTCTTGATCTCTCGACCTCGTGATCCACCCGCCTCGGCCTCCCAAAGTGCTGGGATTACAGGCTTGAGCCACCGCGCCCGGCCGAGTTCAGTTTTTTAAATTTGTCTTTGTGTGTTACCTAAACATCATGGACCAACGATCTGATTTCTTACCATTTCTAGTATTTAAGGTAGTGTTACATTGTTATGTTCTTCCCTCCTCCCGCCCACCCCTCCAATGTTATATTCTTTTACCTTTGGGAAGGTTCATTAAAAATAATCTTTTCTTGGTTAATTAAGAGTACTTGATACTCTTGTGCTACAGAGTATCAAAGTACTACAGGCGTATCAAGGTCCTGAGTATGTGTTTGTTTTGACTACATTACAGGCATGGTGACTCCTGCCTGTAATTCCACCACTTTGGGAGGCGAAAGCAAGAGGATTGCTTGAGCTGAGGATTTGGAGACCAGCTTTGGCAACATATCAAAACTTCATCTCCACCAAAAAAAGAATTAGCCAGGTGTGACTGAGCACTGTGGCTCACGCCTATAATCCCAGCACTTTGGGAGGCCAAAGTGGACAGATCATGAGGTCAGAATTCGAGACCAGCCTAGTCAAGATGGTGAAAACCCGTCTGTACTGAAAACACAAAAATTAGCCAAGTGTGGTGGCGTGCACCTGTAGTCCCAGCTGCTTGGGAGGCTGAGGCAGAAGAAGTGCTTCAACCCAGGGTGTGGAGGTTTCAGTGAGCCGAGATCACACCACTGCACTTCAGCCTCGGTGACAGAGCAAGATTCTGTCTAAAAAAAAAAAAAATGCCAGATGTGGTGGTGTGTACCTGTCCCAGCTACAGGAGGCTGAATCAGGAGGATCACTTGAGTCTGGGTGAGGGAGGCTTCAGTGAGGAATGATTACACTACTGTACTCTAGCCTGGGTGACAGAGCAAGGAACCTATCTCAACAAAAACAAACAAACAAAAATGAAAGCATGAAGTATCTCATCTGGTTAACCAATTTCTGCCTTGGTCAGGTCAAAAGCAGATTCCCCCCTGCCGCCCTTCACTTGGGCAAGATTTATTTCAAGGCCTGTAAACATTCAGACTAATCCGAATGGTCAAAGTGGATTTTGTTGTTGTGGAAACAGCATGTTTCATAGACTAAATCTGAAAAGTTAAGAGCCAAGAAACTCTGATCCTGAGTATATGTGTGATTTGACTACTTATATAATATAGTGTTACAAACTGCTTAGATATGTGTTTCAGCAAATAACCTGTTGCTACCATTCAATGCAGGAAATGAAACATTACCAACACAGTGGAAGTTCTCTCTCTAGATATCCCCCCACCTCCATCCTCTCAGGTAACCATGTAATATTTTAGGCAGGTCATATTTAACCTCCTCAGGTGTGGTGTTAGGATGTATAACAAGAAGCTGATAGCTGCCTTGCTTAGCTCAAAGGGTTGTTGTGAGAACCAAATGAGTGATGACTGTGAAAACACTTCGAAAATCTCAAGATGCAGGATAAAATTCAGGAAGGATTCTGCAAAAGGGCTGGTTTAGTGGTGTCTCATGCAAGCCTAGGTAGAGAGAGCTCAAATATTTAGTAAGCAGTAAAGGAGTGAAATTCTACTTTCTTCCTATCCTCCCTCAAAGAGGAGAAGTCTGTGTATGAAATTTTCCAGAATCCCTCAGTATGTATTCATTCAACAATTATTTGCTGAGTAAATCCTGTGGGATAACATGGGGATATAGCAGTGAACAAAACAGGTGAGGTTCATGCCCATGAAAACAAACAAAACCATCCTGATTTTCTAATTTACGTCAGGTCTATCCTTGGATGCTTTAGATAGCCGCCTTATCTACATTTGCTGGCTCTTCATGTTTAAATTGAGAATTGTTCATAAGGCAGTATTTTAATTAAGGTTAGATGTGTATTAAATTTAAGGTATTTATTTTTCTACAAATTCATAGTCTATTAAGGAGAAATTTTTGGTGCCAGTAATGCTGGCATTTAAAGTAGAGTTTATTTTCTTCATTGTAGCCAGTTTGAACTGAGGCAGCCTTTCTAACCTATCAAGGTTTTAAACTTTTATCCCTTCCTTTGATTTGTGTCAGGGTGAATCGTTTGATGTAAAAGGCTTGAATTCATAATCTACATCTGCCCTAATGCTGTCATCTGGAGTAGAGACTCAGCCAGTTCCACTTGATTCCTCCATGTCTGCCGTGGTACAGGAATTATACTCTGAACTCCCAGTAAGCGTCTCCAAAGAGCTTCATGCTGACCCTGAGCCAAGTGTGATTCCAGATGTAAAACCTGGAGCCTCAAGCTCTCTTTTAAGTCAGAGTAGGACATTGCCCTTGGAGCTGCAGAGGACTCATGCGGAGAGTTGTTGTGAAGAAAACTGTGAGACCTTGGATCATGGGAGTGAGCCTGGGCGATATGGGCTAGTGGACTCCACAGCAGGAGGTTCTGTGGCTTCTGGGATCTTGGATAGGGCAAACAGAAGCAAGAGCATGGAGCCAAAGGTCTTCAAAGATCAAGGGGGGCAGGCGGAAATTATAAAAGAACCCTCTGAGGGAACAAAGGAAGATCCACATCAACATTCCACAGCTACTGAAGAAAAGATTAGCCCAAGTCAGGTAAGAAATGAAATCTGGATTCAGAGGAGTTGAGGGTGAATGACAGCTTTCTCTTGATAGAATATAGATGCTGACAGTTAGCTTACGATTTATTCTTCAAACATTTTCAAAATGTTGATTTTGAGGTTCCCTTTTTTTTTATGGTCTTTTAAAACATTTGTGTCACATCAGACACTTGAAGAGAGGAAGTGCTTAGTAAAAAAGTGTCATTTCTCTGAAGCAGCAACTGTATATGGAATGTTGAATCTGAAAATCATGTGGTATTTCGGCATTTGATGTTAAGAAATGATATCTATACTCAGTCCTTACATTTTGGTAGGTTGAAGTGAGGTATCACAGAAGGGAGGCTTTTTTTTTTTTTTTTTTTTTTTGAGAGGGTTTCATTCTATCACCCAGGCAAGATTACAGTGGTGTAATCTTGGCTCACTGCAACCTCTGCCTCCCAGGTTCACATGATTCTGCTGCCTCAGCCACCCAAATAACTGTGATTACGGCATGAACCACCGTGCCCAGCTAATTTTTTGCATTTTTAGTAAAGATGGGTTTTACTGTGTTGGCCAGGCTGGTCTCGGACTCCTCGCTTTATTATGCACCCACCTGACCCTCCCAAAATGGTGGGATTACAGGCTTGAACCACTGTGCCACGCCAGTGTGCACTTGAAGTACCCAGAGAGGTGGGTTAGTTGAGAGTAATAGTGAGCTGTGATAGTGTGATGGTCTCAAATTCTTTTTTTTTTTTTTTTTTTTTTGAGACGGAGTTTTACTGTTGTTACCCAGGCTGCAGTGCAATGGCGCGATCTCAGCTCACTGCAACCTCCGCCTCCTGGGTTCAGGCAATTCTCCTGCCTCAGCCTCCTGAGTAGCTGGGATTACAGGCATGCGCTACCATGCTCAGCTAATGTTTTGTATTTTTAGTAGAGTCGGGGTTTCACCATGTTGACCAGGATGGTCTCGATCTCTTGACCTCGTGATCCACCCGCCTCGGCCTCCCAAAGTGCTGGGACCACAGGCTTGAGCCACCGCGCCCGACTCTCTGGATGGTTTTCTAAGCCAGGGGTCAGAAAACTTTTTCTATCAGGGGCCATGTAGTAAATATTTGAGGCTTTGCAGGTTATATGGTCTCTTTTTTTTTTTTTTTTTTTTTTTTTTGAGACGGAGTTTCGCCCTTATTACCCAGGCTGGAGTGCAATGGCGCGATCTCGGCTCACCGCAACCTCCGCCTCCTGGGCTCAGGCAATTCTCCTGCCTCAGCCTCCTGAGTAGCTGGGATTACAGGCACGTGCCACCATGCCCAGCTAATTTTTTGCACTTTTAGTAGAGACGGGGTTTCACCATGTTGACCAGGATGGTCTCGATCTCTCGACCTCGTGATCCACCCGCCTCGGCCTCCCAAAGTGCTGGGATTACAGGCTTGAGCCACCGCGCCCGGCATTTTTTTTTTTTTTTTTTTTTTTGGAGACAGTCTTGCACTGTCGCTGGGCTGGAGTGCAGTGATGTGATCTCACCTCACTGCAGCCTCCACCTCCTGGGATCAAGTGATTCTCTTGCCTTAGCCTCCCAAGTAGCTGGAATTACAGGCACCAGCCACCATGATCAGCTAATTTTTTGTATTTTTAGTAGAGATAGGGTTTCAATATGTTGACCAGGCTGGTCTCGAACTTCTGACCTGTGACCCACCTGTCTCAGCCTTTCAAAGTGCTGGGATTACAGGCATGAGCCACCGGGCCTAGCCACATATGGTCTCTTTTGGAATAACTCAGCTTTGCTATTGTAGCATAAAGTGGATAGCGGCGATACGTAAATGAATGAATGTGTCTATTCCAATAAAATTTTATTTATTAGCACAGCCTGCTGACCTGAGGGCTGTAGTTTGCCAACCCCTGCTCTAGACCCACTAACAAATTCATGTTCTTTGGGCTCCCTGGAGTAGGCTCCCATCACGCTCTTGATACTTACATCATTTCTTTACACAGGATGAAGGCCAGTTAATTGTTGTTAGTGGGCATCATACATTGACTATGATTGGGAATGAACGAGCACTAAGTAACATTTGAACATGTTATCTGAGTTTATGCTGTGATGCCCTTTTAAAAATACAATTAAAAAAAAAGAAAGTAAAAATGTGGCCGGGCGCTGTGGCTCACGCCTGTAATCCCAGCTCTTAGGGAGGCAGAGGCGGGAGGATAGCTTGAGCCCAGGAGTTCGAGACCTGCCTGGGCAATATAGCGAGACCCCGTTCTCCACAAAAAGGAAAAAAAAAACAAAAAGACAAAAAAAAAAAAAAGTAAAAATATAATTAAACAGGTAAAAGACTAAGGATCCCGAAGTTTTTGTTGTTACTTCTTGATGTGATGGGCTGAGTCTAACAAGAAAAGATTCTTTTTTTTTTTTTTTTTTTTAACCAATTCAGGGACCTGCCACTTCAGGAGAGAAAGGTTTCTTAATGTAATATTATATAAAAGCATGTGTAAAAACACATAAAGTGTGATGAATACAACACACATATGCATATATGTATGTATATCTGCAGACTTATACATGCACATTTACGTAACAACCAACCTAAGAACTAGATTACTATCTCCCTGTTTTTTTTTTTTTCTTTTGAGACAGGGTCTCACCGTCACCAGGCTCCACGCTGGAGTGCAGTGGCGAGATCTTGGCTCACTGCAACCTCCACCTCCCCAGTTCAAGCAGTTCTCCTGCCTCAGCTTCCCAAGTAGCTGGGACTACAGGTGTGCACCACCAAGCCCAGCTAACTGTTGTATTTTTTAGTAGAGATAGGGTTTCACCATGTTGGCCAGGATGGTGTCGAACTCCTGACCTCAGGTGATTCACCCACCTCGGCCTCTCAAAGTGCTAGGATTACAGGCATGAGCCACCACACCTAGCCCTCCCTGTTCTTTTTTTAAACCATCCCTTTTCTGCCTCCCAGCTCCACCAGAGGTATATTCCATTTTGAATTGTATAAAGCAGAATGGAATTTAATAGATACAAATGTTAATGTTTTGTAGTTGGTTTCAAAAAGTGATCTCCACAAGTGAAAAGAAACATAAGTACTTATGGGAAAACAGGAAACGGAAGACCTGCAGGTTTTAGCAGGTCAATTAGAATTGACTTTGTGCCAGGAAAAGCTAATTTGCTCTTAATATCATTAAGGGAAATGTGTTATCTGGGCTGTGAAGTGGTGGTCATGCTCCATTGTGTGATGGTTAGGCCACAGCTGGAGTATTATACTTTCCTGTTGGTGTCATGTGTGTGAGAGGTATAGAAAACCAGGAATGCATTCATGGATAAGAATTCTCACTAATGACCCAACCTGAAAATATGCATTTGGAGGACAGGTCACTGGGTGTCTGAGTTGTGAAAAAGAACAGTCAAGAGAGAAACCTTCAAGAATTTAGAGGTCATTTAGCAGGAGTGGTCCTGTGGGGCACAGGCCAGTCGAAGATGTGGGCAGCTGGCAGCAGCAGCTCCTAATCACTCTCAGGTCTCAGGACCCTTTGGAAATCAGAACACTGCAAACCACTCAGAAAAGCAGACATACCGTTTGCATACCGTTTAAGATTTGCAAACTCCAGGCATCCCCTGATCTCAATTTATAAGAGCTCTTGCTAGATTGGCAAAATGTCAGACAGTCAAAAGAGAACTGACAAATTGAAGAACATATTTGCAATGTATGTCAGAGATAAAGGGCCTGTATTTGTAATAGATAAAGAACTCTTGAATTGAGAAATGAAGAACCAAAGCCCGATAGAAAAATGAAAAGACTTGGGCTGGGCGCGGTGGCTCATGCCTGTAATCCCAGCACCTTGGGAGCCCGAAGCAGGTGGATCATGAGATCAGGAGTACAAGACCAGCCTGGCCAAGACAGTGAAACCCCATCTCTACTAAAAATACAAAAATTACCCAGGTCTGGTGGCAGGCACCTGTAATCCCAGCTACTTAGGAGGCTGAGGCAGGGAATTGCTTGAACCTGGTATGCGAAGGTTTCAGTGAGCCAAGGTCGAGCCACTGTACTCCAGCCTGGGCGACAGAGAGAGGCTTCATCTCCAAAGAAAAAGAAAGATGAGAAGATATATATATATATATAGAGAGAGAGAGAGAGAGAGAGAGAGAGAGAGAGTGTGTGTGTGTGTGTGTGTGTGTGTGTGTGTGTGTGTAACGTGTTTGGTGGTTAAACATGAGATGGTCATCCTCATGTAATTAGAGAAATGTGAAGTTAACCTGATAGACCACTTTTTCCCCTTTAAGGGTACCACTTTTTGACTATCAGATGGGTGAAAATGAAAATATAGGCCAGGCGTGGTGGCTCACACCTGTAATCCCAGCACTTTGGGAGGCCGAGACAGATGGATCACCTGAGGTCTGGAGTTCAAGACCTGCCTGACCAACATGGAGAAACCCCAACTCTATTTAAAAAAAAAAAAAAAAAGGCCGGGCACGGTGGCTCACGCCTGTAATCCCAGCACTTTGGGAGGCTGAGGCAGGTGGATCACAAGGTCAAGGGATCGAGACCATCCTGGTCAATATAGTGAAACCACGTCTCTACTAAAAATACAAAAAAATAGCTGGGCATGGTGGTGCGTGCCTGTAATCCCAGCTACTCAGGAGGCTGAGGCAGGAGAATTGCCTGAACCCAGGAGGCGGAGGTTGCGGTGAGCTGAAATCGTGCCATTGCACTCCAACCTGGATAACAAGAGTGAAACTCCGTCTCAAAAAAAAAAAAAAAGAAAAGAAAAAAGGAAAAAAAAAAAGGAAATGTATGGCAATGTTATCTGGTTATCAAGGCTGTGAGGAAACACATTCTAATGCATTGCTGGTGTGAATGCAAACTGATACAACCTTTCTGAAGAATTTGGCAACATTTAACAAAACTACTGGTGCATTGACCTGTTGACCCAGCACTTCAAGGAAACCCTACCTTAAAAGATGCACTTCTAGCAGTATAACAATACATATGCACAAGGTTGTTCTTTTCAGCAGTTTATAATTGCAAAATATTGGAAACAGCCTAAATGCCCGTATATAGGAGAGGTTAAATAAATTATGGTATAAAGGATGTCCATACATGGAGTATTATGCAGCTGTAATAAAGTATGAGGAAGGTCTCTGTATGATGATATGGAGTGATTTCCAGGTATGTCAGGGGTCCCCAAAACCACATGCAGGTTTTGAGATTTGCTGAAACTCACAGGACTTGGCATTTAGTTGTTCTCACAGCTACAGTTTATTGCAGTGAAAAAATACAAAGAAAATCAGCAAAAGGGAAGGGGGCATAGAGCAAAGTCCAGAGAAAATCCAGTGTAAGCTTCCAAGAGTCCTTTCCTAGTGGAGTCACACACAAGGAACAAATTGTGACAACACATATGAAATAATGTCTACCATGGAAGTTTGTTGGAGGGTCAGTGCCTAGGGATTTTACTGGGGGCTGGTTGCGTGGACATCCTCTTCCTGGCACATAGCAAAATTTCCAACTCCTAGAAGGAAAGCAGGTGTTTAGCATTAAAAAAAAGAAAAGGAAAAGAAAAAAACAAGAAAGGGTAGGAGGAATTGGCACTTCTGTAAGTATATCTTTTGGTATAGTTCTTTTTTTTTTTTTTTCCTTTCTTTTGGTATGGTTCTAACTTCATACTTGAAAACTAACTAACTAGACAACCAGGATGTGAGATGGTCCCAAAACTGATTTTGATTTTTTTTTTTTTTTTTTTTTTGAGACAGAGTTTCACTCTTGTTACCCAAGCTGGAGTGCAATGGTGCAATCTCGGCTCACTGCAACCTCCGCCTGCTGGGTTCAGGCAATTCTCCTGCCTCAGCCTCCTGAGTAGCTGGGATTACAGGCACACACCACAATGCCCAGCTAATGTTTTGTATTTTTAGTAGAGACGGGGTTTCACCATGTTGATCAGGATGGTCTCGATCTCTCGACCTTGTGATCCACCTGCCTTGGCCTCCCAAAGTGCTGGGATTACCGGCTTGAGCCACCGTGCCCGGCTTTTTTTTTTTTTTTTTTTGAAATAGAGTTTCACTCTTGTCACCCAGGCTGGAGTGCAGTGGCATAATCTGAGCTCACCACAACCTCTGTCTCCCAGGTTCAAGCAATTCTTATGCCTCAGCCTCCGGAGTAACTGGGATTACAGGCATGTGCCACCGTGCCTGGCTAATTTTGTACTTTTAGTAGAGACGGGATTTCTCCTTGTTGGTCAGGCTGGTCTTGAACTCCCGACCTCTTGTAATCCGCTTGCCTCAGCCTACCAAAATGCTGGGATTAAAGGCCTGAGCCACTGTGCCCAGCACAAGTCTAACTGTATTACAAATTAGGAATAAAACCAATGGGGAGGGTAGCTCACATTACTTTAGCAAACAATAATTCAACTAAATCCTCTTAAAGACTAAAGCCAAAAAATAATGGAAAATATTAGTAAATTTGTTTCTCACAGGGGTAGGACTTAGCTTTTTTTTTTTTTTTTTTTTTTAAAGGATCTCACACTAACAGACTATCAAGGAGTCCACGGGAGAAGTAGTCGACTTAGCCATTTCTAAACAAAATACTTATATGTATTCTAGGATTGGGGAAATAAGTAAATATATTGTCAATAATGAGAGCCAGCTTTCTCTCAGAGAAAGTAATTAGAAAGAAGGGGTGGCGAACATGATCCCTGTGGTGTTGAATTGGAATTGGAGTTAGCAGTATGAACTTGGAGTTCTTAATATATACACATAGAGATGGAAATATGTGAGTGTATAAGATAGGGCCTAGAAGTAGTGACAGACACCTTGTAGCAATGAGCATACCTAGTCTTGGCTTCTAAATACTTTTTTCCAATAAAAGGAGCCAAGATTCCTTGGAGAAATGGCTGTTCCAAGACAGGAGAGGGAAAAATGCAAGATGTGCCTACAATAATTTGTGGCCAAATGCTCAGAAAATTATGGGGCTATAACAAAAGGACACAGCAACCAACTTGAAGGGGCTCCCAGTGGCCAAGTATGGGATGATTTGAGCTTAAAATAAATGATAGTGATGAATTATTCTGCAGTTACTTTTACAGCAACCCGTAGTACCCATAGAATAAAACAAATACCTATGAGTCCATGTTGAAATAAAATAATTAATTTAAAAGTGAGAAACTAGAAGTCTTATGGGATTCCAGTTAATAAATACAGACGGAATGATGGGAATAGAAAAGCACTGTTTGGCAACCATCGAAATAATAATTATCTCAAGCAGGAATCATTAATAGATGTTAAAGCTGGTGGCGAGGACGGGGGCAGTGGTGCACGCCTGTAATCCCAGCATTTTGGGAAGCTCAGGTGGGTGGATTACAAGGTCAAGAGATTGAGACCATCCTGGCCAACATGGTGAAACCCCCATCTCTGCTAAAAATACAAAAAATAAAAAATTAGCTGGGCTTCGTGGCGCGTGCCTGTAGTCCCAGCTACTCGGGAGCTGAGGCAGGAGAATTGCTTTAACATGGGAGGCAAAGGTTGCAGTGAGCCGAGATCGTGCCACTATGCTCCAGCCTGATGCTCCAGCCTGGTGACAGAGCAAGATTCCATCTCCAAAAAAAAAAAAAAAAAAAAAAAAAACCAGTGATTAAATGTTTGAGAAACAAATATTTACATAGTCTCAAGTATTTCCCTACAAGATATTTATTAGTTACAAAGGTTTGGAATAGTGAATTCACAATGGAGAAACCTGGCAGAATCCACCCAGACCAAGTCATGGAAGTTTGACCCCCTAAAAATGAGGCACCCTAACATCATGATAGGACAGTGCCTTCTGATAGGACGCTGCCTCCAATAGGACAGCAAGAGGAAAACCAACATCACTTCTGTGGTGTTCTTACCCCAAAAAGGCATATCTGGAATCTACTCACAAGGAAACATCAAACCCAAATTGAAGGACTGTGTGTGTGTGTATGCGTTTGTGCACACAGGCACAGTGGCACAATCTCAGCTCTCTGCAACCTCTGCCTCCTGGATTCAAGGAGTTCTCTGCCCTAGCCTCCCAAGTAGCTGGGACTACAGGTGTGCGCCACCACACCTGAATAACTTTTGTATTTTTAGTAGAGATGGGGTTTTGCATATGTTGGCCAGGCTGGTTTTGAGCTCCTGACCTCATGATATGCCTGCCTCTGCCTCCCAAAGTGCTGGGATTATAGGTTTGAGCCACCATGCTTGGCCTTTTTTTTTTCCTGTTTTTGTTTTTTTTTGAGAAGTGGTTTCACTATGTTGCCCAGGCTATAGTACAATGGTGTAGTATTGGCTCACTGTAACCGCTGCCTCCGGTTCAAGTGATTCTCCTGCTTCAGCCTCCCGAGTAGCTGGGATTACAGGCATGAGTCACCATTCCTGGCTAATTTTTTTTGTTTTTTTTGAGATGGAGTTTCGCTCTTGTTACCCAGGCTGGAGTGCAATGGCGCGATCTCGGCTCACCGCAACCTCCGCCTCCTGGGTTCAGGCAATTCTCCTGCCTCAGCCTCCTGAGTAGCTGGGATTACAGGCACGCGCCACCATGCCCAGCTGATTTTTTGTATTTTTAGTAGAGACGGGGTTTCACCATGTCGACCAGGATGGTCTCGAACTCTCGACCTCGTGATCCACCCGCCTCGGCCTCCCAAAGTGCTGGGATTACAGGCTTGAGCCACCGCGCCCGGCTAATTTTGTATTTTTAGTAGAGACTGGGTTTCACCATGTTGGTCAGACCGTTCTTGAACTCCTGTCTCAGGTGATCTGCCTACCTCAGCCTCTCAAAGTGCTGGCATTACAGGTGTGAGCCACCACACCTGGCCCAGATTTACCATTTCAACAGTTTGTTACTGTTTTTGTTGTGTTTTGAGACGTAATCTCGCTCTGTCACCAGGCTGGAGTGCAGTGGCACGATCTTGGCTCACCACAACCTCTGCTTCCTGGGTTCAAGTGATTCTTCTGCCTCAGCCTCCCGAGTAGTTGGGACTACAAGCGCACGCCACCACGTCCAGCTAATTTTAGTATTTTAAGTAGAGACGGGTTTTACCATGTTGGCCAGGATGGTCTCCATCTCTTGACCTTGTGATCCACCCACCTCGGCCTCCCAAAGTGCTGGGATTACAGGCATGCGCCACCACACCCAGCCTTAACAGTTTTTAAGTATGCAGTTCAGTTGCATTAAGTGCGTTCATAGTCTTGTGTAACCATCACCACCTTCCATCTCCAGAACTTTTTTCATTATCCCAAACTGAAACTTAGTATTCATTAAATAGTAACCACCATTCTCCCCTCTCCCCATCTCTGACAACAACCATTCTGCCTTCTGTCTCTATGAATTTGACCACTCTAAGTACATCATTTAAGTGGACTCATAAGGTATTTACCCTTTTGTTACTGCTCTTAATATTTTTAAAAGTTATTCACGGCCGGGCGCGGTGGCTCAAGCTTGTAATCTCAGCACTTTGGGAGGCCGAGGCGGGTGGATCACGAGGTCGAGAGATCTAGACCATCCTGGTCAACATGGTGAAAATACAAAAAATTAGCTGGGCATGGTGGTGCGTGCCTGTAATCCCAGCTACTCGGGAGGCTGAGGCAGGAGAATTGCCTGAACCCAGGAGGCGGAGGTTGCGGTGAGCCGAGATCGCGCCATTGCACTCCAGCCTGGGCAACAAGAGCGAAACTCCGTCTCAAAAAAAAAAAAAAAAAAAAAAAATTGTAACGAGTAATTGTGGGTTTTGATCAAGATCAATCCACTGTTGTGGAGCGGAGAAGAAAGGCAGTAAAGGAGGGTGAACTATCTGAGAACAGGCACAGTGAAAGGGACAGCTTCAAGAGCCAAGCTCAACTGTGAAAGAATGTATTCAGTTCTGAACTCCACTCTTGTAGGACAAAGGTCCAAATCTGTCATTCATGCAAAGGTTACTAGCCAGGATATGGAAAAGATTGGCCTTATTTAAGAACTGTGCACCAAGATATTCAGAGATGGGCATGTGACATCCCACATGGATGATTTAGCATTGAGAACTCTGTACCATTCATGGTTTTTACTGTTTGGTTTTGGTGCTTACATGTAAGCCTTAGAGCATTAAACTTTTTATATATATTTGTGTAAAATATATTTTACACAAATATATTTAAAATATATAAGGCCGGGCGCGGTGGCTCAAGCCTGTAATCCCAGCACTTTGGGAGGCCGAGGCGGGTGGATCACGAGGTCGAGAGATCAAGACCATCCTGGTCAACGTGGTGAAACCCTGTCTCTACTAAAAAAAAATACAAAAAAATTAGCTGGGCATGGTGGCATGTGCCTGTAATCCCAGCTACTCAGGAGGCTGAGGAAGGAGAATTGCCTGAACCCGGGAGGCGGAGGTTGCGGTGAGCCGAGATCGCGCCATTGCACTCCAGCCTGGGTAACAAGAGCGAAACTCCATCTCAAAAAAAAAAAAAATAAAATAAAATAAAAAAATAAAATAAAATATATAAACTTACATAAATATATAAACTTTTTCTTTTTTTTTCTTTTGAGGCAGAATTTCTCTCTTGTTGCCCAAGCTGAAGTACAGTGGTGTGATGTCGGCTCACTGCAGCCTCTGCCTCCTGGGTTCGAGTGATTCTCCTGCCTCAGCCACCTGAGTAGCTGAGATTACAGGCATGCGCCACCACGCCCAGCTAATTTTGTATTTTTAGTAGAGATGGGGTTTCTCTGTGTTGTTCAGGCTGGTCTTGAACCCCCAAGCTCGGTGATCCGCCTGCCTCGGCCTCCCAAAGTGCTGGGATTACAGGTGTGAGCCACTGTGCGTGGCCAAAATATATAAACTTTTTATATATTTTTCTCCCATATGGTAGACCTACCTGAGTTGAATATGTTGTAAATGCTTTTGTTCTAGGGTACAATACATTAGTTGTGATCAACTCAAACACAGGAAAAATTCTGAATTTTTTTTTGAAGATGGAGTCTTCTCTGTCACCCAGGCTGGAGTGCAGTGGCAGGATCTGAATTGTCTTTTAACTTCAAAAGCCTAGTACACATTTTTTAACAGCTATTTGAAGGTATATGGAGAAGGAACATTAAGGAAGCACAAGCGGCTGATCACTTGAAGGATGTTATGCTGCTGGAGAATCTTGATTTTTAATAGTGTGTTCGTGAAAGACCCAGTCTTGTGTAATTTAGATAAATTTACTTAAATGCAAGGTTGTTGCATTAAGTACCCCTTAAGGTTACTACTACTAATCTGGGAGTCTTTGATCCTAGGGGAAATTTGCAGTAGAGTAGAGGAACTTGCTGTTTGCTTAAAAGGAAATCTTGTTGGGAAGAATTCAATTTTCAGTTATTTCAGGTGAAGATTCTATACTTTGTGGACACAGTTACAGCATTGGTGGTCATAAGCTGTTCTCTGGGTCTCCCAGAGCACTATTTCCCCCCAGTGGTGGTTTGCTGATGTTTCTCGTCGCATGTTATAAAACATGCGACAGAAAGTTACCCAAAGCACATTGCTGATTCTTAAGATAGAACTTTATTTTAATTATTTCAGCAATTCTTTTGGATAATTCATTGTGGAAGAATGTGATCTGCCTTACCAGCTAACATGAGCAATACCTACTTGAAGTCACCAGTATTACTCTGAATTAAAATATGTAGAGGAAAATTCTATTTTAAGCTGTGCAAAGGTGAATTTAAAGTTACTATTTTACCGTTGTTCCTTTCTAGATATGCAAGTGTAGGACACTGAGAGAGCCATCTAGAGATAAAAGAGTTTCTTTCATTTCGGAGCATTTTAAAAGTAATCATGGCTGTGAAAGTAATCATGGCCACTTTCACAAATGTCAGGAAGTAGGAAGTATCTCATTTGTTTAGAAATTTGGCCCTACAATTGCCTAATTTAGTGTATAGGAGATCCCATCTATAGAGGAACCATTGCTCACCTTCCCTCACTAATCTGCCTCTGCCTCCAGTTTGGGAAACTCAGATTTGGAAGAGCTCAGAGGGGTCTGGTTACAACCAGCACTCCAGGCTCAGAGATGTACCAGGATTTAAACCTAAGGAGATTAAAACTACCTTGCCAGGCTGGGTGTGGTGGCCACACCTGTAATCCCAGCATTTGGGAGGCCAAGGTGGGAGGATCACTTGAGCCCAGGGTGTTGAGGCTGCAGTAAGCTGTGATTGCACCACTACACTCTAGACTGGACAACAGAGCAAGACCCTGTCTCAAAAACAAAAACAGCCAGGTGCGGTGGCTCATGCCACCTAGCATGTAATCCTAGCACTTTGGGAGGCCCGAGGCAGGTAGATCACAAGGTCAGGAGTTCAAGACCAGTCTGACTACCATGGTGAAACACCGTCTCTACTAAAAATACAAAAATTAGCTGGGCATGGTGACACATGCCTGTAGTCCCAGCTACTTGGAAGGCTGAGGCAGGAGAATCGCTTGAATCCAGGAGGTGGAGGTTGCAGTGAGCCAAGATCATGCCACTGCACTCCAGCCTGGTTACAAAGTGAGACTCCATCTAAAAAAAGGAAAAAACAAAAAAACAAAGAAAAATTGTCGTGGCTATAAAAGCCGAAGAGCTGAGCGTATTTTCATTTCCCTCCAGATATTTGTGTTTTTTCCTGATCTAAACTGGTCTCATAGGAACAAATCAGAGAATTGCATTGTTTCCAAGACATACAGCCAACTTTTAATGGGAAATAAGACATAAAACCACAGATAAATAGTAAGAAGGGATTTTAAGACCCTCCTAAAATCTGCCAGAACTCTAGAGAAGTATCATAAATTGATTTTTATTCCAAAACAGTGGGCAGGTAGGTGACATGTTGGGTGATCAAAGCAGAGAATTGTTTACTGTGAATTTGAAAAACAAATTGTACTATTATATGTATGAACTTCCTATAGAGTTTTTTAAAATATATTTAAGCCAATTCTGTAAAATCTTACATAGTTTTTAAAGTGCTCTATAAGCTAACAATTATGTCATTTGATGTTGAGAGGGATTTGTGTGAACATTTAAGTTATCGGCTAGGCGTGGTGGTTCACACCTGTAATCCCAGCATTTTGGGAGGCCAAGGCAGGTGAATCATTAGGTCAGGAGTTCAAGGCCAGACTGGCCAATATGGTAAAACCTCGTCTCTACCAAAAAAAAAAAAAAAGACACAAAAAATTAGCTGGGTGTGGGAGACTGAGGCAGGAGAAATGCTTGGACCTGGGAGGCGGAGGCTGCAGTGAGGTGAGAGCATACACAGGCTTGGCTCACTTCAACCTCCTGGGTTCAATCGATTCCCCTGCCTTAGCCTCCCGAGTAGCTGGGACTACAGGCATGTGCCACCACACCTGGCTAATTTTTTTATTTTTAGTAGAGACAAGGTTTTACCATGTTAGCCAGGCTGGTCTCGAGCTCCTGATCTCAGGTGATTTGTCATGCCCGGCCTGATTTTTTTTTGTTTTGTTTTGAGATGGAGTCTCGCTCTGTCACCAAGCTGGAGTGCAGTGGCGTGACCACACCCAGCTAATTTTGTATTTTCAGTAGAGACGGGGTTTCTTCATGTTAGTCAAACTGGTCTCAAACTCCCAACCTCAGGTGATCCACCCACTTGGGCCTTCCAGAGTGCTAGGATTACTGTGTCCAGGCTCCAGCCTGATTTATGTAGCTTTAGATGAGTGCAGTATCAGAATCTCATACTTACCAGTTAAATCAAAGTGAAAAGAAACATTAAGGCTTAGGACCGGGGAAAAGAGGTGACCCAGAAGGAATGCTTAGTGTAAGCAACTGTCTCTGTTTCAGTCTCCTAGCTAGTAATCTTGGGGCTCTGAGGCAGTTGCCACAATGTGCACATTCTGCCACCATTCCTTTCTTTCTATTTTTCTTTCTTTCTTTTTTTTTTTTTGGAGACTCTTGCTCTGTTACCAGGCTGGCTCTGTTACCAGTGACTTGATCTCGGCTCACTGTAGCCTCCACTCCCAGGTTCCATCGATTCTCCTGCCACAGCCTCCTGAGTAGCTAGGACATGCCATCACACCCAGCTAATTTTTGTATTTTTAGTAGAGATGGGGTTTCATCATGTTGGCCATAATAGTCTTAATCTCTTGACCTCATGATCTGCCCACCTCAGCCTCCTGAAGTACTGGGATTACAGGTGTGAGCCACTGGACCTGGCCTGAATTTCTTCTTTAGTAAGAAACTGGTTGTCTGTCTGTTTTTTGAGACAGTGTCTCACTCTGTCACCCAGGCTGGAGTACAGTGGCATGATCTCAGCTCACTGCAACCTCTGCCTCCCAGGTTGAAGCGATTCTTCTGTCTCAGCCTACCGAGTAGCTGGGATTATACAGGCACCCACCAGCAAGCCTGGCTAATTTTTGTATTTTTAGTATAGATTGGGTTTCACTGTGTTGGCCATACTGGTCTCGAACTCCTGACCTCAAGTGATCCACCTGCCTTAGCCTCCTAAAGTGCTTGGATTACAGGTGTGAGCCACCATACCCAGCCTAATACTGATTGTCATTGGTGGTATAATTGATTTTCCACTTCTCCTCCAGTGAAGGGGGTTGAATTTATGATATCTAGAATGATTAAGGATTGAGATACATCTGATTTCTTGATATTTCTCTTTCAAATGAAATTGAAAGTATATCCCAGCCATTTGTTTCTTGACTCAGAAGGCATATATAGGGTTTTGTTTGGATCTGCACATTAACATTTTTTTTAGACCTCTGTTATTGTCACAACTTTAAAAAGCTTTCAAACTCAAATTCTAGATAAGTAGAAATTTTTATTTTTGACACTTAAATTTGAGGTTTCCGTCAGTGCCCAATCTTTGTGACTGCTAGCCAATTTCCCAAAGTCATAAAGAAGTCTCTTAAAAATAATTAATATTGCCAGGCACAGTGGCTGAAGCCTGGAATCCTAGCACTTTGTAAGGCCGAGGTGGGTGGATCACCTGAGGTCAGGAGTTCAAGACCAGCCTGGCCATCATGGTGAAACCCCATCTTTAAAAAAATAATAATAATAATAACTAATATTTAGCCAGGCATGGTGGCTCACACCTGTAATCCTAGAACTTTGGGAGGTGGAGGTGGGTAGATCACTTGAGGTCAGGAGTTCAAGACCAGCCTGACCAACATGGTGAAACCCTATCTGTACTAAAAATATAAAAATTAGCCAGACATGGTGGCAGGTGCCTGTAATCCCATCTATTCAGGAGACTGAGACAGGAGAATAGCTTGAACCTGGGAAGTGGAGGTTGCAGTGAGCCAAGATCTCACCATTGCACTTCAGCCAGGGGAACCAAGACTCTCTCAAAAAAAAAAAAAAAAAAAAAGAATAATAATCATGAGCTCAGAATCTTCTGAATCCCCCTTGACCACTGGATTTTCTTACTACAGGAGGATATCCTGATGCAGTCCAGCAAAGAACTTTCACATGTGGACCTCCCTGAAGATTTTCTAAGGAGCAAAGGTATTTATTTCTCTCAAATCTCTTCATTTTTCCATTTACTACAAATACTGTTTTAGTTCCATTTCCATTTTGCATTGAGAATATAAGGGTTATAAGTCCCTGCCTTGTAAGGTGGACTTAACTATAGAAACTGTAACTTCAGTATAGAATCAGGCGTCCCCAAACTTTTTTTTTTTTTATTTTTTTGAGACGGAGTTTCACTCTCGTTACCCAGGCTGGAGTGCAATGGCGCGATCTCGGCTCACCGCAACCTCCGCCGTCTGGGTTCGGGCAATTCTCCTGCCTCAGCCTCCTGAGTAGCTGGGATTACAGGCACGCGCTACCATGCCCAGCTAATTTTTTGCACCTTTAGTAGAGACGGGGTTTCACCATGTTGACCAGGATGGTCTCGATCTCTTGACCTCGTGATCCACCCGCCTCGGCCTCCCAAAGTGCTGGGATTACAGGCTTGAGCCACCGCGCCCGGCCCCCAAACTTTTTACACAGGGGGCCAGTTCACTGTCCCTCAGACCATTGGAGGGCCGCCACATACTGTGCTCCTGTCACTGACCACCAGTGAAAGAGGTGCCCCTTCCTGAAGTGCAGTGGGGGGCCGGATAAATGGCCTCAGGGGGCTGCATGCAGCTTGCGGGCCGTAGTTTGGGGACTCCTGGTAAAGATTATATCTTACCAGGGCTCAACTTCCAGGGCTCAAGCGATCTTCATACCTTGGCTTCCTGAGTACCTGGGACTACAGGTGCAAACCACCATGCCTACATTTGTGTGGGTTTTTTTTGTAGAGGCATGGTCTCACCATGTTGCCCGGGCTAGTCTTGAACTCTTGGGCTCAAGTGATCCTCTTGCCTCTGCCCCACAAAGTGCAGGATTACAGGCTTGAGCCACCACACCCAGCGAGTCCCTTTCTTTTGATTGTGTTGGTCCTTTGTTAGATTTTATATCATCAAATATATTGTATTTGTCTGTTTAGAAGGGTTAACTGGGACAGGGAAGGAATGTACCCAGTATAGTTCAGCGTGTGGTAGTGTATCCTATTTTTGTTCTGTGGGGTCAGGGATGAGAGAAAATGTTTACTCCAGGTCACCTTGAGAGTTTTCAAGGCAGCTTTATTACCTCTTTTTGCTCCTCTGAACAGTGATTGGGTATAGAGGTGTGAGATTATTCCTTGTAGATTGATTGATTGAGGAGGAAGTTGAGGTCCAAAAGAGAGTAGCTGAGATAAGGTTCTCCTCTTCTCACCCCAAGGCTAAAGATAATCTTAGGTAACTTTAGAGAGGACTGTGTGTTAATTAAAGCTAATATAGAATAATCAGGCTGGGCACACTTGCTCATGTCTGTAATCCCAGCATTTTGGGAGGACAAGGTGGGAAGATTGCTTGATTCCAAGAGTTCCAGACTAGCCTGGGCAACATGGCGCAACCCCTTCTCTACAAAAAAATACAAAAATTAACATGGTGGCACATGCCTGTGGTCCCAGCTACTCAGGAGGCTAAGGCAGGAGGAGCACTTGAGTCCTGGTGGGAGGTTGAGGCTGTAGTGAGCTGTGATCACACCGCTGTACTCCAGCCTGGGCAACAGAACAAGACCCTGTTTCACTAAATAGATAGTGTAATGTAATATAATATAGTATAATCAGAACCTCACAAAGAGAAAATAAAATGAATATGCTAAATCAGTTGTCCAGGACATTTTTGGAGTCAGGGACTGGTTTCATGGAAGATAATTTTTCCATGGATCTGGTGGGGTGGATGGTTTCAGGATGATTCAAGTGCATTGCATTTATTGTACTTTATTTCTATTATTATTATTACATTGTAATATATAGTGAAACTGTACAACTCCCATAATGTAGAATCAGTGGGAGCCCTGAGTTTGTTTTCCTACAACCAGGTGGTCCCCTCTGGGGGTGATGGGAAACAATGACAGATCATCAGGTATTAGATTCTCATAAAGAGCTGGAAACCTAGATCCTTTGCATGTGTAGTTCACAATAGGGTTCGCACTCCTATGAGAATCTAATGCTGCGCTATTTATCTGACAGGAGGCGGGGCTCAAGCAGTAATGCAAGCATGGGGAGCAGCTGTAAATACAGATGAAACTTTGCTCACTTGCCTGCCACTCACCTCCTGCTGTACAGCCTGATTCCCAACAGACCAAGGATGGGTACTGGTCCATGGCCCAGGGTTGAGGACCCTTGCATTAAATTCTGTGAACATTTTGTTACTGTGATAAAACATCACATTTGACTCTTAGCTTCTTGGCAGCCTGGATAGAAAAGGAAGCACATATGATCATCCTTATGAAAAAGGACATTTGTCCCAGTTTATCACCCTGCTTCCTGCTGCTACAGATTTCCTCTGTGACTCAAAGGCTTGACTGCCCAATATAGATTAAAGGACATTCCTCTGAAAATGAGAAATGTTGTTTTGTACATAAATCACACCCTGCATCTTAGGGATGTAGTTTAGTGGCCCCCTAACCCCACCCCCAAGATCTTTTTAGTGGGGCTCTGGTATTGATTGCTATATTCAGTATTTGGTATATTTTTGCCCATATCTTTTTTTTTTTTTTTTTTTTTGCCAGAGTTTCTCTCTTGTTACCCAGGCTGGAGTGCAATGGCACGATCTCGGCTCACCGCAACCTCCGCCTCCTGGGTTCAGGCAATTCTGCCTCAGCCTCCTGAGTAGCTGGGATTACAGGCACGTGCCACCACGCCCAGCTAATTTTTTGTATTTTTAGTAGAGACGGGGTTTCACCATGTTGACCAGGATGGTCTCGATCTCTTGACCTCGTGATCCGCCCACCTCGGCCTCCCAAAGTCCTGGGATTACAGGCGTGAGCCACCATGCCCGGCCCCTATTTTTGCCCATATCTTATAACAGAATTTAATGTCTGTTGACCTACACTTTCATTTAACCACTGAGCTGGCCTTTTAAACAGGAGAGCCAGAGTTATTTTCTGCTTGGAAATGTGCCTTTTCAAAATTACCTGGCTGCTCTCCACCTAAAAAGCTGGTCCACATTGGACATTGATAAGATGAACTCTCCTGAATGTCTTCAGCTAAATCACTCTGTGGCACTTTTCTTCGTCTTCTAGAATCATGCTTATTTAATGACTTAAATAGGTAAAATATTTGATTTTTTTTTTCTCCCCCAAGCCCATGCATAAGGGTTTTAGTTTGGGATAGGGGAGCTTGAAATCAGCAGCTCTATTAGAGTTTTTAGCAGCAATGGCTTAGTTTATTCAGTCCCCCAAGAACCTTCCAGGGTATTTCTGTGTTGCACATGAGGAAGCAAGCTCAGCTGTCCAAAGTCAAAGCCAGTCATAGCAAGCCAGAGAAGAAGGTTCTATGGAGACAAGTCTGTGAAGATGTTGAGCCCTGGGAACATGAGCAATATATGCCATCACCATGGATTTCATTTAAACAGACCCACATGCTCTTCTGTAGTGTTGCCAGCATATCGGCTTGCTTTACTAAGGTCAGGCATCTGCTACTTTATCTTTACTATGGGATTAAGAACTGAATGATGTCCCTTAGAAATCTAGTTTGTCTCCAGGGCCTCAGCTACCAAAAATCTTCACTGTGCCCCAGATTTAAGTTTTCTTTCTTTTTTTTTTTCCCCCTTTCTGTCACCCAGGCTGGAGTACAGTGGCTCGATCTTGGTCTACTGCAACCTCTCAGGTTCAAATGATTCTCCTGCCTCAGCCTCTCAAGTAGCTGGGACTACAGGCATGCGCCACTATGCCTGGCTGATGTTTTTTTTGTATTTTTAGTAGAGACAGGATTTCACCATGTTGGCCAGGCTGGTCTCAAACTCCTGACCTCTGGTAATCCACCTGCCTCAGCCTCCCAAAGTGCTGACATTACAGGTGTGAGCCACTGCACCCAGCCCACATTTAAGTTGTCTTGATGAAAATCTAATATATACTTGCTACCTTTGTTTCATTAAGTATTTGCATGGTTGAGCACTGTGCAAATTGCTTTACTTCGTTTTATTTATTACATTTTTAAAATTACATTTTGGTTATTCTGAGTGGAAGGACTTCAGTATAATAATTTATAAACTGACCGGGCGCGGTGGCTCAAGCCTGTAATCCCAGCACTTTGGGAGGCCGAGGCAGGTGGATCACGAGGTCGAGAGATCGAGACCATCCTGGTCAACGTGGTGAAACCCCATCTGTACTAAAAATACAAAAAATTAGCTGGGCATGGTGGCGCGTGCCTGTAGTCCCAGCTACTCAGGAGGCTGAGGCAGGAGAATTGCTTGAACCCAGGAGGCGGAGGTTGCGGTGAGCCGAGATCGTGCCATTGCACTCCAGCCTGGGTAACAAGAGCGACACTCTGTCTCAAAAAAAAAAAAAAAAAAAAAATTTATAAACTGACTGAGGAATGATTTGGGATCATCCCTGCACCAAGCTGTTTAGTAAGTGAACCTCTGCTACTACACTCTCCCCTCTGTGCATTATTTTTACTTCTCTATATAAATGTCCCACTCTCCATACTATCAAATTACCACAGTATTCCAGATTTTGAGATTATTTTGTTTAATTGATCTGTAAAGTGCATGGTTTTGGGGTACATGTGATAATACATTCGTATAATTTGAAAAGATCAACTTGTTTGCTTGGGATTCCATCACCTTAAATATTTGTTTTTTTCCATATACTAGAACCATTTGAATTCTTCCCTTCTGGCCATTTTAAAATACGTTATAGATAATTGTAAGCTATAGTCACAATCATATGTCAGCTGCTGCTCAATTAGATGAAATGGCAACAGTTAAACCTTTTTTTTTTTTGAGACGGAGTTTCGCTCTTGTTACCCAGGCTGCAGTGCAATGGCGCCATCTCGGCTCACCGCAACCTCCGCCTCCTGGGTTCAGGCAATTCTCCTGCCTCAGCCTCCTGAGTAGCTGGGATTACAGGCACGCGCCACCATGCCCAGCTAATTTTTTGTATTTTTAGTAGAGACGGGGTTTCACCATGTTGACCAGGTTGGTCTCAATCTCTTGACCTCGTGATCCACCCGCCTCGGCCTCCCAAAGTGCTGGGATTACAGGCTTGAGCCACTGCGCCTGGCCTAAACCTTTTTAAAAAAAAATTTTTTTTTTTTGAGATGGGGTTTCTCCATGTTGGTCAGACTGGTCTCAAACTCCTGACCTCAGTTGATCTGCCCACCTCGGCCTCCCAACATGCTGGGATTACAGGCATGAACCACCGTGCCTAGCCCAGATTAAACCTTTTAAAAGGACTTTTGTAATGACCAGAGGAGCCTTTAATTGGTAGGAGGCATTTTTGCCTATCATTCCTTATTTCTTGATAGTTGTAGGGCAGGCACATGAGAAATGGGCATGGGGGAGCAGTGGTAGGAGTATTTGAGTTTATGGACCATCTCACAGGGGAGATCATCCTCTGGTCAGGCACTTTCACTGCTGCCTCACCCTTTCTTCTATCCTGACTTTTAATATGTCTCTTTCACTGTAATTTTCTGTTTAGTTAATTTTACAAAACTGGTGTTACCAAGTTTATTTGTTTTATCTTGTTTTTCAGAGAGTTCCCTGTAATTGGGCTTGTTTGGAAAGTTTATGTGTAAGAAAGGTGAAATGGTATCAGGAGCAATGGTGATAATAGTTCCTACTAATTATTCTGTGAGACTTAATTCCCACAGTAGTCATTTCCATGAAGACTTATTTTTTTTTGTTTTTGTTTTTGTTTTTGTTTTTGTTTGAGACGGAGTTTCGCTCTTGTTAACCAGGCTGGAGTGCAATGGCACGATCTCGGCTCACCGCAACCTCTGCCTCCTGGGTCCAGGCAATTCTCCAGCCTCAGCCTCCTGAGTAGCTGGGATTACAGGCATGCGCCACCATGCCCAGCTAATTTTTTGTATTTTTAGTAGAGACGGGGTTTCACCATGTTGACAAGGATGGTCTCGATCTCTTGACCTCGTGATCCACCCGCCTCGGCCTCCCAAAGTCCTGGGATTACAGGCGTGAGCCACCATGCCCGGCCCCTATTTTTGCCCATATCTTATAACAGAATTTAATGTCTGTTGACCTACACTTTCATTTAACCACTGAGCTGGCCTTTTAAACAGGAGAGCCAGAGTTATTTTCTGCTTGGAAATGTGCCTTTTCAAAATTACCTGGCTGCTCTCCACCTAAAAAGCTGGTCCACATTGGACATTGATAAGATGAACTCTCCTGAATGTCTTCAGCTAAATCACTCTGTGGCACTTTTCTTCGTCTTCTAGAATCATGCTTATTTAATGACTTAAATAGGTAAAATATTTGATTTTTTTTTTCTCCCCCAAGCCCATGCATAAGGGTTTTAGTTTGGGATAGGGGAGCTTGAAATCAGCAGCTCTATTAGAGTTTTTAGCAGCAATGGCTTAGTTTATTCAGTCCCCCAAGAACCTTCCAGGGTATTTCTGTGTTGCACATGAGGAAGCAAGCTCAGCTGTCCAAAGTCAAAGCCAGTCATAGCAAGCCAGAGAAGAAGGTTCTATGGAGACAAGTCTGTGAAGATGTTGAGCCCTGGGAACATGAGCAATATATGCCATCACCATGGATTTCATTTAAACAGACCCACATGCTCTTCTGTAGTGTTGCCAGCATATCGGCTTGCTTTACTAAGGTCAGGCATCTGCTACTTTATCTTTACTATGGGATTAAGAACTGAATGATGTCCCTTAGAAATCTGGTTTGTCTCCAGGGCCTCAGCTACCAAAAATCTTCACTGTGCCCCAGATTTAAGTTTTCTTTCTTTTTTTTTTTCCCCCTTTCTGTCACCCAGGCTGGAGTACAGTGGCTCGATCTTGGTCTACTGCAACCTCTCAGGTTCAAATGATTCTCCTGCCTCAGCCTCTCAAGTAGCTGGGACTACAGGCATGCGCCACTATGCCTGGCTGATGTTTTTTTTGTATTTTTAGTAGAGACAGGATTTCACCATGTTGGCCAGGCTGGTCTCAAACTCCTGACCTCTGGTAATCCACCTGCCTCAGCCTCCCAAAGTGCTGACATTACAGGTGTGAGCCACTGCACCCAGCCCACATTTAAGTTGTCTTGATGAAAATCTAATATATACTTGCTACCTTTGTTTCATTAAGTATTTGCATGGTTGAGCACTGTGCAAATTGCTTTACTTCGTTTTATTTATTACATTTTTAAAATTACATTTTGGTTATTCTGAGTGGAAGGACTTCAGTATAATAATTTATAAACTGACCGGGCGCGGTGGCTCAAGCCTGTAATCCCAGCACTTTGGGAGGCCGAGGCAGGTGGATCACGAGGTCGAGAGATCGAGACCATCCTGGTCAACGTGGTGAAACCCCATCTGTACTAAAAATACAAAAAATTAGCTGGGCATGGTGGCGCGTGCCTGTAGTCCCAGCTACTCAGGAGGCTGAGGCAGGAGAATTGCTTGAACCCAGGAGGCGGAGGTTGCGGTGAGCCGAGATCGTGCCATTGCACTCCAGCCTGGGTAACAAGAGCGACACTCTGTCTCAAAAAAAAAAAAAAAAAAAAAATTTATAAACTGACTGAGGAATGATTTGGGATCATCCCTGCACCAAGCTGTTTAGTAAGTGAACCTCTGCTACTACACTCTCCCCTCTGTGCATTATTTTTACTTCTCTATATAAATGTCCCACTCTCCATACTATCAAATTACCACAGTATTCCAGATTTTGAGATTATTTTGTTTAATTGATCTGTAAAGTGCATGGTTTTGGGGTACATGTGATAATACATTCGTATAATTTGAAAAGATCAACTTGTTTGCTTGGGATTCCATCACCTTAAATATTTGTTTTTTTCCATATACTAGAACCATTTGAATTCTTCCCTTCTGGCCATTTTAAAATACGTTATAGATAATTGTAAGCTATAGTCACAATCATATGTCAGCTGCTGCTCAATTAGATGAAATGGCAACAGTTAAACCTTTTTTTTTTTTGAGACGGAGTTTCGCTCTTGTTACCCAGGCTGCAGTGCAATGGCGCCATCTCGGCTCACCACAACCTCCGCCTCCTGGGTTCAGGCAATTCTCCTGCCTCAGCCTCCTGAGTAGCTGGGATTACAGGCACGCGCCACCATGCCCAGCTAATTTTTTGTATTTTTAGTAGAGACGGGGTTTCACCATGTTGACCAGGTTGGTCTCAATCTCTTGACCTCGTGATCCACCCGCCTCGGCCTCCCAAAGTGCTGGGATTACAGGCTTGAGCCACTGCGCCTGGCCTAAACCTTTTTAAAAAAAAATTTTTTTTTTTTGAGATGGGGTTTCTCCATGTTGGTCAGACTGGTCTCAAACTCCTGACCTCAGTTGATCTGCCCACCTCGGCCTCCCAACATGCTGGGATTACAGGCATGAACCACCGTGCCTAGCCCAGATTAAACCTTTTAAAAGGACTTTTGTAATGACCAGAGGAGCCTTTAATTGGTAGGAGGCATTTTTGCCTATCATTCCTTATTTCTTGATAGTTGTAGGGCAGGCACATGAGAAATGGGCATGGGGGAGCAGTGGTAGGAGTATTTGAGTTTATGGACCATCTCACAGGGGAGATCATCCTCTGGTCAGGCACTTTCACTGCTGCCTCACCCTTTCTTCTATCCTGACTTTTAATATGTCTCTTTCACTGTAATTTTCTGTTTAGTTAATTTTACAAAACTGGTGTTACCAAGTTTATTTGTTTTATCTTGTTTTTCAGAGAGTTCCCTGTAATTGGGCTTGTTTGGAAAGTTTATGTGTAAGAAAGGTGAAATGGTATCAGGAGCAATGGTGATAATAGTTCCTACTAATTATTCTGTGAGACTTAATTCCCACAGTAGTCATTTCCATGAAGACTTATTTTTTTTTGTTTTTGTTTTTGTTTTTGTTTTTGTTTGAGACGGAGTTTCGCTCTTGTTAACCAGGCTGGAGTGCAATGGCACGATCTCGGCTCACCGCAACCTCTGCCTCCTGGGTCCAGGCAATTCTCCAGCCTCAGCCTCCTGAGTAGCTGGGATTACAGGCATGCGCCACCATGCCCAGCTAATTTTTTGTATTTTTAGTAGAGACGGGGTTTCACCATGTTGACAAGGATGGTCTCGATCTCTTGACCTCGTGATCCACCCGCCTCGGCCTCCCAAAGTCCTGGGATTACAGGCTTGAGCCACCGCGCCCGGCCTGAAGACTTATTTTTAAGAGGGTCACCAGAAATTGGAAAAGCATTGAGGAAATACTTTTTTTTTTTTTTTTGAGACGGAGTTTCGCTCTTGTTACCCAGGCTGGAGTGCAATGGCGCGATCTCGGCTCACCGCAACCTCCGCCTCCTGGGTTCAAGCAATTCTCCTGCCTCAGCCTCCTGAGTAGCTGGGATTACAGGCACGCACCACCATGCCCAGCTAATTTTTTGTATTTTTAGTAGAGACGGGGTTTCACCATGTTGACCAGGATGGTCTCGATCTCTTGACCTCGTGATCCGCCCGCCTCAGCCTCCCAAAGTGCTGGGATTACAGGCGTGAGCCACCGCGCCCGGCCCGAGGAAATACATTTTGAGGAAAAGATGAAAGTAGTCAAGAAGAGAAAATCTACCTTATATAATTTGGAAAACTGAATGTTAATTTTTATTTTATTTCACTTTATTTTATTTTGAGATGAGTTCTCACTCTGTCACCCAGGCTGCAGTGCAGTGGCACAATCTTGGCTCATAACAACCTTCACCTCCTGGGCTCAAGCGATTCTCCTGCGTCTGCCTCCCAAGTAGCTGGGATTACAGGTGCCCGCCACCATACATGGCTTATTTTTTTGTATTTTTACTAGAGACAAGGTTTCACCATGTTGGCCAGGCTGGTCTTGAACTCCTGACCTCGAGTGATCTGCCCACCTCTGCCTCCCAAAGTGCTGGGATTACAGGTGTGAGCCACTGTGCCTGGCCATGTACTTAGAAATTCTTGAATAGGGTAGCATCATTTGCTGTGATAGGGAGAGTAGGCTAGTTTCACAGTGATAAATATTGTGTGTTGAATCAGGAATTTGAGGCTGCCTTTTTAAATGATTGGTATCTAAAAACCTGTGGCTTGCAGTATGTATTTGTCAGTTTAGTATTTGCTGACTCCAAACATTTTAAAATGCTGTATTTAGCCTAGTTACTCCATTTTAACTGATCTCAGGTTCAGTAAAATAAAAAAAGCAGAGCAGGCCAGGCACCGTGACTGCTACCTGTAATCCTAGCGCTTTGGGAGGTTGAAGTGGGTGGATCACAAGATCAGGAGTTTGAGATCAGCCAGGCCAACATTGTGAAACCCCATCTCTACTAAAAGAAATACAAAAAAATAGCTGGATGTGGTAGCAGGGGCTGCTTGGGAGACTCAGGCAGGAGAATCACTTGAAACCGGGAGGCAGAGATTAAAATGAGCTGAGATCACGCCATTGCACTCCAGCCTAGGTGACAGTACAAGGCTGCCTCAAAAAAAAAAAAAAAAAAAAAGGCAGAGCAAAGGAAAGGCACCTTTTATATGCCAGGCACTGTCCCACCTGGCATCTTACATGCATTCTTTCATTTAATCCTCAGTGTAGCACTGAAGTAAGTGTACTTTCCCCACTTTTTACAAAGGAAGAAACCAAGAATTAGTATCATAAATCCACAGGGCACAGTGGCTCATACCCGGGATCCCAGCACTTTTGGAGGCTGAGGCAGGAGGATTGCTGAGTCAGGAGTTCGAGGCCAGTCTAGGCAAGATAACTAACTCCTGTTTCTACAAAAAAATGTAAAAATTAGCCAGGCATGGTGACATGTGCCTGTAGTCCCAACTTCTTGCGGGGCTGAAGTGGGAGGATCACCTGAGCCCAGGAGTTGGAGGCTGCAGCGAGTCATGATGGCAACACTGCACTCCAGCCTAGGCAACAAAGCAAGACCCCATCTCAAAAAAAAGTATCACAGATCCATGATCAAAGTTTAGCTGGTGTAGCTTCAGTCAGGGCTCTTTCTCTTAGTAATTACTGCTCTCAGGATCTATTGAGAAATGGACAGGGAAGCCCTAGAAACTCAGTATTAATATCATTTGTTTATTTGACCTAACTGTATTCATTCATCAATTTTATGAATATTTACTAAGTGCTCTTGTGCGTTTATATACCAGGGATTATGCTGAACCATAAAGAAGAGAACAAAACAAGATCCTTACCCTCACGGAGTTTCAAGGTCACTTATTCTTGTCACCCAGGCTGGAGTGCAGTGGTACAATCATGGCCCATTGCCGGCTTGACCTCCTGGGCCCAAGCAATCCCCCTGTCTCAGCCTTCCAAGTAGCTGGGACTGAAGGCATACATCACCACACCCAGCTAATTTCTTTTCTTTTTTTTTTTTTTGAGACAGAGTTTCGCTCTTGTTACCCAGGCTGGAGTGCAATGGCACGATCTCGGCTCACCGCGACCTCTGCCTCATGGGTTCAAGCAATTGTCCTGCCTCAGCCTCCTGAGTAGCTGGGATTACAGGCACGCACCACCATGCCCAGCTAATTTTTGTGTTTTTAGTAGAGATTGGGTTTCACCATGTTGGTCAGGCTGGTCTCAAACTCCTGAGCTTGTGATCTACCTGCCTCGGCCTCCCAAAGTGCTGGGATTACAGGCATGAGCCACCGAGCCTGGCCCAAAATAAAAGCTTCTTAAGATTGAATGAGAATACAACATAGGGACATGTTTTTATGTTTTGTTCAGTTGTCCAGCATTGATCTGTGAACACCGTGTAACTTTCAGCAAGAGGCATTTGTTGAAAATTACCTCTTTCACCGGGTGCAGCAGCTCACGCCTGTAACCCCAGCACTTTGGGAGGCCAAGGTGGGCAGATCACAAGGTGAGGAGATCAAGACCATTCTGGCCAACATGGTGAAACCCCATCTCTACTAAAATACCAAAATTGAGCCGGGCCTGGTGGTGCACACCTGTAGTCTCAGCTACTCGGGAGGCTGAGGCAGGGGAATCACTTGAACCCAGAAGTGAAAGTTGCAGTGATCTGAGATCACGCCACTGCACTGCTGCCTAGCGACAGAGTAACACTCTGTCTCAAAAAAAAAAAAAAACAAAGCAAGAAAATTACATGTTTCTGCCAGATATACTTTTGGCCCTCTGTCGTATTTTCAGAGAACAAAATCAATAGTATAACATGCTAACTTTTTAGTTCTTTTTGAGTCAGCTCTTCTTGTTGCCCTTGATAGCATAGCATAATAAAATGCATGAAGGCAGAGCAAATGAATTTTTATTACTGCATATTGATTTAATTTAATTCTCTTACGCAGAAGGAGATGTACAGATTACAGCTGAAGCTCTGCTAAAATCTACCGAAGTACAAGGTATGAAGACCAGTGGGACTAAGATGGATAATAATGAAGGACAGAAAAATGGCAATGTGATCTCTCAGCTGGATGATCTCTCAGCTGGATGCAGAGAATTCCCAGAGGTAGACAAAATCATCACCAGTGATGAGGTTTCAGAAACCAGCACATTAGTTACCCTAGAACCTTTAACTTTTGTGGACCCTGGATTAACAGAAGCAACTCCTAAAGTAGAAGAATGTGAAGAATTAAAAAGTTGTCCTTGGTTGTCATTACCAGGAAACAGTGCCATTTCTAATGTGGACAATAGGGAGAAAGAGTTGTATAAACTAAACCTTGTCTGTGAGGCAGATGACAATCACCAACAAATTCATGGCCACTGTAATGAACAACCCAGTTCTGCATGTGATAGTCCCACAGCGACAAGCCCCTTGAAAGAAAACTGTCAAGTTTCATGTTTCACATCAGACTTGTCTGGTCAAGAATCCAGAACAGTATCCTTAGAAAACTGTGGTTTTGAAGGTGATGGTTTGCTAAAGAGATCTGCTGAAAAGACAGACTATTCTTATTTTTATGGGGGAGATGATCAAAGGAATAACTTGCCTTCTAGAGAAAAAGAACAGCTTTTGATTCCCAGGAGTGAAAGAGGTGGACCTTTTTTTATTAATGCCAGGCAACCAGAAAAGGAGATTAGTGGACCATCTGGTGAAAAAGAACTTGTTGTTTCCTCAAAAGAAAATATCCACAATAACTGTTGCATTCAAGACAGTCTCCATACAAGGAGCTCTGGTTCTTTAATGCCCAATTCTTTTACTGAAGCCACAGGAGTAATGTTAAATAAGAATGATTTGAAAATTACTTTAGATGTTCAAGGTAACTTAACATACCCTGAGGACCATAAAGAAACTTTTACTAATATGAGCCATCTAGGTAGATACTCTGAAGAAAGCAGTTTTTCCTCCTTGATGCAGGTTGAAGAGTCAGAACAGACAACCCCTACAGAGCCCAGTTTATTAAGTAAATCTTTTTACACTAAAAACGGTAAGTCCTTAGTCACCATCCAGAGAAATCTGGAAAGCAACACCCAGTTAAATGAAGCATCATGTAATGATTTTCTGTTTGAAAGAAAATCCATTGTGAGTTTAATGCCAGAGGGTCAGATAAATCCTATAAGTGAGGTGTTAAAACCCAAGAAAGGTACTGCTCTGTTACCACCATCCCCAGAATTTGATTACAGACCTGAGTCAGAAAAAGTTATACAGACCTCACATGATGATATTCCACTTTTAGATGAACAGAGCATAGCCTGTGAGATGAATGAACTTTCTTGTACCAATGAACTGGTTATAAACAAAGTAGAAAGTGAATGTGTTTTAAATCAACAAGTGTCCCTTAATTCTCAAGACCATGCAGAGTTGCCAACTGACTCTGTAATGCATTTAAACAAAGAGATGCCTTTAAAAATAGGCAAAGATGCCCAACAGAGCCATCATCCTCCATTAGAGTGTGGAGCAGATGTCACTGCTGATATACAAACCATTCCTGTTCAGACAAAAATGAAAGACATCTCTTCACCAGGTAATAAAACCTGTGGTGCCTCTTCAAACAGTCCCACCTTAAACATCAAACCAGTAAGCCTAGAGAGAAAAAAAGAAATGGCTGATTCAGGAACAAAAGCTCTACATTCCAGGCTTCTTTCAAATAAGAGAGAAGCAGCTGGCTTTCCTCAAGTGGTCTCTGTCATAGAATGTCACAATGTTCCATCTCAGGATATCTCTAGCTGTCATTGTATAAGAAAACATGTATCTGAAGAAAACATGTGTTCAGCTTGTGCTGCTTTCAAGTCCAGCAAAATCAACCTGCAAGTTGATAACTCTTTGATAACAAAATGTAAAAATGCATTTCAGCACAGTCATCACTACTGCCAAGGAGCAGGAGACTCTGTGGAAAAAAGCAGCTGTAAAGTGAGTTATACATCAGAGGAAAGGGAACTTGATGGGAAAGAAACTAATGGCAGCCTTCCGGGAGATAAGATCAAAAACAAAATGACAGCAGACTTGTTAAATAGTGGAATTTCAAACAAAACCATTCACACCTTGAGTAATATCAAATCTAGTGAGGAAGGGCTGGAAGGAAAGGGGCAGGATATATCCAAAGAAACTGTATTTTGTAAGTATAACATCTCTGATCATGCTATACAAGAACTAAAGCAGACTGTAAACATTCCAAGTCCTGAAAAAATGTTGGACCAGTCTCCTCCTGTTATGTTCTCCAGTTTTAAAGACATAAAAGCAGTTGAAACGCTCAATCAGGTTGATCATAAGGCAGATGAAGTCCTTGACTCTCAGAGTAACCAAAACAGACCAGATGAATGCAGAAGTGAAGGTCAGTCAGCTAAGGAGACACTAGGTAGTGACCAGAGAGAGACTGTCACCAAGCTTCAGGGAGAGGTAAGCCACAACCAAAAAGATCTGCTGGTCAGCTCAGGCAGTGATAACTCACTACCTTGTGGTAGTCCAAAAAAAGGCAATTTGAAAGCAGACTTTGTCAAGATTTCTGGTTGTGATGAGTCCACAGAAGGTATGGTAAATATCGTCTACACAGACTGTAGTAATAAGCCTACAGAAGGTGTGCTGGACGTTAAAGCGTCTAATCCACTGGATTGTGCAAGGCAAGAGAGATTGGCATTCCAAGAGGACTCAAGGAGTACCTTGTTTCAAAGAGAACTGGATGCTGCCCATATAGGAACAATTGGCCAGGACTCCGATTTCTCAGATGCTGCTGCTTCTATAGTGGGCTTTCTTGAACTAAAAAAATCGTATGAAGAAAATGTATGCAGATCTTTAAAAGACTGTGAAATGGAAAAGTGTCCAGACTCTTGTCCCCATGAGATGGAGTCTATTGCAGATCATGAACTAAATGTAAGAATATTGGATGGAGTAAATGTGTCTTTAAATCATGTCCATTATGCACAGCAAGATAATGAAATAACTCTCAGAGAAACACAAGAAATGACTGAAGGATCAAGACTAGAAATAAGCTCTGAGTTTGGCAAAGAAAGTACCTTTGGAATTTCCTCAAAAGAGTTAATGTCTTGCCATGATGAGAGCTCCGGTTCCCTAGGAATCCTGAAATCCATTGAAATAATGCCTTCTCAAGAAAATTCAGAAACTAATAATAACAGTGAAGAAACTGACCTGAAAAATCTTTTTAAACCAAAAGATGCTAAAATTCTTTGTGAAAATGTAAAGGACCGCACAGTCCTTCCTGAGATGAAGGAAGGAGTATCAAGAGATAGGAGTAATTCTAGTGACGGAGACAGCATATGTACCTTTGTGGAAAAGAATGCTTGCAAAGCTTGTCACTTTCACGGGAATTCCTCTGACAGTTATTTGCCTTTAACAGTGAAAACAGAAACTAAAGTGAAAGGAGAAGAAACTCAAGAGCATCAGAGGGGACCACCAGGTGACTTGACTGTTGGGGAGCAACCTGAGGAGATGGTTACCAGAGAAGTTGGCGGTGGCGATCATGTGAACAACATCTCTCAGACCCACATTAAATGCGAAAAGATGCTTAGTCACAGTGAAAAACAGCAGAGCCCTGAGGTTTTGGACTACAGGTTGCAGAAAGAAGAGGAATATATACATCAAAAGGAAGCACATATGATATCGGAACAATGCATATCATCCAGTCTGTTGTTAGATGATGCACAAAATAAGAACCAACCTAAGGTTGACAAAGGTGAGTCCACCATGATGAATGAAGTCACGCTAGCACAGCTGGCCAAGAACAGCATTGTAGCACAGACTCAGAAGTTAGAAGACCAGAAGGAAGGAAGCTTACATCATCCATTTAAGAAGGACATTGAGGCATGCACAGGTTCTTGCCATCTTGGTGCCCCTCAGAAAGCACAAGATCCCTCCTCTGCTGGGTGTGATCAAATACCTGGTGCCTTTGCAAAGAAAGAAATGCTTCCTTTAAAGAAGCAGCCCCATCGAACTTGTAAGAAAGTTTCCAGTCAGGAGCAAAACAGTGTGGGGAGAAAAATAGGTAAAATCAGAAGTTCTGCCTTTTTAAAGAGTTCCTCCAATCCCACCCCAACAAAAGCACACAGACTTCTCAGTCTGTGTACTGTGTCTGCACCTACACGATTAGAACCTGTAACAGCACCTGCCAAGAGCTTGATTAGCCACATACCAAAGCAGACAACTATACCATGCCATCCCTTGAGGAGCCCGAATTTTAGGAAGCCTACCAAAGAATCAGCCTTACTAGACAAGCTGTCCATCCTTGCCTCCAAACTGGCCCCAGCCATGAAGACTCAGAAACTAAGATACCAACGGTGTTCCTCTGAACTTCTTCCAATGGCTAAAAGCTATAAGCGCCTCAGATACAAAAGGCTCCTGGACGGATTTTCATACAACACAGCACAGCTGAATCCATATTTGGCAGCCAGTGGATGGGATAAGAGGCCTAACAGTAAACCCATGGCACTTTATTCTCTCGAATCCATCAAGATGAGCTTCATAGATTTGAGCAAGATGCCGTCACTGCTATTTGGTTCTGAAATCTTCCCAGTATCCTTTCATGTGAAATCGTCCAGCTCAGATTGCACGACTGAGTCCTCAAGGACTTTTCCTGAGCACTGTGCTCCAGCAAGGTTTGCCTTAGGAGAGGCCCTCCAGTGCCCGTCTCAACCTCCCAAGTGGACCTTTTCTTTCTTCTTGTCCCACAGTTGCCCTGGGATGGCCACATTCAGGGAAGACACTGGCATCCATAGTCAGACCCACACTCAGGCTCCTCTTCAGCCTCCACCTTCTCTCCAAGACTATGGAGGCACTGCCATAGTCCAGACCAGAGCCAACTGCTCTGTCCTTGGCCTTCACACACTTCTAGCACTTTGTTCCCCGGGATGTTACCGAATCTGGACAAAAAAACGGAACTTCTCCAGCCACATGCCTACCATGCAGAGGCTCTTCATGACCCAGTTTGCACAGGGCTTGAAAGGGTTGCGGTCTCCATCCTCCATAGCAAACAAGGTCTTCTGTTCTCTGCCCTACTCGGTGGGCAGAGTGCTGTCCATTTGGAGCCACCATGGGCCTTCTGCATGCTCCTTCGAAATCTCTTCTCTTCATTCCACTCACAGCAAGCGGCAATCAAGTCTGGGCACCACAAGCAGGTAAAATCTGTCCCCTGTTATTTGCAAATGTCCCATGTTTGCTTCCTATCACTGGAGAGAGAAGGGCACTGTGGGAATTGCAAACTATTTAGAGTCCCCTGGGGTTTGCGCTTTCTATTTACCTTGCCAAATCCCTCCTCCTCCCTCTCCCCCTCCCCCTCCTCCTCTCTGAGGTGAAGTCTAGCACTGTCAGCAGGCTGGAGTGCAGTGACACGATCTCAGCTCACTGCGACCTCCACCTCCTGGGTTCAGACAAACAATTCTCCTGCTTCAGACTCCCAAGTAGCTGGGATTACAGGGACCTGCCACCAAAACTGGCTTTTTTTTTTTTTGTATCTTTAGTAGAGACAGCGTTTCACCAGGTTGGCCAGGCTGGTCTTGAACTCCTGACCTCAGGTGATCTACCTCCTTGGCCTCCTAAAGTGCTGGGATTACCATGCCTGACCTCTTTGTAAGTCTTTAGGTAGACAGAAATTATTTTTTAATTTGCTTTTACCATTGCTATAGTTGAAAAATTAGAGAGCAAAAGAGCATTAATATTCCAAATAGCTTAGGAGAGTCTTGTTCATATGTCTCTAATGTAGAATCATCGTGTGTCATTAAAAAGTGTGCTGGTTGGCCGGGCGCGGTGGCTCAAGCCTGTAATCCCAGCACTTTGGGAGGCCGAGGTGGGTGGATCACGAGGTCGAGAGATCGAGACCATCCTGGTCAACATGGTGAAAACCCATCTCTACGAAAAATACAAAAAATTAGCTGGGCGTGGTGGCACATGCCTGTAATCCCAGCTACTCAGGAGGCTGAGGCAGGAGAATTGCCTGAACCCAGGAGGTGGAGGTTGCGGTGAGCCGAGATGGCGCCATTGCACTCCAGCCTGGGTAACAACAGTGAAACTCCGTCCTCAAAAAAAAAAAAAAAAAAAAAAAAAAGGCCGGGCGCGGTGGCTCAAGCCTGTAATCCCAGCACTTTGGGAGGCCGAGGCGGGTGGATCACAAGGTCAAGGGATCAAGACCATCCTGGTCAACATGGTGAAACCCCGTCTCTACTAAAAATACAAAAAATTAGCTGGGCATGGTGGCGTGTGCCTGTAATCCCAGCTACTCAGGAGGCTGAGGCAGGAGAATTGCCTGAACCCAGGAGGCGGAGGTTGCGGTGAGCCGAGATCGCGCCATTGCACTCCAGCCTGGGTAACAAGAGCGAAAACTCCGTCTCAAAAAAAAAAAAAAAAAAAAAAAAAAAAAAAAAAAAAATAGTGTGCTCGTTGAGGCCAGGCGCAGTGGCTCATGTCTGTAATCCCAGCACTTTGGGATGCCGTGGCAGGCCTGGCCAATGTGGTGAAACCCTGTCTCTACAACAAATATAAAAAATTTAGCTGGGTGTGGTGGTGTGTGCCTGTAATTCCAGCTACTCAGAGGCTGAGGCAGGGGGATCCCTTAAACCCGGTAGGCAGAGGTTACAGTGAACTGAGATTTTGCCATTGCACTCCAGCCTGGGCAACAGAGCGACATTCCGTCTCCAAAAAAAAAAAAAAAAAAAAAAAACTAGGCCAGGCACAGTGGCACATGCCTGTAATCCCAGCACTTTGGGAGGCCAAGGAGGGCGGATCACAAGGTCAAGAGATGGAGACCAACCTGGCTAACATGGTGAAGCCCCATCTTTATAAAAAAATTGGCCAGACTCAGTGGCTCATGCCTGTAATCCCAGCAGTTTGGGAGGCCGAGGTGGGTGGATCACAAGGTCAGGAGTTCTAGACCAGCCTGGCCAAAATAGTGAAACCCTGTCTCTACTAAAAATACAAAAATTTAGCTGGGTGTGGTGATGGATTCTTGTAATCCCAGCTACTTGGGAGGCTGAGGCAGAAGAATCTCTTGAACCCGGGAGGTGGAGGTTGCAGCGAGCCAAGATCTCACCATTATACTCCAGCCCAGGCAACAGTGTGGGACTCTGTCTCAAAAAAAAAAAAAAAAAAAATTACCTGTGTTTTTCCTAGCTGTTAAAAAAATTCCTTTTACTTTAGAGAGGAGATGTGTTGTATAGTCATCACATACACCTCTGGTTAATTAAACTTGCAGTGTGTTTAAGTTCTGTAGAAACTGATGCAGGTTTTAATTTGAGAGGCGCAAAAAGCTCTCCAACATCACTTATTAATGTATCTACAAGTGGTGAATACTACTGTTTCATCTCTATGAAAAATAAGCGTTTAAAGCTGGGCACTGTGGCTCAAGCCTGTACTCCCAGCACTTTGGGAGGCCGATGTGGGCAGATCATGTGAGGTCAGGAGTTTGAGATCAGCTTGGGCAACATGGTGAAACCCCATCTCTACTAAAAATACAAAAATTAGCCAGGTGTGGTGGTGCATGCCTGTAGTCCCAGCCACTTAGGAGGCTGAGGAGGAGAATCCCTTGAAAACCCAGGAGGCAGAGGTTGCAGTGAGCTGAGATTGCACCGCTGTACTCCAGCCTGGGTGAAAAACCGAGACTCTGTCTCAAAAAAGAAGAGTTTAATTATAAAGAAATTGACTTTTAATAGTTTTCTTCTATATGGCTATGTTGTTTTGTTTTGTTTAGTTTTTGAGACAGTCTTGCTCCATCGCCCAGGCTGGAGTGTAGTGGTGTTATCTCAGCTCACTGCAACCTCTGCCTTCGGGGTTCAGGTGATTCTCATGCCTCAGCCTCCCGAGTAGCAGGATTAAAGGCACCCACCACCATGCCCAGCTAATTTTCATATTTTTAGTAGAGACAGGGTTTTGCCATGTTGGTCATGCTGGTCTCAAACTCCTGACCTCAAGTGATCTGCCCACCTCAGCCTCCCAAAGTGCTGGGATTATACACATGAGCCACCATGCCCAGGCTATATAGTTACTTTTTATGTGTAACTTGGCTTTAAAAAAATTCTTTTCTCTCTGATATTTTATAAGGTTGTAGAAACTGAGAGATTTTAATAGAATCAGTACACAGTTGAGTGGTATAATATATTCTTTAAATTTTTATGTATTTAGAGACAGGGTCTTGCCCTGTCACTCAGGCTGAAGTGCAGTGGTACAGTCTTGGCTTACTTCAGTCTTGACTTTCCAGGGTCAAGCAGTCTTCTCACCTTCGCCTCCTGAGTAGCTAGGTGCACTCCATCACCCCTGGCTAATTTTTGTATTTTTTGTGGAGACAGGGTCTCGGCGTATTGCACAAGCTCGTCTCGAACTCCTAGGCTCAAGTGATCTGACCACCTCAGCCTGCCAAAGTGCTGGGATTATAGGCATCGGCCACCTTGCCCAGCCACCTTTATTCTGTCTCTGTCTTCTTTCCATTTAAGTTAGAAAATAATCTTCCTGTCAGTCTACCTCCATTCCAGTGATGGGCTCATAAATGTAACTCTCCTAGTTGGGAAGCTTTCCTCTTTCTGGTTAACTGACATTTCTTGTCTTCTTGGGGCTAAATATCATGTGCTAATACTGACAATAACATCAAAACCTTTCCTGTTATCCCACTGCCCTTACCTGTTGCTTTTGTGCTTTTGCTTTACTTTAGCCACACCATGTTACCATATGTGCCTCTTCCAGGCATGGAAGCTACATATAACACCAGCGGCAGTCAGACGAGGTAAGCACATGAGGGCTCAGTGTGTGTATGTGTGTGTGCCTGCGCGTGTGTGTGCAAGAGAGAGTGCGCGCATAGGTGGCATGGATCACCTGTGGCATGACTCTGACCTCTCATAAACCTGATCTATGTCTCTCAGATAAACATCTCTGAGATTGAAATGTGTTCTATTACAAGCAGCAACTAGGAATGTGTAATCAATACCATTTGTTAAAAAAGTGAAAATCTCTAGCCAGCTTATGGTACCAGAAGTCCCCTTTCAAGTTATTTCATGTTTTATTGTCAACTTCAGTCCCTGGACAGGATTGAACTCATCTGATCGCTGTTCATTTGTGCAGTTTAAAAGGTATCTTCCCACCTAAAAAGTGTTCCTTTTTACATTTTTTCTTATAAAACTTCATAGCAATGAAATTGATTGCACATTCTTGTTTTTTTTTTTTTTTTTGGTCCGGTGATTTTTTTTTTTTTGGAAAGAGAAAAAGAATAATAAGAAAAAGAATAAAGAAGAGGAAGAAAGAGAAAGAGGAAGAGGGAGAGAGAATGGGGGTATTGCTTTGTTGCCCGGGCTAGAATGCAGTCTAAATATGGGTATGCCTATAGTTGTCCTTAATAATGGAGACATGAAAGAAAATGAGGGAAGAGAGTAACAAACAAGGAGCCAACCAACATTTCGTTTAAACTTCTAAGTTGATATGATGTAGTACTGATAAGAGTGTACATTTTGTGTAAAGTGGAGAGCTCTATAAATGTTAATTACATCCACTTGTTCCAGATCTGAGTTCAAGTCCTGGACATCGTTGTTAATTTTCTGTCTCATTGATCTGTCTAATATTAATGTTGAAGTCTCCCACTATTATTGTGTGGGAGTCTAAGTCTCTTTATAAGTCTTGTATGTCTGGGTATTCCTGTATTGGGTGCGTATATATTTAGGACCATTAACTCTTCTTGTTGTTGCATTGATTCTTTTATCATTATATAATGTCCTTCTTTGCTTCTTTTGATCTTTGTTGCTTTAAATACTATTTTATTGGGGTGAAAATTGTAACTTCTGCTTTTTATTTATTTATTTTTGCTCTCTGGTTGGTTGGTAAGTCTCTCTCCATCCCTTGTTTTGAGTCTTTGTGTATCCTTGAATGTGAGATGGGTCTGGATGCAGCATACAGTTTTAGTTTTTTGTCGAAATTGCCTGTCTGTCTTTGAATTGGGGAATTTAGTCAATTTAAATTTAGAATTAATAATGATATATTGCTTTTTGATATTTTTTAGAAAGGCTGATACTGTTTGTTCCTTTCTATGTGTAATGGTTCTTTCAGAAGCTCTTGTAAAGCAGGCCTGGTGGTGATGAATTCTCTGAGTGCTTGCTTGGGTTCACAAAAAACTTTATTTTTCCTTCACTTATGAAGCTTAGTTTGGCTGGATGTGAAATTCTTGGTTGAAAGTTCTTTTCTTTAAGGATGTTGAATACTGGTCCCCACTCTCTTCTGGCTTGTAGGGTTTCTGCTGAGAGATCTGCTGTAAGTCTGATAGGCTTCCCTTTGTGGGTAACCTGACCTTTCTCTCTGGCTGCCCTTAGTATCTTCTCCTTCATTTCAAACCTGGTGAATCTGACGATTATGTGCCTTGGAGTTGCTCTTCTTGAGGAATATCTTTGTGGTGTTCTCTGTATTACCTGGAGTTGAATATTATCCTGTCTTACTAAGTTGGGAAAATTTTCCTGAGTAATATCCTGAAGCATATTTTCCAGCTTGGATTCATTCTCTTCGTCACATTCAGGTACACCTATCAAGCGTAGATTAGGTCTTTTCACATAGTCCCATGTTTCTTGGAGACCTTGCTCGTTCCTTTTTATCCTTTTTTCTCTAATCTTGTCTTCTAGTTTTATTTCATTGAGTTGGTCTTCGACCTCTGATATCCTTTCTTCTCCTTGATCAATTCGGCTGTTAAAACTTGTGCATACTTCACGTAGTTCTCGTATTGTGTTTTTCAGCTCCATCAATTCACTTATTTTCCTCTCTAAATTTTGTATTCTTGTTGACATTTCGTCAAACCTTTTTTCAAAGTTCTTAGTTTCTTTAGATTGTGTTAGAACAAGTTCTTTTAATTCACAGAAGTTTCTTATTATCCACGTTTTGAAGCCTGCTTCTGTAATTGGAATACACTCCTTCTCCATCAAGCCTTGTTTCGTTGCTGATGAGGAACTGGGATCCCCTGCTGAGGAAGAGGCATTTTGATCTTGGGTATTCTCAGTCTTTTTTGACTGTTTTCTTCCCTTCGTTGTAGATTTATCCATCTGTGGTCTTTATAATTACCGTCTTTGTAATTGGGTTTCTGAGTGGACGTCCAACTTATTGATTCTCAGCGCCGAAATCTGAGCAACCCACTGTGCCGACTAAGTCAGCGGCGTTAAGATTGATGGTGCTTTTCTGACTCTGCACCAAGAACCGACGCTCCGAGGCGCCGGCAAAACCGCCTCGCCGGTCACAAGAGTCGCGCTGGCGACCCGTGGGGCTCCTCCGCTGGGAATCTCCTGGTGCGTGAGCAACAAGAATTCATGTGAAGGTGTGGCGTCCTCTTGTTCTTTGCGTTTTCACTGGGAGCTACAATCCCGAGCTGCTAGTGATCAGCCATCTTGGATCTCTTTCCCGATTGCACATTCTTATAATTTTTTTTTTTTTTAAAGAGTCTTGCTCTGTCGCCAGGCACCAGGCTAGAGTGCAGTGGCACAATCTCAGCTCACTGAAATCGCCTCCTGGGTTCAAGCAGTTCTCCTGCCTCAGCCTCCCTAGTAGCTGAGACTACAGGCACATACGACCACACGCAGCTAATTTTTGTATTTTTTAGTAGAGATGGGTTTTCACCCTGTTGGCCAGGATGGTCTCAATCTCTTGACCTTGTGATCCGCCCACCTTGACCTCCCAAAGTGCTGGGATTACAGGCCTGAGCCACTGCACCTGGCCATAATTTTTCTTACATATGTAGACACAGGCTATGTCTGGAAGTGACTAGAAGGCAGGTTAACTAGATATATTATTCCTAGAAAGAAAGAAAATGTCTTGAGGCGTAAATGTTAGACCTAGTTGAATGTCCTGGAGGTAGAAAGGGAACCCCACTCATATCTTTCTTCTCTTTCACTCCCTGGTACTAGGTTGGAGCCTCCATTCCCTGCCTTGGTACCAAAGTCTTGCTTGGTAGCAGAATCAGCTGTCAGCAAGCTCCTGCTTTCAGCCTCTGAGTTCCAAGTTCCTGGGTTGGATGAGCTGGATGGTGTGACGGCAACATGCCCCTGCCCACAGAGCAGCCCTCCGGAACAGAAAGAGGTAAGTGTAAAGTGCTGGTGGGGTCAAGTGATGGTGGCATTGGAGGTGGCCATTGTTAACTCACATCATGTGATAGTTAGACTGGCCCCTGAGTATCTTCACGAATGACTTTTAGTGTCAGCAGAGTTCTGGAGAGTACTAAGCCAGGAGTTTTTCTCTTGGCCAGTAAAAGACACAGTGGATATTTTAATTTGCGTTGTTTTCCAGATGCTTTTTTCTTGGCAACAGCATATAACGGTGTTTAGAGAATTGGACCAAAGAGTTGCTTTGTACATTCAAAGAAGATGAGTGGATAGTGATAATATTTAATTTTGCAACATCTTCTGTCTTTGACAGTTGCAGACTTTCATGTTGATAGTCTCAATATCTGAACTGAATGTATAGTTCTGGTTTTGATGATAAGAAGGGAGTAGTTGCTTAAAACACAGCCGGGGCCAGGCACGGTGGCTCACACTTGTAATTTTATCACTTTGGGAGGCTGAGGCGGGCGCATAGCTTGAGTCCAGGAGTTCAAGAACAGCCTGGGCAACATGGTGAAACCCTGTCTCTACAAAACATATAAAAATTAGCTGCCTGTGGTGGTACACACCTGTGGTCCCAGCTACTTGGGAGGCTGAGAAGGGAGAATTGCTTGAGCTGGGGAGGCAGAGGTTGTAGCAGTGAGCCCAGATCGTGTCACTGCATTCCAGCCTCAGTGACAGAGCGAAACCCCATCTTAAAAAAAAAATAAGAAAATAATAATAATAATAATAAATAAAAATAAAAAATAAATAAGAGCCAGGCACAGTGGCTTACACCTGTAATCTTAGCACTTTGGGAAGCTGAGGCGGGCAGATCATGAGGTCAGGGGTTCAAGACCAACCTAACCAACATGGTGAAACCTGGTCTTTACTTAAAAATATAAAAATTAGCCGGGCATGGTGGTGCATACCTGTAATCCCAGCTACTTGGGAGGCTGAGGCAGGAGAATTGCTTGAACCTGGGAGGTGGAGGTTGCAGTAAGCCAAGAGTGTGCCATTGCACTCCAGCCTGGGCGACAGAGTGAGACTCCGTCTCAAAAAATAAAAATAAATAAATAAATAAAAGAGCAGGCATGGTGGCTCACGCCTGTATTCCCAACACTTCGGGAGACTGAGGTGGTCAAATCATGAGGTCAGGAGATCAAGACCATCCTGGCCAACAGGGAGAAACCTGTCTTTATTAAAAATACAAAAAAATTAGTTAGGCCTAGTGGCACGCTCCTGTCATCCCACCTACTCAGGAGGCTGAGGCAAGAGAATCACTTGAACCTGGGAGGCAGAGGTTGCAGTGAGCCAAAATCACACCACTCTCTCCAACCTGGCAACAGCACAAGACTCCATCTAAAAAATAAATAAATAAAAGGCCAGACACGGTGGCTCATGCCCGTAATCCCAGCACTTTAGGAGGCCAAGACGGGCAGATTGCCTGGGATCAGGAGTTTGAGACCAGCCTGGCTAGCATGTTGAAACCCCACCTCTACTAAAAATACAAAAATTAGCTGGGTGTGGTGGCACATGCCTGTAGTCCCAGCTACTCAGGAGGCTGAAGCAGGAGAATTGCTTGAACCCGACAGGTGGAGGTTGCAGTGAGCCAAGATTGCACCACTGGACTCCAGCCGGGGTGACAGAGTGAGACTTCATCTCAAAAATAAATAAATAAATAAAATTAAAATTAAAAACCAGCAGGAATATAAGTGGGAGCTTTGTCATAAACTACTTACTAGAATCATCTCTGAAGTGAGGTAGCAATGTCTTAAGTGTCAAGACAAGGGACTTTATATATTTAAAATGTCTTGGCCGGGCGCGGTGGCTCACACCTGTAATCCCAACACTTTGGGAGGCGAGGCCGGTGGATCATGAGGTCAAGAGATCGAGACCATCCTGGTCAACATGGTGAAACCCCGTCTCTACTAAAAATACAAAAGAAAAAATTAGCTGGGCATGGTGGTGTGTGCCTGTAATCCCAGCTACTCAGGACGCTGAGGCAGGAGAATTGCCTTAACTCAGGAGGCAGAGGTTGAGGTGAGCCGAGATTGTGCCATTACACTCCAGCCTGGGTAACGAGCAAAACTCTGTCTCAAAAAAATAAATAAATAAATAAAATATCTTACGGTATGCCGGGGTGATGACATATGCCTATAGTGCTAGCTACCACAGAGGCTGAGGCAAAAGGATCACTTGAGCCGAGTAGTTCCTGGCCCGCCTGGGCAATATAGCAAGACTCCATTTAAAAATAGAAGTTGCCAGGCCGGGCGCGGTGGCTCAAGCCTGTAATCCCAGCACTTTGGGAGGCCGAGGCGGGTGGATCACGAGGTCGAGAGATCGAGACCATCCTGGTCAACATGGTGAAACCCCGTCTCTACTAAAAATACTAAAAATTAGCTGGGCATGGTGGCGTGTGCCTGTAATCCCAGCTACTCAGCAGGCTGAGGCAGGAGAATTGCCTGAACCCAGGAGGCGAAGGTTGCGGTGAGCCGAGATCGCGCCATTGTACTCCAGCCTGGGCAACAAGAGCGAAACACTGTCTCAAAAAAAATAAAAATAAAAATAAATAAATAAATAAATAAAAATAGAAGTTGCCAAATATGGTGGCTTTTACTTGTTGTAACCCCAGCACTTTGAGAGGCCAAGGCAGGAAGATCATTTGAGTCCCGGAGTTGAAGGCTGCAGTGAGCTGTGATTGCACCACTGCACACCAGCCTGGGTAACAGAGTAGTAAGACCTGGTCTGAAAAAATACATAAATAAGCCGGGCGCGGTGGCTGAAGCCTGTAATCCCAGCACTTTGGGAGGCCGAGGCGGGTGGATCACGAGGTCAAGAGATCGAGACCATCCTGGTCAGCATGGTGAAACCCCGTCTCTACTAAAAATACAAAAATTAGCTGGGCATGGTGGTGCGTGCCTGTAATCCCAGCTACTCAGGAGGCTAAGGCAGGAGAATTGCCTGAACCCAGGAGACGGAGGTTGCGGTGAGCCGAGATCACACCATTGCACTCCAGCGTGGGTAACAAGAGTGAAACTCCGTCTCAAAAAAAAAAAAAAAAAAAAAAAATATATATATATATATATATATAAATAAATAAAATGTCTTACAACTTGACCATCTTTTTTCTTAATCCTTAAAAACAGGCTGAGCCAGAGAAGAGGCCAAAGAAAGTCTCACAGATTCGCATCCGGAAAGCTATTCCTAGGCCAGATCCGAATCTTACCCCCATGGGCCTTCCTCGACCCAAAAGGTGAGCTCCTTCTCTGATACAAGCTAGGTTCACTTTTTTCGAAAATTATTTGTCGGAATATAATTACCCCTTTAAATGGTCTTACAGTCTGAGCCATTTATTAATCTTCTAAGAATTTATCCTAAAGATTTAATTAGTGATGTCGCTAGATATTTATATGCAAGTACATTTTAATACATTGCATACATAATCTTAGTTCACCCTCCAGTGCCACTAGGAGGGACCTGTGTTAGGCCGTAGCATTGATCCTGGCACATGTGGTTTCTGTCTGTCACGGGGTTTACCCAGCCCCAGAGCCCAAGCCCTAATACTCTGTGCACTAAACTGGAAAAGGTCCTAAAAGTCCTGAGTTTAGTTTCTTTTAAAAATGATCTTCAGACTTATATTTTCTTGTGATCAATTTTGCTCCTCATTTCTTATCAGCAAATGGAATACTAACAGTGGACTTCCCTGTAAAATATGAATAAGAATTCCCAACATTTATATTTCTATACAGTTTCTATACAATCTAATTGAGAGTAGAATCTGTACTATATCTATGACAGTGTTTCACACAACACAAATAAAAAATCATTTGTTAGGATCATGATTGATGTTCCCCTTCTTTCCCATAATCTTGATCTTGATCTTAATTTTTTATATTTTTGTCTTACGGATATTTTGTTGATCTATCGTATGTCTTTTCAAGAGAAATTTAAAAAATATTTCAGGCCGGGCGCGGTGGCTCACGCCTGTAATCCCAGCACTTTGGGAGGCCGAGGCAGACGGATCACGAGGTTAAGAGATCGAGACCAACCTGGCCAACATGGTGAAACCTCGTCTATAGTAAAAATACAAAAAATAGCCGGGCATGGTGGCACGTGCCTGTGGTCCCAGCTACTCAGGATGCTGAGGTGGAAGAACCGCTTGAACCCAGGAGGCGGAGGTTGCAGTGAGCTGGGATTGTGCCACTGCACTACAGCCAGGTGATAGCAAGACTCGTCTCAAAAAAAAAAAAAAAAAAAGCATCCTGCTCCTGTAATCAAACCTTGAGCTTGGCATTTAAAGTCCTGAGCTCATTAAAAAAATTTTAAAAATTAAAAAAAATATTAAAAATATTTCAGATATCGGAGAGCAAATAGTATTTATTATTCAAATGAAATAGGATTTATTATCAGTTGTATTCTCTCTTGGCATTTGTATGTCTGAAGAACCTTGTTTACATAAATAAGTAGCTAGGAGAGGAAAGAGTTTTAGTTTAGTAAAGTCATTCAATTCTTTCCACTTCTTTCAAGTTATGTGCCAAAAAATCACAGAGATCTATCATCTGTAATGAAAACACGAGATTGAAAAGCACTCAGTTACAGAGGTTCTGTTCTGTTACCCAGGCCTTGGTTGGCAGTTACTGTCTCAGTGTCTGGAACCAACACCAGAAAGATCCAGCATATGTCAAATGCCAGATATTCTTTCCCATATACTGAAAGGAGGTTGAGAAAAATACGATTTTTAATAAATTTTGCCTAAACCTAGGATGTCTTTTGATAAAAGCTTTTTTTTTTTCTTTTTTTTTGAGACGGAGTTTCACTCTTGTTACCCAGGCTGGAGTTTAATGGCGCGATCTCGGCTCACCGCAACCTCCGCCTCCTGGGTTCAGGCAATTCTCCTGCCTCAGCCTCCTGAGCAGCTGGGATTACAGGCACGTGCCACCATGCCGCCCAGCTAATTTTTTTGTATTTTTAGTAGAGACGGGGTTTCACCATGTTGACCAGGATGGTCTCAATCTCTTGACCTCGTGATCCACCCGCCTCGGCCTCCCAAAGTGCTGGGATTACAGGCTTGAACCACCGCGCCCGGCCGATAAAATGCTTTTAATCAAATGTACTTTTGTCCAAAAAACAACCACCACCACAACAAGAAACCTGAAGCTGCAGATTTTTGTACATTTAAGTTTATGGAAAAACCTGGGCATATAATTTAATTGATGAAAACAATTTATTATTTAGGTCCGTCAAGCAGATCGTTCTTCCTGACTTATGTTTTCCAGTTCAAGTAAATATGTTAATTTATCCTTTTAAAATGATACAAATCACTGAGAAATAAATTATGGAGTGCAAATTGTAAAGTAGATTTCTAAAAACCTTAAAGTCATAATTTATTCATTTTAATAATGCAGGTTGACTATCTCTTATCCAAATTCTTGGGACCTAAAATGTTTCAGACTTTAGAGTTTTTCAGATTTTGGAATATTTGCATTATACTTACAGCATCCCTAATCTGAAAATCCAAAATCCTAAGTGCTCCAGTGAGCTCCTAATGAGCATTCCCAGTGAACATGACCTTTGATCATCATGTTGGCACTCAAAGTTTCAGATTTTGGAGCATTTCATATTTGGGATTTTCAGATTATGGAAACTCTTAATAACCCAATAGTGCTAACCTGTGCATTATTAAAACAACATGGGCCGGGCGTGGTGGCTCAAGCCTGTAATCCCAGCACTTTGGGAGGCCGAGGTGGGTGGATCACAATGTCGAGAGATCGAGACCAACCTGATCAACATGGTGAAACCCCGTCTCTACTAAAAATACAAAAAATTAGCATGGCATGGTGGCGCGAGCCTATAATCCCAGCTACTCAGGAGGCTGAGGCAGGAGAATTGCCTGAACCCAGGAGGCGGGGTTTGCGGTGAGCCGAGATTGCGCCATTGCACTCCAGCCTGGGTAAAAAGAGCGAAACTTCGTCTCAAAACAAACAAACAAACAAAAAAACAACATGAGGCCTGGCACATTGGCTCACACCTGTAATCCCAGCACTTTGGAAGGCTGAGGTAGTTGGATCATTTGAGGTCAGAAGTTTGAGACCAGCTTGGCCAGCATGATGAAACCCCGTCTTTACTAAAAATACAAAAATTAGCTGAGCGGTAGTGGCACACACCTGTAATCAAAGCTACTCAGTCTCAAAAAAAAAAAAAAAAAAAAAAAAATCAAAAATTAGCAAGGCATTGTGTTAGGCACCTGTAATCCCAGCTACTGGGGAGGCTGAGGCAGGAGAATTGCTTAAACCCGGGAGATGAAGGTTGTAGTGAGCTGAGATTGGGCCATTACACTCCAGTCTAGGCAACAAGAGCAAAACTCGTCTCAAAAAATTAAATAAATAAATAAAATAAGCCAGCTGTGGTGGCACATACCTGTGGTCCCAGCCACATGGGAGGCAGAGGCAGGAAGATCTCTTCAGTCCAGCCCAGGAATTTGAGGCTACAGTGAGCCATATTTGTGCCACTGCAATCCAGCCTGGGTGACAGAGCAAGGCCCAGTCTGTACAAAAACATATTGGTCTAGATTAGATAGTGGTGATCATGAATAACCTTGCGAATATTTTTAAAATCACTGAATTGTACATTTTAAATGAATGAATTTTCTGGTATATGAACCTGAGCTCCTTGGAAAGTAATTACAGGTCTAGGGCAGGAAATGAATAAGATGAATGTATCTTGTCATACCAGAAAGTAGCAGAGCTCTCAGAGACTCCTAGGGTCATTTCTTTTTTTGAGACGGAGTTTCGCTCTTGTTACCCAGGCTGGAGTGCAATGGCGCGATCTCGGCTCACCGCAACCTCCGCCTCCTGGGCTCAGGCAATTCTCCTGCCTCAGCCTCCTGAGTAGCTGGGATTACAGGCACACGCCACCATGCCCAGCTAATTTTTTGTATTTTTAGTAGAGACGGGGGTTTCACCATGTTGACCAGGATGGTCTCGATCTCTCGACCTCATGATCCACCCGCCTCGGCCTCCCAAAGTGCTGGGATTACAAGCTTGAGCCACCGCGCCCGGCCCTAGGGTCATTTCAAAGGGATTCAGGAGCCAGTTTTTGTTTGTTTTTTTATTTTTTAATTTTTTTTTTTTTTAATTTTTTATAGAGACAGTGTCTCTTTGTTGTCCAGGCTGGTCTCGAACTCCAGGGCTCAAACAATCCTCTTGCCTCAGCCTCCTCTTGCCTCAGCCTCCCAAGTAGCTGGGACAACTGTTGGGAGCTGCCATGCCTGGCTCTCAGGAATCAATTTGAAGAGACTCCCTCTGGCCACAGATGAGACCAGTTGAGCCTCAAAAGGAATATGTTCAATAGATTAAAACATATCAAATATAAACCCAGTAGTTCATAATGATACTTAAAAAAATTAAAAATCATTGGCCATCTTTGCAAGATACTGGGGAACCAATTCATTGTTTTAGAAGTTGGGAATGAAAGGAAAAAAGCAAGCATATGGCCTGTTTTTACTATGTAAGCTATAACTCAGGTTGCTGTATAGTTGATAGGTGTGAAGGATTTTTTTTTTTTTTTTTTTTGAGAGATAGGGTCTTTGTCACCCAGGCTGTACCCAGCCTCGTACTCCTAGGCAACAGAAAAAGACTTCAACTCTAAAAAAGAAAAAAAAAAAGAGAATAGAGTATATAGTTTTCTAGTCAGTGGAGGGAGATAAAAAAGAAAAACAGGCCAAGCACGGTGGCTCACACCTGTAATCCCAGCACTTTGGGAGGCCAAGGTGGGCAAATCACGAGGTCAGGAGATAGAGACCATCCTGGCCAACATGGTGAAACCCCGTCTCTACTAAAAATAACAAAAAAAGTGGCTGGACGTGGTGGTGCATGCCTGTAGACCCAGCTACTCTGGAGGCTGAGGCAGGAGAATTACTTGAACCCAGGAGGCGGAGATTGCAGCGAGCCGAGATTGCGCCACTGCACTATAGCCTGGGCATCAGTGCAAGACTCCATCTCAAAAAAATAAAATAAAATAATAGAAAAGAAAGAACTGTCAATTCATGAAAAGAAAAGAAACATCACAAAGGTGGCACAAACAACAGCTATAAAATAGATACAAATATAAATCTATGAAAGATAATAGATATAAACCTATCATTCCCAGCAAGTATGAATGGACTCAGTTACATAAAGTTAAAGGTTGGTACCCTGGAAAAGAATATCCAGTATACAGTGTTTGCAGGAGACACATCTAAAACATATTACAACAGGTTGGAACAAATGAAAAGGATAGCATTGGGAAATCAATCTCTTCCCTCTTAGAGCATGAGGCTGTGCACAGTAGCACATACCTGTAATCCCAGCACTTTGCAAGGCTGAGCTGGGTGGATTTCTTCAGTTTGAGACCAGCCTGGGCAACAGAGAGACCCTATCTCTACCAAAAAAAAATTTTTTTTTTTAAATCTAGCCTGGCATGGTGGCGTACACCTGTAATTCCAGCCCCTTGGGAGGCTGAGACTGGAGGATGACTAGAGTCTAGGAGTTAAGAGTGCAGTGAGCTATGATCAGGTCACTGCCCTTCAGCCTGGGCAACAGAGCAAGACCTTGTCTAAGAAAAAAGAGAACACGAACCAGACATGGTGACTCACGTCTAATCCCAGCACTTTGGGAGGTCAGGTGGTCGGATCACAAGGTCAGGAGTTTGAGACCAGCCTGACCTTAACATGGTGAAACCCCATCTCTACTAAAAATACAAAAAATAGGCCGGGCGCGGTGGCTCAAGCTTGTAATCCCAGCACTTTGGGAGGCTGAGGCGGGTGGATCACGAGGTCGAGAGATCGAGACCATCCTGGTCAACATGGCGAAACCCCGTCTCTACTAAAAATACAAAAAATTAGCTGGGCATGGTGGCGTGTGCCTGTAATCCCAGCTACTCAGGAGGCTGAGGCAGGAGAATTGCCTGAACCCGGGAGGGGGAGGTTGTGGTGAGCCAAGATCGTGCCATTGCACTCCAGCCTGGGTAACAAGAGCGAAACTCCGTCTCAAAAAAAAAAAAAAAAAAAAAAAAATACAAAAAATAGTTTGGCGTGGTGGTGGGCACCTGTAATCCCAGCTACCCAAGAGGCTGAGGTAGGAGAATTGGAGGCAGAGGTTGCAGGGAGCCGAGACCACACCATTGTACTCCAGCCTGGGCAACAGAGTGAGACTCCATCTCAAAAGAAAAAAAAAAGAGAACATGAAGAATTACTATTTTTTTCTCTTTTCAGGTTAAAGAAGAAAGAGTTTAGTTTAGAAGAGATATATACCAACAAGAATTATAAATCTCCTCCTGCAAACAGGTAGGTACTTACAGCTGGGAAATAAAAGGGAAGAATTTGAAATGACTGGTATGAATCTCCAGCCCTTTCACCTTAGAGTTTATGTTCAGTTGTACCAATACTGGATCTTGTAAATAGCTAGAATTGTTATTTTTCAAGTCCAGCACTTGAATTAGGGTCAGTAATAGGATAGGAAATAGTGTATTAGGTTACATAAAGAAAATATAGGCCAGGTGTAGTGGCTCATGCCTGTAAGCCGAGCACTTTGGAAGGCCAAGGTGGATGGATCACCTGAGCTTGGGAGTTCAAGACCAGGCTAACCAACATAGAGAAACCCCATCTCTACTAAAAATACAAAAATTAGCTATGCTTGGTGGTGCATGCCTGTAATTCCAGCTACTGAGGAGGCTGAGGCAGGAGAATTGCTTGAATGCGAGAGGCGGAGGTTGCAGTGAGCCGAGATTGTGCCATTACACTCCAGCCTGGGCAACAAGAGCGAAACTCCATCTCAAAAAAAACCCAAAAATATAAGAAAATAAAATGTTGTCTCAGCCTGGCACAGTGGTTCACATGGTAATCCAAGCACTTTGGGAGGCCAAGGCAGGCAAATCAACAGAGGTCAGGAGTTCGAGACCAGCCTGGCCAACGTGAAACTCAGTCTCTACTAAAAATACAAAATCAGCTAGGCATGGTGGCGCACACCTGTAATCCCAGGCCAATCGGGAGGCTGAGGCAGGAGAATCACTTGAACCCAGGAGGTGGAAGTTGCAATGAGCCAAGATTGTGCCACTGCACTCCAGCATGGGCAACAGAGTGAGACCCTTTTTTTTTTCTTTCTTTCTTTTTTTTTTTTTTAAGACAGGGTTTCACCATGTTGGCCAGGATGGTCTCGATCTCCCGACCTTCTGCCTGCCTCAGCCTCCCAAAGTGCTGGGATTACAGGCATGAGCCCCTGCGCCCATCAAGACCCTGTCTTTAGAAAAAAAGACCAGGTGCAGTGGCTCACACCTCTAATCCCAGCAGTTTGGGAGGCTGAGGCAGGTGGATCACGAGGTCGGGAGTTCAAGACCCGCCTGGCCAACATGGTAAAACCTCGTCTTTACTAAAAATACAAAAATTAGCTGGGCATGGTGGTGTTTGTCTGTAATCCCAGCTACTTTGAAGGCTGAGGCAGAAGAATTGCTTGAACCCAGACCCAGGAAGCGGAGGTTGCAGTGAGCCAAGATCACACCACTGTACTTCAGCCTAAGCTACAGAGTGAGACTCCGTCATAAAAAAAAAAATGTTTCAGCTGGGCACGGTGGCTCATGCCTGTAATCCCAGCCCTTTGGGAGGCCGAGGCGGGTGGATCACGAGGTCAAGAGTTCGAGACCATCCTGGTCAACATGGTGAAATTCTGTCTGACTAAAAATACAAAAAATTAGCTGGGCATGGTGGTGCGTGCCTGTAACCCCAGCTACTCAGGAGGCTGAGGCAGGAGAATGGCCTGAACCCAGGAGGCGGAGGTTGAGGTGAGCCGAGATTGCGCCATTGCACTCCAGCCTGGGTAACAAGAGTGAAACTCCGTCTCAAAAAAAAAAAAAAAAAAAAAAAAAAAAATGTTTTGGGCTGAGCGCGGTGGCTCACGCCTGTAATCCCAGCACTTTGGGAGGCCGAGGCGGGTGGATCACGAGGTCAAGAGATCGAGACCATCCTGGTCAACGTGGTGAAACCCTGTCTCTACTAAAAATACAAAACATTAGCTGGGCATGGTGGCGCTTGCCTGTAATCCCAGCTACTAAGGAGGCTGAGGCAGGAGAATTGCCTGAACCCAGGAGGCAGAGGTTGCCCTGAGCCGAGATCGCGCCATTGCACTCCAGCCTGGGTAACAAGAGCGAAATTCCCATCTCAAAAAAAAAAAAAAAAAAAAAAACTTTTTTTTAGTTTGTGTTTGTATTTTTACCAAATATGCTGACTTCAGGACTGATAATCATTGATTTTCAGGTATGATTGTAAACTCAAATACAGAAAGGGTTTTACTTGGGTCTGAAATCAATTCAAGTCAGTGAACGCTTGTTAAATGCCCTCTGTTTCTAGGATATAGAAGAAGAATTCTAGGATTTTATCCCAAGATTTTATATGTCTGCTCTAACACATTTGTATAATGATTACAACATCTTTGCAGCATTGCTAAAAATAAATAAATAAAGGCTGGGTACAGTGGCTCACGCCTGTCAACTTAGCACTTTGGGAGGCCAAGGCAGGTAGATTGCTTGAGCTCAGGAGTTTAAGACCAGTCTGGGCAACATGGTGAAACTCCATTTCTACTAAAAACACAAAAATTAGCCACAGTGACCTATACCTATAGTCCCAGCTACTCGGGAGAATTCCTCGAGTCTGAGAGGCAGAGGTTCGAGTGAGCTGACATCACACAACTGCACTTCAGCCTGAGGGACAAGAGTGAAACCTTGTCACAACGAGAAAAAGGAAAGCATTGAAAACAACCCAAATTTTAAATTATTACTAGGGTTCTCAATAATTTACAGTTCATCCTTATAATGGAATATATTGTCTAACCATTAAAAAAAATGAATCACAGCTGGGCGCAATGGCTTATGCCTGTAATCCCAGCCCTTTGGGAGGTCAAGTTGGGTGAAGCGCCAGAGGTCAGGAGTTCGAGACCAGCCTGACCAATATTGTGAAACCCGTCTCTACTAAAAATACAAAAATTAGCTGGGCGTGGTGGCATGCACCTGTTGTCCCAGCTACTTGGGAGGCCGAGGCAAGACAATTGCTTGAACCCAGGAGGTAGAGGTTGCAGTAAGCCAAGATTGTGCCACTGCAGTCCAGCCTGGGCAGCAGAGCTGCACTCCATCTCAAAAACAAAAAAAGAATCAGGAGCCAGGCACAGTGGCTCATGTCTGTGATTTTGGCACTTTGGGAGGCCAAGGAGGGAGGATCACGGAGCCCAGGAGTTGGAGACCAGCCTGAGCAACATAGCAAGACCCCATCTCTACAAAAAATATTCTTTTTAAATTATCCAGGCATAGTAGTGCATGCTTATGGTCCTAGTTACTTGGGAGGCTGAGGTGGGAGGATTGCTTAAGCCCAGGATGTAGAGGCTGTAGTGAGCTGTGATTGTGCCACTGTACTCCAGCCTGAGTGACAGAGTGAGACCCTGTCTTTAAAAAAAAGTTTTTTTTTAACGATGTGTCAAGGCTGGGTGCAGTGGCTCATGCCTGTAATCCCAGCACTGGAAGGCTGAGGAGGGCAGATCACTTGAGGTCAAAATTTCAAGACTAGCCTAGCCAAAATGGTGAAACCTCATCTCTACTAAAAATACAAAAAAAATTAGCCAGGCATAGTGATGCATGCCTGTAGTCTCAGCTACTTGGGAGGCTGAGGGAGGAGAATCGTTTGAACCCAGGAGACAGAAGTTGCAGTGAGCTGAGATCGTGCCACTACACTCCAGCCTGGGCAACAAGAGCAAAACTTCATCTCAAAAACTAGAAATAAAGTAAAATAAATAAAGATGAGCCAGGCGTGGTGGCTCACGCCTATAATCCCAGCACTTTGGGAGGCCGAGGTGGGTGGATCATGAGGTCAAGAGATCGAGACCATCCTGGTCAACAAGGTGAAACCCCGTCTCTACTAAAAATACAAAAATTAGCTGAGGATGATGACGCACACCTATAGTCCCAGCTACTCAGGAGGCTGAGGCAGGAGAATGGCCTGAACCCAGGAGGCGGAGGTTGCACTGAGCCGAGATCGCGCCATTGCACTCCAGCCTGGGTAACGAGTGAAACTCCGTCTCAAAAAAAAAAAAAAATAAAATAAAATAAAATAAATAAAAAATAAAGATGAGCCAGATACTTATATACTAAGTTAGGACCATCTTAAAGGTTAATGAAAAGTCAAAACGCACATTTATATAGGACAGTGTATGTAATTTCTGTTTGAGGGAAAAACCAAAATGGAGGATATACGCCATGGGTCAGCAAACCAGACCGAATTCTGTCAGTGGTTCATTTGTTTTACGGACTGTAAGCCAAGAATGATTTTTATACTTTTATTTATTTATTTATTTTAATTTTTTTCTTTTGAAACAGAGTCTCACTCTGTCACCTAGGCTGGAGTACAGTGGTACACTCTCAGCTCACTGCAACCTCTGCCTCCCAGGTTCAAGCAATTCTCCCTCAGCCTCCTAAGTAGCTGGAATTACAGGCATGCCACTACCATGCCTGGCTAATTTTTGTATTTTTAACAGAGATGGGGTTTCATCATGTTGGCCAGGCTAGTGTAGACTTCCTGGCCTCAAGAGATCTGCACGCCTTCGCCTCCCAAAGTGCTGGCATTACAGGCAGTGCTGCTGCACCTGGCAGATTTTTACACATTTAGAGGGCTGTTTAGAGAAAGAAGGAGGCCCTTAAGTGCAGTGACCCATACCGGTAGTTCCAGCTACTAGGAAAGCTGAGGTGGGAGGATTGCTTGAGCCTAGGAATTCAAGGCCCATCTAGGTAACATTGAGACTCTATCTCTTAAAAAAAAATAAAAGAAGAAATAATTTGTAATAGAGACTTCTGTGCTCACAGGGTTTGAAATGTTTTATATCTGGGCCTTTGCAGAAAAGGACTGACCCCTGATAATACATGGTTATTTATGCATGTCTATACTTGAATGACTTTTGGGAGGATACACAAAAAAGTGTTATTGATGTTGCCTATGGGGTTGATCTTATTTTATTCTATACCCTTCATGCAGTGTGAATTATGTTCATCTAGCATATATATGGGGTTCCCCCGGCCCTGACAAAAAATAGATACTACTAGTCAGAGGACACCACAATCAACTCTAAAGTAGTTAGTGCAAGTAGCAGGGCACGGTGGCTCACATTGGCCTGTAATCCTAGCACTTTGGGAGTCCAAGGTGGGTGGATCACGTGAGGTCAAGGGTTTCAGACCAGCCTGGCTAACATGACGAAAACCCATCTCTACTAAAAATGCAAAAATTAGCCAGGTGTGGCTGGCCACAGTGGGTCACACCTGCAATCCCAGCACTTTGGGAGGCCGAGGCAGGTAGATCATGAGATCAGGAGTTCAAGTTGCCTGGCCAAGATAGTGGAACCCGGTCTCTACTAAAAATATAAAAATTAGCTATGTGTGGTGGCGGGCGCCCGTAATTCCAACTATTTGAGAGGCTGAGGCAGAGAATTGCTTAAACCTGGGAGGCAGAGGTTGCAGTTAGCCAAGATTGCCTGGGTGACAGATTGAGACTCTGTTTCAAAAAAAAAAACTTAGCTGGACATGGCAGCTCATGACTATAATCCTAGCTACTTGGGAGGCTGAGGCAGGAGAATTGCTGAAACCTGGGAGTTGGAGGTTGCAGTGAGCCAAGATCGTGCCACTGCATACCAGCCTGCTGACAGTGTGAGACTCTGTCTCAAAAAAAAAAAAAAAATTAACCAATCATGGCGGTGCATACCTATAATCCCAGCAACTTGGGAGGCTGAGGCAGGAGAATTATTTGAACCTGGGAGGCAGAGGTTGCAGTGAGCTGAGATCATGCCACTGCACTCCAGCCTGGGCAACAACAGCAAAACCCTGTCTCAAAAAACAAAGAAAAAAAGAAGAGTTGGCACAAGTAGCTTTCAGTCCTTGTTGACTAGAAAGGTTGTTGACCCAGGAATGTCAACATCCTGACCCTTGTTGACAGGATGGGCCATGTGAGTCAGTTCGTTGGTGATTCCATTTCATGCTTTATCCTTAGGTGTTTAGAGACCATCTTTGAGGAACCCAAGGAACGAAATGGTACGCTAATCTCAATCAGCCAACAGAAGAGGAAGCGAGTTCTAGAATTTCAGGATTTTACAGTCCCACGAAAGAGGAGAGCTCGAGGTAAAGTCAAGGTGGCAGGCAGCTTTACGAGGGCCCAGAAGGCAGCTGTGCAGAGTCAAGAGCTGGATGCTCTTTTGATACAGAAACTAATGGAACTGGAGACCTTCTTTGCCAAGGAAGAGGAGCAGGAACCATCATCAGGTTGTTGAGAGGCAATTCAGTTTCGAGGTCTCAATTATAGTTGTTTTTTTTTTTTTTTTTTTTTTTTTAATCGGAGGGGGGGGAGGGCCTCCTTGAAAGAGGTTGCCTAATTTTGCCCTACCGCCAAACCACTCAGAAATGCACGGTCCGTGAATTTTTACCTATTTCAAGGTGCAGCCTTTTTAGAAACTGGTGAAGGAGGGTCCTCTACTTTTACTGCTGAGTATAGAACCTCAGGAATGCTCCCTTTCTCCTGGAAATGGACCTGAACGACATCCAGCCTCTTCCTCTCAGTCTCTGCCATCCACAGGAGGAAGCAGCAGCCTATCTTCAGTAACACTAGGATTCCAAGGACTCACAGGATTTGCACGTCCATATGAAAGTTCCACTTTGTTTACGGTGGTGCTAGACCAAGATTATTAGAAATGTGGCCTAGGGAGGGGGGACCTGGCGTCCTGTCCTGCGTGGTCTAACTGGCTCATTTCAGTAGTTGAGGAAAGATGAGCTGTTGTGTTTTCTAATCTTTTGTCTGCCCAGAACCTGTTGATGTGAGTATATGTGTGTGTGTGTGTGTGTGTGTGTGTGTGTGTGTGAGAGAGAGAGAGAGAGAGAGAGAGTGTGTGTGTGTGTGTGTGTGTGGCTTTTTCCCATCGTTTTCTCCCCTCTGTGACTGTGGGTCACTAGTGCCAGAGGAGCCCGTCCAGGCCCCATTCGAAGTAAGTTGCACTTTTTAATGTTGTGGTGTGGATTATTTTCATTTGTTTTATTTTCTTTTTCTTTCCTTTGTTTTGTTTTTGTACTATTATTGCTGCATGTTTGGAGCCTTTAAATGTGATTTTAGAACAATTTTTTAAGGAGAAAAACAATACATGTCTTAAGAATACATGATAGGCATTTGACCCAGTTGATCAGTGCATGGAAGAGACATTTTCCTATTCATATGTTTCAGGCAATCCCTTCCCCATCTCCGGCTTCTAGTGTAACTCATTAGAGGGAGCACTTTTTTTCATCTGGGTTCTTATTCTTGCCCACCAAGTACATGTATTTATTTTAGTGATTTAAGTAAAAGCAGGTTTCTCTCCTGATCATTGAGAAAATACTAAGGTTGACTGTGGTCTTAATGGTTTTTATCTGAAATGGTGTTAGGTAACAAAATTGAGTACAACGGCACAGGCTGTGATACAGGGTGACCCACAGCGTTTGCAGCTCTCCCAGCAGCTTGCTTCAAGAGTGGAGAGAGAGTCAGAATTGTGGTTCAGGCCCATTGAGGGCTACCTCATTGTACCCTGGGCTCCTATGTCACATCTGCGGGAACTGTTGAATGCCAGAGTTAACCGAGTTTCTGAGTTTGTGACTGCAGGAGTCTGTGGGCAGAGAGATGCTGTGTGTCAGCAGCCTCAAGGTCTTGTTCCTTTTCCACCGAAGTCCTGTGTGCCTATATCCTGCTCCCCTTCCCCTCCTTCTCTAGGGCTTTCTGTTTCTCTCTCTCAAAACAAGAGTTTAGAGAATTAACATTCCTTGGCTGGTGAGTGGGTTGCTAAAGTCAGCATCAGAACACCAGCATCACCTTTTCCATCCTCCTGGGAGCCACTGCCATGGAGCAGCCGCCTCTGGGAAGTGTCAGAGTTTTAGGGACATTTCCAAGTCAGTCTGTTGGAGAAAAGTGAGTGGCACAGCCTGGAATGTTGGCCAGCGCTCCTAGGTTTCTTTTACTTCCCCATTTGCTAGTGGATGGGGAGACGGGGTGGGGGTGGGGGAGTCTTTATGTGCCTTGCCTTTGCAGGTTGACAGTCTATGCCACACTGGAGCATAAAAACTGACATGAGCCAGAAAGAAAAGTGTGCCACATCTGTCTTCTCAGCCCACTGCCTCAGACATAGCATTGAGACAAATACACATCCATGGAGGCTTCCAAGGCCATGGCCAAATACAATTAGAAGAGGGCCAGGTTTTCACACTGGCTCTGAATGATACTAATCAGATTCTGTCATTCTACATCCACTTTGCCCAGACTGTGTAGACACGACCTATGTTTCACCCAGTACCTCTCCCTTTCTGGGACAGAGTTTTTAGACACTAAATGTTTCTCTGACTTGTTTGCTCGAGGGAGTGGAATGAATAGTACATTGTGCCCTTGTCCAGGCATGTTTAGGGAGCTCCTGCTGGACAGGTTGCAGACTAGCAGTGAGTCAACAGAGTCCTGTTTGCCAGCTCCGTTGCCATTGTAGATGCAGTGATGTGGCAGCTGTGTTTCCCAGAGACAACAGTGGAGGTTGGCACAGCTGTGGTATCATGGCAGAGATAGTTTTGGCTGTGCACATTACAGGTGTGGTACTCAAAGGGCCAGGAGCAGGAGTTTGGAACATGGGTGCCTGGGTACAGAGGACTGGATGAAACAGCTGAGCTAGCTGAGCCTCCTTCCTTGTCCTGACAGTGTAGGAGAGAAGTTGCTCTGAGGCCAGCCCTGCCCTTTGTTGAAATTCTTGGCCTACCCTCTGGCTAGGGCCCTTCCCCTGCTCCAAAGTTGAGAAGGGGGTCCCCCCACAGCACACTTGAAATTACTTACCTGAAGGTGATGTATATTCATAGGCTCCAGCTGCACTCAGCCACACCTGTCTTAACTTTCAGTTTCACCACCGACCTAGCCAGCCACAATGCGGTCGGGTCCTCCAGGCCCAAAGTCCCTAACCATGATGGGACATGGTTATCAGCTGCTGGCATACCACCTACCTGCCTAGAGCTACAGGAGGTCTGGTTCTGGGGTGGAGTTGGTACAGATTCTGATATGGGAACTTCCCTCTCCAAGCAGTGGGAAGTTAAAGTTAATTACAACCTAGCTATCACTCACCTCCGGAGGTTTAGTGTTTTTAATATGGGAAAGAGGAGAAATCTCAGGTCCAATCAGGGTTCTGCCCATCAGCTTTTCACTGAAACTTTCAACTTTTTTTTTCCCCATCTTTAAGTTTCTAGCTGTGTTTGCCTCCTCCCCCCACATTCCCTCCTTTTTTTTGCTTTTGGTCTCCTTTCCAGCTTCATGTCTCCATGAATTCGGATGTACCTCATCGCCTGTTAAAGCAGATCATGTCCACTTTTCTTACTGACCTTACTCTAAGCTATGGCAGCGGAGGGAGGTACAGTGAAAAGACATGTAGCGTTTGCCTTATTCGGAGCCTGAAGAGCCCAGAAACTCATGCTGTGAATCCCAAAATTCAGCGCTCCTCAAGAGCTGTGAAAATCATGATACTTTGTCACAATTTTGCCTGAAAGGGTCTTTGGCCTGGGCACCAGAGCCAACCTGAGGTCCATTCCAGATACCACTCTCTGGGCGTGAGACCTCCTGAGTGGCTCCTTCCTCACCCACTGGGCCAAGAGCAGCAGGGAGTGTGCAGGGTGGCAGCAGCAGATCCAAGGCCACAGTGCAGCCCATGGAATGCATGGCCGTCACTCTTGTCTCCAGGCTGGGATTCCGTCTCATAATCAATGCCATGTACATTAAGATCCACGAAAGACCAACTTTTAGGCGGTGATACTTGTCTCCCATTCCCTGGGGGTGGGGGGAGTATGCAGTTGGTGCTTTCCTTAATTCCCTTGTTCTGTTTTGTTTCTGTAAGCTTTTCCCCTGGTATCATGGAAAGGACCTCTTAAATAATCACATTGTGGGTGGCTGTATCCAAAGTTTAAATAATTGGCCAGAAGTACAGAATATCCTTTCCAGGATTCATGTCAGGAAAGGGCTCCTTGCCAGAACTGAACTTGTTATATAAAAACCTGGCTAGGGAGATTTAATTTTACTAAAATTACAGTTAAATGCTACCATCTAGCTACAAATTGAGCAACAAAAGCTATTCTGATGATGAAGAGAGGTCTCCGTTGAGCAGGGACATCTAGCACAGTGTGCTCTCAGATTCGATGCTTGTTGATTGTGTGTCTTCCCAAGCCCCTCTCTGGTGCTTAATTAGATTTGGATTCTTGGTGAGAAGTCTTAGCATCTCCTTGGGCTGGTCTGGGCCAGTAAAAATCGCTGCCTGACATGTTTCTATATTATCATGGTCAGTAGTTGAGTGAAATTTGTACATTTTTGGTAACATTGGCATACATGATGCCCCTGCAGTTTCTTTTCTGTTTGGTAGTTTGTGACTCTAAAATTTCCATTGTTATGTGTGTTAATTTATGAAAATAAATTTTTTTGAAAACCTTTCATATTACTCTCAAGGCTTCTTACTTTGTTCTTGTGGCTTGGTGGTAAGTTCAAATAGACATTCCATCAGACATGGTGGCTCACACCTGTAATCACAGCACTTTGGGAGGCCGAGGTGGGCAGAACACAAGGTTAGCAGATCGAGACCATCCTGGCTAACACGGTGAAACCTCGTCTTTACTAAAAATACAAAGAATTACCTGGGCATGGTGGCACGTGCCTGTAGTCTCAGCTACTAAGGAAGCTGAGGGAGGAGAATCGCTTGAACCTGGGAGGCGGAGGTTGCAGTGAGCTGAGATCACACCACTGCACTCCAGCCTGGGCAACAGCAAGACTGTCTCAAAAAAAAAAAAAAGACATTCCAAAGATACAACTCAGCAAGCATCACTCCTTCCAAAGTGGTCACCATTTTCTGAGGAGTATTCTTACTTTTTTTTTTTTTTTTTTTTTTGAGACGGAGTTTCGCTCTTGTTGCCCAGGCTGGAGTGCAATGGCGCGATCTCGGCTCACCGCAACCTCCGCCTCCTGGGTTCAGGCAATTCTCCTGCCTCAGCCTCCTGCGTAGCTGGGATTATAGGCACGCACCACCATGCCCAGCTAATTTTTTGTATTTTTAGTAGAGACGGGGTTTCACCATGTTGACCAGGTTGGTCTCAATCTCTCGACCTCGTGATCCACCCGCCTCGGCCTCCCAAAGTGCTGGGATTACAGGCTTGAGCCACCGCGCCCGGCCTACTTTTTTTTTTTTTTTTCCGCAGAGTTTCACTTTGTCACCAAGGCTGGAGTGCAGTGGCACGCAATCTCAGCTCACTGCAACCTTCACCTTGTAGGTTCAAGTGATTCTCCTGCCCAAGCCTCTCCAGTAGCTGGGATTACAGGTACCCACCACCAAGCCCGGCTAATTTTTGTAATTTTTTTTTAGAAGAGAAGGTTTCACCATGTTGGTCAGGCTGGTCTCAAATGCCTGATCTCAGGTGATCTGCCCACCTCGACCTCTCAAAGTGCTGGGATAGCAGGCATGAGCTACTGCATCCAGCCTCATTTACTTTTTAAAAGATCTCACTACTTACCACCTGTCCTTCCGAGCTGTTCATGAGGTTAGGCTGTGAGCCTTCTGCCTATTTATTTAGCAATGGAAACTGGTGAAATAATGACTGAAAACACCTAACACCACACTGATATACTCCAGAAAGAAGCATAATTCCTGAGAACATTCTTCCTCTGTCCAGAGCAAAAGTAGTGCCCAGTTTCCCTTCTTGCCCTTAGAACTTCAACAAGGAATTCCGTCCACGTAGTCTATTCTATTTGGGGAACATGACTGCCTGACTGCTGTGCCGCTTGTTAGGTTTCATGGTCATCTGGAGAAGGGTACTCCTACACCTTTTCTTGAGAAAAGAGTTTGCTAATTATCAGTTAAGGCACTATAATCTCTTCTCCTGACAGAATCTTGTTAAGGCCTCTGAGGACGGGTCAAAACTGATTTAAGGCTGAGCACTGTGACTCATGCCTGTAATTCCAACATTTTGGGAGGCCGAGGCGGGCGGTTCACTTGAGGTCAGGAGTTGAAGACCAGCTTGGCCAACATGGTGAAACCACATCTTTTTTTTTTTTTTTTTTTTTTGAGACGGAGTTTCACTCTTGTTACCCAGGCTGTAGTGCAATGGTACGATCTCGGCTCACCACAACCTCCGCCTCCTGGGTTCAAGCAATTCTCCTGCCTCAGCCTCCCGAGTAGCTGGGACTACAGGCATGCACCACCATGCCCAGCTAATTTTTTTATTTTTAGTAGAGACGGGGTTTCACCACGTTGACCAGGATGGTCTCGATCTCTTGACCTCATGATCCACCCGTCTCGGCCTCCCAAAGTGCTGGGATTATAGGCGTGAGCCACCGCGCCCGGCCCCCATCTTTACTAAAAATAAAAAATACAAAAATTAGCCGGGTGCGGTGGCACACGCCTGTAATCACAGCACTTTGTGGGGGCCAAGGTGGGTGGATCACCTGAGTTTCAGAGTTTGAGGCCAGCCTGACCAACATGGAGAAACCCCATCTCTACTAAAAATACAAAATTAGCCGGGCATGGTGGTGCATGCCTGTAATCCCAGCTATGTGGGAGGCAGAGGTTGCGGTGAGCTGAGATCACGCCATTGCACTCCAGCCTGGACAACAAAAGCAAAACTCCATCTTAAAAAATATATACAAAAATTAGCCAGGCATGGTGGTGCATGCCTGTGATCCCAGCTACTTGGGAAGCTGAGGCAGGAGAATCACTGGAACCTGTGAGGCAGAGGTTGCAGTGAGAAAAGATCGTGCTACTGCACTCTGGTCTGGGTGACAGAACAAGACCCTGTCTCAAAAAAAAAAAAAAAAACTGTTAAAAGAATCCTCTCTTTGGTTCTTTGGTGTCCTGCTCTCAGCAATGAAAAACACATTTCTTTTTCTTTCGTTTTTTTTGTTTTTTGTTTGTTTTTTTTTTCTGAAACAGTCTCATTCTCATTCAGCCTGAATGCAGTGGCACAATCACATCTCAGCTCACTGTAGCCTTGAAATTCCTGACTCAAGAGATCCTCCTACCTTTGCCACCCAAGTAGCAGGGACTACAGTCACCTGCCACCAAGCCCAGCTAATTATTTTTTGGAAGAGACAGGGTCTCACTGTATTGACCAGGCTAGTCTCAAGTGATCCTCCTGCTTTGGCCTTCCAAAATACTGGGATTACAGGCATGAGCCACTGCATTTGACCTTTTTTTCTTCCCCGTTAAGACTATATCACACTGTCACCCAGGCTAGACTGCAGTGGCATGATCACGACTCGTTGCAACCTCAGAACTCCTGGGCTCAAGCCATCCTTCTACCTCAGCCTCCTGAGTAGCTGAAACCACAGTGCCATGACACCAGGCTAACTTTTTATTTTTTTGTAGAAGCAAGGTCTTGTTACATTGCCCAGGCTGGTTTCTAACTCCTAGCTTCAAGCGATTCTCCCACTTTGGCCTCCCAAAATGCTGGGATTACAGGTGTGAGCCACTGCACCTGGCCAAGATCACATTTCTGCAGTTCATTCTAGGATTTCTCTCTCTCTCTCTCTTTTTAATATAATTTTTTACTACACAAATTTATAATTTTCATACTTTTTTTGGGCTTTTTTTTCTTTTTCAGCAAAAACCAATGTCAGGAATTTCTCTCTTTTATTTATTTATTTTTTCCACTCTGTTGCCCTGGCCAGAGTGCAGTGGTGCAATCTCAACTCACTGCAACCTCTGCCCCCCCTGGTTCAAGTAATTCTCCTGCTTCAGTCTCCCAAGTAGCACCACCATGCCTGGACAATTTTTGTATTTTTAGTAGAGATAGGGTTTCACCATGTGGTCTTGAACTCCTAACCTCAGGTGACCCACCCGCCTTGGCCTTCCAAATTGCTGGGATTATAGGCCTGAGCCACCACACCCAGCCGGATTTCTCTTTTTAAAAACTGTTCTGGGAAATTTATAATGTTCAACTTGCAGGGTCATAAGTGAGTCCTTTATGGCATCTTTTTCAAACCTCCAGTCCTTCTTCCTTATCCACAGCCAATAATTTTCCTTCACATTTCACTGAGGAGGTAGAGGCAATTTGAATACGTCTTCCGCACCGACCCTTGCGGCTGTTCCTTGCTCTGATCTCATGATATGTGTGTGCTTGCTGCCTGTGCCCACAGTGATGCCCTCCTCCCACATTTCTACATGGTGCCTTCAGTTACTGTATTCAGATATTAGCCTTTCCAGCCTGATGACAGAGCGAAACTGTCTCAAAAACGAAAGTAGGAGGACACATCCTCATTTAGCAAATTGCCTCATTTCCCTGTGATGCTCCAGTGGGAACAAGGGTGAGTATAATGAAATAGATGGTACATCTGCCAACTCCAAAACTCAAAGGAAACATTCTTTTCAAGAACTGGCTATCTCAAAGTGTTAATAAGATTCTTGGCAAAATTAAATCAACACTGAAGTAAAAATGAGCAAGATCAAAAACTACACATTTTTAAAGAATTCATTTGGAGGGCCGGGCGCGGTGGCTCAAGCTTGTAATCCCAGCACTTTGGGAGGCCGAGGCGGGTGGATCACGAGGTCGAGAGATCGAGACCATCCTGGTCAACATGGTGAAACCCCGTCTCTACTATAAATACAAAAAATTAGCTGGGCATGGTGGCACGTGCCTGTAATCCCAGCTACTCAGGAGGCTGAGGCAGGAGAATTGCCTGAACCCAGGAGGCGGAGGTTGCGGTGAGCCGAGATCGCGCCATTGCACTCCAGCCTGGGTAACAAGAGCGAAACTCCGTCTCAAAAAAAAAAAAAAAAAAAGAATTCATTTGGAAAGAAAAGCCGTACAAATATAAACTGTTTATTCTTACATTGTACATGCAATATCTGAATGAGAAGTACATTCCTAATGTGTATTTGTCAGCTATTGTTGCAATATTGCTGCATAACAGATCACCCTCAATTCAGTAGAGAACAATACTGAGCATGCATTCTCATGCTCATGGATCTGCAGATTGACAGGTGGGCTGATCTAGGCTTGGCTCAGTCTAGTGGCTCTGCTTCAGCTGCAGGTCAACTGGGCGTGGCTGTGCTTTAGGCCCAGGTCTGCTTCAAATGTCTCTCATCCTCCTTGCACCAACTGCTTCCCAGAGCAGGGGATCCAAGCCAATTCATACAAGCACATTTAAGGCCACTCCTCTCTTCACGTCCTTAAATGATCCATTGACCAAGACACATGGCCAAGCTCCACATGAACGAGGCAGAGAAAATATTCTACTCATAGTGGAAGAATTGCAGACCTACATGTCAAATGAGAAGGGTATAATACAGCAAGAGCATGAAGAGCAGTGGCTTGTGCCTGTAATCCCAGCACTTTGGGATGCCTAGGAGGGTGGATCATGAGGTCAAGAGATCGAGACCATCCTGGCCAACATGATGAAAACCTGTTTCTACTAAAATACAAAAATTAAGCGGGGGTGGTGGCACACACCTGTAGTCCCAGCTACTCGGAAGGCTGAGGCAGAAGATCGCTTGAACCCAGGAGGCAGAGGTTGCAGTGAGCTGAGATCATGCCACTGCACTCCAGCCTGGGTGACACAGTGAGACTCCATCTCAAAAACACATACACACGAAGAACTGAGATAAATGAACAATAATTCAATCTACCGAAAGGTGTAAAGAAAATACAATAAGAATGTAAGAAGAAACATTCTTCTTATAGGAATGTAAGGATGGCCGGGTGCGGTGGCTCAAGCCTGTAATCCCAGCACTTTGGGAGGCCAAGGCGGGTGGATCACAAGGTCAAGAGATCGAGACCATCCTGGTCAACATGGTGAAACCCCGTCTCTACTAAAAATACAAAAAATTAGCTGGGCATGGTGGTGCGTGCCTGTAATCCCAGCTACTCAGGAGGCTGAGGCAGGAGAATTGCCTGAACCCAGGAGGCGGAGGTTGCGGTGAGCCGAGATCACGCCATTGCACTCCAACCTAGGTAACAAGAGCGAAACTCTGTCTCAAAAAAAAAAAAAAAAAAAAGAATGTAAGGATGAAGGTGGGCACAGTAGCTCATGCCTGTCATCCCGGCACTCTGGGAGGCCAAGGCAGGCAGATCACTTGAGGTCAGGAGTTTTGAGACCTACCTGGGCAAAATGGTGAAACTCCGTCACCACCAAAAAATGCAAAAATTAGCTGGGCTTGGTGGCACATGCCTGTAGTCCCCAGGAAGCTGAGGCAGGAGAATGGCTTAAACCTGGGAGAGGTTGCAGTGAGCAGAAATTGCACCACTGCATTCCAGCCTGGGCAATAGAGTGAGACTCCATCTCAAGAAAAAGAGAAATCGAATGTAAGAATGATGGAAGTAGCCAAAAACCTTGATCTACCTAAAATGTAGTCTTATGAACAGCATGAGACCTAAGAAATCCTTTCCAAAAACTGCTTTGCAAAACAAGTTATCTTGGCCAGGCATGGTGGCTCACACCTGTAATCCCAGCACTTTGGGAGGCTGAGACAGGGAGATGACTTGAGCCCAGAAGTTGGAGACCAGCCTGGGCAATATGGCAAAACCCTGTCTCTACAAAAGATACAAACAAATTAGCTGGGTGTGGTGGTGCATGCCTGTAGTCCTAGCTACTTGGGAGACTGAGGCAGGAGGATTCCTGGAGCCCAGGAGGTCCAGGCTGTAATGAGCTGTGAGTGTGCCACCGCACTCCAGCCTGGGGACAGAGCAAGACTGTCTCAAAACAACAACAACGAAAGCAAGTTATCTGTCTCTGGCAGTGTCAAACACACTTAAATTAAAATCTTGCAGGATCTCTTAGAATTTCTTTCAGAGACTTCATTCTGCAAATCATTCAGATAATTAAAGCTCCAGATCACTTTTTTTTTTTTCTTCTGAGATGGAGTCTTGCTCTGTTGCCCAGGCTGGAGTGCAGTGGTGCAATCTTGGCTCCCTGCAACCTCTGCCTCCCAGGTTCAAGCGATTCTCCCACCTCAACCTCCTGAGTAGCTGTGACTCCAGGCACGAGCAACCACAGTTGGCTATTTTTTGTATTTTTAGTAGAGATGGGGTTTTGCCATGTTGACCAGGCAGGTCTTGAACTCCTCACCTCAGGTGATCTGCCCACCTCAGCCTCCCAAAGTGCTGGGATTACAGGCATGAGACACTGCCAGGCCAAGATCACTTCCTTGCAACATATTGTAACAAAACTTTTGTATGCTGAATGTAGTCATATGACTTTAGCGTTCCATAACCTCTCCCCCCATAGCTCTGTATTAAGATACCAGCCACAGAATTCCGTTGTTCCACTTCAATACTCACACTGTCCTAGTATTTTTTGGAAGACACAGGAGTCATGAAAATTCAGCCTGGAAAACTTGGGACACTGGGTGAAATGGAACAGCCTGGGAGTCAGATTGCAGTATCCAGTCCAGCCATTTAGCTTGCTGACCCTCTGACCTTCCGAAAGTCATATGACCTCTCCTTATTTTTAAAATGAAAAACTTGAGGCAAGGTGCGGTGGTGCAGTCTCTACTAAAAATTTAAAAATTAGCCAGGTGTGGTAGTGTGCGCCTGTAATCCCAGTTATTCAGGAGGCTGAGGCACAAGAATCATTTGAACCCAAGAGGCCGAGTTTGCAGTGAGCCGAGATCGCGTCACTGAACTCCAGCCTGGGCAACAGAGCGAGACTCCATCTCTAAAACAAAAACAAAAAGAAAGAATACAAAAAGGCCAAGCACAGCAGCTCACGCCTGTAATCCCAGCACTTGGGCGGTGGCAGGTGGATCACCTGAGGTCAACAGTTCAAGACCAGCCTGACCAACATGGTGAAACCCCATCTCTACTAAAAATACAAAAATTAGCTGGGCATGGTGGTAGATGCCTGTAATCTCAGCTACTGGGAAGGCTGAGGCAGGAGAATCGCTTGAACCCAGGAGTCGGAGGTTGCAGTGAGCTGAGATCACGCCATTGCACTGCAGCCTAGACAGGGGGAGCTCCATCTCAAAAAAAAATAAAAAATAAAAAAAATACAGAGATCCTGGTGTACCCTTTACCCAGTTTTCCCCCAGTGGTGACATCTTGCAAAACCATACAATATCATAACCACAATATTGACTTCCACATAGTCAAGATACAGTACATTTCTATCACCAGGATCTACAAGAATGCCTTAATCCTTTTATAGCTGCACACATTTCCTTCCCACTCCCACCCTCTCTTTAATCTCTGGCAACCACTAATCTGTTCTCCATTTCTCAATTCTGCTTGCCATGTAACATAACACATTCACAAGTTCTGAGGATTAGGATGGGGACGTCACTGAGGGTGGGGGTGTGGTAGTAGTGGTGGTATTATTTAGCCTGTCACAAGGTCTCATTGCAAACACCACTTCCTCCAGGAGACGTCTATACAAACCTCTGCCACCAACCCAAATTAATTAAGCCACGGTACTTATTTTATTTTTGAGACAGAGTTTTGCTCTTGTTGCCCAAGCTGGAGTGCAATGGCGCAATCTCAGCTCACTGCAACCTCCTTCCTCCCAGGTTCAAGGAATTCTCCTGCTTCAGCCTCCCTAGTAGCTGGGATTACAGGTGCACGTCACCATGCCCGGCTAATTTTTTTGTATTTTTAGTAGAAACTGGGTTTCACCATGGTGGCCAGGCTGCTCTGGAACTCCTGACCTCAGGCGATCTGCCCCCCTCGGCCTCCCAACGTGCTGGGATTACATGAGTGAGTCACTGCACCCAGTCGAAGCCCTGGTACTTTTAAGTGTACATTCTAATGCCTACCATTAACCATAAACCATATGTAAAGTTAATTATGTGACAGTTTCAATGTACAATTTTGAGTATTAGGGGTTTTTTGTTGTTGTTGTTTTGGTTTATTTTTATTTTTTTGAAACAGGGTCTTAAGACCAGGAACATTGGCTCATGCCTGTAATCCCAGCACTTTGGGAGGCCGAGGCGGGCGGATCACGAGGTCAGGAGTTTGAGACCAGTCTGGCCAATATGGTGACACACCATCTCTATAAAAAAAAAACACAGGATCTTACTCTGTCACCTAAGCTGGAGTGCAGTGGCACCATCTTGTCTCACTGCAACCTCTGCTTCTCAGGCTCAAGTGATTCTCTAGCCTCAGGCTCCCAAGTAGCTGGGACTACAGGTGTGAGCCACTAATTCCCAGCTAATTTTTTATTTTTTTGTAGAGATGGGGTTTTGCCACCTACCTAGGCCTCCCGAAGTGCTGGGACTAGAGGTGTGAGCCACTGCACCCAGCCGATAATTCATTTTTGTGTTTTGTTTTGTTTTTGAGATGAAGTCTCACTCTGTTGCCTAGGCTGGAGTGCAGTGGTGCAATCTCAGCTCACTGCAACCTCCACCTACTGAGTTCAAGTGATTCTCCTGCCTGAGCCTCTCTGTAGCTGGGATTACAGGTGCACACTACCACTCCTGGCTATTTTTTTTTTTTTTTTTTTTTTTTTTTGTATTTTTAGTAGAGACAGGTTTTCACCATGTTGGCCAGGCTGGTCTTGAACTCCTGATCTCAAGTGATCCACCCATCTCAGCCTCCCAAATTGCTGGGATTACAGGAGTGAGCCACCACACCTAGCCAGCTTTTTTGTTTTTGTTTGTTCTTTGAGACAGGGTCTTGCTGTGCTGCTCAGGCTAGAGTGCTAGTGATGCAATCATAGCTCACTGCAGCCTCAGATTCCTGGGCTCAAGTGATCTTCCTGCCTCAGCCTCCCAAGTAGCTAGGACTCTATGTGCATGCCACCATGCATAGCAATAATTAGCTTTTTTTTTTTTTTTTTTTTTTTGAGATGGAGTTTCGCTCTTGTTACCCAGGCTGGAGTGCAATGGCGCGATCTCGGCTCACCGCAACCTCCGCCTCCTGGGTTCAGGCAATTCTCCTGCCTCAGCCTCCTGAGTAGCTGGGATTACAGGCATGCGCCACCATGCCCAGCTAATTTTTTGTATTTTTAGTAGAGACGGGGTTTCACCATGTTGACCAGGTTGGTCTCGATCTCTCGACCTCATGATCCACCCACCTCGGCCTCCCAAAGTGCTGGGATTACAGGCTTGAGCCACCGCGCCCGGCCTAGCTTTTTTTTTTTTTTTAAACAGAATCTCACTCTGGCCAGACTGGAGTGCAATGGCACAATCTCAGCTCACTGCAACTTTCACCTCCTTGATTCAAGCAATTCTCCTGCCTCAGCCTCCCAAGCAGCTGGGACCATAGGCGTGCACCACCATGCCCAGGTAATTTTTGTATTTTTTTTAGTAGAGATGGAGTTTTACCATGTTGGCCAAGATAGTCTTGATCTCTTGACCTCATGACCTGCCCGCCTTGGCCTCCCAAATTGCAGGGATTACAGGCATGTGCCACCACACCTGGCCAATAATTAGCTTTTTTATAACTACACAGAACCTTACAGTTTTTGATAATAATTATCCCTAAGCAACAAACATCATGCAATAGAACAAATGATATTTTCTTGTTGGGGGTGGGGTGTGGAGCTTGAGTTCTAAGAACATGGATGAAGAAGCACTTCTACCTGATGGTTGTACTCACCAGAATATAAGCTTCATAAAGGCATGGACACCCGCACTCATACGTAGAGCAGACGCCACAAATACATACTTAGTAAATAACTGAACACATAAGTGAATGAATGGATTCAGCAACTGCTTCTGACTAGAGGTGTCAGGACATGGGCAAGGTCCAGAGGCAGCAGCCCTAAAATTAAACAGTGATGATGACAAAGCTAGCAGCTTCCACTTATCAAGCACTTCCTGTGTGTGTCACACGAATAATGTTGCAAACCCTCATTATAACGCTAGAAACTGGGTACATCACCCAACCTGAAGTGCAGTGGCATGATCATGGCTCACTGCAGCCTCAACTTCCTGGGCTCAGGTGATCCTCCCACCTCAGCCTCCCAAGTAGGTGGGACTACAGGTATGCACCACCATGTCAGGATAATTTTTCTACTTGTAGAGATAGGGTTTCACTATTTTCTCGAACTCCTGGCTCAAGTGATCCTCCTGCCTCAGCCTCCCAAAGTAGTGGGATTACAGGATTGAGACAGAACAAGGTAAACTGGTTTCCATAGTGGCTGCACCATTTTACATTCTCATCAGCAGTGTACAAGGATTCCAGTTTTTTCCATATCCTCTCATCCTCTCCAATGCTTGTCATCTTTCTTCCTTCTTCCTTTTTTTTAGAGATGAGGTCTTGCTCTGTCATTCAGGCTGGGTTGCAGTGGCACCATCTCAGCTCAGCCCACTGCAACCTCCACCTTCTGGGTTCAAGTGATTATCCTGTCTCAGCTTCCTGAGTAGCTGGGACTACAGGCACCTGCCACTATGATGCCTGGCTAATTTTTATTTATTTATTTTGAGACGGAGTCTCCCTCTGTCGCCCAGGCTGTAGTGCAGTGGCTTGATCTCAGCTCACTGCAACCTCTGCCTCCTGGGTTCAAGCAATTCTCTTGCCTCAGCCTCCTGAGCAGCAGGAACTACAGGCATGCGCTACCATGGCCGGCTAATTTTTGTACTTTATTAGTAGAGATGGGGTTTCACCATATTGGCCAGGCCGGTCACCAGCTCCTGACCTCGTGATATACCCGCCTCGGACTCCTAAAGTGCTGGGATTACAGGAGTGAGCCACTGTGTCCAGCCTAAAATAAACTATTTTAAAGTGGACAATTCAGTGACATTTAGAATATTCACAGTGTTGCATAATACTCATCTCTGTCTAGTTCAAGAAAAATTTTATCAGCCAAGCGTGGTGGCTCAAGCCTGTAATCCCAGCACTTTGGGAGGCCGAGGTGGGCGGATTACGAGGTCGAGATAGAGACAATCCTGGCCAACATGGTGAAAACCCATCTCTGCTTTAAAAATACAAAAATTAGCTGGGCATGGTGGCATGTGCCTATAGTCCCAGCTACTTGGGAGGCTGAGGGAAGAGAATCGCTTGAACCCGGGAGGCAGAGGTTGCAGTGAGCCGTTATTGAGGCTGCTGCACTCCAGCCTGGGCCACAGAGTGAAACTCTGTCTCAAAGGAAAAAAAAAAAAAAAGAAAAGAACGTAATAATGATTTCAGTTTGGATTTATAAATGTGTTAAAATAAATATAAAGACAAATATTTTTTTTTTTTTTTTTTTGAGACGGAGTTTCGCTCTTGTTACCCAGGCTGGAGTGCAATGGCGCGATCTCGGCTCACCGCAACCTCCGCCTCCTGGGTTCAGGCAATTCTCCTGCCTCAGCCTCCTGAGTAGCTGGGATTACAGGCACACGCCACCATGCCTGGCTAATTTTTTGTGTTTTTAGTAGAGACAGGGTTTCACCATGTTGGCCAGGATGGTCTCGATCTCTTAACCTCGTGATCCACCCGCCCTGGCCTCCCAAAGTGCTGGGATTACAGCTTGAGCCACCGCGCCCGGCCTATAATTTTTAATTTTTAAGGGAGAAAGGGGTCAGTCCATTGAGGCAACTGTGCTTAGGGCTCACGAAAACCTCCAAGCTCTGCCACCACCATCTACTGCAAAATTCCTTTGAAAACAAGAGTTGGGGCGCGGCGAGGGGGCGGGGGGGTGGGGCAAAAAAAAGAAAAAGGAGACCGTTCTTAAATTGTAGGCTAATCCTGCCCCCTAGCGGCCACAGAGAAATCTCAGAGATTTATGCCCCCTAGTTGAGTATTTGCACCTATCAGGTGCCTTGAACTTAGGCTGCATTATTTCATCCTCACAGTTCCATGAGGTAAGTAATATCCAGATGTATAGATAAACTGCCAAAGATCCGAATGCTTAAGACAATTTTTTTTTTGAGACAGGGTCTTACGGAAGTGAACGCTGTTTCCTACTGAAGGAGGCACAGCTGGTGGAAGCCTTGGTGGGCAGGAAGCTTGCTTTAAAGTTTGAGACTCAGGCCCAGTGCTGTGGTTCACGCTTGTAATCCCAGCATTTTGGGAGGCCAAGGTGAGCAGATCACTTGAGGTCAGCAGTTCGAGACCAGTCTGGCTAACATGATGAAAACCTGTCTCTACTAAAAATTTAAAAATTAGCCGGGCGCGGTGGCTCACACCTATAATAATCCCAGCAGTTTGGGAGGCCGAGGCGGGTGGATCACGAGGTCAAGAGATCGAGACCATCCTGGTCAACATGGTGAAACCTTGTCTCTACTAAAAAAAGCTGGGCATGGTGGCACGCGCCTGTAGTCCTAGCTACTTGGGAGGCTGAGGAAGGAGAATTGCTTGAACTCAGGAGGCGGAGGTTGCGGTGAGCCGAGATTGTGCCATTGCACTCCAGTCTGGGTAACAAGAGCGAAATTCCAACTCAAAAAAAAAAAAAAAAATTAAAATTAGGTGTTTGGCACGCCTATAGTCGTAGCTACTGGGGAGGTTGAGGTAGGAGAATAGCTTGAACTCGGGAGGCAGAGGCGGCAGTGAACTGAGATCACATCACTGTACTCCAACCTGGGTAACAGAGTGAGGCTCTGTCTCAAAAAATAAAAAACAAAGTTGGAGACTTTTATTCTAAAGGCATTCAGTGAGTCATTTATTTCTTTCTTTTCCTGTAAGCTTGCAAAAATAGGCTCTTTCCCACTTATCTATGTGGCAGTAATGAGCAAATCATCCTTCTCAGGCAAATACATGATTTGCAAACATTTTCTCTCATTCTGCGGGTTGTCTCTTCACGCTCTTTTTTTTTTTTTTTTTTTTTTTTTGAGACAAAGTTTTGCTCTTGTTGCCCAGGCTGGAGTGCAGTGGCACAATTACGGCTCACCACAACCTCCGCCTCCCAGGTTCAAGTGATTCTCCTGCCTCAGCCTCCCACATAGCTGGGATTACAGCATGCGCCACTATGCCCGGCTAATTTTGTACTTTTAGTAGCGACGGGGTTTCTCCATGTTGGTCAGGCTGGTCTAGAACTCCTGATCTCAAGTGATCCGCCTGCCTCGGCCTCCCAAAGTGTTGGGATTACACGTATGAGCCACCGCACCTGGCATCTTTTCACTGTCTTGATAGTGTTCTATGTCAAAAAGTCTTAATTTTAGGCTGGGTGCAGTGGCTCAAGCCTGTAATTCCAGCACTTTGGGAGGCCGAGGCGGGTGGATCACAAGGTCAAGAGATCGAGACCATCCTGGTCAACATGGTGAAACCCCGTCTCTACTAAAAGTGCAAAAAATTAGCTGGGCATGGTGGCACGTGCCTGTAATCCCAGCTACTCAGGAGGCTGAGGCAGGAGAATTGCCTGAACCCAGGAGGCGGAGGTTGCGGTGAGCCGAGATCGCGCCATTGCACTCCAGCCTGGGTAACAAGGGCGAAACTCCGTCTCAAAAAACAAAAAAAAAACAAACAAACAAAAAAAAGTTTTAATTTTGAAGTTTATCTTTTTGTTGTTTTTGTTATTGTTGGCTGTGCTTTTCACATCATATCCAAGAAATCACTGCCAAATCCAATGTCATGAAGATTTCCCCTATGTTTTTTTCTAAGAGTGTTATAGTTTTAACTCTTCAGTTTAGGTCTCTGATCCATTTTGAATGAATTTTTGTATATGGTGTAAGATAAGGGTCCACTTTATGTTTTACGTGTGGATATTCAGTTTTCCCAATGTACTTCATTTTGAAATAATTTCCCATTTCCTGCTGGGTTACTACTTTCAATGGGATAGTAAAATCAATTAAACCAAAAAAAATTTTTTTTGAGATGGTTTCACCCACTGCTCAGGCTGGAGTGCAGTGGCACGATCTTGGCTCACCGCAACCTCAGCCTCCCTGGTTCAAGTGATTCTCCTGCCTCAGCCTCCCAAGTAGCTGGGATTATAGGCATGCGCCACTACATCCAGCTAATTTTTTTTATTTTTAATAGAGATGGGGTTTCTCCATGGTGGTCAGGGTGGTCTCAAACTCTTGACCTCAGGTGATCCGCCTGCTTCAGCCACCTAAAGTGCTGGGATTACAAGTGTGAGCCACCGTGCCCAGCTTTGTGTGTGTGTGTGTGTGTGTGTGTGTGAGAGAGAGAGAGAGAGAGAGAGATGAAGTCTCACTCTATCTGTTATCCAGGCTGGAGTGCAATGTCACGATCACAGCTCACTGCAACCTCCACCTCCTGGGTTCAGGCGATTCTTGTGCCTCATCCTTTGGAGTAGCTGGGATTACAGGCACGTGCCACCATGCCCAGCTAATTTTTGTATTTTTAGTAGAGATGGGGTTTCACCATGTTGGCCAGGCTTGTCTCAAACTCCTGACCTCAGGTGATCTGCCTGCCTTGGCCTTCCAAAGTGCTGGGATTACAGGTGTGAGCCATTGCACCTGGCCTTTTTTTTTTTTTTTCCAATAGAAATGGATTCTCACTACGTTGTCCAGGTTGGTCTCAAACTCCTTGGCCCAAGCTATCCTCCCAACTCAGCCTCCCGAAGACTGGAGATTACAGGTGTGAGCTACTGCGCTGGCCAACCAATTGTAAACTTTTTTTTTTTTTTTCAGACTTTTGTAAACAAAGGGAGGTATCTTCCCCCAATACCAAACCTGGTGCCTTTTAAGCTCTCTGTAGGAGCTGAGTATGCCCTAATTGAACTTAAGCAAACTACACAGAAATAACTGCAGGCAGAGTATCACTCCTCTTGTGTCAAATGCCGGGTGAAGGCAATTGTGATTATCAGCTTAGCAGAAGGCTGCATTCCTTCAGTTTTCAAACCCAAATTCTGCCAGATTCTAGGCAAAGGGCTTAAAAGAAAAAATGTTTAGAACATGGTTTTTGGAGTCAGAGACGTATGTTCAAAGTCTGGCTTCACTATTTTATAGCCTTTCAGCATGTGACCTTTATGTACCCTTGAAGATGTTGCTTTAATCTTCCTGAGCCTCAGGTACCTCATTTTAAAAACGGGGATAATGCCTCAGGCCTAGCTGCTGCCAGTCTCTAGTCAGTGCTCAGTAAAAAGTAGCAGATACGATCGAAAATTGGTTTTCCTCTTACAACTGAAGTAGAAACCTTTTCAAGAGCAAGCAGCAGGCACCGAATTTGACGACTGGTTGCATTTCTAGGTGATCCCAGACTGTTTGCCTCCGGTCTCCCTGGCAGCACAGTGGTAGGAGGTAAGAATGATATGACACCATGCATGCAAAGTGCTCACGACACACTCTGGCGCTTAGAAAAAGGAGACCTGAGTCATGGATGTCCATTTTCCCCATCTGTAAAATGAGCAAGTTCGATCACTTACAACGACATTCTTGGACCTTGGGTGACTCAGATTTTCCAGGCATATGCGGAAAGGCACGCCAGAGGGAAGGAGGAGGAGTGGTAGTGTTGCGGACAAGCCCAGGTTTAGCGAAACCGACAGCTCCACCGCCCGCACTGGTTCCTCCGGCTCTGGAGGTGCCAGGCTGGTGGGGTGGGGCATAGCCACGCGGCGGAGTGACTCCGCGCCCAGCCCTCGGCTTTCTTCATTGGCTCGGTGAACTCGAGATTCGTGACGCCATAGGCGTGCGCCCGGCGCGCGAAGGGGGCGTGGCTCGCTGAGAAGGAGGAGACAAGATGGCGACGTCCGTGGGGCACTGCTGCTTGCGATTGCTGCACAGGGTCGCGCCGTGGCGGAGCAGGTATAGCAGCGCGGGGAGACTGCCCTGGGGTGTGGGGCAACCTGGGCCAAGCCGGGGCCTGGAGACAGGTGTTTCTCTGTTTCAGGCTCGCTCTGAGGCGAGCTCGGGTAGAGACGGAGCCCCACCTTCACCTCGAGCTTAAGAGCAGGTGCGACTGCTGCTGCGTGAGGCGGTCTGGATCTAGTTAGGGTGTGGTGTAGAAGCTCTCGCTTTGCCCTGTCCAGCTAGGTGGAAGTTCACGAGTGACAAAAACCAGATGAAATAGGCTACCTGTCCGTCACTTGAGTTGAGGCAGGCTTTCAGATGTTGAGATGCCATTTTCTCATGTGTTCGTTTTCGTAGAAGCAGCAACGTCCTGTGGGAGGGGCACTAGATTGAGAGTCAGGCAACCTTCATTTCTGGATCTTAGTCTTTGAAGCGAGAGGATTAGATTAGATAATCTCAAAACAGCCCGTTACGTGGCCAGAGTCTTGGTTACCCTTGTGTCTCCCTAGCTGTTAGGTTCTTAGAAATGTAAGAGACTTGAGGGGTCTTCTAAGTCCAGCTCTTTCTCTTTGGAATTAACGAGATTGAGGCTCCGAGAGAGAGAGGGATTTGCTCAAGTTCACGCAGCCAGTTTGTAGCAGAGAATGACCCCCATCAAGGTACCTGTCTCTCATGCGACGATCTTTCTCTCAGGCTGCCCACGCTGAGGGCAGTTATTATACAGAAAATAACTTAGAGCATCTGGACTGCCGAAAAGTGGATTAAAATGTTGTTAGCTGTGACTCAGAGTTGGCTGCCTGGTGTCATTTCAGAGAGCTAAGATTTGAGAGATGCGCCATACTTGTGTGTTTCCTAAAGGGTTTATTTTATCAGCGTTGATCAGAACATGGCTTTTGGAGTCAGAGACGTATGTTCGAATTCTGGCTTCACTATTTTATAGCCTTATATTGTAGTTTTGGGGCGTGGCAAGAATCCAAAGTCAGGAAGCAAAGGAGAATTCACAAAAAGACTGAGAAGAAACCAGAGAAATGGGAGGAAAAATCACGGTTCCAAAAGCCCAGTAAAGAATGTTTCAAGATCGTGCCATTGCACTCCAGCCTGGGTAACAAGAGCGAAACTCCGTCTTAAAAAAAAAAAAAAAAGAATGTTTCAAGGAGGGAAGGATCACCTGTGTCATGCTGCTGAAGTATCAAGTAAGATGAGACCTCAGATGTGTGTGTGTGCATTGGTGTTGGCAACATGGAGGTCGTTGGTGACCTTGATGAAGTGGTGTGATAGGTACAAAAGCCTTGTTGAGTGGAACTAAGAGAGGCTAAGAGGTGAGGAAGTGGTGACAGTGAAATAGAGAGCTCTTTTTAGGCTTGGAATGAAGGTGAGCAGAAAAGTAGAGTGGAACTGAAGAATGATAATGTGGTAGACAGTGTTGGTGTAAGACTGAAGAAATGACAGCGTTCATATGAAAATAGGGACAATCCAGTCATAAGGGACAAGCTGATAAAATGAAACATTTCCCAGTATTTGATTCAGGAGCTGGGGCTTCAGCAGTGGACAAAAAGCCAAGCTCTTTGTTCTTGGGCAGGGTTCCTGAGGGGAAGATGGATATGCAAAACAAACCACCTGAGTGCCCTGCATCCGGTTACAGTGGATACATAAATGATTATCTCCCATTCCTATTTCCTCCTGTCAGACAAGGCCTTGTTAACCAATCTGCAAACGTTCTTTCAGTGAGGGGTTTTTCAGTATTCTGGAACACGCACAATGTGACAATGTACAGAACACAACAGTTTATCCTTTAGTCAGTTCTTGCACTTCCTGTTCAAATTCTGTTTAGAAAGCAGAGTTTTAGGCTTGCTCTGCTAGTGGGAGTATTCATTCTAAGAAATGAGCATTGTTCAGAACTGAAAGAACTTTCATATACTGAAATACTCCCGTCATTGTGTTAATAGCTGTACATCTGTCTGGCCTTGGGGGTGGTGCTCATCATGGTAAAATGCTTTTTCTCTTGACAAACTTTGTTTGCCTATAGGAGGATCAGATTCATCATGTTAGCTACAATAGTGCCATGCTGTGAGGGGGTGTGTGTGTGTGTGTGTTTTTTTTTTTTTTTTAAGGCAGGGTTCCACTCTGTTGTCCAGGCTGGAGTGCAGTGTTGTGATGTTGGCTCACTGCAACCTCTGACTCCTGGGTTCAGGCAATCTTCCCACTTCAGCTTTTTGGTTAGCTAGGACTACAGGTGCACACCACCACGCCTGGCTAATTTTTGTATTTTTTGTATAGATGGGGTTTCACCATGTTGCCCAGGCTGGTCCCGAACTCTGGGGCTCAAGCAATCTGCCTACCTCAGCCTCCCGCAGTGCCATGATTATGGTCGTAATTATAGTTGTTTCAGGCTTACAGAACATTATGAAAATAGTACAGGTATTGATCGACTTACGACCTATGCAACTTACGACCATTCGACTTTACGATCAAAATTGCTAGCCACGACTGCTCCGCCTCTGGCAGCGCAAACGTTGCCCAGCTGGGCATATGACAGTGCGGACCAGCTTCTGGCAGCACTACCATCTCCGCGTGCACCATTTCAACTGTACATATAGCTACTCAACTTACGACCAAATCGTGTTACGACTTTTCCGCGGTCTCAACCACGGTCATAAGTCGAGCACTGCCTGTACATAGAATTCCCAAATACCTTTTACCCAGATTCCACGAATGTCAGCCCTATTTGTTTTATCCTTCTCCATCTCTGTTTGTATGTATATGTGTGTGTACACGCATACTTTTTTTTCTGAGACACTTGAGAGCAATTTGCTGACTTGTTGACCTTTTGCTTTTAAATATTTCAACCCTTTTCTAGGCCAAGTGAGGTGGCTGAGGTTGGTGGATCACATGAGATCAGGAGTTTGAGACCAGCCTGGCCAAAATGGTGAAACCCCGTCTCTAATAAAAATAAAAAAATTAGCTGGGCATGGTGGTGGATACCTGTAATTCCAGCTTCTTGGGAAGCTGAGGCAGGAGAATTGCTTGGGAGGTGGAGGTTGCAGTAAGCCGATATTGTGCCACTGCACTCCAGCATGGGCAAGAGGGTGAGACTCTTTCTCTAAATAAATAAATAAAAATAAAAATAATGTAATCTCAGCACTTTGGGAGGCCGAGGTGGGTGGATCACAAGATCAGGCAATCAAGACCATCCTGGCCAACATGGTGAAACCCCATCTCTGCTAAAAATACAAAAATTAGCTAAGCATAGTGTTGCACTCCTGTAATCCCAGCTACTTGGGAGACTGAGGCAGGAGAATCACTGGAACCCAGGAGACAGAGTTTGCAGTGAGCCAAGATCGCGCCAGTACATTCCAGCTTGGTGACATTATTTTATTTTTTTTAAAAATTTCAGTTTTTCTCCTACAAGGACATTTTCTTACATGCAGTACCATTGTCAAAACCAAGAAATTTACATTAACACAGTCTTGTTATTGAGTATTTAAATTTTGCCAACTAATCCAGTAATTTAAGAATAATATTTAATGATTCATTTTTGCTTGGTTATAGCCTCCATCACTGTGAGAACACTGCCTTGAGCCACTCCCTACAGCCCTCACAGAAGCTGCCTTTTAGAGCGTTTCGCACAGGTAAGGAGCAGTTAGAGGTGGTGCGGGCCCTCTCTGTGCCTCAGTTTGGTCATCTGTAAATTGGGATAAACATAGGTTTGTTGTTAGAATTAAATGAATTAGTATGAAAAGTACCTGGCGTGCAGTTATCACTGAAGCATTAGTTTTTCTTTTCTTTTTATTTTGAGACAGAGTCTTGCTCTCTCACCCAGGCTGGAATGCAATGGTGCAATCTTGGTTTACTGAACCTCCACCTCTTGGGTTCAAGCAATTCCCATTCCCCAAGTAGCTGGGACACAGATGTGCATCACCATACCCAGCTAATTTTTATTATTAATTTTGTTTTTGTTTTTTATATTTCAAAGACTGCATGTATACTAGCTGATTTTTGTATTTTTAGTAGAGATGGGGTTTTGCTATGTTGCCCAGGCTGGTCTCAAACTGCTGGCCTCAAGTGATCTGCCCACCTTGGCCTCCCAAAGTGCTGGGATTATAGGCATGAGCCACCACACCCACCTCATTATGTTTTTTTGATTATAGCCATTCCGATGGGTGTGAGGGGGTCTCGTTGTGGTTTCGATTTGCATTTCCCTGATCACTAATAATGTTTTATTAGTTTGCTAGGGCTGCTGTAAGAAAGGAACACAAACTGAGTTGCTTGAACAGCGGACTTTTGTCTCATGATTCTAGAGGCTAAATGTCTGACATTAAGGAGTCAGAAGGGTTGCTTCCTTTGGAGGGCTGTGAGGGAGAACCTGTTCCATGCCTCTTGCCCAGCTTCCAGTGGTTTGCTGCCAATCTCTGGCATTCCTTAGATATAGGAGCATCACTCCAGTCTCTGCCTTCCACTTCACATGGTATCCTCCCTGTGTACATGTCTGTTTCTAGATTTTCTCTTTTTGTTTTTTAAAATTTTTATTATTTTTTTCCAAGACAGAGTCTTGCTCTATTGCCCAGGCTGGAGTGCATGATCTTGGCTCACTACAACGTCCACTTCCCAGGTTCAAGTGATTCTTCTGCCTCAGCCTCCCAAGTAGCTGGGACTACAGGCGCATGCCACGACGCCCGGCTAGTTTTTGTATTTTTAGTAGAGTCAGCATTTCACCATATTGGCCAGGCTGGTCACGAACTCCTGACCTTGTGATCCGCCCCCCCTCGGCCTCCCAAAGTGCTGGGATTACAGGTGTGAGCCACTGTGCCTGGCTGATTTTCCCTTTTTACAAGGATATCCATCATACTGGATTTGGATCCACCTTGGCAACCTCATTTTAACTTGATAACCTCTGTAAAGAACCTCTTTCTAACCAAGTAAAAGCACATTCTAAGGTACTCAGGGTTAGAACTTCAACATAAGAATTTTGGGGAGTTTTCAGCAATTCAATGCATAACGGATATTTAACTCTGTTTTTTCTTGTGCTTATTGGCCAATGTATGTTTTCTTTGGACAAAGGTCTATTCAAATTCTTTGCAAATTTTGATTGATTGATTGAGTCTCATTCTGTTGCTCAGGCTGGAGTCTAGTGGCATAATCATAGTTCACTGTAACCTTGAACTCTTGCGTTCAAGCCATCCTCCCATCTCAGTCTCCCTAGTAGCTGGGACTATAGGTGCAAGCCACTGTCCCTGGCTATTTGTCTTTTTATTGTTGACCTGTAAGAATTTATGAGATTTTTGCATTTGAGAGAGAATACCAGTGACCCATCAAAATTGGGCCTGCATTATAAAAGCAAGATCAAAGAGCCCTGGGTGAGAAATGGTGTTTGACTTCAAGTTCTAGACCTGTTTGTGCACCTTGGCAGTCTTGATTAGTTTCTTAACCTCTTTGTGATTCAGTGTTTTCATCATATTAATACATTTTGTGACTGCAGTGGCAATAGAAGTACATTGTAATTCTATAGGAAAGATGCCTGTCCTGTACTTACTGACAGTATTTGGAGACAGGAGGGTCTCAGTAGTGACCCAAGGTTATGTCTGCCTGCTAGATATCTTAGACCCAGTCACCTCTGCTGAGGGCTTCTGAGGTACGCTGACTTTTCCTGACCTTCCTGTTGGTGTGTTTGCATGACTCTTCCCTATTCTTGTCTCCCAGGGTCAAAATTGTCATGTTTTTTGTTACAGATGCCAGAAAAATCCACACTGCCCCTGCCCGAAGCACGTTCCTGCTGCGCCCCCTGCCCATTCTGTTGGCGACAGGCGGTGGATATGCAGGGTACCGGCAGTATGAGAAGTACAGGGAGCGAGAGCTGGAGAAGCTGGGATTGGAGATTCCACCCAAACTCGCTGGTCACTGGGAGGTAGGAATGAGGCAGAACTGCCTTGGGTTCTCATCCAGCAGACTGTCACTTTTCCAGTTGTTCCAAAGTTGAAATGTTTCAACAAGTCAGATGCATTTTCTTGGAGCTCATGTCTCCAGTAGCTTTTGGCCAGATATAAGAGTTACACCTTTGATGTCATGTCAAGCTTATATTCTGTCCCCAGACCTAACCTTGGTCTTCCCAAGGGTTCAGAGTAGAAATTCCTTGTTGTTGAAGTCGCAGAGCGTATGTTTGAGTTGGTGCTGACATCCTGGCTATTCTGATATTCTTGCCCTTGTTAGTCTGAAGAAGGTTGAAACTATTGAGCTTTTGTGATGTGGATTAGTTCTCACCAGGAACCAGACAGAAATAATCAAATTCCTTTGTCATTATTGCTCATAATCCTTCCTCCCATCATAGTCACAAGATAGGGGCAGGCTGCATTGCCGTCGAATGCATGATATATAACAAAACATCTTGTTCATCTGTGCTTCCCGGTCCCAGAGTGATGCCTGACTCAGAAGAGACATTCAGTAAAAGAGACATTTAGAAAAAAGAGGACGGGCGTGGTGGCTCAAGCCTGTAATCCCAGCACTTTGAGAGGCCGAGGCAGGTGGATCACAAGGTCAAGAGATCAAGACCATCCTGGTCAACATGGTGACACCCCGTCTCTACTAAAAATACAAAACATTAGCTGGGCATGGTGGTGCGTGCCTTTAATCCCAGCTACTCAGGAGGTTGAGGCAGGAGAATTGCCTGAACCCAGGAGGCGGAGGTTGCGGTGAGCCGAGATCGCGCCATTGCACTCCAGCCTGGGTAACAAGAGTGAAACTCCATCTAAAAAAAAAAAAGATATAAGTTTAACAGTTGCCTTTTTTGTAGCCATAATTTAACAAATAAAAAATCTAAATATCTGAGGACCAATAATAGGCCTCAATACCCTGGGCAAAAGATGTGGTGACAGTTGAAGCTTTGTGATATCTGGAATGCAATGGTGATCCACTCCATATTGCTAATAGATCAGCTGAATCCATTCTAATAGGACCTATGGTGATTAGGGCATCAGGATGCTGAAGGCGAGTCCCAACCATGCTCTGCAGTAGCTGTGTAAACTGGAACATGTCACTTTCTTTCCGGTTCCGTGTCTTTAACAGTAAAATAGTAGGTTGGGTTGAAACATGACCATGAGATTCCATCCAACTCTAACACAGTTTATCTAGGAATATTTGCTGCCATTGGCATTACATGCTGCATTATAGGTTTCCTTCAAAAATCCTTTTTTGGACTTTGATTTTGATTGTTTTCTTCCTGTAGAATCCAGTATATGGACTTCATTTGATTTCTAACAGTCCCGTAAAACCATGACTTAGTCAACTGACCATACAGATCCAGCTGTGGCACTTGACCTAAGAGAGATCTGTCCGGCCCCACCCGTGTCCATGTGCCTACCCTTTGGCCTCTTTGTACACCTTGGGCTTTGTAATAACCTACCTTAAACAAAAAGAAGTTTTCTGGTACTATGTCAGAAAATCCTTTTGGTGAAGGGTAATTATGTAGTAGGTGAGTTACACTTTCACAGTATGCTGCACTCTGTTTCCCATGGCATTGCTGGTTTCCCCTGTAAATATCATTCTCCATTAGATTAGTAAAGTATTTGTAAGTGTAGGTAGCACATGACTATAACTGCATGAGCCCCCTCAAGTATTAAACCCAAGCTGACATCTTTCTGACCTTGGGCATTTGTGAGGCTGACTTACCCTATGACGAGTTGGCGTGCTTTTAAGAAATTCTCACACACTTCAAAGGTTTCCCAGAGAATATAAATTCAGAAGAAATTTGCCACTTCCAAAATCATAAAAGACCAATGCCAGTAGTTTTTTAGCATCTTGCTCTATTGCCCAGGCTGGTCTCAAACTTCTGGGCTCAAGTGATCCTCCTGCCTCAGCCTCCCAAAGTACTGGGATTACAGGTGTGAGCCACTGTGCCTGGCGACTCCTGGATTTTCAAGTAGGACTCCAGAATTTCATTTTATGAAGGGGGAATGGTCTGGATCTGGAGTTGACATTGTAGGTTGAGTATCCCTTATCTGAAATGCTTGGAACTGGAAGTGTCTCAGATTTTCTTTTTGGATTTTGCAACATTTGTATATACATACTGAGGTATCTTGGGGATGTGACCCAAGTCTAAACACAAATTTTATTTATTTATTTACTTCTGAGACTCCATCTCAAAAAATTATTTAAAAATCATAATTTTTATCAATTAAAAATTATTTATTTATCTTTTTTTTTTTTTTGAGACAGAGTCTTGCTCTGTTGCCAGGTGCCAGACTGGAGTGCAGTGGCACAATCTCGGCTCACTGCAACCGCCGCCTCCTGGGTTCAGGCAATTCTCCTGCCTCAGACTCCCAAGTAGCTGGGACCACAGGAACGCACAACCACGCCCAGCTGATTTTTGTATTTTTTAGTAGAGACTGGGTTTCACCATGGTCTTGATCTCTTGCCATCGTGATCCACCCGCCTCGGCCTCCCAAAGTGCTGGGATTACAGGCGTGGGCCACCATGCCTGGCCTATTTTATTTTTTTATAGTCTGTTGCTCAGGTTGGAGTGCAATGGTGTGATCTTGGCTCGCTGCAACCTCTGCCTCCCGGGTTCAAGTGATTCTCCCACTTCAGCCTCTCCAGTAGCTGGGATTACAGGCACCTGCCATCATACCTGGTTTATTTTCTTTTTTTTTTTTTTGAGACGGAGTTTTGCTCTTGTTACCCAGGCTGGCGTGCAATGGCGCGATCTCGGCTCACCACAACCTCCGCCTCCTGGGTTCAGGCAATTCTCCTGCCTCAGCCTCCTGAGTAGCTGGGATTACAGGCACGCGCCACCATGCCCGGCTAATTTTTGTATTTTTAGTAGAGACAGGGTTTCACCATGTTGACCAGGATGGTCTCAATCTCTTGACCTCATGATCCACCCGCCTCAGCCTCCCAAAGTGCTGGGATTACAACCTGATTTATTTTTGTGTTTTTGTAGAGACATGTGATTCACCCACCTTCGTCTCCAAAAGTGCTGGGATTATAGGTATGAACCACCGTGTCTGGCCAATTTATTTATTTACTTGAGGCAGGGTCTTGCTGTGTCACCCAGGGCTAGAATACAGTGGGACAGTCATGGCTCACTGCATCCTTGACCTCCTAGGCTCAAGCGATCCTCCTACCTCAGCCTTCCTGAGTAGCTAGGAGTATAAGCATGTGCCACCATGCCTGGTTAATTTGTTTGAATGTTTGTGGAGATGGAGGTCTCATTTATGTTTTAGATATATCTTCTATACATAGCCTGAGGGTAACTTTATACAATAAATAATTTTTTGCATGAAACAAAGTTTTGACTGTGACTTGTCACATGACATCAGATGTAGAATTTTCCACTTGTTGGTGTCATGTCGGCACTCAAAAAGTTTCTGATTTTGGAGCATTTTCGATGTTCAGATTAGGGATACCCAACTGTCTTAAGTTTTCAGGAACTGGCAACAGGTCGAGCGGGAGAGTTTTGAATAGCTGTCTGGTGTTGGTTCCTAGTCTCACCTCTTGTTCCACCTAATCATTCCAAATGAAATACATGAGATTTTCCAAATCTAGCTATCATCAGAATTGTTGGGGAGCTTTAAAAATTATGAATTTGAATTCCTTAACTCCTGAAATCTAGAAAGTTTGGGCTAGGCTCAAGATCTGTGTTTTTCAGAAGCCCTGTTGGTGATTCTGATGATAAGCCAGCTTGAAGAACTATGGGCAGACAAACCCTTCCTAATGTTCCCTTCAGGGCTTCATTTTTTTTTTTTTTTTTCCTTTTGTGAGACAGGGTCTTGCCCTGTCACCCAACCTGGAGTGCAGTGGTGCAATCTTGGCTCACTGCAACCTCTGCTTCCCTGGTTCAACCAATTCTCCTGCCTCAGCCTCCTGAGTAGCTGGGATTACAGGTGCGCACCACCATGCCAGCTAATTTTTGTATTTTTTAGTGGAGACAGGGTTTCACCATATTGGCCGGGCTGGTCTCGAACTCCTGACCTCAAGTGATCTGCCTGCCTTGGCCTCCTAAAGTGCTAGGATTATAGGCATGAGCCACTGTGCACAACTGCTAATTTTTCTATTTTTTGTTGAAATGGGATTTTGACATGTTGCCTGGGCTGGTTTTGAAGTCCTGAGCACAAGTGATTCACCCATCTTGGCCTCCCAAAGTGCTAGAATTACAGGCATGAGACACTGTACCCGGCCAGTTTTAGGTTGTTGTTTTTCAGAGACAGCGTCTTACTGTACTGCTCAGGTTGGAGAGTAGTGGTGTGATCATAGCTTGCTACAGCCTTGAACTCCTGGGCTCACATGTTTCTTTTACCTTAGCCTTCCCAGTAGTGAACTACAGGTGTGTGCCACTTCACCAGGCTGGTTTTATTCTTATATTTAAGTCTTTTATCCATTTTGAATTAATTTTTGTTTATAGTATAAGAGAAGAATTCAGTGTCATTCTTTTGCATGTGGATGTCCCATTTTCCTAGCACCGTTATGTTGAAAAGATTATCCTTTCCCTATTGAATGGTCTTGGAATGCTTGTGGAAATCAGTCTTACTCCCTGTTAAATGACAGAGATGATACAGCAAACGCTATGACAGAATGTTGGAAAACAGGACATCAAGATTCCCACGCCTTCTCACCATGTGACTGTGATTGCTTAATCATGAGCTTTATTTTTTATGCATTCGCTTCCTGTCTTTGTTTCTATTTTTAAATGAATTCAGCTGTTTTTTTCTTTTTCTTTTTTTTTTCTTTTTTTTGAGCCAGGGTCTGGCTTGTTGCCCAGGCTGAAGTGCAGTGGTGCAATCACAGCTCACTGTAACTTCAACATCCCGGGTTTAAGCAATCCTCCCACCTCTGCCCCCCAAGTAGCTGGGACCAGAGGCATGCACCACCAACACACCCAGCTAATTTTTTGTAGAGATGGGATCTCACTATGTTGCCTAGGCTGGTCTCAAGTGATCCTCTTACCTTGGCCTCCCAAAGTGCTGGGATTCCAGGTGTGAGCCACCATGGAGCCACACTCTTGGCTCTTCCTCAGTGGTGACAGGCACTCAGCTCCTGAAGTCTCTGCTTGCCACTGAGGCTTTACCACCTCAGTTGATTCTGGTATACTGGTCGTCTTTGCCACCATGAATGATGTTGCAGAGCATACCTTTGCATGTAAGGCCTTTTCCTCAGGGTCAGTGCCTAGGCGTAGGACTGCTGCCTAAAATGGTATGGACACTGTAATGGTTCGTGGCATATGTTTGGCTTCTAAAACAATTATAGTATTTCTCCTTTATCCAAGGTTTCATGTTCCTGCAGTCTCAAAATATTAAATGTAAAATTCCAGAAATAAACAATTCCTAAGTTGTTTTATTTATTTGGTTTTTTTGAGACGGAGTCTCCCTGTTGCCCAGGCTGGAGGGTAGTGGCGTGATCTTGGCTCACTGTAACCTCTGCCTCCTGGGTTCAAGCGATTCTCCAAGCCTCAGCCTCTCGAGTACCTGGGATTACAGGCTTGTGCCACGACGCCTAGCTAATTTTTTTTTTTTTTTTTTTTTTTTTTGAGACGGAGTTTCGCTCTTGTTATCCAGGCTGGAGTGCAATGGCGCGATCTCGGCTCACCGCAACCTCCGCCTCCTGGGTTCAGGCAATTCTCCTGCCTCAGCCTCCTGAGTAGCTGGGCTTACAGGCACGAGCCACCATGCCCAGCTAATTTTTTGTATTTTTAGTAGAGATGGGGTTTCACCATGTTGACCAGGATGGTCTCAATCTCTCGACCTTGTGATCCACCCGCCTTGGCCTCCCAAAGTGCTGGGATTACAGGCTTGAGCCACCGCGCCCGGCCGCTAATTTTTTTTTTTTTTTTTGAGACGGAGTTTCGCTCTTGTTACCCAGGCTGGAGTGCAATGGCGTGATCTCGGCTCACCGCAACCTCCGCCTCCTGGGTTCAGGCAATTCTCCTGCCTCAGCCTCCTGAGTAGCTGGGATTACAGGCACGCACCACCATGCCCAGCTAATTTTTTGTATTTTTAGTAGAGACGGGGTTTCACCATGTTGACCGGGATGGTCTTGATCTCTCGACCTCGTGATCCACCCGCCTCGGCCTCCCAAAGTGCTGGGATTACAGGCTTGAGCCACCGCGCCCGGCAATTTTTTTTTTAATAGAGATGGGGTTTCACCATGTTGGCCAGGCTGGTCTTGAACTCTTGACCTCAGGTGATCTACCCACCTGGGCCTTACAAAGTGCTGGGATTATAGGCATGAACCACCGTACCCAGCTATGATTCCTAACTTTTAAATGTCTCCCTGTTCTGAATAGCATGATGAACTCTCACTCTCTCCCACCTAGGATATGAATCATCCCTTTGTCCATTGTGACCTCAGTGTCTATGCTGCCTGCCTGCAAATCACTTAGTAGCCATCTCAGTTATCAGATCAGCTGTCGTTGTATTGCAGTGCTTGTGTTCCGGTCACCGTTATTTCGCTTAATAATGGCCCCAAAGTGCAACAATAGTGATTCTGGCCATTTGGATTGCCGCAGAGAAAGCAGTAAAATGCTTTCTTTAAGTGAAAAGGTGAAAGTTCTTGACTTCAAAAGGAAAGGAAAAAAAATCACATGCTGATTTTGATACGGGAATCTTTTATTCATTGTGAAGAAGAAAAAAATTGTTTTGCTTGTTTTGCTGTTGCCCCTAAGACTGTAAAAGTTACATCCACCACTTGCTTAGTTAAGGTGGAAAAGGCGGCCGGGCGTGGTGGCTCACACCCGTTATCCCAGCACTTTGAGAGGCTGAGGCGGGAGGGTCACATGAAAAACAAACTAGGCAGGCATGGTGGCACACACTTGTGGTCTCAGCTTCTCAGGAGGCTAAGATAGGAGGATTGCCTGAGCCCAGAGGTTCGAGGCAGCAGTGAGCTATGATTGTGCCACTGCACTCCAGCCTGGATGACAGAGTGAGACCCAATTTCAAAAAAAAAGGGGGAAAAAAAGGTGGAAAAGGCATTAAATTTGTGGGTGGAAGACATGAACAGAAATGTGTTCCGATTGATGGCAGTTGGGTTCCTTATTGTTGGTGACTTTGGGCATCCACCAGTGGGTCTTGGAATGTAACCCCCCTCCTGCTGATAAGGGGACCTATTTGTAGTTTGCATTGTTGTGTACATGAACCACACTGGATATCTGCAAAACAGAAATCACAAATGAACATGATTTCTTTCTTCTTGAATTCCCTTATTCATTGGCCAAATCTTTGACTTCCTTCTATGTGCTGGGCCCTGTTGAGATGCTGGGGATCTACCAGTAAACAGAATCAGGGCTTCCCTTGTTAGTGGGGGAGACAGAGAAGCAGCAGATGGACTCATAGGCATGTCAAATGGTTGAAATGCTGTGAAGAAAACTGAAACAGGTAAAGGGTACAGGGTGCTTCAGGGCTCGGGGGGAGCTAGGCTGAGACAGAAAAGGAAGGTCTCCTCAGTGCCATGCAAGCAGAGATTTCAGAGCTGGGCATCTGCAACCACTGAGGAATAGCCAACGTCTCCTTGGTTCCAGCGATTCTCCTGCCTCAGCCTCCTGAGTAGCTGGGACTGCAGGTGCACGCCACCACACCTGGCTAATTTTTGAATTTTTAGAAGAGATGGGGTTTCACCATGTTGGCCAGGATGGTCTTGATCTCCTGACCTCGTGGTCTGCTCACCTTAGCCTCCCAAAGTGCTGGGATTATAGGCATGAGCCACCACGCCCAGCCCCTTAATACAATTTTTAAATCACTTTACTTTCAGCACAAACTCTACCTTTTCACTTGTTTATTCTCTGTTTACATTGGCTCATTTATGGCCAGGAATGGTGGCTCATGCCTGTAATTTAAGCACTTTGTAATCGCAGCCACTCGAGAGGCTGGGGCAGGAGAATCTGAAGGTCAAGGTGGGTGGATCACCTGAGGTCAGGAGTTCAAGACCAGCCTGACCAACATAGTGAAACCCCATTTCTACTAAATACAAAAAATTAGCTTGGCATGGTGGTGCATGCCTGTTAGCCCAGCTACTCTGGAGGCTGACTCAGGAGAATCACTTGAACCCAGGATGTGCAGGTTGCAGTGAGCTGAGATTGCACCATTGCACTCTAGCCTGGGAAACAAGAGTGAAACTCCATCTCAAAAAAGAAAAAAGGCTAGGCACGGTGGCTCACTGTGGTAATCCCAGCACTTTAGGAGGCCGAGGCAGGTGGATCACCTGTGGTCAGGAGTTCAAGACCAGCCTGGCCAACATGGCGAAACCCCATCTCTAATAAAAATAAAAAAATAATCTGGGCAAGGTGGTAGTTACCTGTAATCCCAGCTACTTGGGAGGCTGAGGCAGGGAGAATTGCTTCAACTCAGGAGGTGGAGGTTGCAGTGAGCCAAGATGTACCATTGCACTCCAGCCTGGGTGACGGAGCGGACTCTGTCTCAAAACAAAACAAAAAGGATGTTTTTTTTGTTTTTTTGTTTTTGTTTTTGTTTTTGTTTTTGTTTTTTTTCAAGGCAGAGTTTCACTCTTGTTACCCAGGCTGGAGTGCAATGGTGTGATCTCGGCTCACCGCAACCTCCACCTCCTGGGTTCAGGCAATTCTCCTGCCTCAGCCTCCTGATTAGCTGGGATTACAGGCACGCTCCACCATGCCCAGCTAATGTTTTTGTATTTTTAGTAGAGACGGGGTTTCACTATGTTGACCAGGATGGTCTCGATCTCTCAACCTCGTGATCCGCCCACCTCGGCCTCCCAAAGTGCTGGGATTACAGGCTTGAGCCACCGTACCCGGCCTAACAAAAAGGATGTTTTTATGTTAAGTTTTTATTTTACAGAATGATGTCACTGGAAAGGGTAGAGGCCTGGAGTAGTGGCTCATGGCTGTAGTCTCAGCACTTTGGGAGGCTGAGGCAGGCAGATTCCAGCCTGGGCAAGATGGTAAAAGCTCATGTAAACTAAAAATACAAAAATTGGCCGGGTGCGGTGGCTCATGCCTGTAATCCCAGCACTTTGGGAGGCCGAGGCGGGCGGATCACGAGGTCAAGAGATCGAGACCATCCTGGTCAACATGGTGAAACCCCGTCTGTACTAAAAATACAAAACATTAGCTGGGCATGGTGGCGTGTGCTTGTAATCCCAGCTACTCAGGAGGCTGAGGCAGGAGAATTACCTGAGCCCAGGAGGCGGAGGTTGCGGTGAGCCGAGATCGCGCCATTGCACTCCAGCCTGGGTAAGGAGAGTGAAACTCCGTCTCAAAAAAAAAAAAAAAAAAAAAAAAAATACAAAAATTAGCTGGGCGTGGTGGTGTGGGCCTGTGGTTCTAGCTGCTTGGGAGGCTGAGGTGGGAGGACTGCTTGAGCCAAGAGGTAGAGATTGCAGTGAGCCAAAATCACACCACTGCATTCCAGCCTGAGTTACAGAGTAAGACCCTGTCTCAGAAAAAAAAAAAAAATAGTGACTTGAAATCATACTCTGGAAAGCTGCTTGCCGAGTCACTCAGGATGAAGACCCAGAGTGTTCCTTTTAGTTCCGTTTAGCCCTGTGGCGGGGAGTGTGCACAGCTTGAATAATGCTTTTTGGCTTCCAGAGTGCTATGCCATTGAGTCCTTGACTCAACCTGTGGCCCACCACTAGGCAGAGGTGATTTTATACATGATGCAAGAGCCCTCTTGAAGGCAGGACATCAGAGACTGCTGAGAAGTAGAAGAGCTGCTTCCCTGAATTTCTTTTCAGGAACTCATGATGTCCTGGGAACACTTCTGGTTCATGGCTAAAATGTTCACTTGGGCTCCACAGGCCTGGCTTGTGGCTTTGTCTGTTGACGTAGGGACCTGTGCCAAGAGTTGCCATGGGTGAGCGCAGACAGGGTGGTTGGCCAGCACGTATAGATAGATCCATAGTTATGGATCCATACTTGATACTACTGCAGCAGCCATCTGTCCTGCCTTTGTGTGGCAGTTGTGATTTCAGGTACGCTGCCTGTTTGTCCCCAAAAGTCATAAAAATTCATTTAGCAATTATGGCATATTGCTTGTTGCCTCTTTTCCTGAGATTGAGAAATATTGTTTTAGATGATATCTCAAATTTTTGATTTACAAAACATCTCACTGAAAGTGTACATCTTCAGCTAGGCATGGTGGCTCACGCCTCTGATCCCAACACTTTGGGAGGCCAAGGTGGGAAGATTGCTTGAGCCCAGGAGTTCAAGACCAGCCTGATGAGGCAAGACTCAGTCTCTACAAAAAATATATTTAAAAATTTGGCCCAGTGTGTGGCTCATGCCTGTAATCCCAGCACTTTGAGAGGCCAAGGCAGGCGGATCACCTGAGGTCAGGAGTTCAAGACTAGCCTGGCCAACATGGCGAAACCCTGTCTCTACTAAAAATGCAAAAAAAATTAGCCAGGCATGGTGGCAGGTGCCTGTAATCCCAACTACCTGGGAGGCTGAGGCAGGAGAATTGCTTGAACCTGGGAGGCGGAGGTTGCAGTGAGATGAGATCGTGCCAGTGCACTCCAGCCTGGGCAACGAGAACGAAACTCTATCTCAAAAAAAGGAAAGAAAAGAAAAATTAGCCAGGGGTGGTGGTGTGCCTGTGGTCCCAGCTACCTGAAAGACTGAGGCAGGATAATCACTTAAGCCCAGGAGTTTGAGACCAGCCTGGGCAACATAGCAAAACCATAGGTCTCCATACATAAATACATATATGTATAAAACTATTAGCTGATAGTTGAGATGGAACTGTTTTTTTTTTTTTGGTGGAGGCTAGAGAAGGATGGGGGCAGATCTCGGAGGGTGGGGAGGGGCCTGTGGGTGTGCTCGCTGCCTGTTTTGCCTCTCCTGGGGCAGCTTTGTCATTTCCTCTGTTCTTGGCCAACAAGCTGTTTCTCTCTCTTCCCTGTTCTCCCCGCTTCCCCGTTTCGTCGCACTTCATCCCCCCCTTCCCCGCCCCTCCACAGGCCTAGGGGCATTCGGTGGAAATTCTACTTACCGTTAGGTTAAGTGGAGGTGAGTTTCCCATGGGGTGGGAGCATGACAGCAAGGGATGGCGGTCCAGACTCTTCAGAAGGGAAGTGGGGCTGCTGTCATGACTGGACCCCACACATTTGGGCCTGAGCTGCATCCAGTCACGGTGTCCTGAGTTCCTTTGTGTTGCCTATGCCCTGTGGATCCAGCCCTCCCCCAGACAGGGTGAGACTCAGTCTCACTTCGGCCTCCCAAAGTGCTGGGATTACAGGCATGAGCCACCTCGCCCAGCCACTTAAACATACTTTTTAACCAGATCGGGGGAAGGTTGTATAGCCATCGAGTGGCGTCAGGGCAGGGAGTTGGGAGAACTCCCCACTGTACGGTGTTGGCAACTCTCGGGTTTCCTGACATCTGGGTGGTCTGGGTCCACTCAGAATGAATTTTGCTGACAAGCTCCTTGGTCTCTAGTGTGTCGAGTTGGGAGGTGTTCTTTCTTCCTTGAACAGAAGATGCAAGTGCCTGTGATGGGAAAGCACATATCAGCCCCATGCGTCTTTCCTCCTCCTCCAAGCCTTGCTGGCCCTCGGAGATGACTGTGGAGGTGGAAGGGACCTGTCTACAGAGTGTACCATTGTGGGCATCTGGTCTCCCCCTTCAGCCTCAGAGGGAACACCAGCACCCAGCTGGGGCTGGCTTGTGGCTGCCTGATGCCCCTGGGCTGAGCAGACAGGAGCCCAGTGGTTAAGGGTTCAGTCCAAAGCTCCCACCGATGAGCCAGCTGCAGGAGGCTGTAGGGCACATGGAGGGCAGCCCCAGTGCTCTGCCTCCCGCCAGGCCAGGAGAAGTTCTGTGTGTGGAAAGCGGGCTGGGGTTTTTCTCCCCAATAATAGAATTTAGAGGTTTTTCTGCTGTTTAAAGCTAAAGCGAAGTATTTCTTTCTTTTCTTTTCTTTTCTTTTTTTTTTTTTTGATACAGAGTCTCCCTCTATCGCCCAGGCTGGAGTGAAGTGGCATGATCTCAGCTCATTGCAACCTCCACCTCCCGGGTTCAAGAAATTTTCTTACCTCAGCCTCCTGAGTAGCTGGGATTACAGGCTTGCACCACCATGCCTGGCTAATTTTTGCATTTTTAGTAGAGATGGGGTTTCACCATGTTGGCCAGGATGGCGTCAAACTCCTGACCTGAGGTGATCCATTACCTTGGCCTCCCAAAGTGCTGGGATTACAGGTGTGAGTCATCACGTCTGACCTAAAGCTTTTTTTTTTTTTGAAATGGAGTCTTGCTCTGTTGCCCAGGCTGGAGTGTAGTAGCGTGATCTTGGCGCACTACAACCTCCACCTCCTGGGTTCAGGCTATTCTCCTGCCTCAGTCTCCCAAGTAGCTGGGACTACACGTTCACACCACCACACCCAGCTGATTTTTGTATTTTTAGTAGAGACGGGGTTTCGCTGTGTTAGCCAGGATGGTCTTGATCTCCTGACCTCAGGTAATCCGCCCCTCCTTGGCCTTCCAAAGTGCTGGGATTACAGGCGTGAGCCACCGCGCCCAGCCGCACTTTTTCTTTATTCCACCTCAGTCTACCCTTCCTGAGTGCCTGGGCAGCGTCCTTGGGGGAGCTGCTGGTGGGGCTCTCAATGGACTAGGAGTATCCAGGACATCTCACCGTGGGACTGCTAAAAACCGTTCTCAAACGGTCGCAGGGAGTTGGGCAGGGATAGGAGAATCTGGTGTGTGGAGAAATAGCCTGAAGGCACTTTGTGCTTGCTGGGCCTCTCTGCCCAGATGTCTGGGAGGCTGATGTCTGCCTGTGGCTTCTTGTACTAGCCATTAAGACACTAGCCATCTTCCTTGAGGGGGCTCAGGGAATGAGAATTAGCCAAGAGCCAGGAAATGAGGATTAGCTGAGGACACCTGCCACCCCTGTTCCGCAGCTACCTTCTGTTCCCTGGCATAGGGTATCCCTCTAGAAGTAGTGCATGAAATTCACATAGCTGGGACCTGGCAGAGGATACAGGTGGGTTGATCGAGGCAGGGAGGCCTCCCTCTGCAGGTGGCCTGGGAGCCTGCAGAGCCTTACCGTGACACTAGGTGGCACTCTCACCCGAGGGAGTCCTAGCAGAGTGGGAGGGGTGGAAATAAAGGCCCGCAAGGCCTGAAGGAAATAAACACAAGGTAGGAAAGTACCGTTCCAGAGAACTTTTTTTCCTGAGGAAATTCACTTGTAAATGGTTGTTTGAAATCCAGAGGCATTTCTCCATTGAAAATATATGTGGTGGAAGTCTGGTTGGAAGGTGGGGATTACTAATCTTCGCTGACTTGTGGACTGGTTTATGTTTTTGTTTTTTTTTTTGTTTTCTTTTTTGAGACAGAGTTTGACTCTTGTTGCCCAGGCTGGAGGGCAATGGTTCGATCTTGGCTCACTGCAGCCTCCGCCTACCAAGTTCAGTCGATTCTCCTGCCTCAGCCTCCCAAGTAGCTGGGACTATAGGTACCCACCACCACACCCGGCTAATTTTTGTATTTTTAGTAGAGATGGGGTTTCACCATGTTGGCCAGGCTGGTCTCGATCTCCTGACCTCAGGCGATCCACCCGCCTCAGCCTCCCAAAGTGATGGCATTACAGGCGTGAGCCACCACACCTGGCCTGGTTTATATAGGTTTTTAAACACTGATCTGCCTTAGAGGCTTAGAATGGTTAAAAAGCAATGCTGGTAGATGCAGTGCAGCAGAGCTGGCTATTCCACAGGGAAGAATGTGGGAGTCCCAGAGATCTCTCGGCACATGGGAGGTAGAATATGTGCACAACTTGGCTTTCCCTACAGACCTTTCTTCCCTGGTCTAACTGGGGCTTGGTTTTGTTCTGTGCCCAGGGACATGTGGCCTGGTAAGTGCTAGAAGCTTTGAGAAAGTCACAGTGGTCTTCCAGGGTCTTTTCAGTTCTGGAAGTTGGTGGTGCTAGGATTCTGCATCAACATCTTTTTGTGTTTTAACTGCTTTTTATCCCATATCATATGGTGTTTCCTTAGAGCTGAGGTGAGAAGGGGTCTGAAGTTTCTTTGAGGCTCTGAGAATGCTGGGATCAGTTACAGTAAGCTCTCAATCTTGATAGTTTTTTGGGATCTTCACCTTTAAGCAAAGCATTGTAGAATGAAACCAGTTTTACCATAGGCTAATTGACATAAGCAAGAGTTAAGTTCCTGTGGATGTTTCTGACCACAAAAACATCACAACTTTTCAAGACCCCAAACATTTCTAGTATTAACCATTGAAATGTGAGCTATACATGCATTTATGGAAGATTAATAAAAACAAGTTAGATTATTATTTACCTAATTACTGCAGCTCAGGGTTGCAGGTGGCTAGATCCTATCCCGGCAGCTCAGGGCCCAGCACAAGGTGGAAACCAGCCCTGGACAGGACGCCTTCCCATGGCAGGGCACACCCACACCCACACACACTCGGACTGGGACCATTTACGCACACCAGTGAGCCTGATGTGCACAGCTTCGGGATGTGAAGGAAAGTAGGGTGCTCAGAGAACGCCCATGCAGACATGGGGGGAACATGCACACTCCACACGGACAGTAGCCCGGGCTGGAATAGATTCTTTTTCTCATCAATGTTGTGATGACACTATTTGAAGATCTCCTGTAATGCTGTCCGGACAGGAGAATATTAGGAGCAGTTGTGTGTAAGGTATCTGCCACCCCTGTATCAAATTCTGAGGCCCTTAGGGTTGGCACTATGCCTTGTTCACCTTTGCCTCCCTGTTCCCATGGGTGCAGTGTAGGTGTGAAAGATCATGGAAGTCCATGAAGGAGGACTCTGTCTTCTTCCCCGGCATCTCAGGGCTGTGGCTTGTCATGCAGCACTTGCTCGGGCTGATCCAGCTAAAGATGATAGGTTTGTGGGACTCTGACTGCACCCCTTTAGGTCCTATTCCAGGCTTGGTCCACTGCCCAATTTCTCCACAAGCCCTACAGGCCCTCTCCTCCTGTTCCAAACCTTATTTTATTTTTGGTTTAAAAAAAAAGATGAGGTCTCACTATGTTGTGCAGGCTGGTCTCGAACTCCTGAGCTGAAGTGATCCTCCCACCTTGGCCTCCCAAAGTGCTAGGATTACAGGCAAGAGCCACCATGCCTGGCCCCAAACCTTAGTTGTTTTAGAAACTAAGATCTCAGTGGTGAGAAGGAGTTGGAATTGTATCCCGTTCAGTGGCTCAGAATGAGGAGACTGAGACTTCCAAGGCTGTCTTGCCATGGAATAGGGGATGTGGGTGCCCAGTTGCTTCCACAGACGTGAATGTGGCTACTTGATGCCACATCCTTTCTTTGGTTGAATGGTGATCCCCCTCAGCTTTTCCCCTCCCCTAAAAGAGTTAAGCTGATTGGTCCTATCCCATGTAGGCTGAATGCTTGTTGGGTGCCTGGCACTGTGTGAGTATGGAATGGGTTGCTGACCTGCAGACTAGGGTCCTCTAGTGGGGTGGGAAGACACAGCACACATCATCCCATGGGATTTGCGTCCTAGTAGTGAAGCAGGGAGGCTTGTGTGCTCTAGGCTGGGGCGGTTGGACCTTGTTCATGGGTGTCCGTGTTCGCTGGTCTACATCAGTTTTGGAGTCAGGGCAGTCTGTATGTCAGGGGTGTGCGTGCCTGGAAAGCAAGAAGGTGGGGGTGGAGCAGCCTTGTAGCTTCAGGATGGGGCGTGGGAAAGATCAAGAATTTTGCCTTCTCCGAGGCTTCCAGGGCTAGCAGGGGTAGCTTTAGCTTTCTGTTCAGTCCAGTGAAGAAGCTGGTCCTCAGTGAAGTCAGCAGCACGTGGGGTCCTGCGTCCGCCTAGTGTTGGGTGGGGGGTGGTGAGAGAAGGCAGCTGCTCTGGGAGGCCAGCCACGGGCTGGGGACAGGAGGCTCACAGACCAGTGGACGGAGACCGAGGACAGGCAGGAGGCATCCCTTGGGAGCAGCCAGGCCCACCTCGATGCCTGAGCGGGGTCCTACCGTGACCGTGACCAGGCAGAGCTGGTGCCCACTGCCCTTCCCCTTCTCCCCGACCTTGGCCCCTCCTCTTAAAGGGGTACTGAGGTTGGGCTGACGGAGCTGCAGGACTGGGGCTCAGGGAGCTGCGGCTTTAAGGGTGGCTGGGGTCGGCCTCCTGCCCCCGCCCCTAGTAGTCTGAGTGGCTGGAGCCTGGGCCCCGCCCACGCGCCGCAGGGCTTCCCGGCTCTGGGAGCGCCTCTGGGGAGTTGGAGCCCGGAAGCTGGAGCCACCAGAGGGTGGGTGAGTGGAGCCGGTGCCCCTGCCTGACCAGGAGCCACAGGTGACTTCTCGGGGAGGCGCCCCGCCCCGCCCCACCCGCTCAGAGGGCCAGGCCCGGGTGGGGGTGCCCTTCTAGCGCGTTCGGTCGTCGGTTGGTCCTCCTAGCTGCGACGATGCGGCCCTGGCCAGAGGAGCCCTTTGGACAGGCTTGAGCGAGTCGTGGGCTTTTCCCTCCGCACGTGGGCACGGCCCGGGCTGCGTGAGATCACTTCCTCCACGTCCATCTGCCTGGCGCGGGTGCGGGAAGTGAGGGGCTTACAGGAAGTGAGGCAGTTGCGGGAAGTGAGGGGGTGCCGGCTGGCGTTGAGGGGGCCCGGGCTGGAGCGCCTCCGGCCCTGAGAGCTCCAGTCTCCTCCGTGCTGCCGAGCCTGGGGTCAAGGCGCCTGGGAAGAGGGTAGCGCCAGGTCAGCGCCTGAGGGCCGGGGAGCAGGTGGCAGACTCGCTGCCTCTGCCCAGAGCCGGTTCCCCCACAGCACCCAGAGTTGTCTGAGAGGAGGTTCCTTGTCTTTGGGCAGCTGGGACAGACCCCTGAGAGTCCTGCCTGCCCTCTTCCCGGGGCTGTCTGCCTCTGACTGTGTCTGAAAGGCGCCTCTGGGCCCTTCTCTTTGCTCCCTGGTCCGTGTGGCCCAGGGAGGACCATTTTCCCGGGGCCCCTGCTTGCGAAGTTTGCCTGTTTCTAGCCCTGGAACACAGGGAAGACAGGGTTGTCGCCCCACTGGACGAAAGCTGCTGCCGGGTGGCCGGGCCTCAACTGAGCTGGGGAGAAAGCCCATCGCCCCCCGGGGGAGTGCACGGACCCCCACCTACACACACCCTGAAGCTACACACCCCTGCACCTACACACACCTGTACCTATACACATACCACCTATATGCACACTCTCGCACCTACACACACACCGCCTATATGCCTAACACACCTTTGCACTTACACCCCTACACACACACCCCCAACACCCCGTACACCTTGCACTTACACACTTAACACCTACACACCCCTGCACGCACCCCCACACCCTTACATGCACATGCCTTCACACCTATAGTGCACACCTATACGAACACACCCTTTCACCTACACACATATCCAGCTTGCTCACACCCTTGCACCTACACTCACACCCCCACCCCCGTATGCATACATGCTTGCACGCCCCAACCCACACCTGTAGTAACTGCTGCTTGGCCTGGGGCTATTCATCGACTTCCATTCCACTGAGGGAGGGTACCACAGTACTTCACCCTGGTTGGTGAGGGATGGGTGGGGACACTGTCTTCTTGCTCTGGTATGGATCCCCAGAACAGCACGTCCTGGCAGAGGTGCTCCCCAGTCCCCCATATGGTCCTATCAGCCATTGCTTCTTACTTGCAAGGCCAGTCACCGCCCCGAAGGTTTGGGTTCCTGTTTTAGAACTGCCACCTAAGTCCCTTTTATTTCCATCTTCCCTGTGGTGGAAACCCCTGCCCCCACCAGAGTGTGGGGTTGACTTTTTGGAAAGAGAGGTGAGGTGTTGAAGCCAGGTCTACAGGGTGAGGTGAGGCAGCGTCACGCTCCTGGGTAAAAGTGGCGTTTCTGAGCAATTGTTCTGGGCCATGGTTGCAGCTGTGCTCTGAGCCACAAGGGGCTGGGCAGGAGGAATTTCCTTTCCCATTTTCCAGATGTGCAAACCAAGACTTAGAGTACCTGTGACTTGCCAAGGCCCTTCCCTGCTCTCAGGGTGGAGGTGGAGGAAGGCAGCCAGGATTGCAGTGACCAGGTTGTCGCCAGCCACAAAGCCCTCTGAGTTCTGTTGCAGGTGACTGGCCCTGGGGCCATGTAATGACATTAAAGTCCTACTGGTCACAACCTTAAGCTCATCTCCACAGAGTGTCTTTGAGGCATGGGAGGGAAAGTGTCAGCGTTTCTTCAATTCTGGGTACCCTTCTTGCAAGTTCCTCATCTAGGACCTGGGGCTCCCACTCCATGTCACCCTCTGACAGCCAGAGAGGATAAAATCTCTGGCTTGAGGTCCCAGGGTTGCAATAGGCAGAGGGCAAGCTGGGCTCTGAAATGGGGAGGCCAGAAACTGCTGGCCAACGGAGCGGCTTTACCCTTGGAAAGTGAGAAGGCAGCGACCTCTAGGGGCCCCTTCCCTCCATCCTGCAGCTCTTAGTGGGTCAGACAGTGCCCAGCCTGTGTTCTGGGGCAAAGCGGGATTCATTCTACTCCATGGTGATCTTTTGGGGCCATCAGGTGGTGATTTGGAGGCACTGACACCCTGGTTTCGGTGCCTGTTTTCGAAAAGGTAGAATAGTGATAAAGCAAGGATCTGAAAGGGCAAGGACTCCCTGCCTCTCACTGGGCGTACCTGCAGGTGGGGTGCCCGTGTGGCCTCTCAGGATGGTTCTTAGAGTCTCTCCAGGGCCAGGGCAGCAGCTCCTCCTCTAGCTTCTGAGCCAGGGCCCACCTTTCCCTCATGGGCATCTGACGTGCCCCTGGCCTCGTGTGCTTTAATTCTTCAGTAGTGCCCTCTCTGAGACTGGAGTCCAGACCCTGCCCCTCAGAGAACCATGGGAGAATGAAACTTCAAGGTTCACAGGGGAGCCTGCTTTGAGAACTCAAGGTTTTTGGCTGAGCTGGGTTTATGTGGGTTCATGTCTTTCTGACACATTCAGGGCTGTGTTGGTCACTGTCCCACAGGGTAGGTAAGTGAGGAAAACTGGCAGAAGGCTGGGGTCCTCAAAGCCCCTCCTCTCCATCTCCCCTCAAGGTCACGCTTGCCTCCCTGTGGGTCCTGGCTGTGAGCTCAGCTCCAAGCCTGCACTTGATCAACCAGTGAAAGAGCCTCCCCTTTGGAACCAGGCACCAGGCTCACCCTTGACTGCTGTCACCCCTCTGCTTCCCTGGCAGCTGGCAAGAGGCCAGCATGGAGCCTCGTGGATCAGGGAGGGTGGGGCATGTGCTCCGTACATGTGTGGAGCGATTGAAGTGACATGGCCCTGGAGGGCTGGAGCAGGGGTGTCTGTGAAGCCGTGGGCCTGGGCCTGGTGACAGGATGGGCCTCTTGTGCTGGTGCCGATCTCTTGGTGCCGGCATGTTCCCGGGGTAGGATGCTGGTGTGTATCTGTTTGCTGGGTGAGGCCTGGTGGGTGGGTGCCCTCCTGCCTGGCCCACCTGCTGTTAGCTGTCCCCGACAGTCATTTAGGAGAGGGGCCTGAACCTGCCCAACACTGCCTGGATCAGGGGGAGAAATCCACGCTTGTGTCCAGATCTTAGTCACCTTACTGTCCTGTTCCGAGAGGCCACTGAATCCCATACAGGGATTAGGTGACTCGCAGGCAGGTGCCCAGGTGGTACCTTCACTTCTGTGGCCAAGGAGGGTTTGCCAGGGCATCAGACGTTTGACTGTGCGGGGCCACATTTACTGGTTGTGTCTGGCCCATTCCTTGCTTTAGGCAGCAGCTGTTGGAGCCACATTTCGTCATCTAAGGATGGTGACAAGTGCCTGCCCTCTTCTTGAGCAGTAGTGGTCGGGGTTGAAGGCCAGGCCCCTGTCAGCCCATATCCTGGAGGGCCTGGATTGCCTGGGCTGAGATAGCAGCCAGTATCTGTGTAGGCCAGTGTGGACAGGCTTTGTAGGGGCCGGGCGTGTCCTCCCAGATAGCCAGGCAGGGCCTGGCCTAAGTGTTTTCTGAAGCAAAGATAGAAAAAGAGGGGTGGAACTAGTTTGGGCTGCAGTCCTGCCAGGCCCAGCTTCTGAGGAGGCCTGGAGTTAGGAGCCAGGTATTTTGTGTGTGTATTGGTGGAGGGGTCAAGGCCAGAGGGGTGAGGAGAGACCTGGAGCAGGTAAAAGGCCAGGTTCTCACCAGGGCACCTGTCCTGGCTTCCGCTCTCATCTTATTCCTCAGATGCTACTTTGTAACCTGAATCGAAAATGGGTCAGATTTTGGCGAGGGAGGGGCCAAACCACAGACAGGTGTACATGGCGCAGGGCCTGGGCCTGGAACACAGGGCTCAGGTTCCCACCTTGTGTGTTTGGAGCTGAGAGGTGCCTGGAAGCCTTGGCAGCAGTGGCTGGTCCCTTCCCTGTCATGGCTCACTGGATCAGGCAGCCCGAGGGCCTTGCCCTACTGCTGCTCCCCCGGCTCGCTGAGGAAGAGGATGACCAGTGCAGGCTGGCTCAGCCCCAGGCAGCAGGGACAATGCAGGTTGCCAGGCCTGGGGACAGTGGGCTTGAGTGCAGGGGCTTTTGCACTGGGCTGCAAGCCCTGAGCAGGTGACCCGAGTAGGTGTGTGACCGGTACCTGTCTGTCTGCAATAGCCCTGACCCTCTAACCTGCACCCTGTGAGCCACCAAGACTGAACCAATCCCAGGAAGCGGCGCCACCAACCGGCCTCGTGGAGGCAGAGGCCCTGGAGCAGTGACAGCACAGGAGATCCTCTGGCTCCAGGGAAGGGGAGGAAAGAGGAAAACAAAGGGAGTGAGCGAGTGAGCCTCGCCCCGCCCTCCCTGCGCCGGTCCATGATGTGTCAGTCAGAGGCGCGGCGAGGACCAGAGCTCCGCGCGGCGAAATGGTGAGATGCTGCCCACCGCGCCCTAACCCCACGGCTCCCCGCCATGACCTCCGGAAGGTTAGAGTTCACATCCAGCGGCCTCGCAGTGGAGGTGGCGGCAAGGGGACTGGTGGTCAGCCCCCGAGGCTGGAGGGGCCCGGCCTGGGGGGCCTGAGCGCCCTGAGTCGGAGAGCCCGCTTCAGGTACCTTTGGTTCCAACCAGGAGGAGGGCCCAGCAGGGGGAGGCAGCCAGTGGGCCTCAGACCTCATGCCTGCGGTCTTCCCTACCCTGGTGTTCCCAGGCCCCCTCCTCCCACCCTAGACCCTTGCCTCTGTGCCCCTGCCCCCGCCCCCGCCCTACCCCCAGAGAGAGGCTTCCCCATCCCCCTTCCTGCCGGGAGGAGGGGTGCAGCTCTTCTCGGATTGGTCCCTGCTCTTCTGCAGTGAGCAGGGCAGGTGGGAAGCCAGAGGGGAGCAGTGATTTGTCTTTGCTTGGCCCCTGCCGCCTCCCTGAACCTTTTAAACACACTGGGTGGGATGGGAGGGAAAGCAAGCACCCGGGAGCTGTGGGAGTTGTGGATGCAGCCGCCTCCGAACTAAGCAGGGCCTCACCGCCGGCTTGCCTCTCCCGTCTGCTCTGCTGCTGCTATCAGCTGAGATGCCGCTTTGTTCCTTGGTTTGCTCAGCAACTGCGAGAGAGGAGTCAGCTCCTCTTGAGAGACAGTCCCAGATGGCAGCAGTAGATCAGCCAAATGCAGTCACTTTGCAGATGAGGAAGCAGGCCTGGGGACATTCTGAGTGGACGGCAGTGTGGTGTCCTGCAGCTACCCTGGGCCTCAGGAGCATTTGCTGGCACTAGGCATCGGTAGGGTGGGGTGGGTCTTGTTTTGGCTCAGGAGGCCAGGGTTCTAATGGAAAGGCCTGTCCAACCTCTGTGGCTCTGGTGAAGCTGAGCCCCTGCCGACTGCCCTGCATTTATGCTGGGTTGGTGGGGACAGGCCTGCCCACCTTTGCCTGTCGTGTGTGTGTGTGTGTCTCCCCACTTTTGCAGAAAGGAGGGGCTTGGGGTGTGTGTGTGTGTGTGTGTCCACTTTTGCAGAAAGGAGGGGAGTCGTGTGTTCACCTTTGCTGAAAGGAGGGGGATTTTGTGTGTGTGTGTGTGTCTACCTTTGCTGAAAGGAGGGGCTTGGGTCGTGTGTGTGTGTCTGTGTGGCCCCAGCAGAGCAGGCAGGTGGCTTGAGAGCTTGTGGGGAGGTTTTGCTCACACACCTGTGGATGGGATTTGGAGAACCTGGGCTGTTACAGAAAGACCATGCAAATGGATGGAGCCGTAGCTGTGCGGTGGGGTGTGTGGGGGTGTAAATACTCCCTTCGAGATCTTGTCGGGTCTTTGTCCCTTAATTTAGCAGATGAGGGGCCTGGAACCATGAAAAGAATATCCCAGATCCCGCAAAGGATGGTAGCAGAAGACTCAGCAGATGGTTACCCAGCTGGCTGGGTAACAGCTCCTCAGCGCTACGCACTGCTGTGCCAGTGCGAGTGCCAGTGCCCATGCAGTAGAGCTGACCCCTGGGGCCCACTCTCCTGGGCCGTGGAGGCCCTCGCTGGGAGCTGCTGCTGCTGAGGTTCCCCACAGCTGGGCCTGACTCTCCTCTGTTGCGGCTACCCCCACGTTCCCCGCCTCCCCAGCTTGCTGGCGGGTGGGAGAATCTGGGAAGTGAGTCTGCCAGCCAGAGGCAGCCCAGCCCGACTCAGAACGGGATTGGGACAAGGTGGGATAGCCAGTGCTTGCTGGGGCCCATCACCCAACAGCGAGGCAGCTTGCTGAGGGTGGGTAGACAGGAGGGGTTTCCGGCCCAGAGGCTGGCCACTGACCTGGCTGTGTGTGGACCTGTGCCCTGCAGGTTGCACTTCCCCCAGCTGGCCCTGAGGCGGAGGCTGGGGCAGCTGAGCTGCATGTCCAGACCCGCTCTGAAACTGCGCTCCTGGCCCTTGACCGTCCTCTACTACCTCCTGCCTTTCGGCGCCCTCAGACCGCTCAGCCGGGTGGGATGGAGGCCTGTGAGCAGGGTAAGTGTGCCCAGCCCCCTGTGGCTCAGACCTCCCCCCGGGCAGGCCTGAGGTTGAGGTGCTGGAGAGACCAAGGAGGAGATGAGCTGTCAGAAACATAAGTCATAGGTACATCTTCAGTGGGTCAGGGTTGCAAGGTTCATTGGTGGGCAAGGGCAGGGCAGCTTTTGAGAAAGCCACTACCTGGGCTGTGAGAGTGACTTCCAGGGTGTGCCGTGCCGTGTCCACTCCCATAGCCTGCTTCGTGTCTACCATTTGGGGCGCTGGTTCTGGAAGGAACCCAGTCTGGGGATTCAGAAAATGGTGTCTATGACTTTTCTGTGTTCAGGCAGAAAAAAGCTTAAGAGGTGATTTTGAGCAGAAGCCAAATTAATTCTGGGATGCCGGAGGGGTGGTTCAGGAAAGATGGAGCCTGTTTGGGTCCCTTAGGATGAACGGAACCCAGAAGCCTGTCCCAGGATTGTGCAAGGGAACTGGCCTGGCCCCGCCTGCTCCCTAGAGAGCTTGCTCTTGCCCTTGGCTTCCCAGGCTGGTTGGCCCCAAGGAGGAAACCCTGTTCCTGGGCCTTTGACATTCAGGTGGGCGTCACCAGAGCTCAGAGGCATTGAAGCATCCTGGATATTAGCTCAGGCTCCAGCCTGTGCCTGGGAAGGGCCAGGGGTCACACAGCCCTTCTGCATGACTGGGCATCAGCTGAGAGGGGTAAGATAGAGAGCTGCTAATTCCTTACCTTGGAGAGGTGTTCAAAGGTAGAATAAAATCACTTTTACACCTTGGGGAGTTGGTGTCTTGGTTGTGTTTAGAGAAGCAGCAGCTGCCCATTAGAGGCAGTTTCTTTTTTTTTTTTTTTTTTCTGAGACGGAGTTTTGCTCTTGTTACCCAGGCTGGAGTGCAATGGCACGATCTTGGCTCACCGCAACCTCCGCCTCCTGGTCTCAGGCAATTCTCCTGCCTCAGCCTCCTAAGTAGCTGGGATTACAGGCACGCGCCACCATGCCCAGCTAGTTTTATTGTATTTCTAGTAGAGACGGGGTTTCACCATGTTGACCAGGATGGTCTCGATCTTTCAACCTCGTGATCCACCCACCTCGGCCTCCCAAAGTGCTGGGATTACAGGCTTGAGCCACCGTGCCCGGCAGAGGCAGTTTCTACAGTGGCAGCAGCACCTGAAGTTTGAGAGGCTGCCACTTCCTGGGTACCTGGCCCTGCTAGAGGGCTCTGCGACCAACTAGTGGGACCCATTGCCTATCCCCAGGCCATCATCTGTCTTCAGCTGCTCCAGGCTTCCCTGGAGGAAGAGAGAACAGAGGGAATGACTTCCCTTTGCCTCCTGGGAGGAACCCCAGATGCAGACAGCTTTATGTCCTGACTCAAGTCACAGCAGAACACTGAACATAAGGCCAGCTGTGGGTCCAAGGTGGGGCTCAGCAGGGCTAGGCTTCTCCGACTGGCTTCATCCAGGCCCTCGGAGGGCTGGCTGAACCTTCAGGGGTTGCGGACCCTGTGTCTGCAGCTCAGGTGCAGGTGACGGTGACAATGCAGGTCTATGTCTGAAAATCCCTGATGTTGGTACTCAGGGTGTCCTCACTTCCCGTTAAGACAAGAGGGACATACTTTGGGCTGTAGACTTGTTCCACGCACCTGGGAGCCGCCTCCTTTCTCTAGTGGCCTGGGATATGGGCAGTGACTGGCAAGATGCCCATCACCTCCCCACACACTGTGATACTGGGGTCACTGTGGCTAGGGTCACACACCGTAGTTAGGGTCAAATCCATTTCCAACCCCTACTTTAAAAAGTAAGACTGCTGGCCGTCTCTCGCTCTGGACCTGGGGCAGTTGCTATTTCACTTTTGCATCAAATGATGAAAACCACTCGAGTTGTATGTAAACCCAGCACTGTGTGGCAGGAGTCGGCAGGTGCAGTTTGGTTCCCAGTGATAAACAGCCACATCACAAATGCAGCGTGGGGCATCTGGGCCCTGGTGGCCTTTGTGGGGTGCAGATTCTCTACTGAAGTGGGAGGTGGGCTAATGACAGCGCTTGAGCTCTTTGGAGCTGGGGCAGTGCGGTCACCTCAGCCCCATGCCCTGTGGCCTGCAGGTGGCTTTGTACAAGTCAGTGCCGACGCGCTTGCTGTCACGGGCCTGGGGTCGCCTCAACCAGGTGGAGCTGCCCCACTGGCTGCGTAGGCCTGTCTACAGCCTGTACATCTGGACCTTCGGGGTGAACATGAAAGAGGCGGCTGTGGAGGACCTGCATCACTACCGCAACCTCAGCGAGTTCTTCCGGCGCAAGCTGAAGCCACAGGCCCGGCCTGTCTGTGGCCTGCACAGTGTGGTAAGGCCCGACCCTTTCCTCCTGCAAGAAATGGGATTTTTTCCTGACTCCACAGCTGGGGCCGCCCCCTGCCCAGCATAGTGCCCCCATCTCCAGCATATCTGGAAGGGGCAGGATGACAAGGTGAAGTGGAGGCTGTCTCCTGCTCGCCCTCACACCAAGCCCCTCCTCCCCTTCCAGATCAGCCCATCGGATGGAAGGATCCTCAACTTTGGGCAGGTGAAGAACTGCGAGGTAGAGCAGGTAAAGGGAGTCACCTACTCCCTGGAGTCGTTCCTGGGCCCACGTACCTGCACAGAGGACCTGCCCTTCTCACCAGGTGGGTCACTGCACAGGCAGAGCCAGGCAGCCCTGCTGCTCTGTGTGGATCGGGAGGGAGGGGATGCTGGGGAAGGATCCAAGGCTGGCACACGTGGGGCCTCTCTGAGATCCATGTGCAGACCACACTCAGAGTCTGTGCTGGGTGCTCACTGTGTTGGTGGCCCCCATGTTTATTCTCATTCCACAGCCACCTCGTGTGACTCCTTTAAGAACCAGCTGGTCACCCGAGAAGGGAATGAGCTCTATCACTGTGTCATTTACCTGGCTCCTGGAGACTACCACTGCTTCCACTCTCCCACCGACTGGACTGTGTCCCACCGGCGCCACTTCCCAGGTCAGCCCAGGGCCAGCATGGGCGTTGGGGGGCGGGCTGCCTCCGTGGGTTCACACAGAGGCTCTCAGCTTCTTGGTGTCAGGGGACCAGGCTCCATATCAGGGTCATCAAGGCCAGGAGCTGACTGCTTTATGCAGGCTGGTTGTGGGCAGGGGACCGTGGGCTCCAGCCTGCTCAGCATGTGGAATGGCATTGGGGCAATAGGCCATGAGTCCCTCTGGGTCTTGGCTGCCCTGGAGTGGACACACAGGCTCTGGACAGGGAATAGCAGCATTCCCTGCCTCTGCAGGTTCCCTGATGTCAGTGAACCCTGGCATGGCTCGCTGGATCAAAGAGCTCTTCTGCCATAATGAGCGGGTGGTCCTGACGGGGGACTGGAAACATGGCTTCTTCTCACTGACGGCTGTTGGGGCCACCAACGTGGGCTCCATTCGTATTTACTTTGACCGGGTAAGCAGAATCCAGGCCCTGCAAAAGCCCAAGGGCTGGACCTCTTGAGTCTACCTGCCTTGTCTGCTGTGCAGCTAGATGTTTTGGGACTGAATTCTAAGGGGGGCCACATCTCTGGTCAGGCCTGGCTCTGCTGAGCAGCTGTCTGAGAATGGGTTGCTCCACCTGTTGGTGGCTGAGGCCTCCCTCCTCCTTTGCACTGCTGGCTGGAGGTGGCTGGGAGAGATGAGGGAATTACCTCCCTGCCTGGCACCTAGCTTCTGCTAGGAACCATGGTTAAAGATGAGAGCATGGAGGGAACCAAAAGGGAGTGTTGAGATCTGGGTGGCTTATGTTGGTTACAGCATGTGAGGTGGTCAGCACTCACAGGTCTGCTGCCCACCATGCCCATGGGGGCAGCCTTTTTGGGTGTCAGTTTGTGACCAATGGCCTTGGCTCCCACAGGAGCCACTTTCTTAGCACCATGCATGGAGACCACTGGGTCCAACTGGGTCCTGTCCTTTCTGGACAGATCATAGCAGGTGTCAAAGCTGTGTGTGAGATCTGGCTAGACCAGGCCCACCTTGGCCCTAAGATGCCATCCTCACCTCCCTTTTGGAGTTGGGTTGGGTGGTGGTGGGGACAAGCAACAGAGGGACTCCAAACGTGGGGTAACACTGCACCTCACAGCCCGGGTCCCGCTGACCCCCAGCCTGTCACCCGCAGGACCTGCACACAAACAGCCCGAGGCACAGCAAAGGCTCCTACAATGACTTCAGCTTTGTGACACACACCAACCGAGAGGGCGTCCCCATGCGCAAGGGCGAGCACCTGGGTGAGTTCAACCTGGGCTCCACCATCGTGCTGATCTTCGAGGCCCCTAAGGACTTCAATTTTCAGCTGAAAACAGGACAGAAAATCCGCTTTGGGGAGGCCCTGGGTTCCCTCTAGAGCCTGTTTCCTTGTTACGGCTGCTAAGGGATCTTTTCCAAACAGAGTGAGGGTCTTTCAGAGGGGAAGGCCCATGAGGCCATCCAGGTGAGGGCCTGCCTTGGGGTGGGTGGGAGCCTGACCAGGTAGGACTTGAATGATTCAGCTCCCACTTGTTCCAGAGGTATAGAAAAGACGGGGTGAGAGCCCTGTCATGCCCTCAAAAGTATCCCATCCCTTCCCTACAAATAAAAAGTGCAGGCTGGAATGATCTGTCACATTTAGAGCTTTTTAAACATTGTATAAATGGGAGACCTTGCATTCCTGACTGAACCTTCAGTTGGGCTTGTCATTTTAAGATGACTGGTAATAGCCGGGCGCAGTGGCTCACGCCTGTAATCCCAGCACTTTGGGAGGCCGAGGCAGGTGGATCACGAGGGTCAGGAGATCGAGACCATCCTGGTCAACATGGTGAAACCCCATCTCTACTAAAAATACAAAAAATTAGCTGGGCATGGTGGCGCGTGCCTGTAATCCCAGCTACTCAGGAGGCTGAGGCAGGAGAATTGCCTGAACCCAGGAGGCGGAGGTTGCGGTGAACCGAGATCGCGCCATTGCACTCCAGCCTGGGTAACAAAAGCGAAACTCCATCTCAAAAAAAAAAAAAAAAAGACAGGTAATATCCCTTCTCGCTGCTCCTCCCCATCACCTGGGCTGTTTTCTGTTGGCCCCTTTTGTTTTTTGGCCTTAACTCTCCTGCTGCACAGGGTGAGCTGCCTCCTTGGCACAGACTGTGGAAGCCCTTCCCCTGCCTCCCCCAGCAGAGCCACACAGCCTTCTTGACAACTGCTTTCTGTTCCCAAATTCACCTCATCCTGCTCTTAAGAAAAAGCAATCTTTGTGCTTGTGGCTGAATGCATCACCCTGGACTCTGCCAGTGTCTTCAGAGGACACTGATTAATGATTAACAGACCTTTGCAGGACCTGATCAGTGACGTTCTGGAGCTGGCCAGATCCTCTTTGCAGCAGGCAAGGCCGATCGCTGAACCTGCCTCATGGCGCCATAGTGAACAGAGCAGGCAGGTGGTAGGCCCAGCTAGGGACAGGGAAGAATTTGTGTCCCCCTTCCCATATCGCTACGTGAAATATGGGAAGGTTGCTGCTACGGATTCAGGGTCTGTCTTGGAAGCTGAGGAGCCTTGGTCGATGGTTGGTCGGTACCTGGAAAAACCTGTCCCAGTGGACAGAGCAAGAGTTTATGCTGACCCTGAGGACGCTGTGAACTTCTCCTGCAGGAGAAACATCACTGAATTTTTTCAACTGTATCAGTAGCACAGTATTTTTGTATGTAAAGTGGGAAACTTCTGAACAGTAATTCATTTAATTGCAAAACATTTTGAAATAAAAAAATAAAAAGTCATAACTTTGTGCTCTGTTGCTGGAGGTGGCCTGGGGCCTCCCCACAGCCCTGCACCTGCATCCCTGGGGTGAACGTGCTAGCCCAGGGCCTGCCGCAGGGCCTGGATTCGAGCAATGCAGGCGCCAATAGGCTGGCGCTGGGCCTGGAGCTCCTCTGCCAGCTGCTGGATCTGCAGTTCCACCTGGGGCCAGGGAGGGACAGGCAGGGCTGAGAGGGAGCACAGCCCAGGGTGTCCCTGGGGGTGGCGTGGGGCCTCACCTCTTCCAGATCTTTCTGCACCTGCTGCTCTGCTTCCTGGTCCTCAGGCCCCGGCTCCTCTCTGTTCAGCTCCAGCCATCTGCGCAGGCTGCTTGCTTGCCGCTGGCAAGACCTGAGGGGTAAAGATATCCGCTGCGTGCCAGGCTGGGTTCTTGGCAGTCTCAGGGGAGCCCCCTCTGGTTCAGGGAGAGGCACCTCAGCTAATTCTGATGTGGGGATCAGGTGGAGAGAAAGGTGGTCTGGTAGGGCCCCTCCCCTGAGCTGCAGGCCCCTGCCTGGGGGCCGAACACTTGTTCTTTTTCCCCTCCTAGCCTCCTCCACCCTCCCCAGCAGACAGCAGCTCAGATGGGCCTGGGCGAAAACACACTCCTTGTCCCTCTTCCCAGTGCGGAGCCAAGGAGGAAGGCACCAGTCTGTTGCCCTTGAAACTCTGAGGCCGCTGCATGTTGATGGCCCGCAGACCACTGAGTGCAGCTGGCCTGTCTCCTCTGCACCTTTAATATCAGTGTTAACAGTTGGGGACAGCATGGCCTCATCGGGGTTTTAGAGTTTTGCTCAACTTTGTCATCCCACCCTAGGAAGAGGGCCTCTGTCCACAGATGAGGCTGACCTGGGCCTTCCTAAGCAGTACTAAGCCGGGTAGAGGGCCATGGTGGAGACGGGGTCCTTCTGGACAGCACACACAGAGGGCTCCCCACACCCCTCTGTGGCTAGACCAAGACCACCCACAGGACCCTGGCAGCTGGCCGGGGAAATGGAACCTCCCACCCACGTTTCCAGGCAACACCTGCTCCCGTGCCAGGGCCACAGGCGTTTCGCAGGGCTCACCAGAGGTTCTGCTTCGTGGTCTGGTAGTGCAGTAGTTGTTGCTGGATCCCCACAAGTTCAGCCTCAAGGTCCAGGGAGCCTGTGATGACAGGAGTGAGCTGGTTTCAGACCATTTTCTTGTCTGAGACTAGGGTAAACAGCAAGTCCCAGGACCGGGAGTGGCCTGAGTGTTTGCTGCCCTGACAGGTCCCAGGTACACACCTGCAGGTGAAAGCCCAGGCCCAGCCCTGGTGCCTGAGAAGTCCCCAGGAAGAAGTAGATGGGGGTCAGGGACACTGGCCAGGAATGGGGGGACCTGGGGCATATGCCTAGGAGTAGCTGGCTGTGCTGACACCTGCAAAGGAAAGAAGAGTGGATGCTTAGCAAGGAAGCTAGGAGGAAGCTAGGAAAGGGCACTGCCCGCCCTGCAGTGGTGGACAAGACCAGGCCCCAGCTGTGGGAGCTGGGCTTTCCAAGCAGTGGCCATGCCAGCTCAGTGTCTAGCCTGCCCCTGCACACAGGGCCTGCTACTATAGGAAAAAGCCTCACAAGCACCCAAGAGCACCCCGTTATCGTCACAGTCTGCCTCGCGCCTCCGCTGCCTGAGCAGCTGTTCCTAGCCTTACCCAACCCTCAAGCCCTACCTTGCTCTGAGCTCATAACCTTTGACGTGAGCAGTGGTCAGTGGAAGGCCAGTGCTCCACAGCCTCCTCCATGCCCTCCTCTCCTGGTGAGAGCAGACTTGCCCCTTCCATCACCAGATAGAGGTCAAAACCCTTTCAAACCCACACCCCATTCTAGCCAGGGTCAGTGGCCTCACAAGGCCAAACTCACCACAGGAACTGGCTCCTTCCTGTCCCCTCAGCCCCATTCAGGATCCAGCATCTTTGGTGGCCTGACAGCAGCTGTCACCTCCATCACTGAACTCTCACACTCCCTGGCCGTCCCTGCCCAGGCTCCCCGCTTGGAGCATGGACCCCTCTGTCCTCCCCCGTACTCTCCTCCTAGACACTGCCGCGGCTGTGCTGAGGATTCTTCTTGATCTCCGACCCTGACCTCTTCCCCAGGTCAGACTCACTGTTTGCATTCTCTCAAGCTTGACATCAAGAGCCTGGTTTCAAAACAGACTCTTGATGCCTCACCCAAAACCAGTCCCCACCCCCCAGTTCCTCCTTCCAGGAACCACTGTTCCCCAAGTTATTCAAGTCAGCAGCCCAAATCAGCCTGCATTCTTTCTTTCCACTCACTCAGCAAATCCCTCAGGGCACGTCCTGCCTTGTCTGCCTCTGAGAGTATCTGTCCCCTCTATGGTGACCGCTGAGCACAGGCCACCAATATTGCTTCCCTGGACCACGTGGTCATGGTGACCACAGCCTGCACAGAAACCTGACTGCCAGTACCCTTTCCTGACTTCCTACAATCCCAGACTACTTCTCACTGTGGCCTGCAGGACCCTACGTGATCTGCAGCCTCTTTACTGGTCTGCAGGCAGGGGTTTTTCTTTGCTTGTCTCTGCCTAGAATATAAGCTTCAGGATGGCAGGACCCTTGACAGGCTGTTCACTGCTGTGACCCTTGGACCTGGTATATGGTGGGTACATACGCCTGTCAAATGGATGAGTGGCCTCCCTGTGCCAATGTCTTCCATAAAAACCGAGTACAGCTGTGGTATGAGAAAGAGCACCAAAGAGTGGGAACCCAGTGCCCAGGCCTGCTGGTGGAAGACATACCTTGGCTGCTGCAGCCGCCCCATGGGGCATGAAGGAAGAAGGAAGTGGAGACAGCAGCTCCAGGCCCGTGCTTGCTGTCGGGGGCTGCTTTGGGCCAGGGGCACTGGACAGGGCCCCAGGTAGGGGGCTGTGTGGGACCAGTGCTGTCGGGGCCTCTGCCAGGAAGGGCTTTGTCAGGGAGGGACCTGCTGGCTGAGCCATGCCTAGGCCATGTTCCTGCAGCTTCTGAGGCCTGAGCAGAGGGAAGGCAAAAGTGTGGTCAGGCCACAGGAACCTCCTCTGGGACCAAAGAACAAGAAAAGGGGGGCCACCCACCCTAGGGCTGCCAAAACACAGGTCCCAGATGGAGATGCCAGCTGCCTTTGGGGACCCCTGACCACCTACCCCTGCCTCCCCACGGTGCCACCCCCCCAGGGACCTCTGGCTCTGCACAGGCTTCAGCAGGAAGTGTGGGCATCGCGGCTGCTTCCTCGATGAGTGGGCAGTGTTGCTGGGAAGAAACATGGGTTCTATTCCCCTGGGCTCACCAAGGGCTGCAGGGGGTCTGAGGTCTCTGTGAAATGGGGGAGTTCCTAGTCAGACCCTTCCAATTTTATAGGGAAACTAAAGGTCAGAGAAGGCGAGGCCAAGGTCAGCAAGTAAGCTGGGGTGGGCCTGGGCCAGAGAGCTCCCAGCAGTTCCGACAAAAGGTACCTGATGCCAGGGGGTGCTTCACCCACACTGTCTCTTTTGACCTGCACAGCAAACCTGGTGACGCAGGTATACAGGTCGCCAGGGTCCATGTCACAGGGGAGCAGCCTGAGACATTCAGGTTCCCATCAAGGTCAGAAAGTGAGAGGCAGAGCAGGGACCAGGGCCCAGACCCCATGCACCCACCTGAGACCCAAGGCTCTCAGCACTGGTTGCTGTGGGAGCCACCAGCTTCACCAGCAAAGGGCAGGGCAGGTTAGGGTTTGAGACCATAGAAGGGGTAGGCAGAGGGACAGCTGCCAGCTCACACAAGAATGAGGGGCTTCTGACAAGAAAACCAGTGTCTTGGCTGTGAGGGAGCAGAAGAGAGACTGGCAGGCGCAGGCAGGAGCTGAGCTTGTTCCCTTTGTCAACTAGTGCATGACTCCGAAAAAGATCGTGTCAGCAGAACGGGAGAGGGCAGGAGGAGAGATGGTCTGAAAATCCCACTCCATTCTCTCCCTCCTGCTGTGGGAGGGACGGGATCTGGCCGGACAAGAGCTGCTGGTTTCCCAGCAGCTCAGCTGTGACAAGACCATGAGCAGCCCATCCCACCCCCTGTCAGGGCCCATTTTCCCTCCCTGATATGCCATCCAAACTTCTGCCCAAGGTGGAAGCGAGGAAGACAAGGTGAGGATGGGGGTACTCACAATTCCAGGGCATGGGGCTCCCCAGCAGCCAGGCGGCCCAGAGCTCCCTGAGGCCGAGGAGCCTGTGGCCTCTTAGTCTCCAGGGTGGCATCCCCAGCCCCAGCAGCAATGCAGTTTAGAAGGGTACCCTCAAACGTCACTTTTCTGCTGGATGCGATGGGTGCCAGGGGCTGAGGCTCCCTGCCCCAGCCCAACACCTTCTGTTTCCAGAGTGTGGCACAGTGGCGGACAGCACGGTGGAGACTGTGAGCTGCCTGCAACACAGCCTCCGGTCAGCCCATGCCACACCCTGCCTGCTCCTCACAGGAACGGGTAGGGCCCTGGACCTACCTGGACCTGCTGCTGGGCCTGCAGCTGCTGCCGAGAGGCCTTCATGCCGGCTGCAAAGCGCAGGAGCCGCATGGCACCCTCCCGGAGGAGCTGCCCCTGGTGGGCCTGGAGCGCCTGCTGCAGCCGTGCCTTCTTCCTCCTCCTCTCCAGCACAAAGGCCAGCCATGTGGCCCACACCTCCAGGGAAGGCAGGACGTGAGGCCCAGGTATCCCGCTTAGGGCTCCCTCACAGACCAGGTGCCCTCCCTCCACCCAAGGCAGGGCTTAGGCCTGAAGGAGAGGTAGGGATGGCAGGATGCAGAGCCCTGATTACCTTTGCCTGCAGTGAGAAGGCCCAGAACCACAAGGCCCGCACTGACGCCTGCTGCTCCTGCCTCCTGGCTGCCAGCTAGGGCCAGAAAGACCAGATCATTTCCCCATCGCCCCTTCACTGAGGCTGTGCTGATAACAGAGCCCTGCCCGGCTCGGCCCTCTCGCCCCCCTCTGTAATCAAGGCTCCCCATCCTCCACTAGGAAGGGCCAGACCCATGCCTGGCTGTGAGGTGCTCAACACACACTCCATCTGTGGCCCAAGGAAGGAAGGACTTTTAAGAAAGAAGGTGGCGGGCCGGGCGCGGTGGCTCACGCCTGTAATCCCAGCACTTTGGGAGGCCGAGGCGGGTGGATCACAAGGTCGAGAGATCAAGACCATCCTGGTCAACATGGTGAAACACCGTCTCTACTAAAGATACAAAAAATTAGCTGGGCATGGTGGCACGTGCCTGTAATCCCAGCTACTCAGGAGGCTGAGGCAGGAGAATTGCTTGAACCCAGGAGGCGGAGGTTGCAGTGAGCCGAGATCGCGCCATTGCACTCCAGCCTGGGTAACAAGAGCGAAACTCCGTCTCAAAAAAAAAAAAAAAAAAAAAAGAAAGTGGCAAAAAGCTCCTGCAGGAGGATGCGTTGAGGCAGCGGGCTGAGGTCCCCCTCAGAGGGTGGGAACGGGACAATAGGGCGGGAAGAGGGAGCTGGGGATGTGAGGTGCTGCTCTGCATGATCCCTCTTGGCTTTTTATCAAGATCCCAGCAAAGCCTTAAAACACATTTCATATTAATTTTTAGATATTATGCTTTTTTTTTTTTTTTGAGATGGAGTCTCACTCTGTAGCTCAGGTTCGAATGCAGTGGTGTGATCTCAGCTCACTGTAACCTCCGCCTCCTGGGTCCCAGTTCAAGCTGAATTCTCCTGCCTCAGCCTCCCAAGTAGTTAGGATTACAGGCACATGCCACCATGCCCAGCTAACTTCTGTATTTCTAGTAGAGACAAGGTTTTGCCACGTTGGCCGGGCTGGTCTTGAACTCCTGACTTCGTGATCCGCCTGCCTTGGCCTCCCAAAGTTCTGGGATTACAGATGTGAGCCACCTTGCCTGGCTTTTTTTTTTTTTTGAGATGGAGTCTCATTCTGTCGCCCAGGCTGGAAGCAATCCTCTTGCCTCAGCCCTCCTAGTAGCTGGGATTACAGGCACATGCCACCATGCCCAGCTAATTGCATTTTTAGTAGAGACGGGGTTTTGCCATGTTAGCCAGGTTGGTCTCAAACTCCTGACCTCAGGTGATCCACCCACCTCAGCCTCCCAAAGTGCTGGGATTACAGGCGAAAGCCACTGTGCCCGGCCTGATTTCTTTTTTCTTTAAGATGGAATCTCATTCTCATCTAGGCGGGAGTGCAGTGGCATGATCACAGCTCATTGCAACCTCGACCTCCTGGGCTCCAGCGATCCTCCCGTCTCGGCCTCTCAAAATAGCTGGGACCACAGGTGCACACTACCTACACCCAGCTAATTTTTATTTTGTTTTTGTACAGATAGGGTCTTACTATGTTGCCCTGGCTAGTCTTGAACTCCTGGGCTCAAGAGGTCCTCCTGCCTTGGCCTCCCAAAGTCCTGGGATTATAGGTGTGAGTCACCACGCCTCGCCCACTGACGTATTTTTTAATACAACAGTGTAGAGAAACCAGGCCTTGGAGTAACTGGTCTTATGCAGGCTACAGATGGAAGGAAGCTGATGGTGCCAGGAAATGACTGGAAGGTGGTAGAGGAGGTAGCCCTGGGGAGGGTGACAGTCAAAACACTGTACTAGAGGTGTGGGCTAGAGTGACTAGAAGGTCACTCACTGCCCGGGCCTCACAAGCCAGAGGAAGGAGAAGGGAGTATGGAGGGGCTCCCACCTGTTGTCTCCACTGGCGGAAGCAGGTCCGGCTGAGTCTCTGTGCCAACAGTTGGGTGCTCTGCCTGTGCAGGAGCTGGGGAGAGCGAGTGCAGAGAGTGTGACTAGCCTAGACGGCCTGGGGTGGGTCCTGACCTAACCCAGCCTCAGGGTGAGCCTTCCAGCCCAGCTGAATTTCCTCCCATTGCCAGGGCTGCTGGATGGTGCCAGGGGTCTCCTGCATAGCCAGGGAGTCCCTGGAGGACGCTATAGGTCCCCCAGCACTGATAAGCCAAGGGTCAGCAGGAACCAGGTTTTTCCGCTAAGCCATCTTCCCTGGGAGATAATGGATTCTGGGGCTGACAACCCTCCAGCCTCCACTAAATGCCCAGAATGCCTCCTGTAGCCTTGTCCTACAGGATCCCAAACCACCCACCACTCATACCGGCTGCCTGGAGAGACCCTTCCTGAGAAATGGTCTCTGGCCTGGACACCACTTGCCAGGCAGGGGGATCTTGGAGAGCTGCCACCGTTGGCCTCACCCTCTTCCTGACACACTCCAGATGGTGTGTCTTCCATCGGGCCAGCCCCTCCAGCAGCAGCTGCCGGTGGTGGTGCTGGGCTGCCCTCTCCAGCTGCAGTCTCTGCTGGGCTGACCTCCGGTTGCAGTTCCGCCAGCGCTGAAACCAGGTCCGGAGACAGCCTAAGGCAGATCCAAGCCAGAGTTTGCCGTTTTGTGGGATTTTCACCAGTGACTACGTAATGGTGAAGGTACAGACAGCAGAGGTGGCTATGTGGGGATAGAATTTGGGTGTCCAGCCCACACGGTAAAACCACCACGTGTTCCATGGCCCCTCTCTAGGGACAGCTCTGGCCACCTTTGCCGACAGTGAACCCCTGGGGAGTGGAAGCAGATGTGTTTAGTGCTGTGCTTCCCAAGGGCCCTCCCAGAGCCACAAGCCTGTTCACAGCCTCCAGGAGTACCAGGGGCCTCCTCAGTCATGTGCAAAATGCTTCTGGGCATGTGGAAGAAGACCCTCCATCTGAGGGAGGAGGAGGAGCCCCACTTGAACTGCAGCTTGAAGGAGACAGCAGCCCGTTGTGCCAGGATGGAAATCACGGCCAGTCAGAGCTGTCAGCGCAGCCCAAGCCATGTCCTCTGACTCCCTGGGCTCTGCAGCATGGGCCTTTTGTGTTTTTTGCTTTTGTGTCACCAGATTCTCCCTTTGATGAATCTTTCTTGGGCCCTGAGAGAACTTTCTTTGTGAGACAACAGAACAGGATTGAGAGCAGGGCACAGATGCCAAGATGAGGAGCCCTCCAGGACCCACTGGAGCAGGCAGGGAAGATAGCAGGTCACAAAAGTAGGAGGCACCCACATTCGTGCTGCCTGCTGATGCCCGGGCTCTGCCCTAAGTGTGTATCTACCTGTCATCTCACTTATCTCCACAACAACCCCAAGAGGTAGGCTCTGTTATCCCCATTTTACAGATGGAGACATTGAGACTCACAAAGGGGGCCCTGCTGGAGGTCACACAGAGCCAGGTTATGACCCCCAGCCTGCACCTTCAGCACCCTGCATAATGAGTCTTGTGAATCCTCCCCCTGGTCCCTCCTCCCAGCATCCAACCCCACCCTTGGCCTGCCAAGGTGTGCCTGAGACACCAAGGCCTTAAAATAAGCCAGGCAACTGTTTCCCAGGTATTTATTGTATAGCTACTATGTATATGCTGTCTTCCTTTTTTTTTTTTTGAGATGGAGTCTCACTCTGTCACAAGGCTGGAGTGCAGTGGCACAATCTCGGCTCACGGCAACCTCCACCTCTTGGGTTCAAGTGATTCTCATGCCTCAGCCTCCCAAATAGTAGGGATTACAGGCACGTGCCACCACGCCCCGCTAATTTTTTTTTTTTTTTTTTTGTATTTTTAGAAGAGACGGAGTTTCACCATGTTGGCCAGGATGGTCTCAATCTCCTGACCTCATGTCATGATCTGCCTGCCTCGGCCTCCCAAAGCACTGGGATACAGGCATGAGCCACCAAGTCCATCCCGTGTACCCCATCTCGATGCCCAGTCTCCCAAGTTCCTCGTACCATCTGTAATGGATGTGGCAATCCAAGCCTGCCACCACCTCCTTCTAAGGAAAGTCCTTCAGAGAGCAGCAGCTTCGGGCTGCACTCAAATCCATCACCTCTAACTTCCACCACAGCCAGGAGTGGGCACCTGCACTTAAGGCAGCCAACCCAAACTGACCAGAAGCCAGTTTGCAGTTGCAGCTCAAGGCTGCAGGGAAGGTGTCCAAAGGGTCAGATGCAGAAGCTCCAGAACCCAAGGCTGGCTAAACCTCTCCACTTCTGTCTTAGTGAACTAGAAACACAGTGCTGGTTTCTGAGCTGAGGAGCTTGAGGACCCAGCAGCATGTTTGTGGTACAGTAATGAGGCCATGCAGGATGGCTGATCCCAGGGTTTTGTCCCCAGGATGTGTATGGAAACATGCTTATTAACACAAGCTACAGTCACAAGCAAACCAAAACTGATTCAGTTTTGTCCTAGAGCAAACTCTATTAAACCAACCTAACAACTTGGTCAATTTCTCTGTAGACCAATTTAAACCATTTCTAATTGTTTCCATTTTTGTTTATATTTTCATTTATTCTAGAAATGAGCTGTTCCCTTCAGAGTGTCAGATTCTGCTGACACTCTGAGACTAGGGGACCCCTAGCTGTGTTAGGAGACAGCTCCCCACGGGTGTGCCACTAGTCTGTGCATCCTGCAAGCAGGCGCAAAGACTCTTGTTCTAGACTATCTTTCCAAAGATTTTTTTTTTTTTTTTGAGACGGAGTTTCGCTCTTGTTACCCAGGCTGGAGTGCAATGGCGCGATCTCGGCTCACCGCAACCTCCACCTCCTGGGTTCAGGCAATTCTCCTGCCTCAGCCTCCTGAGTAGCTGGGATTACAGGCACGCGCCACCATGCCCAGCTAATTTTTTGTATTTTTAGTAGAGACGGAGTTTCACCATGTTGACCAGGATGGTCTCGATCTGTTGACCTTGCGATGCACCCGCCTCGGCCTCCCAAAGTGCTGGGATTACAGGCTTGAGCCACCGCGCCCGGCTCCTTTCCAAAGATTTTTTAAAAGCGACTGGGTTCCCGGCCAGGCACAGTGGCTCACACCTGTAATCCCAGCACTTTGGGATGCAGAGGCAGGTGAATCACCTGAGGTCAGGAGTTCGAGACCAGCCTGGCCAACATGGTGAAACCCTGCTATACTAAAAATACAAAAATTAGCAGGTCATGGTGGCGCATACCTGTAGTCCCAGCTACTTGGGAGGCTGAGGCAGGAGAATCGCTTGAACCCAGGAGGAGGAGGAGGTTGCAGTGAGCCGAGATTGTGTCACTGTACTCCAGCTTGAGCAACAGAGTGAGACTGTCTCAAAAGAAAAAGAAAAAAAGAGACTGAGTCTCATTTTGCCTCCCAGGCTCGAGTGCAGTGGTGTGATCACAGCTCACTGCAGCCTCGAGCTCCTGGGCTCAAGTGATCCTCCCACCTCAGGCTCCTGAGTAGCTGGTACTACAGGTGTGCATCACGGTGCCCGGCAATCTTTCCAAAGATGTATCTACAGCAGGCAGTGGGACTTCCTGAGGTAGAATTAGAAAGTCTCTGGCCCCTAAACATTCAAGGGCCCAGCTAGACAAGGAAGCAGGACCCTAACACAGTGGGGGCTGACCTGACAAGCAGCAAGGACTTCCCATCAAAACAACCCCCTCCCCACCCACCCTGAACTCCAGTCCAGCTTCTTTTAGTTCTCTGTAGACCTCAAGCTCTAGCCTTTCATTTTAACATAAATTGGTTGGCAATCAGTTGGGAACAGATTTCTAAGATGGACTGAACAGTGCCCCCTCCAGACCTGCTGTATTCATGCCCTTCCTGGAACCTCACATCATGATTTTATCCGGCACTAGGCTTGCTGCAGACGTAATTGGTTAGGATGGTGTCATACTCGAGTAGAGTGGACTTGAGTAGAGTGGACCCTTCATCCAATATGACCACAGTCCTTCTAAGGGACCCAGAAACACAGGATGGGAATGACATGTCAAGATGGGGCAAAGACTGGAGCAATGGGTCCACACGTCCAGGAAAGCCATGACCAACAACAAACAAGTTGGGAGAGGCAAGGAAGGGCCACAACAGCACTGTCTTCACATTCCTCACCACGACTTGCTTCTGGGGGCCCCACTTACCCCTATCCAGCACCTTCCGGGCCTCCCGGATGGCACGGCCCTCCTGCTGTCGGTAATATATCTGCACTGACGCAGTCTCCCGCCACTGGACCAGGACCTACAGACAGGCAAGAAGTACAGCAAGTCACTACACCTCCTGGCTTCTGGGGCCACCCCAGGTCTGTGATGGTGCCTCCTGGAGAGGCGAGGCCAAGCTGTTGCCATTTGTTTCTCACACATAGTGCAAGAAGCACCTGCCATCCATGCAGACCACTGAGCAGAGCAGTAGGATAGGGCCCCAGCCCCTCACGGGAAGCCATAAAGTACCGAAGTAATCACATGGGTCTTCATTCATTTATGTGTGTGTGTGTGTGTAATTTTTTTTTTTTTTGAGATGGGAGTCTCACTCTGTTGTCCAGGCTGGAGTGCAGTGGCGTGATCTTGGCTCACTGCAACCTCTGCCTCCTGGGCTCAAACGATTCTCCTACCTCAGCCTTCCAAGTAGCTAGGACTACAGGCAGGTGCCACCACACTCAGCTAATTTTTGTTTTTAGTAGAAATGGGGTTTCACCATGTAAGACAGGCTGGTCTCAAACTCCTGACCTCGTGATCTGCCTGCCTCAGCCTCCAAAAGTGTTGGGATTACAAGCATGAGCCACCACGCCTTGGCCATAAAACCTTTTTTTTTTTTTTGAGACAGAGTCTTGCTCTGTCACCCAGGCTAGAGTGCAGTGGCATGATATCGGCTCATTGCAACCTCCACCTCCCAGGTTCAAGCAATTCTCCCGCCTCAGACTTCTGAGTAACTGGGCTTACAGGCATGCACCAACACATCCGGCTAATCTTTGTATTTTTAGTAGAGATGGGGTTTCACCATGTTGGCCAGGCTGGTCTCAAACTCCTGACTTCAAGTGATCCACCCGCCTTGGCCTCCTAAAGTGCTGAGATTAAAGGGATGAGCCACCATACATGGCCTCTATTATTATCTATTAAATGGAACACACATACATTGTATCCACTCTTTTGTATGAGTGATGCCTACAAAATCACGGTAACAAAATACTTGCCCAGGGGATGCCTGGTGTCTGCCTGCAAACTGTCATGAACTCTATTCCCACTAAAAAGGCCTCCTCTTCAAGCTCTGAAGCCAAGCAAAGATTCCTGTGCTGTCCTTCCAGAGGAAGGGAGGTACAAGCTGGCTTTGGAGTTTTCTTTTCCTTTTTTTTTTTTTTTTTTTTTTTTTTGAGATAGTCTTGCTCTGTTGTCCAGGCTGGCATGCAGTGGTGCGATCTTGGTTCACTGCAACCTCTGCCTCTTAGATTCAAAGTGCCTGTAACCCCAGCACTTTGGGAGGCCAAGGCAGGTGGTGAGGTTAGGAGTTCAAGATCAGCCTAGCCAACATCGTGAAATCCCATCTCTACTACAAATACAAAAATTAGTGGACGTGGTACCACATGCCTGCAGTCCCAGCTACTTGGGAGGTTGAGGCAAGAGAATTGCGTGAACCTAGGAGATGGAGGCTGCAGTTAGCTGAGATCATACTACTGCACTCTAGGCTGGGTGACAGAGATTCTGTCTCAAAAAAAAAAAGGCAAATACTGTTTCTGGGTTCTGGTAAGAACCACTTCACTTATGATGTGTTATATTTCTATTTTAATGCATATTGGTTTATAATTCAGTAAAAAACTAAATATCTGCCCACATGGATGTTTGTGTATGTGCTGGAGGAAAGTTACCCATTTTCTAGGTTCCTTATTCAGTTTAAATCTCTGGTACCACCCCCCACGCCCTCACCAGAACACAGTCCCCAACTGTCCTGGGTGACCAGCTTGCCTCCTTATACCTCACCTTGGAACATATGGTCCTTCTGTAATGAGTACTTGCTTGAAAGGTTTTTTTGGCTTCATTCATGCGGGCCATGGTGTTCTCTTTCCAGCGATGTAACGCCCCCCTGCAGGTGCACGGGTGCGGGGAGGGCAGATGACACCAGGATGGAGAGAGAAGGGAGGCTTCTGTGAATCATTCCCCTTCTCCCTCTGCTCCTGAGTCAGGGACTCTTGCTTAAGAATGTTTGACAAACCCCCATGTTTACATGCATATCTATGTCCAACAAATGGCTACTGAGCAGCTGCTCTGGGCTGGGCACCAAGAGTGCATGAGGGACCCAGCACTGCTGGAGACCAAACTCCAGGTGCTGTGGGGATAACAGGGCGTAATCAGGCAGTGGCAACACAGGTGACTCACACTGTGATAAGAGAAGTGTGGAGAGGCAGGGAACCCCAAGGAAGGTTGTCTATGCCTCAGCTTGCTGCTGAGTTAGCTTGGGGAGTTCCTCTTGCTGATCCTACTCTGTCTGAAGAGCGGGATGGGTGCTCTATGGGATCCCATATGAGGGATGGAGGCATTTACTTTATTTCTTTACTTTTTAGAGACAGGATCTCACTCCATCGCCCAGGATGGAGTGCACTGGCTTGATCATGGCTCACTGCAGCCCCTTCAAGGCTCAAGTGACCCTCCCACCTAAACCTCCCAAGTACCTGGAACCACACACATACATGACAATGCCTGGCTAATGTTTTTATATTTAGTACAGACAAGGTCTTGCTACATTGCCCAGGCTGGTCTGAAACTCCTGGACTCAAAACAGCCTTCCAAAGTGCTGGGATTACAGGTGTGAGCCACTGTGCCCAGCTAAGGATGGAGGCGTTTAAAAATCCACTGCCCATAGGCCACCTGAATTCTCATGTGCTGAACAAATACAACGGAAGGAAATGAAAGAGGGGCATGTGGGAAGACTACTGGGAAGGAGTGACGTTAGAGTTTGGCTTAGAAAAAGTGGAGGAAGCTGCATAAGCGCCCTCTACAGGAGTGAGTGGTGGAGATGGTCCGACAGGGCCTAGAAGTGACTCTGAAGTCAGTGACAGGCCTGCAGAGCAAGTGGGAGGGGATTGCCTAGAAATTGACAGGAAAGGGAGCCACTGCAGCCTCTGGAGTGGAAGAGATGACAAGGTGAATCTCTTGCAAAGCTGAATCTTGCCAAGCTTTGCAAACCCCTGAATCTTGCAGGTGTGAAGCAGGGAGGAAAAAGTGTTAAGAAGAGCAAGACAAGTGGTCTTCAAGGCATGCAGGCGACAGCTGCTTTCCAAGGCCTGCCCTGTACACAGCAGGGGCTTAAGACAAATGAAGGCGAACCCATGAGTGAAGTGGAAAAGCCAAGACCATAGTATTAGGTACTAGGGACCTGGGATCATCCCCTGGCCCTCAGCAGGACCCCCTAAAAGGCTGGGGTTTGGAGTGTGTCCCTCATTCCCCGGCCAGAGCCCGGGAGGCGCCTGGGAGACTCACCGCAGCAGCTGCCTGTTGTGCTGGCTCTCCTTGGCTGCCACCTCCTGTAGGATGCTCTGCACCCTGCCCTGGTAAGTCTGTGGGGGACAAGGGGGACTGGAGGCTGCCCATGGGTCCACACTTCTCCCTGTTTAGGCAGGCCTCAGAGGTGCCTCCAGCACAAGGCTGCCATGCCCAGAGCACTCAAAAAGGGCAGGGAGAGGCCAACAGCCTTTAGTCCCAGGGCCAACAGACCCTCCCAGACAACAGGGAGAAGACTATCCCACAGGCTCTCACTTCCTAAGTCAAACCACAGGACTCCTGGACAAGGAGCTGCTTTCCCCTCAAGGCTGGGGCCCACCAACAGCACTTGTTTCCACTTGGCCAAGCAAGAATCGAAGAACCTAAGGCCTAAGGCCCCAGGCCTCGCTAAGGTACTTGTTTGGTTTCAGGTTTGTCATGTCACTCTGTTGTGGGAGGGACAGGAAGAACAAGGAAGGGAAACAAAATCTCCAGAAACCTCCCCTGTCCCCACAGCAAGGAGCTCAGGAGGGAAGCAGCAGCTCCTACCACCCACGCCTGCAGCGCTCTGAGCAGCACCGTGCGCTGGTGATGCAGCTCCGCTTGCCTCAGCTTCTGCCGCTCCGCTCCCCGCAGGGCCAGGCACTGCAGACAGAGAAGCAAGCAGCTACTGTGGGCTGGGGGCCCAGCTGGGGGTGGCTTCCTGCTTTGCCTCCATTTTACACTTCATCTGTGTGAGTGTAAATTACTTAACCCCTCTGGCCTCATCTATGAATGTGCAGGTCTCAGGGTTCTGTGAGGACTGGGGGAGGCAAGCGCTTGATCTGTGGTAAATGCTCAATTAATGTGAGTTTAAACATTTTTTACTCTCAGCAGGATTCCTGTAAATAGTTAGATCAGGAATTTTAGATACAGTAAGTTCAAATAAGAACAGCCTAGTATCTGAAAGAACACAACATTTTGAGCCAATCGTCTCATAAAACTGAGTTAACACTTCATCTGCTGCCTGTTCTCTTCCTTCAGCTCAGAGGTAGGTGGTTTGGCCCACATGTCGGCTGTGAGCCCTGCTGACACACAGCCCACATGTTCAAAAGCCATACCTGGGTGACACCTGCACCAACGCCTTACCTCCCTCCACTGGCTCCAGGCCCAATGCAGGAGCTGGGCTGCGTTGAATTCTGCTGCCTGCACCCAGCCCGTCCTCCTATGGAGAGATGGCAGAGCTCAATGCTGCTGCCCCCATCCAGCAAGGGCACCCTCTGTGGGCTCCTCCTCACAGTCCGTGGCCCCTACCTGGTTAAGTTTTTGGGGAAGCCAAGACCCTCTCTGAAGAGCTGCCAAAGAACTTGCGCTCTCAGAAAAAAGCACATCTCATCGCATTTGGCCTACAACTTCACAGGGCTTCAAGTGCCACTGAAGCTCACATGTGCAGGTGTGAAGCTCTCGCCTGAGGTGGTGGTTAAATGTGGCCAGAGTTTGACAAGGAGTGAAATCCTCAGAACACATAGTGAATACTGAAAGGCCCCAAAGCAGGACAGTCTCTGCAGTGGACACATGGACTGCCTACCTTCCTCTCTCTAACTACATGATGTGGTTAAAAACTGCTACAGCCCACCTACTGGCCAGCTGCTGGTCCCTATCCTGCATCTGCAGCAGTCAGCTATCACAACATGGGCCCATCAGTTTATTTCCTGGCTATGGCCACTTTTGTTTGTTTGAGGCAGAGTCTTGCTCTGTTGCCCAGGCTGGAGTGCAGTGGTGTGATCTCAGCTCATTGCAACCTCCAACTCCTGGGTTCAAGCAACTTTCATGCCTCAGCCTCCTGAGTAACTGGGATTACAGCCTTGCGCCACCACGCCTGGATAATTTTTGTATTTTTAATAGGGCCAGGGTTTTATCATGTTGGTGAGGTTGGTCTTGAACTCATGAGCTCAAGTGATCCACCTGTCTCAGCCTCCCAAGCTGGCTATGGTCACTTCAAATGGGCCCCTAATGTAAGCAGGCTGTGGCCAATGAACAGAACCTCCCAGATCCACAGAGCACTTCCGTATCCAGCCAAATTCCTGAGGCTGCAAGCTCCATGAGGTACCCCAAGATCCTGCTGTTCCAACCTAGTTTTACTTAGACTCTTCTAGGTTGAATTTCTAGAACTTACAACCAGAGTCTGGGGTAATGTAATCCTCCAGACACGCACTGGGAGCTGATGGTGCTGCTACTATAATCAGAGCTGGCCTGGAGTGGAAAGGCTTTCCAGGCAGAACCGACCACTCACTCTGTTCTGAGCCCTTGGGCACTTTCCCTCCAGAAGCAGAAAGCTTTCCTGAGCTGCCTGCGGCGGTGGTGGGCACGGGCCACTGTTTGCCACTCCTGCTCCTGGTGACGTGCTGCTGCCTGCTGGTGCCACGTGAACCAGGACCTATGCAGAAGCTGTCGCTCTGCGTGAAGGATGGCCTGAGGCAGGACAGGAAGGAGAGAACAGAATAAGTCAAGTAGGAGAGAGGCACAGAAGCCAGGAAAGAATTTATAGGCCACAAATAATGACCAAGGCAAAAGGAATGGACATCAGGAAGTGGTCCATCCCAGGAGCTGTCCACAAGCTCCACTGAGAAAGGACAGATGCCCCAGAGCCTGCCTGGCCTCATGAGTCACAGGCAGAAGCTCTCCAGTGAGGCCGAGCGACTTCCTGAGGAGGAGAGATCGTGAGTGCAATGGCTAGAATCAGGTCCTGCCGCTCCAGGAATCTCCACAGGGACAGCCATTTACCATTCTCTCTGCCAAGCGGTTTTCTCGATGCTGTAACATCTTCTGCCACCAGATAGAAAATACTTGCTTCTCTACTTTCTCCCTAAAAAAACAAGGAAAAATGTAAAGCACTTAAAACAAAAACAGAAATTAACCCAAACAGAACTACAAGTTCCAAATAATTGGATTTTTCCTTTTATACCATGCTATTGTGTAAGAGGTGAGTTAGGTGGTGGCCGATGCCTGTAATCCTAATACTTTGGGAGGTCAAAGCAGGAGGATTGCTGGAAATTAGGAGTTCAAGACCAACCTGGGCAACATAACAAGGCTCTCTACAAAAAAATTTAAATTGCTGGTTGTGGTAGTGTGTGCCTGTAGTCCCAACTACCTGGGAAACCGAGGTGGGAGGATTGCCTGAGCCCAGGAGTTTGAGGCTGTGATGAGCTATCATCATGCGACTCCACTCCAGCCTGGGCAACAGAGTGAGACTCTGTCACTGAAAAAAAGAAAAGAGGTGAATAAGCTGAGATGAGGGAGAAAGCAACACAACGAAAAAGGGAAGAAAAGCAGACAGCCAAAAAACATAACTTTTAAAAGGCCAACATTTTCCAAGTTTTTTCTGATATCAACCAAGCATTCACACCATACAAAAAAGACTCTGACCCTGAGACTCCAGGTCTTCATTAATTCCACATTGACTTAAAAAAAAAAAAACCACTGAAGGCTGGATGTGGTGGCTCAAGCCTGTAATCCCAGCACTTTGGGAGGCCGAGGCGGGTGGATCACGAGGTCAAGAGATCGAGACCATCCTGGTCAACATGGTGAAACCCCGTCTCTACTAAAAATACAAAAAAATTAGCTGGGCATGGTGGCGTGTGCCTGTAATCCCAGCTACTCAGGAGGCTGAGGCAGAATTGCCTGAACCCAGGAGGCGGAGGTTGCGGTGAGCCGAGATCGCGCCATTGCACTCCAGCCTGGGTAACAAGAGTGAAACTCCGTCTCAAACAACAACAACAGCAACAAAAAACCACTGATTAAGGATTGTTCATGAGAGCCTTTTCCAGGCATACTGACCAGCCAAGTTGCTTCTACACCAATCCTTTGAGGAACTGTTGAAAAACAAATGCAAGACCCCTAAGGCTGACTGAGCAAGTCGGAGGGGGGTCTCAGGAAACAGCGTTTTAAACAAGTGTTCCAGGTGAATTAGAAAAGTAGAAAGGAGGCCGGGTGTGGTGGCTCACGCCTGTAATCCAAGCACTTTGGAGGCCAAGGCGGGTGGACCACCTGAGGTCGGGAGTTCAAGACCAGCCTGACCAACATGGTGAAACCCCGTCTTTAAAAACAAAACAAAACAAACAAAATAAATTTAAAAAGCAGGAAAAAAAGGAAGAGAGAAACAAAAAACAGATGTAGACATGAGCCCAACCATATCAGTAATTACGATAAATATAAATGAACTAAGCAATTCAATGAGAGAATAAAAAGTTTTTTCAACAAATGGTGCTGGAAAAACCTCATAAACATATAGAAAAAAATAAACCTTGACTCCTACGTCATACCATATGTAGAAAAAAAATTCAACATGATCATTGACTTAAATGCAAGTGTTAAAACTATAAAGTTTCCAGATAAAATATAGGAAAATATCTTTTGCGATCCTGGAGTAGCAAATATTTCTTAGAAAGGACCCTAAAATCACTAACCATAAAAAAAGGATAAATTGCACTGTATCAATCCAACAGAAATCAAACACTTCTGTTCATTAAAAAAAAAAAAGGGGGGGTGCAGGGCTGGAAAATATACATATTTGGTATATTCGGCCAGGTGTGGTGGCTCACACCTGTAATCCTAGCACTTTGGGAGGCCAAGGTGGGTGGATCACCTGAGGTCAGGAGTTCAAGACCAGCCTGGTCAACATGGTGAAAACCCCATCTCTACTAAAAATACAAAAAATCAGTTGGGCATGGTGGTGGGCACCTATAATCCCAGCTACTCAAGAGGCTGAGGCGGAAGAATCGCTGGAACCCAGGAGGTGGAGGTTGCAGTGAGCCGAGATTGCGCCACTGTACTCCAGCCTGGCGATAGAGCAAGACTCCGTCTCAAAAAATAAATAAAAAGAAAAAAGAAAACACATGCAAAATTAGCCTACAATGACTGAAATCAGAACATTGTTTACCTATACAGGGTAGAGATTGACTGGAGGGGACATGAAGGAACTTTCTGGGGTGACAGAAATGTTCTACATCTTGATTGGAATGTTGATTATACAGGAGCATAAATTATGAAAACTCATCAAACTTTAACATCTATTCGTTTCACTGTATATATGTACACTTTATCTCAAATTAATGACAAACCAATTCTGTCTCATTCTTAGTACCTTACACTGGAGAGTTATAAAATTATTTTTAGTCATAATTCATGACATCCCATCATAAAATCTGCCTATATTACTAAAACATTTTTTAAAACCCTAAGAATATTGAAGATACATATTTAGTTGGAACTTTAATTTGCTAAACTCCGTACCAATCCTCTGAATATGTACATGTCATGAGACTCACAGATCAATTCCAGGGACTGAGGGATAGTTAATATTCTGTGCTAGGCCCTTGGCTTGTGTTTTACATATATTATCCCATTTCATCTTCATGACAACCATATGAGTTAGAGACTATGACCAAATCATCTCAATTTTACATTCAAGGAGACTGAGGCTCAGAGAGACAGACTGACTTGTCCAGGGTCACAGAGCTGGCAGATGGCAGGGCATAGGTCTGAACTCAGGCCTGTCCAGCTTCTAAGCCAGACTCTCAATCATTTTGCTCATGAACAAGGAAAACAGGAATCTGAAAACCCAAGTTTTCTAAAAAGGTCCAACCAAACTGAAACAGGACAAAATCTAGATCAGGCCTACACCACCCTGCAAGCCTCCTGGCTATACCCTGTCTCCAACTCACCCTTCGCCCTTCTTCTCTAGAGTGACAGATAGCTCTAAATAATCACCCAAAACTCCCCTAGCAAAAATCCTTTAAAGACTCCTCTTGGCTATTTTGAAGGTACTTTTAATTTTTGGTTCTCACATAATGTAGAATACAAAAAAGAAACAGAACCAAGCATGGCTACTTATTAGCACAACAAAGAGGTACTGTGTGTGTATTTTAAGTACTGAAGTCACTTTTTTTTTTTTTCTGAGATGGAATCTTGCTTTGTCGCCCAGGCTGGAGTGCCGTGGTGCGATCTTGGCTCACTGCAACCTCCACCTCCTGGGTTCAAGCGATTCTCCTGCCTCAGCCTCCCAAATAGCTGGGATATATGCCACCATGCCTAGCCAATTTTAGTTTTTTTTTTTTTTTGGAGACGGAGTTTTGCTCTTATTACCGAGGCTGAGTGCAATGGCGCGATCTCGGCTCACCGCAACCTCCGCCTCCTGGGTTCAGGCAATTCTCCTGCCTCAGCCTCCTGAGTAGCTGGGATTACAGGCACGCGCCACCATGCCCAGCTAATTTTTTGTATTTTTAGTAGAGATGGGGTTTCACCATGTTGACCAGGATGGTCTCGATCTCTTGACCTCGTGATCCACCCGCCTTGGCTTCCCAAAGAGCTGGGATTACAGGAGTGAGCCACAGTGCCCGGCCTCAATTTTTGTATTTTTAGAGATGGGGTTTTGCCATATTGCTCAGGCTGGTCTCGAACTTCTGACCTCAGGTGATCTGTCTGCCTTGGCCTCCCAAAGTACTGAATTACAGGTGTGAGCCACCACATCCAGGCTGAAGCCACTTTTTTTTTTTTTTTTAAGATGGGGTTTCACCACGATGGCCAGGCTGGTCTTGAACTCCTGACCTCAGGTGATCCACCCACCTCGGGATTACAGGCATGAGCCATCATGCCCAGCAATCCATTTTTTGAATGAATCTTATACTAGCCTACAATACAGGACTAGGTATAGGCAAAACTGCTCTGCCTGCAGAAGCCAGAAGAGACAAGATGTGTTCTCTTATCACCCTCTATTCCTTGTGGCCACCACCTAAAATCATCTCCCTGGACTTTGTGCTGAGGAACTCAGAGTTCTGGCTAATCTTGAACTAGCATTCAAAGTCCTCCGGATTTTTATTTATTTATTTTGAGATGGAGTTTCACTCTGTCATCCAAGGTTGGAGTGCAATGGTGCTATCTCAGCTCACTGTAATCTCTGCCACCTGGGTTCAAGTGATTCTTGTGCCTCAGCCTCCAGAATAGCTGGGATTACAAGCAGGCGTCACCATACCCAGCTAATTTTTGTATTTTTAGCAGAGATGGAGTTTTACCATGTTGGCCACGCTGGTCTCAAACTCCTGACCTCCAATGACCCATTCACCTCGGCCTCCCAAACTGCTGGGATTACAGGCATGAGCCTTTGCACCTGGCCTGAAATCCTCCAGATTTAAGATCACAGGCAACTTCCCCCAATGCAACTTCCCTCCATCTCACCTCTTCGTCCTAAGATAAAGTACACTGAACCTAAGGTCATCTCCAAAACTGTCACTTACAGTAGTTCCATGCACCTGCTCAAATACCTGTAGATTACCTGTCTATGGAGTCAGCTCAACCTTCAGTCTGGCCTTCCCTCTCTTGCCCACTCCAGCCACCACCCTCACCCTCGCACTCACAGGAAGCCTTTCCCAGTTTTTTCCATGCTCAGCCTCCCTTGGCAATAGCTCTGAGCTCTGGAAGAACTTGTGGCTGACATGACTGAGGACACATGGATCTATTCTCTTGAATTCTTTCTCTGTTGTTTCTTGTATGTCAGTCTTATCTTCTGATAAAAATTTCACCCTCCTACAAGGTCACCAAAAAGATCTTCCTCTTGATCAAGAAGAAAGCACCTGGACTTTGGAACTGGAGATTTGAATTTAAACCCTGGCTGCACCACTTACTGGTTGTGTTACCATTTATCATTTTGAACCTGATCTCTCAGGTGGCTGTGAAAAGGAAATTATTAATGAAGATAATGATGCCATGTGCAAAATAAGTTTATGTATTTGTTTTCTGTCTTCCATCACACAATGCCCATCACAGTGGCAGGCATACAGTAAATGATTAATAATTTCTTCATTACAGGCCAGGCGCAGTGGCTCATGTCTGTATTCCCCACACTTTGGGAGGCCAAGGGGGGCAGATCATGAGGCCAGGAGTTCAAGACCAGCCTGACCAACATGGTGAAACCTCATCTTAAAACAAACAAACAAACAAACAAACAAACAAACAAACAAAAACCGGGCGCAGCGGCTCAAGCCTGTAACCCCAGCACTTTGGGAGGCCGAGGTGGGTGGATTACGAGGTCAAGAGATTGAGACCATCCTGGTAAACATGGTGAAACCCCGTCTCTACTAAAATACAAAAAAAATTAGCTGGGCATGGTGGCACGTGCCTGTAATCCCAGCTACTCAGGAGACTGAGGCAGGAGAATTGCCTGAACCCAGGAGGCGGAGGTTGCGGTGAGCCGAGATCACGCAATTGCACTCCAGCCTGGGTAACAAGAGCGAAACTCCATCTAAAAAAAAAAAAAAGAAAAAAAATACAAAAAATTAGCCAGGAGTTGTGGTGCCCACCTGTAATCGCAGCTACTCAGGAAGCTGAAGCAGGAGAATCGCTTGAACCTGGGAGGCAGAGGTTGGAGTGAGTCAAGATTTCACCATTGCATTCCAGCCTGGGTGACAGGGCGAGACTCTGGCTTAAAATAATAATAATTATAATAATTTCTTCATTATATCCTACCATGTAGTAAGAACCTGTTTTGGGCAAGTTTGCCTCTGTGGGAAATAAAAATATGTAGCTCTGCTCCTTGACCTAAATGTTTGGTTTTTTTTTAGATGGAGTCTCACCCTGATGCCCAGGCTGGAGGGCAATGGCTCGATCTCCACTCACTGCAACCTCCATCTCCCAGGTTCCAGTGATTCTCCTGCCTCAGCCTCCCGAGTAGCTGGGATTACAGGTGTGTGCCATCACACCCAGTTAATTTTCTGTATCTGCAGTAGTGACGATGTTGGCCAGGCTGGTATTGAACTCCTGACCTTGTGATCTGCCCACCTTGGCTTCCCAAAATGCTGGGATTACAGACATGAGCCACCACGCCCAGCCTGACCTTTCTAGTTTTGTTGATGACTATAATTTCAAGACTTCAAATAGCCAGGTCTAGCAGAACTGGAACTAAGTGTTTTGGGGAAATGACACTTAAGAATGTCTGCCAAGGTGATGAAAGGTCCCACCATGCTCTGATCCACAATGCTAATGGGCTGCTTTAATGGAGCGCTCAGTGGCTGATGAAGGTTACAAACAGGCTGTTTTGAAAGCCCTCACAATAAAGATGGACAGAAGATTTCCCAGGAGAAATACTGTCTTTTCTTTTCCTGCTAGATGAAATCAATGAGCCCACATTATTGATAATCCAGGAAGAACCAAGGCCTGGGGTCTGGGAAGCTAAAAAGCACAGCAAATGGGCTGTGTGTCTGGCAGAGCTGGATTTGAGACACCTGCCCCAGTGCAGACAGGAGCTGAACAGCATACCTGTGAAAATGTGTAGCTCTTGCACTGAGGACGTTTTCCTGCTGGTGCCTTTGCCAGAGTCTATTCCATGAGTAGAAGGCAGCAGGCAGGGCTCTCTGCTGGAAATGCCCATCTGCTCTGGCCTGTAGCAGCTAAAGTAAAACAATTAAATGACCTTTGTAACCTTTGTACTTAACTTTTTTTTTTTTTTGAGACAAGAGTTTTGCTCTTGTTACCCAGGCTGGAGTGCAATTGCGCGATCTCGGCTCCCCGCAACCTCCGCCTCCTGGGTTCAGGCAATTCTCCTGTCTCAGCCTCCTGAGTAGCTGGGATTACAGGCACGCACCACCATGCCCAGCTAATTTTTTGTATTTTTAGTAGAGACAGGGTTTCACCATGTTGACCAGGATATTCTCAACCTCTTGACCTCATGATCCACCCGCCTCGGCCTCCCAAAGTGCTGGGATTACAGGCTTGAGCCACTGCTCCCGGTAACTTTTTTTTTTTTAAAACATGATCTTTCAGAGTCATACTGCTGTGGGAGGATTGCTTCCTATATAATAAAATTAAGAAAAAGATGAAAATCATTATTTATTATCTTTGCCACGTGCTAGATGAAAAATGAAAACATTGTTCACTTAAATACTGGTTAAACATTTTTATACACATACACATTCATTCATTCATTCTCTCTCTCTCCTCCCCTTGGCTTAGGCATTCATATCCATTACCTGTTTCACTGTCTGTTAATCTGCATTTGACTCAGTGCTATGTATGACGTTTTTGAACCTAAATAATTAGTCCTTTGTCATGTGTTATAAATCTAAATACTTTTCCCACCCCATATCTTTTGATTTTATTCATAGTGTTTGTCAGATTCTTTAATTTTTATGTAATTATGAAAGTCTACTATTTTACTGATGTATCAGTAGGCAGACAAGACAATGGACATAAGAATATACTGTATATGCCGGCCGGGCGTGGTGTAATCCCAGCACTTTGGGAGGCCGACGTGGGTGGATCATGAGGTCAAGAGATTGAGACCATCCTGGCCATGATGAAACCCCGTCTCTACTAAAAATGCAAAAATTAGCCAGGTGTGGTGGCACACGCCTGTAGTCCCAGCTACTTGGGAGGCTGAGGCGGAAGAATCGCTTGAACCCAGGAGGTGGAGGTGGCAGTGAGCCGAGATTGCACCACTGCACTCCAGCCTGGTGACAGAGGAAGGCTCTGTCTCACAAAAAAAAAAAAAAAAAAAAAAAAAAAAGAATATACTGTATATGCCTCCATAATCCAAAACCTTGGGAGGGAAAAGCACATGTGCATGTGCGGCAGTTTTAAAAATATGACTGCAAATTCTTTGATCCTCTTTCACCAAGATCATGCCACTATACTCCAGCCTGGGTGACAGAGAGACACCTTGTCTTAAAAAATAATAAATAAAAATTAAAAATAAAAAACCACCAACAAACAAAAAAAAATTGATGTGGCATCTGCATATAACCTATGCAATCCCACTGTACATATCTCTAGATTACCTAGAATACCTAATACAATATAAATGCTATGTAAATAGTTGTTATTGTTTAGGGACTAATGACAAGAAAGAAAAAAAAGTCTGTGTATGTTCAGTACAGACACAACCATTCTTTTTTTCTCTGAATATTTTTTTATCCATGGTTGGTTGAATCCATGGACATAGAATCCACAGATACAAAGGCTGACTGTATGTTACTTTTTAAAAAGGAAGAAACCCACAAAAAATAATATTTTTATCTTGTCTAAGAATAGAAAGAACTGATGTGCTCCTGGGCTATCTAAAGCAAGAGGTGATTGTTAGCTAAAGATTTAGAAATGATTGAGCAGGGCTCCTCCTATTTTTCAGACCTGCCATACCTTTGAAAGCAGGCCATGCTAGATCAGTGTGGGAGATGAAAACGCAGACCCCGAACTGTCCACCAGTGCTGGGCCCCTGTGTCAAGGGAAGGAAATAAGAGATCCTCTGCTCTCCAGCTTGAATAAATACAACCTTTCAAACCTGACATTCAGACTTCTTCTGAAAGGTTTTCCTACATTCTTGTGAACTTGTATTACATAAACTTAAAATAACAAGTGGCAATGTCTTTTCAAAGCCAGTAACATAATCCAAAGGCACGTCAAGGAATGCAGTGACTAGCATTTCCTAATTCATTCTCTCTCTCTCCTCCCCTTGGCTTAGGTATTCCTAAATGACGCAAAAAGAGGCCATGCCCCGTAGCATCCAAACTCTACCAACTTAGATCATCCTTGGAAAAACTCTGGAGATCAGCAGCAGTTCATCTGTTGGTTTGTGCATGAATTCATCCAAATATTAGCACATACCCCATGCCAAGCACTGTGTTGGGCTAAGGAGAAAAAAGGGACATGCTGTACTCTTAAAGGACTTCATAGCCAGTGGGGAGAGAGAAGCCAGTGAACAATTACATGATGAATGTTCTGATAAAGCTATGCCTGTGGAGTAGGGGTGGAGGTGGACTGGCCTGGGGGAGGAGGTGACGTGTGAGCTGGAAGGGAGTGAGAAATCGAGAACTGGAGGTACAATGAGAAGCAGGAGAGCACAGAGGACCTTTAGGGACACTGGCAGCTTAACTGGTCAGAGTGAAGTTATGAAGGAACAGAGTAGTATTGGGAACAGGGAGAGAAACGGACAGGGACCAGCTCCCAAAGGAGTGTGTAGGCCTTGCTAAAAATTTGAATTCTGGCAGGGCGTGGTGGCTCATGCCTGAAATACCAGCACTTTGGGAGGCCAAGGCGGGTAGATCATCTAAGGTCAGGAATTCAAGACCAGCCTGACCAACATGGTGAAACCCCGTCTCTACAAAAATACAAAAAGTAGCCAAGCATGACGGTGGGTGCCTGTAATCCCAGCTACTCTGGAGGCTGTCAGGAGAATCACTTAATCCTGGAAAGCGGAGGTTGCAGTGAGCCAAGACAGCACCATTGCACTCCAGCCTAGGTGACTGAGCAAGACTCCATCTCTTTTTAATTTTTTTTTTTTTTTAAAGATGGGGTTTCACCATGTTGGTCAGGCTGTTCTTGAACTCCTGACCTTAGGTGATCTGCCCGCCTTGGCCTCCAAAGTGCCTGTATTATAGGCGTGAGCCACCACGCCCGGCTGCAAGACTCCATCTCAAAAAAAAAAAAAAATTGGATTATATCCCCAAACTATGGGGAACTAGATTAATTTTTAGATTCACCTGTTAGACTCTAGCAGAAGATGGAGGTATGGGTAGGATGGGCAGCACAAAAATAACTGGGAGGAGTTTGGTTGTCTTCCTCTGTCTCACTCCCAGAGACAACCAAAAAAGGGCACTTCTCACAATGGCGGACATCATCAATTGAACCCTTTCCCACTGAGTATAAACATGTCTTTGAAATCCTTCTCAGTTCAATATTCCAGACAGCTACTCCCAACTGTTAGAACAAGCTTGTAAAGTCACACTAACTTGTCACCCTGATGCTAAAGTATGAGCCCTGGTAGAGCAGGAATTTTATCTACTTTATATCACAGTTGTATCCTCAGTGCTTAGCACAGTGTCTGAGGCAGAGCAGTTGCTCAATAAGTATTTATTAGACAGAAGTGAATCTATCTTTCTCATCTGTGGTCCTGACCTCACGTCCTCCACCCCCCGGGAACATGCATCTCAACATTTTTAGCACTGGGATGCAGCACTTCCACTCTGCACCTCTCCCTGTATCTCCTGCAGGTCCCACTGGGTGATAGGCTGGCTAACTCATGGACTAAATGAATTTGAGTAAAGATGTAAATGGCTGATAAGAGCTCAGTACTTTCAGAGAGCACTTGTATTTTCATAGCAGATTAAGAAATGGGAACTAGCTGGGCGCGGTGGCTCACGCCTGCAATCCTAGTACTTTGGGAGGCCGAGGCGGGTGGATCACGAGGTCAACAGATCGAGACCATCCTGGTCAACATGGTGAAACCCCGTCTCTACTAAAAATACAAAAAATCAGCTGGGCATGGTGGTGCGTGCCTGTAATCCCAGCTACTCAGGAGGCTGAGGCAGGAGAATTGCCTGAACCCAGGAGGCGGAGGTTGCAGTGAGCTGAGATCAGGCCATTGCACTCCAGCCTCGGTAACAAGAGCGAAACTCCGTCTAAAAAAAAAAAAGAAATGGGAACTATGCAGACTTTCTGGTATCAGAGGTGGGAACTGGAGGAAATGCCTGAGCTTTTTCAATCCCCTCTCTTCCAAAGCAGAACAACAACACTTCTTGACATAGGTCTTCTCCAAGAATATTTCCAAAGCAAATGGGTCTAAGAATATAAGCCAGTAGAGCTATCTACTAAAAAGTACTCCATACCTGCTTGTCCCGCCTCTTCTGAGTATACTGTAGCCACAATTTGACACACTTGCACAGCAGTGCTATCCTGAAACAAAATGAAGAACACCAAGGTACTTACTGCCCATCCACACCTTCAGGTTTCAGGTTCTTAAAACCTTGTTTTAAGGCAGGTAAATAAGGGTACAGTTACTTCCTGTGAGTTAAAGGCAACCTATGGGCTTAACAGTTTCATTTTAGGAGAGACAGCAATAAGAACCTGGTATCTGGCCAGGCACGCGGCTCATGCCTGTAATCCCAACACTCTGGGAGGCCAAGGCATGTGGATCTTAAGGTCAGGAGAGCGAGACCAGCCTGGCCAACATGGTGAAACCCTGTCTCTACTAAAAAACTACAAAAATTAGCCAGGCATGGTGGTGCATGCCTGTAATCCCAGCTACTCAGGAGGCTGAGGCAGAATAATTGCTTGAACCCGGAAGGTGGAGACTGCAGTGAGCCGAGATCGCACCATTGCATACCAGACCGGGCAACAAGACTGAAACTCCGTCTCCAAAAAAAAAAAAAAAGACCCTGGTATCTAACATAAAATTTGTCAACTTCTGATTCTGGACTGTGGATTGCCTAAAAATTTTGACAACTTTCTTGTAAAACCTAATTAGACCATCAAAAGCACAGTATCTCTGGAACTTAGGAAATATGTATGGAATCCCCTAGATATCCTGAACTTCCTAGTTTCATGGTCAATCTATGGGGGTCTGTGACATGTTCCCTCTCACACTTAGTTTTGTAAACCAGGGTTTAGAATAATATGCCTTGATAACTCTACATGAGTCGGTTAATTATTGGGATTCTCACTAATTCACTAAAAAATGCTTCAAGGCCAGGCATGGTGGCTCATGCCTATAATCCAAGCACTTTGGGAGGCCGAGGCAGGTGGATCACCTGAAGCCAAGAGTTTTAGACCAGCCTGGCCAACATGGTGAAACGCTGTCTCTACTAAAAATGCAAAAATTAGCAGGGCATGGTGGTGCACACCTGTAATCCCAGCTATTCTGGGGGCTGAGGCAGGAGAATCGCTTGAACCTGGGAGGCAGAGGTTGCAGTGAGCCGAGATTACACCATTGTACTCCAGCCTGGGCAACAGAAGCAAAACTCCATCTCAAAAAAAAATGCTTCAAAATTGGACCTAAACTATGCAAATTAAGTTGATTATACTATGGGGAGAGGAAGGAAGGGGAGGGCAAAGAAGAGGACACATTGAACATTTCTAGCAGCAAAAAAGTTCATATATAGTATCTCCCTCTGAGGACTAAGATGTTACTCTTACTTGCAGGGAGGGGGCCAGGCCAGGCAACTTTTATTTTTCCCTTTATACTTTTCACCCTATATATTCTGAGATTCCCTCACAGAAATGTAGTGTTTTTATTTATTTAACTGAATGACTAGTTCTAAAATATTGCGGACACTCCTTGCACCCATTAAGACTGAGCCACAAATACCCGACTCTTCTCTTTAACACTAGCAATGCATGAGTTCTTTAATACTAGCAATGCATGAATTCTAACTTGTGAACATCTTGATGCCTGCAGGACTGAGGCAATGAGCGACCAGGCACATACTTCAGACTATGGTGGCCAAGAACCAATGCAAATATTCTCATTCTTTCTCCCAGAAAAAATCTTTTTCTGGGAGAAAAAAAAATTTTTTTTCTGATCTTTCTGATCAGAAAAAAAAACAAATTCAGGAACAAATGGTTTATGGGAGGACCTCCACCCCAGCAGGCCTTTCTGAATCTGCCACACTAACCTATAGAGGGGCAAGTGATCACTCCTGGAAAACAGTAAGTCAGAGGCACAGAGTCCCTGAGAGCCAGGGATGAAGCCAGAGTCCCCACCTGTAGTGGTCCCAGGCAGCATGCAGTAACGGGAGCTGCTCTCTTTCCTTTTTCTGCTCAATCTGAGACCACCAGAGATTCCAGAACCTGTGCAGCAGCTAAAGCAAGGTAGGAAGAAAACGGAAATTTACTGAGATGAAAGGTAAGGCAGTGAATCTTACTCCAACAGACTGAGCTCCCCTAAAGCAAGAGTTACCTCAGTTTGGAGCAGCCAACATACAATGGGCATACAAATTAACGATGGCTGAACTACAGAGCTATTCTGGGCCAACATAAAAGGCAAAAACATGGTTCTTCATCTGTGGAAATCTAGATGAAGAAGCCATTCCTAATCTGGGTCTCACAGAAGACTGACATTTTAGAAAGTCATTTTAGAAACTAAAACTGCTTTTATTGCATATTCCCACCTATGAAGTAGTCTTGCATAAATGTTTAACTTCAATCTAAACAAGCCCTTAGATTTAATGATTATAGGAATCACGCAGACTAAATAAAAATTAAATGATATCAAAAGGAAACAATCAGATGAATCAAGAATATAAAACATTGAGCTGGGCGCGGTGGCTCACGCCTATAATCCTAGTACTTTGGGAGGCCGAGGCAGGTGGATCACGAGGTCAAGAGATGGAGACCATCTTGGTCAACAAGGTGAAACCCCGTCTCTACTAAAAATCTAAAAAATTAGCTGCGTATGGTGGCGCGTGCCTGTAATCCCAGCTACTCAGGAGGCTGAGGCAGGAGAATTGCCTGAACCCAGGAGGCGGAGGTTGCGGTGAGCCGAGATCGCGCCATTGCACTCCAGCCTGGGTAACAAGAGTAAAACTCCGTCTCAAAAAAAAAAAAAAAAAAAAAGTAAATGCAAACTAAGGTTTTAGGACAGTCTGAACAAATTTTAAAGCACAAAATTCTTTTTTTTTTTTTTTGGATTTTTAAAACCAGAACATTTATTGTGTGACTAATCGGTGAAATTCTTAAGATGAACTGGATGCTGCAACAGCTGCCCTCTTGGGTTTAGGTGTTGTTCCTTCACGGAATCCCTGCCTGAATCTGCGATATACAATTTTTAGATGCCTCATTCGACCAGTGCCGGTGGTATTTCGTCTTTTAGCCTTGGCACTCCAGTTATACTTTCTCTTGCGCTTGGCGGGGTAGCCACATTTGCCGCAGGTCGACTTCTGAAGGTGGTAGGCCTTAGAGCCACAGCGGCGGCACAACGTGTGCATCTTATTACGACGCTTCCCAAACGATGACGTTCCCTTCGTCATCCTGCTTCTGCGACCCGGACCAGAAAAAATTCTTTTTTAAAAAAGAGTTTTGCTAGGTTGGGCGTGGTGGCTCAAGTCTGTAATCGCAGCACTTTGGGAGGCTGAGGCAGGTGGATCACGAGGTCAAGAGATCGAGACCGTCCTGGTCAACATGGTGAAACCCCATCTCTACTAAAAATACAAAAAATTAGCTGGGCATGGTGGCACGTGCCTGTAATCCCAGCTACTCAGGAGGCTGAGGCAGGAGAACTGCCTGAACCCAAGAGGCGGAGGTTGCGGTGAGCCGAGATCGTGCCATTGCACTCCAGCCTGGGTAATAAGAGCGAAACTCGCCAGGCGCGGTGGCTCAAGCCTGTAATCCCAGCACTTTGGGAGGCCGAGGCGGGCGAATCACAAGGTCAAGAGATCAAGACCATCCTGATCGACGTGGTGAAACCCTGTCTCTACTAAAAATACAAAAAATTAGCTGGGCATGGTGGCGCGTGCCTGTAATCCCAGCTACTCAGGAGGCTGAGGCAGGAGAACTGCCTGAACCCAGGGGGCGGAGGTTGCGGTGAGCCGAGATCGCGTCATTGCACTCCAGCCTGGGTAACAGGAGCGAAACTCTGTCTCAAAAAAAAAAAAAAAAAAAAAAAGAGCGAAACTCCTTCTTAAAAAAAAAAACGCAAAAAAGAGTTTTAATTTGGCAAGACTGAAAAAAAAAAAAAGAGAGAAAAAAAGAATGGCTATCAGAAGAGGTCCCTTGATACAGAAGAAACCCTCACCGTGACACCATGCTGCTGGTAAGCAAGATTCCTTCTTATTTGCTGGAGATGGGTGTGGGCCACATTATCTTTTAGGGCTCTAAAGCAAAAATACTGTGGAAAGAAAGGACATAACCAATTATAAGGACTAGAATCAGTATAATCTGTTATCTAAGAGCAGAAGAACACAGACAGTGCCTCAAATCTGCGGAGAAAAGGTTGGTTCCAGCTTCTCATAGCTGTTCCATTTCCGAGTGTGTTTCTCTGCTTTGAGATTCAACCGGGAGCCTAACACAAGCCATCCAACACAGCAGGCACTTAATAAATGTTTGCTGAACCCTTCCTGCTGTCCATCTATACTGTACAAGAACACACCTATACCAGGAGAGAACCCCATGACCCACATGACAGTTCTACAGACCAAAGTCAACATCAACTTTTGCCTCTCAGAAAAAAACAGACCGACTTTGTATCTGTGATCGTTTTTGTGTTTTTGTTTTTTACCATGTGGGCTCAGTGTGTACGTTTATACAATTATAAATGCAATGTTGCTAAAGTAGAGGAAGGAATCTTTAGTGAAAGCGGGGGTGGGGATTGGGGCAGGATATCAGGACCTGAATCCAGCTCCATCAATAATGCCTAAAAGGCCTGGTGCAGTGGCTCACGCCTGTAATCCCAACACTTTAGGAGGCTGAGGCAGGAGAACTGCTTGAGCACAGGAGTTCAAGACCAGCCTCGCCAACATAGGGAGACACTGTATAAAAAACTACAAAATTCATTTGGCATGGTGGCATGTGCCTGTGGTCCCAGCTACTTGGGAGGTTGAGGTGGAAGGATCACTTGAGTCCAGGAGTTCAAGACTGCAGCAGCCGGGCACGGTGGCTCAAGCCTGTAATCCCGGCACTTTGGGAGGCCGAGGCGGGTGGATCACAAGGTCAAGAGATCGAGACCATCCTGGTCAACATGGTGAAACCCCGTCTCTACTAAAAATACAAAAAATTAGCTGGGCATGGTGGCGTGTGCCTATAATCCCAGCTACTCAGGAGGCTGAGGCAGGAGAATTGCCTGAACCCAGGAGGCGGAGGTTGCGGTGAGCCGAGATCGTGCCATTGCACTCCAGCCTGGGTAACAAGAGTGAAACTCCGCCTCAAAAAAAAAAAAAAGACTGCAGCAAGCTATAATTGTACCACTGCACTCCAGCCTGGGTGACAGAGGAGACTCTATCTCTAATAATAATAATGATGATAATAATGATGCCTTAACACCGGGCATGGTGGCACATGCCTATAGATCCAGCTACTCAGGAGGCTGAGGTGGGAGGACTGCTTAAGTCCAAAAGTTGAATCTAGCCTGGGCAACATAGTGAGACCCCATCTCTAAAAAATAATGCCTCACAGATTGGCTAGGCAAAGGTGATTTGCCCATATTCCTCCATGCCTTAGACTTCAGTTTTCTGAGACAGAAGTGAAGATATCAGGCTGGATTAAGGGTTTTTGTACTGTGCTTTGTGGAACCCCACAGGTTCCTGAAAACATTTGAAGACCACCTTGTGTAGCAGCAGAAGGGAAGAGTAGCAGGTGGAACAGGGACTAACTCCCTGACATGCTTCAACCACAGCATGGCTACTTTGACCTATTTAAAGATGAGGCTTCCACCACTCAGAAGGGGTTTTCCCATGTTAAAAAAAAAAAAGCTCAGGAATAAATAATCTCTGAGGTTCCTTTACAGCTCCAAACCCCTCTGACCCCACACCATTACCATCTCTAAATCCAAAATGAAAACAGGGACGCCTACAATGAAAGGGGGGCTTCATAACTAAAACTCACCCATAGCTAGCTGCATTTAATGAAGGTGATAGGAGTCAGGGTCCCCCAAGAGTGGATACCCACGAAAGGCTGCCGAGCAGAGCCATGCCAGGCTGCAGGGTTCTTACCAGCTGCCTATGCCTGTGGTGTTCTTCTGCCATCTCACACTGGGCAGCTTCTTCTGCACACAGCAGCATGTCTTTCAAGAAGTTAAGGCCTCCAGTCTCAACAAGGTTCTGGCCCCACACAGGGCATTTCCAGTGACCCACCTGAAGGGCTGTGGCTGTCAGGGATAACAGATGTATCAGGTGGGCTGAGGTCCACCTCTGTCTACTCCTGATGACCCAGGGCAGCAGTGAGCAAAGGGAAACCGTGTCAATTACTGATCAAACATCTGGTCTCGCATTCCTTCCCTTGAATGCCCATGAGATGAGAGGCAAAAAATACCTGAGATAAACTGCTACCCGTTTCAGTAAACATTTAGAAATCACCACATCAAAAACAGAATCTGCTTCTTTTTCTGTACTCTCTGTTTTGGCATCACAATCTAGTCAGTTGAGCTAAAAACCCTGGAGTTATTTTTGAACCTTTTCTCCTCCCACTCTCATTTAATCGGACGCCAAGTCCATCTGCTCTCTTCCTAAATCTCTTGGAAGCTCTCTCCATCCCCTCCTGCTCTTCTGTTCCCACCCCCAACACCCTGCAGTTCATCTGACTCATCCCTTTACATAGATTGGTAAGTGAGCCTCCTCCCATAACGGGTCTCCTACCAGGGCTAGCCTCTCTCTGCTAATCCAGAATTATCCCTTCCAAAGCACAAATCTGACTGCATTTCCTTTCTTTCTTTTCTAAGAGACTGGGTCCTGCTCTATCAACCCCGGCTGGAGGGCAAGGGTGCCATCATAGTTCACGGTAGCCTAAAACTCCTGGGTTCAAGCGATCCTCCCAAAGCACTTGGCTTACAGGTGTAAGTCACCCGGCATTAGAGGTTTTTAAGAAGAGAAGGGGTGGGGGGAGGGGGTGATTTAAAAAAAAAGAAAAGAAGCCACTACCCCTTCTCTTCTTAAAAACCTCTAATGTCGGGTGTGATGGTGTGTGCCTGTAGTTCCACATAACTTGGGAGGCTGAATAGGGAGGACTGCTTAAGCCCAGGAGTTCAAGACTGCAGTAAACTACCAGTGCACCTATGAAAGCCACTGCAGACCAGCCTGGGCAACATGTGACCCCGTCTCTAAATTTTAAAAAGTTAAAAAACCTCCAGACATTCCTGCATCTCATCTACCTTCCTGCCATCCACACCTCTACAGCTCACTGGATTCTTGAATGCTTTTCCTAACCTCTAAACCTGGGTAAACATCATTCACTCCACTGAAATGTCATTTCCAACCTTCTGCAGACTTCCCCTAAGACATCAACCTTCCCAACTTCTCATCTCCTATGACTTAAATTCAGAACAAATATGACCTCCTTGGCTGAATCTCCACAGTGGCTCTCACAGGACTTGAAACAAATCATTATGATAGCAGTTATCATGCCATATTTAAAGATCCATTTTCATGTCTATTTTCTCCACTAGACAATGAACTACCATTAGTCTGAGCTCCCTCATATCCCAGAAATTAAGCAGGAGTTTACACAAAGCAAAGCTTTGATGAACAAATAAAATGTGTGGATGAACGTCTTAGGCAGTCCAAATTCTCACACTTGGGCACACAGTATGGTAGGAGTAGTGATTAAGAAAATGTACACAGGGCCAGACACGGTAGCTCATGCCTGTAATCCCAGTACTTTGAGAGGCTGAAGCAGGTGGATAAATTGAGGTCAGGAGTTCGAGACCAGCCTGGCCAACATGGTGAAACCCCGTCTCTACTTAAAAGTACAAAAATTAGCTGGGTGTGGTGGCAGGCGCCTGTAATCCCAGCTACTTGGGAGCCTGGCTGAGGCAGGAAAGTTGCTTTAACTCAGGAGGCAGAGGTTGCAGCGAGCTGTGATGGCACCACTGCAATCCAGTCTGGGCGACAGAAACTCTGTCTCAAAAAAAGGAAGAAGAAGAATATGTACACAGGAGTTAAAGGCCTGGGTTTTAAAAATCCTGACGCTGCCAATGACTTGTGACTTTAAAATACACTCGATCCCCTGAATCTGTTTCCTCACCTGTAAAATGGCAATAGTGGCACCTACTCCACAGGGTTGCTATGAGGATGAAGAGGATGATGCATAACGTTCTGCTACACAGTAAAAGCGAAATAAATGGAAGCTATGATCACGGTGATGGTATCATCAAGAAAAAGACAGTGGTGGCTATTTTCACCACCTAGTGGGTAGAAAAATGCACTTAAATTACAACACCAAAAATTTTAATCAGGAAAGTGAGATTACCTCTGAGGGAAAAGAAAAAGAATGCAATCAGGGAGGAGCAGATAGGTGTGCTAGCAAGGTTCTATTTTGAAAGTTGGGTGACAGATATATAGTTGTTCATTTTATTATTTTTATTTATTTATTTATTTGGTGATGGAGTTTTGCTGTAGTTACCCAGGCTGGAGTGCAATGGTGCAATCTCGGCTCACCACAACCTCCACCTCCTGGGTTCAAGCAATTCTTCTGCCTCAGCCGCCCAAGTAGCTGGGACTACAGGCGTGTGTCACCATGCCCAGCTAATTTTTCTATTTTTAGTAGAGACGGGGTTTCCATGTTGACCAGGATGGTCTCGATCTCTTGACCTCGTGATCCACCCGTCTTGGCCTCCCAAAGTGCTGGGATTATAGGCGTAAGCCACTGCACCTGGCCCATTTTATTATTATTTTTGAAATGGAGTTTTGCTCTTCTTGCCTAGGCTAGAGTGCAATGGCACAATCTCAGCTCACTGCAACCTCTGCCCACTGGGTTTAAGTGACTCTCCTGCCTCAGCCTCCCAAGTAGCTGGGATTACAGGCATGCACCACCATGCCTGGCTAATTTTGTATTTTCAGTAGAGATGGGATTTCTCCATGTTGGTCAGGCTGGTCTCGAATTCCTGACCTCAGGTGATTCTCCTGCCTTGGCCTCCCCAAGTGCTGGGATTATAGGCATGAGCCACTGCACTTTGCCCATTTTATTTTTTTAACTATAAATATATAAGTACTCTTTTGTATATACAGTCCCAATTAAACAAAATATTTTAAGACTGTCAACAGAGATAAGGCTGTCTTAAACTGTTGGGCAACTGTTTCCCATGTATCTCATGACTTTTGTTTCACATGCTCCTAAGCTCTTGCTGTCCTGGCTGAGGCAATGAACAACCTGGGTATATCAAAGGATACAGTGTTTCCAGTGAGTAAAGGTGCGCCGCAAAGCCATCTTCCTGGCCAGTTTCGCCACCTGTGCCTGGTGGGCGTGCAAGCTCTCCCTCCGCTCCCAGGCCTGCTGCCAGTCACAGAAATGTATCTGGAGCATAGTGACATGATGGAATCGTTCAGCCATCTCTGCAACAGAGAAATGACTTAAAGTGCTTCTCCCCCAAGGTTAGATGAGCTGAAAGCATCTTTTTATTTTTTTTTTGAGGCAGAGTCTTGCTCCGTCGCCAGGCGCAAGGCTGGAGTGCAGAGGCACAATCTCGGCTCACTGCAACCTCCGTCTTCTGAGTTCAAGTGATTCTCCTGCCTCAGCCTCCCAAGTAGCTGAGATTACAAGCACATACCACTACACCCGGCTAATTCTGTATTTTTAGTAGAGACGGGGTTTCTCCATGTTGGTTAGGCTGGTCTCGAACTCCCGACCTCAGGTGACCTGCCCACCTCGGCCTCCCCAAGTGCTGGGATTACAGGTGTGAGCCACCATGCGCAGTGGAAGAATCTGTAAGACAAGCTGAACCCCACTTTTGGCAGAGAGCAGGGATTCAAGGCTGTACAAACACACACACACACCCTAAAATAAAAGTTTATTTGTTTATTTTTTTAAAGACAGGGTTTCACCATGTTGGTCAGGCTGGTCTTGAACTCCTGACCTCAGGTGATCCGCCCGCCTTGGCCTCCAAAGTGCTTGGATTACAGGCGTGAGCCACCATGCAAAAGTTTTTTAAACCTTTAAAGGTCATTAGGAATCCCTGAGTAACATCTCCTGTCTCCAAGGAAAGAGAAAAGGTCTCTGATTTTAGGGAGAAGGTTGCTATATAATCAGTTACATCACAGGGCTGGGGCTTCTGGTTAGATACTAATGAACAGGAATGGTAACTGTTGCTTTCAAAGAGGACTCTGTTTCACTTTTGCTTCTATACAAATATCTCCTAGATAGGACTAAGAGACTGAGTCAATGACATAAAATTCAGTTGCCATGCTGGGGTAAGCTTTTTTTGGGCTTTCAGCCAAGCTGCTCCTGGCTGCCAGCTTCCTTTCCTTTTAATGCTAGTCAAGATAATGGTCTGATGACCTGGGAACTGGGAATGCGATGGGAATCAGACCTGGAATTTGAATGCTGTCATTGGAGGCAGGCATTAGTCTATAGCTTATCATAGTAAACAGCTTAATGCTTTCACATTCTAAGACTGGGCAACTGGACTATTGGTGTGGCATCACTATCGTCAAATAAACACATTCAGACTCTCCCAAGAGACAGTGTTGGCAGCCTAAGAGATTCATGCAGGGAGGTTTGGGTGAATGCCAGAGACCCTTAACCCAGTGTCTAGCATAGTGCTTGACTCACTTCTGCATAAACTCAATAAACTTAAGTTAAAAAGTGTACCAATGTTCATGTTTATTATTTTTTTCTGAATCTAGTTGGGAAATGAAACCATATAAACAGTATCCAAAAACCTTAACATCAAAATCACATGCATTCAAATAGTTGGAGACAAAAAGAAACTATCCAAATATCTATTAATAGGAGAATGGCGGCCAGGCATGGTGGCTCACACCTATAATCCCAGTACTTTGGGAGGCCAAGGTAGGTGGATCACCTGAAGTCGGGAGTTTGAGACCAGCCTGACCAACATGGAGAAACCCCATCTCTACTAAAAATACAAAATTACCTGGGCATAGGGGTGCACAATTGTAATCCCAGATACTTGGGAGGCTGAGGCAGGAAAACCACTTGAACCTGAGAGGCGGAGGTTGCAGTGAGCTGAGATCATCCCATTGCACTCCAGGCTGGGCAGGAAGAGTGAAACTCATTCTCAAGAAAAAAAAAAAATAGGAGAATGGTTAAGTATATTAAGGTAAGCCATCCTATAAAATATGAACAGTTGTTAAAAAATAACATTTATGACAAATACTTAAGATGTGGAAAAGTGTTAACTGTGTCAAAAAAGCAAGATACAAAACCATAGGTTATCAACACATTAATTAAAATAATCACAATAATTATAGCATAACTAAAACCCTATTTAGATTAAAAAAAAAAATATATATATATATATATATATATATATATATATATATATATATATATATATATATAAAAAAGGGCCAGGTGCAGTGGCTCATACCTGTAATCCCAGCACTATGGAAGGCCAAGGCAGGTAGATCACCTGAGGTCAAGAGTTTGAGACCAGCCTGGCCAAGGTGATGAAACCCCACCTCTACTAAAAATACAAAAATTAGCTGGGCGAGGTGGCGGGCACCTATAATCCCAGCTACTCAGGAGGCTGAGGCAGAAGAAGCGCTTGAACCAGGGAGGCAGAGGCTGCAGTGAGCTGAGATCGTGCCACTGCATTCCAGCCTGGGCAACAACAGCAAAACTCTATCTCAAAAAAGCAAAACAAACAAAACAAAAAAAAGCCTATCTATCTATAATAGATATAAATAAAAGGCCAAAGGGAAATAAATGTGATTCAAGGATGATGTATTTTCCTCCTCAATCTCCTTTTACCAACATTTCTGGAGTAACACTATTATATTACTTCTCAGTACAGTACCACTGGCACCAGGAAAGTGGAAACTGTGACCAGACTCTGCATCTCTACAGTCTCGGGCTTCCTACTCACCATTCTGCTGTCTCTTTACTCTGCGGACTTGCAGGTATTCAAGCCAGGCCTTTAGAAACCTCCACTTTTGCCAGTGCTGATGGTGTTTCACTGCAGAGGCAACCTTCTGTTTCTCCTTCTGGACATACAGGAGCTGCTTGCACCATTGTGACCAAGCCTGAAAACCAGAGAAGAGGCAACAGTCAAAGAAGAAGCAGGAAAACAGGGTGAAGTACAGGCAAAGATGGAAAAAAGATAAACAGACACACACACTGGAAAGGCTAAAACTGAAACAAGAAAGTGGCAATCCCCTAGCAGGATCATAAGCTATGGGATTGAGGGGTAAGAGGGTCTTTAAGAGGGACATACTACTTTCAGAAAGTAATTTATTTCTGAATTTAAAAAAAAAGAAGAAGAAAAGAAGAAAATCAACAACAGATTCCGGGCATAGTGGCTCACATCTCTAATCCCAGCACTTTGGAAGGCCAAGGTAGGTGGATCACCTGAGGTCAGGAGTTCAAGACCAGCCTGCCCAACATGGTGAAGCCCCATCTCTACTAAAAATACAAAAAATCAGCTGGGCATAGTGGCAGGTGCCTGTAATCCCAGCTACTCGGGAGGCTGAGATGGGACAATTACTTGAACCTGGGAGGTGAAGGTTGCAGTCAGCCAAGATTATGCCAGCCTGGGCAACAAGAACAAACCTCAATCTCAAAACAAAACAAAACAAAACAAAGGTCAAGTGCAGTGACTCACGCCTGTAATCCCAGCACTTTGGGAGGCTAAGGTGGGTGGATCAGGAGGTCAGGAGTTTTAGACCAGCCTGACCAACATGGTGAAACCCCGTCTCTACTAAAGATAGAAAAAAATTATCCGGGAGTGGTGGTACACGCCTGTAATCCCAGCTACTTGGGAGGCTGAGGCAAAAGGATCACTTGAATCCGGGAGGCAGAGGCTGCAGTGAGCCGAGATCCTGCCATTGCACCCCAGCCTGGGCAACAGGGCGAGACTCCATCTCAAAAACAAAACAAAACAAAACAAAACAAACAAAAAATGCCAAACAGACAAGGAGCAGAAACAATCTGAGGGGTGATATAAATAATTCATATTTTGCATAGGTGAGGGTCTGCCTTTTCTTCCAAAGTCAGAGGAAGTCTACTGTAAAGAGGCCCTTTTTCAGGCACATTAATTCCAGGGATACCTATCTATAGAAGCTACGGGTCTACAGGGGTCTGTAAAGGCCTACAGGGGTCTATAAATGCACACCCTTAGATCAGTAATAATGCATGTCCTAATATGAAGATGACTTAGACAAAGACTTCATATCTTTTCTTCAACCTGTCACATTTCTCCTTTCCTTCCTCTCAACTGAATACCATCATTCCTACTTCACTAAGAAAATAAAAGCAATCAAAAGAAAATTTCCTCAAGGTCTACCATGTCTAACCAGCCACGTGCCAACAGGCTCTGCCTTCTCTCTTTCCTGCTACTCTGGATAAACCGTCCATGCTCCCACCAAAGTCAGTGCCTTCCCAACCCTGTCCCGCTGTGGCTACATCTCATCCTCCAACTTTACCACCTTGGCATTTTCCCGCTTATGCATCATCAGTTTTCGCTCTCTATAGACTTTTGAAATCAGCATATAAATGTGCTATTATTTTTCCCATCCTAAAAAAAATCTCTTCAGGATGTAACAACTAAAAGCAATGGGTGACCTTTGATTAGATTGTGGAAATGAAAATAGCAACAATATACAGTTTTAATTTGAACTGCATGTTACATAGTATCATATCAATATTAAATTTCTTAAAATATAATAACGATATTATGGTTATGTGGGAAACCGTCTTTTTTAGGAGATACAAGCTTTAACATAAACTTTATGTCTACAATTTTAGAGCAGCTCAGACATCATAAATGTATTTATAAACTTAGAGAAAGCAAATGTGGCAAGACATTAACAATGAGTTGGCGGGGCAGGGTGGCTCACGCCTATAATCTCAGCACTTTGGCAGGAGGATGCTTGAGCTCAGAAGTTTGAGACGAGCCTGGGCAACATGGTGAAACTCTGTCTCTACCACCCCCAACCCCCCCAAAAAATAGCCAGGTGTGGTGGTGTGTGCCTGTAGTCCCAGCTACTTGGGAAGCCGAGGTGGGAGGATTGCTTGAGCCTGGAAGGTCAAGGCTGCAGTGAGCAGTAATCACACCACTGCACTCCAGCCTAGGTGACACAGTAAGACTGTCTCAAAAAAAAAAAAAAAACCCACAAAAAACCACAATGGGTTAAAATAGGTGAAACACATACAATATCTAACTTTTCTATGATTTGGTATTTGTCAAAAATAAAAAGCTGCAGGGGAAAGATTGCCATCACAAAAATACTTTCAGAAAGGAATAAACCAGTGATTCTCAAACAAATTAACACCCGTCTCTAGACCCTAGACCACATTGTCCCATCCAGCTAACACTTTGGTTCTGTTTGAAGCTCCTCAAAAGAGCTATTTTCTCAACTCTGTCTCTCAGGCAGGCTTTCTTGAGCCCACTCCCATGGGCTTACAGAATGAAGCTGCTCTTATCAAATGCATCAGCAATCTCCATGCTGCACAATCCAAAGGTCAGATTTCAGTCCTTACCTCCTTCAACCTGCCACAAGTGTCTGACAAAGCCCTCCTCCTTCCTTCACCTGGCTTTTGGGATGCGTCCACGTCCCTGTCTTGTTCCTGCTGCTGACTCCCACCTCTGTGAACAGGCTCAGCCCTGGAACCTCTCCTCTAGCTACACTCCCTCCCTTTATTCTTTCACCTACTCTAGTAGCTTTTTTTTTTTTTTTTTAATATGGGGTCTATGTTGTGCAGGCTGGTCTTGAACTCCTGGGCTCAAGCAACCCTCCTGCCTCAGCCTCCCAAAGTGCTAGGATTACAGGAATGAGCCACTGCACCCCGCCCACTAGTAGCTTTACAGACTGTCTGCCTACTGAGAACTTCTGAATTTCCCAAATTTACATCCTCTCCTGGCCCCATCCTCAATATTCCATACATATATCCCACTGCCTTCTTAACATATCTTCTTGTGGATATTCAAAAGGCCTACCAGACTGAAGATACAGAGTCCAGAATTGGGCTCCTCCTAATCTTTTCCCAGAAACCTGCTTCTCTTGCAGTCTTTCCTATTTCAGTAAATGGCACTCCATTGTTCCAATTGCTTAGGCCAAAACTTGGAAGTAATCTTGGACTCTAAAACTTCACATCTCATCCATCCATCTTTTAAAGATGTCAGTTACATCTTTAAAAGACATTCAGAATCCAGCCGCCATCTTCCTATCATCTTTGTGCAAAATCTCATCCGGAATTTTGTAATAGCTTCTTACCTGTTCTCCCTGTTTGTATCCTTGATCATCTCTGGTGTATTATCTATTTATTTAGAGACAGGGTCTCACTCTGTCACCCAGACTTCCAGACTGAAGTGCAGTGACAAGAATATATCTCACTGCAGCCTCTACCTCCTAGGCTTAAGCAATCTTCCTGCCTCAGCCTCCTGAGCAGCTGGGACCACAGACATGCACCACCATCCCCAGCTGACTTTTTTTCCTTGAGAAAGGGTCTTGCTCCATTGCCCAGGCTAGAGGGCAGTGACACAATCATAGCTCACTACAACCTCAACTCTTCGGCTCAGGTGGTCCTCCTACTTAGCATCCTGAATAGCTGGGACTAGAGACATGTGCCACCATTCCGGGCTAATTTTTTGTAGAGACAGAGTTTCCTTATGTTGCTCAGGCTAGTCTCAAACTCCTGGGCTCAAGCTGTCTGCCTGCCTCGGCTTCCCAAAGTGCTGGGATTACAGACACGCACCACCATGTCTGGCTCTGATGCATTCCCAACACAACAGCCAGAGTGGTCTTTATTTTTTTTATTAGGTCACTTGAATATCTGTTTTATATGACAATTTTCCTTCCTGCTTTTTTCCTGCTTCATGCCATTAATCTACTAGAGCAACCAAGTCATCTAACCTATAAAATGTCCCACATTTTGGATTTGGCTGATTGTAACTTCAAGGTGTCTCTAACTTGTTCCTCTGACCCCTTTATCTCTGGTAAACTGAGAGATTCACTTTAGGCTTGCTTGGAGTCGGGTTCACATTTTTAGGCAAAAACAGTTCATGAATGTGGCTGCGTACTTCCCCTTGCACAGTATCATGAGGCATATCACATCTGGCTGCCATAGGTGTAGCAATGCCAAGACTGTTAGATTCAGATCACAGGTAGCCAGATTCCTCTTATATTTTCCCACCATCCTCTCACCTAGCGGTGGCTGCCGTGATCTGTGTCCTCATTAGGGGTGGCAAAACAGCGATTTTCTAATTCTAGTATTCCTTTCTGCATTTATTAATTGGAATTCTTCTATAAAGAAGCCTTCTCTCTTGTTAACCCTCTGGTTTCTTGGAGTTAACAGTTAATACAGGAAAGGTGGGGAAAATGCTTATTTTTTTGCCTTCATTAATTTTAAAGAATTGAGTTACTCCCCTAACAACGCAAAATCATGACCAATGAGTTCCACTTTCTTTTAAAATTATTCAAATCCATGAATTTTTATGTACTTGATGTTTTCAATTTATTGTACTCAAGCGATCCTCCTGTCTCAGCTTCCTGAGTAGCTGGGAATACACAGGCACCACCATGCCCAGCTTATGGTTTTTTGATGCTCAAATTTTCCTATCTCAAGCCCTGGGAAGCCTTTCAAATCGGCTCCCGAGTCCTCCTGACACAACTCCATTAGCTTTTGTTAAGTTCCTCGGTTTTCTGCACACCATGTCCTAGGTGTATCTTGTTTATTTCCTGCCCGAGACCTATAATCAGCCATTTCTCTAAAAAGCACTGGTTCCTTTTAGCGGGAAGTAGTTAAGACCACAACTTGGACACTGGGGATACTAAATGATATACTACTGTCACTGCTTCTAAGCCTTTTCAGTAAACAGAGTTAGAAATGCCTTTTTTTTTTTTTGAGACGGAGTTTCGCTCTTGTTACCCAGGCTGGAGTGCAATGGCACGATCTCGGCTCATGGCAACCTCCGCCTCCTGGGTTCAGGCAATTCTCCTGTCTCAGCCTCCTGAGTAGCTGGGATTACAGGCACGCACCATCATGCCCAGCTAATTTTTTGTATTTTTAGTAGAGACGGGGTTTCACCGTGTTGACCAGGATGGTCTCGATCTCCTGACCTCGTGATTCACCTGCCTCAGCCTCCCAAAGTGCTGGGATTACAGCCTTGAGCCACCATACCCGGCTGTCCTTCCCTTTCTTACCCCAAAGGCAGCACACTACAAACCAGAGAATCCTGTTAAGACATAGGTACAATCATATCACTTCTCTGCTCAGAGCCAGCAGCTCGACTTCCCCAGGAATAAAAGCGAAAGCCTTTAAGCGGTGCAGGCTGCAAGGCTCTACGTTCTGGCTCCCTGTTACCTCATGCTTCCTACTCTCCTTCTCAAGCTCACCAATATACTATGATATATATCAAATTCACAAATGGAATGACTCAATATGACAATTTTTCCAACCTAAAAAGCTGTCAGGTCAGTATATTATAATACAAATCTTAACAGGCTTTGTTATAGAGTTTGACAAGTTGATCCTAAAATTAATAAGACTACAAAAGAACAATTAAGACAAGTTAAAAAAAAAAAAAAAAGGAGATTCTCTCTTAAATACAGAGCCTTAAGAGGCGCAAGGTAGGAACAGTAATAAACAGCTAGCATTTATAGAGCATTTCCACATTCTAGGCATTGCTCTGAGTATAACTGGATCATCCTATTAAAGCCTCAACAATCTTATGAGGTAGGTACTACCATGATCTACTCACAGATAAGAATACTGAGGTATAAACAAGGTAAAGTAATTAAAATTCAAAGGCACAAAACTAATAAGTGATAGAGGCAGAATTCCACTGTGACAGTCTACCTGCTTCATTAAATCATAGCTAAAGCAGTATGGTATGGATAAGGCAAATAAATGAATGGAAGGGAGAGCCAAGAAACAGACACATATATAATTAAAAGAAACTGGGGGCCAGGTGTGGTGGCTCATGCCTATAATTCCAGCACTGGCCGGGCGCGGTGGCTCACACCTATAATCCCAGCACTTTGGAGGCCAAGGTGGGTGGATCACCAGGTCAAGAGATCGAGACCATCCTGGTCAACATGGTGAAACCCTGTCTCTACAGGAAAAAAAAAAAAAAAAAAAAAAAAGGTAATCCCAGCACTTTGGGAGGCCAAGGCAGGTGGATCACTTGACCTTAAGAGTTCAAGATCAGTCCGGCCAACATGGTGAAATCCCCATCTCTACTAGAAATAGAAAAACTAGCCAGGTGTGGTGGCGGGTGCCTGTAATCCCAGCTACTTGGGAAACTGAGGCAGGAGACTCGCTTGAACCCAGGAGCTAAAGGCTGCGATGAGCTGAGATCATGCCACTACACTCCAGCCTGGGTGACAGAGCAAGACTCCATCTAAAAATTAAAAAAAAAAAAAAAGAAAGTGGAATTCATTGGTGTTTTTTGTTTTTGTCTTTGTTTTGGTCTTTAAAAGAAGTGGATTATCTGGGCACAGTGGCTTATGCCTGTTTCTATTTTTAAAAAAGAAGAGGACCAGACGCGGTGACACATGCCTGTAGTCCCAGCTACTTGGGAGGCTGAGGTGAGAGGATCACTTGAGCCCAGGGGTTCTGGGATGTAGTGTGCTATGCTGATCGGGTATCTGTACTAAGTTCGGCATCAATATGGTAACCTCCCCGGAGCAGGAGACCACCAGGTTGCCTAAGGAGGAGTAAACCGGCCCAGGTCAGAAACTGAGCAGGTCAAAATTCCCGTACTGATCAGTAGTGGGACTGCATCTGTGAACAGCCACTGCATTCCACCCTGGGCAGCATAGCAAGACCCTGTCTCTTTAAAAAAAAAAAAAAAAGAGAGAGAAGAAGAAGAAGAAGAAGAAAAGAAAGAAGAAGAAGAAAGAAGAAGAAGAAAGAAGAAAGAAAGAAGAAGGAAGGAAGAAGGAAGGAAGAAGGAAGGAAGAAGGAAGGAAGAAGGAAGGAAGAAGGAAGGAAGAAGGAAGGAAGAAGGAAGGAAGAAGGAAGGAAGAAGGAAGGAAGAAGGAAGGAAGAAGGAAGGAAGAAGGAAGGAAGAAGGAAGGAAGAAGGAAGGAAGAAGGAAGGAAGAAGGAAGGAAGAAGGAAGAAGGAAGGAAGAAGGAAGGAAGAAGGGGGGAAGGGGGGAAGGGGGGAAGGGGGAAGGGGGAAGGGGGGAAGGGGGAAGGGGGGAAGGGGGGAAGGGGGGAAGGGGGGAAGGGGGGAAGGGGGAAGGGGGAAGGGGGGAAGGGGGGAAGACGAAGAAGAAGAAGAAGAAGAAGACGAAGAAGACGAAGAAGAAGAAGACGAAGACGAAGAAGACGAAGATGAAGAAGACGAAGACGAAGAAGACGAGACGAAGACGACGAAGACGACGAAGACGAAGACGACGAAGACGAAGACGACGAAGACGAAGACGACGAAGACGAAGACGACGAAGAAGAAGACGACGAAGACGACGAAAGAAGACGACGAAAGAAGACGAAGAAGACGAAGAAGACGACGAAGAAGAAGAAGACGAAGACGAAGACGAAGAAGACGAAGACGAAGACGAAGACGAAGACGAAGACGAAGAAGACGAAGAAGACGAAGACGAAGACGACGAAGACGACGAAGACGACGACGAAGACGACGACGAAGACGACGACGAAGACGACGACGAAGACGAAGACGAAGACGAAGACGAAGACGAAGACGAAGACGAAGAAGAAGAAGAAGAAGAAGAAGAAGAAGCAGCTACAGTGGCTCAGGCCAGTTGTCCTGGTGTATAAGGAGGCGAGGCTACACATTCTAGGCCAGCTGGGGCAACGTAGACCTCTCATCCATTAAAAAAATAAATAATAAAAAAAGAAGGGGGCCAGGCGTGGTGGCTCATGCCTGTAATCCCAGTGCTTTGGGAGGCTGAGGCGGGTGAATCATGAAGTCAGGAGATCGAGACCATCGTGGTCATGGTGAAACCCCATCTCTACTAAAATACAAAAAATTAGTCAGGCATGGTGGCGCGCACCTGTAGTCCCAGCTACTCAGGAGGCTGAGACAGGGGAATCACTTGAACCGGGAGACGGACGTTGCAGTGAGCCAAAATCATGCCACTGCACTCCAGCCTCGCAATAGAGTCTCAAAAGAAAAAAAAAATGGAGTTGAGATGGCAATTCCATCTCAAAAAAAAAAAAAAGAAAGAAATCACATGGCTAAACCTCAAAAATACAGTTTCACTAAGAAAACAAGTTGCAAAGTAGATGACACCATTCATAAATGTCCTAACTACACTAAGCCATGGCATTCACTTATTAATTAATTAATTTTTGAGACAGGCTCTTACTCTGCTGCCCAAGCTGGAGTGCAGTGGCATGATCAACGGCTTGCTGCAGCCTTAAGTTCCCGGGTTCAAGTGATCCTCCAACCCAAGCCTCTCAAGTAGCTGGGACTACAGGCATGTGCCACCATATTTTTTTTTCTTTAGGAGAGATAGGGTCTCACTATGTTGCCTATTTTGGTCTTGAACTCCTAGGCTTAAGTGATCCTCTTACCCTGGTCCCCAAAAAGTGGTGGTAGTCGGGTGTAAGCCGCCCTGGCCCCCACCCCTTAAGTGATAGGATCTCATTATATTGCCCAGGCTGGCCTCAAAAGAGGCCAAACTCTTGACCTCAAGTGATCTTCCTGCCTCAGCTTCCCACGTAGGTGGGACTACAGGAGTGTACCACCACACATTTATTCTTTATGAACATGTGCACATATTTTTATAAGAAAAAAGAATAAAGGAGAACAATCACACCAGAATCAAAAGACTAGCTATCTCTAAGAAGGAGAAGCAGTAGAAGGGAGGGAGGGAGGGACAGAGGGTAGAGCTTTGGCAGTGCCCATTAAATTTTGTTACTTTAAAACATTCTGGGGACTGGGCGCAGTGGCTCACACCTGTAATTCCAGCACTTTCGGAGGCTGAGGTGGGTAGATCATGAGGTCAAGAGATCAAGACCATCCTGGACAACATGGTGAAACCCCGTTTCTAATAAAAAATATACAAAAATTAGCTGGGCATGGTGGTGTGCATCTGTAGTCCTAGCTACCCGGCAGGCTAAGGCAGGAGAATTGCTTGAACCCAGGAGGCGGATGTTGCAGTGAGCTGAGATTGTACCACTGTACTCCAGCCTGGCGATACAGCGAGACTCTGTCTCAAAAAAAAAAAAAAAACAAATTCTGGGCCAGGCACGGTGGCTCATGCCTATAATCCCAGCACTTGGGAGGCTGAGGTGGGTGGATCACTTGAGCTCAGAAGTTTAAGACCAGCCTGGGCCTGGGCAACATGGTGAGACCCTGACTCCATATCCATAGACGTATGTGCGCGTGCGTGCACGTGCGCGCACGCACACACACACACACACGCACACACACACACACACACACTGCACTAGCTGGGCATGGCTGCACACACCTGTGTTCCCATCTACTTGGGAGGCTGAGATGGGAGAATCACTTACACCTGTGAGGTCAAGACTACAGTGAGCCACGATGGTGCCACCGCACTCCAGACTGGGCAGCAGAGTGAGATCCTTACCCTAAAAACTAACTTAAGGCCGGGCGTGGTGGCTCAAGCCTGTAATCCCAGCACTTTGGGAGGCCAAGGCAGGTGGATCATGAGGTCAAGAGATCGAGACCATCCTGGTCAACAAGGTGAAACCCCGTCTCTACTAAAAATACAAAAAATTAGCTGGGTATGGTGGCGCATACCTGTAATCCCAGCTACTCAGGAGGCTGAGGCAGGAGAATTGCCTGAATCTGGGAGGCGGAGGTTGCAGTGAGCCGGGATCACACCACTGCACTCCAGCCTGGGTAACAAGAGTGAAACTCCGCCTCAAAAAAAAAAAAAAAACAGCCAGGCACGGTGGCTCAAGCCTGTAATCCCAGCACTTTGGGAGGCCGAGGCGGGTGGATCACGAGGTCGAGAGATCGAGACCATCCTGGTCAACATGGTGAAACCCCGTCTCTACTAAAAATACAAAAAATTAGCTGGGCATGGTGGCGTGTGCCTGTAATCCCAGCTACTCAGGAGGCTGAGGCAGGAGAATTGCCTGAACCCAGGAAGCAGAGGTTGCGGTGAGCCGAGATCACGCCATTGCACTCCAGCCTGGGTAACAAGAGCGAAACTCCGTCTCAAAAAAAAACCAAACAAACAAACAAACAAACAAAAAACTAACTTAAAATAAATAAATAAATAAATAAATAAATTTAAAAAACTAACTTAAAAAAAATTCTGGAGCAAGTATAGAAAATGCTATAACCTTTTAAATCTGGGTGAGGGTGGTGAGTACTTGGCTATCTGCTAATATTTTTATAAGTGTTTTATATTTTATGTGTTTCTATGTTTGAAATACCAAATTTAATTTTAAATTTTAAATTAAAATTAAAATTTTATATATTTCATGACGTCTTATCCGCTTAGTGCAAAGAGATGCTGTGTAGATTGAGAGTGTAATTCTTGGCATGGTACTTACCGAACACAGAGCATTGTCATCATCGTCATTCTGAGACAACGTCTTGCTGTGTTGCCCATGCTGGAGTACAGAGGCACAATCACAGCTCACTGCAGCCTCAACTTCTCAGGCTCAGGGGATTATCCCAGCTCTGCCTATAGAGCAGCTAGGACTACAGGAACTCACCACCATGCCCAGCTAATTTTCTGTATTTTTTTGGTAGAGACAGGGTTTCGCCGTGTTACACAAGCTGGTCTCAAACTCCTGGGTTCAAGCAGTCTGCCTAACTCGGCCTCCCAAAGTGCTAGGGTTACAGGTGTAGCATTATTACTTATAATCCACACAATGAAATCCAGGTCATACTTAGAGCCCCATATAGTTTTTCATCAGTATCAAATTACCCTAAGTACTCAACAGTTTTCACTGGATTTGACTCTGAATGACTTTTAGCTGTTTAAATATGCTAAATCCAACCTCAAACCATAAAAGCCTCCTATCATAAAAAATATTTAATCAGAGCCAGGCATGGTGGCACATGCCAGTTGTACCAGCTACTTGGAGACTGAGGGAAAGATCACTTGAGTACAGGAGGCCAGCCTCGGCAATATGGTAAGAACTCATCTCTTAAAAAAAATTAATTAAATGTTGTTGCATGCTTTGAAGATAACTGTAAAAAGAAAATTTTGGGGCCAGGCACAATGGCTCACGCTTGTAATCCCAGCACTTTGGGAGGTTGGAGAGGGCAGGTAAATCACTTGAGGTCAGGAGTTCGAGACCAGCCTAGCCAACATGGCGAAACCCCATTTCTACCAGAAATACAAAATTAGCAGAGGGTGATGGCAGGTGCCTATAATCCCAATTACTTGGGAGTCTGAGGCAGGCGAATCACTGCATCCTGGGAGTCAGAGGTTGCAGTGAACTGAGATTGCGCCACTGCACTCTAGCCTAGGCGACAGAGCTAGACTATCTCAAAACAAAAAAACAGGTCCTTTGGCGGGGGTGCTGGAAACCCTGTGGGCCTGCACGGCGTTCTGCCTTTTCTACTCACCATCTGAAGTGAAGCTGCCACCAAAATGCAGATTTTCGTGAAAACCCTTACGGGGAAGACCATCACCCTCGAAGTTGAACCCTCAGATAAGATAGAAAATGTAAAGGCCACAATCCATGATAAGGAAAGAATTCCTCCTGATCAGCAAAGACTGATCTTTGCTGGCAAGCAACTGGAAGATGGACGTACTTTGACTACAACATTCAAAAGGAGTCTACACTTCACCTGGTGTTGAGACCTCGTGGTGGTGCTAAGAAAAGGAAGAAGTCTTACACCACTCCCAAGAAGAATAAGCACAAGAGAAAGGTTAAGCTGGCTGTCCCGGAATACTATAAGGTGGATGAGAATAGTAAATTAGTCACCTTTGTCGAGAGTGCCCTTCTGATGAATGTGGTGCTGGAGTGTTTATGGCAAGCCACTTTGACAGACATTATTGTGGCAAATGTTGTCTGACTTACTGCTTCAACAAACCAGAAGACAACTATGAGTTAATAAAAGACAAGAACTAACAACAATCACAAAAAACAGTAAACAACAACAAAAGAGGAATTCTAAACAGCAGCATCGGTAGAATAATCTTAGAGCCTCTCCAAGTGGCTTTTAGAAAGGGAAGAACACTTACACAGTTGTCCATCAACGACAGAAAATCAGTCTTATTATGTTTAATTTCCCTATATTCGCAGTCACTCTAAAAGTTTAGCCAGTCTCCCTGACTTTATAGTATTTTCCCATTTATCAGTTCCATCTCCCTCCTGAGGTTACAAGTCTATTCAGCACAATACTGCACAGTGATTAAGATGATGATGCACTTTTCTAGCTGCTTAGGTTAAAGTCTGGCTCTAAGCGTCACTATACCTATGACCCTGGTTCAAGTTATTTAACCTTCCTGGTTTCCTTAACAATAATATGAGATTTTTTTTTGCTTTTTTTTTTTTTTTTTTTTTTTTGAGACAGAGTCTCACTCCGTTGCCCAGGCTGGAGTGCAGTGGCACAATCTCGGCTCACTGCAACCTCTGCCTCCCGGGTTCAAGCGATTCTTCTGCCTCAGCCTCCCAAGTAGCCGGGACTTCAGGCACACACCACCATGCTGGCTAATTTTTGTATTTTTAATAGAGATGGGGTTTCACCATGTTGGTCAGGCTAGTCTTGAACTCCTGACCTCATGATCCGCCTGCCTTGGCCTCACAAAGTGCTGGGATTACAGGCATATAAGCCAACGCACCCGACCAATATGGACTTTTTAAAAAAGCACTTAGTCCAGCACCCAAGACCACAAGTAAGATCACAATAAAAGCTTCTTTTTTTTTTTTTTTTGAGACAGGGTCCCACTGTCACCCAGGCTGAATAAAAGCTACTTCTGTCGCTGCTGCTATTGGTACTTTTATTATTATTAGCAAGAACTGTGTCTCTTATTTCTTTGCTATTGCCTCAGAAGACCTTACAAGTTCAGAGGTCAGCAAACTTTTTCTAAAGGGTCAGAAAACAAACAGTTTAGTCTTTGTAGGCCATAAGGTCCCTGTTGCAACTACTTTACTCTGCCCTTATCATCTGAAAGCAGCCACAGACTACACATAAATGAATGGTTGTAGCAGCATCCCAGTAAAATTTTATTTACAAAAACAGAAAGCAGGTCCAATTTGGCCTGTGAGCCAGATCCCTGACCTAGATGTCTGTATACGCTATTTGCAAGTGATCTACACATATTTACACGGACTATGCAATTGGTTGTTAGAATAAGAAGATACTATTCCTACATTTGGAAACAGGAATTAATTTTTTTTTCCTCTTCCCTGTTCTATTTCCTATAACTTACTTGGCAGCTCTGTAAGAACCCAGCAGACACAAAAACATGACAAGAATTCAGAGAATATGTCAAAGGATAAGAAAATTTTAGTACAGGCTTTAGTCCTTGATGGTTGACAAAGCCAATGGCTTGCCTAAAAGAATATTCTAAGGCAATCAAAACTATAAGGAAAAAGAAGCCAAGTTTTCTTTTCAGTCTTAATTTCTTTTCTGCCTCAATTATTTTCTGATTTGCTGTAGGGAAACAGTAATGAGGAAATCAGAGTATACTGCTGTTTCTCTAAACATGTTTATAACTGATTCATAAATCCCTCTCCAGTTCCACAGAAGCACTGTGAAAGTCACTGCTCATCTAGGCTCATCTAGGACAAGCCTTTACTTTATTCCTAACAGCAGCCTCCCTCTGGTAGAGCCCAGCCTTCCAGATTACCTCTGCCCCCACAGCCTCTCAGGCCCTGAGCTGCAGGGAAGACCCAGCACTGCCCTCTGTAGGTGAGAGGCGTGACAGCATAGACAGAGAACACCAAAACCCACGCCTGTGGGACTCACCTGCAGCTGGAGGCTCAGGGACCTGTGCTTCACAGCAGAGGCATGGAGGGCACAGCTCACACGGACCTGTCCTAGTCGCTGCCTCCACATGCTCCACCACACCCTGTGAAAGAGCAAGTCAAAGATGGAACCCATCAGAAGAAAGCCACTCAGAAAAGAGGAGCAGTTAGTGTGGGGCCTCAGACCCTCAGCTCTAGTCCTCTCCCTCATAGTGCCATCTGTAGATTCACTGCTGGGGGAAAAAAGGAAACAATTGAGAAAAAGTCCTAGAGCTGCCAATTAACGGTTGGAAACTTATGGTTCCTAAGGTCAGATCCGGCTTTAGACACCACAGACATGCTCTGTTCGGCCTATATAGTCTGGTTTGTTAAAAAAAAATACGTTATAGTCTTATCAGACGTGGCCAGGGAACAACAACAACAAAAACAGACAGAAAAAAATGTTATGGGCCAGGTGCGGTGGCTCACGCCTGTAATCACTGCACTTTGGGAGGCCAAGGCGGGCGACTGGCTGAGCTCAGGAGTTTGAAACCAGCCTGGACAACATGGTGAACCCTGTATCTACTAAAACACACACACACACACACACAAAATTAGCCAGGCATGGCAGAGTGTGCACCATGTAGTCCCAGCTAGTTAGGAGGCTAAGGTGGAAGAATCGCTTAAACCTGTCAAGATTGCAGTGAGCTGAGATCACACCACTGCACTCCAGCCTGGGCAACAGAGCAAGACTTCATCTCAGAAAAACAAACAAACAAACAAGAGTTATTATCAACATTTGAAAATCAGGAGATTTCACAAAATAATCTGTAATAAAGTGGCTTTTAGATTTCTAGTCCGCTGTATCCTTTTCCTTCTTAGCTTCCTGGTCAGACTTTCATTTCAGTCTTGGTTTCTTTTCTACTAATTTTTAAATTTGTTCTAGGAAAATAGTCATGGGGAAATAAGAGTTTCCAACCTGTGCTTTACAGAAACACTCCTTTGCCTGGTCACTCTAACCCAGAAAGATTTCTATTAGACCATGCTCACCTGCAGCACTCTGCAAAACCTCAAGCTATCTTACACGATCACTTACCTTTTTTTTTTTTTTTTTTTTTTAAACATCACTCCCATGTAGTAGAATCACTTATCTTCTTACGCATTTAGGGAATCACACATTTCCTGAATATAGTCCCAGCACCAATACAGTACCAGGAATGTTTTGTTTATTTTTTTAGGTATATAAACTATTTATCAACAGACAAGGCCTACAGACTTATTTCTTCTTGGACACACCCATAGTACGCTGCAGTGGCCAGTAGTCTTGAACACGAAAGCCCCAGAAGTGGCACAGCCCTCTATGGGCCCAAATCTTCTTCAGTCGCTGCAGGTCTGCATGGAGCTTGTTGTCCAGACCATTGGCTAGGACCTGGCTATATTTTCCATCCTTTACACCCTTCCGTCTGTTCAAGAACCAGCCTGGGATCTTGTACTGGTATGAATTCTGCATAATGGTGATCACACATGCCATCTCATCCTCAGTGAGTTCTCCTGCCCTCTTGATGAGGTCAATGTCTGCTTTCCTCAACATCACATGAGTGTATTATCAACCACACCCTTAATGGCAGTGATGGCAAAGGCTATTTTCTGTTGCCCATTGATATTGGTGTTGAATACTTGCAAAATATGCTGGAACTTTTCAGGGATCACTAAAGACATGGCAGCAGCACAAGCGGCAGTGTGCAGGCCTCCTGTGGAAGCCATTTTTCTTTTGAGACAGAGTCTCACTCTGTTGCCCAGGCTGCACTTCAGTGGCACAATCTCAGCTCACTGCAACCTCTGCCTCCCTGGTTCAAGCAGTTCTCATGCCTTAGTCTCCCGAGTAGCTGGGATTACGGGTATGCACCACACCTGGCTAACTTTTCTATTTTTTTTTAGTAGAGATGGAGTTTCACCAAGATAAAGTTTCAGGCACTGCCAGGAACATTTTAAGCCCTCAATAAATAGGTTGGGCACTGCGGCTCATGCCTGTAATCCCAGCACTTTGGGAGGCCAAGGTGGGTAGATCACCTGAGGTCAGGAGTTCAAGACCAGCCTGGCCAACATGGTAAAACCCCGTCTTTACTAAAAATACAAAAAATTAGCTAGGCATGGTGGCATGCACCTGTAATCCCATTCACTCTGGAGGCTGAGGCAGGAGAATCACTCGAACCCAGGAAGTACAGGTTCTAGTCAGCAAAGATTACACCACGGTACTCTAGCCTGGGTGACAGAGTATTTATTTGAGACAAAGTCTCAAATACGCTGCCCAGCCTATTTATTTGAGACTTTGTCTCAAATAAATGTACGTTGAGAAAATGAATTATTTATATAAAAGTATCGCTCAGACTCAAGTAAAACTGCATACTAATTAGGCATTTTGAGATACTTGCTAAATACATTTTAAGTAACAATTTTAATTAATTAATTTTTTTTTTTTTTTTTGAGACAGAGTCTCGCTCTGTCACCCAGGCTGGAGGGCAGTAGCATGATCTCTGCTGACTGCAACCTCCACCTCCCAGGTTCCAGTAATCTCTGCTTCAGCCTCCTAAGCATCTGGGATTACAGGCGCCTGCCACCACACCCAGCTAACTTTTTTTATTTTTAGTATAGATGGGGTTTCACCATCTAGGCCAGGCTAGTCTTGAACTCCTGACCTTGTGATCCACCTGCCTTGGCCTACCAAAGTGCTGGGATTACAGGTGTGAACCACTGCACCTGACCTAATTATTTATTTTAAAAAATTGTTTCGTGTGTAGAGACAGGGTCTTGGCTTTGTTGCCCAGGCTGGTCTCAAACTCCTGTCCTCAAGCAATCCTCCCACCTTAGGTCCCCAAATTTTGTGATTACAGGTTTGAGCTACTGTACTCTGCCTATCTTATTTCTACTTAAATAACTTCTTTATATCCACTGCTGTTCTGGACACTGTTAAGTACTTTAAAGATATTCCTTTATTTCTTCCTGATGACAAACCTACAACTATGGTGTAACTATTTCACAGATGAGGAAAATAAGAGCTGAAGAGATGAAATGACCCAATAATACAGGTTGGAAGAGGGATTCAAACCCAAGTCAGCACAGCTGCAAAGCCCCTGCTATTATCCATACTTTGTTCAATACCCAACTCTTTCAGGCAGGAAGTGAGCTCTTAATATCCTACCATTCAGGACACCAGTGGACCACTACAGACAAAATACAGTGCAATCTGTCCCATTATAATGCAGCTCACTGTTACACAGTTGGTTATAAAAGTGGACTAACTCATGTTCCTCAGTATGTCTACAATGCTGATGGGATGCAATGCAGAACAGCAGTTAAGAGCATGGGTGGGTGAGCCTAGTTTTGCCAGTTAAAACCTGTATGTGCTAGGCAGGTTACTCAACCTCTCTGAGCCTCATTGTACATCTTAATCTTAAATCATAAGTACAGTCATGGTACTTATAATTTACAGTGAGGGTTAAAGAAGATACTTTATGAAATTAACACATGCACACACAAACTTAATATAGGGTTTAGAACATAGTACTCAATTAGTGTTAATTATGATTATGTAAAAATCTGATCTTATAGTTGAACAAGTTATCAATAATTCTTTATTGGGCATCAACTATGTTCAAAGTTGCCTATGATCCTAGCACTTTGGGAGGCTGAGGTGGGCAGATCGCTCGGGCCCACAAATTCAAGAGCAGCCTGGGAAACATGATAAAACCCTGCCTCTACAAAACAAAATGAAAAAAGGGAATTAGCTGGACATAGTGGTGCAAGCCTGTAGTCCCAGCTACTAAGGAGGCTGAGGCGGAAGAACTGTTTGAGCTTGGGAGGTGGAAGTTGTAGTGAGCTGCAACTGTGCCGCTACACTCTAGCCTGGGTGACAGAGAAAGACCCTATTTCAAAAAAAAACAAAAACAAAAACCATTGTTTTAAGGTAGCTTTTTATGCTGCTTTCCAGCACCATAAAGCTGATGAGGTAAAATGATGGCTACTAATTTGTAGGACAGCTGAGGAGACTCACCATAAGATATTCCGTTGCCTAAACTCCAGAGCTGTAGTCTGCATCTGAAGTTTGGTCCTACGAAAAACCACGTAGATCAACCAAGACTTCCAGGCTTGTCGCATCTTTTGCTTTGCATCTAGATTCACCAAAGAGATTTTCAAAAGGCATAGGAAGAGATGGATTACTCCAGGTTATGATAAAACCTCAAGGGCTTTCTTTCCTTTGATTATTTAAATCCCTCCAACCTCCAAGCACCCCCTGCTGGAAAAGTTGTGAAGCACTACACAATTAATTAGGGTGCAAGAACACGTGAAGACTTTGAGCAAATAATGACTTTTACAAAGCATTTAAAGAAAAATCAACGTACTGACTGCTCATAAACCTTTTGCTTTAAAAGCACTTATTTTTTCTTCTTCTTTGTTTTGAACACATTTAATAGCTGCTGTTCTAGCAAAGCACTTATTTTTATAGATATACTCTGCAATTTTTAGATGAAATGATGTGAATAAATAGGCAGCAAAGAAGTAGAGAGATGGATCTCACAATAATGGCATGAGTAGATAATCAAAGCTGGGTAATGGATACATGGAGGTTCATTATTCTATTAAACATCTTTCAGGCTGGGCTTGGTGGTTCACGCTTGTAATCCCAACACTCTGGGAGGCTGAGACTGGCAGATCACCTGAGGTCAGGAGAGACCAGCCTGACCAACCTGGTGAAACCTATGTCTACTAAAAGTACAAAAATTAGCTGGGTGTGATGGCGTGCACCTGTAGTCCCAGCCACTCAGGAGGCTGAGGCAGGAGAATTGCTCAAACCTGGAAGGCAGAGGTTGCAGAGAGCCGAGATTGTGCCATTGCACTCCAGCCTGCGCAACAGAGTGAGACTCTGTCTCCAAAAAAAAAAAAAAAAGAGAGACCTTTCAATTTTTGTAGATATTTAAAGTTTTCCACATTACAAAGTTAAAGAAGAAGAAACCACGATATAAAACTTGCTGTTTGACTCCAAGCTCACGTTTTAGTAAAGAGGAAAAAAAAAAACTTGCTGTTTGAAACAATAAACGTAAAAGTGAATAAGCAAGATAAAGGGAAATAATATATACGTTGAGGAAACAATAAAATGCCTCGTAATGGCCCGGTGCGGTGGCTCAAGCCTGTAATCCCAGCACTTTGGGGGGCCGAGGCGGTGGATCATGAGGTCAAGAGATCGAGGCCATCCTGGTCAACATGGTGAAACCCCGTCTCTACTAAAAATACAAAAAAGTAGCTGGGCATGGTGGCACATGCCTGTAATCCCAGCTACTCAGGAGGCTGAGGCAGGAGAATTGCCTGAACCCAGGAGGCGGAGGTTGAGGTGAGCAGAGATTGCGCCATTGCACTCCAGCCTGGGTAACAAGAGCAAAACTCCGTCTTAAAAAAAAAAAAAAAAAAAAAGCCTAGTAATGATCCTGGAGAAAAGATAATTTACGAGATATGGAAGATGCAAAGACATGCAGGTCTCTCCTTGTTGTAAATTCTGTTTTCATTATGAAAGTCACTACTAATGAAGTAAATGTCTTATCTTTTTAGAAGACAAAGGAGAAAATAAAATTATATCAATCATTTTTAGGACAACCTCCAAGATGTAGTCAATAGGACTGTCACTACACTTTATATTTCACAGCTGTTGACAAATCAAAATATGAAAGAGAATTTAACATGTATCTTGCTTGGTTTCACACTGGACATCAGGAATTAGCACACTTCAGGTAATGAGAACTACTGTGGTGCTGTGGTTTAGAATTTGGGAGATCCTGAGTAAGGCAAGGCAGACTTACTGGCTCTTTCACTTATTACATAAGTAATCTCATACAAGTTCCTCATCTGTAAAATGGTACCTTTCTCAGAGATATGTTTGAAAAGTGTATATGAGATTATGTATCTATGAAAATTTTCTAAAATAAACACTATCTGCTCTTTCCAGAATATGGAACATAGGAATCTCATTAACTGTCTCTGCTATGATTCTAATGCACATGACAGTTTGAGACCCATGCTTCCTTAAGGCTTCCAAGTACTTGCAAACTTTTTATTTAACAGTGCAAGAGTGAAAGGACACTCCCTGAGGTCTATGGACATGGCCTGACATAACTAGTTATATGTCAGAAATAACTTGCCTCTTGAGTAGCTGGGACTGCAGGTGTGCACCACCACAACTGGCTAATTTTGTATTTTTTTTTTTTTTTTTTTTTTTTTTTAGAGATGAGGTTTTTGCCATGTTGCCTAAGCTGGTCTTGAACTCCTGGCCTCAAGTAATCCTCCCACCTTGGCCTCCCAAAGTGCTGGGATTACAGGTGTGAGCCACTGTGCCTGGATAACTCTTTTTATCTTAAACCTCCAAATGACTTTTTCCTTCTATTCCACAATACATAGCTAGAGTCACTGTAACTATGGATAATATGAGACAGCAGAATGTACATTCTTCAAGTAAATACAGAACATTTACAAGATAGAGCCAAGCTATTTGGGGCCACAAAACAAACCTTAACAAAATTAAAGGAAGTGAAATGATATTGAGTCTTGTTCTCTAACCATAATGGAATAAACTAGAAATCCTTAATAGAAAGATACAGGGAAAATCCCAAATATTACAAACCTAAACATACTTCTAAATAATCTATGGAGCAAAGAGGTCTCAGGGAAAATCAGAAAACAAATATTTTACTGAATGGAAACAGAAGCGTAACTTACTAAAATTTCTGTAATGTAGTTAGTGTTTAAGAGAACTTTATAGCAGTAAACGTCTCTACTAAAAATACAAAAAAGAAATTAGCTGGGTGTGGTGGCAGGCACCTATAATTCCAGCTACTCAGGAGGCTGGTGCAGGAAAATCACTTGAACCCGGGAGGCAGAGGTTGCAGTGAATCGAGCTTGCACCACTCTGCACTCCATCCTGAGTGACAGAGAGAGATTCTGTCTGAAAAAGAAAAAATGAAAAGCCTGGCTATGGAGGCTGATGCCTGTAATCCCAGCACTTTGGGAGGCCGAGGCAGGCAGATCATGAGGTCAGAATATCAAGATCATCCTGGGATAAACCTCTAGCCAGACTAAGCAAGAATAAAAGACCAAAGACATAAATTACCAACATCAAGGAATGAAAGGGGGCGACGGCTACAGAATCTGAAGAAATCAAATCATAATTATGAAATATTTAGCCAGGCATGGTGGCTCATGCCTATAATCCCAATACTTTGGGAAGCCAAGGCAGTGGATCACCTGAGGTCAGGAGTTTGATACCAGCCTGGCCAACACAGTGAAACCCTATCTTTACTAAAACTACAAAATTAGCCAGGCATGGTGGCAGGCGCCTGTAATTCCAACTACTTGGGAGGCTGAAGCAAGAGAATCACTTGAACTAGGGAGGCAGAAATTGCAAGAAAAAATAAATGAGGGAGATTAATGAAGAGGTACTTATAACACTCTGGAAAAAAAGATGAGGATTACTCTCAGGCAGTAGCAATGCAAAGATGATTGCAAGTGATGCTCAGAGGGCCATCTTAAAAGATTAGGTAACCAATGACACAAGGCTTGAGGAATGGATGCCATTACTAAGGAAAAGGCAAAGGAACAGCAGGTCTAAGTTGTAGGGGAGTTGACAGGTTGTACTTGTATCTTGCAGAGTTTGAGGCATCTTTAGGACATTCTACTGCGAATCCAGTCTGTGTTATCATTTTGAAACTCTATGTCTTTTTCCTTAGACTCTCCATATGGGTTTCTGGGATCAATTCACAGAGAAACCAGACTTTAACCAGAGCTAAAGTGACTTTAACCTATCACTAAGGGACAACTTGGGAAAGTAGATTTAAAAAAAGCACTGCAAGCCGGGCGCGGTGGCTCAAGCCTGTAATCCCAGCACTTTGGGAGGCTGAGGCGGGTGGATCACGAGGTCGAGAGATCGAGACCATCCTGGTCAACATGGTGAAACCCCGTCTCTACTAAAAATACAAAAAAATAGCTGGGCATGGTGGCGCGTGCCTGTAATCCCAGCTACTCAGGAGGCTGAGGCAGGAGAACTGCTTGAACCCAGGAGGCGGAGGCTGAGCCGAGATCGCGCCATTGCACTCCAGCCTGGGTAACAAGAGCGAAACTCCGTCTCAAAAAAAAAAAAGCACTGCAGCTCTGCTCCAGACTCTCCAGGCAACTTGACACAGCAAGACAGACCGCAGACCCAGGTGCCATTGGGGAGTCACAGCCAGCACACTGAGCCAGCAGGCCAGGAACAGCCAGTTCATACAAATTCTGATTAAATGAGCTTTATGGGCTCCAACCATGCCATACTGAGAAAACCATAGGGATCCAATCCTAAGGTGTCCACTCAGAGATCACACTTTCTGAAAAATTATGAAAGAGAACCAAACAAATCTTCCTTAGATCTAGAGTTATTCTAGGTCTAAGATTCTACTCTAAGATTATGAAAGAAAATCAAACAAATCTTCCTTAGACCTAGAGTTATTCTATCTCGAAGACAATATGTTTGTCCTTCCTAAGACCTTCTGCAAAGTAAATATGGGCATCTTCTTTAGACATGTACTTCTTTTTCTCACCATGAACCTCGGCTCTAATGTACTTGCTCCTCATCTCCTGCTGCTGACGCACATAGGTCTTCCAGGTCTGGAACATCAGGTTGTACAGGTAATACCTGAGGAGCCAAAAAAGCAAATGGCATTTCTTTAAAACAAAACAACAAGCCAGGTGTGGTGGCTCATGTCTGTAATCCTAGCACTTTGGGAGACCGAGGCAGGTGGATCACTCGAGGTCAGGAGTTCAAGACTAGCCTGGCCCATATGGTGAAACCCCACCTCTACTAAAAATGCAAGAATTAAGCTGGACGCAGTGGCTCACACCTGTAATCCCAGCACTTTAGGAGGCCAAGGTGAGTGGATCACGAGGTCAAAAGATTGAGATCATCCTGGCCAACATGGTGAAACCCTGTCTCTACTAAAAATACGAAAATTAGCCAGGTATGGTGGTGCGCACCTGTAGTCCCAGCTACTTGGGAGGCTGAGGCAGGAGAATCACTTGAACCCAGGAGGCAGAGGTTGCAGTGAGCCGAGATCACACCACTGCACTTTAGCCCAGCGACAGAGTGAAACTACTTCTAAAAAAAAATTAGCTAGGTGTGGTGGCACACACCTGTAATCCCAGCTACTTGGGAGGTTGAGGCAAGAGAATCACTTGAACCCAGGAGGTGAAGGTTGCAGTGAGCCATGATCACCTGTCACTGCACTCCAGTCTGGGCAACAGAGCAAGACGCTGTCTCAGAAAAACAACCACCACCACCAAACAATAACAACAATAAAACAACTCATAACCCAACACACCAAGTCTGTTCTATACTCAGAAGAAATTAACAGGAATGCCTCAAGGGGAAAAAAAAAAAAAAAAAAAAGCAATCCATATCTGCACCAAAGCTAAAATTTCATTTCCTACAATCACAATGAACTCTATTTTCCTTGAAGAAGAGTCATTCTCCATACCTTGAAGTGTCACTGAGCAAGAAAAGTCTTGACTTTTCCAAGAATAAGTTAACTTTCATCATCCAAAAATCCCTAATGTTTGGGCCAGGTGCAGTAGCTCATACCCGTAATCTCAGCACTTTGGGAAGCCGAGGTGGGTGGATCAAATGGGGTTGGGAGTTCGAGACCAGCCTAGTCGACATGAAACCCTGTCTCTATTAAAAATATAAAAATTAGCCATGCGTGGTGGCACGTGGCTATAGTCTCAGTTACTCAAGAGGCTGAGGCAGGAGGGAGGCTGAGATAGGCGAATTGTTTGGACCTGGGAAGTAGAGGTTGCAGTAAGCCAAGATTGTTCCACTGCACTCCAGCCTGGGTGACAGCAAGACTCTGCCTCAAATTAAAAAAGAAAAATCCATGATGTTTGTCTTTTTCTTTTTTTAGATAGGGTCTTACTGTCACCCAGGCTGGAGTGCAGTCATGTGAACACAGCTCAATGCAGCCTTGAGCCTTCCCTGGGCTCAGGTGCTCCTCCCACCTTGGCCTCCCAAGTAGCTGGGACTACAGGCACCCACCACCTCACCTCGCTAATTTTTGTATTTTTTTGTAGAGAGGGGATTTTGCCATGTTGCCTAGGCTGGTCTCCAACTCCTGGGCTCAAGTGATTCTCTTGCCTCAGCCTTCCAAAGTGCTACGATTACAGGTGTGAACAACCATGGCTGGCCAACAGTCACATCTTAATTATCTTAACTATCCACACTATAAAAAACATCACTTCTCGGCCAGGCATGGTGGCTCACACTTGTAATCACAGCACTTTAGGAGGCCAAGGCTGGAGGATCAGGAGGTCAAAGTTTGAGAACAGCCTTGCCAACATGGGAAACTCCCATCTCTTCTAAAAATCCAAAAAATTAGCTGGGCGTGGTGGCATGCACCTGTAATCCCAGCTACTCTGGAGGCTGAGGCAGGAGAATCGCCTGAACCCAGGAAGTGGAGGCTGTAATGAGTGCAGATCACATCACTGTACTACAGCCTGGGCGACAAAGCAAGGCTCTGTCCCCACCCCCCCTAAAAAAAAAAATCACTTCTCTTTTGCACTACATGGTCACTGATACCTTTTCCTTCCTGATACACACACCATACATCTTATGATCTTCATCTCTTCATAGTTTACTTTTTAAAAAAAAATTTTTTAACGTTCATTTTAAAAAACTTTTTTTTTTAGGACACAGTCTCACTCTGTCACCCAGGCTGCAGTGCAGTGGTATGATCTTGGCCCACTACAACCTCTAACTCCTGAGTTCAAGAGATTCTCCTGCCTCAGCCTCATGAGTGGCTGGGACTATAGGCACACACCACCATGCCCAGCTAACTTTTTTTGGGGGGGACAAAGTTTGACCCTGTCTCCCTGGCTAGAGTGCAGTGGTGCAATCTCAGCTCACTGCAACCTCCATCTTCAGGTTCAAGCAATTCTCCTGTCTCAACCGCCCAAGTAGCGGGGACTACAAATGCATGCTGCCAAGCCTGGCAAATTTTTTGTGTGTTTTAGTTGAGATGGGGTCTCACCATGTTGCACAGGCTGGAATTTTTGTATTTTTATTTTATCTTTTATTTCATTGATTGATTGAGATAGAGTCTTGCTCTTGTTGCCCAAGCTGGAGTGTAATGGCATCATCTCAGCTCACTGCAACCTCCACCTGCCAGGTTCAAGTGATTTTCCTGCCTCAGCCTCCCGAATAGCTAGGGTTACAGGCATGCACACCACCACATCCGGCTAATTTTGTGGGTTTCTCCATGTTTATTGGGCTGGTCTCAAACTCCTGACCTCAGGTGATCCACCCACCTCAGCCTCCCAAAATGATGGGATTACAGGTATGAGCCACTGCACCTGGCTCAGGTGGCCCGACCTCAGGTAATCCACCTGCTATCTGCTTATCAGAAGAACTCAGCACGTCTCTATTTTTTCTGAAATAGCCATAAATCAGAACTTTACCTCCAAAGAACCTAAATAAAGACATAACTACATTAAGAGTGAATACCATTTTAAATATACGATCTACAAGAAATGACATTCAGGTTTAAAAAAAAGGTCTGAAAATGTGTATTTGATATAAAAATTCTCAATTGTTACTTTCCCCTTTACTTATCCCCGGGAATGTGAATGTCAAGGGGTAAGAGGTTTTTTTTCTTTCTTTTTTCTGAGACAGGGTCTAGCTGTGTTACCCAGGCTGGAGTGTAGTGGCACAATCTCAGCACCACTACACCCCACTGATTTTTTGTACTTTTTGGTAGAGATGGGATTACATCATGTTGCTGAGGCTGGTCTCAAACTCTTGTGCTTAAGAGATCTACCTGCTTTGGAATCCCAAAGTACTAGGATTACAAGCATGAGTCACTGCATCTGGCCTCTATTTTCTTAATGTTCTATTTTGGGCATATGTTTTCTCCCATAAACAATATAAATTAAAACAATTTATTACTTTAAAAACAGGGTGAGGCATGGTGGCTCACACCTGTAATCCCAGCACTTTAGGAGGCTGAGGCGAGCAGACCACTTGAGATGAGGAGACCAGCCTGACCAACATGGAGAAACCACGTCTCTACTAAAAATACAAAATTAGCTAGGCATGGTGGCACATGCCTGTAATCTCAGCTGCTTGGGAGGCTGAGGTAGGAGAACTGCCTGAACCCATGAGGCAGAGACTGCAGTGAGCCAAGATCGCACCACTGCACTCCAGGCTCAGCAACAAGAGCAAAAGTCTGTCTCAAAAAAAAAAAAAAAAAAAAAAAAAAAGAAAACCCAATCCTTTCAGAATTAGAAATTACATAGAAGTGAGAATGGGTGGGAAAAACCCATTCAAACTATTAGCATAACCAACACAGAAAGGTTACCTCAATTAGAGGGGTGGGGGCGGGGTGTGTGTGTGTGTGTGTGTGTGTGTGTGTGTGTGTGTGTTCGTTCACGTGCCCAGCATGTGCATGTATGCTTGGGTTTAATTTGGGACTTCAATCTTGCTAAACTTTGGATCACTCTGTGTTTCTTCAAATCCTCTAAAAAAGATGTGAAGAAACACAAAGAGTGATCCAAAGTTTACTCATTTGACCATAAACATGCCAACAAGTAGTCATCTGATAATGTGCCTCAGTAAAATTGAAGGAGTGTAACATGAAATCTGACCTGTAGTGACAGTCAGCTCGAACACAGAGTTTCCACTCATGATGGAAAACCCACCACTCTTCTTTCCATTCTTTGAAGACCTTCTGCAGTAATTGCTGCTTATAGTAAAATCTAGGGGAATTAAAAAAAAATCAGAGAATTATATACAGTGATGTTGGAGCTAATGTCTATTCCCAAATCACAGTTTCACATTGTTGTTGCCTTCTCATAAAAACATAAACACCGGCCGGGCGCGGTGGCTCAAGCCTGTAATCCCAGCACTTTGGGAGGCTGAGGCGGGTGGATCACAAGGTCAAAAGATCGAGACCATCCTGGTCAACATGGTGAAACCCCATCTTTGCTAAAAATACAAAACATTAGCTGGGCATGGTGGCGCATGCCTGTAATCCCAGCTACTCAGGAGGTTGAGGCAGGAGAATTGCCTGAACCCAGGAGGCAGAGGTTGCGGTGAGCCGAGATTGCGCCATTGCACTCCAGCCTGGGCAACAACAGTGAAACTTCGTCTCAAAAAAAAACCATAAACACCAAGATACATTAAAAATGGAGGCCAGGCATGGTGGCTCATGCCTGTAATCCCAACACTGAGAGGTCGCAAGGAGTCTGAGACCAGCCTGGGCAACATAGCAAGACTCCATCTAGGGCTGAGTACAGTGGCTTATGCCTGTAATCCCAGCACTTTGGGAGGCTGAGACAGGTGGATTTCAAGACCAGGCTGGGTGACATGGTGAAACTCAATCTCTACAAAAAAATAAAGAATTAGCCAGGTATAGTCGGGGCATGCTATTGTAGTCCCAGCTACCTGGGAAGTTGAGGTGGGAGGATCTCTTGAGCCCAGGAGGCAGAGGTTACAGTGAACTGAGATCGTGCCACTCCACTCCAGTCTGGGCGACAGAGTAAGAACCTGTCTCAAATACATTAAAAAAAAAAAAAAAAAGAAAAAAAAGCCGGGTGCAGTCACTCATGCGTGTAATCCCAGCACTTTGGGAAGCCAAGGCAGGTGGATTACCTGAGGTCAGGTGTTTGTGACCAGCCTGGCCAACGTGGCGAAATCCCATCTCTACTAATACAAAAGTTAGCCAGGCGTGATGGTGTGCATTTGTAATCCCAGCTACTTGGGAGGCCAAGGCAAGAGAGTCGCCTGAACCCAGGAGGCAGAGGTTGCAGTGAGCCAAGATCGCACTACTGTACTCCAGCCCGGGTGACAGAGCAAGACTTCTGTCTCAAAAAAAAAAAGTAAAAATAAAATAATAAAATTTAAAAAATAAGACTCCATCTCTACCAAAAAATAAAAAAATAAAGTTTATGATGATGTCTTACTCTATTACCCAAGCTGGTCTTGAAATCTTGGGCTCAAGTGATCCTCCCACCTGAGCCTCCCAAAGTGCTGGGATTACAGACATGAACCACTGTACTCAGCTCTACAAAAATTTTTTTTTAATTAGCCAAGCATGCTGGCATGTACCTGTGGTCCCTGCTATTTTAGAGGCTTAGGTGGATGGATCACTTGAGCCTCAGAAGTCAAGACCCTATCTCTTAAACAATCAAAAAAACATAAATTGGCTTTTTCAGATCAGAATCTCAGAGCTACTTAAACTAGAAATGAGGCAAAAATTTTTCTAATATTGATTTTACGGATTAAAAATGTTAAAGTAAAATAAAAATCTGATAATTTTTTTGGAGACAGAGTCTCGCTCCGTCGCCCAGGCTGAAGTGGTGCGGTCATGGCTCACTGCAGCCTTGACCTCCTAGTCTCAAGTGATCCTTTCATCTCAGCCTCCAAAGTAGCTGTGACTACGGACATGCTCTGCTACTATGCCTGGCTAATTTTTAATTTTTTTGTAGAGACAGGATTTCATTATGTTACCCTAGCTAGTCTTGAACTCCTGGGCTCAGGTGATCCTCCTGCCTTGGTCTACCAAAATCTCACTTTTCAAATACCATAAAGTGAACTGAAAATTACTATTTTTGTTTTCATTCACCAGAATGAAAAATATTTTTATTACTAAAAAGTAGTAATATCTTATTTACAAATATATGAATTTAAAGTTATAAAATAAGTGAATGCCTAACAATATTCCTAGTACTTAACAAGAACATACAGGATATTAATTTAGCTGAAATCTGAAGAGGGGAATTGTAACAACAGCAAAAGATGAGTAAGGGAAAGCAGTGAGAAAAAAGGTAGTAAGGAACACAGAAGAGCAGTCACAGATGGTGTTGATTTTTTTCTTTTTTGAGACAGTCTTGCTCTTTCACCCAAGCTGGAATACAGTGGCACAATCTCTGCTCACTGCAATCTCCACCTCCTGGATTCAAGTTATTCTCGTGCCTCAGTCTCTCAAGTAGCTATGACTCCAGGGGCACATCACCCGGCCCAGATAAATTTTGCATTTCAGTAGAGATGGGGTTTCACCATGTTACCCAGGCTGGTCTTGAACTCCTGAGCCCCATCTGCCCAACTTGGCCTCCCAAAGTGCTAGGATTACAAGTGTGAGCCACCATGCTGGCCTATCAATCACTTTGAATTTCTTATCATGGTTCTGCAGGTTACTAAAATGTCATTCCTCCAAACCCACTCAGTTTTGTTTTTTTTTTTTCTTTGAGACGGAGTCTTGCTTTGCTCCAGGATAGAGTGCAGTGGCACAATCTAGGCTCACCACAATCTCCACCTCCCAGGTTCAAGTGATCCTCCTGCCTCAGCCTCCCAGGTAGCTGGGATTACAGGTGCGTACCACCACACCCAGCTAATTTTTGCATTTTTTTTTTTTTTTTTTTTAAAGATGGGGTTTCACCATGTTGGTCAGGCTGGTCTTGAAGTCCCAACCTCAGGTGATCTTCCCACCTTGGCCTCCAAAGTGCTTGGATTATAGGCGTGGGCCACCACGCCCGGCCCAATTTTTGTATTTTTAGTAGAGATGTGGTTTCACCATGTTGGCCAGGATAGTCTCAATCTCCTTACCTCATGATCTGCCTGCCTTGTCCTCCCTAAGTGCTGGGATTACAGGCATGAGCCATCTCACCTGGCCCAAGCTATTCTCCTGCCTCTGCCTCCTGAGTAGCTGGGACTACAGGTGGCTAATTTTTGTACTTTTAGTAAAGAAGAGGTTTCACCATGTTGGCCAGGCTGTTCTCAAACTCCTGAGCTTGGGTCCACTGGCCTCAGACTCCCAAAGTGCTGGGATTACAGGCACTGACTCCATTTACAGTTTTTGAAAACTAGCTTACAAAGATATATATAAGGGAATTCATTTCACTATCGCTTATAATAGTAACAAGAGAGAGTGAAACATCACAAACACCCATCAAAAGAGGACAGGTTAACACAATTCCATCAATGCCATGCACTCATTTTCTACTAATGAAGCAGAGCTAAGGGTACTAAAGTGGATAGATGCTTCAGAAAGTGGCTAGGTGAAAAAATAAAGTCACTGCACTGCGTGGTATATATAATATCTTTTTTAAAAAAATTAGGTCAAGGCCGGGCGCAGTGGCTCAAGCCTGAAATCCCAGCACTTTGGGAGGCCGAGGCAGGTCGATCACAAGGTCAAGAGATCGAGACCATCCTGGTCAACATGGTGAAACCCCATCTCTATTAAAAATACAAAAAATTAGGCCGGGCGCGGTGGCTCAAGCCTGTAATCCCAGCACTTTGGGAGGCCGAGGCGGGTGGATCACGAGGTCAAGAGATCGAGACCAACCTGGCCAACATGATGAAACCCCGTCTCTACTAAAAATACAGAAAATTAGCTGGGCATGGTGGCGCGTGCCTATAATCCCAGCTACTTAGGAGGCTGAGGCAGGAGAATTGCCTGAACCCAGGAGGCGGAGGTTGCGGTGAGCCGAGATCGCACCATTGCACTCCAGCCTGGGTAACGAGAGCGAAACTCCGTCTCAAAAAAAAAAAAAAAATTAGCTGGGCATGGTAGCGCGTGCCTGTAATCTCAGCTACTCAGGAGGCTGAGGCAGGAGAATTGCCTGAACCCAGGAGGCGGAGGTTGCGGTGAGCCGAAATTGCGCCAGTGCACTCCAGCCTGGGTAACAAGAGCAAAACTCCGTCTCAAAAAAAAAAAAAAAATTAGGCCAGGCACAGTGGCTCACGCCTATAATCCCGGCACTTTGAAAGGCCAACGTGGGCAAATCACCTGAGGTCAGGTGAGACCAGCCTGGCCAACATGGTGAAACCCCATCTCTACCAAAAATACAAAAATTAGTCAGGCGTGGTGGTGCATGCCTATAGTCTCAGCTACTTGGGAGGCTGATGCACAAAAATTGCTTGAACCCAAGAGATGGAGGTTGCAATGAGCTGAGATCAGGCCAATGCACTTCAGCCTGGGTAACAGAGAGAGACTTCGCCTCAAAATAAATAAATAAATAATTCTTTAAAATAGTATTTTAATTTATTTTTTTGAGATGGTGTTTCACTCTTGTCACCCAGGCTGGAGTGCAATGGTGTGATCTCAGCTCACTGCAACCTCCGCTTCCCAGGTTCAAACGGTTTTCCTGCCTCAGCCTCCCTGGGATTACAGGTATACACCACCAGGCCCACCTAATATTTTGTATTTTTAGTAGAGACAAGGTTTCACCATGTTGGCCAGGCTGGTCTTGAACTCCTGACCTCAGGTGATCCACCTGCCTAGGCTTTTCAAAGTGCTGGGATTACAGACATAGGCCACTGCATCTGGCCTATTTTTATGTATTTGCAGCACACATGTTGGAATACATCAAATATATATATACACACAAATATATACAATTTGTGTACATATAAACAAGCATGTGTATATACACACATAAATGATTATATCATACATATTAAAAGCCTGGAAAGAGTTCCAGAATATCAAACTACTGCCAGTGGTTCTCTCTCAGGGAGGGATTATAGGAGACTGTCATTTCTTAAACTGTACATTTCTGTAATTGAAAAATTTTTGAGCAGATTTGTTCCCAATTTTTTCTTTTTTGAAGATGGGAGTTTTGGTCTTGTTGCCCAAGCTGGAGCGCAATGGCTCGATCTCGGCTCACCACAACTTCCACCTCCCGGCTTCAAGCGATTCTCCTGCCTCAGCCTCCTAAGTAGCTGGGATTACAGGCATGTGCCACTACACCCTGCTAATTTTTTGTATTTTTAGTAGAGACAGGGTTTCTCCATGTTGGTCAGTCTGGTCTTGAATTCCTGACCTCAGATGATCTACCCACCTCAGCCTCCCAAAGTGCTGGGATTACAAGTGTGAGCAACCATCCCGGCCTTTTTTTTTTTTTTTTTTTTTTTTTTTTGAGACAGAGTCTTGCTCTTGCTCTTGCTCTTTCATCTAGGTTGGAGTGTAGTGGAGTGATCTCAGCTCACTGCAACCCACGCCTCCTAGGTTCAAGCAATTCTCATGCCTCAGCCTCCTGAGTAGTTGGGATTACAGGTGCACACCACCAGATGCCTGGCTGATTTTTGTATTTTCATTAGAGACGAGCTTTCATCATGTTGGCCAGGCTGGTCTCAAACTCCTGAGCTTGTGATCCACCCACCTCAGCCTCCCAAAGTGCTGGGATTACAGACTTGAGCCACCATGGCTGGCAATTCTAAAAAACTGTAATAAAAGAGCCATTTGCACTTGGTAAAATGAACATATCCATTTACCTCCTTCTATTCCTCACACTGCATTAAATAACAGCAAATGTATTCAAAAAGCATAAGCCTATAAAGACCAAGAAAATAGGAGAAAGGGTGACAGACAAGAACTGTCAACAAATTTTACTCAATTTTAGGCAATAGAGTGGCAGATGAATTACCAGATAGAGAAAGGAAAGAACTAAGTGTTCTGTTGTTGTGGGGAAGGGAGACAAGAAGCACCTAGCTGGTGGCACAGCCCCAGGAAGGCAGGAAGAGGTAGTGATGAGAAGCATTAGGAGGCGAGATGTGGACTGAGATGAAAACACAGGATTGTTTGCAAGCCTATGTGTCAGACGTGGTTAGGCCCCTGGATCCCATTATTTACTCAAGCAGATACTCAGGTTTATCTCTGGAGAGGCGAACCAGAGGAGCACTGGACTCCAGAATATTAGGCAAAACTTTGGAGATGGTCCCAGACTGAAAGTCTATATACTGAACAATAAGACCCACCATTCCTTTCCCTGCTTGCAGCCACGCTTATAATAAATACCTTCCGTGCAGTGGCTCATGCCTATAATCCTAGCACTTTGAGAGGCTGAGGCAGGGGATCACTTGAGGCCAATTTAAGACCAGCCTGGCCAACATGGAGAGACCCCTCCCCGCCCCCAGCTCTCCTAAAAATACAAATATTAGCCAGGTGTGATGGTGCATGCCTATGGTCTCAGCTACTTGGGAGGCTGAAGCAGGACAATCACTTGACTGGATTCTGAGCGGGAGAGGTTGTAGTGAGCTGATATCAAGCCACTGCACTCCAGCCTGGGTGACTGACAGAGTAAGACTCTGTTTAAACAAAAAACAATAACAACAAAAAAGGCTAGGCATGGTGGCTCATGCCTGTAATCCCAGCAAGCCAAGGCAGGTCGATCACGAGGTCAGGGGTTTGAGACCAGTCTGACCAACATGGTGAAACTTTTATCTCTACTAAAAATACAAAAATTAGCCAGGCATAGTAGCATACGCCTGTAATCCCAGCTACTCGGGAGGCTGAAGGAGGAGAATTGCTTGAACCCAGGAGGTGGAGGTTGCAGTGAGCTGAGATCACACCACTACACTCTAGCCTGGGCGACAGAGGGAGACTCAACCTCAAAAAAAAAAAAAAAAAAAAAAAAAAATTGTAGGCCAGGCACAGTGGTTCATGTCTGTAATCCCAGAACTTTGGGAGGCTGAGGCAGGCATATCACGAGGTCAGGAGTTCGAGACCAGCCTGGGCAACGTGGTGAAACCCCATCTCTACTAATAATACAAAAATCAGCCAGGCATGCTGGGGGGTACCTGTAATCCCAGCTACTCAAGAGGCTGAGGCAGGAGAATTACTTGAACCCACAAGGTAGAGGTTGTAGTGAGTCAATCACGCTACTGCACTCCAGCCTGGGTGACAGAGCAAGACTCTGTCTCAAAAAAACAACAACAAAAAATTACCACCTTCATCTCAATCCTATCCCACTCCAGGAGTTGGAAGCTACCTCTTTTGTCTGGGGAAAACTGATCAACCAAAGGGGAAAGGCCTTCAGAGATGCATACAGCTAGGTTCCCTGGTGAAATCTGACCCAAAAGCCTACACTGAAGCCTTTAAGTTATAGGTCCCCATGCTTACATATAAAAGCTTCTAAAATTAGTTTTTTAGGGTCTTGCTCTTTAATATGAACAGACAATAAAGACTCTCTTGACATTTGAGGAAAGGCTCCAAATGACACAGCAACCAAAAACACAAAGAAAAAGGGGTCTCAGAAGTAACATATTGTAAGCAGATAAAAATCTTTTTTTTTTTTTTTTAAGATGGGGTTTCACCATGATGGCCAGGCTGGTCTTGAACTCCTGACCTCAGGTGATCCACCCACCTCAGCCTCCCAAAGTGCTAGGATTACAGGTGTGAGCCACCACGCCCGGCAGCAGATAAAAATCTTAAACCACATTATCCTAAAAAATTTTTGAGCTTTCAGGATGCTATTAAAAAGAAAGGGAACATGTAAAGAACAAAAAGAAGCTTTTGAAAATTAAAAATATGACAGCGGAAATGAAAAAAAAATCAATAGGCAACACAAAAAGTTGACTGGTCTTGTAGCCACAGTAAGGACTCTGGGCTTTTGCTTTCAGCAGGAAGCCACTGGAGGTTTGACAAAATGATGTGACTTGATTTACTCAGACTACCTACTGAGAAGATACTGACTAGGGGCAAGACAGGAAGCAGGAGACCAATGAGGAGTTACTGGAGTCACTCAGAGGAAAGATGCTGATGGCATGGACTAGGTGGTAGCTACTGGAAGCCTGAAAAGTAGCTGGATTCTGAATGCATTTTGAAGGCTGAAGCAACATGATTTTGGCATTTTAAAAGTGGGTGTGAAAGAAAAAGAGGAGTGAAGAATGACTTCACCGTTTCTGACCTGAGCACTTGGAAGGATGGAGTTTCCACTAACCGAGAGGGGGAAGACACAGCAGAGAGGTTTGCAGGGAAGATGATGATTTCAGTTTTGGATATATTATGGTACGACACCCAGTGGAGCTGTCACATATGTAAAAGTCCAGAGTTTTGAGGCAGAGGTCATGGCTGGGCATAGGCATCTGAGAATCACTGTGAGACTGGATGAGACTGCCTTGGTTGTAAGACAGCTAAAGCAGCAGTACAAAGACTAGGTGTTGGGGTATTTAGATGAGGAAGAATCAACAAAGAGGAGTCAGAAGGCTGGGTGCGGTGGCTCAAGCCTGTAATCCCAGCACTTTGGGAGGCCGAGGTGGGTGGATCACAAGGTCAAGAGATCAAGACCATCCTGGTCAACATGGTGAAACCCCGTCTTTACTAAAAATACAAAAAATTAGCTGGGCATGGTGGCGTGTGCCTGTAATCCCAGCTACTCAGGAGGCTGAGGCAGGAGAATTGCCTGAATCCGGGAGGCGGAGGTTGCGGTGAGCCGAGATCGCGCCATTGCACTCCAGCCTGGGTAACGAGCGAAACTCCGTCTCAAAAAAAAAAAAAAAAAAAAAAAAAGAGTAGTCAGAAGGGGTAAAGGGGTAGGAGACCACAAGAGGATGGTAAGTTAGAAGCTGGGAGATGAAAGGGATTCTAGAAGAAGGAAATGATGGACTCTCTAATGCTACCTGATAGGTCAAGTTAAAAAAAGTTTAGGAATTCAACACTGATTTTACCAATTTAGTGACTTTAACAAAAACAAGAGAAATTCATCATTGGAAACACAGTAGAGGCTGCAGCAGTCAGGGGCATTCTGAAGGCAGCGTCTTTGATGCCGAGGTGCTACCCAAGCCATATACGAAGCTACCTTAATGTGTGAGTTGTACCATTCACAGCAAGGTAGTTAGAAATCAATCTCATGAAGCCATTAGAACTGAATACCCACGCCCCAATTTGACCTGCAGGCATTGCCCCATGACTCTCACTAAAGCCCATGTAGGAAGCTGAGTCCTTAAGGACTGAAGAAAAACTATTCCCTGGAGAAAAATAAAATGGAAATTGTACTTTAAAAATGTTGCTGGGTGCGGTGGCTCACACCTGTAATCCCAGCACTTTGGGAGGCCAAGGCGTGTGGATCTCCTGAGGTCGGGAGTTCGAGACCAACCTGACCAACTCCATCTCTACTAAAAATACAAAAAATTACCCGGGCATGGTGATACATGCCTGTAGTCCCAGCTACTTGAGAAGCTGAGGCAGGAGAATCGCGTGAACCCGGGAAGCAGAGGTTGCAGTGAGCTGAGATCGCGCCACTGTACTCCTGCCCAGGTAACACGGAATCTCGGAAAAAAAAAGAAGAAAAAAAGGAATGCGCTCAGTAGCATTGTTTGTAATTCTAAAAAGCAGAGGTAGTCAACAGTTCAACAATAAGTAAACAGATAAACTGTGCCTTGTTTATACAATGGCATAATATACACAGTTAATAAATTGCTGTATATCCACATGGAAAGAACCAGGCATGGCGGATCACTTCTGTAATCCCAGAACTTTAAGAAACCAAGATGGGAGGACTGCTTGAGGTCAGGAGTTCGAGAACAGCCAGGGCCTCAGAGAAAGACTCTGTCTCTATTTTTAAAAAGAAGAAGAAAGAAATCACATGGCTAGCTCTCCTTGCTGCAGCGTGCCAGAGCAGAGTACGAACGAGTCTGAGGCGGAGGTAGTCATGGCAGGACAAGTGTTTAGAAAGTTTCTTCCACTCTTTGACTGAGTATTGGTTGAAAGGAGTGCTGCTAAAACTGTAACCAAAGGAGGCATAATGTTTCCAGAAAAATCTCAAGGAAAAGTAGTCTAAGCAACAGTAGTTGCTGTTGGATTGTGTTCTAAAAGAAAGGGTGGAGAGATTCAACCAGTTAGCGTGAAAGTTGGAGATAAAGTTTTTCTCCCAGGATATGGAGGCACCAAAGTAGTTCTAGATGACAAAGATTATTTCCTATTTAGAGATGGTGACAATTAGAAAACAAGTTTTCAAAGACGAGAAGAAAAGAAAAAATTAATTAATTAAATTAAAAAGAGATGGTGACATTCTTGGAAAGTATGTAGACTGAAGTAAGTAACTATTGAAATGCCATCACTGTGAAGCTGCCCATTCCAATGAAATTCTGAAACCTTTCATCATGTAAATAATTTCCATATCTCTTTTATAATAAATAACTTAAAAAAAAGAGAGAAATTACATGGCTAAACCTCAAAAATATACTGTTGCAATAAAAACCCAAGTTGCAAAGTACACTACGACACCATTCATAAATGTTCTAACTACACAAAGCCATACCATTTACTTATTTATTTATTTTTGAGACATGCTCTTGCTCTGTTGCCCAAGCTGGAGTGCAGTGGCATGATCAATGGCTTACTGCACTCCAACCTCCAAGGCTCAAGTGATACTCCAACCTAAGCCTCCCACGTAGCTGGGACTACACTCATGCACCACCACGTCTGGCTATTTTTTTTTTTCCTTTGGAGAGCTGGGGTCTCACTATGTTGCCTAGTCTGGTCTTGAACTACCTGGGCTCAAGTGATTCTCTTACCTTGGCTCACACCTGTAATCCCAGCACTTTAAGCCAAGGTGGAAGTACTGCTTGAGGCCAGGAGTTTGAGAACAGCCTGGGCCACAGATAAAGATTCTGTCTCTATTCTAAAAAAAGAAAAAAGAAATCACATGACTAGCTCTCCTTGTGCGCTGCACCAGAGCACAGTATGAATCTGCTCATAGTGCTGGTATTCAGGCATAAACCACCTCCTGCCTCTTTTTAAGTGATGGGATCTCATTACATTGCCCAGGCTAGCCTCAAACTCTTGGCCTCAAATGATCTTCCTGCCGCAGCCTCCCAAGTAGACAGGACTACAGGAGTGCACCACACATTTATTCTTTATGGTCATGTGCACATACTTTTACAGGAAAAAGAATATCATACCAGAATCAAAAGAGAGAGAACAATCATACCAGAATCAAAAGAGTGGCCATCTCTAAGGAGGAGAGGCAGTAGAAGGGAGGGAGGGAGGATATAGCTTTAGCATTGTCCATTAAATTTCGTGAGCTGAGATCATGTACCTACCACTAAAGAGCAAAGAAATGAAAAACAGCATAATGCAAATGTTTTAAGGCAGTGTAGCAGTGTTAGCAGTCACCGGCTAACACAGCACCCACTGCCAAACCCTTTTTCTCATCAGTATCCACTACAGAGGCCAGAAAGATTTCTTTCCCAACCTCCTCTGTAGCTAAAGGTTGCCAGTGACAAAGCTCTGGCCAATGAGTCAGAAGCAGAATGCAGCGGGGGAAACTCTAGAACAGTTTTCTTTCTTGATAAAGAGACAGATCAAACTGACACCACCCTTACCCCCTCCTTCCTGTGTAAAGCTAGAATAGTCATCTTGCAACTACGAAGTGTTACCTATGAGGACAAAGGGCCAATGTGCTAAGGATGCTGAACTAGAAAGGTACTGGAAGGCTGAGTCTGAAATGACATCACTGAACAGCTGAAGCAATAACAGTAGCTGCCAACCTCTAGATAGCTTATATTAAAAAAAAAAAAAAAAAAAAAAAAAAAAAGTAAATCCCCTCATGCCTGTAATCCTAACACTCTGGGAGGCTGAGCACGGAGGATCACTTGAGTGCAGGAGTTCAAGACCAGCCTGGGAAACAGTGAGACCCTGTCTCTAAAAATAAAAAAAAGTTAAATATTAAAAAAAGAAAGAAAGGCCGGGCGCAGTGGCTCAAGCCTGCAATCCCAGCACTTTGGGAGGCCGAGGCAGGTGGATCACAAGGTCAAGAGATCGAGACCATCCTGGTCAACATGGTGAAACCCCGTCTCTACTAAAAATACAAAAAATTAGCTGGGCATGGTGGCGCGTGCCTTTAATCTCAGCTAAGCAGGAGGCTGAGGCAGGACAATTGCCTGAACCCAGGAGGTGGAGGTTGCGGTGAGCCGAGATCACGCCATTGCACTCCAGCATGGGTAACAAGAGCGAAACTCTGTCTCAAAAAAAAAAAAAAAGAAAGAAAGAAAAAGAAAAAGAAAATCTCAATGTGTTTCAGCCATTGTCAGACTTTCTCTTAGAGTCAATGTATTTCTAACATACAGTGAGCATTTCCCAAGGAGTTGGAATATAAATAGGCATTATTTGAAAAGAGGTTTTTGCTCAAAAATGGGTCAAATATAGATAAATAAAAATGTGTAAAAATAAATTTTAGGTGGCCAGGCACAGTGGCTCATGCCTATAATCCAAGCACTTTGGGAGGCGCAGATGGGCAGATCATGAGGTCAGGAAATAGAGACCATCCAGGCCAACATGGTGAAACCCCTTCTCTACTAAAAATACAAAAATTAGCCAGGTATGGTGGTATGCACCTGTAGTCCAAAAGGTGGAGGTTGCAATGAGCCAAAATCACATCACTGCATTCCCTCCAGCCTGGAGACAGAGCAAGACTCTGTCTCCAAAAAAAAAAAAAAAAAAAAAAAAGGGGATTTTTTTTTTTAGGGCCAGTTATGGTGGCTCACGCCTGTAATCCCAACACTTTGGGAGGCCAAGGCAGATGGATCACCTGAGGTCAGGAGTTCGCGACCAGTCTGGCCAACATGGTGAAACTCTGTTTCTACAAAAATATAAAAATTAGCTGGGCATGGAGGCTCCCACCTGTAATCTCAGCTACTTGGGAGGCTGAAGCAGGGGAATCGCTTGAATCCAGGAGGCAGAGGTTGCAGTGAGCTAAGATTGTGCCACTGCACTTCAGCCTGAGTGACAGAGCAAAACTCTATCTCAAAAAATAAAGAGAATAATGCTGCTTTGTAGACTTAAAAATATACACAAAGAAAGGGAGATGGGTAGAGCTAAACTACTCTAAAGACCCTGTCTTATTTAGCAAGAGAGTAAAGGACCAATTACCATTAGATTCTGTTAAGTTACAAATATACATTCATATTTGTAACTTATCAGGGCAGTCAATAAAGGAAGAGTAAAAGAATATAACTTCTACGCTAACAGTGAAGAAGTCAATAGAATACGTAACTAAATTAAAGAAAAAAGAGAATTCTGATAATAGCAAACTAGGCAATTTTAATCAATTTTCCCAATAAACAACAAAAAAAGCTGACCAAAAAAAATTTATTTAAGGCACTAAAGAGCTACCAAGGCAGTGAAGGATGACATACCCAAGATCCAGGGGGAGAAGGTAAAATAGAGATGAACAATGCCTAGAACTTGTAGCTGGGACAGGCTGCAGCTGAAAACCAGGGGTTAAGGTGATCACACCTGCTGCCCTGCTTGCTTCGGTCGCTTGCTTTATTCTTTTTAACCTTTTTCTTTGAAGCTGAACAGACTTTCTTTCTGTTGCCCAGGCTACTGTGCAGTGGGGCCATCTCGGCTCACTGCAACCTCTGCCTCCCAGGTTCAAGAAATTCTCCTGCTTCAGGCTCCTCAGTAGCTGGGATTACAGGCACCTGCCACCATGCCTGCCTAATTTTTTTTGTATTTTTAGTAGAGACAAAGTTTCACTATGTTGGCCAGGTTGGTTTTGAACTCCTGACCTCAAGTGATCCATGCCTGCCTCACCCTCCCAAAGTGCTAGGAGTACAGGCATGAGCCCAGGCCAGGCGTGAACACTAAAACTTAACCTTCATTGGCTACTTTATAGATAACATTCATAGGTCACCACGGCAATGGACACTTTAGTTATTTTTCAGGAACTTGGGCTAACTCCTGTCCAGTTCGAACTGGTGGAGACCACCAACACTTCAATTAGGCCTGTGAAGGTGCCAAAAAGGATCTTTTGATGCCTGAGGGCCAAAAACTCCACCCTCTGATCATGTTAATGCCTCTATTTTCTGTATATGTGTCCTATGAAATGCCATAAACCCGGACTACACTTGTGCACAGTGAATGCTACTTTATTTTCTCCACTGCCAATCACCTTTCCCCACACCTTAAACCACCCCACTTCCCTAACCCACAAATATCCCTCAGGCTTATCTTTTAGGAGGCAGATTTGAGACCTGTTCTCCCACCTCCTCCCTCAGTGGCCTTGCAAATAAGTCTCTTCTCTTTTGCACAACCTGTGTCACAGTGATTGATTTACCATGCATGGACAGAATGGACCTAGATCTGGGTGGTAACATACCCACATCAGGAACTTCACCATAAAGATACAAAAAGAAGAGATGGAACAGCAGGGCCCCTCACAAAGTATACAAGAAAAGATTTCAGAAAACACACACAAGCCAAGTTTGCTTGAGAGACATTGAATGAAGGAGTGAGACTGTCAGAAAACTGAAACAGAAAACATTATAGTATAGAAAAGGGGAAGAGGGGAGCAGGAGGGAACCCAGGACGTTTCAGTTTTTAAGAAGCACTTACAGGCTCAAAGGCTTTTGAAACATACCTTGCACTGGCCCCTTCTCTCCAGTTCCCCTGCCTCCTGCACAGGGTCCCTGACTCGTGACTCTCTCTTGTAGTCCACTCTCAGCACTGCAGCAATAGCAATTTTTTTTTTTTTTTTTTTTTTTTGAGACGGAATTTCGCCCTTGTTACTCAGGCTGGAGTGCAATGGCGCGATCTCGGCTCACCGCAGCCTCCACCTCCTGGGTTCAGGCAATTCTCCTGCCTCAGCCTCCTGAGTAGCTGGGATTACAGGCACGCGCCACCATGCCCAGCTAATTTTTTGCACTTTTAGTAGAGACGGGGTTTCACCATGTTGACCAGGATGGTCTCGATCTCTCGACGTCGTGATCCACCCGCCTCGGCCTCCCAAAGTGCTGGGATGACAGGCTTGAGCCACCGCGCCCGGCTAGCAATAGCAATTATAACCCAAAACCACAGCGATGGACAGCACTGGTCTGAACAAAATGAAGCTATGACAGGGGGATTTGCTCCTCACTAAAATCTCACTTCCTCTGCCAAAGGCAACTTTTCCCCCCAGGTTCCGCACTAGATCGAGCCAATTTGTCAGCCTCAGCTCTCCCAGTCCCCTGAAAGGGCTCAATTACTTCTCTTCGGCAAACACTTTTCCCAGAGACATCTTATCTATCCTGGTTTACTTAAGTATGATTCTCTCTCTTTTTTTTTTTGAGATGGAGTCTCTCTCTGTTGCCCAGGCTGGAGTGCAATGGCACGATCTCGGCTGACCTCGACCTCGACCTCCACTCCACCTCCAGGGTTCAAGTGGTTTTCCTGCCTCAGCCTTCCAAGTAGCTGGTATTACAGGGGTATGCCACCACGCTCAGCTAATTTTTGTAGAGATGAGGTTTCACTATGTTGGACAGGCTGGTCTCGAACTCATAACTTCAGGTGATCTGCCTGCCTCAGACTCCCAAAGTGCTGGGTTTACAGGCATGAGCCACCAAGTCCTGCCTGATTCTTTCATTTGGCCATGCGCTTATTTGTTTTTTTCTTTTTTCTTTTTTTTTTTTTTTTGAGACAGAGTTTCGCTCTTGTTACCCAGGCTGGAGTGCAATGGCGCGATCTTGGCTCACCGCAACCTCCGCCTCCTGGGTTCAGGCAATTCTCCTGCCTCAGCCTCCTGAGTAGCTGGGATTACAGGCACGCACCACCATGCCCAGCTAATTTTTTGTATTTTTTTTTTTAGTAGAGACGGGGTTTCACCATGTTGACCAGGATGGTCTCGATCTTTTGACCTCGTGATCCACCCGCCTCGGCCTCCCAAAGTGCTGGGATTACAGGCTTGCCACCGCGCCCGGCTTCTAGATTCTTTTTTTTTTTTTTTTTTTTTGAGATGGAGTTTTGCTCTTGTTACCCAGGCCGGAGTGCAATGGCGCGATCTCGGCTCACCGCAACCTCCGCCTCTTGAGTTCAGGCAATTCTCCTGCCTCAGCTTCCTGAGTAGCTGGGATTATAGGCACGTGCCCCCATGCCCAGCTAATTTTTTTGTATTTTTAGTAGAGATGGGGTTTCACCATATTGACCAGGATGGTCTCGATCTCTTGACCTCGTGATCCACCCGCCTCGGCCTCCCAAAGTGCTGGGATTACAGGCGTGAGCCACCGCGCCTGGCCTTTTCTTTCTTTGAAACTGAAGGCCACAGTAGCTAAAGGCCATAACATCAAACACTAAAACTTAACCTTCGCTGGCTACTTTGTAGATAACATTCACAGCTCACCATGAATGCAGCTGCAGTCAATTAATAGGTAAGAAGTTACCACTATATTACATGGTTATATTAGGGACTGTTTCTGCCTACTACAGGCTGGGGAGAAACCTTCGCTGGCTACTTTGCAGATAACATTCACAGCTCACCATGAATGCAGCTGCAGTCAACTAACAGGTAAGAAGTTACCACTACATTACATGGTTATATTAGGGGCTATTTCTGCCTACTACAGGCTGGGGAGGAACACGGGAGGAATGTAACAGCACAAGTCATAATAAACCTTATGTATAGGCTTAATATAAAAGAAAAGCCTAGAATGAACTCAGCAGAAATATGTTGTTCTGAGCTAATACTACCTGGCTTTAGAGGGAAACACTCTTCCAAAAGTCATTCGAATCCATAAATATAAGAACTTTCTGGCAACGCATCTGAAAGAAGGAAAAAAAGGATATACATATTTTAAAATTCCATTGGGCTTACACCATCACTTTTCTGGAAAGTAAAGGAAGGCTTTAAGGTCTCAGGCAGAGGGACGTTAGTATGAGTCAAAAGGTGGTATCACAGCTAATCTTGCATCGAACAGGGCATAGGATGGGTAGATTTATGAAGCTAAAATCAAGCAGATTTTTAAAAAAATATTTTTTCAATGCAAATTGTCAATGAAGAGATAAAAACTTCAAAACTGAGGTACAGGGTGTACATCAAGTTATTTTGTTCATATTATTCTTCCTGCCAACAATGCCTGGCAAATGCCCACTAGTCCTGTACCATCTCCAATGTAAACAAAGTAGCAGCTGTGTACTCTCAGCACTCTGTTCAAACCCCTCTTGTAATGTTATGACACCATATCACAGCGATTAGCTCACAGGGTGTCTGTCATTCCCTCTGCACTGTGAGACCCTGAAAGCAGAAACTGGTGCTTTGTGGTACATCTAGTATCTAGCACAGTGCCTGGCATACACAGAAAGGCGGCTTGTCTTATATTATATAGTTAATCCCTGAGCTCAACTAAAACACACCTTCTCCTGCCCTTTATCTGGTTTATTCTTACATTATCCTTCAGGACTCAGCTTAAACTCTACTTCCTCCAGAGAGTAATTGCTGCCTATACTAGTGTGGCTGTTCTTGACATATATGCCTGTGGTATCACATCCTTCTCCTCTCATTGCACTAATCTCACTTTATTATTATGGGCTGACAGTCTATCAAGCCTACCTGATTTTAAACTTTCATGAAGTCATAGACCAAGATTGTCTTATTCACCTTACATATTCAGCATCTAGCATAACACCTGACATGGTAGGCACCTGATAAATTTGTCGTTGTTGTTTTGAGATGGAGCCTTACTCTCACTCAGGCTGGAGTCCAGTGGAGCAATCTTGGCTCACTGCAACCTCGTCCTCCCAGGTTCAAGCGATTCTCGTGCCTCAGCCTTCTGAGGAGCTGGGATTACAGGCGTGCGCCACCACATCCAGGTAATTTTTTGTATTTTTCATGCAGACAAGGTCTCAAACTCCTGAACTCAGGTGATCTGCCAATCTTGGCCTCCCAAAGTGTTGGCATTACAGGTGTAAGCCACCATGCCTGGCCTGATAAATTTTTGAATAAAGAAATGGATGTCTTTAATATACCTAATCAAGAGTAGCAGAAGTACTACAGCTCTTCTAGAATTCACCAGAAAATCCAAGAGGGAAAAATTAAGAGTAGTTCCTTCTTTCTTGGACCACGTTTAGACTTTTCCTAAAAGTCTAAGAATCTTGACAGCTTCATATTGCAGGGCACAAGTGGAGAAATGAAAACACTCAATGACAGATTTTATGTCTGCAGATTTCTGAGTATCTTCTTCATCTGCACATTCTACTATATAGAACAGGCATCAAGATCTCCAACTAACTGAGATGGGATAATAAGAACTATTCCCTCATTTTAACCAAGAAGGGAGAATAAGAGAAAAGTACCCATAGACTGGTGGCCACTCATAAGCTCACCTGATGTGCAATTCTCTTAACCGGCCCTGTCGGGTACAAGGATGTGTGCCACGATACTGCACTAGATGACTGGTACTAGGTAACTCCCTCCGGATCCCCAAGGATGCAGAAGACTTCTTGTTGGACAGTGTCTTTGGAGAATAAGGTTTCTTAACTGCACCATCCCTAAAATATCTTAAATTTGAAGAAGGAAGAGGCAAGGAGAGAATAAAGTTATCTCTGCATGTGATACAAATACTTTTAATATACAAGCAAAATTAAACAAATAAGCTCACTAAGACTGACAATATCAAGGTTTCAAGAATAATAGGCAGTCCAATCTGACAGAAATATTGGCCAACGACTGGAGGTGGGTACTGCTGGGTCAGCTCTAGGCAGGAACTATAGAGCTGGAGGGTACCCCCTGGAGTCATTAGGCTTAACATAGTTTTCTTTTGTTTGAGACATGTTCTCGCTGTTGCCCAGGCTGGAATGCTGCTCACTGCAGCCTTGACCTCCCAGGCTCTTGTGATCCTCCCATCTCAGCCTCCCAAGCAACTAGGACCACAGACGCATGCCAGTGAGACCTTGTCTCAAAAAAAACAACACGGTGAGACCATGTCTCTTAAAAAAAAAACACATTGAGACCTTGTCTCTTAATTTTTTTTTAAGAGACAAGGTCTCACTGTGTTGTTTTTTTAAGAGATAAGGTCTCACTGTGTTGCCCAGGCTGGTGTTGAACTCCTGGGATTAAGGAATCCTCCCACCACAGCCTCCTAAGTAGCTGAGACTACAGGTGTACAACACCATGATCAGCTAATTTTTCATTTTTTTGAGACAAAGTCTTACACTATGGCCCAGGCTGGAGTACAGTGGCACAATCTCTGTCATTGCAATCTCCCAGGTTCAAGTGATTCTCTCGCCTCCGCCTTCCTAGTAGCTGGGATTACAGGCACCCACCACTGAGCCTGGCTAGGTTTTGTATTTTTAGTAGAGATAGGGTTTCACCATATTGGCCAGGCTGGTCTTGAATTCCTGACCCCAGGTGATCCACCCACCTCAGCCTCCCAAAGTGCTGGGATTACAGCCTTGAGCCAGTGAGCCCGGCCAACTTACTTTTTTTTTTTTTTTTTTTTTTTAGAGACGGGGTCTCATTATATTGCCTAGGTTAGTCTCAAACTCCTGGGCTCAAGTAATCCTCCTGCCTCAGACTCCCAAAGTGGTAGTATTACAGACATGCACCACTGTACCTGGCCTGATCTCATTTTTTTTTTTTTTTTTTTCTGAGACGGAGTTTCGCTCTTGTTACCCAGGCTGGAGTGCAATGGCGCAATCTCGGCTCACCGCAACCTCCGCCTCCTGGGTTCAGGCAATTCTCCTGCCTCAGCCTCCTGAGTAGCTGGGATTACAGGCACATGCCACCATGCCCAGCTAATTTTTTGTATTTTTAGTAGAGACGGGGTTTCACCATGTTAACCAGGATGGTCTCGATCTCTTGACCTCGTGATCCACCCGCCTCAGCCTCCCAAAGTGCTGGGATTACAGGCTTGAGCCACCGCACCCGGCCCTGATCTCATTCTTAATCTCTTGCTTCAGAGTATCTGCACTGAGGCTAAAGCACATATATGTATACATAAATATACATACAAGCACACACACCCACAGTTTATTTTTTAAAACTTATTTTTTGTTTGTTTTCTTGAAACAGGGTCTTGCTATGTTGCCTAGGCTGGTCTTGAACTCCTGGGCTCAAACAATCCTCCCACCTAAGCCTCCCAAAATGCTGGGATTACAGGTGTGAGCTACCACGCTTAAGTCTCCTAGATTTTATTTTTTAGAGCAATTTGAAGTTTACTGCAAAACTGAGAAGAACATAGAGTTACCACATACCCCTTTCTTTACACACACGCACAGCTATATATGCAAAAATGACTATGTTTACAGAAATAAAAGTCAAGGTTAAACATATTTGCAGGGTTGGGGGTAACTATAAACAGTAAGGTAGAAGCATTAATCACAACAGCCAAAAGTTAGAAGCAATCTAATTTTTTTTTTTTTTTTAAACACAGGCTCTTGGCTGGGTGCAGTGGCTCACGCCTGTAATCCCAGCACTTTGGGAGGCAAAGGTGGGCGGATCACGAGGTCAGGAGATTGAGACCATCCTGGCCAACATGGTGAAACCCTGTCTCTACTAAAAACACAAAAATTAGCTGGGAGTGGTGGTGTACACCTGTAGTTCCAGCTACTCAGGAGGCTGAAGCAGGAGACTCACTCGAATTCAGAAAGTAGAGGTTGTAGTGAGCTGAGATTGTGCCACTGCACTCCTGGCAACAGAGCAAGACGCTGTCTTGAAAAAAAAGGCAGGCTCTCAGTCTGTTATCCAGTCTGGAGTGCAGTGGTGTGATCAGGGCTCACCACGGACTTGACATCCCAAACTCAGGTGATCCTTCCACCTCAGCCTCCCAAGTAGCTGGGACTATAGCCACGTACCACAAAGCTAATTTTTAGCTAATTTTGGTTATTTATTTTTTTTTTTTTGTAGAGATGGTTTTGCCTTGATGCTCAGAGTAGTCTTCAACTCCTGGGCTCAAGCAATCCACCAGCCTCGGCTTTCTAAAGTGCTGGAATTGCAGGCATGAGCCACAGCGCCCAGCTCTAAAGGTTTATCAACGGATGAATGAATAAACAAAATGTGGTATAGTCATGAATGAAATAGCACCATTCACCCATAAAAAAGAATGAATATATACAACAACATGGATGAACTCTGTAAACATGTTAGGTGAAATAAGCCAAACACAAAAGGAGTTTGAAATAAGGCCAGGTATGGTGGCTCACGCCTGCAATCCCAACACTTTGGGAAATCAAGGAGTTTGAGACCAGGCTGTGCAACATGGTGAGACCCTGTTTCTACAATTAAAAAAAAAAAAAAAAAAAAATCAGCCAGTGATTGTGGCATGAACATGTAGTCCCAACTATATGACAGGCTGAAACAGGAGGATCACTTGAGCAACAGGATGTTGAGGTTGAAACGAGCTGTGTTCCTATCACTGCACTCCCGTGTGGACAGTGGAGAACAAAAAGGAGAAATATTACATAATTCCATTTCTATGAGGTAGTTATAATGGGTTAATTCCCAGAAACAAAAAGTAGAAGAGAGTTTACCAGAGGCTGGGAGAAAAGAGGAACGGGGCATAACTGTTTGATGAGTATAGAGTTTCTGTTAGACACGATTTTAAAAGGTGGTGATGGGTGCAAAACACTGTGAATGTACTTAATATGCCACTGATCACACATTTAAAAACAGTTAAAATGAGAAAATTTATGTTTTATATATTTTACAAAAAAAAATATGATCTGAGGTCGGACATGGTGGCTCACACCTATAATCCTAGCACTCTGGGAGGCCAAGGCCGGTGGATCACCTGAGGTCAGGAGTTCAAGACCAGCCTGGCCAACATAGCAAAACCCCATCTCTACTAAAATATTTTTAAAATCAGCTGGGCATGGTGGTGTGCACCAGTAATCCTACCTACTCGGGAGGCTGAGGCAGGAGAATCGCTTGAGCCTAGGAGGTGGAGGATGCAGTGAGCCAAGATTGCATCACTATACTACATCCTGGGCGACAGTGCAAGACTCCATCTCAAAAAAAAGAGGAAGCCGGGCGCGGTGGATCAAGCCTGTAATCCTAGCACTTTGGGAGGCTGAGGCGGGTGGATCACGAGGTCGACAGATCGAGACCATCCTGGTCAACATGGTGAAACCCCGTCTCTACTAAAAATACAAAAAATTAGCTGGGCATGGTGGCGCATGCCTGTAATCCCAGCTACTCAGGAGGCTGAGGCAGGAGAATTGCCTGAACCCAGGAGGTGGAGGTTGCGGTGAGCCGAGATCGCGCCATTGCACTCCAGCCTGGGTAACAAGAGCGAAACTCCGTCTCAAAGAAAAAAAAAAAAAAAAAAAAAAAAGAGGAAAAGGGGAAGGAGAAGGAGAGACAAATGCCTAATACATTCAGGGCTTAAAACATAGATGAGCCGGGCGCGGTGGCTCAAGCCTGTAATCCCAGCACTTTGGGAGGCCGAGGCGGGTGGATCACGAGGTCGAGAGATCGAGACCATCCTGGTCAACGTGGTGAAACCCCGTCTCTACTAAAAATACAAAAAATTAGCTGGGCATGGTGGCGCGTGCCTGTAGTCCCAGCTACTCAGGAGGCTGAGGCAGGAGAATTGCTTGAACCCAAGAGGCGGAGGTTGCGGTGAGCCGAGATCGTGCCATTGCACTCCAGCCTGGGTAACAAGAGCAACACTCTGTCTCCAAAAAAAAAAAAAAAAAACAAAACCATAGATGATAGGTTGACAGGTGCAGCAAACCACCATGGCATATGTATATTTATGTAACAAATCTCCAGGTTCAGCACGTGTATCCCAGAATTTAAAGCAAAATTTTAAAAAATTTAAAAACAAAAAAAAAAGATCTGAGGCCAGGCATGGTGGCTCACACCTGTTTTGCCAGCACTTTGGGAGGCCGAGGTGGGTGAATAACCTGAAGTTAGGAGTTTGAGACCAGCCTGACCAACATGATGAAATGCCATCTCTACTAAAAATACAAAATTAGCCAGGCATGGTGGCGTGAGCCTGTAATCCCAGCTACTGGGGAGGCTGAGGCAGGAGAATCCCTTGAACCCAGAAGGCAGAGGTTGCAGTGAGCCAAGACTGTGCCACTGCCCTCCAGCTTGGGCAACAGAGCGAAACTCTGTCTCAAAAAAAGGAAATATCTGAAAAAGAAGTGAGGTAGAAGATTTTTTAAAGAATTAAATAGGCTGGGCACGGTGGCTCACGCCTGTAATCCCAGCACTTTGGGGAGGCTGAGGCAGGGGGAATAACCTGAGGTCAGGAGTTGGAAATCAGCCCAACCAACATGGAGAAACCCCATCTCTACTAAAATACAAAATTGGCTGCGCATGGTGGCGAATGCCCGTAATCCCAGCTACTCGCGAGGCTTGCGGAGGAGAATTGCTTGAACCTGGGAGGTGGAGGGTGCCGTGAGCCAAGATCGTGCCATTGCACTCCAGCCTGGGTAACAAGAGTGAAACTCTGTCTAAAAAATAATAATAATAATTAAATAGAACAGCCAGAAGCAATATAAATCATAAATAAGGAAGGAGATAAAGTTAAAATTTGTTTTTATTTTTTTATTAAAAAATTTTTTTGGAGCCGGGCGCGGTGGCTCAAGCCTGTAATCCCAGCACTTTGGGAGGCCGAGGCGGGTAGATCACGAGGTCGAGAGATCGAGACCATCCTGGTCAACAAGGTGAAACCCCGTCTCTACTAAAAATACAAAAAGTTAGCTGGGCATGGTGGCGCGTGCCTGTCATCCCAGCTACTCAGGAGGCTGAGGCAGGAGAATTGCCTGAACCCAGGAGGCGGAGGTTGCGATGAGCTGAGATCGCGCCATTGCACTCCAGCCTGGGTAACAAGAGCGAAACTCCGTCTCAAAAAAAAAAAAAAAAAAAAATTTGGGGGGGGCCGGGCACGGTGGCTCAAGCCTGTAATCCCAGCACTTTCGGAGGCCGAGGCGGGTGGATCACAAGGTCAAGAGATCGAGACCATCCTGGTCAACATGGTGAAACCCCGTCTCTACTAAAAGTATAAAAAATCAGCTGGGCATGGTGGCGCGTGCCTGTAATCCCAGCTACTCAGGAGGCTGAGGCGGGAGAATTGCCTGAACCCAGGAGGCAGAGGCTGCGGTGAGCCGAGATCGTGCCATTGCACTCCAGCCTGGGTAACAAGAGCGAAACTCTGTCTCAAAAAAAATACAAAAATAAATAAATAAATAAATAAATAAATTTGTGTGTGTGTGTGTGTGTGTGTGTAAAGATGGGGTTTCACCATATTGGTCAGGCTGGTCTTGAACTCCCGACCTCAGGTGATCCGCCCACCTCGGCCTCCAAAGTGCTTGGATTACAGGTGTGTGAGCCACTACACCCGGCCAAGTTAAAATGTTTTAAGATTCTTACATTGAGAGGAGGGCAAAAATAATAATACCGAGCTTAATATGGTAAGGAGATACGTTTTAATGTCTAAGGTAACTACTAAAAGAATGAAACAAGTATATAAACTTCCAAACTAAAAAAGAAGAAAATGGAATGATAAAAAACTGGGTTTCAACATGGTGAAACACAATCTCTGCTAAAACTACAACCCCAAAGTAGGCAAGAATCAATGAAAAAAACAAGAACAAGCAGGACAACTAAAAAGCATGAAATCAGCGGGGCGTGGTGGCTCAAGCCTGTAATCCCAGCACTTTGGGAGGCCGAGGCAGGTGGATCACGAGATCAAAAGATTGAGACCATCCTGGTCAATATGCTGAAACCCCGTCTCTACTAAAAATACAAAAAATTAGCTGGGCATGGTGGTGCGTGCCTGTAATCCCAGCTACTCAGGAGGCTGAGGCAGGAGAATTGCCTGAACCCAGGAGGCAGAGGTTGAGGTGAGCCAAGATCGCGCCATTGCACTCCAGCCTGGGTAACAAGAGTGAAACTCCATCTCAAAAAAAAAAAAAAAAAAAGCAGGAAATCGGAATGTAAATTTAAGCCTACATATATATCAGTAATTACCTTAAATATAAATGACCTAAATGTTCCAAAAGACAAAGTTCACCAGAGTGGACTGAGAAACAGAATCTAACTATATATTGTTTACAACACACAAGTAACACATGAGGATGCAGAAAGTTTTAAAGTAAAAGGAAGAGGAATACGTATTACAATGCAAATAAAGACCAAATGAAAACTAATAATTATTCTAGTATCAGATAAAAATATGTTTTATGGCAAAAAAGATTACTAGAAATGAAGATGATCTATTTATAACGATGAAAAGTTGAATTTCCCAGCAAATTAACAATTATATATTTGTATGCATCCTTTAAATAAGTCTTAAAATATATAAAGCTAAAAACTTTGACTTCCCAGGCTCAGGTGATCTTCCCACCTTGGCCTCCTGAGCAGTGAAACCCCGCCTCTACTAAAAATACAAAAAATTAGCTGGGTATGGTGGCACGTGCCTGTAATTGCAGCTACTCGGCAAGCTGAGGCAAGAGAATCGCTTGAAGCCGGGAGTCGAAGGTTGCAGTAAGCCAAGATCGCGCCACTGCACTCCAGCCTAGGCAACAAGATCAAGACTCCATCTCAAAAAAGAAAAACAAGAAAGCTACGAGAAGAAACACTTCAGGAGCCTAGGAAAAGCTCTTATGAATAAAATGCCAAAAGCACAGGAAACAAAAGCAAAAATAAACAAATGGGATAATCTCAAACCTAAAAACTTCTGCTCAGCAAAGGAAACAATAAACAGATTAAAAAGACAACCTACAGAATAGGATTACAGGCTCGGTGTAGTGGCTCATGCCTATAATCCTAGCAGTTTGGGAGGCCAAAGGAGTTAGATCACTTGAGGTCAGGAGTTCAAGACCAGCCTGGCCAACATGGTAAAACCCCATCTCTACCAAAAATACAAAATTAGCTGGGCATGGTGGTATGCACCTGTAATCCCAGTTACTCTGGAGGCTGAGGCAGGAGAATCACTTGAACCCAGGAGGCGGAGGTTGCAGTGAGCCAAGATCATGCCACTGCACTCCAGCCTGGGTGAGAGAGGAAGATTCTGTCTCAAAAATAAAAAAATAAAAAAAAAATTAGCCGGATGTGGTGATGCATGCCTGCAGTTCCAGCCACATGGGAAACTGAGGTGGGAAGATCACTTGAACCCAGAAGTTCAAGGCTGCAGTGAACTATGATGATACCTGCCTGGACAACAGATCAAGACCCTGTCTCAAAAAAAAGAAAAAAGAAAAAGGAAAAAATGTTAGATTGTATAGTATGTTCATTTTAAGTCTTTTTTTTTTTTTTTTTGAGACGGAGTTTCGCTCTTGTTACCCAGGCTGGAGTGCAATGGCGCGATCTCGGCTCACCGCAACCTCTGCCTCCTAGGTTCAGGCAATTCTCCTGCCTCAGCCTCCTGAGTAGCTGGGATTACAGGCACGCACCACCATGCCCAGCTAATTTTTTGTATTTTTAGTAGAGACGGGGTTTCACCATGTTGACCAGGATGGTCTCGATCTCTCGACCTCGTGATCCACCCGCCTCGGCCTCCCAAAGTGCTGGGATTACAGGCTTGAGCCACCGCGCCCGGCCCATTTTAAGTCTCAATTCTTTTTTTTTTTTTTTTCAGACGAAGTTTCACCCAGTCACCAGGCTGGAGTGCCTAGTGTAGTGGCGTGATCTTGGTTCACTGCAACCTCTGCCTCCTGGGTTCAAGTCATTCTCCTGCCTCAGCCTCCCAAGTAGCTGGGACTAGGGGCGTGCTCCACCATGCCCAGCTAACTTTTGTATTTTTAGTAGAGATGGAGTTTCCACATGTTGGCCAGGATGGTGTCAATCTTTTGACCTCGTGATCTGCCCACCTCAGCCTTCCAAAGGGCTGGGATTACAGGCATGAGCCACCGAGCCCAGTCTTAATTCTTTTATAATACATGCATTTAATACTGTACATTAAATGCATTAAACCTATTATAAATTTCTCTAAACATGACTGTAGCATTTCATATATTGATATGTAGTATTTTTATAAGCATTTCAACATATTTGCTAATTTCCATTATGTTTTTTTCTTTGATTTTGTGGAAAAGGATACAAAGCAAAACAGCAAAGGGAAAAGGGGCACAGGGCAAAGTCTGGTGGAAATCAAGCACAAGCTTCCAAGAATCCTCTCCGAGTGGAATCACACAGGACACTTTTAATTTCTCCAGCACTGAATTGTGATAACACGTGAGAAATGTTGTGTATCAGTGAAACTTATTAGAGACTCAGTACCCAAGCTTTTACTGAGGGCTGGTCAGACAGGCACCCTCTACCTAACACATACCAAAATTCCAGACTCCTAGAGGGAGTGCTAGTATTCGGCATAAAAAACATTGCATGAACACACAGTGTAGATCCCGTTAACTATTTATCAGTTAGGGAATGGTGGGAACCCTTCTAAAATCTAAGTTTCCAGACACCAACCAACAGTCAACCTTATAAGCAGGATTTTCTAAGAACAGCAGCCACAGGCCTGCTGTGTTATTTTCTCCACAAAGGGAAAACAAACATTACAGAGAAGATCAAAGAGAAAAGTTGGTTCCCTAAAAAGACTAATACAGTTGACAGTCACTGAAACTGATTAAGAAAAAACAAAATAAATGAGGGTCAATGTATATTTCTATAAACTAGCAATAAAGAAAAAACAATTACATATATATTTATACACTATTTTCAAATGGCATCACAAACATCAAACTAGGAGTAAATCTAATAATTTTATAGGCAAAATAATGTATTTGGTTTTCTCCCTTCTTGATCAGTTTCACTGGCTGTCAACTGTATTAGTCTTTTTAAGGAACCAATTTTTCTCTTTGATCTTCTCTGTTATGTTTGTTTTCCTTTTGTGCAGAAAATAACACAGCAGACCTGTGGCTGCTGTTCTTAGAAAATCCTGATTACGAGGTTGACCCTTGGTTGGTGTCTGGAAACTTAGATTTCGGAAGGATTCCCACCATTCCCTAACTGATACAATACAGATGTCAATTTTTCCTACTCTGATCTATAGCTTCAAAGTAATCTCAGTTAAAATCAGTAGAACGCCAGATGCAGTGGTGCACGCCTGTAATCTCAGCACTTAGGGAAGCCGAGGCAGGCGGATCATGAGGTCAGGAGATCGAGATCATCCTGGTTAACATAGTGAAACCACATCTCTACTAAAAATACAAAAATTAGCTGGGAATGGTGGCACGTGCCTGTAGTCCCAGCTACTTGGGAGGCTGAGGCAGGAGAATCACTTGAACCTGGGAGGCGGAGGTTGCAGTGAGCTGAGATGGTGCAATTGTACTCCAGCCTGGGTGACAGCGCGAGACTTCATCTCAAAAAAAACAAAACCCAGGCCGGGCGCGGTGGCTCAAGCCTGTAATCCCAGCACTTTAGGAGGCCGAGGCGGGTGGATCACGAGGTCAAGAGATCGAGACCATCCTGGTCAACATGGTGAAACCCCGTCTCTACTAAAAATACTAAAAAAATTAGATGGGCATGGTGGCGTGTGCCTGTAATCCCAGCTACTCAGGAGGCTGAGGCAGGAGAATTGCCTGAACCCAGGAGGCAGAGGTTGCGGTGAGCCGAGATCGCGCCATTGCACTCCAGCCTGGGCAACAAGAGCGAAACTCCGTCTCAAAAAAAAAAAAAAAAAAAAAAAAACCAATAGAGGGTTGGGCACAGTGGCTCATGCCTATAATCCCAGCACTTTGGAAGGCCAAGGTGGGCAGATCACCTCGACTGAGACAGGAGTTTGAGACCAGCCTGGCCAACATGATGAAATGCCATCTCTACTAAAAATATAAAAATCTAGCAAGGTGTGGTGGCAGGTGCCTATAATCCCAGCTACTCTGGGGGCTGAGGCAAGAGAATCACTTGAACCTGGGAGGCAGAAGGTACAGCGCACCAAGATCGTGCCACTCCAGCCTGGGCGACAGAGCAAGACTGTTTCAAAAAAAAAAAACAAGAAAAAGATTTTATTTTGGGAAGGGAGAGGACTTGGCAAGTTGATTCTGAAGCTTTTACAGGCATGATTACAGGCGCCCGGCCCTAGGTACACCTTTTGAATATGGCTCACTCTCCTCTCAGTTTCCTTTCTTAGAAAATGACATACTGCAGCGCTGGGCACGGTGGCTCATGCCTGTAATCCCAGCACTTTGGGAGGCCGTGGCAGGTGGATCACAAAGTCAAGAGATCGAGACCATCCTGGTCAACATGGTGAAACCCCATCTCTACTAAAAATACAAAAAATTAGCTGGGCATGGTGGTGCGTGCCTGTAATCCCAGCTACTCAGGAGGCTGAGGCAGGAGAATTGCCTGAACCCAGGAGGCGGAGGTTGCGGTGAGCCGAGATCGCGCCATTGCACTCCAGCCTGGGTAACAAGAGCAAAACTCCGTCTCAAAAAAAAAAAAAAAAAAAAAAAAATTAGTCGGGTGAGGTGACATGTGCCCGTAATCCCAGCTACTCAGCAGGCTGAGGCAGAAGAATTGCTTAAACCAGGGAGGTGAAGGTTGCTGTGAGCCAAGATGATGCCACTGCACTCCAGTCTGGGTGACACAGCGAGACTGTCTCAAAAAAAAAAAAAAAAAACCTGAAAATAGTCCAAATGCCCATCAGCAAAACAGATAAACTGAAGTATTCTTACAATGTAATATTGCAGAGCAAGGAAAATGAGCAAACTACAACTCCACACAGTAACATGGAGGAATCCTAAAACCCTGAAACAAAGAATCAAGATACAAAAGAATACATACAATATCACTCCATGTATTTAAGGCAAAGAGGCAAAACTAAACTGTATTTTGTTTGGGAATGTATGCTTAATAGGTAAAAATTAAAAGAAATTTAAGAAAGTGATTACCATTAAAGGTAGGATGGTGATTAACTCCAGGAAAGGAGAGGGTGTTATTGGCAAAGAGTTTCACTCTTGTTGCCCAGGCAATGGTGTGATCTCTGCTCACTGCAACCTCTGCCTCCCAGGTACAAACAATACTCCTGCCTCAGCCTACAGAGTAGCTGGGATTATAGGCATGTGCCACCATGCCCAGCTAATTTTCTATTTTTAGTAGAGACAGAGTTTTACCATGTTGGTCAGACTGGTCTCAAACTCCTGACCTCAGGTGATCCGCCCGCCTTGGCCTCCCAAAGTGCTAGAATTACACAGGAGTGAGCCACAGCGCCTGACCAATAAACTATTTCCTTTTTTTTTTGGGGGGGGGGGGAAAGTGTCTCATTCTGTTGCCCAGGCTGAGAGCAATGGTGTAGTTTCAGCTCACTGCAGCCTCTGCCTCCTGTGTTCAAGCGACTCCTCCTGCCTCAGCCTCCTGAATAGCTGGGGTTACAGGCACACCCACCACTAGTGCACACCAGCTAATTTTGGTATTTTTAGTAGAGTCACGGTTTCACCATGTTGGTCAGGCTGGTCTCGAAATCCTGTCCTTGTGATCCACCTGCCTTGGCCTCCCAAAGTGCTGGGATTACAGGCGTGAGCCATCACGCCCAGCCCAATAAACTATTTTTTTTTTTTTGAGACCGTGTTTCACCATGTTGGTCAGGCTGGTCTTGAACTCCCGACCTTAGGTGATCTGCCTGCCTTGGCCTCCAAAGTGTTTGGATAATAGGCATGAGCCACCGCACCTGGCCTACTATTTCTCTTTTTTTCTTTTTATTTTTTGAGATGGAGTCTTGCTCTGTTGCTAGGCTAGAGTGCAATGGCCCTATCTCGGCTTACTGCAATCTCCGCCTCCCAGGTTCAAGCAATTCTCCTACCTCAGCCTCCAGAGTAGCCAGGATTACAGACATTTGCCACCATACCAAGCTAATTTTTGTATTTTCAGTAGAGACGGGGTTTCACCATGTTGGCCAGGATAATCTTGATCCCCTGGACCTTGTGATCCCCCCACCTCAGCCTCCCAAAGTGCAGGGATTACAGTTGTGAGCCACAGCCAATAAACTGTTTCTTTATCTGGGTGATGGTTACATTGTTTGTTCCAAAATGGTATCTTAAATGATACATTTTTCCGTACCTTTCTGAATCTGCATAATATTTAACAACTTAGGCTGGGGCACAGTAACTCACACCTATAATCCCAGCACTTTAAGAGGCCAAGGCAGGCGGATCACTAGGTCAGCAGGTCAGGGCAAAACTCAGTTTCAAAAAAAAGAAACCATTCTAGAGTTAGAGGGGCCACAGAGCTTCATATTAACGCCATGGTTAATTTGTTTCAGAAGATGAAATAAGGCAGGCCTGAAGAGTACTCTGTGGACCATGTAGTAAACACTGTAAGGGTGCTGGTTCAGTTTATGAGGACTCCTTGTTCCACGCCCCCCACCTTTTTTTTTTTTTTTTTTTTTTTTTTTTTGAGACGAAGTCTCGCTTCTGTCACCAAGCTGGAGTGCTGTGGTGCAATCTTGGCTCACTGCAACCTCCACTTCCCTGGTTCAAGCGATTCTCCTGCCTCAGCCTCCCGAGAAGCTGGGCTTATGGGAATGCGCCACCACACCCAGCTAATTTTTGTATTTTTTAGTAGAGACGAGGTTTCACTATGTTAGCCAGGATGGTCTCAATCTCTTGACCTTGTGATCTGCCCACCTTGGCCTCCCAAAGTGCTGGGATTACAGGTGTAAGCCACCTCACCCAGCCTAGGTTTTTTTGTTTGTTTTTTTTGAGATGGAGTCTCACTTTATCACCAGGTTGGAATGCAACTGTGCAATCTTGGCTCACTGGAATTTCCACTTCCCAGGTTCAAGTGATTCACCTGCCCCAGCCTCTTGAGTAGCTGGGATTACAGGCGCCTGCCATCACACCTACCTAGTTTTTGTATTTTTAGTAAAGATGGGTTTCACCATGTTGGCCAGGCTGCTCTCCAAGTCCTGACCTCAGGTAATCCACCTGCCTCAGCCTCCCAAAGTGGTGGTATTACAGGCGTGAGCCACTGCACCCGAGGACTCCTTCTTCTATGAGAACTCCTTCTTCTGTCAACAGGGGCAGGATCTCAGCAGCTATGCTTGAACTCCATGACCTTCCTCCAACTCCTAGTTGATTACAGCAGGGGGAGAAAACTGACCCTTGCTGGACCAACCAAACTCATTCTCCCAAGACAAAATTTTGAAGCACAAAGATGGCATTGCTCAGGAAGAAGGGGTCCATAATACCTGCTGAATAGGTCCCTCAAACACTCCTCAGTACCATTTTGCCCAGGACCCACAGTGGATGCTATAAGAAACTTGCATAAATTAGCAGCACCCTAAATTGCAAGCTACAGGAACCCAATTCAACTTAGTTTAAAAAAGAGCTTAACAGGGCCGGGCGCGGTGGCTCAAGCCTGTAATCCCAGCACTTTGGGAGGCCGAGGTGGGTGGATCACAAGGTCGAGAGATCGAGACCATCCTGGTCAACATGGTGAAACCCCGTCTCTACTAAAAATACAAAAAATTAGCTGGGCATGGTAGCTCGTGCCTGTAATCCCAGCTACTCAGGAGGCTGAGGCAGGAGAATTGCCTGAACCCAGGAGGCGGAGGTTGCGGTGAGCCGAGATTGTGCCATTGCACTCCAGCCTGGGTAACAAGAGCAAAACTCCGTCTCAAAAAAAAAAAAAAAAAAAAGCTTAACAGTAAAGGTTCCTGAGCAAAACTGACAAGACTTTACCTAGATGAACCAATGAAAAAAGAGAGAAGACAGAGATCACCAAAATTAGGAATGAGAGAGAGGACATTACCACTGACCCTTACTTAATAAATTAAAAGAATTATAAGGGCATACAATTAACTTTATGCCAACAAACTGGATAACTTAAATGAAACGGAAACAATTCCAAAAAGCTGAAATTAGCAAAATTAACTCAAGAAGAAATAGAGCTGGGCATGGTGGCTCACGCTTGAAATCCCAGCACTTTAGGTAGCTGAGGAAGGTGGATCATTTGAGGTCAGGAGTTCAAGACAAGCCAGACCAACATCGTAAAGCCCCAACTGTACTAAGATCACAAAAATCAGTCAGACGTGGTGGCATGCACCTATAAACCCAAGTACTCAGAAGGCTGAGGCAGAACTGCTTAAACCAGGGAGAAAGAGGTTGCAGTGAGCCAAGACTGCGCCACTGCACTCCAGCCTGGGCGACAGAATGAGACTCCATCTCAAAAAACAAACAAAATGAAGAAATGGAAACTTAATAGATCTCTAACAAGTAAAAAAATTAAATGAGTAGTTAAAATTTTTCCTATAAAAAGGCCAGGCTAGGAGCCGGGCGCGGTGGCTCAAGCCTGTAATCCCAGCACTTTGGGAGGCTGAGGCGGGTGGATCACGAGGTCGAGAGATCGAGACCATCCTGGTCAACATGGTGAAACCCCGTCTCTACTAAAAATACAAAAAATTAGCTGGGCGTGGTGGCGCGTGCCTGTAATCCCAGCTACTCAGGAGGCTGAGGCAGGAGAATTGCCTGAACCCAGGAGGCGGAGGTTGCGGTGAGCCTAGATCGCGCCATTGCACTCCAGCCTGGGTAACAAGAGCGAAACTCTGTCTCAAAAAAAAAAAAAAAAAAAAAAAAAAAAAAAAAAAAAAAAAAAAAAAAAAAAACGGCCGGGCTTGGTAGCTCACAAGATAATCCCAGCACTTTGGGAGGCAGAGGTAGCAAAACTGCTTGAGTCCAGAAGTTAGAAACTTCATTGAGCTGTGATCATGCCACTGTACTCCAGCCAGGGCAACAGAGCAAGATCCTGTCTCTAAAATAAATAAATAAATATTCCTACCAAAAAAAGCAAAGATAGTTTCAGTGTTTAATTATATGAAAGTTTTTTTTTCTTGTTTTGTTTTTTTGTTTTTTTTTGAGACGGAGTTTCACTCTTGTTACCCAGGCTGGAGTGCAATGGCGCGATCTCGGCTCACCGCAACCTCCGCCTCCTGGGTTCAGGCAATTCTCCTGCCTCAGCCTCCTGAGTAGCTGGGATTATAGGCACACGCCACCATGCCCAGCTAATTTTTTGTATTTTTAGTAGAGACGGGGTTTCACCATGTTGACCACGTTGGTCTCGATCTCTCGACCTCGTGATCCACCCGTCTCGGCCTCCCAAAGTGCTGGGATTACAGGCGTGAGCCACCGCGCCCGGCCTATATGAAAGATTTTAAAAGAAGTAATAGGCAGAGCACAGTGGCTCACGCCTGTAATCCCAGCATTTTGTGAGGCTGAGGCAAGCAGATCACCCAAGGTCAGGAGTTAGAAACCAGCCTAGCTGACATGACAAAACCCCATCTCTACTAAAAAATACCAAAGTGGGGCTGGGCGCGGTGGCTCAAGCCTGTAATCCCAGCACTTTGGGAGGCCGAAGCGTTGCAGATCACGAGGTCAAGAGATCGAGACCATCCTGGTGGCTCAAGCCTGTAATGCCAGCACTTTCGGAGGCCGAAGCGGGCGGATCATGAGGTCGAGACCATCCTGGCCAACATGGTGAAACTCCGTCTCTACTAAAAATAAAAAAATTAACTGGGCATGGTGCGTGAGCCTGTAGTTCCAGCTACTTGGGAGGCTGAGGCAGAAGAACTGCTTGAACCTAGGAGGCGGAGGTTGCAGTGAGCCAAGATTGTGCCACTGCACTCCAGCCTGGCGCCTGGCGACAGAGTGAGACTCTGCCTCAAAAAAAAAAAAAAAAAAAAAAAAATACCAAAGGGGCCAGGTGTGGTAGCTCACGCCTGTAATCCCAGCACTTTGGGAGGCTGAGGCGGGTGGATCACGAGGTCAGGAATTCGAGACTGGCCTGGCCAAAATAGTGAAACCCCATCTCAACAAAATACAAAAATAATAATAATAATAAATACAAAAAATTAGGCGGGCGTGGTGATAGACGCCTGTAATCCCAGCTATTTGGGAGGCTGAGGCAGGAGAATTGCTTGAACCTGGGGAGGTGAAGGTTGCAGTGAGCTGAGATTGTGCCATTGCACTTCAGCCCGGGTAACCGTGTGAGACTCCATCACAAACAAACAAACAAACAAATCAGACTGGTGTGATAGCAGGTGCTATAATCCCAGCTACTAGGGAGGCTGAGGCAGGATAATCACTTAAACCTGGGAATCGGAAGTTGCAGTGAGCTCAGACTGCGCCACTGCCCTCCAGCCTGGGCTACAGAGCAAGACTCCATCTCAAAAATAAACAAATAAATAAAATATAGTAACAGTACTCCACAAACTCTTCCAGAAAATAGAGGAATACTTCCAAATTCATTGAGACGAGTATCACCATCATACCAAAGACAGAGATTACCAAAAACAAAAAAAAGACCAATATACCTCATGACTATAGACATAAAAATCCTCAAAAAATAGTAGCAAACCAAATCCAACAACATATAAAAACCATTGTCATGGTTAAAATTAAGAGTCAACTTGACTGAATTGAAGGACGAAAAGTATTGTTTCTGGGTGGATCTGGATGTTTCCGGGTATTGTCAGAAGAGATTAACATTTCAGTCAGTGGACTAGGAGAGGAAGACCCATCTACAACGTGGGTGAGCACCATCCAATAGGGGGCCAGCACTGCTAGAAAAAGCAGGCAGAAGGTGGGATTAAGTCTTCTGCCTTCATCTTTTTCCCATGCTGAATGTTTCCTGCCCTGGAACATCAGACTCCAAGTTCTTTGGCTGCTGCATTCTTGGATTTACACCAATGATATGCCAGGGGCTCTCAAGCCTTTGGCCACAGACTGAAGGCTGCACTGTTGGCTTCCCTACTTTTGAGGTTTTGGGACTCGGACTGAGCCGCTACTGGCTTCCTTGCTCCTCAACTTGCAGACTGCCTATCATGGGACTTCACCTTGTGATCGTGTGAGTCTATTTTCCTTAATAAACTCATATATATATATATATATATATATATATATATATGTCTTATTAGTTCTGTCCCTCTAGAAGACCCTAATACAACTATATATCATATAAACACCATGACCAAGTGGGATTTATCCCAGGAATGCAAGGTTGGTTTAACATCCAAAAATCAATCTATGTAATACAGGATAATAGAAAAAAAAGAACAAAAATCACACGATTATCTTAATAAATATAGAAAAACCATGTGATAAAATCCAGTAACATTCATAAAATCTATGAAAGGTCGCAAGAAAATAGATGACATACTAAAAATAGAGTAATTTGGGCCGGGCACGGTGGCTCAAGCCTGTAATCCCAGCATTTTGGGAGGCCGAGGCAGGTGGATCACCAGGTCAAGAGATCGAGACCACCCTGGTCAACATGGAGAAACCCCGTCTCTACTAAAAATACAAAAATTAGCTAGGCATGGTGGCGCGTGCCTGTAATCCCAGCTACTCAGGAGGCTGAGGCAGGATAATTGCCTGAACCCAGGAGGCGGAGGCTTCAGTGAGCCGAGATCGCGCCATTGCACTCCAGCCTGGGTAACAAGAGCGAAACTCCGTCACAAAAAAAAAAAAAAAAAAAAAAAAAAAAAGAGTAATTTGAAGATGATATATTTACAAACTTGTGAGTATGGAGGAACCACAAGGAACAGTGCAGGAACCTGAAGATAGCAGAAGCTAAGCTGGTACTACCTCTAAGCCCAAAGAGATGAAGGGAGGGAACAATTACCAAAATCCAGAAAGGGAGAATTATACAGAGTCTGCCACATTATAAGGTGCTGAGAGTTTCAGTGGAGACACACAGCCAGCAAAAGGTAAAAGTCTGAAAGCAACCATGATCAAAAGTAGAAGACAGACACAAGAGCCAACGTTGAAGATATAACTTCAAAACTAATGAAAATCATACTCACTTCTGCTCAAAAACAGAATTTTAATGACTGACATTTCCATGCACTCAGAATGGTTTTTGACTGTAACATAATGTACAAAATTTACATATCTTATAGATGAGAAACTCAAAATAACAATGACAAAAGAAAATACCCATAATTACTACCTCACTATTTGTAATTTATTTTTTTCTTACACAAAATGTTTACAGTTTTATATGAACCATCATTCCAGTTACATTTTTTTTCTCAAGTTCCATCACTCACCTGGAATCAACCTTCTTCTCCATTCTCTGTTTAATCATTTTTTTGATGGAAATTCAACCAGTGGCTTGACAGACACTTCTCGGTGAGCAGATTCATCATGAATCAAAGTCTTTCATTTTCCCCTTCTAACTAAATAAAAGAGAAAATTATTTGTACTCTCTCAGGAGCCACATTGTGAATAGCCACATGCCAGTTCCTAGTCTTCTGCCCTCTGTAATTCAACACTAGATTAACATGGGATAGGTCTCTGACTTAAAATATTATTTTTTAATTACATTTTTAAATTTTTTGAGACTAAGTCTTGCTCTGTCACCCAGACTGGAATGCTGTGGCACAATCTCAGCTCACTGCAACCTCTACCTCCTGGGCTCAAGTGATTCTCCTGCCTCAGCCTCTCAAGTAGTTGGATTACGTGCACCTGCCACCATGCCTGACTAATTTCTGTATTTTTCAGCAGAGACAGGATTCCACCATGTTGGCCACAGTGGTCACAAACTCCTAACCTCAACTGATCCGCCCACCTTGGCCTCCCAAAGTCCTGGAGTTACAGGGGTGAGCCACAGCACCCAGCCTCAGTATGGTTTTGATTTGCAGTTCTCTAATAATCAGCGATGTTGAGCTTCTTTTCACATTTGTTCACTGTATGTATGCCTTCTTTTGAAAAGTGTATGTTCATGTCCTATGCTCACTTCTTAATGGGGTTGTTTTTTTCTCATGTTGTTAGACCTTTGTCAGATAGATAGAGTGCAAAACTTTTCCCCATTCTATAGCTTGTCTGTTTATTCTGATAGTTTCTTTTGCTGTGCAGAAGTGTTTTAGTTTAATTAGATCCCATTTGTCAATTTTTGATTTTGTTGCAATTGCTTCTGGCATCTTTGTCATGAAATCTTTGCCTATGCCTATGTCTGAAATGGTATTGCCTAGATTTTCTTCCAAGGTTTTTATAGTTTTGGGTTAAAAACCCAAAACTATATATATAGTATGGACCCCTTCCTTACGCCATATACAAAAACCAACTCAAGATGGCTTGAGTTGGTTTTTGTATATGGTGTAAGGACGGGGTCCAGCTTCAACATTTGCATATAGCTAGCCAATTCTCCCAGCACCTGTTATTAAATAGGGACTCCTTTCCCCATTGCTTGTTTTTGTCAGATTTGTCATAGATCAGATGGTTGTGGGCATGTGGTCTTATTTATGGGTTCTCTATTCTGTTCCATTGGTCTGTATTTCTGTTTCTGCACCAGTACCATTCTGTTTTGGTTACTGTAGCCTTGTAGTATAGTCTGAAGTTGGGTGGCATGATGCCTGCAGCTTTATTCTTTTTGCTTAGTATTGTCATAGCTATTCATGCTTTTTTTGTTCCATATGAATTTTAAAATAGTTTTTTCTAATTATATGAAGAATGTCAATGGTAGTTAATGGTAACAGCATTGAATCTGTAAATTGCTTTGGCCAATATGGCCATTTCATAATACTGATTTTTCCTATCCATGAGCATGGAACGTTTTTCCATTTGTTTGTGTCACCTCTGATTTCTTTAAACAGTGGTTTGTAGGTCTCCTTGAAGAGGTCTTTCACATCCTTTGTTAGCTATATTCCTAGTATTTTTCTTTTTGTGGCAACTGTGACTAGGAGTTCATTCATGATTTGGTTCTCTGCTTGCCTGTTGGTGTTTAGAAATGCTTGCAATTTTTGCACATTGATTTGTATCCTTAGGCTTTGCTGAAGTTGGTTATCAGCTTAAGAAGTTTTTGAACTGAGATGATGGAGTTTTCTAGATATAAGATCATGTCATCTGCAGTATGTCATTTTTTTTTTCTTTTTTTTTTTTTTGAGACGGAGTTTTGCTCTTGTTACTCAGGCTGGAGTGCAATGGCGCGATCTCGGCTCACCGCAACCTCTGCCTCCTGGGTTCAGGCAATTCTCCTGCCTCAGCCTCCTGAGTAGCTGGGATTACAGGCACGTGCCACCATACCCAGCTAACTTTTTGTATTTTTAGTAGAGACGGGGTTTCACCATGTTGACCAGGATGGTCTTGATCTCTTGACCTTGTGATCCACCCGCCTCAGCCTCCCAAAGTGCTGGGATTACAGGCTTGAGCCACCGTGCCCAGCGCTGCAGTATGTCATTTTCTAAGAAAGGAAACTGAGAGGAGAGTGAGCCATATTCAAAAGGTGTACCTAGGGCCGGGCGCCTGTAATCATGCCTGTAATCCCAGCTACTCAGGAGGCTGAGGCAGGAGAATTGCCTGAACCCAGGAGGCGGAGGTTGCGGTGAGCCGAGATCGCGCCATTGCACTCCAGCCTGGGTAACAAGAGCGAAACTCCATCTCAAAAAAAAAAAAAAAAAAAAAAAAAGGTGTACCTAGCTCCTTCTTCCTGTCTAGATGCTTCAGCACCTTCAACTTCCCTTCACAAAAACACCAGTAAAGGCCAAGATTTCTTATTTTTCCCCCACATTAATTTTTATGGTTATCAGTGTTATTGTGTATAGTTTTCATTTTCTTTCTTTCCTTTTTTTTTTTTTTTTTTTTTTTTTTTGAGACGGAGTTTCGCTCTTGTTACCCAGGCTGGAGTGCAATGGCGCGATCTCGGCTCACCGCAACCTCCGCCTCCTGGGCTCAGGCAATTCTCCTGCCTCAGCTTCCTAAGTAGCTGGGATTACGGGCACGCGCCACCATGCCCAGCTAGTTTTTTGTATTTTTAGTAGAGACGGGGTTTCACCATGTTGACCAGGATGGTCTCGATCTCTCGACCTTGTGATCCACCCGCCTCGGCCTCCCAAAGTGCTGGGATTACAGGCTTGAGCCACCGTGCCCGGCTCTTTCCTTTTTTAAAGACAAGATTTCTGGCCAGGCACATTGGCTCACGCCTGTAGTATCAACACTCTAGGAGGCCAAGGCGGTTGGATCACCTGAAGTCAGGAGTTCAAGACCAGCCTGCCCAACACGGTGAAACCCTGTCTCTACTAAAAATATAAAAATTAGCCAGGCACAGTGGTAGATACCTGCAATCCCAGCTACTCAGGAGTCTGAGGGAGGAGAATCGCTTGAGCCCATGAGGCAGAGGTTGCAGTGAGCTGAGATTGCGCCACTGCACTGAGGCCTGGGAGACAGAGTAAGACTCTGTCTGAGAAAAAGAAAGTGACAGAGTCTTACTCTGTCTCCCAGGCCTCAGTGCAGTGGCGCAATCTCAGCTCACTGCAACCTCTGCACTCCAGCCTGGGTAACAAGAGCGAAACTCCATCTCAAAAAAAAAAAAAAAAAAAGTGTAAGACAGGATTTCCCTCTGTTGCCCAGGCTGCAGTGTAGCAGTGCAATCACGGCTCACTGCAGCCTCAACCTCCTCAGGCTCAGGTGAACTTCCCACCTCAGCCTCCCAAAGTGTTAGGATTACAGGCATGAGTCACCATACCCGGCCTTTTTTCTTTCTCACATTGTCATCCAGAGTCTCATGTTGTCATTCAGGCTGAAGTACTGTGGCACTATCACAGCTCACTGCAGCCTCAACCTCTCATGCTCAAGCAATCCTCCCACCACAGCTTCCCAAGTAGCTGGGACCACAGGTATGTGACACCATGATGAGCTAATTTTTTACTACTTGTAGAGACAGGGTCTTGCTGTAGTGCCCAGGCTGGTCTCAAACTCCTGAGCTCAACTGATCCATCCACCTTGGCCTCCCAAAGTAGCTTTTGTTGTGTGTAGAGATATGGTCCCTCTCTGTCACTCAAGCTGGAGTGCAGTGATGTGATCATAGCTGACTGCAATCTCAAACTCCTGGGATCTAGCAATTCTCCTGTCATGGCCTCCCAAGTAGCTGGGACTACAGAAAGGCACCACTGCACCTGGCCCAGTTTTCATTTTGTTTTGTTTTGTTTTTTATTTTAGATGGAGTCTTGCTCTCTTGCCAAGGCTGGAGTGCAGTGATGCGATCTCTGCTCACTGCAACCTTCACCTCCCAAGTTCAAGCAATTCTCCTGCCTCAGCATCCTGAGTAGCTGGAATCATAGGCACACACCACCACACCCAGCTAATTTATACATATATATATATATATATATATATATTTTTTTTTTTTTTTTTTAGTAGAGACAGGTTTTCGCCATGTTGGCCAGACTGGTCTTGAACTCCTGACCTCAAGTGATCTGCCTGCCTCAGCCTCCCAAAGTGCTGGGATTACAGGCGTGAGCCACCATGCTCAGCCATAATTTCTCAATTACACTTAAGTATAAATGGATAATCAAGAATCACAAAAAATTTGGAAAAGACATCCGACAAATAAGAAAGCGACCAAAACAAAACCAACAAAAAAACTCTAAGTGCTACCATCCATGATGAAATCTCGCTAAAAAACTGAGATTTTAGCCCTAGCCGGGCATGGTGGCTCATGCCTATAATCTCAGCAGTTTGGGAGGCCGAGGCAGGTGGATCATCTGATGTCAGGAGTTTGAGACCAGCCTGGACAACATGGTGAAACCTTGTGTCTACTAAAAATACAAAAATTAGCTGGGAATGGTGGTGGGCGCCTATAATCCCAGTTACATGGGAGGCTGAGGCAGAATTGCTTGAAACTGGGAGGTGGAGGTTACAGTGAGCCGAGATCACAACACTGCATTCCAGCCTGGGCAACAAGAGCAAAACTCCACCTAAAAAAAAAAAAAAAAAAAAAAAAATTGAACCTGAGTATCATCAAGCCTCATCTAGAACTAAGTACAGTAAGTCCTCACTTAACATCATCCTCACTTAATGTCATCCATAAGTTCTTGGACACTACAACTTTAAGCAAAACGATATACAAAGTAACCAATTTTACCACAAGTTAATTGATATAAACAAGAGTTAAGTTCCTATTATGTATTTCTGGACACAAAACATCACTAAACTTCAAACGCTTCTAATATTAAACATTGAAATAAATATGAGCTACACATGCATGTATAGAAGATTCAGAAGAACAAGTAAGGTAACTGTTTACCCACTTACTCCAGTTCAGGGTCAAGGCTAGCTAGCGTCTATCCTGGCAGCTCAGGACACAAGGAGGGAACTCATCCTTGTGGACAGGATGCCATTCCTGGCATTGCATAGTCACACACACACTCAGAGTGGGATCATTTAGACACATAAAGGAACTTAAATGTGCTTATCTTGGGGACATGGGAGGAAACTAGAGCATCCAGCATAAACTCAGGCAGGCATGAGGAACATGCCAACTACAGACAGTGGACCCATCCAGAATTGATTTTTTCCTATCAACGTTATGTTTTGTTTTGTTTTTTGAGACAGAGTCTCACTCTGTTGCCCAGGCTGGAGTGCAATGGAGCAACCTTGACTCACTGCAACCTCTGCCTCCTGAGTTCAAGCGATTCTTGGCTCACTGCAACCATTGACTCCCTGGTTCAAGCGATTCTCCTGCCTCAGCCTCCTGAGTAGCTGGGATTATAGGCACGTGCCACCATGCCCAGCTAATTTTTGTATTTTCTTTCTTTTTTTTTTTTTTTTTTTTTTTTGAGATGGAGTTTCGCTCGTTACCCAGGCTGGAGTGCAATGGCCCGATCTCGGCTCACTGCAACCTCCGCCTCCTGGGTTCAGGCAATTCTCCTGCCTCAGCCTCCTGAGTAGCTGGGATTACAGGCACGCACCACCATGCCCAGCTAATTTTTTGTATTTTTAGTAGAGACGGGGTTTCACCATGTTGACCAGGATGGTCTCGATCTCTTGACCTCGTGATCCACCCGCCTCGGCCTCCCAAAGTGCTGGGATTACAGGCTTGAGCCACCGCGCCCGGCTAATTTTTGTATTTTCAGTACAGATGGGGTTTTACCATGTTGGCTAGGATGGTCTTGATCTCTTGACCTCATAATCCTCCCGCCTTAGCCTCCCAAAGTGCTGAGATTACACATGAGCTATCATGCCCAGCCTACTATTTGTATACTAAAAATACAAAGAGGTAGGGTTTCACCATGCTGGCCAGACTGGTCTTGAACTCCTAACCTCGTGAGCCGCCTGCCTTGGCCTCCCAAAGTGCTGGGATTACAGGTGTGAGCCACCACGCCTGTCCTGGCAATTTCTTAAAATAAGACAATAGTGAAGTTTGCCACACCAATGGACTCTTCATTGAAGATTTCTCTATAGTATGTAATGCTATTTAATAGCATTTTACCCACAGAATATATTTCAAAATTGGAGTCAATCCCCTCAAATCCTACCACTGATTTTTCAACTAAGTTTATGTAATATTCTAAATCCTTTGTCATTTCAATAATGTTCATAGCATCTTCACTGGGGTAGATTTCCACTCAAGAAACTACTTTATTTGTTCATCCATAAGAATCAACTCCTCATCTATTCAAGTTTTGTCATGAGATTGCAGCAATATGGTCACATTTTCAGGCTCCCCTTCTAATTCCAGTTCACTTGATTTTTCTGCCACATCTGCAGTTACTTCCTCCACTCAGGTCCTGAGTCTCTCAGTCATCCATGAGGGTCTGCAACTTCTTCAAACTCCTGTTAATGTTGATTTTTCTTTTTTTTTTTTTGGAGACAGAGTCTTGCTCTGTCGGCCAGGCTAGAGTGCAATGGTGCGATCTCAGCTCACTGCAAACTCCACCTCCCAGGTTCAAGTGAGTCTCCTACTTCAGCCTCCTGAGTAGCTGGGATTACAGGTACATTCCACCAGGCCCAGCTAATTTTTTGTATTTTTAGTAGAGACAGGGTTTTCAGGAAGATCTCCATCTCCTGACGTCATCTGCCCACCTTGGCCTCCCAAAGTGCTGGGATTACAGGCATCAGCCACCGCACCTGGCCAAATTAGCATAATTTCTAAAACCCCTAGGAGTTTTGGCATGGTACGTGAACACTGGCTTCAACTTAAAGTCACCAGGTGCATTAGCCCCTAACAAGAGAGTCAGCCTGTCCTTTGAAGCCAGGCAATGACTTCTCTTTAGCCATGAACGTCCTACAATGGCACCTTCTTCCAACAGAAAGCTGTTTCTATCTATGCTGAAAATCAGCTGTTCCATGGAGACACCATCATCAAAAATCTTAGCTAGATCTTCTGGATAACTTGCTGCTATTTCTTGCACTTTGATGTTATGGAGATGGCTTCTTTCCTTCAACCTCAGCCAGGTGCTACAGCTGATGCCTGTAATCCCAGCAATTTGGGAGACCAGGACAGGAGGGTTGCTTGAGGTCAGGAGTTCAAGACCAGCCTGGGTAACTAGCAAGATCCTCATCTCAAAAAAAAAAAAAAAAAAAAAATTAGCCATGCATAGTATCACACACCCACGTACTCAGGAGGCTAAGGCAGGAGGATCACTTGCACCTACAAGTTCAAGGCTGCAATGAGCCATGATCACCACTGCACTCCAGCCTGGAAAACAGAACAAGACCCTGTCTCAAAAAAAAAAAAAAGCTGGGCGCGGTGGCTCAAGCCTGTAATCCCAGCACTTTGGGAGGCTGAGGCGGGTGGATCACGAGGTCAAGAGATCGAGACCATCCTGGTCAACACGGTGAAACCCTGTCTCTACTAAAAATACAAAAAATTAGCTGGGCATGGTGGCACGTGCCTGTAATCCCAGCTACTCAGGAGGCTGAGGCAGGAGAATTGCCTGAACCCAGGAGGCAGAGGTTGCGGTGAGCCGAGATCGCGCCATTGCACTCCAGCCTGGGTAACAAGAGCAAAACTCCGTCTCAAAAAAAAAAAAAAAGGCCAGGAGCAGTGGCTGAGGCCTGTAATCCCAGCATTTTGGGAGGCTGTGGTGGGTGAATCACACGAGGTCAGGAATTCAAAACCAGCCTGGACAATATAGTAAAACCCCCTCTCTACTAAAAATACAAAAATTAGCCAAGTGTGGTGGTGAGCACCTGTAATCCCAGCTGCTCAGGAGGCTGAGGGAGAAAAATCACTAAACCCAGGAGATGGAGATTGTAGTGAGCCGAGACTGCGCCACTGCACTCCAGCCTGGGCGTCAAGAGTGAAAATCTCAAAAAAAAACCCCACAAAAAACAAAAACAATATCGGCCAGGTGTGGTGGCTCACACCTGTAATCCAAGCACTTTGGAGGCCAAGGCGGGTGGATCACCTGAGGGCGGAAGTTCAAGACCACCCTGGTCAACAGGGTGAAACCGTGTACAAAAAACAAAACAAAAACAAATCCTTGCTGGCTTCCAACTTTTCCTTTTTTTTTTTTTTGTTATTGTTGTTTTTGAGACAGAGTCTTACTGTCACCCAGACTAGAGGGCAGTGGAGCATGTCGGCTCACTGCAGCCTCCACCTCCTAGGCTCAAGTGATTCTTCTTTAGGGGAGCTGGGAATATAGGCATGCACTACCACTCCCGGATAATTTTTTTGGTAGAGACGGGATTTCACCATGTTGGCCAGGCTGGTGATCCGCCCACCTCAGCCTCCCAAAGTGCTGGGATTACAGGCCTCTGCCCCTGGCCAGCTTCCAACTTTTCTTCTGCAGCTTCCTCATCTCTCCTAGCCCTCATAGAATTGAAGAGAATTAGGGACTTGCTTGAGATTAAGTTTTGGTTTAAGAGAATGTTGTGGCTGGTTTGATCTTCAATTAAGACCACTAAAACCTTCTCCACTTCAGCAATAATGCTGTTTAGTTTTCTTTTTTCTTTTAGATGGAGTTTCACTCTTGTTATCCAGGCTAGAGTGCAATGGCCAGATCTCAGCTCACTGCAACCTCCACCTCCCAGGTTCAAGCAATTATCCTACCTCAGCCTCCTGAGTAGCTGCGATTACAGGCATGCGCCACCATGCCCCGCTAATTTTTTGTATTTTTAGTAGAGTCGGGATTTCACCATGTTGCCCAGGCTGGTTTCAAACTCCTGACCTCAGGTGATCCACCCACCTCGGCTTCCCAAAGTGCTGGGATTACATGCGTGAGCCACCGTATCTGGCTGGCTGTTTAGCTTTTTTTATTACTGGTGTGTTCCCAGGAGTAACACTTTTAATTTCCTTCAGCAACTTTTCCTTTGTATTCACACAACTTGGCTATATGGTACAAGAGGCCTAGTTTTCAGCTTTTCATGTGCCTCCTTCACTAAGCCTAGTCATTTCCAGCTTTTGATATAAAGTGAGAGATATGGGACTCTTCCTTTCACTTGAACATTTTGGAACCACTGTGGGGCTATTAATTGGTCTAATTTCAATATTGTTGCCTCTCAGGCTGCAGGGAGGGCAGAGAGGGAGGAGAGAAACGGAACTGGCTGGTAGGTGGAGCAGTCGGACAGAACACTTTAGTCTGCTGTCTTACACCTGTGCAGTTCGTGGCGACCCAAAACAATTGCAGTAATTACATCAAAGATCACAGATTATTGTAACGATATACCTAAAATATGAAGTTTTAAATATAGAGATAATTACCAAAATGTGAGAGACAGGGAGAGCACATGCTTGGAAAAATAGTTGCTTGGTGCAGGGCTGCTTGCCACGAACTTTTATTTTGTAAAAACCACAATATCTGTGAAGTGCAATATAGTGAGGTATGGCTGCACTCAAATCCCTCACATCATTCAACAAGTATTTACGACACATCTACACAGCAGTTAAATCTGAACGGCCTCCCCACAAAATAAAAACGCGCACCCACCTCTCTCTCGAGGAAGGCTTCAAGGTTTGTTTACTGCGTTGGTCCCTGCGCGTTCAGTGGGGCAAGGTCGCCCATACACCAGCCCTTCCGCTCCCGAGCCACGCAGCCGGGAGGAAGAAATCCCTGATTTTGGATCGGCGCACGCCAAGGAGCACCGGCCAGGAGCGCACGACACGCCTGGAAGGACACGGTGCCCCCGGGCGGAGGACAAGTCTAAAAGACGCGGCAGCAGAGGACGGCGCGCCCCCGGCCCCATCCTGCGCCCTCCTGTCGCGCTTCCTCCATTCCCGCCCCAGAGACCCGCATGTAGGCAGCCATACCTGCACTTCCAGGGGAGGAAGGGGGGCTCCGACACATTTCACCTGGCCCCGCTCGGAAGGACGCGACGGAGCTCCTCGCCGTGCTCACAGCCGAAGAGGCCGAGCCCCTGGGAGACTGGGGACATTCGGGCCAGGTCTCTTACCTGGGGCAGCCGAGCTCGCCGGCCTTACGCTGGAAGAAGTCCCGGCAGGCGCCGGCGGTCCAGGACTCGCTCCCTCACTCCCGCGCGACCCACGCCCACCTCAAGGCTTCGCGCGCCTCCAGACGCCGGTCTCGCGACGGGCCCGCCCCTGTCTCCACGGCGACGCAGCGCGCACGAGGACCACCCCGCCCAGACCCCGGGGTTCGCGCAGCCTCAGTCGGGCAGGCGGCGCACTTCCTTCCGGTCGCTTTCCAGCGGCCGGACGGGAAGTCGATTCCGACTGGGCCCGCTAAGGGCTCTCCCTCTTTAGCTTGCTCGCTTCGCTCTGAGCTCAGCTTGCGACTGCTCCTCGTAGACCAGAGGAGTGGGAGGTGTTCCGAGGCGAAACCCGAGTTACGCCGCCAGCGGCCAAGCACTGAGGACAAGGTTCCAGCCCGGAGGCGGCTGCGGACGAAAGTCCTCTTTCCCTCACTTCCGGGCTCGTGCGTGAGCCTCTCCGGCTGTGAGTTGACAGGGAGCGCAAGCCGGAACCGTGGATTAGGACCCGCCCATGCGTGGACCTGGCAGGTTGCTACAACGTGGACTTGGAGGGGAGAGGTCCCATGGCCCCCGAGCTAGAAATCCCAGGCTTATCTTTTTGCGACCCTTCCTTTTAAAATGTAATTAATAAACTCTTTTTGTGAAATTTTTAAACTTGGGCCAATCCTAATAATCTTAAAAATAGGCGTGGGAGGGGTAAGTGGGACGTTTTGAAATACTTTTTTTTTTTAAGTTCATGTCTTTCATTAACTTATAGTTACTTGTCTTCTGGTTTGTTGAAGCAGTAAGTCAGACAACATTTGCCACAATAATGTCTGTCAAAGTGGCTTGTCATAAGCATTCCAGCACCATTATTCATCAGAAGGGCACTCTCAACCAAGGCGACTAATTTTGCCATTCTCATCCACCTTATAGTATTTCAGGACAGCCAGCTTAACCTTTCTCTTGTGCTTATTCTTCTTGGGAGTGGTGTAAGACCCTTTTCTTAGCACCACCCCGAGGTCTCAACACCAGGTGAAGCGTAGACTCCTTTTGAATGCTGTAGTCAAAGTACGTCCATCTTCCGGTTGCTTGCCAGCAAAGATCAGCCTCTGTTGATCAAGAGGAATTCCTTCCTTATCCTGGATCGTGGCCTTTACATTTTCTATCTCATCCGAGGGTTCGACCTCGAGGTGATGGTCTTCCCCCTAAGGGTTTTCACGAAAATCTGCATTGTGGTGGCGGCTCCACCGCAGACGGCGGATCGAAAAGCTGAAATATTTTTATACTGTGTTTTGTAAAACATTTGAAAGCATGTGAGATTCCTAGTGCAGAGACTAAAAGCTAGCAGTAGTCATTTAAATACTTGACTTTATGCTAAAAACATGAGGAAAATTGTTGGGTGTCTTGGGATTAGAATCACAGATAATTTGTATTTTTGCCCTATTTTCTACATTTTCTAATTTTTGCAATTAAAACATTTATTTTTCATTTATTTTATTTATTTTATTTTATTTTTTTTTTTTTGAGACGGAGTTTCACTTTTGTTACCCAGGCTGGAGTGCAATGGCACGATCTCAGCTCACCGCAACCTCCACCTCCTGGGTTAAAGCAATTCTCCTGCCTCAGCTTCCTTCATTTTTTGAGATGGATTCTCCTTCTGTCGTCTGGGCTGCAGTGCAGTGGTGCAATCTCGGTTCACTGCCACCTCCACCTCCCGGGTTCAAGCGATTCTCCTGCCTCAACCTCCCAAGCTAATTTTTGTGTATTTTTTGGTAGAGACGGGTTTCACCCTGTTGGCCAGGTGTGTCTCCACTCCTGACCTCGTGATCCACCTGCCTCAGCCTCCCTGTAATCCCTCCCAGGGATTACGGCCATGAGCCACCACTCCTGGCCTCAATTAAAACGTAATTTAAAAGGAGTTCTACTTTATGCGACACCAAAGCCAGTGTTTTAGGGACAACTTTTATCTGAAGTTAATGTGGCCAAGTAGTTTTAAAATAATTTAGTAAGCTTCAAGGTTGTAATTAACAGTGTAACTAATATATACTTACTGTAAATTAGGCCTAAGTACTTTTACATAATTATGTAAATTTATATAAATTATGTATTTAGGATAAATTAATAAGCATTCTTTCTAGATAATTTGAGCTAATTTCCTGATGCTTTTTTCCTGTCGTGTGCATTTACCATCCTCAGCTTTGACAAATTTAGGAGGGACGAAAGGCAATTCCATTTGAGTTACAATGAAAATAATGTCTTGCTAGGAAAGATTAGAAGATAATAGTATATAGTAATATAATAATAGCTAGGACAGCTTAGAGACTGGGCATGGTGAGTCACATCTGTAATCTGAAAACTTTGGAAGGCCGAGCCAGAATCACCTGAGCCCAGTAGTTCAAGACCAGCCTGGGCAACATAGTGAGACGTCCATCTCTACAAAATATTAAAAAGTTGATCACAACTCCTGACTTCAGGTGGCTCGAGCCTGTAATCCCATCACTTTGGGAGGCCAAGGTGGGTGATCACTCGAGGTCAGGAGTTTGAGACCAGCCAGCCTGACCAACATGGTGTAACCCCATCTCTACTACTAAAAATACAAAAATTAAGGCCGGGCGCGGTGGCTCAAGCCTGTAATCCCAGCACTTTGGGAGGCCGAGGCGGGTGGATCACGAGGTCGAGAGATCGAGACCATCCTGGTCAACATGGTGAAACCCCATCTCTACTAAAAATACAAAAAACTAGCTGGGCGTGGTGGCGCGTGCCTGTAATCCCAGCTACTTAGGAGGCTGAGGCAGGAGAATTGCCTGAGCCCAGGAGGCGGAGGTTGCGGTGAGCCGAGATCGCGCCATTGCACTCCAGCCTGGGTAACAAGGGCGAAACTCCGTCTCAAAAAAAAAATACAAAAATTAGCCAGGTGTGTAGGCACGAGCCTGTAATCCCAGCTACTCAGGAGGTGGGGGCAGTTAGTGAGCCAAGATCCTGTCACTGCACTCCAGCCTGGGTGACAGAGCAAGATTCTGTCTCAAAACAACAAAGAAAAAACTTGGAGCAAGAAAAACTGAGTAGGAAAAAGCCCGTTTAGAGAGGTGCAATCCAGCCTTCTGTCATGAGGCTCCTGAAAGGTTATGGCCTGGCATTAAGCTCTCTCACAGGTGCTCTCATAATTTCTGGGTTTTTAGTATTTTCTTTTCTTTTTGAGATGGAGTTTCACTTTTGTTGACCAGGCTGGAGTGCAATGACACGATCCCGGCTCACTGCAACCTCCACCTCCTGAATTCAAGTGCTTCTCCTGCCTCAGCCTCCCAAGTAGCTGGGATTACAGGCATGCGACATCATGCCCAGCTAATTTTATTTTAATAGAGATGGGTTTTCTCCATGTTGGTCATGCTAGTCTAGAACTCCTGACCTCAGGTGATCCTGCTGCCTTGGATTACAGGCATGCCACCATGCCCGGCTGGTTTCTATTATTTTTCTTTATTTTTTTTGAGACGGAGTCTCTCTCTTGTTGTCCAGGCTGGAGTGCAATGGCCTAATCTCAGCTCACTAAAACCTCCACTTCCTAGGTTCAAGTGATTCTCCTGTCTCAAGCCACCCAAGCAGCTAGGATTACAGGCATGCACCACCTCACCCAGCTAATTTTGTATTTTTGGTAGAGACAGAGTTTCTCCATGTTGGTCAGGCTGGTCTCAAACTCCCGACCTCAGGTTGTCTGCCCACCTTGGCCTCCCAAAGTGTAGGGATTACAGGCGTAAACCACTGCCCTGGCCAGGTTCTATTTTCATTTGCTTCTCTATTGTTCTTGGACTAATTTCCCCAACTGACTGAACCTTTGGGACTCCCTATGCCAAACTTTGGGCCAACAATTTGGACCTAAACCAAGATCTTACATGTATTTAGTAAAATTCTAGAATAATTTCTCTCTCAAAGAGCTTTCCCAAACGGACATTTGAAAATTAATAATTAGTTGCAGAAGGGGACAGTTAGAATTACAAATTATCAGCCTGGCGCAGTGGCTCACACCTGTAATCTCAGCACTTTGGGAGGCTGAGGCGGGCGGATCACGAAGTCAGGAGATCAAGACCATCCTGGCCAACATAGTGAAAGCCCGTCTCTACTAAAAAAATACAAAAAAATTAGCTGGGTGTGGTGTGCGCCTGTTATCCCAGCTACTGGGGAGGCTGAGGCAGGGGGAATCGCTTGAACACTGGAGGTGGAGATTGCAGTGAGCCGAGATTGCGCCACTGCACTTCAGCCTGGTGACAGATCGAGACTGTCTCAAAAAAATTTAAAAAATTAGCCGGGTGTAGTGGCAGGAGCCTGTGGTCCCAGCTACTTGAAAGGCGGAGGCTGGAGCAGTGAGCTATGATTGTGCCATTGCTCTCCATCCCCCCACCAAATAAAATAACCAGAGCAGTGTTTTTAATGTTATCTTTAATTCCCTATGCAAGCCTGAAAAGTAGGTATACTTGCTACCCCTTTCTGAAAAATGTGGAAAGGGAGAGCCAGGTGGTGAAATGACTGGCTCAGGTTTCACACTAATTGGGCAGAGCCAGGATTTAACATCTTCAAAGAACGGGCCTTCTCCACTACTCCAGGGAGTTTCCAAGACACTAAAGGGGATTAGATCTGTTTCCCGCAGCTTTAGGAAGAATTTGGATTCCAAAAACAGCTTGATTTTTAAAATCATAAACACCTGCTATATTATCATCTACAACGTGTCTCTGTATAGGCTTTAAAAAGCTTAGCAGTTTTATGGAGGTTACATACGGCTTTTTACCCACCTTATTCTGTTTGAGCTTAATTGCCCCATGAACAGGTTATCGTCTTCCCAATTTCACAGGAAAGAAAACTAAGGATAAGTAAGAAGACTAACTCTCCATAGCTTATAGGAGGTGACAGAGATGAGAATGCAAACTCAGGCCTGATTTGCAAATGTTTCCCTCTGCCTCTTGCCTGCAAAAAAATAGTTTGTAAGAAACACACTTTATTCAGTAATGCAAACGAAAGGAAAAACGTTTTCTGCGGCCAAGATTCACAAGAAGGGAGCTGAGTTAGTTAGTGGTCACTCACTATCCATCACCCTAATTTCACAAATAAAGTTTCAACAAAGTATGCCTCTTGGAAGAAGAAAGGTAGCCTTCGCTGTCCTTTAACGAGGAAAACTGCGTTCTCCTTCACACCTACGTCTCTCTTCACACCAACCACTGCGCAGTACCACAGGGCAGAAGCCGGTGCTTGTGGTATTTCTTATTCCTGTACTTGGGACTTCTTCCTCAGGACAGCAGTTACCGGCACTGCTCACGTATTTGCATTTCTGTGGCCCCCTGTCAGCCTGAGTCGGCCCAACGTGGTAAGCGCTTGACATTCGCCGTCTCACTTCCCCAGCTACACTCGCATTTCTCCTTTCCGTGCAGGTTAAGGAAAGATTCAGATTACGGGAAGGAAAGAACATTTCAGTATATTTGTCAGTCGCCTTTTTCTCTATCAAAGCCAATCGTGATAACTTTGCCTATTAATGAAGCAACCAGTACTCTCGCGTAAGCCTCACAGATTTATAGAGAAGCCATTTTAGAAGGAAGATCGAAACTCAGGTAAGTGAGCTTTGCCCAAGATCACGCCACCCGCAAAACAGCTGAGGTTCGAACCCCCACTGGGAGGGCTCGGAAGACCCCATTCTCCTAAATCAAATCCCCTCTGCCGAAGCCCGACGGTTCTCTGCCAGTGCCAACCCTGCAAACACAGCGGTGGTCGCGCCCCAGGCCGCGGTAGCCGCCAGTCCAGGCCCATCTCGCCTCCGCCTCTCCGGGAGGCTGGCGTGCCGCGGGTCTCTGGACCCAACCGCCGCCCGCTCTGCCCCGCAGCGCGCGTGGGAACGTGGCGGCGGCTGCCTCCGGGCTGCCCACGGCGATCGCCTGCGCGCACGGGAATGGCTTTTCGCTATCCCCGCCGCGGCCTCCTCTTCGCCGCCGCCGCCTCCTCGCCGCCAGGCCGGCGCAGGGGCAGGCGTCTCGGCAGCGCGCTGCGGCGTTTCTTTTCCGCCCGGCACCGCTGCAGCCACCTCACATCCGGGCGCGCGGCGGGGAAGGCGGCGCCGGGCCCCGGGTGCGTGGAGGGAGTTATTAAGGCGGAGGGGGCCGAAGAGGAGGGGCGGAGGGCCGGGCTGCAGTTACGGCGGCTGAAGAGAGACAGCCCGAGCGGGTCGGGGTGGGGGCGCGAGAGCGAAGGCTGCGGGGAGCGGCGCTGGGGCCGGCGCGGGCGGTGGGGTGGGGAGCGGCGGCCGACGCAAAGGGTCGCCGAGCGGCGGAGGCACCGAGTAAGGGCCGGAGGCAGCAGCGGCTGGGTCCGGGGCACCGCGCGCCGGTGCTCGCGGGTGTAGAAGGGGCGCGGGCGCACTGCTCCCGGGGTCGCGTGCGTGAGCGCGGGCAAGGGCGCGAGGCCCGCGGGGCGGCCGGCGGGTAGCGAGCGGGCGGGCTTGGGGGGACCGAGCCGCCCGGCCGGGGAGGACGGCGGCGGGCCTGCGCCCGCTCCAGCTCGAAGCGCCCGGGCGGGGGGATTCGGCCTCCCCGCTCCCTCCGGCCGGCCTCCCCTCAGTGAGTACCGTCCCCGCCCTTCCTCCGAAGGAGGCCTCTGGGCCCGGGCCTGCGTGAGGGGCTGGGGGTTGGGGGTCGCGGCCCCGGGAAGCCGAGTTTTGGAGCTGAAGCCGGTGCTCGCTCTTTGCTTGCCGTCGGCGCCCCTGACATGGCCACAGGTGCGGCTGGCCGGGCGATCGGCGCTCGGGCCCGGTCCCTAGTCGCTGATCCCCGGATAACAAGGGGCAGCTGGCGCCGTCCATTGGCAAGTGACAGGCACTTTACAACTGTCCGACTTCGCGGGTTCCCAGCCCAACCAGTTTGCTACCTGTCCCTGCTCCGGGAAATTTCCCCACCGCTATCTTGAAAGATACCCCTGGGTGGCAGCGACTAATTTTGGTTTCTCTTTGTATTGAAGCTGCTTGCAGGTTATACCTTGAGTTGGGCACCTTCTACTTTTTACCCTGTTGATGCTTAGAATACCAAGATAACTAAGTACCAACGATTCTATTTCCAAGTTCGAATTTATAGCGTAATTTTTGGGTGAGGACTTGTTTTTAACACTAGCAGTTTTAAGAGATTAAAAATTTTCAAGTTCTTAAACAGCCAAGATTTCTGAAAACTTACTGTTTTGGGTGACAATTTTGTTGCTGATTTGTCTTCCAGGTGCAGAGCATTGTAGACCAAGGAGCCATGGATAGGAGAAGTGTGGGTGAAACAGAAAATGGAGATGCTTTCCTTGACCTGAAGAAGCTGCCTGCCTCCAGATGCCCCCATCGCTATACAAAAGTAGGCTTTGTTACTAATGAAATACTGTTTCTTTATAGGTGGGGAAGTTCGTAACATTGTATACCTATTTCATTCCTGTTATCTAAAGTGGACTAAACATTAACTAAATTTAATAGAGCAGTACTTTGAACATTTTTCTGCAATTGTAGATACCAAAAGTTTAAGCTGGAATTTGCTTCCAGAGGCTTTTAGGTGAAGGGAATGTAGGCTGAGATATTATATAAAATTTGTAGATGAGTGTGCTTTGGCATGTAAGTTCTGTAACAGCTATGTAATTGGTATGTTACTGATTTAGGTACTGTACTATGAGAATTAAAGCTCTGGGACGCGTCACAAAATTAGTATCTTCTGTATTGATGTTTCCTTGAGAGGCAGACTTCCCATAGGAATGCTCTTGAGTGTGCTTTGCAGGAGTAACTGGATTTTTCAATTTTTTTTTGTTTTGTTTTTTTAACTTTCTATTACAAATTGTATATGGACTCAGAAAAGTAAGGCTTCAGTCATATTTCCCCTAGCTAAAAGCTGGAGATGCTTAAACTGCTTGTCCAGATAACTGCTTTTGGGAGAGGGAGGAAATCTTTATTTATTTATTTATTTTGAGATGGAGTCTTGCTCTGTCGCCCCGGCTGGAGTGCAGTGGCGTGATCTCGGCTCACTGCAACCTCTGCCTCCCAGGTTCAAGCGATTCTCCAGCCTCAGCCTCCTGAGTAGCTGGGATTACAGAAGCGTGCCACCATGCCTGACTAATTTTTGCATTTTTAGTAGAGACGGGGTTACACCATGTTGGTCAGGCTGGTTTTGAGCTTTTGACCTCGTGATCCACCTGCTTTGGACTCCCAAAGTGCTGGGATTACAGGCATGAGCTACCACGTCCACCTGTAAGTCATATTTATTAAAGATCTTGCTTTAATACATGTCTTGTTGGCTACTGAATATTTCTGAAGAGATTGGCAGGACTTGAATTTTGTTTTTTTGGTTTTTTTTTTTTTTTTTTTTTTTTTTTGAGACAGAGTTTCGCTCTTGTTACCCAGGCTGGAGTGCAATGGCTCAGTCTCAGCTCACCGCAACCTCCGCCTCCTGAGTTCAGGCAGTTCTCCTGCCTCAGCCTCCTGAGTAGCTGGGATTACAGGCACGTGCCACCATGCCCAGTTGATTTTTTTGTATTTTTAGTAGAGACGGGGTTTCGCCATGTTGACCAGGATGGTCTCGATCTCTTGACCTTGTGATCCACCTGCCTCGGCCTCCCAAAGTGCTGGGATTACAGGCTTGAGCCACCACGCCCGGCCAGGACTTGAGTTTTAAATTCATCTCTGGGTCCCTGAAATGTAACGGGCTGGATCACATAAAATTGCTCAACAGTGTTACAGTAGTTGGGACCATTGATGACAACAAGGGTTATATCCTAGATGGGTCCATATCTATATATTTCTTTAGTACTTGTTTTGTTTTGTTTTGTACACGACAGGGTCTCACTCTGTCACCCAGACTTGTGTGCAGTGGTGCAATCATGGCTCACTGCAGCCTGGACCTCCTGGGCTCAAGTGATCTCCCATCTGAGTTTCCTGAGTAGCTGGTACCACAGCACCACTATGCCAGGCCAAAATTTGTATTTTTTATAGACATGGGGTTTCGCCATGTTGCCCATGCAAACTCCTGGGCTCAAGCAATCTGCCCACCTTGCCCTCCCTCAGTCATGGACACTACCATCACTTATTGTCCCTAGCTTCCTGGAATACTGACTGGTTAGTGCTTTAAAGCCAGGCCTTGTTTTTATGCTGGTGCACTACTCTTACCTACTTGATGAAGTATCAAAGGCTGTGAGATTAATATTCATTTTTAGCACTTAAGAAAACTGAACCACTGTAAGGGGAGAAATGTTTTCAGGTGTAAAGCGTTCTTGGTTGATTGCTGTCTTAGGCATGAGAGCATGTGAGTTGATAGAAAACTTTTTCCTGCATTCAGATTTTTTCTTCCCAAATGTGTTTTCTCTCAAACCTGAGAGTGAGTAGTGTTTCACAACTTACATTCATTTCCTGAAATGTTGACAGGTGAATTCGCAATGGAGAAAAGCTATCAAATGAAGGGAAATTAAAATCTTCCAGTACTTTTTTTTTTTTTTTTTTTTTGAGCTGAGGTCCGGCCCTATCACTCAGGAGGGAGTGCAGTGGTGCACTGCAACCTCTGCTTCCCAAGTTCAACCGATTCTCCAACCTCAGCCTCCCAAGTAGCTGGGACTACAGGTGCACACTGCCACATCCAGCTAATTTTTTTTTTTTTTTTTGTATTTTTAGTAGAGACAGGGTTTCACTGTGTTGCTGACGTGATCCCTGTGGCCTCGCAAAGTGCTGGGATTACAGGCGTGAGTCACCATGCCTGGCCCCTTCCAGTACTTTTTGATTCTAATCAGTCTACTTGTAGAGTCCAGGCAGAGAGGCTTTTGAATCATTTTCACACACTGATCAGAGGTTAACATGTATATTTCATCTTTGTTCATATTTCTGTCTTTATGCTTAAATCATTTTTAGGAAGATACTTTTCTTTTTTTGTTGAGGTGGAGATTCACAGTCTCCAGCGCTGGAGTGCAGTGGTGTGATCTTGGCTCATTGCAACCTTCACCTCCCAGGTTCACATGATTCTTCTGCCTCAGCCTCCCAAGTAGCTGAGATTACAGGCACCTGCCACCACGTCCAGCTAATTTTTTGTATTTTTAGTAGAGGTAGGGTTTCACTATGTTAGCCAGGCTGGTCTTGAACTCCTGACCTTGTGATCCGCCCACATCAGCCTCCCGAAGTGCTGGGATTATAGGCATGAGACACCGGGCCTGGCCAGATATTTCTCTTTCTTAGGGCAGGACTTAAGTTTGTTTGCAGTAAAGATAAAGAACCTCAGTATTGTCCATTTTTGGCAGTCCAACCTCAGAATTCTGTCATATTTAAATGTGCCTTAATGAACTGGTTAGAAACGTTTTTAGCTTAATGGCAGTGGAGCTTAGTTTTAAATCTTCTACCAAATTACTTGGAAAAGGGTTTATTTTGTATTCTAAGAGGATTGTTAATGACAATTGTAGGATGGTGTTTAGGCAGTGTTAGGGGATAGTGCTTTCATGTTTTTCAGCACTCTAGTAATTTTATGTGGGACTTAAGGATAACGAAGTCTTTTTCCCTTTAAAGAAAGCTTGAAATTATTATGTGTTCCTAGCACTATAATAAATATTATGTTAGTTCCACAACTGGAATAACATTCAGACCATCCTGCTTCCTTGTCTACATACTGAGATCAAACTACTGGAATAAATAGAAATTTTTTTTTTTTTTTTTTTGAGACGGAGTTTTGCCCTTGTTACCCAGGCTGCAGTGCAATGGCGCGATCTCGGCTCACCGCAACCTCCGCCTCCTGGGCTCAGGCAATTCTCCTGCCTCAGCCTCCTGAGTAGCTGCGATTACAGGCACGTGCCACCATGCCCAGCTAATTTTTTGCGCTTTTAGTAGAGACGGGGTTTCACCATGTTGACCAGGATGGTCTCGATCTCTCGACCTCATGATCCACCTGCCTCGGCCTCCCAAAGTGCTGGGATTACAGGCTTGAGCCACCGCGCCCGGCCGGAATAAATAGAATTTAATGATGTTTCTGCCATTTCAAGTTCATGGTCTAGAAGGTCTGGAAGCAGTAGAGAGAAACTCTTCTCATTAGTGATTTTTTTTTTCTTTTAATAGGTTGTGTATTCTGTGGAAACTTGTAGCTGTGTATGTTTATTTACAGGGTGAAAAAACACAGGCCAGATAAGAGGGCTCCTTAACCTTTGACCCTTCTTAGTGTTCATTTGCTTTCTGGGATGATGTTAATAGTTTGTTGTTCAGAATTTGAAGAGTTATTGTTCTTCCCCGATGAGTAGAAGAAGTGTAGATGTTTTGCTTTTCAGGGTAACATACCAGAGTTTCCTTTTGTGTTAAGAAATCCTTTAGTTGAGCTTGCTTCTCAAATGTTAATATGCCTGGGAGATCACCTTTAGGCCTTGAGAAAGCGAATTCTGAGTGATAAGTAGGGGTAGTCCTGAAGATTCTGCTTTTTTTTTTTTTTTTTTTTTTTTTTTTTTTGAGATGACGTCTCACTCTTGTTGCCCAGGCTAGAGTGCAATGGCACGATCTTGGCTCACTGCAACCTCAGCCACCTCCTCCTGGATTCAAGCAATTCTTCTGCCTCAGCCTCCCAAGTAGCTGGAATTACAGGCGCCTGCCACATACCTAGTTAATTTTTTTTTTTTTTTTTTTTTTTTGAGACGGAGTTTCGCCCTTGTTACCCAGGCTGGAGTGCAATGGCGCGATCTCGGCTCACTGCAACCTCCACCTCCTGGGTTCAGGCAATTCTCCTGCCTCAGCCTCCTGAGTAGCTGGGATTACAGGCACGTGCCACCATGCCCAGCTAATGTTTTGTATTTTTAGTAGAGACGGGGGTTTCACCATGTTGACCAGGATGGTCTCGATCTCTTGACCTCGTGATCCACCCGCCTCAGCCTCCCAAAGTGCTGGGATTACAGGCTTGAGCCACCGCGCCCGGCCTAATTTTTGTATTTTTAGTAGAGACGGGGTTTCACCATGTTGGCCAAGTCTCAAACTCCTGACCTCAAGCGATCCACCCACCTCAGCCTCCCAGGGTACCAGGATTACAGGTGTGAGCCACCGTGCCTGACAGATTCTGGTTTTTAACTCACTCCCAGGTGGTGCACATGCTGCTGGTCCACTGACTATACTTTTGAGTATCAAGGCTTTGGTCTTCCTTAGAGAACTTAATAAGTGGTGTTGGTGGTGTCAAGTAACTTAGATGCATAGTTACTCTTTAGGGTTCAGATGATGTTCATTGTGCTTCCAAGAATATCTTAGAATTCAAGTTAGTCACATTGGGTGTTTTCAGGCCTACTCCTAAACCTCAGTGCGGGATGGTTATAAGTGGGTTTATCATATGCACCTGTTACCCTGAGGGTCCAGAGTCCCTCAGTTATGAATGCTGGTCTGTTTTCTAGGCCAGGTTCCTAAGACCAAAAGCTATATTTTTGTAATGTAAGTGTGCATTTTTAAAGTGATTGGATCATGAAGGACTTTTATAAGTTATAGAATGGGATCTCACCTGAAAGTTGTGGTTTAAACAGTGGTTCTCAAAGTGTGGTCCCTGAACTAGTATTAGCATCATCTGGTAACTTGTTAGAATTACACATCTCAGGCCTCTTCTCAGTGGTATTAAAGGAGAAACATGGGGAGTACAGGTTAACCATCTGCATTTGACAAGCTCTTCAGGGGATTCTGACTCTGGTTCAAGTTTGAAAACCAATGGCTTAAGAAATGATCAACTCCTGGCTGGGTGTGGTGGCTCTCACTTACAGTCCTAGCAGTTTAGGAGACTGAGGTGGGAGGATTGCTTGAACCCAGGAGTTCAAGACCAGCCTGAGCAGGATGACAAGACCCTGTCTCTACCAAAAAAAATGTAAAAATTAGCTGGGAATGGTGGCATATGCTGGTAGTCTCAGCTACTCAGAGGCCCTGGACAGGGGACTAAGGTGAGAGAATTGTTTGAGGCTGCAGTGAGCCATCATTGCACCACTGCACTACAGCCTGGGCAACAAAGAGAGACCCTGTCTCAAAAGAAAACAAAAATCTTCTCCTGGCAGTGGTGCTCATTTAACTTTTTCTTCATCACAGGCCCTCGTCGACCAGTTTTTGAGGAATATAGTATCTGCTGTTCTGTTAGTGATGCCATCTTCTGCTTGAAATACGTAATAGAAATGTTTTAAGCCATCCCACTGTTGAGATCAATGTTTTTTCTTCAAGTGAATAATTTTTTTTTCCTAGACAGAGTCTCACTCTGTCGCCCAGGCTGGAGTGTAGTGTTGCAGTCTTGGCTCACTGCAATCTCTGCCTCAGTCTTCTGAGTAGCTGGGATTAAGGCACATGCCACGATATCCAGCTAATTTTTGTATTTTTAGTAGAAACGGGGCTTTACCATGTTGGCAAGATTGGTCTCAAACTCCTGACCTCAAGTGATCCACTTGCCTCCGCCTGCCTAAGTGCTGGGATTACAGGTGTGAGCCACTGCTCCAGGTCAGATAGATCAATCTCACAGAGAATACATACGTTATACTGTTCTTCCTTTGCTCCTGTATTCTGCCACTGATTCCTTATTAAATGACAGAGGATACATATGTTATACTGTTCTTCCTTTGCTCCTGTATTCTGCCGCTGATTCCTTATTAAATGACAGAGGATACATACGTTATACTGTTCTTCCTTTGCTCCTGTATTCTGCCACCGATTCCTTATTAAATGACTGTCACCTGCCAGTTGGACAAGGAATAAAAGCAGAGACACTCCGAACATTCAACTCGATACTGATCAGTGCTAAACATGTGTGTTAAAGGTGAAAGTGGGTGTTGAATTATCTCAGTTTAAGTTCATCTGGAATTTTTTTGTTTTTGTTTTTGTTTTTGTTTTTGAGACAGGCTCTTACTGTGTTATCCAGGCTGGAGTGCAGTGGTACACTTAACTCACTGCAGCCTCAAACTCCTGCCTTCAAGTGCTTCTTCTACCTCAGCCTCCTGAGTAGCTAGGACTACAGGTGTGTGCCACCACAAATGACTAATTTTTTCATTTCTTTGTAGAGATAGGATCTCATTATGTTGCCCAGGCTGTTCTCCAACTCCTGACCTCAAGCAATCCTGCCTCAGCCTCCTAAAGTGCTGGAATTACAGGTGCAAGCCACTGCATCTGGGCCTGTGTGGACTCTTCATAACCTTGACTAGTTACAAAATGGCTTTCTGTAATCATTAGTGTCTCTAGGGATCTTTAAGGGAAACCACCTTAATTTGTGGCTGGTAGGCCAATTGGTCATAGCAGTCAGTACATCCGTGTTTGTCTTTCCTTTAAAACCACCAGGAAAATAGACAAGCAGTTGAAGTGACTGACTGGAGTAATCCTAGCCTTCTTGGATATAATCAGAAGGCTTGAAGCCAACCCCCAGAGAAAAGAGTAACTGTGATTTAAATCCTAGGTTAAAACAGAAATCAGGTGGTCAATTTTTCCTGTGCAAAAATCTTGTTTGATAACTATAAATGTGTCTTTCATAAACTGAGTAGTAACTGACAGGTGACATTTCTGTGATAAATTGAGCTATATGCTTCTTAAGGTAATACAAAAATAAGGATACCTATTTATGTTGGAGAAGGTAGAATTGTGGTATCAAACATCATCGGGAGGACAAGGTGGGAGGAAGAATTGAGCTCAGGAGTTCATGACCAGACTGGCAACATATGAGACCACATCTCTTTAAATAAATAAATAGCCAGGGGTGGTGGTGTGCACCAGTGGTCCCAGATACTCAAGAGGCTAAGGTGGGAGGATCACTTGAGCTTGGGAAGTTGAGGTTGCAGTGAGCTATGATTGCACTGTTGCATTCCAGCCTGGACAAAAGAGTGAGACTCTGTCTCAAAGAAAACAAATCATGATTCAATCTTAATGTGTCAACTGTCCAGAAAACCTAGCTCACTGGAAGTTCTTAAATTGGGCTGACTGGGGACTGGCTGGTAGGACCACAGAGAACAGCTTTTGAGTGCTCTTTCCTACCCATTCCTTTGTTGTTGAGACAGAGTCTTGCTTTGTTGCCCAGGACAGAATGCAGTAGCGTGATCTCGGCTCACTGCAACCTCTACCTCCTGGGTTCAAGCGATTCTCCTGCCACAGTCTTCTGAGTAGTTGGGGTGACAGGCATGTGCCACCACGCCCAGCTAATTATTTTTGGTAGAGAAAGGGTTTTGCCTTGGTGGCCAGGCTGGTCTCCAACTCCTGACCTCAAGTGATCTGCCCACCTTGGTATCCCAAAGTGCTGAGATTACAGGCGTGAGCCACTGTGCCTGGCCCCTGCCTGTTCCTTTTTTGTTTTTGTTTTTGTTTTTTTTGAGACAGAGTCTCACTCTTTCACCCAGGCTGGAGTGCAGGGGCGTGGTCTTAGCTCACTGCAACCTCTGCCTCCCGGGTTCAAAGTGTTCCTCTGCCTCAGCCTCCTGTGTAGCAGGGACAACAGACGTGTGCCACCACACCTGACTAATTTTTGTATTTTTAGTAGACGCGGGGTTTCATCATATTAGCCAGGCTGGTCTTAAACTCCTGACCTCATGATCTGCCCGCCTCCAAAAATGCTGAGATTGCAGGCATGAGCTACCGTGCCCAGCCATTTTTGAGACAGAGTTTCACTCTTGTTGCCCAGACTGGAATGCAATGATGTGATCTCAGCTCACTGCAACCTCTGCCTCCCGAGTTCAAGCAGTTCTCCTCCCTCAGACTCCCTAGTAGCTGGGATTACAGACATGTGCCACCATGCCTGGCTAACTTTTTGTAATTTTTTTCTTTCTCTTTTTTGTCTTGATTGAGTTGTGACTTTTTGTTTTTTTGTTTTTGTTTTTGTTTTTTTTCTGGGGGGACGGAGTTTCGCTCTTGTTACCCAGGCTGGAGTGCAGTGGCACTATCTCGGCTCACCGCAACCTCCGCCTCCTGGGTTCAGGCAATTCTCCTGCCTCAGCCTCCTGAGTAGCTGGGATTACAGGCACGTGCCACCATGCCCAGCTAATATTTTGTATTTTTAGTAGAGATGGGGTTTCACCATGTTGACCAGGATGGTCTCGATCTCTTGACCTTGTCATCCACCCGCCTTGGCCTCCCAAAGTGCTGGGATTACAGGCGTGAGCCACCGCGCCCAGCTGTCATATGAATTCTCGTACTAGAAGAAAGTCTTTGCATCAAATCAACGAATGTTAGATGCTTGGGTGAGTCCAGGTGCCACGTCCTGTGTATCAACTCTGTATGATGTGATTTGAAACCTGCGAATAAGAAGTATTCTACTTATAGCCATTAACTTCACCATTGGTGGACGATGGACTGTATCCCAAATGCCTCTGTGTTGTTAGTTCCCTATTGCCCTGGATGCCAGCTATGGATTTTATTGCTCTGTTTTGACCTATTTTTACAACTTTCTAATCTTTATCAGAATAATTATGACTCTAGAATGAAGCATCAGGTCAGTTCAGCAACCATGTGAGAGCCTGATGAGCCAGGCCCAATACTAGTAGGCTCATGGAAGGGACTGGGAAAGGTCAAAGATGGACCCAACCTAATCACTGTTCTTGTGATATTTGCCTTTTTTAGAAGAGCCAGGCACACATAGGTGGAGTACTGGGTCACTTCTAAAGTGCTTTGACTATTAACAGTAAAATAAGCTATTGATTTTTTAAAAATTTACCTTAATTATAAAACATTGAGCTTTTTACTCTTGTGAATTAACTTCAGCTCACAAAGGCAAGGAATATTTCCCTTTTAATCCCCCTTCCATAAATGTAAATGTGACTTTCATATAATTCTGTGTAATGTCGGAATGTCCATCAGAATGCATGGTTGCTTCTGCATAGGATTCCTGCAGAAATAAATGGATAAGAATTTTAACCATTGTTCTTTTAAGCTTTTCTTGAGATTCATTTGCTTTCTACTTTAATACTGATCACCAAAAGTGGTTGTTCATACTGCTAATTCCCCAGTAGGTTGTTTTGGGAGACTTGACACGTTTTCTTTAAGGAAGGCTGCTGCAACTAAGAAAATATGTTTATACTTCCTTGGGTGTGTGGCTCTTGGGCAATTAGCAGCTTGTTCTTGCCTAGTCAGGTTTTAGTAACTGGTGCAAAAAGTGAGGTCTCAGGGACCGGGCACAGTGGCTCACACCTGTAACCCCAACACTTTGAGAGGTGGAGATGGGCAGATCACCTGAAGTCAGGAGTTCAAGACCAGCTTGACTAACATGGTGAAACCCTGTCTCTACTAAAAATGCAAAATTAGCCAGGCATGTTGGCACATGCCTGTAATCCTAGCTACTTGGGAGGCTGAGGCAGGAGAATCACTTGAACCCAGGAGGGGGAGATGGCAGTGAGCCAGGATCACACCATTGCACTGCAGCCTGGGCAACAAGAGTGAAACTCCATCTCAAAAAAACTAAAGTGAGGTTTCATTTATTAACTCTTGTATTCTCTAGATGATCTTAATGAATTTATTCATGATCAGTAATTTTCTTTTTTTTTTTTTTTTTTTTTTTTTTTTTTTGAGACGGAGTTTCGCTCTTGTTACCCAGGCTGGAGTGCAATGGCGCGATCTCGGCTCACCGCAACCTCCGCCTCCTGGGCTCAGGCAATTCTCCTGCCTCAGCCTCCTAAGTAGCTGGGATTACAGGCACGCACCACCATGCCCAGCTAACTTTTTGTATTTTTAGTAGAGACGGGGTTTCACCTTGTTGACCAGGATGGTCTCGATCTCTCGACCTCGTGATCCACCCGCCTCGGCCTCCCAAAGTGCTGGGATTACAGGCTTGAGCCACCGCGCCCGGCCCATGATCAGTAATTTTCTATAGGTTTTTAAGACTCTCCAGGTTAGGCACAGTGGCTCACACATGTATTTCCAGCACTTTGGGAAGCCGAGGTAGAATGATCACTTGAGCCCAGGAGTTCAAAACCAGCTTGGGCAACACAGCAAGACCTCATCTCTACAAAAATTTTAAAAAATTAGCTGGATGCAGTGGCATGCGCCTGTAGTCTCAGCTACTTGGGAGGCTGAGACAAGAAAGATAACTTGAGTCCAGGAGTTTGAGGCTGCAGTGAACTATGATCGTGCCACTGCACTCCAGCCTAGGTGAGAGTGAGACCCTGTCTCAAAAAAAAAAAAAAAAATCTCAAAGGATATATTTTAAAACTGTCCAAAAGGGTAATATCACATCATTTCTTGAAATACTCATAAGAAGGAAGCACTACTAGTTACAGTGGGTACTTGCCAAATATTCTTCTTTAGCCATAGTTGAACGTTTTCTTTGACAATATCCCAAAGGAGTATTCTGCGAATAACATTAAGGGCTTTTGATGACATGGCAACTTTAAGAACATTTCCCTTGGCCAGGTACAGTAGTTCACACCTATAATCCTAACACATGGGAAGTCAAGGCAAAGCTTGGGAGTTTGAGACTAGCCTGGCCGACAGTGGTGAAACCCCATCTCTACTAAAATACAAAGAAAAAATTAGCTGGGCATGGCGGCGTGCACCTGTAATCCCAGCTACTCTACAGGCTGAGGCAGAAGAATTGCTTGAACCCTGGAGGTGGAGATTGCAGTGAGCCGAGATTGTGCCATTGTACTCCAACCTAGGTTACAGAGTAAGACTCTGTCTCCAAAAAAAGAAAATAAACACTTCTTTTAAGAGACTGGAAGAGCTGTGGGGGCAGGGACAAGATCATCTGCCTATGTGGGGCACTGAACCTGGCATAGAGGATATGTTAGATGGACAGTTATAAAGAGCAAACTCTATGTATGTATGTATGTATTTTTGAGACAGTCTTGCTCTATCCCCCAGGCTGAAGTGCAGTATCGGCTATCTCAACTCACTACAACCTCCATCTCGAGGTTCAAGTGATTCTCCTGCCTCAGCCTCCTGAGTAGCTGGAACTACAGATACATGCCACCATGCCCAGCTAATTTTTTGTATTTTTACTAGAGATGGGGTTTCACCATGTTAGCCAGGATGGTCTAGATCTCCTGACCTCATGATCTGCCTGCCTCCGCCTACCAAAGTGCTGGGATTGCAGGCGTGGGCCACTGCACCTGGCCAATTTTATTTATTTTTAGTAGAGACAGGGTTTTGCTGTATTGGCTCTGCTGGTCTCAAACTCCTGACCTCAAATAATACACCAGCCTCTTTTCTTTTTCTTTTCTTTTTTTTTTTTTTTTTGAGACCAGTCTCTGTTACCCAGACTGGAGTGCAGTGGTGCAGTTATAGCTCATTGAAGCCTGGATCTTCTGGCCTCAAATGATCCTCTCACCTCAGCTTACCAAGTAGCCTTGACAAGAGGCATGCCACCTTGCCCTGCTTTCTTTTTTTTTTGGGGGGGGGGGAGGGGACAGGGTCTTGCTCTTTTGCCCAGGCTGGAGTGCAGTGGTGCAGTCTTGGCTCACTGCAACCTCTGCCTCCGGGTTCAAGTGATTCTTGTACCTCAGCCTCCTGAGTAGCTGGGACCTATAGGTGTGCACCCCAACACCCAGCTAATTTTTTGTTTGAGACAGAATCTTACTCTGTTGCCCAGGCTGGAGTATAGTGGTGTGATTTTGGCTCACTACAACCTCCGCCTCCCAGGCTGAGGTGATTCTCCTGCCTCAGCCTTCCAAGTAGCTGTGATTACAGGCGTGCCAGGCTATAAACTCCTGACTTTAAATGATCCACCTGTCTTGGCCTCCCAAAGTGCTGTGATTACAGATGTGAGCCACCGTGCCTGGCCCACATTTCTTATCTTTTTTTTTTTTTTTTTTTTTTTTTTGAGACGGAGTTTCGCTCTTGTTACCCAGGCTGGAGTGCAATGGCGCGATCTCGGCTCACCTCGACCTCCGCCTCCTGAGTTCAGGCAATTCTCCTGCCTCAGCCTCCTGAGTAGCTGGGATTATAGGCACGCGCCACCATGCCCAGCTAATTTTTTGTATTTTTAGTAGAGACGGGGTTTCACCGTGTTGACCAGGATGGTCTCGATCTCTTGACCTTGTGATCCACCCGCCTCGGCCTCCCAAAGTGCTGGGATTACAGGCTTGAGCCACCGCGCCCGGCCATTTCTTATCTTTAATATCCTTTTTGTGTTTCAGGATTCTATCCAGGTACCATATTACATTTAGTTGTCATCTCTCTTTAGGCTCCTGTTTTCCTTTTTTTTTTTTTTTTTTGAGACAGAGTCTTGCTCTGTTGCCAGGCACCAGGCTGGAGTGCAGTGGCACGATCTCAGCTCACTACAACCTCTGCCTTCCAGGTTCAAGCAATTCTCCTGCCTCAGCCTCCCAAGTAGCTGCGACTACAGGCACATGCCACCACACCCAGTTAATTTTTGTAGTTTTTAGTAGAGATGGGGATTTCACGATGTTGGCCAGGATGCTCTCAATCTCTTGACCTTGTGATCCCCCTGCCTTGGCCTCTTAAAGAAGTGCTGGGATTACAGGTGTGAGCCACGGTGCCTGGCCTGTTTGCCTTTTCTTAAAACTGTTGACCAGGTGCGGTGGCTCACGCCTGTAATCCAGCACTTTGGGAGGCTGAGGTGGGCAGATCATTTGAGGTCGGGAGTTTGAGAATAGCCTGACCAACATGGAGAAACTAACAATAATACAAAATTAGTCAGGCGTGGTGGCACACACCTGTAATCCCAGCTACTCAGGAGGCTGAGGCTGGAGAATCGCTTGAACACAGGAGACGGAGGTTGCAGTGAGCTGAGATAACGCCATTGCATTCCAGCCTGGGCAACAAGAGGGAAACTCCATCTCAAGGAAAGAAAAAAGACTGTTACTTCTCTTATTTTTTGATTCCCCACCAATAGAACCAAAATTAGGTTTTTCTAGATGTTTTGTGGTTGTGTTAAAATGTTAACCTTTCCCAGGGGACTCCTAAATAAATAGATAAAATTTATTACAGGGTTCAGCAAACAGCTGCAGTAGTAATAGAGAACACCTATCACTTGGGATCCTTATTACCTTCGGAGTTAAAAGTTTCAAACAAAACACCACTTAGAAACTTTTGTACATTGAGAGTTTGCACATTTAAGTGTGAAAGATTTTCCTTGATTTAATAGTATGTTAGGGTTCTTACTTTAGTATCTGCATGGGGTAGTAAGGGAATATGTGATTTTATTTTTTTGTTTTTGAGACAGAGTCTCACTTTGTTGCCCAGGCTGGAGTACAGTGGCGCAATCTTGGCTCACTACAGCCTCAATCTCCCAGGTTCAAGCGATTCTCCTGCCTCAGCCTCCCAAGTACCTGAGATTACATGCGCCTGCCACCATGTCTGGCTAACTTTTTTAATTTTTATTTTTAGTAGAGATGGGGTTTCACTGTGTTGGCCAGTCTGGTCTCAAACTCCCGACCTCATGATCTGCCCACCTCAGCTTCCCAAAGTGCTGAAGTTACAGGTGTGAGCTATCACGCCCAGCGTGATAATCGTTGGTTACTTTTAAGGGTAAAAAATTGCTTTGCGATGGTTTTTCCTGTAGCGTTATGTATATTTCCTATATTGCAAGGTCCTTCCTGTTTCTACTAGAAAAATTTTAAGCCCTCTTGTCCTTAGGATTTCTGTGCTGTAGTAATAGCTGATATCTTCATAACTTACTATTGCTCCATGCTCCCTGCACCCCTCCCCCCAGCCCCAAAGTTGTGCTAACCCCACAGATCTGACACCATGTTTGCCCTGTATTTTTCCCTGGACTCTCACATAGTTTGTTGTTGTTGTTTGTTTGTTTCTTTGAGACAGGGTCTCACTCTGTCACACCTAGGATGGAGTACAGTGGTGCAGTCACTACACCCTCAACCTCAAGTGACCATCCCACCTCAGCCTCCTGAGTAGTGGGGAACACACGTGATGAATTTTTACATTGTTTTGTAGAGACAGGTCTCCTTATATTGCCCAGAGTGGTCTTGGACTCCTGGACTCAAGCAGTCCTCCTGCTTTTAGCTTCCCAAAGTTCTAGGAGTACAGGTGTGAGCCACTGCACCTGGCTGACTCCCATCTTCCTGGTGATTTATAGGTTGTATGTCAGTACTTTGACAATTTTTTTCAGAGTTTTTTTTGTTTTGTTTTGTTTTTTATTTTTATTTTTATTATTATTTTTTTTTTTTTTGAGACGGAGTTTCGCTCTTGTTACCCAGGCTGGAGTGCAATGGCGCGATCTCGGCTCACCGCAACCTCCGCCTCCTGGGCTCAGGCAATTCTCCTGCCTCAGCCTCCTGAGTAGCTGGGATTACAGGCACGTGCCACCATGCCCAGCTAATTTTTTGTATCTTTTTAGTAGAGACGGGGTTTCACCATGTTGACCGGGATGGTCTCGATCTCTCAACCTCGTGATCCACCCGCCTCAGCCTCCCAAAGTGCTGGGATTACAGGCTTGAGCCACCGCGCCCGGCTTTTTTCAGAGTTTTGAACAGCCTCTAGATATTTCCTTATATTTGGAATTCTGTTTATCTCAAGTGTTCTGAATTTTTCTTGGTATTTCTATCCAGTTATAAGACAGTGAATTCATAAATAAATCCTAAGTAAATGCAAATGCCTGATTGATATCCTGGTCTTAAAACTAAAATATCATCTAGTCCTAAGGCATTTTGTTGTCCTGAGGAAAACATTTAGATGCTTCAATTTTCTGTAAACACTGAGAGAATTCATAGTATGCTATGCCCAGTGATTCTTGTGGGCTGAGTAAGCAAATCTGTCCCTCCATCCTCACCCCAAGGAATCTGTGATCTGAAAAGCAGTGCGCATTCTCCTATTGCAAGGCCTGGGATGGAAGTGTTGCCAAAGTCACAGCGTAGTGGTGTGTGCTTTTTTTTGCAAGGCAGTTGTTGCATTTTACTGGTACTGAAAGTTTCAGAATTGCTTTTTTTTTTTTTTTTCACTTTATTATGAAAATATTTCAAAGTATACCAAAAGGAGGCAATAGTTTGAGTAGATTGTGTGTGTGTGTGTGTGTGTGTATGTGCATGTGTGTGTGTGTGTGTGTGTATAGGTAAGCTCTACTGAAAGGGCCTTCAAGTTGGCCAGGCATGGTGGCTCATGCCTGTAATCCCAGCACTTTGGAAGGCTGAAGTGGGCGGATCACACGGTCAGGAGATCAAGACCATCCTGGCTAACACTGTGAAACCCCATCTCTACTAAAACAATACAAAAATTAGCCAAGCATGGTGGCGTGCACCCTGTAGTCCCAGCTACTCCGAAGGCTGAGGCAGGAGACTAGCTTGAACCCAGGAGGTGGAGGTTGCAGTGAGCTGAGATCTTACCACTGCACTCCAGCCTGGGTGACAGAGTGAGTCTCCCTCTCAAAAAAAAAAACAAAAAAAACCAAAAACGTGGGGGTGGCCTTCAGGCAAATAAGGATACCTAGTTCCCAGACCCTGGTGTTTTATGCCATTTCCCCCCTTAAACTAGGATTTCTCAGAAATAGCTGATTCCAGAGATGAGACAGGAGGCATACAAGATAAGCCACAATGTACAGCAGTCTTGAAACAAAATAAAATAAAATCAGGGCATGTTGAAAAAGACACATGGGCAGGTTTGAAGAGGCACCCACTGGCAGAATCTGGGACAATTTGAGTACCAAATAATTAAGGATATTAACGAGTTACAGACCAACAGACAACAGGAAAAACAGAAGTCTGAGTCCATACCAATGATACATAGGTATATAAACGGGGAAGAAGAGGACTTAACTTTACAGTATGATGCCAAATGCTGGCTGGTAAATAGGGAGAGAAGGCTAGAGTGGGAAAATGAAGAGTGTTTTTGTCATAATCATTAATGGATGCTAACTTTAGGGGAAAACTGAAGACCAAGATATTTGGATGATTTTAAAGTGTCTCCCCACAGATCGCATGCTAAATGCAATTGGGAAAGCAGTAACTAAATAGTAGAGAAACTAGAGAACACCTTGACCAAATGATCAATATTAGCATCACCGATAAAAGACAGATGAACATCATGGGCATCTAGAGGTGATGGTCTGAGAAGGACACACCACCTCTTCAGTTAGTATTCTGCTCCATGGATGCTTAGTCTCAGCCTAATCATGAGAAAACATGGGACCAACCCAAAATGAATAATGTCTTTTTACAAAAGGGGACGGTTTTCTCTGGAAATGTCAATATCTTAATAGACAAAAGTTGTAGAAGTGTTCTAGATTAAAGGAGACCAAAGAGATATGACAACCAAACACCTGATTCTAGATTGGATCCTGTGTTGGAGGGGGAAGATCAGTATAAAGGTCATTATTGGGTCAATTGACAAAACTGGAATTGAGAGGGTAGATTAAAGCATTCTTGATAACTAGTTATTAAAAAAAAAACAGTTTTTCTCAACCTGGGTCTGCAGAAGTAAGTTCTTATGTCCTGAGGCATGCATTGTAAGTGAGAGATTAGCTTCTCTCCTATACATTGGTAATGATACCAGTTAAGTAAATCCTTGAGAAAATGGGAAAAGAGTCACTCAGATCATTTTCTGTAGGACCACATTCTCTCATGGAGCTGGATAACAGGCTGTAAAAGAATATCTTCATTCTTAAGAACTAGCCACTGAAGTATTTAGAAGTAAGGGATCATGACTTACACAGTTTACTCTCCAGTTACTTTAAAAATAAAAAAAAAAAAAGCTCACTCATATGTGGAAGTCAAAAAACTTGGCTTCATGGAGGTAGAGAATAGAATGATAGATAACAGTCCAGGAAAGGTGTGTAGGTAGGATGGCAGGATAAAAAGAGGTTGGTTACGTGACTACAAATGTGAAGTTGAAGAAGGAATAAGTTCTAATGTTTGATAGCAGAGTAGGGTGGCTATGGTTAAGAAGTGTATATTTCAAAATAGCTGGAAGAGAGGACTTTAAATGTTTTCAACACATGGATAAATACTGAGGTAATGGATACCCCAGATATCCTGACTTGAACATTACACAGTATATATATGTAACAAAATACACATGACATGTACTCCATAAATAAATACAAATATTTGTATCAGTTTTTTAAAATTCTGCAAAAGAGTAAAAATAGGGAGAAATGTTAATAGGCAAATCCGGGTACATAGTTTATGAATATTTGTGTGTGTGTGTGTGTGTGTGTTGTAACATTACATTTCTTAAAAAACTATCCTCTGCTGGGCCTGGTGTCTCGTGCCTGTAATCCCAGCACTTTCAGAGGCAGAGGAGAGCAGATCACCTGAGGTCAGGAGTTGAGACCACCTGGCAAACATGATGAAACCTTGTATCTACTGAAAATAAAAAATTAGCTGAGTGTGGTGGCAGGCACCTGTAAGCCTAGCTACTTGGGAGGCTGAGGCAAAAGACTCACTTGAACCCAGGAGGAGGAGGTTGCTGTGGGCTGAGACCATACCACTGCATTCCATCCTAAGCTACAGAGTAAGCCACTGTCTCAAAAAAAAAAAAAAAATCCCCTTGTAAATGGTCATCTAATGCATTTAAAATTGGTAAGATTAGGCAGAGGTTTTACCTAAGACTGAAGTTTCCATGCTTTAATGAGCATTCAGTGTTATGGAAGGTAACAATATTACTCATAATATAGCAATTATGAGAGAATGTGTTTTAGCAAGAAACTGATCACTTTATTTTATTATTCTGCTTGAACTTATAAGAGCCTTGATCTTATTCCCAGTCTTTCTGAAATAAGGCAAGCTATAAATAGGAATTGTATGAAGTGTTTAAGGTAGACACTTAGAATCATTCAGAACAGAAATAGGTTGAAAGTGTGTGGCTGGGCCGGGCGCGGTGGCTCAAGCCTGTAATCCCAGCACTTTGGGAAGCCGAGGCGGGTGGATCACGAGGTCAAGAGATCAAGACCATCCTGGTCAACATCGTGAAACCTCGTCTCTACTAAAAATACAAAAAATTAGCTGGGCATGGTGGTGCGTGCCTGTAATCCCAGCTACTCAGGAGGCTGAGGCAGGAGAATTGCCTGAACCCAGGAGGCGGAGGTTGCGGTGAGCCGAGATCGCACCATTGCACTCAGGCCTGGGTAACAAGAGCGAAACTCTGTCTCAAAAAAACAAAACAAAACAAAACAAACAAAACAAAAAAACAACAACAACAAAAAGAAAGGGTGTGGCTAAGAAATGTAATTCAAGCTGGGCGCGGTGGCTCACGCCTGTAATCCCAGCACTTTGGGAGGCTGAGGCGGGTGGATCATGAGGTCAAGAGATCGAGACCATCCTGGTCAACATGGTGAAACCCCGTCTCTACTGAAAATACAAAAAATTAGCTGGGCATGGTGGCACGTGCCTGTAATCCCAGCTACTCAGGAGGCTGAGGCAGGAGAATTGCCTGAACCCAGGAGGCGGAGGTTGCGGTGAGCCGAGATCGCACCATTGCACTCAGGCCTGGGTAACAAGAGCGAAACTCCGTCTCAAAAAAAAAAAAAAAAAAAAAGAAATGTAATTCAAGATTACCATTTGATTTCTCTTTTTAGGAAGAACTCTTGGATATAAAAGAACTCCCCCATTCCAAACAGAGGCCTTCATGCCTTTCTGAAAAATATGACAGGTATGTGTCATTCTAGTCATTAACTTCTTCTAGTCAGTAACTCTTTGTTATTCCAATCTTGGTAAATTAAGAATTTTATTGTTTTGAAGTTTTCTGGTAGAATTGTGAGTGGAGGAGGGATTTCAACAGGTAATAAGATGGGCTTCAACTACCGAGGAATGGAACTAAAACAAGGAAATGACGTGGTCAGAGTCATATAGAAAGCAGGTTAAAGACTTGAACCCAGGAGTCCTTACCAGGGTCTTGTTTCTCTGCCAATGGTTTTTTGCACTATACTTAGAGGGTACCTGCTTTAGGTATGCCTGCTGCTCAGGAGAGCTATTCTTTCTTTGCATTCCGACCAACAAAACTATTCAACTATTCAGATTAGCTTTATTGCATTCTAGTTTCCCTCAGAAGAAGAAGGCTGTGGTTTGGGGAGACTATAGCTAATAATGGTCTGAAAATCTCTAGAATAATCCTATATTGGACTATTTATGGTCACTTTAGTCATTTCTTAAATATCAAGGTAGATGGTTCATATTAGCCTAATTTTTAAACATATAAAGCATCATATTAATGTTCAATTTCTTGGTTAAATAGGATGGACTTTTTTTTTTTTTTTCTGGAGAAAGGATCTCTGTTGCTCAGACTAGAGTGCAGTGAAAAAATCATAGTTCACTGCATCCTCCTGAGCTCAAGCAAACCGCCTGGTTTGGCCTTCTGAGTAGTTGGGACTGTAGGGACATACCACCACCAGGTCCCCATGAGGTTTTATTTTTTGTAGAGTTGGGTCTTACTATGTTGCTCAAGCTGGTGTCAAACTTCCAGGCTCAAGCAGTCTTCAGCTTCCCAAACTAATGAGATTATAGGCATGAGCCACCACACCTGACCTAGGACAGACTATTTAAAATTTTCACATAGACTTGGGAAGGCCTGTTAAATCTTGATGCTTCTGGGTGCGGTGACTCACACCTGTAGTCCCAGCACTTTGGGAGTCCAGGGTAGGCGGATCATGAGGTCAGGGATCTGAGACCAGCCTGGCAACATGGTGAAACCCCATCTCTAGTAAAAATTAAAAAATTAGCTGGGTGTGGTGGCATGTGCCTGTAGTCCCAGCTACTCAGGAGGCTAAGGCAGGAGACTGACTTGAACCCGGGAGGAGGAGGTTGCAGTGAGCCTAGACTGTGCCTTTGCACTCCAGCCTGTGTGACAGAGCAAGACTCCATCAAAAAGAAAAAAAAGCAACAACCTTGATGCCTCACCACATTCCCTGATGAAGGTGATATTTGAATAATGGCTATTCCAATTAGAATTTTTCATTAGTCTTAGTTAAGCTGTTTTTTTTTTTTTTTTTTTTTGATTATTAAAGCGATAAAGATGCTGGGCACAGTGGCTAATGCCTGTAATCCCAGCACTTTGGCAGGTCGAGGTGGGTGGATCACAAGGTCAAACTTCTGTTTGAGACCATCGTGGCCAACATGGTGAAACCTGTCTCTACTAAAATACAAAAAATTAACCCGGCATGGTGGTGTGCACCTATAGTCCCAGCTACTTGGGAGGCAGGAGAATTGCAGAGGTTGCAGTGAGCCAAGATCATGCCACTGCACTCCAGCCTGGCAACAGAGCAAGACTGTCTCAAGGAAAAAAAAAAAAAAAAAAAGCTATAAAGACTTTTTGTGCCTCAAGTTGAATTTTATTAATACTCTATTTCTTCTTGTCATAAAAATAGTTAGCATGAGCTGGGTGTGGTGTCTTACGCCTGTAATCCCAGTGCTTTGGGAGGCCAAGGCTGGAGGATTGCTTGAGGCCAGGAGTTCAAGACCAGCCTGGGCAACATAGCAAGACCTGTCTCTACAAAATATATTTTAAAAAATTAGCCAAGCATGGTGACACGTGCCTGTAGTCCTAGCTACTCAGGAGGCTAAGGTGGGAGGATCATCTGAGCCCAGAAATTTTAGCTGCATTGAACATTGATCATGCCACTGCAGTCCAGCCTGGGTGACGGAAATCTGAGACCCTATGTAAAATAAAAATAAAAATAAAAAATAAAATTTTCATGGGCAGACATACAGCTTTTACTTCTGAAGTAGAGGTATTGTGCCTAGTGATGAAAATAAGAAAGAGGAGAGAGCTTCTCATTTTGTTTCACCTCTCTGAGAGCTAAAATGTGTTGGGCTCTTAAACCCTCCAGGTAATCCTCACCACTATCCTAAAAGATAGGTAATATGTCTTTTATTGTGAGGAGTTTGAAACTGAAAAGTTAACTCGCCTATTCAAGAAATGTTCATTGATACCTGCTATGTGATAAATACTGTGCCAGGTTGCATCAAATATTTCCTGGCTTCATGGACCATTGGTCAATGGAAGGATACAATGAAATAGTGGTAAAACTTTATCATTGCAAACATCACAGGCTGCAGAGGCCAAGTGTGGAGTATAACATGGCCTGATCTAATCTGGGGGTTGGGAAGTCTTTTCTGCAGAAGATGCAGCTCAGTTACTTGTCTAGGATGTTCCCAATAGTGGTGACAGAGCTAGAATTCCAGCCCATATTTTTGGGCTCAGGGGTTTCTGCTCTGCACGCTGTACTACCTGCCACTCCATCATTACACAGAGAATAACAAAATAAAACCTAAACTACACGTTTTAGGTCATAAAGCTGTCTACTCTGCTTATAGAAAAACTGAGACTGCATAGAAATTCTGGAAAAATGCACATCAGTTGATCCAGGTGCTACTTCTGGTGAGAGTTAAGGGATTTTATTTTTTTCTGCTTTGTATTAATCTTTAGTAAACAACAGTTAATACTTATGGAGCATCTTCTTTGTGTAGTGCAGGCGTAGTTAACTATAATCCCTGTGTACTCCAAGGTATATGGTCTGAATATTTCAATTGTGTACAGACCATTAGTTTTCAAGTGACTGTTGGTGTTAGGTGATGAAAAAAGTATTACTGAATTAATAGTTGTTTTTGTTTTCATATTAAAAGAGGTAACCATTCTGCAGGCAGTCATGAAGCTTTATATTGCAAATGGGTTTCCGGCTGGGCATGGTGGCTCAGGTCTGTCAACACTTTGGGAAGCCAAGACAGGCAGATTTCTTGAGGTCAGGCGTTTGAGACCAGCCTGGCCAACATGGCGAAACCCCGTCCCTACTAAAAATACAAATATTAACAAGATGTGGTGGGCATTTGTAATCCCAGCTACTGGGGAGGCTGAAGCAGAAGATTCACTGGAACCTGGGAGGTGGAAGTTGAAGTCAGCCTAGATCATGCCATTGCACTCCAGCCTGGGTAACTTACTACCTGAGGAGGTTTAGAAATTAGAAATTAGGCCGGGCACGGTGGCTCAAGCCTGTAATCCCAGCACTTTGGGAGGCCGAGGCAGGTGGATGACGAGGTCAAGAGATCGAGACCATCCTGGTCAACAAGGTGAAACCCCGTCTCTACTAAAAATACAAAAAATTAGCTGGGCATGGTGGCACATGCCTGTAATCCCAGCTACTCAGGAGGCTGAGACAGGAGAATTGCCTGAACCCAGTAGGTGGAGGTTGCAGTGAGCCGAGATCGCGCCATTGCATTCCAGCCTGGGTAACAAGAGCGAAACTCCGTATCCAAAAAAAGAAGAAAAAAGAAATTAGAAATTAGACTGCCTATATAGTTCATGGGCACAAGTGCTAACAGTTGTACTTTTTGACTTGTAGCGATGGTGTCTGGGACCCTGAGAAGTGGCATGCCTCTCTCTACCCGGCTTCAGGACGGAGCTCACCAGTGGAAAGTCTGAAGAAAGAGTTGGATACAGACCGGCCTTCCCTGGTGCGCAGGATAGTAGGTGAGCACATAGTCACTCAGAAGTGGGGTTAGTGATTTTTGAGGACATGCTTTTGGCGGCTGCTTTCTTCTTAGCTCTGAGAATTTTATGCTTTGAGGAGAAGTGTCATTATCAGGAAACTGATTTATCAGTTGGATTTTTCCTAATTAGCAGGGTAAAGTCATAGTCTACTTTGTCACCGCTATATAAAAAGACTGTGTTAGGCTCTGTGTTTCTGAATTAAAAGTACTGATTATCTTTCATTGGCATGGATAACTGAGTTAAATGTGGTAGGTAGCATAAAGCTGTGCTGGAAATCTGATCATGCTTTCTCTCATATATGAGACCAGTCCTTGGGTATAAATCGGTTCTGGCTTTTCTTAATTCGTAATAGACTGTGATCTGAATAGAAGGCTTGGATATGGTTTGAGACTGGAGTTAAGTCTCATCTTCCCACTTTTGCTAGTTTAAAGCTTACCTCTTTAAACTAAAAACGTTGTTTAAGTGTGTAATGGAGACCAGGTAATATAATAGCCAGTCAAGGAACTTGTTGCAAAAACTCTTTTTGAGATGAGAAGAAGACCCATCATAAAAACTTGGAACTGGCCGGGCGCGGTGGCTCAAGCCTGTAATCCCAGCACTTTGGGAGGCCGAGGCGGGTGGATCACAAGGTCGAGAGATCGAGACCAGCCTGGTCAACATGGTGAAACCCCGTCTCTACTAAAAATACAAAAAAATTAGCTGGGCATGGTGGCACGTGCCTGTAATCCCAGCTACTCAGGAGGCTGAGGCAGGAGAATTGCCTGAGCCCAGGAGGCGGAGGTTGCGGTGAGCCGAGATCGCGCCATTGCACTCCAGCCTGGGTAACAAGAGCGAAACTCCGTCTCAAAAAAAAAAAAAAAAACTTGGAACTAAACGAAAAAGATAACCCGACTTTAGTTTAAGCTATAAGCTTCTTCTACACAGTTTGTCAGTACACAGTGCAGTAATGTCTCTCAAAGAATTTCTTCTAGCAGAGTCATTAAAGATATGCAGGGACTTTTTTAAAATGATGAAAATGGCCAGGTGCAGTGACTCACTCCTGTAATCCCAGCACTTTGGGAGGCCGAGGCAGGTGGATCACAAGGTCAGGAGTTTGAAACCAGCTTGGCCAACGTGGTGAAACCCTGTCTGTACTAAAAATTTAAAAATTAGCTGGGTGTGGTAGTGAGTGCCTGTATTCCCAGCTTCTTGGGAGGCTGAGGCAGGAGAATCATTTGAACCTGGAAGCAGAGGTTGCAGTGAGCTGAGATCGTGCCATTGCACTCCAACCTGGGCGACAGCTAAGACTCCATCTCAAAACGAATGAAAAAATGAAAACTCAGAAGGAAAATATCCAACAGCAGAAATGGGTTGAGTAAACTTTGGTATATCCAAGCATAGGAATATTACATTGCATTGTCCTGTAAAACCATCTTGCAGACATGTTTTTTGGTAAATAATGTTTGTGACGTACTGACTCATAAGCAAGGTATAGAAAACTGTCCATATTATATCCTGTTCTCGAAAAAAACTGAGACGGTACACAAAATCTGTAAAAGTATACACCAGAACATTCTAGGAGCTGTTTCTGATAAGAGAATTAAGCAGATTTTTCTCATTTGGACTAATCTTCAGTTTAGGAAGATATTTTTTGTGTGGTGACATGTTTTTCCTACACCTTTATTGAGTTAGAATTTACGTATAATAGCCTGCACAAAAAGTATACCATTTGATGTCTAGACATGTGTATATACCTGTGAAACCATTACCAAAATCAGCGTAAGCATTTTTATCACCCCTAAAAGTTCCCTAGTATTCCTGTGTGTCCCTCTCTTTAGCCCCCTTCCCCCAACATTTCTCCCCATTCACACAAGCCTGATGTGCTTTCTCTTTTTTTTTCTTTTCTTTTTTTTTGAGACAGAGTCTCTCTTGTCGCCCATGCTGGGGTGCAGTGTCATGATCTCCGCTCATTGCAACCACTGCCTCCCAGGTTAAAGTGATTCCCCCTCAGCCGGGCGCGGTGGCTCAAGCCTGTAATCCCAGCACTTTGGGAGGCCGAGGCGGGTGGATCACGAGGTCGAGAGATCGAGACCATCCTGGTCAACATGGTGAAACCCCGTCTCTACTAAAAATACAAAAAACTAGCTGGGCGTGGTGGCGCGTGCCTGTAATCCCAGCTACTCAGGAGGCTGAGGCAGGAGAATTGCCTGAACCCAGGAGGCGGAGGTTGCGGTGAGCCGAGATCCTGCCACTGCACTCCAGCCTGGGTAAGAGTAAAACTCCGTCTCAAAAAAAAAAAAAAAAAAAAAAAAAAGTGATTCCCCCACCTCAGCTTCCCAAGTAGCTAGGATTACAAATGCACATTCCACTGTGCCCAGCTAATTTTTTTTCCCCCTGAGACGAAGTCTTGGTGTGTCACCCAGACTGGAGTGCAGCGGTGCAATCTTGGCTCACTGCAACCTCGCCTCCTGGGTTTAAGCAATTCTCATGCCTCAGCCTCCCAAGTAGCTAGGACTATAGGTGCCACCACGCCCAGCTGCCTTATGTATTTTTAGTAGAGATGAGGTTTCACCATGTTGGCCCGGCTGGTCTTGAACTCCTGACCTCAAGTGATCCACCCACCTTGGCCTCCCAAAGTGCCAGGATTATAGGTGTAAGCCACCATGCCTGACCCCAATTTCTTTGTTTTTAGTAGAGACAAGGTTTTACCATGTTGTCTAGGCTGGTGTTGAACTCCCAACCTCAGGTGATCCACCTGCCTTGGCCTCCCAAAGTGTTTGAATTACAGGCATGAGCCACAGTGCTTGGCCTGATCTGCTTTTTATAGCTGATTTCTGTCCCTATAGATAAGTTTACATTTCCTAGAATTTTATGTAAGTGGAGTTATAATATGTACTCCTTGCGTAGCTTTTTTCACTCAGCATAATTAAGATTCATCCGTGTTGTTGTATCTAGTTTATTTTCATTGCTTATTAGTATTCCATTGTATGAATTTAGCAGTTGATCCATTTATTTGTTGATGTACGTTTGGGTTGTTTCCGGTTTTTGACTGTTATAACCAAAGCTGCTATGAACATCCATGTACAAGTCTCTGTATGGACATATGCTTTCTCTTCTCTTGGGTAAATACCTAGGACTAAAATGGCTGGGTTGTATAGTAGATGTATGTATGTTTAACCTTCTGAGAATTGCTGAACTGTTTTCCAAAGTAGTTGTACCATTTTACATTTCCACCAGCGGTGTATGAGAGTTCCACTTGCTCCACATCCTCATCAGCACTTGGAATGGTCAGTCGTTTAAATTTTAGCCATTCTAATAGGTGTGTAGTGTTATCACATGGTTTAATTTGCATTTCCCTAATGACTAATGATGTTGATTATCTTTTCATATGCTTATTTGCCATCCACATAACCTCTTTGGTGAAGTGTCTGTTCAAACCATTTGTCCATTTTTTTTTTTTTTTTTTGAGACAAAGTTTCGCTCTTGTTACCCAGGCTGGAGTGCAATGGCGCGATCTCGGCTCACCGCAACCTCCGCCTCCTGGGTTCAGGCAATTCTCCTGCCTCAACCTCCTGAGTAGCTGGGATTACAGGCACGCGCCACCACGCCCAGCTAATTTTTTGTATTTTTAGTAGAGACGGGGTTTCACCATGTTGACCAGGATGGTCTCGACCTCTCGACCTCGTGATCCACCCGCCTTGGCCTCCCAAAGTGCTGGGATTACAGGCTTGAGCCACCGCGCCCGGCTCATTTGTCCATTTTTTGATTGGGTTAGTTTTTTCATTAAGAAGTTTTGTGTGTTCTGAATATAAGTCCTTATCAGAAAAATGCTTTGAAATATTTCGTACCACTGCAGTCTGTGGCTTGTCTTTGCATTGTCTAAACAGTGTCTTTCAAAGAATAGACATTTTAAATTTTGATCAAGCCCAGTATATCAGTTTTTTTAAATGTATGATGCTTTTGGTGTCATGCCTAAGAAAGCTTTGCCTAACCCAATGCCACAAGGATTTACTCCTGCATTTCTTCTAGAATTTTTTAGTTTCAGGTTTTACATTTAGATCTGTGATCCATTTTGAATTTTTGTATATATTTGGTATCAAATGCAGATTTTTTTTTTCTGAGATAGAGTCTCACTCTTTTGCCCAGGCTGCAGTGCAGTGGTGTGATCTCGGCTCACTGCATCCTCTGCCAACTGGATTCAGGTAGTTCCCCTGCCTCAGCCTCCCAAGTAGCTGGGATTACAGGTGCCTACCACCACACCTGGCTAATTTTTGTAGTTTTAGTAGAGATGGGGTTTCACTATCTTGGCCAGGCTAATTTTGAACTCCTGACCTTGTGATCCACCTGCCTTGGCCTCCCAAAGTGTTGGATTACAGGCATAAGCCACCACGCCTGGCCCCAAATATAGATTTAAGTTCATTTCTTTGTCTATGGATATCTGACTGTTCAACAGTATTTTGTTGAAGAGACACTTTAACTTTTTAAGCAGTTATTTTTTCAAATACTGACACCTACTGTAGTTTTAGTTGACAAAACATTTGCTAATAATTCTTAGGTAAGGATTTAGTCAAATTAAAGGCACTGCAGAGACTAATCATGGAAAATCATTTATTCTGAAATACATGTATTGTTTCAAAGAGAAAAGCCAGTGTCTCAGCCTTACTTAAATGTGTAATGTATGTGTTAGCCTGAATCTGCTGATAAGCCCAATTTAAGTAGTGACTGTCTTCCAACCATCCCCTTCCTTCCATCAGTCATGGACATACCATCTTAAAAAGAAAAAACACCTTGTTGATTTGCTTAACTTTCTCTTTCCCATGTCCTTCTAGATCCACGAGAGCGTGTGAAAGAAGATGACTTAGATGTTGTTCTCAGCCCTCAGAGGCGGAGCTTTGGAGGGGGCTGCCATGTGACAGCTGCTGTTAGTTCTCGGCGCTCAGGAAGTCCATTAGAAAAAGAGAGTGATGGGCTTCGTCTACTTGGTGGACGTAGGATTGGCAGTGGGAGGATAATCTCTGCCCGGACCTTTGAGAAGGATCACCGTCTTAGCGATAAGGACCTGCGGGACTTGAGAGACAGAGACCGAGAGAGGGACTTCAAGGACAAGCGTTTCAGGGTTTGTCTTCTAGATTCTTCGGTAGTTCATGTGCTTGGGACACACTGACTTCATTTATACCAGGTTACTTTGAGAATAGGCATGAACACAGCCCGCTCTTAAACCAGTCAGGGAGGAAGGGGCTGGGGGTGGTGATGGGCCTCTAGTGTTACAGCGTCGTATCTTCCTTTCACTGTTGAACATTACAGTGAAGACCTTGATTGAAGTAAAATACCTTGACTAGAAATTTTTAAATCTTGTTTTATGTACTTTTCCAGAGAGAGTTTGGGGATAGTAAGCGTGTCTTTGGTGAACGCAGAAGAAATGATTCTTACACAGAAGAAGAACCAGAGTGGTTCTCAGCTGGACCCACAAGTCAGTCTGAAACCATCGAACTGACTGGCTTCGATGATAAGATACTAGAAGAAGATCACAAAGGGAGAAAAAGAACAAGGCGACGGACAGCCTCTGTGAAGGAAGGTCAGTGCAAATGTTGGGAAGGAAGTTCAGTATTTTAAAATGAGAATGTAGGCCGGGCGCAGTAGCTCACACCTGTAATCCCAGCACTTTGGAGGCCATGCGGGCAGATCACCTGACATGAAGAGTTTGCGACCAGCCTGGCCAACATGGTGAAACCCCATCTCCACTAAAAATATAAAAGTTAGCTGAGTGTGGTGGTCAGCTCCTGTACGCCCAGCTATTCGGGAGGCTGAGGCACAAAAATTGCTTGAACCTGGGAGGCGGAGGTTGCAGTAAGCTGAGTTCACACCACTGCATTCCAGCCTCTGTCTCAAAAATAAATAAATAGAGATGTGATTATCACTGGCTAATTGTACACTTACGAATGGACACCAGATGTATAGGAAATGGCAAGTTTTTCATGATGCATCCTGATTTTGAAACTGCTTTTTTTTTTTTTTTTTAAACGGAGTCTTCCTCTGTTGCCCAGGCTGGTGTATAGCACCATCTTGGCTCACTGCAGCCTCCATCTCCTGAATTCAAGCGATTCACCCCTGCCTAAGCCTCCTTAGTAGCTGGGATTACAAGTGCCTGCCATGATGCCCAGCTAATTTTTTAATTTTTAGTAGAGAAGGGGTTTCTCCATGTCGGCCAGGCTGGTCTTGAACTCCTGACCTCAAATGATCCACCCACCTCAGCCTCCCAAAGTGTTGGAATTACAGGCATGAGCCACCATGCCTGGCCCCTGAAACTGCTTAAGTGAGAATTCACTAAGTGTAGATTGTACTATTTCCTTAACTTGTTCTGCCCGCCAAAGAAAAGTTCAAGTTATCATGTGACAGCACTGTGTACATGAAAGAGTTCCCAGAAATAAGAAATGTGGTAGGAATAATGAGAGGTCTCATTTATTGAGCTTCGTGTCCAACACAGTGGTGAGTGTTTTGTCTGTATAATTCTTTGTCTCCTAATGACCTTGTGCAGTGTAAGTGCTTTTTTTCTGCCCATTTCATAGATGAGCAAATGGAGGCTCAGAGGGCTTAAGTAACTTATGGACACTTAAGGTAGTTACTGTGGAAATAAGTAGTGAAGTCAAGAGTAGAGCAAGATGCTTCTGGGCATCAGAGCCTACCTTTGTCACAGTATTAGGCCTTCCCAGGTCAGTTGCTTGTGATTTGCCTTCTCTCTTAGTTTCAGGCCAGGTGTAGTGGCTCACGATTGTAATCCCAGCACTTTGGGAGGCCAAGGTGGATGGATCATTTGAGGTCAGGCGTTTGAGACCAGCCTGGCCAACATGGTGAAACCCTGTCTCTAATGAAAGTACAAGAATTAGGCCAAGCGCAGTGGCTCATGCCTGTAATCCTGGCACTTTGGGAGGCTAAGACAGGGGTGGATCACGCATGAGGTCAGGAATTCAAGACCAGCCTGGCCAACATAGGGAAACCCCATCTCTACTGAAAATACAGAAATTAGCCAGGTGCGATGGTGGCACCTGTAATCTTAGCTGCTCGGGAGACTGAGAAAGGAGAATCTCTGGAACCCGGAAGACAGAGGTTGCAGTGAGCCGAGATTACGCCACTGTACTCCAGCCTGAATGACAGAGCGAGACTCTGTCTCCAAAAGAAAAAAAATTAGCAAGGCATGGTGGTACACGCCTGTAACTTCCAGCTACCAGAGAGGCTGAGGCAGAAGAATTGCTTGAACCCGGGAGACAGGTTGCCACAAGCTTGTGCCACTGCTCTCTAGCCTGGGCAACAGAGTTGAGACTCTGTCGCCAAAAAACCTTAGTTTCCTCAGCTGTAAGATGGGATCACATACCTCCCTTGCTAAACTGAAGGAGCCAGAGCTCTTGTATTTGAAGTGCCTGCTGCAGAGTGGGAGCCCGTTGGTCTGCAGCCAGTCATTTTTAGGGCAGTGAGCTGGCTCTTGAGGTGGCCAGTCCCAGTCTGATGGTCTTGGAAAGGAGGCAGTAAAAAGCCAGGTGAGGACTAGTCTAGGTTAAAGTACTGCTGCTTAGAAAAGGATAATTTCAACAGCTGGGCCTGTTTCTTTGTAAAGTGAAGACAATGCCTATCATTTAACTTAAGGCTTAATTTAAGCATTGAAGATCAAATGTACCCATCAGAACTCAGCCTCCAAGTAGGCACTTAGTAAATTCTAGTTGCTTCAAGCTTTCAGGCTTAGTTGAAAGCCTTTTGGCAGATAACTAGGCAACAGAAGGGGAAAGCTATTTTAATAAATAAGGGGAAAATCAGTGCCACCTTAATATATTGATGAAGACAAATTTAAGCAGAAATAAGCTGATGGCATTTATTTAGAAGGAGAAAAAAATCACTCATCTTTTTTTGTAGTCTTGAAAATACAGTACATATTATCATTATCTTTATACTGTCACACATTCTTCCCTAGGATAACGCAGGAAATTGACAGGTAACTTGGAAGACTTCACTATTAAATTGCCTTTGAGATATGTCTTTCTCATTCCTAATTAAAGAAGCACCAACAAGTGTGACTTTGCATCTAACAATAAAGATGAGGCTTCTGGTGAGAAAAACTTATGCTTTTCTGAATTTCAACCATTCTTGTATCAAGTGCAGGCGCCAGAAGGAATGAGACAGATTGATAGTGACACCTCCTCATTTTACAGAGGCAGAGAGAGATTGAGACCTGGAGAGAAGGGATGGATTTCATGGCAGAGCCTGGAGTAGAATCCAGGGGTCTTGGTTCATCCCCTTAGATAGCTACAGAAGATCTCTAGGCTGCCCTTGCTATGTATTTAAAATAACTAAAAATATTAAAAACTAACATGTCAGATGCCTTAAATGTTAGCAGTTGGCAGTTTCACTTTTTCTTTCTTAAAAACAACTGAACATCGTAAAATATACCTGGCCCTATAGAGTAAGACAAAGCTGATTAGACCAGGTTACCTATGCTTAGAGAGTTTAGCCTCACCAGAGAGTTACTGTTGTACGTTGTGGTAAGTACTCAGATGACACAAGCATTGTAGAGAAGGTAGCAATTAATTTTACTGGGAGGGCAAAAATGGTTAGGTGGGGCAGGCTTCCCAGAGAACGTCACATTTGAATTTCGCCTTGAAGGATGAGCTACAACAACTAACCTGTAGGCAAGTGAAAGTTGCCCTCATGTCAGGTTTCTCATAAATACCTTAGGTTGCTGAGCCCTGACTGAAAGTGGTGCTACAGGTGCATGGGCAAAGACGCAGCTAAATTAATTTGGTTCCATTTTTAAGCAATAAGAGACTTGCAAAGACTATCCTTTAAAAAAAAAATACATCTATCTATCTATATATATATATCTCACTAGAAAAAGAACTGGGCATAGTGCTGGGCACAGTGGCTCACTCCTGTAATCCTAGCACTTTGGGAGGCCAAGGCAGGAGGATCACTTGAGGCCAGGGGTTCAAGTCCAGGCTATGCAGTTTAGCAAGACTCATTCTCTACAAAAAAACTTAAAAATTAGCTAGGCATGGTGGTGTGTGCCTGTTGTCCCAGCTACTCTGGAGGCTAAGGCAGGAGGATCACCTGAGCCCAGGAGGTAGAGGCTACAGTGAGCTATCATTGTGCCACTACTCTCCAACCTGTGCAACAGAGCAAGACCCCATCTCGAAAAAGAAAACCCCCTCCACTATAGACAATAGAAAGTTCTCAGCCACGTGCCGTGGCTTACATTAATCCCAGCACTTTGGGCGGCTGAGGAGGGTGGATCTCCTGAGGTCAGGAGTTCAAGACCGGCCAACATAGTGAAACCCCATCTCTACTAAAAATACAAAAATAGTGGGGAGTGGTGGTACGTGCCGGTAACCCCAGGTACTTGGGAGGCTGAGGCAGGAGAATCACTTGAACCCGAGAGGCGGAGGTTGCAGTCAGCCAAGATCACGCCACTGCACTCCAGCCTGGGCAACAAGAGTGAAACTCCATCTGAAAAAAAAAAAGAAAAAGAAAAAATATGAAGTTCTCAGGAAGGGGACCGTAATCCTTCCTTCATTATGTTGGTGTTTTGGCTTTATTAAAGCTTTTTTCCACTTTTACCTCCTATAGAACGGGGACTGTTTTATTCTCGCAAGTACAGTACCTGCACAAGGAGTCTGCTTTTAAAGTCTTCTGTGGCTCTTCTGCATGTGTATTGAGGGCTGAAGCCACAGATTGACACTGGAGTGATTTACTTATCAGATGGTTTTTGTCCTGGTCTTGCTTTCAGGTATAATAGAGTGCAATGGAGGAGTGGCCGAAGAGGATGAGGTAGAGGTCATCCTTGCACAGGAGCCTGCGGCTGATCAAGAAGTGCCAAGGGATGCTGTCTTGCCTGAGCAGTCCCCAGGAGAATTTGACTTTAACGAGTTCTTTAACCTTGATAAGGTGCCAGGCTTGGCTTCGGTGAGTGTAGCAGCACACTTTAAAATGCGTAGTTAAATTTGACCTGAGTATTTAAGATGTCTTTTTGAAAGTGTTGTTTTGCTAGATGCTTTTGTGTTTTTTGGCTTTTATTCTTACATATTTAAATTTTTATTGGCTTTGTTTTGAGAGGCCTAAGGGATAATATGAAATCAGATTTTTGTACCAGGTAACTCTTTTGTTAAGCTGGTGGTAGACTAAAAATTCTTTTTTTTTTCTTTAAGACGGAGTCTCACTCTGTCATGGTGTGATCTTGGCTAACAGCAACCTCCCCCTCCCAGGTTCAAGCTGTTCTTCTGCCTCAGCCTTCCAAGTAGCTGGGACTACAGGCACACACCTCCATGCCTGGCTTATTTGTATTTTTAGTAGAGATGAGGTTTCACTATGTTGACCAGACTGGTCTTGAACTACTGACCTTATGATCCGCCTGCCTCGGCCTCCCAAAGTGCTGGGATTGTAAGCATGAGCCACCATGCCTGGCCATAAAATTTTTTAGATGTTTGCATTGTCTCCTTTTGGTTAGTTGTTTGTTGTAGACGTACCGTGAAGGTAGCTTTTTATAACTGACAATTTTGTCACACTGACTTGCATTCCTTGGGGGAGGCTGCTTGGTTAGGCGATATATTTTAGATGTGATGGTTTCCAAAACCTTTAATGAAAAGGAACTTGTTATACTATCAGTATTGCTGTTAAACTCTTGAGGTCCAGTCTTTCTGGACTTGAAAAGTAGTAGTAAACTCTCCCTCAGTCTTGTGCTATGCACCCTTGTTCCTGTCCTGTCAGCATTTCTGGATTAGTATCTACTCCTTAATCGTAATGGCTCCTTATTTGATTATTGGATGAGCAGACAAAGCTAGGCACAACAGAGCAGGCAACACTGGCCTATCTCCGTTGTCATTTCGTGCTCCTCTACACCCAGGAGATTGCCACCAAAAATAAGTGAGCAGGCACAGCACAGTACTGATAGGTATAGGGCCACTGATGTATTCTAAGGCAGTCTTCTTAGATTTTCTTTTTTTGAGGCAGTCTCTCTCTCTAGCCAGGCTGGAGTGCAGTGACCTGATCTTGGCTCACTGCAACCTCCACCTCCTGGGTTCAAGCAATTCTCCTACCTCAGCCTCCCGGGCAGCTGGGAGTACAGGTGCGCGCCACCACGCCCAGCTAATTTTTAGTAAAGATGGGGTTTCGACGTGTTGGCCAGGCTGGCCTCAGTCTCTTGACCTCATGATCTTAACGCCTCAGCCTCCCAAAGTGTTGTGATTACAAGCGTGAGTCACTTCACCCAGCCTCTTCTTAAATTTTCTATGATGAGGTGTGAGGCTTTATTTCCATTCCATTGAAGACCAGTGTTTTAGTATAAAGTACAAATGTCATGGCAAAACCAAATTGGTGTAAAAGTTTCTTTTTTTTAATTTGGAGATGGAGCCTTGTGTTGTCACCTAGGCTGGAGTGCAGTGGTGCAATCTTAGCTCACTGCAATCTCTACCTCCCAGGTTCAAGCAATTCTCCTGCCTCAGCCTCCTAAGTGGCTGAAACTACAGATGCATGCTACCATGCCTGGCTAATTTTTTGTAGCTTAGTAGAGACAGGGTTTCACTGTGTTGCCTAGGCTGGTCTCAAACTCCTGAGCTCAGGCAATCTGCCTGCCTCGGCCTCCCAAAGTGTTAGGATTACAGGATGAGCTGCTGTACCCTGCCCTTTTTTTTTTTTTTTTTTTTTTTTTTGAGACACAATCTCACTCTGTCACCCAGACTGGAGTGCAGTGGTGTGATCTCAGTTCACTGCAACCTCTGCCTCACGGATTCAAGTTATTCTCCCGCCTCACCCTCACAAGTAGCTGGGATTACAGGTGCCAACTACCACACCCGGCTAATTTTTGTATTTTTAGTAGAGGCGGGGTTTCGCCATGTTGGCCAGGCTGGTCTGAAACTCCTGACCTCAAGTAATCTATCCGTCTTGGCCTCCCAAAGTACTGGGATTATAGGTGTGAGCCACCGTGCTCAACCAGTTTCTAAGCATTTGTTCTCACTTCCTGAACTTACCCGAATATAGACCAGCATGGTCCACACTTGTCTGTAGCACTGCTCTGGAGCATATGGAATGTGATTCCAAATCAATGTTGGCAACTCTTCCTGTGGTTTTGTTCCTAAAGCTACAGCAGCAATTTTAATTGTAAGTCTCCTAGCCACATGCCTCACCTACAGTCTCCCAAGCCAGTCCTTTGGATCATATTCAGATGCAAGCTTAATTTAGTTGCTCTAAACTGAATGGCCCTTTCAAATTCTTAACTTCTGAGGGTACAGTATTTCTTTTTTCCACATCAACTGTTTAGTGACTTTTTTTTCTCTCTTAAAAGACAGATGGCAATCTTTTTTTCTTTTCTTTTCTTTTTTTTTTGAGACAGAGTTTCTCACTCTGTCACCCACCATGGAGTATAGTGGTGTGATCTCAGCTCACTGCAAGCTCTGCCTCCAGGTTCAAGCCATTCTTGTGCCTCAGCCTCCTGAGTAGCTGGGATTACAGGTGCACACCACCATGCCTGGCTAATATTTGCATTTTTAGTAGAGACAGGGATTCACTACATTGGACAGGCTGGTCTTAAGCTCCTGACCTCCAGTGCTCTGCCCGCCTCGACCTCCCAAAGTGCTGGAATTACAGGAGTGAGCCACCGTGCTTAGCCTAAACCTAAACCTTTAATAATAATGGGTAACATGCATACAGTGCTCATTGTGTACAGAGCTTTACATACAGTAAGTCATCTAATCTTCACAAATCCCATATAAATCAGATTACTATTTCCAATTACAGATGAGGAAACAGGCATAGAATTTAAATAACTTGCCCAAAGTCACACAGCCAGTAATTGAAGGAAACTGACTTGTAATTTATACAGTTCCAATAATGAGTTTCTTCTCTTAACTCTTCCAAATATACTACCTCTGAAGGGTAAAGGTAGGAATAGCAACTGAGCCCTGTTTTGTCCTCTGGCCTTTAACCTCAACCAAAATGTGGTTAACGCTAGGCAGTCAGAACTAAGCTATTAACTCTGTCTCCATGTTTTCCATGGAGGTGCTATTAAATTCTATATTCCATAATAGATCCACTAAAAAGCAAAACTGAGGTCAAGAAAAAACAGATGCTCTGTGTTATATAACCAGCTGAACTGTAATACACAGTACTCAGAAAATTGCAAGTCAGTTAGGAAAAATAAGAAAGGCTGTAAAGGATATGTATCAATTGACAAGTATGTAAAGTGCTTAAAACAGTATTAGAGGCCGGGCGCGGTGGCTCAAGCCTGTAATCCCAGCACTTTGGGAGGCCGAGGCGGGTGGATCACAAGGTCAAGAGATCGAGACCAACCTGGTCAACATGGTGAAACCCCGTCTCTACTAAAAATACAAAAAATTAGCTGGGCATGGTGGCACGTGCCTGTAATCCCAGCTACTCAGGAGGCTGAAGCAGGAGAATTGCCTGAACTCAGGAGGCGGAGGTTGCGGTGAGCTGAGATCGCACCATTGCACACCAGCCTGGGTAACAAGAGCGAAACTCCGTCTCAAAAAATAAAAAACAGTATTAGATGCTTAGTAAGCTCTACAAATGTTGGGTGTTAATATAAACAGAACTTTATAACAAAAATGAGAATACACTGTCTTTTATGTAACTTAATCAAATTACTAGGCTACAAAGGAAATCTCAAATAATGCATTTGTTTGTTTTATTTAGAAATATTTATCAAAGGCTGAGGCAGGAGGATCACTTGAGGCCAGGAGTTTGAGACTAGCTTGTGAGACCCTGCTAAAAAAATAAAACAAAATAAAAATTAGCTGGGTGTGGTGGCATGCTCCTGTAGTCCTAGCTATTCAGGAGGCTGAGCCCAGGAGATTGACGCTACAGCAACCAGTGATCACACCACTGTACGCCAGCCTGCGTGACAGAACAAGACCCTGTCTTAAATTATTGAGCAGTTTTAACCACTGGGCACTGTTCTAGGACCTGAGACTATGGTAGTAAACAAAATAAAGTTCCCATCCTCGTAGAGCTTACTTTCAAGCCAAGGAAACACGAGGATCAAAAAATAGACATACACAGCCGGGCATGGTGGCTCACGCCTGTAATCCCAGCACTTTGGGAGGCTGAGGTGGGCAGATCAAGAGGTCAGGAGTTCGAAACAAGCCTGGCCTGATGACCATGGTGAAACCCCGTCTCTACTAAAATATAAAAATCAGCTGGGCATGGTGGCACATGCCTGTAATCCCAGTTACTCAGCAGGCTGTGGCAGGAGAATTGCTTGAACCAGGGAGTCAGAGGTTGCAGTGAGTGAGACGGCACCATTGCACTCCGGCCTGGTGACAGAGCAAGATTCTGTTTCAAAAATGTATATATACACACACACATACACATGTGTGGACTGTTTTTAAAAATATGGTACTCTTTTTGTAGTGCGTGACACATAGGTGTGTAACTATATTGAATGAAATCAAATTGGAAATAGTGATTAACAACAGGAAGATGACGTAGAATAGAAACCCTTGGTGATCAGAAGTATATGCAAAAGAAAATGTATAGCCTTAAATGAATTCATTAGAAATCAAAACAAAAAGAATGAAACTGTAGTGAAACAAATACAAAATAAAAAATTACTATAAAAATGGAAAGTAATAAAAAGCATTGATCAATAAAACCAAGTAATTGTCAAAGAACAAAAATATTTCATGGAACATGTTTGATTAGCAGAATGATATTATGAATCCAAGGATGTGACTTACCTGGTTTGAAGGATCAGACTAATAGCCATATAGGTTACCTTAAAAATGCTATTAAAAATCTACTCTAATAAGGGCAGCTTAAACACAAATTGCAGTGCCCTGGCTCCTCTTCTCAATCAGCTAATGGCTGACAATGATGTAGCAGAGGAGATACCCTGACCAAGAAGGCAGAGCAATGGGCCCAGGTCTTTACTTTTCTACCAGGGTATGTGAGGGAGGCCCTGCTATAGAAAGTCCTATTTTGCTCTGTGGTTAAAAATGACTGATTAGGTAAAATTTAGTTTTAACCTTTTCATGTTTAAGATGCTTTAGTGTTTTGAAATTAGTATTTCCACTAAATGTGTGTAAAAGTGACTTGTTTCTATTTGTTATGCTTTCACTACAATAGAAGTTTTGCTTGTCTACCAGAAGCAAAATTGGTTACTAGACAAAATATGGAAGGGACTTTCATCACTTACTTTAATATCTTTAGAGAATGTCCAGATACTTTGTATTCATTTCCTTTGCTTTCTCATGTTCTTTCTCTTTATCTTTTTTCTTATGCAGTATGATCAAAGGAAATAAAAGGATTTAAAATGCAAAGCCATTACTTTTGTTATTTGTAAACTTCAAACTCTTTTCAACATTGAAACATTTTAAATTATGTTTTCTTTGTTTCGTTTCTTTTTTTTAAAGACAGGGTTTCACCATGTTGGCCAGGCTGGTCTTGAACTCCTGACCTCAGGTGATACACCTGCCTCAGCCTCCCAAAGTGCTGAGATTACAGGCGTGAGCCACCATGTTTGGCCTTCTTTTTTTTTTTTTTTTTTTTAGACAGACTCTCTGTCACCAAGGCTGGAGTGCAATGGTCCAATCTTGGCTCACTGCAATCTCCACCTCCTGGGTTCAAGTGATTCTCCTACCTTAGCCTCTGGAGTACTTGGGATTGCGGGCGCCCACAACCATGCCCCCAGCTAATTTTTGTATTTTTACTAGAGACAGGTTTCACCAGGCTGGTCTCAAACTCCTGACCTCAGGTGATCCACCTCCCTGGGCCTCCAAAAGTGCTGGGATTACGGGCCTGAGCTGCACCTGGCTTTTTTTTTTTTTTTTTTTTTTTTTTTAGTTATTTTTAGAATTCCTGGTTATCACTAAGATGCTTATATCTTGGATACACTCCCCAGTTTTTCACGCTTCTTATATTTTAATTAATACAAAATTACTGCATTTAAAAGTCAGCATTATTTAAGGTGTGAGCATCTACAGGTGGAATGTGATTGAAACTGTCTAATAATTCCTCTGAAAATAGAAATTCTAGAAACAATAACTAAATTATGGTCTTGAATTAAAATAGAGAAGTATTTTGTGGCTTAGTTTGGGTATGGATTATGAAAACATTCTTCCAGATAAGAACAAAGAATAAATCTAAGCTTCCCCTGTTTAACTTTGGAAACTGTGGGTTTCGGATTTCAAATAAAAGTTACTAATTCTGTCATCCATGTACCAGTGTTTGAAAAAGCATGTTTTCTGTTTATCATTGGGATTGAAATGAAAGTATATGCCTTATTTTTATGGATATCTCTGATTTCTGAACAGATGTTTGCTCTATCTAGTCTTTTCTAAATATTGAGAAGAATACAGCAAAAAAATCAATTTGGATATTTGAATTTATGGTATGATTTGAATTGAAATTTTAAAAAAATGCTTAAATCTAGTTTGTAAAGAAGGTTGACACTATTTTATAATTCTAAAGAAATTATTTTGGATCAGTACATTATTTAATTGCCCTTATTAAAGAAAAACTATGCAGGTTGGATTTGGAAGCAAACAAACAGAAAACACCTGAAAATGCCCCATTAAGCTCAAACAGAAATTAGATATCACTTGAACGTTCATCTTCCATAGTCTGATACTTTTTCTAAATGCTTACTTGGAATTATGAGAGAGATATATATGTGTGTGTGTGTGTGTGTGTGTATTTTTTTTTTTTTCCCTGAGACAGAGTCTTGCTCTGTCACCCAGACTGTAGTACAATGGCATGATCGATCTCCACTCACCACAAACTCCACCTCCTGGGTTCAAGTGATTATCCTGCTTCAGCCTCCAGAGTAGCTGGGATTATAGGCATGCGCCACCATGTCTGGCTAACTTTTTGTATTTTTTGTAGAGATGGAGTTTCACCATGTTGGCCAGGCTGGTCTCAAACTCCTAAGCTTGTGATCTGCCTACCTTGGCCTCCCAAGGTGCCGGGATTACAGGCCTGAGCCACCAAGCCCAGATGATTTTTTTTTTCTTTTTTTTTTTTTTTTGAAGGAAAATTTGCATTATTTTATAGAAAACAGTGTACATTTAACCCAGTTTCATGGCAAGTTCTTTAGCCTTTGCCTTTTCGAGCTTGGCGATGCGAGCCACAGACTTGGGACCCCCAGGACATTGTCTCCCCAGTGACAGCGGATCTCATCATATCGGTCATTGTAGTTGGTGCGGACAGCTTCCACCAGCTTAGCCAAAGCACCTTTGCCTTCCGAGTTCACGTGTGTGAAGGCGACAGTGGTACAGGTCTTCCTGTGGACTAGACGTCCCAGTCTTGCCTTCCCCTTGATAATGCAGTAAGGGACTCCCATTTTACGACACAGGGCAGGCAAGAAGACAGCGAGCTCAATAGGGTCCACGTCATGTGCTATCACCACCAACTGAGCTTTCTTGTTCTCCACCAAGGTGGTGATGGTATTAACTCCTGCTCGAAGGACAGGTGGTCTCTTAGTGGGGATGTCCCCTTTGCCAGCCACTTTCTTCTCGGCCCGGGCCAACAGCCTCTACTTCTTTTCTTTCTTCGTCTCTGGTCTATACTTGTGGGCCAGCTTAAGCAGCTGAGTAGCTGTTTGGCGGTCCAGGGCCTGGGTGAACTGGTTAATTGCAGGGGGTACTTTCAGCCGCTTATAGAGGATGGCTCTCTGCCGCTGCAACCTGATATAGCAGGGCCATTTCACAAAGCGGGTGAGGTCTCTTTTGGGCTGGATGTCTTGTCCAATGCCAAAATTTTTAGGCCTTTTCTCAAATAGTGGATTCACCACTTTCTTGGCCTCCTGCTTCTTCACGACAGCAGGGGCCGGAGCCACCTTCTTCCCCTTGGCTTTCTTTCCTTTTGGCATCTTGGGCGTCGGGAAGAGTTTTTTTTTCTTTTTAGATGGAGTTTCACTCTTACTGCCCAGGCTGGAGTACAATGGCACAATCTCAGCTCACCGCAACCTCCGCCTCCCAGATTCAAGCGATTCTCCTGCCTCAGCCTCCCAAGTAGCTGGGATTACAAGCATGTGCCACCACACTCTGCTAATTTTTTTGTATTTTTAGTAGAGATGGGGTTTCTCCATTTTGGTCAGGCTGGTCTCGAATTTCTGACCTCAGGTGATCTGCCTGCTTCAGCCTTCCAAACTGCTGGGATTACAGGCTTAAGCCACCACGCCTGGCCTAGAATTATGATCTTTATGAGCTCTACTTTTTTAGTCTTTGACTTCTAAACCGTCACGATTGAATTTCACAGTGTTCATTACAACCTTGAAGCCACCAAGTTTGAAGCAATGATTTTCTTTCATCCTTTCCCCATACTTGAGGTTTAGTTGAAGGTCACTCATCAGCTCGTCAGTGGAATGCTGTGTGTTGATTTTGATTTTGACACTGTCCTCTGAGAACATTTGGTAGTACATGGATTTTCTCCTGAGGCAAAGGATAGAAAACTGAAACACTTTTTGTAGCATAGAAGCTTTGCTTTATATTCTTAGAAAGTAGGCGGGCGCAGTGGCTAATGCCTATAATCCCAGCACTTTGGGAGGCCAAGGCAGGTGGATCATTTGAGGTCAGGAGCTCAAGACAAGCCTGGCCAACATGGTAAAACCTGTCTCTACTAAAAATAGGAAAAAAAAAAATTTTAGCCGGGTGTGTGGTGGCACATGCCCGTAGTCTCAGCTACTCGAGAGGCTGAGGCATGAGAATCACTTGAACCTGGGAGGTAGAGGTTACAGTGAGCCAAGATTGCACCAGTGTACTTCAGCCTGGGCAACAGAGCAAGATGCTGTCTTTAAAAAGTAATTAATTTTGGCCGGGCGCGGTGGCTCAAGCCTGTAATCCCAGCACTTTGGGAGGCCGAGGCGGGTGGATCACGAGGTCGAGAGATTGAGACCAGCCTGGTCAACATGGTGAAACCCCGTCTCTACTAAAAATAAAAAAAGTTGGCTGGGCATGGTGGCGCGTGCCTGTAATCCCAGCTATTCAGGAGGCTGAGGCAGGAGAATTGCCTGAACCCAGGAGGCGGAGGTTGCGGTGAGCCGAGATCGCGCCATTGCACTCCAGCCCGGGTGACAAGGGCGAAACTCCGTCTCAAAAAAAAAAAAAAAAAAAAAAAAGTAATTAATTTTTTTAAAAAATAGATAGTTGGTTATACCCAAGTTTGGGTTATTCAGATACGACCCAGGAAGGGGGAAGAAAAAGGTGTTCAAATTCCTAGGTTCTAAGAGTGTTTGTCTTAAGTCACCAGCATCAAAGGAAGATTCAAAGTAAGTGACCCTTTCATAAGATTGAACTTTCCTGTCCTTTTTCCTCTGGAAACTTCGTTTCGTTGTCTCTTTCTCCAGATGATAGAAGACGTTCTGGGAGAAGGGTCAGTCTCCGCCAGTCGGTTCAGTAGGTGGTTCTCTCACCCGAGCAGATCAGGAAGCCGGTCCAGCAGTCTTGGGTCAACACCGCACGAAGAGCTAGAGAGACTTGCAGGTAAAATGGCTTCAGATTCTGGCCTTAAAGGTGAACCTGGGTTTTTCTCTGACAAGGTTCATTCTGTCTTCATTAGTCAGGAATTGATTAGGGACAAAGAGTCTCTGGACAACTGAAGAGCCTTCAGTTTGTGTCCTTTTAATATTGTAGTGGCTCACGCCTGTAATCCCAGCACTTTGGGAGGCTGAGGTGGGCAGATCACTAGATCAGGAGTTTGAGACCAGCCTGGCCAACATGGTGAAAGCCCATCTCTACTAAAAATACAAAAATTAGCCATGCGTGGTGGCGCACGCCTGTAGTCCCAGCTGCTTGGGAGGCTGAGGCAGGAGAATCCCTTGAAACCAGAAGGCGGAGGTTACAGTGAGCCGAGATCGCACCACTGCACTCCCACCTGGGTGGAAGAGCGAAACTCCGTCTCAAAAAGGAAAAGAAAAAACTGTTGAAAGGTATGTTTCTTTATCAGAACATATGAATTTTAAGTATATTTATTTGCAATAATAGGTCTGGAGCAAGCCATCATCTCTCCTGGACAGAACTCGGGGAATTACTTTGCTCCTATACCATTGGAAGACCATACTGAAAATAAAGTGGATATTTTAGAAATGCTACAGAAAGCCAAAGTGGATTTGAAACCGCTTCTTTCCAGCCTTTCTGCAAATAAAGAAAAACTTAAAGAAAGTTGTAAGTGTTTATGAACATCTGTTTTAGATATCTGAAAAAGTCTAGATGTTCAGTCTTCATGCAGTGGGGTCTACCATACCTTTGAAAAAGTCAAATATATATTGGGATTTTGTTTAATGTTCTTTTTTAAAAACTCATTTCATCAAACAATACCACCTCTTTGAGAATCTCACAGTGGGTCATGAGCTCCATGGAAAATTTTCCTTTTAAGTTCTTACCTAGGGCCTGATTGCAGTAATCCAGTGAATGTTGAAAACAAACTCTAGTGAATGTTTTATTCCTCCAGAGCATTAACTTAACCATTTCCTCACAACTCTCCCACAGTCTTCCATGTTCTTGCTTAGACTTTAAATCCTCAACATAAAAATTTAGTGATATAACAGGGAGGGGAGCATTACACACTGGGGTCTGTTGGGGGGAAATGGGGGAGGGGCGGGGGGTGGGGAGGTGGGAAGAGATAGCATGGGGAGAAATGACAAATACAGGTGAGGGGACGGAAGGCAGCAAAGCACACTGCCATGTGTGTACCTATGCAACAATCTTGCATGTTCATCACATGTACCCCAAAACCTAAAATGCAATAAAAAAAAAAAAAAAAAAAAAAATTTAGTGATATAATGACCACAGTGCAGGTGGCAATCTTGCCAATGTTGAGCTATCTGGGATTCATGCCTTCTGCAGGATGCACAGCAGGAACTTGTCAGCTTTTAAAGCATAACACCTCATAGTTGTGGTCCCCCGGTTTGTAGCATCTAAACATTGTTGGTTTAGTTTATGCCATCTCTTACTTAGTACTCAATATGATCTTAAATGTCTTCAGTTTGTCTATTTTTGGTGTCAGCCATTTCTGACAGTCTCATCTCAATTTTGAAATAGATTTATTTCCATCTTATCTATCATACTAGGCAAAGATAATTCCTACCAGATATCTCTTTGCTTGATTTAACCTGGACTTTCTCAACTTCTTAGCACATTCAGGGGTTGTGCTTTCAGTGGAAGAGGTAGAAGCAGGGCTGAAGGGCTTGAAGGTGGACCAGCAAGTGAAGAATTCAACTCCCTTCATGGCAGAACACCTAGAAGAGACTTTGAATGCTGTAACTAACAATCGACAACTCAAGAAAGATGGAGACATGACTGCATTCAACAAGCTAGTGAGCACAATGAAGGCAAGTGGGACTTTGCCTTCTCAGCCCAAAGTCAGCGTAAGTATCTGGCACAAATCCCACCCTTTTCTCCCTTTCTTTTTTCTCCTTTTTCCCACCACAATAAATGGATTTTTAAAATGGTATTTTGAGTAAGTTGGAAATTCTTTTGTTGTTGTTGTTGTTGTTGTTGTTGTTGATCCACTGACAGCTTGCAGGAAATTCTTTAGTAGTCGTTTGGTTCTTGATGCTTTTGTGTGTGCCTTAATTATTGATATATTGTTTATTACTAGAAAAAGCAGGCTTGTGGTTAATTTATATGTATTGTGGGTGACAGTATAAAGATTAAAAGATTCAGTCTTATATAATGCCTGTATAACTTTAAGTCACTGCTAAAATGAGGTATAAAACTATCTTTTCAGATGATCTCCAGAGAAAATTTTGTTATTCAGCTACATAAGTTCATATACTTTACCATATTTGTATAGTAAAATTTTTATTTTCACATATTCTAATTATTCCCAGATACTAGGGATTACCTGCTTTCTTGCAGTCATGCAAATCATTTGTAAAGTATCTAAGATGGGGCTGGGAACAATGGCTGATATCTGTTATCCCAGCACTTTGGGAGGCTGAGGCAGGCGGATCACTTGAGGTCAAGAGTTCGAGACAAGCCTGGCCAACATGGTGAAATCCTATTTCTACTAAAAATACAAAAATTAGCTGGGTGTGGGAGCAGGCGCCTATAGTCCCTGCTACTTGGGAGGCCAAGGCAGGAGAATCACTTGAACCCAGGAGATGGAAATTGCAGTGAGTCGAGATTGTGCCACTGCATTCTAGCCTGGGCAACAGGGTGAGACTCCATCTCAAAAAAAAAAAAAAAAAAAAAAAAATGGTGGGGTGTGGTCTAAGATGAGTTTGTCAAGATAATTACATTCTGTCAATTTACTAATGGAAAAGGTTGTGGCCCCAAATTAACACTTATAGGCATGAAGTTAAGTTATAAGGTGACACAACTGCATGTCACCTTGTAAACGCAGGAGTTTATAATGTACTGCTCTTTGTCCTAACAATTTTTAGAGGGTAGTTCTCACCCGTAGCCTGTGTGTTAATATCAGTATCTCTTGATACAAACTGGTGGGGAAGCAGGGTAGATATGAGTAATAAAAACATAAACATAGACTTATTCTAGTTGCTAAGTTAAAGCAAATTTACCAAATTGAGTTTTCCCTGTTCTTTTTTTTTTTTTTTTTTTTCCTCCTGTTCCCTGCTTGCCTGGGAACTTAGCAGTTAGCCAAGATACAAATAGCAATAGCTGTTTGATTCATTATGTCTTTTTGTTTTGTTTTGTTTTGAGACGGGGTCTTGCTCTGTTGCCAGGCTCGAGCACAGTGGCCCAGTCTTGGCTCACTGCAACCTCCACCTCCCGGGTTCAAGCAATTCTTCTGCCTCAGCCTCCCAAGTAGCTGGGACTACAGGCGCATGCCAAACGCCCAGCTAATTTTTGTATTTTTAGTAGAGACAGAGTTTCAACATGCTGGCCAGGATGGTCTCGATCTCTTGACCTCGTGATCCACCCGCCTCGGCCTTCCGGAGTGCTGGGATTACAGGCGTGAGCCACCGCACCCGGCCTCATATGTCTTATACCAAGAGAAAGCAACTGACTTTTAGCATTCCTTATTTGACCAATAGTGATAAGAGATTTCAACCTGCTCAGTCAGGGGTGCCATTATTCCTTAGTGCCAGGACTGACCTTCTACCCTTGAAAAGAGGCAGAAACACCTCAGATAGGTAGACTGACTTCTTTGTGTCTGACCACACCATGCTAGTTGCAGGAGAATGTTCCCATAAATTGTTGCAGAGTTTGTTTGTTTTCTTTGAGACAGAGTTTTGCTCTTGTGCCCAGATTGGAGTGCGGTGGTGCAATCTGAGCTCACTGCAACCTCTGCCTCCTGGATTCAAGCGATCCTCCTGCCTCAGCCTCCTGAGTAGCTGGGATTACAGGTGTCCATCACCTGACCCAGCTAATTTTTATATTTTTAGTAGAGACGGGGTTTCGTCATGTTGCCCAGGCTGGTCTCAAACTTGACCTCAGGTGATCTGCCTGCCCTGGCCTCCCAAAGTGCAGGGATTAGAAGCATGAGCCACCACACCCAGCCTTGAGTTATTTTTGTACAAAGAGTTATTAGATACAAATGCTTTCAAATGAAGACCAGATTGAAAGATGACAGACTATCTTATTTTACTTTGTTTCCTTTGTGTCTTGGTAATTGGGTGCTGACTGCAATAGTGTGGTTCATATCTTGTAATTAGCTTCTTTCTTTTGGTGTGAGCAACTAAAAATATGGAAGCAGGGGATTCAACAGTTTACCTGATGTTTTTCCACATTTTTTTGTTTGTTTGTTTTTAGTAAGATGGGCTTTCACCCTGATGACCAGGCTGGTCTTGAACTCCTGACCCCAGGTGATCCACCCACCTCAGCCTCCCAAAGTGCTAGGATTACAGGTGTCAGCCACTGTGCCCAGCCCATTTTTCCACGTTGTATTGCAGATATGATTCTAGGATTTCATATTAACACAATTTACTCTGAGTTGTCAGGGCAGTTAGTTTGATGTTGGGGTTTTAGTACTCTGAAGTATATCTGGTTTTAGCTGAGCAAAGGAGCCTCAAACACCTGTCAAAGCGGGGATGGATGACATAATTCAAGTTGCTAGGAAAAGGCTAAGACAAACAGGAAAAAATGCAACAAGGAAAGTAATGGAGTAAGAATAGCAGCTGTTATCTTAGAATACTGCTCAATTTGCATGTTGTTAAGTCATGGTTTACTTTTTGAATTCAGTGTCTTTAATTACTACTGTGTATGTTTTATGTACTATTTCAGATCTGCCTCCATCCATTTAGATTCAGTCACATTGATTCATCCAAAAATAATACATGTTGGTTCAATCTAAATTGTTTTAAATTATAGATTCCATCCTCCAAATATAATAAGCCATGTGGTATAAAGTTGTCTATTTGTTTTTGTTAGATGGAAATGACTCTTAAAGAGATAACTTATGAAATCATCTGCCTTTAGTCTCAGTTCTAAAACTGACAATAAAGTACTTGGGTATCCTTGGGCTATTTGTCATGCCTACACACTGCTTTGGGCCTCGAGCACTCCGTCTAGTGGAAGGGACACTACACCAGAGACAGCACTTAATGCAGAGCTAAATGGGCATAGTGATGTCCTGAAGTGCAGGAGGGGACTCCCGATTGGATGCACAAAATGTAACCACTGGCCAGGCCTGGTGGTATACGCCCGTAGTTCCAGCTGCTTGGGAGGCCAAGGTGGAAGGGTTGCTTGAACCCAGGAGTTCAGGGCCAGCCTGGGAAACAGACCTGTCTCAAAAAAAAAAAAAAAGTAACCACTACTGCTTTAAGAGTGGAGGATTTGAATTTTTCCTATATGTGTATTGGAACAGCTTGTTTAAAAATAATAAAGATAGGCCGGGCGCGGTGGCTCAAGCCTGTAATCCCAGCACTTTGGGAGGCCGAGGCGGGTGGATCACGAGGTCAAGAGATCGAGACCATCCTGGTCAACATGGTGAAACTCCGTCTCTACTAAAAATACAAAAAATTAGCTGGGCATGGTGGCACGTGCCTGTAATCCCAGCTACTCAGGAGGCTGAGGCAGGAGAATCGCCTGAACCCAGGAGGCGGAGGTTGCGGTGAGCTGAGATCGTGCCATTGCACTCTAGCCTGGGTAACGAGCGAAACTCCGTCCCCCCCCCCAAAAAAAAATAGTAATAAAGCTTAAATTTCCTGAAATATGAAACTCTGAAATATAACCATTTTGGCTAAACCTGCATGTTGTTTGCTAGTATTTTAAAACTATATGTGTAGGCTGAGTGCGGAGGATCGTGCCTATAATCCCAGCACTTTGGCAGGCCAGGGCAGGAGGACTGCCTGACCCCAGGAGTTCAAGACCAGCCTGGGCAACATGGCAAAACCCCAACTCTACAAAAAAAATATAAAAATGAGTTGGTTGTGGTGGCACACATCTGTAGTCCCTCTCAGCTACTCAGGAGGCAGAGATGAGAGGATCACTTGCGCCTAAGAGGTCAAAGCTGCAGCAAGCCATGATTGCACCACTATATTCCAGCCTGGGCAACAGAACAAGACCCTGTCTCAAAATGTGTGTGTCTGTGTGTGTCCAGTAAATCCTGTTAAAGATAATGGGTAGCAAGAGTTGTCTCAAGTAAGTGTTCCCCAATTTCACCATTTTTCCCCCTTCTTTTGGTCAGTGTTAGAAATAGGGAAATGGACTAGGGTTAGCATAGTGACAATCTTTGAGTGGACTTTACATGTACATGTGAACCGTCTTTCAATCCCCAGATCTTTGGGACCTGTGTGTTGAGAGCGGAACAAGTTGGTCTAAGTTTTCTGTGACTTGAGTATCATTCTGCTGTTACCAACTCCCTAGAGAGGAGTATTTTATGCTTTCTTGTGGTCCTCAATCAATCTGTAAGTTAAGTGAGTTAAGAAAAGTTAAAACCAGTTTTCCTTTGACTTTTTTAGCGAAATCTTGAAAGCCATTTGATGTCCCCTGCTGAGATTCCAGGCCAGCCTGTCCCTGCTGAGATTCCAGGCCAGCCTGTCCCTAAGAACATCCTTCAGGTACTTCACAATCTTAATGAAGTCTTGAACAATAGTCTCCTGAACCAGTTTTGTCTAGTGATCCAGCTTTGGGCCTTAGAAAATGATCTATGTTGCCTGGCAATGAGAGCTGTGATCTTGTTGGCTAACATACTTTGGTGTTGGTGTTAATCTCAATGAGCAGGATATAGGGGGTGGCTAAAAAAGTTGACAAACTAAGCCTTGACTTCTAGTTTGCTTTGCAGTTTCTGTGGAACTTAAAAGTATCTAGCTGGGCATAGGGGCTCACGGCTATAATCCTAATACTTTGGGAAGCTGACGTGGGTGGATCACCTGAGGTCAGACCAGCCTGGCTAACATGGTGAAACCATCACTCTACTAAAAATACAAAAATTAGCCAGGTCTGGTGGCACACGCCTGTAATCCCAGCTCCTTAGGAGGCTGAAGCATGTGAATCACTTGAACCCAGGAGGTGGAGGTTGCAGTGGGCTGAGATGACACCATTGCACTCCAGCCTGGGTGATAGAGTGAGACTGTGTCTCAAAAAAAAAAAAAAAAGTAACCTCTATTTGTAGCACTAATTTAGAGCAAATGTTGCTGGCTGAACATTCAGAGAAATGTGTTGCATGTACATATGCCAAGTTGAGCATGAGGGAGATTCATCTTGTGGCTCTCAAAAGTTAATCTGTAACTCACAGCCTCTGAGTAGAAGGAAGAACTACGTTTGTTCACAGGGATTTGGCTTTTCTGCCTTTAGGAACTTCTGGGTCAACCAGTTCAGAGACCTGCTTCTTCCAATCTTCTGAGTGGCCTTATGGGGAGCTTGGAGCCTACAACATCTTTACTGGGCCAAAGAGCACCCTCTCCTCCCTTGTCACAGGTGTTTCAAACTCGAGCAGCCTCAGCAGACTACCTTCGCCCAAGAATACCATCGCCAATTGGTAAGTATGCTTATTTGCCAAAAAGAAATAGGAATTTTATGGTGAGGTGTGGTGGCTCACGTCTGTAATTCCAGCACTTTGGGAGGTTGAGGTGGGTGGATCACCTGAGGTCAGAAGTTCAAGACCAATCTGGCCAACATGGTGAAACCCCATCTCTACTCAAAATGCAAAAAATAACCAGACATGATGGTGCATGCCTGTAATCCCAGCTACTCGGGAGGTTGAGACAGAAGAATTGCTTGAATCCGAGAGGCAGAGGTTGCAGTGAACCAAGATCACACCACTGCACTCCAGCCTGGGCAACGGAGCAAGACTCTGTCTCAAAAAAAAAAAAAAAAAAAAAAAAAAATACACACACACACACACACACACACACATATATATTCGGGGGGATGGGGGAGCAAACATGGAAGATATCAGTTGCCCTTCTAGGTGAATATGTTCATGTTATAGATATTTTTTTCTTGAAATAAATCTTTTATCCAGCTCTTTAGTCTCATTCCTTACTTTGGGAACTTAATCCCCAAAAAAAGTTAATTCGGCTTAAGTTTTTCTTTGATACAGTGGAAGTCAGTGTAGTGGTTCTCTTTGGAGCTATTGAGTTTGACAGACAATCTGTGGCTAATTCGGAATGTGACTGAAAGAAAAGTTCCAGAAAGTGTCTTAGCAAAGTATTTGCATGGAATGTCATAGTGTTCTTAACATCCTGAACCACTTTATGCTGCTGGCCACACTGGCTCCTGCCAAACAAACCTCGAGAGGCATTTTTAAAAATCTTCTGTCCACAGTCAAACAGATAGAGTGGAAAGAATGTGTACTCTCAGAGCAATGGTGTCTGCTTTAGAGCCAGCTGTCTGAGTGGTAACGGGACAAACTGCTGGCTGGAAAAACTCCTCTTTCCCAGATAGAGGTCTTGGCTTTAGAAGGAACAAAGCTGATGGCTTAGTTGAGAAGGTGGATACACCAGCAATTCAGGCAGTGATCTGGTTGAGGTCCACATAGCCCACTGTCGGGGTACAGAGGGAGGACATCTGTCAGCCCAAGAAATCAGTGCTTTCCAAGAGATGGTGTTCAGCAAGAAGTGGCATGCATTAATGAAAATGCCTCCCTGATGCACACGTACCATCTTGGTACTCACTGATAACTGTAACTTTCCTGACAGGTTTCACACCAGGACCACAGCAGCTACTCGGAGATCCATTCCAAGGCATGCGCAAACCCATGAGCCCCATCACGGCCCAGGTCAGGCTGAGCTCTTTCTGAAACTCAATCTCTTGCTTGTCCTTCACCCTATTGATAGATGTAGGGTGGAGAGCTGAATTTCTGTGATTCCTAGAAATAGTTTTGAGGCCAGGCATGTCGGCTCATGCCTGTAATCCCAACACTTTGGGAGGCCGAGGCAGGAGGATCGCTTGAGCCCAAAAGTAAATTTAAAAAATGAGCCAGGTATGGTGGCATGCATCTTTAGTCCCATCTACACAGGAGGCTGAGGCAGGAGGATCATTTGAGCCTAAGAGTTTGAGACTACAGTGAGGTATGATGATGTCATTGTACTCCAGCCTGGGTGGCAGAGTGAGACCCTGTCTCTAAAACAAATGGTTTTGATCTGTATTTCAAGCTCAGTGAAGGTTACACAATTTGCTGAATAATTCAGGTAATACTTAAATTGTTAAAATCTTATTCAGTGTAATGGCAGCACAATTTACTCAGTGTATAGTACCTTTCTCAGCTTCTGCTTAACCTACCTTTCTAAGAGTGAAGGAGAGACCTTTGAAGAAAGTGTGCTGTGTTCTCACTCTTCGCCTGACCCTCCCCTCTCACTTCTCAGCAGATGAGCCAGCTGGAGTTGCAACAGGCAGCTTTAGAGGGGCTGGCCTTGCCACATGACCTGGCTATACAGGCAGCAAACTTCTACCAACCTGGTTTTGGCAAACCACAGGTGGACAGAACCAGAGATGGATTCAGAAACAGGTAAATTACTAATCCTACTCATGTGGAGATTTACAGATACAGTTTTCCTGAAATTAATAAATTACTTATCTGCAGTATAATTCTGTTTGCACATACTGTGGTATGTTGTTCAGTATGTGGTAGAAATTCCATCCCAATCCAAATCAATAGAAGAAATAGATTAAATAGAGGAAATACGATTAATGCTACTGTAAGGGCATAGGGTTTTCATTCTATATGGTTTTATTTCTGTTCTTGATTTACAAATTACTTTTTTTTTTTTTTGAGTTTGCTAATTAGCCATTTGGAAGGGGCGTCGCTTGCCTAATTTGCCTCAAGATTGTTATGAGTAAATATATTTTAAAATCTTAGGATGTTTCTACCAGTTAATGCATTTTTACAAATGGAACTAGCATAGCTCCTTATTCCCTTCTCCACAGATGAGATGTTCTTATCAAACCCCCTTGATGCAGTTTTGCTGTATCAACAGCTTCTTGGCCAGAGCTGATGGGTTTGTTGATCAGAGTTGTTAACAAATAGATTACTGAGCTTGCTCTCCTCTTTTTTTAGTTGCAACAAGTGGTAAAATGAAATTATAAGTTGGGGAGAAAAGGGAAAGCATTGGCAATATTGTTTTATCATAAAACAGATAAAGAAAACTATATAAAACAAATATGTAGCTTATTATAAGGCAAACTTCCTTGTTAACTTCTCAGAGGCCCTCCATGTGCCCTGTGTCAATAATACCCGTTTCTCTTCAGAACTGTCAGTAATCACTACCTTAATTATTTTTGAGTTTTATCGCCAAAATACACATACCTCAACACTACAGTTTAGTCCACCCTTAAAATACTTGGTAATTAATGTTTTGATGTGATTCTTTTTTTTTTTTTTTTTTTTTTTTGAGATGGAGTTTCGCTCTTGTCACCCAGGCTGGAGTGCAATGGCGCAATCTCGGCTCACCGCAACCTCCGCCTCCTGGGTTCAAGCAATTCTCCTGCCTCAGCCTCCTGAGTAGCTGGGATTACAGGCACACGCCACCATGCCCAGTTAATTTTTTGTATTTTTAGTAGAGACGGGGTTTCACCATGTTGACCAGGATGGTCTCTATCTCTCGACCTCGTGATCCACCCGCCTCGGCCTCCCAAAGTGCTGGGATTACAGGCTTGAGCCACCGCGCCCAGCCTGATGTGATTCTTAAAGTTACTACTGTAGTGCCTCAGTTTTTTGCTTCAGCTGGTTTTACCTGTTAACTGTTTCAGAAGACACTGAGACCAGGAGATACCCTTACACAAATACATCCTATTTATAGCACACCTCAACTGTAACAGAGAGCTCCAGACTCATCTGCTGAACCCCTCTTACATGCTTTCTCTCTGTAGCGTAATGTAGTTACCTAGTATTCACTGATAGTGATTCGTGACTTTCAGAGTACCTTTAACATCGGGTTTTTGTTGTTTTTTTGGAGACAGTCTCTCGCTCTGTTGCCCAGTCTGGAGTACGGTGGCACAATCTTGGCTCACTGCAGTCTCCTTCTCCTGGGTTCAAGCGATTCTCATGCCTCAGCCTCCCAAGTAGCTAGGACTACAGGAGTGTGCCACCATACTCAGCTAATTTTTTGTATTTTTAGTAGAGATGGGGTTTCACTGTGTTGACCAGACTAGTCTTGAATTCCTGGCCTCAAGTGATTTACCTGCTTTGATCCCCAAAGTGCTGGGATTACAGGCATGTGCTGCCACACCTGGCCCAGAATTTTATATGATGTTTGCATCAACCCTGTGAGGTAGATAAGGGGGTACGTAACTGCATTTTACAGATACAGAAAACTTAGGTTTTTAAAACGTGGCTTACTCAAAACTAGCAAGTAGATGCGAGTCAGTGTCAGTTTAGCCTTCATGTTTTGGATCAATGTCAGCCTCTCAGGTTCTCCCTGTGTATAGTTGTGTCCCTCAAACAAACATGCCTTTCCCCTTACCTTGCTTGCTTTAATTGTATCATCACTGTCTAGTGTGCTACTTGTTTTTTGTCTCCCTGCCTGTAGTAACCCCACTCCATCCTGTAGCCCCAAGAATGTAACCTCTATGAGGCCAGAGATTTTTTTCTTTTGTTCACTGAGGTATCCCAAGAACCTGAAACAATGTCTGTAGCAGGTGCTTAAATATGTTTACTAAAATGAAAGGTCATGTGGAACCCCCAAGTTTGGGGTTTGTCATTTAGTCACTCAGAATAGTACTGATCTGTCTGCCCATGTTGTCATTCTTACAGTCACAGTATGGCAGCAATGGGGTACTAACTAGAAAGAAGCCATGAATTTCGGTTTTCCATCTCTGTGATTCAGATCAAGTCAGTGACTATACTTGGGTCTTGACCTTTGAGGCCTGAGATCAATCTTGTGTAGACCAAGAGTAGTCCTAAGATAGCTGAAACTTTTGATTCTGTATTTGATTTGAACGAGTGTCACACAGAGCATCAGTTCTATGCCAGGCACTGTGCTAATCATTGCTGCTCCCTGCCCAGTGAAGCACAGCCGACCCAAGAATGAAGGCCCTCCCTAGTGCACCTCACTGGTGTAGTCTACAGTAAACGATACACCAGCTCTGGACAACCCTACAACTCCCAAGGCCTTCCCAAGTCTTTTCACCTGTTCTACCTGAACTGTTGTCCTCCATCTTCAGCTTCCTGTTGATCACACCCAGTTTAAAGCAGCTTCTTCCCCAAGAAGCATTCCTGCAGTGCCCTGTCATTCCTTCTGACCCCTCCATTTTCCCAGTGTACTTTATTGGTACCTAATATCTACATGCCTTGGTTTGCTCTATGTGACTGTCTCCCCCACTAGACTGAGAGCTCTTACAAGACTGGGACCATGTTTCATTTTGCTTTTGCCTTCCCTCAGAACTTAGCATGTGGTTCCGCAAATGTTAGGCCTAAATGCTTGGGAAATTGAATTGAATAAGGGAAAGATGATGTTAAAAATTCCTAGGCTGGTCTTGAGTATTATATAGTTTTAAGACTTGAAGTTAAGCAGATTGGGGTTCATGCTGATAATTGGTTTGTTCACAGGCAACAGCGAGTGACCAAGTCACCAGCACCAGTGCATCGAGGGAATTCCTCTTCCCCCGCCCCTGCTGCCTCCATCACAAGCATGGTCAGTGACTTTGAGTGACTGTGAAGGACTTTAAGGCTTCTCCTTGTTGGTTTGTACATGTGTTGTACCACTGTGTGCCCTAAATGTCCTTGAGTTCCTTCCAAAAAATAACTGACCTAGTTTTCTTTCATACCTATTAGGTCTTTCCCTTTTAGGACACAGTCTAAGTCTTAGGATTTTAGTGAAGCCCTTATATTGGGGAAAATATGTTCCAGCAGAGATGATTATGGGCCAGGGCATATGAGGTGATATAGTATGTTCAAAGAAATGAAACTGGTGTGGGGAGATAGGACAAGAATGAGAGACAGGAAATAAAGTAGACGGGGTGACTGGGTCAGACAGTGGGGAGTTCACAAGTTCGGATTCCCAATTTCAGGTCTCAGTGATATGAACTAAGGCTGGAACAGGAGAGTTTGCTTATATACAGTGACAAGTCTAGTTTTATAACCATCATTACTTTAAAAAATGTTTCATTTGGCCGGGCACAATGGCTCACGCCTATAATCCCAGCACTTTGGGAGGCTGAGGCGGGTGGATCACAAGGTCAGGAGTTCGAGATCAGCCTGGCCAATGTGGTGAAACCCCATCTCTACTAAAAATACGAAAATTAGCTGGCCATGGTGGTAGGCACCTGTAGTCCCAGCTACTCGGGAGGCTGAGGCAGGAGAATCGCTTGAACCCAGGAGGCGGGGGTTGCAGTGTGGTTCAGATCAAGCCAGTGAACTCCAGCCTGGGTGACAGAACAAGAATCCATCTTAGGCCGGGCGCGGTGGCTCAAGCCTGTAATCCCAGCACTTTGGGAGGCCGAGGCGGGTGGATCACGAGGTCAAGAGATCGAGACCATCCTGGTCAACATGGTGAAACCCCGTCTCTACTAAAAATACAAAAAACTAGCTGGGCGTGGTGGCGCATGCCTGTAATCCCAGCTACTTAGGAGGCTGAGGCAGGAGAATTGCCTGAGCCCAGGAGGCGGAGGTTGCGGTGAGCCGAGATTGCGCCATTGCACTCCAGCATGGGTAACAAGAGCGAAACTCCGTCTCAAAAAAAAAAAAAAAAAAAAAAAAGAATCCATCTTAAAAAAAAAAAAAAGTTTCAGCCGGGCGCGGTGGCTCAAGCCTGTAATCCCAGCACTTTGGGAGGCCGAGGCGGGTGGATCACGAGGTCGAGAGATCGAGACCATCCTGGTCAACATGGTGAAACCCCGTCTCTACTAAAAGTGCAAAAAATTAGCTGGGCATGGTGGCACGTGCCTGTAATCCCAGCTACTCAGGAGGCTGAGGCAGGAGAATTGCCTGAGCCCAGGAGGCGGAGGTTGCGGTGAGCCGAGATCGCGCCATTGCACTCCAGCCTGGGTAACAAGGGCGAAACTCCGTCTCAAAAAAAAAAAAAAAAAAAGTTTCATTCTAGCTTGGTGTGACTCACACCTGTAATCCCAGGCCTTTTGAGAGGCCGAGGTAGGTGGATTGCTTGAGTTCAGGAGTTCCAGACCAGACTGGGCAACCTCGTGAGATCCTGTCTAATACAAAAAATTTTAGTCAGGCATGGTAGTGCACATCTGTGGTCTGAGCTATATGCTGGAGGCTGAAGTGGGATATCACTTGAGTCCAGAGGTGGAGTTTGCAGTGAGCCAAGATCATGCCAGTGTACTCCCTAGTGAGTCCCTGTCTTTAAAAAAAAAAAGGTTCATTCCCCACAGATATTTATCATCTATTCAGAGCTGATAAGAGACGGAAAAAAACTTTGCTGTGTGTGTTTCAGAACCCCACGTGGGTCTTTGCACCAGTCAGCTTGAAGGCAGCAGGATCTGGAAGGAGCTTTTCTGTTTTTCTGTTCATAAATCATGTCTTGTCTCCTGCCATCAAAGATGTAGGGTTGTTTGCTGAGAAAAGGGACATGGATAATAAAATCATCAAAGTAGAAATAGTGAAGAGATAAGAAATGACCCAAGTGATTGATCGTGGTGGCTAAGGAGACTATTGAGGTAACTAACTTTTCTTGTAGCCAAATTAAGAAGGGAAATATTAGGAGTATGGAGTCATTTTGATTCTGATGTTGTCTTTGAAATGTCCTTTCACAGAAGGAAGTTGCTCCAAGGTATGTTTCTGGCCATGTTCTTTCCCTCTTGTCAGCCTAATCCCAGGCTGGGGAAATGTGTGAAGCAGAGGCTGCATAGGCATATCCCTAGTATCACAGAGTCGTGAGTAAGGGACGATGTGCTTGGGACACTGCCTATTTGCCCCATTCTGTTTTTCCTCCAGTAGCTACAGAACAGAATACTAGAGTTGGCCTATGCTACCAGTGTGGGGACTGTTGAATAGCTTGACCAATTAATCCTGGCTTAGTATTAGAGAAAAGCACTTAGAGAATGTGCTAATGCCAGTTGTTTTTCTCTGCAGCTTTCTCCTTCCTTTACCCCTACCTCAGTGATTCGTAAGATGTATGAGAGCAAAGAGAAGAGCAAGGAGGAGCCAGCATCTGGAAAAGCAGCTCTTGGTGACAGTAAAGAGGATACTCAGAAGTCTAGTGAAGGTACTGCAGAGCTGTTAAGGGCACTGCTCAAGAAAGTATGTGATGGAGAGAACATGGGCCTGAGTGCTGTCCAGCCTCACGTTCTATGCAAAGCCCTGGGCAAGACCCCTAAATTCTCTGGACCATGGTTCTGTGTCAGTGAGAAGGTTCTGTGTGACAGTGAGAAGAACTGGGCCAGCCCACAGTTGCTCGGTTGCTTGAAATTCTGACCAGTCTGAATGCTACTACCAGACAAGTAGAATGAGCGTTAGTTTAGAATCCTAATCCTTACTTAGGCTTCAAAGTTGAATAATTAGTATACTTATTTGGTAAATTAATATAATTCAGCTAGTTTTACTTCTGAAATCCAGCCTCTAGAGACTTAAGTGTCCAATATAGAAAATATGTGAGAAGCTTTTTAGGAGTTGCACAGTAGGGATTGTGAAGGACGTGGTAACAGAGATTCTTTATTAGGATTTGCACAGCCGTAGAGTATAGATCTGAGGGATTTTTGCCTGTGTTTGAGAAGGCTTCGGTGGTTGGAGGGGAGGAAATCCTGTTGATGCTATTAAGACAGTTTGGGTTCTTTGACCAGACTCTGATTGTCATTTAAATAATCTAGGCCACAGCCATTTGTGCAGAGAAGGGTGTCGAAGAATTCATCTTTGGTCCTATTTAATGAGGCAAATGATGGTTCCTACCATGTAATCCTCTAACCTTGTTAAGGGTATCAGATAAGAATTGTGACCTTAAGAAATAATTTACCAGACCAGTGGGAGGCCAAAAATGTACGGGAGAGGTTTACCAAAATATTTTTTTGTTTGGATCCTCATAGAGAACCTCCTGTCATCCAGCTCTGTACCCAGTGCTGATCGAGGCTCTTCTCCCACTACAAATCCAAAACTATCAGCGTTACAGAGGTCTTCGTGTTCCACCCCACTGTCCCAGACCAACCGTTACACCAAAGAACAAGATTATCGACCTAAAGCAGCTGGGAGAAAAACACCCACCTTGGCATCCCCAGTTCCTACAACACCTTTTCTCCGCCCTGTCCACCAAGTTCCCCTTGTCCCCCATGTCCCTATGGTCCGGCCTGCTCACCAGCTTCATCCAGGATTGGTACAGAGAATGCTGGCACAGGGAGTACATCCACAGCATCTTCCGAATTTGCTCCAAGCTGGTGAGTTTCCAACCTGACTTGGGCGTCAGTTTATGGACCTACCAGGACAATTGTTGGCACTGATGAAGTGCTGTATAACGTGGGAGATTTCCCTGGATTCTCCCATCCAACTGGTAGGCAGTAGGTCCAATCCAGTCAATCCCCGCTAGTCTTTTAAAAGATTAGGAACCTAGCTTGTGGGTTCTTTTCTATTTTATTTTATTTTTGTAGAGATGCAGTCTCAACTCTCTCGCCCAGGCTGGAGTGCAGTGGCTCACTAAAACCTCTTGTCTCCTGGGTTCAAGCAATTCTCCCGAGTACCTGGGACTACAGGTGTATGCCGCCATGCCCTACTAATTCGTTTTGTATTTTAGTAGAGACAGCGTTTCACCATATTGGCCAGGCTGGTCTCAAACTCCTGAGCTCGGTCAGTCCACCTGTCTTGGCCTCCCAAAGTGCTAGGATTACAGGTGTGAGCCAGAGGATTCTTTTTTTTCCTTTGAGTCAGAGTCTTGCTCTGTCACCCAGGCTGGAGTGCAGTGGTGCAATCTCAATTCACTGCAACCTCTGCCTCTTGGGTTCAAGCAATTCTCCTGCCTCAGCCTCATGAGTAGCTGGGATTACAGGCGCCCACCACCATGCCCAGCTAATTTTTGTATTTTTAGTAGGGAAGGGGTTTCACTATGTTGGCCAGGCTCTTCTTGAACTCCTGACCTTGTGATCTGCCTGCCTTGGCCTCCCAAAGTGCTGGAATTACAGGCATGAGCCACCTCACCCAGCCATTCATTCTTAATATTAACTTCCAGATCAGCAAAACTGTACAGTGAAGCTGGAAAACTTCAGGTAACATTCAGACTACTCAGCAGCATGCCTTTTGTGCTCAACAGGCATGCTTCCTCCTGGGATGGACTTGACTCATTTACAGGGAATATCTGGCCCTATCCTGGGTCAGCCCTTTTACCCTTTACCTGCTGCTAGTCACCCTCTCTTAAACCCTCGTCCTGGAACGCCTCTGCATCTGGCAATGATGCAACAGCAGCTACAGCGCTCAGGTAGGTTCAGAAATGTGACAGGTGAGTTTGGGATGGACTTAAAGAAACTTGAAGCTTTCAGGACTAGTTTCCAGTGGAGATGAATTAACACTGACATTTTCATTCATTAACTTGTTCTAAGTTTGGGGCAAGGGGGTAACCAGAGAATAAGATGAAGTAAATTGACCTCAATGCAATTTAGGATTTACTGTTCCTGCAGTCAGTGGGGAAAAGCCAAGTGTGCTTTGGCTTTCTTTGTCCTTTGCCTCTTAGGAGACAGGGCTGAGAATCCTTCCAAGAGGTTCAGCATCGGGCCTGCCCAGGTTATATACCCTCTCACCAGTTAATGTTGCTGCTTCTGTGATGTGGTTACTTGCCATGAGAAGTAGCAGTCATGTCATCCAGGATGAGTTTTCAGTACTGGTACCTGAATAGCTCAGCTTTCCATTGTACTGTTTTCTGGCATCATTGGCATTTTACAAAGGAGTTTTCTCAAGAAGCCCTAGAAAAAATCCTCTAGTAAAGACTCTCTTTGGATAGGGTTTGAATGAAGCAGGGTCTAATAAACTTCTTTCCTTTTCATGCTGTGAATGATAACCCTTCTTATCTCCACAGTTTTGCATCCTCCAGGCTCTGGTTCCCAGGCAGCAGCTGTCAGTGTTCAAACAGCCCCTCAGAATGTGCCCAGCCGGTCAGGCCTGCCCCACATGCACTCCCAGCTGGAGCATCGCCCCAGCCAGAGGAGCAGCTCCCCCGTGGGACTCGCCAAATGGTTTGGCTCAGATGTGCTACAGCAACCCCTGCCCTCCATGCCCACCAAAGTTATCAGTGTAGATGAATTGGAATACCGACAGTGAGCAGGGCAGGCAGACTCAACTAAGCCCAGACCTGTGGTGGCACCCTGGGCAGGGCTCTGCTTCATCTCGGGTTGGTTTATGGGCTTTTACTTTGGAGCACTCTGTGTGAAGCTGCTTGGGGGAACCCATACACCTGGTGTGATCCGCATTATGATGGAAGGATCTTAACCAGTCCAGTGGAGTGTACATGGTCTGAATATAGGATTCACAATGTTGTCAATCCTCGAAATGGTCTTTCTTTTTTGTAAGATATGTGAATGAAGTGTTGGTGTCCTCACCAAGAGGTGGCACCTAAGGGTTCTGAGGAAATAAATGTATAGACCCTTATGTACAGACCTGTGTATAAACAACTTTTGTATATACATATAGCTTTTTTGAACTTATACAGCTGTACATAAAAGTAGCTGATATTAGTTAAGCCTGTGTCAACAGTTTGGATTTTTTTCACTTGTACATTTGGGATTTTCTTTTGGTTGATTAAAATTGCATATGCTAAGTGTGTGTATGAAGTAAACTGGCATTGTTGTGTTTATTTCCTCTCTGAAACCCTTCCTGATTTTGTTTGTTTGGAGACAGGGTCTCACTCTGTGTTGCTCAGGCTAGAGTACAGTGGTGCAATCACAGCTCACTGCCACCTCAACCTCCTGGGCTCAAGCCATCCTCATCTCAGCCTTCCTAGTAGATGGAACTACAGGCCACACCACTAACTTTTTACTTGTTTTTTGTAGAGGCAGGATCTCACTATGTAGCCCAAGCTGGCCTTCTTAATTTCTAACCAGCTGAGCTATGCTCAGTATGTTCTTTGAGGGCAGTGATCTGAAGTTTACATCTTTCTTTAAAACCTATGGAAACTGACCAGGGCACAGTGGCTCACTCCTGTAATCTAGCATTTTGGGAGGCCGAGGTGGGCGGATCATGAGGTCAAGAGATTGAGACCATCCTGGCCAACATGGTGAAACCCCATGTCTACTTAAAAAAAAATATATATATATATATACAAAAGTTAGCTGGGCGTGGTGGCACGTGCCTGTAGTCCCAGCTACTCAGGAGGCTGAGGCAGGAGAACTGCTTAAACCCGGGAGGCAGAGGTTGCAGTGAGCCGAGATCGCACTACTGCATTCCAAACTGGCACCTGGTGACAGAGCAAGACTGTCTCAAAAAAAAAAAAAAAAAAAACACACACACAACCTATGGAAACTGAACTCTAGATCTTGATTTAGGAGGAAGAAGCGATGGCCTTTTTCTTGAACCTGAAAGACCCCAATGGGTCAGTTTAGACTGGACTGACCCTCTAAGTAGGTAGCCTTATGGCTAACACCAGGATATCTATAGTGTAATTTCCAAGATTAAACGAACCTAGTCAAAACAGTTTATTAGGGAATGACCTATTACATATGGTAGTTTCTCTGTAACAAATCATGTTTACTAGGGCATCCTGTTTCTGTAAGCTCAGAGTTCTGATTCAACCCACTGGAATCTCAGAATTTCCCGTAAGACTCATGTATTAATTGACTCCTTGTGTTCTGTATCACATTCCTTAGCTCACAATTGTTTTATTATCCACCTTAACTATCAGTATATACACAGCATTGGAGGATAAAGATTTTATAGAATACAGTAGGGTCCTGAGTCCCCTTTACTAACTGGCAGTTTTTCAGCCCTGCTATGAGGTGATGATACTTATTTTCTATGCTACTCAAGTTAGTTTACCAGAGTTCTAGGTATTTGTCCATTTAGGACCATAAAAGCTTCTGAATCCATGCTAAAGGGTCAAATAAGGAGATGATGAAGGTCAAGGTGGTTGGATTTTTTTACTATAAGGGTAGTAGAGTCTTGAGCAGCCCGAGTCTTGAGTGTTAGGGGTACTGATTATAAGCCTGGAACTGCCTATCCTGCCCTGTACTTGCAGGAATACAAGAAAGCAGGTCATCTTTCAACAAAACCTGGCTTTGTGGATTATGCGTGAGGTCAGTCTCTTCCTGGTACCTTCAACCTCATTAGTATTCACTTCATGTGATTCCTCAGCTTCAGAAATAGACCCTATAGACACTATGTTTAGAATTTTTGGCAAATCCTTTCTGGTTTCCACAGGTGAAAACTGGAAAGCAGTCCCAAGTGTCAATGGCAGAACACAGATGCCTGAATCCAGTTCCATCTTTCCCGTGTATCTTCCACTTACCTGCCCCTTCATGTTGAACCAACGTTAATAGGTGCAAGGTAAGGAGGACTGGGTTAAACCTGCTAGTAAAGGCTTCCTTTTCAGGCTGGAAGCTAGTAGGATGGAAACAAATACGTACAATGCAAAGGGCAAAGCCATTAGCTAGTGACTGGCAAAATGCAGTCAGAAGGAAATAAGGGAGTGCTGTTAAGCGTATCAGCAGAAGCTGACATACAGGTTCTAGCAAACGTATTTTGGTAAACACAAGGACTAGAGGAAGCAGGGGTGGGGGATGGAGGCAAAAGAGACGTTAATGCAGAAGCTAAGAAGCTAAGAACTTGATATAGGATAAGGGCAGAGAGGAAGGGATATCTTTGGAAAAACTTTTGATGTCTTGCAGGCACAAGATGAGTTCAGAAGTAATCAGTGCTAGAAGGATGTGCAAAATAAAAGTTAAGAGAAGCTAAGGACATAGAAGGCATCCTGAAAGTAAAACAGCTGAGGGCCACAAAGCATATCACGGAAAATCTGTTAAGCAGGGGAGGTCAGGTAAGAGAGGAAAGAATATTCTCTCCCAAAAGAAACAGTTAAATAGTCTTTGGGAAGTCAGTGGTAAAAAGAAGTGGGAATGAAGTGAACAGTACAGCTAGGCCTTCCCCTAGGAGGTAGCTACTATTTTTGTTGTTTTTGAGACGGAGTCTCCCTCTGTCGTGCCCAGGCTGGAGTACAGTGGCACAATCTCAGCTCACTGCAACCTCTGCCTCCAGGGTTCAAGCAATTCTCCTGCCTCAGCCTCCCAAGTAACTGGGATTACAGGTGCCCACCACCATGCCCAGATAGTTCTTTAATTTTAGTAGAGAGGAGGTTTCACCATATTGGCCAGGCTGGTCTTGAACTCTCAACCTCAGGTTGTCCACCCACCTTGGCCTCCCAAAGTTCTGGGATTACAGGCATGAGACATGGTGCCCAACCTGCTTCTGAGTGTCTCAGAAGCCAGACTCTTATTAAGGAAGGGAAGCATGAGGTCCACTGGCTCTTTGTGAACTATGAGCATAAACACAACTCAAGAATGAGGATAACTTACAGAGATAAACTCTGGTAACTTACAGGGTTAAACTGTAAGTTAACCTGTAAGTTAAACTCTGGTAACTTACAGGGTTCTTCAGTAATTCTTTTCCCTTTACCAACAACTGATTAATAGGTGACCCAATTTTAGGCCACGAGACAAGGACAAACTGGCTGGGTGGCTTCTGGGAAAGTTTCCCCAAAAGGTAAGATGAAGTTTCTTTCCATTTCAGCTGGTTAAATTAGTGCTTTCTGCTAAATGCAGCTAAATGCATTGGATCTGTTTACTTGTAATAAAGTCAGGAAAGAAACAACATGCAATATGTAAAAGCACAGGAAATTCAAATTATGCTATGACAGCCAAACCAGTAAAGTCTTAACAGCTTGTGAGGAGCCTTTAGCTGTACCTCCACGTGGCCGTACCCCAGGCAGCCATACCTCAGCCAGCATTACCAACACCAAACTGTAACCCTCTCCCAGAACTGCCAAGTCTAAGTCCACCAGAGAAAGGGAAAGGTAGGGTAATCCTCTCCTCAAGGAGACCAGGGGGGCCCTGGATCAAGCCACGAGGAGAGTGCTAAATGATGGAGACAAGGTCTATTCACAGCACATTCTGAGGCCTTGGATGAACTGGATTTCAGCAACCTTCCCTCCCCAACACCCTGGCAGAGCTAAATGGTTGCTCAATGAAAGTGAATTTTGGCAAGAAGAGTCCCGAGAAACCCAGTATGTTCTGGCTGGAGAACAAGCCTTCCTGGAAATCCCATAGCTCAGAAAGCCTGTTCCCCTGCAGGGTTGGCACAGGCTATATATAGATCATGGCCTGTATCATGAATGCACCAGTGGTATCAAGACCTATATTCTGAAAAGTAACTAGCATACCAGGCTTCAGGGGCTTATTTTCTGGGTCTGAGGACAGTGCTAAGCCCAAGCTCCAGGAAGACTATTAAAGGGAAATGACTTATTAGGGCAGCAGGAAGAACAACCATTGGACAGAGGCCGATTATGTAGATAATCCCACACTGTGATCCTTCACAACCTGCTATAAAAGCTCTAGCTTGCCTTATTTGAAGAAATAATCAAATTCTGTCTTGCTGCAAACCTGTTCTCCTTCCTGATTTTCTATCATCTCTGCTGTCCAAACTGAAATAATGTTTGACTTCTCTTCTTCCCAAGAGCAAGTTACCAAGTTTAAGATTTCTCCTCCATACTTACATGCCCACACTCTCCCTTCTGAAATGCTCATGTTCTTTATTATTTAATTAGGTTTTTTTGGAGACAGGGTCTCACTCTGTCACCCAGGCTGGAGTGCAGTGGCCCATCTTAGCTCACTGCAGCCTGGACCTCCCAGGCTCAAGCACTCCTCCCACCTCGGCCTCCCAAATAGCTGGGACTACAGGCACATACTACCATGCCCAACTGATTTTTTAAATTTTTTTGTAGAGACTGGGCCTCGAACTGTTGCCCAGGCTGATCTGAAAACTCCTAAGCTCAGGCGATCTTCCTGCCTTGGCCTCCCAAAATGCTGGGATTACAGATGTGACCCACTGGGCCCAGCCTCCTCTGCCCCTATCAATCAATTTCACATAATCAGAGCAATCACCTTAAATTCCTATGTTCCTAGCCCTCCAAATATCTGATTGTGTCCTTAGTATCCTCTCAAGTAGTCCTGACACCAACCCTCCTCCTAACCTCCCATCTCCATACATGTACGAACATGCAAACCTGCTCTGATCACACCAGCTGCCTCACTTACAACGTTCTGCCTTCATGCCATCACCCAAGTTACTGAGTGAGACCAGGACTGCCATGGAGATTCAAGCAGAAAGGCTGGGTTATGGGAAAGAAGGCATTTAGTGGCCCAGCTGGCAGCACAGTTTAGCTCAACAGTCAGCCCAACACTGATGATGTACAGCTGTGCTCTGCATAGGGCAGACAGCCCAGTAAAGCAAAAGGCTCAGTGCAACAAAAGGCAACAGTCATTGAGTACTTACACATCAAATACTGTGCTAAGCAATGTGTAAGTACCACCTCCCTCCATTACTAACAATCACCACTGCAGAAAGCAAATGCTATTACTATCCCCATGTTACATGAGGAAATGGGCCCATAAAGGTTGAGTAATTTGTTTAGGACTCCACAGCTAACTAGAGGTAGACCTGCAATGTCAACACCCTAATCTACCTGGTCAGAGTACTTTACTACATGTTCTCCCAAAATAGGTTAGCCTTGCAGGGAGTGATCAGTTAACTTACATGAAGTCCTTCCTCTCTCTATTATCACGTGGGAAAGACCACTTGGAAGGATTGAAAGCCACATCTAGTTTGGAAGAGTTTCCCATAAGTAAACATCAAATAAGATGCTGCATATCATATTTTTATCCATTTCACATTCAAGACCAAATTCCCAAGGATCCCTTCTGTAGCTGCCTCACTGTATATGCCCTTACTCATTCAGCCCATCCCAAAACAAATTCTGACAATGACACATAAGCTGCATGTAGATGACCAGCCTACCAGGTCTTTTATGCAGTTCAACATACACAGTGACACCAAGGTAAGACAAATGAAGTTCCAGTTTGGGTGCCTTCATCTCCCTCCCCTGGATCCTGATCCAGTTACTGTCAAAGCCAGAAAGAACTGGGGTAGGATGCTTGATACAGGGAAAGCTGTTGTGCTTCACCCGGCAGATGGGAAAGGGGGAAGGTTTCACTTCTTCACAATTTGAATGACATCCTCGTCCTCCAACGTATGGTCTTTACCCACTTTCTGAGGATTGTGTTTCACAGAGAGACCCCACACCAGAGCACTGTATGGAAGGGAAAAAGAACAGTCAGTGTGAATAATAACCTAACTTCTGCCCTATTTGTCTAGGTGCCACCCTTCTGCTCAGATTTAGTATCACAGTCTTAAGAACCATAGACCTACAAAAGTTTATCTTCCCTAGCAACATGAGACACTGAAGCCTTAACATATAAGGCAGCAAAGACTTCTGGGAGTTGTGTGGTTCCTTACTGCAGAAAGTCGAAGATGAAAAACACAACTAGTATAAAGAGACTGGTTTAAAATTAAAGCATGGATTTGTTATAGAGACAGACCCTGAAAACTTCAGACTTATTCTTACAGATAAAATGTCAGTTATAGACTGTCAGAGAAGACCTGTTTTTGCCGGGTTTACTGAAAACATCAGTGGATACTGACAAGAAATTAGGGCCTCCCTCTTTAGATAGGGCTTCCCTCTTTAGCAATGCCAGGAAAATCTTCCTCGCTATCAAGCAACTTAATTGATAAGTCCTCCTGATTTACTGGAATATGTGAAGGTAATTTATATCCATGGGCCTCCAAATTTAATATGTTCTAGTGATGAAAACTGGTGAATAAAACACCAAGACCTGCCCCACAGAGATTAAGAACTATATACCAAGGAGTAGAACAGGTGGCCATATTGTTGTTACATTGTCACTGAGTCAAAACCTCTTTTAAAAACATTCCTAAAAGATACCACTTAAAAAATGAGTATCAGGAACAAATACAATAATTAGTCCAACATAAAATTCTCAAATGCACTAACAAATATATGTAGATAAATACAAGGTGTCCATTTTACTATCTTAAACTAGAAAACTATTTTTTTTTTTTTTGAGACGGAGTTTCACTCTTGTTACCCAGGCTGGAGTGCAATGGCGCGATCTCGGCTCACTGCAACCTCCGCCTCCTGCATTCAGGCAATTCTCCTGCCTCAGCTTCCTGAGCAGCTGGGATTACAGGCACACGCCACCATGCCTAGCTAATTTTTTGTATTTTTAGTAGAGACGGGGTTTCACCATGTTGACCAGGATGGTCTCTATCTCTTGACCTCGTGACCCACCCGCCTCGGCCTCCCAAAGGGCTGGGATTACAGGCTTGAGCCACCGCGCCCGGCCGAAAACTAGTTTTTAGCCAGATGCAGTGCCTAAAGTGAAGTCAGGGCCTCTTACTTTATTGATAGCAGTGTAAACAGTTCAGCCTTTCTGGAAAGCAATAAAGCAAAATGTATCAAAAGCCACACAATCATTAATACTACTTCTAGAATGAAAAGGTTCATGAGAAACTGAAGCCTAACAAAAATAAGTAAAGATCTGCGAATGAAGACTAGAAAATAACACAAAGTAGGTACGGGCACAGTGGCTCATGCCTGTAATCCTAAAAGTTTGGGAGGCTGAGGCGGGAATACTGAGGTCAGGAGTTTGAGATGAGCCTGGCCAACATGGAGAAAACCTGTCTCTACTAAAAATACAAAAATTAGCCAGGCCCACACCTGTAATGGTACAGGCCTATAGTCCTAGCTATCCAGGTATTTTGGAGGCTGGGTCACAAGAACTTGAACCCAGGAGCTTGAGGTTGGACCCTGCAATGGACGAAAATCGTGCCACTGCACTCCAGGACAACAGAACGAGAAAAAAACACCTCTAAGTAGCAAAAAATGGAAAATATGGTTATAAAAATGATATATATGGGCTGGGCGCGGTGGCTCAAGCCTATAATCCCAGCACTTTGGGAGGCCGAGGCGGGTGGATCACGAGGTCGAGAGATCGAGACCAACCTGGTCAACATGGTGAAACCCCGTCTCTACTGAAAATACAAAACATTAGCTGGGCATGGTGGCGTGTGCCTGTAATCCCAGCTACTCAGGAGGCTGAGGCAGGAGAATTGCCTGAACCCAGGAGGCGGAGGTTGCGGTGAGCCGAGATCGCGCCATTGCACTCCAGCCTGGGTAACAAGAGCGAAACTCCGTCTCAAAAAAAAAAAAAAAAAATAAGGAAGGCCGGGTACAGTGTCTCATGTCTGTAATCCCAGCACTTTGGAAAGGCAAAGCAGGAGGATCGCTTGAGCCCAGGAGTTCGAGACCAGTCAGGGCAACATAGGGAGACAGTTTCTACGAATAAAAAAAAAAATTAGCTGGGCATGGTGGCACACACCTATGGTCTTGTCTCAGCTACTCAGAAACTGAGATAGGAGGATCACTTGAGCCAGGGAAGTTGAGACTGCAGTGAGCTGTGACAGAGCCACTGGTCTCAAAAGTAATACTAAGCAGGAAGGCTAAAATGAGCCCTGTGGTACTGAACTAGAATCAGAGGTTAACGGTATAAAACTCATGGTTTTTAGGAAAGATGGATGGATAAATGGATAGTGAGGAATGATAAGACAGATACAGAAATACAGATGTGTATCTAAGCATCATTAGTAACCATACATATATTTCCTAACTTTATTTGCTGAGAGGGCCTACAGGCAATGATAACCTACTTACTAACAATGAGCACACTTAGCACCCACATCTCGAAAACTGGAGCTCCTTGGAGAAGTGACTAATTTTCAGGGCTGGTGCAGGCAAAAATCAATGTCAGTTGGGAACATCTAAATATTAACAGTACCAAAAAGTAAGGAAAGGCTGTGCACTGGTGGCTTATGCCTATAATCCTGCATTTTGGGAGGCAGAGACAGAAGGATCATTTGAGCTCAGGAGTTTGAGAAGCCTGGGCAACATAGCAAGCCATCTCTAAAAAAAATAATAAATGGCTCATGCATATAATCCCACCACTTCGGGAGGCCAAGGTAAGCAGATCACTTGAGCCCAGGCATTCAAGACCAGTCTGGGAAACACAGGTGGGACTCCATCTCTACAAAAAAGCCCCACAAAAAAACTAGCTGGGCATGGTGGTACACACTTGTGGTTCCAGCTACTCAGGAGGCTGAGACAGGCTGAGGTCTAAGCCCCTAAGATAAAGGCTGCAGTGTGCTGTGATCATGTCATTGCACTCTGGCCTGGGCAACAGCAAAAAAAACAAAACAAAACAAAACAAAAAACAGCTATCAAAAGAACAGAGGAGGCAACATGAAAGAGTTCCTAATGGCCAAAGCTTGTAATAATTTGAGCAACAGGCCGGGCGCAGTGTCTCAAGCCTGTAATCCCAGCACTTTGGGAGGCCGAGGCGGGTGGATCACAAGGTCAAGAGATTGAGACCATCCTGGTCAACATGGTGAAACCCCATCTCTACTAAAAATACAAAAAATTAGCTGGGCATGGTGGTGCGTGCCTGTAATCCCAGCTACTCAGGAGGCTGAGGCAGGAGAATTGCCTGAACCCGGGAGGCGGAGGTTGAGGTGAGCCGAGATCGCGCCATTGCACTCCAGCCTGGGCAACAAGAGCGAAACTCTGTCTCAAAAAATAATAATAATAATAATAATTTGAGCAACAAAGTAATAATAGTGTTAGATTACAACCTATAGAATAAAATAACCAAGAGCTCAAACTGATAGGAATTATGAATTAGAGAAGTCACAGCTCTAACACTCAGTAGATGTCCAATAAATAAATGTGAAAGAAAATAAAGAATCACCATTAGGTCAGGCGTGGTAGCTCACGCCTGTAATCCCAGCACTTTGGGAGGCCAAGGCAGGTGGATCACCTGAGGTCAGGAGTTTGAGACCAACCTAGCGAACACAGTGAAACCCCATTTCTACTAAAAATACAAAAGTTAGCCAGGTATGGTGGCACACGCCTGTAGTACCAGATAGGAGGCTGAGACAGGAGAATTGCTTGAACCTGAGAGGTTGCAGTGAGATGAGATTTTGCCACCACACTCCAGCCTGGGGGAAAGAAAGAGACTCTGCCTCAAAAAAATTAAAAAAACCACACACACTGTAGCTATAAATGTCACAGACAAGCCTCACCAGTAGATGCTAATATCAGCAGGCAAAAATTTGAAGAGTAAACAGGACTTTCATAGTCTCAAAAGTACCCCAAGATACTTATCAAAATATGGAGAGAAAAATGGTACCTTCGCAACAGAGAAACCCTTCCTATGCCAACTTAATCAAGTCATCAAGATGAATATTATCATCAGTAAGGTATATCAACATCATGAATTTCATGTCACAATACACTGAGAACACATCATTATTTTTGTAGTATTCTTACCAAAAATGCGTAATCTCATTTCAGTCATGAGAAAACACTGGGCAAACTCAAAGTGAGGAACATTCAATAAAATAGTGAACACTTCAAAAGTGTCAAGGTCATCAATGACAGTGAAAGTCCAAGGAAATATTACTGGTAGACTAGAACACAAGAAGACTACAAACAACTAACAACTAGATGCTACAACGGTTCTGGAATACAAAGCAGACAATAGAAAAATAGTGGAAAATAGAAGTAAAAGAAAATAATAAAATTCAAATAAGGTCTATAGTTAATAATAGCATACCATTGCTTATTTCCTGTTTTGATAATTTTATAGTAATGTGAGCTGTTAACAGAAGTGGAGTGAGAGACAAAAGGAAACTACTGTATTTGCAACTTTGCTGTAAGTCTAAAATTAGTTCAAAATAAAAAATATGCTGGGCCACAGTGGCTCACACCTGTAATCCTGACACTTTGGGAGGCTGAAGAAGGTAGATCGATCGCTTGAGCTCAGGAATTCAAGATCAGCCTAGGAAACAAAGCAAGACCTTGTCTCTAATAAAATTTTCTTTTTAATTAGTCGGGTCTAATGGTGTACACTTGTAGTTCCAGCTACTCAGGAGGCTGAGGCAGGAGGGACTGCTTGAGCCCAGAAGATTGAGGCTGCAGTGAGCTATGATCGCACTGCTCACTCCAGCCAGGGCAAGAGCAAGACGCTGTCTCAAAAATAATTTTTTAGGCCGGGCGCGGTGGCTCAAGCCTGTAATCCCAGCACTTTGGGAGGCCGAGGTGGGTGGATCACGAGGTCAAGAGATCAAGACCATCCTCGTCAGCATGGTGAAACCTCGCCTCTACTAAAAATACAAAAAATTAGCTGGGCATGGTGGCACATGCCTGTAATCCCAGCTACTCAGGAGGCTGAGGCAGGAGAATTGCCTGAACCCGGGACGCGGAGGTTGCGTTGAGCCGAGATCGTGCCATTGCACTCCAGCCTGGGCAACAAGAGCGAAACCCTGTCTCAAAAAAAAAATTTTTTTTTCAGCCTCTGTCAGCAGTGAAAAATCTAAGAGATTAGGGAGGTTTTGCCCATGCTTAAGGTTTAGAAGGTGGCTCAGCACCCAATAGAGGCCAGTGTGACCTAAGCAGGAATGTCTGTGTTTGCCAAGAGGAAGATGAAATAATGAGGAAAGGTCAGGCTGTTTGTATCATCAGACTTCCTGACCCAAAAAGGTTTCTAGAGCTCTTCCTGTTCTAATTAGGCATGGTTTTAAGACAACACTGCAGACTTCTACCCAAGCACACAATTTCAGCAGCCTCCTTCCTACCTTCTTTGTAAAAATGCTGTCCTAAGAATTACCAGTTAATGAAATTGGTAACTCATAGGAAAAAGGAGGGACCATATACCCATGATACTTACTATTTAAATTCTTTGATAAGATTTTTGTGAATCTTCATGCAGAAATCCTCCACTGTGGTCCTGGAGTAAGGAAGCACCACTGGGGATGTGTAATCTGGTAACTGGCCTTTGGGTTTGGTATAACTAGAATAGAGAAGGTATAATAAGGGTTACCACCTTCTTAAGAGTATCTCATGTGTTGAATGTATACCAACCCTCCATCACCCCTGGCATCAGACCAGGACAACCTCCAACCTGAGGAAAAAAGTGTCCTCAATATGACCTAGTAGATAATAGGAACGAAGTTAATTGTTTTTCCAAAAAAAGAGCCAGATTTTTCTGCTCAGATGTATGTTATATAGTAGGAAAAAGAAAAAAAAATTAAAAATTTAAAAAAAAAAAACAGATTTTGTTAATGAGCTCCAGAAAGTATCATTTTAGGACAGTCTGGTTTAATTCCTATAGCAACATTACCCTATCCACAAAGACTTACATTCTCACTAGTTTCAGATAGTCCCAGATCTTTTCCAGTAGGTCATCAAAATTCCAACGGTGATGGGCAGAGATGGGTACACAGTGAGGCACCTTATAGATGATATCCAATTCCTCAATGGAGATTTGGTCAATCTTATTTAACACATAGATACAGGGGATATAAACTCTACAGAAGTTGAAGAAAAACAGGGTATTAGTCTGGAGTTGTTGATAAAACTGTCAGCCTGTTAAACAGCACACCCTTACCCAGACCCAACTGATGCTCTCAAGAGGGATCATAAGTAGATCAGCCAGAAAAAGGAAAAAAAAAAAAGTGAACTATGAGTTGAAAAGTAACAAGTCAGGCCCTAGTACCAGCCATAAAGCTAATTCCTGGGAAAGCATGCTGCAGTGGAAAGAACACAGCTTTGAAGCATTCAGACTGATTCTAATCCCAGCTGTGTCATTTTCTAGACACAGCTGGCCCTCCATATATGCAGGTTTTACATCCTTGAATTCAATCAACTGCAGAACAAAACCCACAGACACTGAGGGTCAACTGTACTACACCATTTTATGTAAGTGACTTGAGCATCTGCAAGTTTTATCTGCAGGGGGTCCTAGAAGCAATCTTCTGTGGATATGAAGAGATGACGTTATATGTCCCTGGGAAAGTCACTTAACCTCTGAGTCAGTTACTTACAAGGCTGTTTTAAGGATATAATTTATAGTATTTCATAATGTTTAAAGACTAAAAAATAAATGTTTTAAACACAGCATCTACCAATGTCATATTCCTAGTGTCCAATCAATGACAGCTAAAGTTACTAATAATTAGGCAAGCCACAACTTCTCAGGGTTTAACTGCCTCACTTGTAAAATGCCTAACTAAAAACACTGGCTTCTGCTTGTTTTCAGATGAGGAGCAAATACATTCATCCAACATATAGGAACAAATGACTAAGTGAGCAACTAAAAATATTATATACAAATGCTACAGGTAATTTTAACAGTGCCTTAACTTATTAAAGTCTAATATCAATGGGATGGGCATAGTGGCTCATGCCTATAATCCCAACACTTAGGGAGGCCAAGGCAGGCAGATTGCTTAAGCTTAGGAGTTCAAGACCAGTATTGGCAATGTGGTAAACACCATCTCTACAAAAAATACAAAATTAGCTGGGCTTGGTGGCACACACCCATAGTCCCAGCTACTCAGGAGGCTGAGGTGAGAGGATGGATTGTGTCTGGGAATTCAAGGCTGCAGTAAGCCATGATCACACCACTGCACTCCAGCCTGGGTGACAGAGCAAGACTCCGTGTCAAAAAAAAAAAAAAGGCCAAGCACAGTGGCTCACTCCTGTAATCCTAGCAGTGTGGGAGGGCGAGGTGGGTGTATCACCTGAGGTCAAGAGTTTGAAATCAGCCTAGTAAACATGGCAAAACCCCATCTCTACTAAAAATACAAAATATTAGCCAGGCATGGTGGCAGGCACCTATAATCCCAGCTACTTGGGAGGCTAAGGCAGGAGAATCACTTGAACCTGGGAGACAGAGGTTGCAGTTAGCCAAGATCACACCACTGCACTCCAACCTGGTTGACACAGCAAACTCTTATCTCAAAAAAAAAAAAAAAAAAAGGAGGGGGAACAACTGGAGTTAGAATAAAATTCTGCCAACTTCCTTCAAGATGTAATACTCTTTCCATCACAAGGCTTCAAATACAGTCAGGCACAGACTACACACTGAGTACCTGTTTCCTTCCACAACATCAATGAGGTCATCAGCTGTAGCATCACTACGTAGAGTCACGTCGGCATTATGAATCTTGTATTCAGCCAGAATGCTTTTCACAGTTTCAGCATCCAGCTCACTCTGGGGGCACTGAAAGGGAACAGCAGATGACTAGTCAGCAAAAAATTTTAAAAAAACAAAAAAACAAAACAACCTCCCCAAGTGTACCTATATCCATGTACCTGGAAAATTCTAGCTAAGATGCAAACTCATTACTAAAGACATCCCAGATGAGTGTCACTGACATTTAGTAGGAAATAAATGTCCAAACTCCAAGGAAAGTGTTACACATTGAACTGTGTTCCTCCTTCCCCCATCAAATAATTAATAACCCCAGTATCTCAGAATGTGACTGTATTTGGAGATACTCTTTAAAGAGGTAATCAAATTAGAATGAGGTCATTAGAGTGGGGCCCTAATCCAATACTGGTGGTACTAATAAGACAAGGAGCTTAGGGGCCAGGCGCAGTGGCTCACGCCTATAATCCCTAGCACTGTGAGAGGCCAAGGTGGGCAGATCACGAGGTCAAAAGATCGAGACCATCCTGGCCAACACAGTGAAACCCCGTCTCAATTTCTTTTTTTTTTTTTTTTGAGATGGAGTTTCGCTCTTGTTACCCAGGCTGGAGTGCAATGGCGCGATCTCGGCTCACTGCAACCTCCGCCTCCTGGGTTCAGGCAATTCTCCTGCCTCAGCCTCCTGAGTAGCTGGGATTACAGGCACACGCCACCATGCCCAGCTAATTTTTTGTATTTTTAGTAGAGACGGGGTTTCACCGTGTTGACCAGGATGGTCTCGATCTCTTGACCTAGTGATCCACCCGCCTCAGCCTCCCAAAGTGCTGGGATTACAGGCGTGAGCCACCGCGCCCGGCTCAATTTCTTTAAAAAATAAAAATAAAAAGGCGATTAGGACAAAGACACACAGAGGAAGTCACCATATGAAGTCCTATCTGGAAGCCAAGGAGGGAAGCCTCAGAAGAAACCAACGCTGCCATCACCTTGATCTTAGACTTCCAATCTCCAGAATTATGAAACATAAATTTCTGCTGTTTAGCCACCCAATCTATGGTACCTTGTTATGGCAGCCCTGGCAAACTAACACAAAAATTAATCCTGGGCCGGGCGCGGTGGCTCAAGCCTGTAATCCCGGCACTTTGGGAGGCCGAGGCGGGTGGATCACGAGGTCAAGAGATCGAGACCATCCTGGTCAACATGGTGAAAACCCGGTCTCTACTAAAAATACAAAAAATTAGCTGGGCATGGTGGCGTGTGCCTGTAAGCCCAGCTACTCAGGAGGCTGAGGCAGGAGAATTGCCTGAACCCAGGAGGCGGAGGTTGCGGTGAGCCGAGATCGCGCCATTGCACTCCAGCCTGGGTAACAAGAGCGAAACTCCGTCTCAAAAAAAAAAATTAATCCTGAATGCCCAAACTCGAACAATATGAAAGGATAATGGGAAAGATATTTTGGGCAAGACAGCCTAAACCTATCCCAGTCAAATAATCTGGGCTCTAGAGTGTTACATTTAAAAGGAAACTCTCAGTCCTTAATTCTCTGAGAGAGAAGCAGCATTTGACAGAACTGGTCATTCCTATCTGAAATACTTTACTTGGCTTCCAGTATTACAAAGTCTTTCATTTTTCTTCTCTCTCTTTGTCTAAGTCTTATTTCCTTGAGTATCTTTTCTTTCTTTTCTTTTTTTTTTTTGAGATGGAGTTTCACTCTTGTTGCTCAGGCTGGAGGACAATGGCACGATCCCAGCTCACTGCAACTACTGCCTCCCGGGTTCAAGCAACTCTCCTGCCTCAGCCTCCCAAGTACCCGGGATTACAGGTGTGTGCCACCACGCCTGGTTAATTTTAATATATTTTTTGTTTGTTTGTTTGTTTGTTTTTGAGACGGAGTTTCGCTCTTGTTACCCAGGCTGGAGTGCAATGGCACGATCTTGGCTCACCGCAATCTCCGCCTCCTGGGTTCAGGCAATTCTCCTGCCTCAGCCTCCTGAGTAGCTGGGATTACAGGCATGTGCCACCATGCCCAGCCAACTTTTTTTATTTTTAGTAGAGACGGGGTTTCACCATGTTGACCAGGCTGGTCTCGATCTCTCGACCTCATGAACCACCCACCTCGGCCTCCCAAAGTGCTGGGATTACAGGCTTGAGCCACCGCGCCCGGCCAATTTTTATATTTTTAATAGAGACAGGGTTTTGCCATGCTGGCCAGGTTGGTCTCCAGCTCCTGACCTCAGGTGATCTGCCCACCTCAGCCTCCTAAAGTGCTGGGATTACAGGCTTGTGAAGCCACTGCACCTAGCCGATTCTCTTTTCTGTCTATACTCACCCTTACTTGGTGATCTAACTAGGCCTATGACATTAAAGTTGATAATGCCAGGCGCGGTGGCTCAAGCCTGTAATCCCAGCACTCTGGGAGGCCGAGGTGGGTGGATCACGAGGTCGAGAGATCGAGACCATCCTGGTCAACACGGTGAAACCCCGTCTCTACTAAAAATACTAAAAATTAGCTGGGCATGGTGGTGCGTGCCTGTAATCCCAGCTACTCAGGAGCCTGAGGCAGGAGAATTGCCTGAACCCAGGAGGCGGAGGTTGCAGTGAGCCGAGATCGCGCCATTGCACTCCAGCCTGGGTAACAAGAGCAAAACTCCGTCTCATTAAAAAAAAAAAAAAAAAAAAAAAGAATAAAAAATAAAGTTGATAATCACCAAATTTATATATCCAGCCTAGACAACTATTTATGCCTTCTTTTTTTTTTTTGAGACGGAGTTTCGCTCTTGTTACCCAGGCTGGAGTGTAATGGCGCGATCTCGGCTCACCGCAACCTCCGCCTCCTGGGTTCAGGCAATTCTCCTGCCTCAGCCTCCTGAGTAGCTGGGATTACAGGCATGCACCACCATGCCTAGCTAACTTTTTGTATTTTTAGTAGAGACGGGGTTTCACCATGTTGACCAGGATGGTCTCGATCTCTTGACCTCGTGATCCACCCGCCTCGGCCTCCCAAAGTGCTGGGATTACAGGCTTGAGCCACCGCGCCCGGCTATGCCTGCTTTTATTTTCTTATTTTTACAGAGATGGGGTCTCACTTTGTTGTCCAAGTTGGTCTTGAACTCCTGGACTCAAGTGATCCTCCTGCCTCGACCTTCCAAAGTGCTGGGATTATAGATGTATGGGTGTGAGACACTTGTGCCTGGCCTACCTCACATGCCTTCTTGACAGAAACACCTGGATGTCTAACTGGCATCTAAAACTTAACATCCTGATCTTCTCCTTCCCTCCAAACCTATTCTACCAAAGTCCTACCATTTTAGTAATAAGAGCTCTTTTTTTTTTTTAAGCTCAGGACAAAAAAAATGTGGCCAGGTATGGTGGCTCACACCTGTAATCCCAACACGTTGGCAGACTGAAGCAGGAGAATAGCTTGAGGCCAAAATTTCAAGACCAGCCTGGCCAACATGGCCAGTCTTCGTTTCTACAAAAAAAAAAAAAAAGAAAGAAAGAAGAAAAAAAAGCCAAGCATGGTGGCATGTGAGTATAGTCCTAACTACTTGGAAGGCTGAGGTAGGAGGGTTGCTTAACCCCAGGAGTTTGAGGTAGCAGTGAACTATGATTGTGCCACTGCACTCCAGCCTAAGCGACAGAATGAGATCTTGTCTCTAAAAAAAAATTTTTAAATAAAAAAAACAGCAGGCATCTCTGACTCTTTATTTCACAATCCATACCCAATCCAGATGTAATTACCATCAGCTCTTTCAAAATCTTTCCACAGTCAACCACTTTCAACTCCTTCACTGTTGTAACTCTGGTCCAAAAAGCCATCACTTCTTGACTGACTATTGCAATAACCTTTAAATTATTTGTTTCTGGTCTTAACTTACTGCAGTCTATTCTCAACACAAGAGCCAGAATTATTCACTAAAACCTAAGTCAGCTGGGCATGGTAGCTCACACCTGTAATCCTAGCACTTTGGGAGGCTGAGGCAGGTAGATCACTTGAGGTCAGGAGTTCGAGACCAATCTAATCAACATGGTGAAATCCCATCTCTACTAGAAATACAAAAGTTAGTTGGGTGTGGTGGCACACGCCTGTAATCCCAGCTAGTGAGGACAATGAGGCAGGAGAATTGCTTGAACCCAGGAAGCAGAGGTTGCAGTGAGCCAAGATTTGTACTACTGCACTCCAGCCTGGGCAACAGAGTGAGACTCCATCTTTTTTTTAAAAAAAGAAAGAAAGAAAGAAAAACCTAAGTCAAATCATGTTTAGTTGTGGGACAGAATCCAACCAACAGTTACCCATCTCCTGTAAAGTAAAAGCACATGTGTCCCTATGCTATGCTTTTATCTTTACTACTCTCTCACTTGCCCATTCTGCTGTTCCTCAAACATGGAAAGACATGCTCTGCCTCAGCTCCTTTCCACTTGGATGTTCCTTCTGCATGAAGCAGATGTTGTTCTTCAAGATACCCACTTGGTTCACACCTTTATGTCACCTGAGTGAAGACTTCCCCGACCAACCTTCTTAAAACTGCAACCCTCATACCAACACCCTATCTCCTTTCCCTACTTTATTTTTGTTCTCACATTTGTCATTGACTAATCCATTATATTTTACTCATTAATACTGTTTGCATTCTATCCAATTAGAATACAAAAGAAGGATTTTTGCTGTTCCCTCTTCCATTCTTGCCCAGAGCCTAAAATAATGCTTGGCCCGTGATAGGCACTCTAATATTGTGTTAAATTAATGAAAACAGAAGATATTGGCAGCCATCTACCTTATGCAAGTGTAAAACTGGTCCACACTCCCATATTATCCCCAATAGATAACCGAAAAGAGGAAATAAGTGGCAAAGGTAAATCTGAGACTGGCTCTTATCCTAGTCTTAAAGTCTTTCATGTCAGTCATTATAAAGTCATTTGTGTTATCTCAATTAGTACAGGGAAAAGCCAGGAAATTTTCCAATGTCAATGTCCATGCACATCACTCCGAACTCTAATTCCTGCAGCAGCTTGCCCATGTAGTCTTCCCCACTTACAGTGGCTGTGAGATTAATGCCTCCTTTGTCCTTCTTCTTAAAGCCAATGTTGGGGGGTTTGCTGTTCAAGCGAATGCCAAAGCCTTCCAGTTCATTTTCAATTATCTTCTTATGTCCCAAGGGTTTCAGGACATCCAAAACAATCAGGATCAAGTTACAGGTTCGGGCCACTGAAAAATAAGAAAAAAACATACCCAAGACAGTTCAATAAAGCCTTAACTAACCCAAATACTCAAGCAGAGGTGTTTTTCCCCCTACATTTAAATGTCTGTCAAAGGATTTTCTGTAATACATACACACATGAAGGTTTTTTTTTTTTGAGATGGAGTCTCGCTCTGTTGCCCAGACTGGAGTACAGTGGTGCGATCTCAGCTCACTGCAACCTCCACCTCCCTGGTTCAAGCGACTTCCCCTGCCTCAACCTCCGAAGCTGGGATTACAGGTGAATGCCACCAAGCCCAGCTAATTTTTTTGTATTTTTAGTAGAGATGGGGTTTCACCATGTTGGCCAGATTGGTCTGGAACTCTTGACCTCAGGCAATCCCGCCTCAACCTCCCAAAGTCTGGGATTACAAGTATGAGCCATTGTGCCCAGCCATAAAGTTCTTACAGATTCATACCGGAAGTCAATTTGCTCTGTATGCCATGAAATCAGCACCATATTTGCCCAAGAGCCAACACATTTTCTAGATTTAATAGCAAGAAAACAAGTCAGAATAAAGATACAAACCAGGAAATAAACTAAATCCTCAGATACAGGTTAGAAAGGTTTAAAACAGGAAGAAATGTGAAAGAATATTACCCAGTTAGCGTACTTTTTTTTCGGGGGGGGGGGGGAGATGGAGTCTCACTCTGTCACCCAGGTTGGAGTGCAGTGGCACAATCTTGGCTTATTGCAACCTCCACCTCCTGGGTTCAAGCAATTCTCCTACCTCAGCCAACAAAGTAGTTGAGACTACAGGTGCATGCCACCATGTCTGGCTAATTTTTTGTATTTTAATAGAGATGGGGTTTCACCATGTTATCCAGGCTGGTCTCGAACTCCTAAGATCAGGCAGTCTGCCTGCCTCAGCCCCGCAAAGTGCTAGGATTTCAAATGTGAGGTACCTCACCTGGCCTTGGTTAGCATTTTTTTTTTTTTTTGGGAAGAAGTCTCGCTCCATCACCAGGCTGGACCTCATGATCTGCCCGCCTCAGCCGCCCAAAGTGCTGGGATTACAGGCATTAGCCACTGTGCCCAATCCTTTGTGCCTCTTTTCAATCTTCCCCACTATACTATTCCCAGCCAACCACTGATCTGCTTTCTGTAACCATAGGTAATTTATTTACACTTTTAGAATTTCATATAAATGGAATCATATAAAATGTATTATTCTGGTGTGGGACAGTAGCTTATGCCTATAATCCTAGCAATTTGGGAAGTCAAGACAGGAGGATTGCTTGAGGCCAAGAATTTGAGACTAGCCTGGGAAACAAAGTAAGATCCAATATGTATGGGGGAAAAAAATGTAGTCTTTTGTGCCTGGATATCTTTTTTTTTTTTTTGAGACTGAGTTTCGCCTTTGTTACCCAGACTGGAGTGCAATGGCGCGATCTCGGCTCACCGCAACCTCCGCCTCCTGGGTTCAGGCAATTCTCCTGCCTCAGCCTCCTGAGTAGCTGGGACTACAGGCACGCACCACCATGCCCAGCTAATTTTTTGCACTTTTAGTAGAGACGGGGTTTCACCATGTTGACCAGGATGGTCTCGATCTCTCGACCTCGTGATCCACCCGCCTCGGCCTCCCAAAGTGCTGGGATTACAGGCTTGAGCCACCGCGCCCGGCCTTGGATATCTTATTTTTATTGACTGAGATAGTCTTGCTCTATTGCCCAGGCTGGAGTGTAGTGGCATGACATAGCTCACTGTAGCCTCTAACTCCTGGCCTCAAGCAATCCTCCTGCCTTGGCCTCCCAAAATGCAGAGATTACAGGCATGAGCCACTGTATCTGGCCTTTTTCTTTTTTTCTTTTTTTGAGACGGAATTTCGCTCTTGTTACCCAGGCTGGAGTGCAATGGCGCGATCTCGGCTCACCGCAACCTCCGCCTCCTGGGTTCAGGCAGTTCTCCTGCCTCAGCCTCCCGAGTAGCTGGGATTACAGGCACGTGCCACCATGCCCAGCTAACTTTTTGTATTTTTAGTAGAGACAGGGTTTCACCATGTTGACCGGGATGGTCTCGATCTCTCGACCTCGTGATCCACCCGCCTCGGCCTCCCAAAGTGCTGGGATTACAGGCTTGAGCCACCGTGCCCGGCCTGGCCTTTTTCTTTTAAAAAAAAAAAAAAAAGGCCGGGCGCGGTGGCTCAAGCCTGTAATCCCAGCACTTTGGGAGGCCGAGGCGGGTGGATCACGAGGTCGAGAGATCGAGACCATCCCGGTCAACATGGTGAAACCCCGTCTCTACTAAAAATACAAAAAATTAGCTGGGCATGGTGGCACGTGCCTGTAATCCCAGCTACTGGGGAGGCTGAGGCAGGAGAACTGCCTGAACCCAGGAGGCGGAGGTTGCGGTGAGCCGAGATCGCGCCATTGCACTCCAGCCTGGGTAACAAGAGCGAAACTCTGTCTCAAAAAAAAAAAAAAAAAAAATTTTTTTTTTCTTTTAAGAAACAGGTGTCCCTTTTTGGCCCAGGTTGGAATACAGTAGTGTGATCATAGCTCACTGTAACCTCAAACTCCTGGGCTCAGTGGCCCTCCCAAAGTACTGGGATTACAGGAATATGCCACCATGCCGAGTTGTGCCTGGATCTTTTAACTTAGCATATTGTTGACATTCAACCATGTTGGGTATGCACCAGTAATTCATCTCTTTTTATAACTAAGCAGTGCTACATTTTTGTTTATCCATTCACCAGTTGATGGACATCTGGGTTTTGGTGTATAATACAGAAATCTGCTATAAACATTCATGTACAAGTCTTTCTATGGGCATATATTTTCATTTCTCCTGAGTAAACACCAGTGAAACTGTTGGGTCATATGGTAGCTATAGTTTATTAAAAACTGCCAAATAGTTTTCCAGGTGTTTGTATTGTTTTAAACTCCTATCAGCAGTATATAGAATTCCAACTGCTTCATATCCTCAACCAACACTTGGTATTGTCACTATTTGTAGTCATTCTAATGAATGAATAATGGCATCTCATTGTGGTTGCATCTCCTTGATGACTATCTTTTCATGTGCTTACTGGCCATTCATATTATTTTCTGAGTTCACTCTTTTTTTTTTTTTTTTAGATACAGTTTGGCTCTTGTTTCCCAGGCTGGAGTGCAATGGTGCAATCTCAGCTTACCTTTACCTCCTGGGTTCAAGCGATTCTCCTGCCTCAGCCTCCTAAGCAGCTGGGATTATAGGCATATGCCACCACGCCAGACTAACTTTTTGTATTTTTAGTAGAAAGGGGATTTCTCGCCGGGCGCGGTGGCTCAAGCCTGTAATCCCAGCACTTTGGGAGGCCGAGGCGGGTGGATCACGAGGTCGAGAGATCGAGACCATCCTGGTCAACATGGTGAAACCCCGTCTCTACTAAAAATACAGAAAACTAGCTGGGCGTGGTGGCGCATGCCTGTAATCCCAGCTACTTAGGAGGCTGAGGCAGGAGAATTGCCTGAGCCCAGGAGGCGGAGGTTGCGGTGAGCCGAGATCGCGCCATTGCACTCCAGCCTGGGTAACAAGAGCGAAACTCCGTCTCAAAAAAAAAAAAAAAGAAAGGGGATTTCTCTGTGTTGGTCAGGCTGGTCTCAAACTCCCAACCTCAGGTTATCCTCCCATCTTGGCCTCCCAAAGTGCTGGAATTACAGGTATGAGCCACTGCCGGTCCATCTTTTAGTTGTGCTGTCATTATTACTGAACTATAAGAGTTTCTTTTGAGACATGCAGGCTGAAATGCAGTGATGCCATCTCGGCTCACTGCAACCTCCACCTCCCAGGTTCAAACAATTCTTTGTTTTTGTTTTTGCTTTTTTTGAGACGGAGTCTTGCTCTGTCACCAGGCCGGGGTGCAGTGGCACAATAATCTCGGCTCACTGCAACCTCCGCCTCCCAGGTTCAAGCGATTCTTCCGCCTCAGCCTCCCGAGTAGCTGGGACCACAGGCACGTGCCACCACGCCCAGCTAATTTTTTTGTATTTTTAGTAGAGACGGGGTTTCACTGTGTTGACCAGGATGGTCTCGATCTCTTGACCTCGTGATCCATTGGCCTCAGCCTCCCAAGTAGCTGGGATTTCAGGTGCACACCACCACATCTGGCTAATTTTTTTTTATTTATTTTTAGTAGAGACAGAGTTTCACCATCTGGCCAGGCTGGTCTTAAACTCCTGACCTCAAGTGATCCGCACCTGTCTTGGCCTCCCAAAGTGGTGAAATTACAGGCATGAGCCACCATACCAGACCAAGAGTTCTTTATATTTTCTGAAAACAAGTCCTTGTCAGATATACATATTGCTAGTATTTTCCTTCAGTCTGTAGCTTGCTTCTTGATTTTAACTGTGTCTTTCAGAGTAAGTTTTAAATTATGATAATAAGTAATTTATCAACTGTTTATTTTGCTGTTCATTATTTTAGTGTCCCCATCAAAAAAATCTTTGTCTTGGCCGGGCATGGTGGCTCACACCTGTAATCCCAGCACTTTGGGAGGCCGAGGTGGATGGATGATGAGGTCAAGAGATTGAGACCATCCTGGTCAACATGGTGAAACCCCGTTTCTACTAAAAATACAAAAAATTATCCGGGCATGATGGTACATGCCTGTGATCCCAGATACTAGGAGGCTGAGGCAGCAGAATTGCTTGAAACCAGAAAACGGAAGTTGCAGTGAGCCGGGATCACGCCACTGTACTCTAGCCTAGTGAAAGAGACTCTGTCTCAAAAAAAAAAAAAAAAAAAAGTCTTTGTCTAACCTAAGGTAGCAAAGATTCTCAATCTGGTTGGCATTTAATTTAATTTTAAACAATGGAACAATAGTTCATCAAATATCGTGAGAATTTTTGTAGCTTTTTCTTTCCTTTTTTTTTTTTTAATAGAGACAGTGTCTTGCTCTACTGTCCAGGCTAGAGTGCAGTGGCACAATCATAGCTCGCGATAGTCTCAAATTCCTGGGCTCAAGCGATCCTCCTGTCCACCTCACAATTTCTTTTTCTGATTAAAAATAAAAACAGAAACAAAAAAATACTCACTATAAAAATTCAAATATTAAAAAAATAATAATTGGAGTGACTATTTATCATCCAAGTTCATCCACAAGTCATCCAAGGAGACTTCTGAGAATGGAAAAAAGGGCACTATTAGCATTAACATGAAAAAACAGGCACACATCAGAATTTTAAAGTTCACAGAGTAAAAGATTTTTTTCCAATAGCCCAAAGGAGAACTGAAACTAACCATGCTAGCGTTCTCTGTTATATTATTCACTTTCATGCTTAGAGGAAACTAAAGGCCACAGAAGTACGAACAACCTTTTAGGAAAAATCTATATCCAATTTAGAACCTTTAGGCCTTAAAAAAAAATTTTTTTTTTGGAGACAGGGTTTCACTGGTTGCCCAGATGGAATGCAACGGCATGACCTTGGCTCACTGCAACCTCTACCTCCCAGTTTCAAGTAATTCTCCTGCCTCAGCCTCCCGAGTAGCTGGGACTACAGGTACAGGCCACCATGCCCAGTCCCAGTCAACTTTTTATTTTTTGTAGAGACAGAGTTTCACCATGTTACCCAGGTGTCTTGAACCCATGTGCTCAAGTGATCCACCTGCCTCGGCCTCCCAAAGTGCTGGGATTACATGCATGCCACCATGCCCAGCAGGCCTTTTTTTTTTTTTTTTTTTTTTTTTTTTTTTTTTTTTAAATTAAAGAAAGCCAGGGCCGGGCGCGGTGGCTCAAGCCTGTAATCCCAGTACTTTGGGAGGCCGAGGCGGGTGGATCACGAGGTCAAGAGATCGAGACCATCCTGGTCAACATGGTGAAACCCCGTCTCTACTAAAAAAAATACTAAAAATTAGCTGGGCATGGTGGTGCGTGCCTGTAATCCCAGCTACTCAGGAGGCTGAGGCAGAAGAATTGCCTGAACCCAGGAGGCGGAGGTTGCGGTGAGCCGAGATCGCGCCATTGCACTCCAGCCTGGGTAACAAGAGCGAAACTCCGTCTCAAAAATAAAAATAAAAATAAAAAAAATAAAAGATAGCCAATGTTGTAATTCAAAAATGCTGGCTAAACATTTGTCCTTCTCTGACCTTTTCCTTGATAACAACATGAAAACAAACAGGATACTCCAGACAGACAATGCAGGAAAATACTAAAGTCAAAACAGAATGATGAAATAAAGTTGTAAATGGAAATGTGGCTCTCCTGGGCAACTGAATCTTTTCCTGAAGAGATCCAAGACATAGAAAAGAAAGGCTACCAGGATCCAGACTCAGCCATACTAGCCTAAGGGAACACAACAGTAGAGCAATGGACTTAAAAGGAGGAAGCTTAATTAAAGTCTATATAGAATAAGAATCTCTCCTGCTGAGCAGTCTAGAAAAAAAAAAAAAAAAGAATCTCTAGACACCTTCCTGTTCCCTTCTTCCAGCACAGAGGATTTCAGCAATTTTTTTTTTGTGGAGTTACTGACTAGCCACAGGGAAAAAAATACTACTGTTATGGACACCCAGAGTTGTTCTTCCAAGAAAGCTGGCTCACTATACATCAAGCTATATTAAAATTCATTTGCCAAAAATTCTGCTTCCAGCTGGGCGCTGGAGCTCACACCTATAATCCCAGCACTTTGGGAGGCTGAGGTGGGAGATCAACTGAGGTCAGGAGTTCAAGACCAGCCTGGCTAACATGGTAAAACCCGGTCTCTACTAACAATGCAAAAATCAGCTGACTGTGGTAGTGGGCACCTGTAACCCCAGCTACTCGGGAGGCTGAGGCACGAGAATCACTTGAACCAGGAGGCGGAGGTTGCAGTGAGCCAAGATCATGCCACTGCACTCCAGCTAGCCTGGGTGATAGACTGAGACTCTATCTCAAAATATAAAAAAAAAAAATTCTGCTTCCATCAACTTTCTAGTTCCTTATTCTTTTTTTAAATTCTCTTTTTTTCTTTTGAGACAGTCTTTCACTGTCTCCCAGACTGGAGTGTAATGACACAATCTCGGCTCACTGCAACTGCCTCCTCCTGGGTTCAAGCAATTTTCCTACCTCAGTCTCCCAAGTAGCTGGGATTACAGGTGCCTGCTACTGCACCCAGCTAATTTTTGTATTTTTTGCTAGAGACGGGGTTTCGCCATGTTGGCCAGGCTGGTCTCGAGCTCCTGACCTCAAGTGATCCACTCACCTCAGCCTCCCAATGTGCTGGGACTACAGGTGTGAACCACTACACCTGGCCAATTCCCTCTTTTTAAGAGACAGGGTCTCGCTTTGTCACTCAGGCTGGAATGCAGTCGCACAATCCTAGCTCACTGTAACCTCTCCACCTCCTGGGCTCAACTGATCCCCCTGCCTCAGCCTCCTTGAATAGCTGGGACTACACATGTGTACCATGTCGCCTACCTATTTTTTTAATTTTTATTTTTGTAGAGACAGGGTCTTGTAATGTTGCCCAGGTTGGTCTCAAACTCCTGGCCTCAAGTGATCCTCCTGCCTCAACCTCCCAAAGTGCTGAGATTACAGGTATAAGCCATTGCACCTGACCCCTCATTCTTAAATAGGACAAAATACTAAGGATCACCAGACATTTGAGAAAAGCTTCCAGTATGAAAAAGACCAAAACAAAACATAAAAGAAAAAACATATATCAGAGAAAATAGAAATGATACAGGGAGGCAGAAGAAAATATTTTTTTAAAAAATCTACCACTTAGCTGGGTGCGGTGGCTCAAGCCTGTAATCCCAGCACTTTGGGAGGCTGAGGCGGGTGGATCACGAGGTCGAGAGATCGAGACCATCCTGGTCAACATGGTGAAACCCTGTCTCTACTAAAAATACAAAAAACTAGCTGGGCGTGGTGGCGTGTGCCTGTAATCCCAGCTACTTAGGAGGCTGAGGCAGGAGAATTGCTTGAACCCAGGAGGCGGAGGTTGCGGTGAGCCGAGATCGCGCCATTGCACTCCAACCTGGGTAACAAGAGCGAAACTCCGTCTCCAAAAAAAAAAAAAATCTACCACTGAGGCCGGGCATGTGGTTCACACCTGTTAATAATCCCAGCACTTTGGGAGGCCAAGGTGAGCAGATCGCTTGAGGTCAGGAGTTTTGAGACCAGACTGGTTAACATGGTGAAACCCCATCTCTACTAAAAATAAAATTAAAAAAAAAAAAAAAAAAAAAATAGCTAGGCGGGGTGATGCGTACCTGTTTTCCCAGCTACTTGGGAGGCTAAGGCAGGAGAACTGCTTAAACCCAGGAGGCAGAGGTTACAGTGAGCCAAGACTGTGCTACTGTACTCCAGCCTGGGTGGCAGAGTGAGATTCCATCTCAAAAAAAAAAAAAAAAAAAAAAAACCACCACCACTGATAGCCTCAGAACTTTTTTTTTTTTCTTTTTTTAATTTTGTTAGAAAGATTTTTTTTTTTTTTTTTTTTTTTTTGAGCAAGCTCTCACTCCATCATCCAGGTTAGAGTGGCACAATCATAGCTCACTATGACCTCTACCTTCTAGGCTCAAGCAATTCTCCTGCCCCAAGCCTCCTGAGTAGCTAGGACCACAGGCACATGACACCATGACCATCTAACTCAGAGGGGTTTCTTTATCCATTCAACAAATATTTATTGAGTATTCAACTGTGAACAAAACGGAAAACTTTCCCTTCACACAAACTTTACATTCCTATAACAGGAGACAATAATTAATAAACTTACAAATGAATATGGGCCAAGTGGACATAAGGGCCATGAAAAAAAATAAATAACACTGGGTAAAGAAACTGACCAGCAGGGCCTGGTGGCTCACACTTGTAATCCCAACACTTTGGGAGGCCAAGGCAGGAATGCCAGCTGAGGTCAAGAGTTCAAGACCAACCTGACCAACATAGAGAAACCTCGTCTCTACTAAAAATACAAAAATTGGCCAAGCTTGGTGGTATATGCCTGTAATCCCAACTACTCAGGAGGCTGAGGCCGAAGGATCACTTGAACCTGGGAGGCGGAGGTTGAGGTGAGCCAAGATCACACCATTGCACTCCAGCCTGGGTAACAAGAGTGAGACTCCACCTCAGAAAAAAAAAAAAAGGAGAAAGTGACCAAGGTAACTGGAAATTATTTTATTTTATTTTTTTGAGATGGAGTCTCACTCTGTCACTTGGCCTCCTAAAGCTCTTGGATTACAGGCGTGAACCATAGCAACTGGCCAAGATAAGAACTTCTTAAATAAAACTTCAAAAGCACAAACCATAAGAAAAAATAAAGAGTAGGCCAGGTGCTTACACCTGTAATCCCGGCACTTTGGGAGGCCAAGGCAGGCAGATCACTACAGGTCAGGAGTTCGAGACCAGCCTGGCCAACAGGGCGAAACCCCGTGTCTACTGAAAATACAAAAAATTAGCCAGGCATGGTGGTGCACACCTGTGGTCGCAGCTACAAATAAAGAGTAAACTAGATTCTACGAAAATTAAAGATTTTTATTCAACAAATAACGCCTTGGACAAAATTAATTGGAGGAGACACTTGTAATGTCCAAAGCTGACAAGGAATTAATACTGGAAGCACTGTTATCCAATAGAAGTTTCTGTAATAATGAAAATATTCTGCATCTGTACTGTCCAATACAGTAGCTACTAGTCACGTGTAGCTAATAAGCATACAAAATGTGGCTTATGTAACTGAGGAACTAAATTTTAAATTTTATTCCACTGTAATTTAGTTTTTGTCACATGTAGCTAGTAGGTATCCTATTAGACACAGAACTTAAGAGAAATTCTTGAAAAATAATGAGAAAGATAACAATCACTGCCTGGGCAACATATCAAGATTCTACCTCTAAAACAGTAAAAATCAATTAGCCTTCCATGGTGGTACACGCCTATAGTCCCAGCTACTCAAGCTGAGGATAGAGGATCTCTGGAGCCCGGAGTTTTCAAGATCACCTTGAACAACATAGAGAGACTATCTCTACAAAAAGCAAAAAATTAGCCAGGCAAGATGGTACATGCCTGTAGTCCTAACTACTCAGGAGGCTGAGGAGTAAGGATCACCTGATCCCAGGAGATTGAGGCTGCTGTGAGCTGTGATCGTGACACTGTACTCCAGCCTGGGCAAGAAAGCAAGATGCTGTCTCTAATAAAAAAAAAAAAAAAAAAAAAAAAGAAAAGAAAAGAAAAGAAAATGTGCCAGGAACTGAGGAGTATAATTAACTAAACCTTTTGGTAGAGTTTCCTCCTTAGCATAGAAGCCAGCATGTCGGTCACATAACTCAGTGTTTTTCAGTTAAGGACGAAAAAGAGGGGGAAAAAAAAGTGGCTGGCCTCTAGATATATTTCAAAGGTAAAACCAACTGGATATAATAATGAAGTGGACGTGAGGGATGAAGAAAATAAAGATTTGACCTAAAAGATCTGAAGGATAAATTTGCCTTTACTGATATAGAAAAGACTAAGGGAAGAGCAAGTTGAGGATGGGAGATGAAGCATTTGTTTTTTAATTTTTAAATTTACTTTCATTTTTTAATAGAGATGAGGTATCACTATGTTGCCCAGGCTGGTCTCAAACTCCTGAGCTCAAGTGTTCCTCCCACCTTGGCTGAAACAAGAATTTAATCTTACACATGCTAAGTTTGAGACAGCTAATCAGACATCCAAGTAAAGATATGTTGGCAGCTGGTCTGTAGTTCATCAGAGAGCAAAATATTGCCACACATTTCACAATCATCAGAATATAGATCCAGACATTTAAAGCCAAAGAACTAGATTAAATAACCCTCATTTGGCATAGACAGAGCAGAGACAGAGAAGAAAAGAATCTCTAAGAATAGGCATTGGAGCAGTCCACATTTAGAGATCTTGATGATGGGACAAATCAAGCAAAGGAGACCAGTAAGAGGCACTGGTATCAGAGACCAAGCAAAGCAAATACTTCAAGGAGGGAAAAATCTAGTACAGGCGTCCCCAAACTTTTTACACAGGGGGCCAGTTCACTGTCCCTCAGACCGTTGGAGGGCCGCCACATACTGTGCTCCTCTCACTGACCACCAATGAAAGAGGTGCCCCTTCCTGAAGTACGGCCGGGGACCGGATAAATGGCCTCAGGGGGCTGCATGCAGCCCGAGGGCCGTAGTTTGGGGACGCCTGAGTATGTTACTCTCATTAGAAAGATGTGGACAATAAATTGGCCCTTAGGTTTGACAACGGGAAAGTCATATGTGTCCTTGTAAGAACAGATTAAGAGTCAGGAGGGCGCAATGGCTCACTCCTGTAATCTCAGTACTTTGGGAGGCCAAGGTGGGTGGATCATCTGAAGTCAGGAGTTTGAGACCAGCCTAGCCAACATGGTGAAACCCAGTCTCTACTAAAAATACAAAAATTAGCTGGGCATGGTGGCAGGCACCTGTAATCCCAGCTACTCAGGAGGCTGAGGCAGGAAAATCACTTGAACCCAGAAGGCAGAGTTTGCAGGGTGCTGAGATCCAGCCGTTACACTCCAGCTTGAGCAAGAGTGGCACTTCATCTCAAAAAATAAATAAATAAATAAAACAGAATAGAAAAGAGTCTAAGAGAAAATAATGCATCCATTAAACAAGAACAAGATGCTAATAAAGGAAAAATCAGAAGACAGAAACAAAGTCTTAGAAATTAAAAATAATACTACAGTAGAAATACACTCAATAGCAGGATTGCGCCGGGCGCGGTGGCTCAAGCCTGTAATCCCAGCACTTTGGGAGGCCGAGGCGGGTGGATCACGAGGTCTAGAGATCGAGACCATCCTGGTCAACATGGTGAAACCCCGTCTCTACTAAAAGTGCAAAAAATTAGCTGGGCATGGTGGCATGTGCCTGTAATCCCAGCTACTCAGGAGGCTGAGGCAGGAGAATTGCCTGAGCCCAGGAGGCGGAGGTTGCGGTGAGCCGAGATCGCGCCATTGCACTCCAGCCTGGGTAACAAGGGCGAAACTCCATCTCAAAAAAAAAAAAAAAAATAGCAGGATTAAAAGACAATGCCAAGAAAATCACATACAGAAAAAATTAAGAGACAAAGACAATTAAAAACATAAAAAAGGCTGGGCGCAGTGGCTCAAGCTTGTAATCCCAGCACTTTGGGAGGCTGAGACAGGTGGATCACAAGGTCAGGAAATAAGAGACCATCCTGGTCAACACGGTGAAACCCCATCTCTACTAAAAATACAAAAAATTAGCTGGGCATGGTGATGCGTTCCTGTAATCCCAGCTACTCAGGAGGCTGAGGCAGGAGAATTGCCTGAACTCAGGAGGCGGAGGTTGCGGTGAGCCGAGATCGCGCCATTGCACTCCAGCTTGGGTAACAAGAGCGAAACTCCGTCTCAAAAAAAAAAAAACATAAAACGGGCCAAGCACAATGGCTCACACCTGTGATCCCAACACTTTGGAAGGCCAAGGCAGAAGGATGACTTGAGCCCAGGAGTTCAAAGCCTAAGCAACAGAGCAAGACCCCTATAAAAAATTTTAAAAATTAGCCCAGCATGGTGTTGTCTGTCTGTAGTCCTAGCTACTCAGGAAGCTGACACGAAAAGATTGCCTGCGTCCATGTTACAGTGAGCTACATACGGTCAGGCTGCTACACTCCAGCCTGGTGACAAAGTAAGACACTGTCTTTATAAAAAAAAGAAAATTATAAAAATTATAAACCCAGAAGTCCAGCATTCTATTAGCAAACCTTCCATAAATAAGAAAATAGAAGAAATTACCAAAGAAAACAGGAAATTTTCCCATAAATGAAAGATATGAGTTGTTATGCTGAAAGAATCCACCACACCAGGAAAAGGAAAGAGAATTTTTAAAAAAAGCAGCCTGGGCAACATGGCAAAACCTTGTCTCTACTAAAAACAAAAAAAAATTAGAGGCCGGGCGCGGTGGCTCAAGCCTGTAATCCCAGCACTTTGGGAGGCCGAGGCGGGTGGATCACGAGGTCGAGAGATCGAGACCATCCTGGTCAACATGGTGAAACCCCGTCTCTACTAAAAATACTAAAAATTAGCTGGGCATGGTGGTGCGTGCCTGTAATCCCAGCTACTCAGGAGGCTGAGGCAGGAGAATTGCCTGAACCCAGGAGGCGGAGGTTGCGGTGAGCCGAGATCACGCCATTGCACTCCAGCCTGGGTAACAAGAACAAAACTCCGTCTCAAAAAAAAAAAAAAAATTAGACAGGTATGGTGGCATGCACCTGTAGTCCCAGCTACTTGGGAGGCTGAGGTGGATCACCTGAGCCCAGCATTCGAGGCTGCAGTGAGCCAAGATCCCACCACCACATTCCAGTCTGGGTGATGGGAATGAGACCCTGTTTCAAAAAAAGAAAGAAAAAAAAAGGGGGGGGTGGTCCACAAAAGATCCAGCAAAATGAATTAAAGAAAAGAGAAAAAGCCCAAACCAAGAAATAGCTTGCTGAAGTAAGCAGCTTTTAAGATCTTCCAGTATGGGAAAAAAAAAGTTGTTTATCAAAAGCCAAAAAATGTTCTAACTACTTGACTCAACAGCAATAGTAGATGTTAGAAGATAGTGTTTTTCAAATTTCTGAGGGAAAATGACTTCTAATTTATAATTCTATAAACAGCCAAATTAATGACTCCAGCACAAGGGTAAAATAAAAATAACCTTCAAACGTGAAAAGACAGTACTCTAGGAGTCTGAGGCAGGTAGATCACTTGAGCTCAGGAGTTTGGGCAAAATGATGGAACCCCGTCTCTACCAAAAAAATCCAAAAAAAAAAAAAAAAAAAATTAGACAGTGGTGCACATCTGTAGTCTCTGCTACCTAGGAGGCTGAGGTAGGAGGATCGCTTGAACCCAGGAGACAGAGGCTGCAGTGAGCCAAGACTGTGCTACTGCACTCCAGCCTAGGTGAGAGAGTGACACTCTGTCCTCCTTCCCCCGCAAAAAAAGCCATGAAAAGACAGAAAAATTTACCTTTATCATTCATCTTCTCTGGGGAAGTTATTAAAGAGTGTATGCCAGCAAAATATCCCAAAAAAGTACACACTGCCTCTAGGAAATGGAAGATCCCACACAAGAAAAGAGCAGAGAATCTCAGGATGACAGCCATGTAAAATGTCTACAGCTGCACTGTCCAATACAAACTCTATCCACTAGCTTCTTAACTGTACTAAGCACATTTCAAGAGCTCTATACTCATACATGCCTAGGAGCTACAATGTTGGACAGCACAGATTCAGAACACTGCCACGGCTGCAGCGGAGATCCCTTCAAGTTTCACCTCTAATGAGAAGTCAGGTGAAACTATGCCCTTCACTGTGGTATAATCTTCAAGCCTAGTAGTCCCCGAATAAAGGAATACCAGAGAAGGGGATGATATCCCAGGATAGTTGTACTTGACCACTCACCTGCAATGACTTGACGACCTCTACCTTTCCCATCCTTGGCACCTTCAATGATACCTGGGAGATCCAGGAGCTGCAAGATTAAGGATGAAGGAAGAGGATGAAAGAAAAAACTAGTTAGAAATTTGAAAATATGGAACAGAATAATTTATTTTTCAAGTACCTATAATTTATCAGACCCAAATCCAATTTCCCTTGTGAGTGTGTAAATACTACTTTTACTAAATATCTACTCAATGTTATCTAAAGGCTTTTTCTTTTTTTCTTTTGAGATTAAAATTTTATTGCTTTTCACGCAGGCTGGAGTGCAATATCATGATCTTGGCTCACTGCAACCTCTGCTTCTCTGGTTCAAGTGATTCTCCTGCCTCAGCCTCCCAAGTAGCTGGGATTACAGGCACCACCAAGCACCTAACTTTTTTTTTTTTTTTTTCTGAGACAGAGTCTCGCTCTATTGCCCAGGCTGCAGTGCAGTGGTGCCATCTACCAAGTAGCTGAGAGACTACAAGCACGTGCCATGACGTCCAGCTAATTTTTTTTTTTTTTTTTTTTTTTGTATTTTTAGTAGGTATGGGGTTTCACTGTGTTAGCCAGGATGGTCTCAATCTCCTGACCTTGTGATCTGCCTGCCTTGGCCTCTCAAAGTGCTGGGATTACAGGCGTGAGCCACTGTGCCTGGTCTTTTTCTGTATTTTTAGTAGAGACGGGGTTTCACCATGTTGGTCAGGCTGGTCTCAAAACTCCTAACCTCGGGTGATCTGCCTGCTTCAGCCTCCCAAATTGCTGGGATTACAGGTGTGAGCCACCACTCCTGGCCTATAGGCTTTTTATGTACTTTACCTAGTTGAAAATGCCTAACAACCCTGTGAGATAAGGATATTACCTGAAGTTCACAGAGGGTAAGTAACCTGCCCAAAGTCACAGTCCTAATACATTATAACTCATGTTTCTTTAGTGAAAATCCATTATTCAACCTTAAAATTTTTCAGTATTCCACCACCTCTCAGAAGGTTGAGCCTCCACATAAATTCCTTACAGCAAGTATCAGCTAAATCTTGATATTTACATATGATATATACTGAGACTTCTGCAAATTCCCAACTCACAAAAATTTCTGTAGCTATTCTTAACCAGGCAAGCACAACAGAAAAATCACCTGGAAAAACTTTAAAAATGTAGACAGCTGGCCCGGGTGCGGTGGCTCACGCTAGTAATACCAGCACTTTGGGAGGCTGAGGTGGATGGATCACTTGAGGTCGGGGGTTCAAGACCAGCCTGACCAACATGGAGAAACCCCGTCTCTACTAAAAACACAAAATTAGCCAGGCATGGTGGCGCATGCCTGTAATCCCAGTTACTTGGGAGGCTGAGGCAGAATAGCTTGAACCCAGGAGGTGGAAGTTGCAGTGAGCTGAGATCATGCCACTGCACTCCAGCCTAGGCAACCAAGAACGAAACTCCATCTCAAAAAAAAATATATATATATATAGACAGCTGAAACCCATCCCTAAAGATGATTTGAGGGGTTCAGATATGGATCTCTACTTCAAAAGGCTTCAAAAGTGACTCTGATATGTGTCCCCAGTAAAAAATGACTGTTTAGGCTGGAAGCCGTAACTCACACCTATAATCCCACAGTACTTTCCCAGAGGCCGAAACAGGCAGATCATTTTAGCTCAGGAGTCTGAGACCATCCTGGCCACCATGGTGAAACCCAGTCTCTAGCAAAAAAAATACAAAAATTAGCCAGATGTGGTGGCACATGCCTTTAATCCCAGCTACTCGGGAGGCTGAGGCATGAGAATCACTTGAACCCAAGAGGCAGAGGTTGCAGTGAGCCAAGATTGTGCCACTTCACTCCAGCCTGGAATATACTGTTTTACAGAAATATACTTTGCATTAAATAACTCACAATGAAAACTGATTTAGGAGCTGCTAGACAGATCAACTTCTCCATTCAACCATCTACTCAAGGCCGGATGTGGTGGCTCACGCCCATAATCCCAGCACTTTGCGAGGCTGGGGCAGGTGGATCACGAGGTCAGGAGTTCGAGACCAGCCTGGCCAAGATGGTGAAACCCCATCTTCACCAAAAACACAAAAAATATTAGCCAAGTGTGGTGGCACGCGCCTGGAGTCCCAGCTACTCAGGAGGCTGAGGCAGAAGAATCGCCTGGACCCAGGAGGCGGAGGTTGCAGTGAGCCGAGACTGCACCACTGCACTTGAGCCAGGGCGACAGAGTGAGACTCTGTTCTCAAAAAAAAAAAAAAAAAAAAAAGAAAGAAAAAGGAGCCAGGCAGGTGGCTCACATCTGTAATCCAAGCACTTTGGGAGGCTGAGGCAGGCAGATCACAAAGTCAGGAGATCGAGACCATCCTGGCTATCAACACCATCCTAGCTAACACAGTGAAATCCCCATCTTTACTAAAAATACAAAAAATTAGCCAGGCATGGTGGTACATGCTCGTAATCCCAGCTACTCGGGAGCCTGAGGCAGGAGAATCACCTGAACCCAAGAGGCAGAGGTTGCCCTAAGCCAAGATCATGCCATTCCACTCCAGCCTGTGCCACAGAGTGAGACTCCATCTTTTACACACTTACACACTCACACATGCACAACAGCATGAGCCTAATTAATGTTCACAAGAACTCAAAAGGAAAATCTATACGAATAATCTAAACTGTTATAACTGGAATATGATTATAACATCAAATAAAAGATCATCTGAAAGAGAATAAATTAACTGAGAGAAAAAGAGGAAGGGTTTTCTAAGTATGGCAGCTGAACACAAGCAGAACATTAAGGCCTCTATAAAAGTAAAGGCAACCTAAATTTAGCTTCTCTTCAGAGGGAAATATTTTAAGTCAGGTTCAAGAATTTAAATGTAGTAACTAATAATTACACATTCAATAAAATAGTCAACGCTTAATAATAAGCAACATTCAATAAAAATGGTCATTGCTTTATATATCTGAATTTCATGTTACAACCAAGGAAAACATAAGAAAAAAAATATTCATTTAAACAATGGGGCTGGGTGCAGTGGCTCACGCCTGTACAAGCACTTTGGGAGGCCGAGGCAGGCAGATTACTTGAGGTCAGGAGTTCAAAACCAGCCTGGCCAACATGGTGAAACTCTGACTCTACTAAAAATACAAAAAATCAGCTGGGCCGTTATGATATGCACATGTAATTCCAGCTGCTCAGGAGGCTGACGCAGGAGAAGCGAAAGAACTCAGGAGGCAGAGGTTGCAGTGGGCCAAGATGGCGCCACTGCACTCCAGCCTAGGAAACAGAGCAAGACTCTGTCTCAAAAAATACATATGTATCGCCGGGCGCAGTGGCTCAAGCCTGTAATCCCCGCACTTTGGGAGGCTGAGGCGGGTGGATCACGAGGTCAAGAGATCGAGACCATCCTGGTCAACATGGTGAAACCCTGTCTCTACTAAAAATACAAAAAAATTAGCTGGGCATGGTGGCACGTGCCTGTAATCCCAGCTACTCAGGAGGCTGAGGCAGAATAATTGCCTGAACCCAAGAGGTGGAGGTTGCGGTGAGCCAAGATTGTGCCATTGCACTCCGGCCTGGGTAACAAGAGTGAAACTCCATCTCAAAAAAAAAAAAAATTATATATATATAATTGATCACGAGGTCAGGAGTTCAAGACCAACCTGACCAATATGGTGAAACCACCTTGTCTCTACAAAAATATACAAAAATTAGCCAGGCATGGGGGTATGTGCCTGGGATTCCAGCTACTTGGGAGGCTGAAGTAGGAGAATCACTGGAACCTGGGAGATGGAGCTGCAGTGAGCCGAGACGGCGCCACTGCACTCCAGCCTGGGCAACAGAGGGAGAGTCTGACTGAAAAGAAAAAAAAACACACAAAGATTAAGAACACCTACTAGTATGCTTACATAACTTGGTTTCTGGAGAAACTCAAAAGACGAAAAACAGAGGCAGAGGACAAAGGGAGAAAACAGAGCACTGTGCAAAAAGAAGATGAGGGACTCTAAGGTCAGGTGAGACTGAAATGAATGAAGGTTTTCTGGGAAAGAGAAGGAGAGGACTTAAGCAACTCTCTATTGTGACATACTCAAAAGCCTTGCGAGAGGTGTCAATAGCATCCTACAAAAAAAAAAACGTTATTCTCTTGAGCTATCAAAGCTGTAACTTGCAACAAAACTCTGAAGCCAGCTAGAATCAAGCCAAGGTGTAGATATATCCACACTTCTTCATTCTTGCTATATACATTTAAACATGGGATCCCAGAAAGGGACATGTATCTCTGCATGGGCACCTGACCAGCTGGAAAAAAGGCCACTGAAAATACAACCAGGGCCGGGTGCAGTGGCTCATACTTGTAATCCCAGCACTTTGAGAGGCTGAGGAGGGAGGATTACCTAAGGTCAGCAATTCGAGACCAGCCAGGTAAACATGGTGAAACCCTGTCTCTACTAAAAATATAAAAATTATCTGCGTGCAGTGGTGGGTACCTGTAATCCCAGCTACTCAGGAGGCTGAGGCAGGACAATCGCTTGAACCTGGAGGTGGAGGCTGCAGTCAGCTGAAATCACACCACTGCACTCCAGCCTCAGTCAGAGAGTGAGACCCTGTCTCAAAAAAACAACAAAAAAAGAAAGTACAACCAGGACAGAGGTCTCTTTCTAGTTCAAACTCTGCAGCATGAATGCCCCTCACAACTCATTGTGTAGCTCAGCAAGAAGAAAAACAAATGCCTACACCAATGGTTCCCAAACTATGGGCACTCTGGGGCATCATAAGTGAACTTACAGGTGTCATTGACTATTCTAAATTTTCAATAGAAACACAGCAATTCTTAATTTCTATTAGGCGCCAAGGGAACTACTAGTTACAGTGCTCACAATTTCAACATTACATTCTGCTACACTGCTTTCCATTACATCAGATCCAAACCTTTGGGAAGTTGGATTTTTCAACAGTTGCTATGGTAGAAATTACTACACATTACTTTTAAAAATCAATGTGAAAAAGGAAACAAATGTCACAGCAACCAATCTGATTCCAAGGTTTGAGGAGTTATGTGGTACTCAACAGGTACATACATCCCATTAGTAAATAACTGGCTATAAGGACATAAATTTTTTTTTTTTTTTTTTTTTTTTTTGAGACGGAGTTTCGCTCTTGTTGCCCAGGCTGGAGTGCAATGGCGCGATCTCGGCTCACTGCAACCTCCGCCTCCTGGGTTCAGGCAATTCTCCTGCCTCAGCCTCCTGAGTAGCTGGGATTACAGGCACATGCCACCATGCCCAGCTAATTTTTTGTATTTTTAGTAGAGACGGGGTTTCACCATGTTGACCAGGAATGGTCTCAATCTCGTGACCTCATGATCCACCCGCCTCGGCCTCCCAAAGTGCTGGGATTACAGGCTTGAGCCACTGCGCCTGGCCCCATAAATACTTATTAAGTTGTTTGGATAAGTGTTTAACAAACGGAACCATTAGGTAGTTTCCTTTTTTTTTTTTTTTTTTAATTTTATTTTACTTTAGGTTCTAGGGTGCATGTGCTGGTCATGCAGGATTGTTGCAACCATTAGATAGTTTCTTAGGATAAGGGGCAACGTAAAAAACTACTGAGGCGGGCCGGGCGCGGTGGCTCAAGCCTGTAATCCCAGCACTTTGGGAGGCCGAGGCGGGTGGATCACAAGGTCAAGAGATCGAGACCATCCTGGTCAACATGGTGAAACCCCGTCTCTACTAAAAATACAAAAAAATTAGCTGGGCATGGCGGCGCGTGCCTGTAATCCCAGCTACTCAGGAGGCTGAGGCAGGAGAATTGCCTGAACCCAGGAGGCGGAGGTTGCGGTGAGCCGAGATCGCGCCATTGCACTCCAGCCTGGGTAACAAGAGCGAAACTCCGTCTCAGGAAAAAAAAAAAAAAAAACTACTGAGGCATGCATGAACTACAGTTCCCAAGAGTTAGGGAACACTGAATACAGATTCAAATGTCAGAGTTCAGAACCTTGCATTCTTAGCTGTGCAGCCAACAATATGTTCCACTTTGGTTTTTGTACATCTTCTTTCATACCCATGGGTACCCCTCATTTGGGGTACTGTCATCTAAGAACATCTCAGAAGATCAATTTCATTCAGCCTCCCAGACAATAATTAACTTCTAAAAGGGTCTGATCATGTTATTTACTTATTTTAAAGTTTCTGAGGTTCCTAGCCACATACAAGATAAAATTCAACTTCCTCAGCAGGTACACAGGCCCTTACATAATTCACTGTTCACTACTCTTGCCCCACACCTAATCTTGTACCACAGCAGTTTGTTCAACATTACCGCTGCCTGAAATGCCCTTTTTTCATCCTTCTCTATCTGGTGGAATCTAACTTCAAGACCCACCTCCAATGCCACTTTCTACATGAAGCCTTCTTTGTCTCACAAGAGTAAGCCCCCTCCTCTGCCCTCAGGTGAAAAAGTAGTGCCTTCTTTCTCTACATTTTTTTTTTTGAGATGGAGTTTTGCTTTCATTGCCCAGGCTAGAGTGCCACGGTGCTATCTCGGCTCACTGCAACCTCCGCCTCCTGGGTTCAAGCAATTCTCTTGTCTCAGCCTCCCAAGTAGCTGGGATTACAGGCATGCACTACCATACCAGGCTAATTTTGTATTTTTAGTAGAGACGGGGTTTCTCCATGTTAGTCAGGCTCGTCTCAAACTCCCAACCTGGCCGGGTGCGGTGGCTCAAGCTTGTAATCCCAGCACTTTGGGAGGCCGAGGCGGGTGGATCACGAGGTCGAGAGATCGAGACCATCCTGGTCAACATGGTGAAACCCCGTCTCTACTAAAAATACAAAAAATTAGCTGGGCATGGTGGCACGTGCCTGTAATCCCAGCTACTCAGGAGGCTGAGGCAGGAGAACTGCCTGAACCCAGGAGGCGGAGGTTGCGGTGAGCCGAGATCGCGCCATTGCACTCCAGCCTGGGTAACAAGAGCGAAACTCCGTCTCAAAAAAAAAAAAAAAAAAAAAAAAAAAAAACAAACTCCCAACCTAAGGTGATCTGCTCCCCTCGGCCTCCCAAAGTGCTGGGATTACAGGCGTGAGCCATCATGCCCAGCCCTTTCTCTGCATTTTCACATGCACTATCCCATTGGATTATTTTTGTAGTGCTCCATTTCCCCTACTAGGCAGGAAGTGCCTAGTAGATCAAAGATCAGGCCCAGCATACAGTGAGCTCCCAATAAAGTTCTTCCTATATGACAAATAGATTTCTTTCCTTCCTTAGTCTGCAGACTTAACTCACCTGGATCTTGGCACCTTTGTATCTGATGACACCAGGCACAGTGGTCAGAGTAGTGAATTCATAGGCTGCTACCTCAGAATACACCCCTGCCAGGTTACTAAGCAGTGTTGACTTCCCCACAGATGGAAAACCAACAAATCCAATTCGAGCATCACCTGTCTTGGCCACATCAAAACCTAAAACATCGATGATACCAAAAAGAGGAGAGTTATTCCCCAAGAGTATTAAGACTCATAATTTCTTTTCTTTTTTGAGACAGAGTTTCACTCTTGTTGCCCACCCTGGAGTGCAGTGGCGCAATCCTGGCTCACCACTACCTCCGCCTCCTAGATTCAAATGATTCTCCTGCCTCAGCCTCCCGAGTAGCTGCAATTACAGGCATGCACCACCACACTTGATTAATTTTGTATTTTTAGTAGAGGCGGGCTTTCTTCACGTTGGTCAGGCTGGTCTTGAACGCCCAACCTTAGGTGATTCACCCGCCTCGGCCTCCCAAAGTGCTGGGATTACAGGCGTGAGCCACCGCACCCAGCAAAACTCATATAATTTCTTTCACATTTTAACTATCTATCCCTTTAGGCACTATTTCTCAAACTTTTTATGGTTAACCTTTAAAGTAGAACTCAAGCACACAAAACTTGAGGGCATAGCAATTCACAAAATTCAATGAAGTGTTTGATATAAAACCTGCATTCAAAAAAGTCAGGCACAGTGGCACACATCTATAGCTCTCGCTATTCCAGAGGCTGAGGCAGGAGGATCTCTTGAGCTCAGGAATTCAGATCAAGCGTGGGCAACATGCCAAAATCTTGTCTCTATAAAAAAATTAAAAAATTAGCCAGGCAGGCCAGGCACGGTGGCTCACGCCTGTAATCCCAGCACTTTGGGAGGCCGAGGCGGGTGGATCACGAGGTCAAGAGATCGAGACCATCCTGGCCAACAAGGTGAAACCCCGTCTCTACTTTAGCTGGGCATGGTGGCGCACGCCTGTAGTCCCAGCTACTCGGGAGGCTGAGGCAGGAGAATTGCTTGAACCCAGGAGGCGGAGGTTGCGGTGAGCCGAGATCGTGCCATTGCACTCCAGCCTGGGTAACAAGCGAAACTCCGTCTCAAAAAAAAAAAATTAGGCCGGGCGCGGTGGCTCAAGCCTGTAATCCCAGCACTTTGGGAGGCCGAGGCGGGTGGATCACGAGGTCGAGAGATCGAGACCATCCTGGTCAACATGGTGAAACCCCGTCTCTACTAAAAATACAAAAAATTAGCTGGGCATGGTGGCGCGTGCCTGTAATCCCAGCTACTCAGGAGGCTGAGGCAGAAGAATTGCCTGAGCCCAGGAGGCGGAGGTTGCGGTGAGGCGAGATCGCGCCATTGCACTCCAGCCTGGGTAACGAGAGCGAAACTCCGTCTCGAGAAAAAAAAAAAAAAAAAAAAAAAAAAAAAAAAAAAAATTAGCCAGGCATGGTGGCATACACATGTAGGTCTCAGGTACCTGAGAGGCTGAGGTGGGAGGATCACTTGAGCCCAGGAGGTTGAGGCTGCAGTGAGCTGTGATCACACCACTGTACTCCAACCTGGGCAACAGAGCAAGACTCTGTCTCAAAAAAAAAAAAAAAGAAAGAAAGAAAACAAAAAAGAAAGTACAGCCCAAATATATATAAAAAATGATCCAAAAATAGGGTTGTTAGCTACTCTTGTAGCCCTGCTCTGCCTATGGAGCAGCTACCCTTTACAATTAATTAATTAATTAAAAAGACTTTAGTTTTTGTCTTACAAACTCTATAAATTGCATGACTGACTGGATATTCGTTTTTTTTACAATGGCTGCAAACAAGTTCAGAGTCAAATTTGTGGCCCTTGTCTAGCAAGTGCAAAGGTCTTGTGCCATTCCTTTTAGTCCTAATCTTACCTCTCTTGGCTTCAACTTATTTTTCCTATCTTCATTTTCCCTTTGCATCGATGTCCTTACTTATTTTTAACCTTGTTGATGGTACAGATTTACATATTTCTGTAAGCCAATGTAAATCTACTTAGGTTTTCTTAAGATGAGATCTCGCTTTATCACCCAGGCTGGAGTGCAGTGTCGCCATCACAACTCACTGCAGCCTCTATATCCTGGGTTCAAGCAATTCTCCCAACTCAGCCTCCCAAGTAGCTGAGACCACAGGCATGCACCACCATGCTACTCTAATTTTTTTTTTTTTTTTTTTTTTTTTTAGATGGAGTTTCACTCTTGTTACCCAGGCTGGAGTGCAATGGCACGATCTCAGCTCACCACAACCTCCGCCTCCTGGGTTCAGGCAATTCTCCTGCCTCAGCCTCCTGAGTAGCTGGGATTACAGGCACGCGCCACCATGCCCAGCTAATTTTTTTGTATTTTTAGTAGAGACAGGGTTTCACGTTGACCAGGATGGTCTCGATCTCTTGACCTCGTGATCCATCCACCTCGGCCTCCCAAAGTGCTGGGATAACAGGCATGAGCCACCGCCCACAGGCTTTTTTTTTTTTTTTTTTACATCTTTCATACCCAGGGGGACCCTTCATTCATAAGCCCATAGAGACAGGGTCTTGCTGGTTTCAAAATCCTGGCCTCAAGCAATCCTCCCACCTCAGCCTCCCAAAATGCTGAGGTTAAAACGTTGAACGACTGCACCCAGCACATGTAAATCTACTCTGTATCAGTGCAGAATATAAATAAAACTACAGTACACTTAGACAATATCCATTTGCCTCAGAAACCAGCAGAATAAAAATAAACAGTTCAGTTGGACGTGGTGGCTCTTGTCTGTAATCCCAGCACTTTGGGAGGCTGAGGCGGCAGATCACCTGAGGTCAGGAGTTCAAGACCAGACTGACCAACATGAAGAAACTCCATCTCTACTAAAAAATACAAAATTAGCCAGGCATGGTGGCACATGCCTGTAATCCCTGCTACTCGGGAGGCTGAGGCAGGAGAATTGCTTGAACCTGGAAGGTGGAGGTTGTGGTGAGCGGAGACTGTGCCATTACACTCCAGCCTGGGCAGTAAGAACAAAACTTCATCTCAAATAAATAAATAAACAAACAAACATAGTTTAAGAATTCATACTTAGAAAATATAAATCTACTTCAGTACATCTTTAGTTATTTTTCTCGTTTAAAAAAACTTTTTTTGGCCAGACGTGGTGGTTCACACCTGTAATCCCAGCACTCTGGGAGGCCAAGGCAAGTGGATCACCTGAGGTCAAGAGTTTGAGACCAGCCTGACCAACATGGAAAAACCCCATCTCTACTAAAAATACAAAAAAAGTAGCTGGGCATGGTAGTGCATGCCTGTAATCCCAGCTAATCAAGAGGCTGAGGCAGGAGAATCATTTGAACCCAGGAGGTGGAGGTTGCAGTGAGCTGAGATCACACCATTGCACTGCAACCTGGGCAACAACAGCAAAACTCTGTCACACACACAAAAAAAAATAAACTTTTTTTTTCTTTTGAGATGGGGGTCTTTCTTATATTGATCAGGCTGGTCTTGAATTCCTGGCTTCAAGTGAGCCATCTCAGTTTCCCAGAGTGCCAGGATTGCAGGAGTTGAGCCACTGCACTGGGCCATCTTTAGTTATTTTTAAACCACATGTATATACTATTTTGACAAATTATGCCTAAAAGTATATATATAGAAAAAAAACACAAACCTTCTCCCGGACCTCCACCACCGCCACCCTTTGGAGTAATGAGTTCTCGACGAAGCTTAGCAAGACGAGCCTTAAGCAGCCCTAGGTGGTGTGCTGTGGCCTTGTTCTTTTGAGTCCGAGCCATCTGTAAGAGAAAAATCACAGCCGTAAATCAGAAGCCGTTCCTAGCAGGGTAAAAATATCCGGAATGAATGCTTCCCCCAGCTCTGAGAGAATAATTTTTTTTCCGCAGGTCCTACTAGTGTCAGCATACCCATTTTACTAGCTTTAAAACAGTAAAAATCCAGGCCGGGCGCGGTGGCTCACGCCTGTAATCCCAGCACTTTGGGAGGCCGAGGCGGGTGGATCACGAGGTCGAGAGATCGAGACCATCCTGGTCAACATGGTGAAACCCCGTCTCTACTAAAAATACTAAAAATCAGCTGGGCATGGTGGCACGTGCCTGTAATCCCAGCTACTCAGGAGGCTGAGGCAGGAGAATCGCCTGAACCCAGGAGGCGGAGGTTGCGGTGAGCCGAGATCGCGCCATTGCACTCCGGCCTGGGTAACAAGAGCGAAACTCCGTCTCAAAAAAAAAAAAAAAAAAAACAACAAAAAAGTAAAAGTCAGTCCATTCCCTCCCCAGCCCTGTTCATTTCCCTCACTACAGAGCGAAGTGAGGCCCAAAGAGAAGAGACAAGACTCAGGTCATTCCGGTCAGACTGGACTAAACCCACCTGTGGGTTCCTCTTCCACTGTTTGTGGCCGTCGCGCCCCATCTGAGGACACACGGACACCGCTTTCCTAATGGCGAAGCGCTCTGAGGGCCGCGGGCAGCGGGATCGCACCCTGCCCAGGAGGAGTGAACCGCTCCCACCCGGACGTCGCTTTACTTCCATTCCCGATCGCCGGAACAACACTCTGCCATCGGGGGGTCGTTAGGGCAGAGGCGGGGAAAAGGGGGATGAGGAGGGAAGACCCTTACGCACCCTACCACGCCAGCGATGGAAGAAGGGACATGAGCCAGTGTTGCTCAGAGGAAAAAAAGGAGAGCGGGAAGAAAATTTCGGAACGGGAACCGAACACCGGGAGCGGGTACGGACCAAGGGCCCGGGGCGCAGGGCTGCGGAACGCGGGCCCGGGCAGAGCGGAGCTCGGGAGCGCGGCCGCGGGCCGAGGGGAAAGCAGGGCCCGGCGGAGGAGAGTCTGAGACCCCGAGTCGCGCCGGAGAGCAGTCGGAACACCGGCCTCGCTAAGAGAAGTCGCGGGATCCAGGCCGGGTCCCGACGCGGTTCAACCGAGAACAAGAAAGAGCGACGCCGCGGAAGAGGGGATGCTCAGCCTAAGAGTGGAGCGCCAGCTGCGTCCGTTACCTCGGCTTCTATCTCCGCGATCTTAGCTAAGGTGCTGCTCATCCTGGCGAGTCCCCCGCGGCCTCCACACTGACCGTCTCTCTTCACACACCCGCGGGCAAACTGCAACCTGCACCAGACGCCACCGCAGTGCGCAGGCGCGGTACTTCGAATTCTCGCGAGAGAGTTCTACGTAAGAGTCACCGCGAGACGTATAGCGTGGAGCCGTCTCCTCCCCGTCAGCCGGCCCCGCCCCGTCCCACGAGCCAGTGCGGTGTCATAGAGCCCGCGGGAGCCGGGGGCCAGAGAGGCTGCCCCCGTCTGGGAGTCTCCGAGCGCGCGGAGGGTCGCGCGCAGCTCGGCCCCGCCCGGCGGGTCCCGCTCCTTTCGCCCTGCGTGGTACTGAATGTCTCGGTGCTGCAGACCCCAAGCCGACTCGCGTTCTGCACCCCTGTTCCTCGCTAGCATCTGCGGGTCCTGGGTTCCCCTTTTCACAGCCGGGGTGACATCCCGACGGCCTCCTTGGTCTTGTGAGGGCGTAGAGACCCATCTTGAGCCTGTCTCACCCACTTGGAAAAAGAAAATTCCCCCATTCTATCATTCAAAACTATTTTTAGGTCTGTTTTGTTTACTCCGAACCCCAAGTAGAGCACATGGGGAGCCCACAGTAAGTGCATACTTGAATGGATAATTTTCAGAGAACTCTGCTCGCAACATAGCTTGTAACTATGTTAACACCCATAAGTAGGAAAATAGATGAATGAATAATACCTCTATCCTGTTTTTGAAATATTACATCCATTAAAACGTAGATCTGTGTTCTTACTTGATATCCAGGACGTGTTAAATGGGAAAACACAACTAGCGGAACGGCATCTATGTAGTGATAACCATTTATGTTATTGTAAAAAGTAAATGTACATTTAAATAGGCGTGCATGTATGAACGTGCATTGCTTAAAGGCCTAAACAGAAAAATACATCAGAAACTCTTTAACAGTGGGAAGGAATGCAAAGAAAGAAGCCTTTCACATTTTATTCCACAGAATTTTGTAGTTAAATTTTTACAAGATGAATGTATCCATGTATTTCATGTGTAATAATAAAATTTAAAATTTCAGAAGACTCCTCTTCCCCAAGTGTAACATGCAGAGGAAGCCAGGACGTCCAGGAACTGTGTGGTGGTTTTAAAAGCGGTTTGCCTCAGGATCAATGGGTTGTTTTGATAGATTGATTATCCCAGAGGGAGTCCACCCGCCAGGTTTAATCCACGGGGTTGGCCTGCACCCAGCCCTGGGAGGGAAATTTAATTTAGTTAAATTTGTAAGCAAGAACTATTCTAACTTGCCAGAGACAAAAAAAGGGAGGTTTTATCGTGCATAAGTGGGGAGCAACAGAAAGGAAAGCTTTTACAGAAGGTCCCCAAAGGGCCAAAGAGAGTTTCTTCTTTCTTTAACCTCAGCCTTTTCATAAATAAATTAGGGGATGATGAGGTAATTAGATCCCACACCATTAGCAATGGAGGAAGGAAGATGAGGAGGTCCAGCTGGAATGGGACATGATCAAAGATCAATCTTGAAAGACAGATAAAATCAAATCAGCAGGCCTTTCCTAACTTGAAGTACTTAAGGAATTAATTGGCTGACAATATCAAGGGCATCACTGCTCTGTGAATAGGTTCTCTTTAGCAAATCTGTTACATGAGGCCTGCATGTAAGTTAATCACTTATTGCTCAAAGACATCCTAGGACCCACATTGGGGCCTTGAACTGTCAATAGGCACCAAAGAGTAATACTCATTTTCCCCAGAGTCCTGGGTGGCCATCCTATTCATGCAGTGATTATTTACGGAGCTCCAACTGCTGCCTGGCACTGTGACAACACTGGGGACACAGCAGAGAGTGAATCAGATATATTCCTGCACAGCTGGGCTCAGTGGCTCGCGCCTATAATCCCAGCACTTTCAGAGGTTGAGGCGGGTGGAATACCTGAGGTCAGGAGTTGGAGACCAGCCTGGCCAACATGGCGTAACTCCATCTCTATTAAAAGTACAAAAATTAGCTGGGCGTGGTGGTGGGAGCCTGTAATCCCAGCTACTCTGGAGGCAGAGGTGGCAGAATAGCTTGAACCTGGGAGGCGGAGGTTACAGTGAGCTGAGATTGCACCATTACACTCCAGCCTGGGCAACAAGAGCGAGACTGTGTCTCAAAAAATATACATACTGGTTTTTAATGTTTTATATATATATATATATATATATATAGTTATACATATGTTATATATACGTATAGTATATATATATATTATTTATATATATATATGTTCCTGCACATAAGAAATATCCAGGAGCTGGTCGCAGTGGCTCACACCTGTAATCCCAGCACTTTGGGAGGCTGAGGCAGGTGAATCACCTGAGGTCAGGAGTCTGAGACTAGCCTGGCCAACATGGTGGAACCCCCTCTCTACTAAAAATATAAAAATTAGCTGGGCGTGGTGGTACACGCCTGTAATTCCAGCTACTCAGGAGGCTGAGGCAGGAGAATCACTTGAACCGGGAGGGCAGAGGTTGTAGTAAGCTGAGATTGTGCCATGCACTCCAACCTGGAGCCTGGGCGAAAAGAGCAAGACTCCGTCTCAAAAAAACAAGGAAGGGCCGGGCGCGGTGGCTCAAGCCTGTAATCCCAGCACTTTGGGAGGCTGAGGCGGGTGGATCACGAGGTCGAGAGATCGAGACCATCCTGGTCAACATGGTGAAACCCTGTCTCTACTAAAAATACAAAAAACTAGCTGGGCATGGTGGCGCGTGCCTGTAATCCCAGCTACTTAGGAGGCTGAGGCAGGAGAATTGCCTGAGCCCAGGAGGCGGAGGTTGCGGTGAGCCGAGATCGCGCCATTACACTCCAGCCTGGGTAACAAGAGCGAAACTCCGTCTCAAAAAAAAAAAAAAAAAAACAAGGAAGGAAGGAAGAAGGGAGGGAGAGAGGGAAGAAAGCAAGCAGAGAGAAAGAGGAAAGAAAGAAGGAGGGAGGGAGGAAAGGAAGGAAGGAGAAAAAGAAAGAGAAGGAGAGAGAGAGAGAGAGAGAAAGGAAGGAAGGAAGGAAGAAATAAAGAAGTATCCAGGTTGCGAGGCCAAGGCCAGGACCTCAGGTTCAGCTTCAAAGAGCCATAGCTAGCCCATGTCTATTAGTACCACCAACTGCAGCAGGAAGGGCCCATTTTGTCATATGCGTAAACCACTAGCACCTTGGTACTAAACATCTAAAAAATACATAGGCTGGGGGCAGTTGCTCACAGTTTAATCACAACCCTTTCAGAGGTTGAGGTGGGAGGATTGCCTGAGGCCAGGAGGTCAAGACCAACCTGGGCCAATATTGAGGCCAGGAATTCAAGATCAGCCTGGGCAATATAGGGAGACCCCCATCTCTACCAAAAAAAAAAAAAAAATTTTTTCATTAGCCAGTCTACAAAAAGTTTAAAAATTAGCCAGGCGTGGTAGCACACACCTGTAGTCCCAGCTGTGTGGGAGGAGGCTGAGGCAGGAGGATCACTTGACCCCAGGAGGTAAAGGCTTAAGTGAGCCATGTTCAGATGCAAGCACTCCAGCTTGGATGACAGTGAGACCCTGTCTCAAAAAAAAAAAAAGAAAAAAAAAAAAATTCAGGGTTGGTGGCCTGTACCTATAATCCTAGCTACTGGGAAGGTTCAGGCAGGATATTCACTGGAGCCCAGGACTTTGACATTATAGTGAGCTATGATCCCACCATTGCACTCCAGCCTGGGTGACAGAGCAAGAAACTGTCTCTTAAATAAATAAATAAATAAATAAAACAAAGCAAAGATTGACAGAAAATCTTCATTTCTTCCTGAGACACTCCCACCATTCCGAAACAATTGTATGTGGTCAAATGTACAGGCTTTTTCTGGCACTGTTTTACTTCTCTGACTCCCAGTAAACCATGATCCCTGGCCAGGCTCGGTGGCTCATGCCTGGCTCACTCCCAGCACTTTGGGAGGCCAAGGCAGAAAGACTGCTCGAGCCCAGGAGTTTGAGACCAGCCTGGGTAACACAGCAAGACCTCATCTCTACAAAAATTAAAAACTTAGCTGGCTACACTGGGCAACATGACGAAACCCCATCTCTACAAAAAAATCAGTGTGATAGTGCTCCTGTAATCTCAGCTACTCAGGAGGCTGAGGTGGGCTCAAGAAAACAAGGCTGCAGTGAGCTGTGATCCTGCCACTGCACTTTAGCTTAGGGGACAGAGTGAGACTGTCTCAAAAAAACAAAACAGACGCTGGGTGTGGTGGCTCGTGCCTGTAGTCCCAGCTGCTCAGGAGGCTGAGGTGGGAGGATCGCTTGAGCCCAGGAGTTCTGGGCTGTAGTGCGCTGTGCTAATCGGGTGTCCACACTAAGTTTGGCATCAATATGGTGACCTCCTGGGAGTGGGGGACCACCAGGTTGCCTAAGGAGGGGTGAACCAGCCCAGATCAGAAATGGAGCAGGTAAAAACTCCTGTGCTGATCAGTAGTGGGATTGGGCCTGTGAATAGCCACTGCACTCCAGCCTGGGCAACATAGCAAGACCCCATCTCTTAAAAAAAAAAAAACATGCCCGGCGCGGTGGCTCAAGCCTGTAATCCCAGCACTTTGGGAGGCCGAGGCGGGTGGATCACGAGGTCGAGAGATCGAGACCATCCTGGTCAACATGGTGAAACCCCGTCTTTACTAAAAATACAAAAAACTAACTGGGCGTGGTGGCGCATGCCTGTAATCCCAGCTACTCAGGAGGCTGAGGCAGGAGAATTGCCTGAGCCCAGGAGGCGGAGGTCGCGGTGAGCCGAGATCGTGCCACTGCACTCCAGCCTGGGTAACAAGAGCGAAACTCCGTCTCAAAAAAAATAATAATAAATAATAAATAATAAAAATAAAAATAAAAATAAAATAAAATAAATAAATAAATAGAAATCATGAGTAAGAAAGGACATACAACCACTGATAATAGCTAATTAAAAGAATCACAAGCCTGGGCAATATGGTGAAACCCTGTCTCTACTAAAAATTCAAAACTTAGCTCGGTGTGGTGGCTCACGCCTGTAGTCCCAGCTACTCAGGAAGCTGAGGCACAAGAATCATTTGAACCCAGGAGGTGGAGGCTGTAGTGAGCTGAGATCACAACACTACTCCAGCCTGGACAACAGAGCAAGACCTTGTTTCAAAAAAAAAAAAGAATTACAAAAGGCTATTATGTGCAACTCTGCCAAATAATTAGAAAATCTGGCCGGGCCCAGTGGCTCATGCCTATAATCTCAGCACTTTGGGAGGCCAAAACGGGTGGATCACGAGGTCAAGTGATCGAGACCATCCTGGTCAACATGGTGAAACCCCATCTCTACTAAAAATATAAAAATTAGCTGGGCATGGTGGTTCGCGCCTGTAATCCCAGCTACTCAAGAGGCAGAGGCAGGAGAATTGCTTGAATCCAGGAAATGGAGGTTTCGGTGAGCCCAGATCGTGCCATTGCACTCCAGCCTGTGTAACAAGAGTGAAACTAAAAAAAAAAAAAAAAAAAAAAAAAAAAAAAAAAAATTCTAGGGAAACCTGTAATTCCAGCACTTTAGAAGGCTGAGGCAGGGGTATTGCTTGAGGCCAGGAATTCAAGACCAGTCTGAGCAACATGGCAAAACCCCTTCTCCACTAAAAATACAAAAATTAGCCAGGCATGGTGGCTTAGAAGTATAGTCCCAACTACTTGGGAGGCTGGGGCATGAGAATTGCTTGAACCTGAGAGGCAGAGCTTGCAGTAAGCCAAGACGGCAGGCAGCCAGCCGAGATTGTGTCACTACACTCCAGTATGGGCAGCAGAGTGAGACTTTGTCTCAAAAAGAAAAGAAAAAAAAAAAGAGAAATTACTTCCTTGTAAAAAAAAAAAAAGACAAGAAAGAGAAGGCTTAAATACACTAATAACTATCAAAGAAATTAGAAGCTGGACACAGTGTCTCACGCCTGTAATCCGAGCACTCTGGGAGGCTGAGGTGGGTGGATCACCTGAGGTCAGGAGTTCAAGACCAGCCTGGCCAAATGGTGAAAACCCGTCTCTAGTAAAAAGACAAAAATTAGCTAGGCCTAGTGGCTTGCGCCTGTAGTCCCAGCTACTCGGGAGGCTGAGGCACGAAAATCACTTGAACAGAAGAGGCGCAGGTTGCAGTGAGCTGAGATGGTGCCAGAGCACTCCAGCCTGGGAGACAGAGCCAGACTCCATCTCAAAAATAGATAAATAAACAAATAAAAGAAAATAAAAATAAAAGAAATCAGAAAAATTAAGTATTCACTCATTTTTTCTTTTGTATTCAATCATTTTAAAAGGCATCAGGCTTAGATGGTTTTATAGCTGAGTCTTGGGGGTTTTTTTGTTTTGTTTTGCTTGTTTGTTTTTTGAGACAGAGTCTTGTTCCGTCACCAGGCTGGAGTGTAGTGGTGTGATCTCGGCTCACTGCAACCTCCGCCTCTTGGGTTCAAGTGATTCTCCTGCCTCAGCCTCCTGAGTAGCTAGGACTACAGATGCCCGCCACTACACTCAGCTGATTTTTTGTATTTTTAGTAGAGACGGGTTTTCACCGTGTTAGCAGAATGATCCTGACTTTCTGACCTCATGATCCTACCACCTTGGCCTCCCAAAGTGGGGGATTACAAAGTGTGAGTCAAGACCACTGTGCCCAGCCTTTTTTTTTAAGGTGGGGTCTTACTCTGTTGGCCAGGATGGAGTGCAGTGGCACCATCTTAACTCATTCACTGCAACCTCAGCCTCCTGGGTTCAAGCGATTCTTCTGCCTCAGCCTCCTGAGTAGCTGGGATTACAGGTTTGTGCCACCACGCTTGGCTAATTTTTTTTTTTTTTTTTAGTACAGACAGGGTTTCACCATGTTGGCCAAGCTGGTCTCAAACTACTGACCTCAAATAATCCACCCGGCTTGGCCTCCCAAAGTGCTGGAATTATAGGCATGAGCCAACTGTGCCAGACCCCAGTTTTATAGCCGAGTTGTTTTTGAGACGAGGTCTCATCCTGGAGTTTAGTGGCATGAACTCAGCTTACTGCACCATCGACTTCTCTGGTGACTTTCCCCACTTGTGCTCCTGAGTAGCTAGGACCACAGGCACGTGCCCTCACGCCCAGGTAATTTTTTAAATTATATTTTTATTTATTTTATTGTTTTTTTTTTTTAAGACAGCGTTTTACCATGTTGGCCAGGCTGCTGTTGAGCTCCTGAGCTCAAGTGATCCACCCACCTCGGCCTCCCCAAGGGCTGGGATTTCAGGCGTGAGCCACCATGCCTGGCCCAACAATCTTAAACAACTATAAAACTGGACAAAAATCAGAGGCAGATGTTTTCAGTTATCAAAAAACAGGCAAAATAGACTATGATCCTTGAGAAAAAGGGAAATAGACAAGATGAACCCCATGTTTGTCCTGGCTTTTTGCCTGGGACAGTTTCCCAATTACAGTGGAAAAAAGTGGATCCCAAGCAAGGGAGTGTTCTTCCTAAGCTGCAGAGGCAGAAATCAGTGTCTGAAGCTGCTGAAGCAGCTGGAGTGTGCTGGACAGGGTACAGAAAAGGAGGGAGCAGCGCCACAGAGAGTAGGAAGAGACAGAAGTTTGCATGTGGCCTGTAATCCCAGCATTTGGGAGAGTGGGCTGGCAGACCACTTGAGGTCAGGAGTTCGAGACCAGCCTGGTCAACATGGAGAAACCCCATATCTACTAAAAATACAAAATGAGCAGGTCATGGTGGCACATGCCTGTAATCCCAGCTACTCAAAAGGCTGAGGCAGGAGAATCACTTGAACTCAGGAGGCGGAGGTTGCGGTGAGCCGAGATCACAACATTGCACTCCAACAGCCTAAAAAAAAAAATCATAGGAGAGGTTGGGTGCAGTGACTCAGGCCTGTAATTCCAGCATTTTGGGAGGCTGAGGTGGGTGGATCACCTGAGGTCAAAAGTTCAAGATCAGCCTTGCCAACATAGTGAAACCTCGTTTCTACTGAAAATACAAAAATTAGCTGGGTGTGGTGGCACCCACCTGTAGTCTCAGCTACTTGGGAAGCTGAGGCAGGAGAATCGCTTGAACCTGGGAGTTGGAGGTTGCAGTGATCCAAGATCATGCCACTGCACTCCAGCTTGGGTGATAGAGCAAGATTCCTTCTCTTTCTTTTTCTTTTTTCTTTTCTTTTTTTTTTTGAGATGGAGTTTTCACTCTTGTTACCCAGGCTGGAGTGCAATGGCACGATCTCGGCTCACCGCAACCTCCGCCTCCTGGGTTCAGGCAATTCTCCTGCCTCAGCCTCCTGAGTAGCTGGGATTACAGACACGTGCCACCATACCCAGCTAATTTTTTGTATTTTTAGTAGAGACGGGGTTTCACCATGTTGACCAGGACAGTCTCGATCTCTTGGCCTCGTGATCTACCCGCCTCGGCCTCCCAAAGTGCTGGGATCACAGGATTGAGCCACCGCACCCGGCCCAAGACTCCTTCTTAAAAAAAAAAAAAATTATTATTATTATTATTCCTTGACGTGTACAGGTAAAAAAAGAAAAAAAGGAGAGAGATCCAAGATGGCTGATCACTAGTAGCTCGGGATTGTAGCTTCCAGTGAAAGCGCAGAGAACGAGAGGACGCCACACTTTCAGATGAATTCTTGTTGCTCACACAGCAGGAGATTCCCAGCGGAGGAGCCCCACGGGTCGCCAGTGCGACTCTTGTAACCAGAGAGGCGGTTTTGCAGGCGCCTTGGAGCGTCGGTTCTTGGTGCAGAGTCAGAAAAGCACCATGAATCTTATTTATTTATTTATTTATTTTGAGACAGAATTTCGCTCTTGTTACCCAGGCTGGAGTGCAATGGCGCGATCTCGGCTCACCGCAACCTCCGCCTCCTGGGTTCAGGCAATTCTCCTGCCTCAGCCTCCTGAGTAGCTGGGATTACAGGCATGTGCCACCATGCCCAGCTAATTTTTTGTATTTTTAGTAGAGGCGGGGTTTCACCATGTTGACCAGGATGGTCTCGATCTCTTGACGTCGTGATCCACCCGCCTCGGCCTCCCAAAGTGCTGGGATTACAGGCTGGAGCCACCGCGCCCGGCAAGCACCATGAATCTTACTTAACGCTGCTGTTTTGGTTGGCGCAGTGGGTTGCTCAGATTTCGGCGTTGAGAATCAGTAAGTTGGACGTCCACTCAGAAACCCAATTACAAAGACAGTAATTATAAAGACCACAGATGGATAAATCTACAACGAAGGGAAGAAAACAGCCAAAAAAGGCTGAGAATACCCAAGATCAGAACGCCTCTCCCTCAGCAGGGGATCACAGTTCCTCATCAGCAACGAAACAAGGCTTGATGGAGAACGAGTGTGTTCCAATTACAGAAGCAGGCTTCAAAATGTGGATAATAAGAAACTTCTGTGAATTAAAAGAACTTGTTTTAACCCAATCCAAAGAAACTAAGAACTTTGAAAAAAGGTTTGACGAAATGTTAACAAGAATACACAATTTTGCCAGGCGCGGTGGCTCAAGCCTGTAATCCCAGAACTTTGGGAGGCCGAGGCGGGTGGATCACGAGGTCGAGAGATCGAGACCATCCTGGTCAACATGGTGAAACCCCGTCTCTACTAAAAATACAAAAAATTAGCTGGGTATGGTGGCTCGTGCCTGTAATCCCAGCTACTCAGGAGGCTGAGGCAGGAGAATTGCCTGAACCCAGGAGGCGGAGGTTGCGGTGAACCGAGATCGCGCCATTGCACTCCAGCCTGGGTAACAAGAGCGAAACTCTGCCTCAAAGAAAAAAAAAAAAAAGATGATTAAAAAAAAAAAAGAATACACAATTTAGAGAGGAATATAAGTGAATTGATGGAGCTGAAAAACACAATACGAGAACTTCGTGAAGTATGCGCAAGTTTTAACAGCCGAATTGATCAAGCAGAAGAAAGGATATCAGAGGTCGAAGACCAACTCAATGAAATAAAACAAGAAGACAAGATTAGAGAAAAAAGGATAAAAAGGAACGAGCAAAGTCTCCAAGAAATACGGGACTATGTGAAAAGACCTAATCTACGCTTGATAGGTGTACCTGAATGTGACGAATTGAATGAATCCAAACTGGAAAATACGCTTCAGGATATTATTCAGGAAAATTTTCCCAACCTAGTAAGGCAGGATAATATTCAACTCCAGGTAATACAGAGAACACCACAAAGATATTCCTCAAGAAGAGCAACTCCAGGGCACATAATCGTCAGATTCACCAGCGTTGAAATGAAGGAGAAAATACTAAGGGCAGCCAGAGAGAAAGGTCAGGTTACCCACAAAGGGAAGCCTATCGGACTCACAGCAGATCTCTCAGCAGAAACCCTGCAAGCCAGAAGAGAGTGGGGACCAATATTCAACATCCTTAAAGAAAAGAACTTCCAACCCAGAATTGCACATCCAGCCAAACTAAGCTTCACAAGTGAAGGAAAAATAAAGTTTTTTGTGAACAAGCAAGCACTCAGAGATTTCCTCACCACCAGGCCTGCTTTACAAGAGCTTCTGAAAGAACCACTACACATAGAAAGGAACAAACAGTATCAGCCTTTCTAAAAAATACCAAAAAGTAAAGAGCATCAATATAATGAAGAATTTACATCAACTAATGGACAAAAGAGCCAGCTAATATTAAATGGCAGTATTAAACTCACATATATCATTATTAATCCTAAATTTAAATTGACTAAATCCCCCAATCCAAAGACAGACAGGCAATTTGGATAAAAAACTAAAACCCATCGGTATGCTGCATCCAGACCCATCTCACATTCAAGGATACACAAAGACTCAAAACAAAGGGATGGAGAAAGATTTACCAACCAAACGGAGAGCAAAAATAAATAAATAAAAAGCAGAAGTTACAATTTTTGCCTCTGATAAAATAGTCGTTAAAGCAACAAAGATCAAAAGAAGCAAAGAAGGACATTATATAATGATAAAAGGATCAATGCAACAACAAGAAAAGCTAAAGATCCTAAATATGTACGCACCCAATACAGGAATACCCAGACATACAAGACTAATAAAGAGACTTAGACTCCCACACAATAATAGTGGGAGACTTCAACATTAATATTAGACAGATCAATGAGACAGAAAATTAACAACGATATCCAGGACTTGAACTCAGATCTGGAACAAGTAAACTTAATTAACATTTATAGAACTCTCCACTTTAAATACACAAAATATACACTCTTATCAGTACCACATCATATCAACTTAGAAGTTTAAATGAAATATTGGTTGGCTCCTCGTTTGTTATTCTCTTCCCTCATTTTCTTTTTTTTTTTTTTTTTTGAGACGGAGTTTCGCTCTTGTTACCCAGGCTGGAGTGCAATGGCATGATCTCAGCTCACCGCAACCTCCGCCTCCTGGGTTCAGGCAATTCTTCAGCCTCAGCCTCCTGAGTAGCTGGGATTACAGGCATGCGCCACCATGCCCAGCCAATTTTTTGTATTTTTAGTAGAGACGGGGTTTCACCATGTTGACCAGGGTGGTCTCGATCTCTTGACCTCGTGATCCGCCCGCCTCGGCCTCCCAAAGTGCTGAGATTACAGGCTTGAGCCACCGCGCCCGGCCCCTCATTTTCTTTCATGTCTCCATTATTAAGCACAATTATAGGCATACCCATATTTAGATTGCATTCTAGCCCGGGCAATAAAGCAATACCCCCATTCTCTCTCCCTCTTCCTCTTTCTCTTTCTTCCTCTTCTTTATTCTTTTTCTTGTTTTTCTTTTTTCTTTCTCAAAAAAAAAATTCTGGGCCGGGCACGGTGGCTCACGCCTGTAATCCCAGCACTTTGGGAGGCCGAGGCGGGTGGATCACGAGGTCAAGAGATCGAGACCATCCTGTTCAACATGGTGAAACCCCGTCTCTACTAAAAACACAAAAAATTAGCTGGGCATGGTGGCGTGTGCCTGTAATCCCAGCTACTCAGGAGGCTGAGGCAGGAGAATTGCCTGAACTCAGGAGGCGGAGGTTGCGGTGACGAGATCGCGCCATTGCACTCCAGCTTGGGCAACAAGAGCGAAACTCCGTCTCAAAAAAAAAAAAAAAAAAAAATTAATTAATTAATTAATTAAATAAAAATCACAGGAGAAACCCAGGTTCTCTGTAGTTAATTCAAACAATTCCTAATGAAGTGCTAAGTGAAAATTTCCTTTTGCTATTCAGTGAAATCCTTCACTCCTCCCAGAAGTCACAGCAGCTAGTCTGTGGTTCTGTGCCCTTTTCTAGAGAGATGATTACTGAGGCTCGGCAAGGGCAAGTGAGCCAATCGCAGTCACCCAGGTAGCAGATGGAAGAAATGGAACTTGAGCTTGGATAGGATAAGTCTACGCCTGCAAGGTGCATGTCTCCTCCACGCATTCGGCAGAACCATTGGCAATGTAACACGTATAATGAGTGTGTCTGGCTCAGATTCAGCTCCTTAATGATAGGCCTCCGAAGCTGTGTGGGAAATCCCAACCGGATATTAATTTCACCGCCATCAATGGCCTTCATAATATTTTTGTTTTAAAAAATGATGACTGTGAGCAAAGAGATCAAGTACATTATTAGTTTCTGTGATCTCAACTCTCAGATGAATTCATGCAATTTAGTGCCTCCTAATGCAGTCAAATGGAAATTCCAAAGCCAGCTGTGTCAGAAATAATAGACTTCTAAATGAACTTGACTAATACAAACACAATACTCGGGGCAGAACATACTGGAGAAATGATGATAGCGGATCATTTTTGGACTTTCCAGGCCTGGCAGTGGCTCGATCAAGTTAGGTGCTCCATACATTGACTGGATTGAATTACTGTGCACAAAGGCTTTTAGTCCTGATGCCCTTAAAAAGAAAAGGTAGTCCAGTTTTTCTGGGGCTTCAGTGGAAAAGAGGGAGGCTAGCCCTTCATTTATAAAGATGCTTTTCAGGTTAGCAGCCATGACACGCTATAATCATATCAGGAAGAGCCCTCATCTTGTGCAGTATCTGCCCAGTTCAAAACAATGCACTTTTTTTTTTTTTTTTTTTTTTTGAGACCAAGTTTTGCTCTTGTTACCCAGGCTGGAGTGCAATGGCGTGATCTCGGCTCACCGCAACCTCCGCCTCCTGGGTTCAGGCAATTCTCCTGCCTCATCCTCCTGAGTAGCTGTGATTACAGGTGTGCGCCATCTTGCCCAGCTAATTTTTTGTATTTTTAGTAGAGACGGGGTTTCCCCATGTTGACCAGGATGGTCTTGATCTCTTGACCTCGTGATCCACTTGCCTCGGCCTCCCAAAGTGCTGGGATTACAGGTGTGAGCCACTGCACCTGGCCTAACAATGCACATTTTCTTATATCAAAGAAAAAAAATTTTTTTTGGTCTGGGCACAGTGGCTTATGGCTTTAATCCCAGCACTTTGGGAGGCCAAGGAAGGCAGATCCCCTGAGGTCAGGAGTTTAAGATCAGCCTGGTCAACATGGTGAAACCCTGTCTCCAGAAAAATACAAATTTACCCAGGCATGAGGGCAGGTGCCTGTAATCCTAGCTACTCCCGAGGCTGAAGCAGGAAAATTGCTTCAGCCCAGGAGGCAGAAGTTGCAGTGAGCCGAGATTGCAACATTGCACTCCAGCCTGGGCAACAGAGCGAGACTCCATCTCAAAAATAAAATGAAATGAAATAAAATGAAATATTAAAAAAATTGTTTTTTGGCTAGGCACAGTGGCTCAAGCCTATAATCTCAGCACTTTGGGAGGCCGAAGTGGGTAGATCACCTGAGGTCAGGAGTTTGAGACTAGCCTGACCAGCACGGAGAAACACCATCTCTACTAAAAATACAAAATTAGCTGGGCAGGGTGGCACATGCCTGGGCAGGGTGGCACTTGGGAGGCTGAGGCAGGAGAATTGCTGGAGCCCAGGAGGTGGAGGTTGCAATGAGCCAAGATCGCACCATTGCACTCCAGCCTGGGCAATAAAAGTGAAACTCTGTCTCAAAAAAAAAAAAAAAAAAAAAAAAAACCAATTGTTTTTCATGACAGGGTCTCACTCTGTTGCCCAGACTGGAGGCAGTGGTGAGATCATAGTTCACTGCAGCTTCCTGAGTATCTGGGACCACAGGCATGCACCACCATGCTGCTGATTATTTTTATTTTATTTATTTATTTGTTTTAGAGATGGGATCTCACTTTATGGTTCAGGCCGGTCTCAAAACTTTTGGCCTTAAGTGACCCTCCCACCTCAGCCTCCCAAAATGCTGGGATTACAGGCACAAATTACCTTGCCTTGACGTAATCCACATTTTCTGAGACCTGCCCTCTCCCCAGGGGATGGACCAGGGCAACCCTTTGGTAGGACAGAACTCTTTCCCTTCTCCTGGCCCCAGAGCAGACAGGGATCTGAGTTGGACTCACCAAATTCTCTTTCCAAGGGAGTCAGCATCGAGGCTCAACAGTTTTGATTGGTTTCTAGCATGGCTGGGTGAAGGAACGTGACAAAATTTGAGGTCCATGGTGTAGCCATTTTCTGCCATGAGCCTGGATAGATAAGAGAAAGCCAATTTGCAGAGGGCAAGGATGCCCAGGAGAAATACGAAATGATGGCTGTTTCAAGGAAGCCACATTTGCACCACGTGATCCTGACTTTGACCACAGCTTTGAACTTGGGGTGGTAGGGGAACCATGTTTAGCCAGACAGTCTTTCTTCCTGGAATCTGCTGAGAGAACCAGTCTTTCTTTGTGACTAAAACTACACATATGAAACTGGGGAGCTGGAGAGCAGGCATGTTCTGGCCACCTTGCATCTGTACCAGAGAAATAGAGCAGCTGATCATTGCATTCTGAGAAAAGCATGGCAGAGGCTGGGTGTGGTGGCTCATGCCTGTAATCCTAGCACTTTGGGAGGCCAAGGTGGGCAGATCACTTGAGACCAAGAGTTCAAGAATCAGCATGGTCAACATGGTGAAACCCTGTCTCTACTAGAAATACAAAAATTAGCCAGGCAAGCCCGGCGCGGTGGCTCACGCCTGTAGTCCCAGCACTTTGGGAGGCTGAGGTGGGCATATTACCTGAGGTCAGGAGTTCGAGACTAGCCTGACCAATATGGTTAAACCCGTCTTTAAAAGAAAAAAATTAAAAAAAAAAAATTAGCCAGGCAATGTGGTGCATGCTTGTTGTCCCAGCTACTTGGGAGGCTGAGACAGGAGAATTGCTTGAATCTGGTAGGGGGAGGTTGTAGTGAGCCGAGATTGTGCCACTGCACAATCTCTTGCCTGGGAGACAGAGCAAGACTCTGTCTGAAAGAAAGAAAAAGAAAGAAAGAAAGAAACAGAGAGAGAGAGAGAGAGAGAGACAGAAAGAAAGAAAGAAGGAAAAGCAGAGACAAATGATGAAGAGAAAGGATTTCCTTGGTTTCAAAGTGCTTGTTTGCCTCCTTGCAGGCCTGCTGGCATTCCTGCTTACGGGTTCCAGGAGACACCCTTGTGTCTTTCAGAGTTCTTTTCTACTTATGGAGGTGCTTGAGTTGACTTTGTTACCTGCAACCAAAAAAGTTTAACTGCTTCCTGGAGCTCCTGACTCCTTCCCATGTACCCTTCTAGGCCCCCTGAGGCCCTATTACTTTTGGATCCTAAGAGGTGACAGTGCCTTCTACTAAATTCATTTTCTGTTCACTTAGGCTAATTTGAATAGGTCCTTGCTATTTGTTTCCAAAAGAGATTTGACTAAAACAATATATTTGTACCCATTGAGGCATGGACATATGCCTGTGTGTATGTGGAATTCAACATTGTCACTGAGAATGCCAGCCTCATTCTAGATGTTGCTCTGTGTCTTTGTTTCCACTGGCCTCTCTGGCCCCTTGCATAATCTTTAGATACCGCATGTTCACAGCTAGCAGAATGAAGGAAGTGACTGAGGGATCTTCCCTAAGGAAGCAGAGAACAGTATTTGGGGAGATACGGACTTCAGAGTCATGACTCCACACCTTAGCTTCAGACTTTGGAGAAATCCTACACCTTTCTTTAACCTGAGTCTGCACATCTCTAAAATAGAAATAATAGGGCTGGGCTCAGTCGCTCATGCCTGTAATCCCACCAACTGTAGAGCGAGGCAGGAGGATAGCTTGAGTCCAGGTGTTCACGACCAGCCTGGGCAACATAGTGAAACCCTGTCTCTACTAAAAACACAAAAAATTAGCTGGGTGTGGTGGTGTGCGCCTGTGGTCCCAGCTACTCAGGAGGCTAAGGTGGGATGATCACTTGAGCCCAAGGTGGGGGCAGAAGTTGCAGTGAGCCAAGATCGCACCACTGCACTCCAGCCTAGGTCACAGACAGATTGAGGCCCTCTCTTAAAAAAAAAAAAAAAAAAAAAAAAAAAGTGTAAGAGAGTTAACAATGCAAAGAACTGACTGGGTGCGGTGGCTCATGCCTGTAATCCCAGAACTTTGGGAGGCCGAGGCGCGCAGATCACCAGGTCAAAAGATTAAGACCATCCTGGCCAACATAGTGAAACTCCATCTCTACTAAAAATACAAAAATTAGCTGGGCCTGATGGCCCTTCCAGCTAATTTTTTGTACCTTTAGTAGAGATGGGGTTGTTTCACTGTGTTAGCCAGGATGGTTTTGATCTCCTGACCTCGTGATCTGCTCACCTTGGCCTCCCAAAGTGCTGGAATTACAGGCGTGAGCCACCCTGCCTGGCCTTTTTGTTTTTGTTTTGTTTTGAGGCGAAATCTCATTGGCACTCAGGCTGGAGTTCAATGGCATGATCTCAGCTCATTGAAACCTCTGCCTCCTGGGTTCAAGAGATTCTCCTGCCTCAGCCTCCCAAGTAGCTGGGATTATAGGTATGTGCCATCATGCCCAGCTAATTTTTGTATTTTTAGTAAAGATGAGGTTTCGCCATGTTGGCCAGGCTGGTCTCAAACTCCTGACCTCAAGTGATCCACCTGGCTCGGCCTCCCAAAATGTGCTGGGATTACAGGCATGAGCCACTGCGCCCAGCCAAGAACTGTCATTTTTTAAAGACTACAAGGTAAATCCATGGTTATGTAGAAAAACCTGGAAATAGGTTGGGCACGATGGCTCACGCCTGTAATCCCAGCACTTTGGAAAGCCGAGAAGGGTGGATCATGAGGTCAGGAGTTCGAGACCAGCTTGACCAACATGGTGAAATCCCATCTCTACTAAAAATATAAAAATTAGCTGGGTGTGGTGTCAGGTGCCTGTAATCCCAGATACTTGGGGGGCTCAGGCAGGAGAATCACTTGAACCTGGAAGGTGGAAGTTAAACCACTGCACTCTATCCTGGGCAATACGGCAAGACTCTGTCAAAAAAAAAAAAAAAAAGAAGAAGAAAAGGAAAAACCTGGAAATAAAGAATAACATGGGAGGCTAAGGCAGATGGATTGCCTGAGCTCAAGAGTTTGAGACCAGCCTGGGCAACACGGCGAAACCCCGTTCTACTAAAATACAAAAAAGTAGCCAGGTGTGATGGCATGCAACTGTAGTCCCAGCTACTCAGGAGACTCAGGAAGCTGAGGCAGGAGAATCACTTCAACCTGGGAGGTGGGGGTTGCAGTAAGCCAAGATTGCTCCACTTTGCTCCAGCCTGGGCGACAGAGCGAGACTTCGTCTCAAAAAAAAAAAAAAAAAAAAAGGAAATTAGGAAAAAAATTAACCTGTGATTCTGTCCCCCAACTGATAAGATTTTGCTGCATATCTTCAAATATTTTTTCTATGCCTGTCTTTTTTTATCCAGGCAAAACTGAGATCCTATTATTTGTATGGAGTAGTAGCTCACTCTTTTAATTCAACAATTTGTGAATCTTCTTCCTTCCTTCCTTCCTTCCTCCCTCCCTCCCTTCTTTCTTTCCTTCTTTTTTTGGATAGGTTCTCACTCTCTTGCCCAGGCTGCAATGCAGTGGCATGGCATGATCCTGGGCTCAAGGGATCCCCCCAACTGAGCCTTCCAAGTAGCTGAGCTTACAGACAAGAACTCAAGGGAGGATTGTTTTGAGCACAAGAGGTTGAGGCTGCAGTGAGCCATGATCGTGCCACTGCACTCCAACCTGGGTAACAGGGTAAGACCCTGTCACAAGAAAATAAAAAGAAAATAAATACTTCCTACTGTTTGAATTTGGAATGTGTGAATGTATTATCTAGTCAAATGAATAGATGAATGAAAGGCTTCAGAGAGGAGTTGATATCTGAGCCCACTGTTGAGAAAACAAGCAGAACTTTTTTTTTTTGAGACGGAGTTTCGCTCTTGTTACCCAGGCTGGAGTGCAAGGGCGCGATCTCAGCTCACTGCAACCACCGCCTCCTGGGTTCAGGCAATTCTCCTGCCTCAGCCTCCTGAGTAGTTCAGATTGCAGGCATGTGCCACCATGCCCAGCTACTTTTTTTGTATTTTTAGTAGAGACGGGGTTTCACCATGTTGACCAGGATGGTCTTGATCTCTTGACCTCGTGATCCACCCGCCTCGGCCTCCCAAAGTGCTGGGATTACAGGCTTGAGCCACTGTGCCCGGCCATTTTTTTTTTTTTTTAAAGATGGGGTTTCACCATGATGGCCAGGCTGGTCTTGAACTCCTGACCTCAGGTGATCCACCCACCTCAGCCTCCCAAAGTGCTAGGATTATAGGTGTGAGCCACTGTGCCCGGCCACAAGCAGAACTTTTAAATTTTGGTAGAGAGAAAAAAAGGTCTTGTTATGTTGCCCAGCCTGGTCAGGAACTCCTGGCCTCAAGGGATCCTCCCTGCTCAGCCTCCCAAAGCACTGGGATTACAGACTTGGGCCACCATGCCCAGCCAAGACTTTTTGTGTGTGGGGGCGGGGGGCGGGGAGAAGAGAAATATGTAGGGAAAGGGAATTGCCCCAGGTGTAGCAGCAAGAATTACAGAACAGATTTGTTTATCTTCAAAAAGGCTCAAAGTCAGGAGTTGATAATTGACAAAGCTAGGATTTGAACCCAGGCCTATCTGGCTCCTAGGGGCTCACTAGTAATCAGTGTCCTTTTAGCAGGAATCTGGGTTCTCTAGGGTTTGGGGCATATTGCTTTCTCCTCTGGGTCTGTAAAATGGAGAAATTGAATTAGATGATACCTAACGCTCTGTCCATGATTACTTGCTGTAAATCCAAGTTCCGATTCACTGCAAATTATTTATCAGCCACCCTGGGTCTGCTGGATCGGATGAGCTTGCCAAGGGTGGGGAACTCTGCTGAGGTTTCTAGAAATTGCTAAGGAAACTCTTGAGTTTCTGGAGGCTACAGGCAACTTGTGCTGAGGCCCAGTCCCCATCTCAGAGCTCTCCTCTCGAGGACGTATGGCCTGCAGCCTCAAACCATTTGACCTTGCTGCCCAAGGTCATACATTACATCCCATCAGCAGAGAAGGGCCCACTTGGGAACCCTGGTAGCAATTTCCAGGCTATAAAATGGCAAACGGGCAGTCAGAGGACTTCTCCAAGAATAGCCATTTATTCCAGGGGTGATAAACTGGGGGCTGGCATCCCACTCTGGCCCACTGGCCTGCTCCACTGGACCAGCATATGTTTATGGGACATTTTAGAACAATTGCCAAACATTTAAAAATGATTTCCAGATTCTTGTGAAAAGTCAGAAAATCTGATGGGCCCTAGGCCCACTTTCTCATGAATGGCTTGTCAAAGGAAAATACAAATCTTGGCACCCCAAAATCACTAGGCCAAAAGAAAAGTCAAGCTGGGGCTGGGTGCAGTGGCTCACACCTGTAATACCAGGACTTTGGGAGGCCAAGGTGGGTGGATCATCTGAGGTCAGGAGTTCAAAACCATCCTGACCAATATGGTAAAATCATGCCTCCACTAAAACACAAAAAATTAGCTGGGCGTGGTGGCGGGTGTAGCTGTAATCCCAGCTACTCCTGAGGCTGAGGCAGGAGAATCGCTTGAACCCAGGAGATGGGGGTTACAGTGAGCGGAGATTGCGCCATTGTACTCCAGCCTGGGCAACAAGAGTGAAACTCCATGTCAAAAAAAAAAAAAGAGGCCGGGCGCGGTGGCTCAAGCCTGTAATCCCAGCACTTTGGGAGGCCGAGGCAGGTGGATCACGAGGTCAAGAGATCGAGACCATCCTGGTCAACATGGTGAAACCCCGTCTCTACTAAAAATACAAAAAACTAGCTGGGCGTGGTGGCGCGTGCCTGTAATCCCAGCTACTCAGGAGGCTGAGACAGGAGAATTGCCTGAACCCAGGAGGCGGAGGTTGCGGTGAGCCGAGATGGCGCCATTGCACTCCAGCCTGGGTAACAAGAGCGAAACTCCGTCTCAAAAAAAAAAAAAAAAAAGAAATAAAAGTCAAGCTGGGAACTATGTCAGGTAAACCTGCTTCCCATTTTATTCCTAAATAAGATAGCTACAAAGATACAAAAAAAGCTACATACCTCCTGCACAATTTGCCCATAAGGAAATTTCTTGTGAGCCTCATGATCCTTTTTTTTTTTTTGTGAGACGGAGTTTCGCTCTTGTTACCCAGGCTGGAGTGCAATGGCGCCATCTCGGCTCACCCCAACCTCCGCCTCCTGGGTTCAGGCAATTCTCCTGCCTCAGCCTCCTGAGTAGCTGGGATTACAGGCACGCGCCACCATGCCCAGCTAATTTTTTAGATTTTTAGTAGAGACGGGGTTTCACCGTGTTGACCAGGATGGTCTCGATCTCTCGACCTCGTGATCCACCCACCTCAGCCTCCCAAAGTGCTGGGATTACAGGCTTGAGCCACCGCACCTGGCCAAGCCTCAGGATCTTTACCCTAAATCAGTTCTGTTGAATTTCACCTGGCAATGTAAATGATAGCTTATCTTCACAGCTGCCAAACAGAAAGTCATCACTTTGCTAACCTGAGACAAATGCATATCTGATTGCTTCCTCTGCCCTATTGTTTATGTAAAAATGAAGATTCACTGAGCCAGACTAAATTGTGGATTCAGGGACAGGCTGATCAAGGACTCAAAAGAATGCAGCAACTCTTTGTCCTTGTAATCTACCTGTGACCTTGAAGCTCCTGCTTCCTGTTGTCCTGCCTTTCCAGAATGAACCAAGGTACATATACACATATTGATTGATGTCTCATGTCTCCCTAAAATGTATAAAAGCAAACTGTGGGCTGGGTGTGATAGCTCATGCCTGTAATCCCAGCACTTTGGGAGGCTGAGGCAGGCAGATCAGGAGGTCAAGAGATTGAGACCATCCTGGCTTACATGGTGATTTCTCATCTCTACTAAAAATACAAAAATTAGCTGGGCGTGGTGCACACCCTCTAGCCCCAGCTACTCAGGAAGCTGAGGCAGGAGAATCGCTTGAACCCAAGAGGCAGAGGTTGCAGTGAATCGAGCTCATGCCACTGCACTCAGCCTAGGCAACTCCATCTCAAAAAAGAGGGAGACTCCGTCTCAAAAAAAAGCAAACTGTGCCCCAACCACCTTGGGCACATGTCTTCAGGGCCTCCTGAGGCTATGTCATGGGCATGTCCTTAACCTTGGCACAATTAACTTTGTAAATTGACTGAGATCTAAATCAGATACTTCTGGGTTCACAGGCTGGACTCTGGCTGCCCCTTTTTTTGTAGAGACAAGGGTCTCACTATGTTGCCCAGCGTAGTCTCAAACTCCTGGGCTCAGGGATCCTCTCCACTGGGCCTCCTAAAGTGCTGGAACTGCAGGCCGGAGCTGCTGTGTCCAGCCCGGCTGCCCCTTTGCTGCGGTGCCTTCTTCGGCCCTGTAGTTCCCAATCGTCCCACACATCTCACCAAGTTACCCTGGCCCTTAGAAACACCTGAGTTTGTCCAGGCACAGTAGCTCATGTCTGTAATCCCAGCACTTTGGGAGGCTAAGGTGGGAGGATCATGAGGTCACAAGATTGAGACCATCCTGGCCAACACGGTGAAACCTTGTCTTTACTAAAATAAAAAAATTAGCCAGGTGTGGTGGAGCGTACCTGTAGTCCCAGCTACTCGGGAGGCTGAGGCAGGAGAATAGCTTGAATCCGGGAGGTAGAGGTTGCAGTTAGCCAAGATCACGCCACTGCACTCCAGCCTGGTGATATAGCAAGACTCCATCTTAAAAAAAAGAAAAAGAAAAAGAAACACCTGAGTTTGAGACCCCTGATTTAGATCAATTCCCTGGTTTTATAGATGAAGAAACTGAATCCTAGAGAGAGGAAGAGACTTAACTAGGGTCACAAAGACTAGAGACTTGCTGGGCAGGGTGGCTCACGCCTGTAATTCCTGCATTTTGGGAGGCTGAGGCAGGAGGATTGCTTGAGGCCAGGAGTTCCAGACCAACCTGGGCAATATGGTGAGACCCTCTGACTACAAAAAAATAAAAATAAAAATAAAATAAAATAAAATAAAAAATTCAGCCAGGCAGAGTGGCTCATGCCTGTAATCCCAGTACTTTGGGAGCATGAGGCAGGTGGATCACTTGACGCCAGGAGTTTCAGACCAACCTGTCCCACATGGCAAAACCCTGTCTCTACTAAAAATATGAAAATTAGCCGGGTGTGGTGGTCCCTGCCTGTAGTTCCAGCTACTCAGGAGGCTGAGGCAGGGGAATTGCTTGGGCCCAGGAGGTTGAGGCTGCAGCAAGCTGAGATCTTACCACTGCACTCTAGCCTGGGCAACAGAGCGAGACTTCATCTCAAAAAAAAAACAAAAAACGGCCGGGCGCGGTGGCTCAAGCCTGTAATCCCAGCACTTTGGGAGGCCAAGGCGGGTGGATCACGAGGTCGAGAGATCGAGACCATCCTGGTCAACATGGTGAAACCCCGTCTCTACTAAAAGTGCAAAAAAAAAATTAGCTGGGCATGGTGGCACGTGCCTGTAATCCCAGCTACTCAGGAGGCTGAGGCAGGAGAATTGCCTGAGCCCAGGAGGCGGAGGTTGCGGTGAGCCGAGATCGCGCCATTGCACTCCAGCCTGGGTAACAAGGGCGAAACTCCATCTCAAAAAAAAAAAAAAAAAACCAAAAAACAATGGTTAAAGGGCACCAAAAAACAGGATGAATAAGACCTATTTGATAACGTAACAGGGTGACTATAGTCAATAATAACTTAATTATACTTTTAAAAATAACTTAGGCCGGGCGCAGTGGCTCACGCCTGTCATCTTAGCACTTTGGGAGGCTGAGGCATGCAGATCACCTGAGGTCGGGAGTTCGAGACCAGCTTGACCAACAAGCAGCACGGAGAATCCCTGTCTCTACTAAAAATACAAAATTAGCCAGGCATGGTGGTGGTGCCTGTAATCCCAGCTACTCAGGAGGCTGAGGCAGGAGAATCGCTTGAACCCGGGAGGCGGAGTTTGCAGTGAGCCAAGATCACGCCATTGCACTCCAGCCTGGGCAACAAAAGCAAAACTCCGTCTCAAAAAAAAAAAAGGCCAGGCACAGTGGCTCATGCCTATAATCCCAGCACTTTGGAGGCCAAGTTGGGCGGATCACCTGAGGTCAGAAGTTCAAGACTAGCCTGACCAACATGGAGAACACCCATCTCTACTAAAAATACAAAAATTAGTCGGGTGTGGTGGCACATGCCTGTAATCCCAGCTATTAGGGAGGCTGAGGCAGGAGATCACTTGAACCTAGGAGGCGGAGTTTCCAGCAGCTGAGATTGCGTCATAGCACTCCAGCCTGGACAACAAGAGTGAAACTCCACCTCAAAAAAAAAAAAAAAAAAAAGTCAGGTCTGCACAGGAGGGAGCTGGAGAGTCAAACAAGGAAGGAATCTCAAAGGGTTTGGGAGTGTTTTTGTGAATGCCGATGGTGGACTGCAAGCTTCTGCTTGTATCTCCACCTACCCCTCACCCTAGGCTAGGCCTGAGACAGTTGACCATAAAGCACTACAAATTCCTGAGCTGGAATGGATCTGAGGCTCATTTAGCTAATAATTCTTTTTTTGTTTTTTTTGTTTTAAGACAGGCTCTGACTCTATAACCCAGGCCGAGTGCAATAGTTCAAAAACGGTGCACTGTAGCTTCAACCTCCTGGGCTGACACGGTTCTCCTGGCTCAGCCTTCCGAGTAGCTGAGACCACAGGCTCATGCCTCCATGCCTGGCTAATTAAAAAAAAAAAACAGGCCGGGCGCGGTGGCTCAAGCCTATAATCCCAGCACTTTGGGAGGCCGAGGCGGGTGGATCACGAGGTTGAGAGATCGAGACCATCCTGGTCAACATGGTGAAACCCCGTCTCTACTAAAAATACAAAAAATCAGCTGGACATGGTGGCGTGTGCCTGTAATCCCAGCTAGTCAGGAGGCTGAGGCAGGAGAATTGCTTGAACCCAGGAGGTGGAGGTTGCGGTGAGCTGAGATCGCGCCATTGCACTCCAGTCTGGGTAACGAGCGAAACTCTGTCTCAAAAAAACAAAAACAACAAAAAAAAAACAACTTTTTTTTTTTTTTTGAGACGAAGTCTCACTCTGTCACCAGGCTGGAGTGCAGTGGGGTGATCTCAGCTTGAACCACCTCCCAGATTCAAGTGATTCTCCTGCCTCAGCCTCCCGAGTAACTGGGACTACAGGCACGTGCCACCATGCCCACCTAATTTTTATATTTTTAGTAAAGACAGGGTTTCACCATGTTGGCCAGGATGGTCTTGATCTCTTGACCTGGCGATCTGCCCGCCTGGGCCTCCCAAAGTGCTGGGATTACAGGTGTGAGCCACCACGCCTCACCTATAAAATTTTTTTTTGTAAACACATAATCTTGCCATATTGCCCAGGTTGATCTTGAACTCCTGGGCTCAAGCAAGTCTCCTGTCTTAGCCTCCCAAAATGCTGGGGTTAAAGTTGTAAGCCACAGCACTGTGCTATGATTCTTTTTTTTCTATTTTTGAGACAAAGTCTCACTCCATTGCCCAGGCCAGAGTACAATGGCACAATCTCAGCTCACTGCAACCTCTGTCTCCCATGTTTAAGCAATTCTCCTGACTCAGTCTCCCGAGTAGCTGGGATTACAGGTGCACGCCACCACAGCCAGCTGATTTTTGTATATATATATATATTTTTTTTGAGACGGAGTTTTGCTCTTGTTACCCAGGCTGGAGTGCAATGGCGCGATCTCGGCTCACCGCAACCTCCTCCTCCTGGGTTCAAGCAATTCTCCTGCCTCAGCCTCCTGAGTAGCTGGGATTACAGGCACACACCACCATGCCCAGCTAATTTTTTGTATTTTTTAGTAGAGACAGGGTTTCACCATGTTGACCAGGATGGTCTCGATCTCTTGACCTTGTGATCCGCCCGCCTCGGCCTCCCAAAGTGCTGGGATTACAGGCTTGAGCCACTGCGCCCGGCCCTAATTTTTGTATTTTTAGTAGAGATGGAGTTTCACCATGTTGGTCAGGCTGGTCTTGAACTCTTGACTTCATGATCCACCCACCTTGACCTCCCAAATTGCTGAGATTACAGGCATGAGGCACTGTGCCCGGCCTCTCTATTGCTTTAGAAATGACGAAAATAGACGCCGGGCGCGGTGGCTCACTATGCCCATTAGCTGGGCATAGTGGCACGTGCTTGTAATCCCATCTACTCAGGAGGCTGAGGCAGGAGAATTGCCTGAACCCAGGAGGCAGAGGTTGCGGTGAGCCGAGATCACGCCATTGCACTCCAGCCTGGGTAACAAGAGCGAAACTCCATCTCAAAAAAAAAAAGAAATGACGAAAATAACAATTTACATTGTAAAAATAAAATAAAACACTATATGAGTGTTTTTTTTTTTTTTTTTTTTTTTTGACAGTTTCACTCTGTTTTCTTTTTTCTTTTCTTTTTTTTTTTTTTTTTGGAGACGGAGTTTCGCTCTTGTTACCCAGGCTGGAGTGCAATGGCGTGATCTCGGCTCACTGCAACCTCTGCCTCCTGGGCTCAGGCAATTCTCTTGCCTCAGCCTCCTAAGTAGCTGGGATTACAGGCACGCGCCACCACGCCCAGCTAGTTTTTTGTATTTTTAGTAGAGATGGGGTTTCACCATGTTGACCAGGATGGTCTCGATCTCTCGACCTCGTGATTCACCCGCCTCACCCTCCCAAAGTGCTGGGATTACAGGCTTGAGCCACCACGCCTGGCCTTTTTTTTTTTTTTAAAGATGGGGTTTCTCCATGATAGTCAGGCTGGTCTTGAACTCCTGACCTCAGGTGATTCACCCACCTCGGCCTCCCAAAGTGCTAGGATTACAGGCATGAGCCACCGCACCTGGCCTCCAGAGTTTCACTCTTGTTGCCAGACTGGAGTGCAATGGCACGATCTTGGCTTACTTCAACCTCCACCTCCTAGGTTTTGTTTTGTTTTGTTTTGTTTTGTTTTAAATTACCTCCCAGGTTTAAGCGATTCTCCTGCCTCAGCCAAGTGAGTAGCTGAGATTACAGACATCTGCCACCATGCCTGGCTAATTTTTGTATCTTTATTAGAAAATTTTGTATCTTTAGGATTTCACTACATTGGTCAGATGACCTCAGGTGATCCACCCACCTCGGCCTCCCAAAGTGCTGGGATTGCAGGCATGAGCCATCACGACCCACCTCTTTATTGCTTTTCTTTCTTTTTTTTTTTTTTAACACAAAACTTCAAGGAAATCATTTTTTTATCTATTGCTTTTTTTTTCTTTCTTTTTTTGAGACGGAGTTTCGCTCTTGTTACCCAGGCTGGAGTGCAATGGCGCGATCTTGGCTCACCGCAACCTCCGCCTCCTGGGTTCAGGTAATTCTCCTGCCTCAGCCTCCTGAGTGGCTGGGATTACAGGCACGTGCCACCATGCCCAGCTAATTTTTTGTATTTTTAGTAGAGATGGGGTTTCACCATGTTGACCAGGATGGTCTCGATCTCTTGACTTTGTGATCCACCTGCCACGGCCTCCCAAAGTGCTGGGATTACAGGCATGAGCCACTGAGCCTGGTCTATCTATTGCTTTTCAAATGACAAAAGTAACCATTTGCGTTGTAAAAATAAAATAAGCACTATACGCTGGGCGCAGTGGCTCAAGCCTATAATCCCAGCACTGTGGGAGGCCAAGGCGGGTGGATCACGAGGTCGAGAGATCGAGACCATCCTGGTCAACATGGTGAAACCCCGTGTCTACTAAAAATACAAAAAATTAGCTGGGCATGGTGGCACGTGCCTGTAATCCCAGCTACTCAGGAGGCTGAGGCAGGAGAATTGCCTGAACCCAGGAGGCGGAGGTTGCGGTGAGCCGAGATCGCACCATTGTACTCCAGCCTGGGTAACAAGAGGGAAACTCCATCTCAAAAAAAAAAAAAAATAATTAAAAAATAATAAGATATGGAATAAAATAAAAAAGTATGTGGCACTTACTCTTACTCTCTGTCACTTGCTCCTGTTTTCACCATGTGACTTGCCTGATCCCACCTTTGTCTTCTGCCATGACTGAAACCTCCCTGAGACTTCACCAGAAACTGAGCAGATGCCAGCAGCATGATTCTATAGAGCCTGAATAAACATGAGTCAATTAAATGCCTATTCTTTTTTCTTTATTTTTTTTGAGATCGAGTCTTGCTCTGTTGCCCAGGCTGAGTGCAGTGGTGTGATCTCAGTTCACTGCAGCCTCCACCTTCCAGGTTTAAGCGATTCTCCTGCCTCAGCCTCCCCAGTACTGGGAATGCAGGTGTGTGCCACCACGCCCAGCTAATTTTTGTATTTTTAGTAGAGACAAGTTTTCACCATGTTTGCCAAACTGGTCTCGAACTCCTGATGTCGCGATCCGCCACCTCAGCCTCCCAAAGTGTTGGGATTACAGGCGTGAGCCACCACGCCCGGCCTAAACCTTTTTCTTTATAAATTACCTAGTCTCAGGTATTTCTTTGTAGCAATGCAAGAACAACCTAATACAGTCACCCTTGCCCACGTCTTGTAGTCTCTCCATTCAGTTTACTTTAGTCAACAAACTTGAAATATATCAAGCACCTACAGGCTCTGTGTCCTGTGCTGAGGGCTGGAGAACAGAAATGACCCAGGGACCACTCTGTCTTCTCACAGTATGATTGTGTTGACACAGAGTGCTCAAAGGAAACTGGTTGCTGAACCAAATATCACCTAGGAATCTCACCTAAAAAGCTTAACTCACACAACACCATAACCTTTCTTTGTTTTTTTGTTTATTTTTTTGAGATGGAGTCTCACTCTGTCACCCAGGTTGGAGTGCAGTGGTGCGATCTCAGCCCATGATAACCTCTGCTTCCCACCTCCTGGGTTCAAGCGATTCTCGTGCCTCAGCCTCATGAGGCTGGTCTCGAACTCTTGACCTTAAGTGATCCGCCAGCCTTGGCATCCCAAAGTGCTGGGATTACAGGCGTGAGTCACCACACTCAGCCAAGCACCAAGTCTTTGTTCATTGCAAGCAATCCTTACAACTGACAGTTTAGCTGGTTTCGTTTTCATTATTAAAAACAGTGCTCTAGGCCGGGCGCGGTGGCTCAAGCCTGTAATCCCAGCACTTTGGGAGGCCGAGGCGGGTGGATCACGAGGTCGAGAGATCGAGACCATCTTGGTCAACGTGGGGAAACCCCGTCTCTACTAAAAATACAAAAAATTAGCTGGGCATGGTGGCGCGTGCCTGTAATCCCAGCTACTCAGGAGGCTGAGGCAGGAGAATTGCCTGAACCCGGGAGGCAGAGGTTGCGGTGAGCCGAGATCGCGCCATTGCACTCCAGCCTGGGTAACAAGAGCGAAACTCCGTCTCAAAAAAAACAAAAAAAAACAAAAAAAAAAAACAGTGCTCTGGCAAATCTACATCTTGGAGCACAGATGTACTTATCAGATTTCTACAAATGAAATGACTGTGTCAAAGGGTAAGCATATTTTCAAGGCTTTTATTCAAAAGCCTTGATATATTCAAATCATTGTCTAGGAAATTGTACTAATGGCTGGGCGTGGTGGTTTACACTGTAATCCCAATATTTTGGGAGGCCAAGGTGGGCAGATCACGAGGTCAAGAGTTCAAGACCAGCCTGACCAATGTGGCGAAACCCTGTCTCTACTAAAGATACAAAAATTAGCCAGGCATGGTGGTGTAAGCCTGGAGTCCCACCTACTCAGAAGGCTGAGGCAGGAGAATCACTTAAACCCGGGAAGTGGAGGTTGCAGTGAGCTGAGATCGAGCCATTGCATTCCTGCCTGGGCAATACATGGAGATTCCGTCTCAAAAAAAGAGAAAAAAGAAAACTACTAATTCAGCCTTCCAGCAGCAGTGTTTGAAAACACTAGGTCCTTCCCATGTTAGGTTAGCTCTAATGGTGGTTAGTGAAATATCTGACAATTTAGAGACAAAAATCATTTTTTTCATTTATTCATTCAACAAGTATTTATGAGTGTCAGAATTCTGTGTGCCATGCATCGTGCTGGGCAATGGAGATGCTGTGGGGACAAGATATTTAGGGTCCCTGCTATCAGAGCCTCTGTCTAGTGGAAAAGAAAACAATTTAAGAGGTGACCATTGGCTGGGTGCAGTGACTCACGCCTGTAATCCCAGCACTTTGAGAGGCTGAGGCAGGCAGATCACTTGAGGTAAGGAGTTCAATACCAACATTGTGAAACCCTGTCTCTACTAAAAATATAAAAATTAGTTGGCGTGGTGGCACATGCCTATAATCCCAGCTACTTGGGAGGCTGAGGCATGAGAATCGCTCAAACTCAGGAGGCAGAGGTCACAGTGAGCCAAGATTGCACCACTGCACTTTAGCCTGGGTAACAGTGAGACTCCATTTCAAAAAAAAAAAAAAAAAAAAGAGAGAGATAACTATTACCTCGAGGGATATAGCAATGTTAAGAACAGCCTAATGTAGTCATCCTTGCTCAGCTCTTGCAGGCTCTCCATTCAGGTCATGTCAGTTAAACAAACATGAAATGTACTGAGTACCTACAGTGTGGGAGTCTGTGTCTGTGCCAAGGTCTAGAGAGCAGGAGTGACTTTGGGATCACTTGTGAAAGGCAAAAGGTAATAGAGTTCCTTTGGAAAAGTAACAAAAGGACTGAACTACTTAGGGTATTTGGGACAGCATCTCTCTGGAAGAGCATTTAAATGCTCACGCCTGTAATCCTAGCATTTTGGGAGTCCAAGGCTGGCGGATCACTTGAGGTCAGGAGTTTGATACCAGCCTGGTCAACGTGGCGAAACCCTGTCTCTACTAAAAGTACAAAATATAGCTGGACGTAGTGGCAGGTGTGGTAGCCTACAATTTGCTAATTGATCCCTGTTTTTTAAATTATTATTATTTTTTGAGACAAAGTCTCACACTGTCACCTAGGCTGGAGTGCAATGTAGCTATCTCGGCTCACTGCAACCTCTGACTCCTGGGTTCAAGCAATTCTCGTGCCTCAGCCTCCTGAGTAGCTGCCACCACTTTCGGCTAATTTTGTATTTTTAGTAGAGATGGGGGTTTCGCCATGATGGTCAGGCTAGCCTCAAACTCCCCACCTCAGGTGATCCGCCTGCCTTGGCCTCCCAAAGTGCTAGAATTACAGGCATGAGACACCGTGCCTAGCCTAAAAATGTTTAATTAATCTTTAAGGATTCTTTTTTTTTTTTAAGCTGAGACTGCCTTTTTAAAAACTGAGCAATTCTCCTGCCTCAGCCTCCTGAGTAGATGAGATTACAGGCGCGTGCCACCACACCTGGCTAATTTTTGTATTTTAGTAGAGACGGGGTTTCACCATGTTGGTCAGGCTTGTCTCAAACTCCTGACCTGGTGATTTGCCCTTCTTGGCCTCCCAAAGTGCTGGGATTACAGGTGTGAGCCACCTCACCTGGCCTTCTTTGAAGGATTTTAAACACTTAATGCGAAAGAAACCAGGAAAAGAACAAACATGGGTGAGCTACAAAGCATAACAAAGTCTTATACAGTCCTTATCACCGTGGTTCCTGGTCTCTTACAAATGTGCTTCTGATCACAGCTTGGGCTCTTTATGTCTGATTATACGAATTTCTTTTTTTTTCTAAGAGAGTCTCGCTCTGTTGCCCAAGCTGCAGGATCATAGCTCACTGCAGTGTCAAAATCCTACTCTCAAATGATCCTCCTGCCTTGGCCTCCCGAGTAGGGATTACAGGTCGAGCTGCCATGCCTAGCTGTAGGCAAATTTCTAATCTGCTGGCTCCAGTCTTTCAGTCTATAAAGTGGGAATAATAGAATTTACTTATAGGAATTTGGTGAAATGTGTAGTTCTGGCCTTAGCTGAAGATCTCTGCCTTTCTCTGCAGTAGGTTCATAAATCAAATCAGAGAAGACAATTGGTGTCTTTTAAAAATAGTATTAGCCGGGCGCGGTGGCTCAAGCCTGTAATCCCAGCACTTTGGGAGGCCGAGGCGGGTGGATCACGAGGTCAAGAGATCGAGACCATCCCGGTAGACATGGTGAAACCCCGTCTCTACTAAAAATACAAAAAATTAGCTGGGCATGGTGGCACGTGCCTGTAATCCCAGCTACTTAGGAGGCTGAGGCAGGAGAATTGCCTGAACCCAGGAGGTGGAGGCTGCAGTGAGCCGAGATTGTGCCATTGCACTCCAACCTGGGTAACAGGAGCGAAACTCCGTCTCAAAAAAAAAAATGAAAATAAAAATAAAAATAGTATTTATCAGGGTTTTCTAATATATAGGGTGTGAGGCTGAAATGAAGATTTATTGAGTATTGGCCAGGCGCAGTGGCTCAAGCATGTAATCGCAACATTTTGGGAGGTGAGGCATGTGGATCATTTGAGATTGTGAGTTTGAGACCTGCCTAGTTAACATGGTGAAACCTGTCTCTAGCTAAAAATAAAAAAAATTAGCTGGGCACGGTGGCATGTGCCTGTAATCCCAGCTACTTGGGAGGCTGAGGTATAAGAATTGCTTGAACCCAGGAGGTGGAGGTTGCAGTGAGCCGAGATGACACCACTGCGCTCTAGCGTGGGCAACAGAGCAAGGCTCTGTCTCAAAAAAAAAAAAAAAAAAAAAAAAAAAAAATTGAGTATTTAGGTGCCAAGTAAGGCACACTGTATCTTGTTCACAGTTAACTCGTGGAAACAGTTCGGCATGGGCATTATCTCAATTTTTCAGGCAGTAATTGTGCTAAAGGAATCGTTTCGTGGTCTCTAAGCTGAAATGTCTGACCACCAAGTCCCCATAGTGCATCTCTGCCAGGAAGATCTTAAGGCACTTCTGGATATTCTTTCTCTGTAATGTGTAGCTGATTTTCTTCAGTTAGACAGTTGCCTTTCACATGTATGTGTGTGTGTGTGACCATGCTTCCTGGCCCCATGTCACCAGTGATACCTTGACTCTCTCTCCTTCAGGTAATCTGGCATACACACAAAAAATCCTGGGCCAGCTGTGGTGGCTCACACATGTAATCCCTGCACTTTGGGAGGCCAAGGCAGGTGGATTATTTGAGGTCAGGAGTTTGAGACCTGCCTGGCCAACATGGTGAAACCCCATGTCTACTAAAAATACAAAAATTAGCTGGGTGTGGTGGCACATGTCTGTAATCCCAGCTACTTGGGAGGCTGAGGCAGGAGAATCGCTTGAACTCACAGGTGGAGGTTGCAGTGAGCTGAGATCGAGCCATTGCACTCCAGCCTGGGTGACAAGAGCAAAACTCCATCTGAATAAAAAAGAAAAAAGAAATCCTCCCAGGTTAAAGTATAGAAATACAAACTTACATTTAAGGACTTTGTTTCGTTTTTGTGCCTGATAAATGAAAAAGGAAGAGTGTTAAAGTCTCTGCTACTGACACAGAGGCAGGAAACGTGGCCGATGATAAACTGTGGTCTACTGGGTCCCTGTCGGGCCCTGAAGACCACAGAACAGAGGGGCTGAGATAAACCAGGCGGAGGCAGGAGGCAGGAACTGCTGAGCCTCTGCCTCCTAAAAGATCCTTGTGTAGGTCAAGGAGCCAGGCCTCCGTGTCGATTGGAGGATTTGCCTGCGCCTACCAGTCATGAAGGAAACCGAATTGTTTAGAAAGAAAAGAGGTTCACGGTGCAGGGGAAAGAACCTGGCTATTAGAATCAGGGAGATCTGCGCTTTATTTGGACCATACCCTTCACAAACGCAGGCTTGCATGAATCCCCTAACTTTCCAGTTAGCTCACTTATAAAAAGGGGGCAATGGCTGGGCATAGTGCCTTATGCCTGTAATTCTAGCCCTGTGCGAGGCTGAGGCGTGAGGATTGCCTGAGGCCAGGAGTTTGAAACCAGCCTGGGCAATACAGTGAGACCCCATCTCTACAAACATTTTTTAAAATGATCTGGGCATAGTGGCATATGCCTGGAGTTCCAGCTACTCCAGAGGTTGAGGCCAGAGGATCACTTGAGCCCAAGGCTTTCCAGACTGCAGTGAGGTATGATGGTGACAGTACATGCCAGCCCAGGTGACAGAGCAAGACCCTGTCTCTGAAAAAACAAAAGAGAGGGGGCAATGATCCTGCCCTGAGAGGAAGGCTGTGGGGGTTAAATGAACTCCTGGCACTGTTCACTCAAAGCCAAACTATCACCAAGGGCAGACCTGGAACTTGAACTTATGTCTATCTGGCTCCAAACCCTGAACTTTGTTCTGCTTGAAGTGTCAAGATTGTTCAAGGAATGGTCTTGTTGCTATTGCTATTAAGAAGCCAAAGAGCTCGGCAGTGAAGACAGCGAAGGCAGTGGGTTGGCTTCACATGCCTTCTAAGCAAGCCTGATAAAGGGTAAAGGCAAGTGGGGCAGACACTAGGGCGCCTCATTCCTGTTTCCCTCCATCATCTCCTCCCATCGGGTCCTCAAAAAAGCCTGGCAGTCTGGATTTGTGCTGAAAGCCCCTGGAGCAGGTAGAGGTCCCCACTCAGCCCTACTATTCAGCATGCTTTGGACCTTCCTCTCCCTTCCCCATCTGCTCATTTCTCAGTTTCTACATCAATAAAATGGGAATCATCAGAGTAAGTGCCTCATAGGGTCATTATGAGGATTCCAGAAGGTAAACCAAGGAGTACTCTCAGCATCATGGCTGGCATGGTTAGTGCTTAACAAATTTGTTATTATTAATGCCCTGTCCCTGCCCTCGGGGAGCTTAAAAATGTGTTGGGAAAAAAAATGCTTTTTTGCCAGATGTAGTGGCTGAAGCATTTCGAGATGATGAGGCAGGAGCATCACTTGAGGTCAGGAGTTCAAGACCAGCCTGACCAACATAGTGAAACCCTGTCTCTAGTAAAAATTCAAAATTAGCTGGGCTCGGCAGCGCATACCTGTAGTCCCAGCTACTTGGGAGTCTGAGAGAGGAGGATTGCTTGATCCTGGGAGGCTTTGCAGTATGCCAAGATCACTCCACTGCACTTCAGCCTGGGCAAAAAGAGCAAAATTCCATCTGACAAACAAACAAAAACAAAAACCAACAAAACTTTTTAATGAGACAATTTTATAAAGCAGTATGTAAAATAAGACCCAATTAAAAAAAAAATCACAGAAATATACATAAGTAGAAAGAGAAGGCCGGGCGCGGTGGCTCAAGCCTGTAATCCCAGGACTTTGGGAGGCCGAGGCAGGTGGATCACGAGGTTGAGAGATCGAGACCATCCTGGTCAACATGGTGAAACCCCGTCTCTACTAAAAATACAAAAAATTAGCTGGGCATGGTGGCACGTGCCTGTAATCCCAGCTACTCAGGAGGCTGAGGCAGGAGAATTGCTTGAACCCAGGAGGCAGAGGTTGCGGTGAGCTGAGATCGCGCCATTGCACTTCAGCCTGGGTAACAAGAGCGAAACTCCGTCTCAAAAAAAAAAAAAAAAAAAAAAAGTAGAAAGAGAAAAAGGCCAGAAGGAAATGTTGGCAGTGCTTAACTCTCGGTGGTGAAATTATAGATCTTTATTTTTCTTCTTTGTGCTTTCGTGTGTTTCCTACATTTTCCACAATGCACATATCACATTTGCAATCAGGGAAAAGCAGTAACAACAAAAAATGCAATGCAAATGCTGAGAGGAGCTATCACCTGCATCTGGGCTCTCTGGCGGGGGATGGTCCAGGGGAGTGGATTTGAGCACAGCCTGAAAGGATGGCAGAATATGAATTAGGGAGGGGAGCTAGGTGAAGCCTTTTTTGTTCCTTGGTTTTTGTCTGTCTCTTCTGGACTATGGGTTCCTTGAGGGCAGGATCTGTGGTCTGGCTTGTTCACTGCTGTATCCTTAACATCTTGCAAAACAAAAGCCTGGTGCTTAGTAGGTGCTCAATAAATACAAATGTAGTCAATGAATATATGACCTTGACAGCTCAGCTTAGCCTAGGAGACAAGGATGTTCTCAGTTTGCTGTCCAGCTGGTCTGCTGCCAAAACTGAGGTGCATGGTTTCCATGGCAACAGAATAGGGCCTGACAGGCCGGCAGCAGGAGGCAGATGCAGCGATTGCGAACTCTGCATGTTTTCAAGGTGTGGCCTAGAAATCAGGAATATGGTGGTGGGTTCTTTCAACAGACATTGAGGGAAAAAGAGCTTCATAAATACAGCTAAGTCAGTTGTTCACCAGGCAGGTTTGTCAAATCAATCAATGAAAACTTGGGCAAGTAGTCGAGGTCTTTAAAGGTGACGTGGGAGGCTCTTAGTGTTTGAAAGGCTAGCAACTCGGAAAGTTTGGTTTTAGTCTGGACCCTAAGAGTGTGACCTTGGGCAAGTTACTTAACCTCTCTGGGCCTTAGCACGATCATTTATAAAATGGGACGTTCGACCAGCACTGAAATATTTATAAAAAGACGGGTGGTAGGAATGTAAAATGGTGCAGTCACTGTGGAAAAGAGTATGGTGGTTCCTCGGTAAGTTATACATAAAACTATCATATAACCCAGCAATTCCACTCCTAGGTATACATCCAAGAGAACTGAAAATAGGCATTCCAATAAATACTTGTGCACAAATGTTCATAGTTGCATTATCCCATAACAATCGAAAGGCCATCAATGGATGAATGGATGAAGGTAGTATATCCATACAATGGAGTATCATTCAGCCAGCCATAAAAAGGAACAAAGTACTTATACATGCTACAACATGAATGAACTTTGAAAACATTATGAAGCCATAGCTAAAAGGTCATGCACAGTGTTGCATAATTCCATCTAAATAAAATATCCAGGCCGGGTGTGGTGGCTCACGCCTGTAATCCCAGCACTTTGGGAGGCTGAAGGGAGAGAATCACCTGAGGTCAGGGGTTTGAGACCAGCCTGGCCAACGTGGCAAAACCCCGTCTCTACTAAAAATACAATCTTTTTTTTTTTTTTTTTTTTTTTTTTGAGACGGAGTTTCGCTCTTGTTAACCCAGGCTAGAGTGCAATGGCGCGATCTCGGCTCACCGCAACCTCCGCCTCCTGGGTTCAGACAATTCTCCTGCCTCAGCTTCCTGAGTAGCTGGGATTACAGGCACGCGCCACCATGCCCAGCTAATTTCTTGTATTTTTAGTAGAGACGGGGTTTCACCATGTTGACCCAGATGGTCTCGATCTCTTGACCTCGTGATCCACCCGCCTCGGCCTCCCAAAGTGCTGGGATTACAGGCTTGAGCCACCGCGCCCGGGAAAATACAAACATTTTTATGGGCGTGATGGTGCACGCCTTTAATCCCAGCTACTTGGGAGACTAAGGCAGGAGAATCGCTTGAACACAGGAGGTGGAGGTTGCAGTGAGCTGAGATTGTGCCACTGCACTCCAGCCTGGGTGACAAAGACAGACTTCATCTCAGTAAATAAATAAATAAATAATCCAGAATAGGTAAATCCATAGAGGCAGAATGCAGATCGGTGGTTGCCATGGGATGGAGGGAGAAGGGAATGGAAAGTCACTTCTTAACGTGTATGGGGTTTTCTTTTGGGATGATAAAATTGTTTTGCAACTCGATAGAGTTGGTGGTTGCAAAACATTGTAAATGTACTAAGTGCTAGTGAATTACACACTTTAAAATTGTTATTTTTATGTCATGTGTATGCTACCTCAAAGAACAAAAACCATATTCTGCAAGCATGCTTTGAAGCCTGAAGTTACATAATGGAATTCCTGGAAGCCTGAGAGATGGGCAAGACAGGGCGTAATGGATGAAGCGGAGAAGTTATTCCCACCCCCACAATAACACTGCCAAGGCGACATTTGGAAAATATCTCCCAGATGGGGTCAGAACGGCATCTGGACTGTCTCTGGCCACTTCCACAAGGTGGGATCCTGGGTCACTCTGGCTCCTTGAGCCTCAGGCATTCTATCTGCAAAATAGGGCTGATGCACGTTCTGTCTTCCTCAGAGCACCATGGGATGAGGGTCCTGAGAGCACACTATGAACCCATCTTCACAGGGTGAAGCCGCTGAAATGGGGTCAGTCATGGCACCCTGTTTTCTAAGCATGGCAGGTAGAGAGCCAGTTCCTGGTTCAAGTGGAGCCATGGACGGGTGACAGGTTTCAGAAGCCAACTGGTGAGAAGGGGCAGTTAACCAGTTTGAATCCTGGCTCCATCACTATCTGTGTGGCCTTGGGCGGGTCACTCACCTTCCCCAGTTCCAATGGTAGAATGGGAATATCTATACCTACCATGGAGAGACGATGTGTATACGTATACACTGCACACTCAATAATCAAACCCCTTTCTCTTTTGTTGTGGATGTTCCCAGCAGCTCTCTCGAAAATAAAATGTGCCGGTTCCCAAAACCTGCCCAAGAAAGCTGTGGCTCAGAGAGGGAGGCACTAGCCCAAGGTGACAGTGAGTTTGAGCTTAGAACACAGATCTCCCGGCTTCAGGTTCAGGAAACTTAGTCTCTTAAGGCTCATTCATTATCTGCAACAGGCGTTTGGCATATACTGTGCCCTAGAGCATAGGTGTGCAAGACAGGTGCTGTTGTCACTGTGTACAGATTAAGAAACAGTTTAAATGAATCTCACGGAGGCCAAGTGACTAAGCACCAGGACACAAAACCAGAACGAAGAGGTCTCGAATTTGAACTCGGACCATCCGCCAGGGCAACGCCCGGAAGCCCCAGGGCGCGCGTGGCTGGGCGCGAGCTCCGCGCGTAGCGGTGGGAATTCCGAGCGGAGTTGGAAGCCGAGCCCGTTCATTTGCATGCTAATACCCAGAATGCTTTTCCCCCGCACACCGCTCCTCTTAATGGAAGCGCTCAGTTTGGAACCGTGGAAAGTTTGGAACACATACTTCGCTCCCTCTTTGCAACTGTGGGAACTTCCCGCCCGCACACGCGGCGCCTGCAGCCTGGGGCTCCGCGCCAGGCGGCGGCCGCCAGCGCTTCCCCGGCAGGCAAACCTTGGAGTCCAACTCTAGCGCGGTAGCATCCCCGGGCGGGCCGGGGACAAAGCGCCGAGGCCTGGCGGCAGAGCCCATGGCCAGAGCACCCAGCGTCTCACAGGGCTGCGGGCGCAGGGGATGCTCCGGGCTTGGAGAGGCCCGCGGGTGTCCCCGACTCCTCCGGCACCCCCACTTCCCTGAGGACCCCTGGGTCTCCCTGCCCCGTCCCTCGCCCTCATATTGCCTCCCGGAGCCGGTGACTTCACGCTCCCCAGGGACAAAGCTCGTCGTGCTGTGGTTTGGGGGAGAAGCTGGACGCTGGCCTCATCTACCCAGCTCTTCCGGGCTCGCAGCCCGTCAGTTCGGTCAATGTACGGGGTGCAGAAGCAGCTCCGGAGGTTCGGCCTGACTCCGGCCAGGACCCCGGGCCCTCTCTGGTGTCTGAAGCAAGGAGGCGGTCACAGACGACTTCTGGGGATTTCGCGCATGAAAGCGGGGCTCCGAAGCGTGGACGACGCCCGCTCGACCTGCTAGGGCGCATCGCAGGCTGGGGGGCCCGGATCCGCACCCCTCAGTTCCTGCCCCCCCAACCCCCGCTCGCCGCCACTCTCAGCGGGCAGGGGAGGGGCAGTGGGAGCTGGTTTGCTGGCTCGGCGCTACGTTTGCATTGGTCCGGGGGGGACTGAGACTGCAGCCCCCGGCCCCGCGGGCGGGGTGGGGAGGCGGGGGCCGGACGGGGGCTCAGGCTGCTCTAGCATTGGCGGAGCTGGGGAATGGGGAGGGGGGGCAGGAAGCGGGGGGAGCGGAGCTGGGGGGTGTATAAATAGGGAAGGGGGGACGTGCATCCTCGGCTTGGTGGGGGGGGGCGCTCGGCACAAAGAAAGTGGAAAGTTTGCAGCGCAGGGCGGCCCGGGCTAGGCATCCGGGCGCGCACGTGCAAGGACCGGGGCGCCGGGGGCCCCCACTCCGAGCTCGCTGTTTCTCTTTTTTTTCTGCAAGCGAGGGGGGGGTGTTGTTGGTATCGCCCCCTCCTTCTCCTCCCCCCAGGGGTGAAAGTGCAAGAGGAAGTGCAGCCGCTGCCATCTTTCCTCCGCTCCGAACACACGGAGTCCGGGGCCGCAGCGCCGCCGCTCCGCCACTGCCTTCTCCCGGCCCGGGGAAGGGCCCACTCTGACGCCGCTGCCGCCGCCCGCCCGCTCCAGCCGCCGCCACCGCCACCGCCCTCCAGGCTCCGGGATCCGGCCCGCGCCGCCGCCCCCGTGCGCGCCCCGCCGCCGCCGCCTTCGCCTTTTGTTTCCTCCGCTCCGGCGCCCCCGCCCCGGCTCGCGCTTTGCAGGGGACGCAGCGCGCGCCCCCAGCGGGCCCGGGAAAAGCCGCGGCGCGCGCGCCCGGCTGCGCGGCGGACCCCTCCTTCTCCTCGCGTGCGCGTGCCCCTCTTGGCTGCGCGCCGGCGCCGCCTGGCGGGCGGGAGGGGAGGTGGCAGGCGCGTTTGCTGGAGGGGCGCACCTCTTTGCTCGCGCACCCCCCCGGAAGGTAGACCGGGAAGGGGAGACGGGCGGGCGGAGAGAAGAGAGCAGCGCGCAGTCCAGCGAGGGCGAGGGTTGGCTATGTGTCGGGGAGTGGTGCACCCCGCAGTCTAGACAGTCCGATCCGGGCTGGGGGCGTGTACGCTCAGCGCACCTGCGAGACTACAGAGCCCCGGGCCGGCACGTGTGGGGAGTGTGGACGCGTCTGCTGCGCCCCACTTCTCGCTGCCTAGGGGAAGGGAGGGGGCGGGCAGGTGCGGCGGCCGGGCTAGTGGGAGGGGGCGGCGGCCATGGAGCGGGTGAACGACGCTTCCTGCGGCCCGTCGGGCTGCTACACCTACCAGGTGAGCAGACACAGCACTGAAATGCTGCACAACCTGAACCAGCAGCGCAAAAACGGCGGGCGCTTCTGCGACGTGCTCCTGCGGGTAGGCGATGAGAGCTTCCCAGCGCACCGCGCCGTGCTGGCCGCCTGCAGCGAGTACTTTGAGTCGGTGTTCAGCGCCCAGTTGGGCGACGGCGGAGCTGCGGACGGGGGTCCGGCTGATGTGGGGGGCGCGACGGCAGCCCCGGGCGGCGGGGCCGGGGGCAGCCGGGAGCTGGAGATGCACACTATCAGCTCCAAGGTATTCGGGGACATTCTGGACTTTGCTTACACATCCCGCATTGTGGTGCGCTTGGAGAGCTTTCCCGAACTCATGACGGCCGCCAAGTTCCTGCTGATGAGGTCAGTTATCGAGATCTGCCAGGAAGTCATCAAACAGTCCAACGTGCAGATCCTGGTACCCCCTGCCCGCGCCGATATCATGCTCTTTCGCCCCCCTGGGACATCGGACTTGGGCTTCCCTTTGGACATGACCAACGGGGCAGCCTTGGCAGCCAACAGCAATGGCATCGCGGGCAGCATGCAGCCAGAGGAGGAGGCAGCTCGGGCGGCTGGTGCAGCCATTGCAGGCCAAGCATCCTTGCCTGTGTTACCTGGGGTGGACCGTTTGCCCATGGTGGCTGGACCCCTATCCCCCCAACTGCTGACTTCCCCGTTCCCCAGTGTGGCATCCAGTGCCCCTCCCCTGACTGGCAAGCGAGGCCGGGGCCGCCCAAGGAAGGCCAACCTGCTGGACTCAATGTTTGGGTCTCCAGGGGGCCTGAGGGAGGCAGGCATCCTTCCATGCGGCCTGTGTGGGAAGGTGTTCACTGATGCCAACCGGCTCCGGCAGCACGAGGCCCAGCACGGTGTCACCAGCCTCCAGCTGGGCTACATCGACCTTCCACCTCCCAGGCTGGGTGAGAATGGGCTACCCATCTCTGAAGACCCTGATGGCCCCCGAAAGAGGAGCCGGACCAGGAAGCAGGTTGCTTGTGAGATCTGCGGCAAGATCTTCCGTGATGTGTATCATCTCAATCGGCACAAGCTGTCCCACTCTGGGGAGAAGCCCTATTCCTGCCCTGTGTGTGGGCTGCGGTTCAAGAGAAAAGACCGCATGTCCTACCATGTGCGGTCTCATGATGGGTCTGTGGGCAAGCCTTACATCTGCCAGAGCTGTGGGAAAGGCTTCTCCAGGTGAGGAAAGGCCCCCTGTTCCTCCCCTGCTCCCCTGCCATGATGTATCTTAGTCCTGAGAAGGCCTCTGCCAAGAACTGGGGGTGTGGGATTTTTAGGGGGTCACTTGACCTGATAGAACCGTGCCAGGTTTGGGAAGAGTGATTTAAGGGCCCTTATTTTGAGATGGTATGCCCGAGACCTGTTTTCTCTTCCCTCAGGGAAGTTCTTTGACACTAAGTGTGCCCTACGGTCTCTCCTGGGGCCGGATTCCTCAGGCCAGAGCCACCAGACCTCACCATTCTTCTCCCTGGGCTCCCTTTGTGTTTCTGGCACCAAGCGTGGGGCCCCCTCTGGGGGCGGGAGACTGGGCTCCTCAGCGACTTCCCCGCTTGAATGGCTGCCGAGGGAGGGACTGGAACAAGTGCATCTGGGACTCCCTGCACTCTTGAGGCACCAGATTCCCCAACATGGAACACTGGCCATCCTGATCAGTTGACTCCAGCTATGCCTCTTCCACCACCCTGGGATCATGGGACACAGAGCTGGCCATCCAGAGCTACTGCTTATAAGCAAAAGCTTTGATCTGCTCTGACCTGGTAGCTCTAGAGCCTAATGGGATCCACAGAGCCCCTTTATGTTCTCAGGACAGAAAGAAAGCGGGGCAGGATCTCTGTGTAGGTTCACTTTCTAGTTAGCTTGTTGGGGAACTGGGGGCTTGTCTGGGAGCAGAGGGTTGTTTTGTTTTTCTCCTAAAAGGCTGGTTTTAACTTGGATTGGAGGACCTTGTGCATGTGAACACAGGGATGGAGAACTCCCTCAGAGGGGCCCCAACCGGGAACCAGTCTTACCGGTCAGGCAGACCCTGCCCACCTGCTCAGGCGGGCATCTGGCTTACCAGCCCAGCTGGGGACTTAAGGCTCCACTGCTGGCCTCTGGGGACTGAATTCCATCCGGGTGGCATTCATTGGCTGCCCGTGGCGGGAGAGGCTGGGGGAGGGGAGTGCCGAGTTTCTAAGGGGCTTTAGTCTGGACAATGAATCACACATACCCCCTCCTAGAAAGGCTGCAGTGAGGCAGCTCTGTCTCATTCTACTGCCACTGCCTCTGGTCCTAGAAATCATTGAGTTTCTGGTGGGGGGAGTTAAGGGGGTGGGGAGGCGAGATCAGAGACAAGTGCCCACTTCCCTTCCCCCTCCAGAGAAAACCAGGGCAGAGAGGCCTGCGCCTGTGGAGCCAGATCTGGGTGGTGACTTTGTCTTTGTCATGCTGGGGTGGCGGAGAGGGAGTCCTCTCCAGCAGTGAGTGTGTGTACATGTGTGCATGTGTGCCTGTGTGGTGAGGTCTGGCCAAGTTTCTGAAGTCCCTCTTGGTTCTCTCTTTTCCAGGCCTGATCACTTGAATGGACATATCAAGCAGGTGCACACTTCTGAGCGGCCTCACAAGTGTCAGGTAGGGGCTGGGCCAGGGCAGAGAAATGGGCTGAAGATGTTGCTGTTCTTGTGGTTGCAGCCATGAGCCAGCTGCCGTGTGTGCTGGGGGCCCGGCTGACTGCCCACCGCTTTGCACACCTCCCCTCCTGTCTCTCCACCCTCCCTCTGCTTTCCTCCTTTGTTCTTCCCCCAGTCCCCCTTCCCCCACGGCTGATGTTCCCCCTTCCTGGTTGCTTGGTCCTGGTTCCCACCCTGTCTTTGCCTTCACTCTGTTGCTTGGCTTTCCTCTCCTGGTGTTTGCTGGCTCCTTGGATGGTTGGCCATATCGCACAGATGTTGTGTTGGGAGATGCGGCAGTGTGCTGGGCCTGGCTGTGGGTTCCCAGCAGTTTGTAGGGACTGCAGGTTTTTTTTAAAAGGGCTCCTGGTGGTCCAGCCAACCACTCTTCTCCTTTTCTGACCTGAGTTAGATCTCTTCCTGAGTCCCCTTAGCTTAGGGCACAAGGCAGTGAGGGAGGTCGGAGGTAGGGAGTGGGTGGTCCCCTCTCCCACTGGCATCTGTTTAACTCATCCTGAGCCAGGGTTTCTGGAAGACTGGAGAGCAAGGTAGTCTCCTCTTCTCTTGAGCTCTTTGCAAAGTAGCAGGTAGGGAAGGCTGGACCAGATAGATTCTCACCCTTGGCTTACCTGCTTGAACAATATCTGGGGGCCCTGCTGGTGCCCAGAAGATTGAGTTTCCCCTCCTGGCCACTGAGCCTCCCTGTGTGGATAGTGAACACACCTCTGTCTTCTCCTTGGTTATCTCCCCTCTCCTGTGCCAAGTTCCCACCAACTGAGGGCGAGCCGTGAGTGTGGGGTGCGCACTACAGCCTCTGATAGGACAACCTACTTCTCCGTATCCTGGTGGCAAGGGGAGAGGGTTCAGGGAGATTGGCAGGGAGGGATGAATGTGCTGTAAGTAGGGCAGAGCCCCTGGGGGCTAGGTGTGGACAGTGTTCACAGGTGCTGGGCTAAGCAGTCTCCCTGGAGGAGGATAACCCAGGGTGGGCCTGCTGGGATCTGTCTTTGCCTTGCTGCCTTCTCTCTCTCTCTGTCTCTGATTCTCTCATCACAGAGCATACATTCTGACTCAGGTAGTGTGCTGAGCAGCCTGGGCAGAGTAGGAGGAGCCCAGAGGGCAGTGGGGGCAAGCCCGGTGGCCTGGGGGGGTAACCTGCACTCTCTGCCCTTTTTCCAGGTGTGGGTTGGGAGCAGCAGCGGCCTGCCGCCCCTGGAACCTCTTCCTAGCGACCTGCCATCATGGGACTTTGCCCAGCCTGCTTTGTGGAGGTCGTCCCATTCAGTTCCTGACACCGCCTTTTCCCTTTCTCTAAAAAAATCATTCCCAGCCCTTGAAAACCTGGGCCCAGCACACTCCAGCAACGCTCTCTTCTGCCCAGCCCCACCAGGATATCTGAGGCAGGGCTGGACTGCCCCAGAGGGCAGCAGGGCCTTTACCCAGTGGCCTGTTGGCTAGCCTGCGCCTCCCTGGAGAGGTTTGACAGTGGAGGGGAACAGGAGTGGCAGCTGGCCTGAGACCCCTGCTTTTGGGAGAGGCTAGCAGGGTTATGGTCCTGCCCACCATGCCCAGCTCCTCCCTGGGCGACTTGGAGTCTTTCCCATCTCAGAGCCCCCAAATGGGGGTAGCAAGGAGCACCTTTCTGGACCCCCCTATAGCATCCAAGTTTCTTTCTGGGCTCTCTTGCCTTTTCCCCCCTTTCACAGGTGGCACACCTGGGTATCTGTCCTTGCCTGTGTGATTTTGGAGTTTGGTGCCTTCCTGGGAACTAGCCACTAGCTTATCTGCTTCCCCTTCCCTGGCGTCACTTCCCATAGGCCCGGGGTTTCTAGACTGGGGCCTGACCACTCCTCCCCCAACTCCAGGAGAAGACTGGCACAATTCCAGCTAGAGTTAACCCATGCTGCCCTCTGCCCTTCCCACTCAGATCTAGCTCCTGCTTTCATTTCTGGCTAGTGAAGTAGACTTTTGTGTTTTGAGGTTTATTAGCAAGTCTGCTCAGGCACTAAACTAATGAGTAGCTTTATATTGGGCCACCCCAATATATGGCTTTGGGGGCTGATAAAGCAGATATAGACCCCTTTCCTGGGATCCCACTGGTGTGCCCTTTAGCACCCCGCAGACTCTGCAGGGTGAACAGGAGTGATGATAAAATTTTTCATTCTAACATTTGAGGCTTTGTGTGTTTTGTCCTTGGTCTGTGTCGTAACACTGACATCACTGTCCCTTGGTGTACAAACGCGCTCCTGCCCTGCCCCTCCAACATACACTCTCACAGACCTGCTGGCCCCAACTCCGGCCCCATAGCCAGAACTTCCCTAACAGGGACCCAGCAGGTGAAGACATGCTGGCTCTCGTGCTATGGGCTGGCTATGGCTAGCTGGGTGTGCCTGGGCATGGCTAAACAGCAGGGGCATCTGTTTGGCATGGTGTGGGGATGCTGAAAACATCAGAGGTGAAGAGACATCTCTCCGAGAGTTCATTCCTTGGGCCCCCCACTGGCTAGGCACAGTCCATACCTCTCATCCCCTCCTGAGGCCAGAGAGAAAGAAAGAGGCCAGTTCCAGAGACTGGTGCCATAGGGGCAGGAAGCCTCAGGCTTGATAGTGGGATGTCTCCTTGGGGCTTGGCCTGAATGTCTTTAACTGGCCCAGATGCCCTAGGCACTGCTGGATTTATGAGCTTAGTGGGCTGGGACATTTCCCCCACTTGGAGTTCAACCTGAAGCTGAGAGTAGTCTGGAGCAGTTGAGATCTCCCTAGCTTTCACTGGCACCACTTCTTGGGGGCTGGGTAGAGAAGGATGAATTGAGATGAGCATATGCTCAAGAAGAAGGGGGCTGGAAAAGCCTAGAGAGCTGAACCTTAATGCATTGCCCTTAGGAGTTTTCCAGGGCTGTGGGAGAAGGCCGCTTCAGACTACCCTTGAGGCTTCCAGAGTTTAAGGGCCACCAAGGGTGGGAGTGTGCACCAGTGCCCTTGGTACCATTTGGGCCCCATTCCCAAGCTGCTCAATCCTTAGGAAGAAAAGCTTTAGGAAATCTGAAGGCAGCAAGACTGGGGCATAGTGTTGAGTGGTGATGACCTGCACTCAGGGAGACTGGGCCATGACCTGGCAGGCATGGCCCCTAACTACAGCAGGGTGTAGTGTAGGGCTGCGGGCAGGGCAGCTCTTCTGAGTGCCACAGGCAGTCACAACATTCTGCCCCTGGCTCACTCTCTTCACATCAGACTCCCTCTATCTTCTATCTCTAGGACAAAGAATGCCTTTCTCCTGAGGCCCCAGCATCGAAGTTCTGGATGTTCCCTTTGAGATCTGTCTCTCTCCACCCCTTCTCTCCTGGGTTGTGTAACCAAGCTCTTTCATGTTCTGTGTTGTCTGAACTTATGCTGTGCCTAGACTTTGGACATTCACAGGCTCCCCAGAAAACCTGGGGACTGCAGCCACAGAGGGTCAATCCTGGCACAGAGAAGCCAACAATCACTTTAGCTTGGCTTTGTAACACAGGGAAAGCTTTTGTCATGTTTGTGTTTTTTCCCCCAGCAGCAGATTTACATTCCTAATTCTCTTTGCTCAGGCGAAAGTTAGCTTTCATTCCTTGAGAGATAATCAATGGAGGACAGGCTGGGGGAAGCCAGCCTGGTCTGAGATTTTAATTTTGCTTAGCTAATCTCCAAGTGGATAAGCCACTTGTGGATAATTGAAGTTTGGCTGTCCATCATCTTTAGGTAGCAAAGCATGACAGGCAAAGCCTTTAGAGGACAGATCCCAAAAGAAGGTTGGCAAGAGAAACCAGGCATCTCTTTCCTCTCTCTCTTGTGGCTCCCTCTCCTAGGGACCGTGGAAGACAGAATCCTGAATGTGCTTTCAGCCCCTGCCTCAGCCTCCCAAGTAGCTGGGACTGTAGGCATCCGCCACTACGGCAAGCTAATTTTTTTTGTATTTTTAGTAGAGATGGGGTTTCACCATTTTGGTCAGGCTGGTCTCGAACTCCTGACCTTGTAATCTGCCCACCTTGGCCTCTCCAAATGCTGGGATTACAGGTGTGAGCCACCGCACCTGGCCTCAGCCTCATTTTCTTACACTTGATCCACTTGTTCCTGTGAGTTCTGAGGCTTAGAACATACCCTCTCTCACCATTGGAGGGGTGATCTTTGGGTCACTGCCCGGCAAAGCTAACTCTTGTCACCAAATAAACCATCAGGTGCACCTCTCTTTCCTGGGGTGGAGTGTTTATGCAGCCTCTGCCCTGGTTTACTGATTATAGACTGCTGGGCTGTGTAGAGGCTCTGAGTGTTTTCTGCCACTGTGGCCTGTCACTGGGTCATGAGGTCCTTGGCTGGGGTGGGGCCCACCTGTTGCCATGAGAGCAAGCATCCATGGTGCTTGCTTTTTTTTTTTTTTTTTCTTTTTCTTTTCTTTTCTTATTTTTTTTGAGAAGAAGTCTCAGTCTGTCGCCCAGGCTGGAGTGCAGTGGTGTGATCTCGGCTCACGGCAACATCTGCCTCCTGGGTTCAAGCATTTCTCTGCCTTAGCCTCCCCGGTAGCTGGGATTACAGGTGCCTGCCACTATGCTCGGCTAGTTTTTATATTTTTAGTAGAGACAGGGTTTTACTATCTTGGCCAGGCTATTCTCAAACTCCTGACCTTGTGATACATCCGCGTTGGCCTCCCAAAGCACTGGGATTACAGGTGTGAGATACTACGCCTGGCCCATGGTGCTTTCTAACTCACGTACATGCTGGAATTTCCTTGCACAAATCTGTTCGACGTTCCCTTTTAGAGTCCTGGCTGCCAAGTACAACACTGTGTTATAAAGTATGAGCACCTTTCACTCTCTAGAAGCTCCCTCTCCTGAATCTGGAGATGGTAAGAGCACAGGCTGTGGGACAGGTTCTTAGTCCAGCTGTCTCATATCCTCTCAGGGCCTCCACTGGCCCAGCTGTGAACTGGGAGGGATCAGAATATCCCAGGGTGGCCAGGAGGATTGGTAGAGTATTGGCCTGGCCGTGGTGAGGGTGGGTGTGCTAGACTTTCTTTAGTAGCTGAGTCTTGTGTTTTAGGCAAGTTCACCTTCTAAAGTTAGTTGCCTCATTTGTGATACGAATACACTGAATTTATAAAACAGATAAAAGCCGTATTTCATTGCTACAAATTCAAGTCAAATGTGTAATGTTTACTTAAAAAGACAATGACAGAAGAGCTAGGAAAGGCTGTGCTAACGTACACAAGATTCTTGGGACTGAGGTAGTAAACAGTGGTGTCTTCTACCTTGACGGCATTGCATGTGTTTGTTTCTCGCTTTGGTTGTACGGTAAGGAGATAGTTAGCTGTCTGTATGTGGTGACAGTGTTCAGACTCTTACCTTGAGCTCTCAGGTTCTCAGGATGTGCTTCTGTTAAAGAGAGATGGCAGGGGCAGTTCCATTCTAGCACAAGGTAGTCTTCAGTGGGTTACCATTTGATCTGTAACACATTTGAAGGTGAATGTTGCTTTTTCTTACAGTTCTATAACAGTAAACACACACAGAAAAAAAGAAGTGAGTCAAAATTGACTAGAACCCCTCAAACATCTCCCTGGTACCAAAATAGCTTGAAAGCCAGCAGATACATCTCTTCTCAGGGCTTTCCCCATATTCTGTGATCCCCAAGGCTGGAATGCCTTTGTAAGTTCCAGCTAAGGAAGGGATGTTGTTGGGAGACTGATCACTGATACTAAGCCAGGTCCTCAGGTACAGGAAGTCCTGTCAACCTGGGTCCTTTCAGGGTGCTGGTTCTGACCTTCAGCTCCTGACTCATCCAGCCTGGGGGTCTGGCTCTGAGTTGGTTTTCAGCTCACACCACAGCTTTCCAAAGCCACACTCTCTTGGAGAGTAATCACACAGCTTGCCTCAGAGGGCTGCCATCAGGATGGGTTGCATGAGATAAGTGCCTCTAAAAGGCTGAGCATGGTGCCTGCCTGGCACACAATGTATGCCACCAGCACTTTGCTGTCACCAGCACTTCCCCAGCTTAATGTTTCACAAACACTTTTTTGAGTGGAGTTTTGCTTTTTGCCCAGGCTAGAGTACAATGGCATGATCTCAGCTCACTGCAACCTCCTCCTCCTGGGTTCAAGAGATTCTCCTGCCTCAGCCTTCTGAGTAGCTGGGATTACAGCCATGCACCACCACTGCTGGCTAATTTTGTATTTTTAGTAGAGATGAGGTTTCACCATATTGCCTTGTTGGCCAAGCTGGTCTTGAACTTCTGGCCTTGGGTGATCCGGCCAACTTGGCCTCCCAAAGTGCTGGGCTAACAGGTGTGAGCCACGGTGCCCGGCCAGTTATTATTTTTTTTTGGGACAGAGTGTCACCTTGTTGCCCAGGCTAGAGTATAGTGGCACAATCTCAGCTCACTGCAACCTGCGCCTCCTGGGTTTGAGTGATTCTCCTGCTTCAGCTTCTCAAGTATAGCTGGGATTAACAGGCGTCTGCCACAATACCTGGCTAAATTTTTTGAATATTTAGTAGAAACAGTGTTTCACCATGTTGGTCAGGCTGCTTTTGAACTCCTGACCTCAAGTGATCCACCCACCTCAGCCTCCCATAATGCTGGGATTACAAGCGTGAGTCACCTCGCCTGGCCCACAAACTTACTCTTGAAGCCTCTGGCCCTTGTTCTATATGCTAATTCTCACGTCATCAGAATTGCCACTAACTTTTGTTTTATTTTGTTTTTGTTTTTTTTGAGATGGAGTCTAGCTCTGTCGTCCAGGCTGGAGTACAGTGGCACAATTTCGGCTTACTGCAACCTTCGCCTGCTGGGTTCAAGTGATTCTCCTGCCTTAGCCTCCCAAGTAGCTGGGATTACAGGCACCCAACACCATGCCCAGCTAATTTTTGTATTTTTATTTTTATTTTTATTTTTTTTTCTGAGACGGAGTTTCGCTCTTGTTACCCAGGCTGGAGTGTATTTTTAATAGAGACGGGATTTCACTGTGTTGGCCACGATGGTCTTGAACTCCTGACCTTGTGATCCGCCCGGCTTGGCCTCCCAAAGTGCTGGGATTACAAGTGTGAGCCCCTGCACCCAGCTGCCACTATCATTTCATGGGCTGCTTTTTAAATTCAAACTCATGAGAATATTATGAAGAATTATCTCTGTGCTTTGTCCTGCCTTTCCTTTCCATTTTCCTGGCCAAGACTAATGTCACTTTTGAATAAAATGAATAAATAGAATTCTTTGTATAAAACAACTAGGGAAAACCCAGGCATAGCAAACAGGAAGGCTGGTTTATATGCCAATAACTCATCTGTAAGTTCATGTAAATGTTAATTCTGTGCGTTATAGTCAGTGCACCTAAAGTCAATTCTCAATGTCTAAGGATGAGCAAATGTGTAACTCTTCATTGTGTAGAGGGGTGTAGAACTTAGCTTGCCATGTCCTGGGCACATTTCCAGTAGTCATTTAGTTAGTACCAGTGATTTCCACTCAAGTGTCCTGTAAGGAGGCACCATGGGAAATAAGAACAGCTGCTTGGCATTCTGGGTAGAGAGCCTGAGCCAAACTCTAAAGCTCCCTTTATAAAGGGAGGTCATGTGATGGCCAGAAATTGCTCTTGCTTCATGGTGCACTTGGTGGGCAGTCGGGTGTGGTGTGCTGGGTTTCGCCTCATCCCGTTTTCTTTTCTGCCTTCAGACTTGCAACGCTTCTTTTGCCACCCGAGACCGTCTGCGCTCCCACCTAGCCTGTCATGAAGACAAGGTGCCCTGCCAGGTGTGTGGGAAGTACTTGCGGGCAGCATACATGGCAGACCACCTGAAGAAGCACAGTGAGGGGCCCAGCAACTTCTGCAGTATCTGTAACCGAGGTAATCTGCTCACTGTTTCCTGACTTCCAGAGGATGGGCCTGAGCGTGTATGGGAGGCCTAGGGGTGTCTTGATGACCCTCCCTCAGACTCCACACAGCCCTTCCCCTCCCACTGAATGATAAACACCTTCATCACCCAGCTAGCTATTTGCGACCCCTTCCTTCCCAAGCTTGGAGTGCTTAGAATGGGAGGTCCCAGGAGACCAATAGGTTGGAAGGGAAGGAGAGAAGTTCTTCCCAAGCTTGGGGCCATAACTCCCACCTGCTATTCAGTGGCAGGATGGATGCATTTAGCAGACACCACTGAACTACTGAGGTTGGTCAGGGAGTTAATAGGTCCCAAAGTGGGAGAAAAAGAGGTCAGTCTGGCTTGAGAGCTTTTGTTGCTGGTTGATTCACTGGCATATGAAATTCAGCAGCCAGGGAAGGAGGCTGAGTCTGGAGATAACCAAGGAGCAGTCATTTGCTAGCACAGGTGGTCAGAAGAGAGCCCAAACTCAGGTAGATTGTGGCCTTGATGAGAGATGAAAGTGGAAGGTACTCTGAACAGGGCAGTGTGCTTGAGGACAAGGTGGGCCTAGGTAGTGTCTTAACTTTGTGGCAGTGGTGTCGTGTTGGGTGAAGTCAAGCCTGCCCGCAAGGTTCTGCCGGGTCTAGTTGGCTGCTGGAAGTGCTAGATGTTTCTGTTTGGCAAGCACAGCATCAGTGGAGGCTTGCGCTGTGTCTGTGGTAAAGGAGGTCGGAGCAGCTGTCTGTGAACATGAGGATGCTTCTGCATGGTGTGCATTGCTTTGACCAGGTGGGGAGGTTGCTGGGATGTCCTTATCTCCTGGGGCGTTTTTGCTTGTCCCAATGCTTCTGAGAGCCTCCGGTATGGCTTAGCGGGTTGAGCACTGAACCAGGAATCAAGAGACCCAGAGTTTTGTGTCAGCCTCTCACTAGGTGGCCTTGAGTTCTCCCATTCCCTCGCTAAGCTTCAGTTTCTTTCTCTCTCAAATGGGGTTAAGAATACCCCCCTTTCCCACCTCACAGGGCTATTATGAAGATCCCAAGAGACAAGGTAGGTGAAAGGAGCTGCACACTTTGGAGGCCCTGTCCTTGCACTTTGTAACGATGTTGGGAAAGACATGCTTGTTGACACTCTGGGTTGGACCAGGCACAACACTTCTGCAGGCCTTGGTGGAATTGTTGGGTGCCTGTGCTGTGTTCATGTGCCCTGAGGTCCACGGTGGAAGGAGATTGCTGAGTAGCTGGGTGTTCTTGGTGTCCTGGAACTGGGTCCCTCCTTGCAGCTTCATACCTGCAGTTTGTACCACCAGGACACCTGCAGGGAGGTATTAGTAAAGGCCTTTTAAGCTGTCTGTTCTGTTTTCTGACATCTCAGTAGAGCCCATTTCTGACAGGAGCTTCCTCCAAGGTTGCAAGCGGTGGGCTTGCACATGTAGGGAGAGTTATCGGGCTATGGCTGACTGTCTTGACTGAGGCTGCTGCAGCCCTAGATGTTGTTTCTTGTCTTGCTTCATCCTAACCTGGCTTCCTGACAGCTCCCCCAGATAACTCAAAACTTGCTGGAACAGGGATTTTACCAAGTTTTCAATGTGGAAGTTCCCAGTCTGAGAACTGGGGTCAGAGACCAGAGGCTGAAAATTGTTGAGTGGAGAAGGGTGCTCATGATAAAACTCAGAAAGCCCAGCCCAGATGATGGAGTAGGGCAGGAACTGGACAGGAAATCCAGGGCCACAGCACTTCGGAGCCCAGCTCAGGAGGAAAGAAGAACTGAGAGCAGCAGGGATAGTGGGAAAGTTGGCCCAGTTAGGAGGCAGCTGATGTCGCAAAGCCAACAACTATTGTACGTCAGGATTTCTTTTCTAAGGGCTGGTAAAGAGAACTTGGCAACAGCCATAAGGTACATGACTGGAATGGAGAATCTAGAGGAGTAAACCAGAGTCTACTTTTTCTCAGAAAAGCCAAGACTGGATCTGATCACAGGCCAAACGTCTTTGGTCCCAGAGCCAGAGTGGGAAGTTCCTTTCCTGCAAGAAGACTGAAGAAGGTTCTGGTCCAACCCATGCTGGGTACTCAGAAGGAAGAGAAAACAATTGCAGTTTTTATCAGAAGAGGAGGAGCTGGATTCTACTCCTGGACTCATTCCTTGGGCAGAAATAAGAAGAGACAAAAAAAAAAAGGACGAGGATAAGGTTCTTTCCGAGCACCAAAAACACTGAGATTAAGACATTGGAATCAGAACAGAGAGCTCTGTGTCCTCCTTTGCCCTGCTGCCACCAAGCCTACACCTATCAGAGGAGTTGCACGAATAAATGAATGTTTTTATCTCTCTGCATGCGTTCAAGCAAAGGCTAAATGTCAGTCAGCTGATTAGAACAGTTATGATTGAATCAGGTGAACTTCGAGGTGCCTTCAGATCGTTCAGTCCCAACAATTCTTAGTTGACTTGAGTATCTACCTATAGATCTGTCTTTTTCAGTCTTTGCCACAAAAACGACTCCTGGCTGTGAAGAATGGGAAAGAGGGAAGGCAGCCTGACTCCTGCAGCCTCACATGTGAGTCCGATGCAAGTTGATGAGAGACAGATAACTCTGGCTTTGTCATACAGACATATCAGGATGTGTATGATACTATTTGTAGAGGAAGATCATTTGCAGTAGAGGGAATATTATGGCTAGAAAAGCTTGTTCCCTCATTTTCGAGTTGAGGAAATCAGTTAACAGTTGAAAAGGAGAAGGCCCTGGCTGGTCACCATGATTTTCTTCCTTTAAAATTTCTGTAGCAGGATCTTTGTATATATGCCTATGTGTTGGTATGAGGAAGAGGAATATGTTATCAGGAATCTGCCTTTGACAGAGACATTTGGATGCAAACATCATTGATTGAAAGGTAGAGGAAGCCTTCTCCCATCAGAGGTGAGCACACAAGTGGAGGGATGCAGAGAGCCTGCTGTTCTCCTGATCTCAGATAAAGCTACGTAGGCCCACTCCAACACAGTGCAGTTGGGGATGGCCTCTTCAGGGTTTGGACAAGGAGAAAGCAGTCCCCAAACCCCTGCATGGATGTGGAATCTGCCAAAAGATGATTTGCTTCTGAAGTGCCAAGTGCAGGCACACAGGCAAGAAAATGCAACTGAGGAGCAGTGGCCTTTTGTTAATAAGCCTGTCATCTCTGGAGTGAAAGAGCCTGTGGCTTATTGGTTGTAGTTGCAGTCACATGTGTGCTCAGCATCTCCATTGCGTGGATGGCTGGATCAAGCTGCCTCTTTGGCTCTTGATTAATCAGTGGTGAATGGGTGGGTAAGTTTAGAATTCTGGCTAAATATGTCTGGCTTCAAAGATATATTCTGCTCAGAAACTCAGCTTCTGTTTCATCCTAACACTTGGCTGCTGAGTTGCTCTGTGTTTAAATTCTAGGCTTTAAGTGGCAGCTGTGGATCCACTCCTACCACCCCGCCATGTGGTTTTGCTATAGATAGTACAGTCTGCAGCTGGGGTAAAGTCAAGAGGACTCAGCCACGTGTTTCTCAGACTGTTTTTCAGGAAAACTCAGCAAGTTTTTTTTGAGACTGAGTTTCACTCTTGTTGCCCAGGCAGGAGTGCAGTGGTGTGATTTTAGCTCACCGCAACCTCCGCCTCTCAGGTTCAAGTGATTCTCCTGCCTCAGCCTCCTGTGTAGCTGGGATTACAGGCATGCGCCACCACACCCAGCTAATTTTGTATTTTTTTAGGAGAGAAAGGGTTTTTCCATGTTGGTCAGGCTGGTCTCGAACTCGTGACCTCAAGTGATCCACCCACCTAGGCCTCCAAAGTGCTAGGATTACAAGCCTGAGCCACCGTGCCCAGTTGAACTCAGCAAGTTTTTATTGAGGATCTGCTGTGTTCTCCTGGTATAGCTCTCCCAGTAAAGAGTAAACATAATAATTCCTGGTACTCTCCCACTCCTTTCTGTCCCCTTTGATTGCAGCGGACCTGCTCTGGTTCATCATGGGGAGAGCTTCTTGCTACTTTAGAGGCCTCACAAGGGATTAAAAACCAAAGGAAAAAAATCCCTTCTAAAGTGATATCATCATATTACCAGAAAGTTCTGATATCTTGTGCTGATTGATGGGAGCCAATGTCTCCTGGTTCTGCTTTGTTGTGGGGGTACTCCATAGTACCACCCCAAGGGGCAGGGCTAAGAGCCTCTTTCCCATTAATCTTGTCTCCTCACTCCTGATTACAGCCTCCCTCTTAGGGACATCTACATGGGACCCTCTTAGACTAATCTATACCTGTGATCAGCCTTAGGCAGACCGCTTCGGTCATGGCACAGGACAGTTTGCTCTACTGGGCAGGGCAGGACACTAGCATCTGGTCTAGACAGATATTTGAAATAGCTGTACTGGGAAAGGAAGGAAAATTGGCCCAACCCCACATTTCCCTTCAGAACCACTAACTGCTGTCAGAGGAGTACTTGTTAAATAAAGTTCCCACAGGCCAGCCCTGTTTTTCCAGCAGCTTCCATTCTAACCTACCATTATGGCAGAAGAATACATGAGTATAAATGGTGATAATGAAACTTATTGCAAAAGTCCACTGGATGTTTCTAGGGCTCAGGGCTAAGACACAGGAACCAATAACCTGTTTATGCTGGAGGCTGCAAATTTTTTTTGTGAAAATCAGACCTTGACTATGATCTTGAGCAGTAGGATATAAATAACACCTACAAGTTTAGGGTTCCAATAATGGAACATGAGACATGTGGGTTAAAGCATCTGCCCGGTAGCTAAGGGCCAAATTCTGGTGGCACATGATCCTGGGGTTGGACTCTAGGCTCTGCCACTTAGTATCTATATGTGTAACCAGGTTACTTAACCTCACCAAGCCTCTTATTTCTTCATCTGTGAAATGGGCATAATAGTGATCTGTAGCACATAGGGTGTTGGGCAAATTCTGTAGAATAGTGGGTGTGGTGTGCTGGGCCCTGGTGTGCCATCAGCATTTGCTAAAGGTGAACCTTTATTACAGTTTGAGTGGCATTCAAAATGCCATGCCATTTCAGACTTTTTTAAAACAAATCTTGTGCAGACAGACATAGTACTCTTCAGCCTCTGACCCTTTAGCAGTGGATCTCACTGTTATCCTGTGATGGTGTAATTTTAAAAGTGAATGGAAACACCTGATAATGAGTCAACCTGATCTGAAGTGGATTAAAGGGACACTGTCAGGGCACTGGCACCCTAAGTGAGCCTTATACTAAAAAGCTTCAGTTCCTGCTAAAGGCACCTTCTGATCCTTGACCACAGTGGGGTTCGATGGCATACCTCCTTCCTGTGAAGTCCAACACAAAATCCTTTTATCGGCCTGCCTGATTCTGTATCCTTGGACTCGTGGCTGCTGTGGAAATTGGCTCAAGATCTACTCTTTGTGGCTCAAACTGACCGAAGCATATTGGAGGTGGGCTGGAATAGTCCCACGATGGCTGGATTGTCCTCCCCACAAAATAAAGACAAAGAACATTCCCATTTCTTCTCCTGTACATGAACCTGGTGGATGCTCCAAAATCAAACCAAAACACTACCATGAATAAGAGATGACCGCACTCCTTTGATACAACTTCCTATTTTTGTCTTTGTTCTTCAAAAGATCTAAACAGTTACTAAATCCTGTTATGCTGAAGGTGAGGAAGTTAGAAAAATAGAACATATCCTGACAGGTAGAAGATGGGATCCCTGGAGGCGTTCCATTGGGATTCATTTTACCTCCATCTCGTTTGTTGTCCAGTTTCCTTTTACAAGGATTAAGCAGTCATCCTGCTGGCTAGAATCCTGTGGTTTCCCTGGAGCCTCAAATTCTTGTGTAACCACATTTCTAGTCATGGTTCCTGCAGGAGACATCCACTCAAACCACCTGTTACTGAGGCATCAAGCAAGCCTAGAAGCAGAGGGCCTCTGGCCCTAGCAGGAACAGGATCTCAGGCCATCCCACCAGGCGGCCAGCCTAGGCTTCTCACCGCAGCCTTGCAGAGTGGGCTCTGCAGAGAAGCCAATTTGTGGACGGTGCCTCCATCCTGAGCCACATGGCTTATGTGGTTGCAGCCATTTTTGAGCCAAGGAGGGGGCCCCCTCTAGGTGCAGCTGACCTGGGAATGCTAGCCAGTGCGGCCGGAGGAGAGGCATGGGGGAAGGAGAGAGGTATCTCTTGCCGGCCTCGGGATCTCATCTCCTTTTGTCTTGTTTAGGTTTCTCCTCTGCCTCCTACTTAAAGGTCCATGTTAAAACCCACCACGGTGTTCCCCTTCCCCAGGTCTCCAGGCACCAGGAGCCCATCCTGAATGGGGGAGCAGCGTTCCACTGCGCCAGGACCTATGGCAACAAAGGCAAGCGACCCCTTGCTCTGCACTTTGCTTCTCTGCGCAGACTGTGTTGTGGGGGCGCTGGGCTGGGCGTGGGGAGGCGGGAAGGCTGCCGGCTTTCTGGCTGCCTTGAGGAGGTTCAGAGATCTCAGTGGCAGTGGCCTCCAGGACAAAAGTCACAGTGGGTATCCCACTCCAGGGCAGTGAGTGAGGCTTTAGGGCACTGCCAAGATCCAGCCTCCGCCTCCGCTTCCCCAGCCCTCCTCCCTTCCTCCTGGCCAGCCCTCACCGTCTGGAGCCCTGCAGGGATGCCCCAGGCCCTGGGCAGAAGAAGAGCCCTGCATGATGAGTCACTCTGGGCCTGTCCACTGCCTGTTGCCCTTTAGGATGGTGTGGAACTGTGGCTGAATGCTTTCTCCTCTTTTGACCCAGTAGGCCGGTGGGAGCCAATGTCTGGCTTCTCTCACAATAGGGATGATTGGTTGCTGTGAGTGGCCCTTTCTGGAGAGCCTCTGGCTGTGGTTGTGAGATGCATGGCAATAATGAGCTATCTGACTCCTCTGACTTGGGAGTTGGTTTGTGGAGAGCTCCCCAGGCCTACCTTCACTTGTTGATTCAGGTCGTTTTGTGGTATGTCACATTGTCGTTGCCTTGGGGATGAGGCCAGGGGCTTGGCATATGGTAGAAGCAGCAGAGATGGCATGCTCCATGCTCCCATCACAGACCTCCCTTCCCGGCATGGCTCTCTGGACCCAGGCAGGAAGCTGCTAATTGGTGGAGGACTCCAGTGTGGGCCAGGCAAGGCAGAGTAGCCAAGGTTGTCTCTTGGCCCAGCTTGTCTGGGGCCTAGGGTAGGGACACCCAGCCGATTGAGTTGTTCAGAGTTCCTTTCAATCTCTGTGCTTCGGCTGCTTGGCCCTGGAAGGGTTTTGGCAGAAGGAAGGCAGTAAGGGCAGGGCTTGTGTTTGCAGCATTAGGAGAAGGATTGGCTTCTGTCTGAGCCATTGATGGGGTCTACCCAGATTGAGGACCTCATGGCTCTGGTTCTGCCTGCCTTGCTAGGGTGTAGCTAGTCTGGTGTAGGAGACAAGGCCACTGTTACACTGGTTCGGCATCATCAGAATACCAGATTTACTCCTAGAGGCACCCAAAAGAGTGCCTAGGAGTTGGGGGTCTTTGAGTTGTTCTGGACAGCAGTAGTAGAGGTGCCCTCTCTGTATCCCTTCCTTGAAGCAAGCTGAGTTGATGGTGAGCAGTATATGTGCAGCTGCATGAAGAGTTCACAGCAAGGGAGGCTGGTGGCCCTAGGGCCCTGCCATTTTACCCCTTTAGGCACTCCAAGCTCCCAGACTGACCAGCTGACCCTCTCTGGGTTCTGCCAGGGTGGTGGCTGGCCAACGGCTGCCCTCCACAGGTCTGTGAGCTGGCCCCTCATGACCCCTCCAGGAGGGGGCATCTCCAGAACCTGGCCTCATCTGTCTCCTGTATTTTGTTTTTTTGTAGAAGGCCAGAAATGCTCACATCAGGATCCGATTGAGAGCTCTGACTCCTATGGTGACCTCTCAGATGCCAGCGACCTGAAGACGCCGGAGAAGCAGAGTGCCAATGGCTCTTTCTCCTGCGACATGGCAGTCCCCAAAAACAAAATGGAGTCTGATGGGGAGAAGAAATACCCATGCCCTGAATGTGGGAGCTTCTTCCGCTCTAAGTCCTACTTGAACAAACATATCCAGAAGGTGCATGTCCGGGCTCTTGGGGGCCCCTTGGGGGACCTGGGCCCTGCCCTTGGCTCACCTTTTTCTCCTCAGCAGAACATGTCTCTCCTTGAGTCCTTTGGGTTTCAGATTGTTCAGTCGGCGTTTGCGTCATCTTTAGTAGATCCTGAGGTTGACCAGCAGCCCATGGGGCCTGAAGGGAAATGAGGCAGCTGCTCTGTCCCCACGGAAACAGCCATTTGGGGACTGTTGGGAAATGCTGTGAATGCGGAGGGAAGTGATGTCTTTGGGTTCTGTAGCTGAGAGATTTTTATTCATTTTTAACTATCCCCCAACCCTACCCCAACTGCTCCACCACCCATTCTCCCAGTGGTCTTTAGAAATAGATTTTCATCTGATATTCTGCAGAAATATCAATGAGACCCAGTATGGGAAAAGGGCATAAAACACTACATAGGCCTCCAAGGCAAAACCAGTCCCAGTTTCTCTAACGGGCAGAAGCTGGAATTCCTGGTGCTCAATTCTTAGTGACCCCAATCCTATACCCAAATCTATGGTATTCGGGGACCTCAGTGCTTTTGGTCCTCTCCCACCTCTCTAATTCCTCATTACCCCTACCCATATCCTTCAAAAGAACCACACTAGGGTCTCCACCCACTTAAACAATGCGGATGCCCAACTGTTTTTAAGGAAGCTAGAAGCCTTCAGCATCCATGGACCATGGGGTGAGTGTCCTCTGAGAGCCCCCCTGAGCTCAGCCCTTTGCCTGGAGGACTCCAGACCTTTCTGAGCCCTGCTTAGAGGCAAGCATTTTCACTGCAAGGACAAGCTCAGGTATTGAGGACACCCCCACCCCAAATTTCAGTTCTTACGTGATTTTAACCATTCAACTTGCTGTTGGGTTTTAATTCTCTAATTATTATTATTATTGTTATTATTTTTTAGGACCAGTTGTAGTGAATTGCTACTGAAAGCTATCCCAGGTGATACAGAGCTCTTTGTAAACCGCAGTCACACATTAGGGTTAGTATTAAACTTTGTTTAGATGTACCATAATTAACTTGGCTAGTTGATTGTTTGAAGTCTATGGAAGAAATAGTTTTATGCAAAATTTAAAAAAATGCCAGTCTGGTCAGGGAAGTAGGGGGTTTCAATGGTGTTGGGAGCCAGGGAGGTAGGAGAGCCAGCAGGCAGGGACAATGTGTACCTCAGTTGTGCCACATGTGAGCAAGCCCAGGTTGACCTTGTGATGTGAATTGATCTGATCAGACTGTATTAAAAATGTTAGTACAATTACTCTCCTTGCTCCCTTGAGTCCAGTTTTTCAGCTGTGGGGTCTTTGGGACACAGAGGTGGGCAGTCTATACCCCAGCACCTGGGGTGGGAGTGGGAGCCCAGAAGACCCCTTTTCCACTTCATTGTACCAGTTCCACTGGGATTGACAGGTAGAGAGTCGCACTGAAGACTCAGAATGCCAGAATTCCCCCATTTTTTCAACAAAATACTCAGTTTTTGTCTTCACTGCTTGTATGCCAGGCATGGTTTCATGCTCTTGGAATATAATGGTGAACAAGACACTGCTGTGAGGGTTAATGGGAGAGACAGACAATTTAAATATGAATTCAGATAATGAGAAATGCAAGGAGAAAAACTGGGCAAGGTGAAGGAATAGTGACAGCACGGGGGTGAGTAGGTTGAACCAGGGGGGTATGAAGTGGGGTGGGGCTCTGGGAGAGAAGACTTGTAGAGGGGATCTGACATAGCCTACCCACCTATCATCTGAGGAGAGATGTGAGCAGGGACTCCTCATGGCCAGGGGCTTTAAGAAGCTCAGCAACTTGTCTCCTCTACCATGTTATCTACCTGATGTTAAATAAAAGGTTGGTGCATGTTAGTGTTGAGTGTGTGAAGAAGAGGAAAGAACAACAAACAGGAAGCAAGAAGCAAGCACGATGGATAATTAATGGGAATAAGAATGAGGAACAAGGGGGACAAGCCCCCTGGGCCTGGCGGCTCACACCTGTAATCCTAGCACTTTGGGAGGCTGAAGTGGGTGGATTACTTGAGGTCAGGAGTTTGAGACCCGCCTGACCAACATGGTGAAACCCCATCTCTACTAAAAATACAAAATTAGCTGAGCGTGGTAGTGCACACCTGTAATCCCAGCTACTTGGGAGGCTGAGGCAAGGGAATTGCTTGAGCCCGGGAGGCAGAGGTTGCAGTGAGGCAAGATCATGCCATTGCACTCCAGCCTGGGTGATAAGAGTGAAACTCCATCTCAAAGAAAGAAAAAAGGAGGGGACAGGCAGACTTAAGCAACCCTGGGCATCTTGAGAAATCTCAGGGAAGAAAGAAACCCCTAAAAGGATAGAGACAGCATTTAACCTCCAAGCAAGAAGAAAACAAACAACGGTAAAGGAGAGAAAAACAGACCTAGGGGAACAAACAGCACAAAAATTTTTAGACCCACATTGGTATCAGAATTACTTTTTTTTTTGAAATGGAGTTTTGCTCTTGTCACCCAGGCTGGAGTGCAGTGGCATGATCTAGTACAGCAACCTCCACCTCCATGTCCAAGCAATTCTCATGCCTCAGCCTCCCAAGTAACTGGGATTACAGGCATGTGTCACCACGCCTGGCGAATTTTTGTATTTATTTATTTATTTTTGAGACAGAGTCTTGCTCTGCCGCCCAGGCTGGAATGCAGTGGCATGATCTTGGCTCACTGCAGCTTCCACCTAATAAGTTCAAACAAGTCTCCTGCCTCAGCCTCCGGAGTAGCTGGGACTATAGGTGCGTGCCACCACGCTTAGCTAATTTTTTGTATTTTTAGTAGAGACGGGGTTTCACTGTGTTAGCCAGGATGGTCTCAATTTCCTAACCTCAAGTGATCTGCCCACCTCAGTCTCCCAAAGTGCTGGGATTACAGGTGTGAGCCACCGCTCCCAGCCTAGTTTTTGTTTTTAGTAGAGATGGGGTTGCACCACATTGGCCAGGCTGGTTTCGAACTCCTGACTTCAGGTGGTCTGCCTGCCTCGGCCTCCTAAAGTGCAGGTGTGAGCCACTGCACCCTTCCTAGAATTACATTGTTCTGGTGTAAAGGTAAAGACTCTCAGGTGAATTAAAAAAAACAAAACAAAAAACTCTAAGCCATTTACACAAAATCCTTAGAAAGCTGCTGGGCTTTGTGGACTGTGTGGAATTGAGGCTTTAGGCCATTTGATGTATTGAAGGAAAGGGTGACCCTAGCATGTGGAGACCCTGTGGACATATGGCTTTGTGACCACCACGGAACCTGGTCACAACCACCGAGTGTTAAAAGTAGAGAAACTGCGCCGGGCGCGGTGGCTCAAGCCTGTAATCCCAGCACTTTGGGAGGCCGAGGCGGGTGGATCACAAGGTCGAGAGATCGAGACCATCCTGGTCAACATGGTGAAACCCCGTCTCTACTAAAAGTGCAAAAAATTAGCTGGGCATGGTGGCACGTGCCTGTAATCCCAGCTACTCAGGAGGCTGAGGCAGGAGAATTGCCTGAGCCCAGGAGGCGGAGGTTGCGGTGAGCTGAGATCGCGCCATTGCACTCCAGCCTGGGTAACAAGGGCGAAACTCCGTCTCAAAAAAAAAAAAAAAAAAAAAAAAAGTAGAGAAACTGGCTTCAACCATGGACTTGACTGGGCCAGCCCAAGTTCTTGAACTCATTTTAGGGCTGCTCCCTGGAGACCTGTGAACATGACTATGGACAAGTAGGGACCATAGGTATTAGGAAGGAGTATCTGTCACATAGGAGGGAACAACAGAGCAAACAGGCTGTTGCATGTTCCAAAGTACTGCTCACCTGGCAGCCTGAGCTTTGGAAGGCCAAGGCAGGAGGATTACTTAAGGCCAGGGGTTTGAGACCAGCTTGGGCCACATAATAAGACTCCATCTCTACAAAAAATGAGAAACAGCTGGACATGGTGGTGCATGCTTGTAGTCCTAGCTACTCAGGAGGCTGAGGCAAGAGGATCGCTTGAGCCCAGGTGTTCAAGGTCACAATGAGCTATGATTTGCACCACTGCATTCTAGCCTGGGTAAGAGAGTGAGACCCTAACTCTAAAAAAAACAAAACAACAAATAACAAGAAGAATCTGAGCTTTGGCTGTTCAGCTTCACCATCTGCTCCCTGCCAACCTTGGGGAAATCCCTAAATCTCTGAGCCTATTTCCTCATGATGTCTTTTGTGAAAACCAAAAGAGACCATCATCATGAGCTAATCTTCTGCACAACCTGTAAGGCTGGTTCCATTATTCTATTATCATCCCCCTCTTGCAGATGAGGAAACGGTAAGAGAGATGGAGGAACTCCCCTGGGTCACACATAAGTCTAAGAGTCAGGATTCAAACTCAGGTCTGCCTTATCATCAGCCTTTATTCTTAAGCTCCCAGTGATAGTGTCTTTATGCACATGTAAATACCTGGTACCATGCTTGGCACAGAGGAGACTCTTACTACCTTGCCAGGTCCCCAGGATAAGGGCCTACATAGTTCAGGAGAAAAAAGGCACTGAAGATCAGAGTAAGTGCCAGAGGAAGGGCTCAGATATCCTGTGTAAGTGCGGATGCTCTTCATTCATGCACCCCACTCTCAGCAACCTTGGGCCCCACTGAAGTGAAGGTGGACTTGACCCCAGTAAAGGTGCCACACTATGGAATCAGTCCAGCCCCTGGCTAAGAGCCTAAGCCAAGAACAGGCCAAGACTGGGGCACTGTGCCCATCTCCCTCTGTGTGATTACCTTTCCCTGCCTTGTGGAGGTGAGGGAGAGCTTGTGGCACCAAGGGATCCCAGCAAATATGACTATGGAGAAATCTGACCACTAATAGCCAAGAGAAGGTGGGACCTGGGGGCCTGGTAGGTTGTGGCCAGTCTCAAGACATACTTTCTGAGAAACTGTTTATAATTCAGCCAGTTTTCCAAAGCTGGGCTTTCTTATCTGTAAAGGGGATGACAGGCCTGGCTGAGTCTCACCCTTACAATGGTTGCAGTTAGGATGAACAATGTGCATCAGGTGTTGGGTGGAAAGCCAGGCTCTGTGAGAGTGGGATAAACTTCAGCTGTTCCTCTGGCCCACTCTGTTCCTTCTTTCTGTCTTTCTTCTCTAGCAGCCTTGGGGAACCCCCAAATCTAACTCTTCAGAGCAGGCACCTTTCTAAACACATTTCACATATTAATTCAGTTTGCCCTCACATTCACCCAAAGAGGTATGAACTGCTTTTACAATTGAGCAGTTCTTAGCCCCTGTGCCTAATAACACAGCTGTCAGCAGTACGATGATGCTCTGAGTCTGGCAGTCTAGGCCCAGAGTCCTGATTCATTCTTGACACCCTGCACTAGGAACTGCCATGGCTTGGCCCCAAGTGTCCTTTCCAACCAGAGTCTCTTTACATTTTGTTCTCAGCCCCTGTTCCTTTACCCACAGGACATCTTCCACCTGGAAGGCTCTTCCTCCACAGCTCCAGCATACCCGTTTCGCAGTCTTACTTAGCTGCCACCACTCTCCTCTGACCATCTGCAGCACTGTATTCAGCCCCTTCTCTGGATTGTTATCACTGTCCTGGTTCATTGTGATATCTGGTGCAGATCCTTGTGCCACTATGTTTTTTGTTTTGTTTTGTTTTGTTTTTTGTTTTTTTGAGACAGTCTCACTCTTGCCCAGGCTAGAGTGCAATGACACGATCTCAGATCACCGCAACCTCCACCTCCCGGGTTCAGGCGATTCTCCTGGGTTCAAGCGATTCTCCTGCCTGTCTCCCAGGTAGCTGGGATTACATGCGTCTGCCACCATGCCCGGCTAATTTTTTGTATTTTTAGTAGAGACAGGGTTTCACCATGTTGGCCAGGCTGGTCTGTTAAACTCCTTACCTCAGGTGATCTACCTGCCTCGGCCTCTCAAAGTGCTGGGATTACAGGTGTGAGCCACCATACCTGGCTGGTGGCACCACTTTCTAACTGGGTGACCTTTAGCAGGTTTGTCTCTGTTTCTCATCCACAGGGCTGCTGTGAGGACTAAATAAGCTGCCACCTGTTGAAGCACATTGGGAAACACTCAAGAAGTTCTCTTTTATTTACCTGTGTTGTCTCTTTGACCAGACCACATCCTCATTCTTAAGGAAAGAGTGAACAAGAGCAAGGGTTAGCAAACTTCTTCTGTAAAGGGCCAGATTGTCAACACTTTTGTCTGTAACAGCTACTCAACTCTGTGGAGGCAGTGGAAGAGCAGCCAATCACAGACAATACAGGAACTAATGGGCATGGTTACATTGTAATAAAACTTCATGGACGGACATGTAATTTTTACTTGTGACTAAATACTCCTTTTTTTTTTTTTCAATGATTTACAAATATAAAAACCACTCTTAGCTTGACTACACAAACATTGGAGGGCTGGATTTGGCCCACAGACTATTGGGTCATTTCTTTTTTTTTTTTTTTTTTTTTTTTTTTTTTTTTGAGACGGAGTTTCGCTCTTGTTACCCAGGCTGGAGTGCAATGGCGCGATCTCGGCTCACTGCAACCTCCGCCTCCTGGGTTCAGGCAATTCTCCTGCCTCAGCCTCCTGAGTAGCTGGGATTACAGGCATGTGCCACCATGCCCAGCTAATTTTTTGTATTTTTAGTAGAGACGGGGTTTCACCATGTTGACCAGGATGGTCTCGATCTTTTGACCTCGTGATCCACCCGTCTCGGCCTCCCAAAGTGCTGGGATTACAGGCTTGAGCCACCGCGCCCGGCCTATTGGGTCATTTCACATGACCAGCTTCTCTTCTGGCTTCTCTAGGCCCTCTCCTGGTTTTGGATTTTGGATTTCACTCTGATTCAGGTCCCATCCTCCTGCAGGCTCGTGGTTCATAAGTTAAATCAATCTGACACCCAGGGCTTGTAATTTCTTGGTCAGCCGATCAATCCATCAATCCATGCAGAGTGCAGTGTCATGTACCTCCACCAAGGTTGCTCTAAGGAACTCCAAAGCCCACACCAAGAAGGGTCCAATGTGCGCAGAACAGGAACTGTCAGCTCAATGCACTTTCTACTGTGTTTTCTGGTCATTTTGTTTTCATTCCTGTGTCTTTTGTGGGTAAGGACAGAAGAGGAGGAACAGAAGAGGGTAGCAGGAAGCAGGCAGAAGGAAGGAATAGAGGAAGTGGCAAATGAAGCCAGTGACTGAATCCTGTTACTATCTGCCTCTGCTTTCTGGCTTTCCTGAAAAGCTTGTTCTCTGAGGCACCAGAGACAAGTAGGGGCTGCCAGTTTTGGCAGTAAATTCTGAATTTCACAGTTCTTTTTGTTGTTGTTGAGACAGTCTTAATCTGTCACCCAGGCCGGAGTGCAGTGGCGCGATCTCAGCTCACTGCAACCTCCGCCTCCTGGGTTCAAGTGATTCTCCTGCCTCAGCCTCCCAAGTAGCTTGGATTATAGGCATGCACCACCATGCCTGGCTAATTTTTGTATTTTTAGTAGAAATGGGGTTTCGCCATATTGGCCAAGCTGGTCTCAAACTCCCGACTTCAAGTGATGTGCCCCCTCAGCCCCTCAAAGTGCTGAGATTACAGGTATGAGCCACTTCACCACCTGGCCCACAGTTTTTGTTTTGTTTTTGAGACAAAGTCACTCTGTCAACCAGGCTAGAGTGCAGCGGTGCAATCTCAGCTCACCTCCACCTCCTGGGTTCAAGCAATTCTCCTGCCTCTCCTGCCTGGCTAATTTTTTTTTGTATTTTTTGTAGAGATGGTGTTTCACCATGTTGGTCAGGCTGGTCTCAAACTCCTGGCCTCAAGTGATCCGCCCACCTCAGCCTCCCAAAGTGCTGGGATTATGGCTCACAGTTGTTTTGAGTGCCTCTTGAAGGAGGAAATTACATAGCCATGCCCTCTCTCACCTTGAGTAACAATGGTCAGCACTCACCCTAAAGGTACCTAAAACCTACACAAAAGTATCATTAGCATCTCACAAATCCCTTCTGTTTGTTGGAGGATGCAGGCTGTCAGGATTCCCTCCAGTTTACATAATCGTGCCTGGCTGCTGAGCACCTGGCAGCATTATCTCCAGAATTGTACTCCTTACAAACCCCACCTTTCAGTCTCTCTCCCTACTCTCCTCTGCACCTTTCCAAGAGTGGAGGGCGACTGGTAAACGGTGTGAAATGGTTTTCATTGGGGGAAAGTAGGAGGAGGGCAGAATGATTAATGTCTAGATCTGCATCTCTTGCTAAACTGCTGTGAAAGGAAATGCCAAATATTTATCTAAGAGACTAATCCATCCTAACAAAACAAGTTTCCTTTGAGGACAGGGCAGTGCAGAGGTAGGAGCCTCTGAAATAAAGCTTCTTTGTATTGCTGTGAATGGAACACCAGCAAAGTAACTTAGTTTTCCTTCAGGGAAGTCTTCTGCCCTCCAAAATCTGGCACCCTTCCCCATGGCCAGTCCATACCAGGCAGAGGTCAGAGCCTGTGGCAGCAATGAAGAGGGACTTTGAGATTACTAATATCTCCCTCCCTCCTTCCAAATCAAAATCTACGCCCTGAAGCTGCTGAATGATTTGGAGTCCATGTTAAGGAGCACAAACTCCATGAGCTGTGGGGCTTGTGTTTCATTTTTCAAAGCTTTTCTTTGGATGATGATAAACTACAGTTCATTCATGAAGTTTCCTCTGCCTCTAAAATACTTATCTCTTGTCTAAGGAACTCTTTTTCAGAAGCTCAGTTCAGATTGCCCCTTGCCTGCAAAGCTTTTCCTGCCCACTCCACAAGACAGCCTACGTGTATTACATCACTACCATGTGCCAAGCACCATAACAGGGGTCTTACATATATTAACAACCCTATGCAGTAGGTACTATTTTATTCTCATGGAAACCCAGAGAAGCAACTCGCAATGTCACACAGCTGTGAAGTGGCAGAGCCAGGACTTGAATTTGGAACTGTCTGACTAGGGAGCCTAGGACTCCATCATAATGGATGTGATCATCTGTGCCACCTCCCTGTTCTGAACATATTTCCACTTTGCATCATCTTTTTAGGGATTTATCTCCCCATATGAGACCAGATATCTTGGCTAATGCAGGTTGGGCAAAGATAATTCATCTCTGTATTCCCAATACCTAGAATAGTGCCTGGCACTTGGCAGCCACTATTTTTCTTTTTGTTTTTCTTTTTTTTTTTGAGACGGAGTTTTGCTCTTGTTACCCAGGCTGGAGTGCAATGGCGCGATCTCGGCTCACCGCAACCTCCGCCTCCTGGGTTCAGGCAATTCTCCTGCCTCAGCCTCCCAAGTAGCTGGGACTACAAGCACGTGCCACCATGCCCAGCTAATTTTTGTATTTTTTTTTTTGTTTTTTTGTTTGTTTTTTTTTTTTTTTTGAGACGGAGTTTCGCTCTTGTTACCCAGGCTGGAGTGCAATGGCGCGATCTCGGCTCACCACAACCTCCGCCTCCTGAGTTCAGGCAATTCTCCTGCCTCAGCCTCCTGAGTAGCTGGGATTACAGGCACGTGCCACCATGCCCAGCTAATTTTTTTGTATTTTTAGTAGAGACGGGGTTTCACCATGTTGACCAGGATGGTCTCGATCTCTCGACCTCGTGATCCACCCGCCTCGGCCTCCCAAAGTGCTGGGATTACAGGCTTGAGCCACCGCGCCCGGCCTAATTTTTGTATTTTTAGTAGAGATGGGGTTTCACCTTGTTGACCAGGATGGTCTCGATCTCTTGACCTCGTGATCCACCTACCTCGGCCTCCCAAAGTGCTGGGATTACAGGTGTGAGCCACCGCGCCCGGCCTGGCAGCCACTATTTTTCAACAGATATTCTGAGTGGCTACCGTGTGCTAAGAGAGACTTAATTACTGTTCTTAAGGAGCTTCAGCGTATAGTAGAGCAGCACAGAATGTGGGACATATATATAAATAAATGTCTATAACACAAGACAGAACAAGACATGTAAAGTGAGGGAAAATAAATGCTCTGGTGCTGTAGAGAAAGATGAGATACCAGCCCGGTCTAAGATGCTGGCCAGGTGGCATTAGAGTAGGACCCTGGAGCATACTAGGACTGGGACATGTATGGAGGGGGTCAGGGTGCTCACAGGAGGACATGGGCAAACTTGCCCTTGAAGTCCAAATACCAGCTGACATTTGAAGTGACAAGCCCCTTCATGTCACCGAGAGAGACAAAAGGCCTTTTCGGACTGTGTAGAAGCTGCTGGAAAATGCTGGCCAGCCATCAGACTGTGAAGAGCCCCATGGCAGGACAGACCATGTTCCAAAGTGGAGGCCAGTTTGGTGGGAAGCATACTGAGGCTGGACACCAGGATGAACACAGGATAAAATGATGTTACCTGTCCTCACTGGAGGCTGCCTTTCCCAATAACACAGCCCCATACCTCACAACCTTCTTGCAAGCCCAGGGCCAGAGCTCAGAAGGAAAGGCCAAGTGGGATTACTGGGTGGAAATTCAGGAGAGATGGACATCCCCATTACATGGCACCGCTTCCCAGGGCTCACCCCACTCCAGGTCCTGAGAACACTTTAAAATACTTTCAACTGTGCAAACAAACAAGAGGCACCTAAGAACCCCAACAGGTCATGCCTGTGGAAGCCACATTCCCTGTGCTTTCACATTTCTTTGGACTGTTTAATGTCAGCCTGAGCATCTGCCCTCCACACCTCCTGCTGTATGGGATCATCCTTCTCATTAATACTGAAGTTAGAATGGCTTTGGTCCCATTCCATAAAGGGTGGGAGGTATCTGCAAGGAGTCTGAAGGGCTCCTTTTCTCTGATTTCTAACTTTAGTGGAATTCTCTTTGTCACCTAAAAATGGTCCCTTTTCTTGGCTAGGTGCAGTGGCTCATGCCTGTAATCTCAGCACTTTGGGAGGCCGAAGTGGGTGAATCACCTGAGCTTGGGAGTTCAAGACCAGCCTGGCTAACACGGTGAAACTCGTCTCTACTAAAAATATAAAATTAGCCAGGTGCAGTGGCACATGCCTGTAATCCCAGCTACTCAGGGGCTAAGGCAGAAGAATCACTTGAACCTGGGAGGCAGAGGTTGCAGTGAGCTGGGATCGAGGCATGGCACTCCAGCCTGGGCAACAGAGTGAGACTATCTCAAAAAAAAAAAAAAAAAAAAAAAAGAAGGTCCCTTCTCAAGCCAGGTGTAGTGGCACATCCCTGTAGATACTCAGGAGGCTGAGGCAGGAGGATAGCTTAAGCCCCGAAGTTTGAGTCCAGCCTGGGCAACATAGCAAGACCCTGTTTCTAAAAAAAATTTTTTTAAAATGGTCCTTCTCTCCACTGGCATCAGCCCAGACATGGAACCTAGGGCTTTTCCTTAACTTTTTTTTTCAAAATCAGTAGGTGCTCTGATGTTCACCCTGATTTGGGGACAACAGAGGCTGTTATAGCCAGACATAAGACACACTGTCCCAATCCTTTCATCATACCTGCCACAGGGAACACTTCCCTGGTGAGGCTGTTACTCAGTGCCCTCAGGTGGCTAGTCATTCTCAATCTCCCCAGTCACCTGCCCTACTTCCTGGGCCCCCTCAATTTCTTCATCCTTGGCTTACCCCCATCCCCTCCCCAGGGACATAAAATTCTCATTGTATTTTGCAGAGTACTTAGATCTTTTTCTTTTTCTTTACCACAGTCATCCAAGTAGAATACTTAGATCTTTTTCTTTCTTTTTTAAAGACAGGGTCTCACTTTGTTACCCAGGCTGGAGTGCAGTGGCATGATCTCAGGTCACTGCAGCCTCAATGTCCTGGGCTCAAGTGATCCTCCCACCTCAGCCCCCCAAATAGATGGGATGACCACAGGTGTGCATCATCACACCTAGCAAATTTCTTTAATTTTTGGTAGAGACAGGGTTTCGCCATGTTGCCCAGGCTGGTCTTGAACTCCTGAGCTCAAGTGATCTGCCCATCTTGGCCTCCCAAAGTGCTGGGATTACAGGTGTGGGCCACTGTGCCCCACCCAGTTGAGATGTCTCTTTTTCTAATTCTGAACTATGTGGAGTGGGGATAAGGAAGAACAGGAATTCACCTTTCTTTTCATGTCCCGATTACCGAGCTATTTCCTGAAAAAAGACAATTTCCTAAGAGGAATTCTGCAGCCAGCTTTTTAGATAGCAGTCTTTCTCTTCTCATAATATTTGTTCTTTCTCTTTTTTTTCTTTTTCTTTTCTCTTCTCATAATATTAACAACTACCATTTATTGACCACACTTCTAATCCTTATGACTATGATGGGTACAGTCATCTCTACTTCATAGATAAGAAATGAGGCTCAGCCTGGACAACACAGACCTCATCTCTACAAAAAATAAACAAAAAATTAGCCAGGTGTGGTAGCATGCACCTGTAGTCCCAGCTATTTGGAAGGCTGAGGTAGGAGGATTGCTTGAGCCCAGGAGGTTAAAGCTGCAGTGAGCTGTGATCATGCCACTGCACTCCAGCCTGGGTGAAAGAGTGAGATCCTACCTCAAAAAATAAATAAAAAGTGATTATGAGAAAACAGCAGGTTTTAAAAGAACAAAATTGCCTAGGTGGCAAGACCTGAACAATGTTTAAAAAGAGGCATGAAAGGCCAGGTGCAGTGGTTCTCATCTGTAATCCCAGCACTTTGGGAGGTCAAAGTGGTAGGATCACTTGAGTCTAGGAGTTTGAGAACAGCCTGGGCAACACTGTACCTGTAGTCCCAGCTACTCAGGAGCCTGGGAGGTGGAGGTTGCTGCAAGCCGAGATTGTGCCATTGCACTCCAGCCTGGGTGACAGAGTGAGACTCCCGTCTCAATCAGTCAAACAAAAAGATACATGGAGAAAAGACTGGAAGGAAATGCAGTTGCAACAGGTTTATTGAGGTGTCTCATCCTACATAAATGTAAGCATTTTTAGTGATTTTAACTAGCCACCCTCAGTGACACCATGCTAAATTCCTCTTTCCCACTGGTTAGCTTAATAATGTGTGCCATAGACTCAGCTACTTTCAGGAATTAGAATAGTTTCCATCTGATATTTAGGATTAATTTAAAATGTTTACACCTAAAAATATTCATTTAAAAATGTCCATCTCGGCAGGGTGTGGTGGCTCACGCCTGTAATCCCAGTACTTTGGGAGGCTGAGGTAAGTGGATTACTTGAGGTAGGAGTTTCACACCAGCCTGGCCAACACAGTGAAATGCTGTGTCTACTAAAAATAAATTTAAAAATTAGCTGGGCATGGTAGCTCGCATCTGTAATCCCAGCTACTCAGTAGGCTGAGGCAGGAGAACTGCTTAAATCTGGGAGGTAGAGGTTGCAGTTAGCCAAGATTGCACCACTGGACACCAGCCTGCGTGGCAGAGTGAGACTCTTTGCCTCAAAAAAAAAAAAAAAAAAAAAAAAAAGTCTATTTCAGGGTTCCCTTCAAAGCTCACTGCAGCCTTAATCTCCCAGGCTCAACTGAACCTCCCATCTCTGCCTCCTAAGCAGCTGGAACCACAGGCAAACAACCACACCTGGCTAATTTGTGTGTGTGTGTGTGTGTGTGTGTGTGTGTGTGTGTGTGTGTGTATATACTTTTTTTTTTTTTGGTAGAGATGAGGTCTCACTATGTTGCCCAGGTTGGTCTCAAACTCCTGGGGTTCAAGCAATCTTCCCACCTCAGCTTAATCCCAAAGTATTGGGATTATAGGCATGAGCCGCCATGCCCAGCTTGATAGCTCATTTCCTTTTGGCAGTGAATAATATTCCATTGTGGATGTACCATAGTATATTCATTTATTTACCTACTGAAGGACATCTTGACTGCTTCCAAGTTTTGGCAATTATGAATAAACCTGCTGTGTGCAGGCTGTTGTGTGGACATAAGTTTTCAACTCGTTTGTGAAAATACCAAGGACTGTGATTGCTGGATCACATGGTAAGAGTATGTTTAGTTTTGTAAGAAAATGCCAAACTGTTCTCCAAAGTGGCTGTACCAGCAATTTTGCATTCCTACCAGCAATGAATGAGAGAGTTCCTGTTGCTCCACATCCTATTTGTTGTCTGGATTTTGGCCATTCTAATAGATTTGTATTAGTAACTAATCGTCATTTAAATTTGCATTTCTCTGATGACATATGATTTGGAGCATATTTTCATATGCTTATATGCCATCTGTATATCTTCTTTGGTGAGGTGTCTGTTAAATTTTTGGCCCATTTTTAGGCTGGGCGACGTGGCTCATGCCTGTAATCCCAGCACTTAGGAAGGTCGAGGTAGGTGGATTGACTGCAGTCGGGAGTTCGAGACCAGCCTGACAAACATGGAGAAACTACATCTCTACTAAAAATACAAAATTAGCCAGGCATGGTAGCACATGCCTGTAATCTCAGCTACTCAAGAAGCTAAGGCAGGAGAATCACTTGAATCTGGGAGGTGGAGGTTGCAGTGAGCCGAGACCATACCATTGCACTCCAGCCTGGGCAACAAGAGCAAAACTCAGTCTCAAAAAAAAAAAAAAAAAAAAAAAAAAGATTTTTGGTCCATTTTTTAAATGCATTGTTTTATTTTATTGTTAAGCTTTAAGACTTCTTATGCATATATTGGATAACAGTCCTTCATCGGATGTGTCTTTTGCAAATATTTTCTCCCCCTCAGTCTATGCTTATCTTCTCATTCTTTTGACACTGTCTTTCACAGAAATTTTTAATTTTAATCAAGTCTAGATTGTCGGTTATTTCATGAATCATTTCTTTGGGTTTTGTGTCGAAAGAGTAATAACCATATCCAATGTTTTCTTCTGTTATCCTCTCAGAGTTTATATTTAGCTTGTGTTTTATATTTAGGTCTATGATGTATTTTGAGCTAGTTTTTGTTAAGAGTGTAAGGTATGTGTCTAGATTAACTTTTTGCATGTGAATGTCCAGTTGTTCCAGCACCATTTGTTGAAAAAATTATCTTGGCTCCATTGTATTCCCTTTACTTCCTTGTCAAAGATCAGTTGACTATATTTATGGGGGCCTATTTCTGACCTCTCCATTCTGTTCCATTGATCTATTTGTCTATCCTTCACAAATATGACACTACCTTAATTACTGTAGCTTTATAAGTCTCAAAGTCAGGTAGTGTCAGTTTTCCAACTTTATTCTTCTCCTTCAATATTATCTTAGCTATTCTGGGACTTTCTCCCTCTCTGTATAAACTTTAGAATCAATTTGTTGATATCTACAAAATAACTTCTGGGATTTTGATTGGGATTGCTTTGATTTACAGATCAAATTGGGAAGAATGGATATCTTGACAATATTGAGTCTGCCTACCCATGTAGGAAGAACAGTGAACAGTGCTGCAATGAACATATGCGTGTATGTATCTTTATAACAGAATGATTTATATTCTTTTGGGTATATACTCAGTAGTGGGATTGCTGGGTCAAATCATATTTCTGCCTCTAGGTCTTTGAGGAATCACCACACTGTCTTCCACAATGGTTGAACTAATTTACACTACTATCAACAGTGTAAAATCGTTCATTTTTCTCTACAACCTCACCAGCATCTGTTGTTTTTTGACTTCTTTTTTTTTTTTTTTTTTTTTTTTTTTTTGAGATGGAGTTTCGCTCTTGTTACCCAGGCTGGAGTGCAATGGCGCGATCTCGGCTCACCGCAACCTCCGCCTCCTGGGTTCAGGCAATTCTCCTGCCTCAGCCTCCTGAGTAGCTGGGATTACAGGCACGCGCCACCATGCCCAGCTAATTTTTTGTATTTTTAGTAGAGACGGGGTTTCACCATGTTGACCAGGATGGTCTCGATCTCTTGACCTCGTGATCCACCCGCCTCGGCCTCCCAAAGTGCTGGGATTACAAGCTTGAGCCACCGCGCCCGGCCTGTTTTTTGACTTCTTAATAGCCATTCTGACTGGTATGAGCGATGTGGGGAATTTATTGTTTTTACAGAGGGTGGAGGAAGAAGACCCTGGCAGAAACTCCACCCAGAGCTCCACAGAGTTATTAATGGTCTTAACTCAGAGATAGAAGGGTCATGTAGCCAATGCAGGACTGTGAACTCTGGGGATGCTCCTGTCTACATTCACTACCATTTTTATTTCAATTTTCACAAGAGCCCCAAATAAAACAAACACTGCAGGTATTCTGTCTGCATGGTGACTATGTCTGACCCCAGGATGCTTTGTCTTAGAAGAGGAGCCCATCTTCATTCTCAAGATAGGATCTGATCCTCACATAATGACCAACTCACTTATGGGCTCATGTGGTCACAATTCTGATGGTCTACAGTGCTGCAGACCAGGAAATTATAGCCCCTATCCCTGCTCTCCTGATTTTAGCTGGCAGTGGGCCACCTTTCTTATCCTTTACACAGAAAGTTGCACTTCCCAGAACTGTTTTGAACAAGCTGCTCTCTTCCTCCTCAAACCTGCCTCGACTGGTCAGGGCACTCTACCAACAATGCTCTGTTTTCCCTTCCTAAACTTGGCTCTGGCTCCAGTCCTATCGGAAGAGACCAGCAGGGGGAGCCAAAAATTTTAGATTTTTTTAGCTGGACAAAAGAAGCCAAGGATAAAAGCTGTTTCTCAAGGCCCAGGTAATTTTCTCATTTAAGCCATAGAGAACTGGCTGGGTGTGGTGGCTCATGTTTGTCATCTCAGCACTTTGGCAGGCCAATGTGGGAAGATCACTTGAGGCCAAGAGTTCAAGATCAGCCTGGGCAACGCAGTGAAACCCTGTCTCTACAAAAAATACAAAAATTAGTCGAGCATGGTGGTGTGCACCTGTAGTCCCAGCTACTTGCGAGGCTGAGGTACAAGAACCACTTGAACCCTGGAGGTGGAGGTTGCAGTGAACCAACGTTACACCACTGCACTCCAGCCTGGGCAACAGAGCAAGACCTTATAACAAAAAAAAAAACAAAACACAAAAACAAACAAGGCCGGGCGCGGTGGCTCAAGCCTGTAATCCCAGCACTTTGGGAGGCCGAGGCGGGTGGATCACGAGGTCAAGAGATCGAGACCATCCTGGTCAACATGGTGAAACCCCGTCTCTACTAAAAATACAAAAAACTAGCTGGGCATGGTGGCGCGTGCCTGTAATCCCAGCTACTCAGGAGGTTGAGGCAGGAGAATTGCCTGAACCCAGGAGGCGGAGGTTGCGGTGAGCCGAGATCATGCCATTGCACTCCAGCCCGGGTAACAAGAGCAAAACTCCGTCTCAAGAACAAACAAACAAACTATATATGTGTGTGTGTGTGTGTGTGTGTGTGTGTGTATGTATATGTGTGTGTGTATATATATATATATATATAGAGAGAGAGAGAGAGAGAGAGAGAGAGAGAGAGAACCAAGTGTATTGCTAAAGTAAGTTCTGATTGGTGAGGTTCAGGTGAGTGGAAAGCTAAATGGAGTTCACCCATTCAGTCATCAACAACTATTTATTAAGCACCTATTACGCTTCAGGCTAGACACCATACATAAAATAATATAGAATGCTAAAGTTTCTGACCTCCTACATTACAGAGATGAACTCAGGGAACTGGTGAGTGGAGGTCCAAGTCACTTTGGGTAAAAGTGAAAATGTGTGGCAGGTTCATAGGACTCTGAAGTGGGAGAGACAAAACAAGAGAGTTTGAGGCAGGAAAATGCTGTGATTCTATCAATACAACACAAAACAAAACACAAGATTGTACACAATAAGACAGCTAAAAGAAATCAAAATGAGAACACACACCTTAGTATCTAAGGGAAACAACATCAAGAACAAGTAGAAAATGAAAACTATACTGACTTTGTTTCAAACTAATCTTCTAGTGGTGAGAGGGAGTGAGTGGAGGTGGGGATGAAACAAGACTTGGGTACGTGTTGATGATTCCACAAACTGGGTGACAGGTACTTGCTGATTCATTATATTACTTTCTTTTTTTTTTTTTTTTTTTTGAGACGGAGTCTCACTCTATCATCAGGCTGGAGTGCAGTGGCTATCTCAGCTCACTGCAACCTTTGTCTCCCAGGTTCAAGCAATTCCCTTGCCTTCTGCATTCAAGTGATTCCTGCATTCAGCCTCCGGAGTCTACAGGCGTGAGTTACCGCAACTGGCTAATTTTTTTTTTTTTTTGTATTTTAGTTGAGATGGGGGTTTCACCATGTTGGCCAGGATGGTCTCAATCTCCTGACCTTGTGATCTACCCACCTTGGCCTCCCAAAGTGCTGAGATTACAGGCATGAGCCACTGTGGCTGGCCTATTATATTGCTTTCTTTACTTTTGTGCATGTTTTTAGATTTCCACAGGGAAAGCTAATATGTATCTCTTTTTCTTTTCTTTTTTTTTTTTTTTTTTGAGACGGAGTTTCGCTCTTGTTACCCAGGCTGGAGTGCTATGTCGCGATCTCGGCTCACGGCAACCTCCGCCTCCTGGGTTCAGGCAATTCTCCTGCCTCAGCCTCCTGAGTAGCTGGGATTACAGGCATGTGCCACCATGCCCAGCTAATTTTTTGTATTTTTAGTAGAGACGGGGTTTCACCATGTTGACCAGGATGGTCTCGATCTCTCGACCTCGTGATCCACCCGCCTCAGCCTCCCAAAGTGCTGGGATTACAGGCTTGAGCCACCACGCCCGGCTCTTTTTCTTTTCTTTTTAAAAAATTTTATTTATTTATTTATTTTTAAGATGGGGTTTCACCATGTTGGTCAGGCTGGTGTTGAACTCCCGACCTCAGGTGATCCACCCGCCTTGGCCTCCAAAGTGCTTGGATTACAGGTGTTAGCCACCACGCCTGGCCATGTATCTCTTTTTTAACAACTCAGTCAATTACCTCTGTAGCCGAGTTTCACAGAGAACACCCTATTTGTTACGGTAGAAAACTGAGCAGACCTGCCCATGCAAAATTCCTAAAGAGTTCAGAACACACTGAAGCTGTGGATATTTTCTCTCCTGTACCCTTCTCTCAGATCTGTTGCTACAGCCTTACAGCCTATGGTCCTGATCCTTTAGATAGTGGTTACAATGGCTGTTTCACAGGGGCTTCTTATGCATGTTATTCATGAGGGCAGGGACTGTGACTATTTCATATTTGAATGCCTGAAATGTGGCTAAGATTCAGTAAAAGTTTGTTGAATGTACATCAAATATGCTATAATCATTTAAAACATTTGTATATAAAATATGAATTGGGTTATGACTCAAGGTTCTTTAAAATATATATTCACTGCATTCTACAAACCTGTTAGGATGGCTATTATCAAAACATAAGAGTTGGTGAGGATGTGGAGAAACTGGAAACTTTATGCACTGTTGGTGGCAATGTAAAATAGTACAGCCACTGGAAAATGGTATGGTGGTTCCTAAAAACATGAAAATTAAAATTACCATATGATCCAGCTATTCTACTTCTGATATAGGCCCAAAGGAATTAAAAACAGTGTCTCAAAGTGGTATTTGTACACCCACATTCACAGCAACATTATTCACAACAGCCAAAAGGTGGAAATAACCCAAGTGTCCATCAATAGGTGAACGGATAAACAAAAGGTGGCTAAAATATTATTTAGCTTTAAAAGGAAGGAAAGGCTGAATGCAGTGGCTCAAGCCTGTGATTCCAGCCCTTTGGGATGCAGAGGTGGTCAGATTGCTTGAGCTTAGGCATTCGAGACCAGCCTGGGCAACATGGCAAGACCTCATCTCTACTAAAAATACAAAAAAAAAAAAAAAGCTGGATGTGGTGTTGTGCACCTGTGGTTCTAGCTACTCAGGAGGGTGAAGCAGGAGGATTGTTGACAAGGAGGCTGCAATGAGCTGAGATTGTGGCACTACACTCCAGCCTAGGTGACAGAGTGAGACCCTGTCTCAAATAAAAAAATAAATACAAATAAAAAGGAAGGAAATTCTGACATGTGCTACAACATGGATAAACCTTGAGGACATTATGTTAAGTAAAATTAGCCAGTCACAAAATCCCACTGTATGAGCCCGCTTATATGCTATACCTCGAGTAGTCAAATTCATACTATAGAGTCAGAAAGTAGAATGAATGGTGGTTGCCAGGGGCTGGGAGAAGGGGGAATGGCAAGTTGGAAACTGGGATCTTAAATGTGGGCTAATGGCTAGACAGGGTTGCTCACACCTATAATCCCGGCACTTTGGGAGGCCAAGGCCAGTGGATTGCTTGAATCTAGAGTTCAAGACCAGCCTGGGCAACATGGCGAAACCCTGTCTCTACAAAAAATACAAAAAAAATTAGCTGGGCATCATGACACTCACCTATAGTCCCAGCTACTGGGGAAGATGAGGTGGGAAGATCGCTTGAACATGGGAGGTTGAGGCTGCAGTGAGCCGTGAGTGTGCCACTGTACTCCAGCTTTGGTGACAGAGTGAGACTCTGTCTCAAAAAAAAAAAAAAACAAGTGGATTAATGAAATAACCTGAAACCATCTCATTTCATTTCATTTCTCTTTCTCTCTCTCTCTCTCCCTCTCTCTCTCTCTTTCTCGACAGAGTCTCACTCTGTTGTCCAGGCCAGAGTGCACTGGCTCGATCTCACGTAACTGCAACCTCTGCCTTCTGCATTCAAGCGATTCTCCTGCCTCAGCCTCCCCAGTAGCTGGGATTACAGGCATGTGCCACCACACTTGGCTAATTTTTCGTATTTTTAGTAGAGATGGGGTTTTACCATGTTGGTCAAGATGGTCTCAATCTCCTGACCTTGTGATCTGCCCACCTCGGCCTCCCAAAGTGTGCTGCGATTACAGGCGTCAGCCACCGCGCCTGTCCTAACCATCTGCTTTCATCACTGAAATGAAATTCCACCTTGTGCAAATGTAAACTCATTTAGTCCACAACAATTTTCAGTAGGGAAAAAGACTAGAGAGTTTTGTTATAAAACGTTAAATCAGCTTTGTGCAATGGCAGTATCATAGCCAATGAGGTTTATCCAAGGTGTGATTATTGTTAATTGAAAACTTTTCCCAATACCCCGCCATGAAGACTTGAAATATAGTCGGCATTGGCAATTTTTGACAGTCTCTATGGAGACTGAATTAAAATGAAAAAATAAAAGTAAAAAATAAAACGTTAAATCAGGCTGGGTGTGGTGGTTCACACCTGTAATCCCAGCACTTAGGTAGGCAGAGGTGGATAGATCGCCTGAGGTCAGGAGTTCCAGAACAGCCTAGCCAACACGGTAAAACTTTGTCTCTATCAAAAATACAAAAACTTAGGTGTAACAGTGCATGCCTGTAATCCCAGCTACTTGGGAGGCTGAGGCAAGAGAATCGCTTGAACCCAGGAGGCGGAGGTTGCAGTGAGCTGAGATTGAGCCATTGCACTGCACTCCAGCCTGGGTGACAGAGCAAGACTCTGTCTTGAAAAAAAAAAATTAATCTACGAAGGACTTTAGTGAAATAGGTACAGAAGCCAAGTGGAGAAGTGGAAAATCATCTGATTTCCCAAAAGGGAACAAGACACTCAAAACCTCCCTTGAAGAAAATACTGAGATGTAGCCGGGCGCGGTGGCTCAAGCCTGTAATCCCAGCACTTTGGGAGGCCGAGGCGGGTGGATCACAAGGTCAAGAGATCGAGACCATCCAGGTCAACATGGTGAAACCCCGTCTCTACTAAAAAATACAAAAAATTAGCTGGGCATGGTGGTACGTGCCTGTAATCCCAGCTACTCAGGAGGCTGAGACAGGAGAATTGCCTGAACCCAGGAGGCAGAGGTTGCGGTGAGCCGAGATCGCGCCATTGCACTCCAGCCTGGGTAACAAGAGCGAAACTCTGTCACCAAAAAAAAAAAAAAGAAAATACTGAGATGTATTTTCTATTGACCAGTAGGGAAGGAACATTTGGTAATGATAACAAGAAAGGAATCCATGGCAGTAGGGGATGAATTCTGTTCCTAGCAGCACTCTGACATCACTGGATGACCATGAACAAGGCCCACAATTTCTGACAGCTCTTCCTTTCTTTTTTTTTTTTTTTTTTTTGAGACGGAGTCTTGCTCTGTCACCCAGGCTAGAGTGTAGTGGTGTAATCTCAGCTCACTGCAACCTCCGCCTCCCAGGTTCAAGCGATTCTCCTGCCTCAGTATCTCAAGTAGCTGGGATTACAGGCACCCACCACTGTACCCAGCTAATTTTGGTATTTTTAGTAGAGATGGGGTTTCACCATCTTGGCCAGGCTGGTCTTGAACTCCTGACCTCATGATCCACCCGCCTCAACCTCCCAAAGTGCTAGGATTACAGGTGTGAGCCACCGTGACTGGCCACAGCTCTTCCTTTCTAAAAGAGATGAGGGGTACATATGGAAACAGCCCTTATAAATGCTTCTGGCAGCATGAAAGAGAAGTAAAAGACAGGTTCTTTCCCACGTGTCTTCTCATCAGTATGATATCTCAAGGATTGTAATTTACAACAAAGCATATCAGAGAGCATAAGGCAAGTGCACTCTTGACCTCTGGAGAGCTCCAGTTCAAGGAAGAGGTTTTCTTAGCAGGCTTTCTGCCTCAGAAGTTCAGTCCACAACTGGCAGGAAGTATGAGCACTGAGCTGAAGCAGATGGGTGTAGCCTGAGTTTTTGTGAGGATGAAGTAAAAACAGCAGCCAGTATTCTTTGACATCAAGGGAGTGGGCCTCAGCAGCTAACGAGTCTGGGTCCAGAAGAAATAGTGCAAACAAGGCATTCTAAAACAGTAAAAAACAACTCAGAAAACACGGAAAAATAAAAGCCTGGAAAATATAACCACAGCACAGTAAGGCAATAAAACAAACACCACTTAATTACCTTAAATGACAGGTGTGCTGATTATGCAAATGATCCACACAGAAGTACTTGCATCAAAAAAGGGAGAATATGAACTAATGACCACGATATACTAAAAGGTACTAAAAATCAGAAGCACATCTGGAGTAACAAAAGTAGAACATTCAAAAAGCTAAATGATCAAAACAATATATGATACTGGTATAGGGTAGACATATATATGTATGAAACAGAATTGAGAGTCCAGAAACAAATTCACACATCTGTGATTAATTGATTTTCCACAAGGATATTAAGACTACTCAATGGAGAAAGGTTAACCTATCAACAAATAGCGCTGAATATCCACATGCAAAATAGGACATCAGACGCATAAAACACTAAAGGAAAAAAACAGATACACTTGAGTTTATCAAAATTTACAACTGTGCATCAAAGGACTACTAAGAAAGTGAGAAGATAACTCACAGATTGGGAGAAAATATTTCCAAGTCATATATCTGATAAAGGTCTAGTATTCAGAGTATATCAAAAAACTCTTGGCCAGACGAGGTGGCCCACGCCTATAATCCCAGCACTTTGGGAGGCCGAGGTGAGCAGATCACCTGATGTCGGGAGTTTAAAACCAGACTGACCAACATGGAGAAACCCCATCTCTACTAAAAATACAAAAAAATTATCTGGGCATGGTGGAGCATGCCTGCAATCCCAGCTACCCAGGAGGCTGAGGCAGGAAAATTGCTTGAACTCGGGAGGCGGAGGTTGCAGTGAGCTGAGAGGTTGCCATTGCACCCCAGCCTGGGCAGCAAGAGCAAAACTGTCTCGAAAACAAACAAAAAAACAAACAACAATGCTTGGCTGGACTTGGTGGCTTATGCCTATAATCCCAACACTTTGGGAGGCAGAGGCAGGATTACCTGAGCTCACGAGTTCCACACAAGCCTGGGCAGCATGGTGAAACCCTGTCTCTACTAAAAATACAAAAAATTAGCTGGGCACTGTAGCATATGCCAGTAGTCCCAGCTACTTGGGAGGCTGATATAGGAGAATCACTTCAGTTTGGGAGGTGAAGGCTGCAGTGAGCTGATTGTGCCATTGCCCAGCCTGGGCAACAGAGTGAGACCTTGTCAAACAAAAACAAAAACAAAAAACAACTCTTACAACTCAACAACAAAAGACAACTCAATTTTTAAAATGGGGGAAAGGACTTCAATAAACATTTCTCCAAAGAATATAAATGAACAGCCAACAAGCCCATTAGTCATTAGGAAAATGCAAATCAAAACCACAATGAGATCCTACTTCACACTCACAAAGATGGTAATAATAAAAAAAAGGAAAAAAAAATCAGTAACATCCTTGTTGGCAAGGATGTGGACAATTAGAATCCTCATATATTGCTGGTGGGGATGTAAACAGGTATAGCCACTAGTACCTGTCTACAGACAGCCATACCACCCTGAACATGTCCAATCTTGTCTAAAATTTGATATGGAAAATAGTTTGATCAGGAGGCATGGTGGCTCATGCCTGTAATCCCAGCACTTTGGGGAACTGAGGGGGGTGGATCACCTGAAGCTGAAAGATTGAAACCAGCCTGGCCAACATGGCAAACCCTGTCTCTACTAAAAATACAAAAATTAGCTGGATGTGATGGCACATGCCTGTAATCACAGCTGCTTGGGAGGCTGAGGCAGGAGAGTCACTTGAATCCAGGAAGCGTAGGTTGCAGTGAATCAAGATTACACCACTGCACTCCAGCCTGGGTGACAAGTGAGACTCCATCTCAAGGAAAAAAAAAAAAAAAAAAAGGCAATCCCAGCACTTTGGGAGACTGAGGCAGAAAGATCATAAAGTCAAGAGTTCGAGACGCTACTGTACTCTAGCCTAGCAACAGAGCAAGACTCCATCTCTCAAGAAAAAAAAAAAAAAAAGGGGCCGGGCGCGGTGGCTCAAGCCTATAATCCCAGCACTTTGGGAGGCCGAGGCGGGTGGATCACGAGGTCGAGAGATCGAGACCATACATGGTGAAACCCCGTCTCTACTAAAAATACAAAAAATTAGCTGGGCATGGTGGCACATGCCTGTAATCCCAGCTACTCAGGAGGCTGAGGCAGGAGAATTGCTTGAACCCAGGAGGCGGAGGTTGCGGTGAGCCGAGATCGCGCCATTGCACTCCAGCCTGGGTAACAAGAGCGAAACTCCGTCTCAAAAAAAAAAAAAAAAAAGAAAAAAAAAAAAGGAAAAGAAAATAGTTTGATGGTTCCTTGAAAAGTTAAACATAGAATAACCAGAAATGCCACTCTTAGGTATAGACTCAAAAGAAATGAAAATAGGTATCAGACAAAAACTTGTATATGAATGTTCAGAGTAGAATTATTCATAATAGCCAAAAGGTGGAAACAACTCAAATGTTCATCAACTGATGACTGGATGAACCAAATATGGTACATTCAAACACAGGAATATTATTCAGCCATAAAAAGAAATGAAATGCTGATACATGCTACAACTTAGATGAATCTTGGAAACATCATGCCTAGTAGAAGAAGTCAGACACAAAAGGTTGCATATAGTATGATTCCATTTACATAAAATGTCCAGAACAGGCAAATCCACAGAAATAGAAAGAGATCAGTATTTACTTGGAACACTTGGGACAATAAAAAACAAAATAATAAATAAAATTTTAGAAAAATAAAGAGATCAGAAGATGCCAGAGGATGGGGAGAAAGAAAAATGAAGAGTGGCTGTCAACAGGTACATAGGTTTCTCCCATCCACATACGAACCAGGCTCAACCCTGCTTAGTTTCTGAGATCAGACAAGACTGGACATGTTCATGGTGGTACGGCTGTAGACAGGTACTAGGGTTTCTTTTTGGGGTGATGAAATGTTCTGGAATTAGATAATGGTGATGGTTACACAACCTTGTGAATACACAGATATGAGCTGCATAATGATGTTTCAGTCAACAACAGACTGCATAGATGACAGTGGTCCTATAATGCAGTGATCCTCAACCTTTTTGGTAGCAGGAACTGGTTTCGTGGAAGACAATTTTCCATGGACAGGAGCTGGGGGATGGTTTCAGGATGAAGCTGTTCTACCTCAGATCATCAGGCATTACATTCTTGGAAGGAGGGTGCAACCTAGATCCCTAGCATGTGCGGTTCACAATACAGTTTATGGTCCTATTAGAATCCTTTGCCACCACTGATCTGACAAGAGGCGGAGCTCAGGTGGTAATGCTTGCTCACCTGTTGCTCACCTCCTGCTGTGCTACTAGGTTTCTAACAGGTCATGGCCTGGGGGTTTGGGCACCCCTGCTATAGATTATAAATAACATAGTTTTACTGTACCTTTTCTATGTTTAGTATGTTTAGTAATTTATTATTAGACACACTAATACTTATCATTGTGTTATAGCTGCCTACAGTATTCAGTACAGTTAGATGCTGTACAGGTTTATAGCTTGGGAGCAATAGGCTACACCACATAGCCTAGGTATGTAGAAGGCTGTTTCATCTAGGTTTGTGTAATTATACTCTATGATGTTTGCATGACGAATTTCTCAGAACCTATTCTTGTTGTTAAGTGATGCACAGGTACTAACAACTGCTGAACTGTATGCTATAAAATGATGAATTTCATGGTATGTGAATTATGTAACAATAGAGCATTTATAAAGTTTTTGTTGCTTAATTTATTTACATTCGGTAAGTTTTCTTTTAAAATATGTCCATGTCGGCCAGGCACATTGGCTCATGCCTGTAATCCCAGCACTTTGGGAGGATGAGGCAGGCGGATCACTTGAGGTCAGGAGTTTGAGACCAGCCTGGCCAACATGGTGAAACCCTGTCTCTACTAACAAAACAAAAACCAAAAAAACAACAAAAAAAATATGTCTATGTCTAAATGTCTTAGTGGTGCTGGGACATAACTGACACGTGAAACCTTGAATGCCTCTCTCTTTGCAAACTCATTTGTTACTACTCAGTTACCTTCTCACCTCTGATACCCAAACTGCATACCAAACCTCTAGCCAGTACTAGAACAAATACTGCCGAGCTCCTTCATACTTTAGTGCCTGCACACATGCTGTTCCTTTTGCCCAGAAACTTTTGTGCCTTCTGTCCATCTCATCCAAAGCCTGTTTTTCAATGCCCAACACAAATGTCACTGGTATCCTGAAACTTCTTCAACTCCTCCTTGCCCCATTTCAGAAAATGTAACTTTAATTCTTCTCTCTGTATATTCCTCTACAGTGGTATTTCTTATACTATACCATAATTACCTGGTCCCATGTTTGTCCTCTTCTTCCCTCTTCATCCCAGACTGGGAACCCAAGGGGGTACGACTTTCTTAGTCAGTCTTAAGCACCAGTGTATTGATTAGAATAGGGTAGTGAGAGAAGAAGTTATTTACTGAATGCCTAAGAAGTTCAGGGCACATAATCTTCACAACCATCCTGTGAAGTACATATTACTTTTACATTTTACAGTTTACGGATGAAGAGACTGAGTTTCAAGAAGCATACAGTAACTTTCCTAAGGTCATTCAACTTGTTAAATGACAGAGTGGAGGAGTTGAGACTAGAATTGAACTTCTGCCTCTGAAATCCAGGGTTCTCCCTGTCAGTACAGTGAGGTGGTGATTTGCATAAGCTATAAGATAAGACTGGCTGGATATCCCAGCTCTTCCACTTAACTTTGTGGCTTTTTGCAAATTACTTAACCTCTTTATGATTGTTTCTTCATTTGTAAAAGGACGATAATAACAGTACCTATAGGTTTTTTTTTTTTTTTTTTTTTTTTTTTTTTTTTTTTTTTTTTTGAGATGGAGTTTTGCTCTTGTTACCCAGGCTGGAGTGCAATTGCACAGTCTCGGCTCACTGCAACCTCTGCCTCCTGGGTTCAGGTAATTCTCCTGCCTCAGCCTCCTGAGTAGCTGGGATTACAGGCACGTGCCACCATGCCCAGCTAATTTTTTGTATTTTTAGTGGAGACGGGGTTTCACCATGTTGACCAGGATGGTCTCGATCTCTTGACCTCGTGATCCACCTGCCTTGGCCTCCCAAAGTGCTGGGATTACAGGCGTGAGCCACCATGCCAGGCCTTATGTAGAGTTTTTATGAAGAATAAATGAGATACTATATACAAAGCACTTAGAACAGTATCTGGCACCTACTGGTGCTCAGTAAATATCAGCTGTGACATTTATTATTGTCCCACATTGAACTAGTGTTTGTTAAACACTGGATGACTGAATAAAATGTACATCTTTCGCCGGGCACGGTGGCTCACGCCTGTAATCCCAGCACTTTGGGAGGCCGAGGCGGGTGGATCAAGAGATCGAGACCATCCTGGTCAACATGGTGAAACCCCATCTCTACTAAAAATACAAAAAATTCGCTGGGCATGGTGGCACCTGCCTGTAATCCCAGCTACTCAGGAGGCTGAGACAGGAGAATCGCCTGAACCCAGGAGGCAGGGGTTGCGGTGAGCCGAGACCGCGCCATTGCACTCCAGCCTGGGTAACAAGAGCAAAACTCCATCACAAAAAAAAAAAAAAAAAAAAAAGTACATCTTTCATGCAGTGATTGCTGGATTACCCATTTCACTGACTCAGGACCAGAGTCTCTTAGGAATCCAGAGAGGGCATGTTAAAGCCCTAACAAGTAAAAACAAAAAGTGATAACATTTTGACCTTTGAAGGCTTTTTGAGGTGGCAATAACCACTAAACTGAGGGGAAACCAAATATTTTTAGCCCATTTCCAGATAAATTGGATTTGATAAACCACTCAGCGTAACAAGAGCAAAAATTAGATGTTCAGCTAAGCTCTAGATTCTGATCCTAGATGATGGCAAAAACAACAACAATAGAATTAATGATAATAGCAGAAACTCTTAATATGTGTGAGACATTCTTCTAAATGCATTATATACACTAACAATTTAATGTTCATCAGAGCAGATTCTCCTACTGTATCCAAGAGAGCAGAAATTCAGAGCAAAAAGCAGATTGTTGGTTGTTACCAGAGTCACTCTAGGAATGGGGAGATTTTCTCACAAATCTGATGACTGGTGAAACTGACAAGAGGTTAGGCCACTCAGTGTTGGAAAAGAAAAGATCCTAGAAAGTGGAAGTGGTCCACTATTGCTTTAGGGGCAACAGCCTGGCTGCAACTGGGCAGACTTTCTATTTCTAACATCAGGATAATAGGGAAGCTCCTGCCAATGCTGCATAGAACCAAGAACACTTAGCAGTGATGGCTGACTTCCAACTGAGCCATTAAGGTAAAAGTAGAAGAAAGCTCCAGGTAGAAATATCTTTGGGAACTCAGAGAATGCACTGAGTGTTTGAAATGGGTACTTAATCTATTATTAAACTCAAGAGTTTTCCATTCAGGGGCCAATTTGAGTCTACTTATGACACCTCACCACAACACTGCTCATTTCTGTTAACTGGGCTTCACAGAGGGTGAAAGGGCAGCAATCAGATCATACAATTGGGCCTCACTGTAATAAAGTGCTGATTTCTCTTGTCCTTGCACTTCCTTCCAGTTATAATCACTCTATGATCTTGTTTGATATTCTTTTTTCTTTCTCTCTCTATTTTACTGACTATAATGTAATAATAGCGAAGCTCTCAGTCTGTGTGAGGCATATGGATGAAGAATATATAACATTCACTGTTTCCCAATAGACAAATTATTTAAAGGACATCTCTTAAGAAGAGATTAGATGGAGCCAACTGTGGGAAGAAAATGGGTGAAGAAAGTTTCAAGGAGAAGACACCACAAAGCAGAATAGGAAAAATGGCCAGGAGAAAAGTAAGACGACAAAAGGAAAAGTAGTCCCTGACACAGAAGGTACTCAACAGCTATTTGCTGAGTGAAAGAATAAACACTAATAACAGAATGAAATACCAGCATTATAAAGAAGGAACAAAGATATTTTCCTATCTACCTTGTTGTTACCCTACTATCTAGGATATATTTAGGTTGGTGCAAAAGTAACTGTGATTTTTGAAAAGTTAATAGATTAACATTTAGAATAGTTAATAAATTAACATTTTGAATAGTTAATAGATTAACATTTAATTTAGATATTGTTTACATACATACAAATACAAACTACAACCATGTATGATAAATTTAAAGTAATAAGCTGGGGTTGGGAATGGTTGTTCACGCCTGTAATCCCAGCACTGTGGGAGGCCAACGTGGGTGGACTGCCTGAGGTCAGTTTGAGACCAGCCTGGCCAATATGGTGAAACCCCATCTCTACTAAAAACACAAAAATTAGCCAGGCATAGTGGCGGGTGCCTGTAATCCCAGCGACTTGGGAGGCTGACACAGGAGAATCGCTTGAACCTGTGAGGTGGAGGCTGCAAGGACCTGAGATCATGCCACTGCGCTCCAGCCTGGGTAACAGAGGGAGACTCCATCTCAAAAAGAGAAAGAGAGAGAGAGAGAGAAAGAAAGTAAGTTGGGCACAGTGGTGCATAACTATAGTCCCAGCTATTCTGGAGGCTGAGGTGGGAAGACTGCTTGAGCATACGAGTTCAAGTCAACTTGGGCAACATAGAGAGACCCTGTCTCTAAACAAAGAAAACCAAAAAGTAATTAACGCCAAACATTACAATCAGGGTTCGGTGCACTTGAAATACACAAATGAGTGTCTTTACATGCTGAAGACACAGCAACCAACAACTGGGGGTAAAGTGCTGCATTCCTAAAGTTAATCCACAGAGTCCATCATGCTATGCCAAAGTTCACTGCTCCGGCTCCAAACCTGGGACTTTCCTGTTTCCTCTCTCTGACAGCTTAGAGCTACTGCACTCCATCCCTGAACTCCTCTGTTTATTGCAAATGTTCTTTATAAGCTATAAAATCTGAATCTGAGGTCTGGTTTCTTCAACTTTGAAACTCATTTCCCACTCTGAGTTCACACACTCTCAAAATGTTCATGAATTTTAAGGCTAGACCTAAAGCTTCTTTGTGGCTTCCTGCCAGCCTGCCTTTGTTTTAGTACCTTCTAGCCTATCCTCACTCACTTGAGTGTTTACTCTGATTTCTGTCCAGTCATTCCACCACTAGTCCCCTATCAAAATGCTTGCTGGGCATTTCTATATACATTCCTTGTTTGTCCTTATGTCAAATTTAAAACCACCAAGACCAAATCCAATATGTGTTCCCAAATCAGCTCCCCTTCCTCACCTCCCTGGTATGGTTACTGACCAATTAGAATGAATGTCCAACCACTCAGAATGCCACAGGCAGTAGGCCAAATCAGTGTACTGGGTCCAATGTCAGCCCTGTCCATAATCCTTCCAGCCAGCTAAACTTGAAGGAATTGTCTGTTCTCATAGTCTCCCCTCATCACTTCCTATTCCTTCTATAATCCACACATTTTAGCCCTCCTTCCTCACTGCCAAAATTTCTCCTAACAAGGTCACCAATGGCCTTCTTGTTGTTATAACCAATGAATTCTTTTTAGCTGTTATTTCACTTGACCATCCTTGGTAACATTTAACAATGCTAACCATTCCCTCCTCCCTGCAACACTCTCCCTGGCTTCTTTGACACTATACTCTTCTGGTTGCAATCCAGTTACCTCTGGTGACACCTTCTCGGCCTTCCCCAAACCTGCTTTTCCTCATGTTTCTTATCTCAGTGAATGACACCACTATCCCCAAAGCTCCTAAACCAGAAACAAAATTCCTTAGTTTTTATTTGCTTCTAACATTCCTTCAGTCATAGAATCCTGCTTATTCTTCTTAGTCTGCTTCTCTTCACTGCCCGAATTTTTATTTTTTTTATTTTTTGTGAGACAGAGTCTCACTCTGTCACTCCGGCTGGAGTTCAGTGGTGCAATCTCCACTCACTGCAACCTCCACCTCCAGAGTTCAAGCAATTCTTCTGCCTCAGCCTCTCAACTACAGGCGCATGGGACTACAGGCGCATGCCACCACGCCCAGCTAATTTTTGTATTTTTAGTAGAGACGGGGTTTCACCATATTGATCAAGATTTTTTCAAACTCCTGACCTCGTGATCTGCCCACCTGGGATTACAGGTGTGAGCCACAGCGCCCAGCCTACTGCCTACATTTTTTTTTTTTTTTTTTTTTTTTTTTTTTTTTTTTGAGACGGAGTTTCGCTCTTGTTATCCAGGCTGGAGTGCAATGGCACGATCTCGGCTCACTGCAACCTCTGCCTCCTGGGTTCAGGCAATTCTCCTGCCTCAGCCTCCTGAGTAGCTGGGATTACAGGCATGTGCCACCATGCCCAGCTAATTTTTTGTATTTTTAGTAGAGACGGGGTTTCACCATGTTGACCAGGATGGTCTCCATCTCTCGACCTCGTGATCCACCCGCCTCGGCCTCCCAAAGTGCTGGGAGCTTGAGCCACCGCACCCGGCCTTACTGCCTACATTTTTAAAGCATTTAACTATGTTCTAGGCAGGTGTGTCCTAGTGACATAATCCTCATAACAAGCCTATAAGGTAAATTTTATCATCTCCAATTTTCAGATTAGGTAACAGAGGCAAAGAGTACTTAAATAACTTGCATAAAGTCCCTTAACTGCTAAGTGGCAGAGCAGGATTCAAACCCAGGTGGCCTGACTCAATTCTGGATCCAGGTCACTATTCTGTCTCACTGAAATCTCTGCAACAGCCTCCTTGTTGGTCTTCCAGCCATCCATTGTGGTTTCCCTACGGTCACAGTGATTTTTGTCAAAACATAAGTCTGACTCTTGCTACTCTTTTGCATGAAATTGTTTACTGGTTCTTTATTGCCTTCAGGATAACGTCTACACTCAATATGACATTCAGGGACCTCCATAACCTAACCAGGAAGTGTTCACTTCTTTGGCTTTCATGTTTTTGGTTTTTGGCCCCATTTTAACCACAAACTTGAAAGCTCTACTAGCACAATGACAGCCTCCACTTCCAGGTTTCTGCATTGTTTGATGTACCAAGAAGATTAACTCTTTCTCACCTTCACATTTGACTTCTTCTGATAAGCCTTTTCTGACCTCCTAAGACTAGGCTGTATGTCTCTCCTGTGAGGTCTCACAGCTCCCAGTTCTAATTCTTACTGTAGCATTTATTTCATTGTGTTGTTATTGCCCATCTACTAATATTAATATCTGCTTTACTACAAGATTGTGAGCTTCCTGAGAACAGGAACTATGTAAGATTCACTGTTGTATTTTCAGTACTTACTGCTGCCTACCTAATATACAGTAGGCAACATTCATTTATTGAATCTTTATTGTCTATATCACAATCTTTAACACTTATATATTGCCCTCTATTGATTTTATTTTCATATGTGTTAGCCTGAACTTTATAACAAGAATGTCAGTTTCTTGATGTTAGCAAATATACCTAGTACTTCTTTCATATATTTATTTACTTTTAGGCTGGGTGCAGTGGCTATAATCCCAGTATTTTGGGAAGCTGAAGCAGGAGGATCACTTGAGTCCAGGAGTTTGAGGTTAGCCTGGGTATAGTGAGACCTCATCTCTATAAAAATTGGCTGGGTGCGGTGGCTCATGCCTATAGTCCCAGCACTTTGGGAGGCTGAGGTGGGCGGATCACCTGAGGTCAGAAGTTCAAGATCAGCCTAACCAACATGGTGAAACCCTGTCTCTACTAAAAATACAAAAATCAACCAGGCGTCTTGGTGGACACCTGTAAATCCCAAGTACTTGGGGGCCTGAGACAGGAGAATTGCTTCAGTCTGGGAGGCGGAGGTTGCAGTGAGCCAAGATTGCGCCATTGCACTCCAGCCTGGGGACAGAGAGGGACACTGTCTCATAATTAAATAAATAAAGAAACAAACAAAATTAGCTGCACATGGTGGTATGCACCTGTGGTACCAGCTACTCAGGAGGGCTGAGGTGGGACAACTGCTTGAGCTCTAGAGGTTGAGGCTGCAGTAAGCCATGATCATGCCACTGTACTCCAGCCTGGGCAACAGAGTGAGACCCTGTCTCAAAAAGGAAAAAAAGATATTTATTTTTACAGTTGGGCTCTTACTCTGTCATCCAGGATGGAGTGTAGTGTCATGATTATAGCTCACTGCAGCCTTGAACTCTGGGGCTCAAGGAATCCTCCCACCTCAGCCTCCCAAGTAGCTGGGACTACAGGTATGTGCTGCCATGCCCAGCTAATTTTTTTATTTGTAGAGATGGGGGTCTCACTGTGTTGCCTAGGCTGGTCTTGAACTTCTGGCCTCAGGCAATCCTCCTGCCTCAGCCTCCCAAAATGTTGGAATTATAGGCAAGAGCCACCATGCCTGGCCTATACTCAGTACTTTCAAGTTAGGGGTTACTCACAAAAATTCCTGAAAACAGCTAACATTTAATCAGGGATCAATGTATGTCAACAATCCAATGATTTTGGTATTATTTCTCTCTCTCTCTCCCCCTCTCTCCATATGAGGAAACTGAGTCATAGTTTAGTGGCTTGCCTAAAATGACATAGCAAGAAACAAAAGAGCTGGGATTTGAACCTGATGTTGGCCCTTGTATTCTTAACCATTATGATAACAGGCTAAGAAATCTTAGAATTACAGATGCTAAGTAACTTACCTAAAAAATTTAAAAAAATTTTTTCTTTTTGTTAGTATGCAAGGACCTAAGATCATAGTGCAGTGCTGAGACTAGAACCCAAGTATTTTCAAAGCCTATGCTCATAAATTATTTGGCATACTGCTTCTCCTACTTGAAAAGTCAGTACTTGGCCAGGTGAGGTGGCTCACGCATGTAATCTCATTACTTTGGGAGGCTGGGGCGATCACATGAGGTCAGGAGTTGGAAACCAGCCTGGCCAATATGGCGAAACACTGTCTCTACTAAAAATACAAAAATTAGCTGGGCGTGGTGGCAGGCACCTGTAATCCCAGCTACTGGGGAGGCTGAGGCAGGAGAATCGCTTGAACCTGGGAGGCGGAGGTTGCAATGAGCTAAGATCACGCCATTGCACTCTAGTCTGGGGAACAAGAGTGAGACTGTCTCAAAAAAAAAAAAAAGTCAGTACTAAGCTCATACTGGGTGCTGATACAGTTTAAAACTGCAAATCCAGTTTACCGAAATTGGAGAATATCAGATCCCCTTCCAAGAGAGGCATAACTGTAGCTTACTGGGTTAACTCACCTTTTATATTAACGGTCTAGTCTTATGAACCAATTAAGTTTGTAGTTTCTGCATTCTTCCTGTGACACTGAAGACTGTGTTTTCATCAATGTGAAAACCATGTTATCTAAGCTAAATCAAAATCCACTCTTATTCACGAATTTATTCTTCCTTTTATTTATCAACACCAGTGACATGTTCCTAAGTTCTCTGCCTTTGTGGCTCCTTTGTTCCCAGTGTGAGATGTCTTATTTCTGAAAGTAACCTGTCATTGACAAGCCTTCTTGGCTATTCTATAGTTTACCCTAAAAAAAAATCTTTTCTCTCCATAGGCTTATTAGACCGCTTTTCCTTACACGGTACTCTGCTTTTCTCCTTTATTTCAAGCATTTATTGAAACTAAACTATGTACCAAGCATATACAAAATGGATATAACCTAACACATTGAAGGCCACACTTTCAAAGAAATAGTCTTGGTGTTTAGACATTTTGACTAGAATATTATTTCCTTAACAATCTGCATAAAACCATCCCTGCTCAGTTTGTAATTATACACCAAAATATTGAGCCCAATCTCAGTAGCTACTTCTACAGCACATCATATAAAGTGAATTGCTGGAGCCAGCTCATTAGATCTTACTCCAAAGATTTTTACCAACACCTTGGCCCTCTTTTGCTGACAAAAAGGGTTCTTAAGCCTTTTAATAGCTTTATGACTTCCTTATTAGAGTTCATCCACTAACATATCCTGTTAATAAAATGAACTGCCCATCTTTCTTGGGAAACACTCTGGAAAATATTTCCTGATTTCACAGCATAGCTTTGTCTCTGGATTAGTACTCATCTAATACGAAACTGAGAATCAAACATCCCTGGAATATTTTGTAAAATATGAGTATTTTTTCAAATGTCTTCAAGGATATAAACAATTCAAAATTTAAGTATTTGAGTAGTACTCTATCATATTTTTATTGCAGTGATATTTTCTGAAGAAATCTGAAGTCTGGAGTAACTATGGGCCATAAAATATGATCATCTTGCACCAATAAATGGAGCAAAGTTCAAATCTGGACCATCAGAAAAAGACAACAGGAACATTTCTAAACTAAATCTGATTGCCTTGAGGAAAGAAGGTACTGAAGCTGTTAGAGTATATCTTTGAAGGACTGAAGCAAGTCCTTCACTCCTGGAAAAAAAAAATCAAATCAATCATACAGATAAATATCTTAGTTACAGGGGAGAAAAAACAGAGATGACTAAGCTAAAAAAATCTCCTTCTGGCTTATATCTTTTCTAGGCAGTGCTGTTCCTGATAAGACACATGACACAACATATGGTTTTGTTGAATATCAAGGTAAGTTAGGGAAAATAATAGTTTTTTAAATAGGAAAATTAGACGACAACAGCAACAGGTAAGGAAGCTTTGGGCTTCTGAGGTAGAAATATCAGCACCCCTATGTAAGCATGGTAATAATCTGAAAATGGTACAACTGCTGGCCTGCTATAGCCTGTCTCTACCAGAAACAGAGAGAAAAGCATTGCAATCCAGCAGAAGTAGCCCTTCAAAGTCTAATGAGGAGCATTTTATCAGATATCAATAAATGAGCCCTCACTGAATACAAAGGCAATACATTAGGTGCTGAGTGATCAACTTCAAAGGACTTCCTGCTATTCTGAAATTTAAAGCTGTATTCTCATTTCCTCAAGCCTGTATATTTTACATAATGAAACAAAATACACATCTCTCGCAGCAGTATAAGGGTAAACAGAGGACCTTTCCCACCAAAAATTGTGCCAAGAACCCTTCCCCTTCAGCCTTTTGCTATAGAAATATCCTTCTGCTTCCCCGAAAACAGTATAAGCTTTCTTTAGCAAGTGGAATATCACCGTTACTCTCTCCCTTACTCTGCTTCACTTTTTTTGCATAACGCTTAAGATTACCTGACAGTTTACATATTTATCAAGTTTCTCCCAACTAGAATATAAGCTTCATGAGGAGAGAGATTTCAAATATTTTATTTACAGATGTATTCCCGGTATCTAGAACTGTATTTAGCATGTAGCAGATTATAAAAAAAATTGTAAAATTAATAAAAATTTAAAATCCGATCGCTTCTCAGCCTTTTGGCTAAGATCAAGTGTAGTAAAAATTTTAAATCCCTATTATATTGGAATTGTTAAAAACAATTTTTATGCCAGGGTTTCTTTGTTGCCCAAGCTGGAGTACAGTGGCTGATCACAGCTCACTGTAGCCTCGAATTCCTGACCTCAAATGATCCTCCCACCTCAGCCTCCTGAGTAGGCTGGACTACAGGTGTGTGCCACCACACCTGGTTATTTTCTTTTCTTTTCTTTTTTTTTTTTTTTTTGTAGAGATGGGGATCTTGCTATGTTGCCCAGGCTGGTCTCAAACTCCTGGGCTCAAGGGATTCTCCTGCTTTGGCCTCCCAAGTGCTGGGATTTACAGGTGTGAGCCACTATGCCTAGCCAAATTTTAAAATTTTGCCACATCGAACCAGGCACAGTGGCTCACGCCTGTAATCCCAGAACTTTGCGAGGCTGAGGCAAGTGGATCACAAGGTCAGGATTTCAAGATGAGCCTGGCCAATATGGTGAAACCCCGTCTCTACTAAAAATACAAAATTAGCCAGGTGTGGTGGTGCGTGCCTGTAGTCCCAGCTACTCAGGAGGCTGAGGCAGGAGAATCACTTGAACCTGGGAGGCAAAGGTTGCAGTGAGTTGAGACTGCACCACTGCACTCCAGCCTGGGCAACAGACCGAGACTCTGTCTCAAAAAAACAAAACAAAACAAAACAAAACAAAACAAAACAAAAACCATCTCTACTAAAAAAAAAATACAAAAATAAAATAAAATTCGCCAGGCGTGGTAGTGCATATCTTTAATCCCAGCTACTCAGGAGGTTGAAGCAGGAAAACCACTTGAACCTGGGAGGCAGAGGTTGCAGTAAGCCAAGATGGCATGGTGACAGAGTGAAACTCCATCTCAAAAAAAAAAATTATTTAGTAAAGTTGTTTTCCTCCTTAAATTATTGCCTGCAAGATCGAAACAGAGTCTCTCATTTCTATTTTGGGATCTGACTGAGTCACAAGGTAGTCTTGGCAAATAACTCTGCTCTATCTCTCAGTTTACTGAGGCTGCCTGGGAACTTGACCTGTCAGCCAAACAGGAAGAAGGGCCCTTCTGCCTAACTCCAAAAGGCCTAAGTCAAATGGATATGGTGAGATTTAATGATGGATCTAAATTACAGCAAATGGATTTCCTATGAGGGGGGAAGCAAGCATTTTATTTAATTTCCTCTATATAATTCGGGGCTGGTAGAAAGGGTAGACTATTACAATGTAGCTGAGCAAATTTTTCCATGTTTGCATAACATGTGTTTTCAACTAAAGATATTCCTATATTCCTACTATATACAATACCCCCCAAAAACCTCAAATGTAAGAAAAAGCAATGTGACAGATTTGACCCTGGCCAAGTTATACTTTTTTTTTTTTAAAAGTGTGTAAACATGTAAACTACAAAGCCTCTTTTTCTTTTTCAAGGATGGGTACAAAGTGATACTCTCCCCTTCCCACCAGATACTCTTATTTTTGCCCCCTATCTGGTCATGAATTCCTCCTGGGTGCACCCTCCCTAAAGTGTCCTGTGTTTTGGTGGTTATAATTTCCCACATCCCATGATGCCCCTGGATAGAATTAATCTTTCTGTACTCACACAAATGGAAACAGAAGAGATGAAAAACCCTGGGGATGTGGCCTCGCAGGTCTCAAAATCATCGGCTGCTAAGCGCAACGTGCACTTCTCCGCCTCTCTTCTTGGCTGAGTTCCTTTCTTGGCTCAGAGTTAGATGTTGCATAGCCTAGGAGGCTTAGGACCCAGGGGGCGCCTTTCAGCTGAAAAACAGTTCTCGCTGCAGCAAGCTAGCTGGGAAGCTCCCAGTTCTAAAAAGAGGCTGTTTACCCGAAGAGCATAACAAGGGTAGGTCTGACTGCAAGGCTGGGACTGGAAGGCAGAGCCGCTGCCAAGGAGGCCCCGGTTGGACACTGGTCGTTCAATCCCCTGCAAGACGAAGGAGGCAAGGATGTTGCTGGCCTGGGTGCAGGCATTCCTCGTCAGCAACATGCTCCTGGCAGAAGCCTACCGATCTGGAGGTGAGATCACAGTCTTTCCTTTCCGCAGCAAAACTTCATGGAGCAGAAGGGGTGAAGTCTCCTATTTCCCAAACAGGACAGGACACAAAGCGTTTAGCTGGTTTCTGTGGTCCTGTGAACGCTTTTCCACCCCTCTTTTCCTTGCCAGGCTCTTGCAGCTCCATCTTTGCCATTAAGAACAAAGGCAAGAAGCCACTTTCTCTTTGCCTTTCCTTGCTCATGAGTGGATGGAGCTTGGGGGTTCATCTCCCCTACGCCCCAAGTCCTATTCTTTCTGAGCCTCTTGCATGGTGTGGACCTCCTTCCCCAGCCTCCTCCTGTGACTCTCCTGCAGAGGGGAATGGGAGCTCGGTGTCTCATTCAAGCAGCGATAAAGCCGGTTCACTCCGTTGGAGGCTCTCTCGAATCTTTTGCCTGACTGAATCAAGGCTCCTGGAGAATACTCTTTGGAGAGAGTATTGCCTATTAAACGGGCAGAAGGTGGCCGTATCCGCGGAGGAGGGAACACCGGAGTTTACGTAACATGGCTTCACAGGGATAAATGTCAGGTTTGGGTGCCCACCGTCCCAAAACTCCCATCTTCTCAAAGGGACCCTAAGCCAGGCCTCCTCCGCTCCATCTCCTCTTCCGACGTGGTCACAAGTTACTCTTGAGAGTAACCACCATTTGCACTTCGACAGCTTTCCGGCTTTCAAAAAAAAAACAAAAACAAAAACAAAAAACACCTAACAGTCTCTTGCGTTGACTGAGGGCCAGGCACAGGTTAGGGGCTTCACAGGCGCTTGCTTTCCTTCTCTGTTGGGCCTCACAGGAACCCTCTGAGGTGCATGTCGGGTGTGGGGTAGGGGGCGTGGGGGTGTTGTCAAGACAGGAGACGGTGGCCCAGCAGGGCCCGGGGTCCGTTAGCCAGGCTGGGACTCGGCCCGGGTGACCCCGGCTACCCTGCCCCGCACGCTGGGCGTCTTCCGTTCGCTGCCCGTTACTCTGTGTCCGGGGGCTTCTCTTCCGCACAGGCTGTTTGTGGGACAACGACCACCTGTACCGGGCTGACCAGCTCTCCCCTGCGCCGGGCCTCCGCTGCCTCAACTGGCTGGACGTGCAGAGCCGGCTGGCCTCGGCCCCCGTGTTGGGTAAGTGTCGTTAGGGGGACCGCGGCGGCGGCGGCGGCGGCGGCGGCGGCGGGGTTGGCGGGCGGCCTCCGCCGTCCAGGTCCCAGCCCCGGCACACGTTTCCTTCTCTCCTCTCTTAGGCGCCGGCAATCACAGTTATTGCCGAAACCCGGACGAGGACCCGCGCGGGCCCTGGTGCTACGTCAGTGGCAAGGCCGGCGTCCCTGAGAAACGGCCTTGCGAAGACCTGAGCTGTCCAGGTACCCCCCGGGACCCCGGGAATCCCCGCGCCGGGGGCTGACAGGGAGCGGCAGATGCCCGTCGTGCACGTGCGGCCGCGCGAGGCCGGCCGGCCCCGCCCCGCCCCCGCCCCCGCCCCGCCCCCGCCCCGCCCCCGCCCCGCCCCCGCGCCGTCCGATTGGCCAGGACTATCTCCAGGCCGCGGGGCTCAAAGCCTATTGGCCGCCGTCGCCGCTCGTGTGAGCTCATCCGCCGCGAGCGCTTGTAAACAACCGCGTGGGGCTGGGTCTCTCCGCTGCGCGCGCTGAGGAATGGCTTTTGGCCCCTCGATCTTTATGACTGTTTTGTGGAGCGACTGCAATGCGCTAGGCACCCTTCTCACAACCCCCGCTCGCCACCTCCCCCGACACACCCCGCGAGAAGAAGCCGTTTGGGGCATCTGAGCTTCAGAGAAGTTAAGCGATTTACCAAAGGCAATGGCAGGGGACAGATTTGAATCCACGTTTCTTAGATTCCAAAGCGCAGGCTTTTTGCTCCCAAGGCAGCAAGACAGTTTTCTAGGATTGGAGGGGTTAATCAAAGTAAAGCACTTCTTTTCTTTTTCTTTCTCTCGCTTTTTTTTTTTTTTGTGACTGTCATTCTGTCACTCAGGCTGGAGTGCAGTGGTCCGATCTCGGCTCACTGCCACTTCCGCCTCCCAGGTTGCAGTGATTCTTCTGCTTAAGCCTACCCAGTGGCTGGAATTACAGCCGTTCACCACCACGCCCGGCTAATTTTTATATTTTTAGTAGAGTTGGGGTTACACCATGCTTGCCAAGCCGCTCTCGAACTCCTCATCTCAGGTGATCGCCCACCTCGGCCTCTCAAAGTGCCGTGAGCCACCGCGCCTGGCACAAAATAAAGCATTTCACCTAAGGATTCGCACAGAGCGTGCACTTAAATGTGGGCTGCTCAAAGGAAGCATGGGCTGTTTCCTGGAGTGGAGGTCGGGGGATCCCCTGCAGAAGACGGCAACCGAGCAGGATTTGAACAGATGAAGACGTGGAAGGCAGGAGAGAGGCCCTTCCCTACGGCCTTCCCTTCTCATTTGCCTTGTCCCTGAGATGGTGCAGCCCTCTCAGGCCTGATTTTGCCTGTAGGGCAGAGTTTGACTTTAGGTTGTGTGCGTAGGGAGGCATTCTTAGGTGACCCACCTCCATCTCCCCTAACACTCGGACCAGGTTCAGCTGTGGAATTCACTCAGGGCAGGTCCTGATGAAAACTGTTTCTCACCTCATCTCCAGAGACAACCTCCCAGGCCCTGCCAGCCTCCACGACAGAAATTGAGGAAGTGTCTGAAGGGCCAGGTGCAGATGAGGTGCAGGTGTTCGCTCCTGCCAACGCCCTGCCCGCCCGGAGTGAGGCGGCAGCTGTGCAGCCAGTGATTGGGATCAGCCAGCGGGTGCGGATAAACTCCAAGGAGAAGAAGGACCTGGGCACTCTGGGTATGACGGCCCCTGACCCCTGCCCTTGTTGGGATTCATCAAGAGATGGCATTTGTGGATTGTGTGGGGTTTGGCTAATGGGACCTTGTGTCCTGTCCTTGGCAGGCTACGTGCTGGGCATTACCATGATGGTGATCATCATTGCCATTGGAGCTGGCATCATCTTGGGGTACTCCTACAAGAGGTCAGTAGTAGCTTCTCTTCTGGGTCCTCTTGAGAGGAGGAGGGGAGGAAGGTACACAAAGTCAAATCAAACTTTGTGGCTTTCTTACCCAAAAGGAAGCAAGATGTTAAAAATCAGCTTAAGATGTAGAGACTTGGTCCTAGTCTTTATCCGCTGACCTTGGACAAACCGTTTCCTTTGGTGCCTCTACACCTCACTTTAAAAGCCTTGTGAGGTGTGGGTTCTTGTACCCCATTTTACAAACGAAGAAGCCTCTGTCAGAGACTTGGCCAAAGTCACACTCTGGGAGTGGCAGAACCTGGAGTCAGACCCAGCTCTTTTGATTGCAAATTCCCTGCTGTGTGATCCAACATGCCTGACATTGAAGTGAGTGGCACTGCAGAAATCAGGCTCAACAATGATTACAGGGACTTTGAGACTGAAATCTTTCTGTGAGCTCTAAAATTCTGCCACTAGAAAAGGTTTCCAGCCACTGTTTTTTTTGCAGTTGGGACTTAAATTTCCTGAGCTATAAGCAGTGAGGCTCCTTTGCTAGGGAAGAAAAAAGTGAGTTGGAGAACAGAAAAGTTTGTTTGCCACTCTTCACCGCATGTGAGAAAGCCAAAGAGACTACCTGTGAAACTCAAGGTCATGACCTGTGGCTGGGACAGCAGGAGAAGAAGAATGCTGATTTCGTAAAGTCCCGTGAGATGCCAGTCAGTGACTGGTGCATGATGGTAAACCAGACTGACATTCATCTTTATAGTATTGGCTGATTCTGGAAAATTATTTGCTATTCTTGGGCAAAATCAGGAGGTTTGACTTCTAGCCCTGGGTGTCTAATATTCTCCTCTATGTTCTGAGAAATCGTTCAGTGAAGAAAGTGACACAGTAGCCTGCATTTATCCTTCCTTCTTTCCTTCCCTTCCCTCTTCCCTCCCTCCCTCCCCTTTCTTTTGTTTCCTTCCTTTCTTTGATTTTACTTTTTTTTTTTTTGAGACGGAGTTTCGCTCTTGTTACCCAGGCTGGAGTGCAATGGCACGATCTCGGCTCACTGCAACCTCCGCCTCCTGGGTTCAGGCAATTCTCCTGCCTCAGCCTCCTGTAGCTGGGATTACAGGCACGCGCCACCATGCCCAGCTAATTTTTTGTATTTTTAGTAGAGACGGGGTTTCACCATGTTGACCAGGATGGTCTCCATCTCTCGACCTCGTGATCCACCCGCCTCGGCCTCCCAAAGTGCTGGGATTACAGGCTTGAGCCACTGCGCCCGGCGATTTTACTTTTTTTTTTTTCAGGGTCTCACTCTGTTTGCTAGGCTTGAGTGCAGTGGTACAATCACGGCTCACAATCACAGCTGCCTGTAGTCCCAGCTACTCGGTGGGGGTGGATTCCCCCCATCCACCCCCACCGAGTAGCTGGGACTACAGGCATATTCTATCATGCCTGGCTGATTTTTAAATTTTTTGTGGAGACAGGGTCTTACTATGTTGCTCAGGCTAGTCTCGAACTCCTTGGCTCAAGCGATCCTCCTGCCTCAGCCTCTCAAAGCTTATAGGCATGGATCACCATGCCTGGCATGCAGCCTGCATTTTCTAGAGGTGAGGTCCATGTCTGAGCCCACAGCCTCAGTGGATCACCCAGCAGGGCACCTTTGGAGGCCTTGTAGTCAACCTTCTCATTACAGATGAGAAAGGGGAAGTGCTGGATATAAAAACAGCAGTAGCCAACATTTGCCATATGCCAGATACTGCTTCAAGCACATGCTTAAACTCATTTCTCATAATCACCCTTATGAGGTAAATGCTGTTATCTCCAGTTTACAGATGAGGAAACTGAGGCAATAGGGGATTATATACCTTATCCAAGGTTGCACTCCTAGCATTTGGTGGAGAGAAGTCCTCTAACTAGCTATCTCTGTGACCTTAGGCAAATTGCTTTGATTTCCTACTCCAGATCATTGTGTGGAGCTAAGGCTTGTGACTACTTAGCTCAGGGTATGGCACATAGTAAGTGGTCAGTAAGTGATAGCTGTTTTTCTTTTCTGTAAAATGTGTGGACGGGCAGGGTGGCTCATGCCTGTAATCCTAGCACTTTGGGAAGCCAAGGTGGGCAAATTACGAGGTCAGGGGTTTGAGATCAGCCTGGCCAACATAGTGAAACGCTGTCTCTACTAAAAATACAAAAAATTTACCGGGCGTGGTGGTGGGTACCTGTAATCCCCAGCTACTTGGGAGGCTGAGGCAGGAGAATGCTTGAACCCGGGAGGGGGAGGTTGCAGTAAGCTGAGATCACACCAACGCATTCCAGCCCAGGTGACAGTGCAAGACTCCGTCTCAAAAAAAGAAAAAAAGTGGATAATGGGCCAGGCGCAATGGTTCACACTCATAATCCTAGCACTTTGGGAGGCTGAGGTGGGTGGATCTTTTGAGCCCAATAGTTCAAGACCACTGTAGGCAACATGGCGAAACCCTGTCTCTAAGAAAAAATACAAAAATTAGTCAGGCATGGTGGTGGGGGCCTGTAGTCCTAGTTATTAACAAGGCTGAGGTGCGAGGATCACCTGAGCCTGCGAGGTCAAGGCTGTGGTGAGCTGTGATCATGCCACTGCACTCCAGCCTGGGTGACAGGGTGAGAGCCTGTCTCAAAAAAAAAAAAAGTGGGTAATAGACTAGTGCTCTCTGGTCTCTTGTGATTGTGACCCAGGAAGCAGATGTCCAGACAGGGTAACTACTGACTTGAGAGGACATCCTGACTCCCAGTCTGAGGTTGTTTCCCACAATGGGATGGTTGACATAGTGGGTCCAGAGATACCTGCTTATTCATTTTAGAGTTAATGATGTAGTGGCCCTGGCCTTACAGTTCATAAGCAGACCTAAGCCATGTTGGCTGAGTTTAGTCCTTGAAATATTTCCTTCTTCCTCAGCCACTGGATGGCATTTGGCTGTCCTCCAATTCTGTGACAGTTTCCAGGCCTTCCAGGTACTTGAACTGACTAAACATTCTTAATTCTGAGCTCAGTTCTGGTGCCCAGTGGAAGTCTTTTTCTTCTAGATTTGTTCCTCTAGGTTGTCACGAGACTGCCCTGAGGCCTAGAATTTATTTTCCTGTAAACTCAGGGCAAGGCACCCAGTCACCAGACTCCCTGTCACTAACGACCGGACCACCCCTTTCCTCAGCACAACTGTTCTGAGAACAGACTGTACAACAGGAAACCGCATGTGGGTTACAAACAAGCTCAAAGCTCCCATCTTTTCCTAAAGTGAGAGAGCAGAGTGTCCTGAAAAGAGTTGTAGGCTGAGTGTGGGTTCAGGAGTCCTCTGAGCCTTGGTATCTTGTCTGTTAAATGGAGATACATCCTCCCTCCACACCCACCCATCTTAAGATTATTATAAGTATTAAATGTAAACAGAAACAGTAGTAGCACACCAATCAGGTAATAATCACAATAGCAGCCAACATTTATTTCATGCTTTCTTAATAAGTAAGGCCCTATTATGTGCTCTTCCCTGATTATCTTAATTTTTTTTTTAGACAGAGTCTTGCTCTGTCGGCTCACCGCAACCTCCACCTGCTGGGTTCAAGTGATTCTCTTGCCTCAGCCTCCCAAGTAGCTGGGATTAGAGGCACCCACCAGCATGCCCTGCTAATTTTTGTCTTGTTTGTAGGGATGGGGTTTTCACCATGTTGGCCAGGCTGGTCTTGAACTCCTAACCTCAGGCAATCCACCTGCCTTGGCCTCCCAAAGTGCTGGGATTATAGGCATGAGCTACCACACCCAGCCTCCTGATTATCTTTACTAAGCCTCACAACCACACTAGGAGCACTGTTACACCATTTTACAGTGAGGAGCTGAGACCTGGCAGAGTTAAGTACAATGTCCAGGCTACACAGCTAGTAACATATGTCTAAGGATTATAAGTATCCCAACAAGTCCAGTGAGGCCTTGTTGGGAGAAGAGAGTATTACAAGAGGCCCAGTAGCCTCACGTAAATTTGCTTTGAATTGCAAAGGACAGTAGGAAAAATAGAAACTTAAAAAGAAAAAAAAGCCTGGATTTAAAGGCAGAAGAAACAAGATCTAGTTCTGGAAGTTTTACTTACTCTGGATGTGACATTGGACAAATTATTTACCTTCTCTGGACCTCAGTTTCTTCATCTGTACTGTGGTGGGGGTGGGGCAGGTTAGATATGATGATCCTCCCAACTCTATTTCCTAAAAAGACAATATTGCTGGTGATAAGACTGGATTCAGATCTCAGCCCTGCCATTTGCTTGAACAAATGGTGTAACTTCTCTGCATTTGCCTTCCTATCTTTTTTTTCTTTTTCTTTCTTTTTTTTTTTTTTTTGAGACAGTGTCTCACTGTGTCACCCAGGCTGGTGTGCAGTGGCCTGATCTTGACTCACTGCAACCTCCACCTCCCAGGTTCAGGCCATCCCCCTGCCTCAGCCACCCAAGTAGCTGGGACTACAGGCGCTCACCACTACACTTGGTTAATTTTTGTATTTTAGTAGAGATGGGGTTTCACTATGTTGGCCAGGCTGGTCTTGAACTCATGACCTCCTGATCCACCTGTTTTGGCCTCCCAAAGTGCTGGGATTACAGACTTGAGTCACCGCGCCTGGCCCTGCCTTCCTACCCATGAAACAGATCAAAATAGATACCACATAGGTTTGTTGTGAGGATGAAATTGTACAGTATAGTTTAGGCATACAATTGGTGTTCCATACCCTGGGAGAGGAAGGTGGAGGCAGCATACAGTAGGGCCTTACTTATTAAGAAAGCGGGAAATAAATGTTGGCTGCTCTTGTGATTATTACCTGTGGTTCCTTGGGAACTTTTCCTGAGCAGCAGTGTGGTACAGCACTGCCTCTGACTGGGAAAACTGCAGTGGCTCAGAGTAATAATCGAAGACCTGTGTAGTCTGAATGAGGCCTGTGGTGCTTCCATACCCTGGGAGAGGAAGTTGGAGGCAGGCAGCAGTTTCATGTACACCTGCTCTCTCTGGACAGCTCAGCTCCCAGTCCCATCCTGGCCTTGGAGCAAGCAGTCAGGGTGGTTACTGCAAGACTTGAACCCTGCCAAAGGCCATGAGGCTTGCCTAATGGGATAGAGCTTTTCCCTGTCTGGGAAGGCTGGGCAGGCACCAGTCTTCCTCAAACAGGGGAGGAAGGGCTGTAAATGGGGGTGGGTGGGAGCTCAGCCTGGCTGGGTCTTTGTCCTGGTAGGTTCAAAGGGTCAGTCTGTGACTGAGGAGCTAGCTCCAGAGGGAGGTCTTATTTTCTGATAAAAAGAGGAGGGAAAAAATGTAAGTCAACACCACTCCACCCCTGTGGGAGAGGAGCTAAGTCAGTGAATAAACCTTTTCTTCTTTCTTGGCTGACAGACAACACCCAGGCTAACAACCCCCTACCCCCAAGCAGTGAGAGGGGGCTAGGCTGCCCGATGGTCAGTGTAGGGGGCCTACTGATCTCTCAAAGGTCTCCCAAGGGAGCTGGGAGCAGCCACTGCATCTCTAGGACTCACAGGCACCATTAACAGCAGGCATATGGGATTAAGTGTGCTTCCAGGCTTCTAAATGGATGAGACTAATCCAGACTAGTCCCAGCATCTGGTTCCTTTACCTTTGGCTGCTCTTCCAGCCCTGCTCTGCCCCATTAATACAAATTGATTATTTCCCCCCCTAAAGACTTGTATATGATACAGCCCGACCATTATCAGCAGCTCAGCTGGCCACAGGTAAAAGCAGGGCGCCGAAGTTGAACTTGAAAGCCTCAGTTTCTTCATCTATAAAAGGAGGATTATAGGCTGGGCCTGGTGGTTCATGCCTCAAGAGGCGAGAGGATCACTTAAGGCCAGGAGTTTGAGATCAGCCCTGGCAACATGGCAACACCTTGTCTGTACAGAAAGAAAGAAAGAAAGAAAGAAAGAAAAGACATCCAGCAGGTACATAGGTAGCTCTTTTCATCCTGGGTGATGGGAAGGCCATTAGGCCATTTCCTGGCATCTTAGTAGATACTCAGGAAATGTGAATTCCTGGCTTTCTCTCTTCCTCCGGCCCCTTAGATTTTGAAATTCAGACCTTGGCAAAAGATACTTGGATATTCCGTTTTTTTTTTTTTTTGTAAATTGCCCTTTGGTCTTCCATAGGCATAGGGGCTGAAGAAAATTAAACCCAGACCTTCCAGATTTCTCCCTACATAAGCAACCTTGAAGAAACTGGCTTTTAGTATGGAGGCGTTTCCTTCTATGTGGTAACAACTGTACTGATGAACAGTGCTCAAGACTAGTGAATCTCAGAATGTGACTTGGGGAACCTTTGATCTAGACTACCCACCCATGAACACTGCCCCTTCATTTTCCCTATGAGTGCTCTGGCAGTTTTTCTGCTGTGGCAATTGGTGGTGTCCAGTATAGAAGCTAATGAGAAGGACAGGGCAGGAGCCTCAGGCTTGCATGTTCAGAAACCATCACTCAGGGTGATTCAGGAGGATGAGCTCACAGATTTGCCTCCTTTGACCTTACAGGGAGAAATAGGGAATTAGAGCATATCTCATGTGAAGAATTTTACAGAATATCAGGGGCCCTTGAGATTATCAGCTCCAACTCCTTGTTTTACAGATGATGAAATTAAGGCCCAAGGAGGAAGGGATTACCGGGGTCACATAAACAAATACGTGACTTGGCTGGTCAGTAGAATTTCCTTGGAAAATCAAATTAAAATAATGTTGCTTGATGGGTCAAGTAATATTCAGGGCAAATAATAATAACATCTTAAAAGTTTTTTTTTTTTTTTTTTTTTTTGAGACAGGGTCTCACTGATGTGCAGGCTGGAGTGCAGTGGCGCCATCACGGCTCACTGCATCCTTGACTTCCCAGGCTCAGGTGATTCTCCTACCTCAGCCTCCCAACTAGCTGGGACTACAGGTGTGTGCCACACCTGGTTAATATTTTATTTTTTGTAGAGATGGAGTTTTGCCATTTTGCTTAAGTTGGTCTCGAACTCCTGGGCTCAAGTGATCCTCTCTCCTCAGCCTCCCAAAGTGCTGGGATTATAGGTATGAGCCACCATGTTTAGCCCCTTTATGAATTTTTATAGCAGTTTCACTATTTTCAAAGTGCTTTCACCTCCATTATCATATTTTGAGGTAGATATTGTCTCCATTTCACACATGAGGAAACCAGAGAGGTTGTTTTGCCAAGAATTACACAGCTAATGCTGAGCTGGTACTAGAATACAAGTAAGGAGAACTGGAGGGTTTAAAGACAGTTCTGAGACACCTGTGCAACTCTTCCTCCGCTATATTCTTCCCTTCCCGACTCTTTTGCCCCACTATTCTTCCCCAGTCTCTAGAAGTCATTGTATTGAACATCTGATGGATGTGTAATCCATCTGATCTCAGCCATGTCCCTGAGGAGGTCAGAAGCAGGCCCCTGTGTTGTTTCAGTCATCCATCAACTGCTCCTTCTGGGAAGAACCTGTTTTCTCTAAAAGGTGAACCCATGTCTAGCCTAGCTGCTGGTTTTGGAGGATGCCAACTTGGGTCCTGGGTGCTGGTTCTGGTGTGCAATGTGCTGGGCACTCATCAAGCCCTCTAGTTAGCACTAGGGGTGACCTAGTCCAGTGGAAAGGGTCCTACATGTGCAGACAGAAGACTGGGTTTGAGTCCCTGCTCCACTATTGTTTGTGGGGTGAATTTGGTCAGGTCAGAACTTCTGAGAGCATCAGCCAGAGAGGTGGATTTGAGCCTATCACATCCTTGGAGTTCCTTAACTTCTCCAGGCCAATGAATAAGCCCTAATTCTTAGGGTTGAGCTGAGAATGATGTGGGATAAGGTATATAAAGTCCTTAGCATGGAATGAGCACTCCACATGTAACATGGAGTTATACTGTGGTGTGACTGGGTCATTGAGCACCACGAGAATTCAAAGGTATGTGAAATCTCTTGAGAGGTTTGATGATCACTGTCTCATTGTTTCCCATCGACCCAAGCCACCCTCAGTCCTTTTTGCCCCCTGCATGGGTTAGGGACGGTCCATTTCCAGCAGGGACTCACATCTTCTGGGACTTTAGGATAAGAAGGCAGTCTCACAGCCGGATGATCACGTCAGTTTTCTGGACAAATTTATGGGTTAAGTCAAAAGCTTAGGTATTTCTCTGGGTCTCTGGGAGCCCTGGGTTGAAATAATAAAACTGTGTCTTGCTTTAAGAGTCTCTATCTGGCTAGATGGCAGTGGCTCACGCCTGTAATCCCAATACTTTGGGAGGCAGGAGGACCGCTTGAGCCCAGGAGTTTGAGACCAGCATAGGCAACATATTGAGACACTGACACACACACACACACACACACACACACACGGCTCTACCCCCTACTTGATTTTCATTGAGCTCCAGTGAAGCTATGTGAAGTCCATACTGCTGTCACCCTATTTTCCAGATGGAGAACCTGAGACCAGAGGTGCAGGAGCTTCCTGTTGAGTTTAAGGCAGTCTGGAAGAATGAATATCCTAGTATCCTGGAACTGAGTTTGAGTCCTGGCTCCACCACTGATTTGTTGTGACTATGGCAAGCTGATGCTCCTGCTAGGCCTCAGGGATGCTATCTAATAAGCAAAGCTATGCAGGAGGCATAGGCTGAATGTTTTTCTTTCTTACCAGGGGGAAGGACTTGAAAGAACAGCACGATCAGAAAGTGTGTGAGCGGGAGATGCAGCGAATCACCCTGCCTTTGTCTGCCTTCACCAACCCCACCTGTGAGATTGTGGATGAGAAGACTGTCGTGGTCCACACCAGCCAGACTCCACTTGACCCTCAGGAGGGCAGCACCCCCCTTATGGGCCAGGCAGGCACTCCTGGGGCCTGAGCCCCCTCAGTGGGCAGGAGCCAATGCAGACACTGGTGCAGGACAGCCCACCCTCCTACAGCTGGGAGGATCTACCACTTTGTGTTCTGGTTAAAACCCTACCATTCCCCCCCTTTTTTGGTGAATCCTAATAAGTGACAGAAGGAGGTAGTGCTGTGGGCTGAGGGTAAGGCTGGGCAGGGTCCTAACAGTGCTCCTTCTCCACCCCTTGGAGCAGGATTTTGCCTGTGGATGGAGGCAGTGGCAGCTCCCACAGTGGTGCTGCTGATAAGGGCTTCCAAACATCGTCTGCAACCCTGGAACTGAACCAGGGATAGACAGAGAGCTCCCCCAGGCTCCTCTGTGCTTTACTAAGATGGCTGTAATCACCATGGGCTTTAGTGGCATACACTGTTATTCATGGTTAAGGTAAAGCAGGTCAAGAGATGGCACCAAAAAAATACAGTTTTTAAAATATTTGGGATGGAACTCCATACTGACCTCTGAGAGCTGGAAATGAGTTTGTACAGAAGTCAGAACTTCAAGTGGAGAATGAGATCTAGGTTTTGGGCTGCTGGTATGCTTCAGCTTGCTGGCAGTGATGTGCCTTGACAACCAAGGGCCAGACCTGGGCCCAGGGACTCTTCCTGTTTCATAAGGAAAGGAAGGGAAGAATTGCACTGAGCATTCCACTTAGGAAGAGGGCAGAGAAGGATCTGCTCCTACCTTGGGCCACAGGAGCAGAGGCAGACCTGGGATGCCCCAGTTTCTCTTCAGGGATGGACAGTGGTGACCTGTCTTCATTTTGCACAGGCAAGAGAGTAGTCAGCTAACCTATGGGAATTATACTGTGGGGACTTGCGAGCTGCTTCAAAGCGGTTAACCTGGAAACTAAGCTCAGAGGCAAGGTAATAAAGCACTTCAGGGATTGCTCCTGAAATGGGCCTGATTTAGCAGGTGGTCCTGTGGGCCCCCAGGCCAGCACCTTCCTGTAGGGCAATGGGGCTAGGGTCACAGCCCCTAACTTATAAAGCAATCAACCATTAGAAAGGGTTCATTAAGCCTTTTGGACTTAGGGCCCCAGAGAGGAAAAAGTGACTTGCCCAAGGTTGTAGAGCAAGCTACTTGCATGGCGAGGGCCCAGCTTCCTGAGTGCAACATTTCTCCACTGCACTGTGCTAGCAGCTCAACAGGGCCTCTGAGCCCTGATGTCACACTTAGAGGCCTTGGCATGTCCTAGCCATAGAGCTTCCTTCCCAGAGCCCTTCCATTGCCCCTGGGGGAGAGGGAGGTTAGTGGGGCTTTCTGTGGAGCCATTTGTTTTGGGGATCTAGACCTCAGGGGGTCTCTTGGTATTAGTGTTGCTGGAGAATAGAATATTACTGGTTTCTACTTTTCTATAAAGGCATTTCTCTATATACATGTTTTATATACCTCATTCTGACACCTGCATATAGTGTGGGAAATTGCTCTGCATTTGACTTAATTAAAAAAAAAAAAAAAAAAAAAAAGACTCCACATTGCAAAGTTTTTGAGGGGTAACAGGAACATGCCCTGTAAGTTGAGATGCTTTGGGTTACCTTGTCAACACCTGTGTGGCAAGCTTTGGGCCTTTTCTTCATTCATCCTGGCCCTGTTACTGGAGGGTGGCAACTGCAGCCTGTGTCCGAATTTTTTTTTTTTTTTTTTTTGAGATGGAGTCTCACTCCTGTTGCCTAGGCTGGAGTGGAATGGTGCTATCTCAGCTGACTGCAACCTCCATCTCCTGGGTTCAAGTGATTCTCCTGCTTCAGCCTTCCAAGTAGCTGGGATTACAGGCATGTGCCACCACACCCGGCTAATTTTTGTATTTTAGTAGAGATGGGGTTTTACCATGTTGGTCAGGCTGGTCTCAAACTCTTGACCTCAGGTGATCCACCCACCATGGCCTCCCAAAGTGCTGAGATTACAGGCTTGAGCCACTGTACCCGGCTTCTGTGTTTGGTTTATCATCATCAGGAATCTTTCAGGTTGAAGCTGCAAGAAAGACAGGTGTACAAGTGTCCCAATAAGGTGGTTGGTCATTGCAAAGCCTCTCCCCTTCGGCATTGTTTCCAAGGTGGAGGTCGTTAAAATGAATGTCCAGACAGCCCTTGACCAAGGTTGGAGTGCAGCAGGGGCGAGGGATGGATGACGGGTGGTGCTGCAGCAGCCAAAGGGGGAATAACTACAGAGGAGGAAGGGTCAGTGGGCTGCCTGCAGCTGTGGGCTGAGGAAGTTCCCTGCAAGGTGACTCCTATGGCTCCAGAATGAAAGATATCAGTAGGAGTGTTTCCTGGACTATTAGCAAGGGATTTCAGCCACAGGTTCTCAGCCTCGGGAATACCCAGAAGACCTCTGCCCATGCCCAGACATTGCTCTGTGGTTCTGCCAGCAAAGTGTACTCCAGATCTTTTTTTTTTTTTTTTTCGGGAACCAGATCCTGTCCTAAAGTTGGATTCTTCAAGCTTTGAGAGTGTCTGGGAGAAATCACCTTCGCGTTTACGGATTTATATTGTGCCCAAGGTCCCACGAACCAGATAGCATTTTCCTTCCCAATGGTCACTCCTTCACAACATCCCCCATATGTAGAAGTAAGAAGAAACAGGTTTTCTCTCAAGCACTTGTAGGAAAACACAAGGGATGGGGTGACTTGCTTTCACTTCTCTTCATTACAAAGGTGTCACCTAGCACTGAGGAAAGCAAGCCAGGATACCCAGGCTATAGAAGTATTCATAAATTATAGAGGATAAAAGGGTAGGGCTCCTAAGGAATGACTCAGCTGGCATGTGAGAGCCAGGCCAGGAAAAGATCATAGTCAGTCACACCTGCTGCAAGGAAGGGGCTGGCTCAGGTGGGATGTACATATATTCCCTAGCAGATTGGTATCTACTTAAGGTAAGGGTTTTAGACTTGGGTGCATGAAAACCCTCTGCTATGGGGAGCTTGTGTGGGCTAGGCCAGAAGGTGGCTAGCAGACCCTCTACATTTGTGTCCCTGAGCCAGTCATGCTTTCACTCTCCGTACTGCCAGTTATGTTAGCCGCTTAATTTATTTAGTCTGATCAATGGCCCAGTTCAGGCCCACCACTCCCATACTTGCTGGGGACGCCAGGACACAACCAGCCACACAGTGCTAAACTGTGCTGCTGCTGAGAGTCCAAGGTGCAGCCCTACAGCAAGCTTGCAAACTTCACACATAAGTACAGTCTACATAGCAAGTAAACTCTGACCAGAGATGATATCTGTTCCCACAACTCATCAGGTATATGTACAATATTCACATAACACCCAAAAAGATATAACAAGATAATATTAACAGCAACCACTCTCCTCTATCAATTCCCCCTGCTCCAATACAACCACCAGACATTGCACTAATACCCCAAACCCATTCCCAATTTATTAAATATGGTGCAAGCTCACAGACACTTAGGAAGAGGCAAATCTAGTTGTGCTGAAAAGTTCCTAGAGCTCTGGGAGCCAAGATGGAGGGTAGCCCCAGGCTTTGCAGTACCTTCAGATGTGGCTCAGGAGGATGCTGCCAGAAGCTAATGAGCTGGGAGAGCAAACAAGGGAGGTAGAAGTCATATGGCCCAGCTCCGGGAGCTGTCTCTCTCAGCATCTCAGCTTTAGGACTCTGCCACCATCTTTTCCCAGCCCAAGCTGCTACCTAAACCAGGCATGTTGAAGGGTAAGCAATGGTTGCCACGAGGCCAAGACCAAGAGATTGCTGAGACTCCCACTCCCCTGTCTCAGACTCTAGGCCTGTGACAAGCTACACTATCCTCCAGAACCCATCTAGCTTTAGGTAAAATGTCTTAGGCATCTGACTAAGGAGCCCACCAGAGTATGAGTAACAGAAACCAGGACCTGGGCTTTCTAGAGGGCAGGGCCTCTTTCTAGTCCCCCAGCCTCTTCCTGTGCTTGTAAGTGACTGTTTTTTGCAGATGGAAAGGATGTTGTCCATAAGCTCTCAGCCAGTCTCCAGTAGTAAGTTTGAAAACATGAGGTGGAGGCTTCCCCTCACATTGATTTGGTCCCTGGGCTGGCTAGAGCCAGTGAGCAGGTGAACAGAAACCAGCCCTTTCTCTAACTCCTGGCCTGTTCCACCGCATATTAAGGGATTCTTCAAAACCTACTCCCTCAACCTTGCTCCAGGAAGGGCAGGATCTGGAGTGGAAGTGGGGAGCATCATTGTGTTTTTCACATCCTTCGAGTGCCTCCTGGCCACCAGTCTTTCTTTTGTCCACACTCCCACTTGAAGTCTTCCTGCACCCAGCTGGACTAGCAACTTCAGAGTTCACAGGCAGGTTCACCCTGGGATCCTGCCCAGCAGGTCCAGGCCACGCTGATTAGTGTAAGCAAGAGGCTCCCACAATCCACTCCCAGAAAGTTCCTGGGTGGATCTGAGTAACAGATTCCTCCTGGCTCAAAGGCCAGGTTTTTTGTTGTTCTTCACAGCTTTCAGTCAAGTATTGGATTTACAGACGGTAACCAGGCCTCAAAACCTGCGGAGATACATTTCCCTGGTGCTGCGCCCACTTGCCTCCTGGGGAGGTAGTAGGAATGGCTGGTTCTGCTTCTAAACAGGCCGCCAATCCAGAGGAAGCCCAGATGGCCCTGCTCACAGCAGGGATGGGGCACAGAGGGGCAATGCTGACTGTGGAACGCCCCCCTGCAGGGGGCTGGGCCAGGGCTAGGGGGGTGAATCCCGGGTCAGGCCGTACTGCATGCTCACAGTGTGGTCCAACTCCTCCAGCTCTGCAGGCAGCGGGATGCCTAGCTCCCCCAGGTACAGGGAGAGGGCCTCAAAGGAGTCCTCCAGTTTCGAGAATGCTGGTCTAGAAGGAAAAGAGGTAAATCAGAGGCAGGTGCAATATGAGCAGGGCCATGGGGTGGGTGGGAGGAATCTAGGCTCAGCTACTTCCTGGTTGTATGACCTCAGGCAAACTCCTTCACCTAGTAGTGCCTCTGTGAGAAATGGTCATCATATAATGTTACTGCAACCTCACATGTTTGCTATAAAGATTAGCTAACACCATGAGAAGCCTAGCCTAGCTGGAGTAAGTACTAAAACGAAAAAATAAGAGAAAATGGTCCCTCCCATGTCTTAGAGAAAATGTAATTATCAAAGTGGAACTGGAAACACCAAGTTCCTAGTGCCACGGAAATGGCTTGGCTGCCCTGGGAGCCTAAGACAGCTCAGGCCTACTCCTCTTCCTCCTAGTTTATGCTTAAATGTCTTGTTACCTCAGTGAGGCCTGCTCTGATGATCATATTTAAAATTGCAACCTGTACCCTAAATAATCATCTTTACTTGGCTTCACTCTTTTTTCCATAGCATTTGCAACCTTCTAACAGTCAATACAGTTTACTTATTGTATCTGCTGTATGATAATAGTAGATACCATGCTAGAATATATGTTCTATGAGGGTAGGCACCTTTATTTTGTTCACTGCTATAACCGAAGAGCTTAGAACAGTACCTAGCACACAGTAGGCACTCAATACTGTGTACATATATATATTTTAATAAATTAAAGACAGATACTTAGAATGACTGGCAAGGGGTATTAGAAAACAAATAGTGTGTAGCTTCACAATTTCTCCTCAAGCACCAGGCGCGGTGGCTCACGCCTGTAATCCCAGCACTTTGGGAGGCCGAGGCGGGTGGATCACGAGGTCAAGAGATCGAGACCATCCTGGTCAACATGGTGAAACCCCGTCTCTACTAAAAATACAAAAATTAGCTGGGCATGGTGGCACACACCTGTAGTCCCAGCTACTAGGGAGGCTGAGGCAGGAGAACTGCTTGAACCCAGGAGGCAGAGGTTGCGGTGAGCCGAGATTACGCCATTGTACTCCAGCCTGGATAACAAGAGCGAAACCCCGTCTCAAAAAACAAAAACAAAAACAAAAAAAAACAATTTCTCCTCAAGCTCATACACTGGTGTTACTGAAGGACTGTGGTCCTTGGCCTATAAAGGAACAAGGTATGGATTCTCTAACCTGGGGACCACTGGAAATCATTTTTAAATAAAGATTATGTGCCAACTGGTTATTCTGGGAGGGTGGAGTTAGGGGTAAGGAGAATGCTGAGGGGTATATTGGTTAAGGGAGATTACAGAAGACATATTTCCTATGCTATATACCTTGGTAATGTTTGAACTTGTTTTTAAAAGAAACATGATTTTTGATGGCAGGAAAAAAACCTACAAAGATTCTAGTTTTCTAACCAGAAACTTGAAAAGACCTAGGGTAACTCTGTAATAATGAAATTATCACCTGAGAATAATAAAGATAATTTTTTTCTCATATGCAAGATACATTCAGAATAAAGGTAATTTTGAAAATACTTCTTTAAAGGAGAAATTAGCTAAATGCATAAAACTGCTCACTGTAGTTAATACCTATTGTAAAAGAGAAACTGGAAAAACCTGAACATCTACATTATAATATGTTCAGTCTCTCAACAGAATTTCATGTTGTCAAAAAAATGATAAACAGAAAGACTGGGTAGTAACAAGGGAAATGCAGGGCAAAATACAGATCTAGTTACTATTTTAAAAAGTATATGTATAGATATGGACAGGAATATGGAAAGATGAATACACTTATTGTGAGCAAATGGTTTGGGTGAATTTTCTTTTAAACTTTTTTATTGTTTTGAGATAGAGTCTTGTTTTGTCACCAGGCTGGAGTGCAGTTGCACAATCTCAGCTCACTGCAACCTCCACCTCCTAGGTTCAAGTGATTCCCCTGCCTCAGCCTCCCAAGTAGCTGAGACTGCATGTGCACACCACCATGCCTGGCTAATTTTTTTGTATTTTAGTAGAGTCAGGGTTTCACCATGTTGGCCAGGATGGTCTTATCTCCTAGCCTCATGAGCCACTCACCTTGGCCTCTCAAAGTGCTGGAATTACAGGTGTGAGCCACCGCACTCCAGCCTAAACTTCCTTTTAATGGCTGTGGTTCTGTATTCTACCCAGCTTACTTGATGCTATGTCTTTACTTCTCTCTCCTCCAACCTGTACATACAAGTTGTCAGGTGGCTTCAGGGGTGACAGCCACATTCTTGACCTCCAGGCTTCTCTCACCCCTGTGCTTGGGAAGGGCTCAGGGATGGCCTAAAGCTGAGGCAAACATCCCAGGACCCTGTAAGCTGTGAGAAAGAGGCAGGATACCAACCTGCTCTCAGGCTCTAGTCTGCAGCAGATGGTGGCCAGCGGGAAGAAGGCTGGGGGACAATCTGTGGGAACAAACTTCTCCCAGAAAAGCTTCACATTGAGGCCAAAGTCCAGTGTTCGGGGAAGGCAGTCAGGATCTGCATACACCTGCCCAATAATCTGCAGGGTGAGAAGACAGCTGTTTACGAAGGACGACAGAGGCCACAGATACAAGGCAAGGGAAAAGGATGCTGGTATGTGGACAGAAAGAATGGGCAGAAAAGGGGATGACACAAACATAGGTTACAGAGCTCTCCCCATCCCCAATCATCTCTCCAAATCTTGCTAAGCCAGATCTGTCTTGACTGAGAGTCAGGTTACTGAAGAGGACTGAGAAGGGACCTCACTACAGAAGCCAAGTGTCCCAAATCGGCATCTGGAGGCTAGCAGCTTCCACTCATCCACCCTGCCCTGCCTGTGTCTCCTTGTGGCTGTGTGTCTGCCAGAGTTAAGGCTCTGTGAGGTGCTGAATCTGATTCATGTCTGAAACCCTTTGGCACCAGCCTAGCGCTTTGTACACAGATGTTCAATTAACACCTATTAAAGAAAACAATTTTTAAAAAAACCTTCCTTCATGGCGAGGCTGTGGCTCATGCCTGTAATCCCAGCACTTTGGCAGGCTGAGGCGGGTGGATCACCTGAGGTCAGGAGTTTGAGACCAGCCTGGCCAACATGGCAAAACCCCATCTATACTACAAATACAAAAATTACCTGGGCACGGTGGTGTGCACCTATAGTCCTAGCTACTTGGGAGGCCGAGACAGGAGAATTGCTTGAGCCAGGGAGGTGGCAGTTGCAGTGAACTAAGATCACACCACTACACTCCAGCCTGGGTGACAGAGTGAGACTCCATCTCAAAAAAAGAAAAACTTCCTTCATTATTCTAACCATTCCTTGTCTCTCCTCTCCTCTACCATTCACAACTTCGTAGGGATTACGGAAGGCTTTGAATGTGTATATGTTTGAGTCTTTGAGATATACTGAACTATGCTGTCACCTGACTAAGCTCCTAATGGTAGGAATCTTTCCAAGATTTCTCACTCTGTCCACGTCAACCTAGCACAGGGCTGGTACTTCCTAGAGTGGCTACTTCTACTTGAAAGGAACTGAGAAGGGCTACATTTGGCCCAAGAGCTAGAAAGTCATATGAACAGTCTGTTGCCATTCCTGCTGTAATTCTGAGTCTCACCTGCCCCTTATTGACCATGTGTAAGCCACTGCCCTCTTCTGAGCCTCAGTTTCCTCAACTGAAAAAAAAACCTGGCTGGGTACAGTGGCTCACGCCTGTAATTCCAACGCTTTGGGAGGCCGAGGTGGGTGGATTACCTGAGGTCAGGAGTTCAAAACCAGCCTGGTCAACATGGTGAAACCCCGTCTCTACTAAAAATACAAAAATTAGCCAGGCATGGTAGTGTATGCCTGTAATCCTAGCTACCTGGGAGGCTGAGGCAGGAGAATCGCTTAAACCCAGAAGGTGGAGGCTGCAGTAAGCCCAGATCGTGCCACTGTACTCTAGCTTGGGCAATTAAGTGAGACACCATCTTAAAAACAAACAAACAAACAAACAAACAAACAAACAAAACCTGCTGAGTCCTTCTCTTAGGACCCATGAAACACAAATGTGGCAAAGACGTGCAGATGCGTTATAAACCATAAAACCCTATACCCATGTTGATTTTAGTCAAGTTCTAGTCATCCTTAGGAGAAGCCCAGTTCTGAGGGAGGGCAGAGCTGCTAGGCCTGCTGCCTCGGGCGTGGCCTTGGTGCCAGAGCTCACCTCGCAGAGAACGATCCCAAAGGAGAAGATATCCACCGTCTCATCATAGCTCTTTCCTTGGGGAACACAGGAGAGCAGGCTGTTAAGTTTACATCCCTTACCTGCTCTGCACTGGGTCTAGGGTCAATCTAAGTTACAGCCAAGAACCAGGGCTAGAATAGTTTCTGTAGGGATGCCCCACAGGCTGTCCTGGGCAGACACCACCTGAAAATAGTCCTTCCTCAGCCTTGGGTAACCTGCCTTGGAGAGCCCTTATAACACAACACTGCCTGGGATGAAATTGCATGGTTAAGTGGAAAAGAACCGGACTAGGGTTCATCCAGGCTCTGCCATTAGCCAGCTGTGTGCTCCTAAGGCAATGCACTGAACTTCTCTGGGGCCTCAGACTCCAAAACAGGTTGTATCAGACCATTTCTGCCTCACAACCCTCATTTCAAGAATCCCAACCAGCATCTCTGGCTGGTTTGAGCATTATCTAACAGAGGGCACCACACTTCAGTTCTCAGCATGGAGAGAGAAGGCTAAAGCTGGGACAATGGCCTGAGCTCTCAGCGACCCCTGAGACACAAATGCTACAGTCAGACCTCACTCTATCCCCAGGATGGGACACTGATCAGTTCCAAGCCCCCTGAGCTCAGGGAGCTAATTTGTAAGGTCCCTCCTGGCAAGGGAAAAATATCCTCAGCTCTATATATCTGATCCTACACTTCACAGGCCTCCCCTAGAGTTCCCAGGGCTCTGATTCAAGGGCAGCCTCTGTCCTCCTCTGTAGTGTCTGCTCCAGAGCTTCAGGACTCACCATTTAGCATCTCAGGGGCCATCCAGTAGGGGTTTCCCACCACTGTGTAGCGCTTCTTGCGGTCATTCTTGCGCAAGGTGCGTTTCTTGGTGGTGGCCTTCTCCACAGGGGGCCTTTTCCTCTCTTCCACTATGAGCCGTGACAGCCCAAAGTCTGCCACCACCACAGTCTTGTCCTGGTAGGATAAAGGCCAGGTCAGGACTTTATGGGGATGTTCTCAAACCTGGCCCTGGGGAGGACGCATAGGCAAGAGAAGCCACTGAGAAGGAGAGAAGAGGTGCATAGCAAGGGAGAATCAGAGAAGAAAGCTCTATCAAATAGACACACTCAGGCTGGGTGCGGTGGCTTACGCCTGTAATCCCATCACTTTGGGAGGCTGAGGAGGGTGAATCAACTGAAGTCAGGAGTTGGAGACCAGCCTGGCCAACATGGTCAAACCTGGTCTACTAAAAATACCAAAAAAAAAAAAAAAAAAAAAAAAAAAAAGTTATGAGAAAACACTGAACATCTGTTAATTAAAAAAAAAAATAAAAAGAAAAAAAGAATACAAAAATACACACACACACAAATTAGCTGGATGTGGTGGCACACACCTGTAGCCCCAGCTACTTGGGAGGCTGAGGCAGAATAATCACTAGAACCCGGGAGGTGGAGACTGTAGTAAGTCACGATTGTGCCTCTGCACTCCAGCCTGGGCAAGAGAGAGAGAGAAACTCCATCTCAAAAAAAAAAAAAAAAAAAAAAAAGACACACTGGGCATTTGTGTTTCTGAGGGTCTAGTATCTGTGCACAGTAGATTCCCCAGCCCACAGGGAGTTTCATGGCAGAGCAACTAGAATCCTAGAGGTGAGGCTTAGGGACTTGGAGAGTGGAACTCAGAGGTGGGACAGGGGGTTGCTTTTGTTTTTCCCTGTCCTGCCTTATTCCTAAAAAGATTAAGGCAGTAGCTAGAACCAGGATAAGACAAAAAAAGGCAAGATGGAGGCAGTAGGTGGGAGACTTAGGGGAGACAAGCTCTTTGAATAGCTACAGGGCAGTCATGTGAAAAAGGAATGAAGATTGCTTGGTGTGGGTCTAAAGGACAGAGCCAGGGCCAGCTGGTAGACACCCAGGAAGCCAGATAGCAAGTCAACAAGATAAACAACATTGTAACCACCACAGCTGAGGGGCCGTGAGAAGAATGCTGGTCTCAAACTGGTCCCTGTAAATTCATTAGCTCTGTGGCCTCAGGCTGAGGCTTCAGGTGCCACCACTGTAAAATGGGGTCAGCAATGAGCTGCTTTACAAGACTATTATGGGGCAAAAGCAGGTAAAACGACAGGGCTCTACATATAGCCAAGAAACTTCTGAAGTCCCTTCTAACAAATTATTTCAAAGGTTGCTAATGGGAGAAGGTGAAATTAGTCTGTGTGTGTACTGGAGCTCCCAGAAGACAGAGAAGGTCACTGGAAGAAGCAGAAAGGGAAAGACAGGAGCTCCTAGACAACACCTCTGCCCTTCTAGCCAGAGGGGACAAGTCAGCCTCCTTTGTGACAAGGAATCCAAGAAGGATAAGACCCTGGAGGCCAGGCCTAGAGCAGTGGGACATACCAACTTGATGAGGCAGTTGTGTGAGTTCAAATCCCGGTGGATGATGCACATAGAGTGCAAATAGGCCTGGAACAAAAGCACAAGCTGAGGCTAAAGGGCCAGCAAATCAACTAGACCCTGATTCTGGAACTGGGGGCCACAGATACTCTCCTCCCAGGCCATGCCCACCCAGCTTCAGAACCCAACCTGGACAACAGGGCAGGCCCTCCTCTGGCCACTCCCTTGTCCCAAAACCAACAGGAAGCCTGGACTTTCTCTTCCTCCCTGCTGCCATCTCCTGCCCATCCTTTTGTTCACCAATCACCAGCACAGTGGCTGGCCAAAGCCCTCACTGCTCTCTCCTAATGTCCCCAACTTCACAGAACCCTGGCCCTTGTAGCATTTCCTCCACCTCTATGCATTTTACTTAGATCCAGGCTGCTCCCTCCTCCCTACTCTCCTAGTCTCTGGCTTCAGCCACTCTGGATCCTTCCTGCCTGCAACAGAGAAGTGACTTCTTCTTGCTCCAGCTAGCTCTGTCTTTCTGACATTCACCACCCCTAAGACTCCACCTTCCCCACTGTCTAAACTTTAAGCTTTCTCTTCTTACCCAAATGTTTGTAAACAAATTTCTATTTATGTCCCCTCTCCAGGCCTCCACCACTGGCTCTTGACACTCTGAGGAGCAACTTCCTTTCTCCTTCCCTTCCCTTGTAAATGTAGAAGGAGCTACTCTCTGCTCTCCAGCCCCCTGCAATACTGCTTACATCCCTTAGGTTTCTGGAGCTGCTCACACACCCAGGGAGCTGAATCGCTGTAGCTCATGACTTGCATGCCTGCCTGCGTGCGTGCCTGAGGATGTGCTCCTCAAAGACTGTCCACACCTTTCTTATGCTACCTGCTCCTGAGTCTCTTGTGTGTCTGGTTTTTCCTTCCAGTCTTTTCAGTGTCAGCCCTGCTCAAAGCCCTCTCCACTTCACAAGCTGAGACACCCCCTGTCCCCGACCAGCCACATGGATGCCTCTTCTGTCCCACAGCTCCAGCTGTTCCTTCTCTGAAGATTGGGTGACTGGCAGCCTCTCTCTAAGCTCTAGTCTCATGGAGTCAGCTTCTTGCCTAGAAGATGTTGATAGGTTCTGCTAGGAGAATAGAAGGCATCAATGCCAGCTCTTCCCAAACCGGTTCCTCAACCATCCCTGCCATCCCCCATCACCCAAACGTCTGGTAAGTGATACCTCAAGCCACTCTAACTCCTCCTCCTCCTCCTCCTATTCCCTCATTGCCAACCAGTCTCTCCATTCTGACTCCAACCTGCCTCACCAGTCTCTCCATTCTAACTCCACCCTGCCCCAGGCTCCAGTCCCCACAGCTACTACCTTAATTCAGAAATCTGAAATGTTTCATTATTCCTCTATGCAGGTCTCCATGGCCTGAGACCCTCCCCATTCTACCAGAACCTACTAACCATATCAGATTAATATATATATATTTTTTGAGATGAAGTCTCTCTCTGTCACCCAGGTTTGAGTGCAGTAGTGTGATCTTGGCTCACTGCAACTTCCACCACCCGGTTCAAGTGATACTCCTGCCTCAGCCTCCTGAGTAGCTAGGACTACAGGCATGTACCACTGGCCCAGCTAATTTTTTTTTTTTTTTTTGAGATGAGTCTTTTTTTTTTTTTTTTTGAGACGGAGTTCCGCTCTTGTTACCCAGGCTGGAGTGCAGTGGCGCGATCTCGGCTCACCGCAACCTCCGCCTCCTGGGTTCAGGCAATTCTCCTACCTCAGCCTCCTGAGTAGCTGGGATTACAGGCACGCACCACCACGCCCAGCTAATTTTTGTATTTTTAGTAGAGACGGGGTTTCACCATGTTGACCAGGATGGTCTCGATCTCTTGACCTCGTGATCCACCCGCCTCGGCCTCCCAAAGTGCTGGGATTACAGGCTTGAGCCACCGCGCCCGGCCTGAGATGAGTCTTGATCTGTTGCCAGGCTGGAGTGCAGTGGCGCAATCTCAGCTCACTGCAACTTCTGCCTCCCAGGTTCAAGCAATTCCCCTGCCTCAGCCTCCTGAGTAGCTGGGACTACAGGCATGTGCCACCATACCGGCTAATTTTTTGTATTTTAGTAGAGATGGGGTTTCAAATGTTGGCCAGGAGGGTCTCAATCTTCTGACCTTGTGATCCACCCGCCGTGGACTCCCAAAGTGCTGGAATTACAGACATGATCCACTGTGCCCGGCCTTTTATTTTTTTTTTTAGTAGAGACAGGGTTTCACCATGTTAGCCAGGCTGGTCTCAAACTCCTGACCTCAAGTGATCCATTCGCCTCAGCCTCCCAAAAAAGTGCTGGTACTACAGGCGTGAGCCACCATACTTGCCCAGATTCACTTTGGAAAAAGCACAGCTCTTAAACTTTCTTGCTTAAAAATCTTCCTCCCCGGCCGGGCGCGGTGGCTCAAGCCTGTAATCCCAGCACTTTGGGAGGCCGAGGCGGGCGGATCACGAGGTCAAGAGATCAAGACCATCCTGGTCAACATGGTGAAACCCCGTCTCTACTAAAAATACAAAAAATTAGCTGGGCATGGTGGCGCGTGCCTGTAATCCCAGCTACGCAGGAGGCTGAGGCAGGAGAATTGCCTGAACCCGGGAGGCGGAGGTTGCGGTGAGCCGAGATCGCGCCATTGCACTCCAGCCTGGGTAACAAGAGCGAAACTCCGTCTCAAAAAAAAAAAAAAAAAAAAATCTTCCTCCCAGGCATGGTGGCTCACACCTGTAATCTCAACACTCCGGGAGGCTGAGGAAGAAGGAATGCTTGAGCCCAGGAGTTTGAGATCACCCTAGGCAACAAAGTGAGAACCTGTCTCTACAAAAAAGAAGAATAAAAAAATAAAAAAATTAGGTGTGGTGGTACACACCTGTAGTCCCAGCTACTCGGGAGGCTAAGGCAGGAGGATTGCTTGAGCCCTGGAGGTCGAGGCTGTAGTGAGCCATGATCATGCCACTGAACTCCAGCCTGCGTGGCAGAGCAAGATCCTGTTTCAAAACAACAACAAAAACCCTTCCTGATTCAAGCCCCAGAAACAGGGAAAAACAAAACAAAACAAAACCCAAAAACCAATCAACCAAAAAACTCTTTTACATCTGTCTCCTAAATATACTCCAGACTCCTTAATTTAAAACACAGGGACCTTAACGTACCCCCAAACTGTTCCAGACTACTACTATCTTCATGGACCCCTATATGAAGGGCAGTGGTTAAGTCTCAGACTTGGTGATCAGACTGATTAACCCAATTCCAGCTCTGTCCCTTTCCAGCCCAGCTTCTTATCTGGAAACCAAGGTTGTCATGAGGAATAAACATGCACCTGCATTTTAGTTCCTCAGCTCAGTGCCTAGCATATAGAGAGCACTCAGTACTTGTCAGCTGCTGTTATTGCTATGATTGATCTGAATCATTTGTTTCCAGGTAAAATAGATGATTTTCTCTTCTTTCCTCCCAGGTCTTTGCTCCTGTCACTTCAATCTTGGAACCTCTCTGCCAATAGGAACTTTATCCAATTCTGACCCTTCAGGGCTCTGCGAGAACTCATTTCCCCTTCACTGATTTCCTAGGCAGTGAGGTGCTCTACTTGGTTCAAGGGCCCTCAGTGTCTGGATACCTGGAACAGCAAGGCCAGGCCATCTCAGGCTACAGTTTGCCTCTCCAGTTTGCCTTGTCCATGCCGTTTGCCCTTAGAGATGTGTAATTCTTTGAGAGTAGGGCTGTGAGCTAAGAACAGTTGGCTAGAGGTAGTTTCAGTGACACAGACAAACACAATGAATAGCTGCTGACCCACCCCACACAAGTTGTCCAGGAAGGGGTCTCTACCTTCTAGTGAAGCCCACAATTCTTGCACCTCTCCCTACTCTCGCCTTGCTGGCAGGTTTGTTGGTGGGACTCACCATTCCGGAGGCGATTCCTTTGGCAAATCTGACCTTCTGCTGCCAGGGGAATGGATCCTGCAGGATGGGGGGAATGACTGTCGGAGGCTGTTAAGCCCTGTCCCACTCGTGGTCCAGACCCTAGGGTCAATATGGTCTCCCAGTGAAGCCTTCCTGTCTATGCCTAGTCCCGCCCAGCATGGTCCTTTGGGGGCGAAGCAGGGCCCCTCTGGCCTTTAAATTCCCAGGGTAGTGGTAGTAGAGGTATCCGACAACCCACCAAGGCTCCTGGAGACTATGGGGTGTTGTGCTCACCATTCCTCGAAGGAAATCCTTCAGTGTGCCCCCCTCAATGTACTCGGTCAGCAGGTTCAGCTTCTTATCCTTGTACAGCACACCAATGAACTTGAGCACATTGGGGTGGTCCAGGCTGCGCATCACTTTCACCTGGGGGTGGGGTAAGCCAAGAAAAGCTGGTGGTTAACATCTTACTATGTCTTCCTTATACCTTCCCTCCAGGGAATCAGCTTGACAAGTGTTACCACCTGCCTCTCCTACCGCCTATCTTGTGATATGGCAGGGGTCTAAGACCAAGATGAGGGAAGAACACCACCATATGGACGGAGATAGCTTCACAGGCCTCACCCTTGGCATCCTGCCTTTCTAGGAACTGCACTGGGGAAACAGTGGTGGAAGTGGCCTCTGGAGGGCAGTACTTGGACCACAGGTGTCGCCAACTGAAGTTGCTCCATGAAGTAACTTGGGAGAGGTGGTGAAAACTGTAAATGCTCAAGGAACTGAGTGCTCAGGGAGCTCCACTCCAGGTTCCCTTAGCAGGGTGTTTAGGTAAGGATTACAACAGAGCTGTACTAAATTGGTCTGTTTTCATGTCCATCACCCTCATAATCTGAGAGCTCCTCTGAAACATCTATCTTTTGTTACTGCATCCCTTGTACCCAGTTTGTGCTGCCTTTAGTAAGTGTTCGTTGAACAAATAATTATGGCGGAGGCCGGCGCGGAGCTGTTGCTAAGCAGGCCGGGCCTGGCTTTGGGCCCTGAGCCTTCCAGCCAGGACTCTGCGCCTGCGCCCGCCTGGCTGCAGCCTGCTCTCCCAGCGCGGCAGCTGTCGCGGCAGCTGCGCGCCGCCTAGGTGTCTGGGCAATCCATGGGCAAGAGCAAGGGCCGCGATGACAGATTACGGCGAGAAGCAGCGCAACGAGCTGGAGGCTCTGGAGTCCATCTACCCTGACTCCTTCACAGCTTGATTGCACATTGATCCAACCCTCCTAACAACTAGTCTTCCAAAATATAAATGGACTCTCCTGATACCACATTCTCCTTCAGTAGTGCTTCACTTGACAAGGTCCTGCTAAGTATTATCAGAAAGTCCACCCAGCTTCACCATTACTGTGACATCTGAGGCTGGAGAAAATGATGAAACTGTCCAGACTACCCTCAAGTTTACATACAGTGAAAAATACCCAGATGAAGCGCCCCTTTATGAAATATTCTCTCAGGAAAATCTAGAAGATAATGATATCTCAGACATTTTAAAATTACTAGCATTACAGGCTGAAGAAAATCTTGGTATGGTGATGATCTTTACTCTAGTGACAGCTGTGCAAGAAAAATTAAATGAAATAGTAGATCAGATAAAAACTAGAAGAGAAGAAGAAAAGAAACAAAAAGAAAAAGAAGCAGAAGAAGCTGAAAAGCAATTATTCCATGGCACTCCAGTTACAATTGAGAATTTCTTAAACTGGAAGGCCAAGTTTGATGTAGAACTCTTGGAAATTAAAAAGAAAAGGATGAAAGAAGAAGAACAAGCAGGAAAAAATAAATTAAGTGGGAAACAACTATTTGGAACAGATCATAATCTTGACACATCTGATATCCAGTTCTTGGAGGATGCCGGAAACAATGTGGAGGTAGATGAGTCTTTGTTCCAAGAAATGGGCGACTTGGAGCTGGAGGATGATGAAGATGATCCCGACGACAATCCTGCTGACCCAGAGAGTGACTCAGCTGATTAATGGACTGTCCCCATCTGCAGAGAGGCTTGACTGCCACAGCATCTGTGGCTATGCTCAGAGGGTTTTGATTTTCCTTTCTTTTTTTCTAGGAAAAAATTATTTTCAGGAGAATATTCTCCTGATAGCTTTCATCATTGAACTTAATAAACTGACCTTAAAATTTCAAAAAAAAAAAAAAACAAATAATTATGCTCTCATTTAGAGGGACTGGGGATATTCCTTTAGTGCTCTTTTTTGCTTAGTCTTTCAGACAGTGATCCAAACTATATTTCCTCTTGAAGACATTATTTGTAAGGTCTTCCCTCTTCCAATGGTGACACCAAACTCCTAGTCCCCCTCCATCTTCTTACCTCAGTCAGAAAAGTCTTCTGGGTCTCCTCATCACATCGAATTAACTCCTTCATGACCATCACTTTGCCTGTGGCTTTGTGTGTCACCTATAGAGAGGGTAACTATTAATGGTGCTGAGACCAGAGGCAGTTTCTGGAGAACTGTTTGAGAAAAATCTATGCAACTGACATCCCACCCTTTGAGGGGTATACTGAGCCGGGTCAGACTGACAGAGTTAATGTGTGGAAGATGCAGCGTGGAGCAACAGGGTATTCAGATGGAAGCATACCCTCTTTCCTGGAGAGCTGGGCATGCATGGAGGAGAGGCAAGAACCCAGAAAAGCGAAGTGGGGAAGGAGGCAGGAGGGGACAGTGCCAAGCCAAGCAGGGGCTCTGGTCATTTGGCACAGGAGTGAGTCTCTTGAGTGAAGAGAGAAGTCTGGGGGCAGGAAGGTCAGTGCCAAAGACATGCACCAGGGAGCTGGGTGGGTCAGGGGTGAACTCTCCAGCCCCGCTGCCCCCACAAGCTGAGACACATGGCTTACCTGACCCCCCCTCCCAGTTCTCAGCAGAGGAGGAGGAGGAAAGAAAGAGAGAGGTTAGTCCCCGAGACTGTTCCCCAGGGAGGCAGGAGCCATTCCCCTGTGTGCTCCTTGTAGCATGACCGGTACTAAGGCCTGGGGGCACCTAATAAAACACCCACTGACTGGTGGCAGGAGGACCACAAGCACAGCTCAACCCAAGCTAGATCTCCAGGTCCACAAGCTCACTGTAACAGCAACATTGACCTTAGGTGGCCTGGATGAGTGTGAAGGATACCTCTCACACCATGACCCAAAGCCAGGAAGGAGGCCTGATGTCCTGCAGGGTATGGGGTGGGGCCAAGTGATGAGAAATCCCCAAAAGACAGTGAGAGAGGGGGGCTGGGGGAAGAAAAACAAAGGAATTACTGCCTGCGCTCACCTTGATAGCCTGCCCAAAGAAGCCCTTCCCCAGGACCTCCCCGTGGATTAGGTCACAGGGCCGGAAGATCTGCTGCGAATAGCTGCTGGAACAACGAAGGGATTCTGAGCGGCTGATGTCACGGCTGAATAGCAGGGGCTCCTTTGGGGAGCTGGGGCCAGGGGACTTGGAGATGCTGTTACTGCGCCTGAAGATGAGGAAAGATGGGAATAGGGATGCACAGTCCTCAGAGATCACCAAAAAACCCTGGAGGAAGGAACCTAGGGGCTCCTGTCCATTCCAATGTCTATAATTTAGATGTCATTATTGGGGAACAGGGGCTTTTACATCAGATGTGTCATTATGGGGTTGTAGACATCAGTCATTTATTTAACCATAGTAAAAACACATTCAAGCCGGGCGCGGTGGCTCAAGCCTGTAATCCCAGCACTTTGGGAGGCTGAGGCGGGTGGATCACGAGGTCGAGAGATCGAGACCATCCTGGTCAACATGGTGAAACCCCGTCTCTACTAAAGATACAAAAAATTAGCTGGGCATGGTGGCACGTGCCTGTAATCCCAGCAACTCAGGAGGCTGAGGCAGGAGAATTGCCTGAGCCCAGGAGACGGAGGTTGCAGTGAGCCGAGATCGCGCCATTGCACTCCAGCCTGGGTAACAAGAGCGAAACTCCATCTCAAAAAAAAAAAAAAAAAAAAAAAAAAAAAAAAAAAAAAAAAAAACACATTCAAAATGGGAACTCTGCATACATCACACACAAAACAATTAACTAGATTCTACTAGCTTATAATGCTCAGTATATGACATACATGACAACACTGTAGATGGTAATTCACCATCTCCCACATCTGCTTGACTTAAGGTACTAACTGGTTTAGAGTGATAGTTATACTAGTATCCAAAAAATGAGCAAATGGGATTTTTTTTTTTTTTGAGACAGTCTCACTCTGTCAGCCAGGCTGGAGTGCAGTGATGTGATCTTGACTCACTGCAACCTCTGTCTCCCGGTTCAAGTGATTCTTGTGCCTGAGCCTTCTGAGTAGCTGGGACTAGAGGCATGTACCACCATGACCAGCTAATTATTGTTTTTTTTTTTTTTTTTTGGTTGAGACAGTCTCCCTCTGTTGCCCATGCTAGAGTGCAATGACATGGGCTCAGCTCACTGCAACCTCCACCTCCCAGGTTCAAGTGATTCTCCTGCCTCAGCCTCCCGAGTAGCTGGGACTATAGGCACGCGCTACCATACCTGGCTAATTTTTGTATTTTTAGTAGAGATGGGGTTTCACCATATTGGCCAGGCTAGTCTCACACTCCTGACCTCAGGTGATCCACCCACCTTGGTCTCCCAAAGTGCTGGGATTAATAGGCATGAGTCACTGTGCCCAGACTTGTATATTTTTAGTAGAGATGGGGTTTCACCATGTTGGCCAGGCTAGTCTCAAACTCCTGACCTCAAGTGATCTGCCCGCCTCTGTCTTCCAAAGTGCTGGGATTATAGGCACGAGCCACCGTGCCTGGCCACCAAATGGGATATTGGATGATATTTTGCACATCTTTGTACCTGTTCATATCTCCTGAATTTTAAGATGATAAGCATAAATGATTTTTTTTTTTTTTTTTTTTTTTTTGAGACGGAGTTTCACTCTCGTTACCCAGGCTGGAGTGAAATGGCGCAATCTCCGCTCACCGCAACCTCCACCTCCTGGGTTCAGGCAATTCTCCGGCCTCAGCCTCCTGAGTAGCTGGGATTACAGGCATGCGCCACCATGCCCAGCTAATTTTTTGTATTTTTAGTAGAAACAGAGTTTCACCATGTTGACCAGGATGGTCTTGATCTCTTGACCTCGTGATCCACCCGCCTGGGCCTCCCAAAGTGCTGGGATTACAGGCTTGAGCCACCGTGCCCGGCCAAGCATAAATGATTTTTATAGCAATAAAGCCACTATGTTTATATTTTCAAAAGCAGTCCATTATAGTCATGGTCAATGACTGTTATTTTGACTTAGTGAAGAAGGGACAAGAAGGTTGAAGTCCACAGCACTGCAGGTAAACTGCCCTGTGAACTTTCTCTTCGGTGCATGGTCTGCTACTGTTTTACTTGGGCTACCCAGAGAGGACTGAAGCTGAATGGCTCTTGGCTTGTCCTGCCCTACAGGTTTACTTACCCTTGTTCTTTGGCTCTGCCTTCTGCTGACCACACCCACAAGGGCACACAAGTTTAGGTGACCGCCTCCTCTGCATGGTGGCTCTACAGATATCTGGCCACCCCGAAATCTTCCCTTTTCCAGGCCATGGATTTCCAGCCCTTCTCTGTCCTCTGGTGCCCTGCCTCCCACTAATTTTATCATACTGACCAAGGCCAAGAGGCAGCGGGAGTGAGGGGAGCAATTTGAGCAGTGGGCACTGTTTCCAACACATGCCAGCTGAGAGGGCCCCAGCTTACTTACTCAGTTTGTTTGGTGAGGAGGGTGGATAAAAAATCATTTTTTTAATTTTTTATTTCGAGACAAGGTCTCACTCTGCTGCCCAAGCTGTAGTACAGTGGTGTGGTCAAGGCTCACTGCAGTCTTGAACTCCAGGGCTCAAGCAATCCTCCTGCCTCAGCCTTGAGTAGCTGGGATTACAGGCATGCACTAGCATGCCCAGTTAACTTTTTTATTCTTTGTAGAGACAGGAATGCTGCCCAGGCTGCTCCTGAACTCCTTACCTCAAGAAATCCTCTGGCCTTGGCCTCCCAAAATGCTGGGATTACAGGTGTAAGCCATAGTGCCCAGCTCAGCTAATATAAAAACATTTTTTTTGTAGAGACAGTGTGTCACCATGTTGCCCAGGCTAGTCTCAAACTCCTGCACTCAAGCCATCCTCCTACCTAGGCCTCCCAAGTGTTGGGATAATAGGCATGAGCCATCGTACCTGGCCAAGAACCTGATTCTTAGTGATACTAAGAATGCGTCATGTTTACTGAACGCCGTCCCTATGGCAGCACTATACAACTTTATGTCCTTTTCCACATTTAATCCTAACATAATTGGTGAGACAGCCACCTTTGTCACTTCACAGATGCAGAAACAGACTCAGAGAGATGAAGTGATTTGTGAAGGGAGGAGCTCAGCCTGAAGCCCCAGTAGGCTATCAGTATTTCTGCCTGGGAGCCAGTGCTCTTGACTTATTTTCTGTAAGTCTCCCTACTTGGGGCTTCCACTCAAGGCAACTACTCCTTCCCACCCATGGACCTGGCAGAATCTGGGGTTTGGGCTTATTGGTCCCTCAAGTCTAAAGAACTTTCATTCATCTTTTGCTTTCTTGTTTTCAAAGTCCTTCTATACAATTTTTTTCAACCCTATATGTGCCCCTAACTCCAGGCTCTGAGCTCCACCACAGGCCATGCTGCCCTTCAGGGAACAGTATCACTGCCTCCTGTCCAGCTTAGGAGTTCAGTGGACACAGCCTGACCCTCCAGTTTCTAAGGAAACCTGGCAGATAGCTGGGTATGCACAGGCTCTGGCTATGAACTGTGATCCCCATGGGGCAGCTGGGTCAGCACAATCCTCATAGTCTGTCCCTGGCCAGCTGGTGCCTTGCCTAACTTTGCAGGCTTCTGAAAGCCACCTCAGCTTCATGAGAGACAGACATGGGACAGAAAAGAGCCAGAGTGGGAGGTGGCACCTCAGGGAGCGTCTCCTCAGTGTCCCCTCCAGATTCTCCTTGGTATCCAGGGTGCTGAGGGTGTGGGGGTGTTCGGCATTCTGCATGTGAGGAGAGAGCCGGGCTTCCAGCCGCAGCTGATCCAGGCGCTGGGAGACGGGGTCATGTTCAATCAACAGCTGAAGCGTCTGGCTCGTCTGGCTAATTGTATCCTCCACCTGTGACCAAGAGCAGTATAAGGCTCCCACAGGATGCCCCATCCCAGGCCACCCATGGCCAACCCAGATGACTCAGGTACAGTGTGGCTAGTGCTCAGCTTGGCCAATGGTGGCCTCTAGCTGCCAGTGGCCTCACAGTGCCCTCTGCATGGCATCCTGTCAGCTCTCCCATTGGTCAACCATCCCTGCTACCCTCGGAATAGGTCAGCAGTGGTCACAGGCTCAATGCTAAGACAAAGAGATGGGCTGGGGGTAGGAAAACATAAAGGCTATAGCCTGATTTCCCAAAGGATCGGTTTCATGTCCCACCCTCACAAGACAGATTGGACAGACACTCTACCTCCTCCACTCGAAGTGTGCGGACGGGGGTCCCATTGATCTCCAGAATGCGGTCCCCAGGATGGATGGCATTGCGATTGTTGGGACTGATGTGCATCCGGTTGACCCTGGGCCAGACAAGAGTTGAGGCAGAGTAAAGATGTCCTACTTGACCAATTCTGCTTGTGCAGGGAAGGTTTACCAGGTCCCAGGCCACCAATGGTCCCTAAGGGTCCCAGGATACCCACACAGAAAAGCAACACCCTTTCCAGGATGCCCCATCTCAGTGAAGGGCACTGCCACTCACCCTGTGGCCTAAGCCAGAAACCTGGACAACATCTTCCCATCTGGAGTTCCCTCATCCTTCTCCTACTACAATCTCTAAGAACTCTGCCTTCTTTCCATCACTGTAGTTATTCATATCTCTTACCTGGATCATTGTAATAGCTTCTTTTTTAAAAAAAAAACTCTTATTATTATTATTTGAGATGGAGTCTTACTCTGTCATCCAGGCTGGAGTGTAATGGCACAATCTGGGCTCACTGCAAGCTTGACCTCCCAGGCTCAAGCAATTTTCATGCTTTAGTTTCCTGAGTAGCTGGGATTACAGGTGCATGCCACCATGCCCCCTCTAATTTTTTTGTAAAGATGGGGTTTTGCTGTGTTGGCCAGGCTGGTCTCAAACTCCTGACCTCAAGCAGTTCACCTGCCTCGGCCTCCCAAAGTGTTGGGATTACAGGCATGAGTGACCATGTCAGGACTTTTCTTTTAATTTAAGAAAATAGAGACAGAGTCTTGCTATGTTGGCCAGATTGGTCTTGAACTTCTGGCCTCAAGCAATCCTCCCACTTCAGCCTCCCAAACTGCTAAGATTACAAGCATGAGTCACCATGCTCAGCCTACAACAGCTTCCTAACTGGCCTCCATACCTCTAGGCTTTCCCCTCTCCACTCCAACCTCCATGCCAGTGATCCTTCTAAAATAACTTGGTCACATCACCTTGCTGCTGAAACTCTCAATGGATCTGCTGGATCTTCATAATCCAGGTCTTCTATGCTTAACAGCCCCTTTTTTGGTCACACCCAACCTACATCAGACATGATTAAGACTCTCACTTTTGGAGAAATGCTTCTCCCTCTGCCCTAAACACAATTCCCTCTTCTCTTCATCTAATGAGGTTGCAGAACGGACCTTAGCTCCTGACTTCCCAAATTCTAGTACCTTTCACCTACTGTGCAAGCACTAGCCTAGTGTCCAAAACATGGTAGATGCACAATCAATATTTACATGGTAAGTGGCCAGAGGTACGAAATTACTGGTATTAGATAGACACAGACTCTTCCTCCATCTGGTCTCTGGCCTGAATCTAGGACAGCATCTTAACTTCTTTTGGGCCATGGAACACATTTTCTCCATTCATTCTCTCAACCAACAAAATAATAATCAACTCCTACCATATGCCAAGTACTATTCTAAGCCCTGGGCATGCAGCACTGAACAAGACAAAGCAAGTTCCTTCTGGAATTTACATTCTAGTGGAGAGGACAGAAGATAAATAGCTAGTACACATAATCAAGCCAGATAATTTTTTTTTTTGAGATGAAGTCTCACTGTGTCGCCCAGGCTGGAGTGCAGTGGTGTGATTTCAGCTCACTATAACCTCTGCCTCCTGGGTTCAAGAGGTTCTCTTGCCTCAGCCTCCCGAGTAGCTGGGACTACAGGCGAATAACACCACGCCCAGCTAATTTTTTGTATTTTTAGTAGAGACGGGGTTTCATTGTGTTTGTAAGGATGGTCTCGATCCCCTGACCTCATGATCCACCTGCCTCGGCCTCCCAAAGTGCTGGGATTACAGGTACCGTGCCCGGCCTGAGCCAGATAATTTCAAAAAGCAAACATGATTTGAAACCTGACACCTGAAAGGTGAGTGATTCTGGCCTTAAGTATCTGGTAGGAAGTAGCGTGGGCAGAGAAAACAGTAAGTGCCAAGGCCCAGGTGCAGTTACAGCATAGTAGGGTCCAGGAGAAAGATATGAGATGAGGATAAAGGGAGTTCTGCATAAGACTTTAGAGTTCTGACCCCTCTGAGGCCCATTTACAGACTCTGCTCAAGAATCCCTGCTGAAGAATTCTCAAAATACTTACTCTTTCACTTGCACAGTGGTGGCGTAGTTGGAACAGGCACTCTCCACGGACACAGAGAAGCCCCGCCTGCCCTCAGTGGTGGCCGGCATGGAGATAAGTGTGACAGAGTAGGGTAGCTGGTTCTGAACAGACTCTGTGGAGAGTCTCTCAAACATGGGTGCCAGTACCACTTCATTGTGGCATTTCCCACTGGGGAGAAGGAACAGAGGGAAGTAAGATGCTGGAGACCCACACAGAAGCCCCCCAGCAAATACTGCATTATGTGGCTTTAAGCAACAGTACCCATAGTCTCACTATCACCCTCTCTGTCATGATTCTAGCTGGCTGCTCAGAATGAGGATCCTGGATTCTCAAGGTGGGCTGGGATAGGAGGTGCTGAGCTGGATCTGCAGCAAGTGGTATATTGGGAAGAACACTGGCCTGGGTTGGGGTGAAATGGCCTGGGTTCTTTTCATTCTGCCTTTGACTCGCAATGAGAAACTTGCCCTGTACTCTTCTATGCCATGGGCCCCAGGCTAACTTCTTTTGCTCACTAAGGTGGTTGGACCGGGTGAGCTAAGGGGTCTTTGAATGTAATGTTTTGGGATCCTCCCTGGAGAGAGCCTCCCACTGGGAGGATTGCAGGGCAGAGTGAGGACATTTTCAAGATAGGTACGAAAAAAGGGCAGAGACATATGTCAATCATTCTGCTTGTAAGTTAAAGAGCTGGTTATGAGCATTGTTGTAATAGGAATCCAGTGTTCTGCCTACAACAACAGTGTTTCTGCCCAACTCACCCTGCCACCATCCCTCCCCCAGGCCACTCTTATATGGGAGAGGATAGACACAGGGTCACCACCTTACCAGTAGAGAGTGGCATGCTGCACCAGTGCATACGCATCCCCATCCTCAATGATCACCTTGCAGCTCATACAGGCAAAGCACTCTGGGTGGTACTTGAACTCCCCAGCCACCTGTGAGCAGGTGGGGAGAAGGGTGTACGAAGGGAAGAAGGAATTGAGTTATCACTGTTGCTGGAGTGAGGAGAGGGGTGGGTGAATGACCGCCAATCAAGTCCCTAGTCAAAATCCACTCTTTCACTCTCTGCCCTAGAGCTTCCAAAGGAAGTATCGGATTGGTGCCTCCTGTCATTTCTGAGATTGAACAAAACTGTTTTGGTCTCAGTTATGAGAACAAGTCCCCAGAAGTAATCATCCCCACTAAAAAAGATCACAGTTCCTCCAATAGAGGGTTGGCAAGTCTGTGACTATACTTAAAGCCCTTTGTCCAGAGCAGGTACAAGAGGCAGCACCTCTCTCTGCCAGTTCATTCCAGAGTCTCCTTTTCTGATTCCCTGAACACAATTTAGGCTTATCCTCTTCTCAGCCTGTAACACTCTCCTTTGAGGTCCTTATCCAACAATATTGTCTCTCCTCTCTGCCTGCCTCTCTTCCCACTCGTAACATTAAACTATTAAGTCTTTGAGGGAAGGATCTTACCTTTCACTTAACAGGTGCTCAATTGATACCTGCTGGCTGAATGAATGAATAAATAAAGGGAGATGCCCTGGCTGATGGAAAGACCAAAAGATGAATAGCCATGGGGAACCGGAAGCACTGTCAATGGACTCTGATGATCAAGAGGGGCAGATAGGAAGGGACTCACTCACCATAAAAGGCCCTGTCATCAGCAGGGAGCACCCATGACAGAACTCCCCAAACTTCCCCCAGTAGTCCTTGCGACAGTAGAGCTTTCCATCCTTCTCGTAGTACCAGTTGGTGAGGGAATCCTGGCACTCTGAACACCTGAAAGGCAAGACAAGAACTGAAACTCCTGGATCCCTGGAATCAGGCCACATAGGCTGTCCCTGGATCCTAGGTCTGACAACAAAATGGACAGTATGATCCAAAGCCAACATGGGGGAAGTTACAGCCTCGTGCTGTCTTCCCAAAGGAAGCTGGTTCAGAGTGAACAAGGCCCTAGAAACCAGCTCTGTTTTGCCTGCCTCAGTGAACAGACTAATGTTTCATAACCTCTTTGGGTCTTGGAGCCCTCTGAGAATTTGATAAAAGCCAAGAAGCCTCCCCTAGAAAAATGCACATATAAGGAAAATGTGTATATAATTTAGGTGTGAGGGGTATGTATATCAAGGATTCTCTGGCTGGGCGCAGTGGCTCATGCCTGTAATTTCAGCACTTTGGGAGGCTGAGGCAGGTGGATCATGAGGTCAAGAGATTGAGGCCATCCTGGACAACGTGGTGAAACCCCGTCTCTGCTGAAAATACAAAAATTAGCTGGGTATGGTGGCGTGTGCCTGTAGTCCCAGCTACTTGGGAGGCTGAGGCAGGAGAATCCCCTGAGTCTGGGAGGCAGAGGTTGTAGTGAGCAGAGATGGCGCCACTGTACTCCAGCCTGGTGACAGAGGAAGACACCATCTCAAAAAAAAAAAAAAAAAAAAAAAAAAGGATTCTCTGAAACCTATTTATGGCCCCAGTTAAGGACCCCTGGTCTAGACAGATACTTCAATGAACAAAAGCAGCTTAATCATCTCCACTCTTCAAAACAACCCGTCACCAACAGTGTTACCAATGTAATGTTCTTGCCAAAAATATGTTAAGCATAAAAAAATGAAATCAAATCAGTCAAATCTAGGATGTGGGTTATTCTATAAGATAACTGGTCTTGACACTTCTAAAAAGTCATGGGTAGAAGAAAAGGCACAGATTTTTAAAAAGCCTAGAAACACAGCAACCAAATACAGCACCTCAACCTTGGATTCAAATTTAGATAAAAAAGGAAACAGCATGAACAGTTTTCAAAAAACTGAGGAAATCTGGATTCAGACTATAATATTATACTGTAAAATTACTGTGAATTTTCTTAGATGTGATGATATTGGGTTTATATAGGAGAATTATTAGGAGAAACACTGAAATATTTAAGGGTAAAAGTCAAGATGCCTTTAAGTTATTCTGAAATAGTTCAGCAAAAATAAATAAAAATATATAGATAGACGGCGAGAGATACACAAAGTGGCATAACATTAACAAATGATGAATCTGTGAAAGGTATATAGGTGTTCTTTGAACTACATTTCCAACTTTTCTACATATTTGAAAATTTTTTCAAAATAAAATATTGGGAAGAAACTCAACACTTTATTAGCACTGTGTAAGATGTACATGTTAGATCCATAGCTCCATGAGTACAGGGGCTGACACCTGTGATCCCAGCACTTTAGGAGGCTGAGGTGGGAGGATCACTTGAGCCCAGGAGTTTGAGACCAGCCTGGGAAACATAGTAAGACTCCATTTCTTTAAAAAAAAAAAAAAAAATCCATCCCTCCTTTCTCCCCTAATCACCTGGTTATGAAGCTCTACCTCTCAGGTGTGTTCTCAAGACTTAACCTGCACAGACAACCTCCTCCTCCCTTCTGAGCTTCCCAATACACACATCTGAGAGTTCCCTGGCCTTCTGAGCCCAAGCCATTTCTTTCCTTCTAGTTCCTTCTTTTCCCTATTTTTGTTGTGAAGGCCTTCCACACCGGCCACATCCTTGCTTCTGAGAGGTCTGAACATTACTTGGTTTGAATCTTGATCCTGCCACTTACCAGTTATGTCACCTTGGGCAAGATATTTTACTTCTCTGGCCTAGTTTCTTCATCTATAAAATGAATTGATGTGAAAATTAAAGGAAATAGTATGTATTAAAATATAATAAATAATAAAAATATAAGGCTGGGCACGGTAAGCCTGTAATCCCAGCACTTTGGGAGGCCGAGGCAGGTGGATCATGAGGTCAAGAGATCGAGACCATCCTAGTCAACATGGTGAAACCCCATCTCTACTAAAAATACAAAAAATTAGCTGGGCATGCTGGTGCATGCCTGTAATCCCAGCTACTCAGGAGGCTGAGGCAGGAGAATTGCCTGAACCCAGGAGGCGGAGGTTGCAGTGAGCCGAGATCGCGCCATTGCATTCTAGCCTGGGTAACAAGAGTGTAACTCTGTCTCACAAAAAAAATAAAAATAAAAATAAAAATATAGAGAGCAGTCAGGCGCAGTGGCTGGTTCACACTTATAATCCCAGTGCTTTGGGAAGCTGAGGCGGGTGGATCATGAGGCCAGGGGTTTAAGAACAGCTTGGTCAACACAGTGACACCCCATCTCTACTAAAAATACAAAAATAGCTGGGCATGGTGGCACAGGCCCACCTACTCAGGAGTCTAAGGCAGGAGAATCACTTAAACCCAGGAGGCAGAGGTTGTGGTGAGCTGAGATTGCACCACTGCACTCCAGCCTGGGCAACAGAGCAAGATTCCATCACACAGAAAAAAGATCTAATATAACAGAAACTCAATATGTGGTAGTATTAAAGATAGTAATGACAATGTAATGGCAGCTCACATTATCAGTCACTTACTGCCACTAACTGGACACCTTCTCTTAGTAGCTTTTGCTCTTTGACAAAATCTAATAGCATCCTATTATTACAACGAGCTAGTGTGAAGAGGAAATAAGCTAATGTATGAGAGAAAGCCTTTTGCCAGGCAAGTGCAGCTAAACACAGCCGCTATAAAAGACAAATACACAGTACACCCCACTTCACCTTTCATGAGCTTATGAAGAGTTGAGGAAGAGAAAGTCTAAATAAAACTTAACAATACAAGGTGACAGACCACAATGAGTTCTACTACTTCCGAGCACTGCGGGAGGCAAAGAGAGGCAGGAATGAGCTGAAGCAGCTGAGCTAGGGAAGTTTAGAGAAGGAAGATCCTGAGAATCCCTTTATCTTTCTGGAGTGCCCAATTCCCCTGGGTGCTCAACAACTACTGATGGCTATTTTCTTCCTATAGCTTGTCCTGTGGAAGGGGAACTTCAAGGTCTTGAGGGTTGGGTATGGCATGAAAAGTATGGTTGTGAAGTATCTAAAAACTGTGCAGTGAGGATGGAGACAGAGGGGAAGACTGTTCTCAGTATGTGGCTCACACTCCTCTCAATGTAAGATACATGTGGATGAGCTCTAAATGGGGAGGAAAGACATATGGGTTGAAGTTCTTGGGTGCTAACATGGCCTTGGACAAGCCCCTTTCCCTCTCTGGGTTGTTTCCCCACCTGTGAAAGAAGGAGACACATAATCCCAGGTCTCCTTAACTCTATGCATAGCTGTGTTTTTCCCTAGATAATCTGAGGTTCTAATCTTAGCACCACCATTTACCACTTAAGTGATATTGAGCTAGTCCCTTCACTTCTCATTTGTGAAATGGCAGTATCACCACCTACTTTCAAGGTAGCAGTGAGGATTGATTGATTTATTTTTGAGATGGAGTTATGCTCTTATTGCCCAGGCTGGATTGCAGTGGCATGATATAGGCTCGCTGCAACCTCTGCCTCCTGAGTTCAAGTGATTCTCCTGCCTCAGCCTCTTGAGTAGCTGGAATTATAGGTACATGTCCCCATACCTAGCTAATTTTTGTATTTTTAGTAGAGACAAGGTTTCCCCACGTTGGCCAGGCTGGTCTCAAAATCCTGACTTCAAGTGATTTGCCTGCCTTAGCCTCCCAAAGTGTTGGGATTACAGGTGTGAGCCACCACACTTGGCCTAACCATCTTCTTCTTCACTAGACTGTTAGCTCCCTGAGGACAAAAACAGCATCCCACTTACTCTTGGTAGACTCAGCACCAAGCAAAGGACCTGGCAGAGCAAGGCCTTAGCAAATGTTTCCAAATGGAAAATGGCAGGAGTGGCAAGAACCAGTCGCCCAGGTGGAAGCACAAAGGTACCATGGCTCATGGTCGCCAGGTCCTTCTCTTCTTCTGTGTGCAGACATATTTGCACCCAAATGCAGGCCTGGGCTCTGTTACGCCCTTGCAATGGTATGTGTGCTGCAGGGCATGGGAGCACCAGAACACACCCTCCTTTCCATTGCCAATATCCTGCTTTTGTTTGCTGCAAGTAGCTCTGGCCAGGCCCAGGAGAGGGAGCAGGGAGAGAAACAAGTGCAGGCATGCAGAAGACAGCCAGGCCAGCCTCCTGGGAAGAACACCTGGCTGGAAAGCAACATCACCAGTGCACACATCTGTGTCAAGGAATGCCTTTGAAGGGCACAGCCAGCTATGTGGCCAGAGTTACTGCCACAGATGTCTTTGAAGAACCAGAAGGTGAACAGCTGATAGGAGGGCTGGGTATGGGTCCCTAAGCTGTGTTTTGCCACAGAATACAACTGGGTTCTTAGACCATTTAAGAAGTTGCCATGGTAGACTTCAGAGTTCTAGCTTAGCTATCAATAACATCTACTATTTATTGAATGCAAACCACAATTCAGGTCCTACATGAGGTACCTTACTTAATATTATTTCTAATCCTGACAACCCTACAAGGTAGTAGGATTATCCCTGTTTTATAGAAGACTGAAAAGGAAGGTTAAAGTCAAATCATTCTGCAAAGCTGCCCAATACATAATTGATGAGCTGGAATGTGAAGCTATGTGTGTTTGGCTGCAAAGCCACATCCACTGTACTATGTCACTGGAGTGATACAGCACATCTCAACAGCTGAGCCTCAGGATTCTCACCTGTGAAAATGAGGAGGCTGGAGCCCTGACAGCTCAAGACCCTTTGAGTGTTAACACTTCCTGATGCTTCTCCTTTAGCCCAAGTACTGAATGTTAAATGACACAATTCTACTCCTTCATATACTTCACAGTGTTCAATTCCCGAGCATTCTCTGTTCTTTTAAGCAAAGAATCCAGAACACACTCTGGAAATGTAAGGTGCTACTCAAAGATGCCCCATCTCAGATTCTTAGAGGCCATGGACACCATAAGTTCTTCCCAAAGCCAAGGCTTTTTTTCTACCTTTCAATTTTTGAAAGTTTCAGGTGAAAGTCAAAATCTTCCCTGGCTGTAGGTAGAAGAGTACCCAGCTGGGAGGTGGTGAAGCTGACGTCTGAACCTAGGGCTGAAGTACCAGTCATCCCACTCTCCTAAGGAGCCAGAGTGAACTAGGCTGAAATCCTCAGGTCAGAGGAAATCACCTAGAAGCCTACATACACTGAGGCTACACCTAAGAACAACCTCCAAAACTCATCTTTCAAAACATTACTGAGGGCTTCTGAGGGCTTGGGCAGATACAAAGTGCACAGAACCCCGGCAGTCAGTTCAGTGGGTCAAACCAGATCCACACAGAGGCCTTTTGAGTCAGCAGAGAACACATGAGTTAAACAAAAAACTCCTCATTCTTTAACTAGAAAAAAAAAAGATAATCAGTTGAGATTTTCTCTTTTAAGACCTGGATCCATATTCCTTCTCTGTCATTTACTATCTATGTCACCTAAGACCAGTTACTTCATTATTCTGAGCCTCAGTTTCCTCACTTGTATATTGCTGATATCCTATGGGGTTATGAGAATTAAATTATGTACAGATGTCTTTCATGATGCCTGTCTCACAGAGGTACCCAGTAAATGTTCATTTCTTTCCCTCCTCAATTTGAGAATGCCAAGGGCAACTGCAGAGAGACCCCTTTTCCTCCTACGCCTAGCAATATGGACTTGCTTCTGGGCCCAGAACAAAACAGATTTCTGTAAGTAAAGAAGGAAAGTCTTAAAGTAAATTATTTATTCATTGAATTAGAATCAACTGATTTTTTTTTTTTTTTTTAAGAGACAGAGTCTTACTCTGTCACCCAGGCTCAAGAGATCCTCCTGCCTCAGCCTCCCAAGTAGCTGGGACTACAGGTGCACACCACCATGCCTGGCTAATTTTTTATTTTTTGTAGAGACAGGGTCTCCCTACATTGCCCAGGCTGGTCTCAAACTCCTGGATTCAAGTAATCCTACAGACTTGGCCTCCCAAAGTGCTGGAATTACAGGAATGAGCCACCATGCCCTGCTGAAATCAACTGATTCTAATAGATTCCTAACAATTAGGAAATATTTACTGTGCATCTAGGATGTTTAAGAACAAGCAGGCAAGGTGCTGTGCTGGGAGAAGCCAAGTGAGATAAGATATAGACTCAGCCCTCACTCACGTCCAAACTCTTCCGACAAAAATGTTTACAGGTAAATTCTCAACCTTATGAGGTAAGAGAACCAGTCATTATTGCAGTGGATTTACACATGTTAAAGCATAAACCCTCCCATGTCCTGATGAAGGCCTGGCTGGATGGTCATCCCTTAACCTCCCAGTGAGCAGCCAGTTGTAGACAAGCTTCTTTCAAAAGAAGCCCTAGCCTCTGAACTGACTGGGATGAAGGAGAGAATGGGAAGCTCCCTCCACCATAGCCTGAGGGCACCCAGAGAGCACCACAACTGGGGATGCCAACTTTTCCCCAGGGCCCAGAAGGGCAGATATGACAGGGGCCTGGAGACTGCTCCATAAACGCTCAGTCAAAAATCCCTTTATTACTCCTCCTTCCTGCAGATCCTATAGACTGAAACAGTCTGCCAATTAAGCTGTAATTATTATGGAATATGTTTTTATTATTTTAAAAAATTAACCAAACACACAATGAGCCTCTGAACACCAAGAAGTAAGTGTTGCTAGAGTGCACTGATTCACTTCCAACCAAAAACCAGGAAGCCTGTAGTTTCAAGTAATTTGTGTAGTTGTACTGCAGTTAAAGACAGGGCCTCCATTATTTGGAAAATAATGAAAAAGAGCTTGTTTGCATCTGAGGAGCCACATACATTGCAGAGTTTGGAATCATTCACCTGATCCAAGTCCTTCACTTTTCAGATAAGGAGAAAAAGAGTCCCAGAGGACCTCAGGCATCTGCCAAAGGTTACTGTGAAGCAAGGCAGAGTTAAGCATAATTTCTTTCCTTTAAAGATGTATTGCTTTGGAATACAAAGATATATTTGTTTTCTTCAAGAGATAATGTGTAAACCCAAGCTCATTAAATCAGTGTTGGACATGAAGAGAAATTCTATAAAAAGAAAATTGCTTTAAAGATGTCAAACAAAAGCCACTCTTTTGTAAATTTTTTACCTCTTTTGTAAATTCCAATTTAAGGTATTTTGTTACTTGGAAGCACAGCAGTAATTACATCTCAATCCTCACGCTAGTGTGGGTAGGGAAGACAGTGTATTTTTGCTGAGTATGTATGGCCTGTCAGGCAGGGGTGTATGGGACAGAGAAGTTGTATTCTTCATTCCCTTGTTCCCTCTTCCTCCCTCACATGTCACGCCTGATCACGTCCCTGTGGAATCTGGTTGCATCACTTTCCTTGCAACCACAGCCCCAGAACTCCTATAGACTTTGTACTCCCCAAGAGGCCTGAGGTCAAGGACTTAATTTGTTCCACAGAATCCAGCAAGGACGCTGTTCAGGAGCCCAAGAAGTCTAGCTTCTACTTTCTGCCAATGACAAAACTGAGGCCCAAAGAGGAGCCTTTGAGGACACCCTATAATTAAAAGAGGGAGGGGCTAATGGCAGAAATAGCTTTCTGACCAGGTAGTGATATGGTAATTGATAGATACCTGGGAGAGCAGAGGGTCTAGGCGGTCCCTCCCGGCGGTGGGGTGGAGTGGGAAGGGTCCTGTGTGCCAGCTATCTCTTCAGCAGTGACTTCAGGCATGTGGCCTCTTATTTAGGGGAGGAGAGAGTAGAGTACCTACAGAAAGTCAGTCAGTACCCCCCAGACTCCAGCTAGGCAACAAATGGAGCTTGGGGTGTGGGGGCAAGGTCATCAGGTTCTCCAGAAAGGCTGGGACAGAACAAGACAAAAGACAGGTGGACCTGGGTGGCATTGGTGGCTTGGCCCTTAAAGGTTCAGGTTGAGAGTTGACAGTTCACTATCTGCTCTAGCTCCAGCTCCTGAGAAGGTGTGTCCTCCCTGGCTTCCCTGCCTCTCCAGGGGTAAAAGGGGTATAGTTCCTGGCTCCTAAAAGAACAACCCTTCCCCTAAGATGCCTTTCCAAGATTAAAAGAGAAATTAATGAGGACCTGAAATGAGGCTACTTCAGTTGGATACTTGGCATCTTGATTCCACATGGTAAAAACCTTTCTCCTAAACTCAAGATCAATTTCCACTGGCTCTTTAGAAAACCATGTCTGCCATCCCTTCAACAAGTCAGGCAAACTATCCCTTTTTCTACGCTGCTAGGAGAGGAAAACAAACCTGCAGACCCCTGAAGGATGAGAGAAAGTAAGACAGAAAAAGCTGCCCAGTGAGGCTCCACATGTTAACTTTGTTGAAACTGGTTGCCTCATCTGTAAAATGGGGATACATAATCTCTTTTGGCGGCTGTTGAGAGATTAAAGGATAAAGTGTCTAGCACGGTGCTTGGTAGAGTCAGCAATGAGGACCAGTTCCCTTCCCCCTTCCCCAGTCCAGACACTTTCCACCACTCTACCAGGGTCCAGTCATTCCATGAAACCACATGGTACACTGCTTTTCTGCCCAGGGCCTGGCCACCTGAATAGTATCCCAGCAGCAAGATCTGGGCACCGGACCTAGCTTAGGGAAGCCAGAAGAGAAAAGTCGACCAGGACCACTGGTGAGGGGGAGGCAGGCTTTTTGGAACAACAGGCTGCTCCCAAAGAATGAAAACAAGCCCCACCCTAGCCAGGAATGACTCTATTCAGAAGGGACCCAGAGGGCCAGAAACCCCCTGGGGAGTTTCTATGGGAGGTGGAGTGGGGCAATAAGCAAAAAAAGCCAGGTTAGAGGTAGAGTTTCCACATCTCCCTCTGAGACACCCCACAGAGAGAGGCTCCTGGAGGTACTCAGGCCTAGGGACTGAGAAGCTGAGGGGACTGGCCCAGCAGCTCAGAACACTCCAAAGACCACTGCTCCAGGCTCAAAATGAGCACTGGCCCAGGTCTTTCCCCAGCAACCGTATTTACCTGGGAGCTCAGAAGCCCTTCAAAGCCAGAGGCAAATGTGCCTCCCATTAAGAGAACAAATGTTTATAAGATGCCTACTGTGTACCAGGCTACCCACACCCAGGCCTTGTGAGTTTCCACAGTTTGGCAAAACCTGCCCATCCTGCTTGTTGGGACAAATTCCTGGGCAGGCAGCATGGCCCGCAGGTAAGACATGTGAGAGCTAGAAACAGCACTCTATTTGTGCTATTCCCCCCGGAAGCAGGAACACCTAGAGTGGGCAGGTCAGTGGCATCTTTTGGAGGCTCTTTCAGGTTTGTCGGGGATGGAAAGGGAACTGGAGCTCCCTAAGAAATTCCTGCTGGGCATATCCCTCCCCTCACCACTTCTATGACATAATGGGGGTACCTCACCAGGCCGATTCTGCTTGGGAATAACATCTACTGGCTTCTGCCTGGCAGAACCGATGGTAAAGGACTAAGTGAGAAGCAGATTTAGGGAGATCACCCTCCCCTCAGGACCAGGGACCAGGAGAGGAGATGGAGAGGGGAACCTGGAGACCAACTCACCGAAATGGGTCTCTGGAGGTGAAGTAAGCCGGGACTGACAAGTAACCTCCCATCTTCTTCCCACACCAGATAAACAGGCTCAGCTGCAAATCCGTCTGGAAGTGCTTCAGGCTGGCTGTAGATGGCTACCATGACAGGCCGAGGGCTCCCGGCACCTCCGGCTGCAGGCAGGCTACCCTGAGCTCACCTCTCCCTCCGGAGCAGCTGGAGGAGCCTGAGGATTCCAGGCCACTGGCCCCCCAGCAGATTCTCACAGGGGCTCATGGCTGGGATGGTTCCTCCCTAGTTCTCAGAAGCTCAGGCGGCCCCTCTGGACTCCGAGAAAACAACCTCTCTGCGGAGGCTACACACACACTGGCATTCTCAGGCAGGAGCCGGTGACTAGCTAAGAAAGAAGCGCTGCTGTCAAGTTAGCCTTCTTCTTCAGTCCCACCCCTGAATGAGGGAGGGAGGGAGGAAGAGGAGGGGCTCCCGCAGAACCGAGGTGTGTGGTTGGAGCAGTTGTTAGGAAACAGACCTTGCCTGCAAGGGGTGGAGCTGGGCTGGATCGAGGCTGCAGGCTGGCGCTGCAGACAATAACTGGGACTGACTGAGCGTCCATCCTGAGCTCAGGGAAGGGTAAAGCAGGATAAAGGGGAAACATATCTGGCCCCAAATGGCCTCACGCAGAGGAGCTGCCTACAGGACAGTAATTCTGCTTGGAGGTTTAAAAAAAAAAAAAAAAAAAAAAAAGAGGATGCCAGCTCCAGGCATAGACACACTGAAGGGGGGACCTCTGGTAGGAGAGGCAGGTTCAGAGAGCCATCGTAGCTCCCAGCTGACATCTGCTCTGTCCTGGCACTAGGACACCCATTCATTCCCTCCCTTTGCCTAGCCTGGGGACAGCCTCAAGAACTGACCAATGGGAGGTGCCACTTCCACTCCAGGGCAGGGCTGTATTGCAAATAAGGAAACAAAGCCCAGAGAATTAACCTACACCTGATTTATCTCCATGTACCAAACACTATATGCACTCTTTTACTTCTCGGAGACAGAAATTATTCCCACTCTACAGACAAGGAAAGTGAGGTACAGAGAGATTAGGTTACTCACTCAAAGTCAAAAATGGAGTCAGTGGCAGGGCTGGGATTTACATGTAGGCCCATGTGTCTCTAGAGCTGGAGCTCTCCCACTACCAGGCTTCATTCTGCCTCTTCAAGGAGAAAAATCATGTTCAAAGCCCTCTGCAAATAGTATGGAGCCAAGGTTACTCTCATTCACTTACTATTCACTGGGTGTTCACCTGCAGAACACCATCTATGTTCAGTGACAACCATGCCTCTCAAATTGAAAAATGGGGCATGAGGGAGAAGGCCTGGCGTACCTACAGGGATTGATAAACCTAGGTATCTGGAATGGGAGCCTGCCTGAAGAGCCCCAGTTGTGAGGATGACCAAACCAGAGCCTACCATGGAGAAAGCCCTTGTCTCCCTACCTGCAGGAATGTAAGAGAAAAAGCAAGGCTGCCGGAGGAAACCAGAACACTCAGACCACCATTGGATTTAGGGCAGTGACATCAGCTCTCCCTCACCAGCCACACCCTCCTCTCCATTGTAAAGAGCCAGAAGTCACCCTGCAGCTTCTATCTCTTACTGAGAACCATGGCAGGAAAGTGTGTGACAAAGATGGTAGATGGGGTTACAAGGGAGCCTTTTCCCATTCAACCAGTTGGACACAGGGACAACAATGCATGCGATAAGAGCACATTGGTTTGAATACCATTAATAAGCTACCATTTATTGAGCACTTAATATGTTCGAGGCCCTGTGTTAAGTGCTTAGCATCTATTATCCATCATATTTAAATTGCCAGTGGGGTAAATGCCATCAGCCTCATTTAACAGATTAGGAAATAGGTTCTGAGGGGTTATGTCACTATCCTCAAGACAAACAGCTGGCTGGGCACCATGGCTCATGCCTATAATCCCAGCACTTTGGGAGGCCGAGACAGGTGGATCACCTGAGGTCGGGAGTTTGAGACCAGCTGACCAACATGGAGAAACCCCGTCTCTACTAAAAATACAAAATTAGCTGAGCGTGGTGGCTCATGCCTATAATTCCAGCACTTTAGGAGGCTGAGGTGGGCTGACGGTCAGGAGTTAGAAACCAGCCTGGTCAACATGGTGAAAACCCATCTCTGCTAAAATACAAAAATTAGCTGGGCATGGTGGTGTGCGCCTGTAATCCCAGCTACCTGAAGGCTAAGGCAGGAGAACTGCTTGTACCTGGGAGGCGGAGGTTGCAGTGAGCCGAGATCGTGCGACTGCTGAGGGCAACAGAGTGGACTCCATCTCAAAAAAACTCAAAAAACAAAATTAGCCGGGTGTGGTGGTGCATGCCTGTAATCCCAGCTACTTGGGTGGCTGAGGCAAAAGAATTGCTTGAACCCAGCAGGTGGAGGTTGTGGTGAGGCCAGATCACACCACTGCACTCCAGCCTGGGCAACAAGAGTGAGACTCCAACTAAAAAAAAAACAAAACAAAAACCAAAATCAATAAATGAATCACAGGCCATATTAAAATAGGGATTGGGTCATAGCTTGCTGGGCTCTATTCTAGAGCCACAGAGCTCAATCACCACTTTGTTTACTGCCTCTAATGGTGAAGAGCAGCTCTTGGCGTTTGTGTGGAGCTCAGCTGTATCTGTCTACTACCACAAAGACACCACACTCTAGCCCCAGAGGCAGCCTGGGGAAGTAAGCCCTGAACAGCTTCTCACCCTACACTAAGCACTGCTTGCAGCACTACTTGTATGAATGAATTTTAACCCACACTATTCCACAGCGCTGTGATTTCTCTCTTTACAGATAAAGCAAGTGAAGTACAGAGAGGTTAAATCACTTGCCTGAGGTCACTCAGCTGTAAATATGAGAAGTGAAGCCAGGATTTGAACCAAGACTAGACATTATAGACTATACCATACTATACTGAAGCTCAGCCTGGGCCCACAGCCAGACTGTCTGGGTTTGAATGCGACAATGCACTGCACATGAGCCCTTGGCACAAAGTCTGGAACACATTAAGAGTTGATAAATGTTAGCCGTTAATATCATTAAGACTGTCCTTACAACTACTGTGGGCTGGCTATGTGGCATTCAGCAAGTCACTGTCTCTGTCTGGGACTTGGTTAGATCTCTAAATAGCTCCAAGCGTCAACATTTTTCAACTCTATGAGGTTGCAGGGGGCTCTCTGTTTTCCTTGGGTCTCAAGTTGAGTTTAAACTCCTGAGCCAACCCTGAGGAGGTCAGGATCCTGGCTTAGGGGCCACACAAGAGCCACAGAAGAGGTGAGGTGGGCTGGAAGTGGGGAAACAACATACAGGATACCCAAAGGGCTGCCCAGCTGGAGAGCTGGGAGCTCTCCTTCTCCCAGCCACAAAGCCAACTATTTCTCACCAAAAATCTATTACGTTCCCCTGTAATTCAGTCAGGCAAGAAGGGGGCCCCAAATTAAGTCTGGAACTAGCAAATTATCTTTTAATTGTACCCTCTGATTTCCATGTGATGAACACAGTACTGATGGAAGAATATGCAAGCCACAAAGAGACTGAGGCCAGGGAGCCCATGAGCATAACTCCTCTTGACATTTCACACAGCTCTGCTGTTCCAGCGGCGGCAGGCTCAGTGAGTCGGTGTCTAGGAATGTGAGCAGGAGGCTGCAGGCGTTCTCCTCTCCCCCTACTCCTCTTACAAAGAACTTGGTGGGTGGGTGGGTGGGTGGGAAATAAGTCAGAGGACATCTCAATGCCATGAAAACTGCCTCCTTCTGGAAGAGAAACAGACTTCTCCCCATGTCATGAGTTGAAGTGGAAGCCCCTCCCACGTGGAATCCATTTGACCTCCACAAATCCAGACTTCAGGAGGAATCTTTGAAGGATTGATCACCAGATGTGATAAGCTGCTGGCTGCTCAGACCCAAGCGTGTGGTTCCTCAGAGCCAACTTCAAAAGGCCCAAACCACCCAGCAGTGGGAGATGAAATGTCACATTGGAGGATATATTTCACCCTCCTGCCTCTGGAAACTAGTCCTGGATAGAAAACTGCTCTTCTAGGTCCTCAGGGCAGTTGGTAGAAGATTCAGCAGTTATGACTGCCAAAGGCAACTGCAGTAATCCTTCGACTGGCAGTTAGAGTAGGGATAAAATGGCAGGAGAGGTGTTAATCTCCAGCACATTTCACAAGTTGGAAACCTGGCAGGGAGCCGAACAAACTGACTCCTTAGAACCAGCTGAGGCATAGGTCTTTAAGGCATCTGTTTGAGGCTGGAGAACAATAGCCTTCAAAACTGGCAGCCCCAAAGTGAATGCTTAAGCAAGGTGTAGTAAGTGAATAAATCACTCCAACCTCTTGTTAGGAGAATGCTCCGGTCAAATAATTCAAAATCCAAGGAACCGTGTTTATGTGAAGCCCTTTATTGGCTGGAAGGACTCCAATCAAAAAAGAGAATTTTTTTTTTTTTGTTTGTTTGTTTGTTTGTTTGTTTTTTTGAGACGGGGTTTCGCTCTTGTTACCCAGGCTGGAGTGCAATGGCGCGGTCTCGGCTCACCACAACCTCTACCTCCTGGGTTCAGGCGATTCTCCTGCCTCAGCCTCCTGAGTAGCTGGGATTACAGGCGTGCGTCACCATGCCCAGCTAATTTTTGTATTTTTAGTAGAGACGGGGTTTCACCATGTTGACCAGGATGGTCTCGATCTCTTGACCTCGTGATCCACCCGCCTCGGCCTCCCAAAGTGCTGGGATTACAGGCTTGAGCCACCGCGCCCGGCCCAAAAAAGAGAATTTTTAAGGACTCTGAAGCCTCCAAATCCTGAAAAGTAAGCATTACCACCCCCATCTACTAACCATCTTTTGTGCTGTACTCCTCCCTGCTTCCAAATCACTTTTTGCATTACAGCAGCAGTCATCCTTCTAAAACAAGGGTCCTGGCTGGGTGGGGCGGCTTACACCTGTAATCCCAGCACTTCGGGAGGCTAAGGCGGATGGATCACTTGAGGTCAGGTGTTCGTGATCAACCTGGCCAAAAAAGGTGAATAAAATACAAAATTTAGCCAGGTGGTGTGCGCCTGCAATTCCAGCTACTCAGGAGGCTGAGGCAGGAGAATCACTTGAACCAGGGACGCAGAGGTTGCAGTGAGCTGAGATCGCGCCATTGCACTCCAGCCTGGGTGACAGAGAGAGACTCTGTCTCAAAAAACAAATAAATAAATAAATCAAGGATCCCAGCAATTCCACTGCTAAAAATGTTGCCTAGAGAAATACTTTTAACAAATGCGCAGACATATGTTCAAACAGTACAGCAGTGCTTAATACTAAAAGATTAAGAACAGTCCATGTGTCCATCAATAGGAGTAGGCTACTTTAAATACACCACCACATCCACACAATAGAATACTATGCAGCTGTTAAAAATAATGAGGAAAATCCTAGGTACTGAAACAGAAACTGTCCTGGGTGAGTTGTTAAGTGAAAAACCTAAGCTTCAGAGAGAGTGTACAGTATAATCCCATTGTTTCAAAAGTCTGTGTGTAAACTCCTTAGAGACCATCTGGAAGAGTGCCACTTGGATATCAGTTCCTCCTTTGGAGCAGTGAAACAAGAAGCAGGTATGAAACAGCATTCATTTTCTACCGTTTATATATTATTTACATGTAAATAATTATGTTATTTACATTTTTTCATACCTTAGAGTAACGAAATGGACAACAACAAAAAGAAGTCCCATGATTTAGAGCAAATGCTTGCTCAGACTTCTTCTCTAGTGCTCTTGTCCAGTGGCAAAGCTCACCAGGTGCACTGCACCCAGGACCCTGGGGCTATCACTTGAGCTATCCCAGCTGGTCACCTTCTGCCCCTACTCTATTGATGACTCACCACATAAGCTCCTTAGGAGTCCCCCAAACCTCTGCTCTCTTAACTCTTTCTGTAGCCTCCGATATCTCCTGCAGGCACTATCTTCTCCTACTTCTTCCAGGCCCAGCTCTGACAGAGCATTCATTCTCCTCTGGGAAGGATTCCCTCAATTAGGGAAGGATTCCCCAAGCACATTACACACAGGAAGGACCCTGTGGCCATATCTGACTATCACCAGATCAAACTACGTGAAGGTAGGCACTGGGTACTCTCAGTGCCCAGCATAGGCCTCGCCCATACCAGGTGTCCACAGATGCCTAGTAAAGAAATCGATGATTGAGAACCCCCATGATGAGCAACGACAGCACTAGAATAGTGATAATAACTAATGTTTATAAAGCATCTTCAGTTTACAAAGGTGTTTTACACTTATCATCTAGTTTAGTTCCTGCAACAACCTCTTGAGAAATACAGCACAAAAAGGACAAGGGAAACCCTGAGATGTTAAATAATTTATCCAAGTTTATGCTGCTGGGAAGGGCAGCACTGAAATTAAAAGTTTTCTGAGCTCAAATCCTGCCTCTACAATTCAGAGCCTCAAACTGCTGGGTAGGTTGAGTTCTTGTATCTGATTTTTCTAGATTTCCTGCCCACATTCTTACTGTCTGGATATCAGGAAAGAGTTTATCAAATGCCTGTGGAAATCCAAGAGAAGGTCTCATGATGAGTAACCCGGTGAAAACATGAAGTCAAGTCTAAACTAGTCACTACTATTTTACTACTGATGACTCCTAATGATCGGCTCCTTTTCTAAATGCTTACTATCCACTTATTCTATCATCTGTCTAGAATTTTGTGAAGGAATCAAGGCAAAAGGATCATAAGTCTTACGTTTTCCAGTATCTTTTTCTTCCTTTTTGAAAACTGGGCCAGTTAGCTATCTCCATCTTGATTTCATGACTACATCCCCAGTGCCTGGTATATAGTAGATATGGAACATTATACTTTAGAAATATTGCCCCCATTCTCCATAGTTTCTCCAAAGTTACTAACAGTGGTTCCATCACTGTGCCAACATATTTTCTTTTTTCAGTATGTTGGGAAATAATTCTCCCAGTCTGAAAATCTGAACATATTTCATGTGACTAGGTATCATCATATGTCTTGGGCTTCCAATTCTCTATTCCTAGTTTCAAGTTCATGAACTATAAAACAAGGGATTAGATTAAATCTCTAAAGTTCTATCCAGATGCCAAATTCTTTTCTCTATCCGTGATACCTTATTAAGACAGATGCCAAATATTGTCTTTTACCTTGTGTTTGTGAACATGACATCACGTTACAGGAGGAGCAGATACTAAGCTCTCACTCTAGAAAATACTGACAGGCCAGGTGCGGAGGCTCATGCCTGTAATCCCAGCACTTTGGGAGGCCGAGATGGGCGGATCACGAGGTCAGGAGATTGAGACCATCCTGGCTAACATGGTGAAACCCTGTCTCTACGAAAAATATAAAAATTAGCTGGGTGTGGTGGCAGGCGCCTGTAATCCCAGCTACTCGGGAGGCTGAGGCAGGAGAATTGCTTGAACCTGGGAGGCACAGGTTGTAGTGAGCTGAGATTACGCCACTGCACTCCAGCCTGGGAGACAAAGCAAGACTCCATCTCAAAAAAAAAAAAAAGAGAAAACACTGACTGAGTTCCATGAGCCAGGTACTGAAGTGGGCTTCTTCACATATGTTCTCATTTAATCCTTATAACCCTGTGAAATTGGAATTGTCGTCTCCTTTTTACATATGAGGGAACTAAGGTTCACAGAGAAGGTTGCTGTTTGAGGTCACAGGTCTAGGAACTGACAAAGCTCGAGTTTGACCCAAGTCTTTTTTGAGATGGAGTCTTGCTCTGTCGCCCAGGCTAGAGCACAGTGGCGTGATCTCAGCTCACTGCAACCTCTACGTCCCAGGTTCAAGCAATTCTCCTGCCTCAGCCTCCCAAGTAGCTGGGATTATAGGCGCCCACACCACTATACCCAGCTAATTTTTATATTTTTAGTAGAGATGCGGTTTCACTGTGTTGGCCAGGCTGGTCCTGAACTCCTGACCTCGTGATCCACCTGCCCTGGCCTCCCAGAGTGCTAGGATTACAGGGGTGAACCACCACACCCAGCCTAGTTTGACCCAAGTCTTTGGACTCCAGGTCCAACGTACTAAAACTGCCTCAAACAACCATCTTATTCTTGCCATTTGATTAACAGTAGTATTTCTGAAAAATGTGACTAAAGGAATAGCATCAGTGGACCCCCTGGTTGGCTTACTGAAAATGAAGATTCCTGGGCCCACCTCAGGCATACAGAATCTGAATAGCTGAGATTGGGGCTAAGAATCTGCATTTTAAACAAGCTCCAGTATTTTGGATCCACACTAACCACAAAAAGAAAACCACTGATTTTCTTTTTCCTAACTGCTTTTCCACTTAATTTCATTTTATTTTCATACTACTCTCAGAGGCAGGCAGGATAGATCACTATCATTCCCTTCTTACAAACAAGAAAATGAATGTACAGATAGCTTGTTCATCTTCTTATCCTGAACGTAGCTTAATAAATGAATGTTTAGTGACTGATATTTTGTTAAGCCTTGGTTCAGCAGAGACTTTCACCTTCCTGGTGTCACTCTTACTCATTTGTAACCACACAGTAGCTGCTTCTCTCTTTCCTCAGTGACACGGCAGTGGTGCTCACATTATGGTATAAAAAGGTGATTCTAGAAGATAGGGTCATTCCACAAAAGTGCTATCTCTGGAACTAAAACAAATTTCAAACAAACAAACAAGGGATGACATTAGCCAACTTCAGAAACAGTGCTTCTGCAAGAGTCAGTGCTACTGATGGGAGTGACGCACCCTCTGATGTCAGCAAAATCTCTATAGAGCATCATCAGGAAGTCACGACCAGAATATGGCTGACACATGCAAGTCTGGCATGAGGTGCTGAGGGTTTTTTTTGGTAATTGTAAAAAGGATGGAGAAAGAATTTGTTAGCACTCCTCCAGTTCTGCCCACAGGAGAAGGGACTCTAACCTTTGGGAGGAAAATGAAAAAGAAGGCAAAATAAGCACAGCAGGCTGCTATAGTTGCAGAAGGCATGCCCTTCCTTGAGGCCCTGGTTTTGATGGCTTAAGACTTAGGGATGACATTTACAGACTGAGGTCTTAGTCTATAATAAAGTTTGAGCTTACCTTATCACCTCAAAAGATAAGCTCTTGCCTAAAAGAATATTGTACAGCAAAGAGTTGGTGATGGTACATATTGGATGGGCTTTATTCAAGTGTCCAAAGAGTCATTCAACAAATACATCATTCACCCAGCAAACATTCTGAGCACCCACTACATTCTCGGTACTTTGTTAAGCTCTAGGATACAAAGACAAACTAGAAACGGCTTCACATTTGGAGAATTTCACACTCTAACAGTGATACTAGATGTATAAACAAATACTGACATGAATATAACTGAGGTATGAAGAGAATATTAAAAAGAGAGAAAATGTCTCTGATTGGTTGGGAAACATATGGGTGGATTTCAGGGGGCTCCTCGACAGAAGATGGAATGGTACTGGCTGACTCTAATAGGCTGATTGCCAGGCAGATAAGAGGCATTCTGGCCTGAAAGAACAACATGTGCAAGTGCACTGAGGCATAAAAGGGCATGATATGCTCACATAATGCTGAACAGGTAGTGCAGGGCACATGTGGGTAGCAATTAGAGAGGAGGCTGGGATGGTGGGAGAGGGTAGGGACAGGGCACTAAAGACCAAGTTAGGCTGGAGTTGCTACAGGCAGTGAAGAACTATCAGAGGTATTTAAGCAAGCAATGGTTCCTAATCAAAAGAACATAAAGCCTGAAATGCCAAAGAGAACGCTGATCTTTAGTTGCCAGTTTGGTTCTTTGAATGGGTATAAATGCCTCAACTCTACAGCTGGCCATGTATATGTCCATATGAAGTTTGCTGGCCAACTAGTGTTCACTAACAGCAGACTGTGCCTTTGTCCTGGGGCCACATCTCTACTGCCTTGTCATTTTAACAGCTGAAAGTTGTCTATATGGACCGTAAGCACATAAGCATGGGATTGCAACCCCTTGTAGATAATCATCCACTGTTGCTTGATGATACTAATTAGGAAATTAAATGTCTAACATGCAGTATCAAATGCTGTGTTGACATGGCCATCCTTCTCCAGGCTGCACTGGAAAAAATGCTTTGGATACCTCAACAAATCTCTAGGCAATTCAAGGAAAAAAGCCCTCATGTGGACCTGAAAAATTACCCTGATTAACAGAAAATGTGCTGTGTGATCTTAGGCAAGCCATTAAATCTCTCTGGGCTTCAATTTCTTCCTCTGTAAAAGGAAGGAGTTAGGTGAGCAAAAAGTTTCATAACCATTAGAGGTCAGTGCTTTAAAGAAGTAATGAGGAAGTGGGTATGATCAAAGGAAGGGTGGCTGGTGGACCAACCAGAGAACTCTTCAAGGCTGATGTTATCTTGGTGGATGACTCTAATCTAGGCCTAGTTTTTGGCCTTTCAGGTTTTTGGCCTTTCACCTCTCCTCCTAATTCCCAGAGAGATGCAGACATTCTATAACGGTTCTGACCTAACCATTTATCAACACCACTGTACACTTATGAATTGACCATTAAAATCAGAACATCTATATTCCCTCTGCAGGTTCTACTTCCAGACCCTCTGTATTATTAAGAATCCCAGGAAACTAAATTAGGCATTAAAAGGTTGCTCCGTGAGCATGGACTTAAAATAAAGGAAAATGAGCAGCCACTGAGAGAAATTTCATTGTGGCAGTGGTGAGTCAGCCAAACTAGCCCTGCTTGCCACAAAGAACCCTATTCTGTGACCAAATCTAGATTTAACATCTTTATCTGAATACAGTACTAGTTTTGCTTCACTAACTTTTCACTTTCTGTTTCATTACTGGCCACTTATTTATTATATTGGTTTTATCTGTTTTGTGTTTTTTTGTTTTTATATATTTTTTTTTGAGACAGTCTCGCTCTGTCGCCCAGGCTGGAGCACAGTGGTGCCATCTAGGCTCACTGTATTCTCCGCCTCCCAGGTTTAAGTGATTCTCCTGCCTCAGCCTCCCAAGTAGCTGGGATTACAGGTGCCCACCACCACCCCCAGCTAATTTTTGTATCTTCTTTTTTTTTTTTTTTTTGTAGTAGAGACGATTTCACCACGTTAGCCAGACTGGTCTTGAACTCCTGCCCTCAAATGATCTGCCCACCTCGGCCTCCCAAAGTGCCGGGATTACAGGCATGAGCCACCACTCTCAGCCTTATATTGGTTTTTTTAACTAATTTTTTTTTTTTTTTTTGGAGACAGAATTTCACTCTTGTTGCCCAGGCTGGAGTGCAATGGCATGATCTTGGCTCACCACAGCCTCCGCCTCCCGGGTTCAAGTGATTATCCTGCTTCAGCCTCTCGAGTAGCTGGAATTACAGGCATGCGCCACCACACCCGGCTAATTTTTTATTTTTTTTAGTAGAGATGGAGTTTCTCCATGTCGGTCAGGCTGGTCTCAAACTCCTGACCTCAGGTGATCCACCCACCTGGGCATCCCAAAGTGCAGGGATTACAGGTGTTAGCCACCACGCCTGGCCATAAACTTTTAGTTGAAAAAATAACTACTTCTTTAGATAAGTGCAACAATCACCAATTCACATATTATTCAGCCCTCGTAGACATTTGCCTCTCTAGTAACTAATAACAAAGAGCAAACATTCATGAGTGCTCTGTGAATAGTGTTCCCAGTGCTACACACTTTTATTCACAGTCATATTGTGAGGGTAAGTCGTAAGGAGGTAGGTAGTAAGTTTGTATCTCCATTACTATTTATTTTTTTGAGACAGAATCTTGCTCTGCGGAGTGCAGTGGCACGATCTCAGCACACTGCAACCTCCACCTCCCAGGCTCAAGCAATTCTCCTGCCTCAGTCTCCCAAGTAGCTGGGATTACAGGTGCGTGTCACCACACCCAGCTAATTTTTTGTATTTTTAGTAGAGACGGAGTTTTACCACGTTAGCCAGGATGGTCTCAATCTCCTGACCTCGTGATCTACCCGCCTCAGCCTCCCAAAGTGTTGGGATTACAAGCATGAGCCATCACACCTGGCCTAATTTTTATATTTTTAGTAGAGATGGGATTTCACCATGTTGGCCAGGCTGGTCTTGAACTCCTGACCTTAGGTGATCTACCTGCCTTGGCCTCCCAAAGTGCTGGAATTACAGGCATGAGCCATGATGCCCGGCCTCCATATTTTTATTTTTTATTTACTTATTTACTGAGACAGAGTCTTGCTCTTTCTCCCAGGCTGGAGTGCACTGACGCAATGTCAGCTCACTGCAACCTCCACTTCCTGGGTTTAAGCGATTCTTGTGCCTCAGCCTCCTAGTGAGTAGCTGGGACTAAAGGAGCACACCACCACGTCTGGCTAATTTTCGTATTTTCAGTTGAGACGGAGTTTCACCATGTTGGCCAGGCTGGTCTTGATCTCCCAACCTCAAGTGATCTGCCTGCCTTGGCCTCCCAAAGTGCTGGGATTACTGGCCTGAGCAAATGTGTCTGGCTCATTTCTTTTTCTTTTCCTTTTTTTTTTTTTTTGAGACAGGGTCTTCCTCTGTCATCCAGGCTGGCATGCAGTGGTGTAATGCATGGTTCACTGCATTCTGAACCTCCTGGGCTCAAGCGACCCTCTTGTCTCAGCCTCCTGAGTAGCTGGGACCACAGGTGTGCACCACCATGCCTGGCTAAATTTTTGATTTTTTATGGGGATGAGGTCTTCCTCTGTTGCCCAAACTGATCTCAAAACTCGTGAGCTCAAGTGATCTTCCCGCCTAGGCCTCCCCAAATGCTGATATTATAGGTGTGAGCCCCGCATCGGGCCTGTATCTCCATTTTCTAGATGAGAAAAATGAAGCACAGAAAGGGCAAGTAACTTGTCCAAAGTGCACAGATAATAATAAATGGCAGAATCAGGATTTGAAGCCAAGCAATCTGGTTTTAGATCTGTGCTCTTAACTACAACACAATACTGCTCTCATTACATGTGGATCTAATTAGTTTCACTCACAGAGGACAAACTTCATTTCTAAGTTATTGGGGGAACTGCCAACCTATCCACCCCACTCCCCATCATAAATCACCTAAAAGTAAAAGATACTATTTTTGTTCCCATTTTTTCCACTCTATGCTCAATGTGTATCTTTAGTTAATCCTTCAAATATAAATTTAAGAAAACAAAACAAACTTACAATTGGAATTGAAATTTTTCAGATTTCAGGGCAATTCATAATCAGTTTGGTAGCTAGAGTAACTGAACTCATTCTTAACTCTCTTGCCCCACTCTCCGGAGGTACCCAGGGCTTGTTCCTCCCTGGATTGTATCTACAGAGAAGTGCAGCTCAAGACCTGCTGCTGTCCTGGGTCAGCTTCTCTGGCTTCTACTCACTGTGGGAAGGCTCCTCTGAGGGCAAAAGATAAAGCTTTAACTTATCACCTTGACGCTTGAAGGCAGTTTTCTAAAACAACCCAATGTCTGGAACTGATTCCTCCTTGCCATTTACAGTAACTGCAGCCACGGTGGCTAAGGGAAGGATGTGGGGAAGGGGAAAAGGAAGGGGAAGGGCAGGGAAAAGCCTGACTTACATCATGTCTCTTGGCCACCTCTAGCTATTCATTCAACAAATATCCCTCCTATGCCAACAATATGCTCAATGATAACATAATGAGGGGCAAAACCCCCACAGTCCATGACCAAATTGTTCTTACTATTAGAGGTCTTAAGATATCATTAGGGAGATGAACACATGAATAAATGTAAGATTATAACTGTTTTTTTAAAAAGCCTCAAAGGAAAGGTCTATGAAAGCATAAAACAGGGACCTGGCCTATTTTTCAGGGTGAGGAATTACTTCTGTATTTCTCTGAGACATCCAGGTAAAGATCTAAATGATAAGCAGGAGTTAAATCAAAAGAGAGTAAGGGGGCATTCCAGGCAAAGGGAGTAGCATGAACAAAGCCCTTGTCAGAAGCAGGCCCTGTGCAGAAGAGAAGTGAGGCTGAAATGTAGAGAGCAGGAGGTTGTGGAGATGTGGAGAGAGGCCAGATTATGAAGGGCTCTACTGTAACATGGGTTAAGGATTTTGGTCTTAACTTGGGAAGTTGTGGAAGTGTACAAGGAAGGAGAGACAACAGAGAGTGACGTAGTCAAGGTTTTTTGTTTTGCTTTATTTATTTATTTTTTTAAAGCTGGGGTTTCACCATGATGGCCAGGCTGGTCTTGAACTCCTGACCTCAGGTGATCCACCCACCTTGGCCTCCCAAAGTGCTAGGATTACAGGCATAAGCCACCACGCCTGGCTTTGTTTTGTTTTTAAGACCACTCCTTCCAGCCAGGTGTGGTGGCTTACGCCTGTAATCCTAGCACTTTGGGAGGCTGAGACAGGCTGATCACCTGAGCTCAGGAGTTTGAGACTGGCTTGGTCAACATGGCTAAACCTACTAAAAATATATAAATTAGCCAGGCATGGTGACAGGTACCTGTAATCCCAGCTACTTGGGAGGCTGAGGCAGGAGAATCACTTGAACCCAGGAGGTGGAGGTTGCAGTGAGCTGAAATTGTGCCACTGAACTCCAGCCTAGGTAATAGAAGGAGACATTGCCTTAAAAAAAAAAAAAAAAAAAAAAAATCACTCCTTCCAGCTGCTCTATAGAAAATAGATTGGGGGATGCAGAGTGGCTGTGGGAGACAGAGGCTACTGCAGCCTTCCAGGTGAGATGATGGTAGCTTGGAGCAGGGTCGTAGTGGGAGAAATGGAAAGAAGTAAACCTACCAACATATAATTTAGAGATAAAACTGACAGGCTTAGACATGGAGGATGAAAGAGAAGAGGTATCAAGAACTGCTAGGTTTCTGGCTTAGGCAGTGGGTGGATGGTGGTGCTTCTCAATGATATCCACGTTTCAATGGAAGAGGAGCCAGTTTTAGGGGGAAGAATGAAAGTCCGGTGAAATCCAAAGAAGAATCTGAAGTGCCTGGAAGACATTCAAGTAGACAAGACAGGTTGATAGTAGAATATATGGGTCTAGAGCTCAGTGGAAAGGTTTAGGCTGGAGATAACTGATTTTAGGGTCACCAGTGTGTGGAGGAAATGGAAGCCATGGGTGTGTGTAAGACTGCATAGGGAGAAAACAGCACACCTAAAGGAATGGTAACATCTCAGAGCTGGACAAAGAAAGATAAGCAAACAGGTATTACTAGAGAGGTGAGAGTAAACCAGGAGAGTATGGAATGTCACGAAAGCCAAGGGAAAAGAACATTTCAAGATTGACAAGAGGCTGGGCGCGGTGGCTCAAGCCTGTAATCCCAGCACTTTGGGAGGCCGAGGCGGGTGGATCACGAGGTCAAGAGATCGAGACCATCCTGGTCAACATGGTGAAACCCCGTCTCTACTAAAAATACAAAAAAATTAGCTGGGCATGGTGGCGCGTGCCTGTAATCCCAGCTACTCAGGAGGCTGAGGCAGGAGAATTGCCTGAACCCAGGAGGCGGAGGTTGCGGTGAGCCGAGATCGAGCCATTGCACTCCAGCCTAGGCAACAAGAGCGAAACTCGGTCTCAAAAAAAAAAAAAGATTGACAAGATACTAATAATAAATGCTAACATCTCTTAAGTCCCAGTCATAGCCAGGCATTATGCTTAGGACTTTGAATATGACTGAATTTAATGTGCTTAACAACTTTTTGAGGTGGGAACCGTTTCCCTTTTCATAGACAAGGAAACTGTGGCAAAGAGTGGTTAAGCAGCTGACTCAAGGTCAGGTGGCTGGTAAGTGAAGATGGCATTTAAGCCCAAGCAGCCCGACTCTGAACACTGATCCACTTTTCTCGAATACAACCCCTGGTGAAGTTTGGGAGGTCACATAAGATGAAGCCTGAAGAGTGATCAGTGGACAGACTGATGAGGCTGTTATTTGGAACATTACTAAAGGAACGTTGTTTCAGGGGGCAAACAAAATGGAAGCCAGGCTGGAGCCCATAGTTAGGAATGCTCCATGTCATTCTCTATTGTCAGCTGTCTTAGGGAGCCACTTAAGAGACCAGGCCAGGCGCAGTGGCTCACACCTGTAATCCCAACACTTTGGGAGGCCCAGGTGGGAGGATCTCAAGCCCAGGAGTTTGAGACCAGCCTGAGCAACAGAGTAAGACCCTGTCTCTAAAAAAACAAAACAAAACAAAACAAAAAACAAAATTACCTAGAGGATTGTTTAAGCCTGGGAGGTTGAGGCTGTAGTAAGCCATCATCATGCCATTGCGCTCTGTCTCAAAAATAAAGAGACCCTGTCTCAAAAATAAATAAGCTAATTAATGAATTAATTAAGGCTAGTAGGCTAACTCTGTATCCCCCACAGTACCTAATTTGATGCCTTTTATATATAGCAGATGACACTTGACGTATTTGGATAGTTAATATAAGATGGACAATGCTGCCATGTGCTGCTGCTAATCCTTCACATTAAACCATTCTAATGTTTTCAGAGTCCTTGATCATCACAACCACGCCGTGAGATGGATTACTTTTATGACATTTTACAGATAAGAAACTGAGGATCACAGGGGCTAAGGAATATGCCCACAGTTACACAGTTAGCTTAGCTCAGCTAAGGGTCAAATCAGGTTTTCTGTCACCAAGTCTACTGTGTTTTTTTGTTTTCCTGTGGGAGCCCTAGTGGAAAGCAGATTCTCCTGGGAGCCAGGGAGACCTGAGTTCAAATGTCAGCTGTGTGACTCTGGACAAGTTACTCAACCTTTCTGGACCTTCCTGTTTTAGTATAAAATGGAGGTTGCATTGGCCAAGCACAGTGGCTTACTCCTGTAATCCCAGGACTTTGGAAGGCTGAGGCAGGAGGATTGATTGAGCTCAAGAGTTCAAGACCAGCCTGGGCAACATAGTATTAATACTTGTCTCTACTTAAAATTAAAAAAATTGGCAAAATGTGGTGGCATGCCTGTAGTCCAAGCTGCTTGCAAGGCTGAGGTGGGAGGATTGCTTGAGCTCAGAAGGTTGAGGCTGCAGTGAACTATGACTCTACCAGTGCACTACAGCCTGGACAACAAAGCGAGACCCTGTCTCAAAAAGAGGTAGGGGTTGCAGGGTTATTATAAGGACTGAATCAGATAATCTAAGTAAGGCTCTTAATACAATGTTTAATTATATCAGTTATCTGTCTCTGGCCTCACCTCTCTCCATTTTTCTATCTCTGCCGCCTATAGAAGCAGAGGTCACAGTAACCCTTTGAGGTTCTCTGGGTCCTTAGTTCTCTCTTTCCAAAGTAAAAAGCAGGATTAAGGCACATTCAAGGTCATATGCTGCTGCAACATCCTAAGAGTACCACTCTGTGGTCAAGCTGGAGTCCCTTGTAGGAGCAGAGGAAGACCCAGATGTCTGCCTTTCCTTCCTCTGCCAGGCAGGCCCCAGCCCAATGTCCAATAGCCAGGCTTAATGATCTACTAGCTGGCTGTTTCCTTAAAGATAAATTAGACAAATGAGCAAACATCTTCCGGAGAAAACCACAGCCAGGATCAAAGGTTTGGGCTAGTAAGTGTAGCAGCATCAACAGCACAACAGCAGATGGCAGGGTTGCTTCACTGACTGTATCAGGAGCCCGAGATCCAGAAGAAAGTTAATGGCACTTTTGTTGACATTTTGGAGTCCATGAAGCCTGTGAACTAATACCGTTCAATGTTATCTGACTCTACCAGTGTGTGGCAGGCAGGGTAAGGGCTTTTTATCCTATATTATAGAAGAGGAAACTGAGCCTCGGTGAAGTTAAGAAATATGCTTGTATTCAAGAATGCCAAGAAACTCTTGCAGGCAAGGAGTCAGAATGCCTGAGTTCAAATCCCAGCTATGCTATCTACTAGGTCTGTGACTTTAAGCAACTAACCCCCATTTCCCTATTTTTGAAGTAGGTAAGACCAGTACATTTTATTGAGTCATTGTAAGGATTAAACGTGTTATGCATGTGATATGCTTAGGAGGCTATCTGGCACAGAGTACTCAATAAGTAGTACCTATTACTGTAATTATGATTCTACTGTGCTTGTTTAGATAGAGATGAGGGTGAGAAAATGAATTAGGCTTTCAGCATCACAGAAAGTACCCTGTTGTCAGCCACCACATTACAACACAGTCTCTGGTTGCTATGGTGTGTTATTTCTTCACTGGCCTTCCTGGAGTCACAAAATTTAGCGGAAACCGTCTGTTGCCTGATGCAGTGACCACAGTCTTCTACCTGCATTAGCCCTTTTCTAGAGTATAGGCATTTGTAACCACTTCTCAAAAGTGAAAGCTCAAATAGTCTTATGCTTGTGATCCTGAGAAAAGAGGCCCTGAGAGTTCCCAGGAGCCTTAAGAGGGGTGGATTTTCCTTCTGATAATGCTGTTAGGAACCAGGTCAAGCAATAGAGACCCAGGCTGGGGCCATCAAAACTAATAGGGGCAGCTTTTCTGCCCTCCTCCTAGGCCAAACACCTTTAATCAGGGTGAAGAGATAATCATCAGAAAGTTGTCAAGGTCCCTTGGCTTGCTAACATGCCAGGAGACTAGGTCACCATTCATAGCTCCACACTTTTAAACCTCAGCTACAAATAACATGCTCTCTGGCTACTCTCCTGGTCTCTCCTAAGGAGAGGTAGCCGTGCTCAGAGAACGTCAGAAAGGATTGCCTCAGATATAGAATTAAGGGCACTGCTCAAGGAAAGGAAAGAGAGGTACGCAGAGTTTTAAAAAAGGCCTGTTGGGGGCCGGGCGCGGTGGCTCAAGCCTGTAATCCCAGCACTTTGGGAGGCCGAGGCGGGTGGATCACGAGGTCAAGAGATCGAGACCATCCTGGTCAACATGGTGAAACCCCATCTCTACTAAAAATACAAAAAATTAGCTGGACATGGTGGCGTGTGCCTGTAATCCCAGCTACTCAGGAGGCTGAGGCAGGAGAATTGCCTGAACCCAGGAGGCGGAGGTTGCGGTGAGCCGAGATCGCGCCATTGCACTCCAGCCTGGGTAACAAGAGTGAAACTCCGCCTCAAAAAAAAAAAAAAAAAAAGGCCTGTTGGGCTGGTCCAAGTACAATGTGTTTATAACTAATTGACCACTATCAGTTACGATTTATTCCTTTTCCACTTCCACTATTTCACTTGACTAGCCTAGAGAAAAAAAAAAAAAGGCCCGTTGGGAAGGTTTGGGAGGGCTGGTCAGCCATATGTCCAGGAGATCAGAAGGATCCTGGCCAGCCAACTAATCACACCAGCATAATTACTGACAGGGCTACTTTCAGTTTTGTCACTGGCCTCCACTGCACAGCCCCAGGTTCCAGCTAAATAGATTCCTGTTGTCCTGGGCACCCGGGGGTCTGTTGGAAGGCTAACAGAGGCAGGATTATGAACGTGGCTGTACACGGTAGAATGGGGTAATGTAAAGGAGAGATAAGGGGAGGAGTCTAGGATGGACCCCAGCAATCTCTCCATTCAATATCCAGCCCCACCCTGTGACTAGGAAAACAAAGGTACTAGGGGAAGGGAAGAAGAAAAGTCACTTTCTTTATTGTAACTGTAGCCCAGCTGGGTAAGAGCAAGGCTGGCAGGGGGCCATGAAGAATGAATTTCTCTGAGTAGCACAGAGGGAGAGTACTGCTCCCAGCAGGCCTGCACTCAGGTACTCTAAGTTCATCAGAGAAACACTGGTAAGCTGGCGTGGGAGAGCTCGTACAGGACCATTCAGGTTGATGCCCCATGTTCCTCAAAACCAAGGTTATCACTTGGGTCAGACAAATACAATCCTTCCTAATCCTGAAGATTTTCCTCCAATTGAGGCAAAAGTCAAATCAGATCCAAAAGATAGCCCCTCTCCTCAGGGCAAATTACCAGACTCCATCTGAGGGCACCATGACATCCAGTTTGAATTTACCAGGGGAAAGCTCAGAAATCAGGAGATGTGCTCCTTCAGTACAGCTGGATTAGAGTCTCTGTCCTCAAGGCAAAGCTGCAACTAAGTAAAGCTGAACCTAGATACTCCACCTCCTTCACAGGAATGACCTTTGGCTTGATTGTGTCAGGGTAGTTCAAAGGCATCCTTAATCCCTGGGGCTCCACATCAGATAACCAATGAATGTGTAATAAGAGAAAAAGAAACATACACATGTAGGTGTATATGGAAACACACTCACAACATAACATAAAGTGACAGTTACTGATTATTAAGGTTTTTTTTTTTTTTTTTTCATTTGTTTTGAGATAGGGGTCTTACTCCATCACCCACGCTGGAGTACAGTGGCGTGATCACGGCTCACTGCAGCCTTGATATCACTGGGCTCTGGTAAGCATCCCTCCTCAGCCTCCTAAGTAGCTGGGACTACAGGTGTGCACCACCACACCTGGCTAATATTTTTGTATTTTTTTGTAGACAGGGAGTTCTGCCATGTTGGCCAGGCTGGTCTCCAACTCTTGGGCTCAAGTGATCCTTCTGCCTCGGCCTTCCAAAGTGCTAGGATTATAGGCATGAGCCACCGCGTCTGGCCCTATTAAGGGTTTTCTACGTGTCAGATACTATGCTAGTCACTTTATGTAGGTTATCACATTTAATCCTCCCTAACAATCATGTGGCATGAATAATATTCTTATCCTCATTTTACAGATTAGGTGCCTGAAGCTTGAGGAAGTCACTCAAGGTTAGTTAATAAATTGAAAAGCCGGGATTTAAAACCATAGTCTCATTCTATAGCTATACTCTTTGTTTTTTGGTTTTTGTTTTTGAGATGAAGTTTCCCTCTTGCTGTCCAGGCTGGAGTGCAATGGCACAATCTCAGCTCACTGCAACCTCTGCCTTCCAGGTTCCAGTGATTCTCCTGCCTCAGCCTCCCGAGTAGCTGGGATTACAGGCATGTGCCACCATGCCTGGCTAATTTGTTTTTGTATTTAGTAGAGATAAGATTTCACCATGTTGGTCAGGCTGGTCTCAAACTCTTGACCTCGGGTGAGCCACCTGCCTTGGCCTCCCAAAGTGCTGGGATTACAGGTGTGAGCCACCGCACCCAGTCTGCCTGTACTCTTATCATGCTAACGTTTCTTACTTCCTCTTTATGTGTTTGTGTACATGTTTCTCTTTCTGTCTCTATCACACACACAGATACACACACACACACGTGCATGCACACAGAGAGCTCTCTAACAAGCTAGCATCTGACTAGACCTACACGTGAGCCAAAACTTCATTTCTAAGGCCAGCTCTTGTCATACACGGCCTAAGCAACCCTGAGCAAGTCTTTTTGGTTTCAGGTCTCTCATCTGTGATATGGAGGGGTTATAACCACATAGTAGGTGGTTTCTTCTAGTTTTGAAGTTCTTTAGCTCTAGGAGAATCCAGAAATTCCAAAGATTAATTTGCTCTACCCTGTCCTGCTTATTCTGGATAGAAAATATTCATACATATAGGAAAACAGCAAGAACAAATATGAACATATGGGTTACATGCCAAGGCGAGATCCAATATGTGAACTCATTGGATTTTGACATTACTTATTAATCTCAGCTGTAAAATGAAAGGGCCAGCCAAAGGCTTTAACTATAATGTCCCTTACAGCTCTGACACTCTCTGTTCCTGTCATACTAAATGGAACTGAAAAGATAGATTCAACTTCCCTGGGAGTAAAAGGGGCAAGAACCAAGGCGGAAAAGACTCGAGAGCTCTGAGTTATAGCTGAAAGGAAAGGATAACAATGCTGGTTCCTCTCTAACTCTTCCAGAGGCCAGATGTCTCCAGGCCAATCCTCTATATGGTTCCCAGGGAAGAGGCAGGTGTTTAAAGGTCAACCCAATTACTTGGTATAAGCACAGGGGATGCTTTACAACATGAGCTATGTGCAGGAGCTGGAATCTACAGTACAAGGTGCCTGTCTAGTCTATCTCATTCTCAGGATATGAGCACAGCCTCACCACTTCAGACCTTGGGGGCCAGGTATGCCCATCCAGCCTCTGGAGTTGACCACTCCTCTTTCCACTGACAAATTTCAACTATTTTATGTTGTGAAGAATACAAAGACAAGTTCCCACCCTTGAGGATTCAAATCTGATGGGAGGAAGGAATAACCATTCACTGGGTGTCTACCATGTACTAGGTACACTGCATATATTATTTCATTCAATCTCAACAAGATTATTATTGTCTATTTTCCAGATGAGGAAACAACCTCAGACAGCAGGAACAAATCTGATTTGAAGTCTGTATAATTTTTAAGAAACTGAGCTGCCTACAAAAATAATGTAGCTATAGGCAGGGTATGGTGGCTCACGCCTGTAATCCCAGCACTTTGGGAGGCCGAAGCAGGCAGATCACTTGAGGTCAGGAGTTTGAGACCAGCCTGACCAACATGGCAAAAACTAAAAATACAAAAATTAGCTGGGCATGGTGACAGGCATCTGTAGCCCCAGCTACTCGGGAGGCTGAGGCAGAAGAATTGCTTGAACCCAGGAAGCAGAGGTTGTAGTGAGCCAAGATCACACCACTGGACTGTGGCCTGGGTGACAGAGGGAGACTCTGTCTCAAAAAAAAAAAAAAAAAAGTAATAACAATAACAATAATGTAGCTATAATAAAGCTAACAACAAAAAGTAGGAACCTAGGGAGGCATCCTGTGGTGAGGAAGAACTGCTGGCTCTGCCAACCACACTAAAAACAACTCTTGACTGGGGTGGTGGTTCACGCCTATAATCCCAGCACTTTGGGAGGCTGAGGTGGGTGGCTCATTTGAGGTTAGGAGTTTAAGACCAGCCTGACCAACATGAAGAAACCCTGTCTCTATTAAATTCCAGAATTAGGTGGGCATGGTGGTAGGCGCCTGTAATCTCAGCTACTCAGGAGGCTGAGGCAGTAGAATTACTTGAACCCTAGAGGTGGAGGTTGCAGTGAGCTGAGATTGTGTCACTGCACTCCAGCCTGGGCAACAGTGAGACTCCCTCTTAAAAAATAAAATAAAATAAAATAAGATAAAGTAAAATAAAAATAAAAACAACTCTTGAAGTACCTGCATAATCTGTAGTGCAGCCACAGGAAAGTCATTCTTCCTGGGCCTCAGTTTCCTCACCCATAAAGTAAGGGACATGCGACAACCCTGGAAAGGTCCCCTCTCATCCTCCCACCCTGCCTCCAGCTGCACTTGGCCCATCTGTGGCTCTTCTAATTTAACCTGGGTTCAGGGAGGCCACACTTGAGGTCTGGTCATGACCTTTTCCTTTATACATTCCTTTCCCCACCCTAAGACTGATATTCTCAACTCAGAAACTTGTTTCTGTGTTTTCCACCCAACGTGAAATAGTGTTTGGCCCACAGTACACTGGTAAAGACAGGAGGATAGGCTCACCTACCGGAAACAAGAGCCATGCCAGGTTTCGTTGACAGTCCTGTACCATATCTGGCTTGGAGCAATGCGGTCCCCACAGCCTGGACACCTCCAGACATCTTCACCTGCACACAAAACCAAGAGGTTGAGAGGGCCAAAGTAGCAGGAGGCAAAGGGACAAGGTTCCTACTATATAGAACAAGACTGAGTTAATAGCATCTCATTTGAAAGGGGTAGGCCAATGGTCTGCTAGATGCACAGTTTCCTTCTCCACAAGATCTCTGGTAAGCATTTGTTCAACCTCTGCTCATCTCTCCAGCAACAAAGAACTCATGGCCTCAAAAGTAGTCTCATTCTATTTTCTAAAAATGGTTCTGATTATCCTTTTTTCTTTTTAGACAGCGTCTCACTCTGTGGTCCAGGCTGGAGTGCAGTGACACAATCTTGGCTTACTGCAACCTTCGCTCCCTGGGTTTAAGCAATTTTCCACCTCAGCCTTCTGAGTAGCTAGGATTACAATTTTCCACCTGGGCCTCCCAAGTAGCTGGGATTACAGGTGCGTGCCACCATGCCTGGCTAATTTTTTGTATTTTTAGTAGAGGTGGGTTTTCACCATCTGGGCCAGGCTGGTCTTGAACTCCTGACCTTGTGATCCATCCGCCTCAGCCTCCCAAAGTGCTGAGATTACACACATGAGCCACCATGCCCAGCTGATTATCCTTTTTTTCTACAGAAACAAAACTTGCCTTTTTCTAGAACTTTCAGCCTTTGCTTATATCTTTGAGTAGAAGAAATGAACACAATCTCCTTTTCAGTGTCAGCCCTTCTTATTCTCAGTCAGCACCCAGAAACTTCTCCCCTCTGGGTTAAACATGTTATTGCCTTTTCCTATTCCTCAAAAGCCCTGTTTTTTCAGATTTTTCCATCACTTATTTATTCAACCAACATCATTGGTCCTTTAAATAAGAGTCCCCAACCTTTTTGGCACCAGGGACTGGTCTCATAGAAGACAATTTTTCCATGGACACGAGGCCGAGGGTTGGAGGGCAGGGGGGATGGTTTTGGTTTGAAACTGTTCCACCTCAGATCATCAGGCATTAGTGAGATTCTCAAAAGAAGCATGCAACCAAGAGCCCTTGCATGTGCAGTTCACAATAGGGTTCACACTCCTATTAACATCTAATGCCACCACTGATCTGACAGGAGGCAGAGCTCAGGCAGCAATACTCACTGGCCTGCCACTCACCTCCTGCTGTGCAGCCTGGTTCCTAACAGGCCACAGACCAGTACCAGTGGGTGGTCCGGGGGCTGCAGACTCCTGTTCTAGATACAAAGCTCTTTGCATGTCAGAGGCTGTTAGATTACATAATCTCTGCTCCTTAAGAAGCAAATCTACTGTAAAAGAACCGATCTTTTATACTGTTAATTTTTCACTTTGATGTTATTTCAGAGATAGAACCAAAGCACTATTTTAGTTCAGAAAAAGAAAAGTAATGGGTATAAAAGGGAAAGAATAAACATTCAATGAATGCCTCCTATATGCCGAGAACTCTGCTAGATGCTTTCATGGACCTAATCTCATTTAATTCTCAAAACAATCCTGTGAGACAGGTATTATTATATTCACTTAATGGATAGGAAAATTAAAACTTGGGGCGAGGGGCTGGGTTGACTGGCTAAGTGATGGATCTAGCATTCAAACTCAGGTCGGGCTCATTCTAAAGCTTCTGCTCTTTTCACTCTACCACGTCAATTCTTGTTCACTCTAGCAAGGGGAACCAGGAAAGCCTTTGTAGATGAAGCTGACACTAGAGCTGAGCCTTGCAAGACAGGGAAGATTTACCTATCAGTGGCTAAGAAAGGAGGGTGAAGCGTTGTGCGAACTGAGAGACCAGAATAGACAAAAGCACAGAGTCAGTCCATGTTCCTCCAAAAGAGAGGGGCCCCAAAAAAATACAGTACTCCTGGTATGGCTCAGATGCCAAGTTCTTGAAATAAAGAGGACAGCTGAGATCAAGCTGTGGTACCTGACTCAGCTCTAAAAAGCAGGACAAAGTTGTTACAAGACTCCCTTGTGCATTCTGTGTATGCAGCTTTGTTCTCTCTGGGTAACTCCAGACTGCCACAGGCACAGTGACAGTCACCGAACCCTGTTTCACAGGCACAGGGCCATGAATAGACAAAGCAAAGCTCCCGGCATTTCAAGATTGCTCAACACTATTCTGGAGCGGCCAATGCACATAGTTGTCCTCCTCATACCCTAGAGGAGAGTTAAACAAGCTGGCAGAAGGCTTTAAAACACCACCTCAACCCACCTATTCCTCTCTCTCATGCCTCAGTAATAGGACATATATGTGCCCATCAATCATTCTTCCTGGGTCTAAAATCCTCAGACTCCTTGTCAAGAGGGGCCTTTTTGGTTTTTGGGTAGCAGTGTTCAGAGAGTATGCCATCACTCCCACAAACTCCAAGGCAGAAAGTCTGAGAGACTCATTCAAATCAATCCCAGGTTGGGTTATGGACAGTGGGCAAGACAATGAATTAATGAGAGATTTTAATGAACACAAACATCCAAATGAATCTTCCAAGTTTTAGAAATATTTTTGGAAGTCTTACATGTCAGTGCTTTCAGTGTCAGTTTATGAGTTGCTGTGCCCCACCCCCAACAAATCTCATTATTTTAGAGCCGCACTTTGTTTCTTATTTTCACTTTTTAACCCAAAAGGAATAGTCTCTAACCTGACCACCCACTTACTCAACAATTCAGTGTCTTGGCTCTGAATGGCTTCTATTTCCACAATTTAAACAAGATTGGGACTTTCCACTATGAGGATATTCAAGATAACTTGTTATTGCCACACCCTCCTGAGCTTGCCTGGCTTTCTCCAGTCTCAAGAAACTCAAAGACATTCAATCAACACTTACTTTAGTACCTGCTCTGGGTTAAGCATGAAAGACCCAAAATCAAGACCTTTTAATCCTTTCTCTCATATCCACCTGGTTTCACTTTCCAAATGTCTCTCTAGTCCTTCCTTGCCCTTCACTTCAGTCCCATTTCAGATCTTTGGCTTCTTTTCCCTATCTACTGTATGCCTCATACACGCTGTAAGCTATCTCAGCTCCAGGTTAGACTCCCCAGTGTCCACAGAACAAAGGCTGGGCTACTCAGTATGACACCCTTGTTCTGGATCCCATTCCATCTTACTTTTTCAGTTATGTTTATGGCACCCTTCTCCATCATTGGTTCCTCATTATTATTTAAATAAGTTCAAGTCACTGTCATTAAAAAAAAAAACAAACAAAAACCTCTGGTACTCTTGCTTCAGTAGCATATATATAAAAACTGAAATGAGACAGGGAAAGTTAGCATGGACCATGTGCAAGGATGACATGCAAATCATGGAGTGTTCCATATATTAAATCTAATAAAAAAAAAAAAAAAAAGAGAAAACCTCTGGATCCCATTTCGTATGTGTGGCTCTGAAGGGGAAAAACCTTTGTTTCTTCCCTTCACAGCCACACATATGAAAAAGTTGTCTTGGGAGGCCAAGGTGGGTGGATCACTTGAGGTCAGGAGTTCAAGACCAGCCTGGCCAACATGGTGAAACCCCGCCTCTACAAAAAATACAAAAATTAGTCAGGCATGGTGGTGCATGGCTATAATCCCAGTTACTCAGGAGGCTGAGGCAGGAGAACTGCTTGAACACGGGAGGCGGCAGTTTCGGTGAGCTGAGACTTCAGCCTGGGCAACAAGAGCAAAACTCCATCTCAATTAAAAAAAAAAAAAGAAAGAAAGAAAAAGTTGCCTACACATCACTGCCCTCATTTCCTCACTTCCCACTTTCTGCATAATGTACTGCAATCTGGCTTCCACCCCCACCATTTCTCTGAAACTGTCTCACCAAGGTCAACAGTAACAGTAACAGCTTATTGCTAAATTCTATGGACCCACTTCAGTCATTCTTTCAGCAAATATTCATTGCATGCCAACTATGCATCCTAATACTGTGTTGGAGAAAAAGGAGCAAACAAAAGAGAGATTAAACACAAAGCAAATATTAAACAATAATATAATTATAATTGGGGCAAATGGTATGAAGATATCAAGTTCTTAACTAGGAAAACAAGGGTGGGAAAAGTATTCCTTGAGGAAGTAATTTTCAAGCTTAGCTCTAAAGAATGAATACAAATTAACTGGGCAAAAAAGGGGAAGGAAGGATAACATTGGAGATGAGGGACATGTGTGAAAGCCCTGGGGCAGGAACAAAAACTTTTCACACACATAATTAAAGTTGGCTATTGCTACCTCCAAAGGACTAGCAAACCATGTCTGGCCCCTGGTCTGCTACAATCTTTCAATAAACAATTATTGAAAGAGCAAATGGTCCTTACAATGTGGTCCCAAAGGACCCTTCTAGCTCATCATTCCTTACAAAAGAATGCTCTAGTTACATTTTGACCTATTTTCTATTCCTGCCACTTATATTCATGTACTTGCATCCTGACATTCACATATCAAGTTATTTTCTCTATATTTTCCTTAATCAAATTTCTTTTCTCTTTTGGGGATGGAGTTTCGCTCTTGTTGTCCAGGCTGGAGTGCAATGGCATGACCTAAGCTCACCATAACCTCCACCTCCTGGGTTCAAGTGATTTTCCTGCCTCAGCCTCCTGAGTAGCTATGATTACAGGCATGTGCCACCACACCTGGCTAATTTTGTATGTTTAGTAGAGATAGGGTTTCTCCATGTTGGTCAGGCTGGTCTCGAACTCCCGATTCAGCCTGCCTCAGCCTCCCAAAGTGCTGGGATAACAGGCATGAGCCACTGGGCCTGGCCCCTTAATCAAATTTCTATCCTTTCTTTAAAGTTCCCTAAAATCAGGCAGTGTTTGTTTCATTTTGTCTATGTTTTACTTAATTTGTTATTTAATTACACTGTAAATGTTCTGTCTCCTTCAGTCTCTCTCCACCCTCCTCCCCACCACCGTTCAGAAAACTAAGTTGCAATAATTTTATCTTTACTATCTTCTTATCTCCAGAGCCTAGCACTGGGCCTGGTGTAAAACAGACATTCCTTTGTGTGCTGAACCAACTGAAAATTTTGATCCAACTGCCAGCTCTAAAGGCAATTTCCAAAGATAAGCTCCAAAGGTCAGCACAGATGATTTCACTGGAATAAGTGTTCTGGTTCCCAGATTACCTATGAGTAGTCTCATGTGTATAAAGCTGGCCTCAGTTTTACCTGTTATGCATTAACACTGCTTTTCTGTTACAAAGTACCTGAGCAATGATAATTGACCCAAAGCACACAGCCTCCTAAGCCCAGACCCTCTTCAAGAGAACACTCTTGGCTTCTTTAGCTCTCTTACAGTCTTAAAATTCATTGATCTAATTCTCTTACCACCTTTATTCTAGGAAATGTAAAATAAATGTAATACTATAGTACAAAGTTTTGGAGATTTCTGTGAAGCCCAATGGAGGACCAATCCAAAGTCCAGTCAGCCTGGGAAGTTCTTCTTTAGGAAAATATCTCACTGTACCAGGCTGTTCATCCTCTCCCTCTATAGTGTTTACCTCTCATATTTGCAGACTTATCAATGGTGGCCACTGATTGTTAAAGAGTCCAGAAAAGGAGGTAGCAAATGTTCACAACGGCCTCAAACAATAAAGGGCCCTTATTAGGTGTTTAATAAACAGAAAACCGTGTTTTTGGTTATTACTGGAATGTGTTGCTTTTAATAAATGTAACTGTGCAACATAGGGTGAGAATTGAAACAAATGGCTCATTACAGAGGTTCTCACCTTTAGGACCTTTTCAATCCTGGTATAAAATACATTCACTTTACCTTTATATATGCTTTATATATGCTTCTCTCTCCCAACTTAATAATTAGCAATGTGACCCTCAAACAATCTGTGAATCCATTGGGGCGGGCACTAGGATGACTGGATGGTAATGCTTTAAAGGGCCTTTTCTGGGGAAAAAAAAAAAAAAGGAGGAGAATTGAGTTGCCTAACCATCACAAAGCTATTGAAAGATGGTCCAGCAGGGACTCAAACCCATACCAGTCATATATATTTTTTTATTTTTTTCTTTGTCTTAAGGTTATACCTGAAGCCAGTCATTATTTTAATACGCTATGCAGCCTCAGACAAGTTGAGACTTGCTCAAGAACACAGCTATTCAGTGGAAGGGCTTGGCATGGTATCCCAGCTCAGTGCCAATGTATTCTCCAAAATGCTCACCTTAAACTTGGTCTAAGAGCTTGGTTTATGCAAATGAGTCCTTTTTAGGCTTCAAAATGGTGAGAAATTCTCAAGCACTGAGAGCTCATGAGACTCTAATGCCAAGCTTAAATCAACATCCTATGCTTTCATTTGAAAAATCTTTGAAGCTTCTCATGTTCCACCAGACAATGAGAACCAGGAACAAAACTCAGCCAATTCAGTGCAGCATAAAACAAGTATGGTAACCACTGGGCCCTTTGGGAACTGGTGGGTCAGGTGTATAAATCCCACTTGTTCTGGGACAAAGCAGAAAGCAGAAGGGCAGGGCAGCAGCTGCTGGGGAACAGCCAAGAGAAAAAGATCACATTTTAATGAAGTGACTATCAAAAATACTTAAGAGTAATGATTAACATTCCTCTAGATACTCTCCCTGTAACCCAAGGAATTTTCTTTTTCTTTTTGTTGTATTTGGGCTCTAGGGTACCTGTGCACATCCTGCATCCCGCAGGATTGTTGCATAGGTACTTACGTGCCATGGTGGTTTGCTGTCTCCATCCCCCCCACCCACTGTCACCTACATCAGGCATTTCTCCCGGTGTTATCCCTCCCCATCCTCCCTGCCCCTCTGTTGTCCCCCCTCCCCTCCCTCCTCTTCTCCCCACAACCTAGCCCTGTGAGTGTTGTTCCCTTCCCTGTGCCCAAGTGTTTTCATTGTTCATCACCCACCTATGAGTGAAAACATGCGGTGTTTGGTTTTCTGTTCCTGTGTCAGTTTTCTGAGAATGATGGTTTCTAGGTTCATACATGTCTCTACAAAGGACATGAACTCATTGTTTTTTGTTTGTTTGTTTGTTTTGTTTTGTTTTGTTTTTTCTTTGAGACGGAGTTTCGCTCTTGCTACCCAGGCTGGAGTGCAATGGCACAATCTCGGCTCACCGCAACCTCCGCCTCCTGGGTTCAGGCAATTCTCCTGCCTCAGCCTCCTGAGTAGCTGGGATTACAGGCACGTGCCACCATGCCCAGCTAATTTTTTGTATTTATAGTAGAGACGGGGTTTCACCATGTTGACCAGGATGGTCTCGATCTCTCGACCTCATGATCCACCCGCTTCGGCCTCCCAAAGTGCTGGGATTACAAGCTTGAGCCACCGCGCCCGGCCGAACTCATTGTTTTTTATGGCTGCATAGTATTCCATGGTGTATATGTGCCACATTTTTTTTTTTTTGTCCAGTCTATCATCAATGGGCATTTGGGTTGGTTCCATGTCTTTGCTATCGTAAACAGCGCTGCAATGAACATACATGTGCATGTGTCTTTATGACAGAACAATTTATAATCCTTAACACAAGGGATTTTCTTCCTCACTAATTTACCAAATTTCACCAAAAAGGAGTGTTTCAGGAAAAATAAAAAGATTAGATGATTTTTAAAAGAGCTTGTGAGCTTCTTTAAACCTTAGATTGTTCTTTTGTAAAAGGAGGGATCAAGTGATTTTTTTCCAGCTCTGAGAGACTGACACCAAACCAATGACCTCTCCTTTTTCAGGTTAAGGTACAGACATAGACATCTCAGAAAGTTTCTTTCTTACTGTTGCTCTCTTCTGCCCTTCTTTAGTTTATTTGGAAAAAATTGTGAGGGGTAAATGTGTGTGTGTTTGAAACCTGGATCTGCCACTGTTTGCCTCTGTGTCCTCAGGCAAATTATTTGACCTAATCATTAAAAAGAAGATAATACCACCTACTTTACAGGATTACCAAGTGGATTAATATAAATAATGTACTAGATGTGAAATATCTCCCATGGTGCCAGGCACTTAGTTGGACCGATTTGTGAGTAACTTCTCTTCCTTTCCGTGTGTGTATCTAGGAAGTTGGTTGGGGAAAAGGTTAAGCTGAATATAGAAACTTAAAGTCTAAAGGGAAGGTTTTCAAAACAAACTCAGCAAACTTTTTTTTATGTGCCCATGTGTAAGGTACAGACTAGGCCAGGAATTACTGGGGCCTGTGGTGAGTACTCCAGGGTGTGGAGGATATGGATATATACAGAAATAACATGTCAAAGAGGGACAAACCAGATGCTAGAAGCAAAGCAAGCTCAGTACAGTAACAGAATACAGTGTAGAGTGACAAATGACACAAATGGTTCTTATGGCTTTCAGGCCACCCAGGCTGCAACTTCCAACCAGAAGTTCACTTAACTGCAAATGAATAGGCATTTTCTTATCTATGGAGGGCCTATAAAAAATATCTTTATCAGAGAACTGGTTAACCAATTGATATATTCTCATACAGCAGTCCTCTGCCAGTTGTCAATGACAGGGGAAAAAACTACTTTATGCCAGGCGTGTCCTAAGCACTATGCAAGTATGAACTGAATACAAAGAACCCATGAGACAAGGACTAGTCTTGAAGAACTATTACTGTTCTCATTTTACGGAAGAGGAAACTGAAATATTCAGCTAATAAGTGTTTAAGTTGGGATTAGACCACAAGTCTAGTCTCCAAAGTCTGTCTTTAACTACATTTTAGACTTTCTTTCCTGGACAAAATAAGTTACAGGCAGAAAGACATAATAAAAAAGAATCCCAGGGTGAATGCTCAAGGAATACTTTAATGAAACCAGGCACTGGTTTCACATTCTAGTTACTATTCAATGTAAATTAATAGGTAAAATAGTCTTATTCTTTCTACTATATAAAGATAGATCAAGAATGAGAAAGAAGGTAGACTTGTAAGAGACTGCTACAGTTTTATGTCCTCTCATTGAAATGAGATGTGTGAGGGTGGGTCCTACTGGCCCCCCTCAAGGTTATACTGACAAGAAGCCAGCCCCGTGCTGGGAATTTGCCTCCAGAAGATGCAGAAAATCCACCATGATTGTGGAAAGTCTAATACAGCCCCTTGAACATGATAGATTTTTATTTAGTTTTGAAATCTTCGCTGGGCATGGTGGCTCACGCCTGTAATCCTGGCACTTTGGGAGGCTGAGGTGGGTGGATCATGAGGTCAGGAGATTAAGACCATCCTAGCCATGGTGAAACCCTGTCTCTACTAAAACACAAAAAATCAGCTAAGCGTGGTGGCGCATGCCTGTAGTCCCAGCTACTCAGGAGGCTGAGGCAGGGGAATCGCTTGAATCCAGGAGATGGAGGTTGCAGTGAGCTGAGATCATGTCACTGCACTCCAGCCTGGCCAAAGAGCAAGACACTATCTAAAAAAAAAAAAAAAAAAAAAAAAAAATCTTGTGGTCATTTTGGACCCTACCCTGCTCTATCACATATCCAGGGCTATCCAAGTCACCCTGGCTTGTCCATGTCAGAGGCATCTTTTATTGGTTGGTGCCTTCATTCCTACCACTAACACCTCATCTCAGGGCCCACTGTACCCACATCCAGATTGGTGGCCCTGTGCCCACATCATGACTCTTTCTGTCTCTAAACCTATGGTGTCTATTGCAGACTAGAAACTTCCAAAATCCTCAGTCTGGCATTAAACCCTCTAGTCTGGCTTTACCCACCTTCTCAGCTGTACTTTCTACTTCCTATGAATCTTCTACCTCCCAATTCTTGCCTCTACCACATCTATTTGCCACCCTTTATGAAGACGCAAAACTTGCCTACATTTGTCTCTTCTCTTACTCCCAAAGTTTTTTCCCTACTAAGATATCATCTCCCCCACCTTCTTTAAACCTATTGAAGATTTCTCCAATCTTACCCACTAAGAAGTATTTCCTAACCGGCCGGGTGCGGTGGCTCAAGCTTGTAATCCCAGCACTTTGGGAGGCCAAGGCAGGCGGATCATCAGGTCAAGAGATCGAGACCATTCTGGCCAACATGGTGAAACCCCGTCTCTACTGAAAATACAAAAATCAGCTGCGTGTGCCTGTGGTCCCAGCTACTCGGGAGGCTGAGGCAGGAGAATTGCTTGAACCCAGGAGGCGGAGGTTGCAGTGAGCCGAGATTGTACCACTGCACTCCAACCTGGCGCCTGGCAACAAAACAAGACTCTGTCTCGAAAAAAAAAAAAAAAAAAAAAGTATTCCCTAACCAAAACTGATGGCCACCCTGGATACCCTACTTTTCTTATTTAAAATTTTTTTTTCTTTCTCTCTTTTTTTTTCAGCTTTTACCCTATTATTCTTTTTTTTTTTTTTTTTGAGATGGAGTTTCACTCGTTTCCCAGACTGGAGTGCAGTGGAGCAATCTCAGGTCACTGCAACCCCTGCCTCCCAGGTTCAAGAGAGTCTCCTGCCTCAGGCCTCCTGAGTAGCAGTGATTACAGGCACTCCCCACCACATCCCCTGGCTAATTTTTGGTATTTTTAGTAGAGACTGGGTTTCAGCATGTTGGCCAGGTTGGTCTCGAACTATACCTCAGGTGATCCACTAGCTTCGGCCTCCCAATGTGCAGGAATTACAGCCATAAGCCACCGCGCCTGGCCTACCCTATTATTCTTTAAACTTGCCAAACGCATTCCCTGACAATTCACTTCACCTATCCCCTATCCTACTTCAGTTCAATGCATTTATCCCTGAGTATGATATTCATATATTTATTTACTGTGTATCTCTTCCCATCAGAACACACACTCCATAAGGGAAGGGATTTGTTCATTCTTGTTCCTTGCTATATCTCCAGGGGTCAAAGGTGTTTGGCACATAGCAGGAACTCAATATATATTTGTGGAATAAATGTATGAGGAGAATTCTCCCTTATCTTTGAAATTCTATGTTATCATATTCAGGCCTTATAATAGCTTGTCTTATCAATTTTTCTTTTCTTTTTTTTTTCTTTTTTTTTAAGAGATGGGGATTTTGCTACGTAGCCCAGGCTGGAGTGCAGTGGCTTTTCACAGGTGCAATCCCACTACTCATCACCATGGGAGTTTCATTTTTTTTCCTTAATTACCTTAATTAGACGGTAAGTTTCTCAAAGGCACAAACTATATATTACTCATTTCTACAAATACATATTAAGGGCTTACCATGTGCCAGATCCCGTATGTCTTAAGCAGCCTGAAATAATGGAAAGAACACTGGAGAAGTCCTACCTTGCTGCTGGCTCTATCACTAGCTGAGTGACCCTGGACAACTCCATTTTCTTTCCTGAGCCTCAGTTTCTTCATAAGTAAAACAAGGAGACTATACATTATCTCAAAAGTCTCTCCTGGCTCTAAAACATGTTAAAATTTATAAGTGGTAAAACTTGGTTCTACCCAGTGCCACAGACATCACAGGCACTCAGTAAATATTTGATTTCTTTGTTGTTGATTCTCTGGTTACACAAGAGGAATCTGAGGTGCCTCAGAACACAGTTTGGATGGAATAACAAGTAAAAGTTTAAGTCCTACTTCCTTCTCGGACTCCATGGTCAACTTCATTCTGCTGTTTGTGTTACACAAAGGAGGAAGCACTAAACTTGAAGTTGGAAAATACTAACTCTGACCACCACTACTTATTTAGCTATGGAACCTTGTCATTTCTGGGCCTTAGTCTCCTCACGTATATAAAAGCCCTACCTGGCTGGGCATGGTGGCTCATGGCTGTAATCCTAGCACTTTGGGAGGCCAAGATGGGGGGACTGCCTGAGCTCAAGAGTTTGAGACCAGCCTGGGCAACATGGTGAGACCCCATCTCTGCTAAAAATACAAAAAAATTAGCCAGGCGTGGTACCACTTGCTCATAGTCCCAGCTACTCAGGAGGCTGAGGCAGGAGAATCACTTGAACCCAGGAGGCGGACGATGCAGTGAGCTGGGATCGTGCCTGTGTACTCCAGGTTGGGCAACAGAGCGAGACTCTGCCTTCCCACCCCCGCCCACACCAAAAGAAACAAAAAACCACATTGACCTTCAAGCTCAAAGGCATCACATGCCTTCCTACCTTAGGACCTTTTTAAGCTGTTTCCTCTGTCTGGAATGTTCCTTGAGCTCTTTTTTGCCAGACTAACTTTTACTTATCTCCATGGGTCAGCAAAAACTTGCGTTTTTAAGAAAAGCATTCCCTTCAAAAACAAAAAAGTAGAGAATGGGCATAGTGGTTCATGCCTGTAATCCCAGCACTTTGGGAGGCTGAGACAGGAGAATGGCTTTAAACTAGGAGTTCAAGACCACTGTGGGGGCAACATAGTGAGACCCTGTCTCTACCAAAAAAAAAAAAAAAAGAAAAAGAGAATACCCCTCACCCAGGTGCACTCTCACAGTACTTATCTCAATTGTTTATCTAAACTACTACCTATAGTATTTATTGCAATTGTTACAATTATTTATTGTCCATCTCTAGGATTACAAGGACCACAAGGGCAAGAACTATGTCTGTTTTGTTCACCACTGTACTCCTCAGCATTTGGCTAAGTATATGACACAGAAGAATCCAACAAACATTCTGTGAGTGAAAGAAAGAATGCATAAACGAATGCATCTGGAGGCTTTATGCCTCTAGACTATTGCACTGTGAAACCTTTCACAAGTTTCTAAGAAACAGGGTTCAAGACAGGCAGCCTATATTTCATAGCTGTTAGAAAAATTACTGGAAATCATTTGAAGAACTCTGGAAGCCAAAAAAAAAAAAAAAAATCATTTTTTAAGAGACAAGGTTTTGTTTTTAAGAGATGAGGTCTTACTATATTGCCCAAGCTGGTCTCAAACTCCTGGACTCAAGCAATCCTCCTGCCTTGGCCTCCCAAAGTGCTGGGAATATAGGCATGAGCCACCAGGTCCAGTGTAAAAAAAAATTTTTTTAAAGGCATTTCCACCTCTAGCTCTCTTTCTCCAGAGGCCTATTATCACCAAAGAGAAAATCCCATGCTCCCATGGTGAGGAAATGACCCACTGGTAGCCCGGCCCTTGTATTCAGGATGAAGGAAGTGACTGTCCACAGACGGAAAGCCAGGAAGCAGGGGGCGGCCAGCCAGCCCCCCCTCCACCTCAATACCCTCTTGCCGCCTCTCCAAAGCTTCTGGACGCTGACCCTGGTGGACCCAGAGGCTGGGCCACCCACACAGGTGGCTGGGAAACACAGGAGACAGAAGGTTCCTGCTGCTGGAGGAACAGATGGGGAAGGCAGGAGGCTGCACGGTGGTGTGTGAGGTGACGGGGCGGGGACTGCAGGCGCAGCTAACCCAGCTCTGGAGCCACCCTTCACCCCAGCAACTCTTCCTTCCAGGAGGTGTTTGGCCACATCCCTCCAGTCTTTAGAGAGGCCACGGGGAGCTTCCACGGGAGGACTCAGAACCCCAGGTGACCTACTTTTGTCACCTGTAGCGGAGACCTTTGAGCTCCAAAGAGAATGGTCCGATCTCTCCTTAGCCTTGGTCCTGCCCTAAGCCTCCAGGGGCTCCATGCTCCCTTAATTCCTGCAAAGAGCTGCCAGCCCCCGGGGGAATCCCAGGCATCAAGATGCCCGAGAGAAGCCGTGGGTCCTGGCGGGGGAAGTCACATCCTCCCTCCTTTGCCACAGAAAACCCAGAACCGGAGTAACTCTCTTAACTGTCTTGAACCTTACGGGATCCTGCACTACCAGAATCCCACAGTTTCCACTCGGGGAGGACCCTATGCTTCTCGACTTCCTTAAACACTGTTTTGATTTGGGGGTCTGCGGCCGCCAGTTCCCCACACAAACCCGGACTCCTGGCAAAGCCAGAATCTCTTCCTCCCGGGGACCTCGACTCGCAGGAAGCCGCCCAACCCGCCTGCCTCCCGGGGCCCTCTGCCTCCCGGATGCCCTGCCTCCCCATTCCCGGGGTCCCATCCTCCGAGTGCCAGGGGAGCGCTGTGCCCACCCCGCCTTCCAGCTCTTCTGAGGAGCCCGGACCCACGAGGACTCAAACAGCCCGAAACCCCCGAGAGACTGCCGGTTTCCCTCAGGCGCCACGGACCCTCTCGGAGATCACGGCGGGACGGGGCGCAGTCCTTCCTTACCCGCCAGCGCGGACATGGTCCCGGGAGCGCGGAAATGGGGAGAAAGAGGCGCGGGGGGGCTACCGCAGCTCCCCTCAGCTCCCGCCGCCGCCGCCTCAGGCGGGGAAGGACCACAGCCCCGGGCGCGAACGGGACGCACTGCCTACGGCGCCCCGGGAGGACCAAACCGCACCTGGCACGGCGGCCTGCCCGCCGATGGCCCCGCCCCGCCGCGGCCAGGCCCCGCCCCCGAGCCGCAGCCCCGCCCCCTGGCTCTGGCTCTGTAGGGGCCCCGGCGCCCCCTGGTGCGAGCGGCGTTCCCACGAGGTGCTCCTGCTAGTAAGGGTGAGTCTGCGTGGGCCGGAAGTCGCAACACGGATGACGGTCCGCACCCATCTAGTCGCCCTCATTTTACAGATAGGGAAAGTCACGGATCAGAGGCCGAATTTGACTACCTCGACATAGCTCCGCTCATTAGGAGGAGAGTTTGGATAGGCCTACTGACTGCCAGTCCAGAGCTCTTCCCAATATCGCGTTTGGAATCAGGAATAGGACTATGGAGGAGCCAGGTCTATTCCACAAACAGCTTTGAGGATGGACTTTTCTTAGAAGCTTTAAGCTCAGAGAAACCACGTCTCTGCGCCACTATGAGTAAGCTGACAGTAAATAACCTCTAGATGAACGATGGTTGGAGACGGCCAACCAGCATCCCAGGAGCAGATCCTCAACCAGGCCAATTAGGTATAGAAATGAGCACAGGATGCTGGAGCTTGTGCGCACCATTGGAGAAATGAGCAGTCCTGCGAGAACATGGGCCTACCAGCCCCAGGTCTTCCAGCCTTTCGAAACATGCCAAAAATCCAGGTGTTTAGGTGAAATTTGCCACTTTAAAAAATGTTGATAGCTGGCCAGGTGCAGTGTCTCACGCCTGTAATCCCAGTTCTTTGGGAGGCTGACGCGGGCGGATCATGAGGTTAAAAGATCGGGACCACCCTGGCCAACATGGTGAAACCCTGTCTCTACCAAAAACAAAAATTAGATGTGCACACGCCTGTAGTTCCAGCTGCTCAGGAGGCTGAGACAGGAGAATCACTTGAACCCGGGAGGTGGAGGTTGCAGTGAGTTGAGATCATGCCACTGAACTCCAGCCAGGCAACAGAGTGAGACACCATTGAGACACCATCTCAAAAAAAAAAAAAAAAAAAAAAAAATGTTGATAGCATCGAAAAGCTTTTATTTTATTTTCTTTTTTTTGAGACGGAGTTTCGCTCTTGTTACCCAGGCTGGAGTGCAATGGCACGATCTCGGCTGACCGCAACCTCCGCCTCCTGGGTTCAAGCAGTTCTCCTGCCTCAGCCTCCTGAGTAGCTGGGATTACAGGCACGCGCCACCATGCCCAGCTAATGTTTCATATTTTTAGTAGAGACGGGGTTTCACCATGTTGACCAGGATGGTCTCGATCTCTTGACCTCGTGATTCACCCGCCTCGGCCTCCCAAAGAAAAGCTTTTAAAATGCCATGTAGGCCAAATGAAACAACACACCTACCCACTAGATTTGCCCTGTGGGCTGCCAGTTTAGAATCTCCTGTGAGGAGGAGAGATCACAGGACTAATAATTAAGACTGCTGACTGGGTTAGGGCAGCTGCTAGCTGGCTGAGTAGCTTTGAGAACCACTTCCCCTACTTCCCCTCATTAGATTTGGGGTCTTCTGTGTGATGAAGGTATTAATACACCATCAGCCAGGTCAGCTGGTCCCTGATGACCCACCTTCCCATCTGATTCTCTCATATTGGGTCTTTCACAATTGTCATTTCCTTAGATCAGATTTAGATTGTGGGAAAAGTGTCCAAATGACCAAGAGGATGGGGCCCAGGGAAATGGATTCTGTCCCCCACCCCCACCCCCGACCAAGGACAAAGTTCAATCCATCTGTCTCTGGTCTCAGCAGCTGGGCAAGCAAAGGCAAAGGCAAGCACAATTCTCTTTTTTCCTGCTTTGACCATCGAATTCAAACCGGATGCCGGTCAGATTTTTCTCCTCTGGGTGTGGCAGGTGGCTCACCATGTCCTGAGTGTGTACAAAGTGCTGGGGAGGAGGGCTGTGTCCCACTTCCGTTGATTCCTGGGAACTATTTTCAGTAGTCAGTTTTATAGTTTCTGAGGAAATCATTATAGTAAACACAAAATTGTGTATTGATTTAAAGAGACAGGAATTGGCCGAATGTGGTGGCTCACGCCTGTAATCCCAGCACTTTGGGAGGTCGAGGCGGGTGGATCACGAGGTCAAGACATGGAGACCATCCTAGCCAACGTGGTGAAACCCCATCTCTACTAAAAAATACAAAAATTAGCTGGGCGTGGTGGTGGGTGCCTGTAGTCCAAGCTACTTGGGAGGCTGAGACAGGAGTATTGCTTGAACCCGGGAGGCAGAGGTTGCAGTGAGCCGAGCTTGTGCCACTGCACTCCAGCCTGGCACCTGGTGACAAAGCGAGACTCTGTCTCAAAAAAAAAAAAAAAAAAAAAAAAGTGACAAGAATCCAGGGGATCCTCCTGACAAGCTGCCTCATGACTAGCAAACAGGGGACAGGGACTTTCCTCATCCTTCCTACAGAAAGATGTAATACTGTATTTCCCCAGGCAACAAAGCACTGGCATCCTGGGAACCAAACCTCCTGGGTGTCTTCCCTCTCCCTCCACTCCACACCAAGGCAGGCAGATCTGTCTCTTTTCCCTCCTCCTTCCCTCTCACATTCCACTTCCTCCTACTTCCAGCCTCATGGTCTTCACCAGCAGGTAGCTGAGGGATATCCAGGTCGCCCAAGTTCCTCCCAGGGAAGTTCAGGTAACTCTGAGAAATGCAAGTTGACAATGTAAAGGAAGGGAATATGGCTTTTTGTAGAAATGCTATGGCCACGAGATATATTTTTAATATGGACCCAAAGAACATTCCAGAAATTACTTGTGAACTCAAGGGGGACTTCTGGAGGGCAGAAAAAGCCTGGGCAGGGAGTAGACCAACTGAGTTTCAATAGCTTTAATTGAAACCGAGTTTCAATAGTTTTAATAGTTCCACGTTACCTGTCCATAGTTTACTTCACTGACCATGGCTTGGTCAGTCCCTAGGGCCAGATCCTGCTACCTGCCTCACAGTCAACTCTTGGAGCCTAGGATCCTGAAAACCTGGACCTTGAAAAACAACTCAAGGTTCTGCCCTGCTGAAGGTACTGGTCCACTGGTACCCAGCCAGACTTGCCCAGTGTACTTCCACTTGCTTCAAACTGAGCTAGTCTCTGGCCTCCAGTCTCTGCCCTCCCTGAATCATCCTACCCAAAATGGACTGGTTCATCTTCCAAAAATGTTTCTGGTCCTGTCATCTCTCTGTTCAAAACCCTTCAACAGCACCCCACTGCCTACAAAATAAAGGCCAAACTAGCCCTCATGAACTGACTACATCTCATCCTGCAGCCTTGTCTCCCTATTCCCTTCACTCCAGGACTCTGCTTTTTCCCGAGCAAATCCTGCCTTGCGCCATCTGCCATTCCTACAACAACCAGCTCTCTATGTTCTCTGTAATTTTGTGCCCCACTCTGCCCAGAGTGCAGTCTTGTTTCTCAACTCTAAATGATGAGTAATGGTTTCTATAATATCACAAAGTAGGACTATGAGACATTAAGTGCCTTCGGATAAGATGTACCAAGTATATACTATCACCTACGACATAGTCTCACAAAACAAAAATAATAAGCTTGAATCTGGTCAAGCTTCTAGATCTAACAACCAACCACCAGGAAATACCATGGCTAAGAGGAGCTTAATAACATTTCCATGACGCAAATAGCAAAACTGGGGCTGTGGGAAATGCAACAGGACATATAACCGTGTTTCTTTAACAGATTAACTGTAGAGTAGAAAAGATTTCAGAGGTAGGTCAGGTGGCTCATGCCTGTAATCCCAGCACTTTGGGAGGCTGAGGCATGTGGATCACCTAAGGTCAGGAGTTCAAGATCATCCTGGTCAACATGGTGAAACCCTGTCTCTGTTAAAAACACAAAAAATTAACCGGGTGTGGTGGTGGGCACCTGTAGTCCCAGCTACTTGGGAGGCTGGAGCACAAGAATCACTTGAACCTGAGAGGCGGGGGCTGCAGTGAGCCAGGATCACACCACTGCACTCCAGCCTGGACAGCAAGTGAAACTCCATCTCAAAAAAAAAAAAAAAAAAAAAAAATTCAGAGACAAATAATAGCAATGTATGAAACTGAGTTGGATCTCAATGCAAACTACAAAAGTTATGAGATCTGGGGAAATCTGAACAATGACTGGGTATTTAAGAAATTTTTTTAAACGTATTTTTTATTTTTGAGATGGAGTCTTGCTCTGTCTCCCAGACTGGAGTGCTCTGGTGGAATGCTCACTGCAACCTCTGCCTCCTGGGTTCAAGCAATTCTCCTGCTTCAGCTTCCCAAGTAGCTGGGACTACAGGTACACACTGCCACATCTGGCTAATTTTTTATATTTTAGTAGAGATGGGTTCACCGTGTTGCCCAGGCTGGTCTCAAACTCCTGAGCTCAGGCAATCCACTCGCCTTGGCCTCCCAAAGTGCTAGGATTACAGGTGTGTGCCACTGCGCCCAGCCTATTTTGCTTGTTTTTAAAATACTTAAGATGCGTACTGAAATACTTAATAGATGACATATGATTGGAGTTTGCTTCAGAATCGTTCAGACAGTGGGAGAGAACAGTGTGCGGGAGGTATAGATGCAACAAGACTGGATCTGAGTTGATAGTTACTGGGGTTGGGTGATGATATATGGAGGCTTTATTGTCCTGTTCAACTACTGCGTTTTTTTGGGTTTTTTTTTTGTTTTTACATCGAAAACAAAAACCTAAGGCCGGCATGGTGGCTTACACCTGTAATTCCAACACTTTGGGAGGCTGAGGTGGGAGCACCTCTTGACCCTGTGAGTTCCAGGCTGCAGTGAGCTGTGTTCACACTACTGTACTCCAGCCAGGGCAACTGAGTAAGACCCTGTTTCTATACTTTTTTTTTTTTTTTTTTTTTTTGAGACGGAGTTTCGCTCTTGTTACCCAGGCTGGAGTGCAATGGCGCGATCTCGGCTCACTGCAACCTCCGCCTCTTGGGTTCAGGCAATTCTCCTGCCTCAGCCTCCTGAGTAGCTGGGATTACAGGCACGCGCCACCATGCCCAGCTATTTTTTTGTATTTTTAGTAGAGACGGGGTTTCACCATGTTGACCAGGATGGTCTTGATCTCTTGACATTGTGATCCACCCGCCTCGGCCTCCCAAAGTGCTGGGATTACAGGCTTGAGCCACCGTGCCCGGCAAGACCCTGTTTCTAAAAGGGTCTGTTGCCCTGGCTAGAATGCACCAGCATGATCATAGCTCACTGCAGCCTTGATCTCCCAGGCTCAGGTGATCCTCTCACCTCAGCCTCCCGGGTAGCTGGGACCACAGGCATACACCACTGTGCCTGGCTAATATTTTTTATTTTTGTAGAGACAGAGTCTTCCTGTGTTGCCTAGGCTGGTCTCAAACTTGTGGCCTTAAGTGATCTTCCCACCTCAGCCTCACAAAGTGCTGGGGTTTACAGGTGGGAGCTACCATGCCTAGCCTAAAATTAAAATTTTTCAAAAAAGAAAAAAAAAAACCTGGTCTTTTCTCATTGGGCTTATGAGTTCCTCAAGTTCCCTTACCTTTGCATTCCCCACTGTATCTTGGTACTACTCAATTTGGTAACTGTTTGATCAAATCAGGAATTCAAAAGCTCTTTTCAGAGGAATTACCTGTAGCTCTGGCATGTTGACAAGCCTGAGGCTGGGCCAGATTTGTAACTTCAGCAACATCTTCTATCTCACACTACACCCTGCTACTAAGGAACCTTAGGGAGGGACACACCTTCTGCTCCAGGGAGGGGGCTTGGCTGAGAGCCCACCTGCCCTGTTACTAAACAGATGGAGAGATGCTGACAGTGAGTAACCTATGATTGTCCTAAAGGCTCTGGTCAGACACAAGCTAAGCACCATTGTGGCAGCTTGTCACCTGCAAGCTTAGGAATGCCACGTATTTGTCAGGACTGGGGCTGCCTGTCAGACAGGTTTTACCTTGGGCAAGGCTGTGTATGAAGCCAGGCCTCCAGCCTACATTTCTCATCTCTAACCATTGATAGCTGTTTAAAGTCTTTTCCTTTTTTGTTTTTTTTTAAGAGACAGTGTCACTCTGTCACCCAGGCTAGAGTTCAGTGGCATGATGATAGCTCGGTGAAGCCTTGAAATTCTGGGCTCAAGCAATCCTCCTGCCTCAGCCTCCAGAGTAACTTGGACTACAGGCATACATACCATGCCCAGCTTCTTTGAAGACTTTCATCCTACGTGTGACATTACCAAGGATCCACAGGAACCTCCATGAGGCCAGACCAGTATGACTACTCCCCACCCATTCACCCTCCATGACACAGACAAGAAGTCCGAGCTCACAGTAATGTAAAACCATTTATTTAATTCTAAATCAAATCACTTTCACAACAGTGAAAATTACTGACTGGTTAAGGTGTGCCACTATACATATCATCATTTTCCGACTGTGGTCAGGACCTGGTCCTAGTCCACAAGGGTAGCAGGAGGAGGGTGGAGGCCAAGAACACAGAAAACACACAAAAGAAAGGAAAGCTGCCTTGGCAGAAGGATGAGGTGGTGAGCTTGCAGAGGGGTGGTAGGAAGGGGGCTCCCTGTTGGGGCCAAGCCAGCAGTCCCAAGTCAGCTCTCCTGCCTTAGCTCCTGGCAGAGGGTGAGTGGGGACCTATAAGGTTCAAAATCAAACAGCATTTGGCCAGCCTGGCTTTACTATCAGGTTCCCAGAGTGCCTTTGTTGGTGGAGCTCTCCTGGGCTCATTCCATTTTGTTGAAGAGTCCAAATTATTGATTTTCCTACCCACAACTCTTCAGTATTCTTCTAGAAACCCATTTCTGTTGAGTCCATCTGACTGAAGTCCTCTCTTCCTCCACTAGTTGAGGCCATTGCACTGAAGGGGGTCCCACCAATTCTCTCTAGAGCAGAGACACTCCAGGGGCCCCTCCAACTATGGGGATTTCCAGAAGGTGATAAAAAGAGCACTCGAGTGGGTGCCCAGGAATGTTTAAAAATCCATCAGGCATACTATAAAGCTAGTGGCTTCTTCCTACCAAGTGGATTCGGCAAATAAACCACCTACTCAATACTTTATATTTTGTCTGTTTAAACACTGAACTCTGGTGTTGACAGGTACAAAGGCGAAGGGGTGGGGGCTGTAAGAGGGGAGGGCTTCCCTCATCTTCCTCAAGATTTTTGTTTCCACAAACTTTGCAGAGTCATAACTGGGAAAAGCACTAAGTGGGGCTTCCTACCATTTGTTGGTCATTGCTGAGCGTTAGCCAGTGTGGACGGCAAAGTAAGAAAGTGGCCCAGAGGAAGCCCATCTCCCCCGAGTTTGGGGTCTCCAGAAAGAGGCTGAACTTCTGGGATGAAGCATAGAAGGCAGGGCAAGAACTGTTCCACCAGGTGAACTGTCCTACCTGCTTAGTACCACACTCCCTCAATAACGTTCAGAGGATGCAGCTTGTGAAACTGAAAATCAAATCAAGGTATTGGGAAGAATAATTTCCCCTCGATTCCATAGGAGGGAAGACCACACCATATCACTGTGCTGGGGCTCCCCAAGCCCTGCCACCTGGCTTTACAAATCATCAGGGGTTGTCTGCCTGCGAGTCACATGCTTCCCTGATTTTAGCACACATAAAAGGAGTTTTCAGGGTACTCTATCAAGCCATACTAAAGTCAGGGTCACATGTGGGTTTTCCCTTTCCTTGCCTCTTCTTTTTTTTTTGAGACCGAGTTTCGCTCTTGTTACCCAGGCTGGAGTGCAATGGCGCAATCTCGGCTCACCGCAACCTCCGCCTCCTGGGTTCAGGCAATTCTCCTGCCTCAGCCTCCTGAGTAGCTGGGATTACAGGCACGCGCCACCATGCCCAGCTAATTTTTTGTATTTTTTAGTAGAGACGGGGTTTCACCATGTTGACCAGGCTGGTCTCGATCTCTTGACCTCGTGATCCACCCGCCTCGGCCTCCCAAAGTGCTGGGATTACAGGCTTGAGCCACCGCGCCCGGCTTGCTTGCCTCTTCTTAAAGGACAACTTGGCTTCTGAGGATGGTGGTCTTCCACATGCAGTTGGGCTGACCCGACAAAGCCCCCAGTTTCCTGCGGCAGGTTCTGGGAGAGGATGCATTCAAGCTTCTGCAGCCTGGAGGACAGGGCTACTTGTTCAGTTGTTCCTGCATCGGAGCTCAAAATCCCATCAAAGTCCTGACTCCAGGCCTTTCCTAATGCGCAGTAGTCAGTCTCGGCTTCAGCAGTGGTCTTGGCTGTGTGTTCTCTGGCAGAGAGAGGCAGATGCACATAGTTTTACGGAGAAAGCTGATGGAAAATCTGTAAGTGAAGCCACATGTCTCACCAGGAATAATTTATGCCAGGAAACCAGGAAGTCATTCAACTTGCTCTCTGAGGCCAAAGACGCTGAGCACAGCCCAGAGCCAATAAAAGATCTTTGAATCTATGGTGAATTCATGAAGTGACTCCAGCTTCGGCTGTTACAATTATGATTTTTATGGGACAGCAATTTCTTGCATCTCTGAAGAGGAAGAGGAAGGGGAGGGGAAAGAAAAGAGAACAGAGCAGCACTGGGATTTGGAAGGGGAACCTCTCTGAGAAGCCCCCACTGGCTTCAGAGGCAACTTTCCAAGGGGTATTTAAAGAGATGAAAGTTTCCAGAAATAACATTTGGTGCATCCTTTTGTTTCTGTAATATTAAACTCAGGTGAAATTATACTCTGACAGTTTCTCTTTCTGCCTCTTCCCTCTGCAGAGTCAGAACCTGCTGAACTAGATGAAACAAGATTTCATGGTGTCACCCATGAGAGAGGACTCAATGCCAAGGCCTGAGGTTATAGGGTGTTTACAGCAGTGGCAATACTCAGGGGTCATCGCCAACTGGTCTTGAGTTCCAAAGCTCTGATGGAGAAACAAGACTCCTTGATGTGTTACTAATCCCACTGATTCTAGGAGTCAAGATTAGCCAGGAAGCCAAACACGAGAAGTTGGGGTGGCACGTCACCAGTCCAGAGCCCTGCCACGGATATAGGCAAGAGCCCAGCATTAGGCGATCAGGAGCCAGAAAATGATCAGCAGGGCCGCAAATAGGAAGAGGCGTGACAGGAACTGCTCATCCACATACTGAGGCGTCCCAGGGACAGCTGGAGAGACAGGAGGGAGAAAAGAGGCTGTCAGAACACTGCAGCTATGCACACTGCCCACTCAGGCTAGAAGCTGACAGGATCAATCTTTCTCTCTTTACAACATCAGAATCCTACACACTAAAAAGATTTCTAAACCCCAAATAATATCAGGCAAAAGGAAACTATGTGCAACAATATAGCAATGAGGACATGGTCTCCAATTTATTATAAAAGATTTGGCCTGCACATGCCAATAAACCAGATGACTAATAGGAAACTCTTAGAGGAAATAATGAAAGCAAGCCTACTGTTTGTTAAGTATCTTCTATCTGCTAAGTGTTTTGTACATATTATTATTTGGTGGATATTATTATTTCCATTTTGAGTAGGAAGCAGCTGAAACATAGGTTTGAGGTGACCTGTCCAAAATCGAAAGCTCAGAAGTTAGTGGTAGAGCTCTATAGTCAGGCTCTCTAGCCTCTCCACACTGCCTCTCAAGAGCCCTGCAGGGACTGCCTTCCTTTCCCAGGAGATAACTAGGATCCAGACAGGCAAAATGACTTGTCTTTCAAGGCAAAGGCAGAAGAACTGGGGTGAGAATCTCAGTCTCCACTCTTCTCTGCTTTGAGAAAACCTACCATTTAGAGCTCCCTGTCCTGACTTTGGGGGAAGGAGGATAAAAGAATCTGTTATCTAGGATGGGCAAATTGTACCAAGCATGACAAGGGAAAACTGTGACTGTGGCAGGGGGAATAAAGTGATCCAGAGTCTAGCCTGGCTGTGGAACTCTGCTTAGCTGGAGAATCCAAGGTTAGTCTTGGACCAGGTTAGAAGGATACAAGCTACCAGGGCAGGTTCTTACTGGCTTCACAGGGATTTGCCCTTTCTTCAGGGCAGAGTACATTATATCTTTTGGGGTGTCCTTCCTCTGAAAAATACATGTGAATACATTATAAATCTTCAAGGTAGATAAGGTAAGAAAGGGCATCCCCAAGATATCTTGGTGCTGAGATTCCTCAGTTGGGTGCTCTGATGGATTCACGAAGGCAGACAGGCAGTCAAGAAAGACTTATAGATTGCCTGCTGGGTACCAAAAACCAGGGTGGGGATGAGAATAACTGGGATGACCCAGTTACTGTCTTCAGGGCACAAGCTCACACAATGGTCACTTCTGTACCAAACACTGTGCCTGGTGCACATGAAGCTCCAACGAGTACAGGCAGAGCTCAACTGATCATGGCATCTCTGCAGGTTCCACAGTAAGGATCTTGGCTCAAGTGTCAAGAGTTCAGGGCACCCAGCTCATTGCCTTGCTCTATACTGAATGTAGATGGCACTCTCAAGCAGCGAAGGGAGAAACGCAGCAGCAGGTGGTAGACCTAGGCGTGGTTCCCACAGGGTTGAGGCTTATGACCAGCCCCACGTTGTGTCATGAAGGAAGCTGGACAGAGATGCCAGAGAATGGATATGCCCTCACTCTTTATGGGTCATCTCGCATTACCATGCCCCCAAATGGTCAAAGTGGGGAGCATGTGCAGAACTAGGCTTTTCCTCAGCTCTTTATAGTTTTTCATTTTATAGATATGGAGTATGTCTTGGTAACATTACTGAGCATTTTCTGATCTGTTAAATAGAGCTAATCATACACCTCCTGATCCACAGGGTGGTTGTGATGATCCCCTGAACTTGGAATGGAAAATGTTATATGATATACATGTGCCTGATAATTGGTAAGTACACAACATTTTTACCATGACTATACATGATCTGAAAACAGCTTAAGACATTTTGAAAAGGCTGATTATCCATGTAGTGACAATTATCCGTAACTTACATACTGCTGAATTCCAATGAGTTTTCAAGCAATATTACTAAGATATTTTCCTGATTTCTCAAGGAAATAGGGTCTTACCTGGAGGAGGCCGCCCATCATTTATATTAAATGCTGTGGCAAATATCCCAAAGGGAAATGCTCCAATTCCAAAAGACATCTGGAAGCCACCATCTCCAAATCCAAATCCTTGAAATCCCTGTGTGGAAGAAAGGCAATTAAGGGGAGGAAAATCGGGCAGGTTTCTCCTGTGCCTGTCAAACTCAACAAACCTCACGTTGCATGTGGCACCTGCCTCTCCTCCCTACCCTGTGCCACATGTTTCCAAGTTGGGAGACAGCTTTTCCTCCCATATATACTCTGAGGCAGAGGAACTCTGGCAAGCTTTCTGCCCTTTTAGCCTTAGTTTACAGCTAAGGATCTATGAATGGGCCAAAAAGGAGCGGCTCTGACCCAATGTGAAACACTCTGCTGATATAAGTCAGCACTCTTAGGGCTTGAGGATATTTTCCAGAGTCCCACATTAGCTAATAATATCTTCTACATGCTTTATTTCAGCAATATTGACAGTCACCTCCATGCCCAAGGGAACATCAAACAAGCTACACATTACCTTTAATAGCAAAAAATGCTGAAACCCCAATTAGCCAACAATGGAAGTCATAATCAAAATCTTGATACATGCATTCAAAGAACCATTATCTTGACTTATGCAGCAACACTGAAAAAGTCTTGTGACCAACTTATCAGACAAAATTGTTTGGATACTGTCACAAGTACACAATATGCAGATATATGGACAAGTTATGGATGAAAATTTCTTTTAATATTGTTACATAGAATTTTTACATTTTAAAACACTTTAATGTTTTCTGATTATAAAAGTAATATATGCTTGCTATAAGAAACTCACACATTACAGAAATAATTGACAAAGAAAGTCAGAGATCTTCTATTCACCCTCCCACTTCACTGTCACTCCACTTTACCTCTGAAATAACCACTGTCAGCAGTTTGGTGTTATCATGCTCAGCTTTTTTTCCCCTATGCATGTTCTACACCGAATCATCTTTCACATGAAAAGATTCAGTAGCAACAATATTGTGAATAAATAACCCCCCCTCCTTTTTTAAAGCATAAGCTCTGTGCTAAGCACCATTTTAAGCACTGGCACACACAAATCATGTTTAATTTTTACATTAGCTTCACCTGAATTTCATAGATGACCAAACTGAGGCTTGGAGAAGTGAAATAACTTACCAAGGAGTACAGTTTAGATCTAAAACTAGATCAATTTGATCTGAAAACACATGCTTTTCTTTTCTTTTCTTTTTCTTGTTGAGACAGGGTCTTACTGTCACACAGGCTCGAGTGCAATGGTGCAATCATGGCTCACTGTAGCCTCAACCTCCCAGGCTGAAGCAATCCTCCCATGTTAGCCTCTTAAGTAGCTGGGACCACAGGTGCACCCCTTTATGCCCGGTTAATTTTTAAATTTTTTTGTACAGACAGGGTCTCACTTTGTTGCCCAGACTGGTCTCAAACTCCTGGGCTCAATGATCCTCCCACCTTTGCCTCCCAAAGTGCTAGGATTAGAGGCCTGAGGCCTGTGCTTGGCCTTCAGGCTCTTAATTACTGTGCACATCTTTCAAATATTTTTTTCTCTTCCCCTGCATCCCTGGTGAGAGGTTTACAACAAATGATTTTAAAAAGAATAAAAAGAAGATAGAGTTTTGGGCCAAATGCTTTTCACAAAGAGTTCACCGGCCTTCATTTATGAAGTAAGTCACAAGAGTAGCTGCTCTCTGTCACAGACTGATAAGCCTTTAGTTCTAAACTTCTTGGCAGATGGTACCACCTATAAAGCCTAACAACTGACTTAATGAGAGGGCAAATCTAAAGGGAAGGAAAACAATGAGTTTCCATCTCCTCAATACAAAATGCCTACTACTCAGTTCATGGGTGAACCTAAGGGCTCCTAGGACTGAGGCTGCCTTACCTGGGAAGGTGCAATTGTTTCATCAGGAACCACAGATTCATTCAGTGCAATCCTGAGGACTAATCATTCTGCTTCCCTTTTAGCAACATCTATATGAGCTTACCAGTCCTCACATTTGGTGGGATTATGTTCCTGGGGCAGAGTATGCCAAAAAAAAAAAATCACTAGCAGCTGCAGGTGCTTATAAATGCTAGAGGTATGCTCCTCGGTCATCAAGACCAGGGCCTCTGGCTTTCGAGGACCTCCGATTCCTGCATTAGTTGCTAATGCTCTGTAGGAAACCAAAACCTGGGAATGTTAAAGTGGTGTCACCTGGCGGTCAAGAGCAGGGACTCCAATACCAGCCAGATCTGGGTTTCAGCACTGTATGTGTGACCCTGGACAGGTCACTTCACCTATCTGGGCCTCAGTTTCCTCTTTCATTAAATGAGTTGATGTGAGGCTTAAAGGAGATCAAGAATATAAAGCTCTTAACATACAGTTATTTCCATATAGTAGCCATTCAACAAGTGTTCACTGCTAATATTATTATTAAGGATAATCTGAAGAAGAGAACCTTAATTTCTCTCTTTTTTTTTTGAAACTGAGTCTTACTCTGTAGCCCAGGCTGGAGTGCAGTGGTGCGATCTCGGCTCACTGAAACCTCTGCCTCCTGGGTTCAAATGATTCTTCTGTCTCAGCTTCCAGAGTAGCTGGGACACAGGTGTGCAGAACCACACCTGGCCAATTTTTCTATTTTTAGTAGAGACAGGACTTCACCATATTGGTCAGGACTGCTGTGGAACTCCTGACCTTAGGTGATTCACCTACCTTGGCCTCTCAAAGTGCTGGGATTATAGGTATGGGTCACTGTGCCCAGCCAAGAACCTTAATTTCTATCAAGATCCCTGACTCAGTAATCCTACTCCTGGGAATCCTAATGAAATGCCATTATTCAAACTAAAGAGTGTACAAAGATGGTTACTGTAGCATTACTTAAAGAGCAAAATGGGGAAACAACTAAAAGGTTCTTCGATGAGGAAAACCCAAATTATAATGCATCAAAGCTCAATGGGTTCCCAGTAAGAGCATGGAAAAATAAAAAAAATAAAATAAAAACCTCAGTGGGATAAATGGCAGCCTAAATAATAAAGAGGATACTTCAGAGCATCATGGAAAACATGCCAAAATTAAATTTTAAAGCAAACAGAATGGTGATGGCTACATAAAAATACATACACACAGCATACAGATGAAGAGAACATGAGGAAATGAGAATATACTTGTTCTGGGCTCTTGGCAATTTGGGTAAATATTTTGCTTTTAAAATTTCTTTAACATTTTAACAGAATTTAAGAGTAACGTGATGTAAATATGCAAAAAATTTTCAATGTTTTTGTTCCTAGCCACTCGACCACCAGGGATAAACATGCAAATTTTTTTTAGCCAGTAATTTTACTTCTAAGAATTTATCCTAAGCCAGGCACAGTGGTTCATGCCTATAATCCAACACTTTGGGAGGCTGAGGTGGGAGGATTGCTTGAGCCCAGGAGTTAAAGACCAATCTGGGCAACATAGTGAGACCCTGTTTCTACCAAAAAAAAAAAAAGAAAAAAAAAAATTAGCTTTGCATGATGGCGTGCACCTGTGGTCCCAGCTACATGGGAGGCTGAGGTAGACTGCTTGAGTTCAGGAGATTGAGGCTACAGTGAACTGTGATAGTGCCAATGCACTCCAGCCCGGGCTACAGAGTGAGACCCTGTCTTATTCTAATAAAATAATAGTGAATATGCTCACAAATTTATCCATAAATTCATCAAAGTATTTCTAAAATTGGAAAAAGAAAGCTGCTAAATGTCTTAACAAAGGATTGAATTATGTTAAATCGACAAAACTAAATGCTAAACAGCTATTTAGTAAAATATTGCTGGCAATGTAAAATCTCAAGATAATACTAAAAAACTCCCACTCGCACACAGAAGGCACTTAAACATCTGTAGAAGAAATGAAATTTAGAGAGGGTTATAAAACAGGAGCCACATATTGTAAAAAACAAAAACTGTAAAAAGTATACACATATCTGTAATATACATGCATAGATTTATAAAATTTGTGTGTATATATAATTATAGAAAAATGGAAAAGAAAATAGAACCAAAATGTTTCCAGTGGTTACCTCTGGATTGGTGTGATTATAAGTGATTTTTCCCCCTCTTTTCCTTTCTGTATTTTATAAGATTTCCTTTACTTTTATAATCAAGGAAAAAAATGATAAGGCTAAGAAGGCAAATTCTAAAGCCATCAGCTCATTTGTAGAAGCTTCTCCTAGAATGTTTCTCACCCCTCTATTCTCCGGCTCTGGCCTCTGTCCTTGAGGACGGGGAGGGGTCTTCTCTCTGAAACAGAAATGGTATAAAATAAGTCTATTACAAAATGCTTTCAGTTCCTCCCTATGAGGACCGCGAGCTATTCACCAACAAAGTCAGGGCCATAGCCTCTTTCTTGCCCAGGACACGAACTTATGCCAAATTAATTCTCCAAATACTAGCTCTTCATTCTACTTGCAACTGTTCTTCCCATCTGTATAGAGAACAAAGGAGAAAATCAGCTTGTTATGAGATATTCATCAGATTGCACTACAGCCTACTCCATTCACAGAGATCCTGACTCAGACGGTTAGGAACATGGCCAGATGCCTTCCCTGGGTCTGTATGATACTGGGCCTGTCACAGGTAACAGAAATCCCAAATCCAAACTGGAGCAGAGGGTGGGTTGTCAGCAGTGAGGGCTGAGGTTCATGGTTTCTCTGATCTTCCCCTATTAACTTCAGCTCTATCTCCCACTATTCTTGGTCAAATGCCCCATGCTATTATTTTCAAGTCTCAGCCACTCAGATCACTCAACCCATGAATACTTAATTGAGGGCTTAGACAGACAATAAGCATTAGGCAGGATGCTGTAATACTAAGACTGATGACAGACCCAACTCTTGAGGTATTCATGGTTTCAGGGGGATAGAACCAATCACATGACAGTTTGCTGGGAACTGGGTGAGAGCACGTTAGTTGGAGAAGACAGACCACTTCAAGGAGGGGACTTTAGGGCTGCTCATGAGAGATGAGTAGAAGTTACAGGAGAAAGTGGGGGTACAAGGGTAGCTCGAGCAGGACTGGGGAGGGCAGAAGGCAGAAGAGAGAGCAAATACATAGGCTGATAAATGTGAAAGAGCAAATCCCTTTAAGAGAAGTCTAATATGTCCGGTATACAGCATATGCTAGGCTAGCTGGGAGAAGGCAAGAGATTCTTCTGGAGAGCTTGGGAATGCCAGACCGTGAAGGGCTCTCAGGGCTTTTGTTTGTGGAATGCTGGACCCCACTCCATTTCTATAAATCCCAAACTCCACAAAGTCACCCAGATCCTGTTTCCTCTACCCCCATGCTTGTATACATCACTGCTGCACAACCCTACTCCCTGAAGCCTCTCCTGCTACACATCCTGCTTCCCAGGAGGCAGAAGTACTCTTTCATAGTGCTCTGCACACTTGTGATTGTGATGTCTGTTCACTGCTGGGTCCCAGCGAGTGGTAACTTGGATCCCCTCTCCTTCCTCCCCTCCTGGCTGACTCTCATCTGGATGAGACTGCTTCAGAACCAAGGGATCATCTAGTAATAAAGTAAAGGGTGGGGTTAGGGAATGTTGAATGGGAATGAATTCATGTCCAAGAGGAGAAGTGGGTAGGAGAGGCATCCTAAGTCCTCACCTGGGGTCCTGTTGCCCAGTGCTGCCCCTTCCATAGAGGGGGATAACCTTGTCTCGGCTGATGCCAGCTTTGCAAACTGGACACACCTGTCTGTTAGGTCTGGTTTCCAACCACTGCAAGCAGGAGAGAAAAATACATGAATGGCCCAAGACCCACCAGAGAGATCAGCCAGAGCCACGAGAACAACATAGGCTAGAGACCTCAAACTGGGAAACACCAGCATGAGCATGAACACCTCAAGAAACCAGACTACCATTCCTTCTCCTAGCAATCAATAAATACGTACCAGTGGTAAAATCAAAACTGCCTTTAAATATCATCATAATTGGCCAGGCACTGTGGCTCACACTTGTAATCCCAGTACTTGGGAGGCCGAGGTGGGTGGATCACCTGAGGTCAGGAGTTCAAGAACAGCCTGGCCAACATGGTGAAACCCCATCTCTGCCAAAAATACAAAAATTAGCTGGGCATAGCAGTGCCTGCCTGGAGTTCCAGCTACTCAGGAGTCTGGGGCAAGAGAATCACTTGAAGCTGGGAGGTGGAGGTTGCAGTGAGCCGAGATTACGCCACTGCACTCCAGCCTGGGAGACAGAGCAAGACTCTGTCTTTAAAAAAAAAAAAAAAAAGCCGCGCGCGGTGGCTCAAGCCTGTAATCCCAGCACTTTGGGAGGCTGAGGCGGGTGGATCACGAGGTCAAGAGATCGAGACCATTCCGGTCAACATAGTGAAACCCCGTCTCTACTAAAAATACAAAAAATTAGCTGGGCATGGTGGCACGTGCCTGTAATCCCAGCTATTCAGGAGGCTGAGGCAGGAGAATTGCCTGAACCCAGGAGGCGGAGGTTGCGATGAGCCGAGATCGTGCCATTGCACTCCAGCCTGGGTAACAAGAGCAAAACTCCGTCTCAAAAAATAATAATAATAATAATCATAAAACAGGCTTCTTCATGCTTTGTTTCTCTCTAGGGGTTCCCAGCAACACAGAGGGAAGGAAACTGCAAGCCTGGGGCTGTCAAGTCTGACATACTCAGCCTCAATTTAGGCTGTTGGCATAAGTATAACAAACTTTAAATCCCTATTTTCCTGGTAGTAACAACTGTATTTTCCTGTTAGTAATATTTTTCTTTCTATGATGTTTTTTCCCCCCCAAGAAGGATTCTTGCTCTGTCACCCAGGCAGGAGTGCAGTGGTGCCATCTAAGCTCACTGCAACCTCCACCTCCGAGGTTCAAGCAATTCTGCCTCATCCTCCCGAGTATTACAGGTGCCCGCCACTGCGCCTGGCTAATTTTTTTATTTTTAGTAGAGATGGGGTTTCACCATGTAGCCCAGGCTGTTCTTGAACTCCTGACCTCGTGATCCACCTGCCTCGGCCTCCGAAAGTGCTGGGATTACAGGTGTGAGCCACCACACCGGGTCGATTTCTCATTTTTATAGCATTTCCCCAACAACTGTGTAGCCCAGGCATCAGACAGAATCAGGAGATAAGCTTATCATTTTCTGGTGACTTACCATGTGCTAAAGGATAGGTTTTGCTCATTATCTAAATTTGCTTAATGCTTTTTATGTACTTTCATTGATTTTTTGCATTCAACTATTTCTTTCGATATAAAAAAATCCTGTTTTGGGTTTCTCAGTCCCTTTCACTGTTTAAAAATTTTTGTTTCAGCCAGGTGTGGTGGCTCATGCCTATAATCTCAGCACTCTGGAGACTGAGGCAGGTGGATTACTTGAAGTCAGGAATTCAAGACCAGCCTGGACAACATGGTGAAACTCTGTCTCTACTAAAAATCCCAAAAAAAAAAAAAAAAAAAATTAGCCGGGTGTGGTGGCATGCGCCTGTAATCCCAGCTACTTGGTAAACTGAGGCAGAAGAATCACTTGAACCTGGGAGGCAGAGGTTCCAGTGAGCCAAGATCTCGCCATTGCACTCCAGCCTTGGCAACAGAGTAAGACTCCATCTAAAAAAAAATTTAAGGTGATAAAAATGTGTTTTCTTTTTCCTTTTAAGACAAAGTCTTGCTCTGTCAGCCAGGTTGGAGTCCAGTGGCACCATCTTGGCTCACTGCAACCTCCGCCTCACAAGTTTAAGCAATTCTTGTGCCTCAGTCTCCTAAGTAGCTGGGATTACAAGAGAGCACCAATATGCCTGGTTAATTTTTGTATTTTTTGTAGAGATGGGGTTTTGCCTTGTTGGCTAGGCTGTTCTCAAACTCCTTGCCTCAAGTGATCCACCTGCATTGGCCTCCCTAAGTGCTAGGATTACAGGTGTGAGACACCACGTCCGGCCAAAACGTGTTTTTATCGACATTCTATAAACAAGAATCTAGGACTTTAGGGCTGAGGAGACAGCAGCATTGAATGATTTTATTTCCTACTTTTACTGTTCACAGCTCCAAAACTTATGTGTTATGTGTTCTTCAAAAACTCGCAGTCAATGTGTTCTACCAGGTCCTGCTGGGGACAGAATGTGCAGCCCTGTCCCCACCTTCTTTCTCCCACCCAGATTCGGAGGCTTTAGCAGTCTGGAACTTCTGTCCTCCGCCACATTCCCAGGCCACCTACGAGTGTGGTACTCTACTGCTGACGACCATGGAGACATTCCAGCTGACTGTGATTATTCACAGCCACTTGTGAATGCCAGGCCCAGCTCTCTGTCTCACCAAGCAGGTGCTAAAGCAGGGAAACAGACTTTTCCCTCCTCATAAAAGCTCTTTGTTGATACTAAAAAAGTTTTAGTCTTCCTAATATTTTCAAAACCTTTAAGGGCTCGGGGACTGTGATATAATAGGAGGTGCTGTTTTAATAGAAGCAGAATCTCAAAAATAAAAAGGACCTAACATATTATCAATCCACCCCAATTTATAAATGAGTAACCGAGACCCACAAAGGCCATATGTGGCAGAGTTAGGACCATCCCAATTTCATCAAGCGCCTGTCAGTTGGCAGGTACATAAAGAAGGCTGGGGGGTAAGTAAGCAAATGAGCCCACAAGCAGGGCAGATTGCAGCTTCTGACAGTAGTCTCCTGAGATGAGAGCTGTCTTGTGCAACCACAGCTGATGAAAGACAAAGTAAAATGAGATGCATCTTACCTGATGTAAACACGGCCAACTGCCAGAGTCCCCAGGGCAACCAGTCATCAAGGAGAAGGAGAAAGAGGGAAATGAAGAAAAATGCTTTCATTAGCAGAAACGCTTGATAGGTAGGGTTGTAGTAGCAGAATGAGAAAACAGGAGAAAACTATGAAGCACTGCATCTCCACTGAGGTTCTGTAGGGATTACTGGTATTGGAAATTAGAAAAGATTGGGCTAAAATCACAGAAAAAAATGATGCAATGGAGATAAGACCCCAGTCCCTGCCTTTGGGATCTCAGTATATGTGAAATCCCCAGGGCTCAGACCACATAGACCCTGCTTTTCTACAAATCAACCTGTGAGGATTATAGCATTTGAAGGAATCCAGTAACAGCTCGGAACCCCCTATGCGAAAAAACTAATGGGGGCATTCACATTCACATGTACCACACAGTATTTTACACTCAATTTCAGTGGGTTCATAGTCTCCTCAGGCTCACAAAGGATGTGTGGACTCTCAGGTAGTTCATGGAAGTTTAAATCTTCAGGCTGTCTTCATCCTTGAGAATTCTCCTAGCAGGAAGCAGCTTAAAAGTTCATGCCTACTCTAAAAGCATCTTTAAGTAACGGAAAGTATGGGAATGCTACTTGACAGAAAGGGCTACTTTTAACTTAGAGAGCTGCTGTCCAATCTCTCCATTTTCAAATGAGGAAACCAAAGCTCAAACATAATATGAATTGCATCAGGATTTAATTTAAAAAGTCTCCTGAGTTCTAATTCACTGCCCTTTCTATAATCTAACACTGCATTAAAAAAAATATTTACAGAATTGAAAGAAAACTAATCAATTCTACACTTTAAATTTCTTCAAAAAAAATTTTTTTTTTTTTAAGACAGAGTTTTGGCCGGGCGCGGTGGCTCAAGCCTGTAATCCCAGCACTTTGGGAGGCCGAGGCGGGTGGATCACGAGGTCAGGAGATCGAGACCATCTTGGTCAACATGGTGAAACCCCGTCTCTACTAAAAATACAAAACATTAGCTGGGCATGGTGGCACGTGCCTGTAATCCCAGCTACTCAGGAGGCTGAGGCAGGAGAATTGCCTGAACCCAGGAGGCGGGGGTTGTGGTGAGCCGAGATCGCGCCATTGCACTCTAGCCTGGGTAACAAGAGCAAAACTCCGTCTCAAAAAAAAAAAAAAAGACAGAGTTTTGCTCTTGTTGCCCAAGCTGGGGTGCAATGGCATGATCTTGGCTCACTGCAAGTTCCACCTCCTGGGTTCAAGCGATTCTCTTGCCTCAGCCTCCTGAGTAGCTGGGATTACAGGCATGCACTACCATGTCTGGACAACTTTTTGTATTTTTAGTAGAAATAGGGTTTCACCATGGTAGCCAGTCTGGTCTCAAACTCCTGACCTTAGATGATCTGCCTGCCTTGGCCTCCCAAAATGCTGGGATTATAGGTGTGAGCCACGGCACCTGGCCCACATTTTTTATTTCTTTCTTTCATTTATTAGTCAACAAATATCTACTGTGCATCTACTGTGTGCCAGGACAGTGAAAAATGCAGACATGGCTTCCGTACCTCACATACCAAGTATCTTTAGCTGAGTACACTCTGAACTCAAAGGATAGTTCCTTTTCCAATTCCTGAACCACAGTTTAGCTTCACAAACCAGACACACGATCTTCCTGGACATCACATTTGACTCCAACATTAACCCTACAAAATCATTCTAAACTGAGTGGAGAACACCCCAAATTATGGCAGATCTCCACTGGCAAGTTCCCTTAAAGGCTACAGGGGAGAAGTGGAGGTGAACGAATGACCATCAGGGTAAAGTTCAGGGTTTATAACAATGACCATTCCTCCCACTTATTAAGCAATGACAGACACACTGAACGGCAGGGATAGTTCTGAGAAATGTGTCATTAAGCAATTTTATCATTGTGTGAGCAACACAGAGTATACTTACACAAACCTAGAGTAGTTTACTACTACCTAGTATAGCCTATTGCTCCTAAGCTACAAACCTAAATAGCATGTAAATATCATAGGCAACTGTAACAGAGGGGTAAGTATTTGTGTATTTAAACATAACTAACATTTAGAGGGAAGATGCAGTGGCTCACCCCTGTAATCCCAGCACTTTGGGAGGCTGAGGCAGGCAGATTATTTGAGGTCAGGAGTTTGAGACCAGCCTGGCCAACATGGTGAAACCCTGTCTCTACTAAAAATACAAAAACTAGCCAGGTGTGGAGGCATATGCCTCTAATCCCAGCTACATGGGAGGCTGAAACATGAGAATAACTTGAACCTGGGAGGCAGAGGTTGCAATGAGCTGAGATCATGCTACTCGATTTGGAGTGCCACTGCTCTCCAGCATGCATGACGCAGTGAGACTCCATCTCAATGAAAACAAAAACCAGACTGGGCATGGTGGCTCACACGTATAATCCCAGCACTTTGGGAGATTGAGGCAGGCGGATCACTTGAGGTTAGGAGTTTGAGACCAGCCTGGCCAACATTATGAAACCCCATCTCTACTAAAAATACAAAAATTAGTCAGGTGTGGTGGCATGTGTCTATAATCTCAGCTTCTCAGGAGGCTGAGGCAGGATAATCGCTTGAACCTGGGAGGCAGAGGTTGCAGTGAGCCAAGATCATGCCACTGGACTCCAGCCTGGGCAACAGAGCTCTGTCCAAAAAAAAACACCAAAAAACCCAACATACCTAACATAAAAAAGGTAATGCACTGCTCTATTATAGTATGACATCACTAGATTGTAGGAATATTTCAGGTCCATCATAATCTTATGGGACTGCTGTTGTTTATGTAGTCCGTCATTGACCGAAATGTTGTTACGTGCTGCATGACTGTATTGTGTGCTGGGCTGTAGCTGAATAGCTCATTTCTTAATGTCACTGGATGGTCACATTAACCTATGAGGCAGTGCCATTATCTCCATCTTATGGATGAGGAAACCAAAGTACAAGGAAGCTAGGAGATTTGCCCAGGGACACAACATCCAGATGTCAAGCATCTGTTTCATTTTAGAGTCTGTGTTCTTTCCAATGGTGTCCTGCCTTAAAAAAAAAAAAAAAAATTGATACAGGGCTGGGCATGGTGGCTCACGTCTGTAATCCTAGCACTTTGAGAGGTTGGGGTGGGCAGATCACTTGAGGTGAGGAGTTTGAGACTAGCCTGGCCAACATGGCAAAACCTCACCTCTACTAAAAATACAAAAAAATATTTAGCCAGGTGTGGTGAATGCCTGTAGTCCCAGCTACTAGGGAGGCTGAGGCAGGAGAATAGCTTGAACCCAGGAGGCAGAGATTGCCAAGTGAGCTGAGACTGCGCCACTGCACTCCCACCTGGGCAACAGAGCAAGACTGTCTACACACACACACTGCACTCCCGCCTGGGCAACAGAGCAAGACTGTCTACACACACACACACTGCACTCCCGCCTGGGCAACACAGCAAGACTGTCTACACACACACACACTGCACTCCCGCCTGGGCAACACAGCAAGACTGTCTACACACACATACACACACACACACACACACAGAGATACACAATAGCTGTACATATTTAAATATATATATTTTATATATGAATACATAATTATACATTTTAAAATTTAATAAATACATATATATTACACACACACACACACACATATACAAAAGTATACATATATATTTTTTGAGGTGAAGTCTCGCACTACCCCCCGTCCTGGAGTGCAGTGGCTCGACCTCAGTGCACTGTAACCTCCGTCCCCCAGGTACAAGGTATTCTCCTGCCTCAGCTTCCCGAATAGCTGGGATTACAGGCACATGCCACCACACCCAGCTAATTTTTTATTTTTAGTAGAGATGGGGATTTGCCACCATGTTGGCCAGGCTGGTCAACTGTTAACCTCAAGTGACCATCCCGCCTCGGCCTCCCAAAGAGCTGAGATTACAGGCATGAGCTGCTGCGCCCGGCCAGAATATACATATATTTTTAAGAGATAGGGTCTCTTTCTATTGCCTAGGCCGGAGTGCAGTGATACAATCATAGCTCACTGTAGCCTTGAATTCCTTGGCACAAGCCTTCCTCCCATCTCAGTTTCCCAAGTAGCTAGGACTACAGGCACCACCACCATGCCTGACTAGTTTTTTTTTTTTTTTTTTGAGACGGAGTTTCGCTCTTGTTACCCAGGCTGGAGCGCAATGGCGCGATCTCGGCTCACCGCAACCTCCGCCTCCTGGGTTCAGGCAATTCTCCTGCCTCAGCCTCCTGAGTAGCTGGGATTACAGGCACGCGCCACCATGCCCAGCTAATTTTTTGTATTTTTAGTAGAGACGGGGTTTCACCATGTTGACCAGGATGGTCTCGATCTCTCGACCTCGTGATCCACCCGCCTCGGCCTCCCAAAGTGCTGGGATTACAGGCTTGAGCCACCGCGCCCGGCCGAGTTTTTTAATTTTTTTATAAAGCTGGGGCCTCACTGTGTTGCCCAGACTCATCTTGCACTCCTGGGCTCAAGCGATCCTTCTACCTAGGCTTCTCAAAGTGTTGGGATTACAGGTGTGAGCCACTGAGCCCAGTCACAACAGCTGCACATATTTTTTATGTTATGTGTGATTATTTGATACATTCATATAATCAAATCAGGAGTAGCCTGTCATTTAATTCTCAATTTTGTCAATCATTTCAAGTCCTGGTTTTTGATACCCTGAAGTATCCTGAATTTCTAGGAGAGCATGGATCACAACAGTTTTTACACAGAATAGTAATTAGGTCAAGAGCCTCAAGAATAAAAATCTCTGTCCTATTCTATTTATTCACCAATAAATTGATGTTTTATGCTGTTGCCAACTTAAAATCCCCTAAATATTGTTTAAATGGTCTTTTCTTCACATGATTTATCTGCTCAAAAAAACTCATTTTCTCTATGTCCTTTTAGTTGAATCTGGGTTTGATAATCTGGCCCAATGCTCCCATAACCATTCTTTTTCCTAAAACTACCAGGCCCTCATCCAGAGTGCTGTAAGAGGTATACAGTAGCTTTAAGGGTCTCAGATGAGTCCAACAGTGCATGTGCCTGTCCCCAGGAACTGCCTGCCTTGGGGTGACACACACACCCTTTGCCTTACCTAGCATTTTTTGATGGACCCTTCAAGGTTCAGCTCAAAATCTCAAGACAAAAAAAAAAAAACCAAAACAAAAATTGGCTGGGCTTAGTGGCTCATGCCTGTAATCCCAGCACTCTGGGAGGCAGAGGTGGGCAGATCACAAAGTCAGGAGTTGGAGACCAGCCTGGCCAGTATGGTGAAACCATGACTCTACTAAAAATACAGAAATTAGCCAGGTGTGGTGGCAGGCACCTGTAGTCTCAGCTACTCGGGAGGCTAAGGCAGAAGAATTGCCTGAACCTGGGAAGTGGAGGTTGTAATGAGCCAAGATAGTGCCATTGCCCTTCAGCCTGGGTGACAGAGCTAGATGCTGTTTAAAAAAAAAAAAAAAAAAAAAAAAAATCAACATTCACCTAGGTTCTCAGAGCCAGAAAGGGCTCCTGTAACCATCAAGGCTGGAACAGACACTGATCTTGACACTTCATTTTGATGTGTGTATATATCTATATATAAACAAAAAATATAGTAACATTACAGTCATAGATAACACATAGTATTTACTACAAGCTTCTAAGCCTTTTACATATTTTGAGTCATTTAATACATGCAAAGAAACCTCCAAAATCAGACAGAATGTGTGTAAGCACCTTGCCCAAGGTCAGATAGGAAGGTGGCAGAGTCAAGCTTCAGGAGGAAGTCCAGTTCCACAGTCCTTGCTCAGAACCATTATGCTATACTGCCTCTAGGCTCAGCACACCAAGTAGCAGGTAGTAAGGGCTCATTAAATGGTAAGTATTATTAATTTAGAGATGGGGAGAAGGAGCTCAGAGTGGAGACAGGATTTGCCCAAGGTCACCCAGCTCACTGGTAGCAGAGATGGGATGTGAACTAAGCTCTCTTGTCTCTTGAGCCTGAGTGTATTCCCAAAGTGAGCAGGAAGCATCCTGCTCCAAACTGCCCAGGGCCACAGGCTTTCCAAACTTGGCAATGTGTTTTCTAGCGTGGCAGCAGGGATACTGACCAGAATAGGTGGCCACACAGGCTGATGACGGCATCCTTGGCTGTGTCCAAGCAGATGTTGCACTCGAAGGTGCTGTCCTGCCCTCCGCCTTCGCCAGTGCCATTGCTGCTCCCACTGGGTCCCCCTGCACTGGAGTTCTCAGGGGAGGCAGAGGCTGAGGGCCCCTTGCTTGCCATCCTTGGCTGTCAGCGAAGCTCTGAGTGAAGACTCTCTCCAGGGAAATCCTAAAAGACAGAGAACTCTTTACTGCCCATTTCTGCAGCCCTCTTCCCCAAGCTTCCATGCCAACATTCCTGTCTTCTCTCAGCTCCAGAACTGATTATGACTGAACCCCTGAGCAGACTTCCCAAAGAGCTGCAGAAGACAAGAGTTGTAGGGCTCTACCCAGAGGGCAGTGATCCAGAAATTTCTCATGAACATGGTCCAGAATATATCACACAGATACACAAACTCCACAAATACAGAGCAGCCTCCAGATGGTTTGCCACAGGAACCAGGACCTTGCCTCACTTGTCTTTAGATTCTCCTACGATAATGAACCCAGGTGATAAATATATGCTCAACTAAATGGAATGTTCCTCTAACGGACAGGCTCTACATTGGCAGGTAAATCTGCTAAGGCAGGAAGGTTGTGACTGGCATATGCCAGTATTTTTTTTTGGAGACAGAGTCTCACTTTGTTGCCCAGGCTGGAGTGCAGTGGCACAATTTCAGTTCATTGCAACCTCTGCCTCCTGGGTTCAAGCAATTCTCCTGCCTCAGCCTCCCAAGTAGCTGAGATTACAGGTGCCCACCACCACACCCAGCTAATTTTTGTATTTTTAGTAGGGAAGGGGTTTCACCATGTTGGCCAGGGTGGTTTTGAACTCCTGACCTCAGGTGATCTACCCGCCTCAGCCTCCCAAAGTGCTGGGATCATAGGTATGAGCCATGGGCCTGGCCCATATACCAGAATATTAAGAAATTCCTGTAACTAATGAAAGATTAGGAAGCTAAGAAGGACCAGAAAGATCATCTGGTCCAAGGTCTTCCATATTGCAGTCTTCTTCATTTACTCTTATGCCACACTAGAATACTACTTACCTTATTTTATCTAAATATATCAACTTTGTAGCCTCAGTACATTTAAAGAAGAGGTTTATGTCACTGCTGTAAATGGAGAGCCAGTAATACTTACCATAAGTTAAAAGATTAATGTAAATGTAATGAAGGAAAAGTTGTTTACTCTCATACCACCTGAAATCATGAGGTACACTGATACCATGTTTTGGGCAATCTTGATCTGGTCCAGTTTCTTTAGGAAACTGCTAGTTACTTCAGCTAGCTGACTAATGTGGGGCTGAGACTGGGACTCATGACACTCTGTTTGTATTCAAACTACCGTACCGCTACATACTAAACGGGCCACTAAATATTGGTATAAACAGACCACTGTTGACTATCACCTTAAAGTCAAAGAATGGCTTGAACAGGAAAGAGGAGCTGAACAAGAGAAGACAAAACCAACACTAAGGGATACCCAGAAATTCTGGATGCAAATTAAGAATCTGTCAGGAGCCTTATCTGGCCACCCTCATCATCTCAGAAATTTCAAGTAGGAAATGTTGGCTGGCTACCACAGTCAGAGAACTGGAGGCCTGGATGCTGGACTCAGCCTCTAGCTTGCTAGGTGGTTTTGGGAACCTCCCTTCCCCTCTACTGATCATAATTTTCTCATCTGTAAAATGAGGCACTGGACTCACCGGTGTCCTGGCCGACCCCTTCCAGCTCTTAGACTATGCCTCTCCAGGTCATCTTAATCTACTAGTATCTCCGAAACAGGTGACCCCTTCACAAATTTAGGACTTACCACTGGAACACCAGAAGGTCGTCCTGATGTCAGCTTCCAGAGTATGAGAAGACAAGGACCAAAATGTTACAGACTTCTCAGACCCAGAAACTGTCCTTCCTTCACATGGTAGACTCAGAGCTCCAGCCTCATGAACATCCCTCACCACGATTCAGCTTAGTGACTTGAGCAGGGAGAGAAGGCTGGTTCACCACCACTTTTTCACTCAGTTACATCATTTTACATAATGTCCCAGAAGGGTAGCTGGCTGCTGGCAGCACCAGTGCCGTGCACTGGCCTTGGCTCCAAGACCTTTTCCCTGACGTTTCTCCTCTACATATTACATGTGCTCTTTTTGTCTTAGGATAAAGCCCACTTTTGAGGGCCACATTACTGTCTTTCCTCATTATTCCAGCTCAACAATCCTAAGTACCCAACCTATGTGTTTGTTTTTAAAAAAAAAAAACTTTAAAAATTAAGAATTATGTATATAGATTTTGGAAAGACAACCATAAAGTCCTATCAGTCACATCAGCCTCCTGAAATGAAGCAGCAGAAGTACACAGCACCACCAATGAAGAAGGTTTGCCTTAAAATTCAAACACTAATCAAGTATCTAAAATGAATTATCAGCCAGGCGTGGTGGCTCACCCTGTAATCCCTACACTTTGGGAGGCCAAGGCAGGTGAATTACCTGAGGTCAGAAGTTCAAGACCAACCTGGGCAACATGATGAAACCCTATCTTTACTAAAAATACAAAAATTAGCAGGGTGTGGTGGCACGTGCCTGTAATCCCAGCTACTTGAGAGGCTGAGGCACGAGAATCACTTGAACCCAGGAGGTGAAGGTTATGACTTATACTTTCTAAGTCCTCCAAGTTTAAAAAAACTGACATTTTTACAAGTATTACTTTTTTTCCTTCTTTTTTTTTCTTTGAGACGGAGTCTCACTCTGTCACCCAAGCTAGAGTGCAGTGTTGCAATCTGGGCTCGCTGCAACCTCCACCTCCCAGGTTCAAGCAATTCTCCCTGCCTCAGCCTCCTGAGTGGCTAGGATTATAGGCACCCACCACCATGCCTGGCTAATTTTTGTATTTTTTAGTAGAGATAGGGTTTCATCATGTTGGCCAGGCTGATCTTGAACTCCTGACCTCAGGTGATCTTCCCATCTCAGCCTCCCAAAAAGTGCTGGGATTATAGGCGTGAGCCACCACAACCGGCCTTTACATGTACTGTAATAGTATATAAAAAGTTTACCCCCATGTTCCAGTTTTCCTCAATCCTGAAAGTTCTGAGTTCAAGTTCTGATTCCATCACTGTCTGTCTGTCCACATGGCCATGGTAGATCCCTTGATGATTTGCAGCTCTTTTCTCACCTGAAAAGTGAGAGTATAATGGGCTCCTACAGGGCTGAGATGGCCCTATGAAATAACACAGTGACCTGGAGGACTCACCAAGGTAGGACAGGGCTGTTGCTTTTGGGGAGGCACACATTTCATACCATTTACCCTGGTCCACTGCCACCCCACTTCCTGGACCCAGTAAGGCGGTACATAGCCCAAACTCCTACCCACAGGTACAAGGGGATAACCAGGATCAAGGTAGGTGTTGGAGTGGGAATGGTTAAGGGGCAGTAACAGGTCAGCTCAGAGTCTGCAGGGAGTGACAGCCTTGTGCCAGGCCAGGTCCTGAGACAGACTGGCATGTCCCAACTGTAGGCGGACTATATCACTCTCCTTTTAATTCTTAGTAGACATCATGTGGTCCCCACCCAGCCTCTAGAGACTCATCCTAATAGGCACTCAAATATTTGCTAAGTGAGTGAGTAAAGCCACGCATGACTGACTTTGGTCAACTACCAGGTTGGCTGGTCACCAACTTTTCTTTGCAACCTATGCTGGGCCTCAGAGCTGCATTCTCATCCCTGGAGCCACCTCTCCTCACCTCTCTTACCCCTGTGCACAGGAACGTCAGTACACCAAGGTGGCATGGCAGAAATGAGCAGCTTCCCCTAGGGATTGTCTACTGAGCGCCTACAGAACCATATGGGCCTACCAGGACTGGGACAGTGGTCCAAAAGGTAAGAGGTTCCTGATCGGCTCAGGAACTAGGCAGAAAGAGAATCAGGTCCTGAGTATACCTATATTGCCATCCTGCTAAAATTTCTCACGGTCCCTGTAGAAGCTACAGACTTTGACCTGACCACAGAGAAACCTTATCATGGCTAGTTCTGTGCCTGACCTTACCCTGACCATTCTTTTCTCCTAACCAGTATTCACTCTCTAATTTTCAAAGCATTTCACATCTATCACTGCATTTTATCCTCATGCCATTTTACAGATGAATATACTGGGCCAGGGACATTAGAGGACTGCCTAAGGCCAGGATACCACACAGCGCCAAATTCAGACTTTGAGACACAACATGAGCACTCTTTTCACTCCTTTTTTTTTTTTTAAGATGGAGTCTCCTTCTGTCACTCAGGCTGGAGTGTAATGGCATAATCTCGGCTCACTGGAACCTCCGCCTCCTGGGTTCAAGTGATTCTCCTGCCTTAGCCTCCTGAGTAGGTAGGATTACAGGCACCCACCCTCACGCCCAGCTAATTTTTGTATTTTTTAGTAGAGATGGGGTTTCAACACGTTAGTCAGGCTGGTCTCGATCTCATGACCTTGTGACCTCATGATGTGCCTGCCTCCCAAAGTGCTGGAATTACAGGCGTGAGCCACTGCGTCCAGCCTCTTCTCACTCTTATGTTACCCTATTAACATGCTGCTTTACGAAATTAAATACCTGGTCTTTGTCTTCCCTCAAATTTATTGTGCAATATTGTAACTTTTATGCTCTTTGAAATGAGTACAGAGTCAATTAATCACTCATCCATTTATTCATTCAACCAACAGTTTTCCAGTGCCAACTACATTTGAGGTCTGGTGCTACCAACTGTGGAGGAGTTACAAAGAAGAACAAAACCAAGTTGAGGCCCTGGAGTCTAGTATAGGAGCTAAAGGCATGTAGATTAATTTTAGGAATTCTAAACAAGGGGCTCCATCAAACTCACCTGTTTTTTGTTGTTGCTTTTGCCTGTTTTTCATTTTTTTTGGAGATGGAGTCTCACTCTGTCACCCAGGCTGGAACACAGAGGGGCAATCTTGGCTCACTGCAACCTTCACCTCCTGGGTTCAAGCAATTCTCCTGCTTCAGCCTCCTGAGTAACTGGGACTACAGGTGCATGCCATCACTCCTGGCAAATTTTTGTATTTTAGTAGAGACGAGGTTTTACCATGTTGCCCAGGAAGGTCTTGAACTCCTGAGCTCAGGCAATCTGCCCGCCTTGGCCTCCCAAAGTGCTAGGATTACAGGTGTGAGCCACTGTGCCTGGCCTTGCCTGTTTTTCTTAAACAAAGCATCCTCCCACCCCTCCAAAGATCTGGTTCCCAGATCCCCTCAGAGATTTAAATACGATCTGGACCTAGATCAGTCTGAAGAATCTGTATGTTTTTAATGTAGCCCTCACTTTCTGCCCCCGATGATTCTCTAATTAACAGAGTTTTGGAAACCCAGATCTAAAAGAGGATACAGCTCTATCAATAGCACGAAACAATACCAACACAATACAGTATTCTACAAGGACAGAAACCTTAGGGCCTATCCAGCTACAATCCACAGGGACTACAGAGAGGTCAAATAAACTTGAGGGTAAAGGACAAATCTGCTGAATTCAGATCAATCAGCACTTGGTCCAGCTGAAACACAGCTGATAATTTTAAGAAATAAGTTCACACCTAGTTGTGAAGAACAGTCCTAACTTTGAGATGTCCAGGGCGACACATGTGGTGCTGGGACTAAGGCAGATTTGCAGTGCTTAATGATCCTGTAGGAACACAGAGCCTGGTGGCTGAAGTTGACTGATCCAGCATCTTCAATACTATTACCTTCCCAGAGTTGGCCTTTGGTCCACTTGCGCTGGCCCAACTCATAGGAACTGAGTGAGGAAGAGAGCACAAGAGCTGAGTATCCCCGCTGGAACCACCAGAGAACTCGGCCTCATGAGGAGATCCCCCTACAGCATTCTTACGTTCAATTCTCAGGCTCTAGAGAACTGTAGGAATTAATAATCTGCCTTCTCTGCTCCTTTAACTCCAAGAATTTCTAGACCAGGGTGTAGTGAGGCACCTAGAAACATTAATCTTAGTTATCAAGAGTATGAATTTGAGTGGTAAATAACTGGCACAATCCCAGCAGAGGCCTTGTTTCTGTGGACATATGCTTATTCACACGGAAGCTTTCTGCGAGGAAGCCCGTCGTGCCTGAGCCTGTCTGTGCTACTCATTAGACTGCTACTGGACCACATGTAGGCAGAGAAGGGACCTGCATTCCAAGAATGTCTACATCACACTCATAGAAGGCTGGAATGAAAAGAACTCTGAATAAGTTTATTGGAAGTTGGAACACACAGAAACCAGCTTTGAAATTTTAAAGTCAAAGTGGTGTTTAGGTCCCTAGGCTAGCCCACAGAAATGTGGCCCTCAAATATAGGATCAGAAGAACAGAGAAGGCTGACAGGATTGGCTTCTTTTCATTGGGGCTGCACTGGTCTTCTCTGGTTCCCTCTCATCTTCCTATCTACTCTTTCAATGTCACTCCTACCTTCAAAGATTAATTAAAGATCCTGTTATCTGCCAGATATTCAAGATACAGAGATAAAACGTTTCTTCAGTCTAAAGGGAGACACAGACAAGTAAACCAACAAGGCAACTGAGTGTACTAGGAACTGACAGCAGTGTGTACATAGTACCTGAAGACAAGGAATGCTAAGAAGGACATAAGGAACAAGTGTGTATTCACTGTGCTGAGTTCAGTGTAAATGAAGCCCAGGGCACATACAAGGATGGTAAGGTAGTAAGGGCTGGGACTGAGGCAAGAAGACAAGCCTTTGATTCTTTGTGTCCTTCAGCCCTGGCCTGCCTGGCTCACATACCCTTCTAGAGTACCTAACCCAGATCTGCCTAACCTTCCAAAAGGCTCCATGATTTTAACGTCTCTTTCTCTCCTCATCCAGGAGGGATCAGTTAAGCTCCCATTCCCTGGTTAAGTAAACTGGTATGTTCACATAATAGATTACCAGAGCCATTAAAAATAATATTTTCACAAACATTTTGCTTACAGAGACATTTCAATTACATGACATAATGTTAAGTGAAAAAAGCAGGATGTTAAATTGTATATATAATTGAACATATAAGTGTCCAGGTGTGGTGGCTCATGACTGTATTCCCAGAACTTTGGGAGGCTGAGGCAGGCAGACTGCTTGAGCCCAGGATTTTGAGACCAGCTTGGGCAACATAGTGAATGAAACCCTATCTCTACAAAAAATATTTTAAAAAGTAGCTGGGTGTGGTGGCATGCACCTGTAGTTTCAGCTACTCTGGAGTTGAGGTGGAAGGACCTCATGAGCCTAGAAAGTCAAGGCTGCAGTGAGAGGAGATCATGGCACAGCATTCCAGCCTGGGCAACAGAGCGAGATCCTATCTGACAGAAAAAAAAACCCTGAATTTATTTGATATCAGTAGATTAAAAAGATACCAAAAAAAGAGGTCAAAAATATTAGCTGTAGTAGTCTCTGGACAGTGGGCTTATAACAAAGTTCTTAAGCTTTAAAAAATAATTATATGTACTTGCCACCTTTTCCATAGTGAGTACTGTGTTAGTACAGTACTATGTTAATACAGAAAAAAATAGGCCAAGCATGGTGGCTCATGCCTGTAATCCTAGCACTTTGGGAGGCCAAGACGGGAGGATCGCTTGAGGCCAGGAGTTCAAGACTAGCCTGGTCAACACAGAGACATCCCATCTCAAAAATAAATAAATAATCACAAAACAAAAGATGTGAAAGATCCAATCCCTTCAGATCTCAGTAGAGGACAAAAAGGAAAGCAATGTGAATTAAGGACACTCACAACTGAGTTGTGAACGGTCCTTAGAATAATCATCATCTCAGAAATTTTAACAATTTTATGAATTTTTAAAAAAATAAGTGACACGTTTATATGGCTCAAAATTCAACAGGTACAACAACAAAAGGATATTGGCTGAAAAGTCTCTCCCTATTCCTGGAACCCAGTAGCTATGTCCTCTACCTTCAAGACTGCTTGATTATATCATTAGTATAAATCCTAGGGGTAGAACTGCAGGGTCAAAGTATCTATATTTATAACTTTGAGATAGTGCTGAATACCCTCCAGGGAGGATGTACCAATTTATATTCCTATGAGAAACACGTAAGACATTTGTTTCCCCATGTCTTTGACAATGACATGTATGTTTTCCAAAGAGAATATATGTTGTTTTTTTTTTGAGATGATGGAGTTTCACTCTTGTCGCCCAGGCTGGAGTGCAATGGTGTGATCTCAGCTCACTGCAACCTCTACTTCCCAGGTTCCAGGAATTCTCCTGCCTCAGCCTCCCAAGTAGCTGGGATTACATGTACCTGCCACCACGCCCAGCTACTTTTTAAATGTTTAGTAGAGACGAGGTTTCACCATGTTGGCCAGACTGGTCTAGAACTCCTGACTTCAGGTGATCCACCCGCCTCAACCTCCCCAAGTGCTGGGATTACAGGCATAGCCACCATGCCCAGCTTTGAGAATATCTGTTAAGTCAAATGTAAAATGTAATGTTGGCAGCCTGGGAAGATAGTTTAAATTCACCAATTTGCTACTAAGATTATGTTCCACATGCTGCGCTAGGCCTTAGACACAGGACAATTTCCAAACATATGCACACACAAACACACACGTAAAAATATTTCGAGACACAACTCTTGTTCAGGCACCCAGGCTGGAGTGCAATGGTGCAATCTTGGCTCACTGCAGGCTCCACCTCCCAAGCTCAAGCAATCCTTCCACCTTAGCCTCCCGAGTAGCTGGGATTACAGGTGTGTGCCACTATACCCAGCTAGGTTTTTTTGTTGTTGTTGTAGAGATGGAGTTTCATCATGCTACCTAGGCTGCTCTCCAACTCCTGGGCTCAAGCAATCCACCCACCTCGGCCTCTCAAAGTGCTAGGATTACAGGCATGAGCCACTGTGCCCAGATATAACACATACTTAAGTGGAGATTCTAGAGTCAGCTATTTCTACTTTTTCACATTTTCATACACTATTTTTTTTTTTTTGAGATGGAATCTCACTCTGTCACCTGGTTGGAGTGCAATGGTGTGATCTTGGCTTACTGCAAACCTCTGCCTCCCAGATTCAAGCAATCCTCCTGCCTCAGCCTCTTGAGTACTGGGATTACAGGTGCCCGCCACCATGCCAAGCTAATTTTCTTGGTATTTTTGGTAGGGATGGGTTTCATCATGATGGTCAGGCTGGTCTTAAACTCCTGACCTCAGGTGATCGGCCCACCTTAGCCTCCCAAAGTACTGGGATTATAGGCGTAAACCACCACGCTGGCCTCTTTCATTATTTTTAAATAAAAAGGATGTTTTGTTCATTTGTTGGATTTTAAACTTCAATTATTTTTAAAAGATTATCAGGTTTCATTTTTTAAAAAGGACAAAATGGAGGCCAGGAGTGGTGGCTCACATCTGTAATCCTAGCACTTTGGGAGGCCGAGGTAGGAGAAACAGTTAAGGCCAAGAATTTGAACAATATAGTGAGACCCCATCACCACAAAAAAATTTAAAAGTTAGCCAGGTGTGGTAGCATGTAGCTAGCCTGTAGTTCTAGCTCCTTGGGAGGCTGAGGCAGGATGATCACTTGAGTCCAAGAGTTCAAGGCTGCAGTGAGCTATTATCACAGCACTGCACTCCAACCTAGGAGGCAGAAGGAGACCTTGTTTCTTAAATTAAAGAAAAAAAATTTTTTTAAAGCATGAAATGGGATTTGTACTACCATTGGCACAAACTTTTAAGAGTCATTCAAGAGGCTGCCCTTTGTCATAAAATGTTCCTTAACTTTTTTCCTTAAAAACTAGCATGGCACAGAGGAATGTGATGGCTGAGTTTGAATCTCAGCTCTGCCACTTATTTTGTGACTCCAGACAAGTTATTTTCTCTCTGAGCCTTTGTTTTTCTCATTTGCTAAAATGAGGCTAATACCTTCCTCACAAGACAGTTGCAAGAATCAGAGATAAAACAGTAGGGACTAGCATAGTGCCTGGCACATAGTTAAATACTCATGAAATGTTAATTCCCCTCCCTTTTATGTTCTCTCTCTGAGTTCACTTAAGGTAAATTGTTTTTGTATATTCCTCATAGAGATATGCAACTAGCAGGTACTTGGTTAATGTGCTGAGTAAATGAGTCACAACTTCCCTTTCTGAATGAGCATCGTTCCTTGACTGCAGAGTAGATGAGACATCAGAACTGTGTATGTTTATGAGCTGAGAGGAAATCTAAAGTTAGACACACTTTGACCCAGAGAAAATCAGATTTTCTCCAGTTGTTAAAATTAGGGATCACTTGTTATATTTCTTATCACTATAAGTGATAAGAACACTGTAAGTGCTACATAGGCAACACTCTGCTTAGTCCTCTACATGAAATAATCTCATTTAATCATTACGGCCTGCTTTTAAGTAAACACTACGGTATCATCATCAGCATCCCTTGGAATGTTACATAAAGGCTCAGAGTAGTTAGGTCACTTGTCCACTGTCACAGACCTAGTCAGAGGCAAAGCTTCTCAACCCAAGCCAATGTCCTTAACAGATGGTAACTCAGTGATCTATTCTTGTGTGTCTCCTCAAGCTGAGACCCAGCTTCCAGGTTCCTTATTCAGCACAGGGTTAGGTGTCTCAGGAGCACCTGACATATACATACGTGTGTGTGTGTGTGTGTGTGTGTGTTTATGAGTTTACAGATCTGAAGCCCAGGAGCACTTAGAACTGCACAACTCAATATAGCCACAACTAGAGTCATGGAAAATCAGTATCCTATAAAAGCAAAACATGCTGTTTAAAATTGGAAATGTTACATAACTTAGAGTCATATATATATTTTTAAGTATTACCCAAAACTCTTAAACAAATGAAAAAAAAAATTCAGGGATCTGCAACCAGAAGATGGTTCAAGTTTTCCCAAATTGGTACCCACCTGTGGTAAAGATAACATACTCACATAGAGGTTTGGTTATCCACTGAACTATTACCCACTCTAGTGAGATATCTCCTAGGGCTAACAGCACAGTGCCTGACAGGAAGTGGATGTTTGACTAATATATGTGAATCAATGAAGGGGATTTGCCAATTTCAATCAAACCAATACAGCTGAGGAAAATAATGTTCTAAAGAAAAGCTCTTCAGACTGGACAGACACTAGTTAAGGACTATGAAGTTCTAGTATAACACTGTGAAAGGAATAATCTGGAGCCAGAAGACTTAGCTTAAGGCTCAGCTCTTTCACTCACGATGCCAGTGTCCTTATCGCAAATGGGGAATAATTATTTCTGCCGTCCCTGCATCATGAGAAAAGTTTACAAAATAAGAGGTTTTTTTTGTTTTGTTTTTTTTTTTGAGATGTGGTCTCTCTCTGTTGCCCATGCTGGAGTACAGTGGTGTAATCTTGGCTCACTGCAATCTGTGCTTCCTGGGTTCAAGCGATTCTCCTGCCTCAGCCTCCTGAGTAGCTGGGACTACAGACATGTGCCACCACACCTAGGTAATTTTTGAATTTTTAGTAGAGATGGGGTTTTACCATGTTGGCCAGGCTGGTCTTAAACTCCTGACCTCAGGTGATCTGCCCACCTCCGGTCTCCCAAGTGGTAATCCCAGTGCTGGGATTACAGGCGAGAGCCACCATGCCAGGCCTTGTTGTTATTTTAAATAAGTATGAAACAGTGCCTAGCCCATATTAGACAAAAAAAAATTAAGGAGGAAGCAGTAAGATTAATATTCTGAATTCATGATTACAGGTGTGTGCCACAACGCCCGGCTAAATTCTTTGTATTTTTAGTAGAGACAGGGTTTTGCCATATTGGCCAGTCTGGTCTCAAACTCCTGACCTCAAGTGATCTGTCTGCCTTGGCCTCCCAAAGTGCTGGGATTATAGGCGTTAGCCACCACATTCGGCTGGGTTTCACTTTTATTTTCACACAGTCAGTGAAATTTCATTAATTCAGATTCTATAAAATGTCATTAATTTATATTTTACCTGAGGTTGAGCTAAAGTCCTCTAAAATATTGTGAAGGTAGAGTATAAAAACAATAAAGTTGACAAGATTTAACCAATTAAGAAAATTTTCTAGAGTTTAATACCTGGTGTATACTTGACAAACAACGATCTCATTTCTCATTTCAATAGGAGGTCCTGATGAGGACCAACTGTGGTTAAAGATAAAAACAAAATGATACCATTTTGAAAAGACTGTAATATTGACTTTTACAAATTGGACTTGTGCCTTGAGCCACTTCCATTGTGTTTGTTACCAGTGCTGTTTGGCAAACACTGAGAGAATGCCAACTACTAGGCCATGATAAAAATAAATCAAAGAAGGTCTTGGTTCCTGTGCTCAAGCAATTTATGATCAAGTCAGAATGTAACCATTAAAAAACAAAAAGCTTCTCACCTTGAGAATTGCCTTGGCAGAGGTGATACTGTTAAGAAAAAACAAAAAAATTCCTTGGCTTTGCCCAAGATCCACTCCTGTATTCAGAGACCTGTCCATCTTTAAAAACCCCACCATGCCAGGTGCAGGGGAACATGCCAGCTACTCAGGAGGATGAGGCAGGAGGATTGTTTGAGGCCAGGAGTTTGAAACCAGCCTGAGCAGCACAGAAAGACCTTGTCTCAAAAATAAATAAATATTAAAAAATAAAAACCTGGCCGGGCACAGTGGCTCACACCTGTAATACTAGCACTTTGGGAGGCTGAGGTGGGTAGATCACCTGAAGTCAGGAGTTTGAGACCAGCCTGGCCAACATGGCGAAACCCTGTCTCTACTAACGATACAAACAAAGTTAGCAAGGAGTGGTGGTACACACCTGTAATCCTATTTGTGAGGCTGAGGAAGGAGAATCATTTGAACCCGGGAGGTGGAGGATGCAGTAAGCCAAGATTGCGCCACTGTACTCCAGCCTGCACGATGGGAGCAAGACTCCATCTCAAACAAATAAACAAAAATAAATAAATTTTTTAAACCCTAGCTAGGCTCGGTGACTCACGCCTGTAATCCCAGCACCTTGGGAGGCTGAGGCAGGTGGATCACGAGGTCAGGAGTTCGAGACCACCTTGACCAATACGATGAAACACCATCTCTACTAAAAATACAAAAATTAGCCAGGTGTGGTGGTATGTGCCTGTAATCCCAGCTATTCAGGAGGCTGAGACAGGAGAATTGCTTGAACCAGGAGGTGAAAGTTGCAGTGAGCCAAGATCACACCACTGCACTCCAGCCTGGGCAAGAGAGTGAAACTCAGTCTCAAAAAAAAAAAAAAAAAAAAACCTCACAAAAAACCCTGGCCAGGCGTGGTAGCCCACACCTGTAATCCCAGCAATTTGGGAGGCCAAGGTGGGTGGATCATCTGAGGTCAGGAGTTCGAGACCAACTTGGCCAACATGGTGAAACCCTGTCTTTACTAAAAAATACAAAAATTAGCTGGGTGTGGTGGCACATGTCTGTAATCCCATTTACTTGGGAGGCTGAGACATGGGAATCACTTGAACCTAGGAGGCAGAGGTTGCAGCGAGCCGAGATCACGCTACTGCACTTTAGTCTGGGTGAAAGAGTGACACTCTGCCTCAATAAACTAAAAAAAATAAAAATAAAAAATAAAAACCACATCATTGTTTCATCACAAGGCACTTCTGAGAAGCAATTCCGAGAGTGAATATCAAAGAGTCAGGGGCTATAGAAACTGTCACAGGAATTAACCTGACAACTGGACCCAGGATAGAATGGCCAGTTAGTCCCCTAGGCCATTTCCACAGAAGCAGACACAATCTGGCTCAAAGAACATAAAAGTGCTGCTTCTAATCTCTGCACGTACTAAGGCCAGCTGGAAGACAAGGATCCAACACTCAGGTGCCTCATTCCCAACGACCAATGAAATAAAGATATGGACCCATGTTATCTACAGCAGATGTAGAGTAGAGAAGTAGGGTTTGAAGGCTGGGCACTGTGGCTTACACCTGTAATCCCAGCACGTTGAAAGGCCGAGGCAGGTGGGATCACTTAAGTCCAGGAGTTTGAGACCAGCCTGGGTAACATGGCAAAACCCCAGCTCTACAAAAAATACAAAAATTAGCCAAGAGCAGTGGGACATGCCTGTGGTCCCAACTACTCAAGAGTCAAAGGCGGGAGGATTACTTGAGTCCGGGAGGCGGAGGTTGCAGTAAGCCAAGATCACAACACTGTACTCCAGCCTGGGTGACAGAGAGACCCTGTCTTTAGAAAAATAAAAATTAAAAAGAGAGAAATAGGGTATGATAACCAGGCAGCAATTAGGGCCACCTCTGAGAATTTTAAACCAGGAGCCACTTGGTCATGACTTTAAAAGCTTATTTCTGGCAATGATTTCTTGGAATGACACCAAGAGTACAGGTAACAACAAAAAAAAAAGACAAATTGGATCTCACAAAAATTTAAAAATTTTGTGCATAAAAAGACACTACCAAAAGAGTAAAATGGCAATTCACAGAATGGGAGAAAATATCTGCAAATCATATATTTGGAAAGGAATTCATATGCAGAATACATAGATAACTCCTAAAACTTAACAACAAAACAATCTAATTCAAAAGTGGGGCCAGGTGTGGTGGCTGGCTCAGGACTGTAATTCCAGCATTTTGGGAGACTGAGGTGGGCCGATTACTTGAGGTTAGGAGTTCGAGACCAGCCTGGGCAACATGGTGAAACCCTGTCTCTACTAAAAATACAAAGAAATTAGCTGGATGTGGTGGCACACACCTGTACCCAGCTACACAGGAGGCTGAGGAAGGAGAATTGTCTGAACCCAGGAGACGGAGGTTGCAGTGAGCCCAGATCGCACCACTGCACTCCAGCCTAGGCAAGAGAAAGATATAAAGAGAGAACAGTTCTGGAGGTAGATGGTGAGAAACTCTATCTCAAAAAAAAAAAAAAAAAGTGGGGGCAGGGTGGCAAAGGACTTGAAGACATTTCTTCAAAGAAGATATACAAATGTCCAACAACCACACAGAAGGTGCTCAACATCATTCATCATTAGGGAAAAGAAGCCAAGTGCAGTGGCTCACGCCTGTAATTCCAGCACTGTGGGAGGCCAAGGTGAGTGGATCACAAGGTCAGGAGATCAAGACCATTCTGGCTAACACAGTGAAACCCCATCTCCACTAAAAATACAAAAATTCACTGGGCGTGGTGGCATTCGCCTTGGGAGGCTGAGGCCTGAGAATCGCTTGAACCCAGGAGGTGGAGGCTGTAGTGAGCTGAGATCATGCCACTGCACTCCAGCCTGGGCGACAGAGTGAGACTACATCTAAAAAAAAAAAAAAAAAAAAAAAAAATTGGGAAAAGGAAATCAAAAGCACAACAAGATACCATTAGAAGGACTACTATTTTTAAAAAACCATAAAATAACAAGTTTTGTCAAGCATGTAGAGAAGTGGAACCCTTGTGCTCTGTTGGTGGGAATGTAAAATGGTACAGCTGTGCCGGGCACGGTGGCTCAAGCTTGTAATCCCAGCACTTTGGGAGGCCGAGGCGGGTGGATCACGAGGTCGAGAGATTGAGACCATCCTGGTCAACATGGTGAAACCCCGTCTCTACTAAAAATACAAAAAACTAGCTGGGCATGGTGGCGCGTGCCTGTAATCCCAGCTACAGGAGGCTGAGGCAGGAGAATTGCCTGAACCCAGGAGGCGGAGGTTGCAGTGAGCCGAGATCGCGCCATTGCACTCCAGCCTGCGTAACAAGAGCGAAACTCCGTCTCAAAAAAAAAAAAAAAAAAAAAAAAAAAGGTACAGCTGCTGTGGAAAACAGCACAGAGGCTCCTCAAAAAAATTAAAAATAGAACTACCATATGATCCAGCAATTCTACCTCTAGGTATGTACCCAAATAACTGAAAGCAAGGTCGCAAAGAGATTCTGTACATCAATATTCACAGCAGCAGTATTCACAATAGCTGAAACATGGAAGCAATCCAAGTGTTCATCAACAGATGAACAGATAAGCAAAACACATACAATGGAATATCATTTTATCTTAAAAAGGAAGAAAAATTCTGACATATGCTACAACATAAATGAACCTCAAGAACATCATGTTAAGTGAAATAAGTCAGTCACAGGAAGACAAATACTCAGCTGGGTGCAGTGGTGCCCACATGTAACCCCAGCTACTTGGGAGACTGAGGCAGAAAGATCACTTAAACCCAAAAGTCTGACATGGGCCACATGGTTAGACCTCATCTTTAAAAAGAAAAAAAAAAAGGACAAATACTGTATGATTCTACTTACATGAGTTACCTAGAGTAAACAAAATCATAGAAACAGAAAGTAGAATAGTGACTGGCAGTGGCTGGGGGAAGAAGAAATAGGGGTTATTGTTTAATGGACACAGAGTTTCGCTTTTGCAAAATGAAAACAGTTCTGGAGGTAGGTGGTGATGTTTCTAGAACAATATCATAATACCACTAACCTGTACACTTAAAAAATGGTTAAGATGGTAAATTTTATATGAATTTCACTACAATTAAAAAAAAACTGGGGCCAGGCACAGTGGCTCATCCCTGTAATCCCAGCACTTTGGGAGGCCAAGGCCGGCAGGTCACTTGAGGTCAGGAGTTTGAGTCCAGCCTGGGCAAAAGGCAAAACCCCATCTCAACTAAAAATACAAAAATAAGCCAGATGTGGTGATGAGCGCCTGTAATTTTAGCTGAGGCACAAGAATTGCTTGAACCCAGAAAGCGGGAGTTGATATGAGCTGAGATGATACCACTGCACTGCACTCAGCCTGGGTAACGATGGAGTGAGACTCTGTCCCAAACAAAAGGGGGGGAACCCTATATTTCCATAAAAACCCTACATGTCCATAAAAGGTCATGTATTGTGTGATGTTCTTATTAGAAATACCTAGAATAGACAAATTCATAGAGATAGAAAGTAGATCAGAGGTTTCTAGGAGCTAGAGGAGAGGGGAGAGTGAGGAGTTATTGCTTCATGGGTAGAGTTTCTGTTTGGGACGCTGAAAACGTTTTGTAAATAGTGGTGATGGTTATATAACATTGAAAATTTACTTAATGCCACTGAATTGTATATTTAAAAATAGTTAAAATGGGGCAGGAACAATGACTAATTGCCGTAATCCCAGCACTCCAGGAGGCTGAGGCAAAAAGACTGCTTGAGCTTAGGAGGTCGAGGCTGCAGTGAGCTGTGATTAGGCCACTATATTTCAGCCTAGGCCATAGAGTGAAACTCTATCTCAAAAAATAAATAAATAAATAAATAAAATTAGTTAAAACAGTAAATATGGTATGTATATCTTACCACAATAAAAAATTTTTAAGAAAATCTATGCTCCTTATTTTAAAAAATCAAAACTACATTTCTATCCCACTAAGAACATACCAAGTGCTTATTCTACACATTACGTCTACATAGTAAGACTTACTGAATAAATGAATAGTTAAGGAAATGGAAATCTATTCAGGCCATCAGAAGTAATGCTTATAGAAGAGGCTGGCAGAAACATGGAGACATTAATATTAAAATTTTTTTTCTTCAGTTTTAAAATGTTAATAAGAAAAAGCAGCTGGGTGCGGTGGCTCAAGCCTGTAATCCCAGCACTTTGGGAGGCTGAGGCGGGTGGATCACGAGGTTGAGAGAGCGAGACCATACTGGTCAACATGGTGAAACCCCGTCTCTACTAAAAATACAAAAAACTACCTGGGCGTGGTGGTGCGTGCCTGTAATCCCAGCTACTCAGGAGACTGAGGCAGGAGAATTGCCTGAGCCCAGGAGGCGGAGGTTGCGGTGAGCCAAGATCGCGCCATTGCACTCCAGCCTGGGTGACAAGAGCGAAACTCCGTCTAAAAAAAAAAAAAAAAGAAAAGAAAAAGCAAGATATGGAACTGTGTACAGTGAGTTATTCCAACTATTAAAAATATGCCCCATGGTGGGAAGCAGGAAGGAAATACAGCAACTGCAACAAAGATTCTCTAGATACTAAAGCTAGGGATGATTAGCATGGAGGGAGGGAGATTTTTTTATATTTTCCAAAATGTCTAAAATGAGCACATTGGGTGGGCACGGTGGCTCATGCCTGTAATTCCAGTACTTTGGGAGGTGAAGGCGTGTAGATCACTTGAGGTCAGGAGTTTGAGACCAGCCTGGCCAACATCGTGAAGCCCTGTCTCTACTAAAAATACAAAAATTAGTCAGGCATGGTGGCACGTACCTGTAATTCCAGTTACTCGGGAACTGAGGCACAAGAATCACTTGAATCTGTGAGATGGAGGCTGCAGTGAGTCAAGATTGCGCCACTGCACTCCAACCTGGGCAACAGAGACTCCATCCCTAAATAATAACAGTAATAAAATAAGCACATATTACTTTCACAATCTACATGACTGAAGTTTTTGTTTGTTTTGAGGTACATGTCCAAGATGGTCTGGTTACAGCCAAATGCTGTAGAGTCAAGATAGGCCTGGGTGCACCGTAGTTCTGTAGCTATAAGCAGCAGCTAGTCCTGAGCATTCAAAACCACCACTGACTGCTCTACTCCCTGCCTATAACCAGCCAGATATCAGAGTAGCGCCCAAAATGAAAGCTCCCTGACTGGTCTTAACATATCGTGGATGACAACCTCATTTCTGGACAAAAATTGTACCCTTCCTTTCACTTGACCATGGCCACTGCAACTCCACATGGCCAGAGTGGCTGGGGTTGGTCAAGCTCTCCATGGTCAGTAGCCTCAAATGGAAATTTGCTCTGTGCATCAGTATGTCCAAATCCAACTACATTCAGATTACGGAGACAGGGGCATTGCCTCAGCATTTGCAGGTCAGATCACTGAGTTATTTCAAGGAATCTGCAAACTCTTTGAATACCTGCATTCAAAACTGCACATGATAACAAACAACTTAATTACGAAATGGGCAAAAGATCTAAATAGACATTTCTCCAAATAAGATATGCAGATGGCCAATAAGAACATCACCATCATCATCATTGGCCATTAAGGAAATGCAAATCAAAACCACAATGAGGCCGGGCGCAGTGGCTCAAGCCTGTAATCCCAGCACTTTGGGAGGCCGAGGCGGGTGGATCACGAGGTCAAGAGATCGAGACCATCCTGGTCAACATGGTGAAACCCCGTCTCTACTAAAAATACAAAAAACTAGCTGGGCGTGGTGGCGCGTGCCTGTAATCCCAGCTACTCAGGAGGCTGAGGCAGGAGAATTGCCTGAACCCAGGAGGCGGAGGTTGCGGTGAGCCGAGATCGCGCCATTGCACTCCAGCCTGGGTAACAAGAGCGAAACTCCGTCTCAAAAAAAAAAACAAACCACAATGAGATATCACTTCACACTCACTAGAAGAGATAAAATTTTTTTAGTGGACAATAACAAATGTTGTTGTGGATGCAGAGAAACTGGAACCCTCATAAATTTTAGTGCAAATGCAGGCCGGGTGTGGTGGTCCACCTGTAATCCCAGCACCTTGGGAAGCTGAGGCAAGTGGATCACCTGAGGTTGGGAGTTCAAGACCAGCCTGGTCAATATGGTGAAACCCCATCTCTACTAAAAATACAAAAATTAGCCAGGTGTGGTGGTTCATGCATGTAATCCCAGCCACTCAGGAGGCTGAGGCATGAGAACTGCTTGAACCCAGGAGGTAGAAGCTGCAGTGAACCAAGACTGTGCCACTGCACTCCAGCCTGAGCGACAGAGTGAGACTCTGTCTTAAAAAAAAAAAAAAATTAATGCAAATGTAAAATGGTGCAGCCACTATAGAAAACAGTTTGGCAGTTCCTTAGAAAGTTAAACGCAGAGTTGTCATATAACCTAGCAATTCCACTCTTAGGTATACATCCAAGAGAACTAAAAATATGTTCCAACAAAAACCTGTAAATCAGGCTAGATGTGGTGGCTCATGCCTGTAATCCCAGAACTTTGGGAGGCCAAAGTGGGTGTATCACTTGAGGTCAGGAGTTTGAGACCAGCCTGGTCAATATGGTGAAACCCCATCTCTACTAAAAATACAAAACTAGCCAGGCATGGTGGCACACGCCTGTAATCCCAGCTACTCAGGAGGCTGAGGCAGGAGAATCGCCTGAGCCCAAGAGGCTGAGGTAACCTGAGATTGCGCCACCACACTCCAGCCTGGGCAACAGAGCAAGACCCTGCTTCAAAAAAAAAAAAAAAAAAAAACCCAGTAAATGAATGTTCATAATTACCAAATGGTAGAAACAACCTAAATGTCAATCAATTGATGAATAAACTGATGGATAAACAATATGTGGTATATCCCTACAATGAAATATTACTACACAATATAAATGAAGTACTGATACATGCTACAACATGTGATGAATACTGAAAACCTGATGCTTAATAAAAGAAGCCAGACACAGAAGACCATATATTATATTATTCCTTTTCTATTAAATATCCAGAATAGGCAAATCCAGAGACAGAAAGGAGATTAGTGGTTGCCAGGAGATGGGAAGAAGAGAGAATAGTGACTGCTAACTCTTTTGGGGGTAATGAGATGTTCTAGAATTAGTGGTGGTTGTAAAACGGTGTGAATATACTAAAAAACTACTGAACTGTGCACTTTAAAATGGTGAATTTGGCTGGGCACAGAGACTCACGCCTGTAATCCCAGCACTTTGGGAGGCTGAGGTGAGTGGATTGCTTGAGCCCATGAGTTTGAGACTGGCCTGAGCAACATAGTGAGACCCAGTCTCTACAAAAAAATTTAAAAAATTAGCTGGGTGTGGTGGCATATGCCTGTGGTCTAGCTATTTTGGAGGCTGGGGCAGGAGGATCACTTGAACCTAGGAGGTCAAGGATACAGTGATTGTGTCACTGCACTCCAGCTTGGGCAACAGAGACTCTGTCTCAAAAACATAAGTCATAAAAAAATAAAAAACAGAATGGTGAATTTTATGGTATGTGAATTACATCTCAAAAAAAATTGAGATATTCTACAAAATAATTGGCCAGTCCTCTTCAAAAATTTATACTCATGAAAGACAAAAAAAGAGAGACCAGGTGCAGTGGCTCACGCCTATAATTCCAGCACTTTGGGAGGCCGAGGCAGGTGGATTATTTAAGATCAGGAGTTTGAGACTAGCCTGGCCAACATGGCAAAACCCTGTTGTTACTAAAAAAAAAAAAAAAAAAAAAAAAAAAATTAGCTGGGCATGGTGGCATATACCTGTAATTGTAGCTATTCGGGAGGCTGAGGCAGGAGAATCACTTAAACCTGGGGTGGGGGCGGTTTGCAGTGAGCTGAGATTGTGCCATTGTACTCCAGCCTGTGTGACAGAGTGAGATTCTGTCTCCAAAAAAAAAAAGGAGAATGAGGAACTGTCCCAGATGTCTGATGAGACCAGGGAGACTTGACAACTAAATGTGATGTGGGATCCACGATTAGGCACTGGAACAGAAAAAGTACATAGTAGGACAAAGGGCAAAATTTGAATAAAGTCTCTAGATTAGCTAATAATATTGTATTCGTGTTAAAGTTCTATAATTTTGATATAATTATGTACAGTTTTGACATTAGGTGAAGTTAGATGACAGATATACAGAAAGTTTGTGTATTATTTTTGCAAGTTTTGTATAAGGTTAAAATTATTTTAAAATAAAAAGGCCGGGCACAGTGGCTCATGGCTGTAATCCCAGCACTTTGGGAGGCCAAGGCGGGTGGATCACCTGAGGTCAGGAGTTTGAGACCAGCCTGGCCAACATGGTGAAATCCATCTCTACTAAAAATAAAAAAATTAGCCGGGTGTGGTGGCACATGCCTGTAATCCCAGCTACTTGGGAGGCTGAGGCATGAGAATTGCTTGAACCCGGGAGGCAGAGGTTGCAGTGAGCCAAGACTGTGTCATGCACTCCAGCCTGGGCAACAAGAGTGAAACTCCGTCTAAAAAATATATATATATAAAAAATAAATAAATAAAAAGTTAAAAAACAATATATGGCTGGGAGTGGTTGCTCACACCTGTAATCCTAGCACCTTGAGGGGATGATGCAGGAGAATCGCTTGAGCTCAAGGGTTCAAGACCAGCCTAGGCAACATAGTGAGACCCTGTTTCTACAAAAAATGTAAAAGTTATCTGGGTGTGGTGGTGTGTGCTCCTAGTTCCCAGCTAAGGTGGGAAGAAGGCTTGAGCCCAGGAGGTCAAGGCTTACAGTAGGCTATGTTTGTGCCACTGCACGCCAGCCTGGCCAACAAAGCGAGCCACTGTCTCAAACAAAAAATGCACAAGTTATGGGTCAGGGATTGGCAACTTTTATTCGTAAAGGACCATACAGTAAATACTTTAGACTCTGTGAACTATATGGTTTTATAGCAACTACTACTCAGCACCACTAAGTAGCATTAAAGCACCCAAAGACAATACATAAATATACATGTATAAATATAAATAAATGGGTGTGGCTGAAATGAACATTGAAATTTTATTTTCCTGTAATTGTCATCTATGAAATATTATTCTTTTTTTAATTTCCCATCATTTAAAAAGGTAGAAAGCATTCTTAGCTCACAGGCCACGTAAATAAGCAGTAGGTCCAGGTTTGGTTCACAGGCTATATATAGTATGCACAACCCCACTCTAGGTGAGAATTTGCTAATGTGTACTTCAATTTAAAAAAAAAAAAGATTTTACACCAAGTAGATTAAACAAATGAAACAAGTTATTATTTTGGCTTATAAAGCACATTTCCTTATTGCCGGACCTCTCAGTGCTTTTAATGTGGTATTACATACTGAGACGCTCCAAGAAAGGATAATGGTGTGTAGCTTTCTCAAGTATATTATCAGCAGTAAATAGCTAGTAAATAATAGTAAATATTAGCCTTTTTTCAGAGCCATTTCTTTAGACCAGTGACCTGAAGAACACACTTATGAGCACGCCAATTCAGATACTTCTTTAAAAGGAAATTTTTAGGGGGGTGGGGAGTTGAGGAGAGAGAGCATGGGGAGAAATGCCAGATATAGGTGATGGGGAGGAAGGCAGCAAATCACACTGCCATGTGTGTACCTATGCAACAATCTTGCATGTTCTTCACATGTACCCCAAAATCTAAATTGCAATTAAAAAAAAAAAGGAAATTTTTAGATTGAGAAGTTCTAAAAACTCCAACAAATTAAGATCATTTTACCCAGCACCTGGATAACATCTGAATAAGCATTTTGCAATTTTTTTTTTTTTTTTTTAAATCTTGGGAAACACAAGCAAGTCAATAAACATAGGCAGAAAGTTTTGGCTCAACCCTAACCTTTTTTTTGTGGGGGTGGGGAAGCAAGTCGGCAGAACTGGGTCATAATATGGAGCTTCTGCTCCCTAAGACAACGTAAACATTCCTAAGCATTCTAACAGGGGTTGAAAAAGTGATTTAGGTAGAGCTTTGTAATGCATAAAATAAGGAAATAATGATATTTGATTGGAAAACTAAAGCCATGCTAGAGGCCAGGCATGGTGACTCATACCTGTAATCCTAGCACTTTGGGAGGCTAAGGCAGGCAGATCACTTGAGGTCAGGAGTTCGAGACCAGCCTGGCCAACATGGTGAAACCCCATCTCTACTAAAAATACAAAAAAATTAGCTGGGACTGGTGGTGTGTGTGAACTGGCAAGTCAGGTCTATAAGAGGACTGGTTTTACTTGATGGATGGAAAGCTAGCCTACAGACTGCAAAAATTCTCTCACATCTATACACATATAGCTGAAGAAAGGACTCAAGAGGGGGTTATGTTCCAGGGAGGAGAAGGCTGTTCTGAATGGCCTCAAGGGGTCCTTTCAACTGAGACTCCTCAATTCTGTGATTTAAAGAGTTCACTGGCTTCTCCTGGTCAAACACAAAATCTCCAGAGGCATTTCCAAGTTGTTCTTAGAAAAAAGCTACTAACCCATGGGGTGAGACCCAGTTTACTTATTCATTCAACAAACATTTAAGGTACCTCTCTCAGATATTGAGTCATTCCAAAGTCCTTGAAAAGAAGGATGGTGCACAGGACAACCAGTAAGAGATTACATAAGGTCAGATGCATTGGCCTTATTTACAGGAGATGTAGGCCAAAGTGATGGAAGTGTCAAGAAAAGAGAGAAGAAAAAGTCACATTTGTCCTGAGAGCAGAGTCAGCACCAGAAAGATGTAGAATAACTCCTTAGAATCACAGACTTTCAAGTTAGAAAGGACCTTCATCTAATACCTATATAACTCCCACTAAAGGAGGCACAAAGGCAATCCATTCACTCCATCGCTGGTCACCTCTGATGATTCTTTCATTTAAGTTCTTCTATTAAGCAAAAATCTTGTCTTCCTGTAGAATTCACCTGTTAGTCCCAGTTCTGCCTCTTTTAGTCCCAAATATGAAGTGGAAGTCCTCTTTGCCATAACAATATTTTCAAATTTTAAAAAGTTAATTCCCTTCCAGTGCTCTCTTTACTGAACTAAGTTCTTTCAAAGTTCCTGAACTGGCACCAGCTGCCTCAAAGGGAAGAATGGATACCTAGTGCTCACAGCAGGAAAGCACTTAATATCAATGCACCTCGAACATCAGTATAGACACGACCTCCCTAGGCATCAGCTCAAAAAGCAGTTTCTCAGGTTCCTACTCAGATTTTAAAGCAGATGTCTGAATTGAGTTCTGCACTTTAATGTAAAGCCGGCATCTCAGAGAAATTCAAAGCAGATGGGGTAAGAACCATATTTTGAGAAACACTGCCCCGTTTTAGACACAAGGAAACTGAGGCCCAGCACAGGGGAGAGATTTGGCCCAGAACGCACAATTGTCTGTCGGAGGCGAAGTTTCGAATCCAGGTCTTTTACTCTCAGCCCAACTCTGTTAATCGCGCTCCCGGGCCTCTGCTTCTCCACTCTGGGCAAACTCGTGAGATGCACTCCTAGATGATAGAGGCTGACTCGCAGGGGCGACAGAACGGGAATCGGTGCCCGTGCCTCGAAAGGAGAACTTGTGGGAGCCCTTCTCTTTCTCAAGGCCTCAGTTTCCCCAATCTATAATCATGGGACGGAGAACCACAACGCCAGCTCGTCCTCTTTTCGGGGGCGGAGACACGGCAGGTCTTGCCGTCTCTGGGCCCCTGCGCTCAGGTGTTGAAGCCCGTGTGTCCTGGGAAGGCGGACCCAGGTCTCCCGGCCCCCGGCCCTAAAACGCGGCGGCCCCCGCCCCGGCCCCGGCCCCTCACATACCTACCTCCGTGCAGTTAACACTGTGGGGGCTGCCCGGTCTACCACTTTGTCGGCGGAACGGCCAGTCCTACCGCCAATCTGCTGGACAGGACCTCCGACCCCTCCTACGCGGACTCCAGTCACCTGACGCGGAGCCGCCTCTTTCGGAGGAACTTCCGGCCCCAACCGGAAGAGATTGTTGCCCAGGTCCGAAGCGGTAAGGTTCCGCCTGCGGGCAGGAAGCGGAGGAACCTTGGAGCTCCTTGGCAGATTCTTAAAGAGCTTGAGTTCCGGGCTCTCACAAGGAAAAACTGATTCCGGCCGGGCGCGGTGGCTCACACCTGTAATCCCAGTACTTTGGGAGGTGGAGGCGGGTGGATCACTTGAGGTCGGGAGTTCGAGACCAGCCTGGCCAACATGGTGAAATCCCGTCTCCACTAAAAATACAAAAGTTAGCCGGTGTGGTGGCGCACACCTGTAATCCCAGCTACTCGGGAGGCGGAGGCAAGGAGGATCGCTTGAAATCTACAGGCGGAGGTTGCAGTGAGCCGAGATCGTGCCACTGTGCTCCAGCCTGGACGACAGAACAGGGGGGAAAAGAAAAGAAAAAACTGGTTCCGGAAAGTACCAGATACAACTTGGAACATCTTGTTACACAAGAATATAAGGATGATGGTAATAAGAATCATGGGAATGTGTCAAAGAACACAGGAGCTGTCTTTAAGGAGATCCAACTGGCCAAGTCAGGGCAATTTCATAATCAAAATATGTAGTGATAGTAATAGAATATAACTAATTAAATAACATAGTGATTCATGAGTCTTCGCAGACATAAATAAGTGAGTATATTAATGGACGAAGGGAAAGTCTTCCTTTTAGTAGAATGCCAACTAATAAACATGGTGGAGTTAGAAAATCAATAATGTGTGGTAAAACTAGAGAAACGGGATGTTTACAACATTAAAAGTGTCTCCCATAAATTACCTATTGATTACAAAGGGAAAATGGTGATGTTACAGAGGTGTAACCTAGCAGAACAAACAGATCAAAGTGATGAAAGTTAACACCGCTAGTTAATGGGTCAGATCAAAGGCCTCCGAATAAGACACATCTCTTCTGTGGTATTTCTGTCAAAAGTACACCATCTACATCTCATGAGGAAGTGCTAGAGAACACCAGATGAAGGACACTCTGCAAAACAACTCATTCTCATGAAAAACAGAGAAAAGCTGAGGAACTGTTCCAGTTTAAAGGAGACTAAAGAAGCATGACCACAAAATGTGGTGCGTGATTCTAAATAGGACCCTAAACTGGGGTAGTGGTGGTTGTGGAATAGTTGTAATGGGCAATATTGGGACAAGTAATGAAATTTGAATATGGACTGTGGATTAGCTGTTAATACATATTGTATCAAATCACATACTGGTAGGTGATGGAGCTTGTGATTTGCATCCAAGCAGTCACTGGAGTTCTTGACAGCCATCTTCATTCATTCAGCAAACATTTATTAAGTACCTACAGTTATCCCAGGAACTGTTAAAGATTGGGCCTGAGTAGGAGGTGAACACAGTAAAGGGCAGGCGCGGTGGCTCACGCCTGTAATACCAGCATTTTGGGAGACCAAGGCGGGTGGATCACCTGAGGTCAGGAGTTCAAGACCAGCCTGGCCAACATGGTGAAACTTTGTCTCTACTAAAAATACAAAAATCTGCTGGGTGTAGTGGCGGGGTGCCTGTAATCCTAGCTACTTGTTAGACTGAGGCTGGAGAGTCACTTGAACCCAGGAGACAGAGGTTGCAGTGAGCCAAGATTGTGCCATTGCACTCCAGCCTGGGTGACAGGAGTGAAACTCCATCTCAGAAAAAAAAAAAGTAGATGAAATAAGCTCATAGATGAAATTTTTAGTCTGCCAGCCACCTTAAGTTCCTGTGATCAAGAAGTAATACAAGGGATGTTTCCAGTCACACAAACCTGGATTTGAAACCTGGCTCTAAGAGAAAGACAGCCCCTGATATCCAGGAGATAGCCTGGCACTCATAGATAAACCTTGGTGTGTTCTCCTATTGCACATAAAAACTTCACAGAACATCAACATCAAACAAGGCCACTATGTGACCATGATGGGTCAAGACAATAATAAAACCCCTCTAATCACATCCGAACCCAGACAAAATATGAACACTGTGCAAACTACAAAAATGGCCAAACATTTCCTTATTTTGACGCGTATAGAGATTATAGCTTTAGCCTCAGCCTACTTTTCCTTCCTTCTAAATAAAGTTTATCAAGGCATTCACTCACAGACAGCATCCAATCCAGATCAAAGCCCATATCCTTAAACCCTCCTCCAAATCACCTAAAGCATGCCCAAATCCTATGTGTCCTTTGTAACACTTTGTTACTGAGATGCCCCCTTGTTTTGTTTGTTTTTGAGATGGAGTCCTGCTGTATCACCCAGGCTGAAGTGCAATGGCGCAATCTCAGCTCACTGCAGCCTCTGCCTTTGGGTTCAAGCAACTCTCCTGCCTCAGCCTCCCAAGTAGCTGGGGTTACAGGTGCTCACCACCGAGTAATTAGCTTGCCGGGCTAATTTTTGTATTTTTAATAGAAATGAGGTTTCACCATGTTGGCCAGGCTGGTCTTGAACTCCTAACCTCAAGTGATCCTCCTGCTGTGGGATCCCACAGTGCTGGGATTACAGGTGTGAGCCACCACACCTGCCAACCCATCGTTTTTCATGATTCAAGTCCTCCCACCTTTACCCCATAACAAGTGACAAACTCAACTTGTTTAACCGCAGGTGTGTTCCAATTTATTTCTACCTCAAAAAGTTGTTATGAGGATACATGGAACAGGTTCAGCACAGAGTGAGCTTTCTCTATCTATCAATCAATCCATCATCTATTTTTTATTTTTAAAGAAACGTGGTTTCAGCTTGTGGCCTAGACTGGAGTGCAATGCACACCATCCTAATTCACTGCAGCCTCCAACTCCTGGGCTCAAGCAATCCTCCCACCTCAGTCTCCTGAATAACTGACACTACAGGCATGCAACACACCCGGCTAATATATATATATTTTTGGTAGAGACAGGGTCTCACTGTTGCCCAGGCTGGTCTCGAACTCCTGACCTCAAGGGATCCTCCCAGTTTGGCCTCCCAAAAGTGTTGGGATTACAGGCATGAGTCACCTCACCCAATGCTTTCAATATACTTTTTGAAAAATTATTGGCCGGGCACAGTGGCTTATGCTGCCCCCCAGCTCGCACTGTTTCTAAGAGAACCTGCACCATGTCTTTATCTGTAGCCTTCCCCCAGATCTTAAGAAGCACGAAGTTTTAATTGTGGGCACAGGATTCGGTGGAACAGCAATCATGACTGTGGGTAACAGTAGCAAGACTGCAGCAGCATATTGACTGTAGAAGGAAATAATCCTGCAAGAAGGCAGAATCTTCGTTGGCACCTTTGAGGCGTTTGACAAGCATGTGAATTTGATCCTCTGCAATTGTGATGAGTTCAGGAAGATCAAGCCAAAAATGTGAAGCAACCAGAGCGTGAAGAAAAGCACGTTTGGGGTTTGATGTTGCTGCATAGGGAGAACTTGATATCCATGACTGTGGGGGGGGGCTACCCCCCAAAGAAACTGGCATTTCTTGGGTACCACTTGCTGGAGCCGCACGAGGCCCTAGCGTTGTTAGGACAGCGGGTAGAGGAGTATCGGCTGGTGTACCAATTCCCCGGGCTCCTACCGTTGTAGCAGGAGTTGGGGGAACCATTATCCAGAGAAAAGCATTACTGGAGCCCCAACGCCAGTACCTACCAGGATGGGGGACTCCACACCCACCTGTTGGCAGAGCAGCCCCACCTCTAGCTATTATCTTCCCTCCACCTGGTATGAAACCACCCATGGGCCCACCAACTGGGCTTCCCCTTGCTGGAGGGATGCCAATAAGCACGGCCCCTCCAGGAATGAGATCCACCTCACCAGGAATGAGAAGTCCACCTCCCCAGGGAATGCATCCACAAAGACCCTAGGATACTGCCGATCCATCTCAGTCACTTTTCTCCCTGCAATGCGTCTTGTAAAACTGTGTAGAGTGTTTGTTAGCTTTTTGTCCCCTCTCTCTGCAGGAATCATAGCTAATAATAAATGCATAGAGCAATTAAACTGTGGGGAAAAAGATATTGGAGCCATCAGCTTTCATTAAGATAAACTCACTGATTATATTTCTCTTTGCTCTTTTTGTTGGGTTCATGCAGCGGAAAAATTGAGAGAGTTCAACTTTTCCTTAGTCAGAAGTGAGGTCATTCTCATGGTCTTTTCTGGAAAGCAATAACCACATTCCCGAAACTTTAACATTAGGGAACCAGCACTGTTTATTTCTTCATGTTCTTGTTATTAAAAACGTTCCCAAGAAGCAACAGAATTGGAACTACCAAACTTGGAAGCACTTCAGCTTCAAAAATATATCAAGTAATATCTTCTCTGCTTTAGCATGCTAAGGCACTTACGGTCCCTGGAAGCCCTGTAGGTGATGTTGGCATTTATCCTGCCAGAATCCAGCATAGATTTAATATTATTTGACGCCTGCAACACATTGCACTGAATTAAAAAAAAAAATCCATTCTGGTGGGAAATAATTCTAAAAACATAAATTTTCTGATTTCTTCCTCTGCTTGCTCCCAAGACTTCTCATTTTAATAGCCCTAACCTTCCTCCTGCCTCCCACTCCTCTAATAATAATAATAACAGCACCTATTGGCCAGTGTGGGTGTAGACATGGTCTGATTTGTTCATCTGTAAAATAAGCTTGGAGAGGTGGAGTCATTGGCTGATAGTCATACCTACCATCTAACCGTGGCAGAGTGGGATGGGAAATCAGGTTATTTTGGACCCGGGGCCCAGGCTAACCATCAGCCCCCCGGCCTGATATCTCACCTCTTCCAAGATCATATCCCTTCTTGAAACCGCAACCAGTCCTCAGTGGAGACATAAGGGATGCTCGCCCATCCAGGTGTGGGGACATGGGGGTGGGGGCGGAGGCTTCCTGGAAGGGATTAAACCCCCCACCCTCCCGCCACCAACAGATTCACCTTGCCTGCTGCCTAGACAGAGCCAATTTATCAAGACAGGGGAATTGGAATGGAGAAAGAGTAATTCAGGCAAAGAAGGCTGTGCGGGAGGCCCGAGTTTTATTGTTACTCAACTCAGTCTCCCTGAGCATTTGGGGACCAGTGTTTTTTTTTTTGAGATGGAGTTTCACTCTTGTTGCCCAGGCTAGAGTGTAATGGTGTGATCTCGGCTCACCGAAACCTCCGCCTCCCAGGTTCAAGCGATTCTCCTGCCTCAGCCTCCTGAGTAGCCAGGATTATAAGCATGTGCCACCATGCCCTGCTAATTTTGTATTTTTAGTAAAGATGGGGTTTCTCCATGTTGGCCAGGCTGATCTTGAACTCCTGACCTCAGGTCATCCACCTGTCTCGGCCTCCTAAACTGCTGGGATCACAGGCATGAGCCATCACAGCCAGCCTCGGGATCAGAGTTTTTGTTTTGTATTTTTTTAAATTTTAAGTGCTTTATTAAACTATTTTAGTGACTAGCAACCATTTCCCCTACACAGATACATTTAGATTGACTTTGCACATCTTCAAAATAAGAAACAAATGAAAATACAAAAGTATATTTATATGTGTAAATTGTGAAATTTGAAGTCTGCATTATTTTTTATTGGTCCAGTTTTCATGGGATGATTTATGAGTTCTTAAAGATAATTTGGCAGTAAGGGCTTGGGAAGTGGGGAGTGCTGATTGGTCACATTGAAGGTGGACTCACAGGGGGTTGAAGTGAGTTTTCCTTGCTGTTTTCCGTGCCGGGGTGGGATGGCAGAACTGGATGAGCCAGATTACCAGTCTGGGTGGTGTCAGCTGATCCATCCAGTGCAGGGTCTGTAAAATATCTCAGGTATTGATCTTAGGTTTTACAATAGTGATGTTATCCCCAGGAGCAGTTTGGGGAGGGTCAGACTCTTGGAGCCAGAGCCTGCATGACTCCCTAAACCATAATTTCTAATCTTGTAGCTAATTTGTTAGTTCTGCAAAAGCAGACTGGTCCCCACAAGTCAAGAAAGAAGTCTTTTTGGGAAAGGGCTATTATCAATTTCGTTTCAGAGTCAAATCATTAACTGAATTCCTTCCCAAAGTTAGTTTGGCCTACGCCCAGGAATCAACAAGGCCGGCTTAAAGGTTAGAAGCAAGAAGGAGTCTGATTTCCAAGATTAGGTCTGATTTCTTTCACTGTCATGATTTCCTCGGTTATAATTTTTGCAGAGGTGGTTTTAGGATGGCTAAGCCAACATCTGAAGGATGAGTAAGAACAGCCAGGTAAAGGAGGGGGAAGAGTATTTTAGGCAAAGGGAACGCGTGTGCAAAGGCTCTTAGAGAGCCTGATAATTGAGGATATGAATGTAGTTCTGTGTGGTTAGAACACAGAAATGGGGAGTAGGTGAGGTCAGCTGGGCTCAGATCCTGCAGGCCCACCAGGCTTCAACATGAGGGCCAGAGGGGCCAGAAGACAGATATAGGCAGTGGAGAGACCTGGCTACATTTGTGTTTTAGAAAGATTGGGCCTGCTACCATTTGTAGAACCCCTGTTCCAAGAGGCAAATTTGAGAACTAGAGAAGAAAAGGGCTTGTTTAGGGTCATACAGTAAATCAGAGTGGGTAGGGCTTGGCCAAGAAGGACTAGGCCAGTAGGCACAAGGGACCAGGAAAGGGGTAAAGACAGCCTGGTTCAGGAGTGTCTCAAGGAGGCACTGGCATGGGATGTCCACTAGATGACAGCAGAGGCTGGACCAAACTCCAGGGGCTTCCGGCAGGACCCACGCTGCTTTTCCATCTTTTTCCTCTTTCCATCTCCCTGGTCTGGGCATGAGAGGGCCTCTCTCCTAATCCTCTTCTCCAGACCCCAGAGCAGCAAGGAGAGCCCTGGGTGTCAGGAGGCTCAGAGACTGGACCTAGCTCCATTTCCCCTCTGCCATTGACTTTGGATACACTCACAGATAAAACTGTTTGAGAACTTGGGTCTTTGGCTGCAGAAATGAAAGTGGCGTTATTAGTCTACTAGGAGCCAAATTCTGTAGTTAGATCTCCTGCTGAGCCTCTTGATCCTCCTTTAATGCTCCCTGTCCTCCCACCGTCTTCATTCTATCTTGTGAGTTAGTCCCAGAGACTCTCAAGGGCCCCAAGGCCCAGGCCAGCCCCAAGAGGGAAGGAAGGGATGTGAGCTAAGGTCTCTAAGTTAGAGCCAACACAAACAGCCCAGGTTTAAACCTCAGCCAAGGGGCCTTGTGTAGAACAAAAGACTGGATGTGTCGCAGAGCTTTAAGCAAATCTGATCTCCTCCTAGGGCCTCCACTGTGAAATGGGGTGAAGAGTCCCTGGGTGTTTTCACTTCGCTCCTGCTGGGTAGGGCTACCAGATATAGTAAACAAAAACACAGGACACACGGTTAAATTAGAATTTCAGATAACTAAAAAAATAATTGCAGCCCGGTACAGTGGCTGGCGCCTGTAACCCCAGCACTTTGGGAGACACAAGTGGGCAGATGACTGAGGTCAGGAGTTCAAGGCCAGCTTGGTCAACGTGGTGAAACCTTGTTGCTACTAAAAATACAAAAATTAGCCAGGTGTGGTGGCGGGTGCCTGTAATCCAAGCTACTTGGGAGGCTGAGGCAGGAGAATCGCTTAAACCCAGGAGGCGGAGTTGACAGTGAACCAAGATCATACCACTGCACTCCAGCCTGGATGACAGAACGAGAGACTCTGTCTCAAATAATAATAATAATTGCAATGTTTTGGCATATACTTACATTAAAATTATTTGTTGTTTTCTGAAATTCAAATTTAACTAGGCATTTCTTTTTTTTTTTCTTTCTTTCTTTCTTTATTTATTTTGAGACAGAGTCTTGCCAACTGTTGTCCAGACTAGAGTGTAATGGCACGATCTTGACTCACTGCTATTTCCGCCTCCCAGGTTCAAGCAATACTCTTGCTTCAGCCTCCTGAGTAGCTCAGATTATAGGCGTGCGCTACCATGCCTGGCTAATTTTTTGTATTTTTAGTAGAGACAAGGTTTCACCATGTTGGCCAGGCTGGTCTCAAACTCCTGCCCTCGTGATCCACCCACCTCGGCCTCCCAGAGTGCTGGGATTACGGGCGTGAGCCACCATGCCCGGTCTTAACTCGGCATTTCTTTTATCTGACAACTCTAGTGTTAGGACATGGTAGGATGTCAAGTGGGGTTGGAACAGGAGAGGAGTGAATCTTGCACTCAGCATCATTCTATTCCATACCCCAGGGTCCTTTGGGGCTTCATTGTCCAGTTAGAGAGAACTCTCACAGCCAATTCTGCTACTTGTTTCTACTGGAATTCCCTATAGTTTCTGTGAGGTTTTCCCCTCAGTGAGCTCCTTCCCTACTATGATCTTCACTGCACTCAAAGAAAAAAAAGTAGGCATGAGCATCCCAATTAGTAGAGTATATAACAAGGATTCAGCCAAAGTAACTGACTTGCCCGAGACTGCCCAGGAGGGGAAGTGGAGCCAAGGGTTGAACCCAGAGTATGGGGAAGGATCTCCTGGGCTTCTTAGAATCCCATTAGCAGGCTGAAGTCATCTGGGGACATGGAAGGAGCCCACATTCTACAGCCTGATTAACAGCATCAGGTCCGTCACAATGCCATCTTCCCTGGCTTCTGCTCTCAAGTGCTCTCCTTAAATAAAGATCTTATTTGTCAAAGGCTATTGTGTGTCAGTCACTGAAGCACTTTACTTACACTCACATTAATCCTCATGGCATAAGTGTTATTATCTCCACTTTACCAATGGGGCCCAAAGAGGCAAAAGAATTTGCCTAAGATCACACAGAAAGTGAGAAAAAATCTAGGTCTCAAATCCGGGTCTGACCTGGGCTTATTCCATCCTACCATACTGCCTTCCCTACACCAAAAGTGTTAGATATACCTCGAGTTTTTAGCTGGAAAATTAATCTGCAAACAATAACAGTTTTGTTTCTTCCTTTCCAAACTTGACAATTTGTGTCTTTTTTTCTTGTGTTATTGCATTGACTGGGACTTTTAGTAGCATTAATAGTGAGTACCCATGATGTGTGCCTGATTTTAATGAAATGTTTCTATGTTAGCTACCTATTGCTGTGTAAAAAAAAAAAATCACTAAATTTAGCGGCTCAAACATTTATTAACTCGCACAGTTTCTGAAGGTTAGGAATTCAAGAGTAGCTCAGTTGAATGGTTCTGGCTCAGAATGCATGAGGTTACAGTAATGATATCAGCCATATGTCTCCAAAAAAGATACAGGTCGAGCACCCCTAGTCCAAAAATTCAAAATCCAAAATGCTCAAAAATCCAAAAATTTTTGAGTGCCAACATGATGCTCAAAAGAAATGCTTGTTGGAGCATTTCAGATTTTGGGTTTTCTGATTAGAGATGCCCAACTGGTAAGTATAATGCAAATATTCCAAAATCTGGAAAAAAACAAAAAACCCAAATCTGAAACACTTCTGTTCCCAAGCAATTCAGATAAGGGATACTCAACGTGTATATAGATGGCCAATAAGCACATGAAAAGATGCTCAATGTCATGAGTCATTAGGGAAATGAAAATCAAAACCACAATGAGATACCACTTTGCAATAGGACAGCTATAAAGACAGACAATAACTAATATTGGCAAGGATGTGGAGAAATCAGAACTTTCATACACTGCACTTAAGAATGTAAAATAGTGCAGTCACTTTAGAAATCAGCCTGGCAGTTCCTCAAAATGTTAAATATTAGAGTTAGCCTATGACCCAGCAATTTCACTTCTAGGTATATACCCAAGAGAAATAAAATCATATGTCCATAGCCAGGCATGGTGGCTTATGCCTGTAATCCCAGTATTTGGGAGGCTGAAGCAAGCAAATCATGAAGTCAGGAGTTTGAGACCAGCCCGGCCAACATGGTGAAACCCTTTCTCTGCTGAAAATAAAAAAATTAGCCAGACACGGCAGTGCACACCTGTAATCCCAGCTCCTCAGGAGACTTAAGCAGGAGAATCGCTTGAACCTGGGAGGCAGAGGTTGCAGTGAGCCGAGAACATGCCATTGCATTCCAGCCAGGCCAACAAGAGCAAAACACTGTCTAAAAAAAAAAAAAAAAAAAAAAAAAAAAAAAAAAAAAAAGTCAGATGGGGCTGTATTCATCTGAAGGCTTGGCTGAGGCTTAAGGGTCTGCTTCCAAATGGCTCACTTACAAGGATGTTAACAGAAAGCCTCAGTTTCTCCCTCACCACATGGGCCTCTTCATAGGGCTGCTTGAATGTCCTTTTTGTTTTTTGTTTTCCTTTTTTTGAGACAGAGTCGAGCTCTGACCCCCATGCTGGAGTGCAGTGGCACGATCTCGGCTCACTGCAACCTCTGCCACTCAGATTCGAGCAACTCTTCTGCCTCAGCCTCCCAAGTAGTTGGGATTACAGGCTCCACCATGCCTGGCTAATTTTTTTGTATTTTTAGTAGAGATGGGGTTTCACCATGTTGCTCAGGCTAGTCTCAAATGCCTAACCTCAAATGATCCGCCTGCCTTGGCCTCCCAAAGTGCTGGGATTACAGGCATGAGCCACCACACCTGGCTTGTTTTACTTTTGTCTTGTTTTTGAGGCAGTGAGACCCTGCAAGTCTGTTGCAGTTGGAGTGCAGTGGTACAATCATGGTTCACTGCAGTTTTAACCTCAAGGGTGCAAGTAATCCTCCCACCTCAGTCTCCCAAATAGCTGGACCACAGGTGTGTGCCACTATGCTCAGCTAATTTTTTGAGACAGGGTCTTGTCATGTTGATCAGGCTGGTTTGGAACTCCGGGCCTCAAGCAATCCTCCTGCGTCAGCGCCCCAAACTGTTGGGATTACAGGCATGAGCCACCACACCTGGTCATGCTTGAATGTCTTTGTGACATGTCAGCTGTCTTCCACAGAGTGAGTCATCCAGGAAGACGAGGGAGAATTCAGGCACAATGCCTCTAATGACTTAGTCTCAGAAGTTACCTCACTTCCACCACATTTTATTTGTTAGAAGCAAGTCATTAAATATAGCTCATACTCAAGGTAGGGGAATTAGGCTCCACCGTTTGAAAGGAGAAGTATCAAAGAATTTCTGCACATCTTTTTTAACTACCACAGCTTCTAATGTTGCTCTGTGACCTAGAATGATTTCTGTAGTGTCCCTGACTCCCCATCTCTCTCTGTCTCTCTCTTTTATTCTAGTTTAATATGCTGTTGAATTGAATAATGTGTTTCTTCCCATCCACTGAGATGTTTAGTTTTAGACACAAATTGTGTCCTCATTCTTTATTCCCTCATACTTAGGGCTGGGCTTTGTTGATGGCAGGTATGGTAGGGGCTGAACTACTTGGAAATCTTACAGGCATGATCCTATATCCATGGATTTGTACTCTGTAGCCCTAGGATCTCCTGGAAGAAGACCGCCTTCTGGGCATCTTCCGCGGATGCCAGACTCTGTCTGTCTCACTGGGTTTCCTCTCCTGATGTGCAATGGGGGCTGCCCCAGCCAAATGAGTGAGTATGTTCCCAGATGTGTCAGCAGTCTGTTAACAAACTCCAGCCACAGCACCATCAGGATCTGCAGAGTAGAGGCCACTGTCTTCTTGGGAAGCACCCCCGCCCTGCCAATGTCTGGGCACAGCTGGGACACGGGGGCTTGGCCATTTCTGCCCAACTGGGACTCTTCTACTGGTGGTGCTTGTACCAGAGCTCCCTGCTGGCTGGCTGAGACTTTTTCAGAGTGGCACTGCGACATGAGGCTCTTCTCAACCAACCCTCTTTCCCCTCTCTTCCCATAGACATCAGATCTGAAACACCGTCCGCAGGCTTTCCCTGCCCCAGTCCTGCTTCCTCCCCTGTATCTTTCATAGGCATTTCTTCTAATAAATCTTTTGCACTTCCAACTCTGGCTTGGCAGCAGCCTCCTAAAGGACCCAGCTGACACCCAGGCCCTGGCCCCTCTCTGGCTGCCAGACCCCAGTTCCCTGGGGCATGAGTTCTCTCTCCTTCACCTCTCCTGAGTGCTCTATTCCCTCTCCCTTCCTCTCTCTTTTGCATGCTGTGTCCAGAGTCTCAACCTGTGCCTGGCACATAATAGACTCAGTAACTCCTTGTTTTGAATAGACACTCTGAAGCCAGGCACTGCCCGCTCCATTCTCCTGGTACAGAGAGCCACAGAGAGGCCCCTGGATAAGGCTGGGAGTGCCAGCTCCATGGGGCAGAGGGAAGGCACCGTTCAGGCTACTGGGGAAGGAAGGCCTGAGACTGGGAGGCTGTGGGAGAGCCAAGGGTCTCCCCCGGGGGAGGCCCTTCCCACATGCCAGGGGAAGTCAGAGCTGGCTTCTCTCTGGATCTGCTGGGTGAGCAAGACACTCCTCTTCTTGGGCCTTACTCCATACCTCCGGACTATGCGATGAGAAGCCCCACCCTGCGTGTCTCCCCAGGGAGGGGTGGGGGTAGTGAGCTGCAGGTGAAGTCATGGCTGGGGAAACATGAATGAGAAAGGGCAGGGCACACAGGGTTAGGGGTTTCCTGTCTGTGTTCCCGGGCCTGCAGTCACCGTGTGGAGGGGACAGAGGAGAGAAGGGAAGAAGAGAGATGGATTAGGAGAGAGGGAGTGCTGGAAACACAGAAGGAGAGAGGGAGAGAGATCCAGATACAGACACACAGAGAGGGAAACAAAGGACAGAGGGAAAAAATGTGACACAGAGAAAAAGGAAATGAGAGCTAGAGACGGTGGTGAGGGAAAAAAAGGAGAGAAGCCGAAAGACACAGCGCAATGGAAGAAGGGAAACTGAGAGATGGGGGAGAAAATGAGGGAGGGAAAGAGAGAAATTAAGAAACCAATGAGAAAGGCCAAGCACGGTGGCTCACACCTGTAATCCCAGCACTTTGGGAGGCTGAAGCAGGAGGATCACAAGGTCAGGAGTTCAAGACCAGCCTAGCCAACATGATGAAACCCTGTGTCTACTAAAAATACAAAAATTAACCAGGCGAGGTGACGGGCACCTGTAATCCCACCTACTTGGGAGGCTGAGGCAGGAGAATTGCTTGAATCCGGGAGGCAGAGGTTGCAGAGAGCTGAGATCATGCCACTGCACTCCGGTCTGGGCAACAGAGAGAAACTCCATCTCAGAAAAGAAAGAAAGAAAGAAGAAAGAAAGAAGGCAATGGGAAAAGAAAGTGAAAGAGAGAGAAACACAGAGAGATACTCACAGAGATGGAAGGGCAGACACATGAAAAAGAGAAATAGGGAGGTAAGAAAGTAGAGAGAGAGAGAGAGAGAGAGAGAAAGAGAGAGAAGGGTGCAAGCAGAGGAGAATGAAGCAGAATAGGGCAATGAAAAACTGTAAAGAGAGAGGAGAGAGAAATGGAGAGAGAAAATCAGATGGAGGGTTACAGAGGGAAACAGAAAGATGGAGAGAAGCAGAGAGGGAGGAGGAAAAAAGAAATATGAGAATTGGCTGGGCGCGGTGGCTCACGCCTGTTATCCAAGGATTTTGGAGGCCAAGGCAGGCGGATCACCTGAGGTCGGGAGTTCAAGACCAGCCCGACCAACACGGTGAAACCTCATCTTTAAAAGAAAGAAAGAAAGATGAGAATCAAAGCCAGAGAAAGAGACCAAGAGACACAGAGGGATGGGAGAGATGCTAAAAAGGGCACAATATATGCCGGGGGATGGCAAAAGACAGGGATAGATGATCACACAGGGAGGAATGAGGAACCCTGCCCCTCCTTCTCTCATGAACCCCACCCCTATTCCCCACTGGGACCCAACATGCACCCTGCCCCACCTGGACATGTAGAGACTCAGAAGAAAGCCTCAGGCCCCCTTCGTCTGCAGGACCCAGGCCTTCCTGTCCTGCTGGTTTGGTCCCGCTGCTCTGGGGCCTCTGAGGGGCACCCCAGTGTGTCCTGTGGCTGACTGATGTGTCTCTGGGTGGAGTCTGGACAGAAAGCTTAGTGACACCCTCCCTTGAAGCCTGGGCAAGCCCCAGCCCGATGCTCTTGGAACCCAGATTGGAAAAGACATCAAAGGTCAACTCAACTGTACCTCTCACTGTACACAGGGGGAAACTGAATCTCAGAAAGGGACAGGGACAAGCCTGGAGTGACCCAGGCAGGTAGTGTCCTGGCCACTGTTCCCACAGTCGCCATCTAGCCCGAGCGCTCAGATATCACAGATGCTGTGGCCCCAAAACCTTGGAACATGCTTTCTCCTGAATAAAGGGCTCCCCACCCAGAGGTATACTGAGGCTTTAGTGACGGTGTTTTGGGTGCCAGGAACTGTGCTGGGAATCTTACCCAACATCCTGTGAATGACTACTGTGATTATGCCCATGATACAGATGAGGAGACTAAGGCTCAGAGAAGTTAAGACTTCTAAGCCTAGGGTCAATGCGGAAACCCAAGCTGGATCTGTCTGACCTCAGAAGCTGGGCTCCTGGTATGATACCTCCCAGCCTCCCCAGGTGATGGGCAGGGAAGGGCTCGGTAACACAGAAAATGGGGCAGAGGTGGGTGGCACTTTCTATGATGGGAGAAAGTCCCAGCATGATGGGACTCACCTTTGTTCAGCTGTGTCCTTGCCCTTGGGAACCCCAAGTCTCTCTACCTCCTCTGCCACCATTTGCTCTACGCCAAGCCCCGTTTCTCAACCTCTGGGGAGAATGGGCTTGGCCCCCACCCTCTTTCCCTTCTCTTCATTCTACCCAGCTATGACCCTTTGAGCCGCAGGCCCAGGCTGGTTCTGAAGCTACAGAGATGGACCTGCCCACTCTGCGGCCCCCTTCCCCCTCTGCCACACAGTGAGCTCCCCCTCCCCAGCTCTGTCCCTGGCTTTGCCTCATTGGGGCTCATCCCCCTGGAATAGACTCAGACAGAACCTGGGGCAGGGGGAGGTTGGAGAAACAGCAGGCTGGTGGACAGATGGATGACAGCCAAGTCACTGTCCTGGCCAGCTGTGATCCCAGCCAGACCTCCCGAGAGCTGCACTCCCAGCCTCTAAGCCCTCCCCAGCTGGAGCTTGTCACCTGGGGTTTTTCCACCCTCCCTGAGTCTCAGTTTCTTCATCTGCACAATGGGTGTAAGCACCCTGGCCTTACCAGATGGTTGGAAGCTGGACTTTGGCACCCAGGAATATAGCCCTGGGTATAGCCCCTTCCTGATGGAGAACTTCCTGCTGCATGGGGAACATATGATGCCTGCTGTGCCCCCCAGGTGTCTGGGGATGGAGGTGGCCGCAGACATAGACCCTGGGCCACTCTCTGCTACTCTGGGGACCACAGTTCCTTCAAATCCAGAGCATCAGCCCTGCTTTATATGGTTCTCAAGGCCTGCTCCCGCTGTGTCTCCTCCAGTTATCAGATCAGGAGGGTTGCTTTTAGGCCAGGCTCGTGCTCGGAGTCCTGGGAAGTGGGGAGCCCCGGGGCCCTGTCCCCTGAGCATACCAAGAGCCTTTCTAAGAACCAGGACTTGGCCAGGAAGCACCCCAGGTGGCATTCCCTTTCCCAGAAGCCTTGGGAGCTCCCAGGCTGGTGGCTTCAGAGCCCCAGCCCTGCCCTCACCTCCTTCACTCAGCCCTGGCAAAGGTCCATGGCCCCTTGCCAGCCTGATGGAGATGGGTGCCACCACTGTGGTAAGGGTGACGAGGGTGGGATCTAGGGCACTCCCCAAAGCTCCTGAACCCTCTTCCTTTCCTTCAAGGAGATGTGAAAGCCCCTGTCTGGTCCCCACCCCACACACAGCCTAAGGCTTTGGCTCCCAGTCCCCATCCAGGCAGGGCTGGCAGCAGGTGACTGGAGCTGAGAAGGGCAGGGAGAGTAGGGGCGTGGGCCCTGAGGAAGTGCACTCCTCAGCCAATCAGCGCCCTGCCAGGCCGGTGGATTCGGTTACAAGCCCAAGATCACCCCACACTCCAGCCTCTTTCCTCCTCCTCCCCCCCCCCGCAGCTCCATTCATTGGTCCCGCCGCCGCCGCCGCACTGGGCCTGCTGGACTCTGCTTCCGTCCCACCGCTCAGCTGCTGCCTCGTGGGGCCACCAAGGGCAGGCATCCCAGGGGCTTTGTCTTACTGGGCTGGGCCAGTGCAGAATGCGGGTTCTGGCAGGGCTGTTCAAGATGCTGGGCTTCCTGGGGGTGGCCCTGGGGAGCTCCCCTGCCCTCTATTGGCACAGCACCTCCTGCCACTTGGCCAAGCCCATCCCTGGCAACCCCCTGGGGTCCCTGAGTTTCCTGGCCAAGGATGCCCAGAGACTGGTCCTGATCCATGCCCACTGGGATGCGCATAGGAGGCTGCAGGCATGTAGCTGGGAGCATGAGCCAGAGCTCACTGCAGCCTACAGTGCCCTCTGTGCTCATCAGACTGCCCGCGGCTCCTTCACCCACACCCCTGGACCTGAGCTGCAGAGAGCACTGGCCACTCTTCAGAGTCAGTGGGAGGCATGCCGAGGGCCTGAGGAGAGTCCAGCAGGGGCCAGGAAGAAGCGAGCAGCTGGGCCGAACGGAGAGCCTGGTGGAGGGCACCAGCGAGAGAAGAGAGGATGGACCATGCCTGGCACGCTGTGGTGTGGACTTGGAGACTCTGCTGGGAACTCCTCGGAGCTCGGTGAGCCATAGGGGTGTGTGGGTTTGGGGATCTGGTCGGGGAAGCAAGGTTTCTTCAGCTCTAGCCCTTACTCTCCTAGGCTGTGTGTCCTTGGGAGAGTGACTTGACCACAGTGAACCTCAATTTCCTTATCTGTAAAGTGGGAATAACCATGAATCTCATCATAGGGTGCTTAAATGAGGTCATGGTTGGGGAAAGTCTTATTCAAACCTGGGAGTCCTCATTAAATACTATCTGAGGGAGTCAGCAGGCTGCCGGGGTAGGGGGAGATCCAGGTTCAACTGAACCAAAAAGCCATTACCCAGGAAGAGGCTTTATGGGCACAAGGTGCCCAGCAAAATGGATGCTGAGACCAAAGGCTTGGGTTCAAATTCCACCTCAGCACATACAAGCTGAGCAAGTCACTTCTCCTCTTTGAACCTATTTCCTCACCTGTAAGATGAAGGTGATACCTTCTTTTCGGGACTGGCTGTGAGCCTGGACGTGGGAAGTGCCAGGCATGCGGGAAATGCTTAGTAAAGACTGCTCTTGCTTACATGGTAATAAACATAGATGAATTTCGTGCACTCTCAGTACAGCTGTCTGTGCATTTGTGTGCAGGGTCAGGGGAGGACTTGGCACCTGACTCAGAGCAGGTTGGCATCCTGTGGCAACACCTCCTTGTGCCAGTGAGAAAGGTTGCACCCTGCCTGTTTGCCATTCCATTCATAATTTTGGCATTTTACTTGGGGCATGGGCTTGGGAACTCTGGAGGCAGAGTCTATTTCCCCCGAGGAAGACCTTTCCATGCCTTTATGGGTGGGCTGCCTGGCATCTAGAGTTGCCCAACAGGAGCTGCAGTTTGGGTTCTCTTTTCCAGCTTTGAAACTCTGACAGTCCCACAGAAGGGCGAGTTATTGGTCTGAGGACCCCCATGGCGTTTGTGTCAGGGCTGGGGTGAGGTCTCTGCCTTCTTGCTCCTGGGGTGGGCATAGCTGGTGTGTGATGCCTAGGACCCTGCTGAGCTAGTGCCCCCTCCCCTCCCTGCAGGGGTCTTCCAGGGACCTGACCTCTGTTGCCGGGAACACGACCGCTGCCCGCAGAACATCTCACCCTTGCAGTACAACTATGGCATCCGAAACTACCGATTCCACACCATCTCCCACTGTGACTGTGACACCAGGTTGGTGGCAGGCAGCGAGGCCCCAGAGCTAAGGGACAGGGCGGGTTTACGCAGTTCCTGGGTAATCCTAGACTTTGGGATTGCAGAGGATCCTCAAGCTCAGCCAGCTTGGACCCCACAGTGCAGGTAGGAAAGCTGAGGCCAGAGAGAAGGGATGCTTGGACCCCAAACCACCAGCTGGGTAGTGGCTGGGTGGACTGGGAGAAGAGCCAGACAGCCCTCCGTGCCCCAGAGTCCTGTCCTGAGTGTCTGCTCTGGGGCAGGTTTCAGCAATGCCTGCAGAACCAGCGCGACTCCATCTCGGACATCGTGGGCGTGGCCTTCTTCAACGTGTTGGAAATTCCCTGCTTTGTGCTGGAGGAGCAGGAGGCGTGTGTGGCGTGGTACTGGTGGGGCGGGTACGTGGCCATCCCCTTAAGTCCCTTTCCAGACAGAGAGGGAGCCAGGGTCCAAGCCTGGTGAGGGAGGCCTATCCGTCTGTCTTCTAGGGAATGATGTTCCATCTTGCATGTCCTCGGAATGCAGACCCTCCTTGGGTATCCGCCATGGCCCGGTGGGATGGGGAATGGGACTGGCAGAGCATTGATCTCCATGGAGGTGACCCTGGGGGCTTCTGAGAGGGGGAATTCCTAGTCCCTTATTGCCACCAACTGCCGCCCCCCAGGTGTAGGAAGTATGGCACGGTGCCCCTCGCTCGCCTCCAGCCCAGGACCCTCTACAATGCCTCCTGCAGCTCCCAGACCACTTCCCCAACTCCCAGCCCCCAGAGCCCAGCCTCTCCCAAGCCTGGACAGAAGCAGCACCTTTGGAAATGGCCTCCACAGCAGAAAGGGTCCAAGCACCCCAGCAAAGCCAGCACCACAGCCCTCCAAGACCGTGTGGTCTCTCCTGGACTTGATGTAGCCCTCACAGGCTTCCAGGTCTCACAGGGTGGACTAAAACTTCAGGGTGAGCTCAGAACTTAACCCTGGGGTTCCCGGCATGAGGGGTTGTCCCTGCCTCTGTTTGGGGGTGGCCATGTATTGCCTGTTCTCCTGCCCCAGTTGCCTCCTGGGATCTCCCAACCTCTCCTATCAAATCACACTGCAGCATGGGATTTTCATAACCCATGAATTTGACCACATCTTGTTTGCCCCAGTGTGCACCCACCACCACGCCTCTTTATCTTAGCCAGTGATGTCCCAACACTCACAGGCCCTCAAGCCTTGGCCCCGCAGACCCTATCTACCCCCGGTCAAAACTCTTGTTTCACAAATTTCACTTGGTTCCTCAAAAGCAGCAGGCTCTCTCCTACCACGAGGCCTTTGCACATGCTGTTCCTCCTCTCCTCCTCTTCTTTCCCAGCCACAGTTTAGCAGCCTCTGCCTCCTGGAAGCCTTTCTTGGCTACTGTCAGTCTCTGGGCATCCCCCATGCAGCACTGCTGTGTTTAGGGGGCTGGGGGTAGGGAGGCACTCCCATAAGGGCAGCACACTGAGAGCACAAAGACCCCATCATGAAATGGAGGGAGATTTCGTGTGTGACTGAGCACATGTGCTAGTGTTTCTCCTGGATGGCACAGGCATTGGTGGGGCCTCCCTGGTGGACTGGGCTCCCATCAATACCACACCCATCCCTCAGGTGCCCACCGCGTCTGCCGCAGCTTCCGCCGCCACCTGGACCAGTGTGAGCACCAGATTGGGCCCCAGGAAACCAAGTTCCAGCTGCTCAACGGTGCCCATGAGCCCCTCTTCCACTGCAACTGCACACGCCGGTGAGTCCCCTTTGAACCCTTAGGGGTGGACTGCCAGCTGCTGGGCATGGGAAGGGGCCCCTTGCTGGTGAGGCCTTAACCCTGTCTGAACCTGCCTCTGTTCTCAGTCTGGCACGTTTCCTGAGGCTGCACAGCCCACCCGAGGTCACCAACATGCTTTGGGAGCTGCTGGGCATGACCTCCTGCTTCAAGCTGGCCCCTCCACTGGACTGTGTGGAAGGCAAAGAGTAAGTGACGTCAGAGCCAGGAGGGATGATGGGCTTTTCTCAAGGGGAGGGTTGCCTATACCCACTTTGAGTATCCGAGCAAAGGAGGAAACGGAAGGGATTGGGGGACCTCTGTGCCCCCATCCCCGGCCTCAAGCCTCCATCCCTGCCTGCCCCAGGTCCAGCTCTGCAGTTGGCCTCTGTGGGTTGCATCTTGACTGTGTCATTTGATTCCCACCTGACTTTGGCAATTGGTTTACCTTTCCAGGCTTCCATGTCTTTGTCTGTAAAATGGTTGTGGGAGCCAAGGAAATGGTACAAAGCACATAGGTCATGCCCTGTCTGGCACACAGCAAAATGTATGCTTAACTCTTACTCCTAATCCACAATCTCATTTGGTCTTGAACTCCTGGACTCAAGTGATCCTCCCACCTCGGCCTCCTGAAGTGTTGGGATTACAGGTGTGAGCCACTGTGCCCTGCTTTCATTTGGATTCTGATTCTCAAAGCCAGCTCCTTCTTAACTCTCCCATTTCATAGAGGAGGAAACTGAGGCTTCTGGCTTGGGTTTCCATAGTCAGCTAGTGGAAGAACCCAGGCCTCCAGGTACCAGCCCAGGTTTATTACACCCTTTCTCGGTGAAACCCACTCCTCTCTGCCTTGCTGCTGACTCTGGCCCCAGCACTCTCTCTCTCTCTGGGCCTCAGCCCCCCTGTCTGCAGAGTAGAGTGGGATCCTTGTCAGCCCTGATCGTCTGCCCCATTCTTCTCTCTTTACAGCTGTTTCAGAGATCCTAGGGCCATCAAGGTGGCAGCCCGGCACTTGCGGAGGCTTCAGCAGAGGCGACGCCAGCACCAGGATAAAAGCACAGACGAGAAGCAGGCATGGCCTTCAGAGCCCTGGAGAGGCCCCGTGTCATTCCACAACCAATGCCTGCAGCTAACCCAGGCAGCCAGGAGAGCTGACAGGCAGAAATCCTGGAGCCAGTGACCTGTTTCAGCTTTCCCGGGCACCATCCTGGACCTTGCCCGAGGCTTTGCCAGACCCTAGGAATCCCAGCCTCCTCTCCATAGGTTAGACTGAAGCATGGCAGAGGCTCTTGTGGACAATCAGGAGGCGGAATGGGGGCGGATCTCAAGGCCCAAATGCTGGACGACCGTGTCTCCTGCTGTGCTGGGTGACCTTGAGCTGAGACACAACTCTTTTGTGCCTGGACGTGGTGTTCAGGAAGCTCATTCTGATGCCCTGGGCTTTGGCCTTGACGGTGAGCATCACATACAGATGGGAATGAGGAAAGGGTAACTTATTGCAGCAGCCCCAGGCAGTACCAGGAGGAGGTACATATGTGTCCATGTTGCAAAAATAATCCATGCCTCAAAAACCTGTCTAGGGGAGCCCCAGTGCCTGGCTGTTGTGGCCTGGGGTAGCAGGTGGGAAGTTAGGGATGTCACAGAAATGTCTGTGTCTGAATCCAGGATTGGGGTGGATGTTGGAGAGGGCTTCTCCTCCCCAGGGCAGCCCCTTCTTTTAAGCTGATGTGCCCTTCCTGGCCCAGCCCTAAACCTAAATTCAAATCTCCTCCGTGCCTTGGTACAAGGGACCTCCCTCTTACACTCTAAGCCTTAGTTTCTGCCTCTGAAAAAAGGGGGTCTCTAAACAGGAGCTACCTCATAGGTTTGTTGAGGATTAAGTGAACCAATACATATATCACACTTAGCACTTAGCACATATTCCCTCCCACCACAACTAGCTGAACTGTGGTTTGGTGTCTGATTTTGAGGGGTTGATGAGGCCTCTTAAAAGCCTCAATTTGCTCACTTGTGAAATGGGTCTAAGAATAACACTGAACCCACAGGATTGTGGTGCAGATTAAAAGAGATGGCATGTAGAATGCATTCAGCTGGTGCCTGGTAAATGTCAGTTCTGTCATTCCCTTACCTCTTTTAGTCCCTGCCTCTGACTACCCCCATCCTAAGACTGCTAACAAGTAGAAAAGAGCCAGGAGTGAGGCTGGAGAATTTAATTCCTAATGGATGATCTCCAGGATTGGGACATCTGCCAGAGCTCCACCATCATCCCAGATGGGGGCCTGGGCGGGGCTTTGCTAATTGTCACAGTTGAGGTGCCAGGACTGAGTTTTGGGGGATCCCAGCTGTCCACCCCTGGCCAGGACAGAGTGGCAGGTGCAGATACAGCTGGAGCAGCAGCAGGAGAGAGGCAGGTGGGTTTGCAAAAGATTGAGGCAGAATGGTGGTCACCTTGGCCCATCTGCCTACCCAATCCTCAGGGCCCCAGGCCCCCTTCCTCCAGCCCCCGATGGCCCTGGGGACTGGGAGACAGGCTGTTGGGGACCGGGGCCTCCCGATCAGGTCCCCAGGAACCGCCACCACCAGGGTCTACAGTCTCTAGGCGAAAGGCGGGCAGCAGGCCCAGGCTTCGAGGCACAGCTGGTGGGAAGGCCCAGGGGCCAGGCAACCCAGCCGGCCCCTCTTCACTACTGCCCCGGCTACTGCCATCACTGCTCCTGTCAGGAGCCACCCGGGACAGGCAGCGGCTCTGGGGTGAGGGGCTCCGGCTGGCGCCACGGCGTTCACGTGATGAGGGCCGTAGGGCAAGACCAGGGAACCTGGCCAGTCCCGGGCTGCGGCTGCGGTGTCGCTTGGACTTGCCAGGGCTGGGGCTGCGGGACTTGGGTGCGAGGAGCTCCAGTGTGCTGTCGTCCTCTCCCTCTGAGCTGGTGCCTGAGCTGTCTGTGCTGCTGCTGGCCGACTCCGAGGTAGGGAGCGAAATCTGAAAGAAATGTGGTCACTGCTCTCCAACCTGACCTCCCAAGGTCTGCCTCTCTCACTGGCACATCTTGGGAGGTTGGGTGATTTGTCTGAGCTCAAGGAGCAAAATGTAGGGGATGTGGCATTTAAAAGATGTCTTGAGGCACCCCCAGCCCAGCACTCTGGCCACTTACCTGGAAGGGTTCAGTGACGCCGATAAGGATGCTGAGGTTGTGGCTGTAGTAGCCCAGGATGAAGTCTCCATGGCCCTTGGGCAGTGACTCCTCACTGAATGTTACCTGGTGGGCCCAGGGGTACAGGCCCAAGTTGGGATCAGGAAGGCCACCTGAGAGCCCCCAAGCTGAGTCCTGAGGTCCCAAGGGCAACAAGGACTTCCCCGGCCTTTCCCACTCCTTTTAAGTACCTGGTAGGTATTCCCGTCCACATCTTCATGTTTGGCCCACACATAAGCCACGTAGTCCTTGCAATGGCGGAAACCCACCTGGGGGATCAGTGTCGTAGAATCAGTGTTGTGATCCTCTAATGTCTGATGCAGCAGTCTCCCAACGTGGCATCAAAATCTGGACAAGCCATAACCCCACCATGCTGTCCAGCTGCTCCTCCAATCCCCTGTCTTCCCTGAGCCGCTGACTCCCACTGCCCCTCTCACCCGGTACAAGCCGATCCAGTCCCAGGAGCTGCGCGCGAACACTGTTTCCATGCGGTACCTCACCACTGCCTGCTCGGGCCGCACCCACTCATCTGCCACCTCCAGCCGCACCAGTGGCATGTCGTCCCTGAAGGCAAACTGTCCAGGCAAGGCAGGGGCAGGGGGTCACATCAGGGAAGACCCTCTAGTATTCCACACACTTAGGGCTCTTGGGCCTTAGCACAAATTTCCTGACAAAGGGCTTTTGAGGCCACTTTACAGACTGGGAAATTGAGGCAGAACAGGTCTAGTATAAATACCAAGCCCTGTGCAGCCTCCCAATCCAGGGCTCCTTCTGCCCACAGGCTCGTTAGGGAGTGAGAACATAGCTTTGAAGTTAGCAGACTCTGGATTTGACTCCGGCTCTGCCATTGACAGGCTGGGTGAGTTCCTCAGCCTCTCTGAATGCCAGGGCCCTCATCTGTAATCTCAGAGACTCTTTTTTATTGAGATGGAATCTTGCCCTGTCACCCAGGCTGGAGTGCAGTGGTGTAATCTCAGCTCAATGCAACCTTCTCACTGCCTGGATAATTTTTGTATATTTAGTAGAGGTGAGGTTTCACCATGTTGGCCAGGCTGTTCTTGAACTCCTGACCTCAAATGATCTACCCACCTCAGCTTTCCAAAGTGCTGGTATTACAGGCATGAGCCACCGCACCCGGCTAAACTCAGAGACTCTTATTTTACTCTTGGAGTTATTCAGCAGATTCAGTGAGATACCATTTGTAAAGCATCCCATAAATACCCCAGTATACCAGTAAGTGCTCAATAAATGATTTGTCTCTATGCTAGCAAGGAAGACCCGTAAAGTCCTATGACGTACTGGGTATTTTGGGGTAAGCTGAATATTCCCGAGCAGGCAAGAAGAGCTCTGGGTGGGAGGATGGAGACCTCAGTCCATTTCCAGGCTCTACCACTAACTTGCTATGTGACCTCAGGCCAGGCTCCAACCATCCCAAGATTCAGTTTCTCCAACTGAGTCTAAGTACTAAGTGGCTACTAACTATTACCTTGTCATCAGTCCATGAAGGAAAGTTATAACCATGCGTATCCTTACCCCAAGATCAACCTAGACCAACCAGAGGCACCACCTGAATGGGTGGAGCTGCTGAGGTGGCAGGCTGCCAGTATATTGGCCCACCTCTGTCCTTCAGGGAAGGGCTCAGGTGGTGCCAACCTCAGATCTTTGTCTCTTCCCCTTTTTACCTAGTTTCAGGTTTCTCTCGCTCAGCTTCTAAGCCGAGCTGTTCCAGAAGTAGCTGGCACATTCTTTCCCTGTTCCTGAGTTCCTAAAAGCAGGGGCTGGCAAGGGTAGACCTTTGAAAATGCCCTCCAAGGCCTTGGGGTGTCAAAACTCTACTAAGCCCTATTCTGACTGCATTGCCTTGGGTAAGAAACTTAAGTTCTCTGAGTCTCACTTTCCCTCACAGTAAAACAAGGAGGTAAGTTGGGGCATCTCGGGGCCTACTGAGGCATTCAAAGGGATGACATATGTAAAGTGTGCTACATGGGGCCTGGCATGTAGTAGATATTCAATGGGAATTTTTTTGGGGATGGAGTCTTGCTCTGTAGCCCAGACTGAAGTATAGTGGCATGATCTTGGCTCACTGCACTCTGCCTCCTGGGTTCAAGCAATTCCCCTGCCTCAGCCTCCCGAGTAGCTAGGACTACAGGTGCGTGCCACCACGCCTGGCTAATTCTTGTATTTTCACTAGAGATGGGGTTTCACTATGTTGGCTAGGCTGGTCTCAAACTTCTGACCTTGTGATCCACCCACCTCAGTCTCCTAGAGTGTTGGGATTATAGGCCTGAGCCACTGTGCCTGGCTGTGAAATGTTTTTAAAGGAACAAAGTCCTGGAGGGGCAGGAAGGACAAGGTGGATTATCAAAAGAAGTGTTTTTCCAGGTGAGGTTCCTGATTGCAGGTTAAATCTTCATGCCCAACCCTTTTGCCAGAGGTCATGGCAGGCCAAGCATGGGCATATTTCCATTCTCAGCTAAAGACATTGGCCAATGTCCCAGTGACTGGCCACGTGACAGAGTTACCAGGAAAAAACATTTTCTGGCCTCTACCGGGCTCCCTGTCATCAGATCAAGAGACTTGAAGAGCCCAGAGTTGGGGTTCAGGGCTGAAAAGATGGGACCTACCCTGCTCTGCCACTGCAGAACCTGTGTATGGTTTGGGGCATGTGCCTACCCCACGAGGAGCCTTTGATCTCAACAGAGAAAAACAGGGAGTGGACTACATGGTCTCACAGGTCTGGTTCTGACATTCCAGGATTTCCCCTTTTGATGTCAGCAACCAGAAACCTCAATCCTAAATACAATACTAAATTATAGTAACTACTTAAGAGTTCAGCTTTGTATTTTTTATATCTTTGCTCTCTCTCCCCATCACTACACACTCTCATAATGCTCGGCATATGGTAAGACAGTAAGTACTCAGTAAATAACGAATGAATGAATATGAATGAATGTTACGTGGAGTTTGATTTTGCTGGTCTTATTATATATGTGAATTTTTATATCTTTTCTTTTTTATTTTTAAGATACTAGTAGTGAAAAAGATGATGTATATGTGAATTTTTTTTCTTTTTTTTTGAGACGAGGTCTTGCTCTGTTGCCTAAGCTGGAGTGCAGTGGTATGATCACGGCTCATAGCAGCCTAGATTTTCCAAGCTCCAGTGATCTTCCCACATCAGTCTCATAAACAGCTAGGAATACAGGTGTGTACCACCTAGCTAAATTTTATTTGTATTTGTATTTGTATTTTTTTCCCGGAGACACAGTCTTGCGCATGTCACCCAGGCTGGAGTGCAGTGGCCCGATCTTGCTCACCGCAACCTCCACCTCCCAAGTTCAAGTGATTCTCTTGCCTCAGCCTCCCGAGCAGCTTGGATTATAGGCATGCACCATCATGCAGAGCTAACTTTTGTATTTTTAGTAAAGACAGAGTTTCCCTGTGTTAGCCAGGCTAGTCTCAAACTCCTGACCTTATGGGATCCACCAGCCTCGGTCTCCCAAAGTTCTGGGATTACAGGTGTCAGCCACCATGCCCAGCCTTTAAAAATTTTTTTTTTAGCGATGAGGTCTCACTATGTTGCCCAGGCTGCTCTTGGACTCCTGAGCTCAAGCGATCCTTCCATCTCAGCCTCCCAAAGTGTTGAGATTATAGGCATGAGCCACTGCACCAGCCTACAAGGGAATTTTAACATAAATTACCCTAAACCTTTCTCAAAAGATGGGAGTCAGAGATTAGTAGAAAAGGCATGGGCTCCAAGGCTGGGCATGGTGGCTCATGCCTGTAATCCCAGCACTTTGGGAGGCCAGGGTGGGTGGATCACCAGAGGTCAGGAGTTTAAGACCAGCCTGGCCAACATGGTGAAACTCCATCTCTACTAAAATGCAAAAATTAGTTGGGCATGATGGCAGGTGCCTGTAATCCCAGTTATTCAGGAGGCTTCGATGGGAGAATTGCTTGAACCCGGGAGACAGTGGTTGCAGTGAGCTGACATCGAGCCACTGCACGGGTGGCTGAACAAGACTCTATCTCAAAAAAAAAAAAAAAAAAAAAGAAAAGAAAAGAAAGAAAGAAAGAAAAGAAAAGGCATGGGCTCTGAAATTAGACTGGCTTGGGTTCAAATCCTAACTGTTCTTCTTCCTAGCTGTGTGAACCTGGGCAGGTGATGCCATGTGTCTGAGCCTCAGCTTCCTTATCTGAAAATGGAAATCACAACTCCATTCCCCCTCTGTTACAACAAAGGGATGCTGCTGAGGGCAGGTACAAGGGGTTATACAAAGGGTAATGGAGGCAGGCAGTGGTATATGGAGTTGGGTCTGGGGCTATTACGCAGGGAAGACAGGCCAGAACTCACCTGCAGGACGAACTGCGCAGCAACAGGCTTGTGGTCGCTGACTGTATATTCCATGTGGCTGCGGTAGCTGTGCTGGGTTACCTGGAGTCGGTGGCTCTCCCGTCCGGAGGGGCTGGGACCCCCACCTGGAGGCTTGACCTTCCACAGGATACGGTCTGTCCACGCTGGCTTCCGTTTCTTGGCGCTGCAGTCAGCAGGGGTACCCCAAGCTTCAGGAGCTGGGGATCAAGGTGCAACCCTCTGCCTTGCCTCCTGCCCCTTTTCCCAGTCTTCCTTTTCCAGAAGAGCTCAGCCCACTTTACCATCCCATCCTCAGACTGAGCTCACCTGGTATCATATTTGTTGGTACCCACATCAAACTTGAAGGTGGGAGCGAAGTTGAGGGGCCCCTCCTGAAAGCCCTTCAGAATGGGCCAGGTGCTCTTGGCCATGTTGAGCTGTGGGGGTCCAGGAGGGCAGAATTGGACCACAGCTTGGGCTCTGCCGCGCCCAGGGAGGGGTGGGGCAGGTGAGGACAGGGACGGTAGTCTAAGGTACAGGCATGTCCTGGGACATGCTCTGTGTGCTTCTAGGGCCAAGGACCCCACCTGGTCCTTCTCCCAGAGCTGATGGAGCTGGTCACTGTCGATGGCAAACTTGACAAAGTGCAGGTCGTAGCTCTCAATGCGGAAGTTCAGGTCCCCGAACCAGAACACAAGGCTGTTTGGGGTAGAGGATGGGGGTGGGGGTGGGGGCGGGGTGAGTGGCGATGGGTCCATGGGGGTAAGAGCTCAGCCCAGATCCTGCCAGGCCCCTTCCAACCAGAGGGGATGTGGTGAGTGGGTGAGTGGTGCCAGAGCCTCCAGCCCGCCAAAGAGCGGATAAGGAGCAGGGAGACTGGTCTACAGGAAATTAGATTCTGACCTTCAGCAAGGCGCTGCCCCTCAGCAAAGCTCCATCCTACGGGCTCCACCCTTCCCCAGCCAACTGTTCTCTGCTTTCGGGTTCTTTCTAGTAGTTTGGGTGGTCACTTACCCTCCTAGGCCCCGCTTCTCTGCATAAGCCCCACCCAAGCTGGTAGAAAAGCCCCCATCATTAGCTCCACCCAAGTTCCATTTGGCCCCACCCCAGCCCATACTCGTGATCCAGGATGCCCTGTGCGCCGGGGCCTTGGAACTGCTGGAGGCTGAGGATGGTCTGGAAGTTGTCCTTGCGCTGCTCCGCCTTGTCCATATGCGCGGGCAAGTGGCAGTTCAGGAAGCAGAGCATGTGCCCGAAGGCCGCCAGGCGCACGCTTACGCCACCCTTGTTACCCTAGGGAGGCAAGTTGGGCGGCTCATGGGCGGGGCTTAGGCCCGGAGGTGAGGCACTGGGGGCGGGGGTTGGAGAGGAGGTGCGGGTGGAAGGTGGGTGGGTCCTGTGGAAATGAGGAACAACAATGGGACACAGAAATGGGAGAGAAAAGGGCAGGGGTACAGAGGAATAGGGTGTGACACTGGGCGGAGCATGGGGAGGGGTGGGCCTCAGGGTAAAGGGCGGAGGATGGGAAGGGGACCTTGCGGGTGCGTTGGCCCCGGGGACTAATCTAGGACGCCCTAAGTATCCCATTCCCTTCTGGGCCCTCGCGCAGGCTCACCCAGTAGCCGCCCAGGCCAGTGCGTGTGCAGTCGGTCTGCACATCTCGCAGGAAGGGCAGGTGGTAGTACTTGGCGAACAGCAGCAGGATGACACCCTGCATCCTCACCGAACTCACCTGCGGCGGGAGGCCAAATGGCTGGGGAACAGAACACGACTCCTCCGCCCTTGCACCCACCTTCAGGTCTGCTCCTCCATCCACCCATGTCATGGACCCGGCCACAGAGGCCCAGCGGGCCCCACGGTGAGCCAGGGTACAGCTGGAGCCAGGAATTCAGCAGGGTCTCTGGCGCTCTAGGGGGTGAGGGGGGCGTTACCAGCACGAAGTTGAAGGGCCCAAGGGCATCCATGAACAGCTCACTCCACTGGTCGGTGAAGAGGGCATCCTTGAGTCGCTTGTTGATCATGGAATTCACTTCCTGCAACCTGAGGGGTGGGAGTGGGGTGGCCATCAGATTGGAGAGGCACCCTAGAGCCCCTGCCATGGATAGAGGGCCCGGAAGGCCCGAGGGTCTCAGGAGGGGGTCCACACGCTCTGCCACCTCACCCTATGGCAATCATGTCTGCACCGTCACTGTCGTCATCACCGCCCAGGTGGAGGAGGGATGTGACATCGTCTGGTGGCATGGCAGTGCCCACGTTCCATGTGACCACAGTGATCCTGCGGGCATGGGCATATGAGGGCTTAGTCCTGGCGCCACGCCCTCACCCTCAAGCTTCCTTTCACAGGACTCCCTGGCGAACTAAGCGGAGGCAGGTGTGGGCAAAAGCCCTAGACAGACGCACGGGAGGCCCGCATCTTGTCCCCCTGCCACAGTCTCCCTGGGGAGATCAGCTGAGATAGGGTAAGTTCCTCAGGAGGGGATACTGTCTTCTCAGGGTCTCAGAATAGGCCCAGCAACCCCCACCCCAAAGACTCTTCGTCAGAGAGGGAAACTGAGATAGAGCAGGCCAGCCATCCCAGAAGAATGGCTAACCTCAGAGCTAAGCCCCAGCCACCTTTCTTGGGAGAGGGCCCCCTCACCGGAAGCCGGGGTCGCTCTTGCAGGTGGGCTGAGCTGACCAAGGGGAGGATGACGGGCTGGATATAGAAGGGGAGGTGGTGACTGGGGCTGAGGCTTCTTGGGCCTGAAGGTTGGGGCTCAGGCACCTGCCAGGCCCTGTACTCTGGGTGCCAAGCCTTGGGAGAGCCATCTCAGGGCCTGGGGGAACACAGGGAGAGCGGTTGGGGGAGCGGCTTGGGGAACGGCTGGGTGATCGGGGTGGCTTGGGCAGAGGTGGGGGCACAGTCTGGCCTGAGGAGGCCCCAGGCCGAAAGGTGGGGGACAGAAGTCCAGGAGAGCGGGTCCCAGGCTCTGGAGGACCCTGGCCCACATCCAAGGGCAAGGTCTGGGGTGGCCGTGGGAAAACAGGACCCTCGAGGCTGCTGTGGAGGGCCTCAGGCCGGGCTCGGAAGGAAGGGGAGAGCCGAGGCTCTGGGGAGGTTTGGATGGAGGGTGGGGAGCCTGTAGGACCAGATGGCTGAGCTGGAGGCTGGAGATGCCCCTCAGAAGCGGGGAGAGGCCTAGGGGCCGGGGCATCCCTCTGTCTAGCTGGTGTCTGTCCCACAGAGGCTGGGGCCGATGCCATGGAGGCTGGAGCCAGGGCCTGCTCCTGAGAGGGAGGCAGAGCTGGACTGGGCACTGGGGAAGGGGTAGAGGTGAGTTCTGGGGGCTGCTCCTCAGAAACCAGGGCCAGGCTCAGGCCAGAAGCTGCCAGGGTTGGCTTGGGTCCCACGGAGGCAGGAGGCTCCTGCTTCTGGTCTCTGGAGGTTGGGGCCAGACTGGGCCCTAGGGTGGCTGGGGGAGATCTTGGCCCTGCTGAGGCAGACATCACCAGCTGGCCCAGGGACGTCGGAGCCAGGACTGAGCCTGTGGTCACTGGGGGAGCCTTCGGTCCAGCTGAGGCAGACATCACCAGCTGGCCCAGGGACGTCGGAGCCAGGACTGAGCCTGTGGTCACTGGGGGAGCCTTCGGTCCAGCTGAGGCAGACATCACCAGCTGGCCCAGGGACGTCGGGGCCAGGCCGGAGCTGCGGCGTGCAGGAGCTGTTCTCTGTCCTCCAGGGGTACACGGTGGAGCCAGGATTGCTTGGGGAGACGCCAGAGCCAGCCTCGGTCCTTCTGAGGAAGCTGACGTGGCTGCTCGTGGCCCCACAGGTGCCAGGGCCAACCTTGGTTCCAAGGGTCTTAGTGCTGTGCTCTTCTTTGCTGGGAACTGAAAACTTGAGTCCACCTTGTGGAGGACAAGTCACAGATTCAGAGTGACCCTAACCAGGACATTGGGCCTCAACTTTCATATAGACCCTGGCAAATTTTATCTAGCTAAGAAAGGCACATCTTTCCAAGGAAGTTCTTCCTACTATCTCACCTCAATCTATTCTGCTGCAGGTCAACTTCTGTCTTGGGGGAGATAGGACACAAAAGCCCATCCCCTCCTTTAAGTCTGAAACCTCTTTCCCAAATGGGGAAACTGAGACCCTGACTCAGATGAGGCAGAGTGTGAACCTTAACCTGAGGACTTGCCTTGCCTTCCTGGCTGGCACCCACACCCTGCCTGTTCTGGGCAGCTTCCCTAGGCAACCCTCCCACTGCAGTCCCTGGAGCTCCCCTAGCCATGGTCACTGACCTGACATCCCAGGTCTGGACACACTGGGTGCAGTCTGTTTCTTTTATTTTTTTATTGCCAAGATACAGACCTATGGGTATAGCCTGTTAAATACCTCTCCCTTCTGTCCTTCATGATGCCCAGGAACCCTCATGTCCCCACCACCCCCTAAACATCCCAAACCCCTTGGTTATAGCCCATTCTGTTTTCTCACCCATTCCCAGAGCTCCACGCAGCAGCCAGAGCTGGGGGCTGAGACTGGCTGTGTAGATTCAAAGCCCAGCTCTGTGTGACCTTAGGCAAGCATCTCCCTGCCCACGGCCTCAGTTTCTCTGTCTGTCATGAAGGGACGGGGTCTAGGGTCCCTGGCCACATTATGTCCTGGGTAATCTGTCTCACATCGTTTGCATTTATGAGCCCAACATTTGCAAGAATTCCATCTAGCCCCGTGGAATAGTCCATCCTCACCAAGTGTGAATCCAGCATTCAGAGCAAGTCCAGGATTCTAACTTGATCCTGGTGTCACATCTCTCTGTGCCCAGGTTGTGCCCTCTTATAGCCTCCACTTTCTCCCCAACCTGAAAGGACAGGCAAGGAAGTATCCCTTTTATGTCCGGCAGGTGGGTGGAGGGGAGTCACGGAGTCCTGCAGGGGCCTCTCCTCCTTCCCCATCTATTCTCTCTTTCCGATGTCCCCTATCTCCAGAAGACAGGATAAAGTGTCCTTTGCCAAGGAGGGCAGAAGGTCTGCACTTGCCCCAGGGTTGCTCTGGGTCAGGTAACAGAGCGCAGGGAGTCCCTGCCCCCAGAGATACAGTTCTGTCTCTGTCCCGTGTCCTTCTCGGTTCAGAGTACCTAAAACTCCATCTCCACTTCCCTTCTCAAACTCAGTTCTTTGAGGCTGCGTTTTAGGCACCCTCCTTGGCTCCAAGTGTCACACTGTGTGCCGGCTTCCCTGCAACCACCACACCGCCTCCAGCACTAACATCTTAGCCATCCCAGATGTCACAGTTTTAGTCTTCAGCGACAAGCCCCCTCATTTTGCATTGGTTCAGAGAGGAAAAGCAACTTGCCCAAGGTCACACAGCAAAGCTGGAGCACAGCTGGGTCCTCTGACACCCAGACCAGGGCTCTCCCGTGGGCTCCTGGAAATGGCTAACTTCATCTCTCTCTGGGCATCCTGTCACTACCCCTCAGCCCCCAGGGTGCTCTCTTCACCCAGTCCCTGCTCAGTGAGCAGAGGAAAGTACCAGCCCCTCAGTCAGGAGCACCAGGGTGCCTGCAGTGTATGTGGGGGGGTGTGGAACCAGGGATCGGGAAAGCAGGGGACACTGGGTCTCAGGGGTCTTACCTTGGAGGGTGCCCCAGTTTGGGCAACACCCTGGGGCATGGGCAGGGGACCCAGGCCAGTCCGTGTCCCTGGCCTCCTGCTGCCCCTGCTGCTCTGGCCCTCCATGTCTGCAGCCCCGGCAGCCTGGGCTCCCTCGGGCTCCTGCTCCAGCTCCACCGCTCCCGGGAACCAGTGATGTCATCAGCCATTTCAACCTGCTGAGAATTTAAAGGCACAGGCTCCCACTTCCCAGCCTGGAGGAGGCCACAGCAAGGTGGCTACCCCCTGGGAATCCTTCAAACTGGCTGCTGAGGCTGGAACTGCTAGCGGGTGGGGAGAGGAGAACGTACCCATCTGCCTGGCCCAGGTCCCAATTAGCAGCATGAAGGAGGCTGTCTGTCCACCCCCACCTTTCTGCCGTAGGCTTGGCCATCCCTTTGCTGCTGGGTGGGGCATTAACACACCTGCCTTAAGGTAGGACAGGTGGTTCAGAGGTCAGCACCCTCTCCAGGGCCTCAGAGACAACTGAGTCCTTGCCCTGATCTTGTGACCTTCCTGACTCCCTGCCAGCTCAGAGCTTGCCCCGGCCCCCACCCTTGCCCCATTTTCAGGTCTTGGTGCCACCCCCACCACCCACCCCAGGCTCTATCCTTCCCAACCCAGAACCAGACACTGAGGCTCCTACCACTGCAGTCCTTTCCCATCTCGGGCCTCAGCACCAGCCTCTTCTCTTCTGCAGACACCTAGCTGCCCTCAGATGTCCCCACAGCCGGGCCTGACCCAGCCCCGCTTCTCTCAGCTTTCCCCTCTCCAGTATTCGCTGGATGTGGTTTGGGTGGGTGACTTGCTCAAGGTCACCTGGTGAACTGAGGAGGTCTCCTGTGTTTCAGGGAGAAAACTTAGCGACCCAAGACTAGCACAAGCCTTTTGGGGTATCTAGGGGAAAGGAACTTGGGTGGAGAAGGGCCCAGCAGTGGGGTAGCAGACTGGCAAGAGAGTTAAAAGCAGGCCTGAGAACTCCTGCAGCCAGGACGCAGCCCAGGGCATGGTCCTCAACAGGTCCAAGGGAGTGTTTGTTGAATTAATAAATGAATGAGAAGAGTGAATGGGTGACGAGGGTCAGATTGGGCCAGGGATGGCTGTGGACTCTCTGTTTCCGATGGCTTAGAGAGCAGTGATCCCACCCACTTTAGGCAGAAAATGTTGAGTTCCGTGTGCAGAGCTGCCTGTTAACCAACATGGAGCATCTCCATGGGCCTGTGCAGTCTCCTACATGAAGGCAGTCCACAGCTCTACAGAGGCCTCCTTTGCCTCAGGAGAGTGACCCAGGATTTCCTACCACCGGCTCCCTGAGCTCAGACCCTGCAGGGGACTTTGTTTCTGGTCCCGCCCCTGATTTACTTGAGGGGGTCACTCTGATTCCCAATATGTGTAAGGGAAATCAAAAACAACAGATACCTTCTAAATTTGCTGGTGAAGATGAAACAGGATAACATACGTGAAATGTTTAGCATAGAGCCTGGCACAGCAAACTCTCCATAAAGGCGGCTGCTTTGTATTTATCATCATCATCATCACCATGGACTTCAGCCTGCCCATTTGGTGGATGCTGAAACTGAGGCTGAGAGTGGTTACACTCCTGCGAGGACAAGGAAGGGGCTCTAAGACCCAAGCCTTGCCTTGTCAGGACAGTGGGGTCGGGGGTGGACCCCAGCTCAAAAGGAAGTGAGTTGGAGCTATATTTGAGTCCCTGGTGTGATGACTAAGGAGGTTGATAACAGGCTCTGGGGCTCAGGGCGGCAGGCTGGGGGCCGCTGTCAGGGAGAACCGCCCCCCTGGAGACGGCTGTCTCAGGAGGCCCTTTCTGGCTCCCTCCTTGCCCTCACTCTGGGCAGGGTGGGATGGTGTACTCAGGCAGGGGGCAGGACTCACCCAGCCCACTCCTGGAAACTCAGGGCTGTCCGTCAGGCTGTGTGGGTCAGGGATAGGAAGGGAGGATGCGAGCAGGAGACGGTGTATCCGTTACTCTCCAAAGTAACCCTTCAAGGTTGGTAATGAGGCCCCCATTGGACAGAGGAAGAAACCGAGGCCCAGGGATCATACAAGCAGTAGAGAGAGGACAGAGCCTGGAGCTCCTAGAGAGGCGGGGGATAATTCTCCCCGACAGAGGAGCTGACCGTTGAACCCCTTCTTTGAAGGAGAGTCCATGGTTGCCAAATTGAAGAAGAGAAATGCCCTGGCAGGAAAGCAGAGAGAACAGCAAGTACAAAGCATGGATGGGGAAGGAAGGTTCTGGCTGTGAAAGGATGAGAAATCTGGACATGTGCCCTCTGGCCTTTGGCTCAGAGTAAACACACCATGAGCAGGGAAGGGAGAGAAGTCTTTTTCCTGTCTCTTTCTCCCTCCTTTTCCTTGGTCCACTTTCCAGGGGCACCCGAGGATGACAATGGTTCTGACGGCTCTGTCCTCCTTCCTTCCCCTCCCTGGTCACCCAGACCCAGGCCAACCATGAGGGAGGTCATGCTGTGGTTACCATCTGGGAAGGTGTAGAAGCTGATACAGGATATTGAGGGAAGGTGAAAGCGGGTTTTATCAGGGAGGGCTTCCCTGAGGAAGAAGTATACAGGGCACAAAGGAGCATTTCTTCTGCCGAGGCTTCACTTCAGGGTTTCTTATTGGTAACAAGTGTCACATGTTATGTCCCCGGCACTTCATTCTCACCCTGAGGCAGATGTCATTGTCATTCCCATTCTGACACTCAGGAAATGGGCTGGAGGAGGAGGAGTGACTTTCCCAAGGTCACACAGCTGGGGCTGAGCTCAGGCATCCTTCCTCCCTCTCTTCGGCTCCCCCTCCTCCCAGGCAGCCCAGCACCCGCTGTCAGCTGCTCTGAAGTGAGTGGCTATTTTTATTCTGGTGCGAGGGGATCTCAAGCAGCAGAGCCATGTAGGTTAGAGGCTCTAGGACACTAGGCCTCAGCAGGCCAGGGGGAGCTTCCTGCAGCCCCCAGACCCTGCTAAGCTTGCCCGGGGGCTCTCATTCCTTGCAGACTGACCTGCTCTGAGCTCCCATGCCCCTGGAAACTTCTTTACTGGAGCTCAGAACAGAGCATGGAACCAGATTAAGCCCTGTTCGTGGTCCTGATCATCTAACTTGAACCCTACTCTTGGTGTTGACTGAGCCCTAGTTTTATGCCAAGACTGAGCCTCTACTCCAGCTCTTGACTGAGCTCTGACATCACCTCAGAATGAACCCTAACTCTAGTCATATGCTGATCTAAGCCTGAATTAGGCTGATCCCAACTTGAGACCTTGGTTCCAGGCCCAGATCAAGCCCTTATCCTACTCTAAGACTGAGCCTTAGTCACAGACTGAATTCTAGCCCCAGCCCAGACTAACTCTTGTTTTAGACTGGACCCCTGACTCTGGCAGAAGATTGAGCCCTAATCTCAGTCAAAGACTGAGTCCTGAGCCTAATCATTGACTGAACTCTGACCACAGACTAAATTCTGACTCTGGATCATGCAATTCTGGTCACATACTGAGCCCTAACAGCAGACTGTGCCCTGAATCTGGTCACAGACTGAGCCCTGAACTTAGTCTTTGACTGAGCCATGATCCTGATCATACACTGAAGACTAAGCCCAATCATTGACTAAGCCCTGAATCTAGCCCTAGGCTATGGACTAGTCAACTAAGGGCTGACTTAGACCCTGTCTGAGCCTGACCCCATTACAGACTAAACCCCAACCTCAGCCCCACCCGAGGAAGACTGCTGGCCTAAATTACATGCTGCCACATGAGAAGTATGGATTACGGGCAGAGATCTGTCTTGGGAGATCTTGGGCTTCCCATGCTGCTGATGCCAACATGTTCCTGGTACTATTATGGTCACAGTCTCTGCCACTGGTGCCACTGGCTGGTTGGTCAACACTCAGCAGGCCAAGCTGTGGCCTGTAGGGGCCACAGTATCCAGGCTAATGCAATGAGAGTGGTTTGGTGGCATCTGTCCAGCGAACAACCAGGGCCCATGGGGTACTGGGGTTTGGCTCTGTCGGCAGAAAAAACGACGACTCTGTGGGGCCTCTGGCTTTAGTCACTCAGAGGCACTTGCTGGGGTAGGGGTTGGAGTAGAGGGAAATAGTGGGATACGTCCCATTATTGTTGTAAACAAAGTTTTCTGTTTGTGTTTAGGTAATCCATGTTCATTATATAAAAGACCGAAGGAAAACATTTACCTATAATTTCATCCACCAAGAAATAATCATTCTGACTTTTTGGATTGTTTCTTTACAGATTTTTTTTTGTTGTTGGGGGGTCTAAGTATATATATTTATATATACATGTCGTACATAATATGCATATATATTTATATACATGTATATTTACATACATGTTATATATTATATACATATATTATTTATTACTATTTTTTGAGACAGAGTCTCACTCTGTTGCCCAGGCTGGAGTGCAGTGGCATGATCTTGGCTCACTGCAACTTCCACCTCCTGGGTCCAAGCAATTCTCCTGCCTCAGCCTCCTGAGTAGCTGGGATTACAGGAATGTACCACTATGCCCATGTAATTTTTGTATTTGTAGTAGAGACAGGGTTTTGCCATGTTGGCCAGGCTGGTCTCAAACTCTTTACCTCAAGTGATCCACCCACCTTGGCCTCCCAAGTGTTGGGATTACAGGCATGCGCCACTGGCCTATACATGTTTTATAAAACTGGTTGGTTACTGCCGGGCACGGTGGCTCACACCTGTAATCCCAGCACTTTGGGAGGCCGAGATGGGTGGATCATGAGGTCAAGAGATCGAGACCATCCTGGTCAACATGGTGAAACTCCGTCTCTACTAAAAATACAAAAATTAGCTGGGCATGGTGGCGCACACCTGTAGTCCCAGCTACTCGGGAGGCTGAGGCAGGAGAATTGCTTGAACCCAGGAGATGGAGGTTGCAGTGGACCGAGATCGCACCATTGCACTCCAGCCTGGGTAACAAGAGCGAAACTCTGTCTCAAAAAAAACCCAAAAACAAAACAAACAAACAAACAAACAAAAAACTGGTTGGTTACTGTCCAACAACACAGTAGGGTTAAGATTAGGATTCTGTTAAAATTGCAGCCCGGCGGGCGCAGTGGCTCACGCCTGTAATCCCAGCACTTTGGGAGGCCGAGGCAGGTGGATTATGAGGTCAAGAGTTTGAGACTGATCTGGCCAACATAGTAAAACCCCATACCTACTAAAAATATGAAAAATTAGCCAGATTGGTGGTGTACGCCTGTAATCCCGGCTACTCGGGAGGCTGAGGCAGGAGAATTGCATGAACCTGGGAGGCGGAGGTTGCAGTGAGCCTCCCATGGCACCATTGCATTCCAGGCAGGGCAACAGTGTGAGGCTCCGTCTCAAAAAAAAAAAAAAAAAAAAAGACTGCAGCCTATCTTCTTAACAGGAACTGGAATATGATGGACCCCACACACAGCTTCAGGAATGGGTTCCAGTTGGTTAAGCAAGTGAGCAATTCCCATTCCCAGGCACATGATTAGATCATGAATGGACTAGCAAGATATAAGGAAATTTTTGCTCAGGGCTTTCGGGAAAGAAAGCTTATTTTCTCTCCTGAGGAGGTTGCCAAAAAAGATGATCTCCCCTCCATTCGATCTAAATGAAGAGGCCAATGGCTGTAGTTACTGTTGGCAGCCATCTTGACACCATGCAGATAATTGGTCTACTGATAAACTGACATTATGGAAAGCAGAATGGAGAGACACTTGGTTTTGGTGACTTCATTAACTGGATCAAACCTCATCTGAAACCCTATCTGCCAATGGACTTTTTTTTTTTTTTTTTTTTTTTTTTGAGACAGAGTATTGCTCTGTCTCCCAGGCTGGAGTGCAAGGACGTGATCTTGGCTCACCGCAACCTCTGTCTCCCAGATTCAAGTGATTCTCCTGCCTCAGCCTCCCGAGTAGCTGGGATCACAGGTGCCCACCACCTTGCCTGGCTAATTTTTGTATTTTTAGTAGAGACGGGTTTCACCATTTTGGCCAAGCTGGTTTCAAACTCCTAACCTTAGGTGATCTGCCTGCCTTGGCCTCCTGAAGCTCTGGGATTACAGGCGTGAGCCACTGTACCTGACCTGGACTTTAAAATTATTTGAGCCAACAGATTCCATTTATTTGTTTGTTTATTTATTTATTTATAGAATGAATCTTGCTCTGTCACCCAGGCTGGAGTGCATGGTGCAATCTTGGCTCACTGAATCCTCCACCTCCTGGGCTCAAGCGATTCTCCTGCCTCAACCTCCTGAGTAACTGGGATTACAGGTGCCCATCACCACGGCTGGCTAATTTTTGTATTTTTAGTTGAGACAGAGTTTCACCATGTTGGCCAGCCTGGCCTCAAATTTCTGACCTCAAATCTCCCTGCCTTAGACTCCCAAAGTGCTGGGATTAAAGGTATGAGCCACCGTGCCCAGCCAAGCCTATTATTTTTATATCTTTACAATCAAGTTTGTGAAGGGGAAGTAGCTGAGTGCAAACAAAGGACTCAGTGCAGGCCTGACTTATCCAGAAGGCACAGTAGGCTCAGTGTCTAGGGCCCACCATACTTTTAGGGTGTCCATGAAAGTGTTTTTAATATCCTTTAAAATTAGAAGGAAACACTGGGAAGTTAAGGTTAAAAAAAAAAAAAGGGAAACATATACTACTAATAATGAATCCAGCCTAGATTATAGTTATCTTTTTATCAGAGCAATTGTAAAATCAAATAGATATATGCCATATATATGTGTGTGTGTGTGTGTGTGTGTGTGTATATATATATATATATATATGTATATATATATATAAAACATATATTTAACAGAAGCATATGTCCATATCCCAGCTACTCAGGAGGTTAAGGCAGGAGCATCGTTTGAGGCCAGGAATTCAACACTAGCTGGGCAACATAGCAAGACCCATCTCTAAAAAAAAGAAAAAAGAGGCTGGGCATGGTGGCTCATGCCTGTAATCCTAGCACTTTGGGAAGCTGAGGCAGGCGGATCACTTGAGGTTGAGACCAGCCTGACCAACATGGTGAAACCCCATCTCTACTAAAAATACAAAAAAATTATCCGGGCATGGTGGCACGTTCCTGTAATCCCAGCTACTCAGGAGGCTGAAACACTAGAATTGCTTGAACCTAGGAGGCAGAAGTTGCAATGAGCCAAGGTTGCGCCACTGCACTCCAGCCTGGGTGATAGAACAAGACTCTGTGTCAAAATAAAAATAAAAATGAGGCCTGGTGAGGTGGCTCACACCTGTAATCCCAGTACTTCGAGAGCCCGAGGTGGGCAGATCACAAGGTCAGGAGTTTGAGACCAGCCTGGCCATCAAAATGAAACCCTGCCTCTACTAAAAATACAAAAATTAGCTGGGCGTGGTGGCACACACCTGCAGTCCCAGCTACTCAGGAGGCTGAGGCAGGAGAATCGCTTGAACCCAGGAAGTGGAGGTTGTGGTGAGCTGAGATTGCACCATTGCACTCCAGCCTGGGGAACACAGTGAGACTCTGTCTCAAAAGAAAATGAAAAATATTTCTGTTGATGTTGAAACTATTTTCAAAAAAAAAAAAAAAAAAGAAATTGAAAAATTACAAATAAGAATTAAAACAAATAAAAGTAGGAAGAAAACCCAAAAACCCTAGGATCCATGAAAGTCATAATGCAGCCTTGGCTCAATATTGAGACGCAGTCCCCATATTCAATGTGAAAAGAACGCATTAATTTGCTGTGTCTGCTGAAGAAGGCATGAAGAAGGGAAATGGTGATCTGGTGATCTGTTCTTTTTATTTTATTTTTTAATTGTAGAAATTTTATCTGAAAACGTGTATTACATTTTTAGAAAAAGAATCCCAGGATTTTCCCTCCTTGTGTGTTTTCGTCTTGCTTCTTCGTGGTCCATGATGCCAGCTTAGGTTGTCAGTACAATGAAACCAAATTAGCTGGATGGGAGCAAATTATTCTGCTATTTTTCTAGATCTTTGAGTTGCACATTAAATCTGGGGCTGACCACTCCACATTTATTTAACCTGCCTATGAGGTTCACAGCAGTTTTCCTAGCTCTGCGATCATCAGTGATTTCAACTCAGCCAATGTAAGCATGCTTCATCACCGCAGTTAGAAACCAGACCATGACTTTGGAGCACAGCCTTCTAAGAACCTGGTGTTTGCCTCTCTTCTGGCATTGTTGACGCTCTTGAGACGTGCATCATTATGGCAGCGCATAAAGATGGCAGAAAGAGCAATCTGGTTATGTCGTGAGATGAGTGCTTAGACGTGTTGGGCTCAAGTCCCCAATCCACAGTTCACTCATTTCACCTTTCTGACCCTGTTCCCTAACCTGTAAAATGTAACTCACGTGGTCTTTATGAGGTAAGGAACTGATGAAAGCTAACACTGTGCTAGGTGCTCTTCTTTTTTTTTTTTTTTTTTTTAGACGGAGTCTCCCTGTGTCTCGCAGGTTGGAGTGCAGTGGTGCGATCTTGGCTCACTACCTCCACCTCCTGGTTCAAGTAGTTCTCCTGCCTCAGCCTCCAGAGTAGCTGGGACTATAGGGACCCGCCAAGCTACCATGCCTGGCTAATTTTTGTACTTTTACTAGAGGCGGGGTTTCACCATGTTGGCCAGACTGGTCTCGAACTACTGACCTCATGATCTGCCCACCTCAGCGTCCCAAAGTGCTGGGATTACAGGCATGAGCCACTGCACCCAGCCTGTACTAGATACTGTTCTAATGCGCTTTATATGTATTAACCCCTTTATCCAGCCAACCCCCACAGGGTACATAATATTCCATCACCACAATGTGTGCTCTGGGAAATAAAAACGCTGATTGGAATTTTTGTACAAAGAAATAAAAAGGCCAGGTGCAGTGGCTCACACTTGTAAATCTAGCACTTTGGGAGGCTGAGGCAGGAGGATCACTTGAGGCCAGGAGTTTGAGACCAGCCTGGTCAAGAGCAAGCCCCCATAATCTACTGAATAAATAAATAACACAAACAGGGATTCTCTAGGGTTCAGTTTCCCTCTCTCTTTTTCTATAACCAAATTGGTTTATTACAGGAACGCAAGGTTTGACATATGGAAATCAGTTCACGTATTTCACCACATTTAACAAAATAAAAGAGAAAACTACATGATCATCTCAATAGATGCAGGAAAACATTTGACAAGTTTCAATATCTGTTCATGATAAAAGCTATAAGAAAAATAGAAATAAAAAAGAACTTTGTTAATCGTATAAAAGGCATCAATAACAAACCTACAGGAAACATGATAGTTTAAAGATGATATCTGGAAAAAGACGAGAGTATCTGCCATTATCAGTTATCAGTTCTGGTCAACGTTGTACCTGAGGTCTCAGACAGTACAATTAAGATAGTGCAATGAAGTAAAACCAAGATATAAAGATCAGAAAGGAAGAAAACCACTTTTATTTCTGGATGATATAATATGAACATGTAGAATATTTTTTTAAATCTCCAGTTAAACTATTAGAGTAAGCAAATTCAGTGAGGTCACTGCCTGCAAGGTTAATATGCAAAAATCAATTGTCTTCCTATATACTACTGCCGAGCAACTTGAAAATGAATAGGTAAAGACAATAGAGTTTGTAATACCATAAAAAATTAAATAGTAATAAATCTAATGAAAGATATGCAAAACATTGATTCTAAAAATCACAAAACATTATTGAAGGAAATTAAAGAAGACCTATAGAAATAGAGAGACTTAGCATGTTCGTGGTAGAAAAGACACAATCATGTAAAGCTGTAGTCTCCCCAGATTGATTTCCCCAATGGGAATCTGAAATCCTGATACAAATTCGGAAGGTTTTTCTGTGGAGGTTGACAAGTTGGCCCTAAATTGTATCTGGAAGTGCAAAATGCCAAGTATAATGAAGACAACCTTCAAGAAGAACAAAGCTAGGCTGCATGCGGTGGCTCACTGATGCTGTGGGTTCACACGTGGTCCTCACTGCAGGAAAATGCAGACCACAGGCCAGGCATGGTGGCTCATGACTGTAATCCCAGCACTTTGGGAGGCCAAAGCAGGAGGATCACTTGAGCCCAGGAGTTTAAGACCAGCCTGGGCAATATAAATCAGCTGGGTGGGCCAGGCTCAGTGACTGACACCTGTAATCCTAGCACTTTGGGAGGCCAACACAGGTGGATTACCTGAGGTCAGAAGTTTGTGAGCAGCCTGGCCAACATGGTGAAACTCTGTCTCGCCTGGACAACGAGAGCGAAACTCCATCTCAAAAAACCACCACCACCAAAACAAACAAACAAACAAACAAAAAACAGCTGGGCATGGTGGTGCATGCCTGCAGTCCTAGATACTCAGGAGGCTGAGGTGGGAGGATTGCTTGAGCCTGGGAGGTTCAGGCTGTGATTGTACCCCTGGACTCCAGCCTGAGAGACAGAGTGAGATTCCATCTCAAAAAGAAAAACAAAACAAAACAAGAACTAGAAAGAACAAAGCTAGAGGACAAAAACAATCAAATGTCAAGTCTGACTATGAAGCTATAGTTAAGATGGTGTAGTTAGACAAATGGACTGGAGGACTAGAATAGCATACTATATTCAGAAGTAGACTCACATATATTTATTTTTATATATTTATTTTTTTTTTTTTTGAGACAGAGTTTTGTTCTGTCGCCCAGGCTGGAGTGCAACAGCGCAATCTCAGCTCACTGCAACCTCCACCTTCTGGGTTCAAGTAATCCTCCTGCCTCAGCCTCCCGAGTAGCTGGGATTACAGGTGCCCACATTATGCCCAGCTAATTTTTGCATTTTTAGTAGAGATGGGGTTTCACCATGTTGGCCAGGCTGGCCTCAAACTGCTGACCTCAAGTGATCTCCCCGCCTAGGCCTCCCAAAGTGCTGGGATTATAGGCATGAACCACCGCGCCCGGCCATAGTTGCCTATTTGTATATAACAGAGGTAACGCTGCAGAGTAGTCCTGAAAAAGACAATCTTTTTAGTTCAATTGGATAGCCACACGGAAAAAAAGTAAATCCTGACTCCGTAAATATAGCCCAGCTGATTTAAGATCCCATCGTGGCCTATCAGCTGTGACCTTCCTTGCATTTTCCCACCTTTGAGTAGCAAATTTCTTTCCCCACCCCAGGACAGAGCGTCTGCTCAGCAGCAGCTGTGAATGGTAGAAAACACCCTGGCCGGTCTCAGTAGCTTCCAAAAGCCGCACCCCTCCACCGAACCTCACTCCCCATCTCCTACGCTCTAAAGCGAGGACTCCTGAGAAAGCCAGTTTCTATCTATCTTACTTTTTCTTCTTTTTTTCTCTCTCTCTCCTCTCTCTCTCTCTCTCTCTCTCTCTCTCTTTCTCTCTCTTCTGTCTCTGTCTCTCGTCGCAGTTTTGGCTCAGAAACTCCAGTGTCCCTCAGCGTCTCGCCTGCGCCCTCTGCAGGCGTGAGGTGGCACTGCCTGACTGCATCCCGTTGGAGCGTCTACACTCGGTCGGCAAAAGGAGCGTGAACACTCTTGGACCTGGGAAAGCAGAAACCCCAAGACGAGGAAAAAGCCGGGACCTCGCCCGGAGCTAGCGGGAACCTACGATGGGGAGCCCTGGGGCGGAAACCAAGCGCTGGGGGCGTGGTCTCAAGCGGGGGCGGGGCCTCGGGCGGGGCGGGGCGGGGCGGGGCGGGGGCGGGGCCATCCTGCAGGCCCAGACGTGGCGCAGGGACTCGGAGGTTCGCCTCCAGCTTGCGCATCATTTGCGGCCGGGGTCCCGATGAACCTCTTGTTGCCTCCGCTGCCGCTGCTGCTGCTTCTCGCGGCGCTTGCGGCTCCAGCCACAGCCGCCACTACCTATCGGCCGGACTGGAACCGTCTGAGAGGCCTGTCCCGCGCCCGCGTAGAGGTGAGTACGTCGGCCTCCAGCCCCGGCACCACGGTCTCCCAATCCTGCGGCCCCAAGGGAGCACCGCCCGCCCCAGCCCCAGGACCACCTGGAACCTCGAGCCTCACTGCTTTCCCCTGGCGCCGGGGCCATCTCTCCTGTTCCCTAGCCCCAGGATGGCCCCCGCATCCACAGTGGAAGCCTGAGACACTGACTTTGCGGCCTGAAACTCCGAGCCCTTCCCCAGCTCCCCCTACCCGGCCCGACAACGGACCCCCAGACACACTGACAGTCTCCTAACTCTCCTCGTGGCCTGTGACTCACAAGCCTGTCCCAACTTCCCATCCCCCATCACTTCATGTTTTCCTGGAATTCCTCCCCCACCCAGTTCCAGGGCTCGAGGCTCCAGAAAGTCTCTTTTCCTACTCCTGGGGGGAGAGAAGACTTTCTGGGTGCTTCCTTCCCTCATGCAGGAGCCCGGGAAGGGGGCCAGCTCGACGGGGAACCGAGTTGGGAACTTGGTTGCTAACACTTACTCTGCTGCAGCCTCCCATCCTCCCCCCGACAGGAAATTCCCCTTTGGAGTCCGCGTCTTGCTATGTGACTTTGACCATCACAGCCCTTCTCTGTGCTTTTTGTGAGCGCTGTCTGACAAAAAGGTGTAGGATGGCTGGGTGCTGGTGGTGCATGCCTGTAATCCCAGCACTTTGGGAGGCCAAGGCAGGAGGATCGCTTGAGCCCAGGAGTTCAAGACCACCTTGGGGGGACATAGTGAGACCCTGTCTCTAAGAAAAGGGGTGAGAGTAGGATGGAGGAGGGCTGGAGTGGGTAGTCCTGGGGTCTGGACTCCTGTTGGATGGTGGTGCCTCCTCAGGGAAGGCAGGAGGATCCTTCCCATCCTCCCATGTCAGGGAAGCAACCAGATGGTCTGTGGGGCTGGGCCACAGGTGGCAGGCAGGGCAAGGTCTGCCTGTGTAGGGTAGGACCAGATGGTAGGTGTCTCTAATGGGGGCCCCTAGGACCATTCTGAGGCGTTTCCTTCTGGTCTGCCTCCACTGTGAGATTTCAGGGGTCAAAAGCCAAGCCCAGGTCTGTACTGTTTAAGAGGAGCAGGGTCATCATTTCCCCTGGGCATTAAGAGTCAGTCAACAGCCAATAGGATATACAGGCCCCAAGGCTGGCTGGCACCCTGTGGGTCTCTGGCCTTGCTCTTTTCCCCTGGTGTCTCTAGGCCTGAGTCTCCCAACCTGTATACACAGTTTCCCCTTCTGCCCACAAGAGGCTAGCATCTCCTTCATACCTTGGGAACTGCTGATTCAGGGGTAACTCACAGCCCAACCCAACTCAGGGATAAGGATGTATGGCTTTGGGGGTGTGGCTGGGATAAATGTGAAGGACTCCTGACCTATCGCATTTTATACCTCTCCAGACCTGTGGCGGATGACAGCTGAACCGCCTAAAGGAGGTGAGTTTGAAAGAAGGGGTCCCTATCTCTGTTCCCCCTGAGCCTCTTGGGGAGTGGGCAACATGGTCCCAGTGACTAGGAGTTGGGGGGGGACCCTTAGGATGAGAGTCAGGAGCCGGCAGTTGACTTGCTTTATGACCCTGTTGGGCTTCAGTGTCCTGACTGTACCTAGAGGGGACTGGGGCCATGTTCTCTGATGCTCTGGTTCCTCCCCAGGTGAAGGCTTTCGTCACTCAGGACATTCCATTCTAGTATCCTTCTCTTCTGGGGGAGGGGGAATGGGGTGGGCACCTGGGAGAATCTCCACTTAACTTTTTTTTCTTTTTTTTTTCTGAGACGGAGTTTTGCTCTTGTCACCCAGGCTGGAGTGCAATGGCGCAGTCTCGGCTCACCGCAACCTCCGCCTCCTGGGTTCAGGCAATTCTCCTGCCTCAGCCTCCCGAGTAGCTGGGATTACAGGCACGCGCCACCATGCCCAGCTAATTTTTTGTATTTTTAGTAGAGACGGGGTTTCACCATGTTGACCAGGATGGTCTCGATCTCTCGACCTCGTGATCCACCCGCCTCGGCCTCCCAAAGTGCTGGGATTACAGGCTTGAGCCACCGCGCCCGGCCTCCACTTAACTTCAGATAGAGGTGGCAGATAGTTTTCACCTGACAAGTGGAATTGATTGGAGGTGGCCGCCCAGAGGATTCTGAGGTGGTCTCCATATTGGGTGGGAAAGAGACTGACTAGTGATGACTGCCAGAGGGCCCTTTATTTCTTTGAACCCTACTTTTCTCATGCACAAGCGGGGAACCCGGCCCCTCTTGGCACAGAGTAAGTGCTCAGCAAAGGAGGAAATGCTGTTCCCATAAGTAAGGCTGCGGGAACCCCCACCTCCCTCTGCCCACCACCGCCCACCTTAACACCACCTCCAGCCACAACCTGGTGATGAAACACCTCCCCGGGGCCGACCCCGAGCTCGTGCTGCTGGGCCGCCGCCACGAGGAACTGGAGGTGAGGCCGTGGGAGGCGGGCCGTGGGCGGGGCCCGAGGCCGAGCCCCGCCTGCTGACCCCGCCCCTCCTCCGCCTCAGCGCATTCCGCTCAGCGAAATGACCCGCGCAGAGATCAACGCGCTGGTGCAGGAGCTCGGCTTCTACCGCAAGGCGGCGCCCGACGCGCAGGTGCCCCCCGAGTACGTGTGGGCGCCCTCTAGGCCCCCGGAGGGAACTTCGGACCACGCTGACCTGTAGGTCCGGGGGAGCGGCGGAGCTGGGACCACCCTGCCTGGGCCCTGGAGACAGATGAAGCGCTCAGCATCCCGGGAGTACCTCCCTTGCTGAGCGCGGATGCCCCGTCCCCGGGCCAGCAGCGGTGGGCTTGGGGAGGCTCTCCCAACCCTGCGTTCTTCCCTCCCCAGCTCCACTAAATTCCCTCCCGCCTTAACTGAGGCTTGACTCTTTGTTGCTGCGGGAGGGTGGGGTAGGGGGTCGGAAGTGGAGCCGCCGAGGACCCCCGCATCCCCAAGTGTCTGGCCGCTGCAGTCGGAGACTGCCGAACTGCCTTCGGTTCAAACCCCCTTCCCCCCCGAGGAGACAAAGGGAGGAGTCAGGATCGTTGAAAACCAATAATTTATCAAAACGCTGCGTGTGTATGTGGGGGAAGGGTGTCGCGACAGACAGGGCAGCGGTGGGCGGGCGCACAGGGAGGGATCGGTGCCCGGAGGGTGGGGGCAGCAGCTTGCCACTGGCGGGCCGTGCGGGCGGGGAGGCTAGACATTCTTGCCGCGCAGGCGCAGTTCGTGGCGCCGCAGGTGGTTGTAGAGCGACTGCACATAGGTGAAGACACACTTGGGGTCGGGCTTCTTGCCCATGATCATCATGTCCTCCACCTCCACGAGGGGCACGCAGTCCACCAGCATCCTGCAGGGAGGGGGCACGGGGATGGATGTCAGCGCCGGCCCTGCCTCTCGTGGCACCCTTCCTACCCCGTGGTCTTTTTTATTGCCGCATTGCCTGCTAGTCTTTCATAAACTCCAGACAGGGAAAACCCTTCCAGGAAGGCAGGAATCCCCTGGCTTCATCCACCCAAGCCTGAAGGCATCTCTTGGGGCAGGGGAGCAGAGCTAGGCAGGTGGAGGCGGAGACGGCCTAAGAGAGCCCCATATCAGACCCAGGCAGGTCCTGGGTCTGCTTCCTCCAACCCTGGGGAGGGGCTGGATCCAAACCCTGCCCACGTTCTCCCTGGAGCCCTGCTTCTGCTCACACTCACTGGCACACTCCAGTTGATAGAAGCCTTTCCGCTGGGCCTTTGCACCCAGATGGGCTTCATCACTGGACAATCTTTCTCTATGGACAGGTCTCACTCCAGCGATCCTATGGTCCCCTGATCATTGTTTGCTAGCTGCCTGACCTGGTACTTCCTGCTGAGTGGCCCAGGGACCCCTGTTCTTTGAAGTGGGGTGGGGATAACCTTGCTGCTAGAGATGGAGTCCAGGGAGTGTGTGGGCAGCAGAGGGGTTCTCTAACCCTTATCACCTGCCTTGGGTAGAGCAGGGGAGGCAGATGAGGATTCCAGCCAATACCAATGGACCATCTACCCCATGCTCAGGGGTGGGACCACACTTCTGGCCATCCTTCAGAATGCTAGCTGCCCTTCACAGATAAGGAAACTGAGTCACAGGGCAGAAGACCCATTTTTTTGAAGTCTCACAACTTAGTAAGTGCAGGCTGGGCCACATGGGACTGAGGCCTCCAGCTCTGGATGTTGGCAAAGCCTCTTTCCCACTCTGTGGTGAGTGGGTCTTGCCTATTAAGCAACTGACAGCCCCAGGGCTCTGAAGCTGGAGTCTGTTCTCTGGCTCCTTTCCCCTGTCCCTCAACCCCCAGAGCAAGACCTTTTCTGCCTTGATCCCTGTTTGCCCTCTCCTATGTGCCATGCCTAGCACATAGCAAGATTTCAGTGAGTGTTGCTGAATGAGTTTCCTATAGCAGAGAAGGCATAATAGCAAGAATTGCTCCTTATTCTCAAGACACCCAAGACCACCTCCCATTTTGTGCCTTTATGGACAAACTCAGAACTGTGGCAGGGCTGCGCCTACTCCCAGCTCATCTGGACTCCTTCAAGGAAGAAACCTGGGAGGCAGAACACCTCTGTTTTAGTCCAGAGTCTATCCCTAACCAGTTGTGGGTGCTAGATAGGGCCCTGTTCTATGACTCAGTTTCCCCCTTTCTAGAAGAGGACAGTCATTCCCTACCTCATTTGAGACCTTAGAAGAACTTAGGATGAATGAGAGGGTTCTGGGTCTGTTGCTGATGTGCCACGTGCCCCTGGGATCATCCCTACCCCAGACCGGGCTTGTTTCCTGAGCTGTACCATGAGGCAGAGGCTTCTTCCAGCTGTAACTATCGTCCCGGAGATCCCGACCTCCCTCTCCAACCTGGTGCTCCCTCCTGCCCCCACTCCCTTCCCTGGAGACCTTATAAAGCCATTGTTTACACTGGGGCTCACGCATGGCTCAGGGCTCAGGGCTCGGGCTGCCCCAGTGACAAGCCAAACACCAGGCAACTTGAGCAACAGCACGGCTGAGTCACACTTTCCAACTGGATCAGGGCTGGGCTGGGCCCCTCTCCCTCCAAGCTGGCTTGCTGGGCAGCAGCTCCTAAGGCCATATATGACCTGGAGATAGTACCAACCCCATCCTCCCCTCACCTGCACTCCTCCTCTGAGTGTGTGTGTGCACATGTGGACTGCCCCCCACAATGGCTCCAGGCCCCAAGGGACATCTGAGTGTGCCCCTACCTGTCACTGACTTACATTCCTTCAGGCAATCCCCTTGCTCCTTCTGGCCTTTATGTTTAATCCTCTCTACAAAATGGGCAGGAATGCAGTGATGAGGCAAGGAAAACAGTCACTAAGTGAGGAGGCTGGAGTCCCAGTTTCTGGCCCCAGCTCTGACCTAACCATCTTCCCTCTCCCTCCTACTCCCAGGACAGTCTTAGCTCACCTCGCTCTCTCTGAGCTCCTTGTCTGTAACAGGCAGTTAGTTCAGGATCTGAATTCTCTACTTTGATACTGAGGTAAGGTGACCAGAGAGGAGATGCCACAGCTGGCTTAGGATCCAGAATCCCCAGCCAGAAACATCTTCCTGTTGAACTGGACATGCTCCTGAGTTCCAAACTTCGGAGTATAGCACCACCAACTCCCCAGTGCCCACGTAGGAGCCTGGCTGACTTCTTGACTTTCCCTCTCTCTCTCCAAACCAGATCTATTGGGAAGCCTGTCCTTCTAGCTCTTAAGCTATTCCAGCCATCTAGTCCATCCCATCTCTTGTACAAGCCTCATCCAAGGACTGTTCTAGAATGCTGCTCTGACCACATCCATCCACTGTTTGGAAACCCTTTATAACTCCTATTGTCCTCTGGAAGAAGGTCAAACTTTTTTTTTAATTGAGACGAAGTCTCGCTTTGTTGCCCAGGCTGGAGTGCGGTGGCATGATCTTGGTTCCCTGTGACCTCTGCCTTCCAGGTTCAAGTGATTCTTCTGCCTCAGCCTCCTGAGCAACTGGGATTACAGGCACGTACCACCACACCCAGCTAATTTTTGTATTTTTAGTCGAGGTAGGGTTTCACCATGTTGGTCAGGCTGGTCTCAAACTCCTGACCTTGCGATTCACCCGCCTTGGCCTCCCAAAGGGCTGGGATTGCAGACGTGAGCTAAGGTACCTGGCCTGAAGGTCAAACTTCTTACTGTGGACCCCTCCTCCTTCCTCACATCCAGACTCAAGTTTCTTCCCTTCCTTGTGTGCTGCACTCTCCAGCTCTCTTGCCCTGCAAAGCCTAGGCTGATCCCTCTTCCCCGGAACTTCCTCTCCCTCCTTTAGCCTGAACTTGTTCAGATCCCAGCTTAGTTTGCACTTTTTTCAGATGCGGGTCCCAGACCTGCAGCCTGGGTCAGGTGCCTCCCCTGGGCTTCCCCATCACAGTGCTGCTCACCTGCATCATCACTGCCCATTTGGAATGGTTTTGCCTGCTGGGCCCTGAACTACAAGAAGACAGGGCCATGTCTGGCTCCTCTGGTTTGACTAAATGCCCCCCTTTACTTCCCCCACCCACCTCCCTGGACCCTCTCTGTGCCTTGCTGAGCAGATTCTGGTGAAACGGGGCAAGTGGGAGAGGCGGCATTTCTCACCGTGGGGCCCCGAACAGGGGTTAGGACTTTTTGGTTTTTACCAGCCCCTTCTGGACCAGACAGCGGTAGAACTCCTGGATGTACGTGTACACGCACTTCCAGTCAGGCTCTCGAAGCCGCACCATGTCCTCTGTATCCAGGAGCTGCGGGCAGTCCGCATGGGTCCTGGGGAGGGTAGGGGGCCGGGAAGGGGTGGGGGACGGGGGCAGGAGGCCAGGGCCCCGGGTGGGGAACAGAGGGAAGAGGCAGAGAAGAGAGAGGGGAGGAAACAGAGAGACACACACATACACACACACACACACAGAGACAAGAGTTCAGTTACGTCTCCAGTGCTGCAGTCTGCCAGCCCCCCGCATGCCACCTCCTCACTGTGGATGTGCCGCTCACTACCCGTCGCTAATGGTGTGCGATGCAGACAGGGGTGGGGGCCAAACCAGTCACAGGTGCAGAGGACTCTAGGGACAAGCGGGAACGCAGGGTGGGGGCGATGGTGTTGGCACCAAGGTTTGAGAGGAGGGCTGTGCCCCGAGGAGAGGGGGTGAGGGAGGCGTGAGAAGAGGTGGAGGGAGGAGGGGGAGGAGGAGGAGAAGGAAGAAATTTGAGGGAAACCAGAAAGAGCAGGGGAGAGAAGGGGAGACAGATGGAGAAGGGTGCTGAGGGTGAGGTGAGCAGATGGGGCAACGATTCCAAAGTGGAGGGCTTGCTGAGGTCCTATATAAGCCTCTGGCAGGACTATATAGGCTGGGCGGGCCCGGTGCCCGGGCCAGGAGCCTCCTTTTGGAATCTCCAGCCGGGATCCCGTGGGAGCAGGAAGCTCTAGTGACAGTGGGAGGAGAGCAGGACAGAGAAAGGGAGAGAGGGAGAAGGGGGCAGAGGGAGGATGGAGGGGATATGGACAGGGCCACCTGGTGGGCCTCGGCCCGGGCTGGGGGCTGGTAGGCCGGCCTGTGGCTCCTTCGTTCCGGTGGGCACCTGGCACGCTCAGCAGCGGGTGGGCAGGGATGGAGAAGGACGGGGACTCTCTGGGCAAGGGGGTCTCAGCCGCTGACTGACAATGTGGCCGGCCTGCTCCAGGGGTTCTCAGGGCAACTGGGCCTGGCCCTGATGTCCAGCCCCAGATGCACAGCAACATGAGCAGGGCCAGGGCCCACACTTACTCCGCAGACGAGAAGGCCACCTCGAAGTTCTGGCGTCGGTTCTGAGGGCTAAGCTGCCCATAGTCGAAGGCCTCAGGGAAGAAGTTGTGCACCAGGGCACAGAAGGCCATCCCGTCACTCCAGCTGGAGGAGAAGTTCTGGATGTCCACGTGCTATAAGCCATAGGAGGACTGGTCAGGACCCTGCGGGCAACTCCCCCTGCTGCCTACCCCTCGGCATTCTGGTATTCCAGACCTACGGCACTGGGCATAGAGAGGCCCTGTCACTTGTCCAAGGCTGCACAATGAATGAATAGTTAGAGCACACGCCTCCTCCATCAGTCTGTCAACTCCCATGTTTGTGATTTCGGGGACAGAGCTACCGAGGGGCCCAGCACCACCCAGCTAAGGTCATGGTCATGCCTCATCAATCCTTCCCTCAGTTAGAGAAATTGACTCAGGGCCTCCTACACAGCAACAAAGAGGGGACTCCAAAGAGTGGGATCTGGCCTTGAACCCTGCTCACCACCCAAGAGGCCCTGTCACTTCATCACTGATTCTGGAATTTAGGACTTGTCTTGTGTCCTTTTTGAGCCTCAGTTTCCTCACCTTAAGAGGCTTTTCATGTTCCCTGTGAGGCCACACAGTGGCGGAAAGTTACCGGGGAATGAAAGGAGCTCTGCTAAGAGGGAGGTGCTGAGCTGGGTCTGAGCCAGGCCCCTGGCCTCCGGGGCTCACCTCATAGCCGCGCGTCTTGGCTCGGCACCAGTCCAGCAGCATCTGCTTGATGCTGTTGGCGTTGGGGACCCCGAAGCTGGTGGATCGCTGCACGGCTGCGCGGGGTCCGCCAGGGCTGCTGAAGGGACGGTGTCAGGACCAGGTCACACGACTGTAAGAGGTGCTGCCTCGGTGGGCCCACCGAGCAGATCCCCGGCCCCGCCTTCCATGACCTTCCGGCCTTTGCACCACAGATCTAGCGGCGCATTCTTCCCGTCTCTGCTCGGCCAATGTTCAAGCCCCACCCCCAGAGCCGGTCCCTTTCCGCAGCTCACCAGGCCGCGCCCTCCTTCTCCAGCTTCTCAATCATGGCCTTGCGCGCCTGGGAGGCTGAGGTCTTGGGCAGACTCTGCGCCTTCATCAGCTCTTTCTTCTTCTCGGCCTGGCGTTTCTCGAGGGCTGCCAGGCTGCCGGCCCGCGGGCTGGCCTGGTCCTCGCGGTCGAAGATGCTAGGGATTGGGGAGGCACCTGATAGGCAGGGGGAGGAGGGCTGCTCCCCAGCCTGGGCCACCACTCAGGACGGGGCTCTTGTGGCACACGAGTATCTCCACTGCCACAAACGCCGGCCGGCCGGGGAGGGAGGCGTCCCTATCTCACCCATTTTACAGAGAAGTACAGTGGCTCAAATGACAGCAAGGTTTTCAACAGGTTTCTGCGCCGGCCTTCCTCCCGCACGAGGAGTTCTCTGAGAAGGCTCATTGTACCCTCAAGTTACAGGCGAGTTTAGCTTCTGAGCACTATCCGCTAATAAAAATGACTAATATAATAATAGTAATAATAATAATAATAAATCTCTGTTGATCCTTTCCTGTGTGCCATTTTAAACTTCACAAGGAGGGAGGGGCCTGACCAATTCCACTAAAGGTGAGGAAATCGAGGCCCCTGGCAGTAACTTGCCTAAGACTTCAGAGGACGTGATGGGTGGGGCTCGAACTTGAGCAGTCTCTCTGACTCAGAGTGCCTGGACCCCTTGGGTTCCCATCCTGGATTCTGATCCTGTTCCTGCTTTCTGCCAGCCCCAGTAGCCTCTGTTACATGGGGGTGCCCTCCTGCCTCATGGAACTAAGGTATAAAGGTGCTCTGTGACCTGGGACATGGTTTGCAGACACAGTGCCACCAGGCAGCTCCGTGTGGTAAGTAGCCCTCTCTAACGGTTCAATGCTATTGTGGCCACTCAGATATGAGCCCCAAGCAACTCACTGGCCTCCCTGAGCATCCACCTCTCCTATGGTGTGGTTGAGAATTAAGTGAGATGCCAAAGTGAGCAGGATCCTTAACTCTCACTTGGGCTCCTCCCTGGCTGTAGACCTATTACCTTCCAGCATCCCAGGCTACCCCTCTGTTTTATTTATTTATTTATTTTTGAGACTAAGTCTTGTGCTGTTTCCCAGGCTGAATACAGTGGAGTGATCTCAGCTCACTGAAACCTCTGCCTCCCAGGGTCAATTCTTGGCCTCCCAAAGTGGTGGGACTACAGGTCCCACCTGTAGCTGAGAGCCACTGCACCCAGCCTACCCCTCTGTAAAATGGGTTTTGCAGTTATGTCCCCTGTGGCACTGACTCCTCTGTGGTTGGGTAGTGGGTGCTGGTGCTCACCTGCCCATCTTCTTGGATGAGGAGGAAGAGGAGAAGGTCTTGGTTTGCACCATGGTGCTGCCACTGCCATCTGCAAAAAAGGGGAAGGGGCACCAGGTGAGGGCCTGGGCTGCACATCAGGAGATGGGGTGGGAGGCTGTGTGGAGGGACGCTGACAGCTGCAGGCAGAGAAGAGAAAATGACGGCACAGTTGAAGACACGAAGAGAGAGCCCAAGGAAGAGCTGGAGGAGGTGGGCAGGCAGGCAGGCAGGCACAGGACGACGCCAGGTGGCCTTACTCTCCGAGCGCCTCATGAAACTTGACTCCACTGTGGTGGTGCGGGCCGTCCGTGTGCCATCATCTGCAGGGGCAGGGGATGAGAAGGATGTGAAAGGCACAGGGGGCTGGGGAGGATGTGTTCCCACCCTGAGCCCTGGGCCCCACTCGGCCCCTTACTGGAGTGGACGAGCCGCTCAGTCTTGGTAACAGTGCTGACAGCAGAGCCATCAGCCGCCCGCTGGCTGTGCCTCATGGTGGTCTCAGTGGCTGTGTTGCCGCGGCCCTCCACTGGCCGGGCCCGTGCCTCCTGCAGCCGCCGTTCCCGCTCCTTGTCCCGCTGGTCTGGGCAGGGGATGCCCCACGCATGCGCAAAGGGCCAGCAACGCCCACACAGCACAGATGCACAGATGCATTGGGGCACACAAGATGGGGTGGGGGGTGGCTTGTTAGAAACATTAATGACACAGTAACAGGGGCCTCTCTAGGAGCAGCTGGGGTGAGGGGCCAGGGAATGGAGTGTGGGAAGGGGCTGATGGACTCAGGTAGAAACTAGAGAATAGGGAATAGCTAAACTCAAAGCGGTAAAGATCTAAGAAGGAAGTTTCTATGGGCATGAGTAGCTGAGTCAGGAGGGGGTATCTAGATCTAGTGAGGCAGCAGCTGAGTCCAAGGAAGGAGAAGCTGGGTGAGGAAGTAGCTGAGTGGGCCATCAGTGGGTCTTTGGTTGCAGGAGAAGAGCAGCTGGACACAGAAATATCTAGATCCAGGAAGGGAGCAACTGATGGGATCTGAGAAGCAATGTGATCCCGGGGAAGAGAAGTTGGGAGAGAAGCTGATGAAGGGAGTTAACTGGGCTTAAAATAGCAGTAGGTGGGTAGAGATAGAGGCTGGGGTGGCCATCAGTGGACCCTGGCAGAAACAACTAATTGAGAGTACTTGAGAGGGAAGCAATTGAACCCAGAATCTAAGGCAGGCGTCCCCAAACTACGGCCCGCGTGAGGCCATTTATCCGCCCCCCCCGCCACACTTCAGGAAGGGGCACCTCTTTAATTGGTGGTCAGTGAGAGGAGCACAGTATGTGGCGGCCCTCCAATGGTCTGAGGGACAGTGAACTGGCCCCCTGTGTAAAAAGTCTGGGGACGCCTGATCTAAGGGAATGAATAGATGTGTTCAGGGAAGAACTACATGACGGAGGAAGTTGCTGTGTCCAGGAAAGGGGAAGCTGCATGGGGCAGAGGCTAAGATGGCCATCAGTGGACTTCAGGGAGAGGAGCAGCTGGGAGGAGTATCTGGATTCAAGGAAGGAGTCATTGACAGTACTTGGAGAGGCAACTGGATCCAAGGAGAAAGTAGCTGAGGGAGGGAGTAACTGGGTCTAGGAAGGAGAAGAGAAGCTGGTTGGGGAGAATAACTGGGGTTGCCAGCAGGAGAGAAGCAGCTAGGGAAGGGAGCAGCTGGATCCAGCAGGGAGTAGGCAAGGGAACTGCTGGGTCTAGAGAAGGAGAAGCTGGGTAGGGCAGCCATTGAGCTGGAGTGTCCACAAATGGACCCCAGAGTATGAGGGGAGCAGCTGGGGAGTGGGGCAGCTGGATCTAGGGTAGGGCAACTGGTTCTCTACCTCTCTTCCTTTGTCGGAGCTCACGAAGTGCAGCCCGGATGAGCTTCCGCTCTTCAAAGTCCGTGCTCTGATCCAGCTGCATAGAGAGCCCGTCATTGCCTACCTGATGCCTGCTGGTCCCTGGCTTCCGCCAACCCCCAGCCCATCAGATCTAGCTGTACCATCTTGTCCAAGACTCCTTCATCCTCAATAGTCATCAGCTCCTCAGCACTCAGGGGGCTCCGCCCTTCTGGTGCTTTGTCCACTTGGGTCTGCTCGGCCCCATTGGCCGCTTCCACTGCTACAGAGGGAGGCTCTGCTGGCTCTGGTTCCATCTGCAGGGTGGGGAGAGGGCATGGACTTTAAGCAGGGGCATGGGTGAAACCCACCATGCTGGCACAGCCTTGGAAATAACCACTAGCCTGCCAGCCTGCCCGCCCAGGGATGGCCATGTTAGTGTCAGGAAAGAGGCATGGACAGCCTTGTTGTAGGGCGCCGTGTACCGAGCATTGTATTAATACAATTGATGGTAATAATAATGATGATTTGGCCGGGCGCGGTGGCTCAAGCCTGTAATCCCAGCACTTTGGGAGGCCGAGGCTGGTGGATCACCAGGTCAAGAGATCGAGACCATCCTGGTCAACATGGTGAAACCCCGTCTCTACTAAAAATACAAAAAAGTAGCTGGGCATGGTGGCACATGCCTGTAATCCAAGCTACTCGGGAGGCTGAGGCAGGAGAATTGCCTGAACCCAGGAGGCGGAGGTTGCGGTGAGCCGAGATTACGCCATTGCACTCCAGCCTGGGTAGCAAGAGCGAAACTCCGTCTCAAAAAAAAAAAAAAAAAATAATAATAATAATAATAATGATGATGATTTCCAGTCCATAGTAAGTGTTGTATAAACACTAGGGATTTTACTGTCCCTATTTAACAGAAGCAAAGGCTGAGCACAGTGGCTCATGCCTGTAATCTCAACACTTTGAGAGGCCAAGGTGGGAGGATCACTTGTTGCCAGCAGTTTGAGACCAACCTGGGTAACACAGCAAGATCCCCTCTCTACAAACACAAAAATAAAAAATTAGCTACGTGGACGGGCGCGGTGGCTCACGCCTATAATCCCAGCACTTTGGGAGGCCGAGAGGGGTGGATCACGAGGTCAAGAGATCGAGACCATCCTGGTCAACATGATGAAACCCTGTCTCTACTAAAAATACAAAAATTAGCTGGGCATGGTGGTACATGCCTGTAGTCCCAGCTACTCGGGAGGCTGAGGCAGGAGAATCACTTGAACCCAGGAGGCGGAGGTTGCAGTGAGCCGAGATCACGCCATTGCACTCCAGCCTGGGTAACAAGAGTGAAATTCTGTCTCAAAAAAAAAAAAAAAAAAAAATTAGCTACGCACGGTGGTGTGTACCTGCAATCCCAGCTACTCAGAAGGCTGAGGTAGGAGGATGGGACTTAATCCCAGGAGTTAGAGGCTGCAGAGAGCTATGATCAGCAGCTACACTCCAGCCTGGGCAACAGAGTAAGACCCTGTCTTAAACAAAACAAAACAAAACAAGACCCCCCCCCCAAAAAAAAAACAGAAGGGAAAACTGAGCTCAGGGCAGCTGACTGACTTGCCCACAGTCTCTCTAAGTGCGAAGCGGCCTGGGACCTGAGCTGAAGGTAGTCTAACTCCTGAACCTCAGTTCTTTTTTGCTGCTTTGTTCCCAGCCCCCTCTCAGGCAGGCTGTGCTCTGTGCTGCCAGTTCCTGAGGCCTGGGTCCTCCTGGGCCAGTGCCCAGGCAGCACATGTTGTCCCCCATCCACCTGCCACCTTGCCAAGGGGGCTGGCCCACGGCCCGTAGGCTTCTGACCAGGTGTTTGACTGGGGCTGCCCTGAGCCAAGACCTCTCTGAAACTCTCCTCTGTACCACCTCCCCCTTCCTCGCCCCTGTTGGAAACTGCTGGGTCTAGAGAAGGAGAAGCTGGGTAGGGCAGCCACTGAGCTGGTGTCCGCAAATGGAGACTCTAAGGAGTCTCCAGCCCTGCAGCCCTCCCAGCCCCTTGAAGACAAGGTCTCAGGCCAACTATTATGGCCCTTCCTCTCCTGGCAGGGCCTCTCTGTCTGCTATAAGGGTAAGGAGAGCCGAGGTGGCAGCTGTTTCAGGGAGGCTTGGTCTGGCCAGGGTGCAGGGCGGTGGAGCCGGGGGCTGGGGCCTGGGCCATGCCAGGGGCTGCCAGGGCAGCTGCCATGCATGCCTCAGGGCTGGAGCCTGGCACCCTCTTGCCCCAGTCTTGGAGCACTAGTGCCCCAGTCCCCAGTCTGCATAGGTAAACTGAGGCTCAGAGAAGGTGATGACATACCTAAAGTCACAGCGGAGGCAGAGCCTGACTCAAAACCACCCCCTCCCACCAACCCAGAGGGACTTACGAGACTAGTGCTGCGGGCAGTGCTGGTGGAGGAGCGGCGGCGGGTGCTGAAGGCAGGTGGGTGGGCCACAGGGGTTCCAGCATCCTCGGCCGCCTGGAAGAGGGCCTCGGGGTCGGCAGCAGCCAAAAGCAGCTCGCTGGGCTCCAGCTCAGGCTCGAGGCCAGACACAAGTGGGACCCCCAGTCGTAGGCTCAGCACCTCCACCTGCCTGCTCAGTGCATCCAGCCGCCGGCTCAGTGCTGCTCTCTCTGCCCGCAGCTCTTCAGCTGCCCGGGCCAGCGGCTCCACTGTGGCCACAGCTACCTCTGCTGCCTGGGTCACTGCTGCCCGGCCTGCCTCAGCCACCGCCCGCAGCTCCTCCAATGCCCGGCCCAACTGCTCCTCCAGGGCTGCAGCCAGCTCAGGCCCAGGCCCTGGTACCCCTGGCATGGTGCTGGTGGGGACTCTATGGGGGATAATGGTGGGGCAGTGGCAGGGGCTGCTGCCTCTGGCTGACAGTGTCTGACTCTTTGCAGCTGGTCCGAGGGCAAAGGCAAGGGCAGTGGGTCTGCCCCGCCCCTGCCTCCTAGCCCGCCACCAGCCAGCTGGAGCTGCAGCCCAAATAGAAACCTATTCTGGGATCCTCCGTGGAAGGGGCAGTGGGGGAGGGGGGCCTGCCCAAGCAGGCAGATCGCCAGGCCTGGCTCTAGCCCTGCAGAAACCATACGCCTGCAGGACAGTAAGACTGCATGGGTGTAAAGATCACTGAGATCAGGGTCCCATGCCCATAGGTGAGGAAACTGAGGCAGGGAACGGGAAATGGACCTATCTGAGCCACCATGTACATTAGCTGTGAGAATCCAGTCTGCTGGACTCCACTCCTTCACCTTCATGCCATGCTGTTTTCGACAGCTGGAACAGATGGGGGGAGTGGAGGCACAGGGAAGCAGGACTTTGAGTGATCTGCTGCAAAAAGGGTCTTGGCCTGAGATAAATGCCCTCTGGCCTGCCCATGGTGCTCACACCCAGCCACAGACTTTGAGCAAGCACATTATGGGCACATCATCTGTTCCCCCTTCGTTCCAGATGGGTAAACTGAGGCAAGCTGGTGGTGTCAGACCCAGGTCTCACTGTGGCACCTCCCATCCACCTCAAGGGCCTCAGCTGGTCCCTCCACCCCACCTCACACAATCCCTTGTCAGAGGGTAGCTAGATCCTGCTTTTTTGGAGGAAGGGTGCTTTTTTTCCCTCACTCTCTCCCTGGCTCTCCTGAGAAGGCCCAAAGCTGGCTCTAGCCATCTCACCTCAGCCAAAGTCCTGTTCAGTCCCTGGTTCAGCACAGAGGGCATTACCTGGGCAGTCAGGTGGCCCGCTTGGGAATCCCTTCCCCAGCTGAGCTCCTGGCTAGTGGATCCTGGGCTTGGGAATGAATAATGGAAGGGTGCTGCGTATTCAGTTCCCAAGGCACCTACTAGGCTGCTGCCTCACCCGATTGGCACCCCCCCCTGCTTGTCTGTCCCCCATCAGTGCCTCTGCCCAACCCCCACAGGGAGGTTGACGCAGATGCTAATCGCTAATCTCCAATCTCCTAATGGGCCAGGCTGATCTTGGATGAGCAGATGAGTTGCTCTATACCTCGGGGCTAATGTCCAGTGTGGGTGGGCACAGGGGCACTGGGTCTGCCACAGGAAGAGGGGAGCAAGCCCCTACTACTCTCTCTGAGCCTCAGTTTCCCCATCTGTTCACCTGGAATGAACCAACCAGTCTTGGACTAAGGATGAGAGATCGGCATGCAGGAGGCTTAATGCCAGTACAGAGTAAGCTTCTGACAAACTTAGGGGCTGATATGCTAGGGTCTGGCCTTAGCTCTGCCGCTGATTAGCTGTGGTCTGTCAGCAGCCACCTTCCCTCTCTGGGCCTCAGTTTCTCTGTGTGTGCAGTAGGGGAGGAACAGAGGAACCCTGCTAGCCCTACACTCTGAAGCAATCTATGTGAGGCTGACGGATTGTGAGGCTGGTGGGGTGAGGAGGGGCTCACCTTGATGCTGCAACCTCCTCGGCTACCGGGGGAGGCATGGCTGAAGCTGGTGACATGAGTGACACTGCCCAGCCGAGTCAGGGTTCCAGGACTGTTGACACGGGTGATGGTGCTCTTGCCCCCACTACTGGTGCTGAGGAGGGTCGGGGGCGCCCGCAGCCCCAGTGTCAGTTCTGAGTGGGGAGAAAGGTGGCGGTCAGGAGGATCAGGTGGAGTGAGGGTAGTGCCAGCCAAGGCTGATAGTGCCCTCGCTCCCAGCACACCCTTTGAAGACACCCTGAGCCCTGGCCGCAGCACCTGTCCTGTATGCAGAGGTGCGGTTGCAAGGCACTCATCCTCAGTGGGGAGGCAGTGGGGAGCCTACCTGCCCTCTGGTTGCCTGTGGGCAGCAGCACCCGGCCTGTGGAGGCCTGGCCACGGCCGTCCTTGATCTCGATGGTGAATGTGGTCTTCATACTGCCCCCTGGCTCGGCAGTGCCGACAGCCACGGGCAGCGGGGCACCAGGCTCCTCTGAACGTGCCACAGGCCCCCCTGCTCCGTTTTCAAGGGGCCTGGCAGCCAAGCCCCGCCCCCTGGGGCCCTCCTCCTGGGGGCAGCTTCGAAGCTGGGCCAGGGGCTGGGCTACTCTGAGTTGCTCCTTACTGAACCGGGAGGAGGTGTCACTGGGGCCCCGAGAGGAGGAGCCACTAGAGGAGGAGGCAGGGGTGGTGCTGGTGAGGGAGGGGCCCAGGAGCCTTGCGGGGGTCAGGGGACCTAGGGCAGCCTGGGGCGTGCCATCCTGGAGCCTAGCAGCCATAGGAGAATCAGATGTGAACTTGTGGACACGGTCCCGCACAGAGCCAGCCCGCTGGAACGAGGAAGGTCCGCTGGCAAGGGGGGTGGACTCTAGAAGGGACAGGAGGGCTGTCAGCGGCTAGGTGGGTTTGGGTCTGTCCAGAACCTAGTAGGGGGTGAGAATAGGTGGTACCTCGGTTCTGGGCTGGCTGACGGGGGCTGAGCACCGATAGGGAGCGTTGGCAGGGTTGGGGTCTAGCCAGGTCTGGCAGGTTGGGGAGGGGGTGGTGGCCATGTGAGGAAAGAGAAAAGACAGGGAATAGGAGGGGTTCACCTCTCAATCCTCTTCTGTATACCTCCCTAGCCTCCCACCCTTTCCTATACCCAACCCCCATCCTGCCTCCCCATCCCCTCCTGGATCTCACAATCCGGCATCACCCCTTGGATTCATCTTTCCTACAGGCACCTCCTTCCCCTCCCACACCGACCCTAGGATGATCTGGACGTTCCTGGGGGCCGGGCAAGGCTTAGGCTGGAGGAAGGGTGCCAAGATCCTTCCTGCAGATGGGGAGCGGGGACAGCCTCCTGGCCAGTGCTGCCCACAGCTCTAGCTGGGAGATGGGCAGACTCCCTTATTGGGGAGAAGAATGTGCCTGAGGCTGGTTGCTTTTCAAGGCTGCGGGGGAGGCCTCTAGCCATGGGGGTGGAGGGGGAGGTGGGCCTAGCTGAGGGCGGGGACACTTCAGGGGTGGGGTGCAGTGTTAGGGACTGCCTAGACCTGAGGAAGCTGGAGCTGCCAGGCACAAGAGCCCATTCTCTAGGCAGGGAAAGGGAGGCTGGGAGAGGGGAAGCAGATGCCTGTGACTACCCCTGCTGGCACCCTCACCTGCTCTCTTGGTGTCAGAGGGGCCTCTGGGGGGACTCTGGGCAGCAGGGGTCTCTTTGCGGCCAGACAGGAGCTGCAAGGGAAAACACGGCATGAGCAAGGCCTGCCTCCCAGACGCGCTCGCCTGCCCGGCATCCCTGCCCCTCGTCCAGACTCACCTTGTTGGTCACCTGGCCCTCAGTGCTGGGGGGCGTTGGAGACTCCTGAGGCTCAGGGCCGGTGGTCTTGGGTGGGCTGGTGGGTGGCTCTGGGCTGCCTGGAACCTCAGCAGTAGGGCACTGGGCCTCGGCAGGCTCCAGTGGAGGCTCGGGAGAGGCAGGGGTGGGTGAACTGTAGGGTGAGGCAGGTGAGCAGGAGGTGCTCCCAGGAGGGGCCCGCAGCAGGAGTGTCACTGTGGTCACATCCTGGCTGGTGCCTTCAGGGGTGGGGGTTGGCTTTGAGACCTCTGCCTGCTGCTCTTGTTCCTCTCGCTCTGGCACCTGCAAGGGACCCATAGGGTACAACCAAGGCTCCCTAGGCCTCAAGTGCCACTCCCACCACCGAGGGTCAGGCTGGCAGGTGCCGAGGGCAGGGCATGCAAAGCAGAGTGGCGGGGATATGGCTTCCTGTAGGCACACCTGCACAGGCACTGGCACTGGCATGCTAGGGCAGTCTCTGATCCCCACTTGCCAATCTCTTGGCACTGCCTAGCCTAAGGTGTTCAGAAAGGACCAGGGCCTGATGTCAGTGGGTGGGGATGGCAGGAGACCTGCTGGGGACGGGAGCCTTAATAGATCCCTGGAGCCGAGCTTCCTGACCCCTTGCCTCAGCCTGGTTCATCTGGAGTGGGGATGGTGTCCTGCCAGGACCGCGGACCCAGCGGCCTCTGCTGGCCACTTAGGGAAACTGCATAGCCTGACTTCAACCACACTCTCACACTCTCTGGAGAATAAAGGGAACTGTGAACAGTGCCCCAAGAGCCACCTGGGGTCTGACATGCAGGCCCCATAGCCCAAGGTAAGGCTGTGGGCTGTGTGGAGGGTGAAGGGCAGCCCTGCGATGGGTTGAAGCAGGGGAGGTGTCAGGGCCGGATTTGCATTTCTGGGAGATCCCTCTGGCTGCTGAATAGAGACTGGATGGGAGGGGTGGGCCCCTTATAGTCAAATACCAGCCTAGCAAAGACACACAGGCACTCTGTGCTACTGGCATCTATGGGCACAGGACGCTGGGCCACCCTCCCACCCACCTTACCTCACACTGTTCCAGCCTGTGTGCCGCTTGCCGCTTGCTGTCCTCTCTGGAGCCACCGTTGGGATGCCTGCTGTACAACCTCCCAGCCAAGGTGGCCGCTGGAAGGGAAGGAGCAAGTGTCAGGTGAGTGTCGGGGAGGTGCTGTGGACGGTAGACAGCAGGACAGGGGTGGGGCCAGGACATGCCACATACCCTCAATCTCCTGAGCCCGGACGCGGCGGATGGCAGCTCGAATCAGCTTGCGCTCCTCATACTCACCAGCGCTTCGCAACTGTGGGTGAGAGGCAGGCCGTGGGAGTTGGGCTGTGGAGGCCAGGTCTTCACCTGCCCTGCCCCCGTTCCCTGCCCCAGCCTGGGCCTCACCAGTGCAGTCAACTCCTCCACATCGTTCATGGACTCCAGCTGCCCTGCCAGCTGTGCCAGGGCAGCCCGCTGCTCAGCTTCCCGCTGCTGAGAGCTGCAGAGACATCATGACTGTACCCACCACTGCCATGGCCAGGTCGTGGAGGATGTGGGCTAAGGGTAGGAGCCAGAACAGAGTACCCAGAACCTTGGCAGAACGGCATGTGGCTGTGCACACCCTCTGACTGCACACTGACACACATATGCCCATGGATGTGGGCACTAATACCACATGCTCGGATGTGCTGACTACACCAGCACAGCCACAATGCCATGATCAGTACATGCTCCATGCCCACAAACATCCCTGTTTTTCCAGAAGCCCGTGTGCACATACTGCCATCTGCACATGCAGTCCACAGATACACTTGTGCTCACGCCTGCCAGCACGCACGAGCTGAGCCCTGGCACGCACTCACCCTCTCACCCGCATGTTCCATCCCCCGCTACTCACTGCAGCCAGTTCTCCTTGTTGTCCTGCCGCTCGGCACGGAAGCGCTTGGATGCCAGAGCCTCCTCCTCGCGCTCCAGCTCCTGCCGCTGCAGTTCCCGGATGGCTGAGCGGATGCGCCGCCGCTCTGCCAGGTCCGCTGTGACCTCCAGCTGCAGCGGGGGCGAGGGGCAGGTCATTTTGGCTGCCAGGGGCCGAGGGCTGGCACCAGCTGCCCACAGCTCTGCCTGGGGCACAATGTGTGGCCTGTGTCCACTCCCTCTGCCCCAAGCCCTTCACGTGGCTGCCTGCCCACGCAGGGTCTCAGGGATAGACCCAGCTCCCTGTTTCAGGGCTCCTGGGGAGCCCACTGGGCATTGTGGTTCACAGAGCACATGACTGTGAGTGGACAGCCAGAAACCACCCACCTGTGCCAGGTGCCAAGCCAAGCACTCCTTCCTGCAATTCGATTCCTACCCATCAGAGCCCAGACCCCAAGAGCCAGGGAGCTTTTGCAGGAGGAGGAGGGAGGCCACCCTGTGGGCCACTAACAAGGTCCCCAGAGGGAAAAGTGACTGGGCTGCCGAAGTCCACCCTCTGAGCAAGAGAGGCTTCCATGGTCTAGTCACCAAGCACCACAGCCCAGCTGGGGGTAGACTGCCTCATCCACAGATGGGGAAACTGAGGGCAGGTGCTCAGGGGTCCTGCCTGGCTGAGGGCTATGCTCCGCACTGCACTGGCCTGGCCCTAGCCACCATTGAAGGAGCCGGGGTGCAGAGTGGGAGGACCTCTCCCCCAGACATATAAGGCAGCTGGCACTAGGGGCCACCTCAGGGCCTTAGAGAGGGCATCCCTGGGTGACAGGGGTTCCTCCCAAGTTCTCAGCCCCTCAGTTCCCAGGAAATTGGGGGTGACTGGTCTAACCGGGTTTAGGAAAGAACACCTTCTCTGGAGTGAGTCAGCCAATCTTGTTGCCTCCCCCACACCTCCACCAAGTAGAGCCACCCCCTACAGACCCTCCGTGGCTTAAGGGAGAGAGGACTGGCTCCAGATCCCCCAGGAAGATAATGGCAGAGATAAGCCTCCAGTGTGGGTCTGATAACCAGATGAGAGCCAGTAAAGGCAGGGGATTTCCTCTGTTTGCACTCCCCAGATCATTCGGAGTAGGGCCAAAGAGCCCTCTATCACCTCCCTTTTTAGCCCCCACCTATCACTCCCTTCTGCTTAGTGGGAAGGCCAGGTGGCAAGGGTGGGGCTGGGGTGGAGACAGTTTTCAGCAGGGAGTGTGGGCAGCTCAGCCATGAGCCAGCTTGTCCTGGTCTGAAGAGAGTAGGGAGAGTCTTGGAGGCAAAGCCCCCCAGGCTGCACATGCCTGAGGCGGCCCCCTGCCATTCAGGCCGGAGCCCCCAGTTGGTTCCAGCCCCAGTACAGTCCTGGCTGGGTGATCAGGGACACATCCCTGGAACTCTCTGTCTTGGTTTTCTTATTTGCCACTGGGTGAGGGTGGGAACAGTGACTTGGGCTCTCCTGTACGCGGCTGCAGTTGCAATAAGCATCACTCCCATACTTGGTTCCAGCCAGTCAGGAGGAGGGAGAGAGACGGAGAGTGCAAATGGGAAGGGCAGGATACCCCAAGGCATCAGTAACATTTAAGGAGAGCCTCTAGGTCGAACCCTATACTGAGCCCCCTACTCGCCGTAAACTCACAAAAACCCTAGATACTGTGTTATTCCCGTTTGACAGATGAGGAGACTGAGGTCCAGGATGTGATTTGTTTATGGTCAAATGACCCGAGCCAGGATTTGAACCCAGGTTTCTCTGACTCCAGGGCCTGCCCTACACTGAAGATAGCTCTGCTACTGGGGTGTCTGTCATGGTGGGGACCTCAGGAACCCTGGCACTGGGTTGGAGACCCCTCTAGCCTGGACTAGAGATGCTCTGAGGCCTAAGGGGGCCTCATAGCAGAAGCAAGGAGAAGGAGGCTCACTCCCCAACCCCCGCCCCCCGTCCTGGCCACATCTCAGGCTTAGAGCCTCCTGTGGTACATTTGGAGACTGGGGGCCGGCGGGGACAGTGGGCCCAGCCCCTCCTGTAAGAGAGTAAGGAGCCCAGAGGGGCAAGTGCCAGCCTTTGTCTCCTAGGTCTCCATTTCCAGTGCTCTGGGCCCTGAGATGGGGTCCTTGCCCCTGGCAAAATCCCTATGTAACAACTTCGCCACCTCTACGACACAACCCCAGGAGCTTCAGTGTCCCCATCTGGAAAATGGGGGCCTCCCTTGGATTCCCCCGAAGTGGGTGGGCAAGGCTGGGGACTGACAATCTCGTTCTACTGGTCACCCTCTGGCACAACCCTTCCCTTTGGGCCTGGAGGCAAGGGTCGGACCACAGTGTCCCCTCTGTGTGTCCCGGGTTCCACCCTGTCAGGCCCCACCACCGTGTAAGGAGGGGACTGCGGGAAGGAGGGAAGGAAGTACAAAGCGCCATTGTCTACTGAGGGGGAAGGGGAAAGGGATGGGGCGGTTTCCGAAAGTGCCCAGTGAAATTCTCCCGGGAGGAAAGAGGGTGCTGCCTCCCCCTGGAGGGCTGGCTCTCCGCGTACTCTCTGCCCTCGCTGCTGGGGACGTCCGGCAGGCCCTGAGGTCTCGCTGGGCCTGTCTCCCCAACAGCATAACGGAGCGCACTCTCCGGACGTTCTCAGTCCCAGCTCCCCCGCAGCCCTTTAGGTGACCGCCGGCAGTGGAGCGAGGCCTCGCCAGGCGGCGCTGAAGGCCCGCAGGCTGCGCGACCGCCCTCCCGCGCGGGGCGCCGCCCCCGCCTCGCCCACCCGGCCTCGCGCTGGGCGCCGAAGGGGGAGCCAGATCGGAAGTCCCCCGCTACCGCCTGCTTCAGTGTCCCGATCTGCAGGGAGGAAACCGGGGTCCCTGGGACACCCAGCTAAGTGAGTGGCGGCGCCCGAACTCGAACCCGGGACCGAGGCAGAGGGCGTCCCGGCGGGTGGGTGGTGGAAGGGCACGCGGCATGCCAGTCCCCAGGCGCCCCCATTCCGCGCAACCTCCAGTCCAGTCCTCAGGAATGTGCGGGAGCCGGGGCCGGAAGCTGCTGCCCGCGTCCCCAGATCGGCCCGACGCTGGGGCACAGGGCAGGCGGAGCGGGCCCAGCTTTTCCTTATAAGGCCCGGCCCCGGAGGGAGGAGCCCGGCTCGGGACGCCGCTGGTCCTGCCACGAGGCCGGCGGGGGCCGGGCCGGCGCGTGGGGCGCAGTAATGGCGGGCGCTGGGGGCTGGAGGAGCCGCTCCCGGGGTGGGAAAGACACCGAGCGGCACGGAGCCCGAGACCGAGGCAGGTTCCCCATAGGTCCTTTCCCAGAGATGGGGGCGTGGGTGGGCTGACTTCAACCACTGCTCCAGCTTCTCCCAAACTCTTCTACAGCGCCGCCCGAGCCTCTCATGAGAGAGGGAGGGGGCGGCGGAAGAGCCCCGAGCCTGACTGTGGACACCTTGAGATAAGGATGCTCGGGAACCCGGGCTGGAATTCCCCCTTTTTGGACTGCGCTGCCTCTACGACTCCCACTGGGACTCGGACGTCTTGAGGGGAGGTCGAGCTGACTGGTGGGCACCTTTGGAAACCCAATCCCGTCCCCTCCAGGCTGCACACATCTTACGATGGCAGTGGAGAGGCAGACACCCAGTCTAATGCACTGGTCCGAGAACATACAGGCACAGTGTCTTAGGGAGGTCATGGCAGCAGCTGGGCACTGCCCAGTGGCTGGGTTACACTGGCTGGTTCCAGCCTCTGCCTTTAGGGGAAGGCATAGGGGTGGGGTGGGTTACTTGTTCTCTAGGTAAGGTAAATCTTTAACTCCCTGGACAATGGTCAGGGACTGGGGAGATGGAGCTCTTCTGCCCACCCACCCCCCAGGCCAGGCTGCCTGGTCTGGAGGGGGGCGGGGAGGAGCCCTGCCCCACTGCGTTGCTCGACAGCCTCTCTGTGCCTGGGGGTAGACCGGACTCTCAGGAAGAGCAACGAGAAAGAGGATGGAATGTCCTCATCTTTCCTCCACGGGAGATCTGGGTCCATGCCTCATTCTGTCCCCATGCCAACCCTAGGACCTAGAGTTTGTGTGCACACCTCGCCCTTCCTTCCTCCATGTTACACAACCCCAGAACTGAGACCCACAGTGGGAAAATGAGATGAGAAGCCACAGAACCCGTAAGGGCCCAAAAAGCCTGTCTCTCTCTTATGGCCTTGACTTTCCCAGGACTCTAGTCCCCCACGGCCCACTATGGGGTTGGGATTTTGGCACAGTTCCTTCTTAGATGGGTGTCCTTGAGCAGGTGATTTCAACTGAGTCGCAGTGCCCAGGCTTTCAGAGCTGCTGTGATTATTCTGTGACATAGGATACACAGTGCCCAGCCTGCCCCCTGCCAGGCCTTGGCATTATTAATCATTGCTGCTACTATTATCACTGGGCCAGTTTCCAGGGGTGGACACTGCCCTGGCTGTTGCTCTGGAGAGGCAGATCCAGCCTCCCCACACCTGTGGCTGCACATGGGCGAGTCCTCAGCAGTTACTGTTTAAACAGGTGGTGGCTGTGGAGGGCTGGGAGGGACTAGGCTTCAGCACCTGGCATGGAGAGGCACATGCCACAGGGGCCTCTGCATCAGCCACATGGAACTGGCCTACCCCTGTTCCTGTGTCTTCCTCCTCCTGACCTTTTCCCCATCACTTCTTTCTGCCAGCTGAGAGGCACCTGGGATTGACCCTGCCTCTGGCTTGGCTTTCCTGTCCCCACAGTGGGTGATGGGGCCACTTACCAGCTTCCGAAGGGCTCCCTCATCCAGCCCAGCTAAGGTGTCGTCCGACATCTTGCTGGCCCGTAGCTCCGTTGGTTCCTTTCTGGTGAGATTCCCAGTGCCTGTGGCACCTGTCACCAGCTCAGAGAATTCTGCAGGGGGCAGACATGAATCAGGCCTGTTGGGGCTTCTAGAAACCACAGGCACTTAGGCTCTGTGCCTTAGTTTCCCTCTCTAACCTATGAGCATCCATTGCTGTCCCATCCTGTAACGTGGCTCCTGGCTGGAAGTTGCCCTCTGCCTTAGGGTGGTTTGCCGGAAAACTCACCAAACCCAGGGTAGCACCAAGGTCTTTGGTTCCAGCCCTGCCAGCTTGGCCACCAGTCTGCTGTGTGGCCTGGGATAGACTCTCATCCTGTCAAAACCTCAAACAGGGAGGGTGGGGACCTGGATTGAGAAGCTGGGGCCCCGCGAGGCCCACCCAAGCTGTGCTCACCACCAGGGGGTGCTCCAGTGTCCACAGTTTCCTGCCCCACCCGCCCATGCCCAGTGCCTACTCAGCCCCCACCCGCTCTACAAGCTCAGCCTCTGGCTGTGGGCTGAACCCATATCCAAGTTTTTGCTGCCACCATCACTGTCATTCCCCCAGGTATAGGAAGGTACACTGTCTTCCAATTCTTGGAGCCAGCTCTGCTGTCCCAACCTCCTGAAGCCAGGTGTCCAGGTACCCAGCACCTCCTGCCAATTCACAGATAATTCAGTTCCCCACCTGGAAGGGCCTTCAGAAGCTGACTGCCCAACCTCTGGGTTTCAGGCAAACTGAGAGGATTGGAGAGGGCCAAGGATTTGCCACCAAGCAAGGAGGAACCCAAAGACTTAGAGGGCAGAGAAGGGTGTAATCAAAATCTTGGTCATCTCCGGCTTCTGAAGTGCCATTCCAAAGTGCCCTCAAGGGCCCAGAACACTCTCAGTGACAGGGGCAAGAGCCCCATCTTGCCCCAGTGATGGGGCAAAACCCTGCTGCTGCTCCTCAAAATGGACCCCTAAATCCTGGCCCAGCCTCCCAGCGCAGATCTCTCCTTCCTACTGTAGCCCTAAGTAATGTCTGTCTGGAATTTGAGGGCCCCTAGTCTGGCACACTGTGGATGCTTACTAATGTATAGTGACTGAGATGGCCCCAGGACTACCCCCCACCTCCTGTTGATTCATCTTTCAGTTATCCCTTCCCTCTCTTCAGAACAGTCACTTGGGAAGTCGCCCCATCCCTTGCATGGGTCGGGGGTGGGGGTTCCCCTGCACACAGTTGGGGTGTGTGGGACCCTGCCTGTTCAAGTCACTGCTTGCTCTTCCTCCCATCCGGGTAGGCTCAGAGGTGTCAGCCTCCCAATCTCTGCCTGTTAGGGTCCTTGCCTCTTACCTACTCACTCTGCGTTAAACCTCTTCAAGACTGTCCAGTGGTCACCAGCCTTAGGTTCTGCGTACATTCTGGTTCCCCCCACGTCTTTTATCCTAAGAGGCAGGTGTCCCTAATGCCTAATCTAGGGCACCCACGGGACTGTAAGATCCCTGCCGCTGCCCTTCTGCAATCCCATGGCTCCCTGTCACAGTTTGGGGTCGCCGGATATTGTGAGGGGCCTCAGGGTTCTGTGGCAGCTTCCCCAGGGTTTGTGCCACCAAAGACGAGCGCCCCAGTGGGGCGTGGAGCCTCATAAATCCGCGGGCGTCTTCCCCCCACAGTCTCAGAACTTTATCCCATGGCTTAGAGCTCTCGTGGACGAGTAGGGGCTCCTAGGTCTGGACGTTCCAGAACTCCTGTCCAGACATCCGGGTTCCACCCCCGGACACGTTGGGGCAGCACCAGGATCCCCCCCCGAGGTCCGCACACCCACCTCTCAGTCCAGCCCACCCGTCTGGCGCGGGCTCAGCTTAGCTTGTTCGGGACCCGGCAGATGGATTAGACACGCGCAGGCGGGAGGCGCCGCAACCCGGTGTCCCAGGCCCGCTCAACAACCGTCCCCTGGATTCTGCGGAGAGCTGCCCGTCCAGCCGCGCCAGCGCCCCTTGGCCCCGCCCCGTCCCGACGCACCAGCCAATCCTCGGTTGGGCACCTCCCACTCTCGTGCCCCATTGGGAAAATTCAATTTGACGGTCACGCCCCGGAGGAAGACCCCGCCCCTTGCGGGCCAAGGAGATCGGAGATCTTAGTCTTGGGGTCGTCTGCAGCGTGTGGTTTAGCGATTCGGGTGGGCATCGGCAGGAGCCCATAGGCTCTGCTCCAAGTCGGGGAGGGCGCCCGAGCCGAAGTAAGTTTCCTGGGGTCGTATGAATCTCAGAGCCTTCTAGACAGCCCGTCTCCGCCCTCCTCTTTGTTCCTGAGACCACGTCCCTTCCCTCGACTCCACCCCTTTCTCGCGTCTGTTTAAGCTCTGCCGCCGTCCCCAGGCTGCTTTCGGGACACCTGGTCTGGGCCACCTCCGAGCAGGGACTGAGTGATTGGCAGCACCTTGGCCCTGTTTGGAGGGCCGGGACCATCTCAAGTGGTGCAGGATCAATCACACAGCATGCCTTCCCCAGCCCACACACCTTTGCAAAGACATTGCCTTCTTGTAGCATGTAGCCGTCCTGTAGCATTCTTCTACCTTCCAAGCCCTGAGAGTCTGCCTTTAAGAGCGCTGAAATCCTAAATAAGGAATATGGAGTCCAGGCTCTCATTCAGCAATTAGCCAGGTGACCCAGGAGGTCAGACCCACTAGGGAAGCTATTTCATCTTCAATGACAGAAGCCCTAAAGCCGCCCACGGGTCTCCGTGGAGACCAGAGTGGGTAGACTTGGGAAGATGAGGTCTGGAGTCCTGTCAAATAAAAATAATAAATAGCCGGGTGTGGTGGCTCACGCCTGTAATCTCAGCACTTTGGGAGGCCGAAGCGGGTGGATCACCTGAGGTCAGGAATTCCAGACCAGCCTGGCCAACATGGTGAAACCCTGTCTTAGAAAAAAAAAATAATAATAAGAAAAACAAAATAAATAAATAAACAAATAATCACTTATTTTGTAGGGCATATAATGCCCATAATAACCATATGAGACCATGACTATTGTCCCATTTTAAACAGATGAGGACAACAGCTGATAAGTAGTAAAGCTGCGATTGATACCCAGCACCTTCTGAGTCCAGATTCTGTGCTTTTAACAACTATAATGTGGGTTTCTGGGGAGGTAGTTTCAACCTTTTGCTCCAGAAGAGCCCGGGTTCAGGTCTGTGACACCCTCCTGGCTCCGCATCTAAGGAAAGGACCAGTCTCCACTCTGAGAGTCTTTCCTGCGTGTCATTTCATTTTATCCCCACACCCCTGAGAAGTGATCCCATTTTGCACATCAGAAAACCAAGGCACAATCTGGGTGCAGTGTGTCATACCTGTAATCCCAGCATTTTGGGATGCCGAGGTGGGTGGATCACCTGAGGTCAGGAGTTGGAGACCACCCTGGTCAAGATGATAAAACCCCATCTCTACTAAAAATACAAAAATTAGCTGGGTGGGTGGCATGCACCTGTAATTCCAGCTACTTAGGAGGCTGAGGCAGTAAAATCACTTGAACCCGGGGAAGCTGAGGGTGCAGTGAGCCGAGATTGCGCCACTCCAGGACTCCAGCCTGGGCGACAGAGAGAGATTCCAGCTCAAAAGGAAAAGAAAGAAAAAGGCAACTTGTCAAGGTTACACAGCAGAAGAGGCAAACAGCACTCACTTTGCAGGACATAGTTCAAGCTCCTAGGCCCTCTCTACCTGGGCAAGATGCCGTCTTATTATCCAGAACGAGGGTCAAATGCCCTTTAAGGCCAATTCTGATGTACTTCAACATTCGTACTTCTCTTGGGACCTCCCCTGCATACAGAGCACACCGAGGCCACCTCTGATTTTCAGGACCTACCTGAATGGCAGTCACCAGCTCCAATGAATGGCCTGCTCTGTGCTAGTGCCCTCCTTTCTCCCTGCCTTCCTGTAGGCTAGGAGGAATGGTAAAGGTGAGTTCCTCCATGCTTAGATTTACTGTCTGGCACATGTGCTCACGAGCCCCTGGCCCTGTGGAAGGGATCTGTGGGTTCTGCCCCTTCAAGTCCTTAGGACCTGCGTCCACATCCAGACATAGCTGCCAGCCTCTATCTTCCTTTCTGCAAGGGAGCTGGGGAGGTGATCTAGAGATCAAAGGGCAGTCCCGTACAGTGCTGGGGAAGTTTACAGCTACAGCCAAGGAAAGAGTAAACATCCTGTGAAGAGAGCCCCAGTGTTTGCTGAGCACCTGTTGCATGTCAGACATGGGGTTCCCACTACTGCCAGGTGACCACTGTGCAGATAGGTACACTCTGATTTGACAGAGGAAGCGGAAGCTCAGAGGTGAAGGCACCCTGGGCTGGTGACGGCATTTAGACTAAAGTGGAATTCTGCCTGATGCTGAAGCTCCTTCCCTCCCCTCGGCTGCCACTAGGATGGGGAAAGCTCTGTTCTTAGGGAAGTGGCATATAAACTGTCAGGCTTTTTTTTTTTTTTTTTTAGAGGAAGGGTCTTGCTCTGTCCCACAGGCTGGAGTGCAGCATCACAATCACAGCTCACTGTGGTCTCAAACTCCTGGCTCAAACAATCCTTCCATTTCAGCTTCCCAAGAGGCTAGGACTACGGGTACACACCACCACGCCTGGCTAACTTTAAAAGTTCACCCCACATAGAAGAGGGGGAAAGGTATGGAAGCACATTTGTGGCAGAGGAACAGTGTGAGCAGACTAGTAGTCTTGTAAGTGGGAAAAGGAGGAGGATAGGCTGTGGGTGGAGCAGGAAATGTGGGTGGTTCTCTTTACGAAGGATTCTGAATGCCAGGTGAGCAGGGTGAATGTATCTCGTGGGCACCAGGGAGGCCTGGGCCTCAGCCTGTCCCCTGTAAAATGTGGTGGTTGGACTGGACTGCTTCAAGTCTTCCTAGGGGAAGGGGCGGTCACAGAAAGGGTCTACTCTGGGTTCTTCCAGTTTCAACCCTGGAAACACAGAATGGGAAGTGACTGGAGTAACTCAGAGGCTAGGGGTCATATTTTGCTCCAGAGCCCAAGTGGCAAATGGCAGCAGAGGCAGTGCCTGGAGCCAAGAATGATTATTTTACCAAACTGTCTGCATTGCATCCCTAAGTCACCCTGGCTAACCCTCCACCCAGTCAGGGTTCTGCAAAGAAGACCCCCCAGGCCTGGGGTCAGGAGGCAACAAGGGTGACGGGTCCTACCCCTGGCTCCGCCCTGTTTAGGCTTGGCCTCTTGGAGCCTCAGCTTCCTCATATACACAGTGGAGGAGCTGTGCCTTGGGCTCTCTAAACCTCCTCTCCCCGGACAACACTACCATCCTAGAGACGTGAACAGCACGAGCAAGGGAATGGAAGTAGGATTGTGAGGGCCTTGTTGGGCAACAGACAGGCAGGTGAAGCTGGAGCATGGAGTCCCCAGAGATGAATTGTTTCTTGCTTGAGTTGGCTGGATCTGAGGGCTGTGATCTTCCTCCTTATGTGTGGAACTGGAGATGCCCTAGGTCATGGCCAGCAGCCCTAGGAGTGGGACTGAGGAGCTGTCGGCAAACTAGTTAGGCAAGACCATCATCTCCATGATGTCATCCAGCTGCTGTATTCTCTGGGCGGGCAACAGTGCCAGGCAAACTTCCGGCCCTGGAGGAGGAGAAGGGGCCTCAGATGCCCACTGGGCAGCAGTGAATTCCAGGAGACCCAGCTCACAGACAAAGGAGAGGCAAGGGGCTGGAACAGGAAGGAGAGAGTTCTGGATGTGCCAGGCTGGACCTCTTTAGACTTCTGGGAGTCCCTGATGCCTAGGCGTGGGGAGTAGGGGTTTAGGCTCATGGTGGGGCACTGTGTAATTGCTATCTGATGGGTTGGACACTGGCTCCTGATCACACTTATACATATGTGTGGCAATTTTGTTACCACTATGACCTTCACAGCTTGAGTCCTATGAGGTAGGACCACCATTATACAGATAAGGAGACAGGTTCAGAACCTTCATTCTTTTGATTTTTCTTATCTTTTTTTTTTTTTTTTTTTTTTGAGACAAAGTCTGACTCTATCGCCCAGGCTGGAGTGGAGTGGCACAACCATGGCTCACTGCAGCCTTGACCTCCCAGGCTCACAGTGGGACTATAGACACATGCTACCATGCCCGGCTAATTTTTTTATTTTTTGTAGAGACAGGGGTCTCCCTATGTTGCCAGGGCTAGTCTTGAACTCCTGGGTTCAAGCAATCTACCTTCCTTGACCTCCCAAAGTGGTAGGATTACAGGCGTGAGCCACTGTGCCCGGCCAGGACATTTGTTCTTAATCACCATATTCTACTATCCACCATTTGGGAGTTCTGCTCAGATGAAGCCTGGGCACTGGGGAGAAAAGTCTAGATTCTTCCAGGTTCAGCCAGAGTGGGGAGTGGCTGGAACAGTTCAAGGGTCAAGGGTATTTTGGCTCCAGAGCCCAGTTCGAGAATGAATATTTTACCAACTTATCAGTATGGGATCCTGGCAACCCTTCTCTCTACTTGTGAATGTAGCACCTGAATCTTGGCATCACAGAATCCTAGATAGCCACCTTATGGTCTAAATAGGTAACTGAGTCCCAGAGAGGACAAGGGACAGGCTTCAGGTAGCGCAGCGAATCAGGAGCAGAGCCACTCTGCAGCCCAGATCCTCAACCTCCCAAAACTATTTTTCCTCCTCAGGGCCTGGCACACTCAAGCATGAAATAACCGATGCAACTTGAGTGCCTGCTCCATACCATGCACTCATTTAACCATCAGCCTAGCCCTGTAAAGCAGATGCTAGTGTTCTGTCCAATTTACAGACAAAGAAATTGAGGCTCAGAAAAGAGAAGTCATTTGTCCAAGTTGACAGAGCATGCTGGTGGTAGGGCAGGGATTCGAACCCAGGTATATAGGCCCTTTCCCCTCAGCAGATCCAGTAAGCCTCATGTGGAGGCATGAAGACCTGTAGACAGTGGAGTGGATGGCTCCTTTGCTGTCCTGAAGGCGCACAGTGTCCAGTTCAGAGTTTCCACGCAGGCCTGGCCTCTCTGGGGCAGGCAGAAAAGTGCTGAGACTGCAGAAGGGCTCTGAATCTTCCCAGAGGAGGCGGCTACGGTGGGAGGGAGTGCTCTGCACCAACCTCAGAGCCAAGTGTAGACGTGGCGGCTGGACCAGCTGCAGGCAAGGGAAGGCAGGCAGGGTGGGGCCCAAACCCAAACCCAGCCTCCAAGCCGTGTTCCCTGCCTTCCGCCAGCCAGGCCCTGCCCTGCCCACCCTTCTCGCTCTCCATCTGGATTTGAGATGAGGACACCGGGCCTAATAATAGCCAAATGGCAGTGGAGGCAGTGCCTGGAGTCACTGCCAGTTGGGGCCTGGGGTCCCTCATGGTCTCACGTTGTCCTCCAACCGGCTTCAGAACTTTGAAAGTACTGCACTCCAGCCTGGGCAACAGAGCAAGACCTTGTCTTAAAAAAAAACCAAACCAAACAAACAAAAAAAAAAACGTTTAAAAGGAATAGCAACTGCTTAGGAAGTTTGTAATATGTGCGGGGCACTGTGCTAAAGCTTAGCCCACAGTCACTCACTTATTCCTCACACCACCCCATGGGCTAAGACTATTCTTAGCCCTTTTGATGGATGGAACACTGCTTGCCCCTGATGATAACAGGAATTTGGCAGCCTTCAATTGCTGAGCGTGCACACTGTCCCTCCTTGGCACTGTGCTAAGCACTTTTGTATTTTCCCATTGATTCCTCATAGCATTATGAGACAGATGCTAATTTCTTAAGATGGAGAAAACCATGAGGTCCAGAGAGAAAAGTGACTTGCCCAAGGTCACACAGCTATGATGGACAGAGTCGGGACTCAAACCCAGGACTTTCTAACTTTAGAGAGGCTAAGACTTTGCTTCTGGAAACAGACAAACTTGAGTATGGTGGGGATATCACTGCTCCTTAGATATGTAGCTTTGGTAAGTCACATCACCTGCCTGAGCCTCTGTTTTCTCCTCTGTAAACTGGGGGTTTGGTTGAGATAATACTGACTCCCTGGCAGCTATTAAGCCCACCTTGGGTGTAATATAGTAGGTAATTTACAACACATTTATGTGGTGCATTCTCTCAGTCAATTCTCACAATAGCTCCCAACATGAAGACTCCTCTCTTCTAGCACCTGTTTTTGTTTTTGTTTTTGTTTTTGAGACAGAGTTTCACTCTTGTCGCCAGGCTGGAGTACAATGGTGCAATCTTGGCTCACTGCAACGTCCGCTTCCCGAATTCAGGTGATTCTCCGGCCTCAGCCTCCTGAGTAGCTGGGATTACTAGCATGCGCCACCAAGCTCAGCTAAGTTTCCGTGTTTTTAGTAGAGACAGGGTTTCGCCATGTTGGCCAGGCTAGTCTCAAACTCCTGATCTCAGGTGATCCGCCTGCCTCAGCCTCCCAAAGTGCTGGGATTACAGGTGTGAGCCACCACGTCCAGCCCCAGCACCTGTTTTATAGAAGGGAAATGGTAGTCTCAGAGAGAGGAAGGCACTTGCCCAGAATCAACAGCAAGTGAGTCAGGATTTGAGCCCAGTGCTATGATTCTAGAGGCCAAGCTCTTTTTTATTTTTTGAGGCAGGATCTCTGCCACCCAAGCTGGAGCACAGTGGTGTGATCATGGCTCACTACAGCCTTGACCTTTCTGGGCTCAGGTGATCCTCCCACCTCAGCCTCCTGAGTAGCTGAGATAACAGGCATTCACCACCACACCTGACTAAATTTTATAGAGATGGGTTTCTCCATGTTGTTCAGGCTGGTCTCGAACTCCTGGTTTCAAGTGATCCATCCACCTCGGCCTCCCAAAGTGCTGGAATTACACAGGTGTGAGCCACCATGCCTAGCTAGGCATGTGACTCTTTTTTTGGCCAATAGAATATAGTGGAAGTGACTTTGCCAGTTCCAAGCCTGGGCCTTAAGATATTGTGTAGCTTCCACTCATTCTCTTGGAACTCTCACAGCTGTTATGTGGACAAGCCTGGGCTATCCTGCCAAAGAGACCACCAGAACAGGGACTAGTCGTCCTAGCTGAGGCTGTCCCAGTCAGTCACCAGCTAATCCAATAGCTGACCACAGATACATGAGTAAGCCCAACTGAGACCAGAAAAATCTTTAGCTAAGCCTAGCCTAAAGTGCCAGTCCATGAAATCTTGAGCTGAAATAATGGTTTCTGTTTTAAGGCACTAAGTTTTGGGGTGGTTTGTTATGCAGCATTGTTGTGGTAATTGATAACTGATACACAGCTTTATTCAGTGTAATTAATGCTAACTGCTGTAACAAACCAAATATCTCAGTGGTTTAAACCAATCAGAGTTTATTTCTCACTCCTGCAAAGTCTGATATAGTTGGGGCTGTCCCTGGGAACTCTCTTCCAAGCAGTGACCTTGACCCCCAATGCTGCCTCCAATCCAGGCTCTCCCTGGAATCTATTCCTGAATCCTCTGCATGTGGAAAGGGAATCAGAAAATCAAAGGAGGCGCATCCACACTTAACTGCCTTTGTGCAGGGGTCATGTATAATTTCATTGGCCTTTATGTAGTCACATGACTCCACTAACTGCAGGAAAAATGAGAACATGCCCTTCCTGTGTGTCCAGGAAGAGGAAACAGGTTATAGAACACAAAGCATTGTTCTGTGACATTTCTCCTGTTGTTGTGGGGCTCGTGCGTGTGTATGTGTGGCAAGGGTTGGAGGGTGGTATGTGTTAAGCAGAGAATTAACATCTATAAAGAATCAGTGGTGGTGCATGCATGCCTGTAATCCCCGTACTCTGAGAAGCTGAGGCAGGAGGATTGCTTGAGCTCAGGAGGTTGAGGCTGCACTGAACCGAGATCATGCCGTGCACTCCAGCCTGGGTGACAGGGCAAGACTCTGTCTCAAAAAAAAAAAAAAAAAAAAAGAGAGAGAGAGAGAGAATCAACTTCAGCACCTGGCATATGTTAGCTTACATAAGGGGCAAGTTACAAATAAAGAATCTGAGACTCAGCTTAGCTGGACCTGGTGCTGCACGCCTGTAGACCAAGCTACTTGGACTACAGAGGCTGAGGTGGGAGATCACTTGAGCCTGGGAGGTTGAGGCTGCAGTAGGCAGAGATTGCCCACTGCATTCCAGCCTGGGTGACGGAGTGAGATCCTGTCTTAAAAAAAAAGAAAGAGGCTGGGCACAGTGGCTCATACCTGTAATCCAGCACTTTGGGAGGCCAAGGTGGGAAGATCATCTGAGGTCAGGAGTTTGAGTCTAGCCTGGTCAAGATGGTGAAACCCTGTCTCTATTAAAAATTCAAAAATTAGCCAGGCCTGGTGGCGGACACTTGTAATCCCAGCTATTAGGGAGGCTGAGGCAGGAAAATCACTTGAACCTGGGAGGTGGAGGTTGCAGCGAGCCGAGATTGCTCCATTGCACTCCAGCCTGGGCGGCAAGAGCGAACTCAGTCTCAGAAAAAGAAAAAAAAAAGAGAAAAAAAGAATCTGAGGCTCAGAAAGGTTGAGGAACTTGCCCCAAATCATACAACAAGCCAATTAAGTAGCTATTTTGCGGTAGTGAAGGGCTCAGGGAGATCTGGAGTTGGATGGATTTAGGTGCAAATCCCAACTGTGTTAATTCCTTACTGTGTGACATTTGGCAAGTTACTCAATTTCTCTAGGCCTCAGTTTCCTCATCCACAAAATGGGGAGAATAATAGTTCCAACATCGTAAGGTTGGGAATGATCATTCAGGGAGCCTGCATGGGATGGGGATCCTGGAATGTTAGCCACATAGGCAGAGATGATGCTAACACTGATCTTACCCTGCCAGGGTCGATGAATTTAGCCAAGGGGATTTATTATGTTTTAGACAAATCCTATCCCTTCCCTCTATCTCTTGTGGTGTGAATGGTTTTATTTACTTCATTAAGAGATAGAAATGGCCAGGTGTGGTGGCTCACAACTGTAATTCCAGCACTTTGGGAGGCCAAGAAGGGTGGATCACCTGAGGTCAGGAGTTCAAGACCAGCTTGACCAACATGGAGAAACCCTGTCTCTACTAAAAACACAAAATTAGCCAGGCATGGTGGTGCACAACTGTAATTCCAGCTACTCGGGAGGCTGAGGCAGGAGAATCGCTTGAACCTGGAAGGCGGAGGTTGTGGTGAGCCGAGATTGCACCATTGCATTCCAACCTGGGCAACAAGAGTGAAACTCCATTTCTTTTTTTTTTTCTGTGAGGGTTCCAATTTCTCCATATTCTCACCAACACTTGCTATTGTCTTTTTTATTTCAGCCATCCTAGTGGGTGTGAAATAGTATCTCATGGTGGTTTTGATGTGCATTTCTCTAGTGAAATGCAAATGAGGTTCAGCATTTTTCTTTTTTTTCTTTTATTATTTTTATTTTTTTGTAAGAAAAAGAATAAAGAAGAGGAAGAAAGAGAAAGAGGAAGAGGGAGAGAGAATGGGGGTATTGCTTTATTGCCCGGGCTAGAATGCAATCTAAATATGGGTATGCCTATAATTGTCCTTAATAATGGAGATATAAAAGAAAATGAGGGAAGAGAATAACAAACAAGGAGACAACGAACATTTCATTTAAACTTCTAAGTTGATATGATGTGGTACTGATCTACGTATTCCTGTATTGGATGCGTATATATTTAGGATCTTTAGCACTTCTTGTTGTTGCATTGATCATTTTATCATTCTATAATGTCCTTCTTTGCTTCTTTTGATCTTTGTTGCTTAATTTTAACTTCTGCTTTTTATTTATTTATTTTAGCTCTCTGTTTGGTTGGGAAATCCTTCTCCATCTCTTGTTTTAAATCTTTGTGTATCCTTGAATGTGAGATGGGTCTGGATGCAGCATACTGATCGGTTTTAGTTTTTTATTCAAATTGCCTGTCTGTCTTTGGATGGGGGATTTAGTCAATTTAAATTTAGAATCAATAATAATATATGTGAGTTTAATACTGCCAGTTAATATTAGCTGGCTATTTTGCCCATTAGTTCATGTAAATTCTTCATTATATTGATGCTCTTTTTGGTATTTTTTTTAGAAAGGCTGATACTGTTTGTTCCTTTCTATGTGTGGTGGTTCTTTCAGAAGCTCTTGTAAAGCAGGCCTGGTGGTGATGAATTCTCTGAGTGCTTGCTTATTCACAAAAAAACTTTATTTTTCCTTCACTTGTGAAGCTTAGTTTGGCTGGATGTGAAATTCTGGGTTGGAAGTTCTTTTCTTTAAGGATGTTGAATATTGGTCCCCACTCTCTTCTGGCTTGTAGGGTTTCTGTTGAGAGATCTGCTGTAAGTCTGATAGGCTTCCCTTTGTGGGTAACCTGACCTTTCTCTCTGGCTGCCCTTAGTATTTTCTCCTTCATTTCAACCCTGGTGAATCTGACGATTATGTGCCTTGGAGTTGCTCTTCTTGAGGAATATCTCTGTGGTGTTCTCTGTATTACCTGGAGTTGAATATTATCCTGCCTTACTAGGTTGGGAAAATTTTCCTGAATAATGTCCTGAAGCGTATTTTCCAGCTTGGATTCATTCTCTTCCTCACTTTCAGGTACACCTATCAAGCGCAGATTAGGTCTTTTCACATAGTCCCATATTTCTTGGAGACTTTGCTCGTTCCTTTTTATCCTTTTTTCTCTAATCTTGTCTTCTTGTTTTATTTCATTGAGTTGGTCTTTGACCTCTGATATCCTTTCTTCTGCTTGATCAATTCGGCTGTTAAAACTTGTGCATACTTCACGAAGTTCTCGTATTGTGTTTTTCAGCTCCATCAATTCACTTATATTCCTCTCTAAATTGTGTATTCTTGTTAACATTTCGTCAAATCTTTTTTCAAAGTTCTTAACAAGTTCTTTTAATTCACAGAAGTTTCTCATTATCCACATTTTGAAGCCTGCTTCTGTAATTGGAACACACTCGTTCTCCATCAAGCCTTGTTCCGTTGCTGATGAGGAACCGTGATCCCCTGCTGAGGGAGAGGCGTTCTGATCTTGGGTATTCTCAGCCTTTTTTGACTGTTTTCTTCCCTTCGTTATAAATTTATCCATCTGTGGTCTTTGTATTTACCGTCTTTGTAATTGGTTTTCTGAGTGGACGTCCAACTTATTGATTCTCAGCGCCGAAATCTGAGCAACCCACTGTGCCGACTCAATCAGCGGCGTTAACATTGATGGTGCTTTTCTGACTCTGCACCAAGAACCGACGCTCCGAGGTGCCGGCAAAACCGCCTCGCCGGTCACAAGAGTCGCGCTGGTGACCCGTGGGGCTCCTCCGCTGGGAATCTCCTGGTGCGTGAGCAACAAGAATTCATGTGAAGGTATGGCGTCCTCTCGTTCTTTGCGCTTTCACTGGGAGCTACAATCCTGAGCTGCTAGTGATCAGCCATCTTGGATCTCTCTCCCCGAAACTCCATTTCAAAAAAAAAAAAAGAGAGAAAGAAAAGAAAGAGACAGAAATATGGCTAGGTGTGGTGGCTCATTCCAGTAATCCCAGCACTCTGGGAGGCTGAGGTGGGAGGATTGCTTGAGTCCAGGAGTTCGAGACCAGTTTGGGCAATATGGCAAAACCCCGTCTCTACAAAAAATACAAAAAGTAGTTGGGTGTGGTGGCATGCACCTTTAGTCCCAGCCACTTGGGAGGCTGAGGTGGGAGAAACCCTTGAGCCTGGGAGCTGGAGGTTGCAGTGAGCTGAGATTGTGCCACTGCACTCCAGCCAGGGTGTCAGAGTGAAACTCTGCCTCAAAAAAGAGAGAGTGAGAGAGCTAGAAATATTTCTCCAGTTGAATTTTTTAAAATGAATTTTTTGAGACAGGGTCTCACTCTGTTGCTCAGGCTGGAGTGCAGTGGCATGATCACAGCTCGCTGCAGCAGCCTCGACCTCGTGAGCTCAAGAGATCCTCTCACTTAAGCCAGTGCGTGTCACTATGCCCAGCTAATTTTATGTATTTTATTTTATTTTATTATTATTTTCTTTTTTTGAGATAGAGTCTCACTCTGTCACCCAGGCTGGAGTGCAATGGCACGGTCTCGGCTCACTGCAACCTCCACCTCCCAGGTTCAAGCGATTCGCCTGCCTCAGCCTCCTGAGTAGCTAGGATTACAGGCGTGTGCCACCATGCCCAGCTAATATTTGTATTTTTAGTAGAGACGGGGTTTCAACATTTTGGCCAGACTGGTCTCGAACTCCTGACCTTGTGATCCATCCGCCTTGGCCTCCCAAAGTGCTGGGATTACAGGCGTGAGCCACCGCGCCTGGCCCTTATTTTATTTTTTATGAAGCTCAGGTCTCACTTTGTTGCCCAGGCTGGTCTCAAGCAATCCCCCTGCCTCAGCCTCCTAAAGTGCTAGGATTATAGGTGTGAGCCATGATGCCCACTCCAGCTGAATATTTTACTGAACAAACCTTTATAAGCACAAAACCCCTGAACACCTGAGGCTGCTGACGGATGTCTGAAATGCCTCCATTATTGCTTCCTTTTTTTTTTTTTTAAGTTTGTATAACAGACTAGCTGTGTTGCACAGGTAGGACTGCAGTGACTGAATCATGGCTCACTGAAGCCTTGAACTCCTGGGTGCAAGCAATCCTCCCACCTCAGCCTCCCACGTGGCTGGGACTACAGGCACACACCACCATGTCTGGCTAATTTTCTTATTTTTTGTACAGACGCGATCTTGCTATGTTGCCCAGACTGGTCTGGAACTCCTGCCCTCAGCAATCCTCCTGCCTTGCCTCCCTAAGTGTTGGGATTACAGGAGTGAACCACTGCACTCAGGCTTAAATCTTTTTTTTTTTTTTTTTTTGGTGACAGAATCTCACTCTGTCACCCAGGCTAGAGTGCAATGGTATGATCTCAGCTCACTGCAACCTCCGCTTCTCAGGTTCAAGCAATTCTTCTGCCTCAGCCTCCCAATTAGCTGGAATTACAGGTGTCCACCACCACACCCAGCTAATTTTTGTATTTTTGGCAGAGACAGGGTTTCATGATGTTGGCCAGGCTGGTCTTGAACTCCTGACCTCAAGTAATCCGCCTGCCTGGGCCTCTCAAAATGCTGGGATTACAGGTGTGAGCCACCACGCACGGGAGGTTTAAATCATTTTTAAAGTTTTGTTTTGAATAGGTAATTCTGGGAGGTCAGAGGAGTTCTCTCTCAGGAGATAATTATGCTCAGGTCTGAAAGATAAGAAAAAATTGTTGAACAAAAAACTAAGTTGGTTTTGACACAGGGGTGGGGGTGTTCCAGGCAAGGGGAAAAGACTGTGCAAATGTCCCAAGGCAGGAACAATCTCTGGAAACTGATGGAAGACTAATGCGATTGAAGTGTGAAGGGTAAGAGAGAGAAGTGGGGTTTGGATGAGGAGAGGGGGAAAAGGGTCCGAAGGGTCCCTGTGGGCAGGACTCGATTCATGATTTGCTGGGCCAGGTGCAAAATGAAAAAAAGGGGCTCACTTGTTCAAAAAGTATTCAGTATTTCAAGATCGTGACAGCAGAGCATTATAAAACACTGGTCCTGGCCGGGCGCGGTGGCTCAAGCCTGTAATCCCAGCACTTTGGGAGGCTGAGGCGGGTGGATCACAAGGTCGAGAGATCGAGACCATCCTGGTCAACACGGTGAAACCCCGTCTCTACTAAAGATACAAAAAGTTAGCTGGGCATGGTGGCACGTGCCTGTAATCCCAGCTACTCAGGAGGCTGAGGCAGGAGAATTGCCTGAACCCAGGAGGCGGAGGTTGCGGTGAGCCGAGATCGTGCCATTGCACTCCAGCCTGGGTAACAAGGGCGAAACTCCGTCTCAAAAAAAAACAAAAACAAAAACAAAAAAAAAACAAAACAAAAACACTGGTCCTTCTTTATGTGAAGCTGGCCCTGCCCATGGACCACAGTAAGAAGAAAAGACTTTGATGTTAGGGTTGCAGGGAGCCATGGAAGGTTTCTGAGCTAGTGGTGATCAGATCTGATTTGCATAAGCCACACTTGCTGTCCTCACTACCCCACACCTGGATGGTGTTTCTCTGCACGGGTGTGCTGCTTCACTTTCCTATTCAACACGTCACTCCCCTGCTCAAAAACCTGCAGCGGCCCCTACTTCCTATCAGATCCAGCCCAAATTCCCTATCCAGACACTCAGAGGCCCTTCGAAATCTTCCCTTACTGGATTTCGTTAATCTAATGTCAACAAAGGCTGTGTGCTGAATCTCAGAGAGATGATGAATCAACCCAAGTTCACACAGCAATTATAGGAGAGCAAGTCAGGGCTGGAACCCGGTTTCCTGAAGTCGGCCCAACCAGCCCCGGCCAAGGGCGCAGTCCTAAGTGTTTTGTATCCTCCATCCTAGCACAGAGACGTCACACAGTAGGTTCTCAACCTGTGCCTGTGGCAGTGAGTTCGCTCCTCTTAGGGCACATCTCTGCCAGGGCATGGGTGTCCCCGAATCCAGGAGGCAGTTAGCATCCAGGCCTTCACCAAGCCCCACCGCACCCAGGCCGGCGGGCCGGGTCCTGCCCATAGACATGTTTGGCCTGTACAGTGTTTCAAAGCTTTTCCAGTTCATCGTTCTAACATTTTTAGATATCCGGAAACTTCACATGGCAATCAGCATCTTGTGTGTCTGCAGAGTCTCAAGCCTGGGTCTGGGTTCCTTCAGGGCGGCAGCTCTCTCCAACCTCAGAGCTTGGGGCGGGTGGGGTGGGGAGCGGTTCGGCTCCAGTCCTCAGCGGGGCTGCTGAATTTGGGACTCTGAAGCGAGAGCGCCCTAGTTACCACCAAGGATCAGGATCCTGGAAGCGGATTCCATCCCACGTATAATAACCCCTCCTTCTGGGGCGGGGCCAGGTGGGGACAAACTCCGCCTCCGGTCTCTAACCACTGGGAGTAGGGGGGGTGTTTTGCCCCAAGTCTTACAACCAGCCCCAACCTGATGGCTGACGTCTGAATCCCCTAGGGCTTCATAGATGAAATGAATACCTCTCCGACAGACCATGCTGCTTCTTCTAACCCTGTCTCTGCCTTTGCCGTCTTCTCTCCCTGAACTGTGCTCTTCGACCTCATCTTCACTCTGTCTGGCTCCGGATTACCCTTCAGATCTCAACTCACAGGTCACCTCCTTAGAAAGGCCTTTCTAGAGCACCTATCTGATGCTCCCCCAAATTACTCTGTAATTACTCCCCCATCACAGCACTGACGATCAGAAATGATTTATTTTTTGCTGTTTTTCTCCTGTTAGACTGTGAGCTCTGAGAAGCCAGGGACTTGGGTTTGTCTCGCTCCGCATGGTCCCCAGGACCTAGCTCAACACACATGTGTGGAACAAATGAACCACTGGATTCACAAAACACCTTTCCCTGAAGGATGCATGTGACCCCCGGGTCAGCCAGCCAGAGATGGGGGGAGCCAGTAATGAGGCAGCCAATTTGCAATTAGGGAGCAATTAATCACTACCTAATTGTTACAAAAGATAGCCGAGGGGCTGGGAGGAGAACAAGGGAATGAAGCTCAGGAAAGGAGCCTCAGGTCTTTCTTGAAAAATATTGAGAGCATACAATGAGGAGTAACATTTGAAAACTTCTTGTGTTATTGGAGGAGATTTAAATGATCAGAATCTCCCCTCCCCCCCCAAAAAAAAACCCGGCTTGGTCCCTTCGAAATATTTTTTGTTTGAGACGGAGTTTTGCTCTTGTCGCCCAGTCTGGAGTGCAATGACACAGTCTTAGCTCACTGTAACCTGTGCCTCCTGGGTTCAAGAAATAATCCTGTGTCAGCTTCCTGAGTAGGTGGGATTACAGGCATCCGCCACTACACCCAGCTCATTTTTTTGTATTTTTAGTAGAGACGGGGTTTCACCGTGTTGGCCAGGCTGGTCTCGAGCTCCTGACCTCAGGTGATCCGCCCTCCTCAGACTCCCAAAATGCCGGGATTACAGACGTGAACCACTGTGCCCAGCCAAAACATTTATTTATTTATTTATTTTATTGTTTGTGGGGATTAGGTCTCGCTATGTTGCCCAGGTTGGTCTTGAACTCTTGGACTTAAGAGATCTGCCCATTTTGGCTTCCCAAAGTGCTGGGATTATAGGCATGAGCCACGGAGCCCAGCTAGGATTTGGTCCCTTTAAGAAGCAGGTGTGCCGGGCTGAAGCAGGAGGATCATGAGATCAAGAGATTCAGATCATCCTGGCCAACATGGTGAAACCCCATCTCTACGAAAAATATGAAAAATCAGTTGGGAATGGTGGTACGTGCCTGTAATCCCAGCTACTCTGGAGGCTAAGCCAGAGAATTGTGAGGTGGAGATTGCAGTGAGCCGAGATCGCACCACTATTCTCCAGCCTGAGCAACAGAGCAAGACTCTGTCTCAAAAGAAAAAAAAAAAAAAGAAGTAGCAGCTGGGTCTTAACCAGGCTGTGCTGGGTGGGCTGGAGGAACTGGAATGGAAGCTAGTGGGTGGGACTGAGGAGGAATCCTCCTTTCCTAGTTTTAGGGGCAAAATACTTTTGGATATTAAGAAAGGTTCTTCTGGCTGGGTGCAGTCATGTGTGACTGTAGTCCCAGCCACTTGGGAGACTGTGATGGGAGGATCCCTTGAGTCTAGGAGTTTGAAGCTGCAGTGAGTTATGATTTATGCCACTCATTCTGCCTGATTGACAGAGATCGCTTCTCTAAAACAAACACATGCATTAAAAAATAAATAGGTTCTGGCCGGGCGCGGTGGCTCAAGCCTGTAATCCCAGCACTTTGGGAGGCCGAGGCGAGTGGATCACGAGGTCAAGAGATCGAGACCATCCTGGTCAACACGGTGAAACCCCGTCTCTACTAAAAATACAAAAAATTAGCTGGGCATGGTGGTGCGTGCCTGTAATCCCAGCTACTCAGGAGGCTGAGGCAGGAGAATTGCCTGAACCCAGGAGGCGGAGGTTGCGGTGAGCCGAGATCGCGCCATTGCACTCCAGCCTGGGTAACAAGAGGGAAACTCTGTCTCAAAATAAATAAATAAATAAATAGGTTCTTTTATTTGTAAATACCAGAAATCTCTCATTACCTTGTGCAAAAAGGGGACTTTAGGCCAGGCGCAGTGGCTCACGCCTTTAATCCTAGCACTTTGGGAGGCCGAGGTGGGTAGATCACCTGAGGTCAGGAGTTCAAGACAGTCTGGCCAACATGGTGAAACCCTGTCTCTACTAAAAATACAAAAAATTAGCCTGGCCTGGTGGCGGATGCCTAAAATCCCAGCCACTCTGGAGGCTGAGGCAGGAGAATCCCTTGAACACAGGAGGTGGATGGAGGGTGCAGTGAACCAAGATTTTGCTACTGCACCCCAGCTTGGGCAACAAGATCAAAACTGCATCTCAAAAAAAAAAAAAGCCGGGCGCGGTGGCTCAAGCCTGTAATCCCAGCACTTTGGGAGGCCGAGGCGGGTGGATCATGAGGTCAAGAGATCGAGACCATCCTGGTCAACATGGTGAAACCCTGTCTCTACTAAAAATACAAAAATTAGCTGGGCATGGTGGCGTGTGCCTGTAATCCCAGCTACTCAGGAGGCTGAGGCAGGAGAATCGCCTGAACCCAGGAGGCGGAGGTTGCGGTGAGCCAAGATCGCGCCATTGCACTCCAGCCTGGGTAACAAGAGCAAAACTCCGTCTCAAAAAAAAAAAAAAAAAAAAAAAGGAAACTTTATTAGAAGGCCATCTTCTGAAGTGGTAGCAAGATTATAATTTTAAGACAAAAAGAAAGGACCCTCTTACAGGCATGGTGGCTTACACCTATAAATCCTAGCACTTTAGGAGACTGAGGCAGGTAGATCACTTGAGGTCAGGAGTTGGAGACCAGCCTGGGCAACACAGTGAGACCACCAATCCTAAAAAACAAAACAAAACAAAACAAAATAACTGTTTAAAAAAGCTTGCTGGGCATGGTGGCGTGCTACTAAAGAGGCTAAAGTGGGAAGATTGAGCCCAGGAGTTCAAGGTTGCACTGAGAGATGATCACACCACTGCAATCAATCCATCAATCCTGCCTTATATTAAGATTGCAGGCCAGGTGCAGTGGCTCACACCTGTAAACCCAGCACTTTGGAAGGACGAGGTATGTGGATTCCTTGAGCTTAGGAGTTCAAGAGCAGCCTGGGCAACATGGCAAAACTCTGTCTTTACAAAAAATGCAAAAATTAGCCAGGCATGGTGGTACACACTGGTAGTCCCAGATACTCGGGAGACTGAAGTGGAAGGATCACTTGAGCCTAGGAGGTTGAAACTGCAGTGAGCTGTGATTGTGCCACTGCACTCCAGCTGGGTGACAGAGCAAGACCCTGTCTCAAAAAATAAAATTGTTTTTGGATTAATTAGGAGGTTTGATATGGAGTAAGTCATCCTTTCATGTTATGAAGTTACTTGAAAGTGTGTCCACTCAGTAAGATACAAGTATCCATTTGGGGTTCTTCAATATTCTGTGGGATTTGGCTGGGCACAGTGGCTCACACCTGTAATCCCAGCACTTTGGGAGGCCAAGGAGAGTGGGCCACTTGAAACCAGGAGTTTGACACCAGCATGGTAAACATGATAAAACCCCGTCTCTACTAAAAATACAAAAATTAGCCAGGCGTGGTGCATGACTGTAGTCCCAGCTACTTGGGAGGCTGGGGTATGAGAATTGCTTGAACCTGGGAGGTAGCGGTTGCATAAGCCAAGATAGCGTAACTGTACTCCAGCCTGGGCAACAGAGTGAGACTGTGTCTCAAAAATATTCTATGGAGTTCAAGAGTTTTCTCTTTAGAGCCAAAGCATTATTGGAGGAAGGCAATCTTTACTTCTCCCACTTATTTCTGCCATGGCAGGAAGGTTCTCCTGCCCACCACCTCCAGGCTCAGGCGCCTGCAGGCAACTCCAAAAACTGCAGTAAACTCCCGAAGGAAATCGTTAGTCTCTACAAGGCTCTCCTTGTATCTCCGAAATTTATTAAATGACATCACAAATAAGGCTTGTGAAGTAGGATGAAGGAGTTAGGCCAGGGAGGACAGGCGGAAGTCTGCAGGCATGAACACAGGCAGGAAGGAAATGGAAAATGCAAACAGAAGTGCGGCCAGAGCTGAACGCTACAGAAGGAGAATGAACAACCCTCGTTTGTATTACAGAACACTTTCACAAAGCATGGTCTGCCTTTATCCTCAGCAGCTCTTACTGGTAAGATACAATCATATCCATTTTATAGATAAGGATCCTAAGTCCCAGCAAGGTCATGGAGCTACATATAACGAAGCCACACATCTTAGATCCATGCTTTTTCTGCTTGGCACACTCCACAAGGATTGGCACACAATGGGTGAAGAGTGGATATTTATTGAAGAAAAGTAACCAGTCTAGCTTTTTCTGTACCTCATTTTTGTTTTCTGTATATCATGTTCTTTTTTCTGTCCATAAATGTAATCTGACCCTGTGGCAGCTTCTGAGTTGCTGTGAACCTATTCTGGTTCTGCAAGGTGCCGGATTTGTGAATTGCTCTTTGTGCAATTATATTTTGTTAAATGTAATTTGTCTAAAATGTCCCCTTCCCATTCCCCCAATTAGAAGTAGGCTCTTGCTTTGTTGCCCAGGCTGGAATCTAACTCCTGGGCTCAAGTGATCCTCCCACCTCAGCCTCCCAAGTAGCTGGGACTACAGGCTTGTGCCACCATATCCAGTTCAGAGTTTTTCCGGTAACATTAGCCACCATGTTCTCTGCCACATGGAGGAACCCTGTCTGTAACTAGAGTGAGAAGATAATGCACAGAGAGAAGCAGAGAATGAGGAGGGAGAGAAAGAGGGTGAGAGACAGAGGAAGAGAGAGAGAGAAGAGAGAATGTGCATGCAAATGGGATCATTCCATGTGTTCTTCTTTTCTGTCCTTGCCAAGAGTGCTTGTTTGGTTGATTCCTATTCACTACATAACCCCCAGAATCCAACCAATCTTCTGGTAAAACCCTCCTCCAATGAATCCTCTTTTTTTTTTTTTTTTTTTGAGATGGGGTCTCACTCTGTCACCCAGGCTGCAGTGCAGTGACCCAGTCTTGGCTCACTGCAACCTCCACCTCCTGGGTTCAAGCGATTCTCCTGCCTCAGCCTCCTGAGTAGCTGGGACTACAGGTGCACATCACCACGACAGGCTAATTTTTGTATTTTTAGTAGGGACGAGGTTTCATTATGTTGGTCAGGCTGATCTCCAACTCCTGACCTCGTGATCTGCCTGCCTTGGCCTCCCAAAGTACTGAGATTACAGGTGTGACCTACTGCACCAGATTTTTTAAAATTAAGGTAATTAGAAGAGTTTTATGCGGCTCTCATCCCAAGTTGCAATTAGCTACTCTGAGTTATTTGCAGACATGTTTATTCTCTCCTACTCATCTGAGGGTTGCCAAATGCCCTTCTTAGATACAGTTCTCACTGGCCCAAGGCTAGTGAGAAAGCTAGGACAACATAGTGAGTCACTAACATAGGTAATTTTTAAAGTTGCTAAATTCTGGGATTAGTCCTTGTTACTGAATTTTATGAGATGATGGCAACAACAGAAAGTAGCAATTTATTTTTCCCTTTAATATTCTTTGATGAATAACAAGTTGACAGCAGTTGAGTACCCCAATTTAGGAAGAAACTTTACTGGGACATGAAATCTCAGTGAAGTGCTGGCCAGGTAATGATTCCTCTGGGGCGGGGCCCACTCTTGGCTCTCAGCAGAGAGCCTTGTAAATGAGTGAGATCATCTCATGGGTATAGAGAGCTGTTCTGGTCTCCCGCGTCTCATAGGAATACGGTCTGATTTAGAAGGTTACAGCTTATTCATTCACCCAGTTCTTTTATGATTTTTAAAGGAGGCTTATTTTTATTATTATTTATTTATTTTATTTACTTGTTTGCAAAATACTCTCCTAGTCCTGCAGGGCTGTTCCTTTCAAATGGATCTCACATTAATTTTCTCTTTAATCCTAATCATCTGTATAGGTGTGGGAGTTGAGGTGAAGTCTCCCATCTGGGAAGATCAAGGATCAGCTCGTTGTGGCGGGGAGAGAGCACTGGAGTGGGAGTCAGACAGCACTGTAGTCCACCCAGTTTCTTCTCTTGCTGGTCGCAAGGCCTCAAGCAACTTGCTTTATTTCTCTGAGCTTCAGTTTCCCTGTCTGTGACATAGGGATGATATCTAGCCTACCTTTTGCACAGAGCTGTTGCAAAGGGTTGAATAAGGCTTTCACAGCAATTTGGAACTGAAGGAGGTAGCAGCGGGAGGGGGACAGGCACCCAGTGTTGTTTTATAGAAGCTGCTAGGGGCTGGGAGTGGTGGCTCATGCCTGTAATCCCAGCATTTTTGGAGGCTGAGGTGAGTGGATCACTTGAGGTCAGAAGTTCCAGACTAGCCTGGCCAACATGGTGAAATCTCATCTGTACTAAAAGTACAAAAGTTAGCTGGGTGTGGTGGCATGCACCTGTAATTGCAGCTACTCAAGAGGCTGAGGCAGGAGAATCTCTTGAACCCGGGAGGTGGAGGTTGCAGTGAGCAAAGATCGCACCACTGCACTCCAGCCTGAGCGACAGGTTAAGACTCCATCACAAAAAAATATAAATAAATAAAAAGTAGAAGCTGCTAGGGCATATTTGACGGGGAAAAGATTCAGTAACAGAAACGGAAATGTAGGTAGATGTGAGAAAGTTGTAAGCACTCTGTAGCTCTTTCTAGCTCTGTCTCTTACTTGAATGTGATCTCACCCTCTGTGCCTCAGTTTCCTCATTTGGAAATCCAGGTCCCACAGTCAAGAAATAACTTTTTGGATACCTTACACTGAGTACTGAAGTTTGCATAAGAATTGGTTACAGGCCAGGCATGGTGGCTTATGCCTGTAATCCTAGCACTTTGGGAGGCCAGGGTAAACAAATCATCTGAGGCCAGGAGTTTAAGACCAGCCTGGCCAACATGGTGAAACCCCACCTCTACTAAAAATACAAAAATTAGCCAGGTGTGGTGGCAGGTGCCTGTAATCTTAGCTACTTGGGAGGCTGAGGCAGGAGAATCACTGGAACCTGGGAGGCAGAGGCTGCAGTGAGCCAAGATTGTGCCTCCGCACTCCAGCTTGTGACAGAGCAAGACTCTGCCTCAAAAAAAATAAGAGTTGGTTACAGCAAGAGATTGCACTCCAGGTAGACAGAACGGCATGAGCAGTGGCTTGGGGTTAGAAATTATGACAGCATGGATGAGACACACTGTTCTGTTTTTTGTTTCATGAAGACAATAATATTTATTGTGATGACAATTAAGTAAGATAATGTAGGTAAAGTGTTTAGCAGCACAGGCTGGAACATAACAGAGTCAGTAATGGTGCTTGTTTTTACTGCTATTATTGTTGTTATTTTTACAGATAAAGAAAATGGAGGCTCTGATAGGCGATGTGTAGGCCTGGCACACAGCTATCAGTTGTTAAGCAGGATTTGAACCCACATCCTTTATCTATCTATTATTTATTTACTTATTTTGAGACGGAGTTTCACTCTTGTTGACTAGGCTGGAGTGTAGTGGTACGATCTCGGCTCACTGTACCCTCTGCCTCCTGGGTTCAAGCAATTCTCTTGCCTCAGCCTCCCGAGTAGCTGGGATTACAGGAGCCTGCCACCATGCCTGGCTAATTTTTGTATTTTTACTAGAGATGGGGTTTTACCATGCTGGACAGGCTGGTCTTGAACTCCTGACCTCAGGTAATCTACTCACCTCGGCCTTCCAAAGTGCTGGGATTACAGGTGTGAGCCACCTCGCCTGGCCTATTTATTTATTTTTAAATTAAATTTAATTTTATTCTTTTGTGATAGGGTCTCATTCATTTCCCAGGCTGGAGTGCAGTGGTGTGATCTTGGCTCATTGCAACCTCCACCTCCCGGGTTCAAGAGATTCTCCTGCCTCAGCCTCCCGAGTAGTTGGAACCACAGGCACGTGCCACCATGCCCAGCTAATTTTTATATTTTTAGTAGAGACAGGGTTTTGCCATGTTGCCCAGGCTGGTCTTGAACTCCTGACCTCAGGTCATCCACCAGCCTTGGCCTCCCAAAGTGCTGGAATTACAGGTGTGAGCCCACTGTACCCAGCCTATTTATTTATTTTTAGAGACGGAGTCTCACTATGTTGTCCAGGGTGGAATGCAGTGGCTATTCACAGTCACAGTCCCACCACAGATCAGCACAGTTTTGACCTGCTCCATTTCCATCCTGGGCCTGTTTACCACTCTTTAGACAATCCTGCTTATAGGAGGTCACCATACTGAAGCTGAACTTAGCACAGACACTTGATCAATATAGCACACACAGCCTAGAACTCTTGGGCTCAAGAATTCCTGGCTTATTCTTCTGCCTCAGCCTTCTGAGTAGCCGGGACCACAGGCACACACCACTGTGCCTGGCACCATATCTTCTTGACATTTGCTCTTGACCAGGATCTGAACCACTGTGTTCAAGTTACCCCATTGTGGGGCCTCTGTTCCTGACCCTAGGGACCTCCCTGACTCAGCAACTGTGGGTGGCCTTGCTGCTGTGCCTGGGCAACAGAGGACGTGAGAAGCCTCCCAGTTCCTTGAAAACCAAATATGGCCAGACCAGGCCCTCTGAGGCCCAATCCTCAGGCTTGGCCTGCTCCTGCCTGCCTATCTGGGCTGTGGGGCGCTACTCCCTACTCAACCTCCTGGCTCTGCTCCAGTGGACTCTGGGAGAACCTCCATCCAGATGCCCCTTCTCAGGATCTTGTTGGGAAAAGTACTAAAAGAGAACATAAACTGAGTGTCTCTTACCCTTGCTGCAATAATTCCTAACTCCAAGACTTTGCTTATGTGGTCTGGTCCACAAAGTACCTCTCTGATTAGTGCTTAATGTATCTTTGGTGCCCAGTGTGAGGTATCGGGAGATGTTACTTCATAACTGTGAGACCTGCAGTGAGGCACTCATCCCATCCATCCATCCAGGCACCCACACACCCACCCACCCACTGGGTGCCTACCTGTGCCAAGCACGTTACATACAGACTCTGGAAACTCCATGAGGACTGCAGACCAGGTGTCACAAGATAATTATTCAGGGCAGGCCTGGTGGCTCAGGCCTGTAATCCCAGCTCTTTGGGAGGCCAAGGCGAGTGGATCACTGAGGAGTTTGAGACCACCCTGGCCAACATGGTAAAACCCTGTCTCTACTAATAATACAAAAATTAGCCAGGCGTGGTAGTGTGCACCTGTAATCCCAGTCACTTGGGAGGCTGAGGGAGGAGAATCAGTTGAATCCAGGAAGCAGAGGTTGCAGTGAGCCAAGATTGTGCCACTGCACTCCAGCCTGAGCAACAGAGTAAGACTTTGTCTCAAAAATAATAATAATAATAATATTCAACTGATATCCATAGGTGGTATAGTCCCAATGTGTCTCCTCCAATTTTTATGTTGAAACATAATCTGCAATGTGGTGGTATTAAGAGATGGGGGCTGCCAGGCTCGGTGGCTCACACCTGTAATCCCAGCACTTTGGGAGGCCAAGGCAGGTGGATCACAAGGTCAAGAGATTGAGATCATCTTGGCCAACATGGTGAAACCCCGTCTCTACTAGAATACAAAAATTAGCTGGGCATGGTGGCAAGTGCCTGTAATCCCAGCTACTCAGGAGGCTGAGGCAGGAGAATGGCTTGAACCTGGGAGGTGGAGGTTGCAGTCAGGCGAGATTGTGCCACTGCACTCCAGCCTGGCAACAGAAGGAGACTCTGCCTCAAAAAAAAAAAAAAAAGAGGTGGGGCTTTTGGGGGTGATCATCCTTATGAATGGGATTAACACCCTTATGAAAGAAGCCTGGGGGAGTTTATTCACCCCTTCTACCATGTAAGGACACATAGGAAACGTCATCTATGAGAAACAGGCCCTCATTGACACCTAATCTGCTGACAACTTGTTCTTGGATTTCCTGGCCTCCAGAACTATGAGCAACGTATTTCTGTCATTTATGTATTACTGAGTCTGAAGTATTTTGTTATAACAACAGGAACAGACTAAGACAATGAACCAATGGGCCAAGGCTTGTCCTTACTACAGTCCTGGTAAGGCTGTTATCATTATCACCTCCGTTTCATAGTTGAGAAGACTGACACTCAGAGAGGGGAAGTACGAATAACATACAGCCATAGATGAGCGGAGCTGAGACTTGGCCAAGTTCTTTATCACTAGCGGTGCTGCCCAGCTCCTAACAGAGGGAGGAGCCATGCTGAGGGCCAGGCCCTGGAGGAGGACAGGGACCATTTCTCCTTCAGCTCTTGGCTTCCTTGGCAGAAAGCAGTTTAATTCTTTCCCTTGTCTCCCTCCTAACTAAGACTTTGAGGGTGCTCATCCCAGCTCAGTCCACAAAGTACTTTTCAAGGTTTCCAGAGCCCTCATCTCAGCCCTGCAGGGGAGTCAGGGAAAGGCGGGGACCTTCCCCATGGTTCAGATGGGAGAATTGAGGCTTTCATACTGCCTACAGTCACATGCCATGTTAGGGGCCTGGCATCTCTGCTTCAAGAACCAGAGCACAGAACTGGCTGCTAGATCTTTCCTGTAGGTGTGGTATGAAGCACTTAGAGTCTGACAGGTCCCAGCTCTGCCACTAACAAGTTATGCAGCCTTAGAGGAATCACTTCGCCCCTTTAAACCTCAGACTTCTCCCCTGAGTAATGAGGACAGTGCTAGTACCTATTTGAGAGATGTTGAGAGGATGAAATGAAACTGCTTGTGAAGCACTTAGTGTAGTACCTGGAACATAGTGAGTGCTCCAATAATGAGGCCATTATGGTACTAAGTGCCTAAAATACAACATGAGACTGGTAGGAGTATCCATGCTGAAGGTAATATTAGCTAATGTTTCTTTGTTTCTTTGTTTCTTTCTTTCTTTTTTTTTTTTTTTTGAGGCAAAATCTCACTCTGTTGCCTAGCCTGGAGTGCAATGGCCCAATCTTGGCTCACTTAAATTTCCACCTTCCAGATTCAAGCAATTCTCCTGCCTCAGCCTCCCATGTAGCTGGGATTACAGGCACAAGCCACCATGCCCAGCTAATTTTTGTATTTTTTGTAGAGACACGGTTTCACCATATTGGCCAGGCTGGTCTCCAGCTCCTGGCCTCAAGTGATCTGCCCTCCTTGGCCTCTCAAAGTGTTGGTATTACAGGTGTGAGCCACCGTCCCTGGCCAGCTAACATTTCTTTATCACTGCTATGTACCAGACACATTCATCTGGACAATATCCCTATATGTTTTACAGATGTGATAACTAAGGCTTGAAACTGACTTGCCCTAGCTCCTTGTCCAGCAAGAGGAAGAGTCTGGGCCTGAACCTGAGTCTAAGTTCATGATCTCAGCAGCTCTGCTCCACTGTTCTGGATTCTCCAACCCCAACATACTGAAGTCCAGAGAGAAAAAGGGAGTTTCTCAGGGTCCCACTGCAGGTGGGGGTAGGGGAGACCATACTGGGGAGGCTTTTTCCTTCCTGGCAGCTCTGCATGGGTCTGGATAATTCTCCAGCTTTAGGATTAAGGCAGAGCCTGACTAGCACATTCACCGTGCTCTGGAAGGATCCAGGGATCTGGATCTTGGTCTCAGGCCAGCCAGCAGAATCCAACCCCACTTCCCTGCCCAAGCTTTAATGACACCTTCAGCCCCCACTCTACACTGTGACTACCCATTCTCCATCTCTAGCTTTAATGCGCAGGGCCCTTTTTTAATCAGCTGAACCTCAGGCCAAAGAAAACTCATCGGTGCCCGCAAAACCAGCCAGCTGGGGAGAGGCTGCCCTGGAATGTTGGAGGGGGGTCATCAAGCTGTTTGTGAGCTGCTGGCAGAGAAATGTGAACAATTACCTTTTTTGGGGAAAGTCAGAACACCATCTGTGGGAAAAGATCCAGGGCAGGCCAGCTCAGAGGGTTGGGCCTCAGTTTCCCATACTTACCACCACAGCATGTATAGGGGATGACTAATTTCAGCTGGAGATTCAAGAACTAGGCTGGGTGCGGTGGCTCACACCTGTAATTCCAGCACTTTGGGAGGCCGAAGCAGGTGGATCACCTGTGTTCAGTAGTTTGAGACTACCTAGGGCAGCATGGTGAAACCCTGTCCTACTAAAAATACAAAAAAATCAACCAGGTGTGGTGGCGCACGCCTCTCGTCTCAGCTACATGGGAGGAGAATCACTCGAGCCCCAGAGGTGAAGGTTGCAGTGAGCTGAGATTGTGCCATTGAACTCCAGCTTCGGGGAGTTCAGAGTGAGACTCTGTCTCCAAAAAAAAAAAAAAAAATCACGAACTCTTGATTGGGTGCTTGCTACGGGCCAGGCCCTGCACTGGCTGCTAGGGACACATCAGGGACTGAGTTAAGCCCTGTCCTTGGGGACTGACATTCTCGCAGAAGACACATACTCATTCAGTAAGTGTCCAACAGGCTAGAGGCAGGTGCCTCAGGCCCATAAGACCTGATCAACACACTTGTGGCTGGATAGGTTTCAGAATTCAGAATTATTATTATTATTATTATATTTTGAGCCAGGGTCTTGATCTATTATTCAGGCTGGAGTGCAGTGGCACAGTTATGGCTTGCTGCAGCCTCAAACTCCTGGGCTCATGTGATCCTCCCAGCTTGGTCTCCCAAAGTGCTGGGATTACAGGCATGAGCCACTGCCCCCAGCCTTAGAATTCAGGATTTTTTTTTAAAGGTGATCCAGTGGGTCTGGACCCATCCATCTCCAGTGAAACATGTGAATATTTCTGTAGCTAGAACTCTAAGTGAAATGAACAGACTGCATAGCCTCAGTCAATCCAGGTCAGATATTGCTCCCAAATGAGTTTTCGTTAAGTGTGCAGAAAAGCCTTTGGTTGTCTGAATTTTCTGGACTTGGAGCTGCAGGTATGAAACTGAGGGCCTGATTCTTCTTGCCATTGTACAGATAAGAAAACTGAGACTTGGGGCCAGAAAGTCACCTATCCAAGGCTCCAGAGCAAGCAAAATATGCAGGTAGGTGGGAATTCAGGTCTTAGTGTCTTCAGATTCAGGGCTGGCCACTAACAGGGACTGTGCCTCAGAGAGAAGCAGGGACTAGGTGGAGAAGGCTCCTCCACCAAACCTCAGCCGCCCAGCAGCCAGTTCTGCCAGGAAGGAGTTAAACACTAGCTGGGCCCCCGCCAGGCCTCTGCACCATAGCTCCTCACAGGGCCTGCCTGTCTGGGGCCTGTTTACCAGGCTGTGCTTGCATCACTGGCTCCGGCTCCAATGTGCAGTGCAAACATTCACATTCTTGGGTCATGAGAAATGCACAGTTGTGGTGACATCATGCCCAGTGAGGAGGTTTTCGACAGCCTCTCTCCCACCCCAAGTCAAAGCTGTTTAATTAGCTCCCTTTAACTGGAACTCTCTTCTTGTAAAAACCAACTGGAGATACTAACCCAGTGGGGGTGATGGGGATTAGAGTGTTGTATGTTTCTCTGTGTGTGTCTTTTAAGGGATAAAAATAGCCCATCTGGGACTCCTTTTGGGGTATTTGTGAGTATTAATGCACCACTGTTTATATTAAATCTATGTCACATTGGACATTTTTGTCCAAATTTGGGGCTTGGAGATGGAACAAGAGGAACCACCCGTATCTTCTGGTTCCCTCTGCTTTTTCCTTTTGGGAGGGAGACACGTAGCCCAAGTAAAAGGGCCCTGGGAGACAATTTAGATCAATCTCTCATTATACAGCCAAGGGAAAGGAGGCCCAGAGAGTGAAGGGCCTTGCTTGAGGTCAGGTAGTGAGGCTCCCAGTTTCCATACCCCTGGGATGTATTTTGCAGCATGCACCCCCATTTCAGCTTTATGAGCTGTTTTTCAGGGTGTTGGAAAGAGAAGTGCTTCTGGCTAGAGCTTCCTGACTATGTTTTGAAATTAAGAGTGGATATACCAGCCTAGGCAACACAGGGAGACCCTCTCTCTACAGATTTTTTTTTTTTTTTTTTTGAGAAGGAGTTTCGCTCTTGTTACCCAGGCTGGAGTGCAATGGCGCAATCTCGGCTCACCGCACCTCTGCCTCCTGAGTTCAGGCAATTCTCCTGCCTCAGCCTCCTGAGTAGCTGGGATTACAGGCACGTGCCACTATGCCCAGCTAATTTTTTGTATTTTTAGTAGAGACGGGGTTTCACCATGTTGACCAGGATGGTCTCGATCTCTCGACCTCATGATCCACCCGCCTCGGCCTCCCAAAGTGCTGGGACTATAGGCTTGAGCCACCGCGCCCGGCCAAAAAAAAAGTTTTTTTAATAAAAATAAATAAAAATTTTAAAAAAGATATCCATTCCTTTTTTTTTCTTCTTCTTGAGACTGAGTCTCGTTCTTTGTCCAGGCTGGAGTGCTGTTGTATCACAGCCCACTGCAGCCTTCACCTCCCAAGCTCAGGGGATGCTTCTACCTCGGCTTCTAGAGTAGCTGGAACTGTAGGCATGTGCTACCACACCCAGCTAGGTTTTGTGTTTTTAGTACAGATTGGGTTTTGCCACATTGCCCAGGGTAGTCTTGAACTCCTGGACTCAAGTGATCTGCCCACTTTGGCCTCCCAAAGTGTTGGGATTATAGGCCTGAGCCACTGTGCCTGGCCACCTTCTCTTTTTCTGACCCAACGGCTTGCCTCGCCTCCCCAGATCATCCCAGGTCTTCTTTTGTTTCCCTTTCCAAAGAAGTCCCAGCCCTTGCTGGCTTCCCACGATGGCCACTGAAGCTTGTTTCTCACCTAGGGATACTAAATTGAGCCAATGTAAATATACAACACCTAGTTAAAGTTGAGTTCAGATAAACAACGTTTTAGTTTATGTCCCATGGAATATCAGGATATACATTCATCGGGCAACCTGTTTTCTTTCCCCTGTATCATCCTGACTGTAGCAGATACCCTTGACTGCCTCCCCATTAACCTTCCTTCTCCTTCCTTGATAACTGAGCCCTGATTTCTGTCTGCGGTGGCAGTGTATCCCAGGTGATGAACTGTAATTGGTCCAATCTAGTCATGACAATCCTGCTCTCTGTTGTTTTCCCTGACTCTCTTGTAGTAAGAAATGATCTGATGGTTATTATTATTATTTTAGAGACAAGGTCTTACTCTGTTACCCAGGCTCGAGTGAACTGAGGTGATCATACCTCATGGCAGTCTTGAATTCTTGGCTGAGATCCTCCTATCTCAGCTTTCCCGGTAGCTGGGACAACAGGGGCATGACACGACACCTGGCTAATTTTTAAAAAAATTTTGTAGAGAAGGGACCTAACTATGTTGCCCAGGCTGGTCTCAAATTTCTGGCTTCAAGTAATCCCCAGGCCTTGGCCTCCCAAAGTGCTAGGATTACAAGCATGAGCCACGGGCACAGTAGATCTGATGGTTTTAAGATATGCCTGCAAGTTCCTTGACATTGCTCCTTTCAAAAGGTGGAGACTTGTCCCCTCTCCTTGAAAGCAGTCTGGACATGGCCGGGTGTGGTGGCTCACACCTGTAATCACAGCACTTTTGGGAGGATGAGGCGGGCAGATCATTTAAGGTCAGGAGTTCGAGACCAGCCTGACCAACATGGAGAAACCCCATCTCTACTAAAAATACAAAATTAGCCACGTGTGGTGGCTCTTGCCTGTAATCCCAGCTACTTGGGAGGCTCAGGCAGGAGATTCGCTTGAACCCTGGAGGCGAGGTTGCCGTGAGCTGAGATTGCATCATTGTACTCCAGCCTGGGCAAGAAGAGCAAAATTCCATCTCAAAAAATAAAATAAAATAAAATAAAAATAAATAAGTAAAATAAAGCCAAGACACTTTGGGATGCTGAGGCAGGTGGATCACAAGGTCAAGAGATCGAGATCATCCTGGTCAACATGGTGAAACCCTGTCTCTATAAAAATTAAAAATTAAAAAAATTAAAAATAAGTAAAATAAAAATTAGCACCGGGCGCGGTGGCTCAAGCCTGTAATCCCAGCACTTTGGGAGGCCGAGGCGGGTGGATCACGAGGTCAAGAGATTGAGACCATCCTGGTCAACATGGTGAAACCCCGTCTCTACTAAAGATACAAAAAATTAGCTGGGCATGGTGGCACGTGCCTGTAATCCCAGCTACTCAGGAGGCTGAGGCAGGAGAATGGCCTGAACCCAGGAGGCGGAGGTTGCGGTGAGCCGAGATGGCGCCATTGCACTCCAGCCTGGGTAACAAGAGCGAAATTCCGTCTCAAAAAAAAAAAAAAAAATTAGCAGGGTATGGTGGTGGGCGCCTGTAATCCCAGCTACTTGGGAGGCTGAGGCAGAGGAATCGCTTGAACCTGGGAGGTGGAGGTTGCAGTGAGCCAAAGTTGCACCATAGCACTCCAGTCTGGCGACAGAGTGACTGGGAAAAAAAAAAAGAAAGAAAGTAGGTTGGACTTAGTGATTCATTTCAAAGAGTGACTTCTGAGGAAAGCTCATAAAAACCATTGTTGTTTCTGCCTTGCTCTCTTAAATTACTCATTCTAGAGGAAGCCTGCTGCCACGTTGTGAGGACACTCAGTAGCCCTGTGGGGAGGGCTGCGTGGGGGGAAACCAGGTCCTCCCTGCCATCAACAGCTAGCCCTGGCTTGCCAGGCATGGGAGTGAGCCACCTTCAAAGTGGCTCTAGATCCAGTCACGTCTTTGAATGACTGCAGCGTGGGCCAACATTCTGACAACAGCATAAACCAGAGATACGCCTGTATTAATCATCTTTTTTATTCCCTCCCTCCCCCTCTTTCCCTCCTTCACTCCCTCCCTCCTTCCTCCCTTATTTTTCTCTTTTTCTTTCTTTCTTTTTTTTGAGACAGCTTCTCACTCTATCACCCAGGCTGGTGTGCAGTAGCACAATTTTGGCTCACTGCAACCTCTGCCTCCTGGTTTCAAGCTATTCTCCAGCCTCAACCTCCTGAGTAGCTGGGATTACAGGCACGTGCCACCTGCCCGGCAACTTTTTGTATTTTTAGTAGAGACAGGATTTCACCATGTTGGTCAGGCTGGTCTTGAACTCCTGACCTCGTGATCTGCCTGCCTTGGCCTCCCAAAGTGCTGGGATTACAGGTGTGAACCATTGTCCTTGGTTTCTTCTTCTTCTTCTTCTTCTTTTTTTTTTTTTTTTTTAAAAAAAGAAACAGGGTCTTGCTCTGTTGCCCAGGCTGGAGTGCAATGGCATGATCATGGCTTACTGAAGCCTGGAATTCTGGGGCTCAGATGATCCTCCTGTCAGCCTCCCAAGTAGCTGGAACTATAGGCATGCACCTCCATGCCTGGCTAATCTTTTTTTTTTTTTTTTTGAGACAGACTGTCACTTTGTCGCCCAGGCTGGAGTGCAGTGGCACAATCTCAGTCACTGCAACTTCCACCTTCCGCATTCAAGTGATTCTCCTGCCTCAGCCTCCCAAGTAGCTGGGACTACAGGCTCTTGCCACCACACCTGGCTAATTTTTTTTATTTGTTTTTATTTTTCAGTAGATACAGGGTTTCACTGTGTTAGTCAGGATGGTCTCGATCTCCTGACCTTGTGATCTGTCCACCTCAGCCTCTCAAAGTGCTGGGATTACAGGTGTGAGCCACTGTGCCTAGTGAATTTTTTTTTTTCTTTTTTTTTGGAGACAGAGTTTCGCTCTTGTTACCCAGGCTGGAGTGCAATGGCGCAATCTCTGCTCACTGCAACCTCCGCCTCATGGGTTCAGGCAATTCTCCTGCCTCAGCCTCCTGAGTAGCTCGGATTACAGGCACACGCCACCATGCCCAGCTAATTTTTGTATTTTTAGTAGGGACAGGGTTTCACCATGTTGACCAGGATGGTCTCGATCTCTTGACCTTGTGATCCACCCGCCTCGGCCTCCCAAAGTGCTGGGATTACAGGCTTGAGCCACCGCGCCCGGCCTTCAATTTTTTTTTTAGAGACAGAGTTTCCATTCTGACAACCAGATTGGAGTGCAGTAGTGCGATCTTGGCTCACTGCAACCTCCACCTCCTGGGTTCAAGTGATTCTTGTTCCTCAGCCTCCCAAGTAGCTGGGATTACAGATGTATGCCACTAGGCCTGGCTAATTTTTGTATTTTTAGTAGAGATGGGGTTTTGCCATGTTGGTCAGGCTGGTCTTGAACTCTAGACCTCAGAGTCTGATCTACCTGCCTTGGCCTCCCAAAGTGCTGGAATTACAGACATGAGCCACTGCACCTGCCCCCATGCCTGGCTAATTAAAAAAAAAATTTTTTTTTGAGACCGAGTTTTTGCTCTTATCACCCAGGATGGCATGCAATGGCACAATCTCAGCTTACTGCAACCTCCACCACCAGGTTTAAGTGATTCTCCTGCCTCAGCCTCCCAAGTAGCTGGAATTACAGATACCCACCACCATGCCCAGCTAATTTTTTTTTTCTTTTTTTTGAGATGGAATCTTGCTCTGTTGCCAGGCTGGAGTGCAATGGCAAGATCTTGGCTCGCTGCAACCTCTGCCTCCTGGGTTCAAGCAATTCTCTTGCCTCAGCCTCCTGAGTAGCTGGGACTACAGGCACTCAATACCAGGCCCAGATAATTTTTGAATTTTTAGTAGAGACAGGGTTTCATCATGTTGGCCAGGATGGTCTGGATCTCTTGACTTTGTGATCTGCCTTCTTCGGCCTCCCAAAGTGCTGAGATTACAGGTGTGAGCCACCGTGCCTGACCGCCCGGCTAATTTTTGTATTTTAGTAGATATGGAGTTTCACCATGTTGGCCAGGCTGGTTTTGAACTCCTGACCTCAGGTGATTCACCTGCTTTGGCCTCCCAAAATGTTAAAATTACAGGTGTGATCCACTACACCCAGCTTAAATTTTTTTTTTTTTTTTTGTAGAGATGGGGGTCTCCCTATGTTGTCCAGACTGGTCTTGAAGTCCCAGGCTCAAGTGATATTCCTGCCTCGACCTCCATAAGTGCTGGGATTAGAGGTGTGAGCCACCACCCCCTACCATTTTTCATTTTCTTGGAGTGTATATGTTTCTGTGTGTATGTTTTAAGGAATGAAAATCGCCCATGTGGGACTCCTTTCGGTGTATTTGTGAGTATTAATGTACCACTGTTTATACTAAATCTATGTCACACTGACATTTTCTCATGTTTTATGTTGTTTTTGACATCTCTCGGGGTGGGCTTTCTGGCTGGAGAGAGATTGCTGCTCTTAGGGCTAATTTCTAGAGACATTGAGTAACTTGTCAGTGAGCCCACTTTTTATACACAAACCAATGAATTTCAAGTGCATACCCTCAACCTCCTTTATCTAATTCTCATACACCCTGCCCTAAATCAATCTAGGGCCAGGTACTAGGCAACTAGGGACAGCCTCTATTCCCCAAAACTCTCTGGAGTTATTCAGACTAGCCAGTCCTAAACTGTCTACCACACCCTGCCTTGCCTTTTCCATGGAAACCACAATAAACTGTGGCTATGCCTTCTCCTTAGTCCTTTCTGCCTCTTGACCTACACTAGTGCTTACCCCTGCGGCCCCGCGTGGCATGCTATAACTCTGATTTCTTTCTTTTTTTTTTTTTTTGGAGATGGAGTCTCAACTCTGTCGCCTAGGCTAGAATGCAGTGGTACAATCTCAGCTCACTGCAACCTCTGCCGCCCAGGTTCAAGCGATTCTCCTGCCTCAGCCTCCTGAGTAGCTGGGATTATAGGTGCCTGCCACTGTGCCCGGCTAATTTTTGTAATTTTAGTAGAGACAGGGTTTCACCATCTTGGCCAGGCTGGTCTTGAACTCCTGACCCCGTGATCTGTCTGCCTTGGTCTCCCAAAGTGCTGGGATTACAGGGGTGAGCACCACGCCCGGGGCTACACCTCTGATTTCTAGAGAACTGTAAGTCACATTAAACTTTTCTTTCAATGGTATTGACCTCTCTGTGTTGTCAGTCACCTTTATAAATTAAAACCTGGGCACAAATCAACTCAGAGATTCTGAGCCAGAACTACCTAACTAAACCATTCCCAATACCTGACCCACAGAAAGTTTGAGATAGTAACCCCAGCCTCCCAAAGTGCTGGGATTATAGGCATGAACCACCACACCTGGCCAGAATATAGCAATTTTAAGATACCCCAGAGCACATTTATTCTATCTCTGTACTTCACAGTTGGGAATCTAAGGCCCAAGGGAGGGGAAGGCACAGCCTCGAATAGCATAGGAGACCAGTGGCAGAGTAGAAACTAGAACCCAGAACTTTGAACTTTCCCTTTCTCCAGGCTGCGCGAGGAAGGCAGCGTGGATTCCCTCAGATGACCCAAACATTTCCTTTCAGGAGGAGGCAATTCTTGACCCAGTGCTGCTACCAGCTCCCCCCAGGTCAGGAAGCTCTGCCCGCCCAGGATTTCCTGTGTGTGGGAAAGAAACAGGATGAGTAGATAAATTCTCCAAGGGTTTTTTTTTTTTTTTTTTTTTAACCAAATGCGTGAGTTCCTCTCTCTGGTAAGTCTGCAGCAGTTCTAGCCAATATGACCAACCCACTGACATGCGTTTTGTGTGTTTCTAAACACTAATAAAAAAGAATGATTGGCAAGGCACAGTGGCTCTCCCCTGTGACCTTAGTACTTTGGAAGGCCAAGGCAGGCCAGTTGCTTGAGCCCAGGAGTTTGAGACCAGCCGGGCAACACAGGAAGACCCCATCTCTATAAAAAATACAAAAAATTAGCCAGATGTGTTGGCACATGCCTGTAGTCCCAGCTACTCCGAAGGCTGAGATGGGAGGATTGCTTCAGCCCCGGAATTCGAGGCTGCAGTGAGCCAAGATCGCACCGCTGCACTCCAGCCTGAGCAACAGAGTGGGAACCTGTCTAAAAAAAAAAAAAAAAAAAAGGATCACACATGCATGAAGCACAAGACAGGAGGTAGGGGAGAAGAGTCCGTGTCACTGTCCCTTGGGGAGCCGCCTTTCTTTGGGTCCTCCCAGAAGTAGACCCTAAGACAAATATTTAAGTTCAAGTGATCTGTCTGGGAGGTGATCCCAGGGAGTCCCCTGCAGGGGAGTGGGGAGGTGAGACAGTAAAAGGAAAGCAGCCAGTAACAGAAGCGTATTTTAATAGGCAACTGGAGCTCAACCCACTAGGGCATGCTCAGAGACAGTCATCCCAACCAAGGAGCAAGGCAGCTGGAGTATCGAGCCACCAACTTCTCATCCTTCACTGCTTTAGGGATGCTTCTGGAACTCACCCTTCCTGCTTGCCCGAGGACAGGCCCACGTTTGCTCCCGAGGACAGAGCAATACAGTCAAGGAGTTACGTTCACAGTAAGAAGTCTTTACTGGGCGTGGTGGCTCACGCCTGTAATCCCAGTACTTTGGGAGGCTGATGTGGGTGGATCACCTGAGGTCAGGAGTTGGAGACCAGCCTGACCAACATGGAGAAACCCTGTCTCTACTAAAAATACAAAATTAGTTGGCCGTGGTGGTTCATACCTGTAATCCCAGCTACTCAGGAGGCTGAGGCAGGAGAATCACTTGAACCCAGGAGGCGGAAGTTGTGGTGAGCGGAGATCGTGTCATTGCACTCCAGCCTGGGCAACAAGAGCAAAAGTGTCTCAAAAAAAAAGAAAAAAAAAAAGAAATCTTTGATGGGTAGAGGGATCATCAGGGGAATATGGGCAGTGTCCGCTCCAGAGGCTGACCACTAATGAGTTTTCCATCCACAGGAAAAGGCAGATGGAGGCCCAGGAGACATGCCTTCCCTCCCTGGGTGGGGTTATGGAGGTCATGTGCATAGCAGGCCTTTTGCCTGTCCAGGCCCTCATCACCCCTTTCTTCTTATTTTGGGGAACCACCTTACCCCACTATGGTCCTTATCCTCCTCTTCAACACTGTACTAGACCACATTTCACAGTTTCCCTTGTGTTTAAGGGGAGGCATGCGACTGATTCTAGCCAATGAAATGTGAGCAGAAGGGACATGCGCTGTTTTCAGGCTTGGTCCATAAAAACCAACCACTCATTTCCTTTTGCTTTTTCTCTCTTTTCAATTTTTTTGAGATAGGGTCCCACTCTGTTACCCAGGCTGGAGTGCAGTGAGTGGCACGATCATGGCTCACTGCAGCCTCCACCTCCCAGGCTCAAGTGATTATCCCAGGTTCAATGGATCCTCCAGCCTCAGCCTCTTGAGTAGTTGGGCAACAGGTGTACACCATCATACCTGGCTAATTTTTTTATGCTTTATTTTTTTTGTAGAGACAAAGTCCCACTATGTTTTGTAGGCTGCTCTTGAACTCCTCTGCTCCAGCAATCCTCTTGTCTTGGCCTTCCAAATAGTTGGGATTATAAGTGTGAGCCACTGTTTCTGGCTTGCTTTTTCTCTATGGTGACTTTGGAGGCCATGCGTGGAATGTCTTCAGTGGTGCTTTGGAGGAAGACTACATCGTGTGAATGACGACACAAATCACTATTGTCAGTTGGGAGTTAGCTCTGAGAAGAAAAGTTTAGGGTGTCTCAAGCACTTTGACTTGCGATCCAGGCAGATGAAGTCATAGGCAAAGGCCCTGAGGCAGGAAGGAAGAGCCTGAAGCAGGCCATGGTGACTGGAGGTTATGAGTGAGAATGAATGGCCTGAGAGGAAGGCGCATGATCTTGATGCAAGATTTGCAGGTGTGTTTTCAACGCTGCTGATAAAGACATACCTCAGACTGGGAAGAAAAAGAGGTTTAATTGCACTTACAGTTCCACATGGCTGGGGAAGGCCTCAGAATCGGGGCAGAAGGTGAAAGACGCTTCTTACATGGCGGCAGCAAGAGAGAATGAGGAAAAAGCAAAAGCAGAAACCCCTGATAAACCCATCAGATATCGTGAGACTTGTTCACTATCTCGAGAATAGCATAGGAAAGAACGGCTCCCATGATTCAATTACCTCCCACTGGGTCCCTCCCACAACACCTGGGAATTCTGGGCGATACAATTCAAGTTGAGATTTGCAGGGGGACACAGACAAACCAGATCAGTGTGTGTGAGGAGTTGGATGGATACGGGCTGAACACTGCCCTGACACCCTTCCTCCTCTTTCTGGGAACAGAGAGCCAGTTCAGGAAACCAGATTATAACCAGGAGGGGCTGAGCCTAGAAATTCAACAGAATTTGGGTATATGTGTGGCTTGCAGAGACATGGAATTCAGTGGTCCCATGCCTGGAGCCCCCTGCCCTGGTCTATAGGGAGGGCTTTTCTGTCTTCCAGGCATAGCTCAGTCTCACCTCATTCTCAGGTCATGTGGCCTGAATTTGATGGATTTTCAAATCATGTGCCCCGACCATCTTGTGTGTGGGCTGGGTACCTCTCATCCTACACAAATGACTTTCCAGGTTAGGTGTGGTGGCTCACACCTGTAATCCCAGCACTTTGGGAGGCTGAGATGAGCAGATCACCTGAGGTTGGGAGTTCGAGACTAGCCTGGCCAACATAGAGAAACCCTGTCTCTACTAAAAATACAAAACTTAGCCAGGTGTGGTGGTGCAAACCTGTAATTCCATCTACTTGGGGAGCTGAGGCAACAAGAATCGCTTGAACCGGGAGGCACAGCGAGCCAAGATCATGCCACTGTACCCCAGCTTGGGTGACAGAGCGAGACTCTGTCTCAAAACAAACAAAACAAATGAGTTTCCAATACCAGTGCGATAGGCTCTTCATTTTTTTTTTTTTTTTTTTTTTTGAGACAGAGTTTTGCTCTTGTTACTTAGGCTGGTGTGCAATGGCGTGATCTCGGCTCACCAAAACCTCCGCCTCCTGGGTTCAGGCAATTCTCCTGCCTCAGCCTCCTGAGTGGCTGGGATTACAGGCACGTGCCACCATGCCCAGCTAATTTTTTGTATTTTTAGTAGAGACGGGGTTTCACCATGTTGACCAGGATGGTCTCGATCTCTTGACCTTGTGATCCACCTGCCTCGGCCTCCCAAAGTGCTGGGATTACAGGCGTGAGCCACTGCACCCGGCCTGAATAGGCTCTTCTTGAGGGCTAGCCTTGGAGCCTTTCCCGATGGTGTTGTTAAATCTTGAGTAACTGACTTAATATTGAACTGCTGGGCCAGAGCTGCAAGCCTGACCTCAGGGGCTGCCTTTCTCCTGCCCCACCCCTCCCCCAGAGCAGTGTCCTCTGGGGAAATGCAGCCAACCCAGCTGCATCCGTGGGAAGGCCTGGCCCCTACACTTCACCTTCTCGGCCCTGCCTCTCGGCCACAGGAAATGGCCCTCTTAGCAGCCACGAGCTGCGATCCAGAGGACAATGACAGAGGGACGGAAGCCCCGTTTGTCCCAGCTAACTTGTTCTCTTGGGTGGATGCCAGCTGCTGGAAACAAAAAACTGAAGATTCAGTGGAAAACATATTTTTTACAAAACAAACAAACAAGTCTGTGGGCTTTAGCCAACTCTGGAGGCTCTGGGGTTGGAGGGTGTTGTTTTCTTTGCTTGCTTCTGTGTGTGTGTTTAAAACACAGACAAGGCTCACAGAATCAAAGAATCTAAAGCTTGGAAGAAGGCCAGTGATCCCACCCAAGCAGCAGAGCCCCCCTGTGGTGTCTTTCGTCCTGTGGCCGGGCCCCACCCCTCCACATGTCATCATGTCACTTGGCTCTGGCCACTGTCCCCACCCCACTTTCGTTCACCACCCAGAAATCCGAGAGCTCTGCTCAAACCCCAATCAAGTCACCCTTCCAGGGCTCTGCAGGCCGCCTGTCTCAGTCTTCCGGTCTCCAGTTCAAGTGCCACCTCCTCCAAGGGGCTTCCCTGACCACTCCATATGAAACAACACCTCTCAGTCTCTCTTCCATAGCACTCATAACTCTTACTATATCTAGAATGACCTGCTTTGTTAACTACTCAATAAATGTTTGTTGACTGACAATGTTTTTCAGCGGTTGTTGCATTCAGATCAAAACTGGCTCAGAAAATCCAGATTCCATTGTATTTCAACAAACATGATTGGCCACAAACTGAGTGCTAGGACCCCGAGGGGAATCAGTCAGGATTTGTTCATTCACTCACTCACTCACTCCTGAGAAGGGTAGACCCCACCGTAAGTGGTGATTCAGCCAGCGGGTGCAGAGAAGCAGGAAAGCTTTAGGTGGGAGGAGATTGTTGGTAGGTTGTCCCCCATCAAAGTGGGGTTCAGAGGTGTGAATGACAAAGTGTTTGGGAAAAACAAGAGAATCTCAGGGTGTGCAATTTAATGTATTTCCACTTAGGACCCCCAGGGAGGGCAGACTGGGTTTTATCTGGGGCTGCCGACACTCCACATGTGCTTGTTGAAGGAATGGAGGAATGAGGGATGTCGGGTAGTGTGTGAAGTTGTTCAAGGGGTTGCTGTGACATCCTGAATGCCATGCTATGCAGTCTGGATTTCCATATATAGGCAACAGAGTCAAATCAAAACAATGATTTGGGGGCTGGGTGTGATGGCTCACGCCTGTAATCCCAACCAACACTGGGGTGGGAGGGTCGCTTGAGCTCAGGAGTTCAAGACCAAGCTGGACAGCATAGTGGGAAGGAGTATCTAATAAAAAAAAATTAGCCAGGTGTGGTGGTGTGTGCCTGTAGTCCTAACTACTGGGGAGCCTGAGGCAGGAGGACCACTTGAGCCTGAGAGGTCGAGGCTGCAGTGAGGTGCGACTGAGCCACTGCACTCCAGCCTGAGTGACAGAGTGAGACCTTGTCTCAGAAAAAAAACAAAAAACCAGAGGCTGAGTGCAGTGGCTCATACCTGTAATCCTAGCACTTTGGGAGATTGAGGCAGGTGGATCACATGAGGTCAGGAGTTCAAGACTGGCCTGGGCAACATGGTGAAACCCCGTCTTTACTAAAAATACAAAAATGAACTGCGCGTGGTGGTGGGCACCTGTAATCCCAGCTACTCGGGGGTCTGAGGCAGGAGCATTACTTGAACCCGGGAGGTGGAGGTTGTAATGAGCTGCGATTGTGCCACTGCACTCCAGCCTGGGTGACAGAGCAAGACTCCCTCTCAAAAAAAAAAAAAAACACACACACAAAAACCAAAAAACAAACAAACAAACTGAAACAAAACAAAATGGTTTGCAAAGCCTGTTTGAAGTGCCTGAAAGTCATTGACTCCTGAACTCCAGTTCTCTAGCTACATCAGAGTATCCCAGCCCCATTCTAGAAGAGTCTGATTCTGCTAAGTCGGAGTTGGGGCCTGGCCACCTGCATTTTCACACACTTGCCACATGTCCTTGCCATTCACTAGGTTTGGTGACCACGGAAACTCAGAGAGATGAAGGCACTTGCCTTCTGTAGATGGTAGGTGTGAGGGCCGGTGTTTGGACCTGGTCGGCCTGACCCTCCACATTCACCAGCTTCACTTCGGCCTCCCCCGGCACCGGCTCCTTTCTCTGATATTATTTTCCCCTGGATACGGGAATCTGGGCTGTGGCTGAGCCTGCCCACCCTGTCCTCTCTTCCCATCCCCGCCCCCAGCCTCAAAGGTCAGGTACCTCGCAGTCTCCCTCAGTCATGTCCATTTATGGCTCTGTTGCTCCAAAATGTGGCCAAATTTATAAACTCCGCTTTCCTGGAGACATGAAACAATTTGTGCAGAGTGCAGTGCGGGGACAGAGCACTCTGAGACCTGGACTTCAGCCCAGGCCCATGAGCTCTGGCACCGAACAGGCCCCAGCCCCTCCCTGGGCCTCAGTTTCCTCACCTATGGAATAAATGTACTAAACTAGATCATTCCTTAACTCCTTCCTAAGACTAGACACAACCACACATTATTATTTTTATGTTTTGAGATGGAGTCTTGCTCTGTCACCAGGCTGGAGTGCAGTGGCTCAATCTTGGCTCACTGCAACCTCTACCTCCCAGGTTCGAGCAATTCTCCTGCCTCAGCCTCCCAGGTTCAAGCAATTCTCCTGTCTCAGCCTCCCGCATACCTGAGATTACAGGCACGCACCACCATGCCCAGCTAATTTTGTACCTTTAGTAGAATTGGCGTTTCACCATATTGGTCAGGATGGTCTTGAACTCCTGACCTGTGGTCTACCCACGTTGGCTTCCCAAAGTGCTGGGATTACAGGTGTGAGCCACCGTGCCCAGCCACATTTTTACTTCTTAAAAATAGCAATTCCCTAAATCTACGGGCCCAATAATTACAAAAGAAGGTGCAAGGGGCTGGAGTGCAGTCTCTGCTGCTATCTTTTGCATTTTTTTCTTTCCCTAATTTTTAATTTTTTTTAAGAGATGGGCTGTCGCCATGTTGCCCCAGTTGGTCTTGAACTCCTGGACTCAAGCGATCTGCCCAGCTTGGCCCTCAGAGTGTTGGTATTATAGGCATGAGCCACAGCACCTAGCCTCTTCTTTTGGGCTTGATTTTTATTTAAAATTTTAAAAATTACCCAAAGAATTCACTTTCACTGCAAAGTAAAAGTTCCCCTTTCCAGCCACCCATTCTTGCTTCCTTCCCCAAAAGTATGGGGTGCAGCTTTCAAGACGAGTTCTCTGCATTTATTCATATATGTACTTATGTTCCCATGGAGGTTTTTATTTTTTACATAAATAGAAATTATGGTATATTTTATTTGGTATCCTACTTTTTTTCACTTAATGTCTTATTCTTTTTCCATATCAATCTCTTTTTTAACTTTTTTCTTTTCTTTTTTTTTTTTTTAGAGACAAAGTCTCTCTTTGTTGCCCAGGCTGGAGTGCAGTGACATGGCCTCAGCTCACTGCAACCTCTGCCACCCGGGTTCAGGCGATTCTCCTGTCTCAGCCTCCCAAGTAGCTGGGATTACAGGCATGTGCCACCATGCTCAGCTAATTTTTGATTTTGTATTTTTTTTTTATTTATTTTCTGAGATGTAGTCTCGCTCTGCTGGAGTGCAGTGCCGCAATCTCGGCTCACTGCAACCTCCGCCTCCCAGGTTCAAGCAATTTTCCTGCCTCAGCCTCCAGAGTAGCTGGGACTACAGGCACGCACCACCACACCCAGCTAATTTTTGAATTTTTAGTAACAATGGGGTTTTCACCATGTTGGCCAGGCTGGTCTCGAACTCCTGACCTCAAGTGATCTGCCCACCTCAGCCTCCCAAAGTGCTGGAATTACAGACACGAGCCAACACATATAGTCTCAATCTCTTTTTCACAAAACTGTTTTGGCTGGATGCATAGAATCACGTTTGTAATTCCAGCACTTTGGGAGGCCTAAGTGGGTGGATTGCCTGAGTTCAGGAATTCCAGACAAGTCTAGGCAACACGGTGAAACCCTGTCACTACAAAAATACAAAAATTAGCTAGACATGGTGGTGCACATGTGTGGTCCCAGTTACATGGGAGGCTGAGTTGGGAGGATCACTTGAGCCTGGGAAGTGGAGATTGCAGTGAGTTAGGACCCTGCCACTGCGTTACAGCCTGGGTGACAGAATGAGAACCCATCTCAAAAAACAATAATTTACTGGCTAATTCCTAAAGGAAAATAAAAAAGCAAAACAAACAAACAAACATACACACAATAGTAACAAAAACTGTTTCATTGAGATGTAATTGATATATAGTTCATTCATTGTGAATACATAGTTCAGTGTTTTTTTAGTAAATGTATAAAGTTGTACAATCACTACCACCATCGAGTTTTAGAACATTCAGAGCATTTCCAACCCCCAAACAAATGACCATTTTCGAGTCAATTCTCACTGCCACCCCAGTCCCAGGCACCCTAATCTACTTTCTGTCTATATAGATTTGCCTTTTCTTGAATTTTTTTTTTTTTTTTTTTTTTTTTTTGAGATAGAGTCTTGCTCTTGTTGCCTAGGCTGGAGTGCAGTGGTGTGATCTTGGCTCACTGCAACCTCTGCCTCCTGAGTTCAAGCTATTCTCCTGCCTCAGCTTCCCAAGTAGCTGGGACTACAGGTGCCTGCTACCACACCCAGCTATTTTTTGTATTTTTAGTAGAGATGGGGTTTCACCATGTTGGCCAGGATGGTCTCAATCTCTTGAGCTCACGATCTGCCCGCCTTGGCCTCCCAAAATGCTGGTATTATAGGCATGAGCCACCGCACCTGGCCTGAGGTTGGTTTTTTGTTTTTGTTTTTCACCAGCCAGAAGGAGACATTCATCAACATTCAGTCTTTAATTTTTTTCCATGGAGTCACTCATTCATATTTCTTGAGCCCCTACTGTGTGCTGGCAGCTGGCCAAACACAGCCACCTATGTCAAAGGCTGAGCATCCCAGGGTGTCCTCTGACCTAAATATATTGTGGCTCCACATTGAATCGTGTCAGCCCTACTTAAACACCCCTCAGCATCAAGGAGAATCTCTGGTTAACAGAGGCTGAGCAGGCCTGTGGGAAGGAGCTTGGGCTCAGGTGTACACAGTTAGGGACCTACTACTGGATAATAAATCATGGCGAGAAGTCCAGGTGTGGTGGCTCACAATTGTTATCTCAACACTCCGGGAGGCGAAGTGGGAGGATTGCTTGAGGCCATGAGTTAAGGACGAGCCTGGGCAACATAGTGAGACCCACTGCCCTGCCCCCGCCATCTCTACAAAAAATAAAAATTAGCGGGATACAGTGGTGCACCTGTAGTCCGAGGTACTCAGGAGGCTGAAGTGGGAGGATCACTTGACCCCAGGAGTTTGAGGCTGCAATAAGCTGTGGTGGCACCACTGCATTCCGGCCTGGGTGACAGAGTAACACCCTGTCTCCAAAAAAAAAAAAAAAAAAAAAAAAGGGCCGGGCGCGGTGGCTCAAGCCTGTAATCCCAGCACTTTGGGAGGCCGAGGCGGGTGGATCACAAGGTCAAGAGATCGAGACCATCCTGGTCAACATGGTGAAACCCCGTCTCTACTAAAAATACAAAAAATTAGCTGGGCATGGTGGCGCGTGCCTGTAATCCCAGCTACTCAGGAGGCTGAGGCAGGAGAATTGCCTGAACCCAGGAGGCGGAGGTTGCGGTGAGCCGAGATCGCGCCATTGCACTCCAGCCTGGGTAACAGGAGTGAAACTACGTCTCAAAAAAAAAAAAAAAAAAAATTAGTGGCTACAACTATTTCCATGGCACAGGATCATATTAAGGAGCAGTACTCTTCTATTTTCTAGCCCTTCACTACCCTATAAGGTAGGTACCATGACGATCTACATTTTACCAATGAGAAAAGGATGCTCAGAGAGGTTGGAAAACTTGCCCAAGGTTGCACAGCTTGTGAGTAGCTGAGCTGGCATTCAAATCCAGTTCCATTGAGTCTCAAGTCCAGGATTTCACCCTTTTGCTTTGGGGAATCAGCTTGTGCCTCCTGGCCCTTCCTTTAAGCCTAGACTCACTCCAGGGAGAGCCAAGGATCCCTAGGGACAAAGGCCGTGCACTTGGCTTCACTGCGTTTCTTGTCTTTCTCCCACTTTGGGGGCCCACCCCGGATGTTTTCGTGGCTTTGAATCTTGTCTGTTTCAGCTTAAAATGACACACTTGGGGGAAAGGCATATCTCACCAGCAGCCCCCTGCACTGCTTAGACTTGGGTTCTAGATGGTCTCACCACCCTTTTCCCCACTCCATCCTGCTTTCTTGGAACGGTCGACTCTGGGGCTCTCCTGGGCCCTCATGCAGCTTCCGTCCAGTGATCCCAAACAGCAGCATTTTTCTAAACATTTTTCGAAGCAATGAGCATGAGATTTCACATCTGGGCCAGTTGTTACTGACGCCCTGACTCACCCAGCTCTCCTGCAGTGAATGAGCCTTTCAGTTGAACTGCTGGCTTTTAAAGAGCACAAGCTTGCCTCTGTTTTTCCAAACGTAAAAATCCATTAGAGAGGGGGAGAATGTGGTTCAAAGAAAATGTTAAGTTTTCTCCATGGGAACAAAAGTTTTCCAGGGAAGAAAATGTGTAACTCCTATGACATAATTGAGTGGCTTTCAAAAAATAGTTTTTCCAGAGATGAACCCTTTTGCAGACAGAGGCTCCTTAAGTTGAAGGTTGATGCACTAAACGTCAAAGTGGAGCTTGTGGGATGGAAGGAGGACGGGTAGGGGTTGCCCAGTGGCGTAGCTTCCCTCTCGTTCCCTCACTACCCACTTCTCTAGGAAACCTGCCACTGGGTGTGGAACCCAGTTTCAGAATCCTTTAAAAAGCCCTGCCTAGGAGTTCAAACCCTGGTCCTGAGTCTCAGAGCCATCCTCTGCTGCTGTGTAACCCCAGAGAGTTAGTAGCCTTCTCTGGGTCTCAGTTGTCCCATCTGGGAAATGTCATGGTTGGATTAAACATTTCCTAAACCTCTTTCAAGCCTAAGATTCTATCTTACTGGGGAAAATTCAGTCTGAAGTGGGCAACTGTTTGAAAGGTAGACTTTTTGAAAAAAGAAACAAGTGTTCTCTTGTTTGAGGCCATCTAGTAGCAAACCAACTGCTAAGAAAGTGTTTTCCAAATAGAGGTGCTGTGTGCCCCCTTGCATGAATGGATAGAAAATGACCAATTTCAGATGGGCACAGTGGCTCACGCCTGTAATCCCAGCACTTTGGGAGGCCGAGGTGGGAGGATCACGAGGTCAGGAGTTCGATACTAGCCTGGCCAAGATGGCGAAACCTCATCTCTACTAAAAATACAAAAAAAAATTAGCCGGGGCCGGGCGCGGTGGCTCAAGCCTGTAATCCCAGCACTTTGGGAGGCCGAGACTGGTGGATCACGAGGTCAAGAGATCGAGACCATCCTGGTCAACATGGTGAAACCCCGTCTCTACTAAAAATACAAAAATTAGCTGGGCATGGTGGCGTGTGCCTGTAATCCCAGCTACTCAGGGGCTGAGGCAGGAGAATTGCCTGAACCCGGGAGGCGGAGGTTGCGGTGAGCCGAGATCGCGCCATTGCACTCCAGCCTGGGCAACAAGAGCGAAACTCTGTCTCAAAAAAAAAAAAATAAAAAATAAAAAAATAAAAATAAAAATTAGCCGGGCCTGCCTGGTGGCAGGGGCCTGTAATCCTAGCTACTTAGGAGGCTGAGGCTGGAGAATCGCTCAAACCCAGGAGGCGGAGTTTGGAGTGAGCCAAGATCGTGCCATTGCACTCTAGCTGGAGTGACTGAGCAAGACTCTATTTCAAAAAAAAAAAAAAAGAGAGAAAGAGAGAAAGAAAATTACCGACTTCGTTATTGGAAAGTAGGTTAAAGATATTCCCTGCTCTCTCATCTATGTAATTAATTGGTCAGTAACCCTTCCTTCATAAAAAATACCAAGTAATGAAAAATCAAACAGCATTAATAGAGACATTTACTGATCAGTTATGTAGACAGTTTTGTTTAAAAAAATCAGGCCTGGTATGGTGGCTCAATGCCTGGAATCCCAGCACTTTGGGAGGGTGAGGCAGGAGGATTGCTTGAAGCCAGGGGTTCAAGACTAGCCTGGGCAACATAGAGAGACCCTATCTCTCTCTAAAAAAATTAGCTGGACATGGTACCTGTAGTCCCAACTACTCAGGAGGCCGAGGTGGAAGGATTGCTTGAGCCCAAAATTCAAGGCTACAGTAAGCTATGATTGTAGTACTGTATTCCAGCCTGGCCCACAGAGCAAGATCCCATTTCTTTCTTTCTTTCTTTCTTTCTTTTTTAAAGACGGGGTTTCACCATGTTGATCAGGCTGGTCTTGAACTCCCAACCTCAGGTGATCTGCCTGCCTTGGCCTCCAAAGTGCTTGGATTACAGGGGTGAGCCACCACGCCCGGCCTGATCCCATTTCTTAAAAAAAAAAAAAAAAGAAAAAACATGTCAACTATGCACATAAAGCTAGAATAACTAACTTCCTGCTTTATGCGACTGAGGGATTTTCTGGGATGCAGAACTTTCTGTGCTAAAACCAGGAAGGACCCAGGCAAATTGGGAAGAATTTATCACCCTACATATAGCACTGACTGTGCACTCAACACTGTTCCAAACATTTTTCACATACTCTAATTTTATTTTTTAATTTTAATTTTATTATTATTATTTTTTGAGACAGAGTCTCTCAGTCACCCAGGCTGGAGTGCAATGGCACAATCTCGGCTCACTGCAACCTCTACCTCCTGGGTCCAAGCAATTCTCCTGCCTCAGCCTCCTGAGTAGCTGGGATTAGAGGCACAAGCCACCACGCCTGGCTAATTTGGTATTATTAGTAGAGCCGAGGTTTCACCACCACGTTGGCCAGGCTGGTCTCAAACTCCTGGCTTCAGGTGATCTGCCCGCGTCAGCCTCCCAAAGTGCTGGGATTATATGCGTGAGCTACCACACCCGGTCTTATCATTATTTGTTCAGAGACAGAGTCTTGTGTCACCCAGGTTGGAGTGCAGTGGCGTGCTCATAGCTCACTGCAGCCTCAAATTCCTAGGCTCCAGTGAACCTCCTACCTGAGTCTCCCAAAGCGCTGGGACTACAGGTGTGAGCCATAGCACCTGGCCAACTAACTCTTTTAATCTGCATCACAACCCTATGAGGAGGATACTATTATTTTCTCCGTCTCACAGATCCTCAGGAGAAACAGGCTCAGAGAAGGTTAGTGGACTTCCAAGACCACACAGCTGGTTGGAAGCAGACCTGGGATGAACTCATCCCATCTTGGCTCTGAAGCTGGGCTAGTAACTGCTATACCACATTGCCTTGCTCCTAAATTGCGTGTTTGGTGGATCACAGAACCATGGCCAGTCTGTGACCAAGGCCAGCTGGATGCTCAAGGAGACCTGAACCTGGCTCTCTGTATGACATTGAGGGGCCCCCAGCTTCTCCTGGCACTTACTTCCAGCTCAGTGAAACGAAAGGGCTGGTTTGGAACAACAGTTTGTCCGGTTCGTTTAAGCAGTAGAACTTGTCAGACAATTTTACTGGAATCTCAATATATAAAACAGACCATAGTCCCAAAGTTTACATCTTGAGTGTTTAGCTAAAAATTGTTCCTGGCAAGCAGAATTCTTGAAACTCTGCCCTATAGCCTGAGGCTTCCAGAAGCAGAGTATAAAAATTTGTGGTTCAATTGCTCTCTAAGGACCTTTCCAGCGTTAAAATTAAATCCAACACGTAACTCGAACATTTCATTTGTTCATGCAGCAAAAATGTTTGAGCTTGAGCCACGTACAATTTGCTAGGTGCCGGTCCAGGCGCTGGGGCATCAGAGACGAACTGAAGCAGGGTTACTTTCACTGTGGCTCTGTTGTTATTCAAGGCTGGATAATTCTTTGTGGTGTTCTGTGCATTGCCGGATGTTTTGTGGCATTTCTGGCCTCTACTCGCTAGATGCCAGTAGCGGCTCCCAGGTGTGTCAGCCCAAAGTGTCTCCAGACGTTGCCAAATGCCCCCTGGGGGTAAAAATCAAACCTGCTTAAGAAACACTGAGCAAGACTCGAAGATCTCTCCTATCACCAGACTATGTTTCCTGGTAAGAAACAGAACATAAATACATTGCAAAAAAAGGAATGATCACATAATGACACATGTATGATAAAAATAACATGGGATGATGAGAAAGTGCGTCACTAGGGGAGTCCCTTCACTTTCTTCAGGCAGCTGGATGTAGCTTGGCTAGTTTAAGGAACAGAATGAAGGCCACTGTGGGAGAAGCATGGATGATGAGAGGCAGAGTAGGGAGAGGTGCATTGCGTGGTGTGGAAGGGAGGTAGGAAGGGGAGGATCAGATAACTAAGGGCTTTGTGGGCCAGAGATGGGAGGTTGAATTTTTTTTTTTTTTGAGATGGAGTTTCACTCTGTCACCCTCGCTGGAGTGCCGTGGCGTGGTCTCAGCTCACTGCAACCTCTGCCTCCCAGGTTCAAGCAATTCTCCTGCCTCAGCCTCCTGAGTAGCTGGGACTACAGGCACGCACCACCACAAGTGGCTAATTTTTTGTATTTTTAGTAGAGATGGGATTTTCCTATGTTGACCAGGTTGGTCTCGAACTCCTGCCCTTGTGATCCGCCCACCTTGGCCTCCCAAAGTGCTGGGATTACAGGCATAAGCCACTGCGCCTACCGGGAGGTTCAATTTTATTTTATTTATTTGTCTTTATTTATGTATTTTTGAGACAGAGACTTGCAGTGGCACCATCATAACTCACTGCAGCCTCAACCTCCTAGGCTCAAGTGATCCTCCTGCTTCAGCCTCGTGAGTAGCTGAGATGACAGGCTCATACCTCCAAACCTGACTAATTTTTTATTTTTTTGTGTGGAGACAGGGTCTTACTATATTGCTTAGGCTGGTCTCCAACTCCTAGGCTCCAGTGTTCCTCCCACCACAACCTCCTAAAGTGTTGGGATCACGGGTGTGAGCCACCACATCTGGCCTGGAATTTTATTTTTAAATATAAGCATCTATTATGTGCTAAGTCCTGGGCTAGGTGCTGGGGACACAAAGGTGAATAACGTAGTTCACTTATGAGCCCACAGAGGATGAGGCAATTAGCTCTGTCTGAGGTCAGTCAAGGAGTGCTTCACGGTTGGAGGTGTTGGAGTTCACCTTGAAGGATGAACACAAATCCACCACATGGAGAAAAGGGAGCTGCAGAAATTGCCTCGCATGACTCTAGGCAAGTGACCCTATGTAAGCTGTTAAGTTGCTGACTCTCAGGTCCTATCCCCAGTGGTGCTGGGGACCAGGAGTCTGGTTTTTTTTTTTTTTTTTTATGGAGTATTGTTCTGAGGGTTGGAGTGCAGTGGCATGATCTCAGGTCACTGCAACCTCCGCCTCCCAGGTTCAAGTGATTCTCCTGCCTCAGCCTCCTGAGTAGCTGGGACTATAGGTGTGCTACCACACCCACCTAGTTTTTGTATTTTTAGTAGAGACGGGATTTTGCCATGTTGGTCAGGCTGGTCTCAAACTCCTGACCTCAAGTGGAGGAGTCTATTTAACCAGCACTGTAATGATTCTAATGCAGATAGAGAGCTCCCATTTTGAGAACAGTGCTGACTGGCTTTTATGCCACTCGTCTAGTGTTCAGTGATGAAAGAATGTCTTGACATGTCTTATTGCAGCTGAAAAGCATTCACTGAGGGTCTTCCTCTTTTGTGTGCCAGAACACAGGGATAGAAGATAAAAGCAGAAGGGCTGGGCGTGGTGGCTCACATCTGTAATCCCAGCACTTTGGGAGGCTGAGGTGGGTGGCTCACCTGGGGCCAGGAGTTTGAGACCAGCCTGGTCAACATGGCAAAACCCCATCTTTACTAAAAATACAAAAATTAGCTGGGTGTGGTGGTAGCATATGCCTGTAATCCCAGCCACTTAGGGGGCTGAGGCAGGAGAATCGCTTGAACATGGGAGGCAGAGGCTGCAGTGAGCCAAGATTGCACCACTGTACTCCAGCCTGGGTGACAAGAGTGAAGCTCCATCTCAAAAAAACAAAAAAAGATAAAGGCAGAAGGACCCAGTCTCTGCCTGTGTCCCCAGTTACCCACCTCTCTCATATGAAGACATGGAGACTCAGAGAGAAAGAGCGACTCCCCCAAGTTTGCACAGTTCCGAAGAGGTCCATTCTGATACTGAATTCAGATCTGTGGACTCTCGATCCAGTGCTCTTCCCCTCCCTGCCCCAGCTACACTCAGGATGTTCTTCCCTGCAGGAGATCTCTGTCATCCCTGGAGCCAGCACTCTCCAATTTGACAATCAGCTCTGGCTTACACCAGAGGGAGCCACATGAAGCTAATCAGGCCAGTCATCCAAAGGCTGGGAAGGAGAATCTGCACACCGCGCCACACACAAGGCCGTGAATACGAAAGTTCCTCAAGTGTTGGCTGTTTTCCTTCCAATGTGACAAATGTAGAGACGAAGAAAAAAAAAAGAGCTGGGCGCGGTGGCTCACGCCTGTAATCCCAGCACTTTGGGAGGCTGAGGCGGGTGGATCACGAGGTCAAGCGATCGAGACCATCCTGGTCAACATGGTGAAACCCTGTCTCTACTAAAGATATAAAAAAAAAAATTAGCTGGGCATGGTGGCACGTGCCTGTAATCCCAGCTACTCAGGAGGCTGAGGCAGGAGAACTGCCTGAACCCAGGAGGCGGAGGTTGTGGTGAGCCGAGATCGCGCCATTGCACTCCAGCCTGGGTAACAAGAGCGAAACTCCGTCTCAAAAAAGAAATCCCACAAAAATGTCCAGACCCTGGGAAGTATGTTGGCAACTGTCGGAGGCGTGAGCCACCAAGCCCAGCCAAGAATCATTTGTAAAAGGATGAAAAGAAAAACCTGGGAGAAAATATTTTCAAACAATATATTTGATAAGGGACTTGTATCTACAATATACAAATAAATCTTATAACTCAATAATTAGAAGACAACCCAATTTAACAATAGGCTGGGCTGGGCGCGGTGGCTCAAGCCTGTAATCCCAGCACTTTGGGAGGCCGAGGCGGGTGGATCACGAGGTCGAGAGATCGAGACCATCCTGGTCAACATGGTGAAACCCCGTGTCTACTAAAAATACAAAAAATGAGCTGGGCATGGTGGCACGTGCCTGTAATCCCAGCTACTCAGGAGGTTGAGGCAGGAGAATTGCCTGAAGCCAGGAGGCGGAGGTTGCGGTGAGCCGAGATCGCGCCATTGCACTCCAGCCTGGGTAACAAGAGCGAAACTCCGTCTCAAACAAACAAACAAACAAACAAACAAAAAACAATAGGCTAGAACCCAACATATACAGCATGACCAAGTGGGATATATCACAGAATGGCAAATTTGCTGAGCATCCAAACATCAATTTATACAATACATAATATCAATAGCATAAATTATAAAAACTACACAATCATCTCTATAGATGCAGAAAAAGCATTTGACAACCTCTAACATTCTTTCATGACAAAAACACACATGAAGTAGCAATACAAAGTAACTCCTTCAAATGATAATCTACAGCTAACATACTTAATGCAGGAAAGACTGGATGCTTTCCCATGCTATGATTTGAATGTGGCCCCCAAAAGTTCATGTGTTGAAAGCAGAATCTCCAGTGTAACAGCATTAAGAGGTGGGGCCTTAGCTGGACATGGTGGTGGACACCTGTCCTCCCGTTGTCAGAGGCTTTTGAACCAGAGTGACTCCATCTTGAATAAGGGCTAGGTACAATAAGGCTGAGACCTGCTGGGCTGCATTCGTAGGAGGTTAGGAATTCTTAGTCACAGGATGAGATAGGAGGGTGGCATAAGGTACAGGTCACAAAGATCTTGCTGATAAAAATATGTGGTAAAAAGGCCGAGGGTGGTGGCTCACGCCTATAATCCCAGCACTTTGGGAGGCCGAGGTGGGAGGATCACAAGATCAGGAGTTGAAGACCAGCCTCGCCAATGTGGTAAAACCCCATATCTACTAAAAATACAAAAATTAGCCAAGTGTGGTGGCATGTGCCTGTAGCCCCAGTTGCTTGGAAGGCTGAAGCAGAAAAATTGCTTGAACCTAGGAGGCAGAGGTTGCAGTGAGCTGAGATCACACCACTGCACTCCAGCCTGAGCGACAGTGAGATTCTGTCCTGGGGGTGGCTGGGGGGAAAAGACTTAAAAAAAAAAAAAAAAAAAAAGGATACGGTAAAGAAGCCTGCCAAGACCCACCAAAATTAAGATGGCAATGAAAGTGACCTCTGGTTGTCCTCACTGCTCATTATATGCCAATTATAATGTATTAGCATGCTAAAAGACACTCCCACCAGTGCCATGACAGTTTACAAATGCCATGGAAATGTCCAGAAGTTACCCTAGGTGGAGGAACCCTCAGTTCCAGGAATTAGCCAACCCTTTCCTGAAAACCTCATGAATAATCTACCCCTTGTTTAGCATATAATCAAGAAATAGGCTAAGCGTGATGGCTCATGCCTGTAATCCCAGCACTTTGGGAGGCTGAGGTGGGCAGAGCACTTTAGCTCAAGACCAGCCTGGCCAGTAAGTCAAAACCCCATCTATACTAAAAATACAAAAATTAGCCAATTGTGGTGGCACACACCTGTAATCTCAGCTACTTGGGTGGCTGAGGCAGGAGAATCGCTTGAACTATGGAAGCTGCAGTGAGTCGAGATTGCGCCACTGCACCCCAGCCTGGCCGACAAAGCGAGAATCTGTCTCAAAAGATAAGTAAATAAATGAATAACTATAAGTTTAATCAGTTGAGCAGCCTACACTGCTGCTCTGCCTATGGACTAGCCATTGTTTTATTCCTTTACTTACTTGATAGACTTGCTTTCACTGTACTCTATGGATTGACCTCAAATTATTTCTTGTGCAAAATCCAAGAACCCTCTCTTGGGGTATGGATTGGGACCCCTTTCCAGTAACACCAGCTATCTGGGAGGCTGAGGCAGGAGGATCATTTGAGCCTGGGAGGTCAAGGCTGCAGTGAGCCATCAGCACACTGCTGCACTCCAGCCTGGGTGACAGAGCGAGACCCTGCCTCAAAAACAAAAACAAAACAGAGTGGGGGCAGGCACAGTGGCTCACACCTGTAATCCTAGCACTTTGGGAGGCTGACGTGGGTGGATTGCAGGAGCTCAGGAGTTTGGGATCAGCCTGGACAACATAGCAAAACTCTGTCTGTACAAAATATTTTTTAAAAATTAGCTGGGTGTGGTGGCATGTGCCTATGGTCCCAGTTGCTTGGGAGGCTGAGGTGGGAGGATCGCTTGAGCCTGGGAGGCAGAAGTTGCAGTGAGCCATGATTGTGTCACTGCACTCCAGCCTGGGCAACAGAGCCAGATCCAGCTCAGAAATAAAAAAGATGGGGCCTTTAAGAAGTGAGGGTTGTAAGGGTCATTGCCGAATTTAAAATGAGGAAACTGAGGCCAGTATAAGAAAATTAAATGCCATATTTATTCAGCTCCTGGGCGAGGTTCCATGGTCTCGAGGAAAGGGGCCAGAGAAGTCCCAAGGACTTCCTGGGGCAGGAGGTTTTTATGACTATGAGGAACGAGCAACAGCTGGGTGCTCTGATTGGCTCGGGGGAGCAGGGTTGAGACGAGGTGGGCCACTATTGGTTGGTGGGTTGTTGGGCGGGTTTTCCGGTGCCAGAGCCAGCCAGAGCCTTCCAGGGGAGCCAGGCGGCAGAGCGAGGTGCCGAGTGCAGAGCCTGGTGCCGTTCGCAGAGGTCAGTATGTCTGGCCTCCGGGTGAGGCAAGCGGCCTTACGATGGGTAATGTGGGTTCTGCCCTCATGAATGGATTAATGTTTAATGAATTATGTATTAATGTATTAATTAATTAACAGGTTATCATTGGAGGGGGTTAGTTATCAGAGTGGGTATGTTACAAAAAGCCAGTTTGGCCCTCTCATGAGCCCTCTCACCATGTGATGCCCTGTGCTGCCTCGGGACTCGACAGAGTCCCCAGTAGCAAGAAGGCCCTCACCAGGTACAACCCCTTGACCTTGGACTTCCCAGTTCCAGAACTATAAGAATTAAGTTTCTAGCCGGGCACGGTGGCTCAAGCCTGTAATCCCAGCACTTTGGGAGGCCGAGGCGGGTGGATCATGAGGTCGAGAGATTAAGACCATCCTGGTCAACATGGTGAAACCCCGTCTCTACTAAAAATACAAAAAATTAGCTGGGCGTGGTGGCGTGTGCCTGTAATCCCAGCTACTCAGGAGGCTGAGGCAGGAGAATTGCCTGAACCCAGGAGGCGGAGGTTGCGGTGAGCCGAGTTCGCGCCATTGCACTCCAGCCTGGGTAACAAGAGCGAAACTCCGTCTCAAAAAAAAAAAAAAAAGAATTAAGTTTCTTTTCTTTATAAATTACTCAGTCTCAGCTCTTCAGTGATAGCAACAGAAAATGGACTAAGAGAAATCTGGTACTGAGATGTGGGGTTGTTGCTATAATAAATACCTAAAAATGTGAAAGTAGCTTTGGAACTTGGTAAAGGGTAGAGGCTGGAAGGATTTGAAGGAGCAGACTAGAAAAAGCCTATATTGCCATGAAAGGAGCATTAAGGGCAATTCTGGCGAGGTCTCGGAAGGCAAGAAGCCTAGGGAAAGTCTGGACCTTCTAGAGATTGTTTAAGTGGTCGTGACTAGAATGCTATCAGAAATATGGACAGTAAAGGCCATTCTGATGAGGTCTCAGACAGACATGAGAAACAAGGTATTGGAAACTGGAATAAAGACCATCCTTGCTATAAATTGACAAGGGACTTGGCTGGATTGTGTCCATGCCAGAGGGCTTTATGGAACACAGAACCTAAGAGCAATGAATTAGGTTATCTGGCAGAAGAAATATCTAAGCAGCAAAGCATTCAGTCTGCTTAAAGAGAGAGAGAGAGAGTCTCACTGTGTTGCCCAGTGGCCCAAGCTGGTCTTTGAAGTCTTGGACTCAAGCAATTCTCCTGCCTTGGCCTCCCTCAGTGCTGGGATTACAGACACGAGCCACTGTGCCTGCTGGCCACGCATAGCTGCCTTTTTTTTTTTTTTTTTTTTTTAATTTTTTATGGCCAGCAGGCTATCGAGCTGAGAGCCTTGGGGGCTGACAGCTTTCCAGGCTGAATACGACATGGGTACTTTTAACTGCTTATGTTAAGCTTTGAGAGGGAAGAAAAGTTACTTAATGACAGAATTTAAAATCAAAAGGGAGGCAAAGCAGAAAGATTTGGAAAACAGTCTGAGTGAAAAAGTCATTCAGGAGAGAATACCAAGGGTGTGTCCCAGAGACCCTTTGCTATGGAGATTAGTATGCTAGAAGGTGGCCAGGTGCTAATCATCAGGACAATGGAAGAAAAACCCAGAAGGCATTGCGAGATCTTCAAGGTTGCCCCTCCCATTGCTGGCCTATAGTAGTAAGAGAGTAGAATGGTAGGATGGGACAGGAGTGCTTTCCAAGGGCTTGGTGCGCAGGGATGCCTGGGGACTCTTGCTTCCTGCAATCCAGTGCAGGGCAACCTAACCCTGACTCAAAGGGCCAAGGCTCACCTTGACCAGTTGCTCTGGAAGACATAGACCATAAAGCTTGGTGGCATCCTTGTAGTGTTAATTCTGCAGGCACACAAAATGCAAGAGCTATGAAGGCATGGCAGCCCCCACCTAGATTTCATATTTTTTTTGTTTTTTCTTTTTGTTGAGACGGAATCTCACTCTGTTGCCCAGGCTGGAGCACAGTAGTGTCATCTCAGCTCACTGCAACCTCCACCTCCCAGGTTCAAGCAATTCTCCTGCCTCAGCCTCCCGAGTAATTGGGATTACAGGTGCCCGCCTTGTAGTCATACTTGGCTAATTATTGTATTTTTAGTAGAGATGGGTTTTTACCATGTTGTGCAGTGCTCTTGGAACTCCTGATCTCAGACAGTCTACCTGCCTTGGCTTTCCAAAGTGCTGGGATTACAGGTGTGAGCCACCGTGCCCCGCCCTTTTTTCTTTCTTTCTTTCTTTCTCTTTTTGTTTCTTGAGACAGAGTAAATTAGCTTTTATTTTTAGTAGAGATGGGGTTTTGCCATGTTGGCCAAGCTGGTCTCAAACTCTTGACCTCAAGTGATCTGCCTGCCTCAGCCTCCCAAAGTGCTGGGGTTACAGGCATGAGCCACTGCTCTTGGCTCTCCACCTTGATTCAAAGGATGTATTGGAACAGCATGAAATTGCAGGCAGAAACCTGCCACAGGAGTGGAGCCACCACAGACAGCCCCACCTAGGGCAATGCTGAGTGGAAATGTGGGGCTGCTGCAGAAAGTCCCCACCAGGGCAATGCCTAGCGGAACCATGGGACTGGGAATGCCATCAAGACCTGCAGTGCTACCAGCATGCATGCCACTCTTGGAATTGCTGAAGCGTGAGCTGAGCCCAGCAAAGCCATAGTAGGGGCATTCTGCCTGAGGCCTTGGGGGCCCATCACCCATATCGGTGTCCCACCGGCAGGAAGTGGGACATGAAGTCAAGGAAGATTATTCTGGAGCTTTTTTTTTTTTTTTGAGACGGAGTTTCGCTCTTGTTACCCAGGCTGGAGTGCAATGGCGTGATCTCGGCTCACCACAACCTCCACCTCCTGGGTTCAGGCAATTCTCCTGCCTCAGCCTCCTGAGTAGCTGGGATTACAGGCACACATCACCATGCCCAGCTAATTTTTTTTTTTTTTTGTATTTTTAGTAGAGACGGGGTTTCACCATGTTGACCAGGATGGTCTTGATCTCTTGACCTCGTGATCCACCCGTCTCGGCCTCCCAAAGTGCTGGGATTACAGGCTTGAGCCACCGCGCCTGGCTGTTCTGGAGCTTTTAAGATTGAGTGTTGTTTTCCGTTTTCCCTGTTAGGTTTTGAATTACTCATGGCCGATTATTCCTTTCCTCTTGCTTAATTCTCTCTTTTGGAATGGGAATGTCTGTCTTAAAACCAGTCTGACCATTGCATTTTGGAAGAAGATAATTTACTTTCACAGGGTCACAGCTGGAAGAAATTTGCCCCAAGGTGAATCGTGCCTTGAGTTTCATTCACATCTGATTTAGATGAGACTTGGAAATTTGGACTTTTGAGTTCATGCTGAAACAAGTTAAGACATTAGGGCTGGCCAGGTGAGGTGGTTCATGCCTGTAGTAATCTTAGCACTTGAGAGGCCGAGGTGGGAGGATCGCTAGTCCAGGAGTTCAAGACCAATCAGGATAACATGGCCAGACTCCTTCTCTGCAAAAAAAAAAAACACACAAAAATTAGCTGGGCGTGGTGGTACATGCCTGGAGTCCCACCTACTTGTGGGGCTGTGGGGAAGGATTACTTGAGCATGTGAGGTTGAGACAGCAGCAAGCAGAGATCGTGCCACTGCACTCCAGCCTGGGCTATTGAGATGAAAGGAATGTATTTTACATGAAGGGACATGACTCTTGGGGGCTACGACAAAATGCTATGGTTTTAATGTGTCCCTCAAAAGTTCATGTGCTGGAAAGTAATCCCCACTGTAATAGTATGATGAGGTTGGGCATTTAAAAGGTGATTGTGTAATGAGGGTTGTGCCCTCAGCAATGCATTAATCTCAGTTGGCTTTTCTGTAGAAAGTGAGAAGCTGATTCTAAATTTCACATGTACTTGATTCTAAGTTTCACATGTAATTGACCCAGAATAATATAAAAATCTTGAAAAAGAACAAAGTTGAAAAACTCACACTTCCTTCTTTTTTTTTTTGGAGGCAGACATCTTCACGGACCAGGCTCCCTCCTGGAAACACCTCTGCCAATTAACAGCTTGTTATATTTATTTATTTATTTGTTTGTTTGCTTTCTTTTTTTTTTTTTTAAAGACGGGGTTTCACATAGGTCAGGCTGGTCTCGAACTCCTGACCTAAGGTGATCCGCCCACCTCAGCCTCCCAAAGTGCTGGGATTACAGGCATGAGCCACTGTGCCTGGCTTATTTATTTTTAAAAAGAGACAGGGTTGCCGGGTGCGGTGGCTCATGCCTATAATTCCAGCACTTTGGGAGGCCGAGGCGGGTGGATCACAAGGTCAAGAGATCGAGACCATCCTGGTCAATGCGGTGAAACCCCGTCTCTACTAAAAATACAAAAAATTAGCTGGGCATGGTGGCGTGTGCCTGTAATCCCAGCTTCTCGAGAGGCTGAGGCAGGAGAATTGCCTGAACCCAGGAGGCGGAGGTTGCGGTGAGCCGAGATCGCGCCATTGCACTCCAGCCTGGGTAACAAGAGCGAAATTTCGTCTCAAAAAAAAAAACAGAGACAGGGTTTCTCCATGTTGGCCAGGCTGGTCTCAAACTCCTGACCTCAGGTGATCCACCCACCTCGGCCTCCCAAAGGGCTGGGATTACAGGTGTGAGCCACTGCGCCCAGCGTTGTTTTTGTCTTGTCTCTAAGCCCCCTCCCCATTCATTTGCAGCTGGTCCCCATTCACGCTGCAAATGAATCAGCAAATCAATGAAGCCAAAAGATTGTAAGGTCAGACGTCCAGTAAATGGACAATGACATAGTTCCAACTCAGTTTCCCCTTTAGTGTTGTAAGCCTATAAAAGGGGAGAGAAGCTGCAGCTCAGGTGAGCTGGGTGAATAAGGCTATAGCCCCCTGCAGCTCCTAGCAGAATAAAAAGTCACTTCCTTCCTCAGTTCAGAGTTCGAGAGGTTTGTTCCCTGCCACTCCTGCTTCACAAGCGATTCCCCTGACTCAGCCTCCCGAGTAGCTGGGATTACAGGTGTGCATCACCATGCCCAGCTAATTTTTTTTTGTTTTAGTAGAGACGGAGTTTCACCATGTTGGCCAGGATAGTCTTGATCTCCTGACTTTGTGATCCATTTGCCTCAGCCTCCCAAAACGCTGCAATTACAGATGTGAGCCACCACACGTGGCCGTGGATATTTTTTATATTTTGGGTTATAATCCAATATTTATATTATATTTTTACTCAAATGGTTTTTCATCTTTGGCCACTGGGAGCTCTTTCATTGGCTCCTGTGACACACCTTCATTAACTTTTTTTTGAGCACTTCTTTACTTTCTTTTACTACAAGATGCTCTAGGTTCATCTTGTATATTTCCTGCCTCAGTCCTAGAATTGCTGATTTCTCCAAAGAGCTCTGATTCTTTTTCCTGGTGAATGGCATTAAGATCTGGGCACTAGAACTTCCCATGGTTACTGAGATGTCATTATTTTAGGTCTTCTCAGCTGACAGGGCAAAAAATGTATGCATTTTACTTAGCTGAGTATATACACATATCTAAAAATATTTCTGTGTGTAGCCATCTGTATCTAAATTAAGCTAAACATGAGTTCATACTGATGCATCCAACTTGAATCCATTATCACGTGGTTCATTCTAGCTTTCTCGCCTGTATTATCTGTAAACTTCCACTCCAACAACTTTATCAACTAGAGAACAGTGCTTAAGTGCAATTCCTTTTGCCTTCAGTCTGCAGACTTTACTCATTCCAAAAATTTCCTTAGGTCAACACCTCATCCTTTCCCCAGCGTCCTCTTCTACATTGATAACACTTCTTTAAAGACACAAGGTCTTGTTCTGTTGCCCAGGATGGAGTGCATTGGTGCAATCATAGCTCCCTGTGGCCTTGAACTCCTGGGCTCAAGTGACTCTCCCACCTCAACTTTCTGAGTAGCTAGGACTATAAGTGCAGGCCACTACTCCTTGCTCTTATCACACTCTGCATTCTTTCCTAGGATCTCCCAACTTCCTAATAATTTTTAAAAATGTGCATATGCTAAAGTTCACTCTTTGTGCTGTACCCTATGGGTTTTGATAAATTTAATAATAATTTTTTTTTTTTTTTTTGAGATGGAGTTTCGCTCTTGTTACCCAGGCTGGAGTGCAATGGCGCCATCTCGGCTCACCGCAACCTCCACCTCCTGGGTTCAGGCAATTCTCCTGCCTCAGCCTCCCAAGTAGCTGGGATTACAGGCACGCCCCACCATGCCCAGCTAATTTTTTGTATTTTTTAGTAGAGACAGGGTTTCACCATGTTGACCAGGATGGTCTCGACCTCTTGACCTTGTGATCCGCCCCCCTCGGCCTCCCAAAGTGCTGGGATTACACGCTTGAGCCACTGCGCCCGGCCTTTTTTTTTTTTTTAAATACGGGATTTCACCATGTTGGTCAGGCTGATCTTGAACTCCCGACCTCAGTTGATCTGCCCGCCTTGGCCTCCAAAGTGCTTGGATTACAGGCATGAGCCACCATTCCCGGTCAGTAATAATAAATTTTACCCACTGTTACAATATCATATGGTTTTATTGCACAAAAATTCTCCTGTATTTTACTATGTATTACTCCCACTGAACCCCTGGCATCCACTGATATATATATATTTTGAGACAAAGTCTCAATCTGTCACCTAGGCTGGAGTGCAGTGGCATGATCTAGGCTCACTGCAACCTCCACCTCCCAGGTTCAAGCAGTTTTCCTACCTTGGCCTCCCGAGTAGCTGGGAGGCCTGCCACCACACCTGGCTAATTTTTGTATTTTTAGTAGAGACAGGCTTTTTGCCATGTTGGCGAGGCTGTTCTTGAACTCCTGACCTCAGATGATCTACCTTCCTTGACCTCCCAAAGTGCTGGAATTATAGGCGTGAGCCACCATGCCTGGCCTCCACTGATGATCATCTCTATAGTTTTGTATTTTCCAGAATATCATATAGTTGGAATAGTAAAATATATAGCCTTTTCATACTGGTCACTTTCACTTAGTAATAAGTATTAAGGTTCTTTCATGTCTTTTCATGGCTTGATATCTAATTTCTTTATTCTTTTTTTTGAGATTGGGTTTCATTCCTGTCATCCAAGCGGAATGCAATGGCATGATCTCAGCTCACGGCAACATCTGCTTCCTTGGCTCAAGTGATTCTCCTGCCTCAGCCCCTCAAGGAGCTGGAACTACAGGTGTATGCCACCATGCCTGGTTAATTTTTGTATTTTTTGTAAAGGTAGACTTTCACCATGTTTCCCAGGGTGGTCTCAAATTTTTGAGCTCAAGTGATCCGCCTGCCTTGGCCTCCCAAAGTTCTGGGATTACAAGTGTGAGCCATCACACCTGGCCACTAACTTCTTTTCTTTTGAGTTGGAGTTTTGCTCCTTTTGCCCAAGCTGCAGTGCAATGATGTGATCTTGGCTTATCACAACCTCTGCCTCCTGGGTTCAAGCGATTCTCCTGCCTCAGCCGCCCGAGTAGCTGGGAAATATAGGCATGTGCCACCATGCCCGGCTAATTTTTGTATTTTTAGTGGAGACGGGGTTTCTCCATATTGGTCAGGTTAGTCTCAAACTCTTGACCTCAGGTGATGCGCCTGCCTCGGCCTCCCAGAGTGCTGGGATTACAAGCGTAAGCCACTGTGCCTGGCCTTGTTTTTTTGAGACAGTCTTGCTCTGTTACCCAGGCTGTAGTGCAGTGGAGCGATCTTGGCTCACTACAGCCTCTGTCTTCTGGGTTCAAGTGATTCTCCTGCTGCAGCCTCCCAAGTAGCTTTGATACAGGCGTGTACCACCATGCACAGGTAATTTTTTGTAGAGACAGGGTTTTGGCATGTTGGCCAGGCTGGTCTCAAACTCCTGATTTCAAGTGATCCTCCTGCCTCAGCCTCCCAAAGTGCTAGGATTACAGGTGTGATCCACCGTGCCTGGCCCACTAATTTTTTTTTTTTTTTGAGACGGAGTTTTGCTCTTGTTACCCAGGCTGGAGTGCAATGCACGATTTCGGCTCACCGCAACCTCCGCCTCCTGGGTTCAGGCAATTCTCCTGTCTCAGCCTCCTGAGTAGCTGGGATTACAGGCATGCACCACCATGCCCAGCTAATTTTTTGTATTTTTAATAGAGACAGGGTTTCACCATGTTGACCAGGATGGTCTCGATCTCTTGACCTCGTGATCCACCGTGCCCGGCCCACTACTTTTTTTATATTGCTGAATACAATTTCATTGTATAGATGTGCCAGTTTGTTTATCCATTTATCTATTCAAGGACACCTTTGTTGCTTCCAGTTTTAGCAACTACAAACAAAGCTACTGTGAATATTTATATGCAGAGGTTTTTATTTGTTTTGTTTTTTTGAGTGAGTCTGGCTCTGTTGCTGCACTCAGGGTAGAGTGCAGGGACTGAATCGCGGCTCAGGGCAACCTCCACCTCCGAAGGTCAAGGGATTCATCTGCCTTAGCCTACTGAGTAGCTGGGATTACAAAGGTGTGCCACCATGCCCAGCTAATTTTTTGTATTTTTCTTAGAGATGGTTTCACTGTGTTGGCCAGGCTGGTCTCAAACTCCTGGCCTCAAGTGATCTGCTTACTTCAACCTCCCAAAGTACTGGGATTACAGGCATGAGCCACCATGTCCGACTCATACACAGGTTTTTGTGTGAGATGTTGATAATTTTGGGGGCCTTGGATCCTGGTTTTTACTGCTGTCGATTCATATTCTCAGCTGACATATGAGAAACATGATTCACAAGCTTGCAGTTGTACAGTGGTTGTTCTGAGGGTCACAGGCTTGAATAATACTTCTTTTCTTCTCCCAGCCCTTGGCTTAGACCAGGTGTCCCCAAACGTTTTACACAGGGGGCCAGTTCACTGTCCCTCAGACCGTTGGAGGGCCGCCACATACTGTGCTCCTCTCACTGACCACCAATGAAAGAGGTGCCCCTTCCTGAAGTGCGGCGGGGGGCTGGATAAGACTATTCAAAATGGCTTAGACTATTCAAAATGCCGACAACATGTGTCTTCTGCAGACTTTCCCTTGAAGTGCCCACTCACATCTCATCTAAAGTCCCCCTGCCTGCTCTTTTTTCCTCCCCCTCCCACTTTGTGAATCCCAACCTGAACTCATTACCTCTTCCCTCGGACCTGCATTTGCTGCTGTTTCTTTTTATTTTTGACAGAGTCTCACTCTGTCACCCAAGCTGGAGTGCAGTGGCACAATCATGACTCACTGTAGCCTTAACATCTCGGGCTCGGGGATCCTCTCAACTTGCACTCCCGAGTAGCGGGGACTGCAGGCACACACCACCGCTGCCACCTCACTTTGGCATTTTTGGTAGAGACAGGGTTTTGTTAAGCTGGCCAGGCTCAAGCAATTCTCTCGCCTCAGCCCCCTAAAGTGCTGGATTATAGGCATGAGCCACTGCACCTGCTGTGTACTTGCTTTTTTTTTTTTTAATCTTTTAAAATATTTTTTTACTTTTTGGTGCTGTGACTTGGATTCAATTCTTTATTCCTTGGTTTGGTTTGGTGAAGGCATGCCTCCTCCATCACCCATGTCCCCCTCCACTCCCCCCCACCTCCAGTTAGTTATCCAGCCTGTGTATTCACCCTGAAGTTTCCACATCCTGTAATCCATTACCATCAGTGCTCCCCAGGGGAAATCTTTCTCATCTTCCCACCACCCTTTATGCTTGGGGCTTCAGACAAATCAGGCCATTTCATGCCTCTGTGTCTCTGCATAGGCTATTCCCTCTTCTAGAGTATATCCTTCACTTCATGAACTGTCTGGGAGATTCATATTCATCTCTTGAAACTCTGCTTAGGCATCTGTAAAACTTTGCTTACTTCTATCTATACTGTTGCTACTCAACATGTGGTCTGCAACTAAGTGGCTTTGGCATCACCTGGGAACTGGTAGAAATGTAGAATCTCAGGTTCCACACCAGACCTACTGAATCTGCAGTTCATTTTATTTTTTATTTAAATTTAAGACGGGGTTTCACCATATTGGTCAGGCTGGTCTTGAACTCCCGACCTCAGGTGATCCGCCCGCCTTGGCCTCCAAATTACTTGGATTACAGGTGTGAGCCACCACACCCGGCCTTTATTTTGTTTTTTGAGATGGAGTTTTGCTCTTGTTGCTCAGTCTGGGGTGCAATGGCACAATCTCAGCTCACTGCAACCTCTGACTCCCAGTTTCAAGCAATTCTCCTGCCTCAGCCTTCTGAGCAGCTGGGATTACAGGCGCCCATCACCACGCCTGGCTAATTTTTGTATTTTTAGTAGAGCTGGAGTTTCACCATGTTGGCCAGGCTGGTCTCGAACTCCTGACAGCAGGTGATCTGCCCGCCTCGGCCTCCCAAAGTGCTGGGATTACAGGCGTGAGCCACCACATGCATGGCCTGAACCTGTGTTTTAAAAGATCCCCAGGTGTGCACAGTAAAGTTTGAGAGGTCTTCAACATAGCCTTTCTGACACTGCTTTTCCACTGTGACATGAGTTATACTGTTTTGCAGTAATTCATGTCTGTTTTCTCCTCTGGACTGTGAATTTCTTTAGGCCAGGGTCAGGGTTCATGCTCCAATCAGAAGCTAGCTGACGCTGGGGCAGCTGGAATGGAGCCCAGATACTTGTTTGACCTTCAGTGTTCTTCAGATCTGGGATCTAGGCCAGTGCCAAGAAAAGAATGACAGAAGGGATGTTCTTTTCAAACATTACTTTGCGTTATCTTCACAAAGATACATATTTTTTTTCTTTTGTTTTTTGGGACAAGGCCTCACTCTGTTGCCCAGGTTGCAGTGCAGTGGTGGGATCACGGCTCACAGCAAGCTCGGCCTTTTAGGCTCAGGAGTTCCTCCCACTTCAGCCTTCCAAGTAGCTGGGACTACAGGCACGCACCACCTTGCCCAGCTAATTTTTCGATTACAGGCGGCTGCTTCTGTAAATATATTATTAAACAATGTATATATTATTAAACAATGCATATCCTTTCTTTATCCCCTTAGGATGAATTCCAATGAGAATCAAATGGCAACATGAACAAGGGTTTATGTATAAGAATATTCCTAATTATAAAAAATGATAAAAACTTAAATGTCCAACTATATGGAACCATTAAAAATAGTATTATATGAGAAAAAAAAATAAAGTGTTATATGAATACGTATTTATATAGAAAGATAACATATAAACATATAATTTTTTTTTGAGATGGGAGCTTTGCTCCTGTTGCCCAGGCTAGAGTGCAATGGCATAATCTTGGCTCACTCCAGCCTCCACCTTCCACATTCAAGTAATTCTCCTGTCTTAGCCTCCCAAGTAGATGGGATTATAGGCATACAACACCATAACTCGCTAATTTTTTGTCTTTTTAGTAGAGATGGGGTTTCTCCATGTTGGTCAGGCTGGTCTCGAACTCTTGACTTCAGATGATCTGCCCTCTTTGGCCTCCCAAAGTATGTAATAAGTTGTACAAATTGAAATATAGAACTGTATGTGAATAAGCATTCAAAGTAATAGTCTGGGCTGGGCACAATGGCTCATGCCTGTAATCCCAGCACTTCGAGAAGCCGAGGCGGGTGGATCACCTGAGGTCAGGAGCAGGAGACCAGCCTGGCCAACATGGTGAAAGCTTGTCTCTACTAAATATACAAACATTAGCTGGTATGGTAGTAGGCACCTGTAATCCCAGCTACTTGGGAGGCTGAGGCAGGAGAATCGCTTGAACCTGGGAGGCAGAGGCTGCAGTGAGCCGAGATTGCCAGCCACTGTACTCCTGGGTACAGCCTGGGTAACAGAGTGCAACTCCGTCTCAAAAAACAAACAAAAAAAAACAAAGTAGTCTGTGTCTCATCTGTTGAGTGATAGATTTTCATCTTTCTATAATTTCTGGTCCCCATGTAAGAAGTAAAGTAATAATGTCTTACGTGGTCATGAGGTGGTAGCTTCTAAAGTTGTCAGCTCATAATGTAAAATTTTATTATTGTTAAAAATTGCCCCAATAGTCTATTTTTCATAAAATTCAGTATATGCAGTCTTACCACATACTGTACCTTCCTTAATAAGTCCATCTAATTTTTCCATATCAGGAAATAAATTTTTATTGTTGTTTAGTATCAGTTTGCATTTAGGGGTTGGTTTGAAATACATATACTCATACATACATATACCTATACACAAACACGTATATCTCTCTTTGTCTATGTCTCTAATTTTTTTTTAATCCCCAGCCCTTTGAATTGAAGTTGGGTAATTTAAATTGAACTATTTTTCTTCCATAAAAATGAGAATGTATTTTTTGCAACTTGCTTTTTTTTTTTTCTTAGATGGAGTCTTGCTCTGTTGCCCAGGCTGAAGTGCAGTGGTGTGAGTTTGGCTTACCACAACCTCCACCTCCCAGGTTCAGACGATTCTCCTGCCTCAGCCTCTGGAGTAGCTGGGATTCGCATCACCATGCCTAGCTAATTCTTGTATTTTTAGTAGAGACAGTGTTTCACTATGTTGGCCAGGCTGGTCTCAAACTCCTGACCTTGTGATCTGCCCGCCTTGGACTCCCAAAGTGCTGGGATTACAGGCGTGAGCCACTGTACCTGGCCTGCAACTTGCTTTTTAAAGTATTTTTCTATGTCCCTTCACATAACTCTACATTATTCTTTTCAGTTGCAACATACTCTTTTATGGGGGTACCATAATATAACTCTTCCATTCTCTTATTGATAGACATTTCAGTTGTTTAATATTTTTTATTATAAATGACATCAGGAATATCCTTTTACATATATTTGGCTTTCTTTTATGAAAATAACTTTATGGTTTCAAAATACAAGTCAGACTGGTGGCTCACACCTGTAGTCCCAGCTAGTAAGGAGGCTGAGGCAGAAGGATTGTTTGAGCCCTTGAGCCCAGGAGTTGGAAGCTGCTAAAAGCTATGATGGCACCATTGCCCTCTAGTCTGGGCCAAGGACTGAGAATGCCACCTCTGAGAAAAGTCATTGATAAGTTCAAGAAACCAAGGGGCTAATCTGATTAGGTCTGCCAAACTTAACCTGCCTTGCTTGCTGCTTTTGGTCACTTCCTTGTTTTGTTTTTTGCTTTTTTGTGATTGTTGTTATTGTTTTAGACAGGGTCTTGCTCTGTCATCCAGGCTGGAATGCAGTGGCCAGATCAGGGCTCACTGCAGCCTCGACCTACCAGGCTCAAGTGATCCTCCCACCTTAACCCCCCACCAGTAGCTGGGACTACAGGCACGTGCCAACATGCCTGGCTAAGTTTTTGTATTTTTAGCAGCAACGGTTTTACCATGTTGCCCAGGCTGGTCTTGAACTCCTGGACTCAAGGGATCCACCAAGCGCCCACATGGAAGGACTCGACTTGCTGAGTCTTCTGGCTTTCATCTCCCTCATGCTGGATGCTTCCTGCCCTTGAACTCCCAACTTCTTCAGCTTTTGGACTCCTGGACTTAAACCAGTTGATTTGCTCAGGGGCTCATGGGGCTTCAGTTGCAGACTGAAGGCTCCACTGTCGGTTTCTCTACTTTTGAGGTTTTGGGACTTGGACTGACTTCCTTGCTCCTCAGCTTGCAGACAGCCTATTGTGGGACTTCACCTTGTGATTGTTTGAGTCAATACTCCTTAACAAACTCCGCTTCTCTTTTTTTAAATTTATTTTATTTTATTTTTATTTTTTAATAAGATGGGGTTTCACCATGATGGCCAGGCTGGTCCTAAACTCCTGACCTAAGGTGATCCACCCACCTCGGCCTCCCAAAGTGCTAGGATTAAAGGTGTGAGCCACCGCACCCGGCCCTAAACTCCCCTTCTCTATACGTCTGTCCTATAGGTTCTGTCCCTCTAGAGAATCCTAACTAATACACTGCCCCAGAAGACACATCGTGGAGAAGAACTGAGGCCCCAGACATATGGCCCCAGTTGAGCTGTCCAGCCATCTTCAGCTATGATCACTGTACTGCACTGCAGCTGATGTCTTAGATGTCCATGCACAGAGATGAACCATCCATACTGTGCCCTGCCCAATTCCTGACCCACAGAATCATGTGTATATAAAATGGTGGTTGTTTCATGATACTAAGCTTTGGCATGGTTTGTGATACAGCAATGAACAACTGGAACAATTATAGTTTACAAATGTTAAACTAAGCATTGACAGTGACCTCAGCCATAATCCCAGCACTTTGGGAGGCTGAGGTGGGCCAATCACTTGAAGCCAGGAGTTTGAGATCACCCTAGCCAACATAGCGAAACCCCGTATCTACTAAAATTACAAAAATTAGCTGGGCATGGTGGTGCATGTCTGTAATCCTAGCTACTTGGGAGGCTGAGGCAGGAGAATCGCTTGAACCTGCGAGGTAGAGGTTGCAGTGAGCAAAGATCGTGCCACTGCACTCCAGCCTGGGTAACAGAGTGGTCTCAAATGAAGTGACTTCATGCTACCTTATCTCAATAGCTCTAGTACTTAGCACAGGGCCTGGTCTTCCAGAGGCTTGATGAAAGTTTATTGAATAAAAAAATGACCCTGCCTTCCTTCTTCCTTCCTTCTCTTTCCTTACTATCTTCCCACTCACATTAAAAAGGAAAAGGCTTGGGGCAGTGGCTCATGCTTGTAATTCCAGCACTTTGGGAGGCCAGAGCTGGTGGATCCCTTGAGCCCAGGAGTTTGAGACCAGCCTGAGCAACATGGCTCTGCAAAGAATACAAAAATTAGCTGGGTGTCTGTAATCCCAGCACTTTGGGAGGCTGAGGGGGGTGGATCACGAGGTCGAGATCGAGACCATCCTGGCCAACATGGTGAAACCCCATCTCTACTAAAAATACAAAAATTAGCCAGGCATGGTGGCATATGCCTGTAGTCCCAGCTACTTGGGAGGCTGAGGTGGAAGAATCACTTGAACCTGGGGGTGGAGGTTGCAGTGAGCTATCATACCACTGCACTCCAGCCTGGGTGACAGAGTGAGATCCTGTCTCAATAAATAAAAAAATAAAGTAAAATAAAATAAGTCCAAATGCTCAAAGTTCTGGAATGATACTACAGGAGTTGATTTTCAGTTGCTCAGGGGTCCAGGGGAGAACTGGGCCTCATGGATGGTGGCTGGCCAAATCTCAGTTAGAGGGTTCTAGCTTCTTCCTCTTCTAAGTCCCTCCAAGGACCTCCCTTGATTGGAGAGTGTGGCTTAAAGGAACTTATCTCTGATAATAATTCCAAGGGTACAGCTTCGGGGTACTGCGTGGGCTCTGGGAATACAGCAGCTAAACTATGATGTTATGAGGAATTTGGAGGGAGGGAACTCTCTGGGTGCCAACAGGCTATCTGGCCTTGGGCATGTCCTTCTCTCTCTGGCCTCAGTTTCCTTTTAATGAGTCTCCTTTGCCAAACTTTACTCTGGGAAGAACCTGAGGTCATTAAAAATGGAATTTGACAATGCTCCAAAATGCCAGAAACAAATTTACCCCTCTGATGCTTCAAATTCTTCAGAAAATGTGAGCTGACACTGTGGAAAGAGCAAGTTACAAAACAGTCCATACAGAAGAGTATCTGTTTGTAACTTTATCCAGCCTCTCTGTATAGAACCGAGGTGGTAAAGGCTGCTTGCCAATGTGTTATCTGTGGTTATCTAAGTCGGCAGGAGGAAATTATTCTGGGTAATTTTTATTTTCTTTTTGGTGTGTTTCTAGATTTTCTGCAATGAACATCTATTATTTTTGATAATCAAGAAATTAAAAAATTTAAAAGCAGGCCTTTTGGCACATGCCGTTTGTCATGCTCAGTAAGTACACAAGTTTCTTCTGGGTAGAAGTGAAAAAGAGAGCCATCATCCATGCAGCCTTGTGGGTGAAGACTGTGAAGTTTTCTTTTCTTTCTTTTTTTTTTTTTGAGATGGAGTCTTGCTCTGTTGCCCAAGCTGGGTACAGTGGCACGATCTCTGCTCACTGCAACCTCTGCCTCCCAGGTTCAAGTGATTCTCCTGCCTCAACCTTCTGAGTAGCTGGGATTACAGACGTGTGCCACCACACCCAGCTAATTTTTGTATTTTTAGTAGAGATGGGTTTCACTGTGTTAGTCAGGTGGGTCTTGAATGCCTGACCTTGTGATCTGTCGGCCTCAGCCTCCCAAGGTGCTGGGATCACAGGCGTGAGCCACCACACCTGGCCCCAACTCTGGGGTTTTCTAATTTATTGGTTTTCCCTTGCTATACAACAAATTACCACATACTTAGTGGCTTAAAACAGCACACATTACCTTACAGTTTCTGTGAGAGTCCAGGCATGGCTTAGCTGAGTCCTCTGCTCAGGGACCCACAAGGCTCAGTCAAGATGTTGGGTGAGCTGTGTTCTCATCCGGATGTATGAATGAAGAATCCACTTCCAAGCACACTCAAGTTGTTGGCAGAATTCAGTTCCTTGGAGCTGTGGGATAGAGGGCTCCAGCTTCTTGCTGTCCTTTGCTTAGAAGACACCCTCAGCTCCTAGAGGCTACCCACAGTTTCTTGCCGTGTGGGATTTCCCAACATGTCCACTTTCTTTAACAAACCAGCAAGAAGAGCTTCTAGTGCAAGACACTATTTTCTTTTTCTTTCTTTCTTTCTTTCTTTTTTTTTTTTTGAGGCAGGGTCTTGTTTTGTCACCCAGCCCAGGCAGGAGCACAGTGGCATAATCTTGGATCACTGCAACCTCCACCTCCAGGTTCAAGTAATTCTCCTGGCTCAGCCTCCTGAATAACTGGGACTACAGGCACATGCCACCATGCCTGGCTAATTTTTTTTTTTTTTTTAAAGTAGAGACAGGGTTTCACCATGTTGGCCAGCAGACTGGTCTTGAAAAAAAATTAGGGGCATGGTGGTGCATGTCTGTAATCCCAGCTACTCAGGAGGCTGAGGCAGGAGAATCATTTGAACCTGGGAGGTAGAGGTTGCAGTGAGCAAAGAACATGCCACTGCACTCCAGCCTGGGTAACAGAGCAGTCTCAAAAAATAAACAAACAAGCAAATAAAGTGACTTCATGCTACCTTATCTCAATAGCTTCAGTACTTAGGACAGGGGCCTGGTCCTCAAGTGATCCTCCTGCCTTGGCCTCCCAAAGTGTTGGGATTACAAGGGTGAGTCACCATGCCCAGCCAAAACACTATTTTCTGAAAGGAAATCATAAATCGAACCTCAAGGGGAAGTCAACTGAAAGGGAAGGAATGACACAAAGGTGTTGTTATGGACTGAATATTTCAGTAAAATTCACGTTGAAGCCCTAACACTCACCCCCTGCAGTGTGGCTATATTTGAAGATGAGCCTCTAAGGTGTAATATTAAATGAGGTCACAGGGTGGGGCCTTGATCTGGTAGGATTAGTAACCTTGTAAGAAGAGCTCCTTCTCTATGTGCATGCACCAAGTAAAAGCCACGAAAGGATATATCGAAAAGGCAACAATATATAAGCTATAAAGAGCCCTCATCAGAAACCAAGGCAGCTAATCACCCTAATCTCAGATTTCCAGCCTCCAGAAGTGTGAGAAATTAATTTCTGTTGTTTAAACCAGTCAGTCTGTGGTATCTTTTGATGGCAGCCTGAGATGACTGATAGATGTGAATACCAGGAGGCATGGATCACTGGAGTGGGGTCGGGGTAAGAACACCTTAGAGCCTGTCTGCCACTTAATATTGTGAGGTTGCCTGGAATTCCATATAGAAATTCCAGAAGCTTCTAGATGACATGTACAATATTTTTAAAATGCAGATTCTCCTTAGAGGTTTTCATTCTGTAGGCCAGTGTGAGGCTTGGGAAGTTTTGAATGAACTCTCTGAAGGTGATCTCAATGATGGTGGCAGGTGGCTCACATCTGAGGAACAGATCACGCAGCTTCAAATCCTGGCCCTGCCACTTCCTACCTATAGAACCTTAGATTAGCCGGGCGCGGTGGCTCAAGCCTGTAATCCCAGCACTTTGGGAGGCCGAGGCGGGTGGATCACAAGGTCAAGAGATCAAGACCATCCTGGCCAACATGGTGAAACCCCGTCTCTACTAAAAATACAAAAAATTAGCTGGGCATGGTGGCGCGTGCCTATAATCCCAGCTACTCAGGAGGCTGAAGCAGGAGAATTGCCTGAACCCAGGAGGCGGAGGTTGCGGTGAGCCGAGATCGTGCCATTGCACTCCAGCCTGGGTAACAAGAGCGAAACTCCGTCTCAAAAAAAAAAAAAAAAAAAGAAAGAAAAAAAAAAAAAAGGAAAAGAACCTTAGATTAATGACTTTCAGCCAAAGCTTCTTCATCTGATGTTACTTGGCAAGTTATTACAGGAAAATATAAAACACTCTCTGGTGTAAGCAGCTCTTATCTCCAGCCCAGCCCTAGCAAAAGGAGGCTGATGATATTGTTGTCTCATACCCTATCCGGAGATGTCCTTAGTATTTGGTGTTTCAAGGCCATGCAAAGTTTTGAAATAAGAAGGGGTGAGGATTTGAAGATGTTCAAAACATGGAGGAGACCTGGTTCTTGCTTGTCCTTACAGCTGGAGAAGGTGAACGTGCAGGTGTATATCTGAAGTCAATTAGGGGACTGCTGAAGTCAATTAGGGGACTGAAGGAAGAGCCAGTGTCCCTGGACACCAGAAGGAAGCGTCCTGGGCATGGTGTCTAATAGCAGGTGGAGGAGGTACTTTTTTTTCATGTGGTGACCACTATGGAATGTGCCTTAGTTTTCTGTCATCACAAAGAGTCATGGGCTGTGTGAATAAGTAGACTCAGGGCACATGAAATAACCTATAAAAGGTATGGGAAACTTGTGCTAGGGCTATGGAATAAAATTCACACCTGAAACATATAAAACGAGATGATGTGTGTAAATTGCATAGCAGTGTCTGGCACATACTAAAGGTTTGATAAAAGAACGCTGTTATTCTGTTATCAACATCTCCTAATTTGAGTGGCTAAAAGTCCTGTTCTTACTCATCTGCCATCATGGGTCCACTATTTTCCAGACTGAAAAAGATATATGGCTTGGAAGATGAGGTTTTGGTTAGAAGCCTGCATAGAAGATCATTTACATCCTAGGAGACTAGTTTTCCTCCTTGGCAGTGGTCTGAGTATTAACTGACTCCTTATCTATGGGTCCTCTATATGGAGGGGATCCTCAGACAGTGGATAAAAGCAGAGATCTTAGTTCCATTCCCAGCCCTAATCAGTTATTATCATGTCTTGCAATGATGTTAATGAATTCTGTTCAGAACTGAGAGACTGGGTGGTATAGGCATGTTTTAGACAGTTAACCAAAGGATATTTGAGCAAAATATACCTTCAGGGGCAGATTCCTGAGCATGCAACCTGTGGAGTCACATAAGCCTCCATACTTAGAAGGGCCTTGCTCCCAGAAGGGCCTCACATTTGTTTTATGCTGTGCTGTCACCATCTTGAAATTCTTAATAATTTTTGAACAAGGGGCCCTGCATTTTCATTTTGCACTGGACCCAACAACTTATATGACTTGTATACCACATCTTGACTCCAGTTTTTAGAAGGAATCTGCATGTGAAGTTTCTGAATTTCTTATAGCCCTTTATCTTGTATGAGTCTTGACAGATGTTGAGTGACCATCCTCCTTAAGAAATTTCACAAGGCAGGGGTAGAAGATGAACACTATAGGACTGGGGGAAAGGGGAAGGAGCCAGAGCCAGGGAGAGTGTGTGAGGATCCCCTCCATCTAGGGTACCCACAGATGTGTAAAAGGAAGTGGTTTCCTGTAAGGCCTATGTGGGAGACACATGGAAGTTTGACTCAAACTTTCTTCCAAGTGGAAGAAAGACCAGGAAACGAGAGGGAAGGAAAGAAGGGAACAAGCAGGTTCTGCCTCTCTTTCTTAGGCTGTTAGGTCCTAAGGACAAGAACAGAGGTGAAGCAAGAATATGTGGTTATCATGAAGGGTCCAAACGGCTGTCAGGTCAGAATGCTATTGGAGCAGGATTCTTTGCCTTAAAAGAGGGTACTGGGAGAGGTATCTTGGCAAAGAGCTATAAACACAGCAGCCTTAGCCCTCATTTCCTTTTTGGGTGCTCCAGGCACAAGGAAATAGTAATCCATTTGGCAAAGTGCTAAGAACAACTTGGTATCAATTTGCTTTTCAGCCAAAGCCAAGGATTCTTGCTATTATAGACTTGAGGTTTCCTGAAACTTTTCCACATTCATTTTTTTTATCACTGCGAGTTTTCCCATAGTTAAACATAACATAGCATCTCAAAGTGGTTGGGGGTGGGGCTTGCTTTGGGCCAGAAAGGGATGGGAGAAGCTGCATAACTCAACCCAGTTCTTCTGTAGGACCTGCAACGAAGCCTGTTCTACTACAGGCTGCTTTTCATCAAAACCTCTTCCAGGCCCTATCTCTGGGGCTGGTTTCCAGGGCTGAATCAGATCAGCGGTAGTAGTGGCAGTGTGTGTGCATGCACATGTTTATGTGATTTCATTCTTGATTTGTCATACACTTTCCAAAATTTGTGGTATAACTTACATGACCACATTGGAAAATGAATATTGTAAAATACACACAGAATACACTCCAGAATAATTGTGTTGGTCACAAGACAAACAGGATTTAAAATATTAATTCATAGCGTACTCCAGGTGCTTCTTCTTAGGATGGGATGCAAGTTGAATGTCATTTTGAGGACTGTCATTGTTGTGTTGTGAGCCTGCCAGCAAACTGGCTGGAGCCTGAGCTCGATGGTTCTCCTGTCTCCTCATATCCATGGAAGCCATGCTCCATATATGTCTTCTGAGTCCTGAAGACCTAAAATAGCCTGTGGACTTACCTTCTCTCCAATTGCAAACAGTCCCAGGAATCATCTGAACCTGAGAAATCAGTCTCTTGTCCGAAGAGGCCAAGTGTTGAATCAGGTAAACGTGATTCTGCTGTTTTTTTTTTTTTTTTTTTTCCTGAGATGGAGTCTTGCTTTGTTGCCTAGGCTGGAGTGCAATGGCGCAAACTTGGCTGACTGCAGCCTCCACCTCCCGGGTTCAAGTGATTCTCCTGCCTCAGTCTCCCGAGTAGCTGGGTTACAGGCACCTGCCATCATGCCCAGCTAATTTTTGTACTTTTGTAGAGATGGGGTTTCGCCATATTGGCCATGCTGGTCTTGAACTCCTGACCTCAGGTGATCTGCCTGCCTTGGCTTCCCAAAGTGCTGGGATTACAGATGTGAGCCACCATGCCCGGCCTGATTCTGCTGTTTCTGTTCCACTTCTGGAGAATGGCAAAGATGAGTCCAGGGGTCCTTAAGGCTCTCAGTGTTTTGCTTTTGATAAAATTGTTTATCTAGTTTCAGCCCATTTCTCTGACTTAACCACTAGGTCTTATTTCAGCTACTTTAAGATGTGAAGACCTGGGCCGGGCACGGTGGCTCAAGCCTGTAATCCCAGCACTTTGGGAGGCCGAGGCGGGTGGATCACGAGGTCGAGAGATCGAGACCATCCTGGTCAACATGGTGAAACCCTGTCTCTACTAAAAATACAAAAAATTAGCTGGGCATGGTGGTGCGTGCCTGTAATCCCAGCTACTCAGGAGGCTGAGGCAGGAGAATTGCTTGAACCCAGGAGGCGGAGGTTGCGGTGAGCCAAGATCGCGCCATTGCACTCCAGCCTGGGTAACAAGAGCAAAACTCCATCTCAAAAAAAAAAAAAAAAAAAAAAAAAAAACAGATGTGAAGACCTGCTGGTTTGGGATGGCAATCTGGGATAAAACTGTGAGGACTTCTGGGATATTCTAATTGTCTGGAATTACACATAAGCAGAAAAATACCTTTTATTGTTTTTGGTATAAAGGACCAGGACTCTGACTTAAACAAACCTGTGGTTTGTTTTGAGATGTGGAGTCTCACTCTGTTTCCTGGGCTGGAGTGCAGTGGTAGTCTTGCCTCACTGCAAACCCCACCTCCCAGGTTCAAGAAATTCTCCCTGCCTCAGCCTCCCGAATAACTGGGATTATAGGCATCCACTACTATGCCCAGCTAATGTTTTTATTTTTAGCAGAGACTGGGTTTCACCATCTTGGCCAGGCTGGGCTCGAACTCCTGACCTCGTAATTCACCTACCTCAGCCTCCCAAAGTGCTGCTGTGAGCCACTGCGCCTGGCTTTTTTTTTTTTTTTTTTTAAATAACAAGTAGTGATTGAGGGTGGGACCTTTATCTGATTGCAGTCAGTGCGTGGTAAGCCATTTATCCATCTGGAGTGTGCCCAGACTCCCAGGACTGTCCATTTGCTCTGACAGAGATAAGAAAGGCCATATTTCTTTTTTTGAGATGGAGTCTCACTCTGTCATCTTGGCTGAAGTGTAGTGGTGGAATCTCGGCTCACTGCAACCTCCACCTCCCGGTTTCAAGCGATTCGCCTACTTCAGCCTCCAGAGTAGCTAGGATTACAGGTGTGTACCACCACGCCTGGCGAATTTTTGTATTTTTAGTAGAGACAGGGTTTCACTATATTGGCCAGGATTCAAACTCCTGGCCTCAACTGATCCGCCCAAGAAAGGCCATATTTCTGTGAATGAGAATTGGACCTTCTTAATCCAGGCCTCCTACCACATTTGCTAACTGGCCATCTGGCATGAGTGGCATCCAAGGATCTCAGCCCATGAGAGAAATGGAATGTGACATTTTTTTCTGTCAACAGCACTCCTGAGGGTGGTGGAGTTAATAAGAAATTGCTTTTCCTTATAAAACAAATTGAATGTGATGCACGTGCATGTCATTGACATCAGCAATTGCACCTGTGGTTAAAAAGATTGCAAGGGAATGGGTGGCTGAGCTGAGTCTTCCAGAATATTGCTGCCTTAGCAGCATTATTGCTTACAACTGTCACTTGCTGAGGGCTAACTACATGCCAGGCACTGTGCTCAGCACTGTGTGTTTATCATCTCACCCCTAATCCTCACAATATTTGAGGTAGAGACTGTTGTTACTCGCCACCTGCCCCCTCCCCCTTTTTGAGGTGGGGTCTTGCCATGTGGCCCAGGCTGGAGTGCAGGAGCTATTCATAGGAACAATAATAGTGCACTACAGCCTTGAACTCCTGGGCTCAAATAATCCTTCTGCCTCAGCCTCCTGAACAGGTGGGACTACAGGCATGTGCCACCAAGGCCAGCTACCACTCCTTTTCCTATGAATAAAGAAACAGAGTGAGAGAGGTGAAATAGCTTGTCAGCCTCCTTGGCTTTGCTAGTGCAGAAACTTGCTTGGCTCTTTCTACTGGAATTAACAGGTTCTAAGTTTCTGCCTCTTATAAATTGATCTCATATTACTTCCTCAACACCTTCTTTATTTTTTTTTTAATTTTTGAGACAGAGTTTCACTCTTGTTACCCAGGCTGGAGTGCAATGGCACGATCTTGGCTCACTGCAACCTCCGCCTCCTGGGTTCAGGCAATTCTCCTGCCTCAGCCTCCTGAGTAGCTGGGATTACAGGCACGCGCCACCACACCCAGCTAGTTTTTTGTATTTTTAGTAGAGACAGGGTTTCACCATGTTGACTAGGATGGTCTCGATCTCTTGACCTCGATTCACCTGCCTCGGCCTCCCAAAGTGCTGGGATTACAGGCTTGAGCCACCGCGCCTGGCCAACTTCCTCAACACCTTCTATGTGTCAGGTGCTGGTAATAAGTTGAAATGGGGATGGTTTAGTCAGGACTCTCCATTTCATAAAAAGAGAAGATAACTCAAACGGAATAAACAAAAAGCAAATTTACTGGCTTGCAAAAGAGCCCAGGGGGAGCTTCAGGCATGGCCAGATTCAGAAGATAACGTCTTTAAGATTTTTTAGTCCCTGCATAGATTCCATTCTCAGATGAGCAATCTCCTTGTGGTAGCGAGGCTGCCAATAATGCCAGGCTTGCAACCTTACAGTTCTAAATTCAATGGATTAAAAAGGAAATCCCCCCACCCCCATTGGCTCCATTTGTGTAAAACTGGCTTGGCTTGAATCATATACTCACTCTATATCCAACTACCCTGACCAAGGGGCTGTAGTGCTCTGGTCAGTCTGAGTTACTTGCTCAGTCCTGGAGCCAGGGGTAGTGAACAGACAAAGTGAAGGAAGGTTGGAAACTCAGAGGGCAATGAATATTCCCTTATCAAAAGAAGTTAAGAGTATTCCCTTATCAAAAGAAGTTAAGATCGATGCTGGGCAGACAAAAGCAATGGATGTCCGTAACAGTGGGACTCTGAGAGCATAAAGGAGGGCCGCTGAACTAATAAAGCAAGGGACCAATTTATTAATTTATGATTTTTTTTTCTTGAGATGGATCTCACTCTTGTTCCTCAGGCTAAAGTGCAGTGGCGTGATCTTGGCTCACTGCAACCTCCGCTCCCGGGTTCAAGCAATTCTCCTGCCTCAGCCTCCTGTGTTTACTCTGGGAAGAACAAATGCAGGGAGACAACATGTCTTTGTCAGAAGTGGCACCCTAGTGGATAACCCTTTCTCTATTGTAGGGAGTGGCCTATTCAAAGGCTGAGGATCAGTCACCTGGAACTCAAGCATACTCCTTTCAGAAACTCATATCCCTCTTACACATTATCCTCTGGGCTTACATGGCATGGGAAAGGGATCGTTTCCCAAAGTAAAAGTGAAGTGCTATTCTCAGAGGGAAAAAATTAACACTAGGTAGGCAAACGTACACTATGTGGACATGCATTCTTCAACATGAACAATCTTAATACCTTCACTCAACATAATCTCCCCTAAAGGGAGATCAAACATAAAATAATTTCTAGTTATAAGCCTAAGATTTCCGGATAATGCTCATTTTTCTCTAGTTCTTAACCCCATCTTGATAATCTGCAATTTATGGATTTCCTGATATATTTAACAATCATCAACACACTCATACACATCAGTGAGGGGATACTGCCATCAAAATTCTCAGCTCCAAGGGAGGGGAAATCCAATTGGATTAACTTGCATCATCCTCAAACTTCAGCCAGAATGTGTTAGGGCAGAATATTGTAATGAATAAAGAGAGGGAGAAGTAAAATAAGGCAAATGAAGAGATATGGGGGCAGAGGTTATAGATCTTACTTTTCCAACAGGTTATGGGGCTATAGCCACTATTTATCTCTTCCTTTTTGGCTATACTTTTTTGTCTAATTCAATCAAGGATTTTTGACTAACAGGGTAACTCAAACCTTCATTCCTGAGGTATCTGGAGGATTGGGATTCTCTAAATCTTCTGAACGCGGTATCAGCACTCTATAGGTAAGTCTCTTTCTGATTAAAACCTTAACTCTCACAAAAGAGACCTTAGTAATGCTACAAATTCAACCAGCATTGTAATTTCGCAATTTGAAGAATCTCTAAGTACTAGTTTGGATTTAAGCATGGATTCACTTATCCTGGATAGAAAAAAATCCCTGTATTTTACTCTATGCCCACAGGTCAGTTTCTGGGTTTGAGCTGATGCCCTTCACTTTAAAATAGTTAATGGGGCTGGGCTTGGTGGCTTATGCCTATAATCCAGCACTTTGGGAGTCCAAGGTGGGCAGATCACCCAATGTCAGTTGTTTTGAGACAAGCCAACATGGTGAAACCCTGTCTCTACCAAAAATACAAAAATTAGCTGGGCACGATGGCACTTGCCTGTAATCCCAGCTACTCGGGAGGCTGAGGCAGGAGAATCACTTGAACCAGGGAGGCGGAAGTTGCAGTGAGCCAAGATCATGCCATTGCACCCTAGCCTGGGTGTTGAAGTGAGACTCTGTCTCCAAAAAATAAAATAAAATAAAATAAAATAACTAATGTAATCAAAGTAACCATTCCAACTCAATGGTCTTGGCCTGCTTTATCCACTTTATTATTTTATTATTTTTTTGAGACAGTCTCGTTGTCGCCTAGGCTGGAGTGCAGTGGCACAATCTCAGCTCACTCCACATCCCAGGTTTGAGCGTTTCTTCTGCCTCAGCCTCCTGAGTAGCTGGGATTACAAGCATTCACCACTATGGCGGGCTGATTTTTTTTTGAGATGGAGTCTTGTGCTGTTGCCCAGGCTGGAGTGCAAAGTTGCAATCTCGGCATACTACATCTCTGCCTCCTGGGTTCAAGCAATTCTCCCTCTTCAGCCTCCCAAGTAGCTGAGATTACAGGTGCCCACCATCATGCCCTGCTAATTTTTGTAGAGATGGGGTTTCACCGTGTTGCCCAGGCTGGTCTTGAACTCCTAACCTAAGGTTATTTGCCCACCTCGGCCTCTCAAGGTGCTGGGATTACAGGCATGAGCCACTGGGCCCCACCTATCCGCTTTAAATTGTCCTATTGTCAAGTTACCTGATTCTCCAAATTTTACTCTCAATAGGCACATGATTCCAAATGACAAGAGGGATATTACTGTTTTGCTATCTTAACTGGTAGATTTATCCTCCCAGGAACACATAACAAGAGTTACTGGTGCTATTAACACAGCACAATAGTCAATTCCAGATCCTCTGTATGTTCCTGTGGGTTAGAAGCCTACAATTTAACTCTCTGGCACTAACTTCTGTAATTAGTCATTTGGTCACAAGCAAGAGAAACCCATTTTGGCTGATAAAAAGGAAACATCATAAGGAGGCTATATGGTAGTTTATTCAATCAAAGGAAAACCTAGACAACCAGGCATAAAGAATAAAAGCCAGGGTACTATGGACATCTCCTTTCATAAGTTTTACATGTTTTCTTTGGAACACTACCATCAGAATGACTCAACTCTGGTCACTTTGTTTGTGGTCACCTCTTAAGAATCAAAGTCCTGGTTGGAAATTTGATAGGATGAGCTTGCACTGCTCAAACCTCAGCCAAGAGGCATGAGGCCAGAGTACTATAACCTACATTTCCATTGAATGGGAAGGAGTAGCTTTCTGAAGAGTTAAGTGGGGATCTATCATTAAAGGAAACGGGAAGTAATTTTTTTTTTTTTTTTTTTTTTTTTTGAGATGAGTTTCACTCCTGTTACCCAGGCTGGAGTGCAATGGCGTGATCTCGGCTCACCACAACCTCCGCCTCCTGGGTTCAGGCAATTCTCCTGCCTCAGCCTCCTGAGTAGCTGGGATTACAGGCGTGCGCCACCACGCCCAGCTAATTTTTTGTATTTTTAGTAGAGACGGGGTTTCACCATGTTGACCAGGATGGTCTCAATCTCCTGACCTTGTGATCCACCCGCCTTGGCCTCCCAAAGTGCTGGGATTACAGGCGTGAGCCACCACGCCCAACCTGGGAAGTAATTTTTGACAAGCCAAACAATGGATGCTCTCTATACCAATATTTACATGATGGGGAGAAGGACTTACAATAAAGGAGTAGCCAGCAAGTTGAAAAGAAAATGAAGTATAAACAGTACTTAAGGGAAGAGTATTTCAAGAAGCTGGTGGGAGTTATCTGTGCTGCTGAATATTCAGGTAAGATGCATGTGTAATGGATTTAGCAATTAAAAGCTCACTATTGACCTTAATTGCAGTGACATTGGAATAACTGATTTTTAAAAAGATGTGACTTTCCTTGTTTTCTGCCTAATATGGATGGTGCAATAGTCTTAGTAGATTAACATCAGTCAAGAACTAGAATAATTTTTGATGAACCTTAAAACCGTAAAATTCTGATAATCCAAATAAAATCATTTGAAGGAGACATGCTTAAAAAATCAAGGAACAATTACTGAGCTCTGAGTTTCTCAAACAAGTAAAGGTGTAGCCATCTGTCAACTTGAATAACGAATAATATATTTTAAATTTACTAATATAAAAGTGGGTATTTTAAATAATTTAACAGGCTCAGTGTTAAATGACTTGTTAAGGACAAACAGTACTAAATTTAAAAAATTCTTTATTTAAATAAAGCTTAAAAGTAATGTGGGTAGTGTAAAATACAGAAATGTGTAAGGTTGAAAGTCTCATGTAACCTACACTCTTCAAAGAAAGCCATGAATAGACTTTTCTATGCATTTATAAACATAAGCGCACACATTTTAAAATGAGTTCATACTATACACTTTTCTATCGATAGGTTGTCTCACCTAATGTATCATGGCCATTTTTCCATACACAATGAATGTACTTTACTCGTTTTAATAAATGTAAGATTTTCCTATATGGCTGAACCATACCTTAGCCTATCCTTTAATGACATTTAAGTCTTCTATTACTTTCTAACATGTTATTTTTATGCTTCTGTGGTATCTTAAATATTCTCTCAGTTCCTATTTCATTTTGTCTTCCACTTTGGAAAATAATTTCAGTGACCATGACCTCTAGCTTAATAGATACTTGGATCTGTCAAGTTTCAATGTTGGTAGATATATTAATCTGGATTCAATTTCAAGTAAGAGAAACCCAACTCAAAGTAACTTAAGCAAAAAAGGGTATTTATTGGTTCACATAACTGAAAAGTCCAGGGGATATACTAGCTTCAGGCACGGTTGGATCCAGGGGCACAAACGTTGTCATCAGGATTCAAGTCTCTCCATTATTTTGGCTCTGCTTTCCCCTGCACTGGCTTTGTTCTCTACATGGTAGGCCCTGTTGGTTTGAGGTTTTCATCCCACAAAGCTAAAGCACCTCAGTAAAGAGAGCTTCTCCTCCACAGTTCAGATGGATTTGCTGATTGATGAGGTCTCAATTACATGTCCACCCACAAAGCTCAAGGTTGGGTCAAATTGTCCAAACCACACAGACTGAAAACAGGAAGAGGTGGTTTTAAGAAACATCATAGAGTTGTTACAATGAGATGGAAGGGATGCTGGGCAATTAAAAACTACTGCTGTCCAGGAAAAGAACAGTATGAAAAAGCTTAATTGCTGCTTATGAAGTTGAATGCTAACAGCTGGCATGATTTCGTCCTTGGTTATAAAAGTATTCTAAGTTTGTCCTGTCCTCAAGAAGTCTGTAATCCATTTGAATGGAATAACAATCATGTCCAATAGCATACTTTGGATAAAACCACAGAGTTTCAATACAAGCAAACTCAGTGATCATGAGTCTGAGAGCCCAAATGTCCTGCTGATGTGAAGCAAGACAACTAGCCTTCTACATCAAATAATTCTGTGAGGCAATTTGAGTCAGTGGTAAATTTTAAGTACAGTGGAAACTTTTCTTGTGTTCCTTTTTGCCAGGTTGAACTGGTACAGTTCTGTGTGCACTGGTAAATCAGACTCATTTCTGCACTACTACAGGACAGAAATGGACAACTGCTTTGAATCTGCTGTATTCCTTCCAGATCTGATAGAAGAGGTTCCAGGTGCTGAAAGTGATCAAATACATACAGGAAGAGAGGCTTACTCTGCACTTAAAAATATCTTTAAAAAGCTGCTGATCAAGGAGTACACAGCATGGTCCTTCCTATTGTGATTGTTGAGTCCTAGTAGGTGAGGTGTGGGTTGTTTCTATTAAAAATCCTTGTTGTGTTGGGCACAAGATAGGCTAAAATTGGCTGTAGTCTTCTCAAGGTCAGCGAGTCTAATTGCAGCAACATATGAAAAAGGCAGGCAAGAGCTGAGTCAGGAAAATAGACAAGCAGGGTAACTAACTTCAGCAGGGCCAGTCATACCAATAGGCAGAATATGATCTGGAAAAAGAGGCAGATTAACAAAAAAAATTCTGTAAATTAGTTTTTACCCTAGGTTCTCCAGGGTTAATCCATAGGGCTTACTCTCGATCGTTTTCTGATCTTACAGAGCCAGTCAGGTACATCAGCTTTCAGTTTTCTGCTCATCTGCCAAAGAACTTTCAGCTCAGGAGAAGGTCTTATCCTCAAACAGACTTGTGGGTCTGTTTAGGAGTCTATGCTACATCTGGGAGTGACAGGGTCAGCAGAGCCAGGTTTGTCAAAGTTGGCCCTACTTTCTTTGGTAATCAAGTCGTCATCTTTCGTAACTCAGCCCGTCTCTGAGAATCATCTTATAAGTCAAGGCCTCAGATTGGTTGAATGGTGCTGTTCAAAGATTGAGATGAAATCTGAGGCATGGAGACATGGAGATAGTAGGCAAGCTCCTAGGTTTAAGTTTTAGGTTTTTTGCTTTTCTAATCTCCAATTCTTACACACAATGTATATTTTAGACTCTTGAGCAGATGATCATCTTCATCTTAAGTCATTCATTTTGACCGAGTATGGCAGGATTAGAAGAAATGGCAGTATAGATCAATGTCTTTTTCTGTAAAGTACAGAAAAATTAGAGAAGAAAAAAAAGCTGATAACTTGAAGGTTGTAGAAAGCTGAAGATAACTTCTTTACAAATAACAGTTGTATATACAAGCAGGCTAGTCATCCAGATTTTATTTGTTGAGGGTGAGCAGTCTACAGCAACCAGCCATAGGCCTTGTTTGACGAGATGTGGAGTCATGTAATCATAACTGGCCTAGAGAGAGACAAGGATATAAAGAAACTATTCCCAAAGTTTAACCAGTGCATTCATTGGAGTAGCTCAGGATAGCTGGTCTTTAAATTGGGGAGTAAAGGAATGAGTTTTCTCATGATACACATCAAAGTCTCCTTGTTCAACATGATCTGGCTTTCGAGTTTATGAATGGAATCCTTTCCGCTGAAACAGATTTAAGTTGTCTTAATATCTGTTACAATGCCTGCCTTAAGTATATCATGGCAAAAAATGAAGTCAGCTGCTCTGAATCAGTGTAAAATGACAGTACTGAGACTGACGTGGTTCCACTAAAATATCCACAAGGACAAAAGCTCTTAAGTCTACTGATAAAATCCTTAGCCGCAGTCTTCATAAATTTTGTTTTTCAAATCAGTCTGTTTCCAGCAAAAAAGCAGATAATAAGCTATCTGAAATACCCAGCAAGTAAGCTATCACGGCCTGCTCAAAGGGCCAGTCTCCAACTACCCCTACCATCTATTGTTGGTGGTATCAGACATCAAAAGATTTATCTTAAAAGGACACCTCTCAGCACAAGACAGAGCGATTAAAAAAAAAATCTCTTATTGGCTAGAAGGAACTTTTTCAAATTGTTGTATTTTAAATCACATACCAGAAGGGGTATTCAAAGACTGTCTCTTGAAGATCAGCTGTTAAAGGTAGAGCTGAGTAGTCATAATAATTCTGAATAGGCAGATATGCCAGTGATGAAAATAAAAGAATTGTTTCAGCTTTTTTAAAAAAAGGTTGTTTGCTCATTCATCTTGGAAATGGTAGTTAAACTGAATAAAAACCAAGGAACAGTGTAACTGCTACTGGCTGAGTCATACAGTGATGTGTAGCTTGGGAAAGAAGATGAATGATAAACAGATATTGAGTCCCTTAGGAAATGTTGCTAGTATTTGAATTCTGCTTTCATAGTTTTCTCTTGCAGGAAGTAGAGTACCATGGCTGATGACAAGAGGTCAAACGTACAAGTTGCTCTAATATGGCCTCAATGAGGCACCAGCTTCAAAACCCGCTTGCTGGCAATTCAGGTATCCATGGAGGGTCAAGACTTCAAAGTTACGTACTTCAAGTACCACTAGAGCATCTGGTGTTTGTGAATAGAAGTTGTTTAAGGGAGTCTGTCAGTGTAGGGTACATAGAATTGTTCTCTGGCTATATCCCATTCTAGGAATCACTGGATATCCATCTGGAGCGGAGGGCTGTTAATCTAGATTCCCTTGACAGCACTTTCCGCCCATGACCATTCCTGGGGTCAAAGACATGCCTGTCTTCTTGCACTTTTCTAAGTTTGCACACAGTATTTCTAAGAATGTTCAGCATCAACTAAACATGAACTATGCTGAGTGGAGGTACAGAAGAGATTGGAATGCCATTCAGGTCAAACATATTGCCATCTACAGAAGTGGTTTTCAAACTGTGTTCTGAAGAGTTCAAGGTGTTATAAGGAAGTCCCCTTAGGTGTCACCATGGTGGTAAAGGAAGATAGTTGTAGCAGGCTTCAGGCCCCTACTCCTGCTTCATTTCTTCATCCAGAGCAGCTTCACTTTTACTCTGGGCTTCTACAACGTTTTCACTCAAAGAGCTTCATGGCCACAAAGCCTTTGGAAAACCAACGATCTAAGAGTAAGTCGTTCACAAAATGCTGAAATACAAAAAATGGGTCACAGAAAGCAGAAACTGTAAGCAAAGCCTGTGGTAAAACAAGGTGTTTTTCTATTCATTTTTTCCCCAATACAGACCACATTACAGGTTGATGGAGTTAAAGCTCATCTGCTATAAATTTTGATTGCCTGCAGTTGGGCTTGTAACTAACGATCAGAGAACAAGGCTAATGATTTTCAGTTGCAACAGCACTGGGGTTTTTGCATGAGATTGCAAAATGCATCCACTTCTTTGTAAATATTACTCCAAGAAGTCCATGGCTGGATGACTTCTCAAGCATTGATAAGTCTCAACGGGCCATAAGTCAAATTCTGAAATATCTTCTCACCCCTTTTCCCCGCTTCCCAAACTCCTTACCCACCTGAGATGCAATGCTCTTGAACTAAACTTACGGTACAGTTCTAGGGACACAGAAGTATACTGCTAAATGTCATGGAATTTATCCAATTTGGGGTGAATTTACTTTCCCCCATTCCTTTTCTATGTCTCCCTACACATCTTCTAGAGATTCCCTGGACAGAAAATAAAGGTAATGGTCAAGATGCAGGACTCTCAAATGACAGAGACACACTAATTCAAGCAGTTAATAACAAGATATGAGAAAGGGGGACTTTGAAGATGCTGTTTATTCTGGGGTGTCCAGGGCAATCTGTTGGCAATCAGGAAGCACTGGCTATACTGCTCTAAAACAGTTTCTGCATTCCATCAGATGGAATGATGCAAAAAATACCCTTCCGTGTTTGATTAAACTTAGAACCCAATGGGTTACATAGCAAAATGGAACTCTTTGCCACAAGCCTTTTTTTTAAAAAAACTAGATATCTGAATTTAAGCACAGAAGCAGTAGTAATTTGCTGTAAGTCTTCTTTAATACACTATATCTCAATGTAAACTGGGGGAAGGGACATGTCTTACATATTTTACTGTCTTACTAGGTAACAGATGCTTTCTCCATGTTATTCATACACACAGACAGAGAGTACTGCCTTAAAAAAACCAGGCAGCTCATTTTGTGTAAATATTGGTTTGCAGAGAGAGGACCACAGCAAAGCTTTTAGGGCCCAGGAGTATTAATTAATAAGTCTTAATAAATCTACAAGCAGCTTTTTGTTTCATGTTGGGTAGCTTTGTTGTTAGAAAATGTCCCTTTTTGATTTGACAATCTTCCACCATGGAGATAGCATACCCCTAAACCTTGGGGATATTGCCATGGGATTTTGGTCTAGATGTAGCTATCACAAGGTCACACTTATGACATCCTATATAATTGGGGGCACCAGATCAGGAAGCTGGAAAATTTCCTGAGGTTCCCAATACCCAGCCATTTTAATACTGGGTAAAATGGAGGCTAATTCCAAGGAGAGTACTGAACAGGGAGTCAGAAAACCTGGCCTCTACCATTTTCATAACTGTGTCACTTTGGATAACTGCTTAACTTTTAGAATTTATATTCCCTCATTTGCGAAAAGCAATTATAATTCGCTGTTATTTTGATAATTGAGATAAATGTATGCACAAGTGCTTTGAAACTGTAAAGTGCTATATAAACAGAGGGGATTTACCATAGAGGTTCTACCTTGATGTATCTAGAGAAGCCTTTTCTGGAATCTGATGCAGCCTTGTGAGATGCTGTTAGGGGACTCCTTGGTAGAATTTCTCACATTTGCGTAAAAAGTTCTGGTTCCTGAGTAATTCCAAAGAAGATGCTATGAGGAGTTCTCTGTGCCTTTGATTTGGTCCCAATGGGTCAGAATATGTTTTCTGATTCAGTAGGCTAGTACAGGATTTGAAGTAGAAAAAACAGGGTGCAATGACCTTCATGGGATCCTAGATGTTCATGAATTTCAATCATTTGAGATTGTGTGGTATGGTCCAATGCTGTTCTCAAAAAGATGTTGCCTTTCTTCAAATAGCATTAATAACTAAAAAATCCCCTGGTCCAAATTTATGTGTGTCTCTGAAGGCTTTAACTGAAGAAATGCACAGTCATGGAACAAACTAGGCCTTTGTTGTGATAGAACAGCTTTAGCTATTTGGCTTAAGGACTCGGACTTCACTATAAAGGGCTGTGCTGAATCTGGGTAGAACAGAACAGGAGTGGAGGTAAAGGCCACATCATGATGGCTGAATGCCTCCTGAGTCACAGTGGTCCAATGGAATGGGTGTCTTCTTCAGTAGTAAGGTGGTAAGAATCATCTTCAGCATAAATCCAGGTACCAGGTCTGTAGGGTCTGTAGGGTCTGTAGGCTGATGGAATAGCACAAGGAAGGTAGTCAGAAGGTCCAGGTGAACACTCAGCAATCAGGAGGCACAAGACTAGAATGGACAGGGATAAAACAGATAAGGTAACAAATGCATGGAATTACAAACACAGGACTCTAAGTGGGTCTACTGCCAGCACATCAGCAGCCTGATGGCTATTAATTCTTGATGAGCCTGGTTTAGGCAATGACAAATGATAAATGAAAACAAACAACAACAATCCAAAAAAGAAAATACAAAAGCCTGATTGTTGCAGAGTGGCAAACAGAAACTAAACTTGGTACTTTTGAATGAAGTAATTTGATTGGATTCAGGCTGCTGGGCATTTTTTGATGGGGATGAGGAAGTGGCTCCACAAGTGGCATAAAAAGAACTGAGATTCTAAGTTTATATACCAACAATTTAAAAAAAGGAGATACTGCTCCTCCTTCTCTTCCAATGCTTTCCTCAAATTAAAAAGCTCCTTTTTAAAAAAACTGTCCTAGCTTTCATCCTTGGATTCCATCTTAAGTAGGAGAGAATAAAGTCTTGGTCCTTCTGTATATAATATCCCATTCAATGTATTGGTTTCTCCTTATGCCTAAGGGATCCCTAGAGCCTTCTTTGTTTTTTTTTTTTTTTTTTTTGAGACGGAGTTTCGCTCTTGTTACCCAGGCTGGAGAGCAATGACTCGATCTCGGCTCACCGCAATCTCCACCTCTTGGGTTCAGGCAATTCTCCTGCCTCAGCCTCCTGAGTAACTGGGATTGCAGGAACGTGCCACCATGGCCAGCTAGTTTTTTTGTATTTTTAGTAGAGACGGGGTTTCACCAAGTTGACCAGGATGGTCTCGATCTCTTGACCTCGTGATCCACCTGCCTCGGCCTCCCAAAGTGCTGGGATTACAGGCGTGAGCCGCCGCGCCCGGCCCTAGATCTTTCAAAATTTACAATTAAAAAATAATAAAACTTAAAGAAACATGACCCATATCTAGTGACTTTTCTTCTCCTTAAGAGCAATTTTAGTTAACAGACAGCAATTAAGAAAACACTTACTGACTGCTTATTCTGATAGCCTGCTCTCTAAACTCCTCCTTCCTAATAAATGCTTCATGATATGTTGTGCTGTATGTGGGCAAAGATGCACTACACAAGGACCCTGGTTTCAAGGAGTCTGCTATCTGCAAAGACAGCAAATGCAGGCAAGTAATTATTTTACAGGATTTTGTATACGAAGAGAGGATACATAACAAAATGTCATAAAACTTAAAAAGTTCTATTCTGGCAAGTTAGGAGACTCACGGAAAAGAGAGCATCTGAGTTGGATAGCAAGAAAATGGCAGAATTTTGACAAATGAAAAGCCAGAGAGGAGCCATTTCCAAAGTAGAGAGAATGAACAAAAGTGCAGAGATAGTAAAGAATAAGGCATTTTGGAAAATGGCAAGTACCATAATTCACTTTGGATGGAGCATCCTCAGTTTTGCACTGAGGGTCTGGACAGAAACTCAGGTCTTCTAATTCCCAGTAACAGTGCTGGTGGTAGTGCTTGCTCAGTCGTTGTCTCTTTTCTCACAGCAAGGTCAACAGTCCCAAAATTCAAAAATAAAAAAAAATAATCTACCTCCAGTGTTCCTGCCACATCCTGACAAGCTCTTTCAGGTTCCAGGTCCAGTTCTTGAAAATCTGGAAATCTGGAGTCCATGAATGTGGCTACACTGAAAGTTATCTGCTCCAACTATTGCAGAACACTGTAGTGAAATCTTCTCAACATCCAATCCTGGACATCTCATGTTTTGCCACAGAATTCAAGCTTTGAGTTCCAGTTGTCTTTTTTCCTCCTTTCTGCTGAGGAAATCATCTTATCACCACAGTCTTGTCTTTTGAGGTACATCCAGATTTAACTACAAAAGAGCTAAAAGACCAACAGGTTTTTTTTTTTCTCCAAAACAGTCATTTCTCTGGAAGTGAGATTGTCTCTGCCCTTTAGGAAAAGGGAATAGTCAATTGATTTTTTTCAGACATTTGAACGAAATAGCGTAACTGGCTAACATCTAATCAGACAAAATACACTTAAATGTGTTTGTGTTCACTTGCTTAGAGCTGTACCACTTGGTGAGCACCACTCCACAAAATGAAAATGTTTGTAATCCAATTGTTCAAACATTTTTATAGTGTTTGTTAAATAATGGGCTGAAATTTGATAAAAGCAGCTGCAAATTAACAAAGAAGCAAAAACTGGCAACTTGGACATCTTAGTATTATACTTGCAAGCAATTAGAACACATGAAGGGCCAAAGAAAAAGTTAAGCTTTTAATCACTTCCAAATCTACTGATTATAAGGTTCTGCAGTAGTTCTAACAAAACTTTTCAGAGAATGTTAACCTTCAATTAGGAAAGAAAAAAACCCCAAACATCTTCAGGAATTCCGTGCCTGGTTCAGTCTCTTCCAGTGAGCCCGCTCGCCAAAAGTCCAAGTGCACCATTAATTAGATGGGCTTGGCAGCACCATGTAAAAAGAAGCCTATTCACCACCAACCACACAGACTAGACATACGAAGTGGGATCAAGTAATGGATGACAACCATGGTCGTGGAAAATGGTCAATGAAGAGTCAGAAAGGTAGGCACCGGTACAAGAAGCAGGAAACAGAGTTGCCGGACCAAAGATTAAATAGGCTTATTTAAATAGGATGCTACAGAACACATCCATTCCTAATTGTAGCTGCTTTACACTGGGTGCCATTGTACCATATGCATCAGCCACCATTCAGGCACCCCATGGTGAAAGAAAAGGATTCAGAATAGAAGCCAAGCAGGGGACTGTTGTTACCCCGAATATCCATTATGCATAGAAACAGCTCACATATCCCAGGGACTCATACAGGGGCTTCAAATTGGTTGTGAAGGGTCCCAAATGACATCTAGGCCTCAGTTTCCTCTCTGTAGCATGAAGAAATTGTGATTCTTAACTCTTCTGAGTCACACAGCTCCCTCGAAAAACTCGATAGCGATGGATCATCATTCACCTAAAACGCACATTCCCACAATTTCAGGGAGTTTGGGGATCCCCAACTCCAATCCAAGATTCCCAGGTTCAAAACCCAAGGATTGGGCGACTGCTAAGTTTTCTTACAACTCAAAAAAAAAAAACATTACAAACAATAACCATCTTTTACATACACCCACGCTTTATAGTTTACAAAGCGCTTTCAATCCCACACACATTGATAGGCAGAGGAGGAAACTGAGGCGCAGACAAATTACAGAGTGACTCGCCTAAGGTCACTCGGCCAGCTGGTGGCTAGGCCCGGAAGCAAACCCAGCTCTTCCGACTCCGGAGCTCGTCTCCCCACCCCGGGGCTGCCGCCAGAGCTCCCGCACCTCACTAAGGCGGCATGAGGAGGAAAAGGCAAAGTAGAAATCCCACAACCAACCATCCTCCAGCCCCCTCCTGCCCCCCCAACTGGGTCCTTGCAGGCCCCGAAGGGTGGCGCCAGGCCTCCAGGCCGGCCCCGGCCACCCCCGCCTCCCCGGCCGCTCCAAATCCCGCGGCCGCTGCCGCCGCCGCCGCCTCCCCCGGAGCGGGGCGGAGCAGCTGCCCGCCGCCGCCGACCACCCGGACGACTCCTCGTCGAATCGCAAACGCATAGGCCGCCGCCCGAGTTCTGCGTACGAGAAGAAAGACGCGGCGCGAGCGCCAACGGCCACCGGGCGCGCGCCGCGGCGGCCGGGCCTGCGCCCCAAGAGCTGGATGCCAGAGCAGGAGAAAGAGCCGCCAACCGATCGCTCGATCGACCGCACGCCCGTTCCTTCGCCCTACCAGACCCGGGAGGGGGGGAGGGCGCGCCAGGGCTTCTTCGAGTTAGGGGCCTGACTCCCCGGCGACGAGACAAGATGGCTCCTCCGGTCCGCACCGCAGCTACCGTCCCGGCTGCGTCGCTCGGCCCGCCCCCGGTACTGTTTCTTTAAATGGCGGAGAGGGTCAGGAAAGCAGGAAGAGAGGCGCACGCTCTCACGTGACAGGGGCGGGACCGGCCAACCAAGATCCGGTCACATGGGGACACGCAGCCCGCCAATCAGGAGGCTGTACATCAGGGCGGGGGCGGGAGGAGCTGCAGCTTTATGATTGGCTGAATGCGCCGCGGAGGCCTCGGGGGTTTGGGGCGTCGGGGAGTGCGCGAGGTGGCCGGGGCTGTGTGCACTAGCGGAGACAAAGCGGTGGCTCTGGTGTCTGTGACTGCGGCGGGAGAGCGGCTCTAAACGCCGAATTTCGTGTTGCTGCTGGGTCCTGTCACCATCTCATTCAGTGCGGCGCGCGGGCGGCGGCGGCGGCGGCGGCGGAGGAGGAGGCGGAGGCGGCAGCAGCACATGGTTCCAAGAGCGCGCTGCGGCTGTTGGGTTCCAGTTCCGCGGGGAGGGACAAAGGCAGTTGTGAGCTCCGGGTAGTGCCCAGTCGGGTGGTGCGCTCTCCACTGCCTTCGATCCGGTCCCTGAAAGCCGGGAGTAGCTCCTCTTCCTGAGGAGGCCGCCACGGGACCGAGGCCCGGGAAGGGCCTGGGAGGCTGAGGCTGTTGTCTGAGGGCCGTGGGGGAGGGGCGCGCCCCGCCCGAGGTGCTCTGGGAGAGTCAATTGTGAGGTGTCTCTGTGGGCCCGTAGGAGGAGATCTGACTGCCACCCTCAGCTAGGTTTGGTCGGGCTTTGAGAAAAGAAATCGTCAGTTAGCACCTAGGAGCTTTTTCAGCTGGGAGGTGGTGAAGCCTCAACTAGCGCCATATTAACACTCCATCGACATCTTGGTCACCGGTCTTGGGCCTGTTGAAGGATCCTGGCATCACGTGTGGCGAGGATATGGCTGATCAGTTTTTTGATAGAAGTGGGTAAATTTCCAGATGGGTAAACTTCCTGACAGGAAATTTAGGGGAAACAAAAAAGGCATGAAGAACATGAAGATGGAGCAGTCATAAACCACCCTCTCAAGGACCATCTCCAGGACCATCCACACGAGACTCAGATTTTCTGAATTGAGCCATCGCAACTTAATGCTAAAAGCTCCTTAAAACTACGGATTTTTGACATAGTTCTTTCCAAAATATTACATCGTGATCATTGAGAAGATTAAAAAAAAGCTTGAAGAAATTGTAGTTTTAAACATTTCTTTGCATATATTTTGGATAGTTACTAGTTACTTTAACTGTCATTAAGGAGCACAGACTGAAGCTTTACTGGACAGAATCCTGGGAAGCTGATTTCATTTTAGGGTTGTATTTCCCAGCTAGTGGGTGAAGGGCTGGAGACCTTATTGCAGTCATGGCTTTCACAAATTACAGCAGTCTGAATCGAGCTCAGCTAACCTTTGAATATCTGCACACAAATTCGTAAGTATCCTCTAGGTGCCACTGAGTTAACCAGTAACTCATTCCTTGATATTTATATGGAATTCATTTCCCCAGAAAATTTTGCTTTTTTGCTTTTTGGGATGTATCCCATTGGAGTGAAATGTATCCCTGGATGTCTTGAGCTCTGTATTGAAGAACTAAGATCAGTGAAATACTTTTTGCTAATCCAGAAGAATCTGATTTGTTTATTGGATCAAAATTTTCTAAATGCAGACTTGAGTTATTTGAAGTCAGTATGCTGAGTTGTTTCATTCAAATGTTTATAGGAATCCAACAAGTACTGCTCTCTTGGATCACCAGGTGTTGGAGTATTTTAGTATCAGCTGTTTCCTCTCTGTAGTGACAACGTCCTAAACAGGTTTATAACAAATCTTTAATTTCTAACAAGAAAACAGAAGACATTTAAATGACAACTTTCAAGAAGAAAATTTTTATTTTTTCAGCATTTGGCTTTATCTTCCTGGCAAATTGCTCCTACATCCAGTATTATTTGCATGTGCTAAAGCAGGAAACCGCAACTTGTTTAAAACCTTGATTTAGATAGTCTTTCCCCAAAATTTCCACAGAAACATACAGTGTTCATGATTCTTGAGTTCATGAAGGAGTAATCTCATCACTCCAACTTGGTCTGGAATGTTTCAGGTTTAATCCATATATCCACTCTCTTGGAGGTTGTCCAGTAGGATCAAAACTTCTTTAGTGTTTTAATAACCTGTTACTTTGGAGATGAAGGTAAGTGTTCTACCATTCTAGTACCTGGAGAGGAGATGAGCAGCTACATGAATGGTCCAGTCTCTGAAGAACCGCCTTCAGAGTTGAGAGTATAGTCTTCCATTATCTAATGTAGTACAATGGTTTTTAAGCTTTTTATGGAAAAGATAACATGTTTGTGACACAATAATGTCTGTAATATTTCTGCTGTTTTTCCTATAAAGGGAATAAAATTTTGCCAAGTAGTGAAGCAAATTGTCAAATGGTGAGAGCCTGGTTTCATTTTGTTTAGGAAGTTTGTTGTTATTTTGAGAGATGGAGTCTTGCTCTGTTGCCCAGGCTGGAGTGCAGTGGTGCAATCTTGGCTCACTGCAGCCTCCACCTCCCAGGTTCAAACGATTTTCCTGCCTCAGCTTTTCAAGTCACTGGGACTAAAGGCGTGTGCCACCACACCCAGCTCATTTTTGTATTTTTTTAGTAGAGACAGGGTTTCACTGTATGTTGGCAGGCTGGTCTCAAAGTTATGACCTCAGGTGGTCCATCTGCCTTGACCTCCCAAAGTGCTGGGATTACAGGTGTGAGCCACCGTGGCTGGCCTAAGGAAGTTTATTACTGAACTAGATCGTTTTAGGGAAGGTACTGTAGCAGTCACCTAAGCTGAATTCTCACACTTAAGTATGATGAACCTGAAACCCGCTTAGATGAGGTTGCTGATAAGTAATTATCCAGCTAGTTCATAGCATAGCCTTGGGAAAAACCTTCAGTGTCCTTTTCAATATTTCAACTGCTGTATTAAGATCAAGCAGTTGAAGGCCACTTAAATGTTCATGGATGACTGTGTCTTATAAATGATTATCTCAGCTCTAAATTTTGGAATGATGGCAAGTCTAGAATTACAGATTTTATGATGATCTTGGAAGGCCATCAGCTGGACTTCAGAATTTAAATTTTCTTGTTCCAGCTTCACCAAAGACTTTATAGGATAGTAAAATAATAGAAACTGGTTAATTGCTTCATGCCAGTCACTATTTTAAACATTGTCCAAAGCAATCTTTACAGTAAGCCTTTGGGGTAAGGATATTCCTATTTTGCATGTGAGGAAACTGAGGTTCGAAGAGATTAAATTACATGGTAATGGTTATATAGCTGCCAAATGGCAGACTTAGGGTGCCAAGGCTTAAGGCAGTAAGATTTACCTGGCCACAATAGTTAGTGGTTTTAACCATTAGACAGTGCCTACTGTAGTCAGTTTTACCTTCATGCGCTTGTTTGCTTGTCTGTAAAGGAAAGAGTTTACTTCACAGTTTAAGTCTTCAGTTTTAGTTTATTTTAGTTGATCTCTATGGATTCTGGGATATTTCTCCCTTCTTTTTTTTCCCCTTGTTATTTTATAGCTTATTAATGATAGATTTGGCAATGCCAAGGAAAAGAAACCAGTTAATTAAAGTTAGGAAATTTTCTTTGACTTACCCATGTTGAACTGGAACCACATGCTTGCATGAACATTTGAGGGTTACAGTATCATTTTGGAAGCTCTGGAATTTCTTACCTGGACCACAAATTCAACCTTAGAAGTTGTTCTTTTTGATGTGTTAGTTCTATCAGAAGAAAGTATAAACTCTAAACCACCAAGATAAGTTTTTTATTTCTGCCTAATTTCAGGAGGTTTTTTTTTTTTTTTGAGATGAAGTTTTGCTCGTTACCCAGGCTGGAGTGCAGTGGCATGATCCCAACATACCGCAACCTCTGCCTCCTGGGTTCAAGCAATTCTCCTGCCTCAGCCTCCCGAATAGCTGGGACTACAGGCCAGCGCCACCATGCCCAGCTAATTTTTGTATTTTTAGTAGAGACGGGGTTTCACCATGTTGACCAGGATGGTCTCAATTTCTTGACCTTGTGATCCACCCCCCTTGGCCTCCCAGAGTGCTGGGATTATAGGTGTGAGCTACCGAGCCCGGCCTAATTTCAGGAGATTTTAAAAACATTGTGGTAACCTAATTGGAAGTTAATTTATAAAGAAAATAAATTTTTAAATTGTCACATGATGTGGCTTGTAGCTCATAAAGATGGAAGATGAACCACCTCTGTGTAAAGTGGTTCAACATGCCATTTTCAGAGAAGGGAAGATTTGTCTCACAGTATCTTCTTTGTTCTGTCAAAATCTTAGGAACACAAGACCATTTCAGGGTGCCTGACATCTATAGTGTTACCGTATTATGAATTAGGAAAGAAATGGTCCTTTGCTTACTTTTCATATAATGTAGACTTGCAAGCAGTGACCAGACTAGAAGGGTGGAACTCAGTGTAGTACAGTGAAAAGACCATGTGCTTGCAAACCAGCTAAACCTGAGTTTGACTGTTACCTGGCTGTGTCCTTGGGCAGGTCAACTTCTTGAGTCTCACTTTCTTCATATAAAATGGGACTGATCTTGACAGTTTTTATGAGGATTATGTAAAATGATGTTTAGAAAGTTCTTGGCTCATGCAGTGGTACCCAATAAACACTGTGTGGGTGGTGATTGTTACTCTATAATATTAATTTATATAAACCAGAAGTTGATCAGTGTGGTGGCAACTTGTTTGGTGCTAGTAATTAGGCAGGTCAGTTCTTAGTAAATTCTGGAGCATCTGTTGGAGACAGTGAATGGCTGTCTTTTTTCATATCAGGTCTATTTTGATGATTATTCCCTTGGTTACGTAGCTTTTTAAGGCTTAAAGCAGGCCTGGGAAATAAATTCTCATGATAACCTGAAAGTCTTGAGGTAATTTAATATCAGATGTTGCTAGTATTAGATGATAAAAGTTAGGGGTTTTAAGTAAAAGGAGTTTTATGTGGTTGCTTCTCTTTGGTGGTGGGTTTTGTGACTGCCACTCCAGATGTATATGTATAACATGCATATATTATGCATCTGCATGTTAATGTATGCATAATAAGTCACTTTGCAGTACTGCTAAATGGTCTAATAGAGCAGGATGCTTAGGTATTAGATGTCTACTAATTATTTTTGTTGGCACATTTAGTAACTTAACGTCTTGGCTATATATTTCTGGGTTTTTATTTATTCATTTTTTTGAGATGGGAGTCTTGCTCTGTTGCCCATGCTGGAGTGCAGTGGCGCCAACTTGGCTCACTGCAACCTGTGCCTCCCGGGTTCAAGCTATTCTCTTGCCTCAGCCTCCTGAGTAGTTGGAACTACAGGTGCATGCCACACACCCAGCTAATTTTTTGTTTTTAGTAGAGATAGGGTTTCACGGTGTTAGCCAGGATGGTCTTGATCTCTTGACCTCGTGATCTGCCCATTTTGGCCACCCAAAGTGCTAGAATTACAGGCATGAGCCACCGCGCCTGGCCCTATTTCTGGATTTTATATGTATGTGAAATGAATGTAGAGGAGTCTATCAACTCAGAGACTTAAATTACTTATTACTTTTAAGCCTCTTGAGTAGGCTCATATCCTAAATATATTAAAGCTATTTAAATGTAAAATGGTTGCTCCAGAATTTTTCAGTTTTATTTTCTAGCAATTAAGGCAATTAACTATTGTCGGCATGTGTAGGAACTCAGCAGAAGTTATCACGCTGTGTGATGGGCCTATGGATGATCTATTTGTTTACATTCAGGATGAATATAAATAGGAAGACCATTTTCCTTATATAATAAGCTAATTTACACGTGAATTTGTCCCTGGAAATGTTGAGCTACAAAACTATTTTCTCTGTGACACAAGTGATATAAAAGCCATGATCAGGCGGGCAAGGTGGCTCATGCCTGTAATCCCAACACTTTGGAAGGCTGAGGTGGGCGGATCACTTGAGGTCAGGAGTTCGAGACCAGCCTGCCTGGCCAATGGGGTGAAACCCCATCTCTATTAAAAATAACAAAAAAATTAGCCAGGCATAGTAGCCTGCACCTGTAATCCCAGCTGCTCTGCATATTGATTCAGGAGAATCACTTGAATTGGGAGGCAGAGATTGTGGTGGGTGGAGATCATGCCACTGCACTCCAGCCTAGGTGACAGAGTGAGACTCTGTCTCAAAAAAATAAAGCCAGTTGAAAGTGAACGAATTTTTTAAAAATGGTTTTCTTTTCCTTTCTTGGATCATATGCAAAGGATGTTTAGGTCTGTGAAGAAAGGAATTTCTTTAGATATTTATTCTATCTCAAATGCTACCTGGCAATGAGTGTACTCTTGGAATATTATTCGGAAAAAAAGAATTTATGCAGTTGGTATAATTTTGATTCTTAGGATTTTAAGAAATACTTAGAATTCTGATTTTAGCATCTGGAAGATCTGTCTAATCAGCTGGAGGTCTGGAAGAGTTTCTGAGTATTTATCTCTGACTTTACCAACAGTGGTCACAAAAGCCTCTTTTTTTTTTTTTTTGAGACTGAGTTTCGCTCTTGTTACCCAGGCTGGAGTGCAATGGCGTGATCTCAGCTCACCGCAACCTCCGCCTCCTGGGTTCAGGCAATTCTCCTGCCTCAGCCTCCTGAGTAGCTCGGATTACAGGCACACACCACCATCTCCAGCTAATTTTTTTTTTTTTTGTATTTTTAGTAGAGACGGGGTTTCACCATGTTGACCAGGATGGTCTCGATCTCTTGACCTCGTGATCCACCCTCCTCGGCCTCCCAAAGTGCTGGGATTACAGGTGTGAGCCACCGCGCCTGGCAAAAGCCTCTTTTATGATATGTACTGCCATCACAAAACTACCCTTTAGTTACATTGTAAAGGGTACTGTTAGCTTATCTGAAATATGTATGCATGGAACAGCATTGAGATTGTGTGGAACAACAAACGCCATTTAGAATTTTTTTTTTTGAGATAGGGTCTGGCTCTGTCACCCAGGCTGGTATGCAGCAAGGCACATTTCTTTCCTTTTTTTTTTTGAGATGGAGTTTCACTCTTGTTGCCCGGGCTGGAGTACAATGGTGCAGTCTCTCGATCTCAGCTAGGATTATAGACACCCGCCACCATGCCCAACTAATTTTTTTTTATATTTTTATTAGAGACGGGCTTTCACCATGTTGGCCAGGCTGGTCTCGAACTTCTGACTTCAGGCTATCCACTCGCCTTGGCTTCCCAAAGTGCTGGGATTGTAGGCGTGAGTCACTGTGCAAGGCACATTTCTAAGCACTGTGTGGAAGGTGCTTTGTGTTCACCTCTTTGAGATCTACTTATTCTCAATTTCTCAGTCTGTGGGATGCAGTCAGAAAATATGTATTGCTCAGAAGCAGTTGCAATTTCTGTTTTGGTTTTCTTGTCTTAATGGCAGAGGTGGTCAAAATTAGTTTTCCAGATTATTCAAATTGACCATTCTCACTACCAAAGACTGCAAACTTCATTCTTTACTTTTTTAATTCTTAAGTTAGTACATTCTGGTGCAAGATGTAGTCTCATACTTACTATGGTTGTGCTCTTTTTTTTTCCTGGTAGTTGTATTTTTGAGATTCCTTGATTTACATTAAAAGTACAAACTTAAGTTGAAATGAGAAATATTGGAATAAAATTAGTTATTTTATATTTCTATATAACAGTCCTCAAAGTTAAAAATATTTAGGGTGCATAAAATGAATTCAGTTTGTAAGTATCTAAGTCACTTGTATGTTTGATGGGAAAATGACAGGTTGAAAGTTTGAGAACAAATGTTACATTCACTTTTAACTAACATTACCTTTGGCAAGTCATCTTAATTTTTCAGCTTATTTCTCCTTATTCAGTGGGGGTAGTTTACATATTTAGTGGGGTAGTTTACAGAATACTTATTTGTTTATTCATTTGGCAATTTGAAGAATTTAAAGGTATAATTCTAGAGACATAAATATTTTTTGTTCTTTAGAATATTTTTAATTTTTACTGAGTGGGCACAAGACAGGTGTTTTTAATAATTAAACATATGGCTGTTTTATGCACTTTTTTTAAAAAAAGAAATCTCTCTCTTTCATATAGTGTAATTAATTAGATTTTAGCCAGAAGAATTTGAACTCTATTTTCTAGGTGAATTGGTGATAAAATTTCTTTTGGTTGCAATATATTTCTCAGTGCTGCCTTTGGATTAGCAACATATATTCACTGATATTGTGTTGGGGGAAAAGTCTTCCTATAATCACAGAGTGATAGCTTAATTCAAAATTTGCATTTGTAGCCTGTGCTCAGCCCTCTAATCCCAGCACTTTGGGATGCTGAGGTGGGTGGATCACCCTAGGTCAGGAGTTTGAGACCAGCCTGGCCAATATGGTGAAACCCCTTCTCTACTAAAAATATAAAATTAGCCAGGTGTAGTGTTGCATGCTTGTAATCCCAGCTACACGGGAGGCCAAGGCAGGAGAATCACTTGATCCTAGGAGGCAGATCAGTGAGCCCAGATCAGGATTGCGCCATCGCACTCCAACTTGGGTGACAAGAACAAAACTCTTGTCTCTGAAAAAAAACAACAACAACTTGCATTTGTAAAAATTTGAAGAGTTAGTTGAGGAGGAAGAAAACAATATTCCTGGAGAGTTTAGTTATGGATATTTGTTAAATAAACAAATGTTTTACATTTTGTTTACAATATGGTAAGTGATCAGAGATCCTAGATGCTGGTTATTTAATATTGATATGTTTCATTTAAAAATTTTTACTTTAACTGAAAATTGGCTGAAACCTTTTACTTTGGCTGAAACTTTATGTAAAAAAGTCAGAGTAACATGGATATTTTTGAAAAATTGATGGTAATGTATTATGTGGATGAATTTTCTGTTTAATCAAGTCAAGCGGGTTTTTTTAGGTGGTTCTCTGTGGACACATCCTAATTTGATAGCTAATGAGCACTATTGTGGAAAAGAGCACAAATTAAACAGTATAAATTGGACATGCTCAATGTGTAACTTGTTAGCATTTTGTTTTACCAATACTTGTGTGCGATCCACCAGTGGAAAAAGGAAACTCATACTTTTGTCTAATTTACAAGCAAAAATATCCCATTTGAAAGAGTAAGAAAATAGAGGCCGGGCGCGGTGGCTCAAGCCTGTAATCCCAGCACTTTGGGAGGCCGAGGCGGGTGGATCACGAGGTCAAGAGATCGAGACCATCCTGGTCAACATGGTGAAACCCCGTCTCTACTAAAAATACAAAAATTAGCTGGGCATGGTGGCGCGTGCCTATAATCCCAGCTACTCAGGAGGCTGAGGCAGGAGAATTGCCTGAACCCAGGAGGCGGAGGTTGCGGTGAGCCGAGATCGCGCCATTGCACTCCAGCCTGGGCAACAAGAGCGAAACTCCGTCTCAAAAAAAAAAAAAAAAAAAAAAAAAAAAAAAAAAAAGAGTAAGAAAATAGAATAACTCATTTTATGATTTTCTCAGATTTTGGCTAAAACCAGAACTTTGTCTGTTAAAAAACGTAATCCAAGACCTTTTCCAACAATTCCTTCTATGATGACAAGAGCTTGCATGGTATGGTTACCTAGGGCCGCTGTTAAAATTAACCCCTTCAAGGAGGGGAATCAGTGGTCATCTCCTCTGGGAGGCTGCTCAAAGTTTGGGTTGGGTAAATACACAGTTATATGTTATTCAAAACTTACTACACTCCAGCTGGAGTGACAAGAACGAGAACCTGTCTCAAAGAAAAAACAAAAAACAAAATTCAGTATTTATGCATAAGATATATCCTTATAATTCTTGCCCTGAGATATGGAGAAACTGACCACTGGTTAAGGAAATAAAAAATTAAATATACAGGCATTTTTCTAGGCAGGATATGAATAGTGAAAAACACTGTTTTTTGTTTTTTGTTTTTGTTTTTTGTTTTTTTTTTTGAGACGGAGTTTCGCTCTTGTTACCCAGGCTGGAGTGCAATGGTGCGATCTTGGCTCACTGCAACCTCCGCCTCCTGGGTTCAGGCAATTCTTCTGCCTCAGCCTCCTGAGTAGCTGGGATTACAGGCACGCACAATGATGCCCAGCTAATTTTTTGTATTTTTAGTAGAGACAGGGTTTCACCATGTTGACCAGGATGGTCTCGATCTCTTGACCTCGTGATCCACCCGCCTCGGCCTCCCAAAGTGCTGGGATTACAGGCTTGAGCCACCGCGCCCGGCCTTTTTTGTTTTTTTTTTTGATGTGGAGTCTCGCTCTGTCGCCCAGGCTGGAGTGCAACAAGGGTGAGATCTTGGCTTATTGTAACCTTTACCTCCCATGTTCAAGCGATTCTCCTGCCTCAGCCTCCTGAGTAGCTGAGACTACAGGCACCTGCTGCCACACCTGGCTAATTTTTGTATTTTTAGTAGAGATGGGGTTTCACCATATTGATGAGGCTGGTCTTGAACACCTTACTTTGTGATCTGCCTGCCTCAGCCTCCCAAAGTGCTGGGATTGCAGGTGTGAGCCACCGTGGCCTGTGAAAAAAGCGCTAAGCAGTTACTGTACACAGGAATCTTTGCTTCAAGATGATTTCCTAACTCAAAATAGGAAGAATATACATTTCTGAATAGATGGCAGGACTTGATAAAGATTAACACTTCAGGGGAATTGGGGAGCTCTGGAAAGCTTTCGGTAGAATATAAAGCAACAATGCAAATGGTTTTGGATTTTTTCAAAAAACTTAAATATTTTATAACCATGGCTTTTTATTAGGAATTATAACTTCAGTTCATAATTCTTTTGCTGACTTCAGTATTTATCATTTCAGAACCACTCACGAATTCTTGTTTGGTGCTCTTGCTGAACTGGTTGATAATGCAAGGTATGTAGTCCTCCTCAGGCATACAATCTGTGCTTGAAGTGGAAACATTTTAGGTAGCTGTGACCTTTGCTCTCTGAAAACTTGAAGAGGAAGACATTTCTTTAGACTGTAAACATTCTGTAACTCCCAAGAGGCCTCTTACTAAAAAAATATTTTTAATAGTACGTTATTTGATAACTTCCACTCTCTTACTTAAATTCACTAATTGTTCTTTGTGTTCTAGCCTGAAAAGAGTGAATTATCACCTCCAAAACCATTTCCCTTGTGTATTAGAGCAAGATAATTGTGACAAAATGCAGGGAATTAAGATAGACACTTAGGGATCATATTAATGGGAAAGGCAAGCCCTGATTTAATTTGTGCTACCGGGATAGTACACCATCTAATGTCTTTAAAACTATGCCAAAGTTCTGTGTCTTCACAAATTGTATATTGTCAGATAAGTAAATGATCACAGTTATCTTTCATTGTTACCAGCTGTGCTTGGAAGGAGTCATTGGTTAGCACTGTCTTCTACTGAGTTCTTAGTGATAGAAACATATAAATGTTACTGTGTAAGACTGAATGGAAATTTGGGTTGGTTCTGAGACAAAAATCTAAGTCCAGATCAAGATTCTGTTTATAATTAGGAAAATATTGTCTCAGTCTTACTCTTGAATGCAAACATAAAATTCGGACACCTCATTTATTGATCAGGCTTTCATGACTAATGAAGGAAGAAGGGGATTAAAATTGAGAGCAAAAGTACTTTCAAACAGGTGTCCAGTTAATGTGCTTGCTCATAATTTCCTGTTTACCTCTGCCTGTACAATAAACTTATTCTTACTATTTTTGTGGTTGATACTAGCTGGACTGCTCACGGAAATGTGTTAGTTGTTTAACCAGAAAACTCCCATTTTGTTTCAATCCTGGTTGACGCATCATTTTTCCATTCAGTTAAAAAATGTAGGTTAATGGAACTGTGTTTGAATTTGGCACTTGTTAATTTAGTGAGACCATGATGTGTCGTGGGAGGCTGTTTTTTTGTGTATCATGTGGTAAAATAGAGATTCCTGGAAGCATGTGTTCCTACTTGTGTACACATTTTGCCAGTATCTTTCATATTTGAAAATGTTTTAGATCTTTGAGAATAGGTATAGGTACAGCTATGTGGATTTTTTTTGCATATAAAACCAATAAAATGGTTTTGTTTTCTTTGCCTGCAGTTGGCAGAGTTGGACTAGATTACTTCTGAACCTTCATGGAAGTCTTAATTGATAACTGAATCTGTATGATTTCAATGGCTAGAGTCTAATGGGGCAGGACTATCTCAACTTCCTTTCAAGGTTAAGGAGGTAAAGATTATGGGCTTAAGAATCAGTCTGCTGACTGCAGTGTGTATATCACGAGATGTGATTTTTCACAGGTTTTGTGGGAGATTATTTTCCTTTTTTCTTAAAATCTTGAGAAGAACAAATGAACAAGTTGTTGGAATATCTTTTTATTATTGCAATCATATGAGTGAGAAAAACATATTTGAATCATTTCTTAGGGTATAAAGGGAAATATTCTTGCTTATCCTATAGATGTTTTTACCAGAAAATTAGGATTAAAAAAAATCCAGGCCCCGTGTCATGTGATTATCTTCAATAATTTGGGGCTTCAGAAATGTTTTACAGATATATAAAGGAAATTGTGTTGCCAAGAATAAAAGTAAAAAAGAATCTAAATGTATATAGAATTTCTGTATGGCTTCCTGAAAACAGACTCAAAATACTCTGTTATTCTACTCAGGTCACTGCATTTCGATGGTTGACATTTCATATTAATTCATATGATTCTTTTAATTTTGCAGAGATGCTGATGCCACCAGAATAGATATTTATGCAGGTAAGTCAGGCTTCAGTCCTTCTGATGTCTAGTTCATCTTAATGCATTTATTACTGTGCCTAAGAAGAATTGAGTGGGAGATAACTGGATTCTGGAGCCTGGGAAGATGGCATGGTTGTTCCAGGTTATAGGTAGAAAAGGGGCAGCCATAGTCAGGTATGGTCAGCTTTGGTCAGACATAGAAACCAATAATACTGGTTTCAAGAAACTAACACAGGGTATCCAAATCTATGTAAATAGCTGCAAGTAGAGTTATGGTAGTGATGGAGTGGAATAGTAGAAAAGGTAATGACCAAGTTATTTTACTGGTAGGAGTTAGTAGATGAATGAGGTTTGTGGTACCTGCAGCCAAGGAGAGATCTTGTTGGAGGCCACTTTCTTTTGAACCCTTGGTGAGCACTAGTCTCAACTTGGCAGAATTGCTGGTATCAGTTGCAGAAAATAGCAGTGACTGGATTGGCTCAAAGTTTGCCAAGTTCTCAAACAGAGGTGTCAGGAAGGAAGGCTGCATGGCTTGGAATTTACACCTGTCAGCATCCTGTTTCATTTTGCTTATTTGGCTCTGCTGTTTTGTAGTAAGATCCTCTTTTTTTCCTAGAGTGAGTGCAACAGTCATTGGCCTTTTAATTAATTAACAAATTAATTAATTTTAATAGTTTGCTTTCTGCCTGGTATTTGTACCGGCACCTTTGTGTGTGTGTGTGTGTGTGTGTGTGTGTGTGTGTGTGTGTGTACTGGCACCTTTTTTAGCCATTTGAACACTAAAAATTTGAAAGCAGAATAGAAGACAGATTTTAAATACAGTTTGACTAGTGTAATGTGTTTTTTTCAGACTTTTCTGAAATCTTCTAAAATGTGTGAGGTAATATTTTGAGTAGCATGGACTAGATTCTGAGAAGTCTGTATGTTTATGTGGGAATGAAATAGCCCCTCTTCATGGACCCTTTGGATGAACGGGAACAAGCACACAACTAAGTAGTAATTCTCAGAACCACTAATGTCATATAATTATGAAGAATCTGTACCAGATTTAATGAATTTCTCATGTCTGCTGTACTTTGGAGCAAAGAAAGTCCTCAGAGCAGTTAAAAGTCAGCTGTACTCCTTCAATTCTGAAAGACTTTTGTTCAAAAGGCTCTGTCAAAGTGGTGAGAATAAGGCTGCTTTTCTTTTTAGAAGAAAGTAACAGGAAAAAGGGGCACACAGGAAAAGAAGGTTAGAAGATGGTTACTAAGTGCTCATGCCAGATGGAGCTACCTTTCCAAGGCAAAACATGTTTCTTACATCTGAGTGTGCTTTCTCAGGAGTGGTAACAGCTATCATTGGAAAAATAGGTCTCGTTTAATCATTGCACAGATGATAAAGCAGAGAATGGGCCTGTACTCCAAGTGATGTTGAAGGCACAAATCATAGTAGTCAAGTCTACTTGGAAGAAGTTTTTAAAAAGAGATTATCTCTGCCCTCTCCTACCACATTTGGTAGGTGAATTTCAGCAAGGAAATGTAGTTGCTGACACTCAGAATGAAGTTAGATATCAATAAATGAAAAAGGTCCCAGTGCATCTTTATTCTGTGCTCAATACAACTCCTGTTGTGCTTTGCGAAAAGTCCAGAGAGGATGAGATTGGGGTCTTTGCTTAGTCTTTAATTGGAGAGACAATTAGTGCACTACAGATGATTAGAGAACAATAACTAGATCTTGAGGGAACAGTCAAGAAGACACTTAAGGATTAAATGGTATGATAGAAACACCACAGCATTTTGGAAAAAGACTTGATTTACATCAAGTACCAGGAGACTGGGATTCTTGGCTGAGGGATCTTTAACCTTATACTCTTCTACCTCAAGGGCCTTATTAATACATTGAACAGGAGAAAGAAATCAGTGGAATCTTTTTTTTTTTTCAGCAGGAGAAATAAATCAGTAGAATCTTTTTCTTTTTTATATGAAGGAGTGCAGTGTGCTATCTAAGCTTACTGCAACCTCTGCCTCTTGGGCTCAAGTGATCCTCCCACCTCAGCCTCCCGAGTAGCTGGGACTATAGGCACACACCACCATGCCCAGCTAATTTTTTATGTATATATTTTCACTGTGTTGCCCAGGCTGGTCTCAAATTCCTGAGCTCCAGTAATCCGACTGCCTCAGCCTCCCAAAGTGCTGGGCTTACAGGCTGAGCCAACGCGCCTGGCTAGTAATAATCTTAATACTACAAAGTTCTTGTTGTTAGTTTATGGGGGAAGGTATTTTCTTATCTCCACTTCTGAAACTAGACTGATAACTGGACTTGGAAATCTTCCCAAACATCAGATGTAGTTTGAAGTCACCACAAAGTTACATTATAAAGGCTGTTTTTAAACCTAAAAAGTGCAAGAAAGGAGCCAACCTCAAAGTGTAGAGGTGTTCATTTACCCAAAGCATATTATTAGTTGGATTGTTGTTATTGTAGATCATAAAATGCCTAAATAGACTGTTTTTGTTTACTTTGTTGAATTTCTGGGGTAGGCAGTGCCATCTCCTTCGAAAAAAAGATCCTTCTTGTGATGTCAGGGCAATGATTAATACTTGGAAAATTGGAGCAAATGAAACTACAATTAATACTGCTCAAACAGATTGTAGAGTATGATGAAGAACTTGGATGTTAGGCTGGGTGTGGTGGCTCATGCCTATAATCCCAGCACTTTGGGAGGTCGAGGTGGGCAGATCAAGTCAGGAGTTCAAGACTAGCCTGACCAACGTGGTGAAACCTTGTCTCTACTAAAAATACAAAAATTAGTCCTGGCATGGTGGTGTGCGCCTGTAGTCCCAGCTACTTGCGAGGCTGAGGCAGGAGAATCGCTTGAACCTGGGAGGCGGAGGTTGCAGTCAGCCAAGATCGAGCCACTGCACTCCAGCCTGGTGACAGAGAAAGACTATCCAGAACAAACAAACAAACAAGCTTGGAAGTCGTTTTATTATAGCCTCTGCTAGGACACCATTATTTTATCACCTTTGACTTTTGGATGTATAGCTCCATTTGACATCCCTTGTCCTTTTCTGTCTTCTTTCTTTATTCTTCCCAGTGGGAGTTAGGAATGTCTGGCTTGGAGTAGCCACACTTGGCCATGTTGGGAGATGTGCAGACTTTCAGATTGGCTCTGACAGTCTTACATAGCTGTTTCCAGGACGTGAAGCTAAGCTGCAAAGCAGGCAGTTCAGCTTTGCCTTCTCTGTCCTGCTTTCAAGATGTGTGATGGGAGGCGGGGACGTACAACCCCCAGCTGCTTACACTCTTCTCCATCCAGAATTCCCCCTTCTTTATCTTTGAAGGTTTCGGATATCGCTCAGTTGACTGACTAAATATCAGGTGATAGGAGATAGTTTTGAGCAAGGAAGCCTTCAGGTTCTTTCTTGCTCCAGTTTAGTGCTTCTCAAAGGGTGGGCCACCCACAGACATTGTCAAATATCATCTTGGAACTTGTTAGAAGTGCAGATGCCCCACCTCAGACTTACACAGACTATCCAGTGGGAGCCCAGAATCTGTATTTTCACAAGCTCTTTGGATAATTCTTACACATAACTACATTTTGTTCTAGCCAGTACTTTTCTCAGCCTTCTTCAGCTTAAACCTTCCTGTCCTTCCTAGCTTATCTGCTGCAGGCAGTAGAGTCCATTAGACTGTAAACTTTATGAAGATAGTGATCACATCTATATTTTCCACTCTCTTGTGCTCATCACAACCAGGCACAGAAGAACTGATCACCAAGTAGTCATTGAATAAACAAGTGATTGGCATCAGCATTGAAACAAGGTGAAGAGACCACACTGTGTCTGTTTACAAAGTTGAAGAAGTCAATACTGTCTTAGCCTTTCTTGGCCGTGAGCAGTATTGCATGTGACCATGGACCTAGATGCTACTAGCCATTTATAGGCTGTTGGTTACATTGTGGCCAGGAGGATCTTCCTAGTGTTATCTCTTACCCTTTAAACTACATAAAAAAGCTTTGAAATGAAGTCCTTGAGCCAGAAAAGGATCTCAGCCCCACTGTTATGTGATGATTGTGTGCTAAAGCAGCCTGAGAGTTCTGTCCTAACACACACAAGGGCCTAGAAAGTAACTTCTTAGGCAGTGTCCGAGGAATGCCAGTAGTCCTTGGGGACTTTTCATATGTGTTTGGCTTGAATCAATTTCTAGATCCCAAAGCAGAGTCTTCATGCACATTTTTTTTTTTTTTTTTTTTTAAGATGGGGTTTCACCATGTTGGTCAGGCTGGTCTTGAACTCCCGACCTCAGGTGATCTGCCCACCTTGGCCTCCAAAGTGCTTGGATTACAGGCGTGAGCCACCACGCCCGGCTCTTCATGAACATTTTATGACTGTAGTATACATCAAATGTCTTTTGGCTAGGTTTAGAACGCTGCTTTTACCATTCTCTGTACCTGACCCAGTTTGAATTTTCATATGACACTTGGCTTCCTCCAGATGGAAATTTTGAAGCCTTTTGCACTTTTATTGTACTTGTTCTTGATTGCCACATCTCATTTGGATTCCCCGGACTGATTAGAGGCACTGCCACCAGGAGAAATTTTGTCTAACCAATAGTACTTCCAGGAAGATCCTCATCCTTGAACTTTCAAGAAGCACTTGTAATTAAGCTCAGCTTTCTGAACACTAAGTGATACTTGAAAATTTCTGTGGTTTATAGCTTTGCCGAAATAGCATTTTAACTTACATGGATAAGTCTATTTAACAGAGGGCAGTCACTACTCACTTGAGTTTTTAGCCTGAAGGAAGGACAAATACCATTTACAACAGATTTGTTGGCTTAGGTAGTTGTACAAAGTTGGTGAACTTGGGGAGATTAAAATATCCTCAGTTAGGGACCAGGCTCCAGCGCAGCCTTGGGCTTGCCCTTGTATTACCTTACACAGACCTCTTTCCTCTTAAAAGTGCTGCCTTTATCCCTGTGCCAATCAGTAGACTGAATAGCATCTATATGAGCAGCTGGCTTGTTTGGTTTATGTGGGTCCCCTGCCTATACCTCTGCCTCACATCCTTCTCATCTTTGTGTCTGTCAGCTTCCTTGATTCCAAGGCTGGTTTCCTCCTTTGTTCACCTAGTCCTCATTGAGTCAAAAGGCATCTTGGAAACTAGTATAGCCTCTTTCCATATTTGGGAATTGCTTCTCCATTGACCATGACATGCTTGGACCCAGACTACGTTCAGTTACCATTTGCTGCTGCAGAAGACAACTGCTGAGAGAAAAGGTTCTTTTCACTGGAATGGCAGCCATAGTTTATTGTGTTCCTTTTTTATTGGCTAGGTAACCCCACTGCAGCTGCTGTACATCTTATTGTCTAAAGGACCATTCTCTCTTCCTGTCAGGCATGTCAGCTAGGAACCAGGCACCTCCCACTGCACCATATGCCTTCTTACTATTGGGTTGGGGAGCGCTTTCAAGGACCATAGCTAGCGGGGGATATGATGATGAATGCAGATAGCTCACAATGCCAGTCAGCCTTGTGATGCTCATGTATAGACACAGTACTTCATCTTTTAGATAGTAGCTTCCACTGCTGCGCCCATACCATGTCTGATTGCATCACTTTGAAGGCTACCCCAGACTTACGGAGGCACCCTGTTGAGTTTGAGCAATGTTGATAAGATATGGTGTGTAATAGTTGGAGTACTTTAGTGCTTGGGGTCTATGGCATAGGGCAGAAGAGATAGTAATCCAGGTGGAATGAGCAGAAGGATAAAGGTGATTGAGATATGTGTGAGGTATGTGCATATTCAGTGGTGGTGGGTATGACCAGATGCCGGACCAGATATCCCTACCCTCATAGATTCTCTCAATCTTTGTTATGAACCTAGAAAGCACTGGAGAACCTTGGATGGGAATTTGCAACCTCAAGGACCCTGAAGTTTAATTCACACTAGCCAAGAAAGCTAGGCTTGACTGACCTTTTTGGACCAAGCTTCACATTGATCTGCCTTCTGATCATGCCCATGTTACCCACCAGAGGGTGAATGAACATATTATTGTCTATTACTAGAGGGTGGGTAACAGCCCAGTGATGGCAGCTGCTTCTTTTGCAGAAAGACGAGAGGACCTTCGAGGAGGATTTATGCTTTGCTTTTTGGATGATGGAGCGGGAATGGATCCAAGTAAGTGATGAGATTATTGGTTTTTTTTGGGCGGGGTGGGGGTTTGCGACGTAACCATTTTTACAAAGTATTTATTATGTGAATTTGTTTTTCTGTTGCCTCAATGTTACATCTTTTTTTTTTTTTTTTTTTTTTTTTTTTAAATATATTTCGCCTGTAATCCCAGTACTTCGGGAGGCTGAGGCGGGTGGATCACAAGGTCAAGAGATCGAGACCATCCTGGTCAACATGGTGAAACCCCGTCTCTACTGAAAATACAAAACATTAGCTGGGCATGGTGGCGCGTGCCTGTAATCCCAGCTACTCAGGAGGCTGAGGCAGGAGAATTGCCTGAACCCAGGAGGCGGAGGTTGTGGTGAGCTGAGATCGCACCATTGCACTCCAGCCTGGGTAACAAGAGCAAAACTCCATCTCAAAATAAATAAATAAATATATTTCGCTGACTAATATGCTTAACCTCAATGTTATGTCTGAAAGATCCACCTGGGGAGTAAGAAGTCTGTTGCAACATCTCAGGCTTAATTCTACCAGTGTCTTTGCCATGTCTTGTCCTAATATGGGAGATACGATCTGAAAGGCAATCTTAAGTCAATCAGATTTCCTGACTGTTACATTGCATTTATCAGCTTGCACAACATTCTCGAGCTGAAACTACAGAGGACTCCCTAGCTGTCTTACTTCATTCTGAGAATAGAACATAGGTCACAGTGATGGAGGTACCAACAGGCCAGGCAAATCTGTGCCTCTATTTGCTTCATGGTGATGAATTTCCTCGGAGGGAGGTTTTCAGTAAACACACAGCCCTGCTTGGATTTAAAAAGGCCCAGACTTTTGACTTTGAGGACCCTGGGAAAAAAATGCAAACTTAACACTTTCTCTTGTGTTTGCCCCTTCAGGTGATGCAGCCAGTGTGATCCAGTTTGGGAAGTCGGCCAAGCGAACACCTGAGTCCACTCAGATTGGACAATATGGGAATGGGTTAAAATCGTAGGTATATTAGAGGCTTGTCACAGGGCTCAAAATCCAACAATGCTGTCCTGCTTCTCTTGGATGAAAACTTTCCTTCTCCTTGTCCCTCTATGACTATAATTCTGGAACTGGAAGAAAATCAGAAAGTGGTGGTTTTTGGAGTAGCTTACTAGCTGTTCCCAACTGAGTTTGTTCCACAGATTGAAAAGTATGAACATCCAAAACAGGACAGGAGAGGCTGTAAGTTTCTCTTGGCACTGTGTTCTAGTACTGCACCTCTCCAATTCTTATTTTTACCCTGTAGTCAAGGATGTGAGTAATTCTCTTGTGTTAGGATGTCTGAGATGATGAAGGGGTTGCTTTACTGTGCAGCAGTGTTCCCTGAGCACCTGCTGCATGTCATGTTTTGTGTCTGGTACTGGGGATCCAGGGTAAGGAAGAGAGATGTCCCAGAGGATGCCGAATATACTGCAGGGCCCTATAGCAGGGACCTATCTAATGACTGCAAATCCCATGGGACTTTTTCTTAGTCCTTGCTTCCCACTTGGTTAGTGTTTGGAATGTGTTGTTCTGGTTTTGAGTGAAGCCCCAAGAGAAAGGTTTCTATTTCTGACATGCTCACTTCCAGCTGTACATACCTTTGGATGGAATAAGATTTAGTGGAATTGGAGTTCGTGCAAATGGAGTTATGAGTCACGTTTCCAGTCTTGCTGTGGAAATCTGTTGTTTTGTGTGAGGGAGGGTGGTGGTTTGATCAGTCAGCAGCATCACTTGGTCCTCACTTGCAGTATGCTTTGGATGAGTGGAGAAGGGAGTACTTCCAAAGAAATCAGACCTGGTACCTGGACTTTGTGATTTGTGTTTCAGGGCAGGAAGCAAATGGTAATAACAGACACTTAACATCTGCCAGTCACTGTGCTATAAACTACACGAATGATCTCATTTAAGCCTCATGATGGCCCTATGAGGTTGTAGGTACTATTATTCTCATTTCCAGTTGAAGAAATTTGAGGTTTCTAGGGGTGAAGTTACTTTCCCAAAGGCATAAAAATGCCTATGTATACAGCTGGGGTAGAAACCAGGTCTTTCTGACTGCAAAATGGAGCTGCTGTCCATTTCACTTAAATGACAAGCTAAGGTTCAAATCTCACTTCACCCACTTAATTACATCTGTAAGCCTCAGCTTTCTCCTTTGTAAGTTGACATGATAATGCATACCAAGTAGGTTAAGGATTACATGCTATCACTGCTGTGAAAGCCTGGTTCCTGCCTTTATTTCTCCTCCTTTGATGTTTCCAGGACAGCTTGCTGGCTTGATTCAGTGGATCTGGGTAGGGTCTAGGAATGTTTTTCACAGAGGAAATGAATCACCTGTAATCATATAATTCTGATGCAGGTGATCTAAATCCCCCAAAACTGAGATCTCCTAGTATCAGGAGAAATCCTGACTTGATTGTAGGTCAGCCTCCTCCTACCTGGTTCTATCAGTTCTGTGGCCTCAGGCAAGCCATTTCACCTCTCTGAAAGTCTGTTTCTTAATGGCCTCAGGCAAGCCATTTCACCTCTCTGAATGCCTGTTTCTTAATCTAGAAAATGGGGATCTAATCTCTGACATTGTCCTTTACAGTGTGAGGTTCAGGAACAAATGAAATGTGACTCTGAAAAGTGGTTGGCATACTGGGAAGGAAAGTATATAGAAGATGAGAGTGTTATTAGCATATTTCAGTGGAAGACTTTTTTGTGAAAGTCCTATTGAGATGGAGCCATCTAGTGTTCAGAGTAGACAGTAAAATCATCTTGAAACCCATTCAGAAGTGGAGAAGGTGATTTGTGGGGAGAATAGGGCTGAGAAGCAAGGAAGCTAGTAGAGAAGTGGTATTTGGGGCTTTTGCTATTCAGAGGCCAAGGTCAGAAGGAAGATAGAGGAAACAAAATGAGAGTTTTTGCCAAATTAGGGCAAGGGCATGCTTTGACAGAGGGCAAGATAACGTGCCTCACTTGCTCCCATATGCTTTAGGGAAGGAGGAAGAGGTGGTCTGTGAAATTGTCAGGGCAAGGAGCATTGCCAGCACTTTGGGTACTGGAGGAGGAGAACTAGGACTTGGCAGCCCCCAGGGTATCTTTGAATAGTGTCCTGGGAGTTTTCCTGAGTGTCTGGGGAAATGGGGCATGACATTCATTTGTGTGCTTGGCATGCCATGCTGATTTGTATTTTACACAGAAGAGAGTAATGAGGCTTTCCACCTCCATCATCTCCCTGGGGTGTTATGAAGACTAATGAGATAATAGCCATAAAGCCGCAGAAGCTGCTCGGAAGAAAGGAGCTGAACAGCCCCATTGTTCGGTGGGCAGTTCTCCTGCTGGAGCTTCAGGCTTCTGCCCTGCCTTGCATTGCCTGGAAAGGCCTGTCCCTGCCTGCTCTTTAGCTGGCTTAAGGTGGCCAAACAGAGGAAGGAAGCAGTTGATTTCATTTAGACTTTTGCCTTTTGGAAATCAGCCTCGAGGCACAGTTCCCAGAAACCAGTTGCATCCAAAAGCAGGGAGCTGCCTGTGTTGTAACGAGCCTGAGGTGGCAAAACAATTCTGAGACAGGAGATGGCTCTTAATTATTGGACATGAGCTAATTACAGGCCTCCTTGAATCCTGTGGTCAATAATTAATTTTATTAGCCCCTCTGTATTGCTGCACCTTGGGTTCATACTGGTTTTTTGAGGGCTTATGAGTATAGACACTGGGCTTTTCACTTGACAGTGCTGCTGTTTGGTGAATGGAGGGGAGTTTGTGTCAGCTGAGGAAGGACACAGTGGGAACTGGGTGTGGTCAGCAGGGAATATGACGTGTTGAGGGTACCAGCTACTAAAATCTGATGGTGGTATAGTCAGAGGGCACAGCACCTCATGTGGCTGGGATGAACCCAGAGCTCAAACACAGCAGGGTTGCCCTTCAGCATTGTGGCAATAGGCAGGGAGTGAGACTAACCTGGGGCTGGTGGTCAGCAATGAGCCCGCCCTAGAAGGGTGGTGAGAGAACCCTGTATGGTGTGGTTGAGAAGGTTCTAAGTAAAGACTAAGGAGTTACAGGCCTGTGGAAAAGGAGAGCAAGGAGGGTTGGGGGTTGGAGAGAGCATAAGAGCTGTGGAACTCAGCACAGTGTCCTGGGACCTAGGGAGGCCTTTAGGAGGGCCTTCCAGCCAGGTCCAGAGAGTGGATTGATTTCTTTCGCAGATGAGCTTTTGACTCCCTGGGAAAATAACAGATTTCTGCTTTCTTTTCAGGGGCTCAATGCGCATTGGGAAGGATTTTATCCTGTTCACCAAGAAGGAAGACACCATGACCTGCCTCTTTCTGTCTCGTACCTTTCATGAGGAAGAAGGCATTGATGAAGTAGGTCCCATCCTCGTGGTCTGAATCACCAGTCCCCATTTCCTCAGTCTGCCCAGGCAGTTTTCGTAGGTGGTTTGCAATGCTAGACTCTTTGGGTTTGCAGAATTGGAGCATATTTCCCCTAATTGTTATGCAGTTAGCTGGTTAGATGAATTGGTTGAGGAGTTGAGGTAGATAACTTTAATGTGAGAGGAAGCGAGATCTCAGAGCTTTTCAGAGAATAATTGTGTATGAGAATGAGATTGTCAACTGGCAGAAATTAAGAGTTGGATTTGCAGCTCCTTTAGATCTGCTACTTGAATTCCATCTTGCAGGGAGTGTTACCATGGAGCATTGTTCTGTCAGGGGGAGTATTTTGGGCTTCCCTAACCATGTGTCTTTCCTATTTAATGGTGATTTTGTGGAATGTGCTATGAGCTCATTTTCCTTTTGAGGAAATGTATTACTCTATGTCAGAAACTATGACTCAGATACCTAGAGAGAGCCTGGGCAGGTAGTAAAGCAGGTGAGTGTATGGAGAACAGGAGGAGCTGATGCTCTGGGTCTTAACCTTGGGAGTGGCTGCTGCACAGCCCAGTGATTATTGCTATGCTGGAAGGAAGGACTAATAAATCCAGAATACTCTGAGTTTAAATCATTTTGATAATTGATTGTGTAAGCTAAATGCATGCTTGGCTGGTTCTCCCTGTGGCCTTGTGGCTCAGATATCTGCAGAGCCGTTTCTGGTGAAGTTGGTGTCCCCTCGTTGTGGGGGATCAGGGCAGTCTTGTGGCCAACCCAGCCTCAGACTGGACTCTTACCTCCTTTCCTATGTAAGACATGGAGGCCTGGGCTTGAAAGAAGGGGGCTAAGAGATTCTATAGAAAGAAATCCACAACTTGGACAGAGGCAGGTAGTTGAATTCAAACTTTTTTTTTAATTGTTGGCTCTGAGTACAGATGAATTCAAACTTTCAATTTAATTCATCTGTGTTAAATGTGTTGATTAGCTGTGATTAAATTTGTTCTGGTCCTGTTTAGATCTGAGCCTTAATCATAGCAAACTTGTTCAGGTAGGGAATGGCAGGCCTTCCATCATAATATAGCAAGCCAGTGGGTTTGTTTGCCTTTTTGGTGTGATATGTTAGTTCATTCTGCATACTTGGAGTGAGAGAAGAGTGGCAGCTGGAAAGAACGGGCTTCCCGGAGAAGTAGGACAGGAAAATATAGCCTGGGTTGGGGTTTTCAGGAATGTTTCCTGATATAGGACTAAAGATGGTGACAGGAGGGTATAGAAGTCAGTAGAAGCAGCCTGCTCAAGGCCCTGAGAGCTATGGGAGGAGACTTGGCAGTAGGGCCACCTGGAGAAAGGTGGTGGCCTTTGGAGATCAGGGAGGGCCAGGTTAGGTTTGACCTCAGGACCTTGATGAATGTGTGGGGCTTTATTAAGCAAGGGTGTGCCAGTATCAGATTCTTTTAAGAAAGTCCATGTGGCAATTGTGTGGTGATTGGGTTGAAAAGATTAAGGTATTACAGTTGAGAGGCCCAGGCTCTGTGTAGTTTGGTGGTACTTGCCCAAGGGAGGTGAGAGAAATACATGAAGTTGCCATCTCTGGGACCCACAGATTTGGTGATTGATTGATTAGTGGAAGGTGAAAGCGAAGGGGAGGAGTCATGGATTACTCACAGGTTCTGCTGTGACAGTTGGGGTGTGGGCTGTCTGGAGTTGGGAAGAATGAAGAGGGGAAGTATGCAGGGGAAGAGTATAAGTTTCTTTCGGACATACAAAGTGAAGTCTGGGTCTGGTGTATGGGGGAGGCCTGGAGGCTTCAGGATTCTTGGTCGCAAATGAGGTCACCTAATGGAGAGAATAGAGTGAGAAGAGGACCTGGGACCTAGAGCGTGCCAGTATCTAAATGTTGGAGGAGGAGAGGGAGGCCAGAGGGACAAAGGGGTAGCCAGAAAGGTAGGAAGAAAACTGGTCAAGTGGTACCATTGAAACTAAAGGAGAAGTGTTCAGGAGGGGAGGAATGGGTGCCTGTGGAAGTGAATGCCAGTGTTCAAAGTGATGCCATTTTCACCTGGGACTGCTGTGAAGAATGAGAGGCATAGTGTGAGGTACAGGTTTACAGAACACAAATGGAACTCAGTTCCCCTGGTGGAGAGGCTAGGTTGAGATTTTTTCCTTACTTGGTGCTAGAAGGTCACTATTTTGGATTGTACTCCAGTGCAAACTCAGCCAAGATTTCAAAATAAGATCATTTTAGGCTGAGGAGGAATGTGCCCAGACCAGCCCTGAGTTGAATACTTTCAGCACAAAGCTTCTTAGAAACCAGCAAAATGCCCCAGGTGCAGTGGCTCATGCCTACAATCTCAGCACTTTGGGAGGCTGAGGCAGGCGGATTATGAGGTCAGGAGTTTGAGACCGGCCTGGCCAACATGGTGAAATCCTGTCTCTACTAAAAATACAAAAATTAGCCAAGTGTGGTGGTGCATGCCTGTAATCCCAGCTACTCGGGAGTCTAAAGCAGGAGAATTGCTTGAACCAGGCAGGCAGAGGTTGCAGTGAGCTGAGATTGTACCATTCATTACACTCCAGCCTGGGTGACAAGAGCAAGACTGTCTCCCAAAAAAAAAAAAAAAACCCAGCAAAATGTCTTAGAACTCTTACCAGTTTACCACCCCAGCACTTGTTAAGATTACAGAGTCCCTTTTTCCTAAGGGTTTGAACCACTGAGGTGCCTAGCCTGGCTTGCTCTGCAGAGGAAGCCCTTCAGGCAGCTGTCTGCATGACTGCAAGGGCTTCGGCCTAGTAACCACGGAGGGAGGAGCATAGTGAGGCCTCTGGCGAAATGGCATATGAGGTTGGGTTTTCGAAGAAAGAGTAGGATTTAAAAAAAAATATCGCGTAGACATTATTAAAACTAAATTCCACATAAATGAAAGAGTGTATTGAAATATTTGTACAGTTCAGAGGATAATTTTAAAGTCGATACCTGTGTTGCTACCATCACAGACTGATATTAGAAGTGCCCTGTGTGCCCTCACCAGTTATATTTCTTGTTGTGCCCCTGAAAGAACTGCCTTCAGGTAACTTTTGTGATAATGATTTCCTTCTTTTTCACTATAGTTTGTCACCTTTGTATGCATCCTTAAATAATAGTTTCGTTTTGCTTATTTGTGAATTTTTAGACATAGACTTGTACTATACGTATTTTTTGTATCTTATTTCATATAACATTGTGTTTATGATGTTCATCCATGTTGATGCTAGTAGAGATTAGTTTGTTCCTTTGCATCACTACATAATTTTCCATTGTACAGTTTAATTTGGCCACTCTAGAATAGATATTTGAGTTATTTTTATTTTTACTTTTTTGAGATGGAGTCTTGCTCTGTCACCCAGGCTGGAGTGCAGTGGTGCCATCTCGGCTCACTGCAACCCCTGCCTCCTGGGTTCAAGTAATTATGCCTCAGCCTCCCAACTAGCCGGGGGTACAGGTGCACGCTGCCACACCTGGTTTATTTATTTGTATTTTAGTAGAGACGGGGTTTCTCTGTGTTGCCCAGGCTGGTCTCGAACTCCTAAGAGCTCAGGTGATCTGCCCGCCTTGGTCTCCCAAAGTTCTGGGATTATGGATGTGAGCCACTGTGCCTGGCCCGGGTTATTTTTCTACATGTTTACTGGTACATATGTACAAACGTTTTTCTTAGGGTAGGTATGTACCTAGGAGTGGACTTGCCGAGTTGTAGGTTATGTTATGTGTATCTGCAGATTCACTAGATAATTGCAAATATATTCCCTAGTGGTAAGAGTTTTTACCAAAATAAGAAAATGACCAGGGGCGTCCCAAGCAGGGAACTTCCCATGCAGAGACTCTAAACATATAAACCAACATATCCTGAAGGAAGTAATCGTGTGGCTGAGTCTTGGGAAGAGGCGGAAGCCCTCAAGCTCACAGAGCATCTGGTGGCTGGCTGTAGAGCTTGGGCCTCACAGCAGTATGGAGCTACAGTGTGGTGAGGGACAAGATAGATGCACATTTGGGAGGAAGGCTGTTCTGGGGCCTCCCTTAAAGTGCCTGCTCATGTTTATTCCACAGGTGATAGTCCCACTGCCCACCTGGAATGCTCGGACCCGGGAACCTGTCACAGACAATGTAGAGAAATTTGCCATTGAGACAGAACTCATCTATAAGTACTCTCCTTTTCGCACTGAGGAGGAAGTGATGACCCAATTTATGAAGATTCCTGGGGACAGCGGTAAGCAAGCTTTGAGCCTGCAGCCCCTAGAATCTGGGACCTCCAGAATCATAAGTGGTGTGGGAATGGGCCGGGGCACCTGGCAGGACAAAGGGTTTCTGTTTTTCAGGAACACTGGTGATCATCTTCAATCTCAAGCTCATGGATAATGGAGAGCCAGAGCTAGACATAATCTCAAATCCAAGAGATATCCAAATGGCAGAGACATCCCCAGAGGGCACGTGAGTGTGGCTGGGAAGGGAGGGAGGCCCTAGGACTGGTGTTGGTGCTCTCAGGAGGTGGCTTCAGGGAAAGAAGGGAGAGCACATTCCTTGGAATTCTCTTGGTGGCATCATTAGAGTTGATGGAACTGAGAGTGCCACGTCTTCTTGCTACAAGACAGAAGGATGAGTAGGACAACAGATCCTCAGCTAAGCTAATAGAAAAAGTTAATAATCCCCAATCCAACTCCTTGATTTGGCAGGAGGAGAAACTGAGTCCTAGAGTGGGGAGAGGAATTGCCCAGGGTTCTGTGGTAGGGTAGTAAAAGGGCCAGATCAGTTGCCTGTGGTGTACCCGTGCTGAGGATGTGAGAGGGGCAGGATTTGGTGCTCACACTAAGGGAGCACTGGGTCAGGGCATCAAGAGAAACCAGTACCTAACATGGAAAGGTGGAGAGCTTGCAGAGAGGATGTTGTGTCCTTGGTCAGCCCTGTTCTGGAACAGGTGACAGCACTTCTCTGTTCTTGCCCACTCCAGGAAGCCAGAGCGGCGTTCGTTCCGGGCCTATGCTGCTGTGCTGTATATTGATCCCCGGATGAGGATCTTCATCCACGGGCACAAGGTTCAGACCAAGAGGCTCTCCTGCTGCCTGTACAAGCCCAGGTAGGGGCTGGTGCACCCTGGCCTGCTGTCTCCCATGGGCCGAGGATGTGGCTGTGTTTCTCTGGGGCGTTGTTGGAGGGATGCTGTATGAGAGGCTCTGGTAGTGCTATGTTTGGGCCTTTAAGTTGCCTGTGACTGGTCACAGGGTCAGTTCTGGGTCCTAGGGGAGGGACAGATAGGCTGTGGAGGTGGCTGGATAAGCTCATTATGTGTGTGTGCCTCTGTGACAGGGAGGGTGTCCTGCCTGGCACAGTGAGCTGTCTTGAGTTGCTCGGCTTTAGGACCAAGGGGCCTTTAGACACTACATAGGAAAGTAATGGCTTTGGCTTATTCCTGAGGTTTGTTTCTGCTTTAGGATGAATGACACCCCCGGCGAATAGTTAGGTTGCTTATCAAAGACAGAGCAGTAGGCTAAGGGCAAGTGGAATTAGGAATTGCGTCTTTTTGCTGAATTGAGCTTGGATTTGTCTTATCAAAAGGGGCCAGGAAAGCACAGCTTGGGAGGAGGCAGGAAGGCAGGATGCTTCCTGTGCTTGGGTGTGCCACCTGCCCCACTGCTGCGCGGGCCCTCAGCTTGCTTTTTCCACTGATCAGGATGTACAAGTACACGTCAAGCCGTTTCAAGACCCGTGCGGAGCAGGAGGTGAAGAAAGCAGAGCACGTAGCAAGGATTGGTAATGCCACTCCCGGTGCAGGAGTAGGGTGCGGGGGCATCTGGGGTATGCTGCTTGTGGCCAAAGTGGGGTTCCAGGGAAAGGCTGAGTCCACCATTCAGGAACAAGGCTGTTCTCCTGAAGCATAGTTCAGTTGTTCCTTTTCAACCCCTTCCTCCACATGCCAACTCCCTCAGCATTTCTTCTTTCTAGAATCCAGTTTCTCTTCAGCCATTTATAGGGCCTAAAAGTATCAACTCTGGCTTTCCCTGATTGAAGAATCCCACTCAGACCTCTGGCCCAAATACTTGTAAAATTGCTTTTTCTGACTTCAGGGCAAAAATCTCAGGGTCTCTCACGCTGTTTAAGGGCTTCTCAGGGTTTCTTGGCTGCTTGTTGGCGAGTGATTGGCTGAAGACTTCTTTAGCTTCTAGCTCATGCTGAGGGTTTAACTGCTTGCCTTGGGTGTTTTTTTTTAACCTGTTCTGGTTCATTTGTAAAGTTTCCTTGGGGCCTCCATGATGGGTTTGGATGCCAGATTTTCCTTCTGGAACTGACTGCAGTCCAGGCACAGAGGCTGCCCTCACATTGCTCGCCAGCTGTAGCTCCCCGTTGGCTCTCCTTTTCCTTGGTGGTATACACACTTCTTGTCCAGCAGGGACTGCACTGTGGATCCAGGAGGGATGACCAAGAGTTTTCAACCTTTGCATTCCTTACCATGTTCTCCTCTGGGTTTCAGCTGAAGAGAAGGCACGGGAGGCGGAGAGCAAAGCTCGGACATTAGAAGTACGCCTAGGTGGAGACCTCACGCGGGACTCCAGGGTAAGGCCCTGGCCCAGGCGACTGTTCTCCAGCGTTTCTGGCGTTAGAAGCCCGTATCTGCTGGGCGCGGTGATCACACCTGTAATCCCAGAACTTTGGGAGGCTGAGGCAGGCGGATCACCTGAGATCAGGTGTTTGAGACCAGCCTGATCAATATGGTGAAACCCTGCTTTAAAAAAAGAAGCCCATGTCCTGTGAGCCTGGTCAAGTAAAACACAGATTTCGAGTTCGTTTTCTGTAGAAAGAAGTAGATTTCCAGGTGTAGTTTTATATCTTTGAGATTAACTGAGAAGTTTTTGATGTAATGTTTTACTATTCCCTGCTGTGGCCCAGAGTGTCTTCTCCCCTACCCTGATGCAAATGTGTGTGCAGGTGATGTTGCGACAGGTCCAGAACACAGCCATCACTCTGCGCAGAGAAGCTGATGTCAAGAAGAGGATCAAGGAGGCCAAGCAGCGGTGAGTGCCAGGCCTGGCCTTGGATCTTTTAAAATGAGGTAGCTTTTGGACTGATTATTGACAGGTTGCTATTCTGTCACCAAGACTGCTTTGATTAACATTTTGATGCTAAATGCTTGTCAGATGCCCCCTTGCAGGACGGAGGTCTTAACCTGAACTCTTAGCTCTTTCTTGAGTCAAAAAAGGACAGGGCGGGGCTGACACCTCTGATAGAGCGCCGAACCATCCTCTGGCACTGTCTTACTTTTTCTTCCCCTTTTCTTTCTTTTCATTTAAAGGATGTATAAAATGCTCATTGTATAAAACTTGAAAAACATAAAATGTTTAAGGAGTAACATTTTAAAACTCCCTTATACTTCTGCCACCTCATGATACTACCCTATTTTTTATGTTACATATATATTTTTTCACATTCATTTTCTCCCTCACTGGTTATGTATGTAGAATAATGCTGGAGATTGAGTGTTGTATCTTTTTCATTTAGAGCCAGCATTTGTCCTGGATTATTAAGTTACCTGCTTGTCCCATCTCCATGTCTGGAGTCACTTTGGACTCTGTGGTTTGATTTACTGTTTTGCCTCTTGGCCTCCTTGGCGCACGCATGGGTTTCAGGTGTCTTCTGTCCAAGTCAGTCCACTACTCATCCATCTGCTTTTTAGCTCCCATATTTTGTTGACAGTAATCACATAATGGTATCTTCTTGCACATGCTTATTGTTCTTGTGAATTTTTGCTTTTTAAAATAATACTAATTTACTGTCATACTAGTGGAATTTTGGGGAAGTTATGACGATATGCTGGTGTTTATTCCACCATATAACTGTCTTTGCACAGATTTGCAGCAGCTTCATGATAACCCATTCATATTTAAATACATTCTTGTTACCAAAAAGTCAAACTCATTTTTTTTTTTTTTTTTTTTTTGGAGATGGAGTTTCGCTCTTGTTACCCAGGCTGGAGTGCAATGGCGCGATCTCGGCTCACCGCAACCTCTGCCTCCTGGGTTCAGGCAATTCTGCCTCAGCCTCCTGAGTAGCTGGGATTACAGGCACACGCCACCATGCCCAGCTAATTTTTTTTGTATTTTAGTAGAGATGGGGTTTCACCATGTTGACCAGGATGGTCTCGATCTCTTGACCATGTGATCCACCCGCCTCGGCCTCCCAAAGTGCTGGGATTACAGGCGTGAGCCACTGCACCCGGCCCAAACTCATGTTTTTAATTAGGAATGCTTGAGTTGTTGTGCGGCGCATGTCCGTATCAAGTCTAACAGGCTACACATCGAATAGAGATAGAAAACTTTTGGCTTAACATGTCTCAAGTTTAAGCTTAAGCTTAACACATCTTAAACACCATGGTGCTTGTGTGCTTATGTGTAGATCTGCTTGAATTTTTTTGTCTTCTTAGAGCACTTAAAGAACCAAAGGAACTGAATTTTGTTTTTGGGGTCAACATTGAACACCGGGACCTAGATGGCATGTTCATCTACAACTGTAGCCGGCTGATCAAGATGTATGAGAAAGTGGGCCCACAGCTGGAAGGGGGCATGTGAGTACTACACATGGAGAGCTGTCTAGCCCAAGATAGTTGCAGAAGGGTGTTGGCCAGTGGGGTGACAGAGCTATGTTCTCTTTCTCCCTGCAGGGCATGCGGTGGGGTTGTTGGGGTTGTTGATGTGCCCTACTTAGTCCTGGAGCCTACACACAACAAACAGGACTTTGCTGATGCCAAGGAGTACCGGCACCTGCTCCGAGCAATGGGGGAGCACCTGGCACAGTATTGGAAGGACATTGCCATTGGTAATGGGGCTGAGCTGCTGGGCCTCTGCCTTTTTCTTCACATGAATGTAGGTAGAGAGAAAGGCTGGCTCCAAACATGGAGCCACCTCACGATGGACCCATGGAGCCATCTAACATGATGTATGGGTGTTTGCCTTCCAGCCCAGCGGGGAATCATCAAGTTCTGGGATGAGTTTGGCTACCTGTCTGCCAACTGGAACCAGCCCCCATCCAGCGAGCTGCGTTACAAACGCCGGAGAGCTATGGAAATCCCCACCACCATCCAGTGTGGTGAGTTGGGTGGTTGGACCCTCCTGATTCATTTCCATCAGCTTATGACCCTCTTATCTCTACCTTCATGCCAGCCTCCTGACTTGACTGACATTCACAGACTTACAGTCCCACTAGGGATTCAAGTCTTTTTGGTGATGGCCCTGTGAGCTCAGTCTTGAGGCTTTGCTGAGTTCCACCTGTTTCTCTTGAGTGAGAAAGAAGGTCATCTGACCTCCCAGGTCTCTCCGGCTGCAGCCAGGCCAGGCTCACTCAGTTTGGTACCACATGGTTTCTGGTGTGTGTGTGGATGACTGAGCCAGAATCCTGATAGAGGAGGGAGATGGGCTGGGGGTGTCAAGAGTCCACCATATTAAGTTTCCATCCTGGAGTCAATGTCCCTGAGAAGAATTAGCATTTTCTAAGAACAGGCAGAGTTGGAGCCCGAGTGAAGGTCTTTGCCTACAAAGTCTGGGGTATCTTTGCGGTGGGCCTGTGAGGAGACCAGATTACAGATAGAGTTGGTGGGGTTGGCTGATGTGTGTGGGTTTTTTGTTCTCTGTAGATTTGTGTCTGAAGTGGAGAACCCTCCCCTTCCAGCTGAGTTCTGTGGAAAAAGATTACCCTGACACCTGGGTTTGCTCCATGAACCCTGATCCTGAACAGGACCGGTGAGAACATTCTCTGACAAGGGACTGTGGGTACTTTTCTCTCCTGTCCCTCACTGTTCTCTCTACTCTTGGGATAAATAACTCATTGTGTTTCTTGAGGTCAGTGCACATATCCTTACATCTCTGTTTTGCTGCACCTAGTAAGTGCCCAAGAAATAAGAATAGATATATGTCCTGCAGTACATATGATTAATTCTATGCATTAGGAACTCTGAGGTGGTTGCTCTTGTGGCAGACAGGGCAGGTTGGTTGAAGAGAAAGGTCCTTGCCCAGCCTGGGGCTCCGTTTGCCATGTCCTCCCTAGTACTTCCTCTCTACAGGTGTGAGGCTTCTGAACAGAAGCAGAAGGTTCCCCTAGGAACATTCAGAAAGGACATGAAGACACAGGAAGAAAAGCAGAAACAACTGACAGAGAAAATTCGCCAGCAGCAGGAGAAGCTGGAGGCCCTTCAGGTACGTGGGTCATAGTCAGTGGGCAAAGCCAGCCTTTGTCAGGCTCTGCATGGGAACAGGAACCTTCAGTAGCTTTCCTGTTTCTTCAGGCTCAGTTTTACCCTCCACTCACCTGTGTGTGTTTACCAAAGCTTTCCAACCCCAACCTCCAGGTCCTCGTGCACTGTTTTCCAACAGTGTTATTTTAAGAATAATATCTTGCTTATTCTTAAAGAAAAGTTACTTACATACTTCACAGTTGTCCAATTCATTTAGAATGTATAAAACTTTAGAAAATAAAAATTCTGCCTTAGAGGTAACCATCATTAATCGTACATCCTTCCAATTTGTCATAAATGCATGAATACCTATGCATAATATACATAAATATATATATTTCTTAATAGAAATAGGGAGATCATGCCATATGTATATTTTATGTTAATACATTTTTTTAGTGCATAATTGTTTTGATGATTTTCTAGAAGTGAAATTAAAGGACTTAACAGGGCCATTGTAAATTTATTTGGCTTTTTGCAACTATTTATAAACTATCCTCCAGAGATGTGTTAATTTCTATTATTTACCAGCAGTATATGAGAGTATTATTTTTAAATGTTGTTGCAAATTTGATAGGCAAAGATATGTGTTTTATAATTTAATTTCTTTAATATGTCTAAGATTGTATAACTTTTCATGTGTCCACTTATGTTTCTTTTAGACTTTGCTTATTCACTTAAATTTTTATTTTTGTCTTTTTTTTTCTAGATGTGTCTGTGACATCAACTCTTTATCATATTTATTACAAAATCATTTCCATTTCTGGCTTCTGTGTCTGTGCAGATGTGCTCTCACTAATTCATGATGTCTTAACGCATGCCTCCCTAGCTGCTAAATCCCACCTGTCCTTTCTGGCTTCATCCAAATTTTCCCCATCCATGGGGCCCTTCCCACCTTTTTGGATTCCTTTTATAGGAATTTAGTCCATTGACACTTTTTCCTGTAATTTGCTGATAGTTGAGTATTTATGTATTTTGTGTGTCTCCAATGAGAAAATAGGAGTTTTATAAGAGTAGGACTGTGGCTCAACTATTTTATTTGTCCCCTGCTCCAGACACTATCCAAAAGGTTTGCTCAAGTATACTAAAATATGCAAACAACTTCATCCTGATTGTTTGCCTTACAGAAAACCACCCCCATCCGCTCCCAAGCAGACCTGAAGAAATTGCCCTTGGAAGTGACCACTAGACCTTCCACTGAGGTGAAGTCCAAGGGCAAGGGAGGGGCTTTTCCTCAGGTATCGCATGCTAGGATCAGTGTTCTCACTCTCTGTGGGCCTTTTTTTTTAAGGAACCTGCACGTAGACCTCAGCGTCCTCGGTCACCCCCTTTACCTGCTGTGATCAGGAATGCCCCCAGCAGACCCCCTTGTCTGCCAACTCCTAGACCAGCCAGCCAGCCACGAAAGGCTCCTGTCATCAGCAGTGCCCCAAAGCCCCCTGCTTTGGCAGCCCGGGAGGAGGCCAGCACATCCAGGCTGCTCCAGCCACCTGAGGTACCCCGAAAGCCTGTCAACACTCTCGTCAAGACTGTATCCCGACCTGCCCCTTTGGTGCAGCAACTGTCACCATCTTTACTGCCCAATTCCAAGAGCTCTCGGGAGGTCCCTTCTCCCAAAGTCATCAAGAATCCAGTGGTGAAGAAGGCAGAGCCACCCATCAAACTCTCCCCGGTGAGAAGCTTATCCTCCTTGATCTCCCAGCCCAGTGTCAGTGGTGTAGGAATGGAATTGTGCAGTGTCATAGCTGTACAGGGGGAGTCTTGGGAAGATAGTCTGGATCTAAAACTTTTGCTGCTGCCCCTGAGGAGGGGACACCTTGATAGCTGAACGAGCTTGTCCAAGGCCATAGAACACATTGGTTGCTTGTACAGTGAGCTCTTCACTGTTCCCTCCGAGTTTTGGTCTGCCACAAACTCGAGTCACCTCCACTGGCTCTTGAAGTATGAGTATAGGTTGGTCTTCTGGTGACAGCCTGAGTGAGCTACAGCAGTGGTCAGTGGTTCTTGGGGAGGTTAACAGCTGACTGGCCAGGCTGACTAAAGTGGGAAGGGAATTGAGAAGCTTCCCCTATGACAGCTTTGAGCAAAGATCCTCATAGCACAGGGGCCAGCAGGTTGCCTGTGTACATTCCAAGTAATGTGAGGCAGAGATTGCAGGGAGTACAAGCTCCTCTTGGAACAGCTCCTTTAGGCTAGATGAAATCTTCCGCCTCCTTAGAGGCTGAACAGGGCCCCTCACATTCTCACGCTACACTTGATCTAGGCTACCCCTAGTCGAAAGCGGAGTGTTGCAGTTTCTGATGAGGAAGAAGTTGAGGAAGAAGCTGAGAGGAGGAAGGAGAGGTGCAAGCGGGGCAGATTTGTTGTGAAGGAGGAAAAGAAGGACTCAAATGAGGTGAGTGGTTGAGGTGGGGTTCTCAGAGCCTCCCCCTCTAGGGCCTGCACCCCTCACCAGCAGTCTGCACCAGCTCTGTTTGTATTCATGGCATGAGCCTTCCAGAAGCCTAGTGATCTCTCAAGGACCCTCAGTCACAGAAATGACTAAACATGGTGCCAGTTAGGGTCTTGGGTAAGACTGGCTTCTGGATTAATCATGGGCCTGAAATCATACAGACGTACATCAGTGGGGCTTGAAACACATTATGTCCCTAAAGGTGGCAGAAGGGTAGGTACCTTGGACAGTGATTTTAGAGTGTGGCTCTCAGTGGGGCTTGGTGATTTAAACTGTAGCATAGGAAATCATAAAGATGATGGCTGATGACCCCAGGTGGTCAGTAAGGCACAAGTCTGCTCTTGAGGGGCACTGAAGTGCCTCTAAAAGACTGCTCTCCACTCAGCTTTCAGACAGTGCTGGGGAAGAGGACTCTGCCGACCTCAAGAGAGCTCAGAAAGGTGAGTTGGGGGAATGACTTGGCAGCCTGTGGTGGGGAGGGGAAGTGGAGCCCTTACCAGCAGCATTTTACCAAAGGCTCGTGGAATCTTTCCTGGGTTGGGCTCTTGTGCAGCAGTGGATCCAAGTCTAATTCCAAGCAGAATTCTGAAGGGATCACCCCTTTGTGGTTATTTTTAACACTAATTCTTTGGTGTTCACTCCTGGTGGTCACTCGTTCTGCTCTTTGCACCGTCATGACAGATGAGAAGAGACAATGGTGGCTGGTCCCTGGTCTGTGTCCCTGGTGTAGTGGAGGCAAGCACCTAGTGTTCCTGTCCTCCAAACCCTGGGGACTGTCTTTCTCAATGTGGCCTGGGTTGAGTGAGGGATTCTAGGCTAGTTTTCTGACTTGCACCTCTCTCTACATTGTCAGATAAAGGGCTGCACGTGGAGGTACGTGTGAATAGGGAGTGGTACACAGGCCGTGTCACAGCCGTGGAGGTGGCCAAGCATGTGGTGCGGTGGAAGGTGAAGTTTGACTACGTACCCACAGACACAACACCGAGAGACCGCTGGTAATGCCCCAGTCAGGGAGAACCAGTAGTTCTCTGGAGGAGGCATCCCCAGCCTCCGTGTTAGCAGCCCATCCTGGGAGCCCGGGTCAGACATAAGCTGTGTCTTCCACAGGGTGGAGAAAGGCAGTGACGATGTGCGGCTGATGAAACCCCCTTCTCCGGAATATCAGAGCCTTGACACGCAGCAGGAGGGCAGGGAGGAAGAGGAGGCCACTGTGGCCCAGCAGGCCATAGCCATGGCAGAGCCCTCCACTTCCGAATGCCTCCGCATCGAGCCTGACACCACCGCCCTGAGCACCAATCACGAGACCATCGACCTGCTCGTTCAGATCCTCCGGTACCTGTTTTTTGTCTTCCCACTCCAGGGCCAGCAGCTTTCCACTTCCTCCATGCTATTCTGAATTCCTGTCCCTGCCTTCTTTAGGAATTGTTTACGGTACTTCCTGCCTCCAAGTTTCCCCATCTCCAAGAAGCAGCTGAGTGCTATGAATTCAGATGAGCTAATATCTTTTCCTCTGGTGAGTCTGGCCTGACCTTCGATTCCATGCTCTTCGTTCCCCCACCCACGCCCCTGCATTTGTTGTAACTGTTGTGATTGTGATTGTTATGCCTGTTGCAGCTGCTAGCTCTCAGCTGTGTGTTCCATCTCAGCCAGCCTCTCTTCTGCTGAAAGGAGAGAGGAGACTTTATAATGTGGAAAAAAAATTGGCTTAGATGGATATGACTCTGGTGTGCAGAAAGCCAACCCCTTCCCACCACAGGTGCTAGGAGTTGAGTCATCCCTTAGGGACAGCAGGTGTAATTTGAGATTTTATGACAAGAATACTCCCTTTCCTCTCCTCCAGCAGAGGGAGTAAACCTGTCCCGGGCAACAGTGAAGAGCTGAGGCTCAAAGTGCAGAAAACTTGACTCTCAGAGGGTGGTAAAGAGAAGCTTGTGATGTGTGGACATAAGCACTGGGTCTTAACTCAGCAAATGCTAAAGGGGTGCCTTGCCCGAGCAGGTGACTGCTGAACCTCATAGTGAGCAGCAAGAGAGTCTTGCCTTCAAGTGGCTCAAGATTCAGTAGAGACTGAGTTGTAAACCAGGTAGCTGGATATGAGGGCAGGATCAGTGAGTGCTGAGAAAGTGGCTAGAAAGGCTGTGGAGGGTTGTGGCGGCCTCAGGGGCAGAGAAAGCAACTGAGTCAGAAGAAAATGTACATTTTGGCCTGCCTGTATAAGTGAAAAGGAGTGTTTGATGTGGGGACTTTTGTGAGCAAAGGCTCTGGGGGAGGGGTCAGGGCAGCAGGCTGTGTGATGAGCATTTAGGGCAGAGGGGCCTGAAAGCCAGGATCTGATGTTTTTGAGCTGCAGAAACTGTCATTCAAACCATGTCTAGGGCAGAGGTCAACACATTTTTTCTGTAGAGGGCCAGTTGGCAAGCAATTTTAGGTTCATAGGCTATACAGTCTCTGTGGCAAAGCCGTTATAGCATGAAAGCAGCCACAGACATGTAAATGGATGTGATGTGTTCCAATGAAGCTTTTTTACAAAAACAGTTGGCAGGCTGATTTGGCCCGGGGGCTGTAAGTCTGCTGCCCCTGCCCCTAAGAGGGTAATTTGGGTAGCAGCATGTTTGGGTAGGATGGGTGCATAGGAGATGCAGGGGCAAGACGGCTGGTCCTATGTAAAAGGTCAGAGGTAAAAGAATGGGAACAGGAGCCAGCGTGGTGGCAGTGGGCTTGGGGGTGAAAAGGCTGTGTCAGAGGTCAGCAGACTGATTCATAGATTGTAGGCAAGTGACTCGGGCCTGTGGGAATTGGAAGTTGATGACAAAGCTATTAACTAGGAGAGAAAAAATGGGTGAATGCAACAAAGGTGATGAGTGGAGGTTTGTGTGGTGCAGGAAGTGCCCTTACTACCATTCCAGTGATGTGCAGTGTGCAGGTAAGGATTAGGGACTGGCACTTGGTGGGGGAGACCAGGGTTGGAGATGGGGCCCTGGGAATTGTCCACATCAAGTGGGATGATTTTTCTATGATAGGTATAGCTAAGTTTTCTAGGAAAGAGATTCTAGAGAAAAGATGACTGGAATAGAAACTGCAGGATTAGTATATTCAAGATGTTGGGTACTCATGGGGCAGTTGTGTGCTTGAAGTTTGCCAGAGATAAAAACATGGAGTTTGTCATTATTCTATTTTTTAAAAGTGAAATGAAGCAGGAATTTAAGAAACTAAGGCTCAGAGAGGTAAAGAGTCTGTTGGTCAGTGAGAGAGCCCAGATTTGAACCCAGGTACTTCTTAGGACTTGCTCTGCTCATGATGCAAGGTATGAGGGGGGTGTGCTCGGTGAGGGAGCTGGAAGGTGTAGAAATCACAGCTACTTCACAGAAAGATCCACACTTCAATTTTTGTTCTTGTTTAGGCTGCAGGTGCTCTCTGCAGATCCCAGGAGGAAAAGCAGCTAAAAGGGTGGGTGGGTTGGCCTGGCATCTTCTTGTCAGATATGTTGGTTTTGGCTTAAAGTTATTGCTAAAAGTACAGCAGGATCTCTGCAGTGGGCTTGACTGCTTGGGCCCAAAACAAAGTCAGCATGAGCATCTAAAAATAGTATATTAGGCTGGGTGTGGAGGCTCAGCCAGGTGGATCACTTGAGGCCAGGAGTTTGAGACCAGCCTGGCCAACATGGTGAAACCCCATCTCTACTAAAACAAGCAAAAAATATTAGCCAGATGTGGGGTACACACCTGTAATCCCAGCTACTTGGGAGGCAGAGGCATGAGAATTGCTTGAACCTGGGAGGTAGAGGTTGCAGTGAGCCAAAATTGTGCTACTGCACTCAGCCTAGGTGACAGAGTGAGACTATGTCAAAAAAAAAAAAAAAAAAAATTAGCTTCTTTTTGTACAAGAAGGAATAATACCAGTGTCTCAGCTTTGTCCTGCTAAAAACAAAGTCTAATGTTCATTATGTCCTTGTCAGTCTGTAAATGTCCTTTATCCATATGAATCAGGAGTTCCATAGAGCTTCAGGAGCCTTGCATATTAGATTCAAGTATCATTTTTTCAAAGAAATTAATGTAACAATTGCATGTGAATCTACAATTACCTCAAAATAATTAAGGAAAAATTATTACAAATCATGTCCGCTTTCAAGATGTTACATACTGAATTTTAATACTTTGGAGATTGAGCCAGCATTTATTTTGTGCTGCCAAGGCAATTATTGTTTTGTGTAGAACTAGAAGTTTCTCTTGCTATATTGGTTTAGTAGGATAAGGTGAATGACACAGTTAAATACTTTTCAGTAACAAGCAATAGCATCTCCAGGCTAGGTAGCTCATGCATCTTTACAGAAGTAAACACTAGCCAGCTAGCATTTGCTGGTTGTGGGTTTGTGTTCATCACAGTGGGCTCATCATTCTCAATGTTTTAGGAGAAAGTCATGTAAATTTGAACCTAGAGAGATACTTGCATTGCTTTTCTCACCGAGATTCCATGTCACATTTCATTTGAAACAAGTATTCTGCTCCCTTTTACAAGTTTGAAAAGCCACTAGAAAAACTGCTTGTTTCCTTTCCTACCTCACCCCCTGGAGGTTTCAGGTACTCAGGAAAATAGTAAAAAGCTCTGATGTACAGAAATATATACTACTACACAAATCTGGAGATATCTGCTATTGCTTGGTAGGTGGAAAGAGAACTGACTTGTGTGCTGACATTGTTGGTTAGGTCTTAGAAAGGGCCATAGCAGTCAGACAGGTTATGATTAAGCATGTAAGAGTGATTCTGTCCTCCTTTTTTTTGCCACTTGGAATGGTAAGAATCACCCCTCGTATGTCTTCACGGTCTGCTGTCTGAGTGCTTTACCTGTGTGCTAAGTATCTTCATCCTTTTGTGGCAGCCTCATAAGATAGGCATTGATGTCTCTCTACTTTAGATGTAGTCAAGCTGTTTGCCCTTTGTATCTATAACATGTTCCTTCAGACCAAGCATCCTTGGGCAGAGCGGGCTGGAGATACCCGTGCCAGCCTAGAAGGGCCCTGGGGACCCCTGTGAACTTATGCACCCTCCCTCTTGCTGTGCTCCCAACAGAAAGAGTACTTCAAGCAATATGAAGTGGGGCTCCAGAACCTGTGCAATTCCTACCAGAGCCGTGCTGACTCCCGGGCCAAGGCCTCCGAGGAAAGCCTGCGCACCTCTGAGAGGAAGCTCCGCGAGACGGAGGAGAAGCTGCAGAAGCTGAGGACCAACATTGTGGCACTCCTGCAAAAGGTGCAGGAGGTGAGCCCGGCAGCCTTCCTGTTGCAGCTGGACCACCTGGTCTCTCAGGGAGGGGGGCCTGGGCCCTGTTCCTGTTCTGTTCTGACAAGAATCGATCCACTCACAGGAATCTATGATTCCCACCCTGGCTGCACAGCACCCTCACAGGAGGGCTTGAGATGGTCTGGTTGCCTGGGCCTCAGCCCAGCCAGACCCATAGAAACAGGCTTTTCTCCTTGTTTAGACATTCCGACGTACAGCCTGGTTTGAGAACCCTCCAAGCCATAAAAACGAAGTTCTTTTCCAGATGATGCCCAGATGGGATTGAGTAGCCCAGAAGTGGGGAGCGCCCCTTAAGCCTATTGGTCCTTTATCCAGGCAATAAGCATGAGGGCCTGCTCTGTGCCTGTCCTGTGGATACGGAATGAACAAGACAAGCCAGAGAAGGCTCTTCACAGTCTGCCAGTCTGGTAGAAGAGACAGAATTACTGATGGTGGTTCATAAGGAGATACAGTAAAGTGTGGGAAGGCCACTTGACTAGGGTGTTCAGGGGCCCAGGCATTTGGAGACACTGGAAGCCAGTCATGCAAAGAAAGAGTGTAACAAGACTATTCCAGGCAGAAGGAAGAAGAGCAGGACTTGAGGCCTGAGCAGGGACTTGGGGGTGGTAGGAGCTTGAAAGTTGTGGGATTTGATCCCGAGAACAATGGAGATCACTGGAGGGGAGTGGCAGTTTTTAGTCTCAGACACTTACCTGATTGGTTGGAGGAAGATTGGAGGGGTGAATGTTAGAACCGGAGTTCTAACTCCCACAGTTGCCTGAGTGAGATAGTGGTGGCATGGACCTTGGGTAGTAACAGAAGGGAGAGAAGTGGGCATATTGGTAGTATGACAACTGGAAACATGGTGTAGAGTTAGGGTGGGTGTAGGAAATCTGGGCATCATCTGTGCATAGTAGCTGGGGGAGGGGATAGGGGATAATAGATTAAGACAGGACAGAAGCCTGACAGCCAGGGCAGGGTGGGAGGTGGGGAAGGGGACTCTGGGCTCCATCTCAGGAGCCGAGAGAAGGGTAGAAAGGTGAGCCCTCCACCCCTCACCCACAAGAGGCGTGAACCACCTCTTGCCCCCAGCTGACCCATGTCCTGCTTTATTCCAGGACATAGACATCAACACAGATGATGAGCTGGACGCCTACATCGAGGACCTCATCACCAAAGGGGACTGAAAACAGGAGCAAGAGGAGCTCCCCTGCCCACCTGCCCCTCAACTGTGTAGCTGCAGGGGGGAGGGGGCTTCATTCATGGGTTGGTGGTCACACCTTGGTTTAACTCACATGGGACATTTGTGTTTTTGGAGGGAAAGATACTCTGATTCTTTGAATCTTCCTCCCTAAGTTTATAAATATTTATTTTTTAAAAGAAGATGCTGTGCCTCTGAGACTATACTTTTTTTTTTTTTTTTGGTGACTGCAAAGAACAGAGAACATTTCCACTTTGGCCACAGTGGATTGCTAAGTGTGGACTGCTAAGCTGGAGCCACTTCAGCTCCTGGCTCCTCAAGATAGTGGCGAGTCCAATGTCATCTTGGAGAAGATCCAGGGGCAGGGCTGACACTTGTCTCCTAGAAGAAAAATGTGGGGATCTGAGGGATGGGAGGGAGAGTTCCCCCTGAGTGGCCCTGCTGTGGGCTGAGATCCAGAGACCCAAAAGCGGGGCTGTGTGTAGGAGGTTCCACATTGGAGGGGCTCTCTTGCAGCTGTCAGAGTTGGTCCTGGCCATGGCGTTGTCCAAACAGCTTGGGGAAAAAGATCCTCCCTGTCTAACCACCTCATCTACCCCTCACGTTCTCTCTGAAGGAAGATTTCTTTTTTCTTTTTTTTTTTTTTTGAGACGGAGTTTCGCTCTTGTTACCCAGGCTGGAGTGCAATGGCGCTATCTCGGCTCACCGCAACCTCCGCCTCCTGGGTTCAGGTAATTCTCCTGCCTCAGCCTCCTGAGTAGCTGGGATTACAGGCACGCGCCACCATGCCCAGCTAATTTTTTGTATTTTTAGTAGAGACGGGGTTTCACCATGTTGACCAGGATGGTCTCGATCTCTTTTTTTTTTTTTTTTTTTTGAGACAGAGTTTTGCTCTTGTTACCCAGGCTGGAGTGCAATGGCGTGATCTCGGCTCACCGCAACCTCCGCCTCCCGGGTTCAGGCAATTCTCCTGCCTCAGCCTCCTGAGTAGCTGGGATTACAGGCACGTGCCACCATGCCCAGCTAATTTTTTGTATTTTTAGTAGAGACGGGGTTTCACCATGTTGACCAGGATGGTCTCGATCTCTCGACCTCGTGATCCACCCGCCTCTGCCTCCCAAAGTGCTGGGATTACAGGCTTGAGCCACCGCGCCCGGCTGGTCTCGATCTCTTGACCTCATGATCCACCTGCCTCGGCCTCCCAAAGTGCTGGGATTACAGGCGTGAGCCACCGCGCCTGGCCCTGAAGGAGAATTTCTTCAGTTAACCATGGGCAGTGAGGTTTCTCACCTCAGTAACTTGAGTCCAGGTTGAGGAGACAGAACAGATCTGTGGTGAATCTCTGACTTGGGCAGCATACAGTCAAATTCCACAGGACTCCTTAGGGAAGGGGCTTATGTGTGAAAGAACTCCTGGGGCTGAGCTGGTGGAGGCCTCCATGTTTGGGTGCAGCAGGGTCTTGGATGGTGCCAGCCTGTTGATGCTTTTCTGGTTCCTCACTTCGGCCTGGCCCCACTGAGCCCCATCAAGGTGCCTGAGGAGGGGGCCAGTGAGGTCCCCTGGCCTCAGGGACTCCAAAGGCATCTCTGCAGGAAGCACACTATACTTTCCATGTCCCATCACAGCGCCACAATCTGTGTCCCTTAACTTCTCAGGGTCAAAGACAAAGGCAAGGGTTGCTGAATTTTCTCTTTAATGGCCATTGGAAGAGTCTGGTTCAGTTTTTCCCAACTCTCTTCCCACTTGGATTTGGGGCCCCTGGGTTTTCTGAAGGCACAATGACTATATGACTTTGTACCATTAACCTGTGGTTCAAACTTGGGTGTGTTTCTGGCCATGTCCCTAACCCAGATTAGCAATGGCCACCCTGCTGCTCTGAAATCAGCAGAATACTAGGAAGCAGAGGTGGACTTCTGGAATGGGAAGTCTTTCCCCAGTGGATATGCCTGTACCTGGTGGGTTTTGGGCCTCTCCAGACTACATCTCTGGGAGAGGCCTGTTGGGGTAGTACACTGAGAGACCCTGGCCTCTTCTGCTGGAAGACTGTCCAAGTCTTGGGGTTCCTGGAGCTGGTGATTCCTCTGCCAACCTGCTCTCTCTCTTCATCTCAGGCAGCATGGGGTCAACTTTTATCCCCAAACCTAAGGTTTTAATCTAAAGAAAGTTGGTTCTGCATTCTTACTGAAGAGTAATAATTTTTAAAATTCACACACATGTAATCAAAATGCAATACTATAAACTTCTGGTGAGACTCCTGAACTCAGTCTGTTTTCTTCTTAGTAAAATCCAGCACCTTCCTCCACTTCATTCTTTGTACCACTGTGGCTTTACACCGTCTTCAAGTTATTCCTCCTCATTACCTCCCTTGTTATATCTTCACCCCCCTTAACATCCACAGAAACAGACTGGAGTTCCTGAATGTTTTAGCTTCAACTTCTAGATGTGCCCACTTTGCTGTGTTAATGCTACCACAGCTGTGCTGAATGCAGCAGCTTGTTTCCCAAGCAGAGATCCTGCCACTCTGGATGGAAAGAGAAAATGCAGGAGTCCCCTTTCCTGATTTCCTGGGAATATCAAGAGAGAGGTGACCAGCTTGGAACTCTGATAACTTGGGAGGAGGAAGATGGTCTGGCTGATGTGTGGTGGGAAGATCCTTCGCCCAAGGCTGCAAGAGAGTGAGTGAAGGGCAGCAACGCTGGTGTTAAAGGAATGAGATGGGTGGGAACTTTAAGGTGTTTTGAGATGGGAGTCTCGCCCTGTCACCTAGGCTGGAGTGCAGTGGCATCCATCTCGGCTCACTACAATGTCCACCTCCCAGGCTCAAGTGATCCTCCCTCCTTAGCCTCCCAAGTGGCTGGGACCACAGGTGCACACCATCACCCCTGGCTAATTTTTTTGTATTTTTGGTAGAGTTTCACCTTGTTGCTTAGGCTGGTCTTTAACTCCTGAGCTCAAGTGATCCACCTACCTTGGCCTCCCAAAGTGCTGGGATTACAGTGTGAGCCACCATGCCTGGCCTAGGGTGTTTTGTTTTTAAGTGATACATGCACATGGTAAACATTAAAACCGTCTAAAAGGCTGGACCATGAAAAACGAGCTTCCCTTTTCCCACCCAATCCCTGAATTCTCCCTGGAGAGTATCCCTCCTAAGTGCACACACTTCCACTCTGTTCCATTTCTGCCTGTTATCTTAGTGTAGCTTGGAACCTGTTTCTGAATAACCCACATGGGTCTCCTTTATTCTTCAGAACCACAGAGCATTTTATTGTCTTAGATATACTGTCTCCTACTTATGGACATTTGGCGTTGTTTTTCCTTTTTTTGAGACACTCTTGCTCTGTTACCCAGTGGAGTGGATCTCGGCTCCCTGCAACCTTTGCTTCCTGGGTTCAAGCAATTCTACTGCCTCAGCCTCCTGAGGTGCTGGGACTATAGGTGCATGCCACCCTGCCTGGCTAATTTTTGTATTTTTGGGGAGAGACAGGGTTTCACCATGTTGGCCAGGCTGGTTTCAAACTCCTGACCTCAACTTATTTAGCTGCCTTGGCCTCCCAGTGCTGGGATTACAGGCATGAGTCACTGTACCTGGTCAGTCACCATTTTCATCCAGTGATTTGCAATGCACCAGGCCTTACCAGGGCCACTGACGGGTTCAGCAGACATTTCCTTCTTCAAGCTGGCAAGGCCTCAGACAAGTCACTGCCCATTTTGGCTTCCTGTTCCTCCTCTAAAAGAAGGGAGTCAGATGATGGCAGAGGCTTTCCAGCTTAATCAGCCTCAGGGCCTGTTATCCACCTAAAATGTCTCCAGAAGCCTATATGGAAAGCCAGTAGTCCTGGAGCTGCTCTGGTTGAAGATGGCATGGGGGCCCAGAGCCCCCTGCTGTCCTGACCACCCAATCTTTGCTTGCAAGATTCACTGGTCCCCACCTCTACCTGTAGGCCTTCAGCTACTTACTTGTCTGATGTGGGGATAATGTGCTTACCCAGCAGCCATCCTCATTTGGCCAGTTCCAGTGTCCCCGAAGGGTGAGGGAGGGCTGGGCTTCCAGGGGGCCTGAACCCCAGGTGCCTTCAATACTTCATAGGGCTCTGGCATGTCAGCAGCTGCCTGCCAAGGCCTGGAAGGTAAGGGGGAGGGGACTGACACCACTATGTTGAGATGCTTCCAGGGATTCTCCAAGGCCCCTTCCTGCTACAGTAACTGCAGGTTTCTGGTGAAGCCATGGCCAGCTCTAATTCCCTACTTCATTTTATTTTTTTTTTGAGACAGTCTCGCTCTGTCACCCCAAGCTGGGGTGCAGTGGGGCCATCTTGCCTCACTGCAACCTCCGGTTCCGGGGTTCGGGCGATTCTCCTGCCTCTGCCTCTCTCACAGCCAGAATTACAGGCGCGCGCCACCACGCCCGGCTAATTTTCTTTTTATGAGACGGAGTTTCGTTCTTGTTACCCAGGCTGGAGTGCAATGGCGCGATCTCGGCTCACCGCAACCTCCGCCTCCTGGGTTCAGGCAATTCTCCTGCCTCAGCCTCCTGAGTAGCTGGGATTACAGGCACGCGCCTCCATGCCCAGCTAATTTAATTTTCTTATTTTTAGTAGAGACAGGGTTTCGCCATGTTGGCCCGGTTGATCTCAAACTCCTGGCCTCAAGAGATCCATCTGCCTCAGCCTCCCAAAGGGCTGGCGTTACAGACGTGAGCCACCGCGCCTGGCCTAATCGTCCCTCCCCACATCACTTCTTCCCTTGTTGAAAGCTCTGAGTTCTCTCTCCCCTTCCCAGTGCCCCACCACGTAAACGGATCTGTCCCGCTAGGTTTGGGGCACTGCGGAGAGCTGGGGAGAAGCCCTTTATCAGAAGGTTCAGAGTTTCTGAGTTTCTCATGCTTAATCATCAGCGAACACAGCACAACACATGGCCGAGGCCGGGTTGTAAATTCTCACCTGGCTCAGAAGCCGCAGCCAGGACTCCAGCACTTGGCCATCTGAGGCTTCGCGGGTGGACCACGTTCAGTCTAACAGGGCGTGGTTACGAACGCCCGTTATGAACGGTTCACAACCAGCCAACGGTTGCCAACTGTGGAGGGTGTCCCCTACCCGGCACACGCTCGAGGCGGAAATGACTCGGCGCCTGCGCAGCTTCGCCGGCGCGCTGCACGAGCACCTTGACCTGCGCATGCGCTTTGGAAGCCTCGCGAGCTTGTGGTGGTGGCGCTCAGGGCTTGGTGCAGGTGGCTGCGGCCTTTGAGGGTTTCCTCGCATCTTTTAGGTAGAAGGGGGAGAGCAAGGGCCCACCCGCACCCCAAGGAGATGAGCGAGGATTTTTTTGTCCCCTCCAGGCTGCTGCGTTTTAATTAAGTCAAAGTGCAGATGAAATCTTTTCCCTCTGGTTGTTTTCTAGCGTTTGGGGGGGTCATTAGGAAAAACATTTGTTGAACAGATGTCCTTAGGGTCAGCGCTTTGATCTCTGCAAGGTAGAACACTTGGAAAGGAAGCTGCGTGTTTTTCCTGCCTGCCTGCCTTTTGACCTGAGGCCGAGCTCCTGAAACCTCTTGGACTTCACGACATTGGTCTGTTTTCTATGTGTTTGTCCTTTGGTTGGTTTGGTGTTTGTTGGAAGGTAAATGTTTTAAAGTTTTGGGAATTCCTGTCATGCTTAGGGAAATCAATCCCCTTCTCTCTTCTCTCCTTCCCCCTACATTCGCTTACATTTTGTTGCAATGTTTGATTTTTTTGTTTTTTACTAGACTACCTGTAGTCCTCATGAAATATATTTTAGTATAAGCTGTAAGGCAAGAGTCAAGCATCCCCGCCCCCACGTGGAAATTAACTTGTTCCAGGCCCACTTATTAAATGAGCTAACAGGTGTGGACCTGTTGGGTTTGAGATGCCTCTTAGACGCCAATGGAGACATCTGTTGTCAGTTGCACAAATGAGTGATATCAGGGGTGAGGTTCTGGTTGAAACTAATTTTGGGTATCATCAGTCTCCCTCACTTGTTAAAAAATACTTTTCCAGCCTTGGAATTTATTCTCTCACATGAAATATTTATTCGCATTATCCAGTTCTCTCCCATCCCTGCCTAAAAGAAAGTGCTCCATTGGGATTTAAAATATAATTGCATTAAATTTAAATGTAAGTTTTGGGAGCATTGACATTTTTATAATATTAATCCTCCCTCAGAGGATAAAAAATGGTTTTCCATTTACTCAAGACTTCTTTTAGGTCCTCCAATAAGACATTATAAATTATTTATATGAGTTCTATGGTTAAATTTATTTCTAAGCGTTTTATGGCTTTTGCCTACTGTGATGGAATACTTTTTTCCATCTGTATTGCTCCCTGATTATTAATATGGAGAAAAGCTAATGATTTAATAGAATTCAATTTCTAAGGAATTCTGGTAGTTTTAATAAATGTTTTTTTATAGATACAAATTTACCAGTATACCATTTTGTCAATTTGATTTAGTTAGAATCTCTGAAACAATGTTGAATAATGATCCTGGGCTTGTTTCTGATATGGGTGGAAGTCTACATGTGAGAGTTGAGCAGTGAGAGTTTCTTCGGCAAGTGGCTTTTAAAATGTTGGAGTTTCCTTTAGTTTTTCTTGTGGCTGCTGGGACTGTCCTGCCTGAGTCCTGCCTGAGTCAGGCGCCAGGGGGCACCAGTCACACAGAATGAAATGTGGGTTGTGCACCCTGGAAACTGGCTGAATTTTGTCAAATGCCTTTTCACCTTCTATAAAAAACCATATAGGAGTTTTCTCCTTTATGCTGCTGTTTTGCTGTTTTTATTTGCAATTAGACATTAAGCAGCTATGAAAGACTACTGTATAAAATATTTGTAAAGTAGGCCAGGCGCGGTGGCTCACACCTGTAATCCCAGTGCTTTGGGAGACCAAGGTAGGTGGATTGCTTGAGCCCAGGAGTTAGAGACCAGCCTGGGTAACATAGCAACACCCCGTCTCTAAGTAAAATACAAAAATTGGCTGGTTTGGGCTGAGGCTGAAGTGGGAGAGTCGCTTGAGCCTGGGAGTTGGAGGCTGCAATGAGCTATGATCGTGCTACTGCACTCTAGCCTGGATGACAGAGTAAGAAACTGCATCTATTAAAAAAACAATTGTTAAGCAGAAAAAATATACCTCGAACACCCATCACCTGATTTGTTATTTTGTAAATCCCTGTGTGTCCTTCCGGGATCTCCTGAGCAGGAGCTCGATGGTCACTATCATTCTGAATTGTGTTCCCCTTAGTGTTTCATTTTATAATCTTGTTTCTTTACTTTTCATTATTTTTTATGAGTTCTGTGTGTTCCTAAATAAGTGTTTTGTTTTGCCTGTTTTTGAACTTAGACGGACATAACATTTTATTTGCTGTTTTGCAGCTTGCTTTTTCTTTTCAATATTGTGTTCCAGAAACTCATCCATGTTTTTGGATGCAGCTGCAATTTATTCATTTTCACTACTGTAGAGTATTCTGGATGTTAACCTAAATAACAATAAAGAGAGGCTCTCAAATGAAAAGATGTTTATTTGGGAATAAAGCATTACAAATTTTTTTTTTTTTTTTTGAGACGGAGTTTTGCTCGTTACCGAGGCTGGAGTGCAATGGCGCGATCTCGGCTCACTGCAGCCTCCGCCTCCTGGGTTCAAGCAATTCTCCTGCCTCAGCCTCCTGAGTAGCTGGGATTACAGGCACACACCACCATGCCCAGCTAATTTTTTGTATTTTTTAGTAGAGACAGGGTTTCACTGTGTTGACCAGGATGGTCTCGATCTCTTGACCTCGTGATCCACCCGCCTCGGCCTCCCAAAGTGCTGGGATTACAGGCTTGAGCCACCGTGCCCGGCAAAGCATTACAAATTTATGTATATGTGTCTTTTCTTTTAGAGAGCCTCTTTGTTATTTCGGTTGCCACATCACTGCTGAATACTAGACAGTAATGAAAATGAATGAATGATGCCTGCAATTGAACATAATACAATTTTAAATGCATTCTTCTGAGACTGTAACATGCATTGTTTAGTAAATGTCTGCTGTAGCATTTGTGCAGGACTTTCTCCCTGGGACAGCTGTCCCAACCTTTTTTTTTTTTTTTTTTTTTTTGAGATGGAGTTTCACTCTTGTTACCCACGCTGGAGTGCAATGGAGCGATCTCGGCTCACCGCAACCTCCACCTCCTGGGTTCAGGCAATTCTCCTGCCTCAGCCTCCTGAGTAGCTGGGATTACAGGCACGTGCCACCATGCCCAGCTAATTTTTTGTATTTTTTAGTAGAGACGGGGTTTCACCATGTTGACCAGGATGGTCTCGATCTCTTGACCTCGTGATCCACCCGCCTCGGCCTCCCAAAGTGCTGGGATTACAGGCTTGAGCCACCGCGCCCGGCCCCAACCTTTTTGGTACCAGGGACGGGTTTTGTGGAAGACAGTTTTTCCATGGACTGGGGTGGGGGATGGTTTTGGGATGATTCAAACACATTACATTTATTATGGACTTTATTTCTGTTATGATTACATTGTAATATATAATGAAATAATTATACAACTCACCATAATGTAGAATCAGTTGGAGCCTGAGCTTGTTTTCCTGAAACTAGATGGTCTCATCTGTGAGTGATGGGAGACAGTGACAGATCATCAGGCATTAGATTCTCATCAGGAACACACAACCTAGATCCCTCGCATGTACAGTTTACATAGGGTTTGTGCTCCTCTGAAAATCTAATGCCACCGCTGATCTGACAGGAGACAGAGCTCAGGCAGTAATGCGAGCAATGGGTAGCAGCTGCAAATACAGATAAAGGCTTGTTTGCTTGCCCGCAGTTCACCTGCTGCGTGGTCTGATTCCTAACAGGCTGTGGACTGATACTGGTCGGTGGCCTGAGGGTTGGGGACCCATGCCCTAGGATATAACCCTTGGGGTAGAATTGCAGTCATAGTTCATGCCCATTTCACCTTTACTAGGTAATGCCAGAATTAGTTGTGTTAATTTTCATGCCCACTGGCACTGTGGAAGTGCTTCGTTTCTCCACTTTGTTGCCCGTGTTTGATATTGCTGCACTTGAAATGTTCTGCCAGTCTGATGGGGGTATGGTGATATCTCAATGTGGTTTAATGTACATTTTTCTGATTTCTAAAATGTGGTTGAGCACCTTTTTAAATGTTTATTGACTTTTAAAAAAATTTCTATTTATTTTTGAGACAGGATCTTGCTCTGTTGCTGAGGCTGGAGTGCAGTGACACAATCTCTGCACGCTGTAATCTCCACCTCCTGGGCTCAAGGAGTCCTCCTGCCTTAGGAGGACTGCAGGCATGTGCCACAACCCTGTCTCTTTTAGCAGAGACAGGGTTTTGCTATGTCGCCCTGGCTGGTCTTGAACTCCTGGACACAAGCGATCCACATGCCCCAGCCTCCCAAAGTGCTGGGATTGCAGGCATGAGCCATTGTGCCTGGACTTACTGACCGTTTAGGTTTCTGTAATGAAGTGTTTGTTCAAGATTTTGGCCTACTTTTTTATTTTATCTGTTTCTTTTTCTTTTTCTTTTTTTTTTTTTTTTTGAGATGGAGTTTCGCTCTTGTTACCCAGGCTGGAGTGCAATGGCGTGATCTTGGCTTACCGCAACCTCTGCCTCCCGGGTTCAGGCAATTCTCCTGCCTCAGCCTCCTGAGTAGCTGGGATTACAGGCACGCACCACCATGCCCAGCTAATTTTTTGTATTTTTAGTAGAGACGGGGTTTCACCATGTTGACCAGGATGGTCTCGATCTCTCGACCTCGTGATCCACCCGCCTCTGCCTCCCAAAGTGCTGGGATTACAGGCTTGAGCCACCGCGCCCGGCCTATTTTATCTGTTTCTTATTTGAATTTTGTATATTCTGGAGACAAATTCTTTCTAAATTATCTGTGTTGCAGATTTCTTCTCCCATTCTTTGGCAGGCCTTTTAAATTCTTTTTTTTTTTGGGGGGGGCCTTAGTTTTCCCCATCTGTGAAATGAACCACTGCCCTGCCTTCTTACTGGGAGCTGATGAAATAACAGAGGCTTGTGAATGGGGCAGGGGGGTCATTACTACTACTGACTTCAGTCCCTGGACTCAAATCCTCCCTTTTTTTTTTTTTTTTTTTTTTTTAAATAAGAAAAACAATAAAGAAGAGGAAGAAAGAGAAAGGAAGAGGATGGGGTATTGCTTAATTGTAACTTCTGCTTTTTATTTATGTATTTTAGCTCTCTGGTTGGTTGGTAAATCCTTCTCCATCCCTTGTTTTGAGTCTTTGTGTATCCTTGAATGTGAGATGGGTCTGGATGCAGCATACCGATGGGTTTTATTTTTTTATCCAAATTGCCTGTCTGTCTTTGGATTGGGGGATTTAGTCAATTTAAATTTAGAATTAATAATAATATATGTGAGTTTAATACTGCCATTTAATATTAGCTGGCTATTTTGCCCATTAGTTGATGTAAATTCTTCATTATATTGATGCTCTTTTTGGTATTTTTTTAGAAAGGCTGATACTGTTTGTTCCTTTCTATGTGTAGTGGTTCTTTCAGACGCTCTTGTAAAGCAGGCCTGGTGGTGGTGAAATCTCTGAGGGCTTGCTTATTCACAAAAAACTATTTTTCCTTCATTTGTGAAGCTTAGTTTGGCTGGATGTGAATTTCTGGGTTGAAAGTTCTTTTCTTTCTTTCTTTCTTTCTTTTTTTTTTTTTTTTTGAGACGGAGTTTTGCTCTTGTTACCCAGGCTGGAGTGCAATGGCCCGATCTCGGCTCACCGCAACCTCCGCCTCCTGGGTTCAGGCAATTCTCCTGCCTCAGCCTCCTGAGTAGCTGGGATTACAGGCACGTGCCACCATGCCCAGCTAGTTTTTTGTATTTTTAGTAGAGGCAGGGTTTCACCATGTTGACCAGGACGGTCTCGATCTCTCGACCTCGTGATCCACCCGCCTCTGCCTCCCAAAGTGCTGGGATTACAGGCTTGAGCGACCACGCCCGGCCGAAAGTTCTTTTCTTTAAGGATGTTGAATATTGGTCCCCACTCTCTTCTGGCTTGTAGGGTTGCTGCTGAGAGATCTGCTGTGAGTCTGATAGGCTTCCCTTTGTGGGTAACCTGACCTTTCTCTCTGGCTGCCCTTAGTATTTTCTCCTTCATTTCAACCCTGGTGAATCTGACGATTATGTGCCTTGGAGTTGCTCTTCTTGAGGAATATCTTTGTGGTGTTCTCTGTATTACCTGGAGTTGAATATTATCCTGTCTTACTAGGTTGGGAAAATTTTCCTGAATAATGTACTGAAGCATATTTTCCAGCTTGGATTCATTCTCTTCGTCACATTCAGGTACACTTATCAAGTATAGATTAGGTCTTTTCACATAGTCCCATATTTCTTGGAGACTTTGCTCGTTCCTTTTTATCCTTTTTTCTCTAATCTTGTCTTCTTGTTTTATTTCATTGAGTTGGTCTTTGACCTCTGATATCCTTTCTTCTGCTTGATCAATTCGACTGTTAAAACTTGTGCATACTTCACGAAGTTCTCGTATTGTGTTTTTCAGCTCCATCAATTCACTTATATTCCTCCCTAAATTGTGTATTCTTGTTAACGTTTCATGAAATCTTTTTTCAAAGTTCTTAGTTACTTTAGATTGGGTTAAAACAAGTTCTTTTAATTCACAGAAGTTTCTCATTCACATTTAGAAGCCTGCTTCTGTAATTGGAACACACTCGTTCTCCATCAGGCCTTGTTTCGTTGCTGATGAGGAACTGTGATCCCCTGCTGAGGGAGAGGCGTTCTGATCTTGGGTATTCTCAGCCTTTTTTGGCTGTTTTCTTCCCTTCATTATAAATTTATCCATCTGTGGTCTTTGTATTTACTGTCTTTGTAATTGGGTTTCTGAGTGGACGTCCAACTTATTGATTCTCAGCGCCGAAATCTGAGCAACCCACTGCACCGACTAAATCAGCGGCGTTAAGATTGATGGTGCTTTTCTGACTCTGCACCAAGAACTGACGCTCCGAGGCGCCGGCAAAACCGCCTCGCCGGTCTGAAGAGTCGCGCTGGCGACCTGTGGGGCTCCTCTGCTGGGAATCTCCTGGTGCGTGAGCAATAAGAATTCATGTGAAGGTGTGGCGTCCTCTCGTTCTTTGCGCTTTCACTGGAAGCTACAATCCCGAGCTGCTAGTGATCAGCCATCTTGGAAGATGGCTGATCTTTAAATTCTTAAATTTAAGAACTTAAATTATTTTTACAGAGTGTTTTGAGGACTAGGAGTACTACATTAATTAAAAATGTAGAATAATAATTTATCAGTCTTTTATTTATAGTTTTATTATAACTTAAATACTTCTTGGCCGGGCACAGTGGCTCACGCCTGTAATCCTAGCACTTTGGGAGGCCGAGGCGGATGGATCACCTGAGGTCAGGAGTTCAAGACCAGCCTAGAAAACATGGTGAAACCCCGTCTGTACTAAAAATACAAAAATTAGCTGGGCATGGCGGTGGGCACCTGTAATCCCAGCTGCTCAGGAGGCTGAGGGAGGAGAATTGCTTGAACCCGGGAGGTGGAGGTTGCAGTGAGCAGAGATTGCACTACTGTACTCCAGGCTGGGAGACAAGTGTGAAACTCCATCTCAAAAAATAAAACAAACAAAAAAAAGACTTCTTTACCCTGAGGTCATGAAAATATTATGTATTATCTTCTAAAGGCTTATAGTTTTGTCTTTCATATACAGATGGTCCCTATCTTAATGATAGTTTGACTTATGATTTTTTGACTTTATGATGTTATGAAAGCAATACCCATTCAGTAGAAGTTGCACTTTGAATTTTCATCTTTCTCCAGGCTAGCATTATTCTGTAAGATATTGTGATGATGGGCAGTGGCAGCAAGCTGCAGCTATCAGTCAACTACAAGGGTAAACTTTTTTTTTTTTTTTTTGAGACAGAGTTTTGCTCTTGATGTCCAGGCTGGATTACAATGGTGTGATCTCAGCTCACTGCAACCTCTGCCTCCCAGGTTCAAGTGATTCTCCTGCCTTAGCCTCCCAAGCAACTGGGATTACAGATGCCTGCCACCATGCCCGGCTAATTCTTTGTATTTAGTAGAGATGGGGTTTCACCATGTTGGTCAGGCTGGTCTCGAACTCCTCACCTCAGGTGATCCACCCACCTCGGCCTCCCAAAGTGCTGAGATTACAGGTGTGAGCCACCGCACGCGGCCCAAGGGTAAACATTTGATACTCTACAGTGTACAGTATTCAATAAATAACATGAGATATTCAACACTCTGTTATAAAAACAGGCTTTGTGTTAGATGATTTTGTTCAGTTGTATGCTAATGTAAGTATTCTGAGCTTATTTAAGGCAGGCTAGGCTAAGCTATGATGTTGAGTAGGAAAGGAGTATTAAATGCATATTTAACTTATGATTTTTTGACTTATGATGGGTTTATTGTGACATAACCTCATTGTAAGTTGAGGATCACCTGTATAGCTTTAAAAATATATATTTTTTGAGACAGTCTTACTCTGTTGCCTAGGCTGGAGTGCAGTGGTATAATCTCAGCTCGCTGCAACTTCTGCCTCCTGGGTTCAAGTGTTTCTTCTGCCTCAGCCTCCCAAGTAGCTGGGATTACAGGCACGTGCCACCATGCCCAGCTAATTTTTTGTATTTTTGTAGAGATAGGGTTTTATCACATTTGCCAGCCTGGTCTCAAACTCGTGGCTTCAAGTGATCTGCCCATCTTGGCCTCTCAAAATGCTGGGATTATAAGCGTGAGCCACTTTGCCTGGCCTAGATCTTTAATCTACCTGGAATTGACTTTCATGTGTGGTATGAGGTAGAGTTCCAGTTTTCCTCCTTCCCTTCTCCCTTCCTCTTCTCTCCTCCTTTCCATACATATACCTGGTTACCTCACCCCGCTTTATTGAGTAGTCTTTTCGTTCACTATTGATCTACAGTGCTACCTCTATTATGTATCAAATGCTCATTTACGTATGAATCTGTTTCTGAACTTTTAGTTATATTTGTCTATTGTCTGTTTCTCTATGCCAACACTAATTTATTTATAGTTTTACATTGTTTTGATATCTAGTAGAACCAGTCCTGCTTTTCTGCTTCAATAGTGTCTTGACTACCGTTAGGTCTTAGCATTTTCATGTAAATTTTAGAATCATCAAGCTCTGTGAGGAAACCTTTAGGAGTTCCATTGGAATTGATTGCATCTGTCCTCAACTGAGAATTGATACCCTTATAAGTCTTCCTAACCATGAAGATGGTATAATTCTCAATTAATCTAGATCTTTCTTTAGTGTCTCTCGAAAAAAGTATTATAATTTTCCCTTTAGAGGTCTCGTATGTCTTTTGTTAGATATATCTTTGGAACCTGATGATTTGTAATGCTATTGTAGATGACAGTTTTAAGTTACGTTCTCTGACAGTTTGTTGCTAGTATATAAAAATGTAATTGATTTTTATGTATCAATTGACTATTATCCTATCTATAGAATTCTTTTGGATTTTCTAGGTCATATCATCAGTGAACACTGATAATTTTACCAATTCTCATACTTTATATAAATATTTCTATTGCCTTGTTGCATTGGCTCAGAGTACAATGTTGAATATAAAGAGAGAAAGTGGGCATCTCTTTTTGTTCCCTGTCTCACAGGAAAAGTGTGTGTGTGTGTGTGTGTGTGTGTGTGTGTAGATACCAGATTATGGAAATTTTCTTCCATTCCTATTGCTAAACATTTTTTTCTTTTATTTATTTTTTGAGACAGAGTCTCACCCTTTTGCCCAGGCTGGAGTATAGAGGCACACTCTTGGCTCACTGCAACCTCCGCCTCCCAGGTTCAAGAGATTCTCCTGCCCCACCCTCCCAAATAGCAGAGATTATGGGTGTGCACCACCATGCCTGGCTAATTTTTGTATTTTTAGTAGAGACGGGGTTTCACAATGTTTGCCAGGCTGGTCTTGAACTCCTGACCTCAGGTGATCTGCCTGCCTTGGCCTCCCAAAGTGCTGAGATTACAGGGTGAACCACCATGCCCAGCCTTTCTTTAATTTTTTTATTTTCCTTTTAATTTTTTTAGAGACAGTCTCGCTCTGTCACCCAGGTTGGAGTGCAGTGATGCCATCTTGGCTCACTGAAACCTCTGCCTCCCAAGTTCAAGCTATTCTCCTGCCTCAGTCTCGAGTAGCTGGGATTATAGGTGCCACCACCACGCTCAGCTGATTTTTGTATTTTTAGTAGAGATGGGGTTTCACCACGTTGACCACACTGGTCTCGAACTCTTGACTTCAGGTAATCCATTCACCTCAGCCTCCCAAAGTGCTGGGATTACAGGCATGAGCCACCACGCCTGGCCTTTTATTTTTCCTTTTAAATATCATGGATGCTTGTTGAATTTTATCCAAAGTGGTTTCTGCCTATTAGGATAACTATGTAGTGTTCTCCTTTAATTTGTTAATGTGGTGAATTACATTGTTTAGTTTTTCTCAGCATAAACCAACCTTGCATTTTTTTGACTAATAATAATTTTTCATTATCATTAGATTTATTAATATTTTATTTTGAATTGTACCATTACAAGTGACATTAGTTTGTAATTGTCCATTCTCATACTGTTTGTCAGGTTTTTATAAGCAGGTTATGGTAGCTTCAGGAAATGAGTTTGGGAGTATTCTCTTATTTCCCTCTACCCTTGCAAAGTTTCTGTAAGATTGGAATTATTCCTTGGTCATCTGTGTAGAGTTTTGTGTGTATATGTTAGGGCTATTTTTGAGAATGAAGTCTCACTCTGTCACCAGGCTAGAGTGCAGTGGTACAATCTTGGCTCACTGCAACCTGCGCCTCCTGGGTTCAAGCGATTCTCCTGCCTCAGCCTCCTGAGTAGCTGGGACTACAGGCACGCGCCACCACAAGCAGCAGGCGCACACCACCACAAGCAGCTAATTTTTGTATTTTTAGTAGAGATGAGGTTTGACCATGTTGGCCAAGACAGTCTTAATCTCTTGATCTCATGATACACCTGCGTTGGCCTCCCAAAGTGCTGGGATTACAGGCGTAAGCTACTGCACCTGGCCAGTGAGGACTATTTTTAACTGATTTTTAAAAAGAAATGGTTATAAGTCTTATTTTTTATTTTTTTTTGAGTCAGGATCTCACTCTTTTGCTCAGGCTAGAGTACAGTGGCATGATCCAGGCTTACTGCAACCTCCACCTCCCGGGCTCAAGCCATTCTCCCACCTCAGCCTCCTGAGTGGCTGGGACCACAGACATGCACCGCTATGCCCAACTTACTTTTTGTGTGTGTGTGTTTTTTGTAGAGATGGGGTTTTGTCATGTTGCCAAGCCTGGTCTTGAACTCCTGGCCTCAAGCAACTTGGCCTCCCAGACTTTTGGGATCACAGGCATGAGCCACTGAGCCCAGCCAAGTTATATTTTTGTAGGAACCAATCCATTTTATTTGTTTTCAAATTTATTGTCCATGTTGTTCATAATATTCCTTATTTTTTAGGCGTCTCCACAGGGCAAGTTCTAATAATATATCCTTCTTTTCAAATGTCTCTAGTGTCTGTATTTATGACCCCTTTCTTGTTTTTGGAGATGGAGTTTTGCCGTTGTCACCCAGGCTGGAGTGCAGTGGCACAATCTTGGTTCACTGCAACCTCTGTCTCCCAGGTTCAAGCGATTTTCCTGCCTCAGCCTCCCAAGTAGCTGGGATTACAGACACCCGCCACCATGCCCAGCTAGTTTTTGTATTTTTAGTAGAGACGGGGTTTCACCATGTTGGCTAGGCTGGTCTCAAACTCCTGACCTCAGGCGATCCACGCACTTTGGCCTCTCAAAGTGCTGGGATTACAGGTGTGAACCACCACGCCTGACCTATGTCCCCTTTGATTCCAAATAGTTTTTTTTTGTTGTTCATTCGTCTCCCCACTCCTTTTCTCCCTTCTTCCCTTCTCTCTCTTCCTGATTAATATTGACAAAAGTTTGACAGTTTTAGGTTTTCAAAGAGTCAACCTCAGCTTTCTTGGTTCTTTTTTTATTATTTTCATATTTAATAAATATTTCATCTTTATTCTTGTCCTTTTCTTGAGTTTATCCTAATGTTCATTTTCTTACTCAAATTGGGTGTTTAACTGAAAATTTTTTAGCCTTTTACATGAGCCTTATGTGCTGTAAATTTCCCTCAAGGTATTGCTTTACCTGTATTCTGTGCAATTTAACATACAATATTTTTGTTTAACCGTATTTTCTGATTTCTGTTGTTTTCTTCATTGACCTATGAGTTATTTCTTAATATATTTCTTAATGCTGTTTTTTCTCCCAGCTTTATTTTTGTCATTGATTCTGAACTGTCTTTATTGAAGTCTGAGAATGTGATCCATGTATCAGTCCTTTCAAATTTGCTGAGGCTTTATAACTAAATATGTGGTTAATATTCATAAAACTTTGATGTGCATTTCAAAAATATGTCTTCTGCAGTCACATGTAATTCCCTGTGTCCATGACGTCGTTTGTTAATTATATAGTAATTATAATAATTTTTAAGGGCCGGGCGCGGTGGCTCAAGCCTGTAATCCCAGCACTTTGGGAGGCCGAGGCGGGTGGATCACGAGGTCAAGAGATCGAGACCATCCTGGTCAACATGGTGAAACCCCGTCTCTACTAAAAATACAAAAAATTAGCTGGACATGGTGGCGTGTGCCTGTAATCCCAGCTACTCAGGAGGCTGAGGCAGGAGAATTGCCTGAACCCAGGAGGTGGAGGTTGCGGTGAGCCGAGATCGCGCCATTGCACTACAGCCTGGGTAACAAGAGCGAAACTCTGTCTCAAAAAAAAATAATAATAATAATAATTTTTAATCTGAGCTCTCATTACTGGGAGAAATGAGTTACAATCTTCCATTATGATAGTGGATTTATCTTTCTCTTTGTGATTGTATCCATTTTACTTTATAAATTTTAAGATGTTATTAGGTGCATAAGAGTTTAAGAAATTTATGAATTTTACCTTTTATTACCTTCATTACAAAGTGATTTTACAAATTCTGGTAGTTGACATCTAGTAATATTTTTTGCCCTAAAGTCTGTTTAGTTTATATATTTATGTTTTAGGTGTATTCTTGTAAATAGCATATAGCTGGATTTTATTTTTAGTCCATATTTTTTCCTCGAAGCATTTAGATTACTTAAATTTTATGTAATTCTTGATGGTTTTTTTTTTTTTTTGAGACGGAGTTTCGCTCTTGTTACCCAGGCTGGAGTGCAATGGCGCGATCTCGGCTCACCGCAACCTCCGCCTCCTGGGTTCAGGCGATTCTCCTGCCTCAGCCTCCTGAGTAGCTGGGATTACAGGCACGTGCCACCATGCCCAGCTAATTTTTTGTATTTTTGGTAGAGACAGGGTTTCACTATGTTGACCAGGATGGTCTCGATCTCTTAACCTCGTGATCCACCTGCCTCGGCCTCCCAAAGTGCTGGGATTACAGGCTTGAGCCACCGCGCTTGGCCTTCTTGATGTATTATTGATGTATTTGTATTCTCTGGCTTGTAATTTTTATTCTGCGTTTTTTTTTTTTTTCCTCTCCTTCCCTGCCTTCTTTACCTTCTTTAGATTTACTGAGCTTCCCCCCCCCTGCATTCAATGTATTTCTGCTTTGGAAATTACTTAGTATTGCTATTTCTTCAATGATTACCCGATAAATTTTACATAATCTTTTTTTTTTTTTTTTTTTTTTTTGAGATGGAGTTTCGCTCTTGTTGCCCAGGCTGGAGTGCAATGGCGCGATCTCGGCTCACTGCAACCTCCGCCTCTTGGGTTCAGGCAACTCTCCTGCCTCAGCCTCCTGAGTAGCTGGGATTACAGGCACGTGCCACCATGCCCAGCTAATTTTTTGTATTTTTAGTAGAGACGGGGTTTCACCATGTTGACCAGGATGGTCTCGATCTCTCGACCTCGTGATCCACCCGCCTCTGCCTCCCAAAGTGCTGGGATTACAGGCTTGAGCCACCGCGCCCGGCCAGTTTTACATAATCTTAAATCTTAACTCATCATAGTCTAACTCCATGTAACACTATATATTTTTAAAAATTTTGAATATGCTGTTTAATATGTTAAATAAAAACTAGTTATACACACACATACATACACACACAGAGGATCTCACTCTGTCATCCAGGCTGGAGCGTGGTGGCAAGATTCTGTAGCTCACCACAGTCTCGAACTTCTGGGCTCAGGTTATCCTCCCTCCTCAGCCTCCCAAGTAGCTTACAGTTACATGCCACCATTCCTGGTTAATTATTTTATTTTTGTAGAGAGGAGGTCTTGCTATATTGTCCAGGTGGGTCTCAAGTTCCTGGCCTCAAGTGATCATTCCACCTTGGCCTCCCAAATTGTTGGGATTATAGGCATAAACCACCACACGTGGCCTGTGGAAAAGATGTTTTGACTGAGGAGAATACTAACATTTTCTCCTCTGTTTTGGAGATAACACTTCATTGTCTTCTGACTACTTTGGAGGCCAACTCTCAGTCTAATCTGTTTTCAGTCTAATTGGCCTTCCTTTGGAGATGAATTTTCACTGCTCAGGCTAGAGTGCAGTGGTGTGGTCATAGCTCATTGCAGCCTCAAATTCTTGGGCTCAAGCAATCCTCCAGCTCAGTCTCTTGGGTAGCTGGGACTACAGACACATGCCACTATGCCTAATTTATTTTTGATTTATTTTGTAGAGATGCGGTCTCTTCTATTTTCCCACGATGGTCTCCAGCTGCTGATCTCAAGCGATTCTTCTGCCTCAGCCTCCCAAAGTGCTGGTATGACAGATATGAGCCACTGCACTCAGCCTAACTGATGCTCTTTGAAGGTAATTTTAAAAATCTGCTTTTAAGATTTTGTTGTCTTAGTAATCTTGCAGTTTTACTGTATTGCATTTAGCTGTGGATTTCTTTTTATTTACCACAATTGGGATTTGTTGGGCTTAACTTTGTTTATTGGTATTTTTCATGATTTCTTGAAAAACTTTTAGCCATAACTCTTCAAAGATTGCTTCCGTTCCATAAAAAGTAATTCCTCCTTTTGAAACAAATCAGACATATGTGGGATCTTTTTATCTTCCATGTTTTAACTTCCCTTTGATATTTTTCACCTCTTTGTATCTCTCTGTGTTATTTTCCAAATGTCTTCAGATCTCATTTCTGCTTCACTACTATTCTCTTCAGCTGTGTAATCTGTTGTAAAACTATTCACTGAATTATCTTTAGTGATATTAAAACATTTTCTTGAAACGTTTTTAGCATTTTTGAAAATTTACTCTTTACTTACTTTCAAGCTGCCCTTCTGTTTCTAGAAATATATTAAACATGCTTATTTTTTCTCTGTATCTGATAATTTCACTGTGTGGAAGAGTTTTATGTCTGATTCTATTATCTGTTCTTTCTGGTTGCCCTTGCTCATGGGGGCCTGTTTCCTTGTGTGTATGGAGCTTCTATACTGTGAGCTGCTCATTTTCCCTGCAATTTCGTATCTGAGGTTCCCCTAAGGCCTAGAGTGAAGGGGATATCTTCCGGAGAAGACTTGTTTGCCTCTCTCAGGTGATTGGGAACATTGCCACCTTGTGACCATGTTATGTTCTCTGTCAGAGGTTGCATTGGACCATTCAGGTATTGTGTATTTGGGCTGCAAAACTAACTTGAGGGTTCACTCCTGATTACAAATTCTTAGGGGGATTTTGTTTTTCTCTGCTCAGGACCAATCTTTAAGACAAGTAATTTTTCTTGTATTTTATTTTGGATTCACCATTACATTGAAGGTATAGCCCTTGGGATCCCCAAATCTCCTATTACATGCCCTACCTTTGGAGGCTCTTTTGAGGCAGTGAAAACTTACAGTTAAGCTCATTGGGCTTTGTAATTGCAATGTAAAATATTTCAGACCTTGTCTTACCTCTCTAGGTTTTCCTACCCACTTACTTTTTTGGCCTGAGTATTTCTCCTATTGTTTCCAGTTGATGGATGCATTTAACATTTAAAAAATTTTATCCAGTCTGTCTGGTTTCTCACAAAGGAGTATTTTCCAGGAACCTAGTCTACCATATTGCCAGGAGAAGAAGTCCTTGCACTGGCTGATGTAATGAATGGTTTACCACAGAAAGCTTCACAGCATTGGACCATTCTTGCATTTCTGCAGTAATCTGGGCTTGGGCTTACCAACTTGGGGTTCAGTCTTTTCTGTGTGGCTAGATTCTATTTGTTATTGTCTTGTTTGGATTTATGAAAGTTCTTTTCTTCCATGAAACCAAACTATATATTCCTTTTATTTTTGCACTGTCTTTATCAGGTTTTGCTACTGAAGTTTTGCATGCTGGCTAGCTTCGTAAAAAACAGTAAGTTAAATAGCATTGGGTTTGTCTCTGTTCTCTGTGTTCCACTTTGAAATGTGTCTCTCCATTGGCCTCTTCTCCCAACTCCCTTCATGCTGAGGCCTATCCCTGAAGATGAGGGAACTTCCCTCAGGCCTTCTCTTCCCTTCTTATAGATTCTGACTCCTACCCCACAGTCTGTCAGGAGCAGTGATTTGGACATGAGGGTTTGGGGGAAGCAGGAGTTTCCTGGGTCCCTGGGCTCAGCTCTTCCTCAGTTCCATCTCCCAGTCTCCTCACCGCTTGGTGCCGCAGCCATGGGCCCCCACTGCCCAGGTGTTGTCCTGCTGAGCATTTGCTTTAGCTGGTCTTCCTGGTCTGGTGTTGATTCTTTCAACAGCTATTCATTGAGCACTTACCATGTGCCAGGCAGTGGGATGCTACAGTGTGTAAGACCAGATTCCTCTTCTCATGAAGCTCACAGTCCACTGGGGTAGGGAGGGCAGACCATCAACAAATACACTAACTAATGGTAGCCAGATGGGGATCAGAGTGCAGTGGAGAAAACTCAGTAGGCTTCCGGCTTGTTTTCTGCAGGTCAAGCCCACACGGCCCCCTTATCACCCCCCGAGTTCTTGCTGGAATACAGTGTTAATGATCTCGGCTCACTGCAGCCTCTGCCTCCCAGGTTCAAGCGATTCTCTGCCTCAGCCTCCTGAGTAGCTGGGATTACAGGTGTGTGCCACCACACCTGGCCAATTTTAGATTTTTAGTAGAGACAGAGTTTTGCCATGTTGGCCAGGCTGGTCTCGAACTCCTGGTCTCAAGTGATCTGCCTGCCTTGGCTTTCCAAAGTGCTGGCTGGAGTGTAGTGGTGCGATCTGGGCTCACTGCAACCTCTGCCTCCCAGGTTCAAGCAATTCTCTGCCTCAGCCTCTTGAGTAGCTGAGATTACAGGCTTCTGCCACCACACCTGGCTAAATTTTTTTTGTATTTTTAGTAGAGATGGGGTTTCACCATTTTGTCCAGGTTGGTCTCGAACTCCTGACCTCGTGATCACCAGCCTTGGCCTCCCAAAGTGCTGGGATTACAGGCATGAGCTGTGGTGCCTGGCTTTTTTTTTTTTTTTTTTTTTTTACAATTACTCTCCCATATAAATTTCACAATCAACTTGTCAAGCTTTTGAACTATATTGTTAGGATTTTGATAGGCATCATGTTGACTCTAGGTTTGGGACTGACATAACTGAATGTGAACCTATCTGTGAAGACGGTATTTTCCTCTTAACTCAGGTCCTCCTCTCTGTCATATCCATACAGATCTTTTACAGGTTTTGTGTCTTTTATTCAGATGTCGTATGTTGTCAATCTTTTTTTCTATTACATTTCCTACTCACTGATGGCTGGTGTATGAGACAACCGGGTGTTGGTCGATCTTGTGTCCTGCTGGTCAGAGTGGTCTTTCTAGTACATTGCCCTGATGTCACTTCCTGTTCAAGTTCTTCAGAGCCCTGTCTTTGCCTCAGTAGACTGGACTTTGTTCCCTCCCTTGCCTTCTGGGTCAGGTGCATCCTGAGGGTCCCTCCCACCTCTATTCCAGAGAGATCTGCCCCTCCAGCTCCTCAGCCAGGATCCCCCCAGAGGCCACTTCCCTACATATGAGGAAGCTTGGCCAGGGAAGGAGCTATGCAGGGCCAGCCCTGGATCCCATAGCACTGCGGTGTGGAGGTAGATGGTGAGAGCACTGGCCCTGATGCCCCCGGGGTGCCCTGCTCCACCCATCCCTCGCCTGAAAGTGCAGCCCAGGCTGCTGCTGTCAAGTGACACAGAACTCACCAGGGCTGGCCTTCCCCCAGAAGACTTCCCCTAGACAGCTCTGGGAACTGAGACATGGGAGGGGGCTGCTGGTGGTCCCCACCTGGCTAAAACACTGCCCTTCCACTGGGCAGAGCTGGGTCCAGGTCGGCCCTGTGGCTACAGCATCAAGACAGCCTTTGGCAGAGCTGCGACCCTCTCCCCAGCCCTTTGGGCAGCCTTCCTGGGTCCCTACCTCCTCTCCTCCCCCGAACCTCTCTGCAGCTTCACCCCATGCCACTTTGTAGGCCCTTCCATTCTATGTCAGCCCCCTTCACCCAGACACAGATAGACTGAGGGACAGGGCAGTGGAAAACTCCAAAGCCAAAGTTTTTATTACTGGTCAAAAGGTACTTGCTCAAACAGCACTGGGGAGAGGTACATTCCACAGCTCTGCGAGAGCCCCAGTGGGGCCCTGCCCCACCCCGCCTCACCTCTCCAGTGGGCATCATAAGGCATTTCACCATTGGTGTTTTCACTTTTTTTTTTTAATATAAAAAAAACCAGTCCTGGAGTAGAAAGAAAAACTCTGTGATGAACTTTTAGGACTAAACTGAAATGGAAAGGACTGGAGTGTGGGGTTCTGAGGGGCTGGGTTAGTGCCATGGTGGTCCAGCCCCACATGGCTGGCAGAAGCCATTGGAAGGGGGCACGAGGAGCGGGAAGGGCACAGCTGACATGAGGGCCAAACTCAGACAGGCGCGCCCGTCTTCATCATTTTTCACTTTTACATACTGTAGAAATTTAAGCAAAATAGCTATTTTATATATATTTATATGTCATATATATATAAATTAGGCAAATAAAGAGTTCAGGGGGCACTGAGATGGGGCATCCCCAGGGGCCTCCTAAGATGGAGGCAGGACGCAGGGTCTCTGGTGCCCGGGTCACCAGCCCAGGCTGAGCTGAGGTTCATTATTGCTGATTTGGGGCCTGGGTCTTGGGGTGGGGAGCACCTGCAGGCCCTGCCTTCCAGCCCTTCCTGGCCTCTTGGGGCTAGGGAGCCACCCAGGCTGGGTAGGGAGGTCAGGGCTGCTGCCCTCAAATCCACATGGGGGATGCCCTCAGCACCCTCTCCTCCATCTGCGGGTGGGAGCTCCAGAAACTCCCTATGCTCTGCTGGGCTGGGGCAGCCCCCCTCTGTTTTGGGCTCTGTGGGGTCCTGTAGGGTGGAAGTGTGGGCAGCTCAGATACCATCAAGGACTTGATATGTTGAGCCACAAAATTCTCCCAACTCAAAGGGGTCTGGCTTTCTGATATCTTAAAAATAAGGGGCTCTTGCCAGGACACTTTTGTGGCAAGAAAGCACACTCGGAAAGCTGTCTGCTAAGTGCTGTACTAAAAATATTTACTAAACATCATGGCTGAAAGAAATGGAGATCATTTTTCTAAAAAAGTAAAAGAGGCTCCCTAGGAGGGGCCAGTTCCTCCCTGGGTTGGGGGCTGGTGATTTGTGCAGCCCGTGGCCCGGGCCAGCCGGCCTGAGTTGTGGTAACTGGGGCAGGGGGTTCCAGTAGGGCCCAGGTCCATAAGGAAGGGGCACGGGTGACTGGGTGCACCTGGGAGCTGGAGAGAACCCAGGTCAGCCCTTCCTCCTTCCAAGGTGGGAGTCCCAAGAAAGTGTGGGGGGAAAAAAATAGGAAAGGAAATAGGAAGGGCTGGGAATGCAGGGAGGAAGACCATTCAGTACTAAAATTGAGTGCATTAAAGAACAGGTGGGCGGGGCTGTGCAGGCGCCTGTATTTGCGGCAGGAGTGGCGCTCAGAAGATGTTGGGGCACATGTGCCAGTCTTGCTTCTCCTTGGCCTCCCAGTAGCCGCCCTTGTACACACAGGCCATCTCCCCGGTCAGTGGGTCCAGCCTCTTCTCAAACCACAGCGGCGTGTAGGTGTCCGCCTCCTTCTCTGCTGGTCAGGCATAGTAGGCCGGTGGGTGGGCTGGCGGCCTGCTCCCCGGGAATCTGCCCCTTCGGGACACCCCCACCCCGGCACCCCTTTCCTCCTCTCCAGGGCTCCCTCCCCTGCCGGCCTCACCTTCCTCGGAGCCGCAGCTGCTCCCGGGCACGCAGGCCTCCAGCCGCCGGCGCCGGGACAGGCGCTGCTTCTCCTCCAGCCGCTGCTTCTCTGCGTTGGCTTCGTCCCAGCGGCCCTTTTCCATCAGCCGCTGGTCGGGCCGCAGGCGGCTGTCGGTGGGTGCTACGCCCTCCTCGTGCTCGTTGAGGGTCAGGGCTAGCTCTGAGAAGTAGTACATGTTCTCCGCGTTCTCCCTGTGGCGGTGGCGGTGGGGTGAGCTGGACTGTACATGCCTGGTCGCCCTCCCCTTCCTGCTAGGGTCTCCCCTCCCAGGCTGCCTTACCCTCTAGCACCCCACGTCCAGGGCTCCCTTTAGCCCTGGGCCCACCCCAGTGAGCCCACCCAGTGGAACCCAGTGGCTATAGACAGCTTGCCTTCCGCTCCTTGCACGTCCCATGCTCAGGCGTCCAACCTGTCGCTGTTTTGCCACGTGAGACTTCTCTGGGAATTGCCTAGCTTAGGAATTGCCTTTCTTCTTTTTTATTAGGTGCTTTGTTTGTTTTTTGAGATGCTTGTTGCCGGGGCTGGAGTGCAATGGTGTGATCTCGGCTCACCGTAACCTCTGCCTCCCAGGTTCAAGCGATTCTCTTGCCTCAGCTTCCCGAGTAGGTGAGATTACAGGCGCATGCCACCACGCCCAGCTAATTTTTTTATTTTCGGTAGAGACGGGGTTTCTCCATGTTGGCCAGGCTGGTCTCAAACTTGTGACCTCAGGTGATCCACATGCCTTAGCCTCCCAAAATGCTGGGATTACAGGCATGAGCCACCGTGCCCTGCTGAGACCATGTCTTAAAAAAAAAAAAAAAGATTTTGTCTCATGCTGTCACTCAGGCTGCAGTGCAATGGTTTGATCTTGGCTTACCACAGCTTCCACTTCCCAGGTTCAAGTGATTCTCCTGCCTCAGCCTGAGGCCAGTAGCTGGGATTATAGGCACCTACTACCACGCCCAGCTAATTTTTGTATTTTCAGTAAAGACAGGGTTTCACCATGTTGGCCAGGCTGGTCTCGAACTGACCTCATGTGATCCACCCACCTTGGCCACCCAAAGTGCTGGGATTACAGTGTAAATTGGTGCAACACTCTGGAAAACAGTTTGGCTTTTAGCTCCTAAAGATGAACAATCCGCTGGACATGGTGGCTCACGCCTGTAATCCCAGCACTTTGGGAGGCCAAGGTGGGGGGACCACCTGAGGTCAAGAATTTGAACCCAGCCTGGCCAACATGGTAAAACCATGTCTCTACTAAAAATACAAAACTTAGCCGAGATTTCACCACTGCACTCCAGCCTGGGTGACGCCTGAGTGAGACGCCATCTCAAAAAAAAAAAAAAAGTTCTTTATGTGATCTTTTAAAAATTATTATTTTTAACTGTGATAAAATACTCTCTGTATTCTTTATAATAATCCTCTGTCAAGCATAGGTATGTATTATGATTACCTTCTCCAAGTTTGTTTATGCATCATCTTTTCACTTTTGTTAAATTGCCTTTTAGTGAGTAAAAGTTCTCAATGAACAAAAGTATTTTAATATGGTCAAATATATGAACGTTTATGCCTTAATATTTCCTTAAGGTCTAAAAAATATTTATGCTTTTAAACTTATTAAGTCATTGTTTACAATAAGTCAAACGTAATATTATTGTAAGACCATTATTCGGAGTTGATTTTCTTTATAATGCGATGGAGCAATTAAGTTCATCTTTTTCCATAGGGAGAATCATTTTTACCCAGATCCATTTGGTGAGCCATTCCATCTTTCCCACAAGATCTGATATGCCACCTTTGTCATATATCAGAGATACATATATCCCTGGGTCTGTTTCTGGGCTCACTATTCCGTTAACTATAGCTTCAAAATAAAAGTCCTGGTATCTAGTAGGGCAAGTCCTCTCTGGTCTTCAGAAATGTCTTGGCCCTTTATACCTCAATATAGATTTTAAAATTCTAATATCAAGTTCCATGAAAGTCCGTATTGGGGTTTTGTTTGATTTACTGACTTTTTAGATCATGACATCTTTATAATACTTCGTATCTTTCGCCATTTATTTAGCTCTTCTTTGGTATCTCTTATTAAAGCTTTATAATGTTCTCTATAGAGGTCCTTGATATTAGATGCTGTTAATTGGTGTCTTTTTTTTTTTTTTTCTTTGAAATGGAGTTTTGCTCTTGTTGCCCATGCTGGAGTGCAATGGCATGATCTCGGCTCACTGCAACCTCTGCCTCCCAGGTTCAGTCGATTCTCCTGCCTCAGCCTCCTGAGTAGCTAGGATTACAGGCATGTGCCACCATGCCTGGCTAATTTGTATTTCAGTAGAGATAGGGTTTCTCCATGTTGGTCAGGCTGGTCTTGAACTCCCGACCTCAGGTGATCTGCCTGCCTCAGTCTCCCAAAGTGCTGGGATTATAGGTGTAAGCCATTAGGCCCGGCCTTGGTGTCTTGTCTTAAATTACATTTTTCTAGTTGTTTGCTGTCAGTATATAGAAATGCGGTTGACTTTTGTATATTAATCTTATATCTAGGCACCTAAAATGCTTTTTCTGAATCTGTTGAATCTGTGAATATGATTACTCTATGAATTTTCTAATATGAAATCATTCTGTATACCCAGGATAAATTCAATCTGAATATAGAATGCTATCTTTTTTATATACTGTTTGATTGGATTTTCTGATATCTTGTTTTGGATTTTTGCTTATATATTTATTAATATAAGTGAAATGGGCCGGGCATGGTGGCTCAAGCCTGTAATCCCAGCACTTTGGGAGGCCGAGGCGGGTGGATCACGAGGTCGAGAGATCGAGACCATCCTGGTCAACATGGTGAAACCCCGTCTCTACTAAAAATACAAAAAATTAGCTGGGCATGGTGGCGCGTGCCTGTAATCCCAGCTACTCAGGAGGCTGAGGCAGGAGAATTGCTTGAACCCAGGAGGCGGAGGTTGCGGTGAGCCGAGATCGCGCCATTGCACTCCAGCCTGGGTAACAAGAGCGAAACTCCGTCTCAAAAAAAAAAAAATATATATATATATATATATATATATATATATGTTTTATATATATATAACATATATATTATATATGATATATATAACATATATAACATAACATATATGATATATATAACATATATGATATATATAACATATAACATATATAACAAACATATATATATTATATATAACATATTTTATATATATATATATATATATATATAAGTGAAATAGGATAGAACTTTTATTTTCCTACTGCTAGTTTAGCCCAATTCGGTATGAGGGTTATCTTGGCTTCACAGTATAGGACAGGTAATTATTTCCTTTTTCTATGATCTGGAACATTTTATATAAAATTGGAATAATGTTTCTGGAAAAATTGGGAGAATTCACCTGTAAAATTAACTAGGCCTTGTGTTTTCCTTATGGTAATTTCTAAACTATGACCTCAGTTACTTTATTATAGGAGTAGTCATGTTTTTTATTTCTTCTGGAGTCAGTTCTCTTTTTTTTTTGTAGAGATAAGATCTTGCTGTTGCCCAGGCTGGTCTTGAACTCATGGGCTTAAAGGTGATCCAACTGCCTTGCCTCTCCAAAGTGCTGGAATTATAGGTATGAGCTACTGTGCCCAGCTAGAGTTAGTTCTTGTTATAGTTTTCTAAGAATTTGTTCCTCTGATCTAAGTTTTAGTCATGTCTTTATACTTCATATGTCACATTAAACCTTTTTCATTAATAATACTTATTTCTATCTTGACCAGTCTTGCCAGTAGTTTCCTAATTTGACAGTTTTTTTGTGCCTCAAAGAATCCACTTTTTAGCTTTATCTTTTTACTTTATTGATTTCTGCTTTTATTATTATTATTATTATTGATATGAAGATGGGGTCTTGCCATGTTACCCAGGCTCATCTCAAATTCTTGAACCTCAAGCCATCTTCCCAACTCGGCCTTGCAAAATGGTAAGATGATATGGATTGGCTATGTCCCCATCCAAATCTCATCTCAAATTATAATCTGAATTGTAATCCCCACATGTCAGGGGAAGGACCTGGTGGGAGGTGATTGGACCATGGGGGTGGGAGTGATTGGACCATGGGGGTGGGAATGATTGGACCATGGGGTGGGAGTGATTGGACCATGGGGGTGGGAGGTGATTGGACCATGGTGGTGGTCACTGTTCTTGTGATAGCGAGTTCTTGCGAGATCTGATGGTTTTATGTGTCTGTTTCCCTTGCTCTCTTCCTGCTGCCTTGTGAAGAGGTTACCTGCTTCTCCTTCACCTTACACCATGATTAAGTTTCCTGAGGCTTCTCCAATCATTCGGAACTGTGAGTTAATGAAACCTCTTTCCTTTATAAATTACTCAATCTCTGGTAGTATCTTTATAGCAGTGTGAAAATGGAATAATACTGGAGATTATAGAAATGAACCACCACACCTGGCCAAAATTACTATTTTTTGGTACAGGGTCTTGCTCTGTCTGTAGCAGTGGTGTGTTGACAACTTGCTGCAGCCTTGACCCCCTGGGCTGAAGTGATCCTCCCATCTCAGTCCTCCTGAGTAGCCAGGACTACAGGCAATGCACCATCATGCCTGGCTAATTGAGAAAAAGAAATCTTTTTTTTGGTAGAGATGAGGTCTCTTTGAATTTCTTTTTTTTTTTTTTTTTTTGAGACGGAGTTTCGCTCTTGTTACCCAGGCTGGAGTGCAATGGCACGATCTCGGCTCACCACAACCTCCGCCTCCTGGGTACAGGTAATTCTCCTGCCTCAGCCTCCTGAGTAGCTGGGATTACAGGCACGCGCCACCATGCCCAGCTAATTTTTTGTATTTTTAGTAGAGACAGGGTTTCACCATGTTGACCAGGATGGTCTCGATCTCTTGACCTCGTGATCCACCCGCCTCGGCCTCCCAAAGTGCTGGGATTACAGGCTTGAGCCACCGCGCCCGGCCTGAATTTCTATGTTGAACTTTCTAATATTAGAATTGAAACTCAGAAAGGAGAAAGCCTCAACATTATTTAAATGATTTAAGGCAACATATTTCCTTCAAAGCATTGCTTTTGTTGGATCCAGCCAGTTTAATTTTTTTTTTCCTGAGACGGAGTCTCACTCGGTCACGTAGCCTGGAATACACTGGCGCCACCTCAGCTCACTGCAACTTCTGCCTCCCAGGTTCAAGCAATTCTCCAATCTCAGCCTCCAGAGTAGGATTATAGGCACTTGCCACTACTCCCAGCTAATTTTTGTATTTTTAGTAGAAACGGGGTTTCACCATGTTGGCCAGGGTAGTCTAGAACTCCTGACCTCAGGTGATCCACCCACCATCACAGATCTGTACATCTGTGAGGCTTTCATTAGGGTTTAGTACATGATCAATTTTTGCATACAATCCATGTATACTTGAGAAAAAGTATGTTTTCAGAGTGGCATCTGTGAGTCTGTATAGCCTGTATTGTTTCAGTCTCCATATACTTGCTGGATTGTCTTTTATTTTTTCCATTCGATGTATCTGTAAGTGAGCAAGGTACATAGAAACCTCCCAGACTCCTACTGTGGTGATGGATTTATCCATTTCTTCCTTACGTATCAATACGTGCTTTGTATATTTTTGAGGCATTTTAATTATATGCATAATGTTTAAAACTATTATATTTTTTGGTGAACTCAACCTTTTATTATATAGCAACTTTCCCTTAATAATGCTTTTGTCCTAAAGTCTATCTTACTTGATATTAATATAGCTATTATAGCTTTTTCTTGTTAGTATTTTCATGACATATGTCTTTTTACTTTTGACTTTTGTATACCTTTATATTTTGGGAATCTATTAGAAGGCTTAGGTATCTGGATTTTAACAAATCCAATTAGGCTGGGCCTAGTGGCTTGTGTCTGTAATCCCAGCACTTTGAGAGGCTGAGGCTGGAGGATCACTTGAGGCCAAGAGTTTGAGATCAGACAGGGCAACATAGTGAGACGCCGTCCCTACAAAAAATGTTTAAACGTTAGCTAGGCGTGGTGGTGCGTGCCTGTAGTCCTAGCTATTCAGGAGTGTGAGGTTGGAGAATCACTTAGATATGGGTGTTTGAGGCTGCAGTGAACTGTGATTGTGCCACTGCACTCCAGCCTGGGAGAGAGTGAGATGCCATCTCAAAAAAAAAAAAAAAAAAAAAAAAAAAGATAAAACCCAGGAAAGACAAGAAGCTACAGGGAGAAGACAGATGAGGTCCCTGCCCTGCAGCAGGCTCCCCAGCCCCCCCTCGGAGCAAGTTCCAATGCCGAGTCTCCACCAGACCTCCTGCAACGGAATCTTTATTTCCATAAGCATGCTCAGCAGACTGAAAGAGCAGGATAACAGACGCTGTCTCTTAAAAAAAAAAATCCAGTTTGTCCGTAGTTTGCTTTTTAACTGATAAGCTTCATCTATTTATATGTATTATGATCATTGACACTTGGGCCTATTGCTATCACGCTAATTCACTGTTTCTGTTTGTGCTACTTTTTAAGTTTCTCTATTTTAACAATCTTATAAATGCTTCTTCCTTCTAATAAGAACTTTGCATTTCTTCACATCCCTGAGATCCTTCCCCTTCTCCCCAGATTCTCTCATGCTAACATGATCTAAACTTTAAAATCTGTATTATTACGGGCATATTTTCTGTTTTTCTTTGATCCTAGTGATTGTTTAAAAAATAACTTTTAGGCTGGGTGTGGTGGCTCACATTTGTAATTCTAACACTGAGAGGACGAGGTGTGCCGATCACTTGAGGTCAGGAGTTCAAGACCAGCCTGGCCGACATGGTGAAAACCCATCTCTACCTAAAATACAAAAATTAGCCGGGCATGGTGGCAGTGCCTGTAGTCCCAGCTACTCAGGAGGCTGAGGCAGGAGAATTGCTTGAACCTGGGAGGTTGAGTTTGCAGTCAGCTGTGATCATACCACTGCACTCTAGCCTGGGCAACAGAGTCAGAGTCCATCTCAAAACGAACAACAAAAAAAAAAACCACTCTTTTACTTTATTCATCTATTGTAAAGTCCTTACTCCCCCATGCCCCCTTTAAAGTACTATGTCCAATCCAGTTTTCGTATTTTTTTTTTCTCTCCAATGCTGGAGTGCAGTGGCATGATCTTGGCTCATTGTAACTTCCACCTGCCAGGTTCAAGTGATTCTCATGCTTCAGCCTCCTGAGTAACTGGGACTACAGGCGCCACCACCACACCTGGCTAATTTTTGTATTTTTAGTAGAGACAGGGTTTCATCATGTTGGCCAGGGTAGTCTCAAACTCCTGGCCTCCAGAGTGCTGGGATTACAGGCATGAGCCACTGCACCTGTCCGAATATGGTTTTCACTGTGGGTTTTTGTGAGGCAAAACTTTTGAGCTTGCATGCCTAAGGATATGGCCACATGTGTGAATGATAGTTTGACCAGATAGAAAATTCTACTTTCTAATTTCATAACTTAGAAATTATTAATCCAGTGTTGGTTGTTGAAAAATCTGATGTCAGTCTGACTTTTTATTCTCGACTGAAATCTTCTGCTTCTCTCCGGAAGCTATTAGAATTTTTCTTTGGTCTTCATTTTGACTATAGCATGATCTAGATGAACACTTTTCTTTATTTCTTGTCTTTAGCATCCTACAGGCCTTTCAGCACAGGGTCTTTCATCCCTTTGCTTTTACTCTGGGACATTTATCTTCATTATTTTTCACTCTTCGTTTGTTTTCTTTCTTTACCTTCTGGGATTCCAGCTAAACAGATTATTTTGGCGGTTACCCTAGGAATGGCGATAACTGTACTTCATACAGTCAGAAGCGAATGCGCGTCTTGATCCTCCTCCTCCAGGGCAGCATGGGGACCTGTGAGCAATTTCCCTCCCTTCGTTCCTCTTCTGACTTATGTGACTGTGCAGCCGCATTCGAAAATGTTATCCCCCACATTATGTGTGTCTTTCAGCTCATGGAAGATATCACTTGACTGTCTTCAAGCTCTCGTTACTGTTGATAAGGAGACAGCTCCTCAGAAAGTGATGTCTTTTAAAAATCTGGCTGCTTAATAGTTTCTCTCTGATTTAGTTTCACTGCATAGATTTAGGTGCAGAAATTTCTCCGTTATTTTATCTTTAGGTATAGACTCTCTTTCTTTCCTTTCGGGACTCTCGCTAGAAGTATGCCAAACCTGCTCTTTGCTGAGCACTCTTACAGAAATGCAGGTTCCGTTGCAGGCGGTCTGATGGAGACTCGGCATTGGAACTCGCTCCGAGGGGGGGCTGGGGAGCCTGCTGCAGGGCAGGGACCTCATCTGTCTTCTCCCTGTAGCTTCTTGTCTTTCCTGGGTTTTATCTTTTTTTTTTTTGAGATGGCCTCTCACTCTCTCTCAGGCTGGAGTGCAGTGGCACGATCTCGGCTCACTGCAATCTCCACCTCCCGGGTTCAAGCAATTCTCCTGCCTCAGCTAGGACTACAGGCCTGTACCACCATACCGGTTAATAAGACAGGGTTTCACCATGTTGGCCAGGCTAGTCTTGAACTCCTGACCTCAGGTGATCCACCATTCTTAGCCTCCCAAAGTGCTGGGATTAATGCCCACCTGGTTTTGTCTTTTTAAATGAAGTTCTATCACTTCTTGTGACCTGTGTTCAGGTGATAAAGTCTAGCTATAAACAATTCCATAGGGTTCTCAATTTCAGTTATTTTATTTTTCCTTCGTTGAATTTCTATTTGTTCTCTTTGGAATTTCCTATGCCACATTTTATAGCTTGCTGTTCCCTGTGGTTATTTTCAAGTATGTTTTGTATTTCTTGTAGAGAGGAACAGGGAGGGGCTGTGTCCTACCACCTCATTTAAAGTCTGTGCATAGTGTTTGCTATCATCTGATAGTTTCACATGTATTTACTGCTGGGTGTCTGCCTTCACACTGGGATGTCAGCTGCATAATACTCTTCTCTGCCCATGTGTGGACTGAACCCTCCTGACCTCCTGTGCCTGTCAGTTGCTTTCTGTCCGCTGCCCTCCTTCTCTCTCCTTTGACCCCTGTCCTGGGGCAGGGCCCCTACCAGTGCTACTCACGGCAGCGGGTACTTCTTCCACAGCAGCTTGGCTGACAGGGTCTGGTACACTGTCTTCTGCTTCCCGTCAGAGCTGGGGCTGCTGGGGCTGCTGTGCACGACCTTGGAGCACTCCATTTGTTCATCCCACGAGCCGGACAGCACATAGTGGGCCTTGCCCTGGCTGTCACTCACCACTCCTGTCACCTGTGGACATTGGCAGGACCAGCGTGAGTGTATGCTCTGCTCTGGGCCCCCTGGGATGCTCAGAGGTGGCCGGCCCTGCTCACCTTACGGGCTGGCTCTTTGGAGAAGTAGCTGTAGGGCAGGAACTTCAGCTGGCACCGGTCATTGGTCTTATGGTTCACAATCTCTATGTCCCCTGACTGGTGAAGGAAGGCCGTCGTCAGCGGCCAGCCCCCAGCCTGTGCACCCCCTCCCAAGGGCGCCCCTGACCTGGTCGATCCAGAGCTTGCCCACGATGATGTTGTGGACCGTTGAGGTGCTCTTCCGCCACACATAGTGATTCCCACTGGCCTGGAATTCTAAGTGGATGGCACCTGGAGGCAGGGGACAGGTCAGAGGTCATACCCCCCATGCAGAGCTCTGGCCAGCCTGCCCTTAGACCCGGTGTCTTGAGAACCAGGCTCGGGGGTAGGGGAGGTGGGCCTACAGGGCATTCTCCCCTGGAAGCCCCCAGCTGGTTTTTGCGTCTGCAGAATCCTCCCTCTTAAGCAGAATGTCTTTCTTTCCCAGGAAGGCACAGGGCCCCAGCTCACCTAGCGGCATGATGGAGATGTATTTTCCCCGGAACTTGCTGGAGATGGTGATCTCCTGCCAGAGGCTCCAGCCATGCTTGGAGAACACGTAGTGCGCAGCTGAGGGGGGGTGGTGGCTCACCTGAGACCAGACCCACAGGATGTGAGCATCTGCCAGACACGAGCCCAGCCTCACCTCCCCCGGCCAGGGAGGGACAGCCTGCCCTGTCCCAGCAGGCACAGCTGGTTTTTGGGTGGCCACGGCCTAGGCTGCCCTCTCCTGAGCCTACTCACTCCCTAGGACAGAAGCTCTAGTGTAGCCCTGCCCCTAGACAGGCTCAACCTGGGCTCCCGCTGCCCCCAGTGCGCCTGGCCTAATTTGCTGTCTCCGAAAGAGGTGCCCGGGAGTGCAGGCCCAGCTGCCAACCACCCCGGGAGATGGGTGAGCTGGCCTTGAGCCCAGCTGTTAGCCTCCCCAAGGGGCCATGGGAAGCTCTGCCTCCTCCTCGCCTTCCCCTCAGCACCCTGCCTTTCCAGCTGCTCATACCACATGCCCTGTCGCCTCTCTGGCCCTCCTCACGCTCTTCCTCTAACCCTCAGCAAGCCTGCCTGCTCTTCCTTCAAATCGCGCCCAGCATCTGCCCACTCCACTTCTACCCTCCAGCTCCCCGGGCCTCCCTGTGGGCGACTCCCCCCACCGCAGCAGAGGGCTCCTCTGACAGGTCAGGAGGCAGCACCACCCCGTGCACTGCCCTCCAGCTGCATCCTCTCATCCTCTCTGCATCAGCAAAGCTGCTCTCTGACCACGCCCTTTGTAAAAGAGCTGCCACAACATCTGCCCTGCTCTCCCAGCCCGACGAGAACTGCAACCGTGTCAGTTCACTTCCCCACTGAACCTTCCATGCCTGAGGAGCACCTGGCAATGTCTGCTGAGGGGAGAAATACATTCGCTCCAGAGCTCAGGCCAAGGACCTGGGTCCACCCTGACTGCGCGCCCCCCACCCCCATATCCAAAGCGTCGACAAACTGGCTGGCTCATCCTTCACAAGCTGCCTGTGTTCTGGCTTCCCCCTTCCCCAGGTCTGGGCACCCCACCCCTGTGTGGGTCACTGCAGCCACCTCCTAACCAGGCCTCACAGCAGCCGCAACCTCTTCAGCCAGCACCCAGGGTCTGTGAATGACCAGGTCCCATGCTCATCCCAGGAGCCAGGGCAGCACCGGCACCAACAGAATCGCCTCGTTTCCAACCAGGACGCCCAGGCTCAGCATGGGGCTGCCCACTGCTGAGACTCCTGGCTGCTGGGCCTGGGTCTTGGCGAGTCTCTGTGGGGCGGGGGTGGTGGGGACAGGCTGCTGTCACTGGCCAGGATAGAGTCCATCCCACTAAGCACAGCCCAGGCAGCTCCTGCCTGCTGCCTTCAGCTCGGTGGTGACCCCACGCTCCTCCCCAGCAGTGCCCACAGACGTCCCTCCACCTCTGCTCCACAGCAGCCTGGCCTGGAGCTTGCTGTCCCCTTCCCTGCACACCAGTGCCCACCCTGTCCTTACCAGGCTATCTTCTCATGCCCCTCGCTGTTTCCAGGAGGCCGTGTGCCTGTCCCTGGCCCTGCCATGGGAGGCCCTGCTCCCCAGTGGGCCCTCAGGTTGATGGCCCCTTGGGTATGGGCAGCTGGGGTCAGAGGCTACATCCCTTTTGTCACCCTGGGCCTAGCAGGAACAGCCGGGCCAGAGTGTGGGCAGGCGCCACCCAGTGACAGCCTGGCCTGCTCACCTGCTCACAGAGGGAGCGCAGGCCCATGTCATCGAGGCGATCCAGCTCGAAAGTCTCCCCCAGCATGGGGTTGAAGGGCTTGGCGATGCGGTGTACGGTGGTGGAGTAGGAGGACACGGAGAAGGCGGCCACCAGGCACATCTGCTCCACCGAGCTGGTGCAGTGCACCGCCTTGTCCAGCAGGTGGTGGTACTCCAGGTCCTCTGTCAGCCGCTGGAGCATGGACAAGGGCTCGTTGAAGTTCACCTGTGGGTGGGCGGGCGGTCAGGCTGGGCACCAGCCCCGGCTTGGCACAGCGTCCTTGCTTTTCTCGGATGTTCAGGGGAACACTGCGGCCCCCATGCCATCACCTCCCTGGCCCCTCCTGCCTGTTTTCTCCATAGCCCTCCCCACCTTCTGGCCTGCTGCACCCAACACACTCTTATCCCCACATTGCTCATCTGTGCAGAGCTTCTCCCTGGCTCCTTCTGTCAGAGCCCAAAGATGCCTGTACTTTTGAAGACTGGGCAGTGCCAATGTAGACGATTAGATAATTAGTTACTGCTCCTCAGATGCCATTAAGAAAATGACATTCCAAGGCTGTGTGTACTTCACACGGGCCATTACTTCTCATCCATGCACAGGAAAGCAGCCCCAGAGGACCTGCCGGGGTTGCCCTGCCTGAGCCACTCACCGGCATGGGGATCCTGGAGAGCTCCCGGCCGATGCAGTTCTTCATGATGCTCCAGAGGTTAAGGCTGTAGTTGGGCTTGTTGGGGATGCGAACTCGCCGCTTGACTTTGGATGAACCCTTGGGCACGAGCGAGGCACCGTCTAGTACCTGCCACAGGAGTGGGGCCACCCCATCAGTGGAGGCCAGAGCACCCCCTCGGCTTCCAGGTCTCTCTGCCCTCCCCACTGAGAATGGGCACCATGCCGGCCACCGGCACACTGCTGGTGGAAGGGCAGGATGGTGCTCCTGGAGGAGGCAGATCAGGGACCTGAAGGCAGCCAGAGTGCTGGGCCTGCCTGCTGGCCTTACTGTGCTCCCCTGTCACGTCACTTACATTGTCTGTCGAGCTCCAGTCCACGGAACTTGTTCCACTGCTACCTTCAGCTTTTCTGCAGGAAACACAAAGCAGGAGGCAAGTTATTGATGAATCTTGAGGCTTCCTTGGGACCTGACTCATCCTCTATCCAGGCAACACTGTTTTCATTGCTTGCAAATGTCCTGGCCACTGCCGTGTGTTCTGTGTGTGTAGAGAGGCACTGTATAACAATATTTCAATGGCGGATAGTGTATATGACAGTGGTCCCAGGAGAGTATCATGCTATGTTTTAAATATACCTTTTCTATGTTTACATACGGAAATCCTTACCATGTGTCACAATTGCCTACAATATTCTGTGCACGCACATGTTGTACAGGTTTGTAGCCCAGGAGCAATAGGCCTGGTGTGTGCAGGCTCTACCAGCTAGGTTGTGTAAGTGTACTCTGTGAGGCTCATGCAGCAATGAAATCCCATCTGGAGCAAGACAGATAAACAGATAATTGATTTTTGGAGACAGGAGCTCTCTGTTGCCCAGGCTGGAGTGCAGTGGTGCAATCACAGCTCACTGTAGCCTTGACCTCCTTGGGCTCAAGCGACCCTCCCACCTCAGCCTCCCAAGTAGCTGGGACTACAAGAATGCACCACCATGCCTGGCTAATTTTTGTATTTTTTGTAGAGACAGGATTTTGCCATGTTGCCCAGGCTGATCTCAAACTCTTGGGTTCAAGCAATCCTCTTACCTTGGGCTCCCAAAGTGCTGGAAGCCACTGGGCCTGGCCAAAGCAAGATTTAAAGGAAAGAAAACCCCAAGTAGCTAAGTAGATAGCCGGTGGAAAGACCAGATGCAGCCTAAGACCAGGGCAGGAAAGGCTGACCCTGGGGAGGCTCTGCCCAGCTGCAGCCACCTCACCTCTCTTCCTTGGCCTCAGTGATCACGGTGATGAAGGATGTGGAATCTTCCATGGCATCAAAGTACTCGGTATCTTCATCTTCCTCACTGTCTTCTCCTTTGGGAGTTAAGAGGCTTCCTAGAGACACAGGCAGAGCCTTAGTTTGTAACTTCACAGAAGGCTCATCTTGCCTCCCTAAGTCCAGAGCCAAGGGTTCCCTCCATCCCCGTCTGGCCCTGCTCCCCTCCCTGCTTTAGTCACCTGGGCAGCCCTGATCCGCTGGGCTGCAGCCACATTCACCACGCAGAGGCCTCTTTCTGGAAGCCTCCCCTGATCTCTCAACTTGTGGGTCCATCTTTCTGTGGCCCAGCTTCCCTTTCTGATGGGCTCCTCTCCAGGGTCCCCATGACCTCCAACCCAAGGCTAGGAGGGTGGCCACCTGGCACCAGGACACCCCTGTTACAGGGGACAGCTGGGCCCATTAAACTTAACTCTTGAGAATGGGAACCTAGGCACAGGGAAACTGTTGCCAGTGGGCGATGGGCATGGGACATACAAAGCCACAAAGAGGCCGTCCAGAGTTGGCCAAGCCCAGCCCACATGTGGGCACGGCCAGGGGTATGTGTAGGGGAGCAGAAGTTGTGTATGGGGAGCAGAAGTTGCGTATGCAGAGCCAGCTGGCAGAGGGTCATACGACATCCCTGACCCAGCTGCCCACTCACCCTCGCTGAAGCTCTTGGAGGGGTTGGCCGGCCGGCCGGGGGCGCCGCGGAAGGCCCGCTCGAGGCTGTTATGCTGCTTGGCCAGCTGCTCAATGGTTTCCTCCAAGTGCACGCGCTGCTCCTGCTCATACTGCAGCGCCCGCTGCCATTTCCGGCTGTGTATCTCTGCTAGTTCCAGGAAGTCCCTGCAGGCCTGGGGAGGGAGGAGTGGCGGTGTGAGACCCTGGCCCCTGGCAGGGGTCCATCTATCAAGAGGCATATGAGCCAAAGCAACTCCATCTTGAATAGGAGCTGGGTAACATGAGGCTGAAAGCTAGTGGGCTGCATTCCCAGATGGCTAAGGCATTTTAAGTGGCAGGATGAGCTAGGAGGTCAGCACAAACCACAGGTCATAAAGACCTTGCTGATAAAACAGGTTGCAGTGAAGGAGCCAGCCAAAATCTTTCAAAACCAAAATGGCCACGAGAGTGACCTCTGGTCATCCTCATTGCTACACTCCCACCAGCCCCATGACAGTTTACGAATGCCATGGCAATAACAAGAAGTTATGCTATATGGTCTAAAAAGGGGAGGCATGAATAATCCACCCCTTGTTTAGCATATCATCAAGAAATAACCATAAAAATGGGCAACCAGTAACCCTGAGGGCTGCTCCGTCTGTGGAGCGGCCATTCTTTAATTCCTTTCTTAATAAACTTGCTTTCGCTTTGCTCTGCAGAGTTTGAAAGAATTCGCCCTGAATTCTGTGAGATCCAAGAAGCCTCTCTTGGAATCTGGATCCGGACCCCTTTCCTATAACACATCTGCCCCCCCCATCTCCATTCCCTGTGAGGACTAAGCTTTGATGTTTTTTATCTTGCCCAAATGCCTGTCTAAGGGGTCTGGGGAGTCATGCCCTAAAAACCATAAATTCTCATCATATGGGTTTTATTTAACTCTATCATAACATATTTTCCAACCTTACTTGGCATCACATTATGAGACAAGGAAGAAAATCAAAGTATTTTACCCCAAAACATGCTGCTTTGCCACATCTTGAAATGGACCTGCAAAGCTGTCCTTTGTGGGGGAAAATGTGCATCTGTAAAGAATCTGTTAACACAGCTAGATTGTTTTCTTCCAGGCCCTCCCAATCCCAAAGAGATTAAGTAAGAGTCTAGCACCTTTTTAAAGGTCTGACTGGGAAATATTTGTCATCTGTTGTCTCTAAGGGCAGCCGCTATAACCTGGTCTCCACAATCTTTTATCTTAACCTGAACATTTCCTTACTATTGATCCCGGGTCTTTAGACAGCCATGTGCCAACCAGAAGATGTTTAAATTTACCTATAGCCTGGAAGGCCCCCACCCCACCTTGTCTGAGTTGTCCTGCCTTTCTGAGGCAAACTAATGTATTTCTTAGATGTATTTGATTGATGCCTCATGCCTCCCTAAAATGTATAAAACCAGGCCGTGTCCCGAACACTCTGGGCGCACGTTCTCAGGACCTCCTGAGCGCTGTGTCCTGGGCTGTGGCTACTCATATTTGGGTCAGAATAAATCTTTTCAAATATTTTGCAGTCTGACTCTTCTGGTTGACACCTGCAGTGAAGGAGGGTGCCCCCCCACCCCTCGGGGCTGTCTAGCTGCCCGGTCTGCTCGGATGGTCACAAACATGCTCACTGCCCGCTTTGGCCTCTGGGGATGTGGGAGCCCTTGGCCTTCTCAGAGCCCACACAGTGACCAGCACCCACCCCTCTTGGCCTCCCACGGTCAGGATGCCAGCTGGGGAGCAGCAGACCCGGGTACCATGGGTCTGCACGCCACCTCCCCAGCGGCAGCCCACCTGGAGCTGAGGCAGCCGCTGCTGCGCGTCATGTAACCACATCCTCACTGCAGTGCTAGCCCCCAGGTTTGTCACTGGCTGTCTACACTGGGCCAGTCCCTGGCTGGGGCACAGAAGGAAGGAAAGCCACGTTCTGCTATCTTCCCTAGCTCAGAGAGGTAATTGGTCTTATCTGGCAGATCTGGGACTGGCACCTTCTACCAAGCTACCTCAGAGTCAATCACATAACTGCTTTTATGGTTTTCCCTTCAAGCTCGTGGCCGACTAAGACATCCAGATTCTTTTCAGCTTCCCAAGTCCATAGGTGGTCCCACCACACTGTTCTGAAGCAGGGGTTGGTGGTTCTGCCCTGTCATTACAGTGGAGAGGAAGGCCCAGGCTTCGGCTGCCCTGGAGGGCAGTGAGATCCAGTCTAGGGACCTGTGGATTTGCCCTTTCTGGACATGTTCACTCTTTAACCCAGTAGGAAGGGACTTCCTTGACCTACATCTGCATTGGTGGCCCCAGCTGCCACTACCCCGCACTCCCTGCCCACCCAATTGCCCCAGCCGACCTGGAGCACCCGCTGGGCTCCACACACACCACAGCCTGTCCCACCCTAAAGGAGGAAGGCGGACACACCAGTCCTCACCTGTGACACAGAGACAAGGCAGCTGTTGAGGAAATATCAGGGGGTGACATGGCAGGCGGGGCGAGGGAGCACTCAACAGACATACCTTGTGGGTCACCTCCCGCACCTGCCTGGCACCTCGTGCCCAGGCCCACGACCACTGACTCCCACCACTCCCCAGACCTCTGTAGCGGCGCTACCCCAGGAAGTGGCCTGCCCCCTCAGTCAGGCCCACTCAGACGCCTGCCCATTGGGTTAGTCTCCTCAGCGACTGTGCCAGGAATGCCCCTGAATCAGCAGCTGCTCCCGGACATTTGCTGCCAAATGACGCCTACCAGGGGGCTGGGACTGATGGCCGTGGGAGCGAGCGGGGGTGTCCTGACATGGCCTCAGGGGAGCAGGGATGAACCAGCACCTCCAAAGGTGGGAGGCTCCCCAAGGCTCTGCACCGGGGCACTCTGGCTGGGGCTCAGCGGGCTTGCCCACCTAACAGTGAGAGCCCGAGCTCTGGTGGCTTGGTGGAAAGGGCCACCAGCCCGCCCCTGCCCCAGAGTGCTGGCTGCACAGCCTACCCCAGGGACGCCACTCCCTGAGCAAGCCCTCCTCTGGGCGCCTTCCCTCCCCCATCTCCCACACAGCACCATGCAGGGTGGGCAGGGCAAGGTGTCCTCATTCCGAAGATGCGGAAGTAGGGCCTGGAGATGTAGCTTGACCTCCCAAGGAGGCTGGCAGAGTGTGGTGGCAAGGGTTGTGTTATCGGGAGTTGAAGAACCTGGGTTCCAGCAGAGACCCCTTGGCCCCTCTGAGCCCGTGTCTCCTCTGTGAGACAGACAGTAATGCCCAACAGCTCCTGTGCCCACAGGCTGCCCTGTCTCAGCTCACCCAGCAACGTTCTCCAGGTAGGAGGTGGGGGAGTGCGACCATCCCCCTTGGACAGAGGACATCTCCTCCCCGCAGGTTGGGGCAGGGGGAACGACGGCCTCAAGAAAGGAAAGAAACCTTATCTCATGTGCCTCATCCTGATGATGGGTGAGACCAAGTCCAGGGTATTGCAGATCGGGGCTATTTTGAGCTTTTGGGTCTGGAAGGCTGGCCCTTGGGTGTGGGGATGCGGTCACTGTCCACCATGCAATTTGCAGATCCCATAGTGGGCCCGGGTGGGCCCTGGGAGACCTGGCTCCAGGCCTGACTCCACTGCTCCCTGGCTTGTGACCGGGAGCCGAGCCTTTCACCACCTGGGGTCCTACAGTGGCCTCCCTGCGTCACCCACAGCCCTGTCCCTTTCTCACGGCTGTAAGCCTTAGGGCGAGGACCCTGAAAACAGACTCAGAGATAGCGTGCCCCAGCAGCCAGACCAGACGGCACCTCTTTGCTGGTTTTGTGCCAGTGGGTGTAAGGGTGGTGGCTGCAGTGGGGGGACAGTATCCCTCTGGGTGCTTCAGGAATGTTCCAGACCCTTACAGAAGCCCTATGAGGTAGGTAGACAGAGACTCCCACCCTGTTCCAAGACAGCGAAGATGGCTCTGAGGGCACCCGGCAAGGAGGCAGCAGAGCCAGATGCAGAACCCGGGTCCTGAGCTCGGAGCTCCCTCTGCCTCCTACCTGGCGGCAGCTCCCACAAGATCCTCCTGCCCATGTTGCCTGTGCTGCCACAGCCCTAAGCTCAGCCCGGTGCTCCGTCGTCAGGTTCGGCTCGGTTCCTGCCACCTGTTCGTTACTCCGCGACGCTGCTGTGCTGCTGCCCCTGGGCCACCAGTCGGCTGTGCCCCTGGCCCATGCAGGTCTCGCATAACTGCTTTTAACGTTTTCCATTTAAGCTTGTGGCCTACTAAGACAACCAGATTCTTTTCAGCTTCCCAGGTCCACAGGAGGTCTTACATGACCAGGCCCTGCCGAGCCAGCCTCATGGCAGGTATAGACTGCAAGTAAGGAAGGGGACCCTCATCTTCCTGGGCACCGCTTCAGGGAAGCCCCCTGCATCCCTGAGACTGAGGGCAGGAGAGAAGGGGCTAATCAGGTCAGCACAGAGTGAACAGGATGGGATCCCAGGTCAGTCTGGCCCCAGGGTCACCTCCACGCAAGGCACGATGCCCTTGCCAGCCTGCTGTGAGCAGTGGTGCAGAGGCCAGGGCCGTGCTGTGCACAGTGAGAGTGAATGGGCGCTTCATGGTTTTCTGGGTTCATGCCTATCTGGGTGCACAAGGTCTCTGCCCTGCCCTCGCTCATCCCTGCGCCATCACCTCCTGCCAATCTACAGCCCCCAGGATCATCCTCTCCATCCGTGAGTTCTCACATAAATGGGTGCTTTGTTTTTGTATGCCTCATGCCATTTACAACAAGACTTACAAAAGAGCCATACACAGCAGGATAAAAATAGTAACCAAAGGTCACGGTAAGAAGTCCCGAAAACTCACATCTGAGGGTGCCTGGGCTTCCCAGCAGCCAAAGCAAAGAGGGAAAGATGACCAGAGAGCAAAGATGAATTAGGCCCCCTACCTCCTACCCTCACTGTTCACGTGGGTTCTCATACTTTAGAAATGACCATTTTCTCATTCGAGGGAAACTGGAGTATTTGTTGTTTTTTCCACAAACCCAGGCAGCTGACAGCCTCTCATGGACATGGTTCCCAGTCCTCTCCAGCCTCATCTCCTGGGGCTCCCTTCCTCCCCAGGCCCTGAGTATGGCCCACCAGGTATCATGTCTTCCTGCCTTAAATGCAAACCCACCTGCTGATTCTGATGCCAGCCCCACCTCCCTCACCCCACAGGCCCACTGTGGGTCAGGACCATTCCGCCATTCTTACAAGCACTGAGGTAGATTTTTTTTGATAGTGTGCATGACCGAGGAGGAAATGAAGGCTCAGAGAGACTGAGGGACTTGCCCAAGGCCACAGGGAGGTATGTGTAGGGCCAGGATCCAGGTCCCTGAGTGCCTTCCCTGCATGTTTCCAGGGCACGGAACCAGGGCTCTTACAGCTTACTTTGTAAAGCTAAATCTTCATTGCCGTCTGGGAGACCCTTGAGGGCAGGGATGTCGTGGGAAACCAGAGCCTTCCTGGTGTGGAGGTAGGTTCCTGGGAGATACTAACAAGGCTGCATGGGAATAATCCTGTCCAAGGAACAGAGCCCAGCCCTAGCCTCAGGGAGAAGGGGTGGCCTCCCAGCACCCTTAGCCCCAGCTGAGGACTTTGTCCACACAGCCAGGGTTGCTGGCCGCTAACCTGGCTGTGAGTGACCTCAGGCCCCCTCAAGGCTACCACAGGGCCAGCTGGCATTGTGCAGCAGGGAGATGGGAAGTTAACTCCCCTGGACAGCTGGGCCTCATTTGGGTACACGTGGCCAGGCCGGGCACATACAGTTCATAGTGTCACAGTCACCTAAAAGTGAGGCAGGGTGAAGGCTGCTGTGCCCTAATATCAAGGGCCTGATGTGGCTGGACCCAAGGCCTTTGCCACCACAGCAGATGAGCTGCCCTGGTCACCCCGTGGATGCAGAGAGCCTGTCTACCTCCCCCAGGCCAGATGCACCCACCTGGTGTCCATCCCCGACTCCCAGCGTCTCCTCTGCTGCCGGCCTTCCCCAGGCCCCATCCTGGCTGCGCTGTGCGGAGAGGCAGGCGCCTGGCGTGGCCCTGCTGCTCTCAGAATGCTGAGCTGGGCTGTGTGCTGTGTGCTCGCTAAGCTGGATTAGGCTTGGGGCCTGGCAGAGGGGCTGGCAGGGGGAGGCTCCCGGGGGCCCAGAGAGGGCCTGGCCTACCCAGTCTAGGCCTGAATGCCGTCTCATTTCTCTGGGGCTCTGTGACAACTCTACCTGCGGCCAGGAGACTCGTGCTCAGCTGTGAGCAGTAGGAGAGATGAGCTGACCTGAAGCGCCCCGCCCCCCACACTTTTGTGTCCTGAATCATTCAAGGGGAAGAGAATGAGCGGTCCTGGTGGGAGCTAGAGGTGGTCCCTGGGCCCTACATGGGTGCTACCCTGCTGCCCACTCCGGGACAGGCTTTTAGCCTGGAACCCTTCTGGGCTCCTATGGAGTCCCTGATTCTATGACTTACCGGAATGAGGACAGAGTTCCAGTCTCCCGGCCCTGCCCCTTCCGCCTACCCACAAGTGCTGCACAGAGGGTTCTGATGAAAGGGGTGTTGGGGGTATGGCTGCTCTGAGATGCAGAGGGACTGGCCTGGGGTACAGGACCCCTGGGCAGTGTGGTTCTGTCTCCACGGGGAGGGCAGGGAGGCTGTCGAGTTGCCCCCAGGCAGAGTGAGAACCACAAAGTTTGACAGACAGGATGGGGTCTCTGCCCTGGAGCTGCCCCACCTGGGAAATCCAGGCTCTGCCTGTCCACCAGGGACTCTCCGTGCTGAGACATCTGACCTGGGGAAGAAGGCTGTAAGGGCTGCCCGCCCAGGGGAAACCAAGTCAGAGGCCATGCCATGTGAGGTCTGGGGGTGGGGGGGGGTTGCTGCTGGTCACCAGTGTCCCATGGGACAGACATCGAGTGTCTCTGACCTGGAAACCGTTGCCCAGAGGTACCCCAGGAAAAGGAGGACAAACTCTAATCGCTTTTGCTGTTCCTAATACTAATCCTGACAGTGATCTCACTGCTCCCCAGGCCAGGCAGGAGAGCAGGGTGCAAGGTCAGCTAGCCTGGGTCTCCTGTGTGTGGCCGAGGGCAGCCTCTCAAGCTCTTAGGAGCAAGCAGAGCCAGGACCCTGTCTGGCCTTTAGTGGCTGTCTGGAAATGATCAGTTTCCTCTAGGGTCACTTCCTTCCTAGACAAGGATGTGAGGGAGGCACCAGAGGCCTGCTAGGCATTGATGTGGGCAGCCATTTGGCTCATGGAGGAGGTGGGGAGACGGGCCTAATGCCCAGCTGGTCCAGGCTGGGTGACTGGCTCCGGCCATCAGTACACACAGGAGGCCCCAGCACCCCTGATGCAGGGATAATGGGAGAAAGGGCCGTGTTTTTACCTGCGGCTGGACCAGGACCTGCCAGGCATCTGCCGTATCTGCCCTCCAGCTCTGGGCTTCCAGATGGGTGACCAGAGGACCCTCTGCTCCCCTGGTTTCCAGGCCAAGACTACTCACCCTCCATGCTGATCCTCACATCCCATGTGGCCACAGTCCCCGCCTCTCACCAGCTCGAGGTTCTGAAGGTGATGAGCGGTGAGACCACGGAGAGTCATGGTCTTCCTGAGCCCCTCTGCATGGCCAGGAGACTCACACTGGGGTAACAATCTCGCCTCCCCTGCCACTGAGGAATGACGGGCTGGCCTCACTTTTTTTTTTTTTTTTTTTTTTTGAGATGGAGTCTTGCTCTTGCCTAGACTGGAGTGCAGTGGCACGATCTTGGCTCACTGCAACCTCTGCCTCCCAGGTTCAAGTGATTCTCACGCCTCAGCCTCCTGAGTAGCTGGGATTACAGGCGCCTGCCACCACGCTGGCTAATTTTTGTATTTTTAGTAGAGACACAGTTTTGCCATGTTGGCCAGGCTGGTCTTGAACTCCTGACCTCAAGTGATCTGCCCACCTTGGCCTCCCAAAGTGCTGGGATTACAGGCATGAGCCACCGACTCGCTTGGCTTCACTTTACACAAGATAAAACCCAAGCTCAGCAGGTGCCTCACAAAGGCAGAAAGAGCTGCCCAGCAATTCTGGTCTTCAGTGTCTAAGACCCAGACTGGGCCCTGTGGAGCCACAAGGGGAAGTGCTGGGCTCCCCCGGGGGTCCCTTTGGCCCAGCCAAGCTGTCATGCTGTATCTCTATCACCTGCCTGACCCTCGACGCTGAGCTCCCAGGGCCTGCCCCTCACAAGCGCACTTGGCATGGGCTGGCAGCACACAGGGGCTTCAGCCCTTCCCATTTCCCACTGGGGGGTCGATCAGAGTGCCTCCTTGACGTGACTCACTCTCGGCGCTGGTGATGCAGCTTTCCACTCCAATTAAAACTTTAAAATAGCTTCTCCACATTGAGAATAGTTTGCCACTTGCACACAGGAACCAACACCATCTGGCTTCCAGTTTGCCAACTGATTTTAGACAAATCTGGAATCTATTTTTACCCATCTCCCCAGGCCCTCGATGAGCAAGCTGTCAGGACCAGGACAGTGGTCAGCTGGGCAGAAATCTGCCCCATGGGCCCTGGAGGGATAAGGGAGGGCAGCTCGGGGCCTCTCACCTCTGCCTGGGCCAAGGAGCCCCAGGTGATCTCCTGGGCTGTGAGCCAAGCGGGGCCTCAGAGAAGCCTCAGCACGTCCGACAGTGGGGCTGCTTCCACGGGGGGGTCTTTATTTCTATGATGCCCCACATCGGAAGCCCTGAAGGCCCAAGGTTGCTGTCTCTGTTCCTGTGGCCCTCTCCCTAGGACGCCCAGCCTGTCCCCAGTGCCTGCTCTGGCTCTCTGGTTCCCCCAATGTCTCCTACTTCCCCCTTGGGCTTTGCCTTGCAGCTGGAGTGTCTCCCACTGGAGTGTCCCCAGTCCTACCCCATCAAGTCCTGGCTGTTCCAGGTGCCCCTCTTCCTCCGGTTTCCCCATGTCCTTGTCATCAGGAGGTTGCAGGCAGCCATCCTGCCCAGCCAGCTCTACAGCAGGCACCAAAGTGTGTCTCTTGTGGGATGCCACCATCCTTGGTAAACCCAGGGACCAAGAGTGTGGCATCTGTCCCATCCAGGCCTGGTGATCATCTACCCTCTGCTGGCCAACCCCATCCTCTCTTCTTTCTGCCTGCACTGGGCACCTTGAGGGCCTTTGGGCTTTTGTGGGGCTCACTCCGTAAGCCAGCTCTGCCTACTCACTGGCTACACAAGACCTATTCCTGGGAAAGACCCTCCTGCATCCTGCAGAACCCCTGTGTGGGCCGAGTGGGGCATCAGAAGGCAAGGCCCCCATTCTCTAGTGGCCCAGGCCCCCAGCATGGGTCCCTTCCCGATGGCCTCTTTTCTCACCCACACAGCAACTCTGCTGGCCCTGCCTTCAACTCACTGGCACCAGCTCAACGCTCCCTACCCAAGGGGGCCCCGAAGGGTCTCTGAGCACCTGCGGCTGCCTCACAGATGGTTATTCTCCAGGCAGAAAAGGGGTCTTGCTAAAATGCACTTGGGATCATTTTATTTGGCCTTGAGTCATTGACATTGCCATTGGCGTTGAGTCATTTGGCATCAAGTCCCTTGTCTCATTTCAAGTCACGCTATCAGCATGAGGTCCCTTGTGACTGGCCTTCTCTCCTGTGGCTCCCAGGACTCATTCCACGGCGCCTGGCACCTGTACCCCTCCTGCTCAGCCCCCAGCCTGCCTGCACCTCTCACCCCATCCCACCTCACTGCTCTTTCCTCTAAAGGTCTTTTTGCCCCTGACATCTGTGTCACCTATGTGCTTACAGCTCCCATGGGAGGATGCAGGGCCCACAAGGGGATGTGGGGCTGTGTTCACCCTCACAGCTCAAAGTTCCCAAGAGCCACAGGGAGTCAGTCATGTGGTCATAGGGACCAAGTCCTGGGCCCAGCATGAGTCACCCTCCAAGTTCAGGAACAGGGGTCGAGTCAGGTATAGTTGGTCTTGGCCTGGGCCCCACCTGCAGGGTCTAAAGGGATGGCAGCGGGAACAAGCCCATAGGCTGCTAAGAAGCAGGATGGAGCCCAGCTGCCAGCACCCTTGGGGGCTCAGGACTGCAGAGGACAGCAGGCCGCAGCCTTACTCTGCTGCCCTGGCCTGCAGACGGAACCTGCTCCCACAGGTTTCCCACTCTATGGACACTGACACTCAAAGCATGAACTTACAATATGTATGAACTCAATCATCCCCCACCTGAAACCAAGTGACAGAGGCAGTGCCACCGTATGAGGTACACCCTGGTGCTCAGGGAGGATGCCGCTGTGGGGGAGAACGTCCCAGCCCCAGGCCTGGCAGAGCACCTGTGCACAGGCATGTTATGGTTCAAGACTCGTTCTAAAAATCAAAGTCATTACTAGTGCCACGGAGTTTTCTTAAATGGCGGGAGAATTCAGTTACTACCCAAAACAGTAATTCAAGCAAGGATCTGCTGGGCTGGCTTTTATCAGAGTCAAAAAAATTACCCACTAGGGAATTTTGCCAGACACTAAGCGATTCATTCATTTGCTCCTGTGATTTTTCACAATATTCTCCCTCCTCCCTCCCTCCCTGTCATTTGCCGAGGCTCCCATGTGCTGGGCTCTGAGCCAGGCATAGAGGCTACAGGGCTCCTGGGATTGCGAGGGATACTGTGCCTTGCCCTTGCGAGAAGGATGGGTCAAGATGCTGCAGTAGAAACATCTGCGAGTCTCTGCAGACCTGCAGAGGGCAAGGTGGTCAGTGGTGCCAGGACAGGGAGGCAGGGTGAGGGTGGACAGGAGGTTTTCCTGACCTCCTGCCCCCTATCGAGGGGAGGGTCAGGTTTATTTCTCTACCATAATGCAGCATTGTAGCAGGGTCTGGAATCAGGAAGACATGGGCTCATATCCTTTTTGGCTGGGATCCTGAGCCCCTCAGCCTTGCTCTCCCCACGCGTAAGCCCGCAGAGTAGGGGCAGGGGAGATGCCTGCAGAGTGTCTGGCATGTCACACAACATTCGGAAAACTCATCCCCTTTCCCATCCCGGCTCCTCACTGGCAGGGCCTGTCCCAGCCCCTCATAGCCCGGTCCTCAGGAGCTGGGGTGTGGCTGTTGGGGGAACTGCCACCGGTGCAGGAAGACGGAACCAGGGACAGGTGGCCCATGGGGAACAGGTGGGGAGAGGCTGCTGGGCCCGCTGGGGATGCTTAGGAATCGTTATGAACCCCATACCCTGTTTCTCTCTCATGGTTGAAAACCCAAAAGCCAAGCTGGTCTCTCCAGGTTCCCTAAGGGGCGAGGTGAGGAGTCTGCTCTCCTTTTCAGAGCGGTGGAGAGGTGAAGCCACCACTCACACAGTCGGCAACCTCGCCCAATGGCCAGGTTCTGCCCACGGGCCCCCCATGGCTGGAGAACCATCCAGAGGCCCAGGAAGGGTAACCGGGTGAGCAGCTGGGGATAACAGAGGGGCTTCAGGGCCAAACTGGCTCCATTCTGGCCAGAGCAGAAAGACCTGTGCATGGTGACGGCCCAGAAGGGGTCACTATTAATATTTCCCTCTCTGCCTGGGAGAAAGAAGCCTACCTCCCATTCGATGGCTGCTGCCTCCACCCTCTGTAAGGTGAGGCAAGGCTTTCCCTGGCTCTCCCGCTGGGCTATAGTTAGCTGGGCCGGAAGCTGCCTTCCTGCCAACTGGGAACCTTCCTGGGCTCTCCCCAAACTTGGCCTTCAAAAATGGGCATGTGAGCTGGCGGCCCTGGGTCCTCTTAGAACAGGTCATGCTGATGAACACATGCCGATGACCTGTCACTTTGAGTTTGCCGGGCTGCCTGTTGCCTGCAAATCCCTGCCTGGCACAGGCCTGGGCAGGGCTTGGGAGGCAGCTGCTAAGGCCTGGCGTCAGATGCCCACCAGGCAGGCTTTACTAGCTGTGTGATGAGAGAGGGGGTTGCTCCGAGTTCACAATGGGGCGGCTGACTTACTCAGCTGCTGTCCTCAGAGGGTCCGTCCAAGGTCCACCGACTACACCCTCCAAGTCCGGCCAGAAAGAACCCTGCCAGTGAAAATGCCACAAGGCAGAGGGAGGCTGGAGCCCAGTGTGGCGTGCACATGGCAAATGTGGTTACGATATAATCTAATGCTATAAAATGATGATCCAGGCCAAGTGATCCCTCTGGAAAGGGAGTGCAGGCGGATGCAGGGCTGGCCTTGGCAGGCTGAGGCCTCAGGGCTGGGCCTCCGCGTTCTCACTGATCTTGTTCAGGTGAGAAAATGGGACCAGAAGCACTTTGTAAAAGGTACCGTCACAGGTAAATGTGAGCCGTGGACCACTTGGATTGCTTTATCTGGAGACACAAGACCCATTATGATACGTCGCTCGCTGGCACTCCCAGGGGGCCACTGTTGGGGACACCTGTAAGTAAGACACTCAGCCTGACCTCAGGGAGCGCGAAGCTTGGTGAGGAGCGGTGGAAACACCGGGCTAAAGGCCACAGAGCGGTGCACCTGGGCGCGGGGGTCCTGGGGGAACACTGCCCGGGAGAGGCCTTGGAAAGCCATGGTGATGTCCCTGTGGGGTTCTGAAGGATGACAAGGGAGCTGCCAGTACCTGAAGGGTGAGGAAGGTGTGTTCTAGAAGGTACAGCACTGGCAAAGGTATGGGGGGTTAAAACACAGCGTCACTGTTCAACATTCCCAATCCAGAAACCACCTCTGAGCGCTTTCTTCCCTCAAACACCTGAGGCTGAGGCCATTCCTGATGTGAGTGGAGGATCGGTGGGTGCTTGGAATGGGCCCGCACCACTGGCCGTGGGTCCTGGGCTCTTGGGAATCATCCAGAGGACCCCAGTGCCTGCCCTTCTGGGAGCTGAGGACCTAAAGGCTTATGATATCAATGCCCTTCCCCAAACTTGAAAGAAATTTTAAAATCACCCGACTTTTTTTTTTTTTTTTTTTTTGAGACGGAGTCTCACTTTGTTACCCAGGCTGGAGTACAGTGGTGCAATCTCAGCTCATTGAACGCTTGGTGTCTGAGAGCCATGGAAACAGCCCTTCCAGAACTGCCCTGGTTCCTGCCAGGTGAGGAGTAGCTGGCAGGAAGGGTCCCAGGGGAAACATGAGCCTTCGGGCTAGCCTGGGCTACAAGCACAGTCTGTCTGGGCAGCCCCGGACTCCTGCCCTCCCTGCCCCTGATTCAACAGCAGGAGCCTGGGGAGGGCCCTTGGAGCAGGCTCACACCAGCAGGTCTGGCAGAACCCAGCCCAGGGCATAGCTCCCGTCACTCAGGGCCAACTCTGCGGCCACATTCCCGGGATGCTGGAGCTGGAGAAAGGAATCATGACCAACCCCAGGGGGTTATGCTTCCCATAAAACAATTGATTAGGTACTTAGACTTGGAGCTGTTTTTATGACTTCATAAGCACAGACGAGCCTCTGATGTCTGATAAAAAGCGTGCAAGACGGCAGCCAGCTGAGAAGCTCATTATCTTGGAAAAGCCAAAACTGCTTACTCAAGACAAGGCAGTTCTGGTCTTAGGTGGGGAGGCAGCGCATGGGAAGCCTCCAGCGGGGGCTTCCGGGACGGACAGGGAAATATAAATGCATCATTATGTCATTCAGTACTTGATATTTGTGTGTGTCCCTGGTAGAAGCACAGCAATCTGGTCTGTGGGCTGTAAGGACAGCGGGCCTGAGAGGGTGGATGTAGGAAAACGGTGCAGGTGACAATGGGGCCAACACGCAGGGTGGCCCAGCAACCTGTCAGCATCCTTGGCACATGGGGCCAACTGCCCCCCACCCCCCATCACTGTGGGATCTGGATGGGCAAGGCACATACACCTGCTGATGGGCACCTGCAGGCTGAGTTCCCAGTGGTCCGGGAAGGAGGCACACCTCGCTCAGCCTCAGCCCCCAGGGTGGGATTCCCAAGGCTGCATTTGGGCGCTCCAGGCCTGAGCCTGAGCATATCTGGGCAGGTGTGGGTGCTGGGGTGAGCCTCCTGCCCCACAATCGTGCTGCCAACAGGCCAGTGAAGCAGGCTTGGGGCAGTCTTGGATGCCCAGGTTTTAGCCTGATCTCTTGGCATGCAGTGAGCTCACCCAGGCACCAGTACTGCCCACTGGCCCCAGCCAGCACGATGGCTCTTCTGAATCCCCTTCTCTGGACCTTGCTTCCTCCTCTGTAGCACACACTTTTTCTGGCACAGCTCCTCTGCTCTGGCGCCCTTGCTCCCAGCAGGCCACACCAAGCTCCTACGACTGCACCCCTGGCCCAGATGTGCCCTGCTGTGGGACCGCCCTGGGAGGAGGCTGCTGCAGTCAGACCTGTGTCTGGAGGGTGGAGGCCTGGAGGAGCACACACACTTCTGGGGAGCACTCCCCAGACAGAAGGAGTGAAGCAGGGCCAAGCATGATCCTCCTGCCACCATCGAGAGACCCTCCTGGCTCCCAGTCATAGCCGTGTGGCTTCCAGAGCTGGGGTGAGTGGCTGCCTCCCGCGCTGGGCTACTTAGTTTACAGCGGCAGTTATTCGCTTCGTCTACCATCAGGTTGGCACAACCTTGGCAGCCTCCGCTCTGAGGCTCTTCTAGCTCAGGGAGCCCCCGACCGTGGCCCCTCACCACACAGCCTCCCCTCGCGCGTACGCAGCGTCTGCTCCCTGCATCTGGGGAATGAACCCAGGGAGGAGCCATAGCAGCCGCTGAGGGCCAGTGTGGGAGCTGAGTCCCTACTGTGAGGGCAGAGCTGACCTGCCAGGCTGGCTAGTCAACTTGGGGCCCCAACCTTTCTTATCCAGACATGAACTAACCGTAGACTGCACCAGAGTCCACACCCAGCTCCAGTTTCCTCCTGACGATTAAGAAGCATGCCCTTGCCCAATGAGGGCAGGATGAAGCTAGCTGGGGGTGCCGGCTCTGGGAAACACCACGGAGACGCAGGAAATGGAACCCTGGCCTTTCAGGCAAGCACCCCTGGTCACCCACTCGGGGACGCCGGGGCCAAGAGCCAGGGAGCCCCGTGCCAGGACGGTGGCGGGGGCAGGTACTCACGTTGATCATAGCATTGGATGTGATTCGGAAGAGGGTGGCCCGCTCGTTGACAGCCTTCAGCTTCTCCCCGCTCTCGGATGGGATCTTGAGGCCGTCCAGCTCACTCAGGGAGCGCTGGAGTGCGGCGCCGTGCTTGGCGATGAGGTCATTGCATGTGCTGAGGTCGTCTAACTTCAGGGAGAGGTTTTTCAGGGTGTGGTGCAGCTCACTCTTGTCGGCCGGGGTGGCGGCCTCGTCGTCATCCCCAGAGTCATCTGTGGAAGAAAACAGAGTCGTTACAGTCATGACCGACAGACACGGTACCAAGAGGCCTGTACAGCTGGGCCAGGGAGCGCAGGGCAGACAGCACCACTCGGAAAACATCAGTCCCCGAGATGGTTGGTGTCCATTCCCGTTCCTGGCCAGGGTGGGGTGCCTGTGCCATCCCGGCCCAGCCTTCCCAAGGGCCCAGCTGAGTCAGTGGGAAGGACTGTAAAGAGAGCCGGCTTGAACGGCAGGGCCAGGACTGGGCTTGGGATGGGGCGGGCCCGCAGGCACCCACCTGCTCGCAGGGTGCCAGCTTCCTACATGGCGGTGCAGGGAAGGATGGGCCATGCTGGGGGCGAGGTGGAGACCGCTCTGTGGGCACAAAGACCCAAGAATGGAGCCGGGTGCCTTTACTGGCATCACAGGCCTACCCCAAACCGATCAGCCCCGTCCAGTCAACCTCACTTTGCTCTCTGCTCATGCCCCCTTCCCCCTGGCCCCACCAATCTGTGCCCTGTTCCCTGCAAAGGCTCAAGCGCTCCCGTCTGGGCCTTTCCTGCTGCATCCACACTGCCTGGAACCTTCTCGCACCTGCCCCTACCAGAGGTCCTGCCCCACCCACCCCTTTGAGGGCCAGCCCAATGCCACCTTCTGTCCAAAGTGCCAGAAGAACCTGGGCAACATGGCAGAACCCTGTGTTCTACAAAAAATAGAAAAATTAGCCGGGCATAGTGGCATGTGCCTGTGGTCTTAGCTACTCAGGAAGCTGAGGTGGGAGTATCACCTCAGCCTGCGGAGGTGAAGGCTGCAGTGAGCCGTGATCGTGCCACTGCACTCCAGCCTGGATGACTGAATGAGACCTTGTCTCAAAAAAACGAAAAACAAACCCAAAACCCAAAGCATAACAACAGACAAAAACAGTCGGCCCAAAGATCCCATGTCACAGCTGAGATGCCCCTGTCCCTCCTTCACCCATCCCCCTGCAGGACTGCAGTCATTCTCACTGACGCAACACCTTCCGTGTGCAGACACGCTGTGGCCTCTCAGTGGCCTTGCCAGGTTAGGGACCAGATCATCCCAGGTGACACATGAGGAAATCAAGGCTCTGAGAGGTGAAGTCATGCCCACATAGCCTGGCTGGCCACCCTCTTCCTTCCCAGTTGCTGGGGTCTCCATCAGAGGGGCAGGCTGTGCCCTCTGCTGGCTCCCACAGCCCCTCTCAACTCTCTGTCATGCAGCTGCCCAGGGCCCTTGGACCTCCCTTTCCTGCCAGCCCAGCCTGCGTCCAGGGGCATGGGGCTGTGGGTGTCTCGCCCCACAGCAGGTGGGGCGGGGGCAGCTGACCGGGGGCCCTGCTGCTGTTTAACACCTGGCACAAGACAGTAAGTGGCTGACACCACCCTGTGAGTCCCAGAGCCTGTAGCTGCCAAGGGGTTTCTGAAACACCTTGTTTAGAAAAAATCAGCAAAAAACTTTTTTAGTTGAAGAAAATCTGTAGCCCAAGACATAAGATTGTTTTAAAAAAAGAATGCGTGTGTTGAGAGAATGTTTCTTCCCACGGCAGGCAAGGGACATGGGGGTGGACATGGCTGAGTCACCTTTCTGAGTGCACGTGGTATCCGTGGCAGGGTCAGGCCAGCCAGCTGCATGGGGCCCGAGCCAAGGGGAGCTGGGAAGAGCGCTCATGGCATACCCATTCCTTCTGGCCACAGGGGCTTTGGGGTAGCATCCAGCCTGGAGTCAGGGAGCCTCCTGTCACAAGCCAGCCCAACTGCATCCCCCAGATGACAATAACTTGTAATTCAAACGACCACCTGCCCCTCTCATGGAGGCCCCAGCAGCTGGGAAGGAAGAGGGTGGCCAGCCAGGCGGCCTGAGCATGACTTCACCTCTCAGAGCCTTGATTTCCTCATCTGTCACCTGGGGATGTACAGTCCCTACTCTGGCAAGGCTATTGAGAGGCCACAGCCGGTATCTGTGTACAGAAGCCCAACTGCAGCCCCCAAACGTCTGGAGGCCACACGGGCTGGACCGGGGTCTGGGTCACCAGCTCCATCCGCTGTCGCTCTGGGCCTCACAGTGGAGGTCGGTAGACAGCGGCTGTTCCTTCCTCCCTGCAGGCAAGAAAATGCAGGTTCTGAGAGGCCAAGCCATCAGCTTAGTGCCCAGCTACTGAGGGGCAGGGTTGGGAGTCCACTCTGTCTGCCTGTAAGTCTTACTCTTTCTGGATCAGCCTTAGAAAGGCTCTAACGGCTGATGTGTACCAGACCTTTCTCGGTGCCAGGCCCTGGGTGAGGCGCTGCCTCAGTTAACGCCTGTGACAACCCCGTGAGGTAGATCTAGGGGCAGAAAACTACGTTGAAATTGCCCAGGGCCACAGGCCGAGGGGATTCCTGCGCAGCCGGGCGTCGCCTTTTAAGTTGATTTTTTTGAGCTGGAGTCTCACTCTGTCTCCCAGGCTGGAGTGCACTGACACAATCTCAGTTCACTGCAAACTCTGTCTCCTGGGTTCAAGTGATTCTCCTGTCTCAGCCTCTCGAATAGCAGAGATGACAGGTGTCTGCCACCACGCCTGGCTAATTTTTGTATTTTTAGTAGAGACTTGGCCTTCACGTTGCTGAACTCCCGCCACACTGAGTCCAGAAGTCTCAGCTCTGGGTAAAGGGGCCCCCTGATGGAGCAGACCCACATTGGAAAGAGATGAAACTTAAGATGAGAGGTGTAAATAAAAACCATTAAATATAACAATCCTCAAATTAGAAAAAAAGGCATGGAATTAGCGATTGCTTTTTTTTTTTTTTTTTTTTTTTTTGAGATAGAGTCTTGCTCTGTCACCCAGGCTAGAGTACAGTGGCACAATCTCAGCTCACTACAACCTCTGTCTCCTGGTTTCAAGCGATTCTCCTGCTTCAGCCTACCTTGGCCTCCTACAGTGCTGGGATTACAGGTGTGGGCACCCTGGTTTTCGTGAGACTGTGCAGTGACTTCCAGTCAGGGAGTGAGCCCCAACTCTCACCCTGCACAATGAGCCTCCATCACAGGATTTGGGGGAGCAGTGCACTGCCCTGCTGGCCTATGTTGTCTCTCTCCCTCTCCCAGACTGTCATCCTAGCCAGGAAGAGCGGGGAGGCAGGATGTGTGCATGGGAGAAGTATGGCTACAAACCCTGAACCCCCGCTCCCCGTGCCCTCATCCTAGCAAGAGGGCCATGGCTTGGCACGGGGACATCTGGGTTGAATCCATGGGGCAACCAGAGAATAACAGGTCAGGCAGGGCAGGAACCCACATCCCTACACTGTGGGCCAGGGGCTCAGGCCTCCAAGGACATGGCTCAAAGAGTACAGTGACCCAGGGAATTAAACGAGGGTGCTGATGGAAGAAGGACTCAGAACTGAAAGGCTCTGGAGGGAGGCTGCCTCCCTGTCCTCCTGCTTTGCAAGCAGCCAGGTATGTCCCCCAGCTGTGCCTCCAAGCAAAGTGGCCAGGGTGATCTTCCTGAACTCCGCCTGCACGTCCCCAGGACTTGCTCTGGCCAGCTGCCTGTGCGCTGCTGTTTCTGGTGCACTTCTAATGTTCAGATCAAACATTCATGGCAAAGCGACTGACCGGGCTCCCAGCAAGTTGCTCTGCCATCTGCAAAGGATGTGGCTTTTAATGCAAGGACATTTGGGCATGGAAGATGGAGAGCTAACTCTGCTCTTCCTCAGAGACATCTTGGGATGAGAGGGGGCCCATGCCTTCTAATGAAAATGACTTCTCTGTGATGGTGGTGGAATGTGGGCTCCAGATCGTGGAGCCCGGAAAGAGCAATTGATGTCAGTCTCTGAGGCAGGCACAGGGCTAGGGAGTAAGGTGCAGGCCAGCTCCTGAGACTATGCGGAACAATGACTGTGGGGTAAGCACCCCACCTATTCACAGACATGACCGTCCCCAGAAAAACACCAATTCCTGAAATACCCACTCACGTTCACTAGCTACGCACATACAAGCCGAGGGGTATATCGACGGGTCTACTGTGAGCCAAGGAATGCCAACGACTGCTGGTAACACCAGAAGCCAAGAGGACAGCATGGGACAGATTCTTCCTTAGAGCCCTTAGAGGAAGCACAGCCCCGCCAACACCTTGGTTTTGGACTTGTGGCCTCCAGAACTGTGAGAGAATGATTTCCTGTCATTTTAAGCCACTTGTGGTAATTTATTATGACAGTCTGAGGAAATTAAGACAATGGCTTGAAACATCACAATTTTTTTTTTTTTTTTTTTTTTTTTTTGAGACTGAGTCTCACTCTGTAACTAGGCTGGAGTGCAGTAGTGTGATCTTTGCTCACTGCAACCTTTGTTTCCTGGGTTCAAGCCATTCTCCCACCTCAGCCTCCTGAGTAGCTGAGATTATAGATGTGTGCCACCACACCCAGCTAATTTTCGTCATTTTAGTACAGATGGCGTTTCATTATGTTGGCCAAGATGGTCTTGAACTCCTGACCTGTGACCCGCCTGCCTCAGCCTCCCAAAGTGCTGGGATTACAGGCATGAGCCACTACGCCCAGTCCAGAACATACATTTATTATCTTATAGCTCTGGAAGTCAGGAGTCCTGAAATCCAGGTGTTGGCAGGGCTGCGTTCACTCGGGAGGCTCCAGGGCAGAAGCCGTTGCCTTGCCTTTTCTAGCTTCTGCAGGCCGCCCTAACTCCTTTGCTCAAGCTGCTTCCTCCATCTTCAAAGCCAGCAAAGCAGCATCTTCTGCTCTCTCTGATCTAGTCATTATGCTGGGCCCACCTGGGTAATCCATGAGAATCCTCATCTCAAGATTTTTCACTGTACCTGCAACATCCCTTTTACTATCTAACGCAATGCCTCCAGGCTCTGGGGATTAGGACATGGACGTCTTTGGGATCCACTGCTTGGCTGTTGCACTGAGTCGCTGTGGCTGGGCTGCACACCACGCCACATTCTCACTCTGATCACTACGGTCTGATTTACTGCCTGGGAGTTGACCCCGGATGCTCTCAAGTGGATCACTGAGACTCCCGAGGCACAGAGACCTCTTAAGTCCCTCTGTCCTTCCTGCAGAGACTGGCACATACGCCTCCCTGACCAGACAGCCTTGGGTAAATATGCTGGTTCTAACACCAGAGATATTGTTGGCTGCTCTGGGAAGGATGGTAACCACCCGGCGTATGGCCAGTGCAGAGCTGGGACTTCACATGCACCAGGGCCCTAGGCCTCTAGCCCGCCAAGACCTGTCACCTTCTACCGACACAGTTTACTTTTGCATAAATTTTTTTTTTTTTTTTTGAGATGGAGTATTGCTTGGTCACCCTGGCTGGAGTACAATGGCACGATTTTGGCTCACTGCAACCTCCACCTCCTGGGTTCATGCAATTCTTCTGTCTCCTGAGTAGGTAGGATTACAGGCATGCGCCACAACGCCCGGCTAACTTCTGTATTTTTAGTAGAGATGGGATTTCACCATGTGGGCCAGGCTGGTCTCGAACTCCTGACCTCCAGTGATCCACCCACCTCAGCCTCCCAAAGTGCTGGGATTGTGAGCCACCACACTGGGCCATAACTGCCTTGAGTTTACTTCAAATCATAGAGGCTTGAAACCAGGGGAGCCCTTGCTTGTTTACTGTGCCCCCATACCCGACTCCCCACTCAGGGCTCTCCTGACCCCTGTAATAGCTGGATCTGAGGTGACAGGGTACCCCCTCAGGGCTGGGACCCCTCTATTGTCAGGAGGCTCCTAGGAAGAAGCGGGTTGTCATGGAAACAGCTAGTGCATTGGAGCCAGGTGGGCTATTTTTAGAAGTGGAGCTTTTCTCTCATCTTTGGAGGAAAACAGATCAAGTTTCTCAATGGGGAAGCCCTGGTGGGGACAGCTTTTTGAAACTAAGAAACCGAAAGCCTGCATAGGCCAGTTATGGATTACGGGAAGGAGGTGACCGGGTGGTGCTGCGGGGCAGAGGCCCTGCGGCCATCCCACTGTCACTGCTTGTTTTGGGGAACCTAACTTTGCCCTCACCTGCCCGTGAACTCCTCCATGGTTAAGGCATGGGATGACCAGCAGGGACCCGTCTCTCACGTGTGTCACTGGAGAGGCGAGCACCCCTGGGGCAGGGTGGAAGGCTGGCACTCACCCCGCTCACTGCACCCAGACCCAGTGCTGGGCTGGATGAGTTCTGGGTGAGGTGCTGCTAAGATGCGTCCTGGCAGGGGACAGCCTGGTGGGGCCTGGGGGGAGTGGGAAGCAGAAGAGCAGGGGCCTGGAGGAGGATGCTGGGAATGCCCACAGGGTCCTGGGCAGTGAAGGACATTCCGACAGCCCACACCCAGCAAGGCTGGAGCAGCACCCACCAGCACCTCATATCCTCTCTCCTTCCTGGTTCTTCAACCCGTCCCAGTGCCGCATGCGGGGACTCTGTGCTGACTTGGGCACTTTCCCATTCCCGCGCCATGCTGCATACCCACATTGTGGGATTTCTTTCCTCCTCAGCCGGAGGCCCAGTGTGGTTCACTTCAATGGTGCAGTGCCCAGGGCCCTCAGGCTCCCTCTTCTAGGCTCCTAAGCACTGGGCTGGTTCACCAGTTTCTGGCTAACTGGAGTCACATTTGGGGTGTCCAGATATGTACAAGGACGTGATGTAATCCCAGCACTTTGGGCGGCTGAGACCGGTGACCAGAGTTTGAGATCAGCCTGGCCAACATGGTGAAACCCCCTGTCTACTAAAAATACAAAAAATTAGCTCGGTGTGGTGGTGGGCACCTGTAATCCCAGCTACTTGAGAGGCTGAGGCAGGAGAATCACTAGAACCTGGGAGACGGAGGGTGCTGCGAGTGGAGATGGCGCCACCACACCCCAGCCTCGGCGACAGAGGACAAGGCTCAGAACTTGCTCATCTCCTGCGTGTCCAAAGACCAGGCAGGGCCCTGTGGGGAGCAAAGAAAGAGAAGCCTTGCCCTGCTCCCCACTCCCCACAGCAGGCGTGTCTGCATCAGTGCAGTGTGGGGGCTGCGGTGCCGGGGGCCTGATACCCAACTGTCAGTCACCGGCAGGATTCCCTTGGACCAGCGGACCTTTCTCAGGTCCACAGCGTGATTAATGGAGACGGGCACTGCCATCCCTCCCGTCTCAGCAGAGCTAAGTTCAAATATGAACGACTGGGAGCGGGCAAGGCCTAGTCCCTGAGCCCTGGCAACTTTCCAGCCCATGACCTCGTCTTCCAGAGGTCACAGGGCTCCAGACCCCCAAGGCGCGGCGCTCATTCCATCCTGAGCGCTACCGACTTTAAGCAGGACGCGCAACCTCTTCTGTCACAGTCTGGCTATGCAGAGACACTCCACCCCCGAGTGGGGGCTCCGAGGAGAAACAGCGCAGCGGTGTTGCTTTCAGCACTGCGGGGGCGCCGCACCCTCGCCAGAATACAGCCGTTCCCAGCCCGTGTGGTTAGCCCCTCCCACATTCAATTACAGCAGCTTTGCTGACTTTGATTTAGATTTGGGGAGGGCTGTTAAGCTGCCAGAGCCTGATCACATAATCCAATTAGCCAGATGCTGATAACAGAGAGAAAGGCAATGGGTGGGAGACCGGGGGATATCAAGTGACGTCACCGTGTTTGAGCATGAACAGCCCAGTTGCTGGGTGACTGCCTCCTCTGCACTTCCAGCTGTTGGGTGGTTTCCACGTTACATGGTATTTTCCAAGTGTCACCCCCAGGAGAGGAAAGGGCAGCATGGAGAGTTAGGAGCCTGCCCAAGACCCCAAGGCTGCTATTTTTTTTTTTTTTTGCGCTGGAGTCCTCACACTGTTGTCTGGGCTGGAGTGCAATCTTGGCTCACTTCAACCTCCACCTCCTAGGTTCAAGCAATTCTCCTGCCTCAGCCTCCTGAGTAACTGGGATTACAGGTGCCTGCCACCATGCTTGGCTAATTTTTTGTGTTTTTAGTAGAGATGAGGTTTCACTATGTTGGCCAGGCTGGTCTTGAACGCCCGACCTTGTGATCAACCTGCCTCAGCCTCCCAGAGTGCGGGGATTACAGGTGTGAGCCACCGCGCCTGGCGTTTTTTTTTTTTCCCCTTTGAGACAGAGTCTCACTCTGTCGCCCAGGCCGCAGTGCAGTGGCACGATCTCAGCTCACTGTAATCTCCGCCTCCTGGGTTCAAGCAATCCTCCTGCCTCAGCCTCCTGAGTAGCTGGGATTACAGGCATGTGCCACCATGCCCAGCTAATTTTTGTATTTTTAACAGAGACAGGATTTCACCATGTTGGCCAGGCTGGTCTCAAACTCTTGACCTCAGGTGATCTGTCTGCCTTGGCCTCCTAAAGTGCTGGGATTACAGACGTGAGCCACTCTACCTGGCCTGCTGATCTTTACCAACAGCCTAGTGGCACCTGGCACCCCCATGGCCCTGGAGGTCAAGAGACCACAGCAGTTTGTTAGGCCAGGGGCTGTGGGACCAGGTGGGCCCCTGCCCAGCCCTGCCTGCTGGTACCCTCCAACCTGGCCTAGAGGGGGCAGGCGGGAGGTGGAAGCCTGCCTTGGAATGGCACCAGAGGAGGACCTCCCTCCCTCCAGGCTATAGCTGCCAACACTCTGCCCATTCAGGCAATGGAGAAGGAGAGCCTGAGGGGTTTTCTATGAGCTTCTGAAAGAACAGGGAGTCTCTGGCCACTGACACAGGAGGGTCATACGGGAGCCACTGGGTGCTGGGGAGACGGCTTCAGGTTGCAGGTAGGGCTGGGAGAAAGCTTCCGGAAGGAGGCGGCAGCTTGACAGCTGGCGCAGGATGGTGAAACTTGGTGGTGGGTGGCATGGGAGGATGCCGCTCCAGGGAGAGGAAAGAGCAGGAGCCCCAGGACAGAGGTGGAATGGGCTACCGCTTGGAGCCTGAGCCCCCCTGAAGCAGCAAGTAGGAGACGGAAGCAGTGAGGGAGCAGCGGGCGCGCCCGAGGCACCGCCAGTCCTTCCTGGCTGGGGAACCCAGAAGGAGACAGATCTGCCTCACCCAAAGGGGGCCCTATAGGGATTCTGCAACAAAAGGGATCATTAATTAAAGAGCCCTGGGTAACTGGACAAGTGACACCACTCCCCTACAGGAGGCAGACAGCTAAAGACCCTGAGAAGCTCAACCCGAGGCCGCTGCAAGGCACGTCAGGATCTAATCTGATGGAAAATCAGATAATAAATAATAAATCCCCAACTCTGGCGGCAGATGGAACACTCAAGCCAGAGCGCCAGGGTCGTCTCGGTTCTTGGGGCCTCTCCATAGGCCCATCTCCCCTCATCTCCTGCTGCAGCGAGTGCTAAGTGTGCCTGTGGCGCCGCGGGAAGCTGGGGAGACCACGTCTGAGCTCTCCAACAACTTAACCAGGAGAGGCGTGTGGGGCTTCTGCCCTACCAGGGACACCTATTAACAAGGCCAGGGTGGGGCCTGTGGGATGGGGCACCAGGCCTGCCATGTAAATATCAGGCTTTGCTTCCATTTCACTGCAGCGGCAGAAACCCTATCAATAAACCTCAGTCAGTAGGCTGGTGTCTGTGGTGGCTGAATCTCCTGTCTTCTCAGGGGAAATCACTTCCCTATAGCCCTGGGCCGGCTAGAGAGATCGACAAGCTCAAACCTTGGAGGACAAAGAAACTCCCCCTTTTCCCTCTCGCTGGGGGAACCAGGGCATGTAGTCAAAGCCATGAACCAAAATGAGGAGTGAACAATCGAGGCACATGTGCCAAGCCAGGGCTCCTCCTCACTTGGAAGAGGGCTATGACCTAGAGCTGCACGCATCCCTCAGCTGTCCTAGGGAAGATGGACAGCGCTGGGCAGCCAGGCCCACTCCAAGGAAGTCACAGGCGCAGAAATGGAGCACACGATAGAGGTGCCTGCTTCAGTTACGGCATCCGGTGTGATGCTAAAGGCGGCCTGCTGCCCACAGCTTCTTCCAGCCGGCAGAGCACCCAGCCCACCAACAGCCTCCACCCCACCAGGGTTTCCACAGAGTCGTCTTGAAGGAATGAGGTGCCTGCCCTAGATCCAGCTCTGCAGTGGGCGGACTCCCTCCAGCGCCGTCCTGGCTCACTCACTCGCCCTGTCCTGGTTTCTGTCTCATCCCAATGTGGAGAGGTGGCTGCCCAGGCCAGGACTTCCACAGGGCTGTTCTCGAGCCCAGCCTGGCAGATGCATGAAGGGCAGTCCCCATGCCAGCTGGGCTCAGAAAGCTGTCCATCGGGCTGCAGCCTCCTCCTCCGCTTCCCCCCTGAGCCCTGTGTGACAGCACAGAAGAGACACAGAGCTGTAGCACTCAGGCTCCCTCTCCTTCCTCTGATCCCTGCCATTAAGATCAGGGACCTACTTGCATCTCAGCGAGGCCCTAGCCTCCCAGGTTGGCTGGTTTCTAGACAAGAGCCTCCTCCAGGGCTCTCTCTAAACCCCAACTCACGCATCTGTCTGCCCACCACCTGCTCCGAGACACAACCAGAAACTCCTGCCTGCAGGCTCAACCTCCTGGGTGATGGGACTGCCTGGTAACTTGAGGGTGGGAAGAATATCAGTATTTTTTTTCTGAGACAGAGTGTTGCTCTGTCACCAAGCTGGAGTGCAGCGGCGTGATCTTGGCTCACTGCAACCTCAGCCTCCCGGGTTCAAGCGATTCTCCTGCTTCAGCCTCCTGAGCAGCTGGGATTACAGGCATGTGCCACCACGCCCATCTAATTTTTGTTTTTTAGTACAGACCGGGTTTCACAATGTTGGCCAGGATGGTCTTGATCTCTTGACCTTGTGATCCGCCTGCCTCGGCCTCCCAAAGTGCCGAGATTACAGGCAAGAGCCACCACGCCCAGCCTGTTTTTTAACTAATCAGCTGAATTTAAGATTCAAGCATCCATATCATAAGAAAGCTTCTCTAGGAGGCTTTAGTGCTGTAGCCAAGGTAAGCAGCACTGGGTTAGATGCTACCTCAGGTCCTGCCAGCTTTAACATCCCATAATAGCACGTTCCATCTCCATCCTTTGCTGCATATTTATCCCTCACAGGCCCGGGTGCTGCCTCCCAGCTCTGCAGATGAGGAAAGCAAGAGCGAGAGCAGCTGACATGGTGGCCAGCCATCCTGCCTCCCTGGTAACCAAACGAGAGGAGAAAAGCTCTCCCAGCGTCCTGACATCTCAGAAAATGAAACTTTCCTTTGCTCCCCATCGAAGTCTAGCCTTTGTCCACATAGCACTGATTCAGTTTGGTGTTTTGCTTTGTCATCCGGCCCATCAGGCTTTTCCCAGTCTCTAGGATTTGGTTCCCTGTTAGCGGCGGCCCCATATCCCGCCTGGTTACAGGCCATGGCCTCCCATGGCACCCGCTCTTTGGGCTGTGTAAGACGGCCTTTTGTCTGCCCTCGTTGGCACGTGGAGAGCTGCTACCCTTGGCCCGACTCCCAGCGCAGCACCTCTGCAACCACTGGCCCTCCCAGTGAGCTTGCCACAGGGCCTGGGGCCTAGCTTCTCCCAGCCAGTCACCAGAAGACCTGGCCACTCTGCTGATGGCTGTGGGGTCAGCAATCCCTGACCAGTGAGGGACTTTAGTGGACAAGGAAGAGACCCACCTATGTGAGCATCTCCCTTGACACAATGCAAACACCTGTCTTGAGGCCAGAGCAAGAGGGACTGTTCTAAAGTAAGGATCCGGCGGCTCATGCTGGAGAAGTCACTGATCTCAGATGGTGCCAGGACTGTTGAGCAGGTCACTGGAAACTACTGGATGACACTTTCCTGGCCTGGAGACAGCCATGGGGGCTTCTCCGTGGAAATCATCTGATGCCCCGGTTATCACACTAAAGCGTTTTCCACATGCAGCTGCCTCTAGTATCAGTGTTGGAACGCAAGCTGAGACCAGGGCCCTGGTGGGGAAAGGGCTCCACCGCCAGGAGCCATGGGGACCCAAAGGGCAGGGACCGCATCTGCCTGGTTGATTTGCACATCCTGGAGCTGAGCGCATGGGAGCTGCTAAATAGGAACCTGCTGAATGAATGGACGGTACAACAAATATCAGAATGGAAAAGGTTTTTTTTTTTTTTTTAATTGAGATAGAGTCTTGCTTTTGTCGCCCAGGCTGAAGTGCAGTGGTGCGATCTCGGCTCACTGCAACCTCCATCTCCTGGGTTCAAGCAAGTCTCCTGCCTCAGCCTCCTGAGTAGCTAGGATTACAGGCGCCTGCCACCATACCTGGCTAAATTTTGTACTTTTAATAGAGACAGGTTTTACCATGTTGGCCAGGTTGGTCTTGAACTCCTGACCTCAGGTGATCCACTGCCTCAGCCTCCCAAAGTGCTGGGATTACAGGCATGAGCCACGGCATCTGGCTGAGAAAGCACTTTGTAAACTGTAAGGCAGTGTGCAGGTATGTGCTGTGAAGAGGATTGGGGTGCTGTGGGCTTAGGAGAGTCCAGATTTTGTTTTCCTTTCTGCTGCCCCTGCCTCTTGAGCTAATGAAGGAATAAAAAACAAAATGAATCACAAACTGAGTATCTTGTGATCCTCCCTATGATTGGTCCCCCTTGGCCAGGCCTAGCTGTGCAGTGCCTGCAAAGATCCTCTCTTCCACCTGCCACACTTTCTCTGGGCACCCTCCTGCTTCTTCTGGCTGCAGTGTGGTGGGCAGGTGCTCCAGGAGGCCTTTCGGCAACATTTACTGACAGGCTGGGTTGGGCCGGGTTCTGTGGGGAGCAAGAAAGAGACCCACAGTGCCTGCCAAGGGGAAACCTCATACTCCATACAGGCAGATTTGTGTCTTAAATGAATAGGGATGAGGGTCCTCCTTCTTTTAATTACCCAAGTAAGAGATGCCTTTCCCTTTCACGACTCAAGCAGACCTCGGAGTCCCACCTTATTTCTCACCCCATGATCCCGCAGTTATTACTTCACATCTTAACCTTCAGTCTTCATCTGCAAAATGGGTTCATGCCTGTAAAGTGCTTAACGCGATGGCTGGCCTGCAACGAGGAGGCTACAAGCATCGACCATTACTGCCTGGCTATAAAATGGATCTATGTTCAAGGCAGAAAACTAAAAACGCTCTGTAGGGAAAAGTAAAGCACAAAGTGGCAAAGAAACAATCTCCAGTGACGCTCCCCAAGATGACCTCAGCCAACCTGTCCCGTGCTGGTCGCGACTGTTTCCTGCCCACTCAAACATGCTGCACCGAACGGGGTCCTCAGCTCAGAGTGTCCATCTGTCCACCAGTAGGGCTGTGTACCTTCACACAGGCGCCCTCCGCGCGGCCTCTGGGTTTGCCCCCAGACGACAAGCTCACATTTCTCTGCAAACAAGGCCCCAGCTGCTAACACAAGCACTAGCCCTCCTGGCCCACCACTGCCTCCCTCATCCCACCTCCTCCATCCACAGGCCTGCTGGACTGAGGGTGGGCGGTCACCCCTGTCACGTAGAGGGTCCCTGCCAGGAGGGCTGCTGCAGTTGATACTGTGGGCTGGCAGCTTCTGAGACATGGCTTGGTGAAAAGCCATCCACGCAGTTTTTGCAAAGGAGGAAAATCAATCTCAAAACAATGAGGCCCCAGAAAAGTCCACATTCAGGAAGGAAGTTACTTAAGAGAAGCTTGGCCAACGACAAATGAGGTGGGACTTAAGCCAGGCCAAGAGGGAGAAAATGAAGAACGACACCTCCACCTGACAGCCCCTTGCTCGGACCACCTCCGTGCCCAGCCACCTGGGGAAAAGGACGCTGCCTCCTAAGGAGCCAGTAGGCTTCATTCTCTGGTTCTTGGCAGTTACATTTCTTACTATAAATTCATAAATCATTTTTTATTCTCTAAAGAAATTAGAAATTCCAAGATGTGATGTTATTTTTCAAAAACCTAAAGGTGAATAATTGTTCCTTAAAAATGAACGGCTCTTGGCTGGGTAGCTCACGCCTATAATCCTAGCACTTTGGGAGGCCGAGGCAGGTGGATCACCTGAGGTCAGGAGTGTGAGACTAGCCTGATCAACATGGCGAAACCCCATCTCTATTAAAAATGCAAAAATTAGCCAGGCATGGTGGCATGCACCTGTAGTCCCAGCTACTTGGGAGGGTGAGGCAGGAGAATTGCTTGACCCCAGGAGGTGGAGGTTGCAGTGAGCTGACATCATGCCATTACACTCCAACCTGGGCTACAAAACAAGACCCAGAAGAAAGAAGAAAGAAGAGGAGGAGGAGGAAGAGGAAAAGGAAGAGGAGGAGGGAGGAGGGAGGAGGGAAGAGGGAGAAGGGAGGAGGGAGAAGGGAGGAGGGGAGGGGAGGGGGAGGAAGGAGGAGGGAGGAGGGAGGAGGGAGGAGGGAGGAGGGGAGGGGAGGGGAGGGGAAGGAGGGAGGAGGGAGGAGGGAAGAAGAAGGAGGAAGAAGGAAGAACGGAGGAGGAGGAGGGTGGTGGCTCTGTTTCCAACTGCCAAGTCTCAGTGGCTAGGAGCTGGTGCTTGGGCAGAACATCCTGACTTGGGAACCTCTAGTGTGGAGGCAGGTGGAGGTGGAGGCTGCAGTGAAGCCGGGGAGGGAAAAGGGGCAGAAATGGAGAGGTGGCGAGGGGGTGAAGGGGTGGAGGGGTGAAGGCAAAAGGAGGAAAACAAGATCCTTATCTCAGACCAGGGCTAGAGTAGGGGCCGCCTGCCCACTTCAGACCATGCCAGTGGGTTTTCTACCTCAGTTCTCAGGACCCCACTACTCAACAGCTGATCCCTGAGCCCAGAGGAGGCTCCTCAAAGCCCAAGCAATGCCAGGTTCCCAGAGTCTGGCTAGGACCTTCCTCTCCACTACCCGGGCATCCCTCACATAGCCTGCAGGGATGAGGAAGAAACCTGGACCTGCCCAGCAACACACAGACCACACAGTCCATGATGATGGCTGAAAACGATCTGGCCCAACCTGAACGCTCTCAGTCAGGCAGCTTGAATTACAACCAGTCTGCAGCGGTCCAGCAGCTCTGAGCCAAGTTTCCACTAAGACCCATTTCAGGTTACCTCTATAATGGCCTGGATGGGCTCCTCTTAAACAGGTCACCTTGTGGCTGCGAACTTTCTGGTGTCCTTGCGCCAGGCCCACTAGTGCTAGGAGACACAGGGTCTGATTAGCATGTCGTGGAGGCCATGAGGTTTTGAAGGGCTGTGCTGAGGAATATCAAAGGCTGCTTAGGACCAGAGGGCCTTGAGGCCTTGGAAGAATTGTCCTGTAAAAAGTCCCTTCGCTTAGAGCAGGTCCTGAAGACAGAGACCTGCCCAACACCAGCACCAGCTACTGTTTTTGCTGACAGCACAGAGTCACTTTACCGTTCAATAAGCGTTTGGCCGGATAGTTTCCCTGGGGTTAACACACACCTCTCCTTCTGGTCTCCTTCAACATCAAGGGTGCGGAGGTTGTGTGAGGCAAAGGTGCCGGCCGACAGTGATCTAGTGGGCAGTTTTGCTCTGGGATTCTGAGAAGGAATGGGCCAGGGCAGTGGGGCGTGTAAGCCAAAAGACAAAGGAACAGCATCTTTACTCTGTTGAAAGAAAAAAGCCGAGAACTATATAGCCTGTTAGAAGCCCCCCTTCCAAAATGAAGGGGAAAAAGACGTTTTCAGGCAAGTAAAACCTGAGAGAATTGGTTGCCAGCTGACCTACTGATATTATTTGGCTGTGTCCCCACTCAAATCTCATCCTGAATTGTAGTTCCCCTAATCCCTACATGTTGTGGGAGGGACCAGGGGAGACAACTGAATCATGTGCGTGGCTTCCCCCATCCTGTTCTTGTAATAGTTCCCATGAGATCTGATGGCTTTATAAGGGGCTTTCCCCCACCTTCACTCTGCTTGTCTCCTTACTGCCACCATGTGAAGAAGGACGTTTCCACCATGATTGTAAGTTTCCTGAGGCCTCCCCAGCCATGCTGAACTGTGAGTCAACTAAACCTCTTTCCTTTATAAATTACCCAGTTTCAGGTATATCTTTATTAGCAGCACGAGAACAGACTAGTACATTTACTCCCTAAGAGATGTTAAAGGAAGTTCTTCAAGCTGAAAGCAAAGGATACCAAATGAAAGCTCAAATCCAGACAAAGGCAAGAAGAGGGAAAGATAAATATGTGAGTAAATATAAAAGATGCTTTTAAATTTTACTTAAAGATATCTGTATAGTGCGGGTGTGTTGGCTCACACCTATAATCCCAGCACTTTGGGAGGCCGAGGCGGGTGGATCAAACTCCTGAGGTCAGGAGTTTGAGACTAGCCTGGCCAACATGATGAAATCCCATCTCTACTAAAAATATGAAAATTAGCTGGGTGTGGTGGCAAGCGCCTACAATTCCAGCTACTTGGGTGGCTGAGGCAGGAGAACCACTTGAACCCGGGAGGTGGAGGTTACAGTGAGCCAAGATCACGCCACTACACTCCAGCCTGGGCAAGAGTAACCCTGTCTCAAAAAAAAAAAAAAAAAAAAAAAAAAAGATAAAGCAAGCAGGAAAAGTATATTGTAAGGTTACATCTACCACATGTAAAACAGGACACAGCACAGACAACAGAAGTGAACTGCTGCACAGTTCTTAGGTTTCAGCTGAAGTGGTAAATTATTTGGAGGGAGACTGCCATAAGTTAGAGATGCATAGTGTAAACCCTAGAGCAACCATTAAGGAAAGAGAGGTGAATAGCTTATGAGCTAATAGAAGAAAGAAAATTGAATACTAAAAACAGTAACAGAAAAGGAGGAAAAAATGAAAAGTAGATGAGACAAAACAGCAAAATAGATTTAATAATTACATTAAATTAAAATGGTCTTAGCACTTCAATTAAAACTCAGAGACTTTATCAGACTGGATAAAAAAGCAAGATTCATTATACGTTAACAAGAATAAAACTTTAGATATAAAAAATAGATAAAATAATCACATGTTTTCTGTAAGAAATACACTTTAAATATGATACAGATGGGGTAAAAGATTGGAAAAAGAAACATCATGCAAACAGCAATCACAAGAGAGCTGGAGTGGCCTTATTAACTTTAGAAAGCAGACTTTGGGACAGAAATAAATAGGGACATTTCATCATGACAAAACAGTCAGTTCATCAAAATGACACAAACTCCTGAATGTGCCTCGTGATAGAGCTTAAAGGTACATAAGCAAAAACAGAAATAAAAGGAGAAAGATAAATCTAACACAGTTAGGGGTTTCAATACTACAATACAATGTAGTTGATAGAAGTAGACAAAACTTATGCGGATTTAAAACACATAAATCTTCAAGTCTCCTTTATCAACTGAACTGACCTAATTGACATTTACAGAACTCTACATCCTACTGTGGCAGAATACACATTCTTTTCAACAATACATGAAACATTCACCAAGACAGAATGTATGCTGGGCCGTAAACCAAGTCTCAAATTTTAAATTATAAAAAGTATGTCCTCTGGATATGAAAGAAGTACATTAGACAACAATACAAAAATATATCTGGAAAAAACTCCAAATACATGGAAATTAAATCAGATACTTTTCAATAACCAATGGGTCAAATAATTGAAAATTAGAAAACACTCTGAAATGAATGATAAAAAAAATTCAACATATCAAAATGTGTGAAATGAAGCTAAGGTAGTTCTTGGAGGGAAATTCATAGCTTTATATGTTTATTTTGGAAAAGAAGAAAGATTTAAAATTAATAATACAAGCCTATTCATTAAGAAGCTAGAAAAAGAATAAATTATATTCAAAGTGAGTAGAATAAAATAGAGATAAAAGCAGAAATTAACAAAATAAAAAACAGAATTAAAAAAGTTAACTAAAAGCTTTGAGAAGCTTTTCTTTGAAAAGGTCAGTAAAATTGACAAACCTGTAGTTAGGACAGTCAAGAAATAAAATACAAATTACCAGGGATAGAAATGAAAGAAGGAACATTATTATTGATCCCATTGACATTAAAAAAACATTATAAGCCATATTATAAAGAAAGTTACACCAATAAATTCAACACTTTTGATTAAATAGAAAATTCCTTGAAAGAACAAACCACCAAAAATGACACAAGAAATAAAAATCAGATAAGCCCTTTATAAAGAAACTCAATTTAAAAACCTTTTCTTTAGAGAAAACTCAGATCCAAATGGTTGCACTGGCAAATTCTACCAAATGTTTAAGGAAGAAATAATACAATTCTTATACAAAGTTTTTCAGAAAATAGGGGGTCAATATCACACTGAAAGCAAAAGCGGAAAGACATCACAAGAAAATTACAGCCCTAAAACCCTTATGAATATAGATGCAAATTTCCTTGACAAAATATTAGCAAACACAATTCAGCAACAAAGGATAACATATTATGAACAAGTGGAGTTTATCTCAGGCATGTAAGGTCTAAGATTTGAAATACAACTTATATTAATGGTCTAAAGAAAAATGTAAATTGAACAAATACTGAAAAACTTTCTGGCTGTAGAATTATTTAAAAAACAAAAACACTTAAAAAAGCATTTAAAGAATTCAATAACCATTCCGGATAAAAACAGAAAACTAGGAAGGAGGAACTTCCTCACCATGATAAAAGGCATCTATAAAAATCTTACAGTTGTCATCATACTTAATAATGAAAAGTTGAGCTCTTTTCTTTAAAATAATTTTTCCTTTTTCCTAAAACCAAGAATAAGGCATGTCTGCTCTTACCACTTCTACTCAATATTACATTAGAAGTTCCAGTCAGTGCAATAAGGCAAGAAAAAGAAACCTAAAGCATATGAGTTAGAAATGAAGAAACGAAAAAGCCTTACTTACAGATAACATGATCACATTGTGTTAGAAAGTCCTAAGGAATCTAAAGAAAAGCCACGTGAACTAAAATGTGAATTTAGAAAGACTGTCGAATAAAAGGCCAATATATAACAGTCATTTTTCTAACATACTAGCAATGAGCAACTGGAAAATGACATTTAAAAATAATACCATTTAGGCCAGGCATGGTGGCTCATGCCTGTAATCCCAGCACTTTGGGCAGATTAGTTGAGGTCAGGAGTTTGAGACAAGCCTGACCAATGTGGTGAAACCCCATCGCTACTGAGAAAAAAAAAAAAAAAAAAAAAAAAAAAAAAAAAAATATATATATATATATATATATATATATATATAAATTAGCTAGGCATAGTGGTGTATACCTGTAATCCCAGCTATTCAGGAGGCTGGGGCAGAAGAATTACATGAATCCAGGAGGAGGAATTTGCAGTAAGCTGAGATCACGCCATTGCACTCTAGCCTGGACAACAGTGAGACTCTGTCTCAAAAAAAAAAATAAAAATAAAAATAAAAATAATGCCATTAAAATGACATCAAAAACAGTAAATAAAGGAAGTTTAACAGAATATGTGAAAGACAACAAATGACTAAGATAAATTAGAGACCTAACTACATGTAGATATACCAAGTTCATGGATTAGAAACCTAAATATTGTTAAAATATCAGTTCTCCACAAATTAATGTATAGATTCAATGCAATCCTATTCAGTAATCCAGGAGACTTTTTGTTGAAATTGACAAGCCAATTATAAAATTTATATAAAAAACAGGCAAGGTGCAGTGGCTCACACCTGTAATCCCAGCACTTTGGGAGGCCCAGGCAGGTAAATCATTGAGGTCAGGAGTTCAAGACCAGCCTGGCCAATATGATGAAACCCTGCCTCTGTTAAAAATATAAAATTAGCCTGGCGTGATGGCATGTGCCTGTAATCCTGTTACTTGGGAGGCTAAGGCAGGAGAATTGCTTGAACCTGGGAGGCAGAGGTTTCAGTGAGCCAAGATCACACCACTGCATTCCAGCCTGGGTGACAGAGTGAGATGCTATCAAAAAAAAAAAAAAAAAAAAAAATCATATAGCAAATCAAAGGATGAAGAATAGCCAAAACAGTTTTGGAGAATAAGAATAAAGCTGCAGGGCTTAAATTACCTAATAAGAAGATTTGCTATACAACGAAAATAATCAAGGTAGTGTAGTGTTGGCAAAAGTATGGACTTACAGTGTAACACTGCAGAGTTCAGAAATAGACCTGTACATATGTGATAAACTGAATTTCTCTTCTTTTCTTTTTTTTCTTTTTTTTGAGATGGAGTCTAACTCTGTCACCCAGGCCACAGTGGTGCAATCTCAGCTCACTGCAACCTCTACCTCATGAGTTCTCCTGCCTCAGTCTCCCAAATAGTGGGGACTACAGGTGCACATCACCATGCTCAGCTAATGTTTTGGTATTTTAGTAGAGACAGAGTTTTACCATGTTGGACAGGCTGGTCTTGAACTCCTGACCTCAAATGATCCACCTGCCTCAGCCTCCCAAAGTGTTGGAATTACAGGCGTGAGCCACCGTGCCTGGCCTGATCAACTGAATTTTAATAAAGCTGTCAAGGTAAGTCAATGGGGGAGAAGCTTCACTGAAAAAAAATAGTACTTGAACAAGTAAATATACATATGGTGAACAGTAACTTTGACAACAAAAACTAATTCAAAATGGAACATAAACCTAGATGTAAAAGTTAAAATTATGAAACATCTAGAAGAAAACATAACACTATTTTTAGGTAGGCACAAATTTCTTAGAACACAAAAAGCACTAATCATGATAGAAATATCTGTTAAGTAGATTTCATCAAAATTAAAATCCTATGATCTGAGAAAGATAGCATTAAAAAATGAAAAGATAAACCACAGGAGAAATTTTTCCCAATTATTTATGTTCCTGACAAGGAACTTGTATTCAGAATATGGAAAGAACTCTACAAATGCATAATAAGGCAAACATCGCCCTCCCATAAGCAAAAGATTTGAAAAGGTGTTTTACAAAAGAAGACATGCAAATGGCTGATAAGAACGTGAAAAGATGCTTAATATTATTAGTAACTAGAAAAATATAAATTAAAGCCATGAGATACCTTTACATGCCTATGGGAAGATGTGAACTTAAAAAGACTAACAATTGCACGGTGGCTCAAGCCTGTAATCCCAGCACTTTGGGAGGCCGAGGCAGGTGGATCACAAGGTCAAGAGATCGAGACCATCCTGGTCAACATAGTGAAACCCCGTCTCTACTAAAAATACAAAAAATTAGCTGGGCATGGTGATGTGTGCCTGTAATCCCAGCTACCCAGGAGGCTGAGGCAGGAGAATTGCCTGAACCCAGGAGGTGGAGGTTGCGGTGAGCCGAGATCGTGCCATTGCACTCCAGCCTGGGTAACAAGAGCGAAACTCCGTCTCAAAAAAAAAAAAGACTAACAATTTAGACTGGAAGGAAGTGGGGCAACTGAAATCTCATACCTGTAAAATGGTACAATCACTTCGGAAAACAAAGTGTACCAGTTTCCTTTTTCTTTTGTTTCTTTTCTTTTTTTGAGATAGGGTCTCACCCTGTTGCCCAAGCTGAAGTGCAGTGGCATGATCACAGCCCACTACAGTCCTGATATCCTTGGGCTCAATCAATCCTCCCACCTCAACCTCCTGAGTAGCTAGGACTATAGGCATGCACCACCATGACTGGCTAATTCTTAATTTTTTTTTTTTTTTTTTTTTTTAAGAGATGGGATACTGTTATGTTGACGAGGCTGACCTCCCAAGTCTTAGCCTCAAGTGATCGCCCTGCCTTGGCCTCCCAAAGTGCTAGGATTACAGGCATGAGCCACTGCACCCAGCTGGCAGTTTCTTATAAGGATAAAAATATGCTTATGATAGAACCCATAATTCTACTCTAGATATACCTAAGAAAAATAAGAACATATGTCCATGAAAACACATGCATTTTAAATGTTAACAGGAGTCCCAAACTGAAACAACTCAAACATCCCTTAACAGATGAAAAATTGTGGTATATTCACACTATGGAAAACTAGGCAGCAATAAAAATGAACAAAGTACATATTCACACAAGATGGATGAACCTCAAAAGCCCTGAAGGAAAGAGGGCACACATACTGTTGTCTGGTTTCATCCATGGAATTCTAGAACAGGTAAAACTGTAGCACACAAAGATCAGTTGTTATCTAAAGCAAGGTGTTCAGGGACACTGACTGCCAAAAGGCATGAGGAAGCTTTTGGGGATGATTAAAGTGTTGTATATCTTTTTTAGAGTGATGGCTACACAGGCATGTATGTGTCAAAACTCAAAGAACAGTTAAAATCAGTTCATTTTGTTGTATTTAAATTTTGTAATAATAAGGTTGATTTAAAAAGAAAAAAAAAGACAACCACTTACTGATCCAGTTCTGGTCATTTATCCTACAGACATGCAGAAGTACACACGACCAACTATTGTTATATATAAATGTATATTTCAGCACTGTTTGCAATAGCTTTTAGGACAGTTTTTGGGATGGAAACATTCAGCACTGTTTGCAATAGCTTTTATGATACTTTTTAGAATGAAACATCCTAAAAGCACTATTTGCAATAGGAAAACATCTGGAAACATCCTAAATACCCTTCAAAAAGAGACTGGTTATTTAAACTATGAAACATGAATATAACAGAATACTATGTAATTGTTAGGGAATCTAATGGACCTCTGTGTACTAATATGAAAAAAATATTTTAAGACATAGTGAAAAAGATCAAGGAGCAGGCCTGGTGCTATAGCGCATGCCTGTAATCCCAGGCGTGATCTGGGAGGCTGAGATGGGTGGATCACGAGGTCAAGAGATCAAGACCATCCTGGCCAACATGGTGAAACCCTGTCTCTACTAAAAATACAAAAATTAGCTGGGCGTGGTGGCATGGGCCTGTAATCCCAGCTACTCGGGAGGCTGAGGCAGGAGAATCGCTTGAACCTAGGAGCAGAGGTTGTAGTGAGCCGAGATTGTGCCACTGCACTCCTGTCTGGCAACAGAGTAAAACTGCATCTCAAAAAAAAAAAAAAAAAAAAAAAAAAAAAAAAAAAAATCAAGGAGCAAAACAGTATGAATACTATAGTTCTATTTGCCTTTCATAGAGCATCTATAGTATATATGTTTTAAAAGAATATATAAGAAAAACAGTAGATAAAAATAGTAAGTCAAAAATCTGATTCTTTGAAAATATCAATAAAATCTATAAATCTCTAGCCAGATTGAGGAAGAAAAAAGAATGACACAAATGAGTAATATCTGCAATGAAAGAGGGGAAAATCACTGTAGATCTCACAAAGAATAACAAGGAAATATCATGAGCGACTTTTTGCCCACAAAGTTGGCAACTTAGAATAAACAAATCCTTGAAGTACAGACATACCAAAACTCATTCATAAAAAAATAACTTGAGTCTATTAAAGAAATTGATTCTATAGTTTAAAATCTTACAACAAAGAAAACTCAGGGATCAGAAGGCTTTGGTGAAGAAGTCTACCAAATAATTAAGAATTAGGCCAGACACAGTGGCTCACACCTATAATCTCAGCACTTTGAGAGGCCAACGTAGGTGGATCATGAGGTCAGAAGTTCGAGACCAGCCTGGCCAACATGGTGAAATCCTACCTCTATTAAAAATACAATGTTAGCTGGGCATGGTGGTAGGCACCTGTTGTCCCAGCTGCTCGGGAGGCTGAGCCAGGAGAATTGCTTGAACCTGGGAGATGGAGGTGGCAGTTAGCTGAGATCATGCCATTGCATTCCAGCCTGGGCCAAGAACAAGACTCTGTCTCAGGGACAAAAAAAAAAAAAAAGAATGAAGCTGGGTGTGGTGCCTCATGCCTGTAATCCCAGCACTTTGGGAGGGTGAGGTGAGCAGATTACCTGAGGTCAGGAGTTTGACACCAGTCTGGCCAACATAGTGAAACCTCAACTCTACTAAAAATACAAAAATTATCTTGGTGTGGTGACAGGTGCCTGTAATTCCAGCTACTTAGGAAGCTGAGGCAGGAGGATTGTTTGAACCTGGGAGGTAGAGTTTGCAGTGAGCCAAGATCACACTACTGCACTTCAGCCACAGCAACAGAGAGCGACTCCATCTCAAAAAAAAAAAAAAAAAAAAAAAAAATTAAGAAAAAAAATATCAATTCTACACAAAAGACCAAAACCAAAGATCACACACAAAAAAGAAAACCACAGACCAATATACTGCATGAACAGACATGAAAATACTCAATAAAGTACTAGCAAATTGAATCCAGCAATATATAAAAAGTCTAATACGTACAGATTAAGTGAGGTTTCTCCCAGAAATAATGTTGGCTCAACAATCAAATATCAAGCAATAAAAGATAACCAAACTTAAAAATGGTATTTGAATAGACATTTCTCCAAAGCAGATACACAGAAATCTTCACATCTTTCATAAACATATGAAAAAATGCTCAGCATCATTAGTTATGAGGGAAATGTACAAAACCAGAGTGAGAGGGAGGGAAGGGAATTGAAAAAGAAAACCCACAGTGAGATACTAGCATTTCCCACTTACTAGGAGGGCTATTATCGAAAGAGCAGAAAATAACAAATGTTGGTAAGAATGTGGAAAAATTAGAACTCTCATGCTGTGGGAATGTAAAATGGTACAATCAGGCTGGATGCAGTGGATCACGCCTGTAATCCCAGCAGTTTGGGAGGCTGAGGCAGGTGGATCACTTGAGGTCAGGTGTTCAAGAACAGCCTGCCCAGCCAATATGGTAAGACCCTGTCTCTACTAAAAATACAAAAATTAGCCAGGCATGGTGGTGCATGCCTGCAATCTCAGCTACATGGGAGGCTGTAGCAGAATTGCTTGAACCTGGGAGGCGGAGGTTGCAGTGAGCTGAGATTGCACCACTGGACTCCAGCTTGGGTGACAGACTGAGACCCTATCTCACAAAATAAAATAAAATAAAATGATACAATCACTTTAGAAAACAGTTTGGCAGTCATTACATAACCTAGCAATCCCATTCCTAGCCATACACCCAAATAAAAATGAAAACATATATCCACACAAACCCTCACGCATGAATGTTGATAGCAGCATTATTCATTACGGACCCAAAGTTAATGTCGATTAACTGATGAATGTATAAAAGCAGCATACAGGCATACCTCTTGTATTGTGCTTTGCAAATACTGCCTTAAAAAAAAAAAAAACAAACAAACAAAACAAACAAACAAACAAAAAAAACGAACTGAAGATCAGTAGCAACCCTGCATTGAGCAGGTCTACTGGTGCCATTTCTCCAACACCATGTGCTCACTTCAGGTCTCTGTGTCACATCTTGGTAATTCTTACAATATTATCAAACCCTTTTTTTTTAAGATGGAGTCTCACTCTTATAGCCCAGATTGGCATGCAATGGCGCGATCTCGGCTCACTGCAACCTCCGCCTCCTAGGCTCAAGTGATTCTCATGCCTCAGCCTCCCGAGTAGGTGGAATTACAGGCACCTATCACCATGCCTGGCCAATTACATTTTAGGTTTGGGGGTACATGTGAAGAACATGCTTGTATTTTTAGTAGAGACGGGGTTTCATCATGTTGGCCAAGATGGTGGTGAACTCCTAAGGTGATCTGCCTGCCTCAGCCTCCCAAAGTACTGGGATTACAGGCATGAGCCACTGTGCTCATGTAAACATTTTCATTATATCTGTTATGATGATCTGTGATCAGGGATCTTTGATGTTACAGTTGTAATTGCTGGGGTGCAACAAACCACATCCCTATAAGATGGCAGACTTAATAAATGTTGTGTGTGTTCTGATTGTTCTACCGACCAGCCATTCCCCCATTTTTCTCCTTCTCCTTCAGCCTCCCTATTCCTTGAGACACAGAGATATTGAAATTAGGCCAATTAACAACCATACAAAGGCCTCAAAATATTCTCGTGAAAGAAAGAGTTGCATGTCTCTCACTTTAAATCAAAAGCTAAAAAGCCATTAGGCTTAGTGAGGAACTCACGTTGAAAGCCAAGATAGGCCAAAAGCTAGGCCTCATGTACCAAACAATTAGCCAATTTATGAATGCAAAGGACTTGTTCCTGAAGGAAATGAAAAGTGCTACCCAGTTAACATATAAATGATAAGGGAAACAATCTTATTGCTGAGACAAAGTTTTAGGGGTCTGGATAGAGGATCAAACCAGCCACAACATTCCCTTAAGCCAAGGCACAATCCAGAGCAAGCCCTTAACTCTCTTCAATTATATGGAGGCTGCCAGAGGTAAGGAAACTGCAGAAGAAAAGTCTGAAGCTAGCAGAGGTTGGATCATAAGGTTTAAGAAGCCATCTCCATGACATAAAACTGCCAGGTATAGCAGTAAGTGCTGATATGCTCTGCAGCAAATTATTAAAAAGATCTAGGTGACATAAAAGATGAAGGTGGCTACATTACGCAACAGGGTTTCCATGTAGATGAAACAGTCTTCTGTTGGAAGAAGATGTCATCTAGGGCTCCCATAGCTACAGAGAAGTCAATGCCTGACTTCAAAGGACAGGTTGACTCTTAGGGGACAGTGCAGCTGATGACTTTAAGTTGAAGCTAATAGTTCATTTACTGCTCAGAAGGCCCTAGGGGCTTTAAGAATTATGCTAAATTTGGCCAGATGTGGTGGCTCATGCCTGTAATCCCAGCACTTTGGGAGGCCAAGGCGAGTGGATCCCTTGAGCACAGGAGATTAAAACCAACTTGTGCAACACAGTGAGACTGTCTCTACAAAAAATACAAAAGTTAGCTGGGTATGTTTGTGCACACCTGTGGTCCCAGCTACTCAGGAGGCTAAGGTAGGAGGATCACCTGAGCCCAGGGAGGTGAAGGCTGCAGTGAGCCGAGATCTCTCCACTGCACTCCAGCCTAGGTGACAGAGTGAGACCCTGCCTCAAAAAAAAAAAAAAAAAATAATAATTAAGATTCTTTTTTTTTTTTTGAGGCAGGATCTCACTATATTACCCAGGCTGGAGTGCAGTGGCATGATCCTGGCTCACTGCAGCCTCCACCTCCTGGGCTCAATGATCCTCCCACCCCAGCCTTCCAAGTAGCTGGGACTACAGGCATGCACCACCATGCTGGGCTAATTTTTATTTTTAATTTTGATAGAGATGGGTTTCTCCATGTTGTCCAGTCTGGTCTTGAACTCCTGAGCCCAAATGATGTGCCCCTGTTGACCTCCCACAGTACTGGGATTACAGGCATGAGCTACAGTGCCTGGCCCAATTATTCGAAATTTATTCTGCCTATGCTCTGTAAATGGAACAATAATGTCCTGAATGACAGCACACCTGTTTATAGCATGGCTTATGGAATATTTTAAGCCCATTGTCAAGATCTATTGCTGAGAGAGAAAAAAAAGAAAGATTCCTGAAAAGGTACTGTGGCTTCCAGCAGGGTCTGTGGGAGCACTGCCAGCTTGGCAAATGAAGCTCCCAAAATACTGGACAACATGGGAGCCTGGCTTCAGGGCATCTACCACTTTGCCACCAGTAGGAATGATTTCCAGAGGAGCTTGATCCTCAATTTGGGACTCTCTGCTGAGGTAGTTTGGCTGGACAGGAACTTCAGTGACATTGACCTCATGGTACCTTGGCCAGGGGTATAGCCAAGTAGACAAATGGAACCCGGTGCTGTACCTGAACGTTCCAAAAACAGAGTCTATAATCTGTGACCACATAGATTGTATGTGGTCACATAGATTGTATCCTTCTGTTCCTTGGGTCTACCCAGAATTCCATTCTCTGGTCAGCAGATGGTCTCAAGTTAAAGCATGGCCTCTGTTCCATAAAATTCTGTGTGTGGTTCCTAAGCTTTTGCAGGGGGTAATCTTTGCTCTTGTCCAAGGATTAAAAACGGCGTTTTAACAAATATTTGAAATAAGGCTGGGAGCAGTGGCTCCTGCCTGTAATCCGAGCACTTTGGGAGGCCAAGGCGGGTGGATCATTTGAGGTCAGGAGTTCAAGACCAGCCTGGCCAACATGGTGAAACCCTGTCCCCACTAAAAATACAAAAATTAGCTGGGCATAGTAGTGCATGCCTGCAATCCCAGCTACTCAGGAGGCTGAGGCAGGAGAATTCCTTGAACCTAGAAGGCAGAGGTTGCAGTGAGCTGAGATCATGCCATTGCACTCAAGCCTGGGCGACAAGAGCAAGATCCTATCTCAAAGAAACAAACAAGTATTTTAAATAAAGACTGCATACAAAGACAGAAGAAAAAAGGAAAGAAAAAAGTCACCCAGCAGCTCTGATGGAGATGTTCAAGGAGATTCATGGTGTTCTCATGCCTGCTACACAACATCCATTCCGTAGCCCGTATGTCAAGGAGTCATTCTGATTTTCAAGTTTTATTATTTAAGACATACATTTTGTAAGGCTACAGCTGTCATAGATAGTAATTCCTCTGGAGGATCTGGGCAAAGTAAATTGAAAACCTTCTGGAAACGATTCACCATCCTAGATGCCATTAAGAACATTAGTGATTCATGAGAGGAGGTCAAAATATCAACATTGACAGAAGTTTGGAAGAAGTTGATTCCAACCCTCCAGGATGATTTTGAGGGGTTCAAGATTTCAGTGGAGGAAGTAACTGTAAAAGTAGTGGAAACAGCAAGAGAATCAGAATTAGAAATGGAGGCCGGGCGTGGTGGCTCACACCTGTAATTCCAGCACTTTGGGAGGCCTAGGCGGGCAGATCATGAGGTCAAGAGATCAAGACTATCCTGGCCAACAAGACGAAACCCTGTCTCCACTAAAAATAAAAAAATACTAGCCTGGCCAACATGGTGAAACCCCGTCTCTACTAAAAAATATAAAAATTAGCTGGGCATGGTGGTGTGTGCCTGTAGTCCCAGCTACTCGGGAGGCTGAGGCAGGAGAATTGCTTGAATCCAGGAGGTGGAGATTGCAGTGAGCCAAGATTGTGCCACTGCACTCCAGCCCAGCACCTGGCGACAGAGCAAGACTCTGTCTCCAAAAAAAAAAAAAAAAAAAAAAAAAAGAATTAGAAGTGGAGCCTCAAGATGTAACTGAATTGCTGGCTGGGTGCAGTGGCTCCCATGTGTAATCCCAGCACTTTGGGAGGCTAAGGCGGGTGGATCACCTGGTCAACATGCTGAAATCCCATCTCTACTTAAAAAAAAAAAAAAAAAAAATTAGCTGCGGGTGGTAGCACACACCTATAATCCCAGCTACTTGGGAGGCTGTGGCAGGAGAATTGCTTGAACCAAGAAGGCAGAGGTTGCAGTGAGCTGAGACTGCACCACTGCACTCCAGCCTGGGCGACAGAGCCAGACTCATCAAAGAAAGAAAGAAAGGAAGAAAGATTTAATTGAATTGCTGAAATCTCATGACAAAACTTAAATGAATGACGAGTTGCTTCATACAGATAAGCAATGTGGTTTCTTGAGATGGAATCTAATCCTGGTGAAGATGCTGTGAACATTGTTGAAATGATAATGAAGGATTTAGAATATTACATCAACTTAGTTGAAAAAGCAGTGGCAAGGTTTGGGAGAATTGACTACAGTTTTGAAAGAAGATCTACTGTGGATAAAACGCCGTCAAACAGCATTACATGCTACAAAGAAATCTTTTGTGAAAGGGAAAGCGGACTGATGTAGCAAACTTCTTTTACCTTATTTTCAGAAATTGCCACAACCACCCCAACCTTCAGCAATCACCATGCAGATCAATCACCAGCCATCAACATCAAGGCAAGACCTTCCACCAACAAAAAAAAAAACTGGCTAAAGGCTCAGATGATTATGTTTTTAGCAATAAAGATTGTTTTTGTTCTTTTGTTGTTGTTCTTTTTTTTTTTTTTTTGAGACAGGGTCTTGCTCTGTCACCCAGACTGGAGTGCAATGGTGTGATCTTTAGCTCATTGCAGCCTCAGACTCCTGAGCTCAAGGGATATGCCCTCAGCCTCCCAAGTAGTCAGGATTACAGGTGCATGACACCATGCTTAGCTAACTTTTTTATATTTTAGAGACAAGGTCTCACTATGTTGCCTAGGCTAGTCTCAAACTCTTGGCCCCTGATCCTTCTGCCTCAGCCTCCCAAACCGATGTAATGAAAGTTGTGAGCCACTATGCCAGGCCTACAATGAACTATTTTAAAATTAAGGTATATACATTGTTTTTTAGACATAATGCTACTGCACGCTTGCTAGACTACAATATAATGTAAACATAACTTGTATATGCATCAGGAAACCAAAAAATTCATGTGACACGCTTATTGCTTTATTTGCTTTACCTGGAACTGAATCTGCAATATCTCCAAGGTATGCTTGTATCTACATAATGGAATGTTACTCAGCAGTAAAAGGAGTGAAGCACTGATAGATGCAGGAACACACTTAAGCTCTGAAAACATTATGCTAACTGAAAGAAGCTAGTCACCAAAGTTGTATATTATATGGTTTCATTTGCATGACATGTCCAAGGTAGGCAAATTGAGACTGAAGTAAATCAGTAGCTGCTCAGGGTTGAGGGGTGGGAAGAAATGGGGAATGACTGCTAACAGGTCTAAGGTTTCTTTCAGGAGGGATAAAAATGTTCTAAAATTGAGTGTAATGATGGTTTGCCTATCCCTGCAAATATAGTAAAAGGTGTTGTATACTTTATATATATATATATATATTTTTTGAGATAGAGTCTTACTCTGTCTCTCAGGCTGGAGTACAGTGACACAATCTTGGCTCACTGCAGCCTCTGCCTCCCAGGTTCAAGGGATTCTTGTTCCTCAGACCCCCAGGTAGCTGGGATTACTGGCACCTGCCGCAATACCCAGCTCGTTTTTGTATTTTCAGTAGAGATGGGGTTTCACCACATTGGCCAGGCTAGTCTTGAACTCCTGACCTCAAGTGATACACCTGCCTGGGCCTCCCAAACTACTGAGACTACAGGTGTGAGCCACCACGCTTGGCCCACATTGTATACTTTAAATGAATTATATGGTATATGAATTGTATCTCAAGAAAGCTGTTTTTAAAAAAATAATAAAAAATAAAACTAGCATGTATGCAGCACTTTGCATGTGCCAGGGCTTTACATTAATTATCTCATTAAGCCCTCCCACCCACAATACAGAAACAAATAGGTAAGATTTATTAAGCATTTACTTTGTGCCAGACACTATTCTGAGTGATTTCCCCATGACCAACTCTTTCACTTCTCACCTTCTGATCAATCCCATTTTACAGATGAGACACAGGTTTGGAGAGGCTGTGTTACTTTCACACATCTGGTAAGGGACAGAGCTAAGTCTGAACCCAAGCTGCTAACTGAGCTTTTGCCACTCCCCACCCGTCTCACTCCCAGCTCTTTAAACAAGTAGTTCTCAAAGTGTAATCCCCGGATCAGCATCATCTGGGAACTTGTTAGAAATGCACATCTTCAAACTCTATTCCACAGATAGTGAACAAGAAAAAAAACCTTGAGGGTAGGGCCAAAATATAAAAATCAAAGTAATTCACTATATTAATAGACTAAAGAAAAAAAATCCAAGTGACAATAATTTTAATAAGCACAGAAAAAAAGCACTGGGCAAAATTCAACATCTATTCATCATAAAATCTCTCAGCAAACTACGAATAAATGGGAACTTCCTCAACTTGATAAGGGATCTGTGAAAAATGTATAGTACACATCATACTTAATGGTGAAAGACCGGATGTTCTCCCCAGGACTGGGAACATGGCAAGGATTTCTGCTGTCATCACTCTATTTAACATTGTACCGGAGGTTCCAGCCAATGGAATAACGTTAAGAAAAAGAAATACACGCCGGGCGTGGTGGCTCACGCCTGTAATCCCAGCACTTTTGGAGGCTGAGGCGGGCAGATCACGAGGTCAGGGGTTTGAGATCAGCCTGACCAACGTGGTTAAACCCCATCTCTACTTAAAAATACAAAAATTAGCCGGGTGTGGTGGCATGCACCTGTAATCCCAGCTACCTGGGAGGCTGAGGCCGGAGAATTGCTTGAACCCAGGAGGCAGAGGTTGCGGTGAGCTGAGAGCATACCACTGCACACCAGCATGGGTGACAGAGAGAGACTCTGTCTAAAAAAAAAAGAAAGAAAAGAAAAAGAAAAAAGAAAAAGAAAAAGAAATACACAAAAGTATACTAAAGTATTAGTTTTGTGGGTTTATATACTTTAATTTCCTCATATTTTCCTCTATTTTTACAATTATTTCATAGATATGAATCAGACCTGGTTTGTATCCTCAGGGAATTAACAGTATTATGCAATCACATCCCCAGGGACTCCAAACACTGGAACACAAGTTGGAAGGAAGCACATGTAACTTTCCAGTCCCTTTCATGCTACAACTGTGTGCTCGGGATCTTCATGAGGCTGTTGCTGGGACCCTCTAAATTGGGCAGCTTGGTGCCATACAAGGGACCCTGACAAGGTCTAGATCCTAAGAGAGCGGACTCTGGCTTGCTAAAACTCACGGTTCTATCTTTACCAAATGACTTCATCTTACTGTGTCTAGTTTCTTCCTCTCTAAAATCAGAATTAAAAAAATGTACCTCAGGGGTTGAAAGAAATTAAATTTGACAATGTACATAAAAAGCACAGCATAGTTTTTGGCACATACAAAGCATTCACTAAAAATAACGAAGATGCTCTTTCACAAAAAGCACATGTGAGCTTGGAAAAATTAAGACCTACATTATTCTAAAGAGGGTTCACATGCCCGATCAATGTGTAAGCAGCAGAGTCTTGAGCGCTGCAAAGAAAGCAACCAAGACAATGCTGCCGTCAAGACTGAGCCCTAGTCAGCCTTAGGTCCTGCCTCCTTCCGTGGCTTGCATCACCCTGTCACACCCTGGGCGTTGCTCACCCTGAACCTGCCTAGAACCACATCACAATCGCAGCCTCAGCAGCTGGCAAATGAGGGCAGAGCTCAGAGCCACACATGCTCAGGGAGTTGCAGGGTGACCCAGATTCCAGGAAATGCCATTTGGAATGACAAGGGACTCCATTCTTTCTGAGCTAGGCACCAAGAGAAAAGTAGAGGCATCTTTCTTCTGCAATAGTTTCTTCCTCACACAGTGCAGACTCATGGAAGCCACAAGCAGTGCCTATAAACCAGCACACAGCACTACTGGGGAGCAGGGTCCACTTCCTTCTCACGGGGACAAGGGGGCCCCCAGCAAAAGGGGTCTCGGTGGCCTTCCATGCTTCTGTATCATTGCATGGGCACAAATAACCACTTCTCTACCCGCTGTGGAACAGATAAGGATGCCAAGGTCCATTAGGGTTAAAGGCAAACTTTTTTTTTTTTTTTTTTGAGACAGTCTTGCTCTGTTGCCCAGGCTGGAGTGCAGTAGCATGGTCTCAGTTCACTGTGACCTCCGCCTCCCAGTTTCAAGTGTTTCTCCTGCCTCAGCCTCCCTAGTAGCTGGGATTACAGGCACACACCACCACACCTGGCTAATTTTTTTGTCGAGATGGAGTTTTGCCATATTGACCAGGCTAGTATCAAACTCCTGGGCTCAAGTGATCTGCCTGCCTTGGCCTCTCAGGTACTGGGATTACAGGTGTGAGCCACTGCACACAGCCAAGGGCAAACTATTTACACTAGCACTTGGGTGAGAACTATCTCCCGGTCCCCAGCACACTGCACTGCTCAGTACTGACTGATGACAGCCAGCAAACACAATTCAATTTAGATCTGTTGTTTTTTTGAGATGGAGTTTTCTACAATCAGAAGGGAAAAAAGAAAAAAGAAAAAAAAAAAAGAAAAAGTTGAGATGGAGTTTTCATTCTTGTTGCCCAGGCTGGAGTGCAGTGGTGTGATCTTGGCTCATTGCAATCTCCGCCTCCCAGGTTCAAGTGATTCTCCTGCCTCAGCCTCCCAAGTGGCTGAGATTACAAGCACACACCACCAAGCCCAGCTAATTTTTTTTGTATTTTAGTAGAGATGGGGTTTCACCATGTTGGCCAGGCTGGTCTTGAACTCCTAACCTCAGGTGATCCACCCACCTCGGCCTCTCAAAGTGCTGGGATTACAGCTGTGAGCCACCACACCAGGCCCAATTTAGCATCTTTGATCTGTTAAATTGGTTCTTTAATCATATTCACCCACTTAACAAGGGTTGACTGAGAACCTATTGTGTGCTAGTTACTACATAAGGCACTAAGGACACAGGGGGCAGTCCCTAAAGGCCGCCAAGTCCCTAAGCCTCCTTCTTTCTGACCAAGGTCAAACAGAACTCCAGTGATTATCACCTCTTGGAGCTTCTGGAACTTCCTTCCCAATTGCCTGCTGTGTCTGCTGACGCTGGGGCTACCTGTCCTGCTGTGTCCCACTCGCTCCACCAGCTCTTCACTGGACCACACCTGCATGGGCACCTTTGCCTGAAAGGTTGCCCCAGGACGTCAACTTAGTGGTAAACATCTTCGAGATACTTTCTCTGAAATATCTTTGGTTTAGCGGCAGCAGCAGGTTAAGTACGATATTCGGGGGTTGCAATAAAAATTTGTCTTCCTTTTGCCAGGCAAAGAAAAGGAAGGAGGAAAGGTCTCCAACTGCTGGCCAGTGGAGCGAGTGTGCACCAGCAACCAATAGCTTTGCATGTGTTTGCCACTGAGGGGAGCGGAGTTCAGAGTCTACGGGTATACAGCCTGCCCAAGTTCAAACCAGCCGGGCTCTTCCAGTCATTTGCATTACGGCCTGGGACATAATCTCTCTAGCCTGTTTTCCCATGTCTAAAACAGGAATAACCCTGATAAGTAAGCAGGGGGACTTGAACTACAAAATATCAAACTATATTACAAAGTACTTAAGACACTGTGGTACTAAAGCAGGGGGAAAGAATTGTTCTATGAGGGAGAGCGCCCCAAAAAGACCCAAGCGTATGCGGAACTCTTGACAGTTGCCAGAAGTGGTAGAGAAGATCAGAGGGGAAAAAAGAAACCGCTCGATAAATAGCATGGAGCTACCTGTCTGACCACATCAGGAAAATAAAATTAATGGCTGTGCATGGTGGCTCATCCCTGTAATCCCAGCATTTGGAAGGCCAAGGCAGGAGGATCACTTGAGGCCAAGAGTTCAAAACTAGCCTGGGCAACATAGCAAAACCCCATGTTTAAAAAAAAAAAAAAAAAATTAGCCAGGAGTGGTGGCACATGCCTGTAGTCCCAGCTACATGGGAGGCTGAGGTGGGAGGATGGCTTGAGATGGGGAGGTTGAGGCGGCAGTGAGCCATGATCACGCCACTGCCCTCCAGGCAACAAAATGAGATTCTGTATCTTAAAAAAAAAGAAAAAGCAAAAAGAAAAAGAAAATTAACTACCTATTTCATATCATTTACATATGTATACAAAAATCAGTTCTGGATACATTAAGGACTACAGTAGGAAACTTGAAAACTTTTCAGGAGAAAATATTAGAAAATATCACTGTGGTCTCCAGGCAGAAATATAAAAGATCCTATCTATAAAGAGTGATACATTTAACTACACGCAAATTAAGAGTGTCTATGAAAGTGTAGCGAGGGCATAAGGATAGACATACAGATCACTGGAATAGAATTGGAAGTCCAGAAATTAACCCTTACATTTATGGTTGGTTGATTTTCAACAAGGGTGCTAAGACAGTTAAATGGGGAGAGAAAAGTATTCTCAACAAATGGTGGCGGAATAGCACACAAAAGAATGAAGTTGGATCCCAACTTACCTTATATAAAAAAATTAAAATGAATCATAGATCTAAGTGCAAGAACTAAAACTATAAAAATCCTAGAAGAAACATACAAGTAAATCTTCTTGAATTCGAATTAGACAATGGTTTCTTAGATATTATAAAAGCACAGATGACAAAACAAAAAAAAGATAAATTAGACATCAACATTAAAATTTTTGTGCTGGCTGGGCATGGTGGCTCACGCCTGTAATCCCAGCACTTTGGGAGGCCAAGGCAGGCAGATCACCTGAGGTCGAGAGTTCAAGGCCAGCCTGACCAACATAGAAAAACCTCATTTCTACTAAAAATACAAAATAAGCCAGGCATGGTAGCGCATGCCTATAATCCTAGCTACTCGAGAAGCTAAGCCAGGAGAATCACTTGAACCTAGGAGGCAGAGATTGTGGTGAGCCAAGATCATGCCATTGCACTCCAGCCTGGGCAACAAAAGCAAGATTCCATCTCAAAAAAAAAAAAAAAAAAAAAATTGTGCTGCAAATGATACTATGAAGAATGAAAGATAGGTCAGTCATGATGTAATCCCAGCACTTTGGGAGACCGAGGTGGACAGATCACCTGAGGTCAGGAGTTCGAAACCAGCCAGATCAACGTGGTGAAACCCATCTCTACTAAAAATACAACAATTAGTCAGGCATGGTGGCATGTGCCTGTAGTCTCACCTGCTCAGGAGGCTGAGGCATGAGAATCACTTGAACCCTGGAGGTGGAGGTTGCAGTGAGCCGAGACTGTACCACTGCACTCCAGCCTGGGCTCGGGAGCGAAACTCCACTTCAAAAAAGAAAAAAAAAAAAAAAAAAAAAGACAATCCATAGAATAGGAGAAAATATTTCTGAATCATATATCTGATAAGGGACTTGTATCCAGAGTATATAAATAACTCATACAACAATAAAAAGACAACCAAAATAAATAATAGGCAAAGAATTTAAATAGGCATGTCTTCAAAGAAGATATACAAATGGCCAAAAGATGCTCAACATTATTAGTTATTAGGGAAATGCAAAACAAAACCACAATGAAATACTACTTCACACTCCAGGAGGATAGTGATTTAAAAACAGACAAAACCCAGAAAATAACAAGTGTTAGCAAGGATTTAGAGAAACTGGAACCCTAACACATTCCTTGAAGTAATGTAAAATGGTGCAGTCACTCTGAAAAACAGTTGAGCAGTTTCTCAAAAGTTAAACCATATTACCCAGCAATCCCACTCCTTGGTATATAACCAAGAATGAAGAAAACATACATCCACACAAAAGTTAATACACAAGTCTTCATAGCAGAATTATTTACAATAGCCCCAAAATAGAAATAGCCCAAATGTCCATCAACTGATGAGTGGATGTTACATATATACTCATACAATGGAATATTATATGGCAATAAAAATGAATGGAGTTGGGAGGCTGAAGCAGGAGGATCACATGAGCACAGAAGTTTGAGGCTGCAGTGAGCTATGATCATCATACCACTGCTCTCCAGCAGCCTGGGTGACAGAGCAAGACCCTATCTCCAAAAAAAAAAAAAAAAAAAAAAAAAAAATGGACTGATGGCTAAACTGATGGTCACACAGAGGGACGTATGGAAGGATAAACGATGATAAAGTAAACATAATAAAATGGTATTGGTAGAATCTATGTGGTGGGTATACAAGCGTTGATTATACAATTCATGCAGCTTTTCTCTGTTTGAAATTTTGCATAACAGTGTTGGGGAAAAAAAAACACTGATAAGGGAAGATCTGCCCTACCATAGAAAACATGTTTTCCAACTACAATAATCCTATCACCATGGTTCAGGTGCGATGCTAGACACAACTAGCACACGATGAAACAGCCACAGACCTGCAAGGGGCTAATATACTAGAAGAAAAAAATTCAAACCCAGTAGAAAGCAAAGATACACTCATCCAATAATGAGATACTGTTTTCAATTTTCAACACAATTTAAAATGCTGTAAAATCCTAGTTCCGGTATATGGTAAGACTAGTGGCTGGCTTTGGGTCTGTTTACTGTGGCTGTGTGACCAGGCAAATTCTGTCTCCATGTCTCAGCTCCCACACCTACAAAATCAAGGGAGGGACCTCAAACCAGCTGAGGTTCAGGGTGACAGATCAAGGGACAAGCAGACATCAGTCACATATGTAGGTATATGGCCCAGGCTCTCCATGCACAGTAAGTAACTAGTATTATTTGTGGTTATCTCTGCAACAGAATTAGTTATTTTTAATTTGCTTCTAGATGCTTTTTTTTTTTCCTATTGGATTTTCTACAATGAGCAAGAACTATCTTGATAACCAGGAAAAAATGTCATGAATTATTTTAATTGCCAAATGGCGATGATTTGGGATTATGTCCTCTAATCTCTAACAGTGGACTGCTGGCTCCATGCCTTCCTAGCTGCACAGTTGTGTGTTTTTAGGCGTCAGTTTCCTTGTCTGTACCATAGGGGTTTGGTAAATCATTGCTAAGACCCCATCTGATGGTGACAGTCTAGGAGTCTATGGCTGTAACATTTTCTTTCATAAGGGTGACTGAATCCGTCTCAACTCAATGCGAGAACTCGCGCATTGACACCTTTCTGATTCAAACTTCGAAAAATGTGGCAAAAGAACACAAGTATATATGGCCACATTTTCCACAAGAGTAAATGCTAAATCAAGCCAAGGGCTATTTAAAAAAGCTCTAAATTTGGCCAGGCACGGTGGCTCATGCCTGTAATCCCAGCACTTTGGGAGGCCAAGGTGGGCGGATCACCTGAGGTCAGGAGTTCGAAACCAGCCTGATCAACATGGAGAAACCCTGTCTCTACTAAAAATACAAAATCAGCCAGGTGTGGTGGTGCATGCTTGTAATCCCAGCTATTGAGGAGGCTGAGGCAGGAGAATCACTTGAATCTAGGAGGCGGAGGTAGCAGTGAGCCGAGATTGTGCCACTACACTCCAGCCTGGACAACAAGAGCGAAACTCCATTTCAAAAAAAAAGCTCTAAACTCTATGCAATTCACAGGGAGACACTCCTGGAATGCAGCTCCTATTGTTGCAGCTGGCTGGGCACTCAGCCCCAGCGCCCCTGCGTGTGCCACTGCCCAGCCCTGGCACCAGGGGTCACATCGTCTTCCTTCTGTGAAAATCCATCTGATCCAATGAGAATGGCCACCATGTTTCAGAGGTGCCTGAGAAGTTCATACCCTGCAAGCAAACTCTGCAGTCTGCAAGGAGCCCAATGACTGTGATCAGAGAAAGCCTGGCATTTCCAATTAACAGCAAGTTCAAAGAATGATTCCAACTGCAATCAGCTATCTGCAGCCACTGGGATTACCTGCTTTGCACAATACAGATGCAGAAGCTCCTCCCAGGCCAGGGCTGGTAAGAAGCGGGCAAGGGCAGACGGGCAGAGGGGGATGGTGGGAGCGAAGTGGGCCGAACAAAGATGAGTGCTCATACTGGAAACGGTGCCCAGCATGTCCCAGGACAGTGAGCTGCTTCCTGGTCACTTGTTCTGTGTGGCCAAAGCAGGCAAAAGGGAGCAGGAGAAAGGTCACATCATTACCAGAAAGAGCTGCCAGAGGTCAGGGTGAGGTCAAAGTAGGTGCAGAAATGGCCATGGGAGAAGGCAGTTAACTTTGGGCTGAGAAGATCCAAGAGGGTGGTTAATAGGTTGTCCTGTGGTGCTGGCTCTGAGTGCCAATCAGCACAACAGGAGGGGAGCTGCTGGTGGCCACAGTGGCCCCCCGTCAGACTCTCACCCATGCTTGGATTGGAACCTCTGAATCGGGAGTGTCCCTTGGGAAAGCGAAAGAGTGGATTCAGTACAGTCAACGGAGCCACTTCCCGCTAGGTAACTCCAGAGAACGGGGGCAGTGCCAGCATCACGGCCCCAATTCAGAAGGGCCCCACCCTTGGTTTAATTCTCAGCTATTGCTGTCTTGAAACCCTCAACAATTTTTTTTTTTTGAGACGGAGTTTCGCTCTTGTTACCCAGGCTGGAGTGCAATGGCACGATCTCGGCTCACTGCAACCTCCGCCTCCCGGGTTCAGGTAATTCTCTTGCCTCAGCCTCTTGAGTAGCTGGGATTACAGGCACGTGCCACCATGCCCAGCTAATTTTTCATATTTTTAGTAGAGATGCGGTTTCAACATGTTGACCAGGATGGTCTCGATCTCTTGACCTCATGATTCGCCCGCCTCGGCCTCCCAAAGTGCTGGGATTACAGGCTTGAGCCACCGCGCCCGGCCCCATTGAGCCACCGCGCCCGGCCCCAACCCTCAACAATTTTTCCAAGGGGCACCGTATTTTCATTTTGCACTTGGCCCCACTAGTCAAGAAGCAGGTTCTGCTAGGGGATGACAGTTCCAGGGACCACTTCTCTGAACTGCAACCACCAAGGACAGTGGATCGGTGCCAGGGTCACAAGAAGTGCTGTCTGGCCTGGGTTCCAGCCACACACAACATAAACCAACTCCATTTGTAACACTTTCCTTTGGTTTTCCACACCATGGCAGGAGACGGTACAGCTGATAAGCCATCAAAGGGCGACAACAAATAACTGAACTGGTGAGGACGCTTCATGCTTTTTTGTTAGTCAATTGCAAGTTAAAACACTAACAAGGCACATTATGCTGGCCAAAGAATAATCTCTCAGAATGACAGAAGTCTAATGTAGGAACGCTTACAGGAAGGAGTTGTCCACATTCACCCCAAGCATCGTGAACCAGAACGCTCTTGCCAAGGGCGATGGGGGCTGCCAGAGGGAAGCATTCACACTCTTTGACTCAGTGATCGCATCATTGGGAATGTGTCCAAGAAAGAAACACAAAGGAAAAACTTTACATGCCAAAGATGCTCAGGCAGCAGTTGGCTCCAGTGACGAGCTGGGAAGAACCTAAATGTCTAACAGAAGGAAAAGGCACTCCACAGCCTTCCAACGAATAAACACAAAGCCTGCAACAGCGTGGGAAAGTGCTTCTGCTGTATAGCCATGTGAAAATGGTATTTTTTTTTTATTTCAATGATATTAAAAGGATGTTTGTATAAAGGAAAAATCTTGACCAAAAATAGAGACCTAAAAACAGTGGCAAAGGGATAATGGCTCTTGAACATCTGGAATTGTTGTCTAAACAATAAATAACCCTTAAAAATCATGAATGCCCAGGGCACAGAGGACTTGCCCTGCTGAATCTCAGAAAGTCTGACCAAAAACAAAGCATGTGTGCTGTGAGATAGGTGAGGCGTGGGATTGGGGAAGGGATTTTACCAGGCAGATGGTCAGTCACCCAATGATTAGTGAACTAAGAGTCACGTGCCAGGGGCCCTGCCCCGTACAAACTATGCTGCTTCTAGTGTAAAAATATCCTGGGTGGAGGGATGGTCAGTGGGCCTGACCAGCCAGTCAGTTCTAACCTCTCAGGAAAGACACTTGTCCTCTAACCAGCCCACCTATGGCTGAAAGGCTGATGGACGTGCCAGGCCAGCACGCGACAGGCAGCCCCAGGGTGCTGTCCAGGTGGGATTCTGTTCCCCAAGTCTGTGGCCTCCTTCCACCTCGACACACCACCCAGGGTGAGCAGCTGCTATTTCTGAGATGTGCGTCAAGAATCATTGCTCAACACACACGTCACAGGGAAACAGGACATAAAAGGAAATTTATCTTTGGCAGCCCGAAGCCCGTAACTTCATCTTTATTCATATTGCTCGTCTATTTGATCAGATGCTGCTGCTGGTTTGAGCTGACTGGCACTTTATAGGAAAACCAGGTGCCAGGACAACGAATCTGCAATGGGCATGGCTGTGCCCTACAGAACATTCCCTGAAAAGGTCAGAGGAAGATGTCCATCCAGCAAACCCCTCAGTCCCAGCTGGCGGCAGAGGGGGCCCTCAGCTCCAGCTCAACGCCGTGCAGCCAGACTCAGGCCCCTCTCCCCATTTCACTAGCAACCCTGAGACCTTTTCACTCAGTCTCCAAGTCCTGCTCCCACTTTGGCCCCTGTCGGGTCACCTTTCTTAGCCTGGCACCCAGGCAGTCCTCTCTCTCTTTGCCCAGAGGCAACAGCAGTCATTGTGCTACCCTTAGGACCCATCAAATATTATTCCTAATAAACGTTTCATTGACAGGGCTGTTGCATATGGTTGAGCAGGTTGTACACTGCACAGCTGTAAGGAGTGCCAATCACAACAGACACTATAGACTTATTTTTACAACGTGAATCCAGCAAATGGAAGAGTATTGTTCTGATGAATCAGTATATCACAGTAGTTTACAAATAAGTACAAGGAGGAGCCGGGCATGGTGGCTCACGCCTGTAATCGCAGCACTTTGGGAGGATTTGGCTCATACGTGTAATCCCAGCACTTTGGCGGGTGGATCATTTGAGGTCAGGAGTTCAAGACCAGCCTGGCCAACATGGCAAAACCTCATCTCTTCTAAAAATTCAGAAGTTAGCCAGGCGTGGTGGCAGGCACCTGCAATCCCAGCTACTCGGGAGACTGAGGCAGGAGAATCGCTTGAACCTGGGAGGCGGAGGTTGCAGTAAGCCAAGATTGCACCATGGCACTCCAGCCTGGAAGCCTCTAGAGTGAGACTCTGTCTCGAAAATAAATAAATAAAAAATAAGTAGGGGTAAGGGGTCTTGAAGAGGCATCCTTTTCTCATCTGTGTGAGGTGCCCAGTAAGCCCACAGCAGCTCTGCACGCCAACCTGTGAATGCCAAATGAACCAGCTCCCTGGAGACCACACTGTGTTCTCCAGGCTCCTTGGGGCCACCAGTGGCAAAGAACCTTGATGGCCTGGTTGGGAGAACCTGGCCTGTCCCAGCCTCATCATCACTCTCACACTGTCAATACCCTCCTCACTGTCACTGGGCATGCTGTGGCGCAGTGAGCAGCCACAAGCACACAGGGCTATTGCCTGGCTCACAGGGATCTCCTTTTCTCTGCTGCGTGCCCACATCGTGACCCTCTTTCCTCTCCAGGCCCTTCCAGTGCAGCACAACTGTCCCCTGGCTACCCAGGGGCTCGGGGTTGGCATGAAGCCTATTTGCGGAGGGGGGCTTCTGCGTAGCCAATAAAAGCACGGGGGGAAGCCTGCTCTGTCTACCTCTCCCCCTTCTCTTCCCTTCCTTGAGCTCTTGCCCACCCCACCTGTAGGCCTGCCCTCACACCGTGACACTCACGTGCACACAGGCGTGCTGCCTTCCTGGCACACCCAACATGCTGTTCCCCCTACCTAGGGCACCCTTACATACAGCGCCCCACAATCCACCCCTTAGCTGCCTGCCCACATCGGGCCCTCTGCCAGGATCCCTGCCCACTGGCAGTGCCTTTCCTCAGAGCTCATGGACTCCTACGTGCCTCTGTCCTCAAGCTCTGTGCACATTCTCAAATCATGCCAGTCCTCTCCTTCACGGGACGGGATCAGCATGCAAAGTCAGAGGGGGCTGGCCTGGGGACGAAGCAAGCCAGGCTCTGCCACCTCCATCCCCTCCGGGCTGGGTGCCTGTCACCTGGCTGTGGACACTGTGCGCCCCATGCAGCTGCTGGAACAGAGTGAGTGACTGAGAGACACTGTGGGCCAGATTTTCTGCCTAATAGAAGAGACGCATTCTGTCTTCTTTTACCATTTACTGCTCTTTGCTCTGCCTCGAAAGCATTGAAACATTCGAGCCCTCCCTCTGGCATTTAGCCTCTTTCTAATGACAAGGAATCCCCCTGGATCACCTCTCTAGTCCCCAGGCTCTGAGGTTCTGCCCCAGAAAGTGAGTCCCCAGCTCTACCCACTGTGGCCGCCACTCAGGCCAGGCCCCTCAGGAGTTCGGCAGGTCCCCAGGTCATAGTCTTCCCCTTGACCATCCCTTCAACCAACACGTGGTTCAATGCTGGGTGTGCAGGCTTTGGTCTGACTTCTGCCTGTGTGATCTTGAAAACTTCCTCTCTCCTTCTTGAGCCTCAGCTTCCCCATCTGTACCATAATATGGCCGGTGATCATCTTCCTTACTACCAGTAAGCACCCTTCCATGGGCCAGACTTCCCACTTGCCCCTTATTTCAAGCTGCAGAGAAGTGTCACTCCCCCGATGAGGGAGCTAAGGTGACTGCTTCCACCTCTCCCCTAGGTCTCATCTGGCTTCAAGGACTGGACTTGTCCCATACACGGGCCCATGGTTGCCTTGACAGGCTGACTCCTTGAAACCATTCTTGTTGGCCTCTGTGCAAATTATGGCAGGAAAATGTCACTTCCCCAACAGTTCTGCTTATAGAATAATGTGCATGTGGCCGGGGCGGTGGTTCACACCTATAATCCCAGCACTTTGGGAGGCTAAGGCAGGTGGATCACGAGGTCAGGAGATTGAGACCATCCTAACACAGTGAAACCCCGTCTCTACTGAAAATACAAAAAAATTAGCCAGGTGTGGTTGTATGCGCCTGTAGTCCCAGCTACTCTGGAAGTTGAGGCAGGAGAATTGCTTGAACCCGAGAGGTGGAGGGTGCAGTGAGCTGAGATTGTGCCACTGCACTCCAGCCTGGGCGACGAAGTAAGACTCCATAAAAAAAAAAAAAAAAAAAAAAAAAGAAGCACATGCCTGAAAGGAGCAACTTACACTGGAGGAGATCCAAAAGATACTACTAACAACGAGCAGCCAGTTTGGGCAGGGCTTCCGTCCATATCACTGCCATCAGTTTAAGGTGCCGAGGAGAATCTCACCACCTTAGGCTGACAGTAAGCGGCCAGAGGCTCTGCCATGCTAGGTCTGCATGACAGAAAGCACCGCCTCAGTGAGTCACATCAAGTAACGGTGACAACTTGGTGTGGGAAGGGATAAATGGGGTCAGCACTACCACAAGGCCTCCTCTCCACAAACCACACACCACCTCCAGAGCTGGCAGAACTGTGCCCTCCTCACCACTCCCCACTTCATGTCCTTTCTTGCCCATCTGTCCTTTCTGATGCGACCCACTGGCAGGGTCCTCTCCTACATCTTGCCCATCATGAGGTCCCGACGCCTCGCTGAAGCCTAACTGAGCATCCCCAACCTCACCTGCCTACCTCCTACTCATCCTCCAATACCCAGCTGGGTGTCACCTTCTCCAGGAAGCTCTCCAGGATTCTCCCACCCCAGGTTCACCTAAGAGCCCCACTGCCCTGCGTGAGCTTCCCTGTTTGTTCCAGAGGGACTACTCTCCAGAGTGGGACCAGAAGGGAAAGGGCAGGAGCAGGAAAGACTCCAGCCATGGCTCCAACCTGAGTCAGGAGAGTCCCAGTGCACCAGGGGAACATCCCAGAGGACCCCAACCAGAGGGAAAACACCACCCAAGGATGCTCCCTTACCCTCAGCCTTAGATGGCTCTTCCCTTCATTCACTTCCAGGTGGCGGGCTGGTTCCAAACACCAGTTGGACAAAAGTGCTGAGTGCTGGCGAGGACAGAGTCGCCTTACAGACACAGGTGAAACCCTGCCTCCACCGCTGGGAGCTTACAGCCTCAAGGAGGGTGAGACTTGCATCAGACAACCCAGTCCTGCTACAGAAGGGGTCCAGGAGAGGTCTGAAGAGGGGGCACCTCCAGCACTGGGAGGTTGGGGGAAGCTTCGAGAGGAACTCGAATGGGCACTGGGCCTGCAAGGATGGACTTACTATGAGGAGGGGGCAGGGGGACCGGGCCAAGAAGTTGGAGTGAGGCTGGACTGGGCATGCTAAGACCAGGCCTGAGGAGTGGCGGACGCGAATCCCTGGGAACTAGGAGGCCCCTCTGCGGGTGCAGGCAAGGTGATTAGACCACAGAGCCAGTCCCTTGCTTCAGGCCTTCGTCCTTCCTCCCAGGAACCTCAGCAGATGCCAGATATAAGGAGTGCACTTGGGCAAGCTGTCGCCAAAAGACCCCACTTGTGAATGTCTGAAGGACCCCACGTCCTCCGTCAATTCCTAGCTGACGTTCCGTGAGACTCCTTCTGACACTGGTATCTGTCCTAGCCTTTAAAGATGCAAACCCGTCATCAAAAACAGTGACCCCTCAGAACATTCCAGTACCTGCTGCGCACCTCGTAGCCACTCACAGAGGCCAGTGCCCCTTCCCACCAAGTTTTCTGGGGTCTGTGCAAAGAACCTAACCGCCTGACCTGGTATGCCCGACCCCGATGGCCTGTGATCCCCTCCTGTTTCTGTGACGCCCAGTCAGCTGCCAACTTCAGTTCAGCTCTCTCCACTGAGCAAATCAGAGCTGGGCTGAGTATGAGGGCTGGCCTACGGGCAAGCAGGGGTGCTCTGAGGCTGCAGATGAGCAAGTGATGACCTTGGCAGTACTACGGTCAGGGCCTGCCCAAGGCCACCATATTCTGTCCTCTGGTGAGCCCACCATGCCAGGGCATGGGGTTCACATGTTCTGCTTTCAGTGGTTTACGTTCCAACTCAAAAATATGCATGAGTCCAACACAGATCTGCACGTGTGCACACACACATAGGTGCACACGTACAGAGGCAAAGGGGAGAACAGCCACGGGCCAAAGTCAGCACTTACAAGAGACCCCAAGCGTGTTTCCCCCTTTGTGGCCCACCAGGCTCTGTTCGAAGCACACAGAGACACAGATACGCAGGTGACTGATAGACTGGTAGACACAGATGCGTAGTATCTCATTTCAACCTCCCGGCAATCTTGCCAGGTAAGTAGGTTTTTCGGTTTGTTTGTTTTTGCCTCCTGAGCAGCTGGGATTACAGGTGTGCGCCACCATGCCTGGCTAATTTTTGTATTTTTAGTAGAAATGGGGGTTTCACCATGTTGGTCAGGCTGGTCTTGAACTCCTGACCTCAGGTGATCCGCCCACCTCGGCCTTCCAAAATGCTGGGATAACAGGTGTGAACCGTCGCACCCAGTGAAGGTAAGTAGGCTTAATGCCATCTTATAGATGAAGAAATTGAGGATCAAAAAGGCAAGAAGTCGGCTGAAGGCCAGGCAAGCAGTGGGGCTGTGGTTTGAGCATGCATTGCCCATGCTTCTCCAGGCGTCCCCACGTGCTTAGGTCTGGGAGCAGGGTGGGGGCCCGTTTTTCTTCCAGAACCTCTTTCAATCCACACTTCCCCTTGTTTACAGGATGGGGGTAGCTGAGACTCAGAGAGAGGCACAAACTTGCCCAGGGTCACAGCCCAGCAGCAGAGTCAGGAAAAGAAGCCAGGTCTCCTGACAGCCCAGCTATACCAGGAGACCTCCAGAGTAGAGGCCCATGCCATAACCTTCATAAGCCCAGACCCTGTCCTGCTGCTGAAATGGGCACCACCTGGACCTCAGCCCTTGGCATCCCAGATCAGGCAGCAAGCCCAGCTCCCTCTTCAATTCCCACGAAGATGGGCTTAGGTGCATAATGCAATTTTACTGAGACCCCTTCCTAAGGGGAAAGTTGTCTACGGTGACACATTACCAGAATACCCTTCAATGTGTCTAAAACAGGAGGCCAGTCTCACCCTGTTTGCATGCTGGAGACGAGGACCCAATCAATTTCCACAACGATGCCAGGGGCTAGGCAGCTCCCACCTCCCAAAGCTGATCCCTAACCAGGCCTCCCGCATCCCCCAACTATGTATGTGTTTGTATGTGGAAATCTCATCGAAATAGATTTCCAGCTTCTCTTGAAAACACGCTTCTGGCCTTCCCAAGCCCACTTTCACACAGAACATCTGAGAAACAAACCCCCCTATTAGCCCCTAGGGCCTCCAACATGGAGGCTGAGTCCCGGCTGCTCTTGACTACTGCACTGGCCGCTGGGCCTCCTCCCACTGTGCAGCAAGCTCTGCTCCAGGCCCTGTTCTAAGCATGGCGCCCATCAACACACAACCTCCTGAGCCCGCCGTTCAGGGCAGGACACCAACAGGAAGATAAGATAGAAGGCTGGCCTGGAGGAGTCTGGCCGTCACAAAGGTCACCCATCATTGCTTTCAAGATACTGCTGCTCTGGTCACACCTGAGCTTCCCTACGAAGGTGACATTCTACAACCAAGCCGAATGCTAGCAGACATCAGGTCCCATGCTCCCTGTTAACACTTTCAGACAATGGCAACCAAGAAAATCATTTGGTGAGCCAAGAGGAGAAAAACAATTTAATGTCTCTTCTTCTTTAAACTAACTCCAAAATTCTCCCTCGGAATAATTCCATCCATAACAGAAACATCATTTAAACTTCGCATAAAGAACATAACTGCTTTAGAAATGCCACTATATCCAAAATAAAAGCCGGAAACGAAGACCAGTCCTTTGAATAAACACTTTGGACGAAATTTACTTGCAAGTTTCCTTAAAGGACTCTTAAGATGGAGAAGTAGCATCAACTCCTAATTACATACATTTCCAATATTTACAACTGCACACACCCTAAGACCTCATATGGTATTTCAAGAGAACTCACTTGGTGGGATGGGATTCCTGGGCTGAGGTTTGCAGCCTGCAACTTCGAAGGACTCCAGCTGGAATGGACCAGGGTCTTAGGAAGCCATTAGCATAACCAGTGAGCAGGCAAAGTTAATTACAAGGTTTATTACAGATCAGAGAGGGCTGATTTCTAAAGGAGCTGTTTCTAATAAATTCGAGTTAAGTGAAATTAACTGCTTCTGTGTCTTTTAGGTTTACAAGGTTAAAGAATCCTAATTTTCCCCAGAGTTTCAGATGGTAACGGAAACACTCATCAAAGTAAACACAGCAAGTTTCACTCACGCAAAATTTCCATTAAAGGTTTCAAGCATCGGAATTGCAGGGAAGAGCTTAGAGAGTTTGCAAGGCGTCCATTTAACACAAATAAGATTCCCCCTAACCCCGCCCCCATGCTAGGAAGGGCCCTTGGGCTTTTGAGCCTGCACACATCAATCAGGGCGGTCATTCAAGATCACCAAGGGGCAGGGTAGGGGGAAGGGTTCGGGGATTGCTCAAACCCAGGCGGCCACTAAGAGAATCATGCACTGAGCGAAGCCGACATCGCCGGTATCCCCAGGACGAGGGCCTTGTGGGCAAACTCTACAGGGGTCCCAGGGGCATGCGGGCCCCAGGCCGACTCTGGGGAAGAAGAGGTAGATGGGTGGATTAAACACTGACCGCGCCTCCCCATTCTTTTCAGAAAGATCTAGATTATATTTCATTTTCTTTTTGAAGGAAAGATCTAGATTATATTTCATTTTCTCTTTGCATAGGTTAATTAGGCGGACAAGTCTCTAGCCTTAGCCCCCGCTCCAAAATGCCCCGCGCGTGAAGTGAGCCGGGAGCGCGCGCCGGCAGGGTGCGGGGACAGGGGTTCCCCGAGGCTTCCCGCGCTCCCCACGCCGCGAGGGAGTGACAAAGAGGCTCGCGTGGATCGATCAAGCAGCAAAGCCCGGGGAGCCGGGCCTCCCTCCGGGCGGACGCCGGGCAAGCACTAACCCTTCTTAAATTTAGTCAGGCAGCCGGAGCTGCAGAAGGAGCGCACGGAGGCCGTGTCCCAGCAGCCGCGTCCCTTCATTCCCGCGGCGGGGCGGCCTCCGAGCGGGGGAGCGCTACATGGCGCCGGGTCCCGGGGGCTCACGCCTACGCGTGCACAGCTCGGTGGGCCGCTCGGCGGAGGTGGCGGGCGCTCGTGGGTCCCGGCGCCGCGTTACCACAATGCACCACTGCCGCCCGCCGCCCGGTGCACCAGCGCGTTAACCCCGTCGGCGCCGCGGGAGCCCAGCCCAGCCCGAGCGGCGGCGCGGCCTCCCCTGTCCTCCGGCCCCGGGAGCGCGGCCTCGCCTGCTGGTCGGTGCGACCCCGCGGACGCCCGTGCAGGCTCCTCACTTCAACGTCACATTTTAATGCGAAAATCCGAGCGGAGGTGCCGTCTCCTGCAGCAGCAGGCTCCGCGTTGCTTTATTTCAACGGGCAAAGATGCCCTTGAGAGCTAAGGAGCACGTGGGAAGTGGGGATGGCCAGGGGCCTGACGGTGATTCCTGGAAATTGGGGTCACCTCTGAGACCTGCTCATCTTCTGACCCCGCTGCGGTGGCTGGTGCACCTGTGTCTGGCCACCTGCAGCCACCTGGCCACCATCTGGGAAGAAGGCAACAGGCGGGGGCCCGCAGAGCTGGGCTCTCTTAGCGCTGCTGACACAGGGCTGCAGGCATCTGGTCACAATGCCTAGTATCTACCCAGGCCTCTGAACACAACTCCCCTGTCCAGCTGCCCACAGGACTTCTCCATGGGATGTCTGGTGAAGGTCGCAAACCCAACTGTCCAAATCTCAGCTTCCCTATCCCCCACCTCCATCCCTGCCACACGCCCCCGCCCCCCCCACTTGTACTGCACCCTTCCTCAACCCTCCCCCTCCTCAGCTAGTGGCATCATTCAGGTGAGAAACCCTGGAGTCATCTGTGACTTCTCTGTCCCTTAGATCCACATTCAGTTGGTCAGGACATCCTGATGGCTGGTACCTGCAGAATACAGCCAGGATCCCTTGACTCTCACCACCTGCATGTTGCTTCCGGGGCCTACTACACCCTCATCTTGCCTGTGGACTCTTACACAGCCTCCCTGCAAGTCTCCTTGCTCCCACTCTGGTCCTCACAGTCTGCACAATACAACAGCTGGGAGATCCTGTTCACTGTATGTCAGACGCTGACACTTTATCCCACTCAGCGGTCTTCAAGTTCACACCTGGGCCTGCTCCACTCCTCTACTGAGGCTCCCACCGCACTCTGCCCTGTTTATATCTCATCTTTTCCACTGGACTAGACTCTGGGCCCTGGGACTGGGTCCTAGCCATTGCTTCATCTCCAGCAGCCCTACCTAACTGTGCCGCCTTGCAGGATCTCAAGCAAAGGAATTGACCAAATGTAATTTATTGAAACAGAATCCATTTTCACCAATGTAAAGCTTTTTCAAGTATACATCAAAGCTCCTGTTTTAACATCTAATAGACTCAGGGAACGTGGTGCTGGGTCAATAATTCCCTTCCAGGCCTTCAAAGCAACTGAGTACTTCTTTCATCTAGAGAATTAATCCTTAACAATTGCATTAGATTCATTGGCCCAGGGGGATAGAAGGCATTTAGTCATTCTGGGCCTTGGTTTTCTGGCTGCAAGATGAAGAGCGCCATAGTGATGGAAATGGTCCCAGTGATGGAGTGTTGAGAACACCAGGCACTGGGCTGCATGCTTGACCTGCATTTCCTTGTTTCAGCCTCACAGAAAAGGCTTGTTTGGTAAATTTCACCAACACTCTCTTTTACAGACGAGGAGACTAAGGCTCTGAGGTCAGGTAACTTGCCCAGGTCACCAGGCTTGGAACTGGCCTCGTCTGGCTGACCTCAGAGGCCATACTCAGAGAACCATGCTCTGCAGGGTCCCTTAAAGAGATGACTGCTCCTTGGGCTCCCAGAGTCCTCATGAGAAAAAATGGGGGGAGGCTGAAATAGTGTTTTGGTTTGTTATTTATTTTATTTTTAAAATTAGACCGTCCTGGTCAACATGGTGAAACCCCGTCTCTACTAAAAATACAAAAAATTAGCTGGGCATGGTGGCACGTGCCTGTAATCCCAGCTACTCGGGAGGCTGAGGCAGGAGAATTGCCTGAACCCGGGAGGCGGAGGTTTTTATTATCATCATCATTATTATTATTATTATTATTACTAGAAATGGGGTCTTACTCTGTCACCCAGGCTGGAGTGCAGTGGCATGATCATAGCTCATTGTAGACTCGAACTTCTGGGCTCAAGTAATCTTCCTTCTGCCTTGGCCTCCTGAGTAGCTGGGATTACTGGAGCACACCACAGTGTCCAGCTAATTTTTATTTATTTTTAATTTTTGTAGAGACAAGGTTCTCACTTTGTTGCCTAGGTTGGGCTGGAACTTATGGCTTCAAGCAGTCCCCCTGCCTCGGCCTCCCAAAATGCTGGGATTGTGGGTATAAGCCACTGTGTTTGGTCAGACTAGTGTTTTGAATGTTTTGGGGAAACGTTCGGAAAAATACAGGTAATTTTTTTAAGGATTTGCATGTGCAAGAATAAATCCAACCCAAGGTATTCAACCACGCACTATGATTATCATGGAATCTGAAATCTGGAGGGCTCTCTGACGCAGAACCGTGCCCTCTATCCTAAAGGCTGAAGAAGAGGAGGGCAGAGGAGCTGAGTGCCATGTGCCACCCTCGCTGCTAGGGAACCCTGGTGTCACTGACCCTCTTTGCTAGCCCCACTGTCTATTCACCCTCATCCAGAGTCGCGCCTGGCTTATAGCTGGGTAATTGAAAAGAAAGGGAACAAAACATACCCCGGGACGAAAGGAAAATGGTACAGAAAAAATATGAAAAAGAAGTCAGGCAGTCCCATGGAAGCAAACACACACACCATTTCTACTTTCTATATAATTATTTTATACTATAGGTCACAATAAAAAAAATTATCAGATTTTGCTTATGTGAAATACTTAAAATTTAACAACCTAGCGGAACAGGCAGGCCGAAGGGTGGCAACTAGTCCTTAAAGAAAATATATTAGCTGCAAAGTCTTAGTTGAATTAGTTTGTCAAGGAAGCCAAAGAGACTGAGCCTAAAATAACTGATGTCGTCACTGGCTGCCCTGAACCCTGTCCTAAAGTTTCCCTCATACAACCAGCCCCACTCCTGTGAGCCATCTATACTCATGCATCATGGTTTTTTTTTTTTTTTTTTTTTTAAGACAGAGTCTCCCTCTGTCATCCAGGCTGGAGTGCAGTGGCATGATCTCTGCTCACTACATACAACCTCTGCCTCCCAGATTCAAGCAATTCTCCGGCCTAAGTCTTGAAGTCGCCGAGATTATAAGCGTGTGCCCCCATGCCCAGCTAATTTTTGTAGTTTTAGTAGAGATGGGGTTTCACCATGTTGACCAGGCTGGTCTCAAAATCTTGATCTCAGATGATCCACCCTCCTTGGCCTCCCAAAGTGCTGGGATTACATGTGTGAGCCACAGCAGCTAGCCCATGGTTGTCTTTTGAACAGATCTAGGTTCAGGCCTCCAGACCTCCTCTTTATGACCTCCTAAAACCAAATGCACCAACTCTGAAAACTTCCTGATGTCCGCTCACTCCAAATTCCCTAGGCTGGCAATCCCAGAGGCAGCTACGACCCTCGACAGTCCTATACGACCCCTCATCAAACTGGCTGCTCTGTTTACTTTGAGCTTTCCTCCCATGTCTACGGTTACCACTTTCCTTGTCACGTCCAAACTGGGCTGCTGCCGCTGCAACAGCCTCCCTAGAAACCGGCCTCCCACTTCCACGTGCTACCAGATCATTACTAATCAGACTCAGTTTCCACTGTGTTCCTTCCTTTCCTCAATAATGTAGCACACGCGCGCACTCAAGTTATATTCATATTGATGTGTGTGCCTATGCACTCATGTGAGTGCGTGTGTGCATATCTGTTATTCATCCTGGTGCTGGATGGAAGCACGGGGAAGCATGTCCCCCAGACACTCATGGCAGCCCGAGGAACTACTTGAGGCCTCTGGGGACAACAGGGTAGTACATTAAGAACTGCGAGCGGCTGGGCATGGTGGCTCACACCTGTAATCCCAGCACTTTAGGAGGCCGAGGCGGACGGATCATGAGGTCAAGGGATTGAGACCATCCTGGCCAATATGGTAAAACCCGTCTCTACTAAGAAATACAAAAATTAGCTGGGCATGGTAGTGTGTACCTGTGGTCCCAGCTACTCAGGAGGCTGAGGCAGGAGAATCACTTGAACCCGGGAGGCAGAGGTTGCAGTGAGCCGAGATCGCACCACTGCACTCCAGCCTGGCGAGAGCAAGACGCCATCCAAAAAAAAAAAAAAAAGAACCACAAGCACATCCACACCCTGCAGCCCAGTAAAATGAATTGGATTCATCACAAGTGCAAAAAGTTCTGCACCCAAGGCCATCTGTTGTAAAAATGAAGCAACATAACTCTAACAGCAGGTGAATTTCATCAACTTTATTTCATCAATTTCATGGAATATCAGGGAGCCATTTAGGTTTTTATAGGTGACAATGTCAGGGAAATAAGAAACCATGCTAAAAAACAAAATAAGGAAAGGAAAAGGGCAAATCACACAACATATTTATAACTGTATGAAAACTATGCATATACCAACTTGTTAAAACAGTAGGATTGGCTGGGCATGGTAGCTCATGCCTGTAATCCCAGTACTTTGGGGGGCCGAGGCGAGCTGGTTGCTTGAGCCCAGGACTTTGAGACTAGCCTGGGCAACATGGCAAAACTCCATCTCTATAAAAATATTTTTAAAATTAGTTGGGCATAGAGGTGCACACCTGTAGTCCAAGCTACTTGGGAGGCTGAGGTGGGAGGATTGCTTGATCCTGGGGAGGCTGAGGCTGCAGTGAGCTAAGATCGAATCACTGCACTCAAGCCTGGGTGACCCTGTCTCAAAACAACAAACCAACCAAAAAACCCAGTAGGATCACAGGTGAATCTCCTCAAGTCTGGGCTTCCTGAGTGCCCTGAGCTTTCTTTCCCAGGACCTAGCATGCCCACTGTAGATTCCTATTTACTTACCTACCTCCCACATCAGACTGTCAATTCTTTCAGGGCAGAGTCGGAGGCCTTTTCTCACTATTCTCAGCCTCCAATGTAGTCTAGCACATGGTAGGTGCATGGGAATGAATAGATCATTTGAATTAATTCATGAAAGCAACATAATCACTCCTCAAGAGCCCTTTTGGGCCCAGCCTGTCAAACCGCATTACCCGCCCCGCCCCCTGCCCGTCTTCCCAAGCCTTCCATCACTGTGTCCTCCTGTCTGCATTTCTGGTGCATACCTCCTCACAACCCCCTTTCCCATTTGCACCCCTACCTCTCCCTTGGCGGGACCACACAGATGCCAGCACCAGCTTGGGAGTCCCATGGGAACAAGATCCAATGGTGGCTTCCTGACCTGAGTTGGCTACAGCCCTCAACTGCTGTGGGACTTGGAGATCTTTGGTTTCCTGATCCTGGCCTTGGGCTCGTCACTAATGAGGGGCTGTGGCTCACAGAGGAGAGGCAACGAACTTCTTTGTGTTTGTCTGGAGAATCGGGTTCTCCAAGAGTTTGTGAGGCATATGTGGTCCTTGTGGAAATATCTTAAGAATGAAGCCCTTTAAAGCAGCAGTGTTCTAAGAATAGCCATTCTTAGACGCTGACTGCCATTCTCATCAATAAATGATTTCTGCACTGAAACCAAATAATTAATTTGAGAGCAATTTGTGATCATGTGTTGCTAGGCAATTAAAAAAACTTCCAATTGGAAAAACCTCCCATTTATCATTGATTATTTTAGATCAGAAAAATGGAATGGGGTTTGGGCACGGTGGCTCATGCCTGTAATCTCAGCACTTTGGGAGGCTGAGGTGGACAGATCACTTGAGGTCAGGAGTTCAAGACCAGCTTGACCAACATGGTAAAACCCCATCGCTACTAAAAATACAAAAATTAGCCACACATGGTGGCACACACCTGTAATCTCAGGTACCTGGGAGGCAGAGGCAGGAGAGACACTTGAACCCGGGAGGTGGAGGTTGTGGGGAGCTCAGCCAAGATCACGCCACTGCACTTCAGCCAGGGCAACAGAGTAAGACTGTCTCAAAAAAAAAAAAAAAAAAAAAAAAAGGAAATGGTGGAGAAGGCGCCATTCAGTTCGAAAAAATGGAAAAGCTAGGGGTGGTGCCTACCCTGACTGTCCACACATGCCCTCTGCTGGTAGGGGCAATAGAAGAGACAGAGGCCAGTTCTCTGGGAGCTGAGCCGGGAGGGTTTTACCCTGGAGCCAGTGAGCGGTTGCACTGGCATCCCTGCACACGAATTTGGAAAGAGTGGCCTGCCAGTGGGCCAGGCTACCTGGAGGGCCTGGATGGAGAGTTGGGATCAGTCCCGCCGGGTGGCTCTGAGGAGATCGGCTTTTTCTCAGCCCTCATTCTATTGCTATGTCAATATTAACCAAAAGGATTTTTTTTTTTTTTGAGACGAGTTTCACTTTTGTTACCCAGGCTGGAGTGCAATGGCACGCTCTCGGCTCACCGCAACCTCCTCCTCCTGGGTTCAACAATTCTCCTGCCTCAGCCTCCCGAGTAGCTGGGATTACAGGCACGTGCCACCATGCCCAGCTAAACCAAAAGGATTTTTGCTTGTTGAAGTCTAAATATTACTTTCACCGACAGATTCCTCAAGATAATCAAGAGCTGGAATTCCCAAGGGATTACTGTCTGTTTCATCTTCAATGATTCTTTTTTTTTTTTTAAATAAAAGTGACAACAAAAGGAATTGAAATACAAATCTATTGAATCTATTGCAGAATGTTCCTCCTTTGTTGGTTATTAAAGCAATACAAATTAAAGCAGCCTTGGAGTATCCTTATATTAAAATTGTCAAAAATGTATTTAATTATTTGCAGCAAATGCCAGTGAGATTACAGTGCAGCTGACATGCTCACTTGTTGGTGGCATGGAACATTGGAACACTTGTTCCATAACGTGATATTTCAGTGCATCAAGATGCCATGATGCAGCTGCAGCCCTTAACTCAGTTATCTGACTCCTGGGAATTTTCCCTCAGGAAATAATTCGAGAGAAGCAAAAGGCTTTCTGTACAAAGATATTTACTGCATCATTATCTGTAATAGCACAAATGGGAAATTCAAATGCTCGACAGCTGTAATGACTCAAAATATTAGAGTATGGCAACTCAGTGGAATATTATGCAGCCATTAAAATGAGCATGAAAAGACGGGAGATGACCTTTTGGGCTAAGAAATAAGAAAAAGAAGGCCGGGTGCGGTGGCTCACACCTGTAATCCCAGCACTTTGGGAGGCTGAGATGGGTGGATCATGAGGTCAGGAGTTCAAGGCTAGCCTGGCCAACATGGTGAAACCTCGTCTCTAGTAAAAATACAAAAATTAGCCAGGTGTGGTGGTGCATGCCTGTATTCCCAGCTACTGGGGAGGCTGAGGCAGAAGAATTGCTTGGAGGCGGAGGTTGCAGTGAGACGAGATGGTGCCACTGCACTCCAGCCTGGTGAAAAGAGATGCGCATGAAGGTGCTGTGTTTAATATGATGCCGAACACGGGAAGTACAAGCATATGTCCAGAGGGGAGATGGGAAGGCAACATGTGCGCATCAAAAGCAGCTTTGTGAGGGCGCAAGATTACTGGGGAATGTCCTGCATTGCAAATACTCTGTCACACTGTGCAGTCTTTCCCATAGCAACAGTAAAAATGTAACAAGCTATAATACATTCAATTAACTCAATTATTATGCAAAACCCTTTCCCAGGAGGACAGAGGAAGTGCAGAAGAGACTGAAGGAGTAGATGTTCTGCCCAGGGAGTGTGAGTTATGAGGCCATGGGGTGGGGACACAGATGGGTGACTAGTGAGCAGGAAGTCAGGGTAGGGGAGCCCAACGTGCTTTTTTGTTTTGTTTTGTTAAAAAAGACAAGGTCTCACTCTGTTGCCCAGGCTGGAGTGCAGCGGCATGATCTCAGCTCACTGCAACATCTGCCTGCTGGGGGCTCAAGCCATCTTCCCACCTGAGGTACCCAAGTAGCTGGGACTACAAGTATATGCCACCACGCCTGGCTAAGTTTTGCATTTTTTAGAGACAGGGTTTCACCATGTTGCCCAGGTTGGTCTCCAACTCCTTGGCTCAAGCAATCCTCCCGCCCTGACCTCCCAAAGTGCTGGGATTACAGGTGTGAGCCACCACGCCTGGCCTAATCCAAAGAGTTTTAACACCAGTCAGGTCACCCAAAGGCCTGGGCTTTGGAGTCAAATACAGGAGTCTGAACTCAGATCTGCAAGCTGCTCATTGCAGCTGAAAGCAAGTACAGGAGCCTCTCTGAGCTTCCCTTCCCAGATTCTTATCCAGACACAGTGCTATCTCCCTGTAACGGGTTGAAACATGTCCTGACACAACTCATATGTTGGAGTACAAACCCCCAGTACCTCAGAATGTGACTCTCTATGGAGATAGGCCCTTTAAAGAGGTAATTAAGATAAAAAAAGATCGGGTCAGGTGTGGTGGCTCACGCCTGACATCCCAGCACTTTGGGAAGCCACTCACACCTGTCATCCCAGCACTTTGGGAAGCCAAGGCGGGTGGATCAGCTGAGGTCAGGTGTTCAAGACCACCCTGACCAACACAGAGAAACCCCGTCTTTACTAAAAACACAAAAATTAGCCGGGCATGATGGTGCGCACGTGTAATCCCAGCTACTCGGGAGGCTGAGGCAGGAGAATCGCTTGAACTCAGGAGGTAGAGGTTGCGGTGAGCCGAGATCATGCCATTGTACTCCAGCCTGGGCAACAAGAGTGAAACTCCATCTCTAAATAAATAAAAATAAAGCAAGATCATATATCATATGGCCCAGCACTTTGGGAAGCTGAGGCGGGCAGATCACCTGAGGTCAGGGGTTTGAGACTAGCCTGGCCAACATGGTGGAACCCCATGTTTTAGTAGAGCAATCTCTACTAAAACACAAAAATTACCTGGGCATTTTGGCCACTGGGCATGGTGGTATGCAGTGCTAGCTGCTCAGAAGACTGAGGCACCAGAATCACTTAAACCCAGAAGGCGGAGGTTGCAGTGAGCTGAAATTGTGCCACTGCCCTCCAGCTTAGCCTGGGTGACAGAGTGAGACTCCATCTCAAACAAAAACAATGAGATCATATGAGTGAGCCCTAATCCACATGCCTGGCATTTTCGTAAGAAGAGGTGGAGATGAGGACAGAAACATATACCCAGAGGGGGGACCACGTGGGGACACAGCAAGGAAGGAGCCATCCACAAGCAGAGGAGGCCTCAAAGAAACCAAACCTTCCAACACCTGGAACTTGGACTTCCAGCCCCCAGGAGTGTGAAAGAATCAACTTCTGTTGTTTAAGCCACTGAAGCTGCAACATTTTGCAATGACAGCCTGAGCTGACTCATATACTTACTTATGCAGAGCTGTGAGGATAGTATCTCCAGCACAGGCGGGCACTCAAGTCATCTAGGGCCAGGCGCGATGACTCGCCTATAATCCCAGCACATTGGGAGGCTGAGGCGGATGGATCACTTGAGGTCAGGAGTTCGAGACCAGACTGGCCAACATGGTGAATCCCTGTCTCTACTAAAAACACAAAAGTTTGCTGGACGTGGTGGCATATACCTGTAATCCCAGCTACTAGGGAGGCTGAGACAGGAGAATCGCTTGAACCCGGGAGGCAGAGGTTGCAGTGAGCTGGGATCACACCTTTGCACTCCAGCCTGGGTGACAAGAGCAAAACTCTGTCTCTAAAACGATAAAATAAAATAAAATAAAAGTCGCCTGGGAAAAATGAGCCTGGCACCAGGTGTCCCCACACTACTGCCCTATACAAGGCTGGTGCTAGAAGAGTCAATCTCAATGTCCATCAAGGAATCAGTTTAACTGTGAAGTTCGAAATGACTGTGAAGCCCTGTCAAAGACAGCTTCTCCTGTGATTCCTGTAATCACTGTGATCCCTGCAGCAACAGAGGTGAGGATGGGCAGGACAGACAGCATGGCTATATAGCTTGCAAAATTAAAGTTTAGTTAAGTTGGGGAGTTTTGTTCCAAGTCAAAGAGCAAGCAGAGTCTGGAGAGGGATCGAGAATGCAACACTGTAGCTGGGGCATGGTGGTTCATGCCTGTAATCCCAGCTGAAAGCAAATACAGGAGCCTCTCTGAGCTTCACTTCCCAGATTCTTATCCAGACCTGGGGCTATCTCACGGTAACGGGTTGAAATGTGTCCCCTCCTGTCCTGCCTTGAGCAGGAGGATGCCTTGAGCCAGCACTTTGGAGGCTGAAGCAGGTGGATCACTTGAGGCCAGGAGTTCAAGACCAGCCTGGGCAACATGGTGAAACCCCATCTCTGCTAAAGATACAAAAATTAGCCAGGCATGGTGGTGCACACCTGTAATTCCAGCTACTCAGGAGGCTGAGGCAGGAGAATCACTTGAATCTGAGAGGCAGATGTTGCAGTGAGCTGAGACTGTGCCACTGCACTCCAGCCTGGGCATCAGAGCAAGACTCTTGTCTCTCAAAAAAAAAAAAAAAAAAAAAGGAATGCAACATTGTAAGCCTCCAAGCTCCATTTTCCCCACTCTACTAAAAAACAAGCCGCTGATTGATAGTCTTCACAATGTAAACATTTAGAAATTCCACAGCACAACATAAACAGTGAAAAGATAAGCAACAAAGAAAAAATGCTTTCAAAATATATAACCAACAAAGGAGAAATAACCATAACGAGAATAAGCTTCTATAAATCAGCAATTAAATCCACAAATATCCAGAGTTACAGTGGCAAAAGATATAAATATACAAGTCACAAAATACACAGGATCAGTAAATAAACAGATAAGAGTAGACACAGTCTCAATGAGAATAAGGGAAATGCAAAATAGAGCAAGGAAATGCCTTTTCATTCACCCATCAGAGTAACAAGGAGTAAAAAGAATGACGGGTTGCCTCTGCGGACAATACACACTGTTGGATCATATCAATTTAGGCATTCTTTTTGGTTGACAATTTTATAGCGTCTGTTGATATTTTTCAGGTGCATCCCCTTGAAACATAGCAATTCCACTCCTAGAAATCTATGAAATGGAAAAACTCACACATATGTAAAAGATGCATGTAGAGGAATATTTGCCACAGCAAATCTTGGAATAGTAATAACATGTGAAGAATCTAATTGTTCATCAAGAGGAACATGATTAAATACATTATAATGCACTATAGAATTCTATGCTGTTCTTTTAAAAATGAGGCCAGGTGTGATGGCTTATGCCTGTAATCCCAACACTTTGGGAGGCAGAGGTGGGCAGATCACTTGAGGTCAGGAGTTCGAGACTAGCCTGGCCAACATGGTGCAACCCCATCTCTACTAAAAATACAAAAATTAGCCATGTATGGTGGCATATGCCTGTAATCCCAGCTACTCGGGAGGCTGAGGCAGGAGAATCACTTGAACCTGGGAGGTGGAGGTTGCAGTGAGCTGAAATTGCACCACTACACTCCAGCCTGGGTGACAGAGTGAGACTCTGTCTCAAAAAAATAAATAAATGAATAAGAATGACAAGTCTGGCTGGGTATGGTGGCTCATGCCTGTAATCCCAGCACTTTGGGTGGCCAAAGAGGGAGGATTGCTTGAGGCAAGAGATCGAGACCAGCCTGGGCAACATAGCAAGAACCTCTCTCTACAAAAAATAAAAAATTAGTCAGGCGTGGTGGCATGTGCTTGTAGTTCTAGTACTTCGGAGGCTGACACAGGAGGATGCCTTGAGCCAGGAGGTCAAGACTGCAGTGAGCTATGCTTATACCACTGCACTTCAACTTGGGTGACAAAGTAAGACTCTGTATTTAAAAATATTTTTAAAAATATATAGCCAAGCGTGGTGGTGCATGCCTGTAATCCCAGCTACTCAGGAGGCTGAGGCATGAGAATCTCTTGAACCCAGGAGGAAAAGATTGCAGTAAGCTGAGATCACACCACTGTACTCCAGCCTGGGTGACAGAGCAAGACCCTGTCTCAAAAAATAAAAATAAAATAAAATTTAAAAATTAGAAACTAAAAAGAAAGAAAATAGGTATATTTGTATCAAGATGTAAAGATCTCCAAAATACATTGATAAGGGAAAAAGCAAGCTTCTAATCAGCATGTACAGTACATTATCATTTTATATACATACATGTGTGCGTGTGGTTGTGTGTACTCATATGACTTTGTAAATGCATGGGAACAGATCTGGAAAACACCATTATTAACAAATTGGTGCATGTAACTCTAGGGAGACAAGTGAGAAGGAGAGGGGTCATGAAAGATGACTAAATTTTATGTTATAAATTTTAGAATCTTGAAATATTTTGCAATCTTGTGTTTCCTAACTAAAATTAATGTCTCAACAAATTCCAGTTGGAGATTGCATGCCAAAATCAGCTCCAGCTCACGCTGAAACCTGTGATGCCCTACGAGGGATTCTCTAATGGTGGAAGGTCAGGTATATAGGATACTCCTTGGGTGAGTTTTCGGGCAGGAGGGTCCAGATATCACATCAGAGAAGCCACTGCATTAGTGCACACAGACCAACCTGGAAGGCAGCAATCAGAGAGGGGCTGGATCATTTGACGCACCCGTGGCACAATTCCTATGAGGCGGAGGAGCAGAGCTGCCCATGGTGATGGGCCCTGCAAAGAATGGACAGGACACAGCTGCAACCAGGTGTGGGGGCAGAGGCTCAGGTACAGTACCTGTCTTCTGGCCAGGCTGCAGGCCTCACCCCATCATCTGCGGCCAGGCTTCTGGTAGAAGCTCATGGCCATGGACAACAGTGACCTTGAGATTAATGGCTGTGGCTGCTCAGGAATGTGGCCCAGGAGAGGCTACCTGTGCAGATGTCCAGGCATGCACCTGCATTTACCTCATCATGGTCCAGAGGGGTGTCAGGAGAGGTTCCAGAAACGGATAGAGGGTGTCATAAGCAAGTGTACACAGAAGACACGGAGAAGGGCAAGAAACGACAGGTGCACTGAGGCTCAGACAAGTCATCTCTGAATCCAGTGGCCATGTCTGATGCCCTCGTTAGGGCACTTCCTGTGGAAGGCTTGAGTCACACCAACCACTCCTCTTTGAAACCCGCTGGTCCTCTTGCCATACATCCACTGTCTTCTAACCTCCTCTGTCATTACTTCAGGCATGAGTCAGTCCTCACTCCCATCCTCTTCTCACTCCATCATGGGGCCCGAGCAAATGGTGTCCATCCCATAGCTCCACGTCCTATCTCCCTGCTCACATTTCCCCATCCGTAGCACCTGCACAGTCCCCCCTCCAAGCTGCAGACCTCCACTGTCTCCTGGATGTCCCCCACCTTTTTCCTCCCCTGAGCTTCCTGAGTTTTGTTTCCTTGCCTAAATCCAGAGCATACTTGCTCATTCAGCTATTCAAGGCATCCGGCTGAGTCCCCAGCTGAGCCCGACAGCTCTCCTCTGCTCCCTCATCATAACTTTTCCCTCTCCAGACAATTCTTTCTTTCCCTCAGCACCAGCCAGACACCTGAGGGTCAGCTCCTACAGTTTCTCCCTCTCCTTGTGTCCCTACATGCAATGAATCCACAAGTCCTGAAAAAATCATTTGCAAATCCATTATCTTCTTTTCCACCTTGACCAGCCATACCCCTTGCTTACTTCTGGGGTCTCAGCTTTGATGTGTACCCCTTCAGATCCATCTTCCATGATATTATAGAAATAAATTTACTTAAAACACCATCTGCCCCCTGTCATTTCTCTTCCATGGCTCCCTGATAGAAACAGTAGCAAGTTCAAGTTCAAAGTCCTTTGCAAACCACAGCCTACCAGGAGCTAAGCCTTGTGGGGCTCAGCACGCCCCAGTCCCAGGCCTTGGCTCCACTGGCTGCTCCCTGCCCTCATGCCTTCACTCGTGGGGCCTGAGATAATCTGCCTTTCACTCCCTTGGTGGACTTCCACTCATCTCTGAACATGAGGTATGAGCTTCCCCTCCCCCAAGGAGCCTTCCTTGACAGTTGCCACCCCAGCAAGGGGCTGGAAGGCTGCTTGGTGGAGCGTCTTTCTCAGAGTCTTCATCACACTCTTCTAGATTTCTTGCTGCACTCACCACACTGACTCATAAGGCTCCATTGGAGAGTGTGTCTCCTCGAAAAATATCCAGCACCTGGGCTGGGAAGGAGTCCTACTCACTGTATTAGTTTCCTAAGGGCTGCCAAAAATTTTGTGGCATAAAACAACAGAAATTCATCTTCTTGCCATTCTGGAGACCAGATGTCTAAAATCAAAGTGTCAGCAGGACTACTTTCCCTACGAAGGCCCTAGGGCAGAATTCTTCCTTGCCTCTTCCAGCTCCTGGAAGCTTCAGGTGTTCCTTGGCTGTGGCAGCATAGTTCCAATCTCTGCCTCCAACTTCACACGACCTTCCTCTCTTTGGTCTTCACCTGATGGTCTCCTCTGGGTGTGTGTCTAAGTCCACATTTCTCTATTCTCATAAGGACATCAGACATACTGGATTAGGAATCACCCATATGACCTCATCTTGACTTGATTACATTTGCAAAGACTCTATTTCCAAACAAAGTCCTGTTCACAGGTGCAGGGGGTTAGGACTTCAACGTATCTTTTTTCCTTTTGGGACAGGGTCTCACTCTATCACTCAGGCTGGAGTGCAGTAGAGTGGTCATGACTTACTACAGCCTTAACCTCCAGAGCTCAAATGTTCCTCCCACCTCAGTATCCTGAGCAGCTAGGACTGCAGGGGCACCCCACCACGCCCAACTAATTTTTTTATTTTCAGTTTTTTTGTAGCGACAGGATCTTGCTATGTTGCTTGGGCTGGTCTCGAACTCCTGGGCTCAAGCAATTCTCCCACAGTGCTGGGAGTACAGATGTGAGCTACCATGCCCAGCCTAACATACCTTTTTACGGTTCTTCCCCGTGTGTTCTGTGTATACCTTTCTTATGACAATTCAACCTGCAACACTCGCTTTGGCATTACTGCTGCTCCACACTGTACGTGGCCCACAGTAAAACCTGGTTGGCTGGGCAATGTAGCTCACACCTGTAATCCCAGTACTTTGGGAGGAAGAGACAGGAGGATTGCTCTAGCCCAGGAGTTCCAGACCTGCCTAGGCAACACAGCAAGACCTTGTCTCTACAAAAAAAAATTAAAATAAATTAGCTGGGCATGATGGCATGTGCCTGTAGTCCCAGCTACTCGGGAGGCTAAGGCAGGAGGATCAGGATCACCTGAGCCTGGGATGTTGAGGCTACAGTGAAGTATAAAACTGATCACATCACTGCACTGGGCAGCAGAGAAAGAACACCTTAAAAAAAAAAAAAAGACACAGCCAGATTCCTTGAATAGCTGACTGAGCAAGCATGCTCTGGATTTCGGCAGGGAAAGAAAACTCAGGAAGCTCAGGGGAGGAAGGTGGCTTGGAGGAGGCAGCTCTGAAACTGGAGGGGGGAGAGGGAAGGGACACGTTCAGGGAAGGAGAGTGCCACGTGGGGAGGGAGAGCAGGCCTAGCTGCTGTGTGAGAGGCAGGGAGCTGGGCCAGTCTGCAGAAAGTCCTTCCAGGCCAGGCTGAGGCATCTGCCTTCATCCTGAAGACAGCAGTGGGCCAGGGAAGGGTCAGCAGGAAAGCAGTGCCGAGAGCAGAATCTGTGTTCCTGAAAGATTAATCTGCCTGCACACACAGGGACAAGTCTACAAGGGACCCCATGCAGGGAGGCACCCCCGTTGAAAGGCATTGCAGAGTCAGTAATGAGGAGCCCAATCAGGGCAGTGGAAGAATGGCTGGAGGGAAGCAACAGAATCCAGAGAAAATGTGGTAGAAAATGGACAGGGCATGGCCTCAGGCAGAAGGAAGAGGAGTTGAGTCTTGCAGGGGCTGGGGTTCAGGGTAGGAGACCTACATGGATGGGACCCGTAACCGAAAATGGCAGCCTAGGGAAAGGAGTGTGCCTGCAGGAATGGAGGAAGGTTCAGCATCATGAAATGCCTGTCAGTGGAAAAAGCAAGCTCTCGGGTACACTCATTAAGTAACCATCGAGGCTGGGTATGGGTGCAAAGCAGCTATAAGAAATCACACACACTTCGTAAACAATTCAAGTTTATGGGCAACAGCTGCCTCTTTCTATTTCAATGCCTGGGGCTCAGGCTATTGGCAGCAGGTGCTCTTGGAGAAAGGACTCAAGTCAAGGGAACCAAAAACTCAACTGAATAATCTTTAAATTATCTCCTCACCCGGGAAATGGAAATCAATGCAGTCTGCAAACAGCAGTCCTGTGCCAGCAGGGGCCAGATGGAGCTGTTAGGTGGGGAGGGAGAAAAAGGAGCTGTCCAGCTCAGTGGTATCTCTAGGATCCATGGAGGTCCCTGGACTTGGGCAGCCCTTTCTGACAGAGCCACCGGCAACACCCAGGCTTCCCACAGAGGCACTGAAGAGCAGTCCATTAGGAGGGGCTCCTGTCCATGGCAGTGGAATGAAGACCTCCCTCCTCCCCTGCAACACCTCCATGGATGAGTCATTTCCTCTCTGGGCCTCAAGCTCTTCATTCATATCATGAGAGGTTGACCTAGTTGATTTCCAAGGGCTCTGCTCCACCCTCTAGCTCTGATTACTGCTGCGGCCGCTGCCCCAGCTGCTGAGATCTCAAGCGCCATCCTGGAGACAGGATAATATGGCAGGCCAGGAAGGGAAGGTACCTGACACCAGCTCCTCCCCATTTCGATTCTACCTGGCAGGCCCTAACCCCTGCTTATTCTTCCTCCTCTTGCCACCAAGCAATGGGGTGCTCTCATCTCAATGGGAGGAGAGAGCACTGGATTGTGAGCCTGCTCTGAGGTCACTCCTGCTCTGCTGCCCTTCCTTTCTGTGTCAAAAGCTCATCTGTGAGGTCCTCTCCTCATGCTGTAGAAGTGGGGCCAGAGTCAGACCTAGGGCACTGTGACGTGTCTGACTTCAGTCTCTTCATTTGTATAATAAGGATGGCAATGGTTTGCCTCTCACAGGGTCATAATGATGACTGAGTTACTGCAGGCAAGCCTGACCTGAAACAAGCACCTTCCCATTTTAGCTGTTATTACCACAAGGCATGCAGGACAGAAGCAGGGGGAGACACACATCGCTGGAGGAAATCCAGTATCAGACAGACAGAACATCAGGACAGAGAAGCCTCTCCATGTAACAAAACCTCCGTTGCCACAAAGGCCGTCTTGGAAGGGACTTCTCTGAACAGACTCCTCATGGCCTTTGGCATTTAGGCTCCATCCTCCCAGAGGAAACAGTTCCTTTGTCCTTTTACCTAAGCTCCAGGGCTAGCTAGTCAATGTTCCTGAATGACAAGAATTTGAGGTAATTTTGGCTAAACACACTTTTGTTCCTTTAATAACCAGTGGAGGCAGACAATGGCAAGGCATTTAGAATAACACTAAGCACCCACATGCCAATCCTGTGCAAACCAGGCAGGTATTATTTTCTCCATTTCACAAATAATAAAAAAGACGCTTACAGAAGTTAAATCATGGCATACAATTAATAATAGGTTAAAATCAGGATTCAGACTCAGGTCTCGAAATCTGCAAAGCTGAATCTCTTTTCACTCGTTTATACCACACAGCTGTTGCCACCGTCTCTAACACTTAACTATTCTACCAGGAACCCAAGATCAATTGCTTTCACCAAAATGAAGTGTGTTCTATTGACAAATAGTCATCTCTAACTACATCTTTGTCTGCTGCCTTGAGAAATCCAGACAAAAACAGTGTTCGTATTTTTCATACACATTTTATCACTGTGCGTAAATGCAGGCTTGCATGTGATACAAGCCAGTCAGGACTTCTGAACAGAGACTGTGAGCTGAAGCTAGGACTGTGTATCAATCACCCAGGGTCAACCCTCAAAGAGTATCTTCCTCAGTTACGGAGGAGAACTTGATCCCACTTTAATTATTGAGGATGTTTTAAGTTGCTCAGACAATGGGTTAAAAATACATGTATATATCTCAATCTCAACTTGATCAATGGGAAACTTTTTGGCTATAAATGTAATTTTCAAAACAAATAACATGCAAAGCTCAAATACACCATTTTCCCAAAGCAAAAACAATGTCCTACTGCTTAGTTGCCCTGCCATTATGCTTCTGGACTTCATATTTTTATGAACAAGTCAGCAAGAATGTCAAAGTAGAGTCATGAGTCAGCCATCCTTCCAGACAACCATTCTCTAAAGAGGTTCATTCATCTGGCCAAAATATAAAGTGTCTATACAGTTGAAAAAAGCGGTCAAGAATAATGTAAATCAAATATATGTCAGATGTGCAGTTATTATACTTTTCCCTTATGACCTTCCCTCTCTACAGAACGTTGGTGAGAAACAAATGGTACCTGGGTACCAAGTGGTCTGCTTTATGCAGGTAATGCTAACACATTCTTGGCATACATTTCCATCAGCACTGCAGCACCACTGCAGCTCACACTGACCCTAAAACCAGCACATCATCTCACACATCTTCCCCACTTCTCTTTAATTTCATCGGCATCATCAGGCATCCGATGATCCAGGGAAGCTGCCCACCAGAGTCATTTCTGATGCGCACAACTTAAGCTAGACAGACGGAACAAAACATAGACCTGAGTCCTCCAGCAATGAACCTGTCAAGATTCAGAAGCTTCATTTACATCCATCGGGTTATAACAGGCATCTCACACAGCTTGGAATCTAGCACAGCTAGATGTCTCCAGGGCCCTGGAGGATGGTCCCACTAATTCCACCTCCTCTTTCCACTCTCTTTCCTCCCCACTACACCAAATGCCCTTTGTCTAGGCAGTGAAGCCCCCAGAAGCCCACCCATCCAGTTCTAGGAGTTAAGACATCTATCTGTCTGACCTTGCCAGGTGATGGAGATGGGAACCGAATGCTGGTAGGATCGAAGGCAGAGGTGACCCATCAAGTTTAAACACATCTCCCCCTTCAGCAGATGGCTCAAGGCAGAAGGGGGGCAGCTGTAGGGGCTGAGGAAGCTCAAAGCTCCTCTGGCTGGGTAGCTGCCCAGCGTGACCCCAAACTGCTTACTCAGAGGCACAGGCTGGCTGGAGAAGGGCTTTTCCTGTGACAGGCACCACTGGAGTTTAAAATCCCCTTTGCGTGCTGGGAACACCACACACACACACACACACACACACACACACACACCCCACTGGCAGGCAGTGCCTGCCCAGTATCCACTTCAGAGCTCCTCTGCTTGAGTCCCGCTCACTTGTAACAGCCAGGTGCAATGAAGTCACCCTGAAGTACTGATCATGGCAGCTCAGGAAACTGGAAGGAGGCAGGGAAAGGGCTTTACTTCTTTCTCACTTGTAGCCCCAGTGAAGTCTGAAGCTTGCCTTCCCCTGCTAAAAGATGGCTGGCCTCTGTCTGGGCTGAATTCCAGTGGTTGGGTTGCCTGGGGCCAGGCCTCTGAACAGAGACCAGAGATGGGAAGGTGTCCCCTCTGTGGCACCAGCCCAGGCAAACAGCTTTTCCTGGTACCTTGTTATGGGCTGCACCCAAGGTGGAGAGGAGGACATGCCTTGTGACTGTCTGGCTTCTGGCTAAACCCTTTGTCCCCTGGCATGTGAGGGCAGAGGGGCCTGCCCTTTATCCCAGGACTGGGAAAGTGCGGGGGCATAGCTCTGAGCCCTCGGCCCTGCAGGCTGCTCAAGATCTGGGCTGGAGGAAATTTACAACGGGGAAGGGAAATTTTAAAGCCCAAGCGATCCCTTGCCCCAGGACCCGTTTACCCCATCCCTGCTCCGCCTGCCCTGACTCACCCCAGGGAGGGGCTCTCGGGTGTCGACGTGGGTCCTGCCCCGAGGCTGCGGGGGCTCTTGCAGCTGCTGCTGCCGCCGCCGCCGCCGCCTTCCCGCCGCCGCGCTCTCAGTCCATCTGGGTGCAGTGCCGGCTGCCACCGCCTCTCCGAGCCGGGGAGAAGGAGGGCGGTCCCGGGATTGGGTGTGTGCTGCCCGGCAGCCCCGGGCCCGCCTCCCTGCCGCGGGCGCCGCTTCAGCACCACGGACAGCGTCCAGCCCGCGAGCTCAGAGAGCAAGCAGCTCGGGCGCCCGCCAGTCAGCCTGAGCGCGGCAGAGGCGCGCCGCGCTGCGTTCTCATTCCTCCAGTCTCCTCCCCACCGCCAGAGGAGGCTGCCTCCGCCCCGTGGAGCCCCGCTCCGAGAGCGATGAGAGCCACGCGAGGCCACTGGTCGGTCCCCGTAGGATCCGGCGCGCCTCCGACAGCCCTGTCCCAAGCTAGGATTAGCGTTCTTCTCTCGCCCAGAGGGCTAGACAAAGGCGAGCTCTCCGTGGCGGGACGCAGGCTGGCAGAGGAAGGCGCAGCTCAGCCTCTTAAAATGCCCAAGCCTGGCACGAAACCCGACACGACACTAAGGGCGCTATCGCACCCCAATCTAGGCTAGAGAGGGCTGGCCCTTTGCCTGGACCCAGCAGGGGAGGGGCTCTTGGATGGCCCATGGTGCCCATCATACGCTCTGGGGTTGCAAGGAGTGATCCAGTTACAGGCGAGTCTATCTCGGGAACTAGGGGAGATGGAGTCCCATCCCCACTTGGAATCCAATTCCCTCCCCGGGTACCAACCAACAGACTGCTAGAGCCTGATGACATCTCGCAGAACCGCTTCCACATTCTGTTCAAATCCTTCCCACTGCTCCTCCTTCCCAGCCAGGAAAGTCCCTGGGGGTCACTGGTTCTGACTTGGCCTCTGCCACAGATCAGCAACAGGACCCAGGCCACCTAAGCCTCAGTTTCTCCTCTGGGACATGACAGTGGGTTGGGGCTCCTTCCGGTTCCAGGTTCTGCCTATTTCATGACCTGCCTTAGGCCTTTCTGGAGTCCAGGATGAGGATACTCTACCTTCATTGAGCTAAATGGGCAACTCCTGTCATTCATTCATTCATTTATTCATTTGATTTATTTAGAGACAGGGTCTTGCTCTATCACCCAGGCTGGGGTTCAGTGACACGATCATAGTTCACTGCAGCCTTGAATTCCTGGGCTCAAGCGATCCTCCTACCTCAGCCTCCTCAATAGCTAGGACCACAGGTGCGCACCACCACATCCAGCTAGGAGTTTGTTGTTGTTGTTGAAATGGGGTCTTGCTGTGTTGTCCAAGCTGTTCTCAAAATCCTGGCCTCAAGTGACCCTGCTGTCTCAGCCTCCTCAAAGCACTGAGATTACAGGTGTGAGCCACCGCCTCTAGCCCTGCCTAATTCTTTTAAAAGCAACTATAACTTTTTAATGCCACGTTAATTCAAATCCAAAGACACCTTGGTTTTTATCATTTGGTGAGCTCCCACTTTGAAGGGGAAAGATCAAATAGAACGCATTCAAGTTGAGGTTAATAATTGCTGTCCAAGTAGGTACAGAGGACCCTGCTCAAACATTCACTGACCATGACTGCTACAAAAAGATCATGGAGCAAAACATTCATGAAGGGCACAGGTGGAACATGAAGGGGCATTTATCACTTAGGAAATGTGGCAGGAGGCAAAACCTCCTTCAGATTTCACATCAAATAAAGGAAGCACATTCCACATGTGGTGCCTTAAAAAAAAAAATGAAACTGCTACCTCTACTTGAAAATTACTTCCAAGAGCTTATTTTTCTTCTCTTTAAGTACTGTACTGTCAAAACTCAATGACAAGAAACATTAGTGCTCAGGAGCACCAGGTTACATGAGCTTTTTGCTGCAATGGTCACATGCTTCAAATATGGGGACTGGGTACACAATCACCTCCCAAACACCCAACGTTTGCCGAGTGGACAAGTCTTTACGTATTTCCTCATTTGGAATGAAATTCCTGGAATGTTTTATGACAAAAGATTTCTTTAACTCTGTTAATAGCTAATATATGAAACATTCAGAATTCACCAGCATGTCTATAACCCCACCTTCCAGAAGACCAGTGAGGAACCCAGAGAAGCCCATTTCTAAACACACTGACACAGAGATAGACAGACAGACACACACACACCATTAACACAAAGTTTAGAATTTCCATTGACATGCCCACAAATTGAAGACCCAAAAGATTCAGGGTTTGGAACCAACACAAACAACCCAAGTCTCAGAGCAAGATATTAAATCTCAGTTCAGTTATCCCTTTTTTTTTTTTTTTTTTTTTTTTTTGAGACAGAGTCTCACTCTGTTGCCCAGGCTGGAGTGCAGTGGCATGATCTTGGCTCAACCTCTGCCTCCAGGGTTCAGGCAATTCTCCTGCCTCAGCTGCTTGCGTAGCTGGGACTACAGGCACCTGCCACCACGCCTAGCTAATTTTTTTGTATTTTTAGTAGAGAAGGGGTTTCACCATGTTAGCCAGGATGGTCTTGACCTCCTGACCTTGTGATCCACCCTCCTTGGCCTCCCAAAGTGCTGGGATTACAGGCATGGGCCACTGCACCCAGTGCCAGTTACCTCATTATTTTCTGGGTTCTGGAAAAGCCAAATAATTGGAATATGTGCCACTAATTCTCACATACAAAGGCTGGAAGACACGTCTGCCCCAGGCTGTCTTCTACCTCTGCCCCACTGCTCTGGCCCTGCTCTTTGTACTTGCCACTACACATGCTCGTTCTGGCAGACAGACTGTGTCTGTCACTGCAGCTGACAACTACTAAATCATCCCCAATCTACCTGGAATGCCACCTGTGTCACCAATGTTGCTGTCAAATCTAAAGCAAATCCCCCATCTGCCCTCCCAGCCCAGCTGTGCTTTGCTGTCTCAGGTGTTCTCTGAAGATAGAAGTATGTCCTTGCCCCATCCCTTCCTCCCCGCTCAGAACCAGCCCGCCCCAGGTTCCATCAGTGCCTCCTTGGCTTACCATTTCCTTCTGACACTTCTGGAGGCCTGGAACCAACCCCTCCTCCTCTTTCCCTGGTCCTGCATGGCAGCCTCTTCCCTGGGTCCCTGCCTTCTCTCTTAACCTCCTCCAGAAAATCCTTAAGAGTTCTTCTTGCCTTCTGGTTTTGTGAGGGGCCCGTCAGCTCCCAGCAAAGTGTCCACAGTACCACTGAGAGGGGCTTAATAGCTCTTGAATGAGCAAACCCAGCCCAGGAAATACTAAGAATGGCATAATTTTAAATCCACTTTGGAATTTTGTCTAATTCATATTCCCTGCTATCCCTGTTCCCACTCCTAGCCCAGCCTCTGCCAAGACAACCTTTGGGACAGCAGCCTAGCCTAGGTCTGTCTTACTGGTAGCCATGACCGAAAGAGGCTCTGGTTGCTAGCAAATTCAAAGATCAGGGTTCCTTGCCATAGCCAATAAAGACAAATGGACACTGGGAAGACATTCTGTAGTAGGTTATTACACAGCTATATTCAGGACCCTTTCAAGCTGCAAACTAAATGTCAGGGCAAATAGAAACCCACCAAACAGGTGTCCTATTCTCACCATTGTAATGCTTCAAAACATAGGTGCTGCCAGTGACTGGTCCACAGGCATGGTGAAGAGGAAACCACATACATTTTCGGCAGAATGAAAAATGCACTTGCCATTTCTATCAAAATGGTAACTGATGTAACACTATTCTGACAGCAAAGCAAACTAACAACTAGCTTTTAAAAGCATCAGATGTGGAGTCAGCCCCAGGATGTACTTTCAGCTCTGTCACTATGAAACCCAGGGCAAGTTGTCCTTTGTCTTTGGGCCTCAGTTTCCTCCTCTGTAATAAGAAGGCATTGGACTAACTACTTCCTGCAGTTATCTTTCAGTCCTAAAACTCTAATGGCAATTCAAAAATAAACCATTGCAGGCCGGGTGTGGTGACTGGCACCTGTAATTCCAGTACTTCGGGAGGCCAAGGTGGGCAGATCACTCGAGGCTAAGGGTTCTTCAAGACAAGCTTGTCTAATATGATAAGACCCTGTCGCAAATAAAAATACAAAAATCAGCTGGGTGTGGTGGCGCATGCCTGTAGTCCCAGCCACTTGGGAGGCTGAGGCAGGAGGATGGGTTGAATCTGGCAGGCAGAGGCTGCAGTGAGCTGATATTGTGCCACTGCATTCCAGCCTGGGCGACACAGTGAGACCCTGTCTCAAAAATAAATAAATAAGTAAATAAATAAATAACCCCTTGCATATAGGATCAAATGATTTTTTTTTTTTTTTGAGACAGAATCTCACTCTGTCACCTAGGCTTGAGTGCAGTGGCTGATCTCGACTCACTGCAACCTCCGCCTCCTGGGTTCAAGTGATTGTGCCACCTCAGCCTCTCAAGGAGCTAGGACTATAGGTGTGTGCCACCACGGCCAGCTAATTTTTATGTTTTTTAGTAGAGACCAGGTTTCATCATGTTGGCCAGGCTGGTCTTGAACTCCTGACCTCAAGTGATCCACCCGCCTCGGCCTTCCAAAGTGCTGGGATTACAGGTGTGAACCACCATGCCCAGATGATCAAATGATTTCTGACAAGTGTGCCAAGACAATTCAATAGGGAAAGAATAGTCTTTTCAACAAACGGTGCTGTGAAAAGGGTGTATCCACATACTAAAGAATGAAGTCAAACCCTTACCTAACACCACATACAAAAATTAACTCAAATGGATCAAAGACTGAAATGTAAGAGCTAAAACTATAGAACAGTTATAAGCAAAACCTTAGTGCAAAAGCTTCACAATGTTGGAATTGGCAAAGATTTCTTGGATGTGACACCAAAGGCACAGACAACAACAACAACAAAAATAGACAAAATGGACTTTGTGAAAATAAAAAAAATTTATGCCTCAAAGGACACTATCAACCAAGTAAAAGAAATAATCCACAGAAGGTGAGAAAATATTTGCAAATCATAAGTATGATAAGGGATTAATATTCAGAATACAGAACTCCTAAAACTTAACAACAAAAAAACCCAACCCGATTCAAAAATGGGCAAAGGACTTGAGTAGACATTTTTCCAAAGACATTTCACAAATGTTCAATATGTACATGAAAAGATGCTTGGCTTCATGAATCATTAGGAAAATGCAAATTAAAAGCACAGTGAGATATCACCTTATACCCATTAGGATGGCTACCATAAAAAAAAAAAAACTGAAAATAACAAGTACTGGCAAGGATGTGGAGAATTTGAAACTCAGCGTTGGTGGGAATATGAAATGGTGCAGCAGCTGCTGTGAAAAATAGTACAGAGGTTCCTCAAAATATTAAAAATAGGATTATCGGCTGGGCGCTGTGGCTCACGCCTATAATCCCAGCACTTTGGGAGGCCAAGGTGGGTGGATCACGAGGTCAGGAGTCCAAGACCAGCTTGTCCAACTGGTGAAACCCCCGTCTCTACTTAAAAAAACAAAAAAACAAAAAAAAACAAAAATTAGCCAGGCGTGGTGGTGCATGCCTGTAGTCCCAGCTACTCAGGAGGCTGAGGCACGGGAATTGCTTGAAGCTGGGAGGTGGAGATTGCAGTGAGTCGAGATTTGCACCACTGCACTCCAGCCTGGGTAACAGAGCAAGATTCCGTCTCAAATAAAAATTAAAAAAAAAAAAAGGATTATCATTATGACCCAGCAATTCCACTTCTGGGCATATACTAGGGTCTCAAAGAGGTATGTGTACACCAATATTCATAGCAGCATTGGCTGGGCATGGTGGTTCACACCTGTAATGCTAGCACTTTGGGAGACCAAGGTGGGTAGATTGCTTGAGCCCAGGAGTTTGACACCAGCCTGGGCAACATGGCAAAACCCCATCTCTACAAAAAAATACAAATATTAGTCAGGCATGGTGGCAGACGCCTGTAGTCCTAGTTACTCAGGAGGCTGTGGTGGGAGGATCACCTGAACCCAGGAGGCTGAGGCTGCAGTAAGCCTTGATTGTGTCACTGCACTCCAGCCTGGGTGAGACCCTGTCTCAAAAAAAAATTAATTAATTAAAAATAAATAAATAGGGCCAGGTGCGGTGGCTTACACCTGTAATCTCAGCACTTCGGGAGGCCAAGGTGGGCGGATCATAGGGTCAGGGGTTTGAGACCAGCCTAACCAACGTGGTGAAATCCTGTCTTTAATAAAAATACAAAAAATTAGCCAGGCGTGGTGGCCGGCACCTATAATCCCAGCTACACAGGAGGCTTAGGCAGGATAATCACTTGAACCCAGGAAGCAGAGGTTGCAGTGAGCTGAGATAGTACCAATGCACACCAGCCTGGGTGACAGGACAAGGCTCCATCTCAAAATAATGATAATAATAAAAACAAACCAGGTGCAGTGGCTCACGCCTATAATCCCAGCACTTTGGGAGGCTGAGGCAGGCAGATCACGAGGTCAAGAGATAGAGACCATCCTGGCCAACATGGTGAAACCCTGTCTCTACAAAAAATACAGAAATTAGCTGGGCATGGTGGTGCATGCCTGTAGTCCCAGCTACTCGGGAGGCTAAGGCAGGAGAACCACTTCAACCCGGGAGGTGGAGGTTGCATTGAGCTGAGATTCGCACCACGGCACTCCAGCTTGGGCGACAAAGTGAGAAGCCGTCTCAATCAATCAATCAATAAATCAATAAACATAGCAAGGTTGTTCACAATAGCTAAAACATGAAAGACACAAAATGTGGTCTATCCATGCAATGGAATATTGGTTAGCCTTAAAAAGGAAGGAAATCCTATCACATGCTACAGCATGAAAAAACCTGGAAGACATTATGCTAAGGGAAATAGGTCAGTCACAGAAAGACAAATACCATATGATTCCACTTATATAAGGTAGCTAGAATAGTCAAATCCAAACAGACAGAAAGTAGAATGGTGGGTGCCAGGGGCTAAAGGGAGTGGGGAATGGGGGCATTATTGTTTCATGGATCAAGAGTTTTGCAAAATGAAAGGAGTTCTGGAGATGGATAGGTAGATCATTGATGGTCATAGATGCACAACAACACCAATATACTTCACACCACTGAACATTACACTTAAAAAGTGGTTAATATGGTAAATGTTATGATAGGTGTATTTTGCTACAATAAAAACAAATTTTGGCCTACCACAGTGGGTCACGCCTGTAATCCCAGCACTTTGGGAGGCTGAGGTGGGTGGATCACTTGAGGTCAGGAGTTCGAGCCTTGCCAACATGGTGAAGCCCCTGTCTCTACTAAAAATATAAAAATTAGAAGGCATGGTGGCATGTGCCTGTAATCCCAGTTATTCATGAGGCTGAGACATGAGAATCGCTTGAATCCAGGTAGTGGAGGTTGTAGTGAGCTGAGATTGCATCACTGCACTCCAGCCTGGGAGACAGAGCAAGACTCTGTCTCAAAAACAAACAAATAAATAAAAATAAAAATAAAAAAGTTTTAACAAACAGAAGTTTGGTATTAAAAAAGAGAAAAAAATTAACCTGATGATTCTTACCTAAAGTACATGTATTAACTAAGAATAGAAGAGAATTTAAAATAACGGAATTTAATATCAAAGTAATTTCCCTGATAAATACATGTATGTTTATTTAAAAAATTTTTTTACACATGTATGTTTAGAATGTTCTAAAACTTGGATTCATAAGGAGTAAAAACAGGAAAACCACGTTCAACTCTGGTTACTATCCTGTGTCCTTGGTTAACCAAGGGCCCTCAGTGAGGTGGATCCAGGCCAGGAGATTGGCATTTCCCTCAGCAGTCACCAAGCAGCTATATGCACATAAAGCTGGAGCCTGGTGTGACTGCCCTCATAGACCCTGGAAAGTTCTCAAAGAGTCAATGCTCTTCCTGCATGAAGCCCATGGCAGTTAGGGCAACCAGAGAAAATACTACAGAAGAGAAATGTAAACTTCCAAAAATACAGATGGCTGAAATGTCAAGAACCAGTGAGAAAAACCACTTGGCATATCTAGGGTGTTCAAAGCAGCTTGATTGGTAAGGAGCCAGTGTGAAAATAACTATGATGAGTAAGTATTTTTAAAAAAGAAAGATGACAAAATGGATGAAAACATGGAGCATTTCAACAGAATTGGAAATCTATACAAATAATCAAATAGATATTCCAAGATTTAAAAATATATCTGAAGTTAAGAATGCACTGAATAGGTTTAACAACAGAATGGATAAGGCTGAAAGCAAGTTTAGTGAACTAAAAAACTGGTCAATAGAAAATATCTAGAGATTAAAAAGAATGGAAAAGATAGAGTAGTGCATAAGACATGTGGGTCAAAAAGTCTAATGTAAGTGTAATTTGTGTCCTGCAAGAGGAAAAGAGAAGAGAGAAGAGGTTCAGAAGCAGTTGTAGATGAAATGATGGTGATAAATTTCCCCAAATCTGGTGAAAGACATTAACCCACAGATTCAAGAAGCTCAGTGAGCCCCAAGAAGCAGAAACAAAAAAACCTTACCTACACACATCATAGTCAAAGCCCTGAATATAAAAAGGGCTTTGATAGAAAAGCAAGGGGCATAGACAGATAAAAGGGCCAAGACAGAAAATCTTAGGTCAGTTCCAGTGGCTCACATCTGTAATTTCAGCACTTTGGGAGGCTTAGGCAGGAGGATCACTTGAGCTCAGGAGTTCGAGACCAGCCCGGGCAAGATGATGACATCCCATCTCTACAAAAAAAATTTAAAACATTGGCTGGGTGCAGTGATGTGTACCTGTAGTCCCAGCTACTTGGGAGGCTGAGTCAGGAGAATTGCTTGAACCTGGGAGGTGGAGGTTGCAGTGAGTGGAGATTGTGCCACTGCACTCCAGCCTGGGTGACAGAGTGAGACTCTGTCTAAAAACAAAACAAAACAAAAGCAAACCAACCAACCAAAAAAAAACAAAAAAACAAAAAAACAAAGAAAGAAAAAAAGGTAGTTATAAATACAAAAAAAAAAAACCAAACCGTAGTTATATAAATATTGATTGTTTAAAACAACGACAATTATAATGCTTTGTGGAATGTATACATGTGTGAGTAAAATATAAAACAACAATAATACAAAAAGTAAGGGGAATTTTTTCTTTTTTTGAGATGGTCTCACTTTGTCCCCCAGGCTCGAGCGCAGTGATACAATCTCAACTCACTGCAACTTCCACCTCCCAGGCTTAGGTATCCTCCCACCTAAGCCTCCTGGAAAATATGTAACTGTTGTTAGCTTCTTAAATGGTTTGGGAAGTAGCAAATTAATAATTTAAAGTAGATTATAATATGTCAAAGATTCATATTATCTCCTTCATTAAAAACAGGTACAAAGAAAATTAAATAGAGGAGGAGAGAATGAAATAATTTTATTTTTAAAATTATTGAAACATATTTTTTTAGAGACCAGGTCTCACTATGTAAACATGCCAGGCACACAGTAGGCATACCTCGTAGTGGTTATTAACATTACTCACATGAGCGCAGAGCACCTCCCCAATGTTAGGCTGCCTGGGGAATATTAGAGACTGTGGCCCTCACAGTGCTGGCATGAAAGACCAGAGACTTGTGCTTTTCATAGGGTTCACTTTCTCCCGAAGAGACAAGACAACCCAAAACTTGTAACGTCTGCCAATCAACTTTTATCTCTATAAAACATGTTGCAATGATAACTGGCCAGAGAGTACAGTTCATTTTGCTTGAGAATATTATTTTTATTCATCTGACTTTAACTGCCATATGCTGGTGGCAAAATCAGATTATGAATCATTCATGCATAGACACAATGACTAATTAAACCCTAAAGAGACTATTCATTAAAAAGTATAAATGCAAACTTTTTACCCGGGGGCTTGCAAGTAGATGTCTGCAGGAAGCATTTACAGGAAGGTTTATAATCTCAGTTTCTTCTGTAAACAATACTGCAGATGGTGGATGGAAAAAATACTTGTATTCATAAACTAATTCTTATTATGCAAACCATAGTGATTGAAACTTCTTTTTCCGTTTGTTTTTTTGAGACAGAGTCTTGCTGTGTTGCCAGGCTAGAGTGCAGTGGTGCGATTGTGGCTCACTATAACCTCCACCTCCGGGTTCACTGCAACCTCCGCCTCCCAAGTTCAAGCAGTTTTCCTGCGCCAGCCTCCTGTGTAGCTGGGATTACAGCATGTGAAACCACACCGGGCTAATTGTTCATATTTTTAGTAGAGACGAGGTTTCACCATGTTGGTCAGGCTGGTCTTGAACTCCTGACCTCAAGTGATCTACCCACTCCAGCCTCCCAAAGTGCTGGGATCACAGGCATGAGCCACCTCACCTGGCCTGATTGAAACTTCTGTATGCAGTTCCTAAATACTCTGTTTATCCTGTTTTGATTATGATTTTTTAATTGACATCTCTCTGACTCTACATATTTTGGTAATACTTATTTACATACCCATTGAGTGATACTAATCTATATACCCATTGATGTGAGGGCAGGCTAAGAGGCTAGGTGGGTTCTCAATCAAACCATCTATTATAAAGGCTCCTGAAATCCCCACTGGCCTGGGCCTGGCCCTGGGATAGGATGGTGACCTTCGTGCCTTGCTGCTCTCCCTGGCTAAGGCCCTCTTCCATTGAAAAATTCATTTTTCTCTATCCACAAAGCAAAACTATGACTGACAACGTATTCCACAAAGCTGTGGCACAGATACATTAAAGAGATAGGACTGATTGTATTTAGAATTCCCCAATATGGGCCAGGCACAGTGGCTCACACCTGTAATCCCAGCACTTTGGGAGGCCGAGGTGGGTGGATCACTTGAGGTCAGGAGTGTGAGACCAGCCTGGCCAACATGATGAAACGATGTCTCTACTAAAAATACAAAAAGCAGCCAGGCTTGGTGGCACAGGACTGTAATCCCAGCTACTCAGGAAGCTGAGGCTCGAAAATTGCATGAACCTGGGAGGTGAAGACTGCAGTGAGCCAAGATCACACCACTGCACTCCAGCCTGGACGACAGACCCATACTTTGCCTCAAAAAAAAAAAAAAAAAAAAAAAAAAGCCCCAATATGTAAGTTCCTGCAGCTTGAAAAAGAGAAGTGTTGGCTGGGCATGGTGGCTCACGCCTGTAATCCCAGCACTGTGGGAGGCCAAGGCAGATGGATCACAGGATCACATGAGGTCAGGAGTTCAAGACCAGCCTGGCCAACATGGTGAAATCCTGTCTTTACTAAAAATACAAAATTAGCCAGGTGTGGTGGCAGGCGCCTGTAATCCCAGCTACTTGGGATGCTGAGGCAGGAGAATCGCTTGAACCCGGGAGGCAGAAGTTGCAGTAAGCCAAGATCGTGCCATTGCACTCTAGCCTGGGAGACAAGAGAGCAACTATGTCTCAAAAAAGAAAGAAAAAGAAAAAGTCTGAAACAGGGATGACATTGGCCTTGACTGTCAAAGTCCTTCCAAGCAATGGAATTTAAAAACCAACAAATGAATCCTATTTCCCCTTCAGGGCAACCACGTGATTCGATGAAGCAAACACAGAGACCAGAGAAGAAACATCCCTTAAAGGATTTTTAAACTGTTGATCCAAAAGCTTACTGGTCTTGAAATGACCCTTAACCACATTTGTCAGTGGATTCTTAGCAAATTACCGCATCTCAAAAAAATGTCCTTTAACCTATAAAGTATGCTCCCTCTTTTTTTTTTTTTTTTTTTTTAAGTGCATTTTGACATATCTCTTCAGGGTCGCTTTTGCATCCGGCTTAGAGTCTTGCTGAAAAACTTTCTGGGAGCTATAGACACACGAGCAAGCAGCAGTAGAAATTGCCTGGAGCAAACACACGTGCGTGTGCACACACAGTGTCTCCAAATGCAGCCACCAAAGTGAAGTCTCCTTAAAGTCCCAAGACTAATGAGGAGCCTCTGGCTTTGTCCTCTTTCCTGTGCTCCTCCAAATCCATCACGGATCATGTGCATGGAAACTAGAAGAGTGGCCAAAACCTCTACAAATTGGCTGACGCAGTTTCAAGTCTTCAGATCTTTTTTCTGCTTTCCCCTCTCCCTGTCTCCCCCTAAAAAGTGGGTCAGCAACAGTGCCATGTATTTTCGTGCGGCTGCAGAGTCAAAGTCTTTCCTGAACCCAGGAATCCCTGCAGGCCAGGGCCAAGGGTGAAGCTTGAGAGGGCACAAAGAATAAGCCCTAGGTGTCATCCACATCACCTCCAGCCCAAGGCACCCACACCCAATGGGCCACTCCAGCAAAACACATCTGCTGACCCCAGGGGCTGCATCCTCCTTCTTCGGCCTAGTCACCTTGTAGCATGGAGATGGGGTCACCTTCTCCCCTTGCACATCACTTCTTTCAGATGATAGCCATTGTCATGTACGTATAGAGAGGTACACAAGAGACAACATGTTTTCACCAAGATTCACATTCCTCTTATGAACATGACACAAAATAAAATTAAACTATGATGAAGGCCGGGCACGGTTGTTGACACTCGTAATCCCAGCACTTTGGGAAGTTGAGGCGGGCAGATGACGAGGTCAAGCGATCGAGACCACCCTGGCCAACATAGTGAAATCCCATCTCTACTAAAAATACAAAAATTAGCTGGGAGTGGTGGCACGTGCCTGTAGTCCCAGCTACTCGGGAGGCTAAGGCAGGAGAATTGCTTGAACCCAGGAGGCGGAGGCTGCAGTGAGCTGAGATCACGCTACTGCACTCCAGCCTGGTGACAGAGCAAGACTCCACTCTGTCTCAAAAACAAACAAACAAACAAAAACTATGACCTAAAATGGGAACAAAGTGTTTACTGGTGGAAGAGGCAAAGCTGTCACCGAGAAAGAACCTCAAGGGCAGACCCTTCTTCCTACAGAACATTTCACCCTGCCTGTGCTCTTGGGGCTAGAACTGAAGTCTGTCCACCTTCGGGCCACAGGTGCTGCCTTCTGGAAAGTGTGCACCCAAACTGTCTCCAGCTAAACCATTTCCTTCCCCCTGAGGGTCCTCCAGCAGCCCTGACAGCCTAAACAAATGCTTGTTCCATGGGGTGATCTGCACACAGCTGTGCTGGGCTGTCCTTAGGTTCTTCCAATCTTTTCTGATTTTTATATGCTCTGTAAGTTAACTTCTCTTTTGCAAGTGTCTGAGTTGATGGGGTTAATGCTGAGGAAACCACTCATTCACTTGTGTTAGCTGCAGCCTCCTGGAAATGGTGGAAAATGTACACATGTGGAGAGAAAGCAGACTGGAGCCCACTTCTAAAAGAAGGCGGATTTCATTGCTCACGAAATCCTGGCTTCTGAATGCCCAGAGAATGTGGCCCCTACTTGCTTGCCAGATTCAGGCCCCCTCCCTCGTGTCAAGGTTAAAGCCTCCCTCCTACAACCTCTAGGATGCATCTCAGAGATCACACAGTGAAGCCTCAGAGAGCCTTCTTGGAGCACTGAAGTTCTTCCAAGAGGGTGCAACAAAACTTCCACCACTCAGCACCAGGAGCAAACATTTCCTGTTCATCTGTTCCTGCAGGGACATGGTCTCTGAGGTGGCCAACCGACTCTCCAGGTATACTATAAATGTGCTAATGCCAAGTAATTTTTTTTTTTTTGCCCTTTCATGTCACCACATGGAGATTTGTCCAAAGCTATTAAAAATAAATTGTTTGGCCGGGCGTGGTGGCTCACGCCTGTAATCTCAGCACTTTGGGAGGCCAAAATGGGCAGATCACTTGAGGTCAGGAGTTCAAGACCAGTCTGGCTAACATGCTGAAACCCCATCTCTACTAAAAATACAAAAATTAGCCAGGTGAGGTGGCAGGCTCCTGCAATCCCAGCTACTCAGGAGGCTGAGGCAGGAGAATCACTTGAACTGGGGAGGCGGAGATTACAGTGAGTCAAGATGGTGCCACTGCACTCCAGCCTGGGTGACAGAGTGAGACTCCAGATCTAAATAAATAAATAGATAAAATAAATGATGCCCTGACTTAAAAGTCAGCATGTACAACTTATTAACGAACACAGTTCTTGGCATTAGAGTCTCATTATGCTGGCACTACAGTGATAATCTAATTGTTCCTGAAAGGAGACATGTAGTTGTGGGGGCTTTGCATGTCTGGGCCACAGCAAAATCACTTTATGCTCCTCTTTGTATATGTCAGATTAAATCATGTGAGAGGCCTTGGTTGGTCTGTCAGATACCCCAGAGCTCATTCTGGCTGTTTGATTGAGGGCTCTGAGTGAAATCTCCCCAAATTGCAAAGGGCTGGGCTCTCTACTGCTGGATTCCCCTTGGAGGAAAATCTTCCATGGGAACTGGGTAGGATTCTATGTCCAGGGCTTTGGCAGCAATTGCAGAATAATTAACATGGCACTAGGAGAAACTGTATATAAAAGGAGATGGTAGCACTCCCATCCTCTGAGTAGGAAAGTCTATTAAACCCCTTTCCTACTCAGAGAAGACACTTTGCAGCTGATCAAACTGTCCCCACCATCACCATGGCTGTCACTTGTACTGAGACCATATAGGCCAGGCATGGTGCTGACATTTCATAGATCCTCACAACAGCCCTAGTTTTCAAATAAAGGAAGTGAAGATGGGGGAGGTTGTTTGTTCCAGGTCACATGGCTGGTAAATGACATGGTTGAGACCCCAGTCCCGTTCAGTTAGGCCCAGACATGGTGCTTGGCTCTGCCCACTGAAGCACTCTCAATCTCCATGCCTCTTTCCTTCCCCACTGTCAAGACCCTCCGACACTGCCATCTGTCACCAGGACCCACGGGCTCCTCAGCCACTGTCCTGCCTTGCTCTGAGGGTACCAGGCTCCAGCTAACAACCTTACAAGGTTCTTTTGACACTCAAGAGCCAGTGGTGGTATGGTTTAGCTTGTGTCCCAACCCAAATCTCATCTTCAATTGTAATTCCATAATCCCCATGGTGGGAGGGACCTGGTAGAAGGTAAGTGAATCATAGGGGCAGTTCCCCCATGCCATTCTTTTTTTTTTTTTTTTTTGAGACAGAATATCATTCTGTTGCCCAGGCTGGAGTGCAGTGGCTTGATCTCAGATCACTGAAACCTCCACCTCCTGGGTTCAAGTGATTTTCATGCCTCAGCCTCCCGAGTAGCTGGGATCACAGGCACGCACCACCACGCCTGGCTAATTTTTGTATTTTTAGTTTAGATGGGGTTTCACTATGTTGCCCATGTTGGTCTCGAACTCCTGACCCCAAATGATCCACCTGCGTCAGCCTCCCAAAGTGTTGGGATAACAGGTGTGACCCACACTGTCCACCCCGTCCCCATCCCCATGCTATTCTTGCGATAGTAAGTTCTTTTTTTTCTTTTCTTTTTTTTTTTTTTGAGACAGAGTTTCGCTCTTGTTACCCAGGCTGGAGTGCAATGGCGCGATCTCGGCTCACCGCAACCTCCGCCTCCAGGGCTCAGGCAATTCTCCTGCCTCAGCCCCCTAAGTAGCTGGGATTACAGGCACGCGCCACCATGCCCAGCTAGTTTTTTGTATTTTTAGTAGAGACGGGGTTTCACCATGTTGACCAGGATGGTCTCTATCTCTCAACCTCGTGATCCACCCACCTCGGCCTCCCAAAGTGCTGGGATTACAGGCTTGAGCCACCGCGCCCGGCCGATAGTAAGTTCTGACAAGAGCCGTTTTATAAGGTGCTGTCCCCTTCTCTTAGCTCTCATTCTTCTCATTCCTGCAGCCATGTTAAGAAGAATGTGCTTGCTTCCCCTTCCATCATGACTGTAAGTTTCCTGTGGCCTCCCTAGCCACACTGAACTGTGAGTCTATTAAACCCCTTTCCTTTATAAGTTACCCAGTCTCGGGTATGTCTTTATTAGCAGCATGAGAATGAATGAACACCAACGGAGAATCTGACTGGTAAGACCTTCCTGATGAACATTTTGCCCTGTTAGTCTCTCCAGCCTCACCTTGGGGCAACCCCATCCCACCCCACTGCCACCTCTGCTCCTGCCACCACTGAGGTGCCTTTAGCTCTCTTAACAGCCAGGGTCTCCCCAATCTCTGAGCCTTATTTTCAAATTGTACTCCTCCTATCTTCAACAAGTGAATTCTTCCTCACCCTTTAGATCTCAGCTTACATAATCCCACCTCCAGGCAGCCTTCTCTGACCCTCAAAACTGGGCTGGGTGCCTCTCCATGTGTCTTTCACCAGGGTGAAGCATCGGGCCCACTGCATCAGGATTTTTATTGTTTCGTGTGTCTCCCCACAATAGGCCGTGGTACTTCCGGCAGGGGTCATTGATTTTGTTTTCCATGACTCCTCACTTCCTAGCACTGTCTGGCACAGAGAGATGTGCGGTCAATAATTATCGTAAATATTAACTGACTTAAAATATACTAACCGAGGCTGGGATCAGTGGCTCACACCTGAAATCCTAGCACTTTGGGAGGCTGAGATGGGTGGATCACTTGAGGTCAGGAGTTCAAGATCAGCCTATCCAACATGGTGAAACTGTCTCTACTAAAAATAACAAAAAATTAGTGGGGTGCACACTTGTAGTCCCAGATATACATTACCTACTCAAGCAGGTGTTCCTGGGTTTCTCCACACACATACCTCAGGCTGGGGCCTGAGCCACAGGACAAATGACTCAGTGTGTGGCATGAACCAGGGCATTAACTAAAGTCAGGAATGGCTACCTTGGGGAATAGGATGGAAAGAGAGGAAGGTTGGGGAGCAGGGATGCTGCTTGTAAGAGAAGCACGACTTCCATACTTCCTTCCTAGGTGTATGAGTGGATGTAAAAAACAAAAACATTTTAAATATTAAAATAAAAATTGTGCATGAGGCCGAGAACCTTCTGTGTGGGCCCCTCAAGGCCTCCTACCTCCTATTGAAAGCCAGCTCCCTGGTCAGCCCACTGGAGGCTGACTTTTACTTTTGAGTTGTTTGAAATGCCAGACCTTAGATCCACAAATGCCAAAGGGGTTCAATTAAAACAGTTTAGTTGTAGGCCAGGTGCAGTGGCTTATGCCTGTAATCCTAGAACTTTGGGAGGCCGAGACAGATGGATCACCTGAGGTCAGGAGTTCGAGACCAGTCTGGCCAGCATCGTGAAACGCCATCTCTACTAAAAATACAGAATTTTTTTTTTGCCGGGCATAGTGGCAGGTGCCTGTAATCCCAGCTACTTGAGAGGCTGTGGCATGAGAATTGCTTGAACCAGGAAGGTAGAGGTCATAGTGGGCTGAGATGGCACCACTGTGCTCAAGCCTGGGCAACAGAGTGAGACTCCATCTCAAAAAAAAAACAAAAAACAAAAAAACAAATCAAAAACAGTTTGTTCAGTGAAGTCTTAGTGGCCTGGGTGCATTGCAACAACGTGGAAAATGCCAGCGTCACAGTGCTCTGGCATTTACCCCGTCTCCTGTGTGCTGGGCTCTTCACACACAGCAGGGGATGGGGAAAACTCACGGATGAGGTTGGCTCCTCAGCAGCTGCGCCCCTGCTGGATGAAATTTTTCACAGGACATGCTGCTGGATCTTCACTGTGCCACATTCTGAGAGGAAATGGATCACTGTGGCATATTCGCGGCAGAAGCGTTAGCACTGGGCTGCAGGAAACGGTACCAGGCAACTCGTGGTTTTCAAATAATGCTAAATAACACTGCTTTCTGCTGGCCCAGGGCTGTGGGCCCCTCAAAGACTGAACACTCAGCATGAATGATCCTTCAGTTCTGGCATCTTGATTTGCCTTTGAATTGACTACAAACAGATGAAAGGTTTTCGCTTCATATAGAATGAGAATCTGACTGGGACGCACAAAATGCGCATCTAAAAGGAAGAACATGAGGAAAGGAACGCCAAAGGGCAAGAGAGAGCCTGAGGAGTGAGGAGCAGCTGGACTTCTGTGTCATGGGCATGGGGAGACGGGTGTGGGGAGAGAGGTGCAAAGGGCAGGGGCCGCTCAGGTGAGCCGGGGGGGGGGGGGGCAGCAAGGACCACCTATCACCAGGGAAAAGACCACCCCGCCACCAAAGGGGCTGGGGATCCTACAGGTCCGCACAGCTCAAGCATGAGACTGGACCCTCCTTTGTCCCCTCAGCTCTATTTCTACTTCATTCTAGAAAGGAACTGAGGATACTTTCAAAAAAAAGTACTTCCTTTCTCTCTGGCGCTTTCTCAGTGAAGGGCAAGATATGGGTTCTTGTCACTTGGAGTTACTTTGTCCGGCTCCCACAGCGGCAAGTGCAGCCCAGGAAGGGATGGGAGGCCAAGTGGTGGAGGCAGGAGTGTGCTAGGTGACCATGCTGCCTGGGATCACCCTCTGGAGACATTTGCAAATGTCCCCATCCAAAAAACATGAGTCCTAAGTATATGAATAATGGTTTCTAGATGACACATATGTTGCACTACTTGACTTACACTTTATGTATATTATACAACATATATAAAAACTAAAATTTTAAAAGATAAAATTAAATCAGTTTTCTTTTTTTTTGAGATGGAGTCTCACTCTGTTGCCCAGGCTGGAGTGCAGTGGCACAATCTCGGCTGATTGCAACCTCTGCCTCCCAGGTTCAAGCGATTCTCCAGCCTCAGACTCCCAAGTAGCTGGGATCACAGGTGCCTACCACCACATCTGGCTGATTTTTTATCTTTAGTAGAGACAGGATTTCACCATGTTGGCCAGGCTGCTCTCGAACGCCTGACCTCAGTCGCCCACACAGCTGGGCCTCCCAAAGTGCTGGGATTACAGGTGTGAGCCACCATGCTCGGCCATAACTCAGTTTGAATAGAACTTGTAATGTCTTCTTCTCATACTGTAGTGGTTATCTCGTGCCTTCCTAGGCACTCACTTCTATTTTTAAAAACAACTGGGCTAGAGGACAGGGGAAATCCAGAGCCAGAATACCACTTGCATCCACCAGCCAATGGAATTTTCCCTAGGGCAGTGTTACCAAAGGAAGGGTGCTCCAAGCATGGGCGTGGGTGGTGGGTGTTATAACAGGCCGTACCTGCAGGCTGCCCAAGTGCCCAACTACTGGATGGCAGGATAAGAAAACTGGGGCCAAGCTCTCCACAGAGCAGAAGCAAAAGCAGAAAGTGACAACAAAAACTGAAGAGTAGTCAGAACACTGATGCTGGAATGCCCAGGGAAAGGAGAACGCAGTGGTGGTCGCAACGGTGTCAGTGGAGTACGTGTGTGTGCGCGCGCGCGTGCACGCATGCACGAAGGCAGGATGAGCAGGTCCTGAAGAAACAGCAATCACTGGGATCACGGCAAGGTTTATATTTCTTCTTTTAAATCTCCGTTAATGCTGGGTGGTTCACACCTGTAATCCCAGTACTTTGGGAGGCCAAGGTGGGCAGATTAACTGAGTTCAGGAGATTGAGGCCAGCCTGGCTAACATGGTGAAACCCCATCTCTACTAAAAAAAACAATTAGCTGGGCATGCTGATACATGCCTATAGTCCCAGCTGTTCAGGAGGTTGAGGCACGAGAATCTCTTGAACCTGGAAGGTGGAATTGCGGTGATCCGAGACTGTGCCACTAGACTCCAGCCTGGGTGATGGAGTGAAATTCTGTCTCAAATAAATAAGTAAACTCCTTTAACATCACTATAACATTTTTAATAGCACAGAAAAGCAAGTTGAAGTGAATAGTGAAGGATCATTTTTCTCACCAATTCCTTCTTCTTCCCTCTCCTCCAAAAGACAGAGCACCGATTTCCTCCCAACAGCTTCCTGGGCTTCCAGACTGATGAGCACGTGCGTAAACCAGCCAAGCTCCACTAATAGGGCTTTCTGCCCACCTGCTCTCCCCAGCTGCTACCATCACTCTCCCTGACTGCTCCCTGCCCTCCCTTAGCGGAAGGGCTGCATGGGCTGTTGCTGTGAGCACTATGGCATTTTTCTCCAGCATCTGGTTATCAAGCGATTGCCTTGAGCTGCTACTGCATCTGGGAGACCCTCAGCCCAGTGCAACTGGGCATTTCTGTACAGACAGAAGAATAATTGTATTAGTCCATTTTCACACTGCTGATAAAGATATATCCAAGACTGGGCAACTCACTAAAGAAAGCGGTTCAATGGACTTACCGCTCCACATGGCTGGGGAGACCTCACAATCATGGCGGAAGGTAAAAGGCATGTTTCACATAGCAGCAGACAAGAGAAGAGAGCTTGTGCAGGGAAACTCCCCTTTTCAAAAACCATCAGATCTTGTGAGACGTACTCACTATCGCAAGAACAGCAGGGGAAAGACCCATCCCCATAATTCAACCACCTCCTACCCGGTCCCTCCCACAAACCACAGCCAAACCCTATCATTCCTCCCCAGCCCATCCCAAATCTCATGCCTTCACATTTCAAAACCAATCACGCCTTCCTAACAGTCCCCCAGAGTCTTAATTCATTTCAGGATTAACTCAAAGGTCCACAGTCCAAAGTCTCATCTGAGACAAGGTAAATACCTTCTGCTTATGAGCCTGTAAAATCCAAAGCGAGTTAGTTCCTTTCTAGACACAATGTGGGTACAGGCATTGGGTAAATACAGCCATTCCAAATTGGAGAAATTGGCCAAAACAAAGAGCTACAGGCCCTATGCATGCCTGAAATCCAGTAGGGCAGTCAAATCTTAAAGCGCCTTTAACTTCATGTCTCATATCCAGGTCACACTGATGCAAGAGATGGGTTCCCATGGTCTTGGCCAGTAGTGGTACTTTTACTTGAGGCAGGTCAAAGAATTAACACATGAATATTTCCAGGAAGTATCTTTCCTTAAATAAGCCATGCATTTTCTGCCAAGGGGAGTGTAAACCGGAACAACATCGATGGAGGATAACTCAGCAACAGTATCAAAATGTGAAGCATGCACTTGACCCCCTCATCCATTTCCTAATAATTTTCCCTTAGGGAATAACCACACCAGTGGTGGGGTGAGGGGGGGGGGAAGGAAAAAAAATCTAAGCACAGAAATGCTTGTCCCAGTACCTTCTGCTGATGATAGAGAAACACTGCCAACAACTAGAATGCAACGGAATCAACTGGCAAACAGTTTCAAAAATGTTTCAGTAAAGTGAGCTATATCTATTTAATAAAATATCATGGATCATTAACAATGGCATTTATTAGGCCAGGTGCAGTAGCTCATGCTTATAATATCAGCATGTTGGGAGACAGAGGTGGGCAGATCACTTGACCTCAGGAGTTGGAGACCAGCTTGGGCAACATGGTAAAATCCCATCTCTATTAAAAATATGAAAATTAGACAGGCATGGTGGCATGCACCTGTGGTCCCAGCTTTGGGAGGCGGAGGTGGAAGGATTGCTTGAGCACAGGAGGTGGAGGTTGCAGTAAGCTGAGAACATACCACTGCACTCCAGTCTGGGTGACAGAGTGAGACCGTGTCTCAAGAAAAAAACAAAACAAAACAAAACAAAAACAAGAAAGAAAGAAAAAAAGAAAAGAAAAAACAAACAAGAAAGAAAGAAAAAAAGAAAAGACAAAGAAAAATGAGGCTGAGCATAGTGGCTCACACCTGTAATCCCAGCACTTTGGGAGGCTGAAGTGGGAAGATAACTTGAGGCCAGGAGTTCAAGACCAGCCTGGCCAACATGGCGAAACCCCATCTCTATTAAAAATACAAAAATTAGCCAGGTGTGGTGGTGCATGCCTGTAGTCTCAGCTACTCAGGACACTGAGGTATGAGAATCACTTATTGCAAGTTGCAATAAGCCGAGATGGCACCACTGCACTCCAGCCTGGGCGATGGAGCAAGACTCTGTCTCAGAAAAAAAATAACCTCCCCTCAAAAAACATCTTACCTATCCCATAAACATATATACCTATATGCTCCCCAAAAAATTAACAATTTAAAACAATGACATTTATACTGCGGCATTTGAATAATGATACTAAAGAATTGTGATTTCAGGCCAGGTGCGGTGGCTCACACCTGTAATCCCAGCACTTTGAGACCGAGGCAGGCGGATCACCTAAAATCAGGAGTTCAAGACCACTGTGGTCAACATGGTGAAACCCTGTCTCTACTAAAAGCACAAAAATTAGCCAGGTGTGGTGGTGGGTACCTGCAATCCCAGCTATTTGGGAGTCTGGGGCAGGAGAATTGCTTGAACCCGGGAGGTAGAGGGAGGTTGCAGTGAGCTGAGATCATGCCACTGTACTCCAGCCTGGGCGACAAGAGCGAGACTCTGCCTTAAAAAAAAAAAAAAAAAAAAAAAAAAAGAATTGTAATTTCAGGTAGGATTGTGGTCTTGAATTTGTGGGGGGTTTTTTGTTTGTTTGTTCATTTCATTTTTTGTTTTTTGAGACAGAGCCTCGCTCTTTCACCCAGGCTGGAGTGTAGTGGCGCAATCTTGGCCCAGGTTCAAGGGATTCTCCTGCCTCAGCCTCCCAAGTAGCTGGGACTACAGGCACCTGCCACCAGGACCAGCTGACTTTTTTTTTTTTTTTTTTTTTAAGTAGAGATGGGGTATCACCATGTTGGTCAGGCTGGTCTTGAACTCCTGACCTCAAGTGATCCGCCTGCCTCGACCTCCCAAAGTGCCGAGATTACAGACATGAGACACTGCACCTGGCCGAATTTACGTTTTTAAAAGACTCCTTGTTTTTTAGAGATACACAGTGACATGTGTGCAGATGGGGTTTGCTGTAAAATAATAGTGGGGAAAGCAGATTAGTGGTTGCCAGGGGCTGAGAGAGAGAAAGTGGGGAGTCCCTGCTTAATGGGTGCAGGGTTTCCTTCGGAGTGATGAAAATGTTCTGGAGCTAGGGAGAGGTGATGGCTGTGCAACACTGTGAATGTACTAAATGCCTTTAATGGTAAATTCAATGTCGTATGTATTTACCACAATATTAAAATAGTAATTAGCAGGGGGAAATTGTAAGGGCTCAGATGAAATAAGATTGGCCACAATTGAAAATCACTGAAAGCTAAGTGATGAGAACTGAGACTATGTTTGTGTGAATTTACCTGCATAGAAGTGTTAGACGTTTTCCATAATAAAATACTATAAAAAGTGCTGCTATCATCTCACATAGTTCCTCACTGTTTGGTAACCATTTTATTATCTATTGAATGCCCTAAGTATACACAATAAAATTGATTTTTTAATAAAAAGTGGTGCCACAGATGTACACTCATTGGCATGGAATGTCTACAACCTACTGTCAAGTTTAATGAGTCAGCTACAAAACCAAATATTGGATCCTCCCACTGCTATAAAATTCTTTATCTTGATTGTCTGGAATACTTTGAGTAAAGGTTTAACAGTCATTATTGCTGGGTTAGTAGATTTGAGGAGATTTGCATGGTCTGTGCTTTTCTTTTTCCATTGAATATTTTTACAAAACATAAAGCAGTTTTCTTAAAAGGCAGAAATGTTTAGGGACATGCCTTTTGCTCCCAGCATTCTGACTAAAGGGCCTTAGGTAGGGGCACGTTCCTAACACAAACCACCTGGCTGGCTTGGTGCCTGGGCATGCACTCCAATGACAATGCCCTTCACAAGGACATCGCCTCACAGAGGAGCTGAGAAGGGCCCAGCTTTATTGTTGGCTACCCCTGTAAATGACAACAACCCCAATGGTGATCCTAGGCAACCCTTTCCAGCATACACTCATCTGTCCTCACAGCGGATGTCAGGTAGGCTAGGGTTGGAACTGTCCCTATTTTAGAGACAAGGCAGCTAGAGCTGGGAAGAGCTGGTGGGCTTGCCCAGGTACCACAGCTAAGTAGCCAAGGAAGCACCCAGCCCCACTGGGGAATCCAAGCCTTAGCCTCTCTCTCTTATGAGCCACCTCTCATGGGTGTTCAGGACTGTCCTGCCCACCCATGACACTGGACCTCCACTTGGGAGATGAAGACCATGAAGCGTTGATCTTCTGTAGGTAAAAACTCAGACACCTGTGTTAGCACGACAGCCAAGCATCCCCGGCCCCCACTGTACTTCACACAAATGGCTGTGGCTGGAGGGCTAAATATGGTGACTGCCACTGACTGTCCCTTGCTAAGGACTCCACTGCCCTTGCCGGGGTGCCTCTCTAGCTTAGCTCTCTGGAGTCACCTTGAAGTCCCTCATGGCCTCCCACACTCAGTGACATCCTTCGGAAATACTTGCTTTTCCAAGCTGGCTCTGTGAGGACCCCAAGACTGCTTATCCAAGTGGCCCAGAGGCTCTACACCCAGAGCCTGTGGACCAAAGGGACCACTGTGTCTGGCCAGAGCACCAGCGCCCACTTCTCCCGCTCAGTCATTCATGGAATCTCTCTCTCCCTCCTTCCCTCCCCCATTCCTGCAACAAATAATTCAAGCATGTCTACTCCGAGACAAGCAAGGTGCTAGGCGCTGGGCATTCAGTGGCAAGCCAGTTGTCACAATCCCCACCCTTCTGTTGCTATGGATTATCGGGGAAGTCAAACATTAAACAAATGTTTAATAATAAATTATTAAACAAATAAGTGTACAGGTGAACAGTCAGTGCACCTGGAGTAAGTGCTATGAAGGAGTCATATAGCACGCTTTCCACTACATGGGAAGCAGACCTGGGCTGGGGAGTCAGGAAGGTGTCCTGGATAAAAATTCATTTAACAGGCCGGGCATTGTGGCTCACTCTGGGAGGCTGAGGTGGGCGAATCATTCAAGGTCAGAAGTTCAAGACCAGCCTGGCCAACATGGTGAAATACACACACACACACACACACACACACACACACACACACACACACAAAATTAGCTGGATGTGGTGGTGGATGCCTGAATCCCAGCTACTTGGCAGGCTGAGGCAGGAGAATAACTTGAAACCAGGAGGTGGAGGTTGCAGTTTCCATAATAAAATACTATAAAAACAGCCAAGATTATGCCACTGCACTCCAGCCTGGGCAATAAGAAACTCCATCTCAAAAATAAATAAATACATAAAAACACAAATACAAAAATTAGCCAGGTGGGGTGGCAGGTGGCCTGTAATCCCAGCAACTCAGGAGGCTGAGGCAGGAGAATTGCTTGAACTTGGGAGGTGGAGGTTGCAGTGAGCTGAGATTGTGCCACTGCACTCCAGCCTGGGCAACAGAGCGAGACTCTGTCTCAAAAAAAAAAAAAAAAAAAGCCATTTAACAGCAGTAGCTGTTCCCTGTGTGATGTGTGACACCTCATAGTAAATGGGGCTCATGCCAGCTAACAGCTGAGGTGCAGAGGCCACAGAGGACATCACTCAGCTGAGGAGAGGGACACCCAGACCTCAGCGTGGCCTCAAAGCCAGGCTTAACCAGTCCCAGGCTTGCCCAGAGCCAGCAGGGCTGCTCCCAGGACAGGTAGGACTTGAGGGCTTCTGTGGCCAGGCCCTGAAGGTGACACCCTTGGCTGAGCTAGCGAAGCATCTCTGTGTACACGAGTTCTCCATGACACCAAACTGCCTCACTCATGACAAGACCTCCCGCGGGCCAGCCTGGCCTCCCTGCTTCTGTTAACAGAGATCAGGAAAGATGGGCTCATTTGTGGCTGTGGGTCTTCCACGGAGGGCACGGTACTGAGACTCAAGAGTCTAATTAAAATGAAAACTCTCATTCCTCAGGAGAGGCTACCGCATTTCAGAGCACTCAAGTGATTCTGACTGTCTTCCAAAGAAAAATGTAAGGTGGCTGCTGTCGAGGGAGGAAAGCCACCCCTCAGTCACTAAAACCAGAGCTTACCTATGGGAGTCCCAGCTTGCAGGCTCCATCCCAGGCTCTCCAGGGGCCAGTGCCTGAGGTCACAGTGAATCGCCAACTCTAGCCTGCAAGGTCAGCCACAACCTGTCTCCAGGGCTTGTCTCTGGCCTGGTTCTCCAGCTTGCGGATGCCTGATGGCCCCCTGTCCCCTTCTCTGTTCTCACCTGGACTAAGGCAGCCTACTGAGCTATGGCCCTGGGCACACCAAACATCTGGGGTTCCTTGGCCTGGGCTAGATACAGGTGAGGGGCAGGCTTGGCACACATGGAACCCAAACAGGTTTCGCCTGCCCTCCTGCTGATGGGAGGGAACTAGAGGTGGTCACCGAAGGCTCCTTGGAAGAGACCAAGTCTCAGGAAGATCCAGCAATGGGGACAGGATTTAAGGCTTCCTTGTAACACACACTTTGGTGGCTCCTCAGGCATGACCTTGCCCTGCTCTGATATGCTGAGGGCCAGGGCAGGGAACCTGCGCTGAGCTGCACCAGAGCCTCTCATTCAAGAATTTGAAGCTAGAGCCAGAGATGGCCACAAGACCAGGCATGGCCAGGGCAGGCCAGACCCACCTGCAGAACAAAATTATGGAGGAACAAAGAAGCCAGGCTACAGAGGGAAAGGACACAGAGGGGACACCAGGAGAGAACCAGCAATGGGGTTGTCAGAGAGAGCAGCTGCAAACGCACCCCTCCCCCGGAGACTCCACTTCCTGCACCCTGAGCGTAGCCCCCACTTGTGCTTCAGCCAGTCTCACCGGGGTTTTCTTCCCTGCCACCAATTGACCCTGGATAGAAAACCATGAAAAAATAATTTTTAAAAAATGAATTAGTAAAACAGACCCCTGTCTGTATTAGTTTATTCTCATGCTGCTAATAAGGACATACCTGAAACTGGGTAATTTCTGGGTTTTTTTGTTTGTTTGTTTGGTTGGTTGGTTTTTTGAGAAGGAGTTTCGCCCTTGTTACCCAGGCTGGAGTGCAATGGCGCGATCTCGGCTCACCGCAACCTCTGCCTCCTGGGTTCAAGCAATTCTCCTGCCTCAGCCTCCCGAGTAGCTGGGATTACAGGCACGTGCCACCATGCCCAGTTAATTTTTGTATTTTTAGTAGAGACAGGGTTTCACCATGTTGACCAGGATGGTCTCGATCTCTTGACCTTGCGATCCACCTGCCTTGGAGACTGGGTATTTCTAAAGGCAAGAGGTTTAATGGGCTCACAGTTTCATGTGGCTGGAGAAACCTCACAATCACGGTGGAAGGCTGCCAGCAGCACAGTGGCTCACGCAGTAATCCCAGCACTTTGGGAGGCCGAGGCAGGCAGATCACTTGAGGTCAGGAGTTTGAGGCCAGCCTGGCCAACATGGTGAAACCCTGTTTCTACTAAAAATACAAAAATTAGGCAGGCATGGTGACACCCGCCTGAAATCCCAGCTACTTGGGAGGCTGAGGCACGAGAATTGCTCGACCTGGGAGGCAGAGGTTGCAGTGAGCCGAGCTCTCACCACTGCACTCCAGCCTGGATAACAGAACGTGACCCCATCTCAAAAAAAAAAATAAAAATAAAAAAATAAAAATCATGGTGGAAGGTGAATGAAGAACAAAGTCACATCTTACATGGCAGCAGGCAAGAAAGCATGAGCAGGGGAACTCCCCTTTATAAACCATCAGATCTTGTGAGACTTATTTACTACCATGAGAACAGTATGGGGGAAACTACCCCATGATTCAATTATCTCCACTTGGCCCTGCCCTTGATACATGGGGATTATTACAGTTCAAGGTGAGATTTGGGTGGGACACAGCCAAACCATATCACTGTCTATGAAGGTGTATCCCGTGTAGGTAGAAGACACCCCACACGTATGAGACCGTCACACACAGATCTATTGTCAACTAAGGACCTGAGCTGAAGAGCCTGGAATGGTAGTGATGACAACTGGCATTTAGAAGCTGCTCCATGTGCTTCCCTCTCACCTAAACTTGTCATCTTGCCATGTATTATTTAATTTTTTTTTCTTTTTTTGAGATGGAGTCTCACTCTGTTGCCCAGGCTGGAATGCAGTGGCACAATCTCTGTTTACACAACCTCTTCTTCCCGAGTTCAAGTGATTCCCCTGCCTCAGCCTCCCGAGTACCTGGGACTACAGACCTGTATCATACCCAGCTAATTTTTGTATTTTTAGTAGAGACAGTTTTGCCCTGTTGGCTAGGCTGGTCTTTCTCCTGACCTCAGGTGATCCACCCACCTTAGTCTCCCAAGGTGCTGGGAATATAGATGTGAGCCACTGTACCCAGCCTAATCTTAAAAATATTATTGTTGTTATTTACCTTCACAACCATGATGCAGACATTACTCATCCCTGTGATGGACAAAGAAATTGTAGCACAGAGAGGTGGAGGGCCTTGTCCAAAGTCACACAGTGACTCAAGAGCAAAGCCAGGATCCCAAATTTTGTATCCGTTTTACTAAGCCATACTTGTTCATACCACCAGGCATCGGTCTGTGATTCAGCAAACTGACCAAGAGGTCCCCTCAGAGCCCAGACTTCCAGTTCCACAGCCCAGAATACTCAGCCTTGACCTTTCCAAACTGTTCAAGTGAAATGCAGGGGGTACCCAGGGAAATATCACAGTCCTGCCAGCCTCAGGTTTCGGCCAGGCATCTGGGCTGGCCCCCGGGATCCTCCGCCTCTGAATTAGTGACATCCTGAGTTGACAGCCTTGCCTGCATCAGAGTCTGGTTCTCATGCCTACAGATCCACGTGAAGGTTAGCAACAAAGAATAAACTTCTCCAATCTGATCATTACAAAGATAAGTACTATTATGCCCTCTAGTTACAAAGGAAACAATTAGAAATCAAGGTAATTGCCCTGGCAGGAAAATGATGCTTAAACTACCTTAATGGCAAGAATGTTTTTGTTTTTGTTTTTGTTTTTTTTGAGATGGAGTTTCATGCTTGTCCCTCAGGCTGCAGTGCAATAGTGAGATCTTGATCTCAGCTCACTGCAACCTCCATCTCCCAGGTTCAAGTGATTCTCCAACCTCAGCCTCCCGAGTAGCTGGGACTACAGGCACATGGCACTATGCCCAACTAATTTTTGTATTTTTAGTTGAGACGGGGTTTCACCACGTTGGTCAGGCTGGTCTCAAACTCCTCACCTCAAGTGATCCGCCTGCCTTGGCCTCCCAAAGTGCTGGGATTACAGGCCTGAGCCACCGTGCCCAGCTGCAAGAATGTTCTAAACTATCGACAACCACTTTTCTTACGCTCTGACCTCTTCATAAGAAGAACCCCCACCCCCGGAGGCGTATTTCATAAGGCCTACTTTTCTACTGAAATAAGGTGGCCACTTCTGCGCTGGCTCCTCAGCTTGGCTGGCAGGCTGAAGTCCCATGAGGAGGCACTCAGAACAAACACTGTCACCCTCAGTGTGAAAATCCAACTCAATTTTTCTGAGAACGGAACATCAATCTCCTCTGAGCTCTGCACGTGCATTCAAACTCACGAGTGACCCATTTACCCTGAGCCTCTTTCAGTTAGCACTGATTTATACAGGTCTCTCAGGGGTAGGCCACAGTTATCTGTATGGGTCACAGGTCATGTCTCAATCCAAATTGTTCACACCTCCTGAAGACCATCATTTTCCTATGTTGCTTTCTAGTGGCTCTTCCTCCTCCTAATGTGGATACCTGGGAACTGACTGTGCTCCCATTAGCAACTCCCCAACCCACGCCCCTCAGCCTTTACACTGCAGGGCCCCTACTGAGGCAAGTGTCAGAAGACCACATCCTGCCCACACCCAGCCCTCCTTTATTGAGAAGGGCCCGGATCCCCTCTCAGCTGAGAGCTGTTAACCTCTCTTTGGTTTCTCTGAACTAAAGAGATCCCAGCTTGGCTCCTGGAAGTGCATGTGCAGCCCCTTTCTCAGCCCTCTGCATTCCCTTTTCTTTTTCTCTTTCTTTTTTGAGATGGAGTCTTGCTCTGTCACCCAGGCTGGAGTGCAGTAGCGCAATCTTGGCTCACTGCAACCTCCGCCTTCCGGGTTCAAGCAATTCTTCTGCCTCAGCCTCCTGAGTAGCTGGGATTACAAGTGCGTGCCACCACGCCAAACTAAATTTTTTTTGTATTTTCAGTAGTGATGGAGTTTCACTGTGTTGGTCAGGCTGGTCTCGAACTCCTGACCTTGTGATCTGTCTGTCTCAGCCTCCCAAAGTGCCAGGATTACAGGCATGAGACAGTACGCCCAGGCTGCATTCCCTTTTCTACTTCCGCAAACTCCGTAAGACAGGGAGAGCCTTGGCTTATTTAAATAAACTTCATTCCAACCCACCATTAATTTGTTAGATGTGATCATCATACTTAGTTATGTTAAAAAAACAAAAACAAAAACAAAAACAAAAAAAAACACGAGACTGAGCACGGTGGCCCATGCCTGTAATCCAAGCACTTTGGAGGTCAAGGCGGGTGGATCACCTGAGGTCGGGAGTTCGAGACCAGCCTGACCAACATGGTGAAACCCCGTCTTAAAAACAAAACAAAAACAACGAATTCTGATCTTTTATTTATTTATATTTTAGATATTTGAAATACAACTTTATTGGCTGGGCATGGTGGCTCATGCCTGTAATCCCAGCACTTTGGGAGGCCAAAGTGGGTAGATCACCTGAGGTGAAGAGTTCAAGACCAGCCCGGCCAACGTGGTGAAACCTCATCTTAAAAAAAAAAAAAAAAAGAAAGAAAGAAAGAAATACAACTTTATTCTGATTCTAAATGAAAAATATGGGAATGATAGTAACCAACAAGATTTCACCACAGAAGGTTGTGATGTGACTGTAGCATGTAGCAGTCTTTTTTTTTTTTTTTTTTTTTTTGAGACAGAGTGTCGCTCTTGTTACCCAGGCTGGAGTGCAATGGCGCGATCTCGGCTCACCGCAACCTCCGCCTCCTGGGTTCAAGCAATTCTCCTGCCTCAGCCTCCTGAGTAGCTGGGACTACAGGCACGCGCCACCATGCCCAGTTAATTTTTTGTATTTTTAGTAGAGACGGGGTTTCACCACGTTGACCGGGATGGTCTTGATCTCTCGACCTCGTGATCCACCCGCCTCGGCCTCCCAAAGTGCTGGGATTACAGGCTTGAGCCACCAAGCCCGGCGACTGTAGCAGTCTTACATTTGAAACTCCAGGAATCAACTGCATTCCTAAACAGCTAAATATGCAGGTCCGAACAAGGAAGGTATTTTTTAAACTGCCACATTCACCCCAAAGCCCACTCATCTCCTTCAGCATCCCACAGATGAAGCACATGTGACACTTCGCTGGATAATAATGAGGCATGCACGCTGCGCCGCTGACATCACAGGACAGCTGCCTATCAAACCAGACGTCCGACACTGGGCTCCAGCTTCTCACAGGTCATCACCCTCATCCGGGAGAGCAGCTGGCTGAGCAACCTCTCCGTCGTGCTCATCTGCGCTGCCAAAGCTGGGCCCATGACAACCTCCCGTGGGGCAAGGGCAGGCATGGCAACAAATCCAAGTTAGGGTTTCCAGAGAGCTTCCCAGCAAGCCAGAGCAAGGGCTTTTCAAAGGTGCAGTTACTTTTGGCAGAAGTGTCGCAGTACTGAAGATTCTTTTTTTTGGTGAAAGACAATGGATTTTGCCGTCACTTTCCTGTCCTTAAGGTCCACTTTGTTGCCACATAACATGACGGGGATGTTCTCACACAGATCTCTATGCCAGGTAGGCACATCCTTGTACGTAGCTCTCGATGTAACACCAAACATTATGAGGCACACTGGGCTTGGATAGAATCGCCATCTCTCAGTCCACCGAATTCCCGCCGGTGGCTGTGTCCATGCATTGAACTTAACAGTCCTCTGCTGGTGTGGAACACTAGAGAATGAACCTCAACACCCAAGCTGGCTACATACTTCTCAAATTCACCAGTCAAATGGTCTCATGGAGGCCGTTTTTCCAGTACCACCATCACCAACCAATACAAGTTTGAACTGGATCTGGGGCTTTCCCTGCACAGCCATCACGGCATTCCTTCCAGAAGCATCCCTATATCCATCCAACTCGGAATTCTGATCTTTTAAAGATACATTCAGACATGTTAACAAACGGGATGCTACGACCTGTGCAATGGGCTTCAGAATGATATAGACAGAGGAAGAAGTGGGAGCATAGAGATAAAACTGGCCATGAGCTGGTAACTATGGAATCTGGGTGACAGGAATGTGTTGGTTCCTGAGAGTCTTCTGTTTACTTCTGTTTATTTTGTATAACAGCAACATTTTTTTTTTTTTTTTTTGAGATGGAGTCTTGCTCTGTCGCCCGGGGCTAGAGTGTGCAGTGGTGTGATCTTGGCTCACTGCAACCTCTGCCTCCCAGGTTCAGGTGATTCTCCTGCCTCAGCCTCCCAAGTAGCTGGTATTATAGGCGCGTGCCACCACACTTGGCTAATTTTTGTACTTTTAGTAGAGACGGGGTTTTACCATATTGGTCAGGCTGGTCTCGAACTCCTGACCTCGTGATCCTCCCACCTTGGCCTCCCAAAGTGCTGGGATTACAGACGTGAGCCACCATGCCCACACATAATTTTTTTTGAGAGAGAGAAAAGTGTGTGTGTGTGTGTCTCGCTCTGTTGCTCAGGCTGGAGTGCAGTGGCGTGACCCTGGCTCACTGCAACCTTTGCCTCCCAGGTCCAAGCAATTCTCCTGGCTCAGCCTCCAGAGTAGCTGAGATTACAGGTGCGTGTCACCACACCTGGCTAATTTTGTTGTTGTTGTATTTTTGTAGAGATGGGGTTTCACCATGTTGGCCAGGCTGACAATAACAGGTTAAAAAAAATTTAAATCTCATCCCAGAGATTTCTTTGTACCATACTTAGGCCCAGCTGTTCTGAGGTTTTTACCTGCACCTCTGTCAATCAACATGTTTACACAGCAGCAATTATATTCAAGGTCCTGCTAAAGCTGCAAAGAGCACCTGGCCCTGCCTGCAATGAACCCTCTACCTCTATCCCTGACCTGCAGAGTCCTGTCCTCTATTTTACCACAATCCCCCAAACCCTCATTTCCCAGACTGGGCACTGGTTTTCCTCTCTCCCAAAACCAAGATGGGCAGTCAGGGACCACCCTTCCTGGCCACGTGGAAGAGACTGAGTCCAGCTTCCTGTCCTGGCATCGTGGAGGGGAAACCCGGACTTCCTTGCTCCTCCTTCAATCTCACTGGATGAAATGGCCCAGGTGTGAGTCGGGGCAGAGAGGCATTTGAAGGGAAGAGAGTCTGACCATCTGCTTTTTGGAAGGTTTAGGTGAGGTCAACCCCTCCATTCTGCAACCCGAAGACCAAGACCTGAGGGCCGGGACACGTCCTGCTTTCCACTGGACCAGGAGCGTGCAGGGAAGCGCGGGCACTTCACGGGCTCCAGGCCTGAATGCCTGGACACTGCCAAATGCAAAGGACTCAAAAGTTCAAGAGCACACAGGCAAGATGGCAACTAAAAACCCTGTGAACTAGCATAGATGCATTTATTCATTCAAAAAGCTGTGTGGCTTTACTGGGAAAGCCTAAATTCACAGCCAACCAGGAAGGAATTTGCATCTTGAGCTGCTGAGTGATCAAGGAGCCATGGCTGCCCTTCCGGGTACCATCCAGTGTTCATTCCAGGGCCACCAGAGAAACGGAAACCAGTCCCTTCCATGAGCAATGCCCCACCACTATCAGTTTGTTGTTTTAAGAGGCAGGGTCTTGCTCTGTCGCCCAGGCTGGAGTGCAGTGGCACGATCACGGCTCAGTGTAGCCTTGACCTCCTGGGCTCAAGCGCTCTTCCCACCTCAGCCTCTAGAGTAGGTAGGACTACAGGTGCATGCCACCATACCCAGCTATTGTATTTTGGAGAGATGGGATCTCGCTATGTTGCCCAGGATGCTCTCCACTCTTGGCCTCAAGTTATCCTCCCTCCACAGCCTCCCAAAATGCCGGGATTGCAGGCATGAGCTGCCATGCCTGACTCTACTATCAGTTTTAATGACCAATAATTCACGCTCATATCCCATTTTCTCAGTTCGGGTGAGAACCATGAAGAGAAGATCTCTGATGAAGAAAGGGTAGAGCACTCCTAATTTAGCCAAAAGCCATTTTCTTAGGTAGCAAGAGGGGCTGCACCTAGACCTGGAAGGCAGGGGCCAAACACCTGGATGCAATGCACTTGATGAACAACAGGGCCCTGCACCATCACTTTTGTCTCCTCGGATCCTGCACATTAAATAAATATGCGGAGTAAAGCCGAATCCAACCCCCCTCCAAGAAAAATATGGAATTTGGAAAAGGGGGAAGACAGCCAGCAGAATAAGCAATCCAGGGAGTCGCCAGAGCAGACAGTGCTCAAAGTGAGACGCTTGGAGGGCTGGCAGGAGCCCTTCGTGGGATGTTTATTATAAAAATGGGGAAGGCCAGGCGCGATGGCTCACGCCTATCATCCCAGCACTTTGGGAAGCTGAGGTGGGCGGATCACTTGCAGTCAAGGGTTTGAGACCAGCCTGACCAACATGGAGAAACCTCATCTCTACTACAAATACAGAATTAGTTGGGCATGGTGGCACATGCCTGTAATCCCAGCTACTCCGGAGGCTGAGGTAGAAGAATCGCTTGAACCTGGGAGGTGAAGGTTCCGGGAGCCAAGATTGCGCCATTGCATTCCAGCCTAAGTGACTAGAGTGAAACTCCATGTCAAAAAATAAAAATTAAAAATTTTTTTAAAAAGGGGGAAGCGGGGAGTGGTGGCTCACACCTGTAATCCCAGTACTTTGGGAGGCTGAGGAGGGCAGATCACTTGCGGTCAAGGTCACAGCCTGGGCAACAGAGCGAGACTCTGTCTCAAAAATAAATAAACAAAAATAAAAAATAAAAATGGGGGAGGGCCAGGTGGCTCACACCTGTAATCCTAGCACTTTGGGAGGCCAAGGCAGGAAAATTACCTGAGCCCAGGAGTTTGAGACCAGCCTGGGCAACATGGTGAGGCCCTGTCTCTATATTAAAAAAAAAAAAAAATTAAATTAAAATGGGGGTTCCTGGGTGGCATATGACCATTGGATCTGAATCACAGTGGTCCTGCTCTAGGAGTTTACAGTTTTAACATGCTCCCCAGGAAGACTTCATGTCTATCAGAGTAAGAGAGAAGTTATTCAGCGTTTTCTTTTATTGTGTTGTTTAATCTATACCAGTTAAATTTTCCCTCAATGGGTTCATAAGAGATCTCTTTATACCCTCTGACCAGCAGGAAGGATGGGGCGTCTCTCCTCCTCGGTACCAAGGAATCTTTGGGGCAATAGCTTGAATGCACCTATATTTTCCCTTTGTCTGAGAAGGACACAATCCTGTTCCCATCCAGCTTCTTAGGGAGTGAGGACAGACGCAGTGGCCACAGAGAACCTGGATCAGTACCTGCAGGCATATTCCAAGCACTAAGGAACAACTCCCCCAACAAGTAAGAAACACCGGGCTTTGGGAAGCCATTCCTTCAAACACAAAGAGAGGATTGCTGAGTGGACCAAGGTCACTTGTGTCCCCAGGCACAAGGCAGCAGGTTTCCTGAGAGCTGTTTCCAGAGCCAGAACAACTCCACACTTCCCGGGAATTTATTTCCACCTCAGTGGGATCACGGCCAACAGGAACAGGAGGAAAGTCTTCCAAGTCCTACCTTTTAGAGGATTTTCGTTTTGGAGCAATAGGATGGCAGGCTGTCCAGGTGTTCTTTAGGGTCAGCCTCTAGGGCCACCAGCCACCCAACTGCCTCCTCACCTCCCCGCTCCCCGCTCAACTGCCTGCCTTAGTTGCTCTAAGGGCAGAACCTGGACTGCCTGGGATAATTCCAAGTGCTGGGCTGTGATATCAGAATAGAGTTATGACATCAATGGAGGGCAGGTGAGCCCTGCAGGGGGTTGGGGGGCGAAGCGAGGACAGGGGAGCCCCTGAGGAGCTAGGCTAGCCCCCCAGAAGTGAAGGCCCAAGACAGAGGTGGCCAGCTCTGTATCGGCTTCTTACAGCCTCCCAGAGTCGTCTGGGAGGCCGACCTGAACATCTGAAAATGAATCACAGCTACTGAGAGAGATGTTGCAAGCCAGCCAATCTGCTAGTTTTTTCCTAGACACTGAGTTACGGAAAAGAAAGCGAACAAGCCATCTTCTAGCGCCCCCCTGTGTCAAGTAAAAGGAAACTCTCTCTTTCTGACTTGGAGGTCTGCCTTTAGACCAGGGAGTTGGGAGCAGAACCCCCAAGTGGGCTGGGTGTCAAGGTCCCCCAGGATAGGGTTAAATGCTGGCAGATAAAATGCAGGATGCCCAGTTACATTTACATTTCAGAGACACAATAAAATTTTAGTATAAAGACTGCCCAAATATTGATACATCCTTATACTATAACATTATTCGTTTTGTATTTGAAGCTCAAATTAAACCTGTGGGGTTTTTTTGTTTGTTTTGTTTTGTTTTTTTTTGGCACTCTGTTGCCCAGGCTGGAGAGTAATAGCTAATCTTAGTTCACTGCAACCTCCACCTCCTGGGTTCAAGCAATTCTCCTGTCTCCCAAGTAGCTGGGATTAGAGGCATACACCACCACACCTGGCTAATTTTTACATTTTTAGTAGAAAGGGGTTTCACCATGTTGGCCAGGCTGATCTCGAACTCCTGACCTCAAGGGATCTGCCTGCCTCGGCCTCCCAAAGTGCTGGGATTAGAGGCGTGAGTCACTGCACCCGACCAACCTGTGTTTTTATTTGTTGAATCTGCCAATCCCACTCGAGGAGCTTTTGAAAAAAAAATACAAGTACTCCCTGCTCCCAAAAGTCATTCTCATTCTGTTTTAGCAGCGCAGAGGTCTTGGGAACCTGTATCATTTTAAAGCTGCAAAAGTGCCTATCAGTAACTACAGCTTGCTTTAGCAGAGCATTTGCCAAGCCGTGTGGCAAGATCACTTTATAAATTATCTAAGCTAATTCTCACAGCACCTCTAAGAGTTGCTTTTATCATGAAACCCATTTTACAAAGGAGAGAAATGAGGCAAAAGACGGCAAGCAACTTGTCCAAGGTCACTCCGTGGGTAAGTTTGGGAGCCATGATTTGAACCCAGGCAGGCTGGCTACAGCATCTCTGCTCTCATTGGCTTAGAAATCTTTGATGGGAAGGACCCTGGGAAGCACAGAATTGAAGCTTTTAGTGAACTGACAAATGGGGACTCAGGCTCTAGGAAACCCATGCTCAGACTGCTACAAAGCCGTGCTGGGGGTGGGGTGCTGAGCCAAGGAGCAAACACCTGGGAGCAAACATCTGGCCCAGGCAGGAGGCTCAGGGAAGGCTTTCCTGACTGGTCTCTCCCTGGAGGGAAAACAGACTTAAGGAAAATAGGGTGTGGGAAGGGGCTGGATGCTAGGGAAGAGACTTTGCCAACAAGAGTTATACCATTCACGCTGTCTGGCAGCAAGATGTTGTGCCAGTGAAGAGAGCAGAAGCTGGATGGGTCTAGAGGCCAAAAGGCAGCCAGAGAAGAGATACAAATCAAAATTGCATTTTATTTTATTTTACTTTGTATTTTTTGAGATGGAGTCTAACTCTGTCACCCAGGCTGGAGTGCAGTGGTATAATCTCGGCACATTGCAACCTCAGCTTCCCAGGTTCAAATGATTGTCTCCTGACTCAGCCTCCCGAGTAGCTGGGACTACAGGTGTATACCACTATGCCTGGCTAACTTTTGTATTTTTGGTAGAGATGGGGTTTCGCCATATCGCCCAGGCTGGTCTTGAACTCCTGGGTTCAAGTGATCTACCTGCCTCAGCCTCCCAAACTTCTGGGATTACAGGTAAAATTTTATAACTGTATGGTTTACATTTTGAGTTAATTTTTATGATAAATAAGAAGTGTAAATCAAGATTCATTTTACTGCATATGGATGTCCAATTGTTCTAATAATAGTTGTTGAAAAGACTATCTTGGATGTCCAATTGTTCTAATAATAGTTGTTGAAAAGACTATCTTTTCTCAATTAAATTGTTTCTGCACCTCTGTCAAAAGCCATCCGACCTTATTTGTGTGGGCCCATTTTTGGACTCTCTATTCTGTTCGATTATTGTATATGTTTATCTAATTAATCTACATAGTGTTTGCCAGCATCACACTGTTTTGTTTCCTTATGATACTTCTTAAAATTGAGTAATCGCTCCAAGTTTATTCTTCAAAGTTGCTTTAGCTATTCGAATTTCTTTATCTTGTCATTTAAATTTATAATAAGCTTGTCCATGCTGAGAAAATGTCCAGCTGGGATTTTTATTGAAATTGCATTAAAGCTACTGATTAGTCAAAGGAGAACTGACGTCTTCATTCTCTTGAATATTCTGATCCATGAGCATTGTATGTCTCTTCATTTATTTTGGTCTTCTATGTATTTAACGCTATTTATATAGATACTATATTTGTTTTGTTATAATTATATCTAAATATTTCTTGGGGTCATTGTAAATGATTTTTTAAAATCGGCCATATTGCCCAGGCTGGTATCAAACTCCTGGGCTCAAGTGATCCACCCCCCTTAGCCTCCAGAACTGCTAGGATTATAGGTAGAAGTATGATAGTTGTATGGTTTACATTTAGAGTTAATTTTTCCTTTTTTTTTTTTTTTTTTTTAGATGGAGTCTCGCTCTGTTGCCCAGGCTGGAGTGCAATAGTGTGATCTTGGCTCACTGCAACATCCGCCTCCCAGGTTCAAGCGATTCTCCTGTCTCAGCCTCCTGAGTAGCTGGAATTATAGGCACGTGCCTGTATTTTTTTTTTTTTTTTTTTTTTGAGACGGAGTTTCGCTCTTGTTACCCAGGCTGGAGTGCAATGGCGCGATCTCGGCTCACCGCAACCTCCGCCTCCTGGGTTCAGGCAATTCCCCTGCCTCAACCTCCTGAGTAGCTGGGATTACGTGCCTGTATTTTTAGTAAAGATGGGGTTTCGCCATGTTGGCCAGGTTGGTCTTCAACTCCTGTCCACAGGTGATCCTCCCACCTCAGCTTCCCGAAGTGCTGGGATTATGGATGTGAGCCACCACACCCAGCCTGAGTTAATTTTTATATAAATATTTCTGTGCTAGTACACAGAAATATGATTGGCCTTTATGTACTGACCTTGCATCCTGTGACCTTGTTAAACTCACTTACTCTAAAAATATTTTTGTAGATTTCTTGGGATTTTTCCATACGGCCATCATGTCACTTGCAAACAGGATAGCTTTGTTTCCTTCTTCCCAATCTGAGTGCCTTTGACTTATTTTTCCTTGCTTTATAATACTGGCTAGGACGTCCAGTATAAGGAAGAATATGACTGAGGAACATGGACATCCTTGACTTTACTGATCCTAAGGGGAAAGTAAAGCTTTAGTTCAGTATTCTAGCACTACATTTGATGTCAGTTTCTTGAAGATGCCCTTAATCGGGTGGAGGAATGTCCTAGTTTGCTGAGAGTTTTATTTTTTTCACGAATGATGTTAAATTTTGTCAAATGCCTTTTCCTGTATCAATTGATATTATAATGCAGTTTTTCTTAGATTGTTAATATTGTGATTCCATCTATTGATTTTCTTTCTTTTTCTTTTTTTTTTTTTTTGACACAGAGTCTTGCTCTGTTGCTTAGGCTGGAGCGCAGTGGTGCAATCTCAACTCACTGCAACCTCTGTCTCCCCAAGGTTCAAGCAATTCTCCTGACTCAGCCTCCTAAGTAGCTGGGACTACAGATATGCACCACCATGCCTGGCTAATTTTTGTTTTTTTTTTTTTAGTAGAGACAGGGTTTTATCATGTTGGCCAAGCTGCTCTTGAACTCCTGACCTCAAGTGATCTGCCTGTCTTGGCCTCCCAAAGTGCTGGGATTACAGGTGTGAGCCACTGTGCCCAGCTCCATTTACTGATTTTCAAATATGGAACCTACCTTGCACTCCTAGCATGAAATCCACTTGATCATGGTGTATTATTCTATTGTACTGCCGGGTTCAAATTGTTAAGATTTTGTTGAAGACATTTTCATCTATGCTCATGAGAAATATTAGTCTAAAGTTTTCTTTTCTTGTACTAACTTTGTGCAGTTTGGTATCAGGGTATGTTGTCCTTATAAATGAGTTAGAAATTATTCACTTCTAGGCTGGGCGTAGTGGCTCATGCCTGTAATCCTAGCACTTTGGGAGGCTGAGGTGGCTAAATCACCTGAAGTCGGGAATTTGAGACCAACCTGACCAACATGGAGAAAGCCTACCTCTACTAAATATACAAAATTAACTGGGCGTGGTGGCACATGCCTGTAATTCCAGCTACCCAGGAGGCTGAGGCAGGAGAATCACTTAAACCTGGGAGATGGAGGTTGTAGTGTGCCAAGATTGCGCCATTGCACCCTAGCCTAGGCAACAAGAACAAAACTCCATCTCAAAAAAAAAAAAAAAGAAAGAAAGAAAAGAAAAGAAAAGAAATTACTCACATGCTGGCCAGGCATGGTGGCTCATGCCTATAATCCTAGCACTTTGGGAGGCCAAGGCAGGTGGATCACAAGGTCAGGAGTTCGAGGTCAGCCTGGCCAACGTAGTGAAAACCCGTCTCTACTAAAAATATCAAAAAAAAAAAAAAAAAAAAGCTAGATGTGGCAGTGTACACCTGTAATCCCAGCTACTAGGGAGGCTGAGGCAGGAGAATCACTTGAACCCAGGCGGTGGAGTTTGCAGTGAGCTGAGATAGTGGCATTGCACTCCAGCCTGGGCGACAGTACAACTCTGTCTCAAAAAAAAAAAAAAAAAAAAAGAAAGAAAGAAAGAAAGAAAAGCTGGGTGCAGTGGCTCATGCCTGTAATCCTAGCACTTTGGGAGCCTGAGGCAGGAGGATCACCTGAGGTCAGGAGTTTGAGGCCAGCCTGGCCAACATGGTGAAAGCCCATCTCTACTAAAAATACACACACACACAAAATAGCTGGGCGTGGTGGCAGGCGCCTGTAATCCCAGCTACTTGGGAGGCTAAGGCAGGAGAATTGCTTGAACCCAGGAAGCAGAGGTTGCAGTGAGCCAAGATCTTGCCACTACAATCCATCCTGGGTGACAGAGTGAGAGTCTATCTCAAAAAAAAAAAAGAAAGAAAGAAAGAAAGAAAAAAAATTACTCCTTTTCTGTTTTCTGGAAGAGATTTTATGGAAATAGTGTTATTCTTTTTTCAAATATGTGATAAAATTTACCTGTGAAATCATGTAGGCCTGAAGACTTCTTTTTTGAAGTATTTTAAACTAATTTATTTAATAGTTCTATTATAGGATTTATTTAAATAGTTTTATTTATAGGATTATTGAGGTTATGGATTTGATCTCGGGTAAGTTTTAGAATTTGACTTTTGAGGAATTGGTTCATTTCATTCAAGTTGTCAAATTTGTCAGCAGAGTTGCCTGTACCATTTTATGTATTATTTATCTATTTTATGTTTTTGTACTTATTATCCTTTTGTTTGCTTGTGCTTTTTATGTTTGTTTATGTTTTTGTAGTATTATCCTTTTATGTTTGTTTGTGCTTTTTATGTTTGTTTATGTTTTTGTAGTATTATCCTTTCATGTTTGCTTGTGCTTTCTATGTTGTTTGTGCTTTTTATGTTTGTGCTTTTTATGTCTGTTTACATGCTTTTTATGTTTGTTTATGTTTTTGTAGTATTATCCTTTTATGTTTGTTTATGTTTTTTTATAGTATCCTTTTATGTTTGTTTGTGCTATTGTTTATTTTATTCCTGATGTTGGCAATTTCATATTTTCATTTTAGCAGTCTATCAGCTGAGTTGGGTTAAGGCCACACACAGTAACCAGCCTTCTCTGGATGGTGGTTTCACTGTTAGCTCCATTTTCAAAGCCTTTGCAGTACTATTTGTTTTAGTTTTTGAGACAGTCTTGCTCTATCGCCCTGGCTGGAGTGCAGTGGTGCGATCATGGCTCACTGTGAGCTCTGCCTCCCACATTCAAGTGATTCTCTTGTCTAAGCTTCCCGAGTAGCTGGGATTATAGGTGTGCACCACCACGCCTGGCTAATTTTTCTGTAATTTCAGTAGAAATGAGGTTTCACCCTGTTGGTCAGGCTAGTCTCGAACTCCTGTCCTCAAATGATCCACCCACCTTAACCTCCCAAAGTGCCAGGTTACACCGCACCTGGCCCTTTGCAGTACAATATGGATCTGTCCCACGTGTGCGCCAGCCAGCGTCACAGGGACATGGGTATTCACGTAGCTTTATGTTCAGTTCTCAAAATCTTTCATATGTTGTGTAGGATCAGATCCATCCATGTGCAGTGTGGACATGAAGCCAGGAATTCATGACATCGACATAATGGGGTTGCTCTCCCAAGGGCCCCTCTCTGTGATCTGGTTTTTTTCTGGCTCTCTGTTTCATTCCTCTGGCTGTCCACTTCCCACCACTGCACCTGTATCGTGGGCTAAGGAGTAGGAAGAGCGAGAGAAAACTGCAACAGGGGTTCCCTCACCTCTGGGCACCAGAGCTCTTCCTACTGGCGTGGATGGATTCTTCGGAGTTTTTGGCATCTGCAGGCCCCCTGTCGACACTGCTATCATTGCCAGGAGACCCCTTCCTCCTTGAGCCTGAACTAGAGGGCTTCTCCAGGTGTTTTCTCTGCCTGCTCACTTCTGGGTCTCTCCTGAGTCCACTCCAGAAGATACTGGAGGGAAAAAAACTATAAACTCACCACCTGTTTGATGTTTCCTCAGAACCTGTTCTTCTCCAACCTACTTGTGGCTACTTAATTTTCAGGGTGCTCAAATAGCTGCTCTGTGCATTCTGACCACATTTTTAATTTAATTTAATTTTAATTTTTTTTTTTTAAGAGGCAGAGTTTCACCGTGTTGGTCAGGATGGTCTCGATCTCCTGACCTCATGATCCACCCGCCTCGACCTCCCAAAGTGCTGGGATTACAGGCGTGAGCCACAGCACCCAGCTCTGTCCATGTTTTCTAGCTGCAGAGTGGAACTGGAACCAAGCAGAACTGCATTTTAAAAAGACCCCCTCTTGCTGTTGCTGGGGTCCAGAATCCAGGAGGCCAGGTAGTAAAACTGGGTTGGAGGCCAGGCAGATGGAGGGCAGCGGGCAGATGTGAAAGTGCTCTGGTCCGCTGCTGACAGGATCTGCTGCAGGGAGGGGTAAGTGAGGGTAGGACTCAGAGTGACACCCAGATTCACTTCTTGGTCAACTGCCAGGTCTGGAAGGTATCCTGAGACTTTGGCTAGGACAGTTTCAAAGTAGAGAGTGGTGGGTCATATGCAGTAGGAAGAGACCAGGAGACAGCGATAAGGCCGGGCACAGGGGCTCATATCTGTAAACTCAGCACTTTGGGAGGCCAAGGCAGGTGGATCACCTGAGGTCAGGAGTTTGAGACCAGCCTGGCCAACATAGTAGAACCCTGTCTCTACTAAAATACAAAAATTAGCCAGGCATGGTGGTGCATGCCTGTATACCCAGCTACTTGGGAGGCAGAAGCAGGAGATTCGCGTGAACTTGGGAGGCAGAGGTTGCAGTGAGCTGAGATAGTGCCACTGCACTCCAGCCTGGGTGACAGAGCAAGACAGGAAAGAGGAGGTGGGGAGGGGTGGGGAGGGGAGGAAACAGTGATAAAACCAAGTCCCCCAGCAAGAGGGAGAAAATCCCTCTTTGAAGCTGGGTACTGCTTCAAAGTAGAGAGATGTCTCTATTGGAATCATTAGGGATTCACATGGCAGGGGATGGAAGAGCATAAGCGTGACGGCAGGGAGCCAAGGGGCTCAGGCTGTGGATCTGGTTTTATTCTATGAATGAGGAAGCAAGATCTTTTGCTGTGAGACAGGAGGTAGCAGTGACAATTCACAGAGTAGCAAGGACTTCTAGAGCCACTGGGGGATAGGAGAAAGGTGGCAAGGGACCCACACGAAGGGGACAGGTACTGATCAAGGTCCAGCAGATACCCTGGGTTTGAGGAGTGTGGTCTGCACGGCTGGGAGGAGTCACCACAGATCGTGGCTGCATGGCATGTGTACCTGATCAGAGAAGAGCCCTATCACCCCTGCCTGAAGGTACAAGGTGCAGAACTGACAGGTGATCACCAAAAAGACCATCAGCGTCACTGCTTTCAGCTGAGTGGCCACCACACTCCAGTGACTGCTGGGCAGTTTGTAACATGATTTGATTTATCCCTCCTGACAACCCTAAGAGGTCTTTATCACTACATCCACTTTACTGGTAAGGAGACAGAGACACAGGGACTTGGCTTCTAAGTGACACAGTCCAGATTCAGGCCGAACCTGTCTAGTGCCTGGACTGGCCCATGGTTAGACAGACGACAAACGGGTGTGAAGGAAACCAGACAACAAGGAGAGAGAGGAAGAACTCACCCCAGCAGGAGTGAACCGCAGGGAGAGGCCAAGTGAGAAAGGATGAGAAAAAGGCAGCTGCCTCCTGGAGCAGTGGGATCTGGAAGGGCAGGGTAACTGCTGTGCTGGCCAGAAAAGAGCTTCTGACTTTAAGATTACTGAGCCAGAGCCCACAGGGTCTGGAGGTGGCCACGTGGGGCAGAGGTGGATGGGGCCTAGTGAGATCAGGCTGTGTGGGGACTGGCACTCCACGTTAAGGTGTGGCTGAAGACGCGAGGGCATGCCGACCAGGGAACGAGGTCCGGAAGTTGAGGACAAGCTCCATGGCCAAGGGCCTTGGGGGACCTGAGGGCTGAGGGGTGGGGCACAATCCTAGCAGAGGCACCAAGACACCAGGATTTAGAAGAATGAGTGGCATGGAACGCTGAAGAGGGACACAATTGACCAGTCCCTGGGCCAGGTCTGCCCCTCTTGGAGGGTGGGGGATGCCTAGGTAAAAGTTCCTTTTCCTGGTTGGACTCTTCTCCCCAGAGGTCTCACATTCTGATGCCCCTGCAGGGACTTTAAAAAGACAGATGAGCAAGCCAGCCCTGGCTGACTCAACATGCACTCAGAAGGGCCTCAATCCAGCCACCAGATGGCAGCTGGAAATGAGACAAAGCTTCCCGAAGTCAAAGAAGGCCTATAGTTCAGAAGCTGCTTGAAGAGCCGATCACACAGTCCTGGGTTGCCTGATCAGAACGCCAGAAACCTCCATGCCCTTCCTCGTATGAATTTTTCTAATAAAGTATAAGAAAGGAAGTGAGAGTCTGAGAATTAGGACTGTCTTGAAAGGCTGCTCTGTCCTGTGGTGAGCTCTGGTCTCTCTGGTGATACGGAGCCCTGTCCCATCTCCAGCCCAGCAGGGAAGACCCCTGATCTATGGCCCAGGACATCATCTGGGGTCCCAGCCATCAGCTGCCCAGAGTTCCACACCCTCTCTGTTCTAAGCACCCTTTGGGTCTGGCATGCCCAGCCGGTGTGAAGCGTAAGTGTTTAGTGGCTACACCCTACACAGCTAGATGTTGTCCCCCAGTAGCTGAGAAGAGGCTCATGGGAGGAAACAAGTGAGCTGATCTTGGCTAGGGTGTTGGAGGTGCATGTGCTGAAAGCCAAGAGGTCAGGAAGATAGGGTTCTAGCAAGAAAGAGGAGAGGCTGCCCCGCAGGAAGTCTGAGTATATAGGAAGAAAGCAGAAGGGTCAAGGATGGGGAGTTTTTTGTGTTGTTTTTTGTTTTTGGAAACAGAGTCTCAAAAAACTTCATGCTGGAGTGTAGTGGCATGATCTCAGCTCACTGCAACCTCTCCGCTTCACTAGTTCAAGTGATTCTCCTGCCTCAGCCTCCCGAGTAGCTGGGATTACGGGCGAGCACCAACACACTTGGCTAATTTTTGTATTTTTAGTAGAGACGGGGTTTCACCATGTTGGTCAGGCTGGTCTCAAACTCCTGACCTCGTGATCCGTCCGCCTCGGCCTCCCAAAGTGCTGGGATTACAGGTATGAGCCACCGCGCCTGGCAAAGACGGGGAGTTTTTATGAGCTTGAAGACAGATGTGGGGAAGATCAGCGATGGGGACAGGAAGATATGGTCAGCAGATCGCTATGTGGCAAGGGAAAGTTTAAGGTGGGGCAAGGGCAGCCCCAGGAGGCAATGACCAAAGCTGATCCAGAGGCCATGGGGCTGGACAGGTCACCCCCAGCCTCAGCTCAGTGGCAGGAGGTCTGTGCGGAGCAGCTCCAGGTGGAGGAGTCAGACACACATGGAGACCCCAACGGGAGGCCGGCAGGGCAGGACAGTACAGCACACGGGCTCCCTGAGGCGGAGGGAGAGCCTGCAGGGGTGACACAAAGGATGTGGGGAGGATAAGGCAGCTTGCTACAGAGCAGGGAGGGGTATGAGGCAAGAGGCATGGGGGAAGGTGAGGTCCTACTCCACCCCAGACACAGCTCTTCTCTCCTCTGCATGCGCCAGTGCACCTGTGCTACCCACACGAAGTCTCGCCCCAACCCCAGACAGTGAGCTCCTCAAGGGCCAGGTCCAAGCCTGTGACCATTCATCTCTGACTTCCCTGCATCTGGCTCAGCCCCCAGGACACAAAAGGACACCGATCAAAGCCCGCAGAGGGACACATGCGTGCACTTTAGTGCATAAGAACCATTTTGCCTTTGAGTGACCTTGCAGGATTGCATTGCTTTCCTTCACAGAACAGGAGCCTTCCAATGTCAACAGTAAGCAGGGACCATAAACAGAGGGAGAGTGAAGGGAAAACACCAGTAGGGAGTTTCGGTATTTCTCACACGCTTGGAAAAGTCTGCCCAATTTCTGGCTGAAGTCCATTTCTTTTGAGTGATGAATCAAAGGAAAATCTATTTTTTCCCCCAAGCAGCAGAAAAAAAGACTCAGTGTAATTCTTACAAGTGCTATGTGCCTCTGATTTCTCGGAGTTTGATGGACGTGACACAATATTTGCACGTAACAATTAAGAACTAATAAATTCCACACAGGGAAAAATGTATCATCCAACCCCAAATACACAGGTAGATGGGAATGTGAAAGCTGGCACCAGCTCCATGGAAGGAATACCAAACTGACTAGAGAAAAGGCCACTGAATTCCAGGGCATTTTACACGACATGCTGGCTTCACTGCTTTCAAATCCTTATTGTAAGGTCTTTTAGGCTGACTGACGGTGCCATGAATGCCATATTAACCTCTGTGACCTGCACGGACACTCTGGATGAGTTGCTGGAAAATCTGAAGTAACTGGAAGACCGCGAAAAGAGGAAGAAATGATCAACCCCTGCAGCACCTACTTAACTTTGAGACATTCTCTATTGCTCCTTATTCCCGCCCCATTTGATAAGGACACTGGACTATGTAACTGACTTTGGTCAACCTTGTGACTCTAGATCCTATGACCCCCTCCCAGCTTGCAAAAAACCGCCCTAAACCATAACTTCTATAACTTTCCACTGCTTACTGCAAACCTATAAAACCAACTCCTATCCCACTGCCCTTCGCTGACTCAGCCTGCCCGCAGCTGGGTGAGTAAATAGCCATGCTGCTCACACAAAGCCTGTTTGGGGGGTCTCTTCATTCAGAGCATGCATCTTAACACTTATGAGAACTTAAAATATGTGGGAAAAGTTTTTATTTCCCCTGAAGGGCTGACTGCAGGCAAATATGCCCTTCTCCTGGGGATAAGTCCAACAGCAACTGTTATCCAAACCCCTTTTCAAAGGGAGCAAAATAACCAGTGTTCAAACCATCAGATGCAAAATCCTTGGGGAAAGCACATCGTTCTGCTCTCTGAGGGCTGCTGAGCAAAGATAGTTTGGCTTCCTGGGGTGGACAGGTGACTTCTACACTCTGGCCACTAAGCCTGTCCAGCCCTCCCATCCACCTCCTTCCTGGCCAGATGGAGGCCCAAGTCCCAGATCCTGCCCAGGCCAAGACCCTCAGCTTCAAGGGAAGAAGCACGGAACTGACTCCAACAAGTTAACTTGAACCTCCCCTGGTGACTCCCAGGCTGGGGGATGCTGCAGTGTGGCTGCCTGTGATGCCCAGGCCGCAGAGAAGCCCCATGGTCCCTGAACACATCTACCCTTTTGCTGCAACCACTCCCACTGCCTGGAGAGTCTTCTTTCCTGCCCTCCTTGCCTCCATCTCAATATTCTGAAGCTTCTCAGAGCTCACTTCCCACCAGGAACAACCCACACCCACCCCCCACCTACAGCCACCCCAAGACACTGAGGGCCTCCTACCTCACACTGTGCTAATCCACATGCAAGTCTCCCTTCCAACTGCAGGGGTCTTGGTTCTCGCCTCTGTGGGAGCTGCCACACCTTCCTCCTGAAGTTTAAGTTCATATAGGGCTATAAACTGAAAACAAAATTCTAACCCATCAACCATGTAAATGGACTACTCCTTTCAGCCAAGGGCATTCCAAAGTTAACTTTAAAAATGCATGGTGTCTCACGTCTATAACCTCAGCACTTTGGGAGTCTGAGGTGGGTGGAACACCTGAGGTAGGGAGTTAGAGACCAGCCTGACCAACATGGTGAAACCCCATCTCTACTAAAAATACAAAATTAGCCAGGTGTGGTGGTACACACCTGTAATCCCAGCTACTTGGGGGTTGAGGCAGGAGAATAACTTGAACCTGGGAGGAGGAGGTTGCAGTGAGCTGAGATGGCGCCATTCATTGCACTCTAGCCTGGGCAACAAGAGCAAAACTCTGTCTCAAAAAACGAACACAAACTTGCTAGGGCCATGATGAAAAGTGGAGGTTGAACATGACTCATTGTACCCTCCTCCCTTTGGATTCAGGCACGGTTGACCTGAATTAAACAATAAATTAAACATTAAAGCAGAGATCTTAAAACTTTGTAGCAGGGCGCGGTGGCTCATGCCTGTAATCCCAGCACTTTGGGAGGCTGAGGCAGGTGGATCACCTGAGGTCAGGAATTCGAGACCAGCCTGACCAATATGGTGAAACCCTGTCTTTAAAAATAATAATAAAATAAAAATTAAATTAAATTAACAAAAAAAAACTTCTTGTAGCAATGACACCAAGTTCCAGCCCAACTCTAGTATATTATCACATGCCAAACAGCAGGCCCTGAAAGAGATCAAAGTATTTTACTGTAAAGTACATTTCTTTGACATATCTTGAAATGGCCCTGCAAATTTGTCTCTCGGGAAAATCTACATTCACTAAAGAATTTCTTTCGTTTTCAAGGTCTTTTCCTTGATCCAGGAGAGAACTAAGAATGTGGCATCTTTTAAGTCTCATGAGAATCGTTTACAATCTATCCTTTCTGAAGCCTGCTACCTGGAGGCTACATCTGCATAATAGGAACCCTGGTCTCCAAGATCTCTGATCTGAATCCAGACATTCCCTTGTATGGATTGTAGGTCTTTAGATAAGCTCTTTCAATCAACTACCATTGGGAAAATCTTTCAATCCACTTATGACCTGGAAACCTCACCCATCCCTCCCACCCATCTGTACCCCTGTCCCACCTTTCTGGACTGAACGAATGTACATCTTGCATTGACTGATGTCTTGTGTCTGCCTAAAATGTATAAAACTAAGTTGTAGCCTGCTTGGGCACATTGTCAGAAGCTCTTGAAACTGTGTCATAAGTAAGTCCTTAATTTTGGCAAAATAAACTTCTAAATTGATTGAAATAGTCTCAGATTTTTTTGGTTTACAGGATTATGTCGTTTAAATGACATTCATTCCCTCTGAAAGGTTAAAGTACAAGATCATATAAGGTGCAGAAGTCTACCAGGTTTTTTGTTGCTGTTGTTTTGTTTTTGTTTTTGTTTTTTTTGAGACAGAGTCTTGCTATCTACCAGGCTGCAGTACAGTGATGCAATTTCAGTTCACTGCAACCTCCACCTCCCTGGTTCAAACGATCTTCCTGCCTCAGCTTCCCTAGTAGCTGGGATTACAGGCATGCAACATGCCGAGCTATTTTTTTTTTTTTTTTTTTTTTTTTTGAGGTGGAGTCTCACTCTGTTGTCCAGGCTGGGGTGCAGTAGTAGCACAATCTCAGCTCACTGTAACCGCTGCCTCTGGGTTCAAGTGATTCTCCTGCCTCAGCTTCCTGAGTAGCTGGAGTTACAGGTGTTTACCACCATGACCGGCTAATTTTTGTATTTAGAGTAGAGACAGGCCACCATGTTGGCCAGGCTGGTCTCTAACTCCTGACCTCAAGTGATCCACCTACCTCAGCCTCCCAAAGTGCTGGGATTACATGCATGAGCCACTGCACCTGGCCTCTAGGTAATTTTTGTATTTTTAGTAGAGATAGGGTTTCCCCATGTTTGCCAGGCTAATCTCAAACTTTTGACCTCAAGTGATCCACCTGCCTTGGCTTCCCAGAGTGCTGGGATTACAGGTGTGAGCCACCTCACCCAGCCAGGGATTATTTTTATATGATAAAAATTACGCTGTGGTCTAGGTTGGAGGCAGTAATCCTGTAATCCCAGCACTCTGGGAAACCGAGGTGGGTGGATCACTTGAAGTCAGGAGTTGGAGACCAGCCTGGCAAATATGGGGAAACCCTGTCTCTACCAAAAATATAAAACTTAGCCAGGTGTGGTGGCAGGTGCCTGTACTATTCAGAAGCTACTCAGGAGGCTGAGGCAGGAAAATCACTTGAACCCAGGAGGCGGAGGTTGCAGTGAGCCAAGATCACACCAATGCACTCCAGCCTAGGTGACAGAATGAGACTCTGTCTCAAAAAAAAAAAAAAGAGGGCCAGGCACGGTGGCTCACACCTGTAATCCTAGCACTTTGGGAGACTGAGGTGGGTGGATCATCTGAGGTCAGGAGTTCAAGACCAGCCTGGCCATCATGGAGAAACCCCATCTTTATTTAAAAAAAAAAGAAAAGAAAAGAAAAGTGGCTTGGAAATAAGTATTCCTTTCTTCAGCTCATTTGAGGCAACTGGCAAGTTCAAGCCACAAATATAAAACTGGAAAACCCCAAAAGGTCAAATTTCAAGTGCCTAGGCCGAGAATCACTACTGCAGTGCGCAGAGATGGCTGGGTGCTGCTGAACAGTGCTCTGCTCCAACATCTGGTCCTGGGCTCAGAGGAAGGCCCACAGCTGGGGAAGGGCTAGCAGGGAAGGGCCACCATCCCAGCTTGCAGACTCCTTGCTGACTGACACAGGCACTTTTTTGGGAAGTGTGAGCACACCTCCCCCAGGATGACCATGGCTGTCCCTCCTACAGCCACAAGCAGCATGTCTTTGCCCAGAGCAGAAGGTGAATGTCTTTCCAGAGGTGAATCCCTTGCGGGGGCCGCTGCGCCTCATTTCGGGGAAACACGTGGTGCTGGACATAAGTTGCCTGGGGACAGTGAAAGCAGTTTTATCCTTTCACCTCTCAAATGCCCTGGGCACCTGATCTCCTACGGGTGATTCTGCCCATCTCCTGCCACCCACTGTGGGTGGGATGACTTATGAGTGCTGAGTGTTAACGAAGAGTCAAACTCTAAAATATTTGAAGAGATTTATTCTGAGCCAAATATGAGTGCCCATGGCTCTAGCATAGCCCTCAGGAGATCCTGAAAATGTATGCCCAAGGTGGCCCAGGTGCAGCTTGGTTTTATTGCAGGAAGACATGAAATTTCAATCAAATACATTCAAGAAATACATTGGTTTGGTCCAGAAAGGCCGGACAACTTTAAGGGGGTGGGGCTTCCCGGTTATAGGTAGATCTAAATTTTTTCTAATTGGCAATTTATTGAAAGAGTTACCAATAGAGGCTGGGTACAGTGGCTCATGCTTGTTATCCCAGCACTTTGGGAGGCTGAGACAAGTCTCCCAAAGCTGAGGTCAGTGTAAGGTCTTTTAGACCAACTGACAGCCCCATGGACGCCATGTTAACTTCTGTGACCTACACGGACACCCCAGATGAGTTCCTGGAAAATCTGAAGTAACTGGAAGACCGTGAAAACAGGAAGAAATGATCAACCCCTGTGCCTACTTAACTTTAAGACATTTTCTATTGTTCCTTATTCCCGCCTCAATTGATAAGGGCATTGGACTGTGTAACTAACCTTGGTCAACCTCATGACTCCAGACCCTACAACCCCCTCCCAGCTTTCAAAAAACTGCCCTAAACTGTAACTTCTGTAACTTTCCACTGCCCACCCCAAACCTATAAAACAAACTCCTATCCCACTGCCCTCTGCTGACTCCCTTTTCAGACTCAGCGCCCCCGCCCGCCCCCGGGTGAATAAACAGCCCTGCTGCTCAAACAATGCCTGTTGGTGGGTCGGGGGTGGGGGGCGCGGTGTCTCTTCATTCAGAGCGCATGTTTAACAGTCAGGAGTTGGAGACCAGCCTGGCCAACATGGTGAAACCCTACTCTACTAAAAATACAAAAATTAGCCGAGCATGGTGGCACATGCCTGTAATCTTAGCTACTCAAAAGGCTGAGGCGGGAAAATTGCTTGAATCTGGGAGGCAGAGGTTGCAGTGAGTTGAGATTGTGCCACTGTACTCCAGCCTGGGCTACAGAGAGAGACTCCATCTCCAAAAAAAACCCCAAAAAGAGTTATCACTAGAAAGGAATACCTGGGTTGTGATAAGAGGTGGTGGAGACCACAGTTTTATCATGCAGATGAAGCCTCCAGGTAGCAGGCTTCAGAGAAAATAGACTGTCAAAGTTTCCTATCCGACTTAAGGTCTGTGTCGATGTTAACAGCCTAGAGGTATTATGAGGCATGTCCGACTCCCACTTCCCATCATGGCCTGAACCCGTCTTTCACATTAAATTTTGAGTGCCCTGGCCTCGGAGGAAGTCCATTCAGATGGTTGTGGGGGTGGCGTTAGAATTTTATTTTTTGTTTACCCGGGACACCTGACCCACCAGCTATGCTGCATGAGTGAAGTTGGTTGCATCTACCATGCAACACACTTGCCAATTACCATCATGTAATCCTCCCAGCAACTAAGCAGGAATGCTGAAGACAGGGAACTGGAGCGCAGAAAATCACTGACTTGACCAAGGCCCCAGAGCTGGGCTTGGGGAGAAGCCTGGTCAATTATTCATTCCATAGACAAGGAGACTGAAGCATCATGAGATTCAGTGACTTATCTAGCATCAGACCTGCCCCTGGGCCCACTGTTCTGTCCACACTACCACAGAATATTCTACCAAATTTGGAAACGGAACAGTTAAAGAAAGGCAAACGCAGCCCAGAATGACAGCATTCAAGCCCTGGAAGGACCGTAGGCCCTGCCTCAGCCCAAGCCCTCTGGCTGGGACCTTTTGCTTTGTTCCTTACCTCTCCCTCCCCCATAGTGCACTCTGTTTCATTCTTCGACCAAGCAGAAATCAGTCTCAATACTTCCATCCCCGTCCTGCTTGTGCCACAGAAACGAGTCTGTGGCCGGACGCCATGGCTCATGCCTGTAATCTCAGCACTTTGGGAGGCTGAAGTGGGTAGATCACTTGAGGCCAGGAGTTCAAGACCAGCCTGGTCAATGTGGGGAAACCTCATCTCTACTAAAAATACAAAAATTAGCTGGGCATTGTGGTGCATGCCTGTAATCTCAGCTACTTGGGGGTTGAGGCAGGAGAATTGCTTGAACCCAGGAGGTGGAGGTTGCAGTGAGCCAAGATTGCACCACTGCACTCCAGTCTGGGTGAGAGAGCGAGACTCCGTCTCAAAAACAAAAAACATCAAAAAAAGAAACAAGTCTGTGGCCTCATTTGTAAATCCTGACTCTTCAAACTTTCAATTCAAGCAGGCTCTGCCTGATCTTCCTTTATCCAGCTAAATGTCACAAGTTCATTTGTTCCAGTGGTGACAGTGTCAAGGCATCCTAACCAGAGTGACTCCATCTTGAAAAAAGGCCAGAGAAAGCCAAACCTGCTGGGTTACATTCCCAGGAGATTAGGTACTCCTGGCCACATGCTTATGGTTGAGAGAATAAGCTAATGATGTTAACCAACTAAAGATTCAGAACTTACGGAAATGTCCCAGTACCTAAAGAATAAAAAAGCATTCTTAGTTTAAGAACAGGTTTTGATTTAAAATAATAGTACACTCGACTAGGTGCAGTGGCTCACGCCTGTAATCAAAGAACTTTGGGAGGCTGAGGAGGTGGAGGTTGCACTGAGCCAAGATCGTGCCACTGCACTCCAGTCTGGGAGACAGAGTGGGACTCCGTCTCAAAATACATAAGTAAGTAAGTAAGTAAGTAAATAAATAAATAAATAAAAGTACACTCATAAATTCTTGCTAAAATCAAGAAATAGTAACAATAGGAAAGTAATAGTACTAATAGATTCTGTCTCAAAAAAAAAAAAAGATTAGAGTTGGAGTAAATGAAAAAGAGAATTAAAAAACCAATAGAATTAATGAAAGCAAAAGTTGGTTCTTTGAAGAGATTGACATAATTGGCAAGCCTTCAGCTAGAAAACAAGAGAAGACTCAAATTACTGAAATCAGAAATGAAAGTGGGAACGTTACTAATGATCTTACAGAAATGAAAAGGGTTATAAGAACAGGATGAGGCTGGACACAGTGGCTCACGCCTGTAATCCCAGCAGTTTGAGAGGCTGAGGCAGGCGGATCACCTGAGATCAGGAGTTCGAGACCAGCCTGACCAACATGGTGAAACCCCATCACAAAAAAAAAAAAAAAAAAAAAAAAGGAACAGGAGGAAAAGGATTATTATAAACACTTTATGCCAACAAATTAGATAACTTGGATGCAAATGGAGAAACTCTTAGAAACACCCAAATTACAAAGACTGACTAAAGAAGAAATAAAATATCTTAACAGACCTACAATGAAGAGGTCATTGAATCTGTAATCAAAGATCTTGCAACTAAGAAAAGACCAAGACCAGATGACTTCATTGGGTGAATTCTACCAAACATTTAAAGAATCTGCCGGGCATGGTGACTCACACCTGTAATCCCAGCACTTTGGGAGGCTGAGGCGGGCGGATCACCTGAGGTCAGAAGTTTGAGACCAGCCTGACCAATATGGTGAAACCCTGTCTTTAAAAAATAAAAAATTAAAAAAAAATAAAGAACTTGCAAGGCCGGGCCTAGTGGGTCATGTCTATCATTCCAGCACTTGGGAGGCTGAGGAGGGAGGATCGCTGAGCCCAGGAGTTTGAGACTAAACTGGACAACATAGTAAGACCCTTTCTCTACAAAAAATCAAAAAATAAAAACTAGCCAGACATGAAAGCACATGCCTGTAGTCCCAGTTACATGAGAGGCTGAGGTGGGAGGATTGCTTGAGCCCCACAGGGTGAGGCTGCAGTGAGCCATGATTGCACCACTGCACTTCAGCCTGGGCAATGGAGACCCTGTTCCCATCATCCCCAAAAAATTATACCAATTCTTTTTTTTTTAAATAAAAATACAGGGTTTCACCGTGTTGGTCAGGCTGGTCTTGAACTCCCGACCTCAGGTGATCCTCCCGCCTTGGCCTCCAAAGTGCTTGGATTACAGGTGTGAGCCATCACGCCCGGCCAATACCAATTCTTCTTAAACTTTCCAAAACATCGAACAGTATGAAACACTTAATAACTTATTCTATGAGACCACACAAAGACATCATAAGAAGAGAAAACTATAAACCATTATTACCCTTTATGAATATAGCTACAAAATTTCTCAACAAAATACTGGCAAACAAAATCCATTAGCATATTTAAAGGATTATACACCATGACCAGGTGGGATTTACCCCAGGAGTGGAAGGGTGATTCAGTAACAACAACAAAAAAAAATAGGCCAGGCACGACGGCCCACACCTGTAAACCCAGCACTTTGGGAGGCTGAGGCGGGCAGATCACCTGAGGTCACCAGCCTGACCAACATGGTGAAACCCCATCTCTACTAAAAATATAAAATTAGCCGGGTGCAGTGACACATGCCTGTAATCCCAGCTATTTGGGAGGCTGAGGCAGGAGAATCACTTGAGTCTGGGAGGTGGAAGTTGTGGTGAGCTGAGATTGTGCCATTGCAGTCCAGCCTGGACAACAAGAGCAAAACTTCATCTCAAAAAAAGAAAATCAGTATACTACACCAATTTGATTGAAGGTGAAAAAGGCCACACGTGGCCATCTCAATGGTACAGAGAAAAAGATCTGACAAATATCCAATACCCTTTCATGATGAACCCACTCAGCAAGCTAGGAATAGAAGGCAACTTTGTCAACATGATAAAGGGCATTTATAAAAAACCCACAGTTAACATCAGACTTGATGAAGAAAGAATGAAAAATTCCTGCCGGGCACAGTAGCTCACGCCTGCAATCCTAGCACTTTGGGAGACTGAGGTGGGTGGATCACCTGAGGTCAGTAGGTCAAAACCAGCCTGGCCATCATGGTGAAACCCCATCTTTAAAAAAAAAAAAGAATGAAAATTTCCCCTGTAAGATCAAGAACAAGGAAAGCACACCCAGTTCCCCAAAGCTATTCAACATTGTACTGTAAGTTCTAGATGGGACAATTAGGCAAGAAAAATAAAGAAAAGGAAAATTTGTAATGGAAAAAGTAAAACTTTCTCTATTGGCACACATGATTCTATGATTCACACCATTGCACTCCAGCCTGGGCAACAGAGTGAGACACTCAAAAAATAAAAAAAATTTATTAAAGTAAGAAATAAAATGTCTCAAAAAAAAAAAAAAAAGAAAGGAAATGTCTTTCACAGGACATCTGAGCTGGCCTCCCCACTAGGCAAAGGCAGAAGCTCTGGCTAAACGGTTTCACTCTCCAGGATGGGGAACCTGGAGGAAAGGCTGGCTTGCGGCACAGATGGACATACCATCCTGGACTCCCATGCCGACTGCTGCTTCTGGACCTGCAGCATCTGAAGGGTCTGCTGAAGTCCTGACTAGCCCAAAGAAAGGCACGTACAGCTCCTGCCTGCCACAAACATGCCCATGCCAAGAATTGTTGGCCAGACAGAATGGCTAAGCATCTCACTGCTGACGACGCACAAAACACGCACACACCTTGACCTTCCAGATTGATCCAGGCTGGCCTGGGTCTCCTGGCCACCATTGAGCCCAAGCTGCTTGTAATTCCCACTTCCTCCAGACCCGTGACACCACCATGTACACACCCGCAGTGCCGAGTGCTCGCTACCTGAATGAGTGTTCATCATGCGGACAGCCTTGGCCTTGGCCAGCTCCAGAGCGGTGATCCACTGCTGCCGGTCCACCTCTGAGCTAGCCTTGAGGTGGTAGCTCCTGCCCCCACTGGTCAGCAAGATACCACAAGAGTCCTCCGTGTCAATGTGCGCTGTGGACAGGTTGATGGTTCCACGGCAGGTGTGGGCCATTTCACCCTGATTTCTGTAGGAGGTAAGAGAAGGAATGGGGTGAGGCTCCTAGTCTCAATGGCTCCAGACTCAAGAAACCCTCTAGGCAAATCCTCAGAATCTCAGACCCTCAGAGCTGGGAGATGCCCTGGAGTCAAAGTTGGGAGATGAAGCCTATTGGAACTGTCTGGTCATGGCTTGATTGAGGGGAGCTCTCAGGCCACGACAGCTCTCTGTGAGTACAGTGGCAGAGGGATGGGGTGGGGGATGGGCTGTATCGGTGCCACGTGTGCAGGGAGTGCTTGGTGTGGTCTAAGCCCTTGCAGACACCAGGAAATTGCAGAATGACTGCCTAGGGTCTCTCAAAGCAGATCAGCCCTCAGACTCTGTGCTAAACTCTTTCCATTATGTCTTAGAACCATGGAGTTGGAGTCGGGAGTGGTGGCTCACGCCTGTAATCTCAGCACTTTGGGAGGCCAAGGAAGGTGGATTACTTGAGCGCAGGAGCCAACATGATGAAACCCAGTGTCTAGTAAAAATGAAACCTTTGCAAAATTATGACTGAGACAGTGAAAGAGATCTAACTTAACCGACTCCATCTTGCCTCTAACCTCCAGCTGTCTTTGTTTATTCCTGGACATAGGCTGAACTGACTTTCAGAGAAACTTAGTTTGCAGTTTATAGTTTAAACAAAGATGCTAACAGCCTTTTCCCAAAGCAGACCTCCTTCTTGCCTAGGGACGGTAGGCCGGGTGCAGTATCTCATGCTGTAATCCCAGCACTTTCGGAGGCCAAGGTGGGCAGATGACCTGAGGTCGGGAGTTTGAGGCCAGCCTGACAAACATGGAGAAACCCCATCTCTACTAAAAATACAAGATTAGCCGGGCATAGTGGCACATGGCTGTAATTCCAGGTACTTGGGAGGCTGAGGCAGGAGAATCACTTGAACCTGGGAGGCAGAGGTTACGGTGAGCCAAGATGGTGCCATTGCACTCTGGCCTGAACAACAAGAGAGAAACTCTCTCAAAAAAAAAAAAAAGAAAGAAAGAAAAAAAAAAAGAAAAAACAAACTGTGCTTTAGAAGTCATGAAGTTGGAGGCTACAAGATTCTGACCCTGGCTAATTTTGCAAAGGCAATTTCATTTTTAGTAGAGACAGGGTTTCACCATGTTGGCTCCTAACCTCAAGTTATCCACCATCCTCAGCCTCCCAAGATTCCGACTGCTCCTACGATCAGCGTTTGAGATATTTTGCAAACCCTGCACTTGATGGATAAGCTGGCACCACCCAGATCAATAAACTGGCTCGTCTGATCTTATGAACCCCACCTAGGAACTGACTCAGTACAAGAAGACAGTTTCAACTCCCTATAATTTCATCCCTGACTAATCAGCACTCCTGGTTCACTGGCTCCCCACCCACCCACCAAGTTATCATTAAAAGCTCTGCTCCCCAAATGCTTGGGGAGACTGATTTGAGTAATAATAAAACTCCAGTCTCCCGCACAGTAGGCTCTGTGTGAATTGCTTTTTCTCTATTGTAATTCCCCTGTCTTCAGGAATCTGCTCTGTCTAGGCAGCAGGCAAGGTAAACCCCTTGGGCAGTTACAAAAATATAAAAATCAGCTGGGTATGTTGGTGTTTGCCTGTAGTCCAGGCTACTTGGGAGACTGGGGCAGGAGAATCACTTGAACCAAAGAGGCGGAGGTTGCAGTGAGCCGAGATGGTGCCACTGCACTCCAGCACAGGTGACACACCAAGACTCCGTCTCAAATTAAAAATAAATAAATAAATAAATAATAAAGGACTATGGAGTTGGAGCAGGTTGGGATCCTGCCACTAAAACTGAAATTGGAGGCCCAGAGCCTCAGGGGACAGACGTAGAGGTATCTCTTGCTGGGAGGGACCTGGGACCTGTGTCACCCCTGATGCTGTCTTTTTGTTATATCATGAGATCTATGAAGCAAGGATGCCCCATTCTCTGGCTGTACATGGGTAAGTTGAAGGCATTGGCTGGGCAAACACAGTGCTACCTCATGACAAGGGACTGGCCCTTCTGCTAGTGACAAGATTATGGAGCTAATGGTATAAAAATAAAGGGAAGTGTAGGTGACTAAAGTGTATGCCGTTTCCAATTACAATCAATGGCAGAAAACGGCGATCCGACTATCATGACTGGATCGAACTCACTCCCTCAGACATTTGAGGGAAAGTCAGAACCCCTGTGACATAACAAATCTCTTCCCATGTAACGCATCAGAAGAGGAAGAGTGACTGGCCAGCACAGAACACTGCCGGTGGCAGGAGCTCATTTGGTAATTTTCTGCTGCCTTTTAATTCTCATTTTTTTCCCCCTGGCTGCCCATCATCTGTCATTTTTTTTTTTATTCTTCTATCAGTTCTAAAGTCAAATGACTTGACACTCTGTAAGACATCTGTCTTTTTTTGAACAGTGATTGTCTTTTTCGATTCTCTTGTGCTATGGGCACATTTCTTAGAGAAGATGACATGTAGTTGAAGGAAAGTGCAACTCTTAGCTGCTGGTGTCTTTTGCTCGAAGGGAAGTCATTTTAATTTAGAAAACTGGCGAAGCTGGGCACACCTGTTGGAAGCCTGACGCTTTCAGGTTTACGGACATTTTAGGCTAGAAATTGTTCGAGTGTGTGTTTTTTTTTTTTTTTTTTTTTTTTTTGAGGCAGAGTTTTGCTCTTGTTACCCAGGCTGGAGCGCAATGGCGCGATCTCGGCTCACTGCAACCTCCACCTCCTGGGTTCAGGCAGTTCTCCTGCCTCAGCCTCCTGAGTAGCTGGGATTACAGGCAGGCGCCACCACGCCCAGCTAGTATTTTTGTGTTTTTAGTAGAGACGGGGTTTCACCATGTTGACCAGGATGGTCTCGATCTCTCGACCTCGTGATCCACCCGCCTCGGCCTCCCAAAGTGCTGGGATTACAGGCGTGAGCCACCGTGTGTTAAACAGTATAGTGACTCACGAAAAATGACATTACGGCTTAGCTCAGAAATAAGAGGGGGATGGGCAGTGTTCTGGACAGAGAGAGTAGCAGGGGCAAAGACCAGGAGGGGAGGAGCAGTTCTCAGCTTTCAAAGAAGAGAAAGTTCCTTTGGCCAGAGTGCTCAGAACGAGAGCAGATGAGAGAAAAAGGGAGCAAGAAAATTAGGCAGGTGGGTAAGCGTATTTCTGGAGTTTAAAAAAAAAAAAAAAAAAAGGAAGGCCGTGGTGGTGACTCACGCCTGTAATCCCAGCACTTTGGGAGGCCGAGGCAGGCAGATCATGAGGTCAGGAGTTCAAGACAAGCCTGACCAAAATGGTGAAACCCCATCTCTACTAAAAATACAAAAATTAGCCAGGCACAGTGGCGCAAGCGTGTAATCCCAGCTACTCAGGAGGCTGAGGCAGGAGAATTGCTTGAACCTGGGAGGTAGAGGTTACAGTGAGCTGAGATCGAGCCACTGCACTTCAGCCTGGGCAACAGAGCAAGACTCCATTTCAAAATTTAAAAAAATAGTATTATAATGACGTTAGTTTCCTAGTTTTGAGAATTGTACTTTGGTGAGGTAAGATGTTAGCACTAAGGGGAGCTAAGCCAAGAGTATATGGGAACTATCTGCACTATTTTTCTAACTTTTCTGTAAATCTAAGTCATTTCAAAATTTTATTTTATTTTTCTTAATTTTTTTTTTTTAATGGGGTTTTACCATGATGGCCAGGCTGGTCTTGAACTCCTGATCTCAGGTGATTCACCCACCTCAGCCTCCCAAAGTGCTAGGATTACGGGCATGAGCCACCGCGCCAGCTCCATTTCAAAATTTTAAACATTTAATGCTGCTATCACCTTCCCAGGGTCACAGCCGATAGCAAAGTCTTGTAGCCAGAACCTGACCTCATCTACCTCCAGGGTCAGGGATTGGATTGGAGATATTCCCAATGTCACTCAAGGGCAGAAGCCTCAAGCCCCTATTATAGGATCTGGTTCTAGATGGGACTCTCCAGGGGACTAAGTAAAGACATTTTAAAAATCACTAGACAAAGAAGAGTGGGTGAGGCTGAGGGAGAGAGGGAGAGAAGACCTCCCAGTCGAGATGAGCCTGAAAACCAAAATTCACAACCTGTGAAGAAAACCAATGCTAATAAAAAAGCCAACAGCCGGGCGCGGTGGCTCAAGCCTGTAATCCCAGCACTTTGGGAGGCCGAGGCGGGTGGATCACGAGGTCGAGAGATCGAGACTATCCTGGTCAACATGGTGAAACCCCGTCTCTACTAAAAGTGCAAAAAATTAGCTGGGCATGGTGGCACGTGCCTGTAATCCCAGCTACTCAGGAGGCTGAGGCAGGAGAATTGCCTGAACCCAGGAGGCGGAGGTTGCGGTGAGCCGAGATCGCGCCATTGCACTCCAGCCTGGGTAACAAGGGCGAAACTCCGCCTCAAAAAAAAAAAAAAAAAAAAAAAAAGCCAACAAAGTCAATGCTTAGGATGAATCACTTCAGGCTGGGCACAGTGGCTCACACCTGTAATTTCAGCACTTTGGGAGGCTGAGGTGGGAGATCACTTGAGGCCAGGAGCTCAAGACCAGCCTGGGCAACATGGTGAAACCCTGTCTTTACAAAAAGCACAAAAATTAGTCAAGCATGGTGGTGCATGCCTACTCGGGTGGTCCCAGCTCTACTTGAGAGGCTGAGATGGGAGGTTCATTTGAACCTAGGATGCTGAGGTTGCAGTGAGCCTAGATTGTGTCACTGCACTCCAGCCTGGGTGACAGAGTAAGACCCTCTCTCTCAAAAAAAAAAAAAAAAAAAAACTCAATGAAAATAGAAGTTGATAAAAATGAAACAAGAGCAAATAGATATGAATAGGTAACATGAGCACTTCAGAAAATAAAAATATAGCAAATTATCAAAGTCTAATACATTTGCTAGTCTTAGAATTTAGCTCTGCTCTTCTCTTTCATTTAGATGTTTTATGTTCAATCCATTTTTCACCTGTAGCCAAGGTTATTATTTTTATCCTTTTTATTCAGCTTTTAAAATATTTTCAATGACTTCAAACTCAGTCCTGAAAAGATCTAAAATTTAGCCATGTCTCCTAAAATTCAGATTGTTGTTTGGGAGTGGTGCACCTGCTCATGTTGTAAATAAATGATTTTGTTTCTACCATTGTGAATCCTGGCTGAGGTAACCCTCTCTATGAAGGTTAACCTTCCAGGGAAGTCCAATAGTCCAGATGGAGGCAAAGTGCAAGCCCTGCTCACAGTACACTACTGGACCTAGCTTGCCGTGGTAACTCCTGTCCCTCAAGAGCTCATGGAAGTGTGTAACATTCCAGAACCATCTGGTCTTACTGACCCCTGAGCAGCTTCCGTGGCCTCACTACGCGGCCATGTCCTAGGGCCTCTCAGTTTTACCAGAGCTTATCTCCAAAATACATGATGATGTGGCCGGGCACGATGGCTCACACCTGTAATCCCAGCACTGAGGCGGGCAGATCACTTGAGGCGAGGAGTTCGAGACCAGCCTGGCCAACATGGTGAAACCCCATCTCTACTGAAAATACAAAAATTAGCCAGGCGTGATGGCGCACCTCTGTAATCCCAGCTACTCAGGAGGCTGAGGCAGAACTGCCTGAACCCAGGAGGTGGAGGTCGCAGTGAGCCGAGAACCCACCACTGCACTCCAGCCTAGGCAACAGAGCTAGACTCTGTCAAACAAACAAACAAAACATGATAATGTATCTTCTGCCATTGTTAAGGAGACATGTTTTGAGGCATTACTTTGATATCTGACGTATCTGGAATAAATATAAATACAATAGTAAACATCTGCAGTACAACTTAACTACATCAGAATTTACCACACCCAACATCCCGCTAAGTTAACTACATCGATTCTCAACAAAATAATATTCACGGTGATCCCAGTACACTCTCACCTCTGTCAAGGATTCCAGCTAGCAGAACCCCGAAGCCTGTTATAGTTAATGCACCACTCTTTAGGCCATGGAGACCATCTGTGGTTAGCGACTAACACAGCTGTATTGGACACAGACCTTGTGCACTGACGCAGAATGGTGCACCACCTCAGCTCTCTCTCTTCCTCCTCCACTGAAGCCAAGTCACCCTGCCTGATTGAACTTGGGAGAAGTACTGCATCTCAGAGTTGGCTTTCTGAGTGGTCACCAAGAAGCTGGATTTTTTCCAACCCACAGCAGGGAAGGGTTAGTGCCTCACAAGTTAAACAACGAGCCGTGGGAAATGGAAGTGGATGGGAACCAGGCGGGGAAACGCTCTTCATTTATCCCTGCTGCAGTCTGTCCGAGGTATCCTTGCAAACCTTCCAGAGAAGTCCATGAGCCCAGAGAAGATGAGTGGCCTCTCTGAGCCTTGCAGTTCGCTGCGACGCGGTGGCCAGGCCTTGAGGCCTCACGTCACTTTGCATCCTCTCCTTGCTTTTCTTCCTGTTTTGCTTTCACAGCACCAAGCCTCATCTCACGGCGCCACTAAGTGCCCAACCAACCAGCAATAGACACCACATGGAGCCCTCCGTGATATGGCCCATCCTTGGGAAGAGCCAGACAGCCACTAGCTATATCAGACCCTTCCACCTTGGAGGGATACACAATCTACCCTTCGCGAAGCAGAAGCACTTTCGGTAATGGGGTTGCCTTCCCTGCCTGCAGTGCCTCCAATAGTACCATGGTCCAAAGTTACCGAATGCCTCGTGTGCTGGCCTAGACTCCCATCCAACACAACCTTACACCAAGAGGCCCCTTTCAGCCTAGGAGTTGCGCCCATGACTCCTGCCCATAAATTCACTGGAATCACATGAACCCAGCTGCACTCGGGGCATCGAGCTGGGCAAAACAAGGGAGTGGCTTCCCGGCTTAGCTGGTGTGAGCCTCTGTCCCCCAGGATGCCTTAAGCTGACAACTGATACCGGGTGCCATGTCCCCACAGCTACAGCAGACAGGCCCAGGAGAGACCCTGCTCACCATCACACATGGTTGCCCTTTGCAGGGTGTGTGCTCCCCATCCTCACACCCTTGGGATCCGCTGCTTAGAGGATCTAGTCCTGTGGTAAGGGAGGAATGTGAAACAACAAGGATCCCACTGACCTGGACTCTCCCACAGCCACTTGGCCACCTATGGCTCCTCATGCCAGTGAGCAACAAAGAGGGCAGTGACTCTACTGCCAGGGGTCACTGATCCTAATTACCGTGAGGAATTAGGTGAGTGGTCCATTTGGGGATGGGAGGAGAATGTCTGGAATTAAACCCTGAGGACTCCCTGGGATCTCTCTCCTTTTTTTTGAGACCGAGTTCCACTCTTGTTGCCCAGGCTGGGGTGCAACGACACTGTCTTGGCTTCCTGCAACCTCTGCCTCCTAGGTCCAAGTGATTCTTCTGTCTCAGCCTCCTGAGTAGCTAGGATTATAGGCACCCGCCACCAGGCCCAGCTATTTTTTTCTTTTCTTTTCTTTTCTTTTTTGAGATGGATTTTCACTCTTGTTGCCCAGGCTGGAGTTCAGTGGCATGATCTTGCCTCCCTGCAACCTCTGCCTCCTGGGTTCAAGTGATTCTCCTGCCTCAGCTTCCTGAAGAGCTGTGATTACAGGCCACCGCCACCATGTCCGGCCAATTTTTTATATTTTTAGTAGAGACAGGGTTTTACCATGTTGGCAAGGCTGGTCTCAAACTCCTGACCTCAGGTGATCTGCCCGCCTTGGCCTCCCAAAGTGCTGGGATTACAGGTGTGAGCCGCCACCCCCAGCCCTGGTATCTTGGCTGATCATGGGCAAGACCAACAACACACGCAGACCCCTCAGTGCAGACATTACAGACCAGCCAAAGTGCTGATGGAGAGTGGACAGGATCTAGAGTGGGCAGTGCAGGAGGAAGATGATGAGTAAGAATGGTGGCATCAGGACCAGCCCTGGCAGCAGCAGATGACCTTGTTTCACAACTTTCTTGCTTTATTCTTCCTGGAGACCTCAATGGGCCAGTACCAGGAAATGGCTTCTGTCACTGATGGGACCTGTACCTTCTGCTCAGGGAAGGGATGAGGATGTTTTTGTTCTCCAAGGAAAATGGAGATTCCCAAATTGAAGGAGGAGAGCTGATCTCATGGGAGGGCACCAGTAGACCTGAGCAGCACAAGGTGTGGACTGTACTGGACACAAGCCTCGTGCACCTTCTCAGATTGCCCCGACCACCTCCTTCCTTGTCCCTCTCAGTGATGCCTCACCCAGGTCGGGCCATCCCTCCACTTCTGGGCTTACACAAAATGCCACAGTGGAAAATGGGAGATGGAAAGGAACAGGGCAGATAAATCCCCTTCTACTCTTCCCTCCATGGATGGCTCTGAGGTGTGTTTTCTTCTTGCATATGTTCTGAAAAAGACCATGTGCCAGGCAAGCTCGCTTGCTGAGTGACCCACGGGGTCTCTCTCTAGCTCACTGTGAAGTGTCTTCCAGCAAGCGAACGTGCCTGGTGGTCACTTTGATCTCTCCTCTGCCACTTGCCTTTGCTGCTTCGCTGCCCTGGGCATCTCCCAAAGTGTCAGATCTTTAATCCCTGCCTTGGGCTATGTTTTCCAGAGGACCTTCCCCAAAAATGTCCATGGGAAAAAAAATATTGACAGGGCAGCGAATCTGAATCCAGATGCACAGAAAGACCAAAAGCTCCCACTCTGGAGCAAAGCACTTAGCCTTATGTGGAACTTCCATTCAACACAAGCTCAAGGTGACCCTGATTCACTGTGAAATTCCCATCCAACCTTCTGAATTCTAATTCAGCTAGCACTTCCTGTGGGCTACTATATAAAGGCACTGTGCTAGAAACTGGGGAGGGAGTAGATACAAAAATAAATAAGACATAGCTTTCTGGCCTCAGTGGTCTAGCTTGGGAAGCATACAGGCCTGTAAATGACAAGCCACTGTTTGTTAACAATAAGTGAAGGGAAATAAATTCGAAGTAAGGGAGGTGCTCACCTCATGAAAATTCATTAGCTACATCCTTGTAAATTCCCAATTTTTCTGCATGTATGTTATACTTTTTTTTTTTTTTTAAATGGAGTTTGGCTCTGTTACCCAGGCTGGGGTGTAGTGGCGTGATCTCGACTCACTGCAACCTCCACCTCCCAAGTTCAAGCAATTCTCCTGCCTCAGCCTCCCTAGTAGCTGGGATTACAGGCGCCCACCGTCAGGCCTGGCTAGTTTTGGTATTTTTAGCAAAGATGAGGTTTCACCATGTTGGCTAGGCTGGTCTCGAACTCCTGGCCTCGAGTCCTCCCACCTCAGCCTCCCAAAGTACCAGATTACAGGCATGAGCCACCGTGCCTGGCCTATATTTTTATACTTTATAAAATTGGCTTTAAAGGTAAACTTGAGGCTGGGTGTGGTAGCTCATGCCTGTAATTCCAGCACTTCGGGAGGTTGAGGTGGGCAGATCACTTGAGGTCAGGAGTTTGAGACGAGCCTGGGCAACACAGTGAAACCCTATCTCTACTAAAAATACAAAAATTAGCCCGGCATGGTGGCATGTGCCTATAGTCCCAGCCACTCAGGAGGCTGAGGCACGAGAATCGCTTGAACCTGGGAAGCAGAGGCTGCAGTGAGCCGAGATTGTGCCATTGCACAATGGACAGTCATTTAAGAAGTAATGGAAAGGTAGGATGGTATCTCCCTGTTCCACATGCATAGGCTGGGGTCCCAACGGGGCACTGAACCACCAGAGCCAGGTCCACCTCCCTATACCCAGCCCCTTCCATGTCTTACCAATTGGGCTGCATGGACTTTTGTCCCCAGGTTTGCTTATACTCTCAAAAGCCATCAAAGCTGGTCCGATGGTACCACTCAGATAATGCTGCATCACAAATGTCAGGCACTGCCCATCAAACGGAAGCCTCTACTTATGCAGTGCTCGCTTTTGGAGATGAGGCTGTCACTCTGAGACCTGACATTGTTTCATTTTTCTACTGGCCTGATTCTTTGCCATTTAAAGTTTCCCTTGAGAAATGTTAAATAAATGCTGCTACAAGGACACTTCTAATGTAATTTTAAAAATAACAATGAAGGGCCGGGCGCGGTGGCTCAAGCCTGTAATCCCAGCACTTTGGGAGGCCGAGGCGGGTGGATCACAAGGTCAGGAGATCGAGACCATCTTGGTCAACATGGTGAAACCCCGTCTCTACTAAAAATACAAAAAAAAATAGCTGGGCATGGTGGTGCGTGTCTGTAATCCCAGCTACTCAGGAGGCTGAGGCAGGAGAATTGCCTGAACCCAGGAGGCGGAGGTTGCGGTGAGCCGAGATCGCGCCATTGCACTCCAGCCTGGGTAACAAGAGTGAAACTCCGTCTCAAAAAAAAAAAAAAAAAAAAAAAAAAAAAAATAACAATGAAAAAGGAGACTTGGAAGCCGTTCTCCCATCACTGAAAGTCACATCACTATATTTATTTCTTTATTTTACTTTAAGTTCTGGGATACATGTACAGAACGTGCAGGTTTGTTACATAGGTATACATGTGCCATGGTGGTTTGCTGCACCTGTCAACCCGTCATCTAGGTTTTAAGCCCTGCATGTAATAGCTATTTGTCCTAATGCTAATCCCTCCCTTTGCCCTCTGCCCCCCAGCAGGCCCCCGTGTGTGATGTTCCCCTCCCTGTGTCCATGTGTTCTCAATGTTCAACTCCCACTTATGAGTGAGAACATGCGGTGTTTGGTTTTCTGTTCCTGTGTTAGTTTGTTGAGAATGATGGCTTCCAGCTTCATCCACGTCCCTGCAAAGCACATGAACTCATTTTTTATGGCTGCATAGTATTCCATGGTATATATGTGCCATGTTTTTTTAATCCAGTCTATCATTGATGGGCATTTGGGTTGGTTCCAAGTCTTTGCTAATGTAAATAGATATCACTACATTTTTACACAAACATAGGATGAGAGTAATTTATAAAGCACAGCATTCCTATCAGTACAACTTTTGTCTATGCAGTGATTCACCTTCTATAGGAGCCTATCATAAACATGACTCTTTTGGCTGGGGGCCTCACACCTGTAATCCTAGCACTTTGGGAGGCTGAGGCAGGTGGATCACTTGAGGCCAGGAGTTTGAGATCAGCCTGGGAAACATGGTGAAACCCTGTCTCTACTAAAAATACAAAACTAGCCAGGCATGGGGGTGCATGCCTGTAATTCCAGCTACTTGGGAGGCTGAGGCATGAGAATCACTTGAACCCAGGAGCCGGAGGTTCCAGTGAGCTGAAATTATACCACTGCACTCAGCCTGGGTGACAGAGCAAGAATCTGTCTCAAATAAATAAATAAAAGACTCTTTTCACCCTCACAAGGACCATAAATCAGAAAAGCAGACATTGATTCATTTAGCAAATATTTACCAAGTATTATCACGTGTATTCCATATGCCAGGTACTTATTGGGGGAAATTAGCCCCATTTTACAGCCAAGAAAGGGGAGGAGACCAAGAAAGGACAAATCACATGCCCCAGCCCATAGAACTGGTGAACACCAAAGGCAGAACCAGAATTTGTTTTTTGGGTTTTTTTGGCAGAGGTGCTGAAGAGTCTTACTCCATTGCCCAAGATGGAGTGCAGTGGTGGGATCTCGGCTCACTGCAACCTCTATCTCCTGGGTCCAAGTGATTCTCATGCCTCAGCCTCCTGAGTAGTAGCTGGGATTACAAGTGTGTGCCACCATGCCTGGCTAATTTTTGTATTTTTAGTAGAGACGGGGTTTCACCACGTTGGCCAGGCTGGTCTCGAACTCCTGGCCTCAAGAGATCTGCCTGCCTTGGCCTTCCAAAGTGCTGGGATTACAGGCCTGAGCCACCACACCTGGCCTATAATTTGGTTTCTTTGCTACCAGCACAGGGCTCTTTCCATGGAGCACACTGGGATATCTGTCCAGAAATAATATTTTGGTTTACTTGGTCATTGTCTGTTATGCATGGCTCACAAGCCAGAACACAAGCTCCACGAGACACGGACCTGGCCTGTCTCGCCCCAGCCAAGCTCACAGCAAGATGTGTTAGGTCCACAAAAACCCTGCACACAGATGTTTATAGCAGCTTTATTCGTAATTGCCAAAATACACATGTGACCAAAATGTTCTTCAGTGTGTGAATAGATAAACTATAGTCCACCTAGACAATGAAATATTATTCAGTGCTAAAAAGAAATGAGCTAACAAATCATGAAAAGACATGGTGGAGGCAAGGTGTAGTGGCTCATGCCTGTAATTCCAGCACTTTGGTAGGCAGAGAAGGGCAGATCATGAGGTCAGGAGTTCAAGACCAGCCTGACCAATATGGTGAAATCACTACTGAAAATACAAAAATTAGCTGGGTGTGGTGGCATGCCCCTGTAGTCTCAGCTACTTGGGAGGCTGAGGCAGGAGAATCGCTTGAACCTAGGAGGCAGAGGTTGCAGTGAGCTGAGATCGCTTGCACTCTAGCTTGGGAGACAGAGTGAAACTTCATCTCTAAATAAATAAATCAATATCTTAGAAGAAATATCAACCAGTTGTAAGGTATGAAAGTCATTTGGGCCAAGTGTGGTGGCTCATGCCTATAATCCCAGCAAGCACTCTGGGAAGCCAAGGCAGGAGAATCACTTGCACCCAGGAGTTTGAGACCAAGCTGGGCAATATAGTGAGACTCTGTCTTTACTAAAATTCAAAAAGAATTAGCCTGACATGGTGGGACATGCCTGTAGTCCCAGCTCTTCAGAGGGCTCAGGTGGGAGGATCACTTGAGCTCAGGAGGTAAAGACTGTGGTGAACTGCAATCATGCCACGACACTCCAGCCTGGGTGACAGAGTCACACACACACACACACACACACACACACACACACACACACAAGAAAAGACAGAAAGAAAAAAGAGAGAAAGAGAGAGAGAAGAAAAAAGGAAAAAGAAAGAGAAAAAAGAAAAAGAAAGGAAGGAAGGAAAAGAGAAAGAAAAGAACAGAACAGAGAAGAGAAGGAAAGAAAGTTATCTGGATCTTGATTTCTAGAAACTATAAACAAAATTATAAATCAGTGGGGAAATTTGAGTTTTGACTAGATAATTGATAATATTAAGTAATCATTGTTAAATTCTTAGGCGTGTTTATACTATTTTGATTACTTTTTTAAAAACTCTAAAGAGATACACACTGTACTAAAATATTTACAAATGAAACTTGAAGATGTGTGGGATTTGATTGAGTGTGCGCCCTAAATGGACTCCTAAGGTGAGACTTGTTGACACGGGATGATGTGGACAAGGATTTTACCACACCGACATCTCCATTTTTGTATATTTTGAAAATTTCCAAAATAAAAAATAAATCTGGAAGTATTGTTTAAATCTTCCCTGTGTGTAGCCTTGACAAACAGCAGCACTGAATGCCTTTGGTGACAGAGGGGACCTTTTGAGTCCCACGGAGCCAGGCACAGGAATGAGGCTGTGCGCCAAGTGTCTCATGCCAAGCTGGGAGCTGGCAGGGTCTCTAGGGCACAGGGCTGGGCCTATTTCAAGCATAGCTGTGGGCCTATACATCCAGACTCTCCTCCACAGAAGAACTCAGGATACTTGAACAGATTTGTTTTTTAAGTCATCACACAATCTCGGTAGCTGCAGCCACAATCTATTGGATATTCCTGCAACCCAGATTCTTCCTTTCACAAGCTTGAAAATCCCACAGCACAAAAACCTACCAAAATACTATACTAAGCAAAGAAGTTTCTAAAAAAGAAAACCAGTTACCAAGCCAAGTGAAAGATTGAAATGCCATGAATTTGAGATAATTAAGGAAACATGTTACTCCAAATTTAACACACTGAGGTCAATTATAAACTTAAATGTTCGGATTACAATATGAGCTTACAGATCTGATGGTGAGACATACAATTTATTCAGGAATTCTGCTTCTTCCCTTCACAGCCTCCAGTATTATAGACACTGACATGAACAACAGATGAAATCGCCTTATGTAAAAGTGACTCCCATCAAGCTTCCTTTGAAGCAGGAATGGCAGGTAAACTCCTGTCAAAACACAGCAGCGGCCTACAGAACCAAAGACCCCACACCACAGGCAGTTGCAGACTCCCCAGAGTCTGCGCGGGAGACGACCTTCACCCCTGCTCCACACTGTCATTCTTCATTCAGTCAGCACGGCATTCACTGAGGGCCTGCCACGGACCAGGCACTGGGTTCACAGTGGTGAACAAGACAGATGAGGTCCGGGTCCCCATGGGGCAGCCACTCTCCTGGGCCCCCATGGTGCAGCCACTCTCCTGGGCCCCCGCAGCACCCGGCAACCACGTGTGACCTTCTTTCTCCCGTGCACCTTTTATTTCGGGGGGTTTATTTTTCTTTGAAATGCTCTGTCACCCAGGCTGGAGTGCAGTGGTGTGATCTCAGCTCACTACAACCTCTGCCTCCCAGGTTCAAGTGATTCGCCTGCCTCAGCCTCCCAAGTAGCTGGGATTACAGGTACCCACCACCACACCCAGCTAATTTACTGCATTTTTAGTAGAGACAGGGTTTCACCATGTTGGCCAGGCTAGTCTTGAACTCCTGACCTCAAGTGATCTGCCTGCTTCAGCCTCCCACAGTGCTGGCATTACAGGGGTAAGCCACCATGCTTGGCCTCCCAGCCACCATTTGGACTGAGCGAGGGAAGGACTCCATCCGCAGACAGGAGTCTCCCCACGACAAGGTTCTACAACCTGGCTGCTCCGCAAGGAGGCCTCAACTATGTCTTCCTCATCCTCTGGCAAATCCAGTCCTGGTTTCCTATTAAACACGAATATGGGAGTTAAACAGGAGGTTCTCATTAGTCAGGCATCCATTACTAGCCAAACCCTTATATTCAAAAATATCCCTTACACTTATGAAACAGTTTGTCAAGGACTTCTTTCCTTTTTGTTTCAAATAGCCAAACAGGGCTATTGACAGATAAGGAAAGTGAAGGTCATGGAAGTGTGGCGTTTCCTCTCACACTGACCAGGGATTATCCATGTAACTAAGATGATACTGTAGAAATTGAGTGTGGGTTTCAGGGTAGGTACACTGGGATTCCTGCCTTGCTCTGTCTTGGCTCATTCTCCCTTAGAAAAGCCAGCTGCCATGTTGTGAGGACACTCAAGCAGCCCTCTGGAGAAATCCACAGGGGAGGGACTGAGGCCTCCTGCCAATTGCCGACACCATTTTGCCCAGCCTGTGAGCCACATTGGAAGTGGAGCCTCCAGCCACAGTCAAGCCTTCAAATGACAGAAGCCCTCATGACAGATCCTGAGCCCACTCAGGATCACCCCAATTAGTCACCCATATGTGAATTCCTGACCCATGGAAACTGTGAGATAATGCTTATTGTTGCCTCACAGTGCTAAATTTCAAGGTGATTTGTTATGAGGCAACAGATAATACATAGGAACACCAAGCCAGGCTCTCTGAAAATAACAAGTACAGCCATGTGGAAGGGATAACCCCAGCTGTGTGGGACAGAGAAACATCCCAATGAGGACAGAGGTTGCTCAGAAACCTGTCTCAGCCCAACAGAAAAATTTTCTAACATTCAGAGTTGTTTAAGGAACAACCAGCTTGTCTTAGATCTTTGCTCTCTGTCACCTGAGAAGTTTGCTCAGAGGCTGCTGATAAGGGGGTTCGGATGCCATGGAAAGAAGTCAATGAACAGAGAGATGGTTGGCTTGATGGCGCTTTTTTTTGGTTGTTGCTTGTTTGTTTTTTAGAGACAGGGTCTATGTTGTCCAGGCTGGTCTTGAACTCCTGGCTTCAAACTATCCTGGATCTGGCTCGGTGACTTCTTCTTCTTCTTTTTTTTTTTTTTTTTTTGAGACAGAGTCCCACTCTGTCGCCCAGGCTGGAGTGCAATGATGCCATCTCAGCTCACTGAAACCTCTGCCTCTTTGGTTCAAGCAATTCTCATGCCTCAGCTTTCTGAGTAGCTGGGATTACAGGGGTACGCCACCACGTCCTGCTAATTTTGTATTTTTGGTAGAAATGGGATCTCGCCAAGCTGGCCAGGCTGGTCTCAAACTTCTGGCCTCAAGTGATCCACTTGCCTTGGCCTCCCAAAGTGCTGGGATTATAGGTATGAGCCATTGTGCCCAGTCTTGGTGACTTTTTTTTTTTTTTTTTTTTTTTGAGATGGAGTTTCGCTCTTGTTATCCAGGCTGGAGTGCAATGGCGCGATCTCGGCTCACCACAACCTCCGCCTCCTGGGTTCAGGCAATTCTCCTGCCTCAGCCTCCTGAGTAGCTGGGATTACAGGCACGCGCCACCATGCCCAGCTAATTTTTTGTATTTTTAGTAGAGACGGGGTTTCACCATGTTGACAAGGATGGTCTCGATCTCTCGACCTCATGATCCACCTGCCTCGGCCTCCCAAAGTGCTGGGATTACAGGCTTGAGCCACCGCGCCTGGCCAGCCAGTCTTGGTGATTTTTAAGTTCCTTTCCTACCTAGAGATTCTTCTGCCACCACACCATGCAACTTTTCCAGACACCTGGAAAATCTCACCATGGCACATCTGTGTACTGTGTGGCTGGCTATCAGTTACTGAACACTGATTTATTGTGGGCTGGGTCTTCTGGGAGGAAACAGACAAAACATGAGCTACTGATCCTGCCACACAGCTGCACATGCACACATAATGACACATTGCCAACGAGCACAAACTAAGGCTGGAAGGGAAGGGGAGCAAGGAGGGCGGCAGTCTGAAGCCAGGGAAAATGTCGAGAGGGCTGCAAGGCACTTGGGTTAAGTACAGGCTGGAGAGAAGGCAGAACGGGAATCAGCTCAAGGTTAAGAACACCCTAATCCTACCTCTATAAGGAAAAGACAGATAAAATAAATGCAAACTTAGGAGAACTGTGGGATTCAAAAGAAGAAAACTGCTTCTGTGCCTGTATCTAGCAAAATAATTTTATTTTCTAAAAATAGAAAATTCAAAGAAGGTGCCTTTCTTGTCACTGTGCAACGACTCAGCAAAAAGTCCCCACTCAGTCTGCCTGCAAGGCTCCCAAGTCGGAGAACCAGAACACACCATCAACCCTGCTCCCATGCTGCCCCAGGGTTCAGAAGCAAGGGCCCAGGCCATTACTGCAACAGATATGTTAGTGATGGCAGGGAAAGAAAGGGGAGACAAGCATCTGGATGCTGTCACTGCAACTCCAAAGATGTAAAGTTGCAACTTCAACAGCAGCGTCCAGAGCCTGTGGTCCCAGGGGTAGGAAGGCCAGTGAACATCTGTGGCCCACCTAAAGCATCCCCCATTCTTTCCCTACTAGGTCAGTCACCAGCTTCCTGGCCTCCTGGACTCAGATCTCCAAGCCATTAAGTCAAGAGACATTTCCCGAGTCCTTTGATGTGCCAAGCCCAGTACCAAGCATACAGGCCATCTTTGATATCTCATCTCTCTTCCTCCTTCTTCCAGATGGTTTCCCATCAAATTTTCGGAAAGGTAAGGCTAGAAGGAAGCCCAGACATCACTTAGCCCAGTCCTCTTATTCTATAGATAGAGACAAAAGGGCGTGATCGTTAGGAGGGAGGTTAGAGGCTGTGACAGACTGAAGCATTTCTCCCAATTCTTTCTGCCATCCCTGAACTACTATTATAAGTCCACACCCTTTACCACTGGACTTTGCAGGATCTGCTAGAGTGGGGAATGGGTATCTTCCCACCCCACTGATATTGGATCGGGCCGTGTGCCTTGATTCGGCCAATGGAATGTGGAATGGAACGAGAGGGTGCAGGCTGAAGCTGGGGTGCTGTGACTCCCACTCACCCTCCTGTACTTCCGGCATCACAATGGGAAGACACACCCCCTAGCTTACTCCCAAGTGGCACTGCCTGAAGGAGATCTGCCCTGGTCATCTGGGGACCCTCAAGCCAGAGTAAACTACTGCTGCTTTAACCTCTGAGTTTAAATCACCTCTAAGCAATGTTTTGAAGCTTCATGATCCAGGAGCACAGATGAGTTGGGGACTCGGTTCTAACTCACACCCACCTTCCCCTGTCAGAATGCACATAGAGCCCATTGTCACTGGGGTGTCACAGTGGAGCAAGGGATCAGCAGGAGATGATGATGCGGGAGAGGCAGAAGTGAGGCCAGTCCTGAGGAGGGGTCATGGTGGCATATATCTGACATGAATACAAGATGAATAAGGAGACTGTAAGTGTCAAAATACAAGTCTCAGCCAGCAATCTTTGCCAGCAACCTCAGCATCTGCTTTTGACTTCCATCTACTTTCTTACAGGCTATGGCAATCATTCTTTTTGGAAGTACAGGGCTTTATGGCTAGTTAGCAAAGCCTAGAGATGTGAGAAGGAACCTTAGAGGTCTGCCTCCCTTGATGTAGCTTCCCATCTGGGCTGGGATGGCATAGCTGCAGCTGGGCATTGAAACAACGTGTTTTCATTTCCCCTTAGTGTAGGCATTTTTCAAAAGGCCTTGGTTTTCTCCCTGTGTCAAATGATCTTTGACAAGGAGGCCAAGACCACTCCATGGGAGAAAGGACAGTCTCTTCAACAAATGATGTTGAAAAAACTGGATGTCCTTATGCAAAAGAATGAAGTCAGACCCTTATCTTACGTCACACACAAAAATTAACTCAAAATGGATTACAGACCCAGCAAGGTGCAGTGGCTCTTGCCTGTAATCCCAGCTACTTGGGAGGCTAAGGCGGGAGAATCACTGGAGGCCAGGAGTTTAAGATCAGCCTTAGCAACACAGCAAGACCCTGTCTCAATAATTAATTAATTAATTAATTAAAATTAAAACATAATAGATTTAAAGGCCTAAATGTAACACCTGTCAAACTCCTAGAAAAAACCATAGGCATGAAGTTTCATGACATTAGATTTGGCAATGATTTATTGGCTATGACACCAAAAGCACAGGTAACAAAAGCAAAAACAGACAAATGGGACTACATCAAAGGACAAACAATCCACAAAGTAAAAAGGAAACTTATGGAATAGGAGAAAATATTTGCGAATCATATATCCGACTAGTTATATGATTAATGTCCAGAATGTAAGAAGTACTTACACAACTCAACAACGAAAATCAAATAACAGATTAAAAAATGAGCAAAGGATTTGAATCAACATTGCTCTAAAGATGTTGTACAAATGATCAACAAGCATATGCAAAGATGCTCGTGATTGGGATGGTGGCACATGCCTGTAATCCCAATACTTTAGGATGCTGAGGTGGGATACTTTGGGAGCCAAAGTGTGAGGATCACTTGAGCCCAGGAATTTGAGACCAGCTTGGGTAACACTGCAAGATCCTGTCTATTAAATAAATAAATAAATACCGGGAGTGGTAGCTCATGCCTGTAATTCTAGCACTTTGGGAGGCCGAGGTGGGTAGATCACCTGAGGTCAGGAGTTCAAGACCATCCTGGCCAACATGGTGAAACTCTGTCTCTACTAAAAATATAAAAATTAGCCAGGTGTGGTAGAACGTGTCTGTAATCCCAGCTACTCAGGAGGCTGAGGCAGAGAATCGCTTGAACCTTGGAGGCAGAGGTTACAGTGAGCCGAGATCATGCCATTGCTCTCCAACCTGGGCAACAAGAACCAAACTCCATCTCAAAAAAAAAAAAAAAAAAAAAAAAACCCTAAAAATTAGGTATGCATGGTGGTGTGCATGGCTATAGTCCTAGCTACTCAGGAGGCTGAGGTGGGAGGATCACTTGAGCCCCAGAGGTTGGGGCTGTAGTGAGCCATCTCAAAAATTAAAAAAAAAAAGAACTGAAAGAATTGAAAGCAGGTCTCGAGATATTTGCTCATCTGTGTTCATAGCAGCACTATTCTCAATGACCAAGAGGAGCAAGCAACTGAACTGTCCATGGACATTTCATAATAAATGAATAAGCAATAATAAATGAAAATAATAAACAAACAAGCAAAATGTGGTCTGTACATAGAGTATTATTCAGCCTTAAAAAGGAAGGAAATTCTGAAACATGCTATGACTTGTATGAACCTTGAGGACATTATGCCAAGTGAACTAAGCTACTTATGAACAGACAAATACTCTATGATTCCATTTTATGAAGTATCTAAAGCAGTGAAGTTCACAGAAATAGAAAGTAAAATGGTGGTTACCAGGGGGAAGGAGAAAAATGAGAGAAGTTGTCCGATAAACACAGAGTTTCATATTTGCAAGATGAAAACATTTTGGAGATGTGTTTCACAACACTGTGAATATACACAATGCTACTAAACTGTACACATAAAAATAGTTAAGATAGTAATTTTTATGTTATGTGTTTTTTACCCAATTAAAAAACACACACACAAGAAAACAAATCACTGTTTGGAAGAGATATCTGCACTTCCATATTTATTAAAGAACTATTTACAATAGCCAAGATATGGAATCCACCTAGTGTCCAATGGACGGATGGATAAAGAAAATGTGGCATATATACACAATGAAATACTATTCAGCCATGAAAAAACAATGAAATTGCCAGGCACAGTGGCTCATGCCTGTAACCCCAGCACTTTGGGAGGCTGAGAAGGGTGGATCATGAGGTCAGGAGTTCAAGACCAGCCTGGCCAACATGGTGAAACCCCATCTCTACTAAAAACACAAAAATTAGCCAGACATGGTGGTGGGTGCCTGTAATCCCAGCTACTCAGGAGGCTAAGGCAGGAGAATCACTTGAACCCAGGAGGCAGATGTTATAGTGAGCTGAGATTGTGCCTCTGAACACCAGCCTGGGAGACAGAGCAAGCAAAACTCTATCTCAGAAAAATGTATATATATATCTAAGATAGAACAGGGAAAAAATACAGGGTACTGTTTCAGTCAAATTTTTGTGTTACGGATTGAGTTTTTCTTTGAAGAGCCAAATACCTTAAATTTAGGTAGGATGGGCTGGGCCCAGTGGCTCATGCCTGCAATCCCAAAGTTTTGGGAGGCTGAGGTGGGTGGATCACAGGGTCAGGAGTTCAAGACCAGCCTGCCAACATAGTGAAACCCCGTCTCTACTAAAAATACAAAAATTAGCCAGGCATGGTGGCATGCACCTGTAGTCCCAGCTGCTCGAGAGGCTGAGGCAGAAGAATGGCTCGAACCCGGGACATGGAGGTTGTGGTGAGCCGAGATCGCAGCACTGCACTCCAGCCTGGGCAAGAGACTGAGACTTTGTCTCAAAAAAAAAAAAAAAAAAGTAGGTAGGAAAGCTTTTGTCCAACCCATGATGACATGGGGTAATATAGAACGCTGATGGCCAGGCGTGGTGGCTCACACCTGTAATCCCAGAACTTTGGGAGGCTGAAGCAGGCAGATCACCTGAGGTCAGGAGTTCAAGATCTGCCTGACCAACATGGTAAAACCCTCCGGTCTCTACTAAAAATACAGAAAATTAGCCGAGTGTGGTGGTGGGCACCTATAATCCCAGGTACTCAGGAGGCTGAGGCAGAAGAATCACTTGAACCTGGGAGGCAGAGGTTGCAGTGAGTCGAGATCACACCACTGCACTCCAGCCTGGGCAACAAAGTTAGACTCCATCTCAAAAAAATAAAACTGAAAAATAAAACACTGAGGTTTTGAAACCTGTCTCTCCTCTTTTCAAAGATTCTTACAAGTGAAAGCAGACTGGTATCAAGGCAAATTCCTGTTTCCGCATGCCTCATCTTAGCACATCTGGTCACACCAGCAGCCTCTCAGTTACAGTATAGTACTGCACACCAGAGAGTGCACGAGCCAAACAGTCAGACCATCTGGGTTACCTGCCTACTACCTACCTAGGAGCTGTCACATGGCAACTTACTTACCCTTCTTAAGCCCAGTTTCCTCATCTCAGATATGGGAGTGAAAAAAAAGGAAAAGTTTATGGAACCAGCCAAAATGCGTAGATAAAGAAAACATGAATATAAACACACACACACACACACACACACACACACATATACACCATGGAAAACTACTCAGCCATAAAACAGAATGAATAATGGCATCTGCAGCAACCTGGATGGAATTGGAGACCATTATTCTAAGTGAATAACTCAGGAATGGAAAACTAAACATCATATGTTCTCGCTCATAAGTGGAAGCTAAGCTGTGAGGACGCAGAGGCATAAGAATGATACCGTGGACTTTAGGGACTCTGGGGAAAGGATGGGAGGGGGTTGAGGGATAAAGACTACACACCGGGTATAGTGTACTGCTTGAGGGACAGGTGCACCAAAATCTCAGAAATCACCACTAAAGAACTTATCCATATAACCAAATACCACCTAGTCCCCAAAAACCTATTGAAGTTTTTTTAATGCAGTAAAAAATAAATAAATAAATAAAATCTAAAAGAAAAGAAAAGTCTAGCCTGAGTACAGTGGCTCATATTTGTAATCCCAGCCCTTTGGGAGGCCAAGGTAAGAAGATCACTTGAAGCCAGGAGTTTGGGACCAGCCTGAGCAACACAGCAAGACTCCATCTCAAAATAAAATTAGCCAGGTACGGTAGCATATGCCTGTAGTCCTAGCTACCTGGGAGGCTGAGGCGGGAGGATCAATCGAGCCCAGGAGTTTGAAGCTGCAGTGAGCTATGATAGCACCACTGCACTCCAGCCTGGATGACAAAGCAAGACTTTCTCTCTAAAAATAAATAAGTAAATAATAATAATAAATTTTAAGAAAAAAATGTTATTTTGAGGACTAAATGAAATAATGAACATAAAATGTTTGGAAAGTAGTAAGCATTTAATAAAGCTGTAGAAGAGGCTGGGCACAGTGGCTCAACCCTGTAATCCCAGCACTTTGGGAGGCCAAGGCGGGTGGATTACTTGAGGTCAGGAGTTCAAGACCAGCCTGGCCAAACATGGGGAAACCCTATCTCTACTAAACACACACACACACACACACACACACACACACACACACACACAAAGCCAGGCATGGTGGTGCATGTCTGTAGTCCCAGCTCCTTGGAAGGCTGAGGTGAGAGAATTGCTTGAACCCGGGGAACAGAGGTTGCTGTGAGCTGAGATCGCGCCACTGCATACTCCAGTCTGGGTGACAGACCAAGACTGTATCCCAAAAACAAACAAACAAAAAGCTGTAGAACAGTTTTAAAGAAACCTAGATCCTGGATTTCTCTCTGTCTTTGTCATTCTGGGGAGAAGCCAGAATGGCTGCTATACCTCTTCTGCCCTGGGATGGGGCAGCTGGCAGAGACACTGTTTGTTTGGGGGACACGCACAGTGCCATGCATGGACAGTTGCAGACCTGTCTACGTGGTTACATTCATAGTTAAAAGCTTGTCAGCACTCAGGAACCAGACAGCCTGAAGCTGAGCTCTCCCAGAAAGTGTCTTTTTTTTAAAAAAAAGACTGGGTTTCACCATGTTGGTCAGGCTGGTCTTGAACTCCCAACCTCAGGTGATCCGCCCTCCTTGGCCTCCAAAGTGCTTGGATTACAGGCATGAGCCACCACGCCCGGCCAGAAGTGTCTTAAATTAACCAGTATGTTCCAGGAAACAATCTGTGCTGGTTAATTTAATTGATTTTCTTTCTATACTTGTTGAAAATTTCCATTAAAAAAAAAAAAGTAAGTCTGAGTTTTTCCCAAAGTTCAGACAACTGGCCCCTGCCCAACAGGCTCAGGGTCTACAAGTACAGGACTGTGTAAAGACCAGAGCTCCAGCTGGACACCATGGCTCACTCACACGTGTAATCCCAGCACTTTGGAAGGCCAAGGCTGGTGGATCGCTTGAAGCCAGGAGGTTGAAACCAACCAGGTCAACATAGTGAGGCTTCGTCTCTACAAAGAAATAAAAGATTAGGCATGTGTAGTAATGGCACGCCTGTAGTCCCAGGCTGAGGTGGGAGGATTGCTTTAGCGCAGGACATTGAGGCTGCAGTGAGCCATGATGGTGCCACTGCACCACTCCAGCCTGGGTGACAGAGTAAGACTCTATCTCAAAAAATACAAAAACAAAACAAAACAAAAAAACACCGGGGCTTCTTCCTTTACTGGCAACCCAAGAAGGAGGCCTGGCACATAAAGGGCACTAAATAGATATATTGAGTGATGAATAAATAAAAGAATAAAGAGCTGAGGTTATGTCCATAATGACCCCAAGATACAACCTGTATATAGAAGAAAATGATGAACAGTGATGCAAGTTGCTGGGCCTTAGACAAAGCACCTACAATTTCTGTGCCTTGTTTTCCCCATCTGTAAAATTAGGGTGATCATGAATGCTACAGTTCCCTCCCAGGTCATTGTGGGAAGTTAAAAAGATCCTCTTTAAAGTTTCCTTTCTTGTTAAAAAATAAATCATAAGTGTGCTAATAACTCTTTGTTAAGCCCTATCCTACGTAGCTGTTAGACATGTCATGCTTACAGGCACAAGGTACATTCTATGTCCTTGTACTTTAACCAAGATATCTGTGCTGGACGTGCTCACAGGCATGTCCCAGCTCTCCGTTGATTTTACCTGTTTAGAAAAGTTTTAAGTTGTTAGCCAATCGGATTTTAGTTTAGATTGTGAAGTCTGGCTCCAGCCAATGAAGATCAGACACAGCAGTAAAGACAACCCCAAATGCGTAAGGAATAAATATATCTGCTTTCCTTTGTTCATTGTACTCTCATGGTGAGACAGCTAGCAAGGGTACTCTTCCTCCAGCCCAGGAAGTAAAAATTGCATTGCTGAAAGATCCTTGTCTCTGTGTTGATTTTTCTTTGTGGCACCAAGCATCTATTTCCAACAGTCATACAGACTGGAAGTGTGATGAAGTGTGTGGAGAAGTACCTCTTAGCCTATAAAGATCAATACACATACAAAAGATTGTTTCCTGCGATATTCTATTCCTGATCAGTTTTCTACTTTTCATTTCATACAATGTGCAAAGGATGACAGAGGATGCTGAGGTTCCATCGCAACTGGGAACCCTGACCTCATGGAAATGGCCACGCACATGCTTACTTAATACTTTCAAAGGACCCAAAACCAACACATATACATCTGGCCCTCTCTTCCCTGGGCAAATGAAGGAGGTGGGAAGGCTTGAGCACATTTCAGTTCAACAAGAATTTCCTGGGCTCCTCCTCTCCCAGCTGATGTACTGCTCTAGGTGAACAAAGATGTCATTCTGCCAGGTGGGAGGAAAAGGTGAGGTAGGAGGGTTACATCAAGTCCCAAGGCTTGGAAAAGAAAGAGGGGGATGGGGAGGAGGAAGCTAGAGGTAAAAACTACCAGTGGTAAAGGAGATTTGAAGAGCACAGTCTAAAACAGCCTGAAATGCTCTGTCTTTCTCAAAGAGTTGCTTCCCCATGGACCCGCTTGCCATTGATCTCCTTTTGGGTCACTTGCATTATCCTGCATATTACACCAGCATTGGCCCCCACCTTTCGTGTCACGTGAGCACCTCTAGGAGAGATGTATAAAGTCCAGTCTGGAGTCTGAGTATTAGCTGAATAAAGTGACAAAGATCCTTCTACAGGTCTCCAGAGACCTATGTCATCACGAAGGCTCTGGGATTATGATGATTACCAACCCGCCCCAGCTAAAGGGGACCAGGCAGACACCACGGTGGGCTTCAGCAAGGATATGAAACACAGAGAAGATGAGTTCTACCTAAGCAAACACAACGTGGACTTAATTCTTTTTTTTTTTTTTTTTTTTAAGATAAAGTCTCATTGTGTCACCCAGGCTGGAGTGCAGTAATATGATCTTGGCTCATTGCAACTTCCGCCTCCTAGGGTCAAGCAATCCTCCCACTTCAGCCTCCTGAGTAGCTGGGACCACAGGCACACATCACCATGCCTGCCTAATTTTTATAGTTTTTGTAGAGATGGGGTTTTGCCATGTTGCTCAGGCTGGTCTTGAACTCCTGGACTCAAGGGATCCATCCACCTCAGCTACCAAAGTGCTGGGATTACAGACATGAGCCACTGCGCCCAGCCTGGTCTTAATTTTGTATTGAGAATACCAGTACGAACTGATAATATATCTTTAAAAAGAACAAACATATTGTATGTTTCTTTTATACCAAGCTAGGATATAAATGTATTTGTATATGTATGCATATGTGTGTATATATATACATATATATATATATATATGTATCTAACATTGTATAAATATATATATTTCCTAGCTCTGTATAAAACAAATATAGATATTTCCTAGCTTTATTTCCTAGCTCTATATACTAAAAAGACCTAGAAACAATGATCAACTGGGTAACAATGACCCCTTTTGGCACCAAGATCATGATCTTCAAACACTATTTCCCACTAAAAAGAAATGTGGCTCCGGCCAGGCGCGGTGGCTCAAGCCTGTAATCCCAGCACTTTGGGAGGCTGAGGCGGGTGGATCACGAGGTCAAGAGATCGAGACCATCCTGGTCAACATGGTGAAACCCCGTCTCTACTAAAAATACAAAAAATTAGCTGGGCATGGTGGCGTGTGCCTGTGATCCCAGCTACTCAGGAGGCTGAGGCAGGAGAATTGCCTAAACCCAGGAGGTGGAGGTTGCGGTGAGCCGAGATCGTGCCATTGCACTCCAGCCTGGGTAACAAGAGCAAAACTCCGTCTCAAAAAAAAAAAAAGAAATGTGGCTCCTTGGAGAAATGGCTGACTTCAGGGCTGGGACAAGACAAGCATAGAGCCGGGTTCAGTGGCTCACGCCTGTAATCCCAGCATTTTGGGAGGCCGAGGTGGGTGGATAACCTGAGGTCAGGAGTTTGAGACCAGCCTGGCCAACATGGTGAAACCCCATCTCTACTAAAAAAAAAAAATACAAACATGATCTGAGTGTGGTAGTGGGCACCTATAATCCCAGTTACTTGGGAGGCTTAGGCAGGAGAATTGCTTGAACCCGGGAGGCAGATTGCAGTGAGCTGAGATCACGCCATTGCACTCCAGCCTGGGGAACAAGAGTGAAATCCTGTCTCAAAAAAACAAAGGACAAGAAGAGCCATGATTTAAAGCCGGACAGCAAGCAAGCTATTAAACCCTAATACTATTAGGGATTCTTCCAAAGAGCTCTAGGACCAAGTTGAGATTTCCACTAACTAAAGACATGGCCGGACAACAGGAGCATCTTTAAGAGTAATGACAGTAGCGGGAAACACATCAAACATGCTTATATCTATGAGAATGATACTTAAGAAAACACAACTAATTGGCCATCACTGGAAGAGAAGAATCAACTCATTATTTTGAAAACTTGTGAAAAAGAAAAAGGAGTCAAGCATTGATTTTGCTCTTCCTGTGTGAACTGTACCTCTGAGCAACCAAAGAGTAGTAGATGAGGGGAAGTTTCTCTTAGCAGAAGTATTCTTGCCAAGGCAGGGCATGGTGGCTTATGCCTGTAATTCCAGCAATTTGGGAGGATAAGGAGGATGCATCACCTGAGGTCAGGAGTTCAAGACCAGCCTGGCCAACATGGTGAAACCCTGTCTCTACTAAAATTACCAAAAAAATTAGCCAGGTTTGATGGTGCACACCTATAATTCTAGCTACTCAAGAGGCTAAGGCAGGAGAATTGCTTGAACCTGGGAGGCAGAGGTTGCAGTGAGCTGAGACTGCACCACTCCAGCCCAGGCGACAGAGCAAGATTTCATCTAAAAAAAAAAAAAAGTATTCCTACTAATAAATGAGGATGAAGTGATAGAATTACACTAATCTGAGCTGGGCAAGGTGGCTCACGCCTGTAATCCCAGCACTTTGGGAGACCAAGGAGGGAGATAACTTGAGCCCAGGAGTTCCCAGACCAGCCTGGGTAACATAGCAAGACCCCATCTCTTAAAAAAAAATTTTTTTTTAAATTAGACTATTCTAAGATTGATCATCACTAGCTGCTAACATCACAAAAATAGAGAAGCCACCTGATGGAAGAACGTGCAGATTCAGCCTGCATGTTTGGTCTTTATGTTAGGAACAAAACACAAAATTGCAAAGTGCATTTCCTATAAATACACTTCACTGAAATTCGAGATTCTTCCAAGTATAAGCCCCGAGGCACCCTAGGGGACACTACAATGAGAAGACATGGCCCCACATTCTGGTGGGGAGGAGGGAGGTATTGATCTAATGGAGAGAAAAGAACAAATACCCAGCTAATGGGGTGCATGGCCAAATGAAATAATACACAAAAAGGCATCCAGAAGAAGGTCGCTTCTTCCAGATCACTGCGGGAAATCCATATAGGTCCATCTGAGATGACCCTGGGATTAAGCCTGCCCAGCTAGGATCTCAGCAGCAATGAGGAGGGGTCCTGCTGGCTGAGGGGATGGCGGGGGTGAATATCTGGAGTGAGGAATAAAACGCATGTGGTTTGCAAAGGAGATATAAGGCACGTTTGTTAGAAGAAAGGTCATGGTTAGAGGAAGATAGGTGATAGGGAAGAGATGTGGGGACCTGGCTGTGAAGGACAATGACTGTCGTGCCCAGGTCAGGCCTTCATCTGGTGGGCCCAGGGAAACCACACACTGAACTAGGAAGGTGGCATCTCCTGCTGCTTCAAAGGACAATGCAATCTGGCAGTTTCCTAGGCAAGCTCAGCCATGCCGCCTGCCCTGCTCTTGGTTTCAGGCAATGGCCCAGCAATGCAGATCAAATGGTGTGAGTCAAGATTGTTAAATCGGTATTAAATGTAGAGCTTTGGCTGAGTGTGACAAGATGCCAAATGGAATGAAGCATCACTAAGCAATCAGAACTCCAAGAACTCTTAAAAAAAAAAAAAAAAAAAAAAAAAGTAAGCTGATGTGGCAAAGCATCACACATAAAAGAAAAAAGTGTACAGCACCCAGCAGGACCCCAAAACTTACTGACAGTTTGCTCTGTGTGTATGATTAAGAAAGGGGCCTCTTAAAGCCACATCTCCGTGTGGTGACACCTGCTGTGTGATTCACCACACACCAAGCTGCCAATTTCAATTTTGTTCAGGGTGTTTCTTACATCTCCTCTCTCTACCTGTCAGCATCTAGCAGTCATCCAGGGAACAGGTCCATTTCCCCTCTTCCTTTCCCCTTGGTGTAAGCATATATTGATCTTGTTCTAGGGAACCGCACAGCCTTTTCATAGACCTGCCTTTCTTTACTGACATAGTTTGCCAGCTTTATCCCAAAATATTACAGGGGAAGTGAAAGCCACGTGTTTGAATATCCAGGGGCTCCCACAAAGCTCTTCACCTGAACCTGTAGGCCTCTTACTGAATGACCAGGGTGTGTGCACACTTCCCTCCCCCTCCTCCACTCCAGTTGTGTGACAGTGGCATGCAGGTCTGTCACTCACACTGCCTTGCACATTGCGGTCACTGCAGGAGATCAATAAACAATACGACCAAAGAGAGTGTAGGTTCACTGTCACAAACATTTCAGACCGCTCAGCAGACCCCAATCTTGGATGATCAGACCCTCCCGGAGTACAACGTTCAGCAGCAGCTGAACAACTCACCAAGATACTCCACCAGAGGTGCAAAAATACTGGGGAAGAAGGGGTCCATGTGGCAAGTGTACCCCAGTCAGATGCAAAAACCAAGCCACCAGATGGCCTTGGGCCAGGTCTAGATCAGACAAGTGTCTGTGAAGCAATCAAGGGCCAATCACATGGCCAAGAGCTCCACAGAGCAGGCACACAGAGCAGCAGACACGCTATATGTTTGTCACCTGCAAGAGTAGCATGTGGCTTTCTCTGATCGGAGACAAGAGGCCACTCCATCACTCAAAGCCAAGTATGGGCACTCACTCTCCTTGAACCAGCCCTTATCCTGACTGATGTCACTGATGTCTGAAAGGAGGAAGGAGTTCATACCAGTGCAGAAAAGGGTTCACAGGGCAGGCCTGCTTCCAAGGCTGGCCTTTGGCTGGTGTCTGGTAGCTTGAATTTGGGGAAGTTTTCCACCATTCCCTAACTGATAAGGATGGCTCACTGTGCCCATACTGTTTGTACAATGTGATTTATGGCAAATATCTGCTTTCCAGCTCACCCTTGTAATCCCAGCACTTTGGGAGGCTGAGATTACCTGAGGTCAGGAGTTCCAGACCAACCTGGCCAACATGGTGAAACCCCATCTCTACCAAAAATACAAAAAGTAGCCAAAAATCACTTGAACCCAAGAGGGAGGAGTTGCAGTGGGCCAAGATCACACCACTGCACTCTAGCTTGGGCGACACAGCAAAACTCCATCTGAAAAAGAAAAAAAAAATTTGCATTCCTCTGGGAATCTGGAATTTGGGTACGTGCCAGCAGATGGTGCCCACATCATAAGCACCCAGTAAAAACCCTGGGTCTCTAAGGAGCTTCCCCAGTTGGCAACAGTTCACGTGCACTGACACAACTCGGTGGTGAAGGGATCAAGCGCATCTTGTGTGACTCCACTGGGAGAGGACCCTTGGAAACTTGCAGCTGGTTTTCCCCAGACTTCACTCGTTTCTTTGCTTTTGTGCTTTCTTTGCAACCTTTCATTGTAGTAAAGCATAGCTGTGGGGCTGCGTGTGGTGGCTCATGCCTGTAATCCCAGCATTTTGGGAGGCCCAGGTGGGTGGATCACCTGAGACCAGCCTGACCAACATGGAGACCAGCCTGACTAACATGGAGAAACCGCTTCTCTACTAAAAATACAAAAACTTAGCTAGGCGTGATAGTGCATGCCTGTAATCCCAGTCGGGAGGCTGAGGCAGGGGAGTCACTTGAACCTGGGAGGTGGAGGTTGCAGTGAGCTGAGATTGCACCACTGCACTCCATCCAGCCTGGGAAACAAGAGTGAAACTCTGCCTCAAAAAAGAAAGAAAAAAAAAAGGTATAGCTGTGGGTACAACTATTAGGTTGGCACAAAAGTAATCAGGTAATCACAGTTTTTGCCATTAATATATGCTGAGTCCTGTGAGTCCTCCTAGTGGGTCATTGAGCCTGGGGTTACTATTGGAGACCGCCGACCCAGAACCCCAGAGAAGAGTCTCCCCAGTGTGAGGTGTGTAGACACCTTTGTGTGGGCTGAGTGAGAAGACTGTGATTGAATCCCGGTGCTGTCCATGTGCTTCCAGTTTTATCCCCATGTAACAGGATGGCAAGACCAGCACTCCTGCACTGAAACTATAAACTGGAAATCACTCTGACACCTCCAGAACACGCCACAGACAGAAGGTCCTATTATCCAGCTGTATCTAACATTTTAGGGTAGAGGCCCCTTCTTTGATCAATAGCCGGTTTCCAACAGTGCAAGGCAAACCATCAGGTGCACAGAAAACTAGTGTAAAAAGCTAAAAGGCCACACCGGGCGCAGTGGCTCACACCTGTAATCCCAGCACTTTGGGAGGCTGAGGCGGGCAGATCATGAGGTCTGGAATTTGAGACCAACCTGGCCAACATGGTGAAATCCCATCTCTACTAAAAAATATAAAAATTAGCTGGGCATTGTGGCCCACGCCTGTAATCCCAGCTACTCAGGAGGCTGAGGCAGGAGAATCGCTTGAACTCAGGAGGCAGAGGTGGCAGTGAGCCTAGATCATGCTACCGCATTCCAGCCTGGGCAACAGAGCAAGACTCCATCTCAAAAAATAAAAAAATAAGCCAGGCGCAGTGGCTCACACCTGTAATCTTGGCTGAGGCGGGCGGATCACCTGAGGTCAGGAGGTCAAGACCAGTCTGGCCAACATGGTAAAATCCCTTCTCTACTAAAAAAAAAAAAAAAATTAGCTGGGAATGGTGGTGGTTGCCTGTAATCCCAGCTACTCAGGAGGCTGAACCAGGAGAATTGCAGAGGTTGAAGTGAGTAGAGATTGCACCACTGTACTCCAGCCTGGATGACAGAGTGCAACTCTGTCTCAATAAATAAATACATACATACACACATACATACATACATACATAAAATAAGACTTCAGTTCACTGAATAGCCTACTGCAACACATTCAAACCTAGAAATACATTATATCCACATTCCCACTGTTGCTTTTCTTGCCCTCCTGGTTTAAGCCTACAATCTCCAATTTATCTTCCCAGTCTTATTGCAGCAAACAAGTTTTTGAAATGGAAGACAAATTAAGAAAAATCCAAGTTTGGCATGAACATACTTGGCTTTCTGAAATCCCATAAACTCACAGGCAACTCTAATTCATTTAATCACTCATCCATTCACAGACCAACCAGATACTGAGGATGTATCAGTGGCAAATACTATGCCAGGCTCTACGTGGAATACAAAGAAGACGCCAAACTTGGCCATGGTGTCCCCTTGACACAAAGTTGTCTGCAGAAAAGCTCAGACATACCCTGTCAATTCCCAGAGGAGGAAGACCTGGCTCTTTGGATCAGTAGGGGGCTGCTCTAGGTATTTCAAACAGGAGAAATTCAATGCAGGGATCTGCTTACACAGGAGAATGTACTGTTTTGTTTTGTTTGTTTTTTTAGTTTTCTTTTCTTTTTTTTTCTTTTTTGAGATGGAGTCTCACTCTGTCACCCAGGCTGGAGTGCACTAGTGCAATCTTGGCTCACTGCAACCTCCACCTCCTGGGTTCAAGCAATTCTCATGCCTCAGCCTCCCAAGTAGCTGGGATTACAGGTGCACACCACCACATCCAGCTAATTTTTGTATATTTAGTGGATGCAAGGATTTCGCCATGTTAGCCAGGCTGGTCTCGAACTCACGACCTCAGGTGATCCACCTGCCTTGGCCTCCCAAAGTGCTGGGATTACAGGTGTGAGCCACCAAACCCAGTGGATAAGGTACTGTTGAAAGAGAATCCTGGAGAAGAGGAGACAACCCCAGGGTCATGGAGGTGGGACACTAGCACCCAGCAGGGATGTACTGTCCAGAACAGAAGCTGGGACACCAGGTAAGCAGAAGGCAGACCTGAACCATGATGCGGCAGCTGGGATGGAGAGGAGGAGCTGAAGGAGAAAGACAGGCAGGGCTTGGAAATTCCATCTGATGTGGAACGAGGGAGGGAAGAGGCAGCAAGTATGACTCAGAGGTATTCAGCTATTCATAGAAAGAGGAAAGTTAGGAGGGGGAGGAGAGTTTAGTGGGGAAAATGACAATTCATGTCACTTGAACTTGCTAAGAATGTTGGTGTGCACTGTGCTCCTCCAACATATGCTGCTAGTCCATTTGTCACCTCTTTGCAACAACCCCGTGCTAAATGTTAAGAAAATCTACATCAAATGCTTATACATTATCAACTGGTGCATTCCTTTTCAGCCTCCTAAGAGTCTCAGAGTATGTAACACTGAATAATAATTTCAAATTAAAGCTGCATCTGATAAAGCTACCTTCTGAGGTATCCAGTCCATTATGTGAGGACTAACCCTGCACACTTGCACCCTCAACTTCACGTTTTCAGGGACACTTTGCAACTGGATGGTCTTTTCCATCTCCATCCTTTGAGTATTATTGAAATTGACATTGAAAACAGTATAATATTTCTTTTTCTTTTTTTTGAGACAGAGTTTCACTCTTGTTACCCAGGCTGGAGTGCAATGGCGCAATCTCGGCTCACCGCAACCTCTGCCTCCTGGGTTCAAGCAATTCTCCTACCTCAGACTCCCGAGTAGCTGGGACTACAGGCACGCACCACCATGCCCAGCTAACTTTTGTATTTTTAGTGGAGACAGGGTTTCACCTTGTTGAGCAGGATGGTCTCGATCTCTTGACCTCATGATCCACCCGCCTTGGCCTCCCAAAGTGTTGGGATTATAGGCGTGAGCCACCGCGCCCAGCCCAGTACAATATTTCTTGGTGCCCAGTCTTCACAACGATTAGCTTTTGAGACTTGAGTTCATGGGAAGAGTATACAATCTATCCTAGAGGCAACGATGTCTTGGTGTGCCATCTTCCATTACCTGGCCACTGTCCCAAAATGGGCGCAGCTCACCAAGTGTTCAGTGTCCTTCCTCAGCCAAAGTTTTTTGTTGTTGTTTTTTCTTTTTCTTTTTTTCTTTTCTTTTTTTTTTTCTTAGACATAGTTTCACTCTTATTTCCCAGGCTGGAGTGCAATCTCAGCTCACTGCAACCTCCGCCTCCTGGATACAAGTGGTTCTGCTGCCTCGGCCTTCAAAGTAGCTGGGATTACAGGCATGAGTGCCACCATGCCTGGCTAATTTATTTTTTGTATTTAGTAGAGACAGGGTTTCACCATGGTAGTCAAGCTGTCTCCAACTCCTGATCTCAGGTGATACACCCGATTCAGCCTCCCAAAGTGCTGTGATTACAGGCATGAGCCACCATGCCTAACCAAGGACTTCTTTTTTTTTTTAACAAAGGATTTTCAAAATTTATTTTCACTTGAATGCAGCCATCTTTCTTATAGAACCAGGCTAATTTCTGTGAGGCTTTCCTTGCTAACTGGCTTAGCCATTACTAAGCATAGGTCAGTATGAACAAATAATTTTAAATGCTTCTGTCTGAAATCATTTCCTAAGAAATAAATATCATTTATAATGTTGCCAAGCAGACAACTGGTATACAACAAAACAGAAGTTTGCCTAACCTAATCAATGTTGTCATTAATGTAGATAAAATTGTGTTTGGAACACTTTCTCTATAAAAACGTGCTGAGGACAATACCTTTAAAAATTCTGTATCATTTAGGAATTCTTCCTAATTTTATGGAATCACATGTTCCCTATGAGATAAGAACCGGGTATGAATTTTTTCAAAGGGAATTTCCTGCAATTAAAAAAAAATTGAACAAAAAAACCATATTCCTATATTATCCTTGTTAGTATCCAAATAAACATATAATTAAGAATGCCTAGTAATGGAAGAAGAATCTGTCTTCTGTCTTATTTATATTCCCAGCACACTGTCAGAAAGAAGTAAAAATCTGCCAACAATTATCTGTATCTCGTAGAAATGCTTTTTACATTCGATAACATTTATAAAGAGCATTTTTTTAAAATTCCTACTAATATGAAGGTTACTAAGCCCAACTATTGGTAAAATGTGATTTCTCCCTTAGAATATACTTAAGCAATCAAATGAGCTTCTCAGGCAAAATCCAGGGCAGAAGTATCTGAGGAAGTCACACTGATAGGAGAAATTTTAATCTAAACCCCCACTGTTTTGCTATTAAGGTAAAAATAATGGAAATTGAAATGCAGGTCAAGACTGCAATGAGCTATCATAGTTCCCATTTGATTAGCAAAATCAACACTGACAATACCAAGTGTTGCAAAGGATAAGGAGCCACAGAGTCTCTTTTTCATGACTGGTGGAAACATAAATTTGTGCAACTGCTTTGGGAAACAGTTTGGCATTACATAAGATGAACATTCAGAATTCTCTACAACCCAGCAATTATACCCAAGAAAAATTCCTGCACACATACAAGAATTTTTGTAGTCAGCCATCATCAGGAAAATGCATAAGTAAAAGGGGCTACATTTGCACCCTGGACTTTATACAACAGTCAAAATAAGTCCCGTAAAAATAATATACTCTATATATTAGAAACCCTTTAAAAAATAAGGTTAAAGATGACTGCATAGCCAGGTGCAGTGGCTCACGCCTATAATTCCAGTACTTTCGGAGGCTGAGGTGGGTGGATCACCTGAGGCCAAGAGTTTGAGACTAGCCTGACCAACGTAGTGAAACCTTGTTTACTAAAAATACAAAAAAATTAGCTGGGCATGGTAGCACACGTTTGTGATCCCAGCTTCTTGAGAGGCTGAGGCATGAGAATCACTGGAACCTAAGAGTGGGATGGTGTAGTAAGCCGAGATCGTGCCACTGCGCTCTAGCCTGGGCAACAGTACAAGACTCTGTCTCAAAAAAAAAAAAAAAAAATGTAATAAAAAACATGGGCTCTTAAAAATTATGTCTAGATGAGATAAAACTAAATAAAATGGGGCAAAAAGGGGACAGTGACCAGGACTTGGAATGGTGGCTGTCCTGGAGGAGGGGAGACCAGATGATGGGATGGGATGGCAGAGAGCACAAGAAATAGGTGCCCACATTTTCTCCAAACACAAGCCTTCACTTAGTTAAATTTTTTTTTTTTTTTTTTTTTTTTTTTTTGAGACGGAGTTTCGCTCTTGTCACCCAGGCTGGAGTGCAATGGCGCGATCTCGGCTCACCGCAACCTCCGCCTCCTGGGTTCAGGCAATTCTCCTGCCTCAGCCTCCTGAGTAGCTGGGATTACAGGCACGCTCCACCATGCCCAGCTAATTTTTTGTATTTTTAGTAGAGACTAAATATTTTAGTAGGGGTTTCATCATGGTGACCAGGATGGTCTCGATCTCTTGATCTCGTGATCAACCCGCCTCAGCCTCCCAAAGTGCTGGGATTACAGGCTTGAGCCACTGCGCCCAGCTGAGTTAAAAATTTAAAAGTTGGCCAGGTGTGGTGGCTCACACCTGTAATCCCAGCACTTTGGGAGGATAAAGCAGGCAGATCACGAGGTCAGGAATTTGAGACCATGCTGGCCAACATAGTGAAACCCCGTCTCTACTAAAATACAAAAAATTAGCCAGGTATGGTGGTACGTGCCTGTAATCCTAGCTACTTGGGAGGCTGAAACAGGGGAATCGCTTGAACCTGGGAGACAGAGACTGGAGTGAGGTAAGACCGTGCCACTGAACTCCAGCATGGCAACAGAGCGAGACTCCATCGCAAAAAAAAAAAAAAAAAATTAAAAAGTTGAGTGGTCTTTCCAAAAGGGACCTTAGCAAGAGAAATAGCTCTGATTCCTTCTCCACCAACCACATTGCCCAGCAGGTAAGCTTGACTCTACCATCCTCTAAGGAAAAGAGATCGTGAATTTAAAAATTATTTCACTCTGTTTCCAACTCAAAAGCACCCTAATCTTGCCTCTATCCCCAGCCGCACCCACTTGGCCAACTACTGAGAGCTGAATGTCTGGAGAGGGTTGGAGGAGATAACACGTGCGTGGTTCTGGGCACAGGTGTAGCATCTGAGAACCCACCCTGCTGCTGTCAGGGCTATGTGACGGACCTGGAGGATGCTCAGTCCTTAATCCCAGCTGGCAGGATGGCCTGTTCTAGAAGTGGGGGATTCAGATCGGAAGTCGGGACAGGACAGCGGTGTCAAACATCTGAAGTGGCGATCCCAACTGCACCTCAGAGGGCCTTTTCTGTCCATAAACTCATCTCTGGTGGCATTTGGACACACTGCCTGCAAGCTGGCTGCCTCTAGGGAGGCCACTGAGGTTCATTCACTCAGCCTCAGTTCCCCTTTCCTGGTCAACCTTGCATGGAATGAAATGAGGGCACAGGGTCAGATAAACATCAGGAGTCATTCATTCCACTCGGGTGAGGTCAGCAACAATCTGATCTACCTTAGAATCTCGAAAAGTCCGAAAAGGAAATTGCAGAGCTGGAATGACACACACACACACACAGGACACTTGTTCTTACTCCCTCCTCCCCCAACGCTAGCATTTATCTTCACAACATTATCAGCAAGCAGCAAGAAATTTTCTTAGTTACCCAGAGAATCTGCATAGTTGAGATTACTTTGAAATGTCAACTGTCTACATGCATTATTTTAAGAAAAGAAGACGGACATCTTTGCTCTTCCAATTAAAACCCAAAAGCATAAAGTCAGGTTTTACTTCCACTAAAACCAGGCACTCCTGCCACTGTGGGACACTATACTTAACGAACATTACCTTCACCTCTTCAGTTTAGTAGTACCTGGTAAATACAGGTAACACAGAAATGTGAAACTCAAAGGTGAGTTGGTATCAGGACATATTTGGGACAGGCCCAGATGCTGGAGTTCAGAATCCCTCTCTACTGCCTACTGGGCCAGTGACTTTGGATAATGGGCTCTGTCTCCCTGTCAAATCTTAGAATTCCTCATTTTTAAGACAGGACAGGACAGGCGCGATGGCTCATGCCTATAATCCTAGCACTCTGGGAGGCCGAGGCAGGCGGATCACCTGAGGTCAGGAGTTTGAAACCAGCCTGGGCAACATGGTGAAACCCCATCTCTACTAAAAATACAAAAAAAATTTAGCCAGGTGTGGTGGCAGGCACCTGTAATCCCAACTACTCAGGAGGCTGAGGTAGAAGAATTGCTTGAACCTGGTGGGGGGAGGGGGGGCGAAGGTTGCAGTGAGCCAAGATTTTGCCCCTGCACTCCAGCCTGGACAACAGAGCAAGACTCCATCTCAAAAACAACAACAACAACAACCCCTGTAGTGGGCGACTTGAAGGGATACTTGGCTGAATGAAGTGCATGAAGTGACCTGAATTTCTGCAACAGCAAGTCAAGGCCATTCTATGTGCAACAATGAAGGCAGTAGTACTCAGAGTGTCGTCCTGGACCAGCTTCACTGGCCTCGCCTGGGTTATTGGCAAAGCCCAATCTCAGGCCCTTCCCCCAGCCCCACCACATCAGAAACTCAGTGGGGAGGCTCAGCACTCTGTGTTCCAACAAGCCCTTCAGGGAATGCTGATGCACACTCAGGTGTGCATCGAGAACCACTGGCATAGACTGATCTGAGATCTCAAGGCTTAAACCAACCATCCCCAGAAAGCATACCCAGGGACCAGCCAGTTAGAAAGGAAAGGAAGGCTTCAGTAACCTCCGACTTTCAACCAGCTTCAGTGGGAAGATAGTGTTAGCTCTCTCACAGCTGAACCTCAATTGTGAATCCCATGCTGCTTCTGGAATAAAAAGGGAGGACAGCAAAACACTTCCTGCTTCTCCGCAAAATGCCAAGATGGGCTCCTGAGGGCCAGGAGCCATGTCTAATACATCTGTGAGTCTGCAGTGAGCCCAAGGCCTGGCAACCAGAAGCATCAGAAAAGGTGGGAATAACTGCCTCATGAGGGAATAAGAAGCAGCCCTTCCTAAGAGTGTGGGTCCCAAGGACTGAGCAAGGTGACTGTCTCCCTCAGTCCCAAACACACAATGATGTTAGTTCCCAAACCAGAAAGGGCAAGGAATTTGAGGAGCTGACTCTAGCTAGTGTGTCCCAAGCCCCACAACTGCCAAGCAGAAGAAGACTGAAGCCCGAGATCACTCCCTTATTCCACCTCCCCACTCACCCAAAGACCCAAGCTTGCCAGAGGTCATGTCCACAGATCACATTCACCCTTGCCAGAGGTCAGGGTCCCCAGCCCTTGGTGGTGGGCCAGAAGTGTGACTTGTCCTGCTGGAGCAAGTGCCCCTAAACATCCCTAGACTAGCGGCAGTGTCCCCCAACCCTGGAGGCCCTCCATCACCATCACTGCAGCATCACCACCCTCCAACCTCATGTCCCACGCTGGCGCTTCCATACCTGTAGTAAGAGAGCAAGCCATTGCCCAGCACGAACCAGCGGCGCTGGTAGCCCTTCAGATAGTTGGTCCACTTGAGGAGCCAGCCCTCGAAGCTGTCCAGAGGCATTAAGGCCAGTGGGGCACTGGAGGTCGCACCAGACCCCGACATTGGAACCCCAACAGGAGTCTTCGCCGGTCCTGGTCGCAGAAGAGGCAAGGGCTTTAACGCCGGCAGCGACTCCGACTCGGGTCTGAGAACGGGCACGCTCCCCACCGCCCGGGAGAGCGGCTCTGATGCGGCCTTGGTGAAGGGCCCAGCCCCTACACCTGAACTTGAATCTGACCCTGGCCGCGACCCCTGAAGCAGTTCCGATGCCTGCCTAGCCCCTGGCTCCGGCTCAGACGTCGTGTCGGACACAGGCTCCGATCTTGGCACTGCCTCCGAAACTGCCTCTGACACCTGTTCTGACAGCGGTCCCCGCTCGGGTTCGGGCACCGGCTGGAGATGGGGCTTGGGCTCCGGCCCAGAGCCGGATGTGGAAGCGCTCATTCCCGGCGCCGCCGTGTGGCACGACAGGCAGGGGACGACCGTGAACAGCGACGAGAGTCCGCGGGAGCGGCCGCCACAGCCGGCGCCTCGGCTCGGAGCGGCCGCTTTCCCCATAGAGCCGGCCGACCCGCGCGCGGCCGAGCGGCCAGTGGGGGCGGGGGGCAGGCCGGGGGCGGGGCCGGGGGCGCAGTCACGTGCGCGCGGCGCGAGGCGGGGGCGCGCGCGGGTCCCTCCGCGGCCCCGTGCGCCCCGCGCCCGCCAGCGCCCGCCGGCTGTGGTGCTCTCGGCCAGCCGGGGGCCAGGTTTGACCCCGGGTGCGCCGTCGGTCCGGCCGGTGGAAGCAGCCTTGGAAACACCTGTGGGCGGAGAGCTCGGCGGACGGGCGGGAGACGAGGAGGAGATGGCGCGCTTCGGGCCACGGCCCCTGCTGCGGCTCAGCCCGTGCCAGGCGCTGGAGGAACAATGATGAATGCGGAGCCCGCTGGCTCCCAGCGCAGCTCTGCCCACGGGGCCCTGCGCCGACGCCCCCTCCCCCAATCCGGGCCGGGATGGGTTCGCTTTCCGCCACCCAGGAAAGCCGGGCGGGAAGCAGGTACGGCACCCAGAGGCCATGAAATGCGCACGATGCACAGGAGCCCCAATCCGGGTGGCGCTCAAAGCTGAGGACGACGCCCCCGCCTCCCATGGCAGCCATTACCTGACTGTGGGTCGTTCCTGCGGCCACCAGGAGCGGTGGCCCTAAGCTGCCGCCCCCGCCGCCTCCACCGCCTCCACCGCCTCCACCTCCTGAGCCAGCTGGCCCACGGTTCATGCCAGGGAGCTTCGCTACAAGTGGCGACATCGTTCGGGTTCTCGAAACAAATATGGGAAGACTTTGTAAACCAAGCGTTTTAGTACAAGAAACCCATCTCAAACCAGGGTTCTTAACTCGGACCTCCTGGGAGCCCTGGGTGGGCTGCCTGTCTGTGAGGGTGCCGCAGTAGCTGTGGAGGTTTACTTATCTGTGCGTTTTTCCAGAGTAGGTCACAGTTTTCATGAGATTCCCAAAGGAGGCTGTGACCCCAGAATGGTTAAAACATCGGTGACTTTTTTTGCTTTTTGCTTTTTTTTTTAATAGACGGAGTCTCACTCCGTCTCCTAGGCTTGAATGCAGTAGCTGATCTGGGCTTACTGCAGCCTCTGCCTCCCAGGTTCAAGCGATTCTCCCGCCTCGGCCTTCCTAGTAGCTGGGATTACAGGTACACACACCACACCCAGCTAATTTTTGTATTTTTACTACAGACAAGGTTTCACCATGTTGGTCAGGCTGGTCTTGAACTCCTGGCCTCAGGCGATCCGCCCATCTGAGCCTCCCAAAGTGCTAGGATTACAAGTGTGAGCCACCGTGTCCAGGCATCGGTGATTTTTTTCTTATGAATTTATCCAAATGGGGAAAGTTGATGGTTACTACAAATAATCAGAAATATAAGTGGAAAGATTGCATATTGGGTTTCTGTCCAGACCTTTCCAGCTTAGACCTGTCTGCAAGCTCCCCTTACATCACGTCTTACTCTCCCCTTACCCTGATCTTTTCTTGTGACAAGATAACCGGTGTAGGGTCTGCCTCCTACATGAAGTGGTCCCCAGAAGGAAGCAGATTGGAAGGTCCTAGAAATATGAGGTGCAGGCATGCACTGAACAGGTGCCCTTGGCATCTTTGCTGATGACTTTAAGACCCCCTTCCTCAGACACTTGTCTTTGAATGGTGGTCTTACCTGCTATTTTGCTGTGAGCTCTGGAGTGCAGAGAGCTGCCCATCTTGATCTATTCCATATGTATGACGGTGACCCTCAAACTTCACAGTGCTGAGTCACCCCAAGGAAAGGAGATTGCCTCTGGGTGCCCTGGGGGACAGCCCTGGACAACTGGGAAATTAGGTGGAATGCTTGCTTTTCACTTACACTTTGAACTTTTTGTATGTTTCATTGTGTATGTTTCACTGTGTGTATGTTTCACCTATTCAAAATAATAATTTTTTTTTTTTTTCCCCGAGACAGAGTTTCGCTCTTGTTACCCAGGCTGGAGTGCAATGGCGTGATCTCGGCTCACCGCAACCTCCGCCTCCTGGGTTCAGGCAATTCTCCTGCCTCAGCCTCCTGAGTAGCTGGGATTACAGGCACGCGCCACCATGCCCAGCTAATTTTTTGTATTTTTAGTAGAGACGGGGTTTCACCATGTTGACCAGGATGGTCTCGATCTCTTGACCTCGTGATCCACCCGCCTCGGCCTCCCAAAGTGCTGGGATTACAAGCTTGAGCCACCGCGCCCGGCCTTCAAAATAATAATTGTTAAAATCACCCAAGGGAGGTTTATTAGAAATCCTCTTTTCCATCCCCAGTAAGTCAGAGGTGGAATCCAAGAACATGCTTTTTCTTTTTTCTATTTTTGAGACCAGGTCTTCCTCTGTCACCTAGTCTGGAGTACAGTGGTGCATTCATGGCTCACTGCAGCCTTGAACTCCAGGAGTCAAGTGGTCCTCCCACCTCAGCCTCCAGACTAGATGGGACTGCAGGCATGTGCCACCACACCCAGCTAACTTAATAAAAAAAATTTTTTTTTGTAGAGATGGAGTCTCCCTATGTTGCCCATACTGGTCTCAAATTCCTGGGCTCAATGAATCCTCCCATCTTGGCCTCCCAAGTTGTTGGATTACAGGCATGAGCCACCTCACTCAGCCAGGAACACACATTTATTTATTTATTTATTTAGAGATGGAATCTCACTCTGTTGCCCAGGCTGGAGTGCAGTGGCACGATCTCAGTTCACTGCCACTTCCACGTCCTGGGTTCAAACAATTCTTCTGCCTCAGCCTCCCAAGTAGCTGTGACTACAGTCATGTGCCACCACGCCCAGAAATTTTTTGTATTTTTAGTAGAGACAGGTTTCGTCATGTTGGCCAGGCTGGTCTCAAACTCCTGACCTCAGGTGATCCATTCGTCTTGGCCTCCCAAAGTGCTAGGATCACAGGCATGAACCACCTGGCCTGGCCAGGAACAGGCATTTTAATGATTTCCCAGGGGGGTTGCATGTGGGTGGATCATGGAGCACATGTTGATGGACAGTGATGTGGAGGAAACATCTAGGGCTTTGGGAGTCAGACCTACTAAAGAAATGCCAGCTCGGCCACTCCCTTGCTGTGGGTCCTTCATTGACCCATTGAGCTTCCGCTTGCTCATCTGTAAAATGAGGATAATAACAGTTACCTCTCAGGTTGTAATAAATCATGTATGTAAAACATATTTGACATAGTAAGTGCTCAGTAAATATTCTCTAGTCATTTACTAGAGAGTTCTCTGCGAAATATTTGGTGAAATGAACTAAACAGAGGCCAGAGAAGGAGATGAGACCAAAGTTGACAAGCCTGGGAAATAGCCACAATGGGCAAAGCTCAGTGCCTGCTACGTATGCATCAGGTGTGTTTGCAACCCTTAAGGAGGGAAGCTGTCTAGTAGACAAATACTTAAGGATATGTTTTTTTTTTTTTTTTTTTTTTTTTTTGAGGCGGAGTTTCGCTCTTGTTACCCAGGCTGGAGTGCAATGGCGCGATCTCGGCTCACCGCAACCTCCGCCTCCTGGGTTCAGGCAATTCTCCTGCCTCAGCCTCCTGAGTAGCTGGGATTACAGGCACGTGCCACCATGCCCAGCTGATTTTTTTGTATTTTTAGTAGAGACGGGGTTTCACCATGTTGACCAGGATGGTCTCGATCTCTCGACCTCGTGATCCACCCGCCTCGGCCTCCCAAAGTGCTGGGATTACAGGCTTGAGCCACCGCGCCCGGCTCAAGGATATGTTTTGACTGCCACAATAAATTTCCAAGCTCCCTAAGATGACAGGTCCTGCCATCTTCATTAGTTCTGCCAGAGTGAGTGAAGAAGGAGTCACAGAAGGGACAATGTTTGCATTGAGTCCAAGGAGTGAAAGGGCATTCAAGGTGAAGGAACCAGCGTACTCTAAGTCCTACATTGGGAGAGAACAGCTTGTCTGGGAAGGAATAAATAGCTCATCATATTTGGAAGAGTAAGACAGGAGATGGCACCGAGAGTTGGGTGGACACCACACGGTGAGGGATGCGCTTTATCCTACAGAAAGAAGGACTCCTGGGGACAAAGGAAATTTTTTACTGACTACAAGTCTGGAGCAGGAACTATGCAAGATGAGGCTGCCTGGGACATTTCGTCATGCCAGAAAGTGAAAAAGCCATTCAAGACCGCTGCTGTGTCAGCACTCAGGAGCCAGCTTAAAAGGGCTCACAGTGGCCAAAGGTGGAAGAGGATGAGCAAAAAGAATAATGACTGCAATGGACTGAAAGATTTTCAACCACATAAAAATCCATAAATTAAACTAGTTCCTAAAGTTACAAGAAAAAAAAAAAAGCAAAACAAAAACCCACCTTATTGGTCATATATGGAGGTTACCACAGTACCCATTCATTATTTTGAAAATTGATAAAGGGAAAGAATTAAGTCTGTATCCTATCCTAGTTGTTGAAACTGTATCTCATAGTACCAAAGAGTTCATGAAGGAAAAATACGTATATAAGAATTAGCTAGATCAGGTGCAGTGGCTCACGCCTATAATCCCATACTGGGAGGCCAAGTCAGCTGGATCCCTTGAGCCCAGAAGCTCAAAACCAGCTTGGGCAACATAGTTAGACCCCATCTCTACAAAGGAAAAAAATAGCTAATAAATGCAGAAGGAGGTCCCACGCAGTGGCTCACACCTGTAATCCCACCACTTTGGGAGGCCAAGATAGGTGAATTGCCTGAGTCCAGGAGTTTGAGGCCAGCCTGAGCAACATAGTGAAAACCCATCTCTACAAAAAATACAAAAATTAGCTGGGTGTGGTGGCATGTGCCTGTGGTCCCAGCTATTCAGAAGGCTGAAGTGGGAGGATTACATGAGCCTGGAAGGTGGAGGTTGCAGTGAGCAGAGATCATGCCACTGCACTCCAGCCTGGGTGACAGATCAAGACCCTGTCTCAGAAAATAATAATAATAAATAAAAATAATAAATGCAGAAGGAATTACAGAATTAGAAAAAAAATTATCTTTGCCAACTGCTTTTTCTTTCTTTTTTTTTTTTTTTTTGAGACAGAGTTTCGCTCTTATTGCCCAGGCTGGAGTGCAATGGCACGATCTCAGCTCACAGCAACCTCTGCCTTCTGGGTTCAAGCAATTCTCCTGCCTCAGCCTCCCAAGTAGCTGGGATTACAGGCATATACCATCACGTCCAGCTAATTTTGTATTTTTTTAGTACAGATGGGGTTTCTCGCCAGGCGCAGTGGCTCATGCCTGGGAGCATGAGTAATCCCAGCACTTTGGGAGGCTGAGGCAGGTGGATCACAAGGTCAAGAGATCTAAACCATCCTGGCCAACACAGTGAAACCTCATCTCTATTAAAAAAAAATAATAAAAACAAAATAAACAAACAAATAGCAAATTAAAAAAAAAAAGAGAGATGGGGGTTTCTCCATGTTGGTCAGACGAGTCTCAAACTCCCATCCTCAGGTGACCCACCTGCCTCAGTGTCCCAAAGTGCTGAGATTACAGGCATGAGCCACCGTGCCCAGCTGCCACCTCCTAATGAAATACTGTAATGGATCAAGTTAACAAGCACCAATAGTTACTAAGTGATGGGGTTGATGGGGAACTTCATCAAGGATCAGGCTGACATCAGCTGATTCTGCCTGTTGATCTTAGCATCACCAAAATACAACAGGATATTATGTGCCTCCCCATGTGACCAAGTAGGAAAAACAGCACTACCTATGATTATTTTTATACCACCTCCCTCCATTCAAAAAACTAAAACTGTTTATTTTTTAGTTTGAACAGTACTTTTAAAATGCAGGGGACAGAGGAACATGGTAAATGACCCAAGGAGTCAATAAGTCAGATCCAAAATTAGAAAAATCTGCCTCCTAATGACCAGTTTTATTCAATAAATGGCCTAAAAAAGGATGCGAATCAGAAAATGTTATCAAGTTTAAAAAGACGTATCAACCAGATAGTGTGTGAACTTTATCTTAATCCCGATTCAAACAAACCAGTCATTAAAAAAAAATATAGCCTGGCATGGTGCTTATGCCTGTAATCCAATCATTTTGGGAGTTGGAGGTGGGTGGATTACCTGAGGGCAGGAGTTCGAGACCAGCCTGATCAACATGGCAAAACCTTGTTACTACTAAAAATACAAAAATTAGCATAGTGGCACACACCTGTAATCCCAGCTACTCGAAAGGCTGAGGTAGGAGAATCGCTTGAACCTGGGAGGTGGAGGTTGCAGTGAGCTGAGATCGTGCCACTACACTCCAGCCTGGGTGACAGAGGGAGCCTGTGTCTCAAAAACTAATAGTCATATTAATAATGATGTTGATAAAAAAAATCGATTCCCAGCAGGGAGCCACTGTCTGTGTGAGGCTTGTATGTTCTCCCCAGGTCTATGTGGGTTTTCTCCAGGTAATCTGATTTCTTCCCACATCCCAAAGTCATACATGTTAGGTTCACTGGTGTATCTAAATGGTCCCAGTCTGAAGGAGTGTGAATGTGTGTGCCCTGCCCCGGAATGGCATCTTGTCCAGGGTTGGCTCCTGCCTTGTGCCCTGAGCTGATGTGATAGGCTCTGGCCACTCAGGAACCTCAACTGGAATAAGTAGGCAAATAATTACCTTGTTTTTTATTCTTTTTTTTTTTTTTTTGTGAGACAAGAGTACCACTCTCTCACCCAGGCTGGAGTGCAATAGCATAATCTAGGCTCACTGAAATCTCCACCTCCCAAGTTCAAGCAATTCTCCTGCCTCAGCCTCCCAAGTAGCTGGGAGAAGAACACCACCATGTCCAGCTAATTTTTGTATTTTTTTTTTTAGAAGACACAGGGTTTCACCACGTTGGCCAGGCTGGTCTGGAACTCCTGACCTCAGCTGATCCACCCACCTCAGTCTTCCAAAGTCCTGGGATTACAAGTGGGTCAAGCCACTAACACCCTCTAATGCAAAAGCTTGTGGCTACTTTACCTCCACCTCATAGATTCGGATTTGTTGTGCAATGAGGTTGTCACGAAAAACCACCCAAGACAAATGGCTCTCGGGTAAAAATCTTTTCACTGCTGCTTCACTGGGATTCATTCAGCTGGAGCAGGGAGGGAAAGATGGTACAAGTTACAGATGGCTGAGGCCAGGGCCAGAACAGATTTGATGGGGTCCTGGGGTAGTAAGATCCAAGATCATGTCATCACACTCCAGCCTGGGCAACAAGAGCAAAAACTCTGTCTCAAAAAATAAAAAATCCTTTAATTTATAATTAATTTATAAATAAATTATAAATTATTTATAAATAATTAATTTATTTTTTGAGACACAGTCACACTCTGTCACCCAGGCTGGAGTGTAGTGACGCAATCTGGGCTTACTACAACCTCCGCCTCCTGGGTTCAAGCAATTCTCCTGCCTCGCCCTCCTGAGTAGCTGGGACTACAGGTGCCAGCCACCATGCCCTGGTAATTTTTTTTTTTTTTTTTTTTTTTTTTTGTATTTTTAGTAGAGACAGGGTTTCACCGTGTTAGCCAGATGGTCTCAATCTCCCGACCTTGTGATCCGCCCACCTTGGCCTCCCAAAGTGCTGAGATAACAGGCCTGAGCCACCACACCCGGCCTATTTATTTTATTTTGAGATAGAGTCTTGCTCTGTTGCCCAGGCTGGAGTGCAATGGCTCAATCTTGGTTCACTGCAGCCTCCATCTCCCACGTTCATGTGATTCTTGTGCCTCAGCCTCCTGAGCACCTGAGACTACAGGCATGTGCCATCACACCCAGCTAATTAAAATCCTCCATTTTAGTTACCACTTCCCCTCCCACCCTCCACTATAACCTGTTGACTTTGAACCCAAAGATTCCCTATCTTCTTTCAAGCCACTGGCTCCCAACTTCTCTAAAGTCCACTATTAGAATGTTCTCAGCTGCTGCCTCCACCCATTTCATCCATCACACCAGCTCTCACCCCCTCTCCATATTCCAAGCACTTACTGTTTTGTTTTTTGTTTTGAGATGGAGTCTCACTCTGTCACCCAGGCCGGAGTGCAGTGGCACGATCTTGGCTCACTGCAACATCTGTCTCCCAGGTTCAAGCAATTCTCCTGCCTCAGCCTCCAGAGTAGCTGGGATTACAGGTGCAAACCCCCATGCCTAGCTAGTTTTTGTATTTTTGGTAAAGACAGGGTTTTACCCACATTGTCTAGAGTGGTCTTAAACTCCTGACCTCAAGTGATCCACCTGCCTCAGCCTCCCAAAATGCTGGGATTACAGGTGTAAGCCACGCATCTGGCCCAAGCTCTTGTTGAAACCTCTCATCCATCAGTGATTCATCCTCATCTAAAATGGAAACATCCCAACAGAGCACTCCAGGCTTTCGGTACTGTTTTCTTTTTCTCCAAAGCATTTGTCACTTTTTTTTTTTTTTTTTTTTTGAGATGGAATCTTGCTCTGTTGCCCAGGCTGGAATGCAATAGTGCAACCTCGGCTCACTGCAACCTCCACCTCCCAGGTTCAAGTGATTCTCCCGCCTCAGCCTCCAGAGTAGCTAGGACTACAGGTTCACACCACTACACCTGGCTCATTTTTGTATTTTTAGTAGCGATGGGATTTCACCATGTTGACCAGTCTGGTCTCCAACTCCTGACCTCAGGTGATCCACCTGTCTTGGCCTCCCAAAGTGCCGGGATTATAATCGTGAGCCACTGCACCCCGCCCTAAAGCATTTTCACCTTCTGAATGATTTCTTTGGTTTATTTGTCTTCTGTTATTAAAATGTAAGTTTCAGGATGGCAGGAATTTTTGTCAGATTTCTTTCACTGCTATATCATCAGGGCCTAGAAGACTTCACATGTGACAGGAACTCAATCAGTATTTGTTGAATAAAGTCTTTGTTCTAGTTCTCCTTGCAGTTGAGTGGTTACTGCTTTTTAAATTTATATACTTTTGTTTCATCAGGGTCTCAGGAATAATGGGAGGAAAATAGGTGGATCACTTGCTGGTCAAACATCCTGAGTGCAAAGTCTCAAAGTCAGTGGTCTGAAATGTGTGGGAAGATTGTGAACCATTTAAGACTATTATGAAACCTACGGAATATATAAATAAGCATACATACTAAAGTTTTGCATATAGGCTGGGGGAGGAGGACGAGGTGGGCACATCACTTGACATCAGGAGTTTGAGAGTGGCCTGGCCAATATGGTGAGACCCTGTCTCTACTGAAAATACAATAGCTGGGCATGGTGGTGGGTGCCTGCAAACCCAGCTATTCAGGAGGCTGAGGCTTGAACCCGGGAGGTGGAGGTTGCAGTGAGCCAAGATTGTTCCACTGCACTCCAGCCTGGTGACAGAGCAAGACTCAGTCTCAAAAATAAATAAAATAAAATAAAATAATTAGGTTGCCGGGCACAGTGGCTCACACCTATAATCCCAGCACTCTGGGAGGCTGAGGTGGTGGATTGCCTGAGGTCGAGTTCGAGACCAACCTGACCAACATGGATAAACCCCATCTCTACTAAAAATACAAACTTAGCTGGGCATGGTGGTGTATGCCTGTAAAGTGGTGCAGTCTCGGCTCACTACAACCCCCGCCTTTCATGTTTAAGGGATTCTCCGGACTCAGCCTCCCTGGTAGCTGGGATTACAGGCATGTACCACCACACCTGGCTAATTTTTGCATTTATGGTAGGGATTAGGTTTTACCACGTTGGCCAGGCTGGTCTTGACCTCCTGACCTCAAGCAATCCTCTTGCCTCAGCCTCCCAAAATGCTGAGATTATAGGCATGAGCCACCTCGCCCAGCCTAGAACTCAAGACTTTGTATGGAAGAAAATAAGAATCCATTCATGGATTCCCTAGGTAATGTGCTTTCAGAAAAAAAAGACCCAAGAGACATGGAGTCTTTCTCTCTGGCTTCCTTACCCCAGGAAAAGGTGTGACACCTTGGGTAAGTCAGTAACCCCGAGTATCAATTGCCTTCTCTGTAAAGTGGGGCCTGCCTTAGAGTACCTTGATGACTTCTTATCACCTCTAATGATCCCCCAGGATATAGGCAGAATGAAATGAACATGGGTCAAGCCACTAACACCCTCTAATGCAAAAGCTTGTGGCTACTTTACCTCCACCTCATAGATTCGGATTTGTTGTGCAATGAGGTTGTCACGAAAAACCACCCAAGACAAATGGCTCTCGGGTAAAAATCTTTTCACTGCTGCTTCACTGGGATTCATTCAGCTGGAGCAGGGAGGGAAAGATGGTACAAGTTACAGATGGCTGAGGCCAGGGCCAGAACAGATTTGATGGGGTCCTGGGGTAGTAGCTCAGGCTTCCCCAGGTCTCTTAGGACAACTGCAGCTCTGTCACAATTTTCAGAGGAGCAAGGAAGTAACCACAGTTTCTTCTTGTGGAAAAGGTATGCTAAAGGAGTGTTTCATGGACACCCAGAAGAAAAGCCATTCTGTGGATGTAAAGTCCCAGTGCAGTCCAGTCCACAGGAGAAGGGTTATCAGGAACTCAGAACTATCCTCAGAAGCAGTCACCTTATTTTGTTTTTTGGGATGGAGTTTCACTCTGTCTCCCAGGCTGCAATGCAGTGGCACAATCTCGACTCAATGCAACCTCCACCTCCTGATTCAAGCAATTCTCCTGCCTCAGCCTCCCAAATAGCTGGGATTACAGGTGTGCACCACCACACCAGCTAATTTTTTTTTATTATTATTTTTAGTAGAGACAGGGTTTCACCATGTTGGCCAGGCTAGTTATGAACTCCTGACCTCAAGAGATATGCCCACCTCAGCCTCCCAAAATGCTGGAATTACATGCGTGAGAGCCACTGTGCCCACCCGGCCAAAAGTAGTCATTTTGATGATCCTTAAGGATAAAATGGGAGAGAGGGGTCTTAGAGGAGAGGTGTAAAAGTTGTAGGGTAGGGTTCAGAGGATAAATCTGAGAGGTGTCTAGCTTGTAGGGGGGGCACTTGATCTAGAGCCTATGCCTAAAGGGGATCTGGGAGGCAAGGAATTGGGAGTATAGATCACAGCAGGGAGAAATGAAAATAGTTTGGAAAGACATTAGGCTGGTTAATAGGGGAATTCTGGAAGACGGTCTGGGGAAAGTTTAGAAAAGTGGGGGAGGTGTGGGGTGGACAGGAGTTTAGGAGACTCTGAAAAGTGAGAGGGGAAAGATGGGATGGGGTGGGGTAGAAGGATGCCAGGTACTCCAGGTGAAAATACAACAATTTGGTCAAAACGAGGAAATGGTGAAAAGCAGATATACTTCTAGGCACTGAGTTTTCACTTTTTGATAATTTGGTTACATCATGAAGTAGTCTTATAAACATATACCTTTAAATGGTTTTACTCATTTAAAAATAATTGTTAAGGCCGGGCACAGTGTAATCCCAGCACTTTGGGAGGCCGAGGCAGGCGGATCACCTGAGGCTGGGAGTTCAAGACTAGCCTGACCAACATGGAGAAACACCATCTCTACTAAAAATACGAAATTAGCCGGGCATATTGGTGCATACCTGTAATCTCAGCTACTCGGGAGCCTGGGCCAGGACAATCACTTGAATCCAGGAGGTGGAGGTTGCAGTGAGCCGACATCTCACCACTGCACTCCATCCTGGGCAACAAGAGTGCAACTCTGTCTCAAAAAGTAAATAAATAAATAAATAATTGTTCGGGATCAGTTGCAGGGCTCACGCCTCTAATCCCAACACTTTGGGAGGCCGAGGTGGGCAGATCAGTTGAGGTCAGGGGTTTGAGACCAGCCTAGCCAACATGGTGAACCCTGTCTCTACTAAAAATACAAAAATTAGCTGGGTGGTAGTAGTGAGCACTTGTAGTCCCAGCCACTCAGTAGGCTAAGGCAGGAGAATCGCTGGAACCCAGGAGGCAGAGGTTGCAGTGAGCCAAGATTGTGCCACTGCACACCATCCTGGGCGACAGAGCTATATTCTGTCTCCAAAGAAAAAAAAAATTGCTCATATTTTCTTTCTAAAATACACGAACAAAATGTACAATATAGAAGCAATCGAATATATTTTGGTACGATGGTAGAGCTGAGAGTTCACCCTGTTGCCCAGGCTGGTCTCGAACCCCCTTAGCTCAGGTGATCCAACCCCCTCAGCCTCCCCAAGTGAAGTGGTGTGATTACAGGCATGAGCCACCAAGCCGGGTCTCATTTTTCCACAAGTGTACACTACTTTTATAATTAGGACAAAAAAGACAACTGTAGAAGGATACAACATGTTGAAGGACTAGTTTTTCTAATTCATTTTCAGCCAATTTGGAACTGGAGTGTTGTGAACACTTTCATATTTACAAATTAGTATGAACAATCCAACTTCCGCATCTCTCATTTACGTGTTTCTGACCTCTATGCATAGCCTATGATGGAAAAGGCTAGTTTAGAGATTAAGATGCTCAAACACAGAAGTCCCCCAAATCCTGGGTGTTGTTAAAAAAAAAAAATCCCGGCCGGGCGCAGTGGCTCAAGCCTGTAATCCCAGCACTTTGGGAGGCCGAGACGGGTGGATCACGAGGTCAAGAGATCGAGACCATCCCGGTCAACATGGTGAACCCTCGTCTCTACTAAAAATACAAAAATTAGCTGGGCATGGTAGCGCGTGCCTGTAGTCCCAGCTACTCAGGAGGCTGAGGCAGGAGAATTGCCTGAACCCAGGAGGCGGAGGTTGCGGTGAGCCGAGATCGCGCCATTGCACTCCAGCCTGGGCAACAAGAGCGAAACTCCGTCTCAAAAAAAAAAAATCCCGAAAACATTTAAAGACCCATAAAACTCTTCACCCACTAAGTAATGCACCAAATTTACCAATACTAGAAGGGGAGGGAGGAGGTTGGCAACGACTGAAAATATCCCCTTTCAAGTAATAAATAATGGTCATTTTGAACCAAGTTGCTTTCTACCTCAAGTCCTCCACGGATGGGAACCTGGAGGATGCCGTGAAAGCGGTTGTGGTCGGCCGGGCGCGGTGGCTCACGCCTGTAATCACAGCACTTTGGGAGGCCAAGGCGGGTGGATCACAAGGTCAAGAGATCGAGACCATCCTGGTCAACATGGTGAAACCCCGTCTCTACTAAAAAAAAATACAAAAAAAAAAAAAAAGAAATCGGTTGTGGAATGGAAAGGAGCGTGGGTAATCTGGGGTTGCGAGGATCGGGGGCCAGGCAGAGGGAACTGGGGGCTTTTCCAGGCAGGCGGATCACCTGAGGCCCGGGAACACAGAGGCTGAGACGGGGCGTGTGGGACGGGTTCGAGCCTGGGAGGACCGGGGCCTCGCCAGCCTCTAAGGAGAGTCAGGGCTGGGACCACACGATGTCATGCCTGGGAGACTGAAGGGCTGGGACCGATTCTGAAAAAATGTGGACTGGAGATGGGGAGTCAAGGTTCTTCCGGGAGATTGGGATTAAGTGAATCTGAGGAGCTAGACTGGGAAGGAGCTGTGCCCGGGGCTACGAGAAATCCAGACACCCGGCGTGAAAAAGGGCCGGAGTCCGGCTGAGGAAGCGCGAGTCTGAAAGAGTTCGGGCTCCCTCGCGGGACCGAAGTCTAACGAACGCTCTGGGCACCCGGGCCACACCTGAAGAGCACAGGCGACTGCGCGGTCCGCGGCGCGGGAAGCAGATCTGCGGCTGAACCCGTACGGATTACTCGGCGGCGGCCCGGTTACTTGGCTGCCGAGCCCATGGCGCTGGTGTTTCGAGTGCAAGGTGGCGCCAGTCCCGTATACCGTGGAGGATCCCAGGTCCCTTGTGACAGAGGGCCTAGTAGGCTGTGTAATTTCGGCTTCTCTCCGAGAAACAGTTGGAAATTGCAGGCCGATTGGCAGCCGCGCTCGTTTGGCGCGTGCGGACCCCAGTGAGTCCCTGGGCGGAGCCTGGAGCCGAGCTCCGCGCGCGTTGCGGGGGAGACGCATCAGGGGGCGGGGGCGGGGGCGGGGCGGGGGCGGGGCGGGGGCGGGAGGCGGGTGTGCTGGACATGCGCACAGAGTCCGGAAGGCTACGGAAGCAGTAAGATAGTCCCTCGGCCGCCGCCCTGGGGCGACGCGGTGCGTTGCCGTGGACACGGGCATGGCTGGATGGAGTGGGGCGCGGTCAGATGAACTGACCCTGCTGCGCCACGGGGACTGCAGTGGCCCTGGCTTGCTGGCAAGGCGGGCAACCAGTTGAGCCAGGGTGGGGCTGCTCAGGAGCGCGGAACCGAGGCCAGGATTTCGCTGAAGACCCGGCACAGGTGTTTCCTTTCTGCGACAAGACACCATTGCTATGGAAACCAAAGCGCTAGGCCAGCCGGGATTGAGGCTTCGGGATCCTAACTGGTCTCCCTCCCGAAGACCCTTGCCGAGGCTTCGCGGAGCGGCTACTTCCTGAACGAACCCGCGCATCCTACGGAGGGAGAAAGGTAAGACGGCTGGAGTCTTAACACCGAGCAGCCGAAGAAGCCTATTCCAACGCCAGCTCCCCCAGGAAACTTCCCTGGCCCACCCCTGGAAGAGGTGCCTCGCTCTCGTTAACTCTTGGACTTTGTTCCACGTTTATAACCTAGTGTTTCACCGACGCCCCGCGGTGTTTGTCCACTCTTCCCCACACATAATGGACCATAGAGACCGGGTTCCTTGGCTTCTGACTCTGAGCAAGCCCTTTCCCCCGCGCTGTGTCTCACTTCCTCTTATGTAAAACGGAAATATTAACTCTAGACACCGGTCTGATTAGGTTGCTTTGAAGATCGAACCAGATGAGGGAAGCCAAAGACTTCTTAGGCTGTAAAGTGGTGAAACTGAGTTGCTATTTTTTTCTCCCCCTCCCACTCCCTCAAACTAAATGTTCCTTAGATCTCTTGTGTTTTCTTCAGGCGGTCTTTGCGATTCCCTAGCCTCCGACCTGGAAGAAATCAGAAATCTCTTTACACTTAACTTCCACAGAGCCCTGCATTTTAACTTCCCTATCAGAAGCAAGAAAAAATAGTTATCGTTTTTAGAGGGCTTACACTGTGCCAAGCCCCGATAATACTCTTTCCCTGGATTATCTCATTTAATTTCACAACATCGTTTTTAAGGTAGGCACTGTTCTCCTATTTTCAAGCCCTGTCTGCCTTAAATTGCCTGTTTACTGTTTCCCCTACTAGACTTTGAGCTCTGTGAGAAAAGTAGCCATGCCTGTCTTGTATAGTTGTTACATTTCAGTATCTCCAACACCTAATACAGTGCCTGACAGATATATCGTTTTCTTTTTTTTAAGATGGAGTCTGTCACCCAGGCTGGAGTACTACAGTGGCTCGATCTAGGTTCACTGCAACCTCCACCTCCCAGCTTCAAAGCAATTCTGTCTCAGCCTCCTGAGTAGCTGGGACTACAGGCCCATGCCACCACACCTGGCTAATTTTTGTATTTTTAGTAGAGATTCGGTTTCACCATATTGGTCAGACTGGTCTTGAACTCCTGACCTCAGGTGATCTGCCCCCCTCAGCCTCCCAAAGTGCTGAGATTACAGGTGTGAACCACCAGGCCTGTAGATAATTCTTAACTAGCACGAAAATGACAGATTCTCCTCCCATCACTACCCTCACCGGCAGGAGCATTGTTATTTCTGCAAACTTTTAGTTGCTCTGATGAACAGCACATTCCTCTATTTCTGTTACCCACTAGGCATTGGTTTGGGGGGAAGTCAGTTCACGTCTCTCTGGAGTTTTTGATGCTGAGGATCCAGAACATTCCTTAGCATTTAGGCTTCCCTCTGGGTTCAGAAGGCTTTTTCCTTCCCTTCATATCACCTCTGTAACAAGCCACCTGATCTGCCCTTCCTGGGGTGAGCCTGATGCATTTGGGTCTAGGGCACTGGCAGGTAGGATTTGCCTATACAACCTTCAGTCTTTCTTTTAGTAGCCTCAGAACCACCCCCACTCCCACCCAGCCTCTTTCTAGAATTCTAGAGAAACATGGCCAAGAACTCATTCTATCCAGAAAACCTCTCAAAGGCAGAGTCATTAGCTGTTGGAGTCCTTTTTTCATTCAGCAAATATTTATCAAGTACCTACTTGTGGGGACACAGAGCTTGGCACTAGTCAGTGATAGAGGGGGAGTGAAGATAGACACTGTCATATCCCTAAAGGGCTCACAGTCTCTTCCAGAGACAGGCATTAATTAAATAATCAGATCAGGGCAAAACCACACCTTGAGTAAGTGTTGGGAAGGAAAGAACAAAGGGCTAAGAAAGCCTGGGGCAGACAGTTGATCAAACATGAGGGAGGGTGTGATCTAAGATTTCCCTTAAACAGTTACCTTTGAGTTGTTATCTTAAGGCTCCTCAGAATTCTGCAGTCCTCTGTTGAATGGGCCAGATCAGGATCAGATAGGTTCATAAGGAAAGGGGCTGAGAGATCAGCAGAGGCAAAGGCCACTGACTGGAGAGGGCAGGCTGTCCCTAAAGAACTGTATGTGGCTCAGTCCACCTGAGGCCCTTCAGAGCATGCAGAAGCCTAATAAGAGGCTGGAGAGACAGGCAGGAGCCAGGTCAAAAATGGCCTTGACAGCCAAACTAAGTGGCTCCATCTTACCCTGACGATGGACAGCCACTGAAATATATTAAGCAGGGAAACAAAACTTTGGTTACTCATTTCTCCTGCCTGGTGAAGACTGCCATTTGGCCTTCAAAGGTGTGATCTAGCCGGGTGCAGTGGCTCAAGCCTGTAATCCCAGCACTTTGGGAGGCCGAGGCGGGTGGATCACAAGGTCAAGAGATCCAGACCATCCTGGTCAACATGGTGAAACCCCGCCTCTACTAAAAATACAAAAAATTAGCTGGGCATGGTGGTGCATGCCTGTAATCCCAGCTACTCGGGAGGCCAAGGCAGGAGAACTGCCTGAACCCAGGAGGCGAAGGTTGCGGTGAGCCAAGATTGCGCCATTGCACTCCAGCCTGGGTAACAAGAGCGAAACTCAGTCTCAAAAAAAAAAAAAAAGAAAGGTGTGATCTAAATCCAAATGCCCCTATTTCAGTAGGACGTATAAAGATGTCCTGGTTTTTGCAGCTTTGTTTAAGACTGGGGGCCGGGCACGGTGGCTCTCGCCTGTAATCCCAGCACTTTGGGAGACCGAGGTGGGTGGGTCATTTGAGATCAGGAGTTTGAGACCAGCTTGACCTACATTATGAAACCTAGTCTCTACTAAAATACAAAAATTAGCCAGGCGTGGTGGTGGGCGCCTGTAATCCCAGCTACTTGGGAGGCTGAAGCAGGAGAACCACTTGAACCCAGGAGGTGGAGGTTGCAGTGAGCTGAGACTGCACCACTGCTCTCCAGCTTGGGTGACAGAGAAAGACTCCCTCTCAACAACAACAAAAAGTCTGCCTCTCCCAGGGGTGCATTCCACCGCTCTGCTGCAGGCAGCATGGTGCAGGTGTGGCAGGTCTTCTGGAGGCCCTGCTGCCTCTCTGTGCTTGCCCCTGGGGTTGTTGTGGTGCGCATGATGCTGGCTTCCGGGAAGCTTTCGGCCACTCCCTTTCCCAGGCCCTCTTCAGAGGCAAGATGCAGGAGCATGTCTAATAATTTAGGACTTTGTATTTGACATCAGTTTCACATGGGCATATCCTGTCTCTTCAAAGAGATGGTTCTTAGAGGGGGAAAATGGGACCCTCCCTACTCTTATACCACCCCCTCAGTGACTGCCAGCACAATGGACTCTGGTTCCATGCCACTGGCCCAGGGCCTTATGATTTGGGCATAAAGTCAGAAGACTAAGGAGGAAGATTGTATAAGTGGTTCCCACTCAGAGGGGCAAGAAGAGGGTTTGTGAGCTTAAATGGAGAGGCAGCCCAGGGCACAGCTGAGGGACACAAATCATCTGCCCAACTGGAACTGTGGGGCCCCTCAAGGAAGGCCTCAAGTGCCAGACTTGGGGACTTGCCCTTTGTCCTATAGGGCAGTGCACATTAGACCACCTGAGGGGCAGGCTGAAAATGCAGACTCATGCTCTTCACCCCAAGAGTCTGACTCCATGGGTTTGAGAGGGACCTGGGTATCTGTACTTTTAATGAGTTTGCAGGGTAATTCTGCTGAGATGGTCAGAGGACTACCTTGAGGAATGCTGTAGGCCTGTCCACTTCCCAGGGATCTCCTGGAGTTGGCCCTCTGGGCACCTGCCCTCTAAACATCCTCTCCCTCCCTGCAGTTTTCCGTGGACACAGCCTAGCAGAAAGACACAGCCTTCATGCTTCACTGATTGCCGACCTACCGCCTTGATGACAGCACCCTTGTGTGCCTTCCCGGTTCAGTTCCCGCAGCCCTCAGTCAGCGGCCTCTCACAGATAACCAAAAGCCTGTATATCAGCAATGGTGCCGCCGCCAACAACAAGCTCATGCTGTCTAGCAACCAGATCACCATGGTCATCAATGTCTCAGTGGAGGTCGTGAACACCTTATATGAGGATATCCAGTACATGCAGGTACCTGTGGCTGACACCCCTAACTCACGTCTCTGTGACTTCTTTGACCCTATTGCTGACCACATCCACAGTGTGGAGATGAAGCAGGGCCGTACTCTGCTGCACTGTGCAGCCGGTGTGAGCCGCTCAGCCGCCCTGTGCCTCGCCTACCTCATGAAGTACCACGCCATGTCCCTGCTGGACGCCCACACATGGACCAAGTCATGCCGGCCCATCATCCGACCCAACAGTGGCTTTTGGGAGCAGCTCATCCACTATGAGTTTCAGTTGTTTGGCAAGAACACTGTGCACATGGTCAGTTCCCCAATGGGAGTGATTCCTGACATCTATGAGAAGGAAGTCCGTTTGATGATCCCACTGTGAGCCATCCCACCAGCCCCAGCACTGGAGTCAGAGGTACAGATCTGCTGCTGATCCTACACCAAGATCCAAACTTGAACTTTCTACTTTTGTTGATACACAAGAAAACAGATGATGCCTTTTATGAGCACAAGAAAATAGTTGCAGTAGCTTTTAACTTTATAATCCATTTTTTAAAAGATTAAACTCACTAATTTTGAGATGGTGAAAATAAATTTTCTGCCCTGTAACAGGCCTCCACTGGCCAGTAGATAGATTGAGGCAGATGGTGCCCAGAACAAAGAGGCCAGCACCCAATGCACAAGGCAGGCCTGGAATCCTGCAGCCCTCCCCAAAACTGAGTGACCCGGAATGAATCTGCTACAATTCCACCTCATTCTTTCACACCCAGAGCCAGAGCCTTAAGCATCATGGGTCCTCTTGCGCTTCTCACAGTAAGGGCCAATCTACTAGATAAATTGCCTTCAGGCAGTGATCCAGGAATCCTGGGGGGTCCCAGGCCACTTCTGCTTCCACCTTCACTACAACTGGCCCAATTCTGGTTTTCTAGATTGGACTTATGCATAAAGTAGTTTTCAAAGAAAGCATTCCACCGTATAATTTTTTTTTTCTTTTTTTGAAACGGTCTTGCCAGAGTGCAGTAGCATGATACGGCTCGCTGCAGCCACAACCTCGCAGGCTCAAGTGATTCTCTCAGCTTAGCCTCCTGAGTGGCTGGGACTACAGATGTGCCACCATGCCCATCTCAATTTTTTTTTTTTTTTTTTTTTTTAAGAAATGAGGTTTTACGCTGGGCGCGGTGGCTCAAGCCTGTAATCCCAGCACTTTGGGAGGCTGAGGCGGGTGGATCACGAGGTCAAGAGATCGAGACCATCCTGGTCAACATGGTGAAACCCCGTCTCTACTGAAAATACAAAAAGTTAGCTGGGCATGGTGGCACGTGCCTGTAATCCCAGCTACTCAGGAGGCTGAGACAGGAGAATTGCCTGAACCCAGGAGGCGGAGGTTGCCGTGAGCCGAGATCATGCCATTGCACTCCAGCCTGGCTAACAAGAGCGAAACTCCGTCTCAAAAAAAAAAAAAAAAAAAAAGAAATGAGGTTTTACTATATTGCCCAGACTAGTGTCAAACTCCTGGCCTCAATCCTCCCACATCAGCCTCCCAAAAGTGCTGGGATTATAGGCGTGAGCCCCTGCACCTGAGTACCACTTTATACAAATTTTTTTTTTAAAAAAAAGTTTTTTGTGAGTGCTATTGTACATGGCTAGGTTTCAAAGAGCCCTTGGCCATCCCTCACCAACCTTTGATGAAAGGTGGTGTTAGTCCCCTTCTCCAGGGCACATTAGAAAAACGGGCCTGACATCAGGCCTCAGGGTTTCTCTCACAGGCCTTGGCTTGGAAGGCTGGAGCTTCAGACCAAGGCGCAGCCCTGAAACCTCCTCTTCATGTGACCTGGAGCCCTGGGAGCATCACTGTCCTCATCTGTCCAATGACATCCCTTTTCTCACAGAGTTGTGAAGATTCAACAGTTTCTTGGCATAGTGCCTGGCACGTGGTATGTGCTTAGCTCAAACGGCAGCTCTCATCATGAATGACAGACTGTTTCACCCTGCTGGCCCCTGGTTGGCACCCTCATCCTCACAATGCCATTTGTTCTATCTGTGCACAGCCCTTTATTGTTTATAACGTACTCTTCCAAAAACTTACCCTGTGTGTTAAAAAAAAAACAAAAAAACAAAAGGTTTAAGTCCTTTCAGACCCTACCTCAGAGAAGGCCTAGACTTGGTCTTTTGGGAGCATCCATCTTGTTTAATCCACATACAACCAAAGGGTCCTGAAGCAAGCAGCACGATCCCAGCTTCCCCCAATCCCTTCTAAACAGTGATTCCAGCCTTGTTTAGAATCACTAAGAAAACCTGCACCCCAGCTGACTGCTGGGATCCATAAGGGGGCAATGTCAAAGGGACTAACAAGTGGACTCCATCAGCAGGCACTGGAATTCAGGATTGTTCACATCCCCTCGGTGCCGAGGACCTGGCTCAAGACCAGCTCTTCTGATCCAGAGGTTTTCAGCAAACGGCATTTGAAACAAACGAAAGCATGGCTGCTCTGTTTGACACCAAACTGTGGCTCCAGATTCCAGTGGAAGCCAAGTGCTTTTTCTTTTACAGCTGGGCACCTGTAATCCCAGCTACTCAGGCAGGAGAATCACTTGAACCTGGGAGGCGGATGATACAGTGAGCCAAGATTGTGCCATTGTGCTTCAGCCCGGGAGACAAGAGTGAGACCCCATCTCAAAAAATAAAGAAGAAATGCTTGGGACCAGAAATATTTTGGATTTTTTTCAGATTCATATTTGTTTTACCTGAAGCAAATATTATTTGAGCGTCCCAACTGTGAAATCCAAATGCTTCAATGAGTATTTCCTTTGAGAGTCATTTCAGCTCTCAAAAAATTTTGGATTTTGAGCATTTCAGATTTTTGGATTTCAGATCCATGGGTGGATCTCATATATTTCACTTGAGGGAGCTGTTGTAGATGTTTTTTTTCCAATTGCTCATTATTAGTATATAGAAATACAATTGAGGCCGGGCGTGGTGGCTCATGCCTGTAATCCCAGCACTTCGGGAGGCCCAGGTGGCTGGATCACTTGAGTTCAGGTATTTGAGACCAGCCTGGCCAATAAGGCAAAAGCCTCATCTCTGCTAAAAATATGAAAGTAAGCAGCACATGGTGCAGGACACCTGATATCCAACCTACTGAGATGAGAGGCTGAGACAGGAGAACTGCTTGAACCCAGGAGAGCCAAGATCACAACACTGCGCTCCAGCCTGGGCAACAAAGCAAGACTCCATCTGAAAAAAAAAAAAAAAGTTCTACGCCTTCTGTCCCCGACGGTTTCTACTCAGAAACCCACAGGCATTCTAACGGTTGTTTCCCAACAGGTAATGCCTCATTTTTTCCCCAGCTGCTTTTAAAGATTTTCTCCTTGTCTTTGGTTCCCATGAGTTTGATTATGATGTATATGGGCATGGATTTCTTTGGGTTATCCTTATCAGAGTTCACAGAGCCTCTTGATTGTCTTTCAAAAATCTGGGAAGTTCTCAGCTATGATTTTTTCAAATATCGTTTTTTGCACCATACTGTCCTGTACTTCTGTGTCTTTGATAACATGAACCTTAGACCTTTTGACATTATCTGTGAATTCCTGAGTCTTCATTAAATTAAAAAAAAAAAAAAAAAATCTAGCTGGGTGTGGTGGCACACATCTATAGTCCCAGCTATTTGTTGGGGCTGAAGTGAGAGTATCACTTGAGCCCAGGAGGTCAAGGCTGCAGTGAGCCGAGATCGCACCACTGCACTTCAACCTGGGTGACAAAGTGAGACCCTGTCTCAAAAAACCCACAAAAATTTTCTTTTTCTCTCTGCTGCTCACGTTGGGTAATGTATTAGTTTAGTCTTGGTGCTGTAACAAGTTACCACAAATTCTATGCTTAAAATTGCAGAAGATCTGGGAAAAACAAAAAACAAATTACCACAAACTTAGTGGCTCAAAACAACATCCATATATTTTCTCACAATTTCTGTAGGTCAGGAGTCTGATTGGACTTGACTAGGTCCTTTGCTTAGAGTCTCACAAGGTCAAAATCACATTTCATAAGGTCAAAACCAAATGTGTTTTTTTCCCTGGAGGCTCTGAGGAAGAGTCTGCTTCCATGTTCATTCTGGTTCTGGACTGAATTCAGTTGACTGCAGTTGCTGGGTAGAGGACCCTGTTTTCTTAGCTGTCAGCTGGGGGGCGGCCTTTCCTCCATAGAAGCTGCCCACATTCTGGTGCTTTCTATCTGCCCCCCTCCAGAAGTAGCAGGGTGAATTCTTCTTACACTTTAAATACCTCTAACTTTTCCTTCTGCTACATCTAAGTCCAGCCAGAGAGATTCACTCTGCTTTAAAAACTCATGTGATTAGAATGAGCCCACCTAATGGTCCAGAGTAATCCCAATTTTAAAATCAGTTACATCTGCAGTCTCCTTTGTCATATAAAGTAACATTCACATTTTCCAGGGAATAGGTCATAAACATCATTTCCAAATCTTGATTCTTATATTTTCTTAGTTCTTAAATTCTTATTTAGCCTGTAATCACAGCACTCTGGGAGGCTGAGGCGGGTGGATCACCTGAGGTCAGAAGTTCAAGACCAGCCTGGCCAACATGGAGAAACTGTCTCTATTCTACTAAACATAAAGAAGTTAGCTGGGCATGGTGACACGTGCTTATAGTCCCAGCTACTCCAGAGGCTGAGGCAGAAGAATTACTTGAATCCAGGAGGTAGAGGTGGTGCCACTGTACTCCAGCCTGGGTGACGAGCAAAACTCTACCTCAAACATTAAAAAATGCTTATTTAAAAAATAATAATAAAATTTCTGTTTGATTGTTTTCTTTGTCCTCTATTTCTCTGTTAAGACTTTCCATCTTCCATTTTTAAAGTCTTTTTCTGAGCCGGACATGGTGGCTCAGACCTGTAATCTCAGTACCTGGGGAGGCTGAGGCAGGCAGATCACCTGAGATCAGGTGTTTCAGACCAGCCTGGCCAACATGGTGGAACTGTGTCTCTACTTACAAAAAATTTGCTGGATATGGTGGTGGGCGCCTGTAGTCACAGCTACCCGGGAGGCTGGGGCTGGAGAATTGCTTGAACCTGGGAGTGGAGGTTGCAGTGAGTGAAGATCATGCTATTGCACTCCAGCCTGAGCAACAAGAGTAAAATTCCATCTCAAAAAAAAAAAGGTATTTTCTGATAATACCAACATCTGGGACATCTCAGGGTATAGACTTTCCTGGTTCTTTGTGTGTAATTTTGATTGTATCCCAGGCATTTTGAATAGGTCTTGTTTAAATCCCACAGAAAATGTTAGGTTTTTGTTTTAGGAGGCAGTTGACCCTCTTAGGTTCAGTTCTGATCTGTGGGCTACTGTAGTCCGAATAGCAGCTTAGTTTCAACCCTTTGCCATGTAAATCAGAACAGTCCTAAGCTTACACCACCCAGTGACCAGTCTGAAACCTGAGTGTTCTGCCTAATAGTTTGGTTCTCAAAGTCACTGGAATACTGTTTAGGGTCAGATCCATGCATGTGAGCCTACAAATTCATGTGCAACTTTATGGGATCTATTTTACAAGCTCTCTCCTGTCCACATTCTCCCCCACACTCTCCAGCTTTCAAGACCCCTCATTTTCCTGGTCCTTTAGCTAGAAATTGGGACTCCCTGCTCTGTTACGTACCTTCCATGGTGGGGTATACTCTTGGGCCAAGTGACAGGATGAAGAGAGAAAAAAAGGAAACATTCCCCTCTTATACTTTTTGGATTTCAGATGCTTTGGCCAGTTAAAAGAATTCCGCTCTGTCAGAGTTTTGGGTGCTTTTCTGGCTGCTCTGCTACTAAAAATTCAGGCTGGTCTGAATTAATTAATTTTTTTTTTTTTTTTTGAGACGGAGTTTTGCTCTTGTTACCCAGGCTGGAGTGCAATGGCGCGATCTCGGCTCACCGCAACCTCCGCCTCCTGGGCTCAGGCAATTCTCCTGCCTCAGCCTCCTGAGTAGCTGGGATTACAGGCACGCGCCACCATGCCCAGCTAATTTTTTGTATTTTTAGTAGAGACAGGGTTTCACTATGTTGACCAGGATGGTCTCGATCTCTTAACCTCGTGATCCACCCGACTCGGCCTCCCAAAGTGCTAGGATTACAGGCTTGAGCCACCGCGCCCGGCAAATATTAATTTTTCTAGAGACAGAGTCTCACTGTGTTGCCAAGGCTGGTGTCAAATCCCTAGCTTCAAGTGATCCTCCTGCCTCAGTCTCCCAAATCCTGGGATTACAGGCATGAGCAACTGCACCCAGCCTTGTTAATATTTCTTTTTTTAGAGTCCTCAGATGCATTCTGTCCAGGACTTTTAGCTGCAGCCAGGGGGAGAGACACACTATGCTTACCTATCTTACTTAGAACTGGAACCCCAAGAGATTTTTTTTTTTTTAATAGAGATGGGGTTTCACCATGGCCAGGATGGTCTCGATCTCCTGACCTCATGATCCACCTGCCTCAGTCTCCCAAAGTGCTGGGATTACAGGCGTGAGCCACCGCACCAGTCCAAGATTTTTTTTTTTAATTAAAAAAAAATTGTTTTGAGATGGTCTCACTCTGTTGCCCAGGCTAGATACTGTGGTGTGATCACCACTCACTGTAGCCTCAACCTCCCAGGCTCTAGTGATCCTCCCACTGCAGCCTCTTGAGTAGCTAGAGCTTAGAGGCACTCACCACCATGCTCCACTAATTATTACTTTTTTAATCTTTTAAAAATTTTTGTACAGACAGGGTCTCACCATGTTGCCCAGGCTGGTCTCAAATTCCTGGGCTCTAGTAATCCACCTGCCTTAGCCTCCCAAAGTGCTGGAATTATAGGTGTGACCCACCACACCAGGCCAGAATTTTTTTTTTTTTTTTTTTTGAGACAGAGTGTTGTTTCACCCAGGCTGGAGTGCAATGGTGTGATCTCGGCTCATTGCAACCTCCACCTCTCGAATTCAAGCAATTCTTCTGCCTTAGCTCCCTGAGTAGCTGGGATTACAGGCACCTGCCACCACACCCAGCTAATTTATTGATTGATTGATTGATTGATTGATTGATTGTATTTTTAGTAGAGATCGGGTTTCACCATGTTGGCCAGGCTGATCTCAACTCCTGACCTCAGGTGATCCACCCACCTTGGCTTCCCAAACTGTTGGAATTACAGGTGTGAGCCATTTCATTCATAGAAAAAGGAAAACAAGCCAGGCAGGGTGGCTCACGCCTGTAATCCCAACACTTTGGGAGGCCAAGGCAGGTGAATCACCTGAGGGTGGGAGTTCAAGACCAGCCTGACCAACATGGAGAAACCCGTCTCTACTAAAGATACAAAATTACACATGCCTGTAACCCCAGCTACTCAGAAGGCTGAAGAGAATCACTCGAACCCAGGAGGCGGAGGTTGCAGTGAGTCGAGGTCATGCCATTGTACTCCAGCCTGGTCAACAGAGTGAAACTCCATCTCAAAAAAAAAAAAAGAAAAAGGAAAACAAATATGGTCCAGCCACAGAATCCCCACCCTCCTCACCAAGCCAACATCTTAACGCGATACAGTTCCTTCCTCCTGAATATTTTTTCATAGTTGAGAAAACATAATTTTCATTCCTCCTTTTTAAGGTTCTAATTACTTTTTATATTTTTATACAAAATAGAGATAGGGTTTTGCTATGTTGGCCTGGCTGGTCTCAAACTCATGGGCTCAAGTGGTCTTTCCTCCTGAGCCTCCCAATGTGCTGGGATTACAGGCATGAGCCACTGGGCACAGCCATTCCCCGCCCTTTTTTTTTTTTTTTTTGAGACGGAGTTTCGCTCTTGTCACCCAGGCTGGAGTGCAATAGCACCATCTCGGCTCACCGCAACCTCTGCCTCCTGGGTTCAGGCAATTCTCCTGCCTCAGCCTCCTGAGTAGCTGGGATTACAGGCACGCGCCACCATGCCCAGCTAATTTTTTGTATTTTTGGTAGAGATGGGGTTTCACCATGTTGACCAGGAGGTTTCGATCTCTTGACCTTGTGATCCACCCGCTATGGCCTCCCGAAGTGCTGGGATTACAGGCTTGAGCCACCGCGCCCGGCTCATTCCTCCTTTTTAAGCCTCTTTTTAAATATTCATAATTGGACATGATGGGACCAGGATTTCATATCCCAATGGGAGAGGTTAAGGTTGAGGGCTTTTGAGAGGGTCCATGTCCTTTTCCCAAATAGTTTACTCTGTTCTTTTGGACTCAGAGTAGAGGAGAGGCCTTTTACTCAGGCAACCTAGGAAGGTCATGTTGAGGTTTGAATGCAGTCCTATAATAAGGGAGAATGAAATGGTCCCATAGCCTAACAGCCGGGCTTGGAACAGGGATTCTAGGTCTCTGTTTGATTTCATGAACCTTTAACGTTCTCACTCCAAAAGTGAGGAACCACTTTCTGTCCAAAGTCAATCAAATATGGTTTGAGAAATTTCTGTGAAGTTTATAATGCCCTGTCAGATAAACAGGGACATGCTGTTGGCCCTGAGGATTTCTCAGAATGACCTCTGGTGAGATGGTGATCTTATTACAAACCCCAGGGGCAGGCAGCTCTTGACCTTGAAGCACACAGCCCTGCTTTCCTATCCTGGGATGCTAAATCCAAATGCCCTTAGAGGCCAAGTATCGTGGCTCATGCCTGTAATCCCACCGCTTTGGGTGGCTGAGGCAGGAGGATCGCTTGAGCCTGAGAACTTGAGACCAGCCTGTGCAACACAGTGAGACTCCTTTTCTACAAAAAAATTAAAAAAAAAAAAAAAAAAAGGTAGCCCAGCGTGGTGGTGCACACCTGTGGTCCCAGCTACTTGGGAGACTGAGGTGTGAGGATGGCTCGAGCCCAAGGAGGTAAAGCTACAGTGAGCTATGATGGTACCACTGCAGTGTGTCTTCGGCGACAAAGTGAGACCCTGTTGCCCAGGATGCAGTGCAGTGGTGCCTCAATAAATAAATAAAAATAAGAAATAAGAAGTCCTAAGAATCCATTAGCTTCCACCTCTGGATTGCAGCCCAATATCACCTAAGGAGGTGCTTGGGATGAATGCTGAGTTCTCATCCTGACTCTTCCACTGCTTGACTTTGACTTCAGGCAGACTCTGAAATTTTTTCTGAAATTTTGCCTACTCTGTAAAATGGGAATCATATTTAAAAAAAAAAGGGGGGGAATCATAATGCCACTCAGGCATAAGAATGCACCCCACAGACCTCTAATTACAGAAAGAAAAATTGACTATGGGTTCCCAACTGTGGCACTGTGAAATCCATCATCATGTTTATGCTGAAACCAGATTTCCTTCAGGCTCCTTCTAGCTAGTTCCTGGGTACAGAAGGGATACTAGGCAGGCCCATTTCTGGGAGACATGCTAGATGTGCCCTTGGCAAAATATTTGTAATTACTTTTCCTGTGGGGGGAAAAAAAGGATGTTTTGTTAACTGAGCTGGGCAATGCCAGGCTGGCTTTTTTTCCTTTTTATTTTTAATTTTTTTTTCTTTCTTTTCTTTTTTTTTAAAGACGGGGTTTCACCATGTTGGTCGGGCTGGTCTTGAACTCTCGACCTCAGGTGATCCACCTGCCCTGGCCTCCAAAGTGCTTGGATTACAGGCGTGAGCCACAGCGCCCGCCCCATCCCCCCCACCCCCGCCACCGCCCCACCCCCCCCCTTTTTTTTGAGATAGAATCTCATAGGATCTCACTGTTAGCCAGACTAGAGTGCAGTGGTTGAAATTACGGCCCACTACAGCATCCCACCTCAGCCTCCCAAGTGTTGGGACTACAGGGGTTCATCACCACACTCAGCTAATTCGTTTTTTTTTTCGTAGAGACAGAGTTTTGCCATGTTGTCAAGGGGTCTGGAATTCCTGGGATCAGGCCAGCCACCCTCCTGAGCCTCCCAAAGTGCTAGGATTACAGGTGTGAGCCACCATACCTGGCTGCTGGCTTCTTGTGGCAAACGGTCCCTACAGCCCTGGGCCAGACACTGCGAAGCCCCTGTAACTTCATACCCTGGCTCTGTTCTTGACAGCAGAGTAGGGAGCAGGAAATAGCAGAACCCCAATAATTAGGAGGGTGAAGTCCTAACCCTGTTGCTCCCTCTGCACGAGGTCGTCTTGGTTCTTTGGGCTTCAGTTTCCTCATTACAGACAATGAGGACTGCACTAGATCTGTGGTTTTCAAACAGAGTTCCAAGGAAATCTGGCAGAGGTACCTCAGGGGTGAAGGGGTCCCATGCTCTTCCCTATTTCGTCTGAAAACAGGGAACTCCTTTCCAGGCGGATGCCGAAGATGGCGGAGCGGCAGCTCCTGGTGCTCGATGGTCGAAGCCATCTCCTGGGCTTCCTGACGGCCATCGTGGCTAAGCAGGCCAGAAGGTGGTGGTCGCATGCTGCGGGGGCATCAGCATTTCTGGCAACGTCTATAGGAACAAGTTCAATTACCTGGCCTTCCTCCGAGAGCGGATGAACAGCCACCATTCCTGAAGAGCCCACTACTTCCGGGCTCCCACCGCTTCCGGGCCCCCAGCCGCATCTTCCGGTGAACCGTGAGACGAGCTTCCCCGCAAGACCAAGGAGCCCGGGCTTCTCGGTACCGCCTCGAGTTGTTTGACGGCCTTCCACCCCACGGTGACGGCAGAACGCGGGTGGTGGTTCCGCCTGCCCTCAAAGTCGTGCTTCTGAAGCTACAAGAAACTTTTCCTGCCTGGGGCACCTGGCTCACGAGGTTGGCTGGAAGTACCAGACAGTGACAACCACCCTGGAGGAGAAGAGGAAGGAGGCGGCCAGGATCCACTCCCGAAATAAGAGACCGCTCACGAGGCTGTGGAAGCTGGCCGAGAAGAACATGGAAAAGAAAATAGACAAATACACAGAGGTCCTTAATACCCGTGGACTCCTGTTCCGAGCCCAAAAAAGACTGTTTATTCCTCAAAAAATAAATAAAAATAGAATAAAAATAAAAATAAGGAACTCTGCTTTTGCTTGATTGATCTTGGGCTCCAATGTAACCAGGGTTCCCCTCCAAACAAAGTCTAAGCATGCAAACAGAAATTCCCAGGCCAGGCAGCAGGTGCAGCTGGGATGCTGGCAGTGCTTAGAGAAGGAGGAAGGTGGCCAGGCATGGTGGGTCATGCCTGTATCCCAAGCACTTTGGGAAGCTGAGGAGGGCAGATTGCTTGAGGTCAGGAGTTCGAGACCAGCCTGGCCAACATAGTGAAATCCAGTCTCCACTAAAAATACAAATTAGCCAGGCGTGGTGGTGTGCACCTGTCGTCCCAGCTACTCAGGAGGCTGAGGCAGGAGAATCATTTGAACCTAGGAGGCAGAGGTTGTAGTGACCTGAGATCATGCCATTACACTCCAGCCTGGGTGACAGAGCCAGACTCTGTATCAAAAAAAAAAAAAAAAAAAAAAAAAAAAAAAGAGGAAGGGGGCACATGAGGGTTGTGGCAGTCAGGTAGGGCAGCAGGAGACCTAGACACTGAAAGACTTCAGCAGGCATAGAGAACGGGGTGGCCTCCAATAGCCGACGGGTTCAGGGCAGTGGGGTAGGCTTGGAAACATCAGAACATCCAGGGCCTCAAATACCAGGCCAGGGAGTCCAGGCCTTGTCTTGTCAGTGGTGGGAGGCACAGAAGCAGCACCAGCCCTCACTGAGCAAACATTTAGTGAATTCCTGTTGTAGGCCAGGACCGAGCGGTGCTTAGTCAGGGAGGATGCAGAGGTGTGGCTGGCAAGACCCCACCCAGAACAGAACGCTCCCAGGCTGATTCCTCACAGGGCTGGCGCCAGGCTATGTCCCCAGATGCTCAAAGGCTCACTCAACAGATATTCCCTGATGTGGTAGCTAGCCTCAGAGATGTCCTCAATGATCCCATCTTCCTGGTAATCCCACCCTTGTGTAGTCAGTGTGGGAAGGGCCCATACTAAATAAACCTAGTAACCAGTAAGATACTGGAGAAACGAGAGTGTAACCTTTGAGATTAGATTTAAAAGGAGTTTGTGGCCAGGCAGAGTGTCTCATGCCTGTCATCCCAGAACTTTGGGAGGCTGAGGCAGGCAGATCACCTGAGGTCAGGAGTTTGAGACCAGCCTGGCCAACATGGTGAAACCCTGCCTCTACAAAAATACAAAAAAAAAAATTAGCCGGGCATGATGGTGGGTGCCTGTAATCCCAGCTACTCAGGAGGCTGAGGCGGGAGAATGGCTTGAACCCAGGAGGCAGAAGTTGCAGTGAGCCAAGATCGCGCCATTGCACTCCAGCCTGGGTGACAGAGAGACTGTATCTAAAAAAAAAAAAGCCGGGCGTGGTGGCTCAAGCCTGTAATCCCAGCACTTTGGGAGGCTGAGGCGGGTGGATCACGAGGTCAAGAGATCGAGACCATCCTGGTCAACATGGTGAAACCCCGTCTCTACTAAAAATACAAAAAATTAGCTGGGCATGGTGGCGCGTGCCTGTAATCCCAGCTACTCAGGAGGCTGACAGGAGAATTGCCTGAACCCAGGAGGCGGAGGTTGCGGTGAGCCGAGATTGCGCCATTGCACTCCAGCTTGGGTAACAAGAGCGAAACTCCGTCTCAAAAAATAAATAAATAAATAAATAAATAAATAAGACTTTGTGGTTTCTTGCTCTCTTGAATCACTCACTTACTGTGGGGGACACCAACAACCATGCGTTGAGGACACTCAAGGCGGCCTGTGGAGAAGCCCACATGGCAAGGAACTGAGTCTCTTGCCAACAGCCAGGTGAATGCCCCATTCTGAACGTAAATCTGAAACTGCCTTTGCAAAAGTGTGACTGAGACAGTGAAAGAGATCTAACTTAACCGACTCCATCTTGCTTCTAACCTCTAAACTGTCTTTGTTCATTCCTGGGCATAAGCTGAACTAATGTTCAGAGAAACTTAGTCTATAGATTAAAATGAAAATGATAACAGCCCTTTCCCAAAGCAGACCTCCTTCTTGCCTGGGGACTATATAGCCGTCGTAGGACTAACCTTAGCCACAAGATTAGAAATTATGGTTTAGGAGTCATGTAGATGGAGGCTGCAATATTCTGACCCTCCCTAAACTGCTCCTGAGATCAGTGCTTGCGATATTTTGCAGACTCTGAACTTGATGGATCAGCTGGTACCACCCAGATTGATAAACTGGCTCATCTGATCTTGTGGCCCCCACCCAGGAACTGACTGAGCACGAGAAAACAGCTTCAATTTCCTGTAATTTCATCCCTGGACTAGCAGCACTCCTGGCTCCCTGGCTTCCTCCAACTCACCAAGTTGTCCTTAAAAACTCCACTCCCTCGAGTGCATCTCAACATGGTATAAAATTTTAAATAAATAAATAAATAAATAAATCACTCCACTCCCTGAATGGTCGGGGAGAATGATTTCAGTAATAATAAAACTCTGGTCTCCTAAACAACAGGCTCCACGTGAATTACTCTTTCTCGATTGCAATTCCCCTGCCTTGATAAATCGGCTCTGTCTAGGCAGTGGGCAAGGTGAACCCATTGGGAGTCACAAATCCTCCAGCCCATCGGAGGCTGCAGTGAGCTGAGATCATGATGCCACTGCACTTCAGCCTGGCAACAGAGCGAGACTGTCTAAAAAACAAAAACAGGCCGAGTGCGGTGGCTCACACCTGTAATCCCAGCACTCTGGGAGGCCAAGGTGGGCGGATCACCTGAGGTCGGGAGTTCAAGACCAGCCTGACCAACATGGTGAAACCCCATCTTTAAAAAAGAAAGAAAGAAAGAAAGAAAAAGACAACTCCTCTAGCCCAACAAGTTTTCATATGACTGAAGCTCACGCCAACATCTTGACTACAACTTCATGAGAAACTCAGCCAGAGCCAACCACTAAGCCACTCCCAAATTCCTGACCCACTGAAACTGTGAGATACTACATATTTGTTGCTCTAAGCCAGGCATCCCCAAACTTTTTACACAGGGGGCCAGTTCACTGTCCCTCAGACCGTTGGAGGGCTGCCACATACTGTGCTCCTCTCACTGACCACCAATGAAAGAGGTGCCCCTTCCTGAAGTGCGGCGGGGGGCCGGATAAATGGCCTCAGGGGGGCGCATGTGGCCTGCGGGCCGGGCCGTAGTTTGGGGACGCTTGCTCTAAGCCATAACAACATTGTTATTCTTTTTTTTTTTTTTTTTTTTGGAGACAGAATCTTGCTCTCGCTCTTGTTGCCCAGGCTGGAGTGCAGTGGCATGATCTCGGCTCACTGCAACCTCCGCCTCCCGGATTCAAGCTATTCTCCTGCCTCAAGTAGCTGGGATTACAGGCATGCACTACCGCACCCAGCTCATTCTGTATTTTTAGTAGAGACGGGGTTTCTCCATGTTGGTCAGGCTGGTCGAACTCCCGACCTCAGGTGATCTGCCTGCCTTGGCCTCCCAAAGTGTAGGGATTACAGGCGTGAACCAACACACATGGCAATAAATTGTTATTCTATTTTTTTTTTCTTTTTTTTTTTTTTTTTTGAGACGGAATTTCACTCTTGTTTCCCAGGCTGGAGTGCAATGGCGCGATCTCGGCTCACTGCAACCTCCACCTCCTGGATTCAGGCAATTCTCCTGCATCAGCCTCCTGGTAGCTGGGATTACAGGCATGCGCCACCATGCCCAGCTAATTTTTTGTATTTTTAGTAGAGACGGGGTTTCACCATGTTGACCAGGATGGTCTCGATCTCTTGACCTCGTGATTCACCCGCCTCAGCCTCCCAAAGTGCTGGGATTACAGGCTTGAGCCACCTCGCCCGGCCTAGTCTATTTTTTTTAAGAGTCTCGTTATGTTGCCCAGGCTGGAGTGCAGTCCCTACAGCCCTGGGGACTGACTATTCAACAGGCTATTCAACAGGTGTGATCCCACTACTGATCAGCATGGGAGTTTTGACCTGCTCCATTTTCGACCTGGGCCAGTTCACCCCTCCTTAGGCAACCTGGTGGTCCCCCACTCCCAGGAGGTCACCATATCGATGCTGAACTTAGTGCGGATACCTGATCAGCATGGCGCACTACAGCCCAGAACTCCTGGGCTCAAGCGATGCTCCCACCTCAGCCTCCCGAGTAGTTGGGACTACAGGCACGCGCCACCACGCCCAGCTTGTTATTTTAAATCAATACAACTGATTCCACTCTGCCTCAGCGCTGTCCCCACTGTCGTGTGGTTACAACAGCAGGTCTTCCCTAGTCTCCCGCTTCCTGTCTCAAGCCCCTCCAATTTTTTCTCTACATAAGGTCCAGACTAAATTGAAGAAATGTTTATTTTGGCCAAGGGCAGTGGCTCACACCTGGAATTCCAGCACTTTGGGAGGCCAAGGTGGGTGGATCACTTGAGGTCAGGAGTTTAAGACCAGCCTGGACAACATAGTGAAACTTCATCTCTACAAAAAAAAAAAAAAAAAAAAGAAAGAAAGAAAAATACAAAAATTAGGTGAGGCGGTATCATAGGCCTGTAATCCAGCTACTCAGGAGGCTGAGGCAGAAAAATCGCTTGAACCCCAGAGGCCGAAGTTGCAGTGAGCCAAGATCGTGTCACTGCACTCTAGCCTGGGAAACAGAGCAAGACACTGTTTCAAGAAAAAAAAAGAAAAGAAATGTTTATTTAAGATCATGGCTCAAAACTTCTCATGGTCCTCCATTAAGTGGCCCTCAGCGAAGTATTTTGTGCTACTTCCAGAAAGTTATTTAGTGCAGTGGTGGAGGACCTGACATCCTTGAGCTGATTTGAGGGCAGAGTAGCATGAAGGAGCTACTCCTTCCAGGGGGCCAGGGCAAACCAGGATCATGAAGAGTCCTTGTTTGTCTTGAGCCCCTGGAATGACAATCTGAGAGCCACTAGGGAGGGTAGAAGAGGCACCAGGCAACTGGGCCTGAGACAGGCCTTTGTTTAGAAGTCCGCAATGGCAGGATGCCCAGCACAGACGCAGCTTCCCAGGCTTTCCCCGAAGCAGGACAAGGAGGCTGGAGACTCAGCATCCACGATGCTCTGCTGGGGCGGGGGGAGCATGCCTGGGGGACGCTCAGAGTGCGCTAGCAGGCTGGGGAGATAGCATCAGAATCCTTGAGGAGGAAGTGGAAGCATCTGTGATAAGACTGCGGTCTTCCCGGGCCTTTTTCCATTATAGCTCCGGAAGCTGGTGGGGGGTTAGGTTCCACTGCAGCCCCCACTCAATGCACAGAGGCACAGGTCGGGAGGACCTTGTGTAAGGTCACACAGCTCAGAGATGCTGAAGCCAGGCTTTGAGCACAAGTCTGACTCCAGAGCCCCTGTTTTTTGTTTTTTGGGGTTTTTGGTTGTTGTTTTTTTTTTTTGAGATGGAGTCTCATTCTGTCACCCAGGGTGGAGTGCAGTGGTGTGATCTCGGCTTGCAGAATCCTCTGCCTCTTGGGCTCAAGCAAGTAGCTGGGATTATAGCCCACCGCCATGCCCAGCTAATTTTTGTATCTTTAGTAAAGACAGAGTTTTACCATGTTGGCCAGGCTGGTCTTGAACTCCTGACCTCAAGTAATCCACCTGCCTCAGCCTCCCAGTGCTGGATTATGCACCTGGCCTGTTTTTTTTTTTTTTTTGAGTCTTGCTCTGTTGCCCAGGTTGAAGTGCAGTGGTCCAATCATAGCTCATGGCAGCCTCAAACTCCCAGGATCAAGCAATCCTCCTGCCTCAGCCTCCTGCTCAGCTTGGACTACAGGTGCTCCCATCATACTCTGCTGTCCCTGTTTTTGACTAATATTCTCTCCTGCCCATTCCATGCCATATGCTGTGCCAGTGCTTGGGAGAGAGCAGCGAGCCCTCCTGGAGCCCAGTCCAGCGGAGAAGAGAGACAAGAATCCGGCCCTGATGGTGGGATGTGATCTGGGCCCTGCCTGAAAAGTGGGGTGAGCTTCGGCTGGAGCTTCAAACTCAGCCTGGCATGGAGTGGGGTCTTGTGGGCCAGCAGAGCTTCCTAAGGGAGGTAACACCTATTTTCCTAAAAAGAAGCTTCCCAGCAGGGACTGGATGCAGAGAATTGAGGCTTAAGCAGGTGAAGAGACTTGCCTGAGGCAACAGAACTATTGAGAGGCAGAGCAAGGAGGGACAATGACCTTTCAAGGAGATCCTCCCTCCCCACTGTTATCTCGGTGATCTTCACTCCCAAGGACACCGTCACATCTAAGTAGGAGGGGCCAGGACTCAAACCTGAGCTTTTGTTTGTTTTGTTTTGTTCTTGAGAAGGAGTCTCTCGATCTATCCCCAGGCTGGAGTGCAATGGCAGGATCACGGCTCACTGAAACGTCTGCCTCCCAAGTTCAAAGAATCCTTTGAACTTGGGAGGCTGCTCCTTTTGAGCAGCTGGGATTGCAGGCACTTGCCACCATGCCTGGCTAATTTTTGTATTTGTAGTAGAGACAGGGTTTCGCCATGTTGGCCAGGCTGGTCTCAAACTCCTGACTTCCGGTGATCCGCCTGCCTCCACCTCCTAAAGTTCTGGGATTACAGGCGTGAGCCACTAGGTCCCACCAAACCCAAGCTTTTTGACTCCCAATCCAGTGCTCTCTGTGTCCACTGCTGGGTGGGGTGATAGGGATGGCTTTGGCTGTGACCTTGCGGGAATCACCTCAATGTCTGGTCCCGAATCTGTTGACAAATCAGCTCCAAGGTCATACATAACCCCAGTTACCTGTCCCCACAACCACCAGGGGCAGGCTTTGATCTGACGTGAGGCTCACTCATTAGCCAAGCATCCCACAAGGCCTAGAAGTGACAGTGGTGCAGGGAGGTCCCTGCTATGCCAGTGAGGGCCCGTTGGATGGGAAAAGGTCCTGAGTCACCAAGGAGGCTCTGACCACAGCCATCCATCCCTGCGTCCTGCCTGGCAAAGCCTGAGAGTAGAGGCCAGAGGTACCCAAGCTGCCCAGGGACTGGGCTGGGCCAGCGGTATCTCTGACTCACAGGGAGGGGGGGTGGCGGATGACTCAGTCCTGGCCCACTTCCCCTTCTGTAAGGCCAGCCTGGGCGGAGGCTGGGGCCAGGAAATCCCATGCCGGTCCTCCCAGGCCTTCCCTGTCCACCTCCCACCCTGCCGTGGGCTGGCCCTTCACTCAGCCCTGCCCAGCACGGACTGGCCCTGTGTGACGAATTCTGGTTACTGAATCTGAATGAGTCCTCCCTGAATTTCAGTCTCCCCAGACCTCAGCCCCAGCCTGGCCCGGCTCTTGGTCCTCACACAAACGAGAGACATTTGCACCTGTTTTCCGGAAAGGTTGAGTGACTACCCCATGACAAAAGCAGAGCCAGCTGGTGCCATCACCTCCTTCCTCACTCCTGGCCCTGCCCGGCGCTGCCGATCCGCATCCTCTCTGTAGGGATCATCAGTTTCAGTTTGCAGATCTGGAAGCTGAGGCCCAGCAAGGGGAGGCTCCCCGTCAGGTGGGTAGAGCAGCGTCAGGTCCCAGGTGTCCTCACTCCAGCCTGGGCCCTTATCATCTTTAACAAGTGGTCTCCAGGAGAGGTAGCTGGGTGGGGAGAGTTAAGTGTTACAGGAGCCAAGGAAAGGGTCAGATAGGTAAATAACGAAGCTGAGGTTGGCCAGTGGGTCAGGGAGCTCTGGGGGTTGGGACTCCTGTCTTAGGTTCCCTATGGGGGAGCCCCACCCCCCTGCACCCCCGCAAGCCTCCTGAGCACGGTCCCTTGTCAAGACCCCCAGCCTTCCTTGTTTCGTTTTTTTTTTTTTTTTTTTTCAAAGAGAGAGGGTCTTGCTCTGTCACCCAGGCTGGAGATCATAGTGCGCTGCAGCCTCCAACTCCTGGGCTCAAGCGATTGGAGTTCTCTTTTTAAAAAGAGTTGCATGTTTGGGTTTTTTTCCTTCAGGCAAGGGTTTAAGCCGTGAGAGGGGAGGAAGTTGTATAGGAACTGGGGACTGGACAGAGGCAACAGCAATGTGCACAGGCTTCAGTGAGTAGGTCTGGTATCACCAGGAACTGAAAGAAGCCGGTGAGGCTGGAAGGCAGAGTCCAGCAGAAGGGAGATGGGCTGGGTGAGGCTGCAGGTACCAGGGCCTGAGGGCCTTAGGGTCTGGCTTTGTCCCAGGAGCAGTGAGGAGCATCCGAATGTGCATGTTTTAGTAAGATCCCTCTGGGTGAAGGGGGCTGTGTGTAAGATGAGTAGAGGGGCCAGGGCAGAGCAAGGGAAAGGCCATTGCCACTGTCCAGAAGATGGGCAATGGTGGCTTGGCCAGTGGAGGGCTTTGAGGGAATGGGGCTGGGTTCAGGGTGGGGGCTAGACAGAACTCGATGGGCAAGGGAGGATGTCCTAGTTTCTGTGTGGGTCTCCCTATGTCCCCTCTATACCCCCAACAAATGACACAGGCATACAAGCAAAAATAGTGTATTTGAAGATAGATGACCCAAAATTGGGGGTCCCAGGGGTGAGGCCACAGCAGCTGCCTGGAGTTGGCACAGACTACCCCAACTCCCTAGAGGAGCCCAGCAGGATAGAAGACCCCCGCGCTGGGCCTCCTAGCTGCCCCCACCAGGAGGAAGGATTGTGTAACCACCAAGAATCATCATCATCGTCATCATAATACATTGAGGTCTTCAAAGTTTGCCCAGCAATTTTTGGCATCGTAGTTGATATTACTCATAATAATGACTCTGACAAGCACAAGGACTGTGCCAGGCTTGGACCCACCATCCAGTGGTGAGCAGAGTCTGTGGCAGGGGTGAGGCAGGCAGGGATAGGAGGCAGGTCTCCCTGGGAGTCCCCATCCCAGCCTCCAAGGCAGCCCTTCCAGAAGGTTCCCCTCCCTGCCATCACCCCCAGCAGAGGTCACTGCCTGTTCTCCACCTTTTTTGTTGTTTGTTTGAGACAGGGTTTTGCTCTGTCTTCCAGGCTGGAGTGCAGTGGCACATGATCTTGGCTGACTGCAGCCTCAATCTCCAGGGCTCAAGTGATCCTCCCACCTCAGTCTCCCACGTAGCTGGGACTATATAGGCACACACCACCATACCCAGCTAATTTTTGTATTTTTAGTAGAGACGAGGTTTCGCTATGTTGACCAGGCTGGTCTCGAACTCCTGGCCTCAGGTGATCCACCCACCTCGGCCTCTGGAAGTGCTGGGATTACAGGCATGAGCCACCATGCCCGGCCCTGTTCTCCACTCTTTCTATGGCCACAGCTGAGGTTGGATTCGGGCCAGGGCTGTCTCAGGTGGCTCCTGAGATCCCCCAAGTCTCAAAGACCCTTGCTGGGCTGGTCCCTCCGCCACAGCCCCCGACGGGCAGCCCAGGAGGCCACAAACTCACAGTTGTGGTAAAGGAACATTCCTGAAAAAGTGAGTGCGATGCCCACGTAGCTGAGGGCACTGAGGTGGCTGCCGAATAAGAGCCGGGACAGGATGAGGTTGCCCACCACGGTGAGGTTGCCAAGGACGTGGACTGTGAGGGCAGAGGTGAGGGCCAGCAGGGAGAAGCTGGCCAGGTTGTAGAGAACAGACAGGAGGCAGCTGAGCAAGATGCAGGCCCAGAGGCGAGAGTCACCAGCAGTGGGCGGCGGGGCCACGCCAGCCTCCAGCACCAGGGCTGCACCTGCCAGCAGGCAGAAGCTAGGCAGCGAGGTGGCATAAAGCAGGGTCACCGCGTCCAGTCTCTCCTCTTGCAGCAGGGCACCTGCAACAGGACAACAGCATGAGCACCTGGAGGGATACAACCCCTTCCAGCGACCCCAGTATGCTCCCCTTGACCGGTCCTCCAAGGCTACCTGGACCCCTCGGGCTAGTGGCTCCTCATCTGAAATGTGACAGTCAAGAGTTGCAGTCGGACCACCTGGGTTTGTGACCTGCATCCACCTGCTGACTCCCTGTGACCTGGGCTCACGAGAGGCACTTACCCTCTGTAAACCTGAGTTTCCTCACCCAGAGAGTTGAGTAATAATAAAACCTAATCATGGGGTTGTTGTAAACATTTTAAAAGATGACATACATAAAGCCCTTAAATGAGAAATGCTCAGTCAACATAAAAACTAAACTAAACTAAATAAGTCTGTTATCACCCACTTCGAACCACCTCCCATGGGCTGAAACAATGATCTGCTTGGGATATCTAAATGATCAATAACCACGAAAGCTAAGTGGCTCAAAAACCATTACTAAGGCCTGTAATCCCAGCACTTTGGGAGGGCAAATCACTTGATCCCAGGAGTTTGAGACCAGCCCGGGCAACATGGTAAAACCCCATCTCTACAGAGTACAAACATTAGCTGGGAGTGATGGCACGTGCCTGTAGTCCCAGCTACTCAGGAGGCTGAGGCAGGATCTCGAGCTCAGGAGAGGTGGAGGTTGCAGTAAGTGCATCACTGCACTCCAGCCTGGGCAACAGAGCAAGATCCTGTCTCAAAAAAAACAAAAACTTGGCCAGGTGCAGTGGCTTGTGCCTGCAATCCCAGCACTTTGAGAGGCTGAGGCAGGAGGTTCACTTGAGCTAGAAGAAGGCTACAGTGAGCTAGGATGACGCTACTGCACTCTGCCTCAGTGACCAGAGCAAGATCCTGTATCTAAAATAAAAATAAATATTCAGGAGCTGCCCTGGCCCTGAAGAAAAACGTCCTAGTTTCTTTCTTTTTTTTTTTTTGAGACAGAGTCTCGCTCTGTTGCCCAGGCTGGAGTGCAATGGTGCGATCTTGGCTCACTGCAACCTCTGCCTCCCGGGTTCACGTGATTCTCCTGCCTCAGCCTCCTAAGTAGCTGGGATCAAAGGCATGCACTACCACACCTGGCTATTTATTGTATTTTTCTTAGAGACGGGGTTTTGCCACGTTGGCCAGGCTGGTCTCGAACTCCTGACCTCAGGTGATCTGCCTGCCTCAGCCTCCCAAAGTGCTGGGATTATAGGCGTGAGCCAGCAGGCCTGGCCCAAGATCCTACATTCTTTTTTTTTTTGAGACAGAGTTTCGCTCTTGTTACCCAGGCTGGAGGGCAATGGCACGATCTTGGCTCACCACAACCTCCGCCTCCTGGGTTCAAGCAATTCTCCTGCCTCAGCCTCCCGAGTAGCTGGGACTACAGGCATGCGCCACCATGCCCAGCTGATTTTTGTATTTTTAGTAGAGATGGGGTTTCACCTTGTTGACCAGGATGGTCTCGATCTTTTGACCTCGCGATCCACCCGCTGCAGCCTCCCAAAGTGCTGGGATTACAGGCATGAGCCACCACACCCGGCCTGATCCTAGAGTCTTAACCTAGCTTCAAAGACTCTGCGTCAGCTGGCCCCAACCACCTTTCCTGGCCTCAGCCATTATTATTCCCACACTGCAGCTCCAGCTACCACGACAGGGGCAGGCCAGCAGAGGGTCCCAGCTCTGCCACTTACTAGCTACATGGGGGCCCTTGCATTAAAAAAAGAAGAGTTTATAAAAGAAAATAATAAATTGTTTGGATCAAAAGGCTGACCCATTCATTGCTTCATTCACTTATGACCACTGGAGTGACAAGGGAACAAAAGGTCATTGTTGGATCTTGGCTCCTACTCACTGTTTATAACTAATAATTAGCATTTTTTTTCTGCTAATACTGGGGCTTGTCAAGATGAATCCAGGACTAAGAGGAAAGTTTTTCACTTTGCAAAGGAAGGGGGAATCTTGCTGCTTTGCCTGTGTGTGTCTCTGTACCTGTGTGTACACCTGCCACCACCAGCCAATTCACAAAGGGGTGCCCAGGTGAAATGACATTATTATTATTATCTGAGACAGGGTCTGGCTCTGTTGCCCAGGCTGGACTGCAACCTCTGCCTTCCGAGCTCAAGCAGTCCTCCTGCCTCAGCCTCCCAAGTAGCTGGGACTACAGCCATGCACCATCACCCATGATAATTTTTTTTTTTTTTTGTAGAGATGGAGTTTTGTCATCTGGTTCACCCAAGCTCGTCTCAAACTCCTAGACTCAAGCAATCTGCTCACCTTGGCCACCCGAAGTGCTGCGATTACAGGTATGAGCCATTGCACCTGGCTAAAATGGCATTATTTGGATGAGGACAATGATGGCATGGGGCCTTCTCCAAGTTAGTGGAGAGAGATGAGCCCCTCCCAGGGCTCTGCGAGCCTCTATGCATTTTCTGACACACACTTTCCAAAAAGCCAGAGATGCTTACTCATAGGCTATGCTTAGAATAGGAAATCTTATTTCTCTCTCAATTTCATTCCGATGTTTTAGCTTTGTTCTCTAGGCAACAGTTCCTCTGGTTTAAACGTTTCTAGAAATGAGCAGATAATCGGAATGCCTCCTGCTCGTAGGCTCCAAAGTTAGCCCTGTTATGAGCTGCCTGTGGCTTACACGTTAAAGATCCCATCACAGGAAGGTGTTTGGGTTTTCAGGTGAACTTCACCTTTGGCAAATTTCACCTTCTACAAAGCAGCCAGGAAGGATGGTCCTAACCTTCCTACCCATCTTCTCACACCCATTGTACATCCCTCCCTGCAGCCCAAGGAAAGGGCAGCGATTCTCTGTCAGAGGTGACCGGCTTCTACCTGGGAGCCCCAAAATGTCAGCCTGTTTGTCCTGCCTTATTGCCACCTCTCTTTCTACCGTAGCATGCCCAGGGTTCTGCCACATGCAGACAACAGCTGACCCTTCTCTAAACCCTGTCTGCTGGCTATTGGCTTGTCCCCTCTGCTCCTCACGGGCTATGTGACCCTGTCTCCCTCTCTCCACGCCTTGGTCTCCTTGTGAGTAGTGTGGCAACATCCCCCTACATGTGAGGTGCCGAACACAGGGCCTGATGCCCAGTGCTAACGGCTCACCCCGGCAGCTGGCATGATCCCCACATCCTGGTCCTGCTGGCTGACACCTGTGCCCTGGCAGGGCCTGTTTCCCGTTCCCGGATCACCCTTTCCTCCTCCATCAATATAAAGAGCTGGGCATGGTATGGGCACCTAGGGAGGCCCTAACAAATGTTTGCTGTCATGGTTACATATTGTCATCATCACTGCATGCCTCTTCCTCCAGGCGGCCTTCTCAGGACTCCCCAGGAAGAAGCAGCTGCTCCCCAACACCTGTGACCATCTTGACCCAAGAACTTCTCTCTTGCCATTGCAAACTCTCTATCTGAGTACATCTCCCCCTTCGGCATGAGAGCTCAGAAGACAGATTTTACAATGCTGACCAGGCTGGTCTTGAACTCCTGACCTCAAGTGATCTGCCTGCCTTGGCCTCCCAAAGTTCTGGGATTACAGGTGAGAGCCACCGTGCCCAGCTTTCTTTTTACATACTTGCCCTCTGTTCCCACAAACTCTGCTCTTGGGAATGGAGCTGGCATCAGCCATGTACACTCAAGTCTGAATCTGGCCCTGGTTCCTCTCCTGGAGCCTCCTGCAGTAGAAACCTCCTTTTGTTCAAAGCCTATCTCAGGCGGGGTGTGGTGGCTCATGCCTGTAATCCGGCACTTTGGGATGCTGAGGTGGGAAAATCACTTGAGTCTAGGAGTTGGAGACGAGCCTAGGCAACATGATGAAACCCCACGTCTATGAAAAATACAAAAATTAGCTGGGTGTGAAGGTGTGCCTAAAGTCCCAGCTACTCAGGAGGCTGAGGTGGGAGGATTGCCTGAGACTGGGAAATCGAGGCTGCAGTGAGCCACTGCACTCCAGCCTGGGTGACAGAGCAAGACCCTCTCATAAACAAACAAGCAAAATAACCTCCCTCGGGCCCTCACTCTAGTCTGTTTCTCTCTTTCTCTGCAGGGCTCCTATCTCTGTGAGTGGGGCCTCCAGCCTCCTAAATTCCCTCATGAGCCATGCAGCCAAACCAGTCTATGAAACCGGCTTGCCGGTCAGAGCCATCAATAAATCCATCCATCTGGGCATGTTGGCTCATACCTGTAATTCCAGCACTTTGAGAGGCCCAGAGGGAAGCTCACGTGAGGCCAGAGGTTCAAGACCAGCCTGGACAACATAGTGAGCCCCTGTTTCTATAAAAAATAAAAATTAAAAATTAGCCAGGCTCGGGCCGGGCGCGGTGGCTCAAGCCTGTAATCCCAGCACTTTGGGAGGCCGAGGCGGGTGGATCACGAGGTCAAGAGATCGAGACCATCCTGGTCAACATGGTGAAACCCCGTCTCTACCAAAAATACTAAAAATCAGCTGGGCATGGTGGCGCGTGCCTGTAATCCCAGCTACTCAGGAGGCTGAGGCAGGAGAATTGCCTGAACCCAGGAGGCGGAGGTTGCGGTGAGCGGAGATCGCGCCATTGCACTCCAGCCTGGGTAACAAGAGTGAAGCTCCGTCTCAAAAAAAAAAAAAAAAAAAAAAAAAATTAGCCAGGCATGGTGGCATGAGCCTGTAGTCCCAGCTACTCAGGAGGCTGAGGCACAAGAATTGCTTGAACCCAGGAGGCAGAGATGGCAGTGAGCCAAGATTGCGCTGCTGCATTCCAGCCTGGGTGACAGAGAGAGACTGCCTCAAAAAAATAATAAATGGCGGGCATGGTGGTCAGCTGGAATCACACCTGTAATTTCAGCACTTTGGGAGGCCAAGGCGGGTGGATCACCAAGTCAGGAGTTTGAGACCAGCCTGATGAACATACAAAAATTAGCCAGGTGTTGTGGCACACACCTATAGTCCCAGCTACTCAGGAGGTTGAGGTGGGAGAATTGCTTGAACCCAGGAGGCAGAGGTTGTGGTGAGCTGAGATCTCACCACTGCACTCCAGCCTGGGCGACAGAGCAAGACTCTGTCTCAAAATAATAGTAATAATAATAAAATGTAAAACTTAAAATTTACAAAGTATGTACCCTCTGCCAGGCCCTGGGGCTAGGTGCCAGGAACAGAGTTGCCCCAAATCTGCCTGGGAAGCAGCAGACAGGTAACCACGTGGCGATCACACATGGCATTTGGAGCCATGATGGGGGGAGCAGAGGGTGCTGCAGGAACCCAGAGCAAGGACCCAATCTGCCCAGGGGTCAGGGAAGAAAGGAGGGAGCTGGCAGAAGTCAAGATACAGCCCGATGCCAGGCACATGCCACTCCATGCCCAAGTGCCTGAGGCCTGGCTGGCCATAGCCCCCTGCAGGCTGGGGCTGCCTGGGTCCCTATGTGAGGAGCACTGACTTTCTCAGCAGGGGCAGCATGGATTTCATAGCCCTGTGAACTGCATGGGAGGGCCCCACAGGGTCAGGTTTCCCAGTGCAGGCTCACGCCCAGAGCTCATGCCTGCGCTCAGCCTCCAGGTCTCATGTAACCTGAGGGCAAAAAATAGAACTGAGTTTTGACCCTGCCTTGGGACCAGGGAGGTTAGAGACAGGGCCTCTGTGTCCCGGCTCCGAATATGCCAGGGCAGGGCTGAACTCCGACTTCAATCTTCCCTGGCTGTGGGCTGCCATCAACCCCAGCCTAGCACTCTTGGAGTCCCCACTTCCTTCTCCCAGACCTGGGTCACAGGATCTCAGGGCAGGAAGTGACAGCAAGAGGCCCCTTGGATTCCATCAACTCCAACGCTCCTCCACTGACAGATGAGGAAACTGAGGCCCAGATAAGATCCTGATCTGCCCAAGGTTGCCCAGCAAATATGAGCAAAGGTATGGCTGGATCTTAGGCCTCCACAACCTAAGTGGGCGTCCTGGCCTCCCCCACGTCTCCTGGGACTGAGGCAGAGAGAGGGCAGAAGCTGTGACTCAGATGCTGCTCAGTAGGACAGGTGGGAAGGCAGCCTCCACCTTCAGCCAGAATGATCTAGCGGAGTCTGGGCCTGGAGTCTTGGCCCTATAGCTACCCTCTTTCATCAGAGCCAGCATCTGGAGTCACATAAACCAGGTTTCACATCCTTAGAGGCCCTGTGACCCTGTGCAAATAATAAATTTATTTATTTATTTGTTTTTTGAGACAAAGTCTAGCTCTGTCACCAGGCTGGAGTGCAGTGGCTCGGATCTCACCTCACTGCATACTCCGCCTCCCAGGTTCAAGCGATTCTCCTGCCTCAGCCTCCCAAGTAGCTGGGATTACAGGCATGCACTGCCACGCCCAGCTAATTTCTTAATTCTTAGTAGAGATGGGGTTTCACCATGTTGGCCAGGATGGTCTTGATCTCCTGACTTCATGATCCTCCCACCTCAGCCTTCTAAAGGGCTGGGATTACAGGCATGACCCACTGTGTCTGGCTGAACTCTTTTTTTGAGACTGAGTCTTGCTCTGTCACCCAGGCTGGATAGCAGTGGCTTGATCTCAGCTCACTGCAACCTCCGCCTCCCAGGTTCAAGCGATTCTTGTGCCTCAGCCTCTTCAGTAGCAGCTGGGATTACAGATGCATGCCACCATGCCTGGCTAATTTTTGTTTTGTTTGAGACAGAGTTTCACTCTTGTTGCCCAGGCTCATTGCAACCTTCGCCTCCTGGGTTCAAGCTATTCTCCTACCTCAGCCTCCTGAGTAGCCTGGATTACAGGCACCTGCCACCACACCCAGCTAATTTTTATATTTTTAGTAGAGACGGGGTTTCACCATGTTGGCCAGAATGGTCTCAAACTCCTGACCTCAGGTGATCCATCCACCCTGGCTCCCAAAGTGCTAGGATTACAGGCATGAGCCACCATGCCTGGCCCAGTTTTTGTATTTCTTTTTTTTCTTGGAGGTTAGAAGCAACAATTTTTGTATTTTTGATGCAGGGTTTCACCATATTGGCCAGGCTGGCCTGGAATTCCTGGCCTCAAGAGTCCTCCTGCCTCAGCCTCCCCAAAGTGCTAGGATTACAGACGTGAGCCACCATGCCCCATCTGTCAAACCATGAACTTCTCTGGGTCTCAGTTCCATCACCTGTAAAATGGGGATGAAGTTGGTGGTTCTCATGTCAATTCAAGGTCAACACCCAGCACTAAGCCTTTCACAATGTAGCTCCCAGTAAACATCAGCCCTCCGCAGACTTAGCCTGACCCCTGACCTTCCAAATCCCAGCTCAAGGCTTTACCCTCCTTTTCCCTCCCTGGCCCATGCTTTCTGGCCTTCCTTTGGGTCCAAAGACCTCCGCCACAGCACTTAGAAGTCTGGAGTCCCACTATCTGGGTTCAGATTTTGCCTCTGCAGCTCACTGGCCACATGGCTCAGGGCAAGCCTCTTCATCTGTCTATCAAATGGTAACAATACAGTGAGAAAAAGGGCTCAACAAAGCATGGAATCACTGGCTATCACTAAATATTGGCTTGTAATTCCAGAACTTCAGGAAGCTGAGGTGGGAGGATTGCTGAGGCTAGGAGTTCAAGACCCACCTGGGCGACATAGCAATACCTGGTGTCTATTAAAAAAAAAAAAATTAGGCCAGGCTCAGTGGCTCACGCCTGTAATCCCAGCACTTTGGGAGGCCAAGGAGGGTGGATCATGAGATCAAGAGATCAAGACCATCCCAGCCAGCATGGTGAAATCTATTAAAAATCCAAAAACTAGGCTGGGCGCGGTGGCTCACGCCTGCAATCCCAGCACTTTGGGAGGCCAAGGAGGGTGGATCATGAGATCAAGAGATCAAGACCATCCCAGCCAGCATGGTGAAATCTATTAAAAATCCAAAAACTAGGCTGGGCGCGGTGGCTCACGCCTGTAATCCCAGCACTTTGGGAGGCCAAGGAGGGTGGATCATGAGATCAAGAGATCAAGACCATCCCAGCCAGCATGGTGAAATCTATTAAAAATCCAAAAACTAGGCCGGGCGCGGTGGCTCATGCCTGTAATCCCAGCACTTTGGGAGGCCAAGGAGGGTGGATCATGAGATCAAGAGATCAAGACCATCCCAGCCAGCATGGTGAAATCTATTAAAAATCCAAAAACTAGGCCGGGCGCGGTGGCTCATGCCTGTAATCCCAGCACTTTGGGAGGCCAAGGAGGGTGGATCATGAGATCAAGAGATCAAGACCATCCCAGCCAGCATGGTGAAATCTATTAAAAATCCAAAAACTTGGCCGGGCGCGGTGGCTCAAGCCTGTAATCCCAGCACTTTGGGAGGCCGAGGCGGGTGGATCACGAGGTCAAGAGTTCGAGACCATCCTGGTCAACATGGTGAAACCCCGTCTCTACTGAAAATACAAAAATTAACTGGGCATGGTGGCGCGTGCCTGTAATCCCAGCTACTCAGGAGGCTGAGGCAGGAGAATTGCCTGAACCCAGGAGGCGGAGGTTGCGGTGAGCCGAGATCGCGCCATTGCACTCCAGCCTGGGTAACAAGAGCGAAACTCCGTCTCAAAAAAAAAAAAAAAAAAAAAAAAAAAAATCCAAAAACTAGCTGGGCGTGGAGGTACGTGCCTGTAGTCCCAGCTACTTGGGAAGCTGAGGTAGGAGAATTGCTTGAACCTGGGAGGCGGAGGTTACAAAGAGCCGAGATTATGTCACTACACTCTAGTCTGGCAACAGAGTGAGACTGTTTTCTCTGAGACAGAGAAAAAAAAATTACCTAAGACCAGCCTGGCCAACATGGTGAAACCCCAACTCTACTAAAAATACAAAAATTAACTTAGCATAGTGTTGCATACCAGTAGTCCCAGTTACTTAGGAGGCTGAGGCAGAAGAATCACTTGAACCTGGGTTGTGGCCGAGGCTGCAGTGAGGTGAGATATCACCACTGAACTCCAGCCTGGGCAACAGAGCCAGACCCTGTCTAAATAAATAAATAAACAAATAAACACGAGTTGGGCCTCCAGAGCCTGAGTTTGGGGCCTGAAACTCTGAGCTGTTGGCCCTCTCTTGGTCTCAGTTCTGCTTCCTCCACAGCCATGAACATCAGTTTCCTCATCTGTAAAATGGGACAACAGCCATATCCCTCACAGGGCCATCCAGGCCACACACCCACCCAGACCCCTACCTCCTCAGCTGGCCACCCAGGCACTTACTTTGCTGAACCGACTTGAGTCCTCGGAGGCAGGTGGCCGCGAGCAGGAAGCCACAGCCAGTGGGGGGTGCCCGGAACACTCCAGCCAGGCTGCAGGCGGCCCCCAGGCAGAGTGGGCCCATGGCGGCCAACTGAAGTGGGTGGTGGCGGCGGCCCAGCAGCAGTGATGACAGGGCCAGGGTGAACAGGGGCGTGGTGGTAGTGACCAGCTGCGCCAGGTCCAGGGGCACAGCGCTCAGGCCCACATTGCTGCAGGCCATGGAAATGCCGAAGGTGAGGCTGAGCAGTAGGACTCGGCAGCGAGTGCTGCCTGGCATAGGGCGCCGTGCCCCCCGGTGGCATGCCAGGGCCGCCACCAGCATGTGCAGCGCCGACAGCAGCAGGGGCCGCCCGAAGCCGTGGACGGTGAAGATCCACTTGTTGAGGCTTGACATGCTGGCTCCCGCCAGCAGCCACACCAGTGCTGCCATGAACACCCGGGCCCGGCCAGGCTGCCGGAGGGCCTGAGGGCTGCCAGGGGGCCACTCTGGGGGCCCAGCCGTCGGAGCACCATCAGCTGCTGCTGCTACTTCGGCTGAGGTCATCCTGCCGTCATGGTGCTCCAGCGGGCAGCGGCACATCTGCACCAGAGGAGCTGGGGCAGGAGGCAGGCTCCCCGGTGACCACCAGAGAGCTCCACTTGGGGCCAGGCTAGATCCTGGTTCCTCCAACCCCGTGCCCCGTCTCAGACAGGTGAGAGGACCGCTTGTGCCAGGCCTTTGCCAGCGACGTCTAGGAGCTAAGTAAGCTGTGTTTCCAGCTCAGACAGGGCAGAGCCAAGGTCGCAGCTACTAGGATGCCAGGGTCTCCGATGCTCAAGCGTGGGTTCCAGGCACCTCTGTCCCGTGCCAGGTGGTCTTCACTTTCCTCCCAGCCTAGTGCCCACGCTATACTCTTAGATGAAATCCTCGCTCTTCTTTTCTCTTTGGTCCTCAGGTCTTAAGGGTGCGCGCAGATCCAGACCCCAGGAACTCCTGCGTGCTCACGCCGTGACCAGGCCTGGCAGGGGCGATCCGGGCTCCGCGCCTGGTGGTGCCCAGCCCGGGGAGTCGCGGGCTCGCTGCCTCCCACCGTACCCGGGTGGTAAGCTGACACGACGTTCCGGTGCTCCGTCCGGTGCCTGGCGGCGAGCTAGGCGCGGTTCCAGCTGGGCCTGCGCTCCAAAACTCTGGCTCTCGGAGGCTCTGGCTGGGGCTCTCGCTGCGGCTGTGGCTCGAGCTACAGCTCCGGCCGCGACTCACGCCGGGCACCAGCTCAGGCCCGGCTCGGCGGGCGCGGCCGCGCGCTCTTGGCCCCGCCTCTGCCTCCGCCGCCGCCGCCCGCTCCCAGCCCGGAAAACTGGGCCGAGCCCCCCGCAAGGCCCCGCCCCCGTCCGGGCCCTCCCCTGGAGCCGGGAGGGAGGTCTCGCCCCGCCCCATGCCTCCCGCCCACAGCCCCTCCCCCATCGGCCTGGCATTCCCCCATCGGCCTGGCATTCCCCCTTCAGCCCTCCTCTGCCAGGGGCCTGCGCGTCTGCTCAGTAAAGTCCCCGCCAAGCTGGCGTGGCCAGCCTCTCCCTGCCACCAGGGAAGACCAGGTTTCTCCCCACCCAGCGCCAAGACAAGCCCCCCATGGAGATCAACGCGCATTGCTGGAGACACTGGGGTATCCCGCACGGCCGCCCAGGGTATCTTCAAGGAGCAGGGTAGTGAGGAGAGGCCCGCAGCCCCCATCACAGGACCAGTCTCACGCCCACCTGATCGCTGACCACAATTATCTCGTGGGACCTCAGCATCAAGCAGAGCTGGATCACGGGGTCCCTTAAGGCTCCTCCATCGCTCCTCCATAGCCCCAGCATCCTCCCCAGCCTCCCAGTACAGGGCGGGGCCCACTCGGAGGTCAGACAGGGCTACCCACAGCTGCGGAAGCAGGTACCGCTGGCCAGCATCCTTCCCGGGCCAGCAACCTCTGTCCCGTTCCCTGAGCACTCCGAGCTGACTCATGGCAAAACTCCCTGGGGTCCACCCTGCTCCCCAGCCCCGGCAAGACAGAGCCCTGGGCTGGGAGGCAGAGCAGCTGCCACTGAGTCCTTGCCCCTGTGTGGGTCTCGGTTTTTCCAACTGAACAGACAGGTGCTCTGTGAGCTCAGGGTTGGGTAAACAGTGTACCCCAGGGCAGAATAGATCCACCCAGATTCCAGGCCAGTCCAGGCTCTGGCCTTTCTGAGCTGGAGTCCAGGGGCAGGAGGACCAAGGCCCAGCCATGTGCCCAGTACCAGATGTGAGCCTCTTTCCTGTCCTCAGGCTTCCTTCTCTTAGCGCCTGCCCAAGGTGACCCACCTCACCCCTTGCCTGACGTCTAACTAGCAAATCCTTTATGACAGCCACCTGTCTGGAGACCCAAGACCTCAAAGGGGGACCGCTGAGCCCAGCTCGTGGCGCCCTCTGGTGGCCAGGCGCGGAATATGGCCCTCAACCCCCATCCCAATCACGGGACATGGGTTTTAAAGCCCCAGCCTCGCAGGAGGCCCGCTGAATCAGAGGCTGTGTCACGGGTGGGCCCGGGAATTTACATGGTCACATTTGCCTCTGTAAGTCTGACGCCTGCTGGAGCCCGCAAATCTCTGCTGAATAGCGTAAGCTACAGGGGAGGGGGTGCAGACAGGGAAATTTCCAGGCCAAGGACCAAAAAATGGGGGCATTTAGAGTTTCTCCGGAACGGGTTGTGGGAAGGAAACTAAGCCAGCCAAAGAGGGGAGCCCCTCTCCCATACCCCCTTGCCATTTCCTGAGGAGGAGAAATCTAGGACCCCTAAGAGTTATAATTTTCTTTGGGATTTTGACAGTTTTTTCTTTTTTTCTTTTTTTTTTTTTTTGAGTTTCACTCTTCTTGCCCAGGCTGGGGTACAATGACATGATCTTGGCTCACTGCAACCTCCACCTCCCAGGTTCAGGTGATTCTCCTACCTTAACCTCCCGAGTAGCTAGGATTACAGGTGTGCACCACCATGCCCTGCTAATTTTTGCATTTTTAGTAGAGATGGGGTTTTACCATGTTGGTCAGGCTGGTCTCAAACTCCTCACCTCAGGCGATCCACCCGCCCCAGCCTCCCAAGTTGCTAGGATTACTGGCATGAGCCACCACACCCAGCCTGGATTTTGTCAGTTTTCTTGTAAGTTTCCCTTAATAAAAAACAATAGCCTGGGTACAGTGGGTGCATGGCTGTAGTCACAGCACATTGGGAGGCTGAGGCATGAGGATCCCTTGGGCTCAGGAGTTGGAGACCAGCTTGGGCAACATGGCAAAAACCCGTGTCTACAGAAAATACAAAAATGAGCCAGGAGGCTGGGCGGGGTGGCTCCCACCTATAATCCCAGCACTTTGGGAGGCTGAGGTGGGCGGTACCTGGGATCACAGGTGTGTGCTACCACGCCTGGCTAATTTTTGAATTTTTACTAGAGACAGGGTTTCACCATGTTGGCCAGGCTGGTCTCCAACTCCTAACCTCAGGTGATCCACCCGCCTCAGCCTCCCAAAGTGCTGGGATTACAGGACCAGCAACAGTAATAATTATATTATATATACATATTTTTTGAGATAAGAGTCTCAGTCTGTCACCCAAGCTGGAATGCAGTGGCTCAATCTTGGCTCACTGCAACCTCCACCTCCCAGGTTCAAGCAATTCTTCTGTCTCAGCCTCCCATGTAGCTGGGACTACAGGTGCCCACCACCAGGCTGATCCTCTCATCTTAGCCTCCCAAGTTGCTATGATTACAGGTGGAAACCACTACCCCTGGCTACTTTAAGCCTCAGCATTTTTTTTCAAGATGGGAGTTTCACTCTTGTTGCCCAAGCTGGAGTGCAAGGGCGTGATCTCGGCACACTGCAACCTCTGCCTCCCAGATTCAAGCAATTCTGCCTCAGCCTCCTGAGTAGCTGGTATTACAGGCATGTCCCACCACACCCGCTAATTTTTTGTATTTTTAGTAGAAATAGGGGTTCACCATGTTAGCTAGGCTGGTCTCGAACTCCTGACCTCAGGTGACCCACCCACCTCGGCCTCCCAAAGTGCTGAGATTACAGGTGTCAGCCACCATGCCTGGCCCAAACCTTAGCTTTTAACCCGCCTTGACTAACAGCCAGCAGGGCTCTCAAGAGGACATACCCACGTGGAAAAATGGAGGGCTAGGGCACTCAGCTTCATGGAGAGTGGCAAGGGGCTCTTTTGCATTCCTTAGGGTCCACCCAAAAGCCCAGAGCAGTCTGTCCTCGCCCACAGGCTCCCCAAATCCCTGAAATCTGAATGTGCCCTTTGGAGGCCCAGGCTGCTGCTGTGGGAGACACTTTAGGGAATGGTGGAGGGTGGACGGTGGAGGCAGAGAATCTATTTCCCGAAACCGGGCTGCAAGGCTGTGGGATGGGCCTCTTCTCTTGTTTCTGCATGTGCCTAGACAGATCCTTTCACTCCTGGGGCCTCAGTTTCCCCACGCATGATCTATGATGAGATCATGTGCTATGTAAACCAAAACACCATCCCACAGCTGTTAGGAAACAGGCTTAGTGAGCAGAAGGGCCTTCTCTCTGGAGCCATTAGCCATCTAAATGCAGACCTGACAGAGACATGCTTCCTGGTCCCAGAAGGAGGGTCTGTTTTGTTGTTTTCTGAGACAGAGTTTTGTTCTTGTTCCCCAGGCTAGAGTGCAATGGCGCAATCTCGGCTCACTGTAACCTTCTCCCAGGTTCAAGTGATTCTCCTGCCTCAGCCTCCTGAGTAGCTGGGATTACAGGCACGCACCACCACACCTGGCTAATGTTTGTATTTTTAGTAGAGATGGGTTTTCTCCATGTTGGCCAGGCTGGTCTTGAACTCCTGACTTCAGGTGATTCTTGGCCTCCCGAAGTGTTGGGATTACAGACGTGAGCCATCGCACCCAGCCCAATATAAAAGAATGCTTTAAATTGCCTACTTCCCTCTTAACTGCTAAGACCTTTTTTTTTTTTTTTTTTTGAGATGGAGTTTTGGCTCTCACCCTCCCTGAAGTGCCCCTCACCATGATTAAGAATGGGCAAGTGAACAAGCAGAGGTCTGGAGTTCCGGGCATACACATTTCAATGCAATGGCGCGATCTTGGCTCCCGCAATCTCTGCCTCACAGGTTCAAGCGATTCTCCTGCATCAGCTTCCTGAGTAGCTGGGATTACAGGCATGTGCCACCACGCCCAGCTAATTTGGCATTTTTAGTGGAGACGGGGCTTCTCTGTATTGGTCAGGCTGGTCTTGAACTCCTGACTTCAGGTGATTTGCCTACCTTGGCCTCCCGAAGTGCTGGGGGTTACAGGCATGAGCCACCAGGCTTGCCCACCCTAAATATTTGAAGCTGGTGCTCTAGGAGGTTTGATTTGCCGCTTCAAGGACTTCGAGTGTGTCACCATCTCTTCCCAAGCACGTGGACCCAGATCTGATGGACTGTTCATCAGAGGGCCCCTTCCTAACCTTGGTGGGGTGCAGCATAGGGGGTGCCTGCCTGGGATTAACCCCACCTTCGAGAAGGCAGCCCAGAGCCCCTAACCCCCTGAGCCAGTGAGAGGCAGGATCCCCATGTCTTGGCTGAGAAGGCCTGGGGTGGTACTCTAAGTGCCTTGGGGAAAAGCAGGGAATGAGACCCCAGCTCCAGGGTCCCAGATTCAGTTGAGTTGGGGCTTTGCCATATGATTATAGTCATAATCGAAGCCCTCAAATTCAGTATTTTAGTGGAGACGCTGTGAGGCTGCCCCAGGCAGGGTCTGTGTCTCCTGAGCCAGGTTCCCATAGCATCACTGCCTAGTCTGTGATCTTGGGTGAGTGTCTTTTGGAGCACCAGTTTCCTGATTTGTAAAGCAGAGATGAAAATGAAAATAACAACCTCACAGAGTTGCTCAAGACAGTATCTAATAAGTGAGTGCTCAGCAAATAGTAGTGAGTGCTCAGTAAATAGTAGTGAGTGCTCAGTAAACAGTAGTGGGTGTTCAGTAAATAGTAGTGGGTGCTCAGTAAACAGCAGTCAATGTTGCCACTGCTGGCATTCCCATCACTCCCCCAATGCCCAGGAGATGGCTCAGGCAACCTCCACTCCTCCTCAACGGGGTTACCTCCCCCTTCTCTCGTCCGTGCCCCTGCACCTGAGGAGTACGAGGCACCAGGCCACTGCAACAGGCCCACAGGCCATCAATGCTTTAATTGCGTCAGAGGCGGGCACTGAGCAGCTGTGCTGAGGCCTCCCCAGCAACTGTGCCACAACCAGCTCAGAGCTGCCACTCCAACAGCGGAGTGGAGAGCTGGGGTCAGGGCCATAGCCCCTGGGCTGAGGAGGCCTCTGGCAGGACCCCAACCCCAGAATGAGTGATCCTCACAACATCTGTGACCTGCAGACTCCTTTTCCTTTTTCCAAGGAGTCTGAGATGCTTCATGCCCATCAGGCCATGGGATGGCCTTCATGGGAGACCTGCAGGGCCAGGCTGGCCAGACGTGGCCAGAAAGACTTCCCAGGGCAGGTGCTTGGCTCTCTGCTCCAAGGAGGGCCCTGGTGTAGGACCCTCAAAGGAGTTGTGGCTGGGGTGGCCCCGGGGGGCATTGCTCCAAGTGCACATGAGGTGGCAGCAGGGTCAGGCGAGTGCCGGTTCCAGGGATATCAGGAGGGGGGGTAGAAGCCCAGGGAGTGTGCGAGGCTGCTGGGATGAGGGAGCTCAGGGGCTACCAGCTAACCAGCCTCAGCTCAATGGTTTCTCCATCCTTCGGTCTGTAGTCAGCAATACCTGCAGAAACAGATTGAGCAAGGCAGGATTAACCGGGCAGAATATCACACCCCGCAACCTCATCTTCCAGATCTCCCTACTCTGAGGCCAGGGTCTGTAAGATCTACCCGGGGCTTGGTGGTGGGAAGCTGCAACCTCCCCAAAGCCCACTCAAAGACTCTGAACTTAGCTTCCTACAGGGTTCCTGAGGCCACGGGCTCATCTGGCAGGAAAAACTCCTGACAGGCAGGGTCACTGTCTTTGTAATATCCCAGGGGGCATCAGGAAGAGAAATTTGCCCAGTGTGGTCTGGAGAGAGAACCAGGACCACGCATGAAGCCACGGGGAGTCAGCTTTCACTCCCTAGAGAGAATCCAGGCTCTAGGAGGACGCCTGGATTCAAGCTCCAGCTCTGTCATTCATTAGTGCTGTAACTCTGGACAAGTTATTTAACCTCTGAGTGAGTTAAGTGTTGGCAATTGGCCGGGCGCGGTGGCTCAAGCCTGTAATCCCAGCACTTTGGGAGGCCGAGGCAGGTGGATCACGAGGTCGAGAGATCGAGACCATCCTGGTCAACATGGTGAAACCTCGTCTCTACTAAAAATACAAAAAATTAGCTGGGCATGGTGGTGCATGCCTGTAATCCCAGCTACTCAGGAGGCTGAGGCAGGAGAATTGCTTGAACCCAGGAGGCGGAGGTTGCGGTGAGCCGAGATCGCGCCATTGCACTCCAGCCTGGGTAACAAGAGTGAAACTCCGTCTCAAAAAAAAAAAAAAAAAAAAAAAGTGTTGGCAATCTTGGTGATATGAGAATGCAGCCTGCAGGGGAACTGAAAGGGCCCTCTGAGTGAGAGCCAGGTGTCAGGAGTGTTTCCTTTCTTTCTTTTTTTTTTTTTTTGTCTTTGAGACAGAGTCTTGCTCTGTTGCCCAGGTTAGAGTGCAGTGGCGTGTTCTCGGTTCACTGCAGCCTCTGCCTCCCAGGTTCAAGTAATCAATTCTGCCTCAGCCTCCCGAGCAAGTGGGATTACAGGTGAATACCACCACACCCAGCTAATTTTTCTATTTTTAGTAGAGACAGAGTTTCACCATATTGGCCAGGCTGGCCTCGAACTTCTGACCTTGTGATCTGACCACCTTGGTCTCCCAAAGTGCTGGGATTACAGGCGTGAGCCACTATGCCCAGCCAGGAATGTTTCTTTTCAATGGAGGTGCCATGGTCCAAAATGTCTGCATACCCCCAAAATTTATATGTTGAAACCTAACCCCAAAGGTGATGGTATCAGGAGGCTTTAGGGCCTTTGGGGAATGATTAGGTCATGAGGGTAGAGCCCTCATGAATGGGCTGGGAAAGTGCCATTATAGGCTGAGCAGGGTGGCTCACGCCTGTAATCTAAGCACTTTGGGAAGCTGAAGTGGGCAAATCACTTGAACTCAGAAGTTCAAGACCAGCCTGGGCAACATGGTGAAACCCAATCTCTACCAAAAAGACAAAAAATTAGTCGGTACTTGTGGCATGGGCCTGTGGTCCCAGCTACTCAGGAGGCTGAGGTGGGAGGATTGCTTAAGCCTGGGAGGTGGAGGCTGCAGTGAGCTGAGATCCTGAGACTGACTGCACTCAGCCTGGGTGACAGAGTGAGACCCCATCTTAAAAAAAAAAAAAAAAAAGTTTTTTTAAGTACCATTATAAAAGAGGCGTCTTCAGTAGGCAAGGGCTAGGAAAATATATATTTTTATTTTTTTTAAAAAGGCCTCAGAATGCTGGGCCTAGTGGCTCACACCTGTAATCCAAGCACTTTGGAGGCCAAGGTGGGCGGATCACCTGAGGTCAGGAGTTCAAGACCAGCCTGACCAACATGGTGAAACCCTGTCTTTAAAAAAAAAAGGCCCCAGAGAGTTGCCTTGTCCCTTACACCATGTGAGACCACAGCCAGGTACCACCTATGAACCAGAAAGTGGGCCCTCATCAGACACTGAATGTGTTGGTGTCCTGATCTTGGACTTCCCAACCTCCCGGACTGTGAGAGATACATTCCTGCTGTTTATAAGCCACCTACTTTATGGTATTTTGTAATAGCAGCTTCTATGGACTAAGACAAAAGGAAACTTAAATGGTAAGTCCCATCCACTTCTACAGGAAGATAGAGTGATTTATGCAATGGTTGACTGGGAATAAATTAGGTATGTGTAGCCTGGGCTCGCTCTTTTTTTTTTCTCCTTGGAGCAAGCTTCCTGCCAGACTTGAGGGCAGAGTGAACAGGAGGTAGAGACTACAACTGCCTAGTCTGCTTCCTGGCTGGGTCCACCTGGCTCAGGAGGTAGAGACTACAACTGCGCAGTCTGCTTCCTGGCTGGGTCCACCTGGCTCTCACCCTGAGCTACATCCCCCAGTCTTATCAGTAATAGAACTGGCCAGACTTGAGGTCTCCATCTGTAGCTCCTATTTTTTATTTCTCAATTGATTCAGAATGATGGCAGAAAAAGGAATGCTTTTTAGTGGGCTCCTTAAGAAAGTCCGACCTTATTATTATTATTATTATTATTATTATTATTATTATTTTTGAGACGGAGTTTCACTCTTGTTGCCCAGGCTGGAGTGCAATGGTGCAATCTTGGCTCACCGCAACCTCCACCTCCTGGGTTCAGGCAATTCTCCTGCCTCAGCCTCCTGAGTAGCTGGGACTACAGGCACGGGCCACCATGCCCAGCTAATTTTTTGTATTTTTAGTAGAGACGGGGTTTCACCATGTTGGCCAGGATGGTTTTGATCTCCTGACCTCGTGATCCACCCACCTTGGCCTCCCAAAGTGCTGGGATTACAGGTGTGAGCCACCACGCCCGGCCAGAAAGTCCCACTTTCTCTAAAGCACTCGCCACAATACTTGACACATGGTAAATGCCCCATAAAAGTTATTTGCAGTTGGAATATAAAAACAACTTCAGCTGGGCATGGTGGCTTATGTCTGTAATCCCAGCACTTGGGGAGCTGAGGTAGGGGGATCATCTGAGGTCAAGAGTTTCAAGACCAGCCTGGCCCAACACGGTGAAACCCCATGTCTACTAAAAAATACAAAAATTAGCCGGGCATGGTGGCGCAGACCTGTAATCCCAGCTACTTGGGAGGCTGAGGAAGGAGAATCGCTTAAACCCAGGAGGTAGAGGTTTTGGTGAGCCAAGATCATTCCACTGTACTCCAGCCTGGGCAACACAGTGAGACTCCATCTCAAAAAAAAAAAAAAAAAAAAAAAAAGATATTATTAGTTTTACCAACTAGAAAATTTTGAATTATACATGTGGGCAACATTTTCTTTCCACTGGGTAGATATAGAGTGTGGCTTCATTTTTTATGAAAAAGTTACTGGCATATTTTTTTAAAGTATCTAGAAGAAAAGTTAAGTAATTCTGGCAGGTAAGGTGGCTCATGCCTGTAATCCCAGCACTTTGGGAGGCAGAATCAGGCAGACCACTGGGGCTCAGGAGTTCAAGACCAGCCTGGCCAATATGGCGAAACCTTGTCTCTACCACAAATAGAAAAATTAGTCTGGCATGGTGATGTGTTCCTGTAGCCCCAGCTACTCAGGAAGCTGAGGTGGGAGGATCACTTGAGCCCAGACAGCTGAGGCTACAGTGAGCTGAGATTGTGCCACTGCTCTCCAGCCTGGGTGACAGAGTAAGACCCTGTCTCAAAACATTAAAAAATTTAGGCCAGGCACGGTGGCTCACGCCTGTAATCCTAACACTTTGGAAAGCCAAGGTGGGTGGATCACCTGAGGTCAGGAGTTCAAGACCAGCCTGGACATCATGGTGAAACCCCATCTTAAAAAAATAAATTAAAAAAAAATGAATAACATTAAAAAATTTAAAAATAAAAGACATTTCGGCTGGGCATGGTGGCTCATGCCTGTAATCCCAGCACTTTGGGAGGCTGAGGCTGGCAGATCACCTGAGGTGAGGAGTTCAAGAACAGCCTGGCCAACATGGTGAGACAACAATACAAAAAAATTAGCTGGGCATAGTGATGAGCACCTGTAATCCCAGCTACCTGGGAGGCTGAGGCAGGGGAATCACATGAACCTGGGAGGCGGAGGTTGCGGTGAGCCAAGATCGCACCATTGCACTCCAGCCTGGGCAACAAGAGGGAAACTCAGTCTCAAAAAAAAAAAAAAAAAAAAAAAAGACATTATTTCTAGATAGTATATTCTAGGTGATTTTTATTTTCTTCTAGTTTGTTTTTGTTTTTGTAACCTACCTGGTTTCCCAGAATTTCCACAATAACTTACTTCTAAGACTTCAGTTCAATATATGATATCCAACCTTGAGCATCAGTGATTTTGTGATGCTGTGGCACAGGAGGGTGCTAGGGAGAGCTGGGGTGAGTTGATGAAGCCTCATGTCTGGGTAAGCCTGGGGTAGGGGACACATCCAGGGTGGCAGGCCACGACTCACCTTGCTGCAGCGGGGTGTTGGGGGCTTGGAGGAGCTGCCAGAACTCCCTTTTCCCGGCCACTTTCCCCATCACAGAGGTCAGATAGGGGCCTGACAAGGAGGCCTGTGTTTCATATCTACAAAAAGGAAAGGCGAACAGAGAGAGAGAGAGAGAGAAGAGGCGACTGTTGTCCCTAGCGGGAGAGGCAGAGCTCACCCACAACAGCAAAATCCTTTTGTCGCCTCTTAAAAGTCTGGGCTGGCACTAGTCAAACCTGTGCCACCTGGCCACAGGTCCATGTCCCAACCTCCACCTCCCTTCCCCTCCAGAGCCCCCCGATCCTGCCCACTCAGGCTTCATCTTCTCCATGCTGACCATGACCATGGCCTCCAGGAAAGGGGCATCTATTATGTTATCAGCTCAGCAGCTGTCCCCTCTCTAAGGGGCTGATGCTACCGGGGATGAGAATCAGAAGCTGCGGGCATCACTTAGAATGTGTACCATGAGAGAGGGTGAAGCCTGCATGCAGAGAGAGGCAGCGACATGGGAGGTGGAGGCAGAGACACCCAGAAATGGCACTGGGTCTCTGTGGCTCAGGGGCATTCCCCTCTCCTCTTCCTGGGGTTGCATGGCCCAGCCTCCTCTCTGATTCTGCATGCTGTACACCCACTGTTGCAGAGAGGGTTGGAGTTCGATTTGTTTTTTCTTTTTTTTGGTGGTGGTGGAGGGGATGGAGTCTTGTTCTGTCACTCAGGCTAGAGTGCAGTGGCATGATCTCGGCTCACTGCAATCTCTGCTTCCCGGCTTCAAGCAATTCTGTCTCAGCCTCCCAAGTAGCTGGGATTACAGGTGTGCACCACCATGCCCTGCTAATTTTTGTATTTTTAGTAGAGACAAGGTTTCACCATGCTGGCCAGGCTGCTCTTGAACTCCTGACCTCATGATCTGCCCACCTCAGCCTCCCAAAATGCTGGGATTACAGGTGTGAGCAACTGTGCCTGGCCTGAATTTCGAATTTTGGCCCTGTCAACCAAGAGACTCCTCACTCATGCTCCCCCTTCCCTGAGCTTCTGCCTTCCAACTTTGATGAGTTTCTGCAGTCCATCTGGATGCCACTGCCACAGGGAGCCTCTTAAAACTCCGTGGGCCAGGTCCTTTCTCCCTGCCACAGGAGGAAGCAGCATGATCGGAGCTTCCTCTGGAAGAGGGGCTTGAAGAGATGAGTGGGATTTGCCAGTGGAGAAGGGAGGAGAGCGGGGCAGAGCCGAGGAGGCAGAGAGAGCAGATGCACAGAATCTGGGGGAATGGTTTTTCAGAAGAGTGGAGTCAGGCCAGGCGTGGTGGCTTATGCTTATAATCTCAGCACTTTGGGAGGCTGAGATGGGTGAATCACCTGAGGTCAGGAGTTCAGGACCAGCCTGGACAACATGGTGAAACCCCATCTCTACTAAAAATACAAAATTAGCCTTGGTGGCACATGCCTGTAATCCCAGCTACTTGGGAGGTGAGGCAGGAGAATCGCTTGAACCTGGGAGGGGGAGGTTGCAGTGAGCCAAGATCACGCCACTGCACTCCAGCCCAGGCGACAGTTCAAGTCTCTGCCTAAAAAAAAAAAAAAAAGTTAGCCAGGCATGGTGGCACATGCCTATGGTCTCAGCTATTGGGAGGCTAAGGTAGGACAGTAGGGTTGCTTCCTCCCCAGAGTTCAAGACTGCAGCGAGCCGTGATTGAACCACTACACTCCAGCCTGGGTGACAGTGAGACCTTATCTCAAAAAAAAAAAAAAAAAAAAAACCAGTTCTTCCTCTGATGAAAGCAACCCTGTGCTAAGCGCTTGCTATGTGCTGACCTTGCACATATAAAAAGCACATGCCACCATTTCTATATGTACTACCTCCTGGACTCCTCACACTGGCCCTGCAGGGATGGGGCACAACTGCTCTCCTCGGTGAACTGTGGGTGCCTACCTGGAACCTAGCTGGTTAGAGCTGCCTCAGAGCCTGCTCTCTCAATGCTGGCCTATGGCTTTCTATTTCCACAACACTGTAGGCAAGAAAGGAGCGGAGCAGGTGGAAGCAGAAGTAGGGCCAGTGTCTCTCCCAAGGGAACCCTCTCCTCTGTCCCATCTCTTCTGTGACCCTGTATCATGCATGTGGGGTTGGGTAGGGTGAGCGCTGGGAGATGGGAGTCTCACGTGAATCCTCCTAACTCATGGGCCTTCTTCAAGACATCTTCCAGGGAGGAGCCGGCAAGGACAGGGATGGCTTGTCTGTACGGCCGCAAGAGGCTGAGCACCTGCAGTGTGACACTGATGGTCTCTGGGACTTGGGTCTGAGGAACGGTCGTAGTGGCTGGTTCCAACATGACTGTGCCAGGGAGAAAGGAAGAGGCAGCTGGTGTGAGGACAGGGAGCCTGGATGTTTGTCTTCCTGTCTTCCCCCAAAGACACCTAGACCTAGTTCTTCCCGAGTCCTCATCTCCATCAATGCCACCACCACCTGCTGAGCTGAAACCTGGTTTCCACCCTGGCTTCCCCTAACCCTCGTTCCCCGCATCCCCCATTACCCAAGATCAGGCCCCTCACTGGTTTCTCTGCTTCCAGTATCCCTCCTCCCACCAACTGGCACGCCAGAGGGCTCTTTCTAGAACATATACTTGTTCACCACACGTCCCTGTTACCCCAGTGGGCTCACCTCCTCTTCATTCCTCTGCCTTCCACTCCTGCTCATTCTCCCAGATCCCACTCTTCTGCAAGACCGTTCCTCAGAATTCCCCCAAACTCTGTGCACTTCTGTGCCTTTGTTCTTGCCGTCTCTTCTCAGCTCTACTCTATTCGTTCTTGGTTTTTTGTTTTTTTGTTTTTTTTTTTTTTTTTTGCGGCGGGGGAAGACAAGAGTCTCACACTGTTACCCAGACTTGAGTGCAGTAGCAGTGGTGCGATCTCAGCTCACTGCAACCTCTGCCTCCCGGGTTCACGTGATTCTCTTGCCTCAGCCTCCCTAGTAGCTGGGATTACAGGCATCTACCACCACGCCTGGCCAATTTTTTGTATTTTAATATAGGCAGGGTTTCACCATGTTGCCCAGGCTGGTCTCAAACTCCTGAGCTCAGGCAATCCATCTGCCTCAGCCTCCCAGGGTGCTAGATTCACAAGCACATGCCACCATGCCAGCCTCCTTCCTCCTTCTCCATTCTTTTTTTTTTTGAGACGGAGTTTCGCTCTTGTTACCCAGGCTGGAGTGCAATGGCGCGATCTCGGCTCACCGCAACCTCCGCCTCCTGGGTTCAAGCAATTCTCCTGCCTCAGCCTCCTGAGTAGTTGGGATTACAGGCATGCGCCACCATGCCCAGCTGATTTTTCGTATTTTTAGTAGAGATGGGGTTTCACTATGTTGACCAGGATGGTCTCAATCTCTCGACCTCGTGATCCACCCGCCTCGGCCTCCCAAAGTGCTGGGATTACAGGCTTGAGCCATCGCGCCTGGCGCTTTTTTTTTTTTTTTAAAGAGACGGGGTTTCACTATGTCAGCCAGGATGGTCTCGATCTCCTGACCTCGTGATCTGCCCACCTCAGCCTTCCAAAGCGCTGGGACCACAGGCGTGAGCCACCATGCCTGACCTTTTTTTTTTTTTTTTTTTGAGATAGAGTCTCATTCTGTCACCCAGACTGAAATGCAGTGGCACAATCTTGGCTCACTGCAACCTCTGCCTCTGGGGTTCAAGTGATTCTCCTGCCTAAAGCCTCCCAAGTAGCTGGGATTACAGGCACCCACCACCATGCCCAGCTAACTTTCTGTATTATTAATAGAGATGGGGTTTCGCCACGTTGGCCAGGCTGGTCTCGAACTCCTGAACTAAAGTGATCCACCCGCCTCAGCCTCCCAAAGTACTGGGATTACAGGCATGAACCACTGTGCCCGGCCTCCTTCTCTATTCTTAACTAGCAAATCCCAATCACCTCCTCAGCCCCTCTCTCAGAGGATGCCTGGACCATGCTGCTACTGGGGTTTATCATGTTGTATTAGAGTTAACCAAAATGTGTCTCTCCCCATTCATTCATTCATTCATTTATCCATTCGCTCAAACATTTCTATACTGGGTATCACACAAGCGGTACTCCCAGGACTCTCCATTTGATGTTTTCCTCTCCATACTGCGAACTTCTAGAAGCTGTGACCACATTTTAGCTGCTGTGTCCCATGCACACCCACAAACTTGTGTTGACCCAGCAAATCAGGACCAAGCAACTTCCCCTCACTGGGACATCAACAGGTGCACAGCAGATTGTAAAGGGCTGTTTTTCCACAGAAGGCTGGGCTACCTCGTGGTGCCAGGCAGTCTGGGGAGATCAGATCAACATAGGTCTTGTGGTTCAGCACGGGCAGCAGCTGGGAAATCATGAGAGCATTCTGGAAGGCTCCATCCTGCAGACTGGCCAACAAAGCAACCTTCGCCTTGAGACATGCTGTTCCCAGCTCTGCGCCGGACATGGGGGAAGTCATGAGTAACTGGTGATGGAGTAGGGAAGAGAGGGAGGAGGGTCAGCCAGTGGGGAGGCGCTAGGTGGTCCAGCCCTTGACCACTCCATCCCTCACTGTTCTCCAGGGTGGCCATGGCTCCAGGGTCTCTTTCCCACCTGTAATGCCAATGGGGTGCTGTAGACGTTCCCAAAGTAGCCCTCGGGGGTCTGGGCCTTCAGGATCTTCTCTTGTACTGTCCTGATGGCCATGGTGATCCGTTGTCTCTGATCAGGGTTGAAGTTTGAGCGCCTCAGACAGGTGAATGCCAAGCCTGCCATGGCTGCTGTGTCTTTGGAGGGGAACAGAACATGTGATGAGCTGGAGAGCTAAGGGGAGCCAGGATAGGCAGGGTCTTGAGGGTCAAGCCCTCATAGCTATGGGCAGCCACAGGAGGGCTTGGAGAAGAGGGGCAACATGGTCAGATCAGCCAAGGGCACCAACCCAACCTGGTCTGCCCAAGACATTCCTTGTCTGGACTCTGAAAATCCTATGTCCTAGGAAACTGCTCATTTCTGGGCAAACTGGTTTGGTTGATCACTCTGCAATTTGAGGGCAAGACGTTAGGGGGAAGGGCTGGAGGAGGAGGAGGCCCAAGAGGACTTGGAATCACTAAGGGAGATTTATTTCATTTTTATTTTTATTTTTGATATAGAGTCTTACTCTATTGCTCAGGCTGGAGGGCAGTGCTGCGATCTCGGCTCACCGCAGCCTCCACCTCCCAGGTTCAAGCGATTCTCCTGCCTCAGCCTCCTGAGTAGCTGGGACTACAGGCATGTGCCACCATGCCCAGCTAACCTTTGTATTTTTAGTAGAGATGGGGTTTCACCATGCTGTCCAGGTGTGTCTTGAACCCCTGGCCTCAAGAGATCACCTACCAGCTCCAAAGCTGGCTCTCTGCTGGAGCATCACCCATGAGCCCTCACCAATTCACCCCTAAAGGACTTGGTAAGAAGGCGTTCCAAGGAAAGGTGAGGGTGGGGCCAGGGTATGGAGGTCATCAGTGCAGGCCTGGGGACTGCAGGAGTGCCAGCCTGGCCTTGGCAGGGTCTAACTTACCCACAGAGAAGTGGCTCTGCTGGAGAGGGTGGTCGTGTTCCACAGCATACAGGAGTTTGCCCACCACGTTGTCATGGACCCGCTTCTGGTGGACACACAGGGCCAGAATGCCCAGACCATACTGGTAGTAGCTAGTGTGGGGGTGGCCCTTGTGATTGTGACCTGGGAAGGAATAAAACCGAGGGGTTGCCTCTCTGCCCCCATCCAGCAGCCAGCCCCACCAGCACATGGGACCCCTGGTCCACATTTTCCAACACACTCCTCTGGGCCATTGGATCCTTCATTCCTTCATGGCCTCAGCCCATAGTTGCTGAGGCCCCACTGTGCCTGGAGGCACTGTGCTCGGAGGACGCAGTAGACCCATGGCAAACGGGCACTGTGCAGCTTGGGCCTCGACCATAGCGATTGCTCATGAGACTGTAATTGTAACGGGAATGCAGACCAAGGTCCTTGGACCCAGCCATCCAAATACCACCCACGTAGCAATGGTATTTGTGTGGCTGGGAAGTCAGGACAAGATTCTCCAAGGAGGTGAGTGCTAGAGAGGGCTGGGGATGGGCAGAGGCAGAACCAAGGGTAGAACTGCCTGAGGGGGAGCCAGTCCAGATGGAGGGAACCTGTATGAAGAAACTGGCTCATGAATTGAGAGATGAGAGAGCCAGTGTGGCTGGAGACCACAGAGGGCAGGTGCGTGTGGGAAGCAGAGAATGGGTGGGCACAGCCCGGGGAGAAGGTAAGGGCAGACAGCCTGGGCCACGGAGCAGTGAGGGGGGCCCTGCAGGGTTTAAGCAGTGCCAACAAGATCAGGTTTATATTGAAAAAGCTGGCTCTGGCTCTTGTGTGCTGGGTCAAGTCAGGACGGGAGAGCTAGTAGAGACAGACTAAGGCATAAGTCATAAGCAGGCTGTCCAGTTGTCCCGAAGGTGGATAATCAAGTCAATCTTACTGGCTTTCCAATACAAGACTTGCCAATAGTCTGGGCATGGTGGCTCATGCCTGTAATTCCAGCACTTTGGGAAGCTGAGGTGGGTGAATCACCTGAGGTCAGGTGTTCGAGATCAGCCTGACCAACATGGAGAAACCCCATCTCTACTAAAAATACAAAATAAGCCAGGCATGGCAGCACATGCCTGTAGTCCTAGCTACTCAGGAGGCTGAGGCAGGAAAATAGCTTGAACCCGGGGGCAGAGGTTGTGGTGAGCCAAGATCGCACCACTGTACTCCGGCCTGGGCAACAAGAGTGAAACTCCGTCTCAAAAAAAAAAAAAAGAAAGAAAGAAAGAAAGAAAAAGACTTGTCCATAGAGTATGTGCATTGCAGGAAAGGCTGGAAGATCAAGGATGGCTCTGGGGACAGGTTCGAGCCTCTAGGTGGACAGTGAGATAGGCAGAATGGAGGGTGCCGAAGAGGCCTGGGGAGAAAACCCAAAGCTCTGATTCTCACTGAAGAACAGCATCTCCTGAGCCCTCCAAGCTGCTCCCCACCCCCACACCAACGGTGTCTGCTCACCAATGGCCCTCTTCTCATCCTCCAGGAACCGCTTGAGCTGTGAGATCAGCCTGTCCCCCTTGCGGCCGCTGACAAACTCACAGTTGGCTCTGACAGCGAGCAAGTAGAGGGACAGCCGACCCATGGAAGGCTTGGCCTGGCAGTCACTGTCATTCTCGCTGAAGGCAGACCTAGGACAAGGCCAGTTAATGCCTTTGTAAGAAAGTGCCACCCCGGTAAGCCTGGCTTGGAGCACCCCCTGTACCTGCATCACAGAGTGGAAAAAGTCCTAACAGTGGGAAACTTTGAGAGAATCAACGGAAGTAGGTGTGTTGGCTATGTTGTTGTGAGGCATATGCCACAAATATCTAATAAAGACGAACGATCAGACTCACAGATAAGCTCCGAGGGCACCTGCATCCAAACCATCTGTGCCCGCCCCACTATTTTGTCCATACTTCACCCACAGTCCCCCTCCTTTATTTTTATTTTACTGATTTTTATATTTTGTTTATTTTCTTTGAGACTGAGTTTCACTCTTGTTGCCCAGGCTGGAGTGCAGTGGTGCAATCTCAGCTCACTGCAACCTCCACCTCCTGGGTTCAAGCGATTCTCCTGCCTCAGCCTCCCAAGTAGCTGGGATTACAGGCACATGCCACTATTCTCAGCTAATTTTTTTTATTTTTAGTAGAGACAGGGTTTCACCATGTTGGCCAGGCTGGTCTGGAACACCTAACCTCAGGTTATCTACCTGCCTTGGCCTCCCAAAGTGTTGGGATTACAGGTGTGAGCCATCACAGCTGGACGTATTTTTATTACTATTATTTTTTTTTTTACTGAGCTAGGGTCTCATTCTGTCTCCCAGGCTGGAGTGCAGTGGTGCCATCACAGCTCACTTCAGCCTTGATCTACTGACCTCAAAAGATGCTCCTACTTCAGCCTCCCGAGAAGCTGGGAACACAGGCATGTGTCACTATGCCTGGCTAATTTTTTGTTCTTTGTAGAGATATGGTCTCGATAATGTTGCCTAGGCTGGTCTCAAACTCCTGAGCTCGAGCAATCCTCCTGCCTAAGCCTCCCCAAATGTTGGCATTACAGGCATAAGCCACTATGCCTGGTCTTCTTTCTTTTCTTTCCACCCCTGCATCCACTTCTCAAGATGGAATCTGAGGCAGAGGCACTCCATGGCTGCCCCTGATTCTTCACCTCTCATTCAAACCCCAGAATAGGCCTCTCTGTAATGCCCCTTGAAAAGGGAGCATGGAAAGGTGCTGCTTCTGGGTTGGTGCAGTGGCTCACGCCTATAATCCCAGCACTTTGGGAGGCCAAGGCAGGCAGATCACCTTAGGTCAGGAGTTCAAAACCAGCCTGGCCAACATGGTGAAACCCCATCTCTACCAAAAATACAAAAATAGCTGGGCATGGTGGTGTACACCTGCAATCCCAGCTACTCGGGAGGCTGAGACGTGAGAATCACTTGAACCCGGGAGGTGGAGGTTGCAGTGAGCCAAGATTGCACCACTGCACTCCAGTCTGGGCAACAGAGTAAGGACAAAAAAGATGCAGCTTTTGGGCTCAGTACGAAGGAGTGCAGTCATGGATTAGTGATGTCTGCGTCATGCATGGGAGGGAAGCACACAGAGTAAGATGCTGCCCCTTAGGCTCAATGTGGAAGACTGCAGTCACCGATTGGTGATGTCAGCCTCAGGCACAGTAAGGGAGCACAGAAAGTCCGATGCTGCTTCTGGGCTCATCATGAAAGAGTACAGTCATGGATTACTGATGACTGCCTCAGGCACAGTGCGGGGAAGTAGTAGCAATAGAACCCTGCATTAGCATCAAACTAATCCAACCAATCCCTTCATTCTATAGATGGAGAAAGGTCCTCCGTTCTTTTTTTCTTTCTTTTGAGACGGAGTTTCGCTCTTGTTGCCCAGACTGGAGTGCAATGGCGCGATCTCGGCTCACCGCAACCTCCACCTCCTGGGTTCAAGCGGTTCTCCTGCCTCAGCCTCCCGAGTAGCTGGGACTACAGGCATGAGCCACCACGCCCACCTAATTTTTTTGTATTTTTAGTAGATACAGGGTTTCTCCATGTTGGTTAGGCTGGTCTCAAGCTCCTGACCTCAGATGATCCACCCGCCTCGGCCTCCTAAAGTGCCGGGATTACAGGCGTGAGCCACCACGCCCGGCCTAGGGCCTCCATTCTATAGATGGAGAAAATTTTGCCTAAGGTCTGCCAACAATGTGGTGACAGGCCCAAACTAGAACCTAGGTTTCCTGTCTCTCAGCATGTGGAGCAAGGCATGGAAAAAGGAGAGTGTGGCAATACCCTAGGAGGCACTGCTGGTAATCAAGCTTGAGGCTGCGCAGGTAGAGCTTCTCCTTGGTCCCAGCCTGCACGCTGGAGAGGCGCAGACCCACATAGACGCTGGGATTCAGGTGCTCCCGGGAAAGCCGGTCCATCCAAGGCAAGAGGCGCTGGCCCAACTTCTCTACCAGCTGGATGTCCACTCCTGGTATTTCTTAGGAAAGAAAATGGTGCAAGTGAGGTCACAGGGCCAGGCCACCAGCAAAGAAGGGCTTTGGCCAGGCGCGGTGTCTCACGCCTGTAATCCCAGCACTTTGGGAGGCCAAAGCGGGTGGATCACCTGAGATCAGGAGTTCAAGACCCGCCTGACCAACATGGAGAAACCCTGTTTCTACTAAAAATATAAAACTAGCTGGGCATGGTGTCGCATGCCTGTAATCCCAGCTACTCAGGAGACTGAGGCAGGAGAATTGCTTGAACCCGGGAGGCGGAGGTTGCGGTGAGCAGAGATTGTGTCATTGCACTCCGGCCTGGGCAACAAGAGCCAAACTCCGTATCAAAAAAAAAAAAAAAATGAAGTGCTTTGATATTACCAGGGCCTTCCCCAGGGAATACATGTCCTCACTCCCACCTCCACCCAGCACACACCAACTTCCCGGGAGAAATGCACACATTGAAAGGCAGTGGGAGGGGAAGAGCAGGGAAGCAGGTATTCCAAAAGAGCAGTTGGAGCGCACCAGCAAGAGAGGTGTTGGGCTGAAGGCAGAGGATGCTATTGCCAGGCCACCAGTCTGCCCATCAGGGACGACGGTGAGACTGGATGCCAAGCTTGGGGGTGTGCCAGGCACCATGCCCAGTCTCACTTGGTCCTCATACCAGTCCTGTGACATACATACTGTCATCATGGCTTTGCACAAAAGAGGAAACAGAAGTTCAAAGTTGTGTCACGTCTTACACGAGGCTGCAGAGCCAAGGACGCAAAGCTGGACAGAAGTGCAAAGCCCCTGCTCTTTGGTGTCCGGCTGAATGTGTGTGCCACCGGCTTACAAAAACGTCAGCCCACAGGCAGAACATGTTACACACGGAATTTTTATTTATTTATTCTTATTTTTTAAAGACGGGGTTTCACCATATTGGTCAGGCTGGTCTCGAACTCCTGACCTCAGGTGATACGCCCGCCTCAGCCTCCCAAAGTGCTCGGATTACAGGCGTAAGCTACCCCGCCCAGCTCCACCCTGAATTTTTAAACACTGCAGACTGCCAGCTGGTGGGTTGAGGTTGCCTGGTGAAATTCCTCCATGCAGATCTCGAAATAATGCTTTTCCTGCCATCTCTGTTTAAGCGAAGATGACCTGAGATTATGAGATGAGCTCTTAGAAAACAGTCACAGCTTGCAGCCATTTACCTGTTGCTGTGGGATTTATTTGAAGCTATGAAACCAAAATACTCTAATACCCTGGAAGTGGAAGTCTTAGGGATAGTTCCAAGGGACCTGAACTCAGCACACAGTAGCTTAGAGCAGTTTGCCTTGGAGGCACCTTGGACCTTCTGTCCCCGTTTACTGCCTCCCAGTTGCTGCTGGGCTCCAGCTGCCTGATGGTGGCCTCCACTGTGCCCAGGGGACTAAGAAAAAGAGCTGCTGCAAGATACCTCCTGAGCCTCCCAGTGCAAGGACCAGAGCTCCTAGAACACAGCTCCATCTCTGTGGGTTTGGGTCCCACCACGTTGTATCTGTTTTCCTGACAGTCCCAGATATCTGTTACTATTTCATCCACTAGCATGAAATCCTGCATAATCCTTTGCTGTGTGTGCCCAGGCCAGAGCACATGGCTGGTTTCTCACCAGCTGTTGATGAACAGAGACTAGGGGGTTGCTTTTTCCCCTTTCATTCACTCAGAGCCATTTTTGGTATCTGTCTCCATGTCTCTGTTTCTCTCCCTCAATCTCTCTAAGGCTCTCTGGGTCTGTCTAAGTCTCTCCCAGCCTCTGTCTCTCTGGTCATCTGCCCCTCCTCACCTCTCTTTCCTTCTCCCTTTTCCTGAAACTCGCAAGGGAGTTCCCTGACCTCACCCTGGGCTCTCACCTCCAGCATGATGAGTCAGCACAGGGTTAGAAAATGAAAGTCCAGGACCTGGCTGTAAAGGGAGATCGACAACCACAGAGCAACCTCCTTAGAAGGAAGAGCCAGGCAGATTCACCCAGGGTGATAAAAGCAGCCTTGGGTGAGCTCTCCCACTACCAGCTCAGCCCTACCAGCTGAAGGCTGATTGCTGTTGACATTCACAAGCACAGGCGCTGGGTGGAGTCATTCACACCTATAATCCTAGCACTTTGGGAGGCCAAGGTGGGAGGATCGCTTGATCCTAGAAGTTTAGGACCAACCCTGGGCAATATAGTGAGACCTCATCTCTATAAGAAAACAAAAAGAAGAGGAAGAAGGAGGAAGAGGAGGAGGAGGAGGAGGAGGAGGAGGAGGAGGAGGAGAAGGAGGAGGAGGAGGAGAAGGAGGAGAAGGAGGAGGAGGAGGAGGAGGAGGAGGAGGAGAAGAAGGAGGAGGAGGAGGAGGAGGAGGAGGAGGAGGAGGAGGAAGAGAAGAAGGAGGAGGAGGAGGAGGAGGAGGAGGAGGAGGAGGAGGAGGAGGAGGAAGGAGAAGAAGAAAAAGAAGCACAGGAGCCCACTTTGCATCAGCATTTGTGCAGCAATCCCTGTCAATTTCACAACATACATACAGAGCTTTAAGCTGGGAAAGCAGGTGTCATGGGATCCTCCCTTGTACTACACCAAGGAGGAAGGCAGGGGAGCACTCTTAGCCCATTTTAGAGATAAAGAAATGAAGCTGGGTATGATTAAGTGACTCAGTGCAGATATTTGCACCCCCAACCCCAGTTCAAGCTTCCCCAGACCCCAAGGGACAGGCACTCCTGTGGGGTCAGGCTAATGGACTAACTGTCCAAGGCTGAGGACCAGATCAGTCAGGTCTTTGGGAGGGAAAGATCTCTGAACCCAGATCTCCCCTGGGGACTGTCCAAACAAGAACCAAGAGCTGGGGTTCCCTGGCCTAGACCTGAGGAGTCTGATTGCATTTATGGAACACAGATGAGAGGCTTGGAGTTCTGGTCCAGCGTGGTGGCTCACACCTTAATCCCAGCATTTTGGGAGGCCGAGGCAAGAGTATCACTTGAGCCCAGGAGTTTGAGACCAGCCCAGGCAACATGGCGAAACCCTGTCTCTACAAAAAATACAAAAATCAGCCGGGCATGGTGGTGTGCACATGTAGCTCCCAGGTACTCAGGAGGCTGAGGTGGGGGATCACTTGAACCCGGGGGCTGGGAGGTTGCAGTGAGCCAAGATTGTGCCACTGCACTCCAGCCTGGGCAACAGAGTGAGACCCTGTCTCAAAAACAAAACAAAACGAAACAAAACAAAAAAGAAAATGAGACTTAATATTCTAAAAACTAAGTTCAGCAAAGCTCTGGTAAAGCTGAAGCACCCTGAGCGAGTCGCTCAGCCCCTCCCACTCTTGACTTCTTCACTTGACACCTGGACACGACTGCACCTGTCTCAGGGTTTCCCCAGGGTCACAAGAGACCACGGTGGTGAAAGTGCATTGCTGAGCATAATCCTAGGTGCAGAAGAGGGGGAAAGAGATGTGGGCAGCCCCAAGTCCCGAAGCCTGCCTTCTGCCTCCTGTCTGACCCCACCCAGTGCATGAGCTGCCTTGAACCTCCAAGCTCAGACTCACAGACAGGTCCCAGGAGGCAGTGTGCTCCAAGAGACCCCTTGGGGCACAGAGTTGGAGCAGGCAGGGCCTCTGAACATTCACTTCCTGATGCCTGAATGTGTGTCCCCCACTCCTTTCCTGCCAGCTCCTTTTCTTCCTTCGAGTCTCATCTCCCATATGCCCTCCTGGTCCTCAGAAAGCCTTCCCCATGCCCAGCTATTTTTTACATTTTTGTAGAGATGGGGGTCTCCCTATGTTGCCCAGGCTGATCTCGAACTGTTGAGCTCAAACAATCCTCCTGCCTCAGCCTTCCAAAACGCTGGGATTTCAGGTGGGAGCACCTAGCCCCTGATTTCTTTTGTCTGCCTCCTTTCCCTAAAACATAAGCTCTAGAAGGGCAGGGATTAGACCTGTCTCACACTTTACACATTCCCCAAAGCCTAACACTGGGCCTGACTCAGAAAAGGCTCAGTAACTTCGTGCTGAATGAATGTGTGAACGAATGACTGAATTAATGGAGGAGCTCCTGAGCTCCTGTTTGGTGAGGAGTCATAGAATCAATTGCAAAATGATGTGTTAAATGCTGAGGTCCAGCTAAGCCCAAACTGCTATGGGAGCCTAGAGGGGAAGATAAGTTCCCCCATCTAAGCCCGAGCAACCCTCCCGAGGACCCAGAAGGACAGAGGCACAGGAGAGAGGCGAGTTACTCACCACAGATGTCAGCGAGGGTCCCCAGGACCCCCAGAAGGAAGAGGAAGGCCCCAAGGTGCCTCATGGCAGCTGCAGGTGGGTGAGTCTCTCCTGACCACAGCCGGTCACTGCTCCCAGAGAGGTAGATTCCTGTCACTGATTAATCCTCCACTCTCGCAATGCGCTGCTAAGTCAGCAGACGGAAAGGGGAAAAGGTCTGTTGTGGCGGCGAAGAGAAGGCCAAAGAACAGAGGAAGGAAGGGCAGAGCAGCCTTCCTGGAGGTAGGCGACAAAGGGAGGAGGAGGACCCGTGGGACCATGTGAGACATTTGAGGCCATCCACGTTCCTGCTTAAAGAGCCCCGGACCAGCGCACAGGGGCTGACGTCTGCTCTGCCCAAGTCTGTCCGACCTTGCGTGGCTGCTCTCCCCCTCGCTGTTCCAGTGGTGGAACGGCAGGCCCGGGTGCCCACCTGATACTCCTTACAGAAGGAGCCCCTGGTTAAGTGCCCGCCTGGCCCGGGACTAGGAGTAGAACGCGGAGGTGCAGCTGCGGCGGTCACGTGAGCAGCATTGCTGGCGTCAGCTGTTCTTCAGCACCGCCTCCTGCCCTGGTTGGGGAGCCCCTGGTCCCCAACCAGCAGGCCACTTTTCTCAACCAATCCCAGAGAGCTAGGAGCCTCCAGGAGAGGACAAAACAAAACAAATTAAAGAATGGGATTAAGGGCGGGCGCAGTGGCTCACGACTGTAATTCCCAGCACTTTGGGAGGCTGAGGCAGGCAGATCACTTGAGGTCAGGAGTTCAGCCTGGAAAACCCCGTCTCTCCCAAAAAATAAAAATAAAATAAAAAATAAAAAATTAGCTGGGCGTGGTGGCGCGTGCCGGTAGTCCCAGCTACGTGGGGGCTGAGGCAGAAGGATTGCTTGAACCCGGTGGTGGAGGCTGCAGTGAGCCGAGATCACACCACTGCACTCCTGCTTGAGTGACAAAGCGAGACCCTATCTTTAAAAAATAAAACAATAGGACTGAATCAGTTGAGACACAAAACTACGGAAAGCAGGGTTACTTGCCAGAACTAAGAAAGCAACCTCAAAAAAAAAAAAAAAAAAAAATCTCTGCAAACAGGAAAGAGAACAAAAGATTCCTCACCTGCCAAGCGCCACAGGAGAATCAATGTATGAGTTATCTAGTGGTGGCTGTGTGACCTTGGCCAGGTCACTTAACCTCTCTGAGATTAAATAGTTCTTCCCATCTGAGATTCGAGGGTTAGGCAAGATCATTCTAACAGCTCCCTTTCAGCTCAGTTTGTGAAGACGTTATGACTTTAAAACGCCTCTAATCATTTCCATGTACAATCTGTATTGCAATTATTTTTATGGCAAATTGCCAAGGTTCCCTCCTTTAAGATAATCTGTTTTGAGCCTGACTTATCACAAGCCACGCGCTTGACGTATATAAATCCAGCAACGTGCGTCCGTTTACGGAAGTACTTGAAAATTTTAAATGATAGGTTGTCCGGTCAGAAAGGCTGGATGTGGCCGCTGGGAGGAGCAGCTTTGGAGGCTCTGAGGAAGGAGGGAGGCCAGTGGGGAGCCCAGCTTCTGCAGAGCTGCACATTTGGACCTTCGGGGAGCCACAGTGAATTGTATGCAATGGAGCCCCTTCGGTCCTGGGTGGGTCTGCCTTGGCTCCCCCAACCCTCTGCCTGTTTCCAGTAACACGGATTATGATTCCTGCTATTTCCAGGAGGGCAGCCTGCAGGAGGTGGCCATGGAGAATAGCCTTTGTATCATCGGCCTCTGGTGAGAAGCCCAGGGTCCTTCCAGAGAGTCACTTCTGATCCCCAAGGTTGTGAGGGTGTCGAAGTAAAGGAGAGAGACACCCCCCTGCCTACCTGCCTGGACTCAGTGCCAGAGGGTGGGGAGTAACGATAGGAGGACGTCCTATTTCCCATACACATTAGAAATGTAATCCCAGGCCGGGCGCGGTGGCTCAAGCCTGTAATCCCAGCACTTTGGGAGGCCGAGGTGGGTGGATCACAAGGTCGAGAGATCGAGACCATCCTGGTCTACATGGTGAAACCCTGTCTCTACTAAAAATACAAAAAAATTAGCTGGGCATGGTGGCACATGCCTGTAATCCCAGCTACTCAGGAGGCTGAGGCAGGAGAATTGCCTGAACCCAGGAGGCGGAGGTTGCGGTGAGCCGAGATCGCGCCATTGCACTCCAGCCTGGGTAACAAGAGCGAGACTCCGTCTCAAAAAAAAAAAAAAAAAAAGAAAAAAGAAATGTAATCCCAGCACTCTGGGAAGCCATGGCAGGGGGACTGCTTGAGCCTACGAGTTTGAGACCAGTCTGGGCAAGATGGTGAGACTCTGACTCTTCAAACAAAAACAAAACCAAAAAACCAGGGACGGTGGTGTGTGGCTGCAGTCTCGGCTACTCAAGAGGCTACAAGTGCGAGAATCACTTGAGCCCAGGAGTTTGAGGTTGTAGTGAGCTGAGATCAGACCACTGCACTCCAGTTTGGGTGACAGAAAAAGATCCTGTCCTACAAATAAAATAAAATAAAATAAAATAAAGAAATAGAGTGCTCAGGGGTAGAACTATTTTAGGTCACGTGGTCGGGGAATGTGAAAAACTAAAATGATTAACTCATTTAGATCAGGATTTCTATTTTTTTATTTTTAAACTACTGGGCTCAAGTGATCCCCGGTCTCAGCCTCCCAAAGAGCTGGGATTATAGGCATGAGCCACTGCACCTGGTGAGATCAAGATTTCTATTTGTGGTGAAAACTAGCTTGGAATGAGAAAGTCAAGTCCGCCTGTGTTTCCTCTAGATGCGGACAACAGGGGCCTCTAAAGCCAGCTGCAACTTCAACAGAAAACGTTTTTTTTAAGAGTCTGCTGTGTCGCCCAGGCTGGAGTGCAGTGGTGTGACCTCGACTCACTGCAACCTCTGCCCCCCGGGTTCAAGTGATCCTCCCGCCTCAACCTCCCGAGTAGCTGGGATCACAGGCAGGCACCACCACTCCTGGCTAATTTTTGTATTTTTAGTAGAGATGGGGTTTTGCCGTGTTGGCCAGACTGGTCTCAAACTCCTGACCTCAGGTGATCCTCCTGCCTCGGCCTCCCAAGGTGCTGGGATTACAGGCATGAGCCATGGCGCCCGGCCAACAGGAAACATTTCTATCAAGGCTGTACATGCTACAGCTGTACAGTGTCCTAATACCCATGTTCTTTGAGTGACTACTACTTTTTTACTGATATTTCTACTTTCCCCCTAAAATCACAAATGATCAGAAATTTGCTGTTTGAGATTATATTGGTAAGAAGAGAACATCCCACTGTTGCCTGGAAGAGCTATGCCATTTTGACACAGAGAAGCAGTATTCTACATTTCTCTTAACTTTATAGTTTCCAAGGAAACAAGACTCTAGTTCCACTTTGCTGTCTAGACCTGAAGCTGAACCTTCATACACAGCCCTGTGGTACTTTGAGCCTGCTTGCCTCAAAACACTGCTTGGTTTACACTTCACCTAACTCCACCCTTCCCCTCAAATTCTAATTTTTTTTTTTTTTTTTTTTATTAAGAGACCGGGTTTCACCGTGTTGCCCAGACTGGTCTTGAACTACTGAGCTCAGGCAGTCCGTCTGCCTCGGCCTCCCAAAGTGCTGGGATTACAGGTGTGAGCCACCATGGCCAGCCCTCTCAAATTCTTTTTTTTTTTTTTTTTTTTTTGGAGATGGAGTTTCGCTCTTGTTACCCAGGCTGGAGTGCAATGGCGCGATCTCGGCTCACCGCAACCTCTGCCTCCTGGGTTCAGGCAATTCTCCTGCCTCAGCCTCCTGAGTAGCTGGGATTACAGGCACGTGCCACCATGCCCAGCTAATTTTTTGTATTTTTAGTAGAGACGGGGTTTCACCATGTTGACCAGGACGGTCTCGATCTCTTGATCTCGTGATCCACCCACCTCGGCCTCCCAAAGTGCTGGGATTACAAGCGTGAGCCACCGCGCCCGGCCTCAAATTCTTTAATAACCTTTCCTTTTGTTCAATCAGACCACTGCAGTTCTTCTAATGGATAGTTTCCCTTATTGGAATAGGTGAACAACTGGGTTTGTTTCTGGTGGTTTTAGGTTGACTTGGCTAGGACATGGCATAAGAATTAACCCAAAAGAGAAAAGTAGTGATTAAAATGTATATATATTCAAATCATATTTTAAGGCCGGGCATGGTGGCTCACGTCTGTAATCCCAGCACTTTGGGAGGCAGATCACTTGAAGTCAGAGTTTGAGACCAGCCTGGCCAACATGGCGAAACCCTGTCTTTACTAAAATTACAAAAATTAGCCAGGCATGGTTGTGCACGTCTATAATCCCAGCTACAAAGGGAGCTGAGGCAGGAAAATCGCTGGAATCTGGGAGGCAAAGGTTGCAGTGAGCTGAGATCGTGCCACTGCACTCCAGCCTGGGAAATAAGAGCAAAACTCTGTCTCAAAATAAAATAAAATAAAATAAAATAAAATAAAAAGCCGGGCACGGAAGCTCATGCCTGTAATCCCAGCACTTTGGGAGGCCGAGGTGGGCAGATCATGAGGTTAAGAGATCAAGACCATTCTGGCCAAATATGGCAAAACCCCATCTCTACTAAAAATACAAAAATTAGCTGGGTGTGGTGGTGTGCCTGTAGTCCCAGCTACTTGGGAGGCTGAGGCAGGAGACTTGCTTGAACCAGGGAGACAGAGGTTGCAGTGTGAGCTGAGATCGTGCCACTGCACCCCAACCTGGGTGACAGAGTGAGACTCCATCTCAAAAAAAAAAAAAAAAAAATTAGACCAAATAATCATAGGCAAAAAGCATTAAGAGAGATAAAGAGGTGTGTCCGATTGTATTTTCAAAGATATCTGCAACAATACCAGTTATTCCTCAGGGTTTTCTGTAATTTTGTCATTCATCCATAAAAGAATGAGTCTGATTCCCCTCCCTTTGAATCTAGGCAGGTTTGTGACATGCTTGTCAGTAGCAGAATGCATAAGTGATGATACATAACTCCAGGTCAGAAATGAAAATGCAACCTCGGCTGGGCGCGGTGGCTCAAGCCTGTAATCCCAGCACTTTGGGAGGCCGAGGCGGGTGGATCACAAGGTCGAGAGATCGAGACCAACCTGGTCAACATGGTGAAACCCCGTCTCTACTAAAAAAATACAAAAAATTAGCTGGGCATGGTGGCGCGTGCCTATAATCCCAGCTACTCAAGAGGCTGAGGCAGGAGAATTGCCTGAACCCAGGAGGCGGAGGTTGCGGTGAGCCGAGATCGCGCCATTGCACTCCAGCCTGGGTAACAAGAGCGAAACTCCATCTCAAAAAAAAAAAAAAAAGAAAATGCAACCTCCCCCTTGCTCACTTGAACACTTGAGCTGGAGTTCCAAGCTGTCATGTAAGCAATCCAACTGCCTTGAGGCAGCCACACTATGAGGAAAACCAAACTGGTTCACAAAGGTAATCCACACATATAAATCCTGAGATTACCTGGAGACTGAGAGAGAGAGAGAGAGAGAAAGAGAGAGAGAGAGAGAAATCCAGTCAGTTCCCAGCTTTTCCAGGCCCCTACTATTCCAGCTGTTGTCACATAAAAGACATCAAGACAGAATCACTTAACTGGGCATGGTGGTGCACGCCTGTAGTCCCAGCTACTCAGGAGGGTGAAGCAGGAGAATCACTTGAATTCAGGAGGTGGAGATTGTGGCCAGCAGAGATTGCGCCGCTGCACTCCAGCCTGGGGCAACAGAGTGAGACTCAATCTCAAAAAAAAAAAAAAAGTTTGGAAACTCTGTACTTTCCTGAACTCTGCCCGATGTGTCTATTCCCTTGGCTGATTTTAATTTGTATCCTTTCCCTGTAATAACTGTAATAGTGAGTATAAAAGTTTTCAATGACTTCTGTCAATCCTTCTAGTGAGTTACCAAACCTGAGGGCAGTCTTTGAAACCCCTAAACTTGCAACCAGAGTCAGAAGTGAGGGCAGTCTTGTGGATGGTTCCCTGTCTTAGCAGTTGGTGAACTTCGTGTAATACAATCCCCAACAAAAAGAGGAAGGATAGATTATGATAAATTATGCCATGTCAATGCGAATGAATGGACATTCACACAACAACATGGATGAATTTCATGAACATAATGTTGAGTGAAAGAAGCCAGACAACAAAAGAAAATATACTGTGTGGTGGAAATCAAACTTCCCCAAAAGCGCTCCTGGAAAAAGCCCGAGCCTCCTGAGATGTGGAAATGCATGCCATATAAAGATGGGGATGTTTGCTCTCACTTCCCCTAGAAGCAGTTTAGTTTTTACACATCATGAGACTTTAATCTGTAGCCATTTGTGTAGTTCATTAGTCTTATCAGAAAGGATAATAAAACTTATCTTCTAAAGGAAACCAAATGCTTACAGCCTAGACTAAACCCCTGGGTTAAGCTCTCAAGGTTCCGGGAAGACTAAGCACCAGCTCCCTAGGTGTTTACCTGTCAGAAGAGATGAAGTCCAGAGTTTGGAAACATCTCTAGGTCATCAAAGTCAGACACTGGGGCTTATCCAGCTTTTGGAGTGATGTATTTACATTCCAATAGGTTAGAGTGAGAAACAGGATGTTTTCCATTCTCTCCAAGAAGCAGAGGTTTTCTCTCCCCTTTTGAGAGAGGATAAGAGTGCAGCAGCTTCTCTTCTGTATATACAAATGGAGGAACTGTGGTCTGGGGCAAGGTGGCTCACGCCTGTAATCGTGGCACTTTGGGAGGCTGAGGTGAGAGAATCACTTGAGCCCAGGAGTTCAAGACCAGCCTGGGCAACATGACAAAACCCTGTCTCTACAAAAAATACAAAATTAGCCAGGTGTGGTGGCACACTCTTGTGGTCCCAACTGCTTGGAGGCTGAGGTGGGAGGATCAGTTGAGGCTGCAGTGAGCCATGATCATGCCACTGCACTCCAGCCTGGGTGACAGAGCAAGACTCTGTCTCAAAAAGTAAAATAAAATAAAATAAGACAAAATAAAGGAGGAAATCCATTGTTCTCCTTCCCTCACTTACAAGTTGTAACCTGGTACTCACATAGAATGTTTCCATCAGCTCTCATTGCGTTTGCCTGTTGGCCTGGATACGGGGAAGCAAGGTTACTCTGGCTGTCAATTTGGTGGTGTGTATCAAGAAAGAACTCTCTTCCGGCTGGGCACAGTGGCTCACACCTGTGGTCCAGCTCTTTGGGAGGCCAAGGTGGGTGGATCACCTGAGGTAGGAGTTCAAGATCAGCTTGGCCAACATGGCGAAATACCATTTCTACTAAAAATATGAAAATTAGCCAGGAGTGGTGGCACACACCTATAATCCCAGCTACTGGGGAGGTCGAGGTAGTAGAATTGCTCTAACCTAGGAGGCAGAGGTTGCAGTGAGCCAAGATTGTGTCAGTGCACTCCAGCCTGGGCAACAGAGTGAGACTCCATCTAAAAAAAAAAAGGACTCTTTTCCTCTTTTCCTTGACCTAGAGTTCTCATGTCTCTGTAGTGTTTGTATATAACAAGTACGTATCTGCACGAGTGGGGCACCATCTCAGACCCTTCACGGTTCTTGACAAAACACGCCAAGGGATCAAAAGTTCAAAGCCAGGCAAACCTGATGTGTGATGCGGGAAGTCAGACTGATGACTCTCTCCAATGGGAAGAAACTGGAGGGCAGCATAATGGCAGGGGCACTTTGGGGTGCAGTCCATGTTCTATTTCCTGATCTGGGTGCTGGTTGCATGAGTGTGCTCAATTTGGGGAAAACATTGAACTGGTTTTTCTATGACTGGCTGTGCTTCTCCAGGTCCTCGAAGAAGCAGATGCTAAAATGGGATTAGATGTGCCAAGGACTGATCGGTGCGGGGTGGGAATCCTGTGAGTGTAAATGGGGAGGAAAGTAGAGGAGACCGAGACATTCGTCGGACTACGGTGCAGGTCTGACTCCTGCGAAGGAAGGAGGGAAGGAACTAAGGAAGGTCTTAGGCTGCTGTGCAGCTCTCAGAAAGTTTCAACAAGGCCAGTGTTGAGCCAAAGTCACCTACTTCAGGGTCCTCTATCTCCAAGGAACAGGCCTGCCTCAGGAATCTCTGCTGTGCTCTGTCATTGGGTGGAAGCAGCCCAAGGGATACATAGTCTTGGCATTAATATGATGATAGATTTCAGAACTCGGCCTGATTCGTCTCTTCCCTTGGCTGATTTTAATTTGTATCCTTTCCCTGGGGCCACTGGGCAATTGTGTTCCCCACAGTAGGAGACCCGAGAGGCTTATGTGGGGTCATCACAGTTCACGCCATGCACCACACATACTTCTCCATATAGGCTCAGGGAGCAGCTCCGTGGGCCTCTCATCCTGAGTGGAACCTTAGAAAAGGCAGGTGAGTGGCAGAAACTACAATGCCCATGGCTGCAATTGATCTTGGAGCTATCACTGGTACTCCTCCTCTCCCTTTTCCACTATCCATTCTAATTTTACCTGACCCTCAGCTGTCACCTTAGCAGGCCTTGATGGCCTACCTGATGGTATAATCCAAGCCTCATTCCCAAGGGTCCTGCACCCTTGATATTCCAATGCTTTTTTCTGTCCAGAGTATTTCATGTGTTCATTCACAGTCGTAATGGCCAATGGAGTAGGAGGACGCATCCAAGCAGATCACTTGGGTTATATGCATATTTCCTCTGTTGCTTATTTTGTAAAAGCATCCCTGGCTGGGTGGAGTGGCTCACACCTATAATCTAATCCCAGCACTCTGGGAGGCTAAGTTGGGAGGATCGCCTGAGCCCAGGAGTTCAAGACCAGCTCAGGCAACATGGTGAAAACTTATTTCTATAAAAAGTTTTAAAAATTAGCTGGGTGTGGTACATGCTTATAGTTCCAACTACTTCAGAGGCTGAGGTGGGAGGATCACCTGAGCCCCAGAGGTTGAGGCTGCCATGAGCTGTAATCACACCACTGCACTGCAGCCTGGGCAACAGAGTGAGACCCTGTCTTAAAAAAAAAGCAGCCCTAGTTTTACCTGCTGGTCCAGGTCAATTGTCCTGCCAGTAACTGACTCCTGGCAGTGTCTTGTCTCCTTTTCAGACCTGTTGGTCCCTGGGCACAAGGAGGTCAAAGCACCTAGATGGTAGCCATAATTTATAGTTCAATGGGCCTTTTTCTGTGTCCCCTGGAAAAAGGATGTTCCCTTTGGGACCAGGATCTCCAATTCTGCAGACCCAGAGCTACAGGAATGGGAAGCACATCCCCACAGTGGGTCAATGGGAAGTGGGATGGCATCGCATCATTCCAGAATATCTCTTCAAAGCTAGCGCTTCAGCTATGCCTTTAGAAGACTGTTCCAGCATTCTGCGAGGCCGGCTGCCTCTGGATGGTGCAGTCTGTGACATGACATTGGATCCCATGAGCCCACTTCCATCCCTCCTTAGGTAGAAAATGGGTCCTCTGGTTGAACATTGTAATATATGGAATTCCACGCCTGTAGATCAGGCATTCTATAAACTTCTGGATAGTAGTGCTGGTTGAGACTTTGCAGGCAGAAAAGGCAAACCCATCCTTAGAGCAGGTATCTCCCTCTGCAAAGACAAACTGATGACCTCTACAGAATAGAAGGTGTCCATTGTAGCTGAATTGCCACCAAATGACCAACTGGTCTCCTCAAGATGTAGTGCCATATTGGGTGTTCAGTACTGTCTGTGTTGCTCTCACCCTTATGTCCATCCACATGCCTCTACTTCAGGCCTCCTTGTCTCTACATTCTAGTTCTTTTCCTTCTAGACTCCTGATCAGACAGCCAGACCATTGACCATAGCCCAGGAATCTACTGTATTCTCACCATGGGCCACTTCTCCTTCCATACAAAGCAGATGACTGATTGCAGCTTCATTCATTAGGAAGATTTTCCATTTCCGTGGTATTTTGGGACCATCCCTGAAAGTGGCTATAATGTAGCTATGGTCTCTTTTTGCCTTGCATCTAGGTACTGAGCCAACCCATCCATAAACGCAGCTTGAAGCTTTCCCTCCTCCTTCAGCTAGTCATATGGGACCACCATACAGCCTAGGGAGCAAACTGGCAAGGGATTATGGAGCAACAGTCATATGTGACAGGGAGTTTGGGCAACCTGTTCACGCAGCTCATTTGTGTCCTCTGCCCCCATGAGGGTCTCATTATACTTATAATGAAGTGCTGCTGGGTGCATCTGATTTTATTATTTGGTGAGTCTAAAGAATCCAACTTGTAATTGGCAGTTCTGAACTTGGTGGCATCAAGCAGGAGGCATCCAAGTAGATAACTTGGGTTCTACACATACCACCTCTGTCCTTACTGTGTAAAAGCGTCCCTGGCTGGGTGTGGTGGCTCATGCCTGCAATCCCAGCACTTTGGGAGGCCAAGGTGAGTGGACTGCTTGAACCCAGGAGTTCAAGACCAGCCTAGGCAACATGGCAAAACCCTGTCTCTACAAAAAATACAAAAAATTCGCTGGGTGTGGTGGCACACACCTGTAGTTGCAGTGGGCAATGGAGTAGGAGGAGGCATCCAAGCTACCAGCTACCGTGGTGCCCAATGGCCAAGTTTTCTGTCTCTACCAGGGCCCAGTAACAAAGCCAGGAATTATTTTTCAAAAGGTGCATAATTCTCTGCAGTGAATAACATGCTATTGTCCCAGAAATCCCAGGGCTTTCGTTGTGATTCTCCCATGGGGCTTGCCATAAGCACCACACTGCAGCTTTCCCATGACTCATTCCTTCAACACCAGAGGGTCTGCCGGATCTTATGGTCCAAGTGCTATGCTGCTTGTTCGGCAGCCGGGACCCGCTGCACAGCCATTTCTTTACTTGTCCTGTCTGATCGGTGTGATACTGATGTAACAGATCAGTGTGATGTTCTATGGGCTGTCCAAGTGATCCAGATCTCTTCAAACTACGAGAGGGCAAGAGCGTTAACACAATTGTGACGTAAAACTCTAAATGAATATTGCTGTCCAGCGGGCGAGGTGTCTTACGCCTGTAATCTCAGCGCTTTGGGAGGCTGAGGTGAGCAGATCACCTGAGGTCAGGGGTTCAAGACCAGCCTGGCCAACATGATGAAACCCCATCTCTACAAAAATACAAAAAAATTTAGCCAGGCATGTTGGTGGGTGCCTGTAATCCGAGCTACTCGGGAGGCTGAAGTGGGAGAATCGCTTGAACCAGGGAGGAGGAGGTTGCAGTGAGCCAAGATCACACCATTGCACTCCAGTCTGGGCGACAGAGTGAGTCTTTATCTCAAAAAACAAAATAAAATAAAATATTGTTGTCAATACCAAGAGAATGACACTGTTTCTGATCCTCTTTTCTGATTGGAATGGAAAAGAAAGCACTCACTAAATCAATGACAGCATACCACATACGCGAGGCCTTACGAATCCACCCTACCAATGATATCATTTCTGGTAAAGTAACTGTGTTCAGGGCTACTATTACGGTTCGGTCCATAGTAGTCTACAGACATTCTCCAGAATCAATTCAGCTTCTGCAGAGACAAGAATGATGAATTAAACAGAGGTAAAGAGGTCACCACCTCTGTGCCCTTTAGCACTTTAGCAGTGGCATCAATGTCTGTCATTCTTCCATCTTTCCTGCTCCTAGCGGTAACATTGATTTTTAAAAGCCTTTTAAAATGAAAGTACAATAAGCTAAGTACATATCTAAGTGTAAAATTTAATGAGTCTTGACAACTGTACACAAAACATTACAACAAGATTATAAACATTCCACCACCCTGAAAAGCTTCCTCCTGCTTCTTTAATAAGAACTTCCTCTCACCCCAGATCATCCCATTGCTAGGCAACCATCAATATGCTTCCTGTCACTGTAGACTAGCTTACATTTTTTTTATTTTTTTATTTTTTGAGACAGAGTTTCACTCTTGTTGCCCAGGCTGGAGTGTAATGGCGTGATCTCAGCTCATCGCAACCTCCGCCTCTACAGGTTCAAGCGATTCTCCTGCCTCAGACTGCCAAGTAGCTGGGATTACAGGCATGCACCACCACACTCAGCTAATTTTGTATTTTTAGTAGAGACAGGGTTTCTCCATGTTGGTCAGGCTGGTCTCCAACTCCTGACCTCAGGTGATCTGCCCACCTCAGCCTCCCAAAGTGCTGGGATTACAGGTGTGAGCCACAGCACCCGGTCCTACATTTTCTAGTTTTATATAAATGTGATTGTTCAGTACGTACTGACTTTGTTTGGCTTGTTTATTCATAACCATTTTGAGGTTCATCCATATTGTCCTATGTATCAATAGTTTGGTCCATTTTATTGCTGACTAATGCTCCACTGTATGTACAGACCACAATGTTTGCCCATCGCCTGCTGATGCTCATTTGGGTTGTTTCCAGTCTTTGGCTATTACACATAAGGCTGCCAAGAACATGGATGTACAAGTCTTTGTGTGGACATATGCTGTCATTTATTTCGGTAAATATCTAAGAATAGAGTAACTGGGTCATATGTTAGCTCTATGTTTAACTTCAAAGGAACTGTCGGCCAGGTGCAGTCACTTAAGCCTGAAATTCCAGCACTTTGGGAGGCCAAGGCAGGCGGATTACCCCTGAGGTCAGGAGTTCGAGACCAGCCTGTCCAACATGGTGAAACCCCGTTTCTACTAAAAATACGAAAATTTAGCCAGACATGGTGATGGGCGCCTGTAATCCCAGCTACTTGGGTGGCTGAGACAGGAGAATTGCTTGAACCCGGTGTTAGGTAGAAAGGGCCCATTCCCCATGCCCGGGACCCACATCCAGCGGACCGCCTCCGGAGCCCATCCCCTCTTGCCACATGGCTCTTCCTTCTTCTTTGTTTAACCTCCACCAATCACTCCATAACACCTCACCTGTACTCCCCACCTTAGCCCGCCAAAGCTAAGCCAATCCCTGCACTCCACAATACTCCCCCTTCGCCCATGCCCAACCGCCACCAATCACTTCACAACACCTTGCCTAAACAGGCCGCCGCCCCTATAAAAACCCTCTCCGGCAGCTGCTGGGTGCAGCTCTTCCCTCTCCCGCTCGAGTTGCCCGCAAACCCCAATAAACCTGGACTCGGCTTAACAACTCCTCGCTCTCATTTGCTTTGGGAAGGGTCTCTGCGGGTCGCACATTTGGTGCCGAAACCCGGGAGGTGTAGGCGGCTGGTCCACCAGCGGCCCCCTCCCTCTGGCGACCCCCCTTCCTCTGAATTGGCCTCCACACTCCGGATAAGGTAAGTCCATTTGCTTGCCTATCTTCCCCGCGGTGCGTGTGGTGGCCTCTTTTCCTTTTGCGTCTCCCCTTCCACGGATCCCTCGCCAAGCGCCGGCCGGCCCGAGAGTCAGATCCTCCAACCAGGCTCCAGGAGCCTTGGAAGTGATCAGACGAGGGACGCTTCCTCTGGTCCTTCCCCCACTTCCACTTCCACTATAGGAACGGTCAGACGAGGGGACGCCCTTCCTGACTCTTCCTACCGTCCTCTAGAGGGGCTGTGGGACAGACGGGACGCCTCTTCCCACACCGCTCTAGCCCAATCCCGCTAAAGGAAAGGTCCTGCCACACGCGCCATGGGGAACACGGAGTCTCAAATTCCTAACAACACCCCTCTCGGGTGCTTACTCCTCAACTTTTCTCAGCTGGGCTACTCCCAAATCCTCCTGTCCCAAGTGGCCTGGCCCCAATACCAGCTTAATAACCGGCCACATTGGCCTCCGACTGGTACTTTCGATTTTAACGTCCTACGAGACCTAAACAATTTTTGTCGCCGTACTGGCAAGGATCGCGAGGTGCCGTACGTCCAGGCTTTTTGGGATTTGCGTCCCCACCCCGACCTCTGCTCCTCCTGCTCCACTCATCAAGTTCTCTTAGCTCGCTCCCCTCCCAAGGTCAGCTCTCCCCCTCCTTACGAGCAGCAGGAGGAGCTGCCTGACCACCTATCCCATCCCCCTCCTGCTCACTCCAACTCCCTCTCTCCGCCAGTTGCAGACCCCGCCCCCACTCCCACAGCTCCTCCTCCTCCTCCTTTCCCGTTCCCCTCCCCTCCGACCGTAGCGGCGCCGCCCCCTTTAAGTTCTCCAGTTGCGGCCGGTACTCGTTCCCACCCACCAAATGTCCCAGCGCCGCAGAAGGTCTCGTCAGAGTTCATGTTCCTTCTCCCTCCAAGACCTGGCTCAAATTGAACGCCGGCTTGCATCTTTCTCGGCCGATCCCTCCACCTAGATTAAGGAATTTCAGTACCTCACTCAGGCTTATAGTCTTACCTGGCATGATATCCATGTTATCTGCACTTCCACTCTCACCGCAGAAAAACACGAGCGCATCCTAGCGGCAGCCAGGCATATGGCAGACAGGGACCATGCTATAGACCCTAATCAAATCCCAGTTGGCACTGACGTTCTTTCTCCCAAGCACAGACCCCCAGTGGACTTATCAGGAAGGGCCGGGGTCTAACATCCCTGCCCGTGACCGGATGCTCCAATATCTTCTGCGGGGCATGGATACTGTCTCCAATAAGGTGGTTAACTATAATAAACTTAAAAAAGTCACTCAAAAGCCAGACGAAAACCCTGCCCTTTTCCTCGGCCGTTTACAGGAAACCCTTGTCCGCTATACTTGGCTTAACCCTACTTCCCAAATTGGGGCTGCTGTCTTAGCCTCCCACTTCATCTCACAACCCACTCCTAATATCCGAAAAAACAAAAAAAGGTGGAGGATGGTCCAGAAACCCCTATACAGGACCTGGTAAAAATGGCCTTTAAAGTATTTAACGCAAGGGAAGACACAGCCGAGGCTGCCCGCCAAGCCCAAATGAAACAGAAGGTCACTTTACAAACCCAGGCTCTAGTAGCGGCCCTGCGGCCGGCAGGAAACCGGGGCCCACAAAATACCGCTCGCACCCCTCCAGGTGCTTGTTTTAAATGTGGGAAGGAAGGACACTGGTCCAAGGCCTGTCCCCAGCCTCGTCCACCCACCAAGCCCTGCCCCATCTGTCAGCTTATGGGACACTGGAAGTCTGACTGCCCCAGTTTGCCCAGGGTCCCGGTCTCTCCGGACCGACATCCTGGACAGCAAGGGGCTGTCACTGGAGGCCTGGAACCTGGTCGTGCCGCCCAGGGACCAGGCGCCCAGAACTCTCCGTTCCCGGAACTTCTAGGGCTGTTAGACGACTAGAGGAGCCCTGGCTCCCCAACCCCGGTTACCCTTGCCGAGCCCAGGGTTGTGTTCAAGGTAGCGGGTAAAAGTGTCTCCTTCTTAGTCAACAAGGGGGCTACCTACTCTGTGCTTCCCTCCTACTCAGGACAAACTCTTCCTTCCCAGGTCTCTGTTGTGGGAATTGACGGGTCTCCATCCACACCGCGCAAAACCCCTCCACTCACATGCTCTTTTAACTCCTCCATTCCCACCCACTCCTTCCTAGTCATCCCCTCACGCCCCGTGCCCCTTTTAGGACGGCACATTCTAACCAAACTGCAGGCAACTATCGTCTTCCCACATACTAATGCCAGTATCTTCCTTCTTTCTCTGGTTACCAATCCACCAGCCCCCCACCAGGCCGTCCAACTCCTTCCTAGCATTTGCCCACAGGTATGGGATACCAGTACTCCCTCCGTGGCCTCCCATCATCAGCCTGTTCGCATTCGCTTAAAGGACCCCTAACCTCCCAGGAAACTGTTAACCAGGCCTTTAATGCTCTCCTAAAAGCCTTATCCACAACTACCAGTCTAGCTCTACCTAACCCAAACAAGCCCTTCCACCTATATACAGACGAGAAGCAGCACACAGCAGTAGGTGTCCTTACTCAGCCAATAGGATCCACCCTCCTGCCAATAGCTTATCTGTCCAAACAATTAGACCCCACTGTACAGGGATGGCAACCATGCCTACGGGCCCTCGCAGCGGCAGTCAACCTCACTACTGAGGCCCTAAAACTCAATCTGCACCAACCCCTCCAAGTTTTCTCCCCACGTCGGCTCACTGACCTACTTATTCACCAAGCTTTAACTCATCTCGAGCCCTCCCGACTTCAACTTCTACACGTACTATTCATCGAAAACCCTGCAATCACTCTTTCACATTGCTCCCCTTTAAACCTGGCTACCCTCCTTCCTCTCCCCTCGGAACCTTCAACACAGCACTCCTGCTCCGAAATTCTTGAGCTCAGTCAGTCCCCGCGCCCAGATCTGGCTGACCAGCCTATTCCAGCAGCCTCAATCACTCTCTACGTTGACGGTAGTTCAGCCCTCACCACCCCAGGACCGCGGAAAGCTGCCTATGCCATTGTTACAGACACTGACGTCATTGAAGCTCAGCCTCTGCCCCCGGGAACTACCTCTCAACAAGCTGAGTTAATTGCCCTTACTCGGGCATTAATCTGGGCAACCGGAAAAGTAGTCAACATTTACACAGACTCCAAATATGTCTTCCTAATCGCTCACTCCCACTGCATGATATGGAAAGAACGGGGCTTCCTTACCACTAAAGGCACCCCCGTTCTCAATGGAAAACTCATCTCTCAGCTTATTCAGGCAATCCAGCTCCCCAGTAAGGTAGCTATCATCCATTGCAGGGGACACCAATCCTCACGTGCTCCTGTAGCTAAGGGAAGTGCCTTTACTGACTCCGTTACAAAAACAACAGCCAAAGAAAAAGCCCCCCCCTACCACTCTCTATTTCCTTTCCAAAACATACGACCCCCAATACTCTCCCACAGAGTTAGCCAACCTTCAATCTTTACCCAATGTTCAATTCAGGGACAGCTGGGTTTTTAAGCACAATCTCCTTATACTCCCTGAAAAACAAAGGTACCAAATAATTCAAGACATTCACAACTCACTCCACATTGGACCCAAAGCCTTGTACCACTTCCTCAGTCCACTTTTTCACCCCCACAACCTCCTCAACACCATACAGAAGGTCCAGTCCTCCTGTACTATCTGTGCAAAAGCCAACCCCGAAGGTTCCTGTCATCCTCGGCGTCAACTTCATCAACTATGTGGGTTTCTGCCTGGCCAAGATTGGCAGATTGACTTTACCCACATGCCAAAACACAAACAATACCGCTATCTACTAACCATTGTCGACACTTTTTCAGGCCGGATTCAAGCTTATCCACAGCCTCCGAGTCGGCAGGAACAGTAGCCACTCATCTTATCCAAGACATCATCCCCCGGTTTGGACTCCCGGCCACCGTACAGTCAGATAACGGCCCAGCTTTCATCTCTAAAGATTACTAACGCTGTCTCCACTTCCTTAGGAATCGAGTGGAAATTACACGCTGCCTATCATCCCCAGTCTTCTGGTAAGGTAGAACGGGCCAATGGCCTCATCAAGGAGCATTTAACCAAACTTATGCTCAAACTCCGCCAGTCCTCGGTTACACTGCTCCCCATCGCCCTTGCCAGGTTAAGAGCAAGTCCTCAAGGCCCAGCACAGCTTAGCCCGTTTAAGCTACTGTATGGTCGCCCCTTCTTACTTTCAACTCCTCCATCACCCGAAGCCACTCCTTTAAGTAATTACCTCCCATACTTCACTCTCCTTCAGAATCTCCTTAGGGAACACGCCAACGCTTCTCTTCCACAGCCCACTCAACCATCCGAAACCACCCAAAGGGTATCTCCGGGTGACTCAGTCCTTATTAAATCCCTCTCCCCAAAGCCTCTCGCCCCCAAGTGGGAAGGGCCCTTACACGGTCATCCTCGCCACCCCTTCAGCCATTAAGGTCGCACAAATTCCGTCGTGGGTCCACCTGTCCCGAGTAAAGAGGTGCCCTGATGGCTCCCTCTCTCCCCGCTGGGAGTGTACTCCTACTGGCCCTCTATCTCTCAAACTTACCAAAACTTAGCTCCTCTCAGTATGTCTGGAGATTCTTCCTTACTGAAAACTATACCAAAACACATCATATCTGTGACTCCTCCCTTACTCTCACAGCCGTCTTTTAGCCACCTCTGACTGTCCCGCAACGGGGGGCTCACGTCCCCTACAACTCAACTTTTCTAGTTTTCATAATTCCAAAGTCACCCACCCTGTACTCTGCTTCCATTACAGACAGCCTTCAACCTGTCAAACCTCTTCCTGGTACTCTTGTCTGGGCTGTGTCTGGTCAACCTGTAACTTGGAAAAACAACGCCATACCCAAGCCCAAGCGGTCAAACCCATCACTCACTTTTATCCAAAACTCCCACCACTGAGGGAAAAAACCAATTCACTCTAACCATTTCCGACCCTTGGGACCAAAGATGGACCAGTCCTCAAAAGGCAGCCCTTTATGACTTCCCAAAACAATCGTACCCGTCCTCACACCTGTACATATGGCGCGCCTACGTCCTCACCTCTTCACCGAATCGTTCCTCCATACAAATCCAGGAGCAAATCCTAAACACTCAGCTCCAACCCCGCAACACCCCTTTTCATGAATCACCCTCCTCAGGGAGGGATTAGCACTTGCTAACCAGTCCGGACTTACTAATTTAACCTCCTGCCTTCTGTGTGCCACTCTTGGGCAGACTCCTCTCGTTGCGGTACCGGCTCCCTTTCCGCGTAATGCTCCGGAATCATCTAACCCCTTTACTCCCATTCCTAACGTACAACTCTATGCCTTACCTGAGTCTCAGCTCCCGGCCGGCTACTCCCTAGGCCACAATTATTCCCATTGTAACTACACCAGACAGGTTTCGACCGACCTAACCGCTCCACGAGGCATTTTCTTCTAGTGCAATGGCACCCTAACCAAAAACCTGTCCTCTAGCCAACCTCCAACCCTCTTATGCCTTCCAGTCACCCTAGTACCTCGACTCACTGTCTACTCTCCGGCCGAGTTCCTCCTACTACAGGTCCCACAGGCTCCGTCTCATCGCACCCGAAGGGCGGCCTTCCCCCCGGTGGCTGTGGGCCTGTCCCTTGCAGGCTCCGTGCTGGCCGTGGGGTTAGGAGAAGGGGCATTGTTCCATTCTCACCAAGCTCTGGCTCGCCTTTCCTCACAACTTCAGGCAGCCATCGAGGACTCAGCGGCGTCTCTGGCATCTTTCCAACGACAGATCACCTCGGTCGCCCAGGTAGCCCTACAAAATCGGAGGGCGCTGGATCTACTTATGGCGGAGCGTGAAGAAACCTGCATCTTCCTACAAGAGGAATGCTGCTACTATGTCAACAAATCTGGACTGGTAGAAACGCGAATCGAAAATCTCCAAAAAATCAAAACCAGCCTCCAGAATTACAAGTTCTCAACAGAAGCCTCCGCATAGTGGTCGTCTTCCATGTACACCCTCCTATCCCCATTACTCGGTCCCTTACTGGTTATCTGTCTTGTTCTGCTCATTGCTCCTTGTTTTTTCCAGTTTCTCCAACGGCGGTTCCAAGAACTAACCCGAGTTACCATCAACCAGATGATGCTACAACCAGTCTTCCACGATAACACCATACCAACACCAGCCCCCCGGAAACAATCACGTCACTTCCCCACCCACCAACCTCCATGGAAAGCTACGCCCTTCTGCCCACTTCCCAAACCCCCTAAAGAAAATCAGATCCCTCCGCCGCCCATTTTCAGCAGGAAGTAGCCAGAACGACCTCGTGGCCCTTTTTCCCTTTTTAGGGAGTCGGGAATGTTAGGTAGAAAGGGCCCATTCCCCATGCCCGGGACCCACATCCAGCGGACCGCCTCCGGAGCCCATCCCCTCTTGCCACATGGCTCTTCCTTCTTCTTTGTTTAACCTCCACCAGTCACTCCATAACACCTCACCTGTACTCCCCACCTTAGCCCGCCAAAGCTAAGCCAATCCCTGCACTCCACAATACTCCCCCTTCGCCCATGCCCAACCGCCACCAATCACTTCACAACACCTTGCCTAAACAGGCCGCCGCCCCTATAAAAACCCTCTCCGGCAGCTGCTGGGTGCAGCTCTTCCCTCTCCCGCTCGAGTTGCCCGCAAACCCCAATAAACCTGGACTCGGCTTAACAACTCCTCGCTCTCATTTGCTTTGGGAAGGGTCTCTGCGGGTCGCACATCTAATATCAACCACAATATCGTTTGGGCCTAAAACTATGCTGCTAGACCGAGTGACCCCCTACCAGCAACCAGTTCCTGCTTTTTAACCTTTTTTATGACTCTCTTTTAAGAATAAGTTTTAACCTTTTCTTTACTTACCTGACTGCCTAATGGTTTAACTGTCGATATTTGCAAAGCAAATACCACCATAAGGGATGGCTTTGATTCCTGACTCAGAGATTCCTGAATGAGGAAATTGAGTTGAGTTAGGAGTAGACAAAGGAGAATCCGGTTAAGAGATATTCTGATAAGCAAAACCAGAGACACCTGCAGCCAGGAGGAATAATGTCTGGATGTAAACTAGCTTTGTGATCACAGGAAATTCTGTTACTTTTTACAACCACTGATTGTGTATCTGACTTTTCAATTGTATAGGCCATGTAAGGTATACATTTACATTTCGTCTTGCAACCATTGTGTATCTGATTTCTCTATTGTATAGGCCATGTGAGGCATACATTTACATTCCTCCTACTATGACGTAAACCAGAGCCAAGAAAGTGTATTTATTCCTGGCCTTTGAAAAATAAAATTTGCTGTTTAGGCACAGCCTATCAGCCCTCCAGACGCCTCGCTTTCTCTCTCTCTGTCTTTATTATTTTCTCAGGCGCACTCCCTCTTCCAGGTATTGGGACCCTCTTGCAGGTCGAGAGACCCCCGGGCAGACGTGCCTACCCGTCCGGACGGTCCACGACAGATTCATCAGTGTTCTTGGAAAGAGGTGGGCAATTCTTGTGACTGACGGCTCCTTTCCTTTTTAGGCCATATAGGGTAACTTCCTGATGTTGCCATGGCATTTGTAAACGGCTGTGGTGCTAGCAGGAGTGTCTTAGCATGCTAATGTATTATAATTAGTGTATAATGAGCAACGAGGATAGCCAGAGGTCACTTTCATCACCATCTTGGTTTTGGTGGGTTTCAGCTGGCCTCTCTACTACATCCTGTTTTTGTTTTTCTTTTTTAGAGATGGAGTCTGGCTCTGCCACCCAGGCTGGAGTGCAAAGGTGCTATCTCGGCTCACTGCAACCTCCGCCTCCCGGGTTCAAGGGATTCTCCTGCCTCAGCCTCCCAAGGAACTGGGATTACAGGCATGCATCACCACATCCTGCTAATTTTGTATTTTTAATAGAGAGGTCAGGCTGCTCTCGAACTCCTTACCTCAAGTGATGCACGTGCCTCAGCCTCCCAAAGTGCCGGAATTACAGGTTTGAGCCACTGCGCCTGGCCACCACATCCTGTTTTATCGGCAAGGTCTTTGTGACCTGTGTCTCGTGCCCACCTCCTATCTCATCCTGTGACTAAGAATGCCTAGCCTCCTGGGAGTGCAGCCCAGTAGGTCTCGGCCTTATTTCACCCAGTCCCTATTCAAGATGGAGTCACTCTGGTTTGAAAGCCTCTGACATTAGGATTGGGGAAGACACTTGACTGGTCGAATCAGAGATTGGACTTTCTACACAGGGACAGGCTGACATGGGCACCCAACTGCTGTGGGATGGAGGGATAGAGAGGACAGAGTCAACGTCCTGTTGGTTCTAGTCTATTTCAGCACCCGTCACTTGGAGCGGACCCCTCCTACTTTTCTTAGCTCCTACTCTCACATCTATCGCCCGCTTCCCTTCTCCCAGGGGCTTAATGTCAAATGGTCTCTCCCAGCCATTTTGATATATTCTCTCCAGTCCTGCTCACTCTACTTTTAAAGTGCCAAACAAATCCCCTCCCTCTTTCTCAAAGCACTATGATGTGCCACTGCCCAGCATCTCAGTGGAGGGGACCTGCCGGCTCTTTCTTTTGCTCTCAGACCTTGGGGTGGGAGAGAAAGGTTTGATGGACTGGAGTTGGAGCAGGGTTGGAGAGCTGCAACCACCTACCGCTGCTGTACCCCAGGAATACAGGATGTAGACATGGTACCCTCTGCCCAGGTGATAAACATGAGCTTCTCAAAACATTCTTTGTTTTTTTGAGACGGATTTGGCTCTTGTTGCCCAGGCTGGATTGCAATGATGCAGTCTCGGCTCACCGCAGCCTCCACCTCCAGGGTTCAAGTGATTCTCCTGCCTCAGCCTCCCAAGTAGCTGCAATTACAGGCATACGCCACCACACCTGGCTAATTTTGTATTTTTAGTAGAGACAGGGTTTCACCATGTTGGTCAGGCTGGTCTCAAACTCTTGACCTCAGGTGATCCACCCACCTCAGCCTCCCAAAGTGCTGGGATTACAGGTGTGAGCAACTGGGACTGGCGAGAACATTCTTTTAAATACATTCGAGGAGCCCAAGGAGGAAACGGTCTGCTTATTCCCAAGGGTTATTTTGTGGGAGGGAAGGCTGTGCAGAGGGGCATATTCTTTAGAATCTATTTTATTCATTGACCTTTTTTGTGACATGTTACCCAAAAGCTGTTTCTAAACAAAACAAGACAAAAATAACACCGAGAGGCCAGTCTCGGGTTCTAAAATGGTGATGTCATCTGCAGGAGTAATTGAGGAAGCTGCCTGTCTTCCGACCTCTGGAATGACAAGTGGCTATCATTTATGTCTACACTTTAGGAGAATTCAGCCTTCTCCATTCTCCTAGTCTGGTGGTCTCTTATTAGTTTTGCAAAGGTGGTTGAGTTTTGGGGAAAGGCTATTACCATTTAAACTATAAACTGTCTCCCAAGGTTAGCTTGGCCTAAGCCCAGGAATAATTAGGGGCAGCTTGAGGAACAAGGGCAAGAGGACTTGGCTAGATCACGTCTCTTTCATTGCCATAATTTTCTCACTGTTATAATTTTTACAAAAGCGGTTTCACTCTGGGCTCCCTCTAGCCCAACACTCCCTCCATTGCTGTAGTAGCCACCTGTGGAGGTCTCTGCTTCACCTCTGTGAGCCCGCATCTCTCCTGGAGGCTGCACACATCAGCTGTGTGGCTTTCAGACAGCAGGAGCCTCATTGGCATCGTGGTGAGGTGGGGCTAGCAACGTAGGCTCCTCCCACCAGCTTAGGAGGGCTGAAGTGAGGCATCCCAGGTGTCTGGCATAGAATGGGTAGTTGCCCGCTCCCAGGCAGCCCATCCCCCGCCTCTGCCCCAAACTCCCGGGAGTAGTTGCTGTGTTTAGCAAGTAACAGGATGCTCAAATGTGAATTTCAGATAAACAGCAAAGGATGTTTCAGAAGTGTGCCCCTAACATTGCCTGGCACATACTTATACTAAGCTGGGCATCCTGTATTTTACCTGGCAACCTTACCTGAAGAGGCATCCACAGAGCTGAATACCTCCTCCAAACACTCCAGCCGTGTCCAAGTGGGAAGCCCTCTCTCCAGGGGAAGCCGGCCTCTTTCCTGCGCAGGGGACCAGAGCCAATTCTTAGTGATTATCACTTCAGTGCTAACTCATTAATATGGTTGGGGAAACACGTGCAGAGAGGTCAACCAGACAGGAGGTAGCAAATGCTGGTTGTGATAGAAAATCGCCATCCCCTGTGTGAGAGGATGGAGCAGACCCCAGCTGGGATGGGGCGGGTTTTTTCCCTGAGCACGGATGGGGCGGGTTTTTTCTAGAGCACGCAGGGAGTTGTTGGGTCCCGTGTGGCAATCTTCACGCAATACTAGAAACGACCGCAAGGGGACAGCATCTCCCAAAGTGCCCATGTTGGACTATTCAAAATGATTATTGATAAACTCCTACTGAACGGGCACCGGGTCCTGTTGTAAGCAATTCATGCGATGTGGCTCATTTAATCTTGATTGCCTTCAACAGAAATGGAGTACAATAATAATAATAATCTTCATGACCTCAGATTGAGACGGATGTTTGGTCTCCGTCTCCTTGAGTTAAAGTCACTGACCCAAGCTCACACAGCCCCCTGACTCCGGATACCTCCACCAGCCGAGGACTGCTTTTGCCCACCGCCGTTACATCCATGACTCTTTACACAGGCAAGGGCAGAGCTGATTCATAGGCTGTGTGACCTTGGGCAACTTACCTAACGTCTCTGAGCACTGGTTTTCTAGCTGCACAGTACTCTGCAATGACCTGAAGCTGTTGTGAGGATTACTGGCAAAATGACTCACAAAGCATCCGGGCAGAGCGGGGCTCACAGCAAGAGCTCCACAAATACTGGCCATTATTTTTGTGGCAAGAGACAGCCACTTCGAGGGCAAATGATTGAATTGTTCCATCTGGTGTCTAACCCAGATATAAAAAAACGCCAATTATATGGTTCAGGGATTCCACATTTAAGAATTTATTCAGAGGAACTAATTGGACAGTTGTCCAGAGATGTGCATCTGAGGGTTGTTGGGATCTTATTTGTGTGAACTAAAAGCTTGGGAATTTCTTAATTGCCCAATGCATAAAGGAACATTCTGATCTGATCACACTGGTGGCTGAATCTCTCCAAGTCCCTCCTCTGTCCTGATACCTTTCATGACTCCTGATGGTCCCCAGGATCCAGTCTGAACACCTCAGCCTGGCACTCAAAGCCCCCTGGCCTCAGCGGTCTCATCTCTCACCACGACACATCTCTGCACCCATGATATTGCCTCCCCTGAGTCCTCGTCATTCTCTGGATGTGCCCTATGTGTCCTGCCTTTGCAGGCAGTGTCAGGCCCTGTCATCTGCCAAGAATGCCCTCCCCCACCCCATTTCCCTCTTTTCCCAGCCTTCAAGGCCCAGCTCTAATGGTACCCGCTCCATGAACCCTGCTTGGCTCCCTCCCCAAGACAGAGTCATCTTGTCCTACAGTCCCCTCCATCACGCGCTCAGCCGTCCCATTGGACACCCACAGAGAACAAGGATGGAGCTCTTTCTGTGTGCCAGGCACTGAGCTAAGCATCACGTTATGTAACCTCCCTGACAGCCTCATGAGACAGGTGCCATCATGATCACCTTCCTGCAGATGAGAACATTAAGTCCACCGTGCAGTCAGCCTTCCTCAGCATTAACTCTGTGAACCCAGAAGTATCTGAGACAGGTCTCAATCAATTTAGAAAGTTTATTTTGCCAAGGTGAAGGATGTGCCCGTGACACAGCCTCAGGAGGTCCTGACAACATGCCCCCAAGGTGGTCAGGGTACAGGTTGCTTGTCTACAGTTTGTGGGGACATAAGACACCCATCAATACATGTAAGATTGATACTGGTTTGGCGTGGAAGGATGGGACAACTCGAAGCAGGGGCTTTTGGGTAATAGGTAGATTTAAAATTTTTCTGATTGGCAATTGGTTGAAAGAGTCACTATCAATAGAAAAGAATTATCAATAGAAAGTCTGGGTTAGGAAAAGGGGTCATGGAGATCAAGGGTTTTTTTTGTTTGTTTGTTTGTTTTTTTTTTGAGACAGAGTCTTGCTGTGTTGCCCAGGCTGGAGTGCAGTGGCATGATCTCAGCTCACTTCAACCTCTGTCTCCCAGGTTCAAGAGATTCTCCTGCCTCAGCCTCCTGAGTAGCTGGGATTATGGATGCCCACCACCGCTAATTTTTGTATTTTTAGTAGAAACGGGGTTTTGCCATATTGGCCAGGCTTGAACTCTTGACCTCAGGTGATCCACCTGCCTCAGCCTCTCAAAGTGTTGGAAATACAGATGTGAGCCACCTCGTCTGGCTGAGACCAAGATTTTATTATGCAGATGAAGCCTCCAGGTAGCAGGTTTCGGAGAGAACAGACTGTAAATGTTTCTTATTAGACTCAGGGTCTGTGTTGACGTTCATGTTGGTCAGCTTTTCCTGAACTCCGAAAGGGAGGCGTGTATAATGATGCATGTCCGAACCCACTCCCTTCCCATCATGGCCTGAACTATTCTTTCAGGTAAACTTTGCAATGCCCTCGGCCGAGAGGAAGGGTCCATTCAGATGGTTGGGTGGAGGGGGGTGGGTCTTAGAATTTTATTTTTTGTTTACAACTCTGACTAGCTTTAGTAAATCCAGTGTGAGTGAGGAGGACTGTGGAGTCTTCCTTAAAATCAGGGGGCATTGCAGATAGGTGTGTGTGTTTGGCAGGGCGGGGATGGGTGTTGCTGGTAGAGGAATGTGGAAGTATTTGGCCTGGACCCGGCTCAGCCATGCCCTAGGCTCATCTGTAGGCTCCAAGTTCCTTCCCTGACTCTTCTGGGTCTATTTAAGGAGGCTTTGGGGTGGCGGGCAATGTTGCTTTTTGCCAGTGGCTGCCCCTAAAGGGCTTCTGCTGGCTGCTCCAGTCTTGCTACTTGGTAAGGTCTGGGCATGGGACTCCCTTGGGAGATACGGTGGTGGAGAAGGAGCCTTCCTCCCGTCCTCTCTGCCCATGGCCAAGCCCACTTGGCCAGCTGTGCACCTGGTAAAGCCACTCCAGGATACTACCACCCTAGGCCTGGGCTGCAGCAGGAGCTGGCCTTGGCATCCTGGGGATAAGAGCAATAGGAGACTTCTTTCCCCATGATGTGTGAGTCGTCCTGCTGGGTGCCCTCTGACAGCCCCAATGCCCCATGCCCCTGACCCCTGGGGCCACTTGCTTCTTCCCACAATGAGATCTGAGGCCACCAGGATGCTGGGTTACCCATTTCTCTCCCTTGACCATCACAGTGCATCTGGGGAGCCTTTCAGGCTTGTCGCAGGCTAAGCAGTGCCCTCCTGGAGTCTAGGGAAGTCCTGTTTCCTGAGGCTAGGGCTCCCCAGCCAGGCCAAACTCCAGGGACAGGACCCACTCCTACCTTGATCCCCTGGCCTCTTGGGCAGAGCTTGGCGTGTAGTAGATACTCAGTAAACACTAAATAAATGCCTTACATTCTCCTTAAAAAAAAAAAAAAAAAAAAAAAAAAAAAAAAAGCCCAGACCAGGAGAGTTGGCTCATAACTGTAATCCCATTTAACCCTAGAACTGGGAGGCCAAGGCAGGAGGATTGCTTAGGGTAGGAATTTGAGACTAGCCTGGGCAATGTAACTATACCTCATCTCTATTAAAAAAAAAAATGCCGGGCACAATGGCTGATGCCTGGAATAAAGCATGCCAACCTCACAAAGCTCTTGGCACAGTTTCTGGTACAGAGAGAGCACTCGCCAAATGATAGTTGTTTTCTTTATTATGATTATGCCAGATGTGACTTCCTTTGCTTCCAGGAAAGTCCCTAAAACATAAGCTATGTGCTCCAAGGGAAGCGGGTGAAAGTCCCTAAAACATAAGCTACGTGCTCCAAGGGAAGCTGAGAATGCAAGTCAGACAAAGCCTGATGTAGGCAGCTCCTATCAGAGGCATGTGGCCTTTGTGGCTGGGGCCCTCAAAAGACAGCCACTGCAAGAAATCTGTAGACTGAATTGCCTGGGTTTGCAGGGAAGAGTCCAACCCCAGCACATCTCCGCTCCTGTCTAAGGTGCTGAAACCCACCCCACATAAGCTCCTCCCAACGTGTATAGCCATTGAGTCGGTCGCCTGTTCTCCATCTCTGGTCCTCCATTCAATACTACAAATATACACTGAGCATCTACTATATTTAGGGGGTGGAAATAAAAAGTATTTAGATATGTCTTCTCCAACCCAAGTTGCTCACAGCCACAGGGAAGGAATTCGAGCACACACATAAATGCCTTAGGGTAGGTGAAGACAAAGGCTAGGGGATTCATTTTCCTATTTCTTGAGTTTCAGTGACACCCACTTCTTGCGTTTACCATTGCTTTTTCCTCTTCTGCAACCTTGATACCTTCCAAGGTTGTGCCTCTCATACCTTTCTTGATCTGACCGCAGCAGATGAGTTTTCCCCAGGGCAGCTCTTTCTGTACTCACTAACATCACAGAGTCAGGAGGACTAACAATCAATTTCGGGGAAGGAGGGAGTGTAGGAGAGAGAGAGAGAAATCAAAGGGTTAGGAGGTCTCTGAGAAGCGTGGGAGCCACCTAGACAGGGGTGAGCTCCGTGCTATATTTCTGCATGCCCTCGTCAGGGAGCAGGACCTCCACGGTGAAGCTGACCTTCTTGGCGTGGACAAAGCTATAGGTGTTGTCGAAGCGTAGGACATCTGGGGGACAGATGGAAAGAGGGGAATTGGGCTTGGCTTTACATACTCTGCGTTCCTCCCCCAGCCATGGAGGAGGACAGGCTTGTGTTCCCACTGGCTTTGTTTGTCAAGCTTGGCCAAGCTTCCCACCACGCCTCTTCCCTTCCCCATGGGAACTGCCACCCCGAGCGGGTCCTGTAAACAGACACCCACCTCCTCTTGGCATGTGCCCAGGCCTGGCTTTACTGGCATTGAGACCAGTGGTTATTACCTCCCATTGTCTCACACCTGGGCACTCACCTAATGGGGGTGTGAAGCACATGGTTGGGTTTGTTGGAGACCTCCCGGCCCCCTTAGATAAAGCAGGGATCTGGAGCAGGCCTGCTGGACGCTGTTTGCTTCTTCACAACCACCCCGCAAAGCAGGCATTATAACCCCTGGCTCACAGGGGAGCAAACCAAGGGTCCTTCCCAGATTGGTCGGACTTTTGCCCGGAACTGTGCAACTACATCGAGGCTGGGCTGGGACCCTGGAACCACACTCGGCTTTGCGGCTCTGCGCAGTTGATTTGTTTTTCAGAGCCTCGTTTCCCTCATGTGGAAAGCTACACCTGCTCTATCGCTTGTTGTCTGTGTTCTGCGGTCCGGGTGCCCCCAATCCCTTCAGGACCTGTGTGTCTCTGGCTCCTGGTGCACAGTAGGTGCTCATGAGTATGGACTGAGTGAGTGACTGTACGAATGAATGGTGCTCACCTAGGCTGTGTGTCCCTGAATGGGGAAGGTGTGTCATTGCCCTTCTGTTTCCTTTTCTAAAGCATGGGACAGGTGGCTCTAGCCTTCCAGAGCCAAGGCCCAGCTGGGGAAAACTTACAGACGCCGGCCTCCAAGCAGGTGAGGCTCCCATCCTCGGGCACCATGTGGGCGTTGTAGCGCTGGCTGGGTAGCACCTCTGCCATCTCCCCTGCCCGCTGTCGCTCCCCCATCTTGGTCTTCAGGAAAACTCCGAAGCCGATGTCAGCACCGTCAGATGAGAACTGCCACCTGTCAACAGGAGGGGGAGGAGACAGGTTGCTGCTCAGCCTGATGCGTCTCTGAGGGGTCAGGGCCTGCTCCTACCTGAGGACACAGCCTGGAAATAGGATCTCGTATTCCACTTGGTGTGACGAGCCGCGGTTGATCTGCACCGAGTGCTCGTACTGAGTTTTCACCTGGTCCCGCACATACATGGACTTGGGAATCTCCCCGCCATAGTTGATCTGCGAACATGGATGAGATGGGCTTGCTCCCCTCTCTTGGCCATTGTTCATGTTTCTCCTGCCTGAGACACTCTCACCACCCCCTGGAAGTATCCTCTTCATCCTAGCCCCACTCTCCCGCCTCCTCAAGCCTTCTTTGACCCTCCAGGCCAGGCCAGTGCTTCTGCTGGAAGCTTCCCCTTCTAGCTCATCCCTCTGGGTTAAAATTCTTCCATTTCTTGTTGCCTTTACAGCTGCTGAGAGCTCTGTAAGGGCGAGGGTTGGATTGTCTAGCTTAATATCTAGTTCTTGGGGTCTCTCTATAGGTACCTGTTGAATGAATGACTGGGTGGAAGGGGAACCCAGCTCAATTCTTGAACCTCTCTTGTCTGGGGAAGGACTCTTTGTACCTTGGTTAAACATTTGGAGTTCCCATCTGGGTCAGTCAGGGTGCCCCCAAACTGGGCAGGCAGTTCCTCAGGACTGATGAGTTTCAGCAAACCTTCCTTCCAGTTATCTGGGAGCAGTGGAATTCAAGGATGGTTAGCAAGAATGAAGGGGACCAATTGGCCTCCCATACCTACCAGGATAACCTGAACTTGGAGAGAAGCCCTATAGGAGGTACACTGCTAGAGTCAATTCCCCAGTATCCCAGGCCTGGGGCTATAGGAAGTATCTTTCTCAGCATTATATTGCTCTGGAAATCTATTTCCCCCCTTGGTAGATAGATCAGCACTTTTTTTTTTTTTTTTTTTTGAGACAGTGTCTCACTCTGTTGTCCAGGCTGGAGTGCAGTGGTGTGATCATGGCTTACTGCACCCTCAACTTCTTGGGCTCAAGTGATCCTACCACTTCATCCTCCTGAGTAGCTGGGACTACAGACATGTAACACCATGCCTGGCCAATTTTTGTTTTGTTTTGTTTGTTTTTTAATAGAGATAGAGTTTCACCATGTTGCCCAGGCTAGTCTCAAAGTCCTGGGCTCAAGTGATTGTCTCACCTGGACTTCCCAAAGTGCTGGGATTACAAGTGTAAGCCATCATGTGCCCAGCCTACAGCACATTCTTTTTTTTTTTTTTTTTTTTTTTTTAAGACAAAGTCTTGCTCTGTTGCCCAGGCTGGAGTGCAGTGGCACAATCTTGGCTCACTGCAACTTCCGCCTCTCGGGTTCAAGTCATTCTCTGCCTCAGCCTCCTTAGTAGCTGGAATTACAGGCATCCGCCACCATACCTGGCTAATTTTTATATTTTTAGTAGAGATGGTGTTTCACCACCTTGGCCAGGATGGTCTTGAACTCCTAACCTCGTGATCCACTCACCTCGCCCTCCCAAAGTGCTGAGATGACAGGCATGAGCCCCACACCTGGCCAACAGCACATTCGTGAAGGTCTTCCAGTCATGAGCAGTGAAGCTAAGAGTTATCTAATTGCCTCAAGGAGCCTTTAGAGCTCAATGATGTCAACGGCCTTCTTGGGGTCACTCTGTGAGTAAGTGGCATGCCCAAGTCAGAATTCCTAGTGGAGGATGGACAGCCTTGGGCCTTTGGAGGGACCCTCCTCACCTCTCTCTGCCTAATCACCATGGCCATAATGCTTATTACTGTTCTTCATGCCCTATGCAAATCTCTAAGAGTTCTGGGTCCTGGCTGTTACCATGGCCCCAGCTTGGTGGCTAATCTAGGCTACCCACTCCCCAACTTCCTCACTTTGGCTGTGAGAGATTCCTTCTCTACAGTGGGATTAAGGAGAAGACCACAATGTCCCACACACCAGGGCCAAATGAGCAGAGTCGCATGGGGCAGAGGCTGTGGATTTACCGCCTGGACTGTGCTGGTAACCCATGCTGCTCCAGGCTTTGGAGGCTTAGCAGGCATGAGCCTGGACCCTTCAAACCAGGCCCTCATAATCTATCAAGTTCTCTATCCCAGTGGAATTGGGTAGAGGCAGAGACTCAGGTACCAGAAAGAAAGAGAAAGTAAGGATTTGTAAGATCCCCCTCACCCCTGGATCCTCAGTTCTCCTAATTCTGTGATCTGATCATCCTGCTTGGGAGAGGTTTTCCTCAAATCCAGGGTCATTGGTTTGGGTTTAAGAACTATTTCCGCTCTTTCTCCTTCTCTCAGCCTGTCACTTGTAAACACAACCATTTTTCCTATTTATAAAATTAATATATATTCTTTTTCTTTTTCGAGATGAAGTTTTGCTCTGTCGCCCAGGCTGGAGTACAATGGTGCCATCTCGGCTCACTGTAACCTCCATTTCCCAGGTTTAAGTGATTCTACTGCCTCAGCCCCACTCCTATTGGGCCCACCACCACACCCAGCGAATTTTTGTATTTTTAGTAGACACGGGGTTTCACCAGGTTGACCAGGCTTGTCTCGAACTCCTGATCTCAGGTTATCCACCCACCTCCGTCTCCCAAAGTGCTGAGATTACAGGCGTGAGCCACTGTGCCCAGCCTAATTAATTTATATTACTATACAGAGTTTAGAAAACATAGAAAATACAGGTAATAAAATTAAAAACCACATGATTTCTCACTATCAACAAATAAATATTTTGTTGTGTTTTCTTCTAGAAATATATATTTATTGTCCATATATTTGTTTTTATAAAAATAAGATTATACTTCTAGTTGAATCTTAGTTTATACTTATGAAGATAAGTTTATAATCTACTTTAAAAAAACTTAATGACATTTCCCATGGCACTAAATATTCACTCACAGAGTTCATCAACTGGATGCACCATTATGTACTTACCCAGTTCCTTTCTCAGAACCGTGACTAGTCCTCCTGCTTGTCTACCTCATTCTCCTCAGCCGAGGTTGCCTTTAGAAGCACTAAGCTTATGAGTGTTGAAAACAAACTGAGGCCTATATACCAGAAATTGACTAGCAACCAAACTGAAACCAGTGAGGTGGTAGGTGTGGAGGCCTTGTCCACCAAAGGGGTATGGCAGGGAAAAAAACAGAGGTAACAAACTCTTTAGGATAAGACCCACCTCACGGTTGGGAAGAAGGAGCCTCTGACTAGGTGATGTGTAGAGTTCTCTTGTTGTTTTTAAGACAGGGTCTTATTCTGTTGCCCAGGCTGGAGTGCAGTGATAGGAACACGACTCACTGCAGCTTCAGACTTCTGGGCTCAATTGATCCTCCTGCCTCAGCCTCCTGAGCAGCTGGGACTACAGGTGCACACCACCACACCCAGGTAATTTTTAAATTTTCTGTAGAGATGAGGTCTTGCTATGTTGCTGAGGCTGGCCTCAAACTCCTGAGCTCAAACAATCCTCCCGACTCAGCCTCCCAAAGTGCTGGGATTACAGGTGTGAGCCACTGCACGCAACCTAATGTGTGGAGTTATAGATGGGGTAATGGACCAACTTCACTCCAAAGTTTATGTATAGGGGTCAGGAAATTGAGCTGGCACTACTTACTTCCCAACACAATAATTTTCCTGCGGGTGTCCTCACTCAGGAATGGCTTCATGAGGTTGTAACCCACAGGGAACAGTTTGGTAGCTGGAGAGATAAAAGTAAGGATAATGGGAAGAAAAGAATTATATTGGGCAAACCCCTCCATAATGGTTATAACCAATGATACAGAGGAGTCATGACTAACCCTGGTCAATTCCAATGTCTGTCCTGCACCCAACAAACCATCCAAGCAACCAGTCAACCAACCAACAGCCAACTAACCAATCATGCATCAATCATGCAATGCAATTATCAAACTCACTTAGCCAACAAAGCAGCCAGACGTTCAAACTTCTAATCAGCCACCTATTCAGTCAAGCAATAGACCAGCCAACCTGCCAAACAGCCAACCAACTATCCAACAAACCAGCCAACTGACAGCAAATAGTCAAGCAATTCATCTTCTAATCAGCCAACCTACCAAATAGTCAACCACCTAACAAATTAGCCAAACAGCAAAGTAATCAGCCAGTGGAACAGCCAGATGATTACTCAACTAACTGTGCTTTCTATCCAGCCAGTCATCCAAATAACCAGCCAGCCAGTCATCCAAATAACTAGCCAGCCAACTATCCAAATAACCAGTCAGCCACCATCCAAATAGCCATCCAAGATTCAGCCAAACAGCAAACCAGACAACCAACTAACCAGCCTGCCAACCAGGCATACAAACAACCTACCAACCAAAACGCCAACGAGTCAATCAGTCAACCAAGCTAAGAACTAGCCAACCAAGCAGCCAGCCAATTCTCCAACCAACCACCAGTCAGCCAACTAGCCAAGCAACCAACTGGCCAGTCAACTGAGCAACCAATCGGCCAGCGAACCAGCCAATCACCAAACAGCCATCCCTCCTTTCTTCTGCCCACCAACCCAAACAACAATCACCCAAATACCTATGGAGCATCCACCACGGACCCAGGCCTGTGAGGGCTACAACAAAAGTTGAGAATCACTGCCCCTGCCTTCAAGGAGCAGAAAACTCAGCCCATAAAGCAGGATGAGCACAAATAAAACAGCTGGAGATCCCTAGAAGGCAGCAAATAGGAGAGGCTATACCAGTTGCCAGTGCCAGAGGCAGTCTGGGGAGGGAGAGATCATCATGGCCAGGAGAAATAAGGGAGGATTTCTGGGATAGCTGGGATTGAAGCTGCCTCCTCGTATAGTAAGGCCAACCCTAGAAGTTACCATTTATTGAGAACTTACTCTATGCCAGGCACTGTAAGTGATTTGCATATAGCCAAGGAACCAACCTGCCTCACCGTAATCCTGGGACAAGGCAGTGTTACCACCCTCAGCGTAGAGATGAGGAGACAGAGTCATTTGTCACACACCTTTCACGATGAGCAGGAACTTCAGGGTCTCTGGGTAATTCTCTTCAAGGAGGCAGAAGAACTGTGGAACCAAGAGATCCCTTCAGAGAGCACATTGCATCTTCTCCTACCTCCATCTCCTTTGCAATCTCCTGTTGGGAGGTTTCTGATGGCTCTGGAGGATTTTCCTTCATGCCATCACCTCCACTGCCCTCTGGAGGGAACCTTCTCTCCTCAAACTATTATAGTCATACTCTAAGAATAATTATATAATAATCATTTTTAGTAAATACTATAGTAATGGTAGTAAAGTAATAATGAGTAGTTTATTAAATGTTCACTATTTGCCAAGCAGCGTATATATGCCTTACATAACAACTTGCTGAAATATCCCTACATTGCTATCTCCATTTCGTACGTAAGGAAACGGAGGCACGGCGAGGGTTTAGTGGAAGCTGGCACGTGTGGTCTCAGTACAGAGTTGTCCCCAAAAGCCATTCTGCAGGATCTTCCAGGAAACATATTAAGGCCTTTTGGGTTGTGAGTGGCAGTGAAGGTGCCCAGGATATTTTTAAACTAAATCTTGGCTCTCAGTGAGCAGCTGGGTCACAGCAGGCCAAGCCGGTCATCAAGGCAAGTGGTGGGTGGCCATGGGCCTTCTCCTCACCTCCTGGTACACTTCTACCAGAGGTTTCCAGAAGTGTTTCAGTCCCAGGCCCTCACAGTCAAATATCATCACGATGGTCTCAATCTTCTTCCCTAGCTGCAAGGATGAGAGCAAGAATCAGTTCCAGGGTTGAAGGTGTAGGCTTGGGAGATGGTGACCCAGGTACATGACCCCTTGGGGCTTCTTCTAGCCCCTGACTCTGTCCTCAGAAGAACAGTGGACGAACCAGTGGATGCATTTCCCCATCCATCCATCCATCTCCTTATACATCAATTCATCCATCAATTAACTGACCCATCCATCCATTCATATTGTCATTCATTTATTCATCCTTCATTTTTCCAACTGATGTTTATCAAGCACTTTTTTTGTGTGTTAGACACTGAAAGTGTAACGAATAATGCTTGATAACCCAAAATTCTTGTCCTTAAAATGTTCACTGTCTGGCCGGGGAGATGATAAGCAACCAGGTCATTCCAATCCGATGATAAGTGTTGTAATAGGTCAATCATAAGGGCTGCAGAGGTACAGAAGAGGTTATTTAACCCAGGCAGGGACTCAGAGAAGGTGACATCTAAGTTTCAGACCAAAAGGATAGATAGGAGAAAGCCAGGGAAAGCTGTGGGAGGTAGGTGTGTGTGGTTGGAACTCGGGTTGTTCCGGCAGAAGGACTAGCAAGGGCGAAGGCTCAGAGGGAATAGCAGTAGCTACCATTGTTCAGAAATGTGTATTGGACCCTGCGTGCTAAAGCGCACACTTGCATGATGTCATTTTGCGTTTGCAACCATTATTTATTACTATCCCTATTTTATAGGTGAAGGAGCTGAGGCTCAGACAGGTGAAGTGACGTATTCAAAACACTGAAAAAAAAAGATCCTGTCAACCAAGAATTCTATTCCCAAAGTATCCTTCAAAAAACTGTCTTTCTGTGACCGTGGCTTTTCAAGGCCTGACAGCTGGTAAGCAACTGTTTGACCCAAGAGCCCTCTGACTGGGGTTGTTCAGAACAGGCATGTTTCTGAGACCAATCCCCGCTGGCAGCCTCACCTGCCCCCAGCCATCCACCCCACCTGGCCTGGGCCTCACCCTCTCTGTCTGCAGGTCACACTCACGCAGGATGCGCTCACAGTCCCTCATCTTGGTCTTGAGCAGGTCCTGCTTGGTGACTGAGAAGAGCAGCCCCTTGGGATCAAGTGGGCCAATGATGTCATACCACACGGGGCAGCCGTCACGGTCATAGCCACACAGACCACCAGGCATGTACTTCTGGATCACCTGGGCATGAAAAGATGCACAGAACTTGGCATTACACACCTCCCATGAGACCCCCAGACCAGGCTGACTTGGGTGGCCCAGGCCTACACACACTGTGGTGTACAGCACTGTCCCTCCCTGGAAGGCAGTGCTATTGTCACAAGTGAGAAAGCTGAGGTCCTGCAGGGGAGGGCCTTGCTCACAGAGGGTAAATGGCAAAGCCAGGTCTCAGCAGGACCCTGGGCTTCTTATGTCTGCACCGATGTCTCCCATGTCCCTTTCTGTGGAGAAGAGTTGGGTTTACTGACAAAGAACACAGATTCTGAGGGTTAACAGAGCTGGTTCAAAAACAGACACTGGCTGGACAAGGAGGCTCATGCCTGTAATCCGAGCTGCACAGGAGGTTGAGGCAGACGGGATCTTCTGAGGCCAGGAGTTTGAGACCAGCTTGGGCAACAGAGGAGACCCTGTCTCTACAAAAATAAAATAAATTAGCCAGGCATGGTAACACATATCTGTAAACTTGGGAGGCTGAAATGGGAGAATCACTTGAGCCCAGAAGTTCAGTTCAAAATTGCAGTGAGCCATGATCGTGCCACTGCACACCAGCTTTGGCAACAGAGTGAGACACCATCCATTAGGAGAAAAAAAAAAAAAAAGCAGTGATACCACCCCTCTGAGCTCCATTCTGCCTCCTGTTCTGTAAAATGGTTTGGATAATCCCTCACTCTTGGGACTGTTGGGGAAAGTCCCTGAGTTAATGGTGGCAAAGCAGAGTGCCCAGCCCAGAGTACACGCCGACAAGTGAAGATGTGACCATTACTCTACCAAGATGCCCGTGGTGGCGCTGTTCTCATTGGTGCCTTAATGGGCTAAACTTCTTTCCCACCCAGACAGGACGCTTTAAGCCAGGTGTCCCCTAACTTTTTACACAGGGGGCCAGTTCACTGTCCCTCAGACTGTTGGAGGGCTGCCACATACTGTGCTCCTCTCACTGATCACCAATTAAAGAGGTGCCCCTTCCTGAAGTGTGGCGGGGGGCCAGATAAATGGCCTCAGGGGGCCGCATGTGGCCCGTCGGCCGTAGTTTGGGGACACCTGCTTTAAGCAGACCCCTAGAGGGCAGGGGCACAGAAGCACAGGCTAACTGTGGTGGCTAAGAGCCTGGGTTTGGGGGCCAAACAGGCCTGAACATAAACCCAAACTCGGGCTATGGGACTGTGGGCAAGTTACCTAGTTTTGCTGGGCTTCAGTTCCCTCATCCACAAAATGGGGACGATAGAATCCATCATTGTGATGATTGAAGGAGCTCATGCTGCTAACGTCTTAACCTAGGCCTGGACCTCGCAAGCGCCAGGAAACATTCATTATTACTATAAGAAAGGAGACTGCAGGCCCGCGGCTTCCACAGGCCTCTCAGGCTTGCTGCTCCTCATTCGTGGTCCCCAGTAACCTTGAAAGACTGAGGTGTTTGGGGGTGTTGACTCACCTCTGGGGGCTGCCAATCAAGGATATGGTCAATATCCATGGTCTTCCGGAACTCCACGTACTGAAAGGGAAATGAGTGGTAAGATCCAACTGGGCTCCCAGCACCACGAGAATGGGGATGTAAGGAGGGGCTTGAGACGTAGATTGCCCCCGACAAAGCCCCTCTATAAATCTCCAGAGTGGATAGGTCTCACCTTGCGGAGCATAGCCTCCGACTTCTGCAGGTCAAAATTCCGAGCTGTGGGAAAACAGAAAGATGTGAGGCAGGAAAGAGGCCTTGTCTTGTTCCTGGCCAGGGGGAGCTATGGAGGACACTGGGGCCTGGGTAAGACCTCGCTTCCCTACCCTCTTCCCTCCTCTGGACCTGAACATGGGAAGCAAGATTGTGTGGATGGATCCTGAGAGCCATGAGGCATTCTGGAGCAGTTGGGACCAGGCCCCTCTTGCTGCCCCCGATCCCTACCTTTCCCACTTCTGCCCTCACCTCGGAGCCAGCGTAGAAGGAAATAATCATCAGGGTTGGGCAGGGTAGGAAGCACATCCTGGATGTTTTCTCGGAACTGGCAAGAGAGATGCTGATTAAAGCGGCTCTCTCACATTGAGCCGTGGCCGCCAGACTCAAAGCTGTTTTCATCATCCCTCCTTTCCTCCCACATGCAGAATGGTCCACAGTGATGAAAGGATGGGTTAATGGTTGACTAGAAGGAGAGATGGATCACTGGATAGGTGGATAAATGGAAAGAGGATAGATGGGTGAATAAATGGTTAGAAAGAAGAATAGATGGGTGAGTGGATAGGTAGAAAGAAAAAGGAAGAATAAATAATGAATGAATGGATGGATGGATGGATGGATGGATGGATGGATGGATGGAGAGTGGGTATGTGGATAAGTCAGTGAAGGAACAGAGGACACATGGATGGGTGATGGAGAGAAGGAAGGATGGATAGATGGAAAGGTGGGTAGGAAGATGGATGGGTGGATGAAAGAAAGGATAAACCAGCCGGGCGCGGTGGCTCGTGCCTGTAATCCCAGCACTTTGGGAGGCTGAGGCTGGTGGATCACCTGAGGTCAGGAGTTTGAGACCAGCCTGGCCAACATAATGAAATCCCATCTCTACTAAAAATACAAAAATTAGCTGACATGGTGGCACATGCCTGTAATCCCAGCTACGTAGGAGGCTGAGGCAGAAGAATTGCTTGAACCCGGGAGGTGGAGGCTGCAGTGAGCCGAGATCATGCTACAGCACTCAGCCTGGGTAAATGAGTGGATGAGTGAATAAGTGGATTGGAGTTTAGAGGTATTCATAGTTCCCTCCATGTGTCAGTCCCCAAAACTTCTGCTTTTTTTTCATCCCATCTTCTATTAAAACATGGTTAGTGGCCGGGCGCGGTGGCTCAAGCCTGTAATCCCAGCATTTTGGGAGGCCAAGGCGGGTGGATCACGAGGTCAAGAGATCGAGACCATCCTGGTCAACATGTGAAACCCCGTTTCTACTAAAAACACACAAAAAAATCAGCTGGGCATGGTGGTGCGTGCCTGTAATCCCAGCTACTTAGGAGGCTGAGGCAGGAGAATTGCCTGAACCCAAGAGGCAGAGGTTGCGGTGAGCCCAGATGGCGCCATTGCACTCCAGCCTGGGTAACAAGAGCAAAACTCCGTCTCAAAACAAAACAAGACAAAACAAAACAAAACAAAAAAACCATGGTTAGTAATTATATGTCCTCTTCTGCTCTGTCTCTTGGGCTTTTACAGGTCAGTCATCTTTCAGGATCCCAAAGAGGGAGGGGTTAAAGGGCGGACCAGCATCATCTTTCGGCTCCTACCTATGGTGCTGGGAGAGGAAGCGGGTGCCTGGCTGCCAGGGAAACCTCTCTGGTCCTGGCTCCTGGATGAGTAATCAGCCTTGACCTTGGGTGGGCACCACCCACACTATTGCCCAGAAGTGGCACTAGTCCCTCATCCCCTGCCCTGGACAGGGTTGATGTCACTGGGCAGTGTGGGGCTTGACCCTTTGGGAGGTAACAGCAAAGAGACAATGTCAAGGACGGGCTGAATCAACTGAGTGGGGCAGGCTTCCAGCCGCTCCTTTCCACCCCCCAGCCCCTTTCCCCTAGTCTTCCGGAACTCCAGGGGGAGGGGCTCTCACCTTGGCCAGGGTCTCCGCCTGTTTGGGGCTCAGGTCTCCGACTCGGCCGCTCATGGTGCTGGCTGAGGCTTGAGGAGTGGTGACCACTACAGGCAGGAGGCCAAGCGTAGTTTGTCCACCCTGACCCAACTGGGTCCTTTTGCCCCCACTCCTGGGCGTGGCTCCAAGCGCCTCCTCCCTGGCCAACTGTTTAAATTGCATATTACATAATTGGGATTAAGTGAGGTCCCGTGCTTGGCTCGGGGACAGATCTGGGGGCACAAGCGGGCATGGGGCGTGCATCCAAGTCCCCTGCCAGGAGGAGGCCACCGGGAGGAAGGGAGGCTGGTCTCCCGTGGCCATGGAGCCTAAGGCGAGTGCCTACAGAACCCACTGACCCTCCCAGGCCTCCAGTGCCCACGGCCCTAGAGAAGGGGGAGTAGCAGAGTAATGAGGACCACTCCTTGTGGGTACCCTTTCTCCCTGAGCCTCAGTCTTCCTCACTTAGGATTCTGCAAAGATCACCCCCGCTTTACCTAGCTCTGACAGGGTCAGATTCTGGGGCTTGGGCAGTGTAGTAATGAGTTCATTTACTTTGTTGGGGGTGAGAGGCTATCTTTTGTAACAAATGTCCACAGTCAAGAAGAGAACAGATGGCATCTTTTGAATGTCACTTGCTTCATTTAAAAAATGGAGTTGTTAACGCTTGCCCTGCCCTCCTTATGTGGTTGAAGGGAAGATCTAATGAGACGTAGGGACTGTCAAGGATTGTGCACATCTAAAGGACACTCCCCTTCAGCTCATCTGGTCCCCCTAGGAGCTGTGAGCTTCAGCCCCAGGAAGGGAGAGGCCCTGTTATCCATGACTCTCTCTAAAGAAACCGTCAGCTTGAGACTGCAGCATGGCCACATGGCCACACCTCGGCCTTGTGGGTGTTTGCATGCACTGAAGCCACCTCTGGGCTAGCCTCGGCCCTACCAGGTCCCCTACTCCAGAGCCTCTTTAGGCTATTGGATGTTGGTCAGTACCAGATATCTTCTTGGGACATCTTTCTTGCTCCAGGCTCCTGATAGAATTGGATCCAGAAGGATAAGGTGGGGCTGACACTGTCCATTTCCCTCTGCCTGGGGTGGCCGTGGCATGTACTCAGGAACAATTAGGTAACTCTCCACACCCCAGCCCTGCCCCATTTCACATTCCAGCCTCAATTTCTGCAAAGCCCCAGCTGCTGTCTACACCCACTTCCTGCAAGGCTGGCCGTGTGCAGAGATTGGGTTCCTCCACTGCCCTCTCCCGAGCCACTAATCCTGCCCATTTCTCACCAGTCTCCTTTCTCACCCTGATCCCTAGGTGTGCTAGTTACTTCTGGGAGCATCAGAGACTGCGAAAGGAGAGCCGGGAGGGAGGATCGGGGTCTTCTCAGGAATTGGGAACCTTTTCCTGACCTAGACCACAAATTTGAAACTTGATGATGTTCACAAATCCTCATCAGCTACAGCCTCGACACAGGGCAGACGTCACTGGGAGAAGCTACGGTGCGTTTCAGTAGAGCTCTCTGTGATGGTAGACATTTTCGGTCTGGGGCTCCTATTAGACAGATCTGGTAGCCAGTAGTTACATGTGAAATATGGTTAGTGTGACTGAGGAACTGAAGTTTTAATTGAATTGGATTTTGATACATTTTACTTTAAAATGTTCCATCTGGCTCCTGGCTATCATATTAGATGGTGCAGGCTGACCATTTTATTTTATTTTTATTTTTGAGACAGGGTCTCACTCTGTTGCCCAGGCTAGAGTGCAGTGGCGTGATCTCAGCTCACTACAGCCTCAATCTCCCCGGGTTCAATCCAACCTCCTACCTCAGCCCCCTGAGTAGCCCAGACCACAGGCACATTCCACCACACCCTGCTAATTTCTCATAGAGATGAGGTCTCATTACACGCATTACCTCATTTTGGCCTGGTGCAGTGGCTCACACCTGTAATGCCAGCAGTTTGGGCGGCCGAAGCAAGTGGATCACATGAAGTCAGGAGTTCAAACTGGCCAACACAGTGAAACCCCATCTCTACTAAAAATACAAAAATTAGCTGGACATGCCTGTAATGCCTGTTACTTGGGAGGCTGAGGCAGAATGACTTGGACTCAGGAGGCAGAGGTTGTAGTGAGCCGAGATTGTGCCACTGCACTCCAGCCTCGGTGACAGAGTAAGACTCCATCTCAAAAAAGGAAAAGGCAGTGCATTATCTTATTTAAACCTCGGAACATACCTGTGGTGTTAGGTAGGTACTATTATTAAGCCCGTTATAAAGATAAACTAACTGAGGTATAGAGAAGTTAAGCAACTTCTCCAGGGGTAAACCCACGCAATTCACCACTCGGCTGTCGTGCTGTTAAGCTAAGTCTTGGCTCTAGAAGCTTCTGCCCTAGTTAGGGAGAGGGCCCAAGCACAGAAGTCACCCACATGTCATACAGGTGGCATTTGAGCCAGGCCTTGAAGAAAGGAAGGATTTTGATTTATGGAGGGCAGATAAAGGGCATCCCAAGTGGAGGGGACGGCACGGGCAAAGGCGTGGTGGGAAAGAGAAGCGTGCAGAGGGGGTGGTGGGGAGATTATGGCAAACAAGACAGATTAGGACACACCTTGCGTAGAGCTCACAGTCTTCCACTGGGGAGCACTCCCTCTGTGCTGGGAGCTTTACATTATTATCAAATCATTCAGGAGCAGGTATGGGTATTCCCATTTTAGAGCCATAAAGAAATAGAAGTTCAGAGAGATCAAGAAACTTTTCTGAGGTCACACAGCCAGTAAATGAGGAGCCAGAACTTGAACCCAAACCTGTCTGACCCTAGATTAGATAGCCCACCCTGCTTTCCCCTGAAGGGCTTCCTATTGTGCCCAAAATAAAGTGCGTGCTCAATAAATGGTCTAAATCATCGTCGTGTGGAAGCCTGCATCTACCTGGATTCGAGCCGGATTCAGGCTGCAGGGTGTCTTGGGGCCAGCAGGGTTAATTTAGCCTGCTTTGAAACAAAAGCCTTGGGGAAGTAGAGTCCCCCGCCCCCCCACCTCCCCAAACCCCAGAGCACACTGTCTCCCATGTAAGGTCCCATGTGTGTTTGGCTTCTCATTTACCAAGCTCTCAGGGGACCATGGCAACCACAACCTAAACAACCAACCACAGGTGGGTAGACAGAGCTGCCTGCAACCCACAGTGGAACCATTCCTTCCAGCTGGTTACTAGGAAATCTGAAAGAGCTGCCTCCTCCAGCCCATCTCTGGCACATTCCTGATCACCCCTCCACCAGGATGGATCTTGCCAGAAGCAGTTGGGTACAAGAGTCTCAACACAGGGCAGGCATCACTGGGAGGAGGTGAGTGGGGGTGCTTAGACCACAGAGATGTGAGGTGGGTGGCCTAAAAAGGAGAGATGGAGGCCAGGGGCTGAGGCTCACGCCTATAATCCCAGTGCTTTGGGAGGCTGATGGGGGAGAATTGCTGGAGCCCAGGAGTTTGAGATCAGCCTGGGCAACATGGTGAGACCCTGTCTCTTCAAAATATTAAAAAATTAGCTGGGCGTGATGGGGCATGCCTGTAGTCCCAGTTACTTGGGAGGCTGAGGCAGGAGGATCACCTGGGCCCAAGAGTTTGAGGCTGCAATGAGCTTTGGTTGGGCCCCTGAACTCCAGCCTGGGCGACAGAGTGAAACCTTATCCTTCAAAAAAGTAAAAGGGTTGTGGGGAGATGGAAGGGATTGAGGTGCACCTCTCCAGAGCCCTGGCGGTACTCTCAGCACCTGACAGTTCACTCTCCATCTTTTACCATTGGGCAGTTTCATCTCCTTTAATTTAAAAAAAAATTGTGATATAATTCATATACCACAAATTCATTTTTTTAAAAATAGAAAGTACCAGGTTTTCTTATCTTTTTATCAGTGACAGACATGAGACAGCTACAGAGAGTGCTCACTCCAACACCATCTGAGGAAAAGGTCACCTGGGATAGGAGAGGACCCCTCCAGTGGGGACCCCGGGTTGGGGTGGTGATGGAAGCTAATAGCCAGTGGGTGCAGCAAGGGAGGGTCGTTCCTGTCACCCCAGCCAGTGGGGTCAGGAGGAGATAATGCTAAGCCAGGCTGAGCCACCAGGCCTCTCCTCTCTGGAGAAGCAGGGTACCAGATAACAGGCCCCAGCTGGAGCCTCATCCAGCCCTTCCCCATCTCCCCTCCCCTTGCCCAGAGACACAGGGGTCATCCCAGCATGGCTGAGGCTAGGACTTGTGCAGCCGGTCGCATTTTCTAGAACAGTGCTGTCCGACAGAGGGAAACGCGCTGTGTGGCCAGCGCGGTAGCCACGTGCCACATACGGTGACCGAGTGGGCCCTTGAAGTGTGGTTCGTGCAGCTGAGTTAGATGGAGCAGGGATCCCTCTGAGGGGCCTGCTGGGCTCCCTGCAAGGATGGACAATCTTGAGTTCCTTCCAGGGAAATTCCAAGCCCTTACCTAGCCCTGAGAAGTAAATAAGCAACTTGATAAGCAAGAAGGTAATAGTAGCCTAAAACAACAGCCAAGGAAGTTAGAGTCAGATGTTTGGTTCCTCTACAGAAACTAAAGACAACAGCTTAGCATAGGTTTCTGAGTTGTTTTGCAGAAACCTGGACCCCTCCCAAAAGGGATCTGCTGAAGACTGAACTCTTTGCTGTAAATTTCTTCCTGAAGGGCTTAGAGGAAGTCACATCTGCCAGCCCAAGTTAACACTCTTTTCTGTTGACCCCAAATTTTTAAACAAATCTTTACTTTAACCAACTGCAAATAAGAAAACTTTGACTCTTCCTATTACCTAAGCCCCAGCTGCAAGATGTCCCACCCTTTTAGGCTAAGACCAACGTGTAACTTCTGCCTTCCTGAAATTTACCCCTGCCTTAAAAAGCCTTACCTGCGAACCATCGGGGAGGTCAGGGTTTAAGCCTTAGCGGTCTGGTCCTCTTTACTGGGTGCCCTGCAGATATTCACTTTATTTTCTACTGCTGCAAAAATCTCAGAATGGATATGTGCTCTTAATGTGCCAGGTGAGCGGACTCCAGTTTAGTTCTAGCACATGAGGGATGAATTAACTTTGTGATTTTAGTTGACGTAAATTTAAACAGGCACACGTGGTTACTGTATTGGATAGCACAGGCCTAGAGCTTAGAGAAAACAAACCAAAGGATGCCAGCTGGGTCCCAGGCAGAAGAGGATAGAACGGACTACCTCAGCTATTCTAGCCCAGTGAAAAGGCACCAGGTGCCGCGTGCAGTGGCTCACACCTGTACTCTCAGCACTTTGAGAGGCCATGGTGGGTGGATCCTTTGAGGTCAGGAGTTCAAGACCAGCCAGGCCAACATAGTGAGACACCCCCCCGCCCCCCGCCACTCCTTCACCCCACAAAGTGCTACAAAAAATGCAAAAAATAGCCGAGCATGGTGGTGGGTGCCTGTAGTCCTAGCTACTCGGGAGGCCGAGGCATGAGAATCACTTGAACGCAGGAAGTGGCGGTCTTGGTGAGCTGAGATTACACCACTGCACTCCAGCCTGGGCGAGAGTCAGACTCTGTCTCAAAAAAAAAAAAAAAAGGCACCAGGAATGGGGCAAGAAAAGATGCCAAAATGCATCCAGCCACATGAAAATTCGTGCACTCAGTGGGGTGCAGTGGTTTATGCTTATAATCCTGTAATCCAAGCACTTTGGGAGGCCCAGGTGGGCAGTTCACCTGAGGTCAGGAGTTTGAGACCATCCTAGCCAACATGGTGAAATGAAAAATACAAAAATTAGCTGGGCATGATGGCACATGCCTGTAATCCCAGCTACTTGGGAAGCTAAGACAGGAGAATCACTTAAACCCAGGAGGCAGAGGTTGCAGTGAGCCGAGAAAATGCCACTGCACTCCACCCTGAATGACACAGGGAGATAATGTCTCAAAAAAAAAAAAAAAAGGCCAAGTGTGGTGGCTCATGCCTATAACCCCACTGTGGGAGACCAAGACAGGTGGATCACTTGAGATCAGGAGTTTGAGACCAGCCTGGCCAACGTGGCAAAAACCCATCTCTACTAAAAATACAAAAAGTTAGCTGGGCGTGGTGGCAAGCACCTTTAATCCCAGCTACTTAGGAGGCTGAGGCAGGAGAATTGCTTGATCTCAGGAGACGGAGGTTGCAGTGAGCCGAGATCACAACATTGTACTCCAGCCTGGGTGACAGAGTGAGACTGTCTCAAAAAAAAAAAAGAAAAAAGAAAATACGCTCACTCAAGCACCCAGTCAACATCAAACTGGAAATAGCACACTATTTCCTGAAATGGTTTTCTAGAACCAAGGAATAATAATGTATTACAAGAACAGACACGAATATCCCACCATTCTCTTCATTATATTTTGGGATCTGAAATGTGTTTCAGCAAAAGCTACTTCTTAGAGGAAGCAGATTCAGAACAGATCCAAGTCATGAGCAGGGAATTGCGAAGTATTTTTAAAAAAAAAAAAAAAGGATGGAAGCTAAGCTATGAAGATACAAAGGTGTAAGAATGATAGGATGTACTTTGGGGACTGGGAGGAAAGGGAAGGAAGGGTGAGGGATAAAAGACCACACGCTGGGCGCAGTGAACACTGCTCAGATGATGGGTGCACCGGAATCTCGGGAATCACCACGAAAGAACTTATCTGTGTAACAAAACATCATCTGTTCTCCAAAAACCTATGGAAATTAAAAAAGAAAAGGGGCTTAACGAAAGAGAGGAAAGGGGTAAGGATGGAAAAAGAGGCCTTGTCTGAAACGGTAATTTTATTTTTAATTAATGAAAATCCTCCTCCTGAGCAGACAGAATGTGACGGCTGTAGTCTCAGAGGCTCAGGAGGCGGAAGTGGGACGATCCTTTGAGTCTATGAGTTTGAGGCTGCATTGTGTCACTGCACTCCAGCCTGAGTTACAGGGTGAGACCCCATCTCCACAAAATAGTAATAACTGGCCAGGCTCACACTTGAAATCCCACCACTTTAGGAGGTCAAAGTGGGTGGATAGCTTAAGCCCAGGAGTTTGAGACCAGCCTGGGAAACATGGTAAAACGCCATCTCTACAAGAAAATACAAAAAATTAGCTGGTTGTAGTGATGTGTGCCTGTGGTTCCAGCTACTTGGAAGGCTGAGTAGGGAGGACGGTGTTGATGTAGACAAGAGGCCGGGAAACCCTAGTCGGAAAAGGAGAGGGCCTTTTTTATCCCTGGAGAGGACCACACCCTCCAGCCTGGGACCGTGGCCCAGAGTGTTCTCACTTTGTCTCGTTTCCAGCTCGAATGTTGCTTTCTGGCCTGCCCCACCCCCCATCTTTTACCCATCAAAACCCCAGGCTCCACTGGCAGAGAGGTGGCACAGTGGTGGGGTGGAACAGCAGAGGAGACAAGAGAAGCAGCAGCCAGTTTACCAGAGAGACGCCCCACCCAGGCGGCGCCGAGGCATTAAGCAGCAGAACAACCAGATAAAACAGCAAAGTGGGACTATCCACGTTGTGGGGGGCGGCCAGCAGCCTTCCGCGCTGAGAGCCTCAGAGGCTGACAGCATTCTGGGCTGAGGGCCTTGAGCAGATGCTGACCCATGTATTCTCTCTGAACAGGTGATTCTTATTAACAAACAGGTGTTCTGTATTTTCTTACGGAACAAAAATAAACTAGGTAGACAGCTGGTGCCTGCTTACCACTGATACTACAAAGTATTCTCCACGAGGGAGCCACGGGGGCAGGGTCACGTATCCGGTGCTTAAAGAATTGTTTTAACAGGTACATGATATACATATACTGTCTTGCTATGTTAGAATGCCCCAAGTAGTTTTCCACTTAACGGGGAGCACAGCCAGGTTTTCCTTGCCATCGTTCTTCTTAGCAAACAATATATTTTATCATACACACGCAGCATTTCTCAACACAGGTGTTGGAGAGAAGGAGTTTGATTTCAGAGGGATGGCTTGATCGTGAGACTTCGGAGAAGAGTTCCACCAGGGACAGACAAACCCCAGGGGAAGGTCACCTTCCCACTCCATCCCTGTTCCAGCTCTCTATCCTGTTGAGAGCCACTTACGGTGCTCCGTAAAATCCTCCAGATTCACCACTCTTCAATTTATGTGTGTGACCTGAATCTTCCTGGATGCTGCTGGACAAGAAGTTGGGTACGGAGAGGACAGGTGCAAAAGGCCGTATATCATCTAGGGAGAAATGCCTATTCGAACTTGAAAAATGTCTGTCTACTGGGCTGGGTGTGGTGGCTCACGTCTGTCATCCCAGCACTTTGGGAGGCAGAGGTGGATGGATCACTTGAGTTCAGGAGTTCGAGATCAGCCTGACCAACATGGTGAAACCCTTCCTCTCCTAAAAATACAAAAATTAGAATTCGGCTCCTGCCCCCCACCAAGCACCCATGGTGACAGTGCACCCACTTGATAACTGATCATAGATGTTACTTCCATCTCCCTCCCTCCATGAGTGCAAACCTCCCGTTAACACAGTTGAGTCAGCCCAGAGTCTGCAGTGCCTGGTGCTGAGCAGATGCTCAATAAACATCCCAAAGCAGGCTAGGCCCAGTGGCTCACACCTGTGACCTCAGCACTTTGAGAGGCCGAGGCAGGGAGGATGGCTTGAGCCCAAGAGTTCAAGATCAGCCTGGGCAACATAGCAAGATCCTTGTCTCTGCTTTTAAAAAATTAACATCAAGGCCGGGCGCGGTGGCTCACGCCTGTCATCCCAGCACTCTGGGAGGCCGAGGCGGGTGGATCACGAGGTCAAGAGATTGAGACCATCCTGGTCAACATGGTGAAACCCCGTCTCTACTAAAAATACAAAAAATTAGCTGGGCATGGTAGTGCGTGCCTGTAATCCCAGCTACTCAGGAGGCTGAGGCAGGAAAACTGCCTGAACCCAGGAGGTGGAGGTTGCGGTGAGCCGAGATCGAGCCATTGCACTCCAGCCTGGGTAACAAGAGTGAAACTAAAAAAAAAAAAAAAAAAAAAAATTTAACATCAATGAATGAATGAAGAAACAAACTTTGGGCAACCCACTGCCCCTCTTTGGGTGACTTGGTTTTTTTTCAGTTTTGTAAAGAAGTGACAGTGTTAAGAATTAGAAATGAGGGCTGGACATGGTGGCTCACACCTGTAATCCCAGCACTTTGGGAGGCTGAGGCAGGCAGATAACTTGAGGTGAGGAGTTTGAGACCAGCCTGGCCAACATGGTGAAATGCCATCTCTACTAAAAATACAAAAATCAGCCAGATGTAGTGGTACATGTCTGTAGTCCCAGCTACTTGGGAGGTTGTGGTAGGAGGGAGAATCACTTGAACCCAGGAGGTGGAGGTTGCAGTGAGCTGAGATCGTCCCGCTGCACTCCAGCCTGGGCAACAGACACTCTATCTCAAAAAAAAGAATAAGAAGAATTAGAAATGGGGTTGCTGAGGACACGCTCCCGGCGTGCCCTCCCCTCCCGGCTTGGTAGGAGATTCTGCTCTCACCTCTGCAGGCCACCCCTTTGCTCACTGCAGTTCTGTCACTGGTGCCTGCACCTGACCCCATTTCTGTTTGCCACCCTGCAGGCAGCCCGTATTTGTGATCACAGCCCTGTGATCAGAGCCTTGGAAACCCTTGAACAGGGGACAGAGCAATCCTTGCTACCTGCAAGGAAACCAGACAAGGCTGTGCTGACGGCGGAAAATTGACTGTGGTAGTTACATGGGCAAGAATCAGAGTTCAAGTCTAGGAACCCCTGGTTTTTAGGTGGAGGACGTCAAGGCTGAAGTGAGGCACTATAATCCCCCATCATGACAACAAGGTGGGCCTTGTGACATTTAGCACAGGGTCCTCCCAACTCCAGTCAGTCACAGCCTGCCTTGGAAGCCCAGGTGCCTCGGGCCCTCCAGATATCACTGCATCTGGGGAAGCAGCAGATGGGGTGGCCATGCAGCGCAACAGGGTCAGGGGATGCCCATCACATCTCAGATGCAGAGGCAGCCCCTGGAGATGGGAATATTCTGTGACTCTTGCCCGACAGCCCAGGCCATCTCCATGGAGCCAGCACAGCCATTTTTTTCCTTGCCAATCTGCTCAAACACCCAGTTGGAACAGGGATGCCTTGTGGCACTGGCTTTAGGAGTTTAATTTAAACGGTTTGCTGTTTCAGCAGCAGAGTGCCTGTTCAGATGCTGTGTATATGCATCCATGAATGTGGTGCAGCTGCCAGAAGAATCAAAGCTAAATGTTGGCAGGATCACGGCAGGTGTGGAGGGGAGGGCACTGGAGACTCAGTCGTTACCCACCCAACTGAAAGGCTGAGCATGGCTTTTCCTCTGATGGTTACCTCTGCCAGGCCCCACCTCTCCATTTCCAATTTTCTTTCATTTATTTGTTTATTTGTTTGTTTATCTTGAGATGGAATCTGGCTCTGTCGCCAGGCTGGAGTGCAGTGGCAACCTTACTGCAACCTCCGACTCCCGGGTTCAAGCGATTCTCTCGCTTCAGCCTCCTGAGTAGCTGGGATTACAGGTGCACACCATCATGCCTGGCTAATGTTTGTATTTTTAGTAGAGACGGGGTTTTGCCATGTTGGCCAGGCTGGTCTCGAACTCCTGACCTCAGATGATCTGCCCACCTTGGCCTCCCAAAGTGCTGGGATTATAGGTGTGAGCCGCCGTGCCCAGCCCATTTCCAATTTTCCATCCAGTGGTGGCAGAACAAACCTGGATGGGCCCCAGTGCTCTGCTGGAAACAGGACCCTCACTCTTGTTTCATCTCATTACCCAGCCACCTCCAGCTGGGCCTGCCCACCCCTGCTGACCTCCTACGTGCAGAGAACCAGGCTTCTCTGCTTTTCAGGCCTGAGGCAGTGATGCCCACAGGGCCTGGGCCATGCACAGCCCCTGAAGCCAGAACTCCAGGCATGGGCGAGTCCTGGGTGGCTGGACCCTGTCGGGATGGATGGAAGGGCAGCTCCTGCAGGCAGGACCCATCTTCAGTGGACGGGGTCGTCTTCAGTGTCTCATTCTCATCCCATTCTCTGGGAACAAAAAGGTTCCTGTCTGAATCTTCAGCATGGTCTATGCCCTGGTGGCCCTTTACTGCTTGGCCACTGTGGCAGGTGGGCCCACAATGAGCTGAGATGGTGATGTGGGACAGGTGACTCTTTGCAGCCACCTTCAGCACCACCCTGCCTGGGTCGGCAGGGATCAGGGGTGGGTGCAAAGGGGTTGGAGCACACAGGCTGAGGGGCTAGGGTCTTCACTGTGTTGGGGAGGGACTCGTCGCCTTGAGACTCTGCAGTGTCTCCTCAGAGGCCTTGTCGGGAAGCAGCACTTCCACAGTATAGCTGAGCTTCTTGGCGTGCAACCGGCTATAGGTGTTGTCAAAGCGCAGGACATCTGCAGTGACAGAGAGGAGATCAGGAAGCATGCACCCCGCGCATCTGCAGGAAGAGCGAGCCCTGCACGGCTGCATCCCTGGAACCCTTGGGAATGAGCGGTCCAGGATGGTGGGCGGAGCCTGAGGGCCAGCCTGTGCCCCTCCCTAAGCCTGTTGCTCACTGCCATCCCGTGGGGGCTTGCGCTACATAAAGGACTCATGACGGTTACCAGCACACAGAACAGCACACAGCCAGGAAGCCTGCAGCCTGGGAACAGGATGCTGGGCTCCACCTGCAGGGAGGAGCTGCAGCCAGGGGACATGCTATGCCCGAACTGCGTCCTGGCCTGGTTGCACAGGTAGTAGCTCTAGGGCCTCTCCATGCACCATGCATTCCATCACACATTACGGTGCCCTGAACCTTCAAAGCAGCCCCATGAGGAAGGCAATGCCATCATCATTTTACGGATGAGAAAACTGAGGCTTAGAGAGGTGATAGGATCTTTCAGCGGTCACAGAGCAAGGGAGGGGAGGTACTGGGATTCCCTTATCCCGATGTCCTAACCCAGGGAGGAGCCCTGCCACCCCAGGAGGAAAGGGCTGGACTACGTAAGTCACTTTTTCATCCTGCAGAAGGCAGGTCCTTCAATGCCAAGGTCCAACATGAACTTGGGTCTGATGAATTGTGCAGACTTCTCTGTCTCTACTCTCCTAAGGCTCCCTTTCCACAAAATGAAACAAGAGCATGTGTTGACTTAAGCATAAGCAACACCCTTCTCAACCTTGGGCTCCCCTTCTTCTGGCTCTGTTCCCAATAGACGTGGCAGGGCAGTGGTGTCCCTCGGCAATGCTGCTTCCGGTAAAGCTGACTGAGCTGCATCTGGCCTGGGAGGCCTGGGAGTGAAGGATAAACACCTGGAGGAAGCCACCTCTTTGGGATTACTGAAGTAGGGTGGTTCATGCAACTGGGTGGTCACCTTGCCAAGACCCCTGACTTTAAATCCATGGCCTCCTTACTTACCTGTCTCTTAGCCCAATGAGCCCAGTATAGGGTCTTCTCAGCTGAGCCCAAGGCCCTAGGTTCTGAACGCCAGCTCTTCCTCCACAATGAGTCTGCCCTCATACCCACATGTAAGGGCCACTCATCCCATCCGTGGCCCTGAAGCCAGCTCCCCTGGAGCTTACAGAGATCCCCACACCCCCTCTGAGAGCTGGAAAGAGAGGGTAAGCAGAGGGTAGATGACAAGGGAAACAATTCCAGTAAACCCTGGAGCTCTTACAGACGCCAGCCTTGAGGCAGGTGAGGCTCCCATCCTCAGGCACCAGGTGGGCATTGTAGCGCTGGCTGGGCAGCACCTCCATCATCTCCCGAGCCCTCTGCCGCTCCCCCATTTTGGTCTTCAGGAAAACCCCAAAGCCGATGTCCCCACCATCCGATGTGAACTGCCACCTGTAGTGGACAGAGCCCCATTGGCGACCCCCTGCCTGGGCTCTGGCACCTTCCCAGTTATGCCCAGGTGTGGGGTGGCTGCCATCCCTACCTGAGCACACAGCCTGGGAACAGGATCTCGTTCTCCACCTGCAAGGAGGAGCCTCGACCCACGGACTCCGTGTGCTCATACTGCAGCCTCACCTGGTTGCACAGGTAGTAGCTCTTGGGCACCTCACCCCCATAGTTGATCTGTGGGTGAGGGGCGTGAGTGGGCACTAGATCACAGCTTCTCCCCTCCCTCCCCATCCTCTGGGCACCCTGTACCTTGGTCAGGCACTTGGGGTTGCCATCTGGGTCAATCATGGTCCCTCCAAACTCCGCGGGCAGCTGGTCGGGGCTGATGAATTTCGTCAGCTCCTGCTTCCAGTTGTCTGCATGGGAGCAAGAGGGACTCCAAGACTCGACAGAGGGCAGAAGGGGCTGAGCCTGATGGGGGGACCTGGTATGTCCTGGGCATGCTGCCCTCGGTGTCTACTCCTAAGACCACCCAAGACCTTTACGTGGCTCCCAGCCCGTGGTCTAGGACCCATGTGTGTAGAAGCTGATCAGAGTCAGGCCAGGGCCAGTGCCCAAGTAGAGGGCAAGCCAGGGAGAAACAGGGTCTTTAGTGTCAACCTCTGCTTCCCAGGCGGATGGACACAACCAGAGGCCGAGTCACTTACCTCCCAGAATTACAATCTTCCTGCGTGTTTCCTCACTCATGAACGACTTGACCAAGTTGAAGGCCACAGGGAACAGTTTGGGGGCTGAAACACATGTAAATCTCTTGAGAAGCTGGAGCAGAGAGGATGTGGGGATACGGAGCCACAGTCAAGAGCAGGTGCTGGACCGGAGCTGCACAGATACGGACTCTGCCGCTCTCTGCGGTGTGACCTTCGGCAAGTTACCCACCCTCTCTAAGTCTCAGTGCAGTTAACTGGAAAATGAAAGTGAAATAAGGTATATCCAACAACTGGCACAGTTCCTGGCTTTCAATAAACGCTTGTCTCGGGCCCGGCGTGGTGGCTTATACCTGCAATCCTAGCACTTTGGGAGGCTGAGGCAGGCAGATCACTTGAGGCCAGGAGTTCAAGACCAGCGTGGCCAACATGGTGAAACTGCGTCTCTACGAAAAATACAAAAATTAGCTGGGCATAGTGGTGCATGCCTGTAATCCCAGCTATGCGGGTGATGGTGGCATGAGAAGTGCTTGAATCTGGGAGGTGGAGGTTGCAATGAGCCAAGATCGCACCACTGCACTCCAGCCTGGGTGACAGAGTCAGACTCTGTCTCTAATAAATAAATAAAAATAGAAAATTTAAAAAAATGGTTGTCTCCCCAATCCAGTTGTAAGGAGTTGAGCACACGCTGGCTCTAGGTTCAGCAATGTTGATTCCCCAATAGTATCTCTTCCTTTCCACACTCCAGGTTGTCTGAAATCTTCTCGGGTGTGACGTTTACATTAGACATACTGTCCGACCTGAATCGCTCATACTCAGCACTGTCTGTGGGCCAAGCTCTGTGCTCCATCTTCACACACTGTTTGGTTTAACCTCATAGTTATCTTATGGAGAGGGAGCCACTGTATCCCCATTTTACAAAATGGGAAAACTGAGGCTCAGTGAGGTTAAATAGACTTGAATAAAATCATAGAGCTAGTTAGATTTGAACCAGATCCTCTGACTCTGGAGCACAAGGCATCGCCAGTGCAGCCAGGGACCATTTCCACTCAAAGTGTGTCCATCCGCTAGTGGGGTCCACGGACTGTCTGTTCCCAGTCCACACTGACGTAAGTAACAGTAAACATTTAGAAACTTATTACTTATTTAGGCCAGGCACAGTGGCTCAGGCCTGTAATCCCAGTACTTTGGGAGGCTGAGGTGGGCAGATCGCAAGGTCAGGAGTTTGAGACCAGCCTGCCAACATGGTGAAACCCGTCTCTACAAAAAATACAAAAATTAGCTGGGTGTGGTGGTGTGTGCCTGTAATCCCAGCTACTCAGGAGACTGAGCCAGGAGAATTGCTTGAACCCAGGAGGTGGAGGTTGCAGTGAGCCAGGGTCTTGCCACTGGGCAACAGAGTGAGACTCTGTCTCAAACAAACAAACCAAAAAGAAACTTATAACTTATTTGACATTGCTGCAACATACCAGTGCATGATTTTGTATATTACAAAATATCAGTTTGTGAAGGACTGGAACTAAAAAATAAAACCAGAGGATGGGCACGGTGGCTCAGGCCTATAATCCCAGTACTTCGGGAGGCCAAGCCTATAATCCCTGTACTTCGGGAGGCTAAGGCGAGTGGATCATTTGAGATCAGGAGTTTGAAATCAGCCTGGCCAACATGGGGAAACCCCATCCTTACTAAAAATACAAAAATTAGCCAGGCATGATGGTATGCATCTGTAATCCCAGCTACTCGGGAGGCTGAGGCAGGAGAATCACTTGAACCCTGGAGGTAGGTAGAGGTTGCAGTGAGTGAGATCGCACCACCGCACTCCCACCTGGGTGACAGAGTGAGACTTCATCTAAAATAAAAATAAAAATAAAAAAATAAAAATGAAACCAGAAACCAACCACACAAAACCTGGTTCTTCACAAACGATGGCTGAAGAAGCCTTTAACTCCCCGGCTTACCTACTGCAGCCCCATTCCTGCTTCTCCCTCCCCAGAAGGTCATCCAGGTAACGGGCTTACCTCGAATAACAATTAAATTCTTCAGAGTCTCAGGATAATTTGCTTCAAGGACGCTAAAAAACTGTGGAGTCAAGATGAGTCTGGTTGGGGCTCTGTTCCATCACCTCCCGCCCACGGATTTCTGTGGCCTCTGATGTTGCTGAGACAAGAGGCCCCTCCCTGGCCCATCCACCTTCCCCACAAGCACATGCCTCCTGCTCTCTGCTTTTCTTCTTTTGTTTATTTGTTCTTGAGACAGTTCTCTACCCAAGGTGGAGTATAGTGGCACAATCATAGCTTACTGCAACCTTGAACTCCTGGGTTCACGAGATCCTCCTGCCTCAGTCACCCAAGTATCTAGGACTACAGACACATGCCACTGCACTGGACTCATGTAAAAAATTATTATTATTGGCCAGACGCAGTGGCTCACACCTGTATTCCCAGCACTTTGGGAAGCCAAGGTGGGTGGATCACGAGGTCAGGAGTTCTGAGACCAGCCTGACCAACAGGTGGCAGGTGCCTGTAGTCCCAGCTACTCAGGAGGCTGAGGTAAGAGAATTGCTTGAACCTGGGAGGCAGAGGTTGCAGTGAGCTGAGATCGAATCATTGCACTCCAGCCTGGGTGACAGAGAGAGTCTCCATCTCAAAAAAAAAAAAAATTACTGTTATTATTATTAATAGAGACAACGTCTCACCTGTGTTGCTCAGGTTGATCTTGGACTCCTAGACTTAAGCGATCTCCAGCCTTGGCCACCCAAAGTGCTGGGACTATAGGCATGAGCCGCTGCGCCCGGCCTCTTTGTGTTAATCTTGCTCCTCCTTCTCCTTGGAGGGTGGACTCTAGGCCAGCATCACTGACTGGTCTGTGGAGCCCCTGCAGGGTATCCCCACCCCTCTATCTCATTGGATTCTCACAGTAACTCACAGCCAGGGCTCACAGCTGGGAGTCTCCGCCCACACAGCCCACACAGCCAGCTGTGCACCTTACCTGCTGGTAGACCTCCACAGCTGGCTTCCACAGGTGTTTCAGGCCCAGCCCCTCCATGTCAAACACCATCAGTGCCGTCTCGATCTTCCTGCCTAGCTGCTTGGGACAGAGCCGCTATACAGGTCACACAACAGCTCCAGCCAGGAGATCCTGGCCAGAGAGACTTGGGCACCTCTCCCCACCTTCCTGCCATCCCACCCTCTGGCAGCCCATAGCGTTTTCCAGACAAATGGAAAACACCTCACCTTTATGGATGGCTAAGGGTGGGAGAAACCCACATTCTACCAGAGCCCTGAGTGCTGAGGGCTGGGGAGGGGGCAGGGCACCACCCCTCTCTGGTCCTGGTGCCACCCAGTAGACAGATGAGGCCCACCCCACCCCAGCTGCTCACCTTCTGAGTCTGCAGCTCACACTCACGCAAAAGCAGTTCGCAGACCTTGATGCGCTTCTGGATCATATCCTGCTTGGAGGCTGACAGCAGGAGACCCTTGGGGTCAAGGGACCCGATGATGTTGAAGTACACAGGGCAGCCTTCATAGTCGTAGCCACACAGACCGCCCGAGTCGTACAGCCGGATGACCTGGAGGTGTGGGTAAGGTCCTGACTCAATCCAGCTCACCAGGCTGGGTCCCTACTCCATCAGGTGGCTGGATGTGGCGGTTGGGAGATGAGGTTGGGGGTGAGGGCCCTCTGACAGCCTGGGGGATGCTGCTCGAGGCTCACCTCAGGGGGCTGCCATGAGAGAATGTTGTCCAGGTCTTGTTGCTTCCGGAACTCCATGTGCTGCAGGGACATAGCAAGAGCTGTCGGGTTCTGCAGGAACCTGGGGGCACCAGGCTAGGTCCCTCTGCCCACAGTCACCAAGATCCCACCAGAGCATACCCATAGGCCTAGGGATGGAGACAGGAGCTTGTGTCTGAGGCCAAAAGGGATCCAGGGAGGAAGAAAGAAGAAGCAGGAGGATGGGACAGGGCCAGAGTTCCTACCCTTTTGCCACCGATCCCTGGGTCACAGTGCATGGAAGGCAGGGCAGTAGGGATCACAGGTGCTTACCCTCCGGAGCATGTCCTCGGATTTCCGCAGGTCAAAGTCTCGAGCTGCAAGAAGATGAGCTAAGTAGAAGCACAGGGCTAGATCTAGAAAGAGCCATTCCCTAAAAATTCGTGAGTTAATAGCTAAGGTGTCCCCAGCCTTTTCCTGACACCCCAAGAATCCATTGAGGATCCAGAAATAGTTGCTTATTTTTTGAGACAGGGTCTTGGCTCTGTTGCCCAGACCAGAGTGCAATGATGTGATCAAAGCTTACTGTGGCCTCTGGCCCAAGTGATCCTCCTACCCCAGCTTCCCAAGTTGCTGGAACTATAGGCCCACACCACCATGCCTGGCTAATTTTTTTTAGATTTTTTTTTTTTTTTGTAGAGATGGGGATCTTATTATGTTCCCAAGCTGGTCTTGAACTCCTGGCCTCAAGCAGTCCTCCTGCCTCAGCTTTCCAAAGTGTTGGGATTATAGGCATGGGCATCTGTGTCTAACCTAGAAATGTTTTTTTTTTTCTTTTAAAATATTTTTTCTACAATTGGCTGTGAACTCTACCACAAGACATGTTTTTTAAAGAGTTAAGGATCTTTAATCCTCTAGAAGACTTAGGAGAACCCTTGAGTTCAGTTTCCAGTCTTCTTAAAACTTTCTGGAGTCCGGTCTAGCCTGTATTTGATGTCCCTCAGGAAGCAGAGACCCCCTGCCACCTGCACAGTGTTAGGGGTGGTGGGAAGCATGGGGTTTGGACTCACACAGACTGGGGCTTTAAAGTCTAGTATTGCCCTTTTATTTCCTGTGCAGCCTTGAGCAAGTCACTTACCTTCTCTGAGCCTTAGTTTCTTTTAATCAGTTAAATGAGAACCCTATCTTTTTCAGTTATTCAGAGAACAACACGAGATAAAATATATAAAGTGCTTGGCCCAGTACCTGGCTCACAGTAGGTTCTCAATATACTGTAGCTATCATGATTACCTATTTTAAAGAAACAGATACACTTTCATTGAAAACATGATGCTGTGTTTTAGAAATGCTTTGATTGTTGCTTTCTGAGACCCTCAGCTCACTGAGGACTAATTACGGGGATTAATTTGTCCACTTGAGGAAGAATTTGTTCACTCGTGGAGCTGAAACAATATGCAGGGTCAGAGATTTTGAAATGGAAGGAATCTGAGACGCCCTCCAGGCCTCCTCTGCTCTGATCATGAACCAGCTCCGAAAATCACTCCTGACAAGGTGTGGTGGCTCACACCTGTAATTTCAGCACTTTGGGATACCAAGGCAGGCAGATCACTTGAGGTCAGGAGTTCGAGACCAGTCTGGGCAACATAGTGAAACCCTGTCTCTACTAAAAACCCTGGGCATGGTGGTGCACCCCTATAGTCCAGCTATTTGGGAGGCTTAGGCATGAGAATCGCTTGAACCTGGGAGGAGGAGGCTGCAGTGAGCCAAGATTGCACCACTGTACTCCAGCCTAGGCGACAGGGCAAGACTGTGTCTCAAAAAAAAAAAAAAAAAAAAAAAAAAAAACCTCCCAATGCAACAGCTCAGCCTTGATTATTTCCCATGATGGGGAGTTCATTACCACAGAAGGCATTATCATTCCATTCCTCAGCAGCTTTGACTGAACCCAAATCTGCCCTGTGGTGATTTCGGCCCCGTCCTCAGAGGTCAAACAAATATATGTAATCCCTTGTCAGTGTGGCAATTCTGCAAATATTTGAAGACAAGCCACCAAGTTCAACTGACCAATCTTTGCTCTAAGCTATGTATTTGTTAAAATCATCTTCTGTGTCAATTCTGTCCAAGATAACGTTCTGTGATGATGGAAATGTCCTATACCTGAGCCGCTCATTATGGTAGCCACTAGCTGTCTGAGGCTACAGAGCAACTGAAATGTGGCAAGTGTGACTTAGGACCTGGAGTTTCAAATTAAGTTAATTGTAATAGTTTTATGTGGCTAGAGGGTATCAAACTGAACAGGGCAGTTCTATATACCTCAGAGATTTTAACATTTTTTCTGTATAGGCTTTGTGTCTTCTAGAATAAACTCCTGGGTTATTTTATGGGCTTTGTTGCTGTTTTGAATATTATCTGACTTTTCATTACAGTATCTTTTTTTTTTTTTTTTTTTTGAGACAGAGTCTTGCTCAGATTCTAGACAAAGCAAGCCGATTCCAGAGCCTGTGTTCTTTACTTTACAGCTCCATTCCCCAAAGCCCCCACTTCTCTCCTGAGACCCTCCTTCCTTTCTTCCCTCTCTGCCTCCCCGGGCCCGTGCCAGCCTCACCTCGAAGCCACCGCAGGAGGAAGTAGTCATCAGCAGTGGGCACTCTGGGCTGCAGGTCCTGGAGGTTCTCCCGGAACTGAGCAGGGGAGGAAATGATGGTCAGCGGGGCTCTCTTGACCTCAGGAGCCACCAACCCCACCCCAACCCTTCCCACTTCATCTGCCAGTCAGCTCCACCTGGAGACCCTGCAGGGCGCTGCCCAGAACGACTTTGCCATCTGAAAGTAGGGCACCTTCCAGCCCAACATAGGAAAAGGTGTTGGGTTCTTCCCAAAATGTGGGGGCACCTTACATGCAGAGCTCCCATTCTGCATGTCTAAGGTGGGGCCCTGGCATCCTTATTTAAAATTTATATTTTATTATTATTGTTTTTGAGATAGGGCCTCACTCTCTTGCCCAAGCTGGAGCGTACTCACGTGATCTTGGCTCACTGCAACCTCTGCCTCCTGGGCTCAATAGATCCCCCCAACTCAGCCTGCCAAGTAGCTGGGACCACAGGCACACACCACGACGCCCAGCTAATTTTTATATTTGCTGTAGAGATGGGGCCTTGCCATATTGCCCAGGTTGGTCTCGAACTCCTTGGCTCAAACAATCCACCCACCTTGGCTGCCCAAAGTGCTGGGATCACAGGTGTGAGCCACTGTGCCCGGCTGACAGCCTTATTTTTTACAAGGATCCCTGGGTGATTCTGATGCAGGCCAGCTAGACGGTTTTAGGAATGTTGTCCCTGATACTGCAATTTAAGGTTTAGATTTAGAGGCAAGTTACCAAACCTCTCTGAGCCTCTGTTTCCTTATCTGTGAAATGGGGATAATAATGAACTTGTGCCAATCAAAGGAGTTTGTGCAGGTAAAGCATTTAGCAGACTTGGTTCCAAGCAGGTGTCAGATAAATGTGAGCGCTCAGCCAGCGTGGACTGCCTGACGCCCTGGACAGTGGAACTTTGTGGCAAAAATACAGAAGCGGAGGTCAATGGACAGGGGCTGAAAGAGAAGCCAGGAATACCTTATCAGGACTGTGGGGGAGGAAGCGCACCTTTTTCTACTGGCAGAGTTGAAGGATGTCATTAGGAATTTGCGTCTGAGACTGAGGCTTGGGTCTGAGAAAGAGAGGAGACCTCACTTTCCTGGGGACTAACAGACTAAAGCCAAGGGCTGGGTTTGAAGGTAAATTTGTGAATCCAAATTTGGGATTAGAAATGTGAGGCTGGGCACGGCGGCTCCTGTCTGTAATCCAGCACTTTGGGAGGCTGAGGCAGAAGGGTTGCTTGAGCCCAGGAATTCAAGACCAGCCTGGGCAACATAGTGAGACCTTTTCTCTACAAAAATACAAAAAGTAGCCGGACATAGTGGCACACACACATAGTCCCAGCTATTCAGGAAGCTAAGGTGGGAGGATCAGTTGAGCCTGGGAGGCAGCAGTCACAGGGAGCTGTAATTGCATCACTCCAGTCTGGGCAACAGAGACTCCTGTCTCAAAAAAAAAAAAAAAAAAAAAAAGAGAGAGAGAGAAAGAAAGAAAAAGAAAAGAAAAATCAGTTTAAACAACTCTGGTGAGCAACAGCACGGGCTATAATAATCTGAACAGGCCCCTGGCATGGAGGTTCCTGCACCAGCAGCTGCAGCCTCTGGGTTCAGAAGGAAGTTTTACTTGGGGGTTGGAGAAGAGTGGTGACCCCTGAGAAGCAATAACTCTGCACCCCTCAGCCCTGCCAGGTTAGTGGGTTTCCTCCTTTGAACACATCCCTGCTTTGCAGATCAAACTGAGGCTGAGCGGGTGGAGAATCTTCCCCAGGGACACAGAAAGGAAGTGTCAAGGTCAGGAAGTTCCACCCTTGGGGGCCACGCCCCCCATGAAATGGGTACAAGTGGAAGAGAAGGCCACTCAGCAGGAGCTGGGAAGCGTGAGGGGTGACTGGGAGAAAACTCACCTTATCATGATGCCACTGGCAGGAAAGCAGTGCACCAGAGGTGCTGAAACTGAACTTGGGAAGGAGCTAGAAGATAATACTCCTAGACTTGGTTGCCCAGACCTCTGGGACCATGGGCGACTTCTTTCACTTCTTCCTACTTTTCTCTTTTCCCCAAATTTAAAAAATGACAAGCATCCACTACATTTTTTTTTTTTTTTTTTTTTTTTGAGACAAAGTCTTGCTCTGTTGCCAGGCTGGAGTATAGGTCACTGCAACCTCTACCTTGAGGGTTCAAGCAATTCTCTTGCCTCAGCCTTCCGAGTAGCTGGGACTACAGGCATAGGCTGTCATGCTTGGCTAATTTTTGTATTTTTTTTTTTAAGTAAATACAAGTTTCATCATCTTGGCCAGGCTGGTCTCGAACTCATGACCTCAAGTGATCCACCCGCCTCAGCCTGCCAAAGGGCTGGGATTACAGGCTTGAGCCACCTTGCTGAGCTGCATTCACTATTTTTAAATAATGGAAGAAATAAGAAAATTTCTTCATATCATTTAAAGCTCTCTGGCCCATAGGCACCTACATCATAGTTCACCTCCAAAGGCCAGAAAACCTCCAAAAACAGCTCCCACTAGGAGCACAGTACCTGGGGCTTCCCAGAGGCCACCACCAGTGGGGAGACCCCCACCTTCCTCACCTGAGGGCCCCTCCTTCACGGGGGACCCCATTATTTCCCCTGAGAGCCCTCTTTCCCCTGGGGACCAGTCTCCTCCCAGGGTTCTCTCTCCTCCCTGGAGGGCCATTCCCAGGGCAGGAGAGTTGAAACATTTCATTCCCCCCATAACTCTTAAGCCGCCTTTCATAGGGCCGAAGTGTGAGCCCCCGTCCCCCCGTCTGGCTGTGACACCTCCTCTCCCCCAACCTCAAAGTCAGTTTCAAATCCTTAGCCATCAAAAACCTCATTGTTGCTGTGATATCTAATTCCTGGACACTCTCTCTCCACGGCTGGGACACTCCAGGCACAGCCTGTAGGACTATCTCAAGGTCACCTCCCCAAAAAGAGCCCTCCATTTCTCTCTCTCTCTCTCTCTCTCTCCCTCTCTTATTTATTTTTATTTTTATTTTTATTTTTGAGACGGAGTCCCTATCACCCAGGCTGGAGTGGAATGGCGTAATCTCAGCTCATTGCAACCTCTGCCTCCCAGGTTCAAGCGATTCTCCTGCCTCAGCCTCCCCAGTAGCTGGGACTACAGGTGCCTGCCACCACGCCCGGCTAATTTTTGTATTTTTTTTTTTAATAGAAACAGGTTAGCCATGTTGCCCAGGCTGGTCTTGAACTCCTGACCTCAGGTGATCCACTTGCCTCAGCCTCCCAAAGTGCTGGGATTACAGGCGTGAACGCCTGGCAATTATTATTACAAAGAGATGGAGTGCCTGGCCGCCTCCATCTCTTTTTAATAATAATAGTAAAGGCCGGGCACAGAGGCTCACGTCTGTAATCCCAGCACTTTGGGAGGCCAAGGCAGGCAGATCAGGAGGTCAGGAGATCAAGACCATCCTGGGCAACATGATGAAATCCTGTCTCTACTAAAATACAAGTAATTAGCCGGATGTGGTGGTGTGAGCCTGTAGTCCCAGCTACTCGGGAGGCTGAGGCAGGGGAATCGCTTGAACCCGCGAGGCAGAGATTGCAGTGAGCCGGGATCGCACAGCCTGGCGACAGAGCGAGACTCCATCAAATAAATAAATTAATTAATTAATTAATGATAGGGAAGCTTGGGCCCTAAGGACAAATCACAAAGAGAAACCAAACAAACAAATGTTGCAATCTGGGCATGAAATCTAGGAGGAGTCTGTCTACCCAAGGCTGCCCCAGCAGCCGGATGGCAGCACCACCCCCTCCCCTACAACAGGGGAACAAGGGCCAGGGCCGAGTGGTGGGGGGCAGGCAAGGTCCGAAGACTGGATTCGGCCCCAAGTCCCTCAGAGACGGACTCTTGTCCCGCGTGCTGCACCTAGCAGCCTCAGCCATCTCGCGCGGACGGACGGGAGCGCAGAACAGATGCGCCCTCTCCAGGCTCGTTGTTCCCGTCAGGACAATGGGGGCTCCAGCCGGGTTCCGCAGCGCCAGGCTGCTCAGGGTCCCTCCCCAATCCTCCCAGTCCGCTGCGCGCCTCACCCTGGATAGCGCCTCCTGCTGCTGGGGGCTCAGGTCCCCGACTCGGCCGCTCATGGTGCCCGCGGGCGCAGAAGGGCGCGGGGCGCAGGTCCTCCCGGCCGCCGCCTGGCCTCGTGGCCGCCGCCGCCTGGTTGTGCCTGCAGTGCCAGATGTGGGTCCCGCCCCGACTGAAGAGAGAGGCGCTGGGCCTGCCCCGCCCCGCCCAGGTCTCTCCTCCCCTCGAGGATTTTTGCTGCGGTCACCAAGGGCACCCTACCTGGGACAGGGAGGTGACCCGCCCAGAGAGGGGTCTGGAGCACAACCTCGAGGCTGGGGCAGCTGGAGGCACCCCACCTCCAAGTCTCCTCACTGCAGGGGCTCCTACCTGTTTGCAGGTGGCGGGAAAGGGAACTCGCCCCTTTCCAGCAAAATAGAAGAAATAAAAACAAACAAACAAACAAAAAACCCACAAACAACTTTTCTTATTTTTAATAAAATAGAGATGGGGTTTTGCTATGCTGACCAGGCTGGTCTGGAACTCCTGGCCTCAAGCAATCCTCCCTCCTCTGCCTGCCGAAGTGCTAGGATTAGGGATGTCAGCCACCACACCAGGCCAAGGTGCTCAACCCTCTACGATCCCCAGGGCTTTTGTCTGAGGACCCCTAAGCTCCTGCCCCTGGCCTTGAGCACAGCCTGGACCTGTCTGCTCACTGATGGATAGGACAGCTTTCTGTGCAAAATGGTTCCTGCCCTCAAGATGGGTGGAAGGATAAGAGGACACACCCTGGGTCAGCAGAATGCCTGGTGTTGCCTACTTAGTAAGTGCTGGCTGTTAGGAATCTATTTCATAATTTTGTTATTAATAAGGCTGTCACCAGAGCTGGGAGCTGTAGGGGTGGAGATCCTGAGATGACCCAGGTGTGGAGCTCTTGGGTGAGAGCCACAGTCTGAAGGCGGAGGCATGCGAGGTGGCAGCTGAGGACTGATAGAAGCCCTGGGAGGAATGGCAGAGGGGGCGGAGAGCCAAGAGGTCACTCTGGCTGACACAAGAGAGCCAGGTGGCGATCACAAGGAAAAGTGAGAAAAAAAGTTCAGCTGGGTGCAGTGGCTCATGCCTGTAATCCTGGTACCTGGCACTCTGGGAGGCCGAGGCAGGTGGATCACATGAGGTCAGGAGTTCGAGACCATCCTGGCCAACATGGTGAAACCCTGTGTCTATTAAAAATACAAAAATTATCTGGCCATGGCGGTCTGTGCCTGTAGTTCCAGCTACTCAGGAGGCTGAGGCAGGAGAATCACTTGAACCTGGGAGGTTGAGGCTGCAATGAGCCAAGACCGTGCCACTGCACTCCAGTCTGGACAACAGAGCCAGATTCTGTCTCAAAAAAAAGAAGACAGAAGTTGACTGTGTGTGAATTTTCAAGAGAGGAGTAGAGGGCACATGACCTTGACCTCATGGGCTCAAGTGATCCTCCCACCTCAGCCGCTGGAGTAGCTGGAACTACAGTCTCACCCCACCACAACTGGCTAATTTTTTTTTTTTTTTAATAGACATGTTGTTTCACCATGTTAGCCAGGCTGGTCTCAAACTCCTGAATTCAAGCCATTCCATCTGCCTCAGCCTCCCAAATTGCTGGGATTACAGGTGTGTGCCACTGCTCCTAGCCTCATTAATTAATTGTATATAAATGATTACATATTGAAATATTTTTGAATATATTGGGATGATAAAATGTTATTAAAAGTACTTTCACCTGTTTTGACCTTTTAATAGTTCTTATTATATTATTTTTGAGATGGAGTTTCACTCTTGTTGCTCAGGCTGGAGTACAATGGTGCAATCTCAGCTCACCACAACCTCCTCCTCCCAGGTTCAAGCGATTCTCTTGCCTTAGCCTCCCGAGTAGCTGGGATCACAGGCATGCACCACCACACCTGGCTAATTTTGCATTTTCAGTAGAGACAGCGTTTCTCCACTGTTCAGGCTGGTCTTGAACTCCTGACCTCAGGTGATCCGCCCGCCTCAGCTTTACAAAGTGCTGGGATCACAGGCATGAGCCACTGCCACTGCGGTGGCACAATCTCTGCTCACTTCAACCTCTGCCCCGCTGGCTCAAGCAATGCTCCTGCCTCAGCTTTCCCAGTAGCTGGGACCACAGGTGTGTGTCACCACAGCCGGCTAATTTTTGTATTTTTTTGTAGAAAAATACAAAACATGGTTTTGCCATGTTGCCCAGGCTGGTCTCAAATTCCTGAGCTCAAGCGATCCTCCCACCTCAGCCTCCCAAAGTGCTGGGATTGCAGGCATTAGCTACCGTGTCCAGCTTAAAATGTCTTAAATTCACATCAAAACTGGGCAGAAAGTATAGAGTTCCCACATATCTGCTGTCCCCATATATACACAATCTCTGGTTCCAAAGAGGTCCATTTGCTGCAATTGATGAACCCACACTGACACGCTGATATCACCCAAAGTTCTTAGTTTACATTAGGGCTCACTCTTGGTGTCGGATATTCTCTGGGTTTTGACAAACATATAATGACATATGTCCACCATTGTGGTATCACACAGAATAGTTTCACTGCCCTAAAAATCCCCTGTGCCCCTACCTATCCCTTTTACTTAAAAAAGAAAAAAAAAAAATGTAGCCACTGAGGCTGGGAGTGGTGCCCCACATCTGTAATCCCAGCACTTTGGGAGGTGGGAGGCCAAGGCAGGAGGATCACCGGAGGTCAGGAGTTTGAGACCAGCCTTGCCAACATGGTGAAACACTGTCTCTACTAAAAATACAAAAATTAGCTGGATGTGGCGGTGCTCGTCTATAATCCCAGCTACTCGGGAGGCTGAGGTAGGAGAATCGCTTGAACCTGGGAGGCGGAGGTTGCAGTGAGCTGAGATTGTACCATTGCACTCCAGCCCGGGAGAGACAGTGCGAGACTCCATCTCAAAATAAAAAAAAAAAAAAAAAGAAAAGAAAAAAGTAGTCACTGGAAAGATTTAAAATTACATATATGGGCCCGGCATGGTGGCTCACACCTGTAATCCCAGTACTTTGAGAGGGTGAGGTGAGCAGATTGCATAGTGAGCTGAGATTGTACCATTGCACTCCAGCCTGGGAGAGACAGTGCGAGACTCCATCTCAAAAAAAAAAAAAAGAAAAAAGTAGTCACTGGAAAGATTTAAAATTACATATATGGGCCCGGCATGGTGGCTCACACCTGTAATCCCAGTACTTTGAGAGGGTGAGGTGAGCAGATTGCATGAGCCCAGGAGTTTGAGACCAGCATCGGTAACATGGTGAAGCCCCATCTCTACTAAAAATAGAAAAATTGGCTAGGCATGATGGCGTGTGCATGTAATTCCAACTAGCTGGGAGGCTGAGACAGGAGAATCACTTGAAACCGGGAGGTGGAGGTTGCAGTGAGCTGAGATCGCACTACTGCACTCCAGCCTGGGTGACAGAGAGAGATTTGGTCTCAAAAATAAATAAAATAAAATAAAATAAAATAACATGTATGGATCACATTTGTGACTTGCATTATATTTAATTTGAACATTGTTTTCCCTAGAGAGATTTAAAGTATATTTTTAGAGAAAGAAAGTAAATCATAAAAAATGCTAAAAGAAAGTAAAAGTGACCCCACATCTCCAGAAGGGCATGGTCTGTGTTTAAAAGCAATGACAGAATGACAAAGGGAATATGAATTGATTTGGCTACAAAATACAAAAATGTATTTAACAAGAAACAGAATTAAGACATTCGGCAGGGCTGGATGTGGTGGCTCACACTTGTAATTCCCAGCACTTTGGGAGGCTGAGGCAGGCGGATCATGAGGTCAGGAGTTTGAGACCAGCCTGGCCAACACGGTGAAACCCTGTCTGTATTAAAAATACAAAAACTACCCAGAGGTGGTGGCATGTGCCTGTAATCCCAGCTGCTCGGGAGGCGGAGGCAGGAGAATCACTTGAACCCGAGGGGCAGAGGTGGCAGTGAGCTGAGATTGCACCAGTGCACCCCAGCCTGGGAGACAAAACTAGACTCCGTCTCAGGAAGAAAAAAAAAAAGGGCATTTGTCAGTATTTGCTGATGGAAATTTGGGAAAAACAAAATGTACGAAAGTTCAAGTTGATAAGAAAAATAGGAAGGCACTAAGAAATAAATGGGCAAAGGATTCAAAGCACCAATTCTTAGAAATGAAAATGTGCAGGGTGTATTTACGAAGTGGATGAATGCCCAATCTCCAGAGTCATTAACGAAATGTGCATTCAAGTAATAAGATGCATTTTTTTTCTCTGAAAAATCATCAAACACACACACACACACACACACACACACACACACACACACACACACAATCTTTTAAGAAAATGATAATAGGCTGGGCATAGTGGCTAATGCTTGTGATCCCAGTACTTTGGGAGGCTGAGGTGGAAGGATCTCTTGAAGCCAGGAGTTCGAGAACAGTCTAGGTAAGTAACATAGTGGGACCTTGTCTCTATAAAAATTAAAAAATTAGCCAGGCATGGTGGCATGCTCTTGTAGTCCCAGCTACTTGGGAGGCTGAGGAGGGAGGATCACTGGAGCCCAGGAGGTAGAGGCTATAGTGAGCTATAATTTTGCCACTGCACTCCAGTCTGGGTGACAGAGGGAGACCCTGTCTCAAAAAGAAAATAATAAAGTAAGTTAAAAGGTGATGAAATTGAGACATTACTACATTGTCGGCAGGAATGTAAACTAATCCAGCTTTTCTAGAAAACCACCTGACCATACACATCAGAATCCTTATTTTCCCACTTTGCCCAATAATAATCCTGACAAAAAATATATTTTTTATTGCATTTTAGGTTTTGGGTTACATGTGAAGAACATGCAAGATTGTTGCATAGGTACACACGTGGCAGTGTGATTTGCTGCCTTCCTCCCGGTCACCTATATCTGGCATTTCTCCCCATGCTATCTCTCCCCAACTCCCCACCCCCCAACAAAAATATTTTAAGCTTAAAGTTGTTTGTGTATTGTTAACAGGAAGATTGGAGACTATATTATTTTTATTTATTTATTTATTTATTTATTGAGATAGAGTTTCGCTCTTGTTGCCCAGGCTGGAGTGCAGTGGCGAGATCTTGGCTCACCGCCACCTCCGCCTCCCGGGTTCAAGTGATTCTCCTGCCTCCGCCTCCCAAGTAGCTGACATTACAGGCATGCGCCACCACGTCCAGCTAATTTTGTATTTTTAGTAGAGACAGAGTTTCTCCACGTTGGTCAGGCTGGTCTTGAACTCCCTACCTCAGGTGATCTGCCCACCTCCGCCTCCCAAAGGGCTGAGATTACAGGCATGAGCCACTGTGCCCAGCCTGGAAACAATTTTAAAGTAAGCTACGGTGCTTAATTAATGTGGTTGATGAAGGGTTTATAACAACATGGAAACAATAACTACCGAACAGTTTGGGAAAGATGGGACCACGTAAAGCATGCTTTATGCTTCTGGAACATTAAACAAAAATTACTCGGTAAAAGAAAAACTGGAAAAGAGAAGAAAATTGGGGCTGGGCCCGGTGGCTCGTGCTTGTAATCCCAACACTTGGGAGGCTGAGGTGGGTGGATCACTTGAGCCCAGGAGTTCAAAACCAGCCTGGGCAACAAAGCGAGACCCCATCTCTGCAAAAAAATCGGAAAATTAGCTGGGTGTGGTGGCACATACCTGTGGTCCCAGCTACACCAGAGGCTGAGGCAGGAGTTTTGCCTGAGCCTGGGAGATTGAGGCTAGAGCGGGCCAGGTTTATGCCACTGCACTCCGGCTTTGGCAACAGAGAGAGACCTTGTCTCAAAAAGAAAATCTGTTTTAAATAAATTTGCTCCTACTTTTCCCAGTTTCTGAGGAGTGGAAAAAGTCACAGTTTGAAATACCAGAGGTAACAAATTACCTCCCAAGAGAAACGTTTATTTAACTAGCACTTACAGGTACTTTCTACGTACCCGGTTATCTCTAAGGGTTTGTAAATATTATGATAGCTCAGGGCTGACCAGTGGAAAAATAATACAAGTCACACAGACAACTTCAAATCCTCTAGAGCTGTGTAAAAATTCATTCTAAGCAGGCAGTGGTGACTTGCACTTGTAATCTCAGTTGCTTGGGAGGATCTGAGGTGGGAGGATCACTTGAGGCCAGGAGTTCAAGACCAGCCTAGACAACAAAGCAAGACCTTGTCTCTAAAAAAAAATTTTTTTAATTAGCCAGAAAAAATTTACCAGACGTGGTGACTTGCACCTGTGGTCCCAGCTACCTGGGAGGCTGAGGTGGGAGGATTGCTTGAGCCCAACTGGAGAGAACTCTGTGGGGTGAATGGCATGCATTGTGGGAAGTGAGATGGGGCTTTGCCCCTGCATCAGAGCGGCATCAGCCTCTCCCTGAGGATGTCTGGACCAGACAGATGCCACTGGATGCTCCTCTAAATATGTAGGACTTGGCTTGAGTGACGCTGGGGAAAAGGCCGGGAAGAAGCTGCCTGACACAGGTGCCCGGGGCAGGGCAGCCTCATACCTGGGCCTGACTGGGAGGTGGAGATGAGGCTCTAGGGCTAATCAAAAGAGTTTTCTTGGTTCCCCTCACCAATCCAGGGTGACTTCAGGGAAAGGAGGGGCCTGGTGTGGCCATGCCCTCCCTACCTCCCCAAGGAAGGGAGATGGCCACTAGAGCCTGGGAGAGAGAGGGAGGGGGAAGGGGAACCTAACCAGCTGCTCTAAGGTCCTGGGACCAGGGAAAAAGGTGGGTTAGGGTTCAGGGGCCCTAGGGCAACACTTGGACTTCTTTCTTTCCCTACGAAAGCCAGGAGGAGGCCGGGTGTGGTGGCTCATGCCAGTAATCACAGCACTTTGGGAGGCCGAGGTGGGTGGAACACCTGAGGTCAGGAGGTCAGGCAGAGGTTGCAGTGAGCTGAGATTGCACCACTGCACTCCAGCCTGGGCGATAAGAGTGAAACTCCGTCTAAAAAAAAAAAAAGCCAGGAGGAGGTGGGTGCAGTGGCTTGTGCCTATAGTCCCAGCACCTTGGGAGGCCAAGATGGGAGGATTGCTTGAAGCCAGAAGTTTGAGACCACCTTGGGCAACACAGTGAGACTACATCTCTTCAAAAAGGAAAAAAAAAAATTAGTCAATATGGTAGCAAGCACCTATAGTCCCAGTTACTTGAGGGGGTCTGAGGTAAGAGGTTCACTTGAGCCCAGGAGTTTGAGGCTGCAGCAAGCTATGATTGTGCCACTTAACTCCAGCCTGGGCAACAGAGCAAGACCCTGGCTCAAAAAAGAAAGCTGGGTGCGGTGACTCATGCCTGTAATCCCAGCACTTTGGAAGGCCGAGGCAGGTGGATCACCTGAGGTCACGAGTTTGAGACCAGCCTGGCCAACATGTAGAAACCCCATCTCTATTAAAAACACAAAAAATTAGCCGGGCATGGTAGTGGGTGCCTGCAATCCCAGCTACTTAGGAGGCTGAGGCAGGAGAATCGCTTGAACCCAGGGGACAGAGGTTGCGGTGAGCTGAGACCATGCCATTGCACTCCAGCTTGGGCAACAAGAACAAAACTCCATCCCAAAAAATAAAAAGAAAAAGCCAGCAAGTCCCTGGCCTTTCCCAAGCCACAGGGCACCAGGTCAGGAGTATATGGGGCCATTCAATCTCCCCCTGATGCTTTCTCCTACCACAGGGCCTTTGAACATGCTGGTCCGTCCCCACACACTGCCTAGTTAATGCCTCCTCATGTCCTCAGACCTCCTACTCTTCTTTTTCATAGTATGATTTTCATTAGGCATTGCTTGTGGTGACACTTTGACTCACCCCTTTAACTCTCACCATATCCGCCATGCTCACCATGGTACCCATGGCCCTGTTTTACTGGTGTAGAGACTGAGCTTCTGAGGCTGGTAATAGCCTGAGCCAGGATTTGAAACCTTATCCATCTGCACCCAAGGCCTCTTGCCTTTAACCACCACACTATCCTGGCTCCCTGAAGGTAGTGTGTTCCAGGAGAGGGCTAAGCAACAGCACTGCACTGGGGGCTCCTGGAATGTCCCCTAGAGGAGATGGCATTTCGGCTGGGCCTCTAAGGTAGAAATGGGAGGAGGACATTCTCGGTAGAGGTGACCACCCAAAGAAACTCACAGAGGTCAGAGAAAGGAGAAATGTCATGAAGGCAGCGTACTTAAAAAGATTGAGGGTAGGCTGGGCACAGTGGCTCACTCCTGTAATCCCAGCACTTTGGGAGGCCAAGGTGGGCAAATCATGAGGTCAGGAGATCGAGATCATCCTGGCCAACATAGTGAAACCCCGTCTCTGCTAAAAATACAAAAATCAGCTGTGCATGGTGGCGTGTGCCTCTAATCCTAGCTCCTCGGGAGGCTGAGGCAGGAGAATTGCTTGAACCAGGGAGTTGGAGGTTGCAGTGAGCCAAGATCACACCACTGCACTCCAGCCTGGGGATAGAGCAAGATTCCGTCTCAAAAAAAAAAAAAAAAAAAAAAAATGAGGGTGGGTCACCAAGGAACTTCGGGCCATGCTGGAGACTTTGGGCCATCCCCTCTTGGTGGTGGGGAGCCATGGAAAGTTTGAAAGGAAGAGACTGATGTGATTCCTCTTGTGCCTGGAAGATAACCCTGGGCCTGATCTGAAGAATGACCTGGGAATAGCAGATATTCAGAGCAGGGAAACTGGTCTGATGGCTGTTGCAAAGAATCATGGTGGGTGTGAGAGTGGACCTTGTAGAAGCAAGCCGTGGGCAGGGAGAGGTCAGTGCCTTACCTTTGCTCCACACCAGATCTCTGTCAGCAAGTTCACTCAGGGAGTATTAAGGGCTGGGTATTGCTTGGTGCCTGGTCTGTAGACATTATGTTCTACCTGTAAATTATGAAGTAATTACAGCTGACTGTTTTGAGAATTTCAAATAACTTTGATGCAGGGCAGGCAAGCTCTAAAGTGGGGCTTAGCCTTTAAGGGTTCTTGACTTTGCCCAGGAAATAATTCAAGGGCAAGCTGGAGGTAGAATAAAACAGCTTTATTGAAGAGGCAGTGTTGCAGCTCTGTGACTGCCCCTGCAGAGTGGGGCTACCCCGTAGGCAGGGAGTAGTAGCTCAGGGAAGTTTTGCAGTCACATTTATACCCACTTTTACTAACATGCAGATCAAGGGGTGGTTTATGCAGAAATTTCCAGGGAAGGGGTAGTAACTTTTGGGTCATGGGGTCATCACCGTGGAAAGGGGCAGTAACTCCCAAGTGTTGTTATGGCAATGGTGAACTCATGCGGCACATGGTGGTCATGTCTAATGGAAAGCTGCTTCCACCCCGGCCCTATTTTAGCTTGCCCTCAATTTGGTCCAGTGTCCAAGCCCTGCCCCTGAAGTTGAATCCTGCCTCCTGCCTCACCTTGAACAGCAATAATGCAGAAATCCAATGGTCCCCAAAATTAGTACTACACTTATATTTAAACCTATTCCTAAACATCCCACCTGAAATTACTGCTCCACAGTGCTTATTGAACTTCGATGGATACTACGCCATGGGTTCAGTATCACACCAGTGATTCTCCCACATGTGCGCACCATTCAAAGGGAAGAGTCTGGCTGGGCGTGGACTACTGTGAGAGACCAAGGTGGGAGCAACATTTGAGGCCATGAGTTAGAAACCAGCCTGGGCAACAAACAGAGTGAGACCCTGTCTCTACCAAAAATTACAAAATTTACTGGGGCTGGGAGCAGTGGCTCTTGTCTGTAATCCCAGCACCTTGGGAGGCTGAGGCAGGCGGATCACGAGGTCAGGAGTTTGAGACTAGGCTGGCCCACATGGTGAAACCTCGTCTCTACTAAAAACATAAAAATTAGCTGGGTGTGGTGGCACATGCTTGTAGTCCGAGCTACTCAGGAGGCTGAGGCAGGAGAATCACTTGAAACCGGGAGGCAGAGGGTGGAGTGAGCCAAGATGGCATCCCTGCACTCCAGCCTGGGTGACAGACGGAGAAAGATTCCGTCTCAAAAAAAAAAAAAAAAAAAAAAAATTAACTGGGCATGGTTGTGTGTGCCTGTACTCCCAGCTAGTTGGTAAGCTGAGGTGGGAGGATTGCTTGACCCCAGGAGTTTGAGGCTATAGTGAGCTATGATCATGCTACTGCGTTACAGCCTATGACAGAACAAGGCCCTGTTTCTAAAAAATTAAAATTTAAATTTAAAAAAAAGGAAGAGTCTATGGAAAGTCATATAACTTCACAAGCTAATGGCAGCGGAAGCCAGTAGGTACGGAACCAGCAGAGGCCACACAAAGGCCACAGAGACACATGCCCTGAAGCTGGAGCCCTGAATCTGGATGAGGGGTCTCTGCAGGGTGAGTGAGGAGCCAGCCTCACATAGCCTGGAAAGAGCAGGCACCCTTGGAACTATCCAGAAACAGGGCAGGTGGGAAGGTTGAATTCTGGGGCAGGCATAAGGGAGTCTCTGAGGCTACATGCAAGAGACCAGGGGCAGGGCTGGCCCACACTGCCGGTGGAGCTGGCAGCCAGACGGGAGGAGATCGAGGAGGGCATCGGGCCCAGAGTGCACCTTGAGGTCAGAACTGGGGGCACCTCACCAGGGCCTGTAGGGCAGCCAGGGCAAGCACAGGAAGGCGAGAGCAAGATGCAGGGAGGAAGCTTGTGGGACAGGGCAGAGCGGCTCCCTGTTGGGCTCCAACACAGTTATCAGCTCCCGATAGCGGCCGCCTTCCCCCAGAGGCCTGCTGGTGCCTGTGGAATCTCTTTTATCCTTACAGCAACCGCTGTATGAGGCAGGTACTCTCTCACCCGTTTGCCAGGAGGAAACAGAGGCTCAGAGAGGTCTGATCTCCCGCCAAAACCACCAAGTGAATGCCAGAAACAGCCCTGGAACAACAGCCTGTCTCATCTCACACACCAGGCGCTTTGCTTCCCTTCCCCTCCCCTCCCCTCCCCCTCCTCTCCTCTCCTCTCATTTCCTTCTTTCTTTCTTTCCTTACTTTCCTTTTTTCTTCCCTTCCCCTTCCCCTTCCCCTTCCCCTTCCCCTTCCCCTTCCCTTCCCTTTCCTTTTTCTTTTCTTCTACAGAAACAAGAGTATTCCTGGGCCCCAGTGATTTTCCCACCTCAGCCTCCCAAAGAACTGGAATTACAGGGGTGAGATTCACCACACCCAGCTGACCATGCCTTTTTCGTGTTCACGAAAAGATGCTCAGCATCACTAGTCATTGAAGCAATGTAAATTAAAACTACATTAACCACAGACCTATTCGATTCGTTAACATCAGAATAACGGACAGCACCAGGCAAGGACGGGAAGCAACTGGAATGCTCACATGTCGCTTGTGGGAAAATGGTGCAATCTCTGTGCAAAACAGCTTGTCAGTTTCCCATGACATTAAACCTCCCCTTCCCATAGGTCCCAGAGGGATTCTACTCCTGAGTATTGATACCCTAGAGAAGTGATCACAAAAAATCTGTACATGAATGCTGATAAAAGGCTTACTCATCATCACCCCTAAACTGGAAACAACTCAAAAAGTCTTTAACAAGAGAAGGGATAAACATAGTGTGGTCCATCCATACAGTGGTATATTACTCAGCAACTAAAAGCAACTAAATAGTAACATATGTGACAAAGTGAATGAATCTCAGAGGCATTATGCCGACTAAAGAAAGCCGGAATCAAAGGGCTAGATATTGCACAATTCCATTTACACGGCATTTTTGAAAAAATCAGAAGCGTAGGGACGAACAGATCAGTGGCTGCCAGGGGAGGGGCTGGGGGAGAGCAAGGCCTGCTGAATGGCCATGTTTCCATTTTTGGACAGGATTCCCGCAAAGTAGGCAATTAGGGAAGTACTTTTGGCTGTCACCTGGGGCTGCCACATTGAGAACAAGCGGGGACAACATATGAACGACAGGATTCTTGGAAAGAATCTCAGCTGATGGCATAGCCAGATCCAAAGAGGCCTGACTGCAGGACAAGGTTCTAGTAGGACTGTGGGCTGACCTCGTGTGAGGCTCAGTCTGACATCTTTTTTTTTTTTTTTTTTTTTTTTATAAAGATGAGTTTTCACCCTGTTGGTCAGGCTGGTCTTGAACTCCCGACCTCAGGTGATCCACCTGTCTTAGCCCCCAAAGCGCTTGAATTACAGGCATGAGCCACCACGCCCGGCCCATCTTTTTCTTTTTGAGACAGGGTCTTACTTTGTTGCCCAGGCTGGAGTGCAATGGCGTGATCTCGGCTCACTGCAACCTCCGCCTCCTGGGTTCAGGCAATTCTCCTGCCTCAGCCTCCTGAGTAGCTGGGATTACAGGCACGTGCCACCATGCCCAGCTAATTTTTTGTATTTTTAGTAGAGACGGGGTTTCACCATGTTGACCAGGATGGTCTTGATCTCTTGACCTCATGATCTACCCGCCTCGGCCTCCCAAAATGCTGGGATTGCAGGCTTGAGCCACCGCGCCCGGCCAAATGCACTTTTGAAATGCAAACCGACTGATATAAACCATCTTCCAACAACCTCCTTTATCAGACTCTCACACTCCAGGCCACTAGCCACCTGCTGTAGTCACCCCAGGGCAAGATACCAGACAGTTAGTGATAGCCCCTATTCCACGGAGCCTGCTGAAATTATTCAAACTAGGAAATCGTAATTAAGCTTGCTTACCCTGCCTCACCAGTTCCTTCCTGCAGGAACCGTTATAAAAGGAAAGTTAAGCCGGGCGCGGGGGCTCAAGCCTGTACTCCCAACACTTTGGGAGGCCGAGGCGGGTGGATCACAAGGTCAAGAGATTGAGACCATCTTGGTCAACATGGTGAAACCCCGTCTCTACTAAAAATACAAACATTAGCTGGGCATGGTGGTGCGTGCCTGTAATCCCAGCTACTCAGGAGGCTGAGGCGGGAGAATTGCCTGAACCCAGGAGGCGGAGGTTGCGGTGAGCCGGAATCACGCCATTGCACTCCAGCCTGGGTAACAAGAGCGAAACTCCATCTCAAAAAAAATAAAATAAAATAAAAGGAAAGTTACTTTGTCTGGAGTTTTCCCCTTTCATCTGGGTCATGTTCGGCCCTGATGCCTTCCTGGGAACTCCTCCTCCCCCCATGGCACAGGGTCCCTTCCTCTTGAGAACTGTGAGTAATAAACTATGTTTTCATGGTAATTATTTCCTGATCTGTCTGCTATGCTAGATTTCAAATTTTCTATCAATGCCATTTTATTTTATTTTATTTTTTGAGACAGTCTCACTCTGTTGCCCAGGCTGGAGTGCAGTGGAATGATCTTGGCTCACTGCAACGTCCACCTCTCAAGTTCAAGTGATTTTCCTGCCTCTGCCTCCCGAGTAGCTGGGATTACAGGCATGCACCACCAGGCCCAACTAAAGGGGGAAAGAGGGAGGGAGGGGGAAGCCAAAAGCCTATAGGACCCCATATTCCCAGGCAGTGTCCCATCCAAGTACTAACTAGGCCTGACCTGCTTAGCTTCCGAGATCAGACAAGATCCAGCGTGTTCAGGGTGGTACTGCGGTAGACCAAGTGCTCTGTTTTAAGCCTTACAGCAAAGAGTAACCTGAAATCACCTGATGTTAACCAATCAGTTATCTTTCTATGGTTCTGTCTCCCTGTCCTTGACTTTCCAGAAAAGTATTGTAGCTTTGAAATGATAGATCTGCTTTTTGTTTTCTTTCTGCTTTCTTCAGCCCCTTTTCTGTCTATAAAGCCAAACTACTCTGCTTGACTCATTGGAACACTTATTCTATCTCATAATATGAAATGTTGTCTGATTCTAGAATTGCAATAGAGATAATTGAGACCTTTAATCCAAATTTGTTGTAGTTTTGTCTTTGACAGTTCCCTTCCACACTGAGCAGGGCTGAGCTGTGTACCTGATACATTGCCGTAGAAATGATGAAATTTGGCCGGGCGAGGTGGCTCATGCCTGTAATCCCAGCACTTTGGGAGGCCGAGATGGGTAGATCACCTGAGGTCAGGAGTTTGAGACCAGACTGGCCAACATGACAAAACTTCGTCTCTACGAAAAATATAAACATTAGCTGGGTCTGGTGGCACATGAATCCCAGCCACTTCCAGCTACTTGGGAGGCTGAGGCAGGAGAATCACTTGAACCTTGGAGATGGAGGTTGCAGTGAGCTGAGATCACGCCATTGCACTCCAGCCTGGGTAACAGAGTGGGACTCCATCTCAAAAAAAAAAAAAAAAAAAAAAAGAAATGATGGAATGTGACTCAGAAAGCTTCATTGTAAAGACATCACCACTTCCTCCCTGCTCACTGGGATACTCATGGTGGAAGCCAATTGCCATGTTGTGAGGACGCTCGAGCGGCCCCTGTGAGGAAGAGCTGAAGCCTCCTGCCAGCAGCCAGCACAGACACCTTGGAAGCAGATCCTCCTGCCCCAGCCAAACCTCCAGATGACTGTATCCCTGATGGGTATCTTAACTGCAACCTCAAGAGAGACCCTGAGTCAGAACCAAGCCACTAAGCCTCTCCATCATTCCTGGCCATAGAAATAACGAGAGATAATAAATGTTTGCAGTTCTTTTAAATGGCTATGTTTTGGAGTAATTTGTTACACTCACTTGGTACCTAAAACATTCCTCTTTCATGCCACTGACCCTACCGCAGCCCACCCTCTGTCCTTACCTCGGAGCCAGCGTAGGAGGAAGTAGTCATCAGGATTGGGCAGGGCAAATAGCACATCTTGGATGTTCTCCCGGAACTGAGGACGGATAGGGAGAGACGTGGGTCAGAGGCCAACCACTCTCAGTCCTGCAGGCCTCACCTGTCCTTGAGGAAGGGGATGTTTGAGTGAAGAGGGCCCACCTGGGCTGGGAGGATCAGGGCCTGGGTCAAGCTTGACAGTTTGTTTTCTCTCTCTTGGAAATGGGATGAGATAAAGAATCAACTGCACTAGGCCGGGAGCGGTGGCTCACGCCTAGAATCCCAGCACTTTGCGAGGCCGAGGTGGGTGGATCACAAGTCCAAGAGATCAAGACCATCCTGGTCAACATGGTGAAACCCCGCCTCTACTAAAAATACAAAAATTAGCTGGGCATGGTGGCCCGTACCTGTAGTCCCAGCTACTCGGGAGGCAGAGGCAGGAGAACTGCTTGAACCTAGGAGGCGGAGGTTGCGGTGAACTGAGATCACGCCATTGTACTCCAGCCTGGGTAACAAGAGTGAAACTCCATCACGAAAAAAAAAAAAAAAAAATCAACTGCACTAAACATCAGAAACAATTAAAAGTGGATTAAACACAGAGAGGGTTTACAAGCCTGACTCAGGGATGTGCGGGCAAGAAGGAACCCTCTTTAGGGCCCTGATCTTCATCCTTAGGAGGCCTTCAGGTCTGCCTTTTGCCCAGCCAACAGTCCTGCCCACATTTATCACTGCCCAGAAATTCTACTCCTCCCTGTCCGCCTCAGGGCAACTGATGGGGCTCATTCCTTACTAGATGCCACAGGCACTGGGTCCTGGACTCAGCCTGCCCTGGATTCACAACATCACTTGCAAAATTAGGACAGTGCTACTTCCTCGGAGTGTTGGTGTGGGTAGGTTGAAATTGACACCACCTGATATTACACACAGGTGTTTCATTCACCCTGTCTCTCAGTCCCTACCCTCTACTCCTGTGGTCCCATCAGATGCCTCCTGGAGCCAGGACAAGCCATCTCTCACCCGTAACAGACCCAGAAGTCACTGTCATCATGCCGTCACTCTTGTCCCAGGCTTCATCTACCACCTGACATGTCCAGAGCAACTGCCCATGATTCATCCCAGCTGTTAGGGCACATGGTTTCAGGGTTGAGGAAGAGAATTCCAGGCCCAGACCCAAACAGGTGGATGTACAATCCTGAGCTGAGCCACACCTGGCCTGAGGGCCAGGATGAGAGGTGAGGAGGGACTCCTGGCTACATCTGCCTCCACCACCCACTGGACAAGCAGAAAGCCAGAGCCCAATGTGAGGACACATGAGGGCACACAGTGTGCTCGGGGCCTGGAACACAGTAGGTTTTTGTAGTAGTCTGGGTTGCCCTGAGACAAGGAGTTCAGGGCAAGTTTATTAGGGAGATGTCCTGAGAAATACAAGTAGGAAAGTGTGGCAATGAGACAGAGAACGGAAGGCAGCTGTATAGGGCTGGTTATCAAGAAAGTACAGAAGAGCTGAATCCCAGTAGGGATTCTGGAAGACAGCAGGGAACCTGCCCATCAGAGTTTCCTTGCCTGAGTGGGGAGGGAGCTGGGGTATTTATACTGCAACTCAGGACAGTCTGGTCGAGGGCTGCTCCGGGGGCTGTCAATTCTGCTGGCACTTCTGGCCTGCTGTGCACACAATTCAGAAGGCTGGAGAGAGTCCTTAGGTGGAGACACAGAGGTGCTGCAGCTGGGAAGTAGTGAGGGTGGGGTGATATTGAGACCAGATTCTGGAATGCGGGGGAGGCTCAGCTCCTCTGCTAAGATGTGTTCTTCCAGGCCCTTGGTCCCTCACTCACCCAAGAATGGGACGGAGGACCCTGACAGGCATGGTGCACTTGTTTTAAGCAAATATCGAACCGCGAAGAGTTTTGCAGAAAGTGATCCATTTAGTCAGAGAGAGAAAAAAAAGGACAAAGAACCAGAGAGAGAGCAGCTTCCACAATGTCATGGAAGGGGATCCAGAAACGGAGTCTGCCCAGATGTGGGAGAAGGGGACTTTTAACCTGGGAGGTATTCCTGCTCTGTTCAAGTTTTCTGTCCTATGAAAGGAGTTCCTTTAAACTTCCCCTGGAGTGATTGACCTTTGATTCCACCCCCCCTCACCCCAACCCCGCACCTTTAAGCGCCCCTGGGTGGAGGTATAGCACTGGGAAGTTCTTGCGTTTGAAACTACGCCCCCTAGTGGACCCAGGGAGAGAATACATTCCTTCAGTCCCCCGTCTGAACAGGAAAGTCCAGCTGCTGTTGGGACACAGGCGTCGATCGCTCTTTCGCTACTTCCTGCTGAAATGGGGCATCGAAGGGGCCCTACAGTTGAGGTTTCCCTCCGAGGGGAGTCTTTCAGTGGTGCAGTTTGATCCTGAGGTCCATGATAGCGCTCATGAGCCAGGGACATTGGGGTTCCAGTTGCAGGATTATTTGTGGCCTTATGATTCTAGAAGAAATGAATGTGACAAGGTTAAAGATGAAAAGCCCAGAGGCCAACATACGTCGAATGGTTATAAACAGGCCTAGGAAAGGTTAGAGCCAAGACAGCCAGTTGTTAGAAAAACTCCACGATACTGTTTCTGGAAGGTCTTTACTTCTGTGTTCCATTGATTCCTGAGTTCTTTAACTTTGCTTAAAACAACACTTAATCGATTTACAAAGCAGCAGCCTTCTTTTCCTAGAAAGAGACAGGTTCCTTCTCTCTCTGTTGTTAGCAGATTTAGGGCCCTTCCACTTTGGAGAGCTACAGCAGCTAAAGAGTCAAGCTGTTTCTGCAGAGGGAATTAGCACCTTTTTAGGTTATTAATTAACTCCTGAGGTAGCTGAGAGTAACTGAATAGAGGCACTAATTTTTCTAATGCCAGCACCAAGTTTTCCGATTCCTTTCCTCAACTTTCCCCCCACTCTGAAAGGGATAATTGGAGTTGGAGAGATAGTAAAGTTAAGAGTGATAGTCCCATTAGGGCCAGGATATAAATCAGACTCATGAGTAGTTACTTTCCTGGGGAATATCGTTGGAAGAGCAGGTGTAGATCCTCTCGCGGCACGCAGGTGTATGAAGGGTTGTCTCCTGGAACTTCAGGCTGTGGAGTGGAAGGTTTTCTATGACTTTATTCAGGAGGTGCCCAAGGTTTCGGCTGAGTGATGAATCCATGAGTCAATTCCCACCACCTTAACTGCCATTGGGGTAGACAGAATAACGGAAAATGGGCCTTCCTAAGATGGGCCTGGAGAGGGAGGGTCTGAGGAGAGAGCCTTAGCAAGCACAAGGCTCCAGGCAGAACAGCTCTTTCCCTTTTTCCCTAGGGCGTCCCTCTGGTAAAGTTCCAAGAGGCCTGTTGGTACTTAGCCAAGGAGGTTATATCTTTTATTAGATCGGCTGTTTCCTTGTCGAATACAAGATCATTAGTAAGAAAGGCCCGTCCATAAAGCATCTCATAAGAGCTGAGTCCTATTTTCTGAGGAGAGTTTTGAACCCTTAAGAGTGCCATTGGTAATAGAGAAGGCCATGAGAGGTGGGGTTCCTGTGCCAGTTTCTTTAAGTGTCTCTTAAGAATTTCAATCATCTTTTCTATTCTGCCTGAGGACTGAGGCCTCCAAGCACAGTGGAGATGATCCTGTATTGCTAACACCCTGGAACTTCCTTGGATGACTATAGCTTTCTTTTTTTTTTTTTTTTTTTTTTTTTTTTTGAGACGGAGTTTCGCTCTTGTTACCCAGGCTGGAGTGCAATGGCCTGATCTCGGCTCACCGCAACCTCCGCCTCCTGGGTTCAGGCAATTCTCCTGCCTCAGCCTCCTGAGTAGCTGGGATTACAGGCACGTGCCACCACGCCCAGCTAGTTTTTTGTATTTTTAGTAGAGACGGGGTTTCACCATGTTGACCAGGATGGTCTCGATCTCTCGACCTCGTGATCCACCCGCCTCGGCCTCCCAAAGTGCTGGGATTACAGGCTTGAGCCACCGCGCCCAGCTGATGACAACAGCTTTAAAGGGAGGGCCATTATTGCTTTGAAGACAGCGAGGGAGTCCGAACCTAGGGATCAATTAGAACTTTTATTACCTCTTGGGCTTTCCTTGTTCTGCAGGGGAAAGCCTCAACCCCGTTTTTATGAGTATCTACACATACTAGCAGATATTGATGTCCCCGAGACTTAGGCCTATGGGCAAAGTCCATCTGCCCGTCCTCACCTGGGTGATGACCGGCTCGCTGTTCCCCAGGAGGAGCTTTGCGATGTGCTGAAGGATTATTTCTCTGGCATACTTCACATTCTTTGACTATTTGTTGGACAGCCTTGAAGAGACCTTTGTCTGTAAATACAGATTTGGCCATCCGATGTGTATTCTCTGTACCCATATGGAAGGTTTGATACAGAGTTTTAAGTGCTTCCCACCGGCTGGCAGCACATAGGAGCACTTTCCTTCCTCAGTAGCTAGCCATCCTGAAGGAAGAAAATTGTGTCCCTGGGAGATTGCCCGCTCTACCTCTTCTTTTTTTTTTTTTTTTTTTTTTTTTTTTGAGACAGAGTTTCGCTCTTGTTACCCAGGCTGGAGTGCAATGGCGCGATCTCGGCTCACCGCAACCTCCGCCTCCTGGGTTCAGGCAATTCTCCTGCCTCAGCCTCCCGAGTAGCTGGGATTACAGGCACGTGCCACCATGCCCAGCTAATTTTTTGTATCTTTAGTAGAGACGGGGTTTCACCATGTTGACCAGGATGGTCTCGATCTCTTGACCTCGTGATCCACCCGCCTCGGCCTCCCAAAGTGCTGGGATTACAGGCTTGAGCCACCACGCCCGGCCGCTCTACCTCTTCTGAGGAGTATTGAGGTCTGGTTCCCTGGAGCGGGTTTTTCCCATATTAAAGGTCCTTCTGTGAATTCTTGTCCAGCTGCCCTTTTTGCCTCTCGGTGAGCTCAGTGATCCTCCTCTGCTACTTCCTCATTTCCCTGCCGGTGACCCCCACAGTGTAAGACTGCTACCTCTTTTGGTTCTTGGACAGCTTGTGGTAGTCTAAACTTTCCTTATGATATTTAATGGGCGTTCCTGCCGAGGTTAGGAACAGCCTTTCCTTCCATATGGCTGCATGAGCATGCAGAACCCGGTAAGCATATCGGGAATCCGTGTATACGTTTACTCTTTGCTTTTCCTAATTTTAGAGCTTGAGCGAGGGCTACCAGTTCTGCCAGCTGGGCACTAGTCCCAGGAGGAGGGAATTGCTTTCAAGTACTGTTTGATCACTGACTACGGCATATCCTGCTTTTCGAACTCCCTTTTCTGTAAAGGAACTTCTGTCAGTGTATAGGTTAAGGTCAGGATTGGCTAGAGGAGTACCTGAGATCCTCTCAAGTTGCATAGTTCTGAGCTATAACCTGCTGACAGTCATGTTCTGTCTGCTCCTTCCTCAGGAAGAAAAGTAGCTGGGTTGAGGGCTGCACATGCCTGGCTCATGGCAGGGGCATGCACATAGGCAGAGGCCTTGCTAAGTCCCAGGACGGTCCCCCTTAGCCCTGCATGGGCGTAATGAGCAGATCTGCCTCTTCTGCAGGGTGGGGTCTCCCTAGCACCCCATACACCACAGGCTGGAGCTTGAGCCACAGGGGTAAAGTCAGGAACTCTCTGCTGCTCTCACCCCCTCCCACTGTGTCCCTGCTCCCAGCACCTCTGGCCCATCTTCTTTCTTTCTTTCGAGACAGAGTCCTGCTTTGTCGCTAGGCACCAGGCTGGAGTGCAGTGGCGCGATTTTGGGTCACCGCAACCTCCGCCTCCTGGGTTCAAGCAATTCTCCTGCCTCAGCCTCCCAAGTAGCTGGGACTACAGGCGTGCGTCACCATGCCCAGCTAATTTTTGTATTTTTTAAGTAGAGATGGGGTTTCACCATGTTGGCCAGGATGGTCTTGATCTCTTGATCTTGTGATCTGCCTGCCTCGGCCTTCCAAAGTGCTGGGATTACAGGCATGAGCCACCACGTCCGGCCCTTCCTTTCTTCCTTCCCTCCTTCCTTTCTCTCTCTCTATTTTTTATTTATTTATTTTTTTTTTGACAGAGAGTCTACTTACTCTGTCACCCAGGCTGGAGTACAGTGGCATGATCTCAGCTCACTGCAACTTCCTCCTCCTAGGTTCAAGCAATTCTCCTGTCTCAGCCTCCTGAGTAACTGGGATTACAGGTACACACCACCACACATGGCTAATTTTTATATTTTTAGTAGAGACAGGGTTTCACTCTGTTGGCCAGGCTGGTCTCAAACTCCTGACCTCAAGCGATCTGCTCACTTCAGCCTCCCAAAGTGCTGGGATTACACACATGAGCCATCGCACCTGGCCTTGGCCTATCTTCTTCAAGCTGGCTTCTGAGTACATCCCTCCTCTGCTCCAAAGCCTCCCTGGGCACCTTGTTACCCTCAGGAGAAACTGTAAATGCCTTCACCTGGACTCACGGCGCTTTTGGGTCCCTCCTGAGCTGATTTCTCCTTCCCTTCTCCCTTGTCTCAGGTCCCTCGCCTTCTCTCCATTCTCCTTCTAGCTTTTTCTTCTGCTGTTCCCTCTCCCGGGAATGCCTTTCTTGCAACACCCTGCAAGTTGCATCTATCTTTGATTAATGAAAATGAGGAAGGCCAAGCATGGCGGCTCAGGTGTTTGCTTGATTAACTGATTAATCCCAACACTCTAGGATGGTGAGGCGGAAGGATTGCTTGAGGCCAGGAGTTGGAGACCACTCATCCCTGTGAGAAACCAAAGGTGGGGGCAGTTATCTTGTGAATTTGGGTCAGTAATAGCTTTTCCTATAAATAGTCTTAGCTACTGTCAGTGGGTTTTTCCCCTTATTTCCATATGAATTTCAGGCTTCAAGAGTGTGCTACAAAGAACATTATTTCTTGCCACAGACAACATTATGAAGGTGCAGGCAGTGGCTCTAAGGGATTGGTAGCGTCAAACCTCTCTCGGGTAACAGACTGTCCTGGTTGCCTGGGACTGAGGGGTTTCCTGAAAAATAGGAGTTTCAATTCTAAAACCAAGATAGTCCCAGAAAACTGGGAGAGTTGGTGATTTTAACTCTTCCCCACACTGTCCAGGCCAGAAGCTCACTCCTAGGAAGCATCAACCCAAGCCCAGTGAGTGATTAACAGCAGACTGGCATGGGTTTGAATTCTGACTCTGGCACTAATTTGCTGTGTAACTTTGGGTAGGGCACTTAATCTCTCTGAGTTTTGGTCTAAAAGCTGGCAGGTTGAATATATTTGGATAAGGTATGCAAGCACCTGGCCTGGAACCTGACACAAATAGGCCCCCAGTGAAGAGTCATTGGAAGGTAGTTGTAGTGGCATGCTCCTCCAGCTATTGGAGGGAGGCTGAGGCAGGAGGATCGCTGGAGCCCAGGAGTTTGAGCCCAGACCAGCCTGGACAACGTAGTGAGAGCCTGTCTCAAAAAAAAAAAAAAAAAAAAAAAAAAAAAAGTCACCTGACTGTGGTTTCTGCTATCCAGGCCTGGATGCTAGCTCCTAGCTAAAAGCCTGAAAGTCCTGTGCCTCAGGACTCTCCCTCGAGCTGGGGATGCTGAAAGAGGCAGATGGTTAGAGCTGGGCGTGTCCACACCCTGGTCAGTCACACCCAGCCTGCACTGGCTTCTCAGCGGCCATCTTCCCCTCTGGATATGAATCCCTAGGAGGGATCCGTCAACTTGTTTTTTGTTGGGGCGGGTTTTGTTTTGTTTCATAGAGACAGGATTTCCCCATCTAGCTCAGGTCGGTCTCACTCGATCCACCCACCCCAACCTCCCAAAGTGCTGGGATATTACAGGCAGGCACTAATAACAAGTTGGCTAGCTTGTGGACTGCTGTATGCTCAGAGCAGCTCAGGGCTGGGGGCGCACAACAGGGATTTGCTGGATATCAATGTTTTTGTTTTTGATTAATTGAATGGAATCTCAAGGTGGAGTGGGGAAATCCAGAGCTTGTCAGTGGGGCAGAGTACAAGCAGGTGTGGGAGGCGGCCTGGGGTGCCCTTAGCGTGGGCCCAGGGCCTCCCTCTCTCTCTCTCTCTCTCTCTCTCTCTCTCTCTCTCTCTCTTCTGACCTGGCCACACCCTCTACCCGCCCAGCCCCCTGCTCTAGTCCTACCACTTGCTGTGTGATCTTGTGAAGTGATTGTCCCCTTTCTTGTCTCTAGCATGAGACAATAACAGTCCCTAGGTTGCTGAGTTTTGGTGAAGATGAGTTGAAATAATACCCTTAGCCTAGTGCTGGGCACACAGTCAGAGTGAGTGGCTTTTGTACTCCTGAGGATGATCACACACAGACATGCACACACGCACATGCATACACACATGCACACACGCGTGTGCCCACACACGTGAACACACACACATGCTTGCCCATACACACGCATACATACACATGTGCGCACACACGTGTGTGCCCCCCACATGCACACACACACATGCGTGTTTACACACACATACACACATGCACACATGCTTTTCCAAGCTTTGGTAGCTCCTGGGAGTCCCTGAAAGACACAGGACTATAGCACATAGCAAATACACATCAAATCCCTGCCACCCCACTGGGCTTTGCCCACAGACCCCCCCAGGCACCACCGTGCTCTCTTGGGGGCCTCCCACCCCAACCCCTACCCCAAGTCACCACCACTGAGACTGATTAACAAAAACACATCAAATTCCTTTACTTCTGAGGTCTCCCCTTTAAGGGGAGGCAGAAATAGAACATTCTTTTTCCGGGAGGGAAAGGGGTTTAATAAAAACCGGTATAATTAGTCAAATACGGATCTCCGTTAGGCCCTTTCTGTGTGTGGGCCCAGTCTTGGATGGCTGCATCCCCCAGGGAGCCCCCCTCACCTCGGGGTCCGAGGTGGCACCAGGAGGGGGCTGGAGGTGGCCAGCACCAGCGGCTTCCTGCTCAGCTCCCTGAGGCAGGCCGGCCACTGGGCGGCGGGACGTCACCACCGCAGGAAATCGCGAATGAACTTCCAGAGCTTGGTGACCCACAGGTTGACGCCGAGGTCCATCAGGTACTGGATCTCGGGCGTGAGCATGCGCCGGCAGAGCTGCGCGTGGCGCTGCCCGATGCTCTTCTTGAGGTTGTAGCCCAGGATGGACTTGGTGCCCAGCGGCTGCCAGGGTTGCATGGCGTCGTCCTGGATGGCGGCAGCATCCACAGCGTGGCCCCCGTCGATGCAGATGGTCCGCATGCGCTCGTTGGCACGGCGCAGGGCGGCCACCTCGCGGGCCATGCGTTCCCGCCCGAAGGCCTCCACCTTGCGCCAGAAGCTGGCGTTGAAGTGGCGGTAGAGGTGGGCGTCCAGCATGTTCCAGGCGGTGGCGCGCCCGTACAGCTCCCCGGAGAGCCGCGGCACCGGCGAGTCGCGGCGCGCGTTGAGCTTGAAGTAGAGCACGTCCTCCAGCTCCCAGCACAGCAGATCCTTCAGCAGCACCAGCGACTCGTCGAAGTACTCCTGCAGCAGCACCAGGTGGAAGCGGCGCTCCACCTCCTGGATGTGCTCCTGCACCTGCGGGCTGCCGGGGTCCAGGCCGCTGTCGTAGCCCAGGTCGAAGAAGAGTAGGTTTCGGAGGTAGTGGGCATTGAAGCCGTTGGGGTCATAGTAGCGATCGGGGTCTTGCAGGAACTCGGCCAGCTTGTCAGCGCCTGAGAGCTTCCACGTGAGGGGCACCACCGGCCCGAAGTAGTGGAAGGAGGACTCGAACAGGCGGGCGGGGTCGCGGAGCACCGTGATGAAGGTGGCGTTGGGCGGCACCAGGCCGCGCACCTCGTCGTAGTGGAAGCGCATGTGGTTGCAGATGATGTTGAAGCAGGCCCCGGGCCGGTAGTCCTGCACCAGGCTGCGGGCGAAGAAGGTCGGGTAGTCGAAATCGTTGCGGCCGTTCGGGAAGGCGAACTTGAGCCTGTGCTTCTGGCCGAAGCGGAAGAGGATGTTGAGGAGGGTGCTGCTGGCCGTCTTGTGCGTCTTCAGGAACACGATGTTGCGCCGCGGCTGGCACTCTCCCGCCGACCTGTTGGCTCGGGTCACTGCCTCTGGCTCAAGCAGGGGTGGAGAGCAGGACGCTGCAGCCTCTGGGGTCCTGCTGGGGACAGAGAGGTGGGGAGAGCCTCAGGGGCGTGCTGGGCCCTCAGGACTCTGGTAGCTAGAGAGGGAGACTGTTGGGGACAGTGGTGGCAAAGGAGCTAGGACAGTGGGACCTGTGGGGCCTGAGTCCAGGCTGGGTGCCTGGATGGGTGGTCTGGCCTCTCTGGTCTCAGTTCCTCTTCTGTGAAATGGGGACAATAACAGGCTCTATTCATGGTGTTGTGAGATGACCCACACAGGCTCTCATCTCATTCGTGGCCACTGTGTTGCTTGTATCATGAATCAGTATCAGCTTGGGCCACAGGAAATTGCCATTTATATTTTTTTGAGACAGAGTCTTACTCTGTCGCCAGGAGCCAGGTTGGATGGTGCGATTTCGGCTCACTGCAACCTTCGCCTCCCAGGTTCAAGCAATTCTCCTGCCTCAGTCTCCCAAGTAGCTGGCATTGCAGACGCACACCACCACACCCAGCTAATTTTTGTATTTTAGTGGACACGGGGTTTCACTATGTTGGCCAGGATGGCCTCGATCTCTTGACCTCGTGATCCACTCGCCTTGGCCTCCCAAAGTGCTGGGATTACAGGTGTGAGCCACCGCGCCCAGCAAGAAATTGCCGTTTTATAGGACAAGAATGGTCAGTTTTTGTAGAAATTTCCGGTTTTCTCTATTTCAACTTAATATCACCAACAACTGGTATTGTACCAGCTACAGGCTGTGTAGGGTCTGTGCAGAGCAGCCCCATGAGGAGGCGCTGGAGAGCCTGGTTCTCAGGAGCTGGGCCTGGAGTCAGACAGACCCCAGTTTGAATCCACGCCCATGGACAGGTCGCTGTCGCCCCCAGTGTGGCCCCACTGGAGTCTCAGATGATGCTACTCCGAGCCCTGTACACAGACAGTGTTACCTGGTTCTCATGCCCCATGAGGAAGGCTCTGTTTTTTTGTTTGTTTTGTTTTCTTGAACAGAGTCTCACTCTGTTGCCCAGGCTGGAGTGCAGTGGCACAATCTTGGCTCACTGCAACCTCTGCCTCCTGGGTACAAGCAATTCTCTTGCTGCAGCCTCCCGAGTAGCTGAGATTACAGACACACACCACCACACCCAGCTAATTTTTGTATTTTTAGTAGAGGTGGGGTTTCCTCATGTTGGCTAGGCTGGTCTCGAACTCCTGACCTCAGGTGATCTGCCCACCTCCCAAAGTGCTAGGATTACAGGTATGAGCCACCGCATCTAGCCGAAAGACTCTGTTATTATTCCCACTTCACAGATGGGCACACCAAGGCTCAGGGTTACACGGTGAGTTCTGCTGTCAGTGGAATTTCTGTTTGGCAAAGCATGGTGCAGGGTGCAGAGTGGCTGCCCAAGATCACAAGGGCAGGCCCTGTGATAATTATGGGGCCCCATGGGTGGGACGCCATCCCTCCCCCCCATACCCATCATCTGCTCAGCTGGACCACTCACGTGGAGGCCAGGCCAGTGTGCATTGGGGGCACCACATAGGAGTACAGCAGCAGCAGGAAACTGGTGAAGAGCGCACCCAGCACCAGCCCCTTAGCCATGGATTCCCAGTGCTTCTTCTGCGGTGGCGGCATCTCAGGCACCTGCGGGGGCAGCACACAGTGGGCAACTGTCAGGAAGTTGGCCCCAGGGCTCACCCAAGACTGCCCACACCTGGCAGCCAAGACCTGCCTTTGCCTGCTCTGTGGCCCCCCAGCAGGGCCCAGACAGGAGCAGAGAGATGCTGGAGAGACCGAGAGCAACCACCTGGAAAGAGACAGCCCCAGGGCTGCAGAGACAGTGGGCGAAGCACTCAAACAGAGGCTGGGGAATGGGGCAGGGAGAAGCTTAACATTTAACAGTTAAAATGAACCAGGTAGCAGAACCAGGGCCCCAAACTTTCCACTCCTTTTAATTTTTAAGCTGGCTGATAATAAAAGAAAAAGAAGAAAAATAAGGTAACAAATATTTGTTACCTTATTTTTTAGTTATCTTGTCTTCTGATTCTTTTTTCTTTTTTATAAAAATACATATTTTTTAAAATTCTTCAATTTTACTTTAAATTCTCCCAGATCCTGAAGTTATCTTATTGTTTATACCTTTTAGGTCATCATAATGAAATAATTCTCATATATATATATATATATTTTTTTTTTTCTTTTTCTTTTTTTTTTTTTTTTTTTGAGATGGAGTTTCGCTCTTGTTACCCAGGCTGGAGTGCAATGGCGCGATCTTGGCTCACCGCAACCTCCGCCTCCTGGATTCAGGTAATTCTCCTGCCTCAGCCTCCTGAGTAGCTGGGGTACACGCCACCATGCCCAGCTAATTTTTTGTATTTTTAGTAGAGACGAGGTTTCACCATATTGACCAAGATGGTCTCGATCTCTTGACCTTGTGATCCGCCCGCCTTGGCCTCCTAAAGTGCTGGGATTACAGGTGTGAGCCACCGTGCCTGGCTATTTTAATTTTTTAAAAAATAGAGACACAGTTTCACCACATTGCCCAGGCTGTTCTTGAACTCCTGGGTTCAAGCAATCCTCCCACCTTGGCCTCCCAAAGTGCTGGGATTACAGGCATGAGCCACCGTGCCCAGCCTGTTGTTGTTATTTGTCTGGGGGAGATGATCTAAGCATGGCAACCCTATCAGCAGGGGAGTGAGATGTGGGCTATGAGGGGGGGTTCAGGCTGAGGAGCTAGAGTCCAGGAGAGAGCTGTAGCTTGGGGAGCCTTCCCACCTCCCCTTAGCTGCAAAGCCAGGGCCCCAAACTTTCTACTCTTGGCCCGAACTTTCCACTCCTATCCTGGCTCACACTGCACTGCGCCCTGGGCCCCTGAAGCCAGTAAAAGTCACCTGAGCTAATGACTACATGCACGGCATTGTCACCACTGTCCCTGAAGGCAGAAGCCAGTCAGCCTGCCTCCGGGAGGGTCACATACGTATTCCCTGGAAAAGTTACGCTGAGGTGGAGGATTGCTGGAGCCTGGGGGGCAGAGGTTGGCAGAGGTTACTGTGAGCCAAGGTCATGCCACTGCACTTCAGCCTGGGCAACCAGAGTCAGGCCCCATCTCAAAAAAAAAAAAAAGGCAATAATTGTTAACACATAAACAAATGTGTTAACACGTTTGTTATTTAACACATGAAGAAGCTGCAAGGTGGGATAAACCCGCCAGCCATGGAGGGGCCCCAGCACCAACCATAGGCTCTGGGATCCTGAGCCTGTGTTTCAATCCAGCACTGTGATTTCAGACAAGCCAAGAACCCTCATGGAGTCTCAGTTTCTCATCTGTAAAATGGGAAAGCTGGTTGCGCCCCTAGCTGTACTCTGGAGCTAAGCAAAGAAACCAGCACATAGTAATCACTGAGTGGTACCCCTCCTGAGGCCCGGGGGTTGGGGGCAGGGCGTCCACAAAGCACAAACCTACCACAGCCTCAAGCTCCCCTTCAGCCTCCCACTCCCCAGGGGCCCAGCAGAGAACAGGGCAGAGTCGTGGGCCAGATCACAGTCCAAACTCTGGGCCTCAGTTTCTCTGACTTTAAGATGAGGAGGGATTAGGATTCCTGTGGCTGGCCCTCTGGAAATCTAAAGGACCCACCCTGCCCTGGCAGCCCCACTCACCAGGGTACCTTCCGGAATCTGGGAAGCAGCAATAGTGGAGACGCTGAGGTTCAGGCCCTGCAGCAGGGGGCAGACCAACCTCTCTGCCTGCCAATCAGGCTCCACCTGGCCCCACCCAGGACAGTTTCTCCACCCCCCACCCCATTATTGTTTCACTCATTCACTCACTCATTTCATTTTCCCATTTGCTGTTTTTGTTTTTGTTTGTTTGTTTGTTTGTTTTTTTGAGACGGAGTCTCCGCTATGTTGCCCAGGCTGGAGTGTAGTGGTGCGACCTCGACTCACTGAAACCTCCACCTCCTGGATTCAAGTGATTCTCCTGCCTCAGCCTCCTGAATAACTGGGATTACAGGTGCCCACCACCACACCTGACTAACTTTTATATTGTTGTAGAGACAGGGTTTCACCATGTTGGCCAGGCTGGTCTCAAACTCCTGACTTCAAGCGATCCACCTGCCTCAGCCTCCCAAAGTGTTGGGATTACAGGCGTGAGCCACTAAACCCAGCCCCCATTTGCTATTTCTCAAACCTTGCCAGGCCCCCACCACATGCGCTGGGTGCTGCCAACTGCTGAGGCTTGGGCCATCCCTCCTAGGTTTACTTTTGAGCCCCTGTTAGAAGCCAGGCCCAGGGCAGGGGCCTGCCTCTCCAGAGCATCTAACTGACCCTTCTCAGCTGCTACTTAGTGGATATCACTCCACCCCCCCCTGCTGTCACCCCCATTTTGGTAGATGGGAAAAGTGAGGTTCCAGGAGTTGACAGAGCTTGTCCAGGGTCATTCAGCAAAGGCAGGGCAGGGCAGGAATTCGAGCCCAGGTCTATGGACCTCTAACGTGCAGCTTCCTGCATTGTCCACGGCAGCCCCTGCCTGATGTGTCCCAAGCCCTGTCCCAAGCGGAGGGGAAGGAAGGAGGGAAAGTCGCATCGCAGAAAGTGGGGGATGTGGGGAGGGGGGACAGGAAGCTCTGTCCTGGGAGCACAGGAGGGTTTGGTCTCTGTGGGCAGTCAGGATAAGGGGAGGGAAGCAGAGGGGGCCCTGGTGTCTGGTCCCTCCTGTGCCAGCCACATGAGGGGGTCCAAGGCTGGTCGTGCCCTTCCTGTGTAGCCACTCACTGTGAACTTGGGCGTGAAGCTATGAACCTTACCCTCCCTGAGCCTCCATCTCCTCGTGTGTGCAGTGGACACACAACAGCAAGATCAGGGCACACAGGGCCCTCTGTGATCACAGGCAGAGCCCCTGGGCAGACTGAGGTCAGGAGAGGAGCTAGCTGGCAGCCAGGAGCCTGGCTTGAGGGAGGACAGTCACTAGGCTAAAATTTAAAAATAAAATTAAAAAACGTTTAAACAATAAAATCAACAAGAAAGAAAAAAATGTAAATGAATTTAGTGTGTACGCTTGGGTTCCATCTCCAAGATAGCTCATTACATATATGCATATATTCCAAAATCTCAAAAATCTGAAATCCGAAACACTTCTGGTACCAAGTATTTGGGATAAGGGATACTCAACCCTGTAGCAGCCGTCCCTCCATCACAGGGTGCTGTGCGGATCCTCTGCATTCCACAAGGAAAGCCCCCAGCTTGGGGCTGGCACAGAGCAGTCACTAAGCAGGACCTGCCATCGTTACCATCATCATCATCATCATCATATTCCCAGGGGCCCAGCCACAGCCCCTTCTAAGTGTGTGCAGGCTGGAAGACCAAGAGGCAGGGAAGCTGAGCCTCGGACCAAGAGGGCAAGGACACTTTCAGGGTTACACAGCAGTAGCAGACATGGGACTAGAGCCTCGGTCTCCCACCTCCTCTGCCCATGGTGGTGACAACTGCGGGCATTCAGGACAGATGGTGCCCCATCACCAGCCCACCCCCTCTATTCCTGTCCTTCTAGATTGCGCCCGTCACACTGGCTTGCATCAGTGCAGACAGCTGGCAGCAGGCCAGGCCCAGCCATCCTCCCGTTCAGCTGAACCGACACCCTCCAAGGAATGAAGGAGAAACAGGACTTACTCCCCAGTCATGCACACAGGGAAACCTTCTGGCTTAGAGCGTCACCACCAGGCAGGCCTCAGGGTGTCCTACTTTCCCTGTGACCCCTGTGGCAGAGCAGAAGAGGTACACTCACCTCTGGCTATGGCTGGCTGCCCCTTTCCACCCGCTGCCTGAGCCACGTCCATCTCCCAGGCTGCCTCTGCGGTCACTGGGAGACAGGAATGCTCCAATGACACCCAGCAGCAAGCTGGCTGCCTCCCTCCCACTCTAGTGGTGTGAATATTCATGAGTTTCCTTCCTGGGGATAGCAGGTGGCACAACCCAGTACCCTGCAGGTGTTGCCCTGGCCCTCTGCCCTCACTGGACAGCCCTGGCCGGTCCTCACCTCTCTCTGGACCCCAACAAGCAAGCAGCTCTTTCATGCAAGGGCATGGAAAGATTCCAGGTATCCTTGGGCCAAGGACACAGCAACCACAGAACCCTGCAGAGAGCCCAGAACAGGCTCTAAGGCTGAGTGAGGGACAGGGAGGTAAATGTGGCGTGGGGTGCAAGAGGGCTAATTGCTCCACCTACTGCATTTCATGTAGGTCTCACAGTTTATGCATCAAGCACCTCTGTTAGTCTACTCTCCTGGTGAAGAAACCAAAGCTCAGAGAGGTAACATCACTGGCTCAAGGTCACACAGCCAGCAGAAAGCAGACAAAGCCAGAGTACATATACTCCAGGGCTTAAAGATGCTGAGACACAACCAAGGACCAAGGTTTATCCAAAATCTGTGAGAATCCAGAAGGATGAGTAACAAACTCAGCCTGGAAGGGTTCCCGGAGGCAGAGCATCTGACCAGAGCTCAGAAGATGAGTCTGGCAAGATAACACTTCCTGAGCTCTGAATCTTTCATCAAAGAGGGTGTCCTTGATGGGCGTGGTGGCTCATGCCTGTAATCCCAGCACTTTGGGAGGCTAAGGCGGGCGGATAACAAGGTCAGGAGTTCAAGACCAGCATGACTAACATGGTGAAACCCCGTCTCTACTAAAAATACGAAGTGCGGTGGCACTTGCCTGTTGTCCCAGCTACTGGGGAGGCTGAGGCAGGAGAATCGCTTGAACGCAGGAGGCAGAGGTTGCAGTAAGCCAAGATCGTGCCACTGCACTCCAGCCTGGGCGACAGAGCAAGATTCTATCTCAAAAAAAAAAAAAAAGAGGTGTCCTGCTTCTACCTCTATCCCTGGGTGAGGAATGGTGATACACAGACACTGTGGACCAGCTCTGCAGGATTTGGGCTGTTTGGAGATGCAGATCCTCCCCAGGGCCTTGGCAGGAAGAGGCAGTTCTAGGTGCCCCGGCCGTAGGCCCAGGAACCCTAGGACTCTGCTTAGGCCAGGCGTCCCAAACTACGGCCCTCGGGCCGAATGCGGCCCCCTGAGGCCATTTATCCGGCCCCTCACCACACTTCAGGAAAGGGCACCTCTTTCATTGGTGGTCAGTGAGAGGAGCACAGTATGTGGCGGCCCTCCAACGATCTGAGGGACAGTGACCTGGCCCCCTGTGTAAAAAGTTTGGGGACGCCCGGTTAGGCACTTGAATCTTAGGTTCAGGTCAGTTGTCTCAATTTTGTCCATGGACAGAGGGTCTCCTTGTGCCCAGAAAGGCCCCCTCCATCCTTCCTTGAGCACTGCTGCCTAGAGCCCCATCACGAACCAGGCAGATGTCACCATCTAGGGACCCAGGTGCCACCATCAATCAATAATCATTATTGTGACAGTCATTCACCACCCCCCCATAAGCATTTTCGTAGGTTAAGCAGCTGTCAGCCTCTCCCACAGAAAGGTGGGCATCCTAATTTGCTCTGAGTTGCCCTTTCCCTCAAAGCCTCACCAGTCCAGGAGCAGCCCCCAAGCATCCACGAAATACCAGAGCTTAACTGCCACAAGGCAGGCCCAGGTGCTGAATCAGGTTTGGGACATGGTACGGAGTTGTTTTATCCAGCCTAACATCCCGCTGACCTTCTGTCCTTTAAGCTGAGCTAGCATGAAGACAGCTTTCCAAGGGTGAGTCAGGGCAGAGCTGGCATCAAACTGCAGGGGTTGTGGCTAATGAGTGTAAACTCTGAACCCACAGGGTCCACATCTGTGCTTGGGACATCTCATGCGTCATGCAGCCTCATAATCCTCTCTGGAGAGCTCCCGCTGTTATCTCCATTTTATAGAGGGGTGAGGACCTCACCTAGTGAGAGCGAAGTGAGGGTAGGAGCGAGGGTAGGGGTGAGGAAGTGAGCAACTAGCCAAGGGAAGCAGAGATTTCCAAAGTAGGGAGTGCTGGAGGTAGACTGTGCTTCCAGCCCTGCCAGAGGGGTCTCTTCCCAGAGTATTGGTGACAACAGCTTTGGCTGGTTCTCCAATCCCACCCCAGGAATTTTTATTTTTATTTTATTTTATTATTTTTTTAGATGGAGTCTTGCTCTGTCACCTAGGCTGGAATGCAGTGGCAAGATCTTGGCTCACTGTCACCTCGCCTCCTGGGTTCAAGCAATTCTCCTGCTTCAGCCTCCTGAGTAGTTGGGATTACAGGTGTATGCCACGTTGCCCAGCAAAAACTTTTTAAATGATAAAAGCAATGTACTGAAAGCTGGGCACAGTGGCTCACGCCTGTAATCCCAGCACTTTGGGAGGCCGAGGCAGGTGGATCACCTAAGGTCGGGAGTGCCAGACCAGCCTTATCAACATGGAGAAACCTCGTCTCTACTAAAAATATAAAATTAGTGGAGCGTGGTGGCATGCGCAGAGGTTGCACTGAGCCGAGGTCCAGACCAGTAGCTGTAGTCTCCTGACCTCATGATCCGCCCACCTCAGCCTCCCAAAGTGCTGGGATCACAGGCTTGAGCCACTGCCCCGGCCCCCCTGTTCTCCAGTTTTTTGGTTTTTTTTTTTTTGAGACGGAGTTTCGCTCTTGTTACCCAGGCTGGAGTGCAATGGCGCGATCTCGGCTCACCACAACCTCCGCCTCCTGGGTTCAAGCAATTCTCCTGCCTCAGCCTCCTGAGTAGCTGGGATTACAGGCACGTGCCACTGTTCTCCAATTTTTAAAGGCAGTTCTCTTTTCTCCTTGGCCACATCTCTAGACTACATTTCCCAGGTGCCCTTGCAGTTCAGTGTCCTCATGTACTGGGTTCTGGCCCATGAGATGTGAACAGAATGCCCGCTGATGGCGTTAAGTGGGTGGACCTTTTCTATGGTCCCCTTTCCCATTTACTGGATGAATGGAGCGGTCTCCAAGGATCTGGAAGCGGACGGAACTGGGAGGAGCCTAGGCCCTTGCATCTCTACCCACCGATTGGATTTCAAGAAAAGGAGAACTGAACTGACATATTAAGCCTTTTAGAATTTAGTGTTTGTCTGCTACAGCAGCTAGCATTAACTAATATGCCTGTTACTCTAGAATGAGCCATGCAGAGAGAAAAGCACATGCAAAGGTCAAGGGCAATTGAGAAGCTAATGAACGGTCCCACCTGGCTGGAGTGTAGCGTGTGTCGCTGTAAGAGGCTGAGTGGGCAGGGGAGAGACTACAGAGACAGCCAGAAAGTAGGGCAGGGTTAAAAGGAACATGCAGGGGGGCTGGGCACGGTTGCTCACGCCTATAATCTCAACACTTTGGGAGGCCAAGGTGGGTGGATCACCTGAGGTCAGGAGTTCGAGACCAGCTTGGCCAAAATGGTGAAACCCCCATCTCTACTAAAAATACAAAAATTAGCCAGGTGTGGTGGTTGCAGCTACCTGTTGGTCAGACCAGCCTGACCAACATGGTGAAAGCCCGTTCTGCTAAAAACACAAAATATTAGCTGGATGTGGTGGCATATGCCTGGAATCCCAGCTACTCAGGAGGCTGAGGCAGAAGAATCGCTTGAACCCAGAAGGCGGAGGTTGCAGTGAGCCGAGATCGCACCACTGCCCTTCAGCCTGGGCGACAGAGTGAGACTCAGTCTCAAAAAAAAAAAAAAAGAAAGAAAAAGGAACGTCATGCAGGGCTTTCAGGAAGCATGCTATCGAGTCTGGCCTGGATCCTGTGGGCTGTAGGGAAGGACCCTTGGGAGGGTCTTCGGCAGAGGAGTGAGCGGATGGGATTCCCATCGGACTACTGGATAAGAAATGAACTGTAGGGATGAGGAAGGAGTGGAGGGAGCAGGCGGACCTCCATGGTAGTTGTTACAGCTGTGCAGGTGTGACTTAGAGCAAGGAGAAGGCTAGCGGAGGACCGCAGCTGTCTGTAGACCATGCAAAGGCAGCCTTCTGTTGGTGTCGGGGTGTGGAGGAGGTGGGGAAGGGTTGCTGTTGGATGACTGGCTGGCTGGGGGTGGAGCTAGTCCCTGAGTTGGGGAGGCCAGGTTGACTGTTGGGGTGAAGTGGGTGGTATCAGGTTCTGTTTAGAACATGCTGAGTCTGAGGGAGGTTTGGGATGATTCTAGAATGCCTAAAGAGCAATAGGAGCAAAGAGGGGGTTCTTGGGGGAGGGAGAGAGGCAGGTAAGGAGCTGGGCACAGAAGTGGGAACTGAGGCCATAGGAGTAGCTAGAGTCACCGAGGGAAGGGTGAGGAAGGACAGGGAGCCTGTGCTTTCGGAGCAGGAGGAAGGAGAGCTCCCTAAGGTGATAAAAGAGGACACTCAGGGCTGTATCAGAGTCTGCAGCACCGCTATTCCCCCATAAACCATTCCCCAGCCAGGCGAGGTGGCGTGTACCACCCAGCATTTTGGGGAGGCCAAGGCAGGCGGATTGCTTGAGCCCAGGAGTTCCAGACCAGCCTGGGCAACATAGTGAGACCCCGTCTGTACAAAAAATTTAAAAATTAGCCCACTGTGGTGGTGCATGCCTGTAGTTCCAGCTACTCAGGAGGCCTCAGCAAGAGGACCCCTTGAGCCCAGGAGTTTGAGGTTACATTGAGCTGTGAACGTACCATTGCACTCCAAGCCCGGGCAACAGAGCAAGAACCATCTTAAAAAAACAAACCCCAGGCTGGGCGCGGTGGCTCAAGCCTGTAATCCCAGCACTTTGGGAGGCTGAGGCGGGTGGATCACGAGGTCAAGAGATCGAGATCATCCCGGTCAACATGGTGAAACCCCGTCTCTACTAAAAATACAAAAAATTAGCTGGGCATGGTGGCACGTGCCTGTAATCCCAGCTACTCAGGAGGCTGAGGCGGGACAATTGCCTGAACCCAGGCGGCGGAGGTTGCGGTGAGCCGAGATCGCGCGATTGCACTCCAGCCTGGGTAACAAGAGCGAAACTCCGTCTCAAAAAAAAAAAACAAAAAAAAAAAAAAAAAAACCCCAAAAAACAAAAGCCATTCACCAACTGAGGCACATCCATGCTGTTTGCTCATATGCACATACAGGAACAGGGCTCTGGCAGAGAAGGTGGTGGGTGAGGGTATCCCAGGGTTGCTTTCTGTAGCTGGAGGGGAATCTCACCGGGATATGGAAGGACCTTTTAGGAGTGGAGCAGGCCAGGTGCGGTGGCTCATGCCTGTAATCCCAGCACTTTGGGAGGACAAGGTGGGCGGATCACGAGGTCAGGAGTTCAAGACCAGCCTGACCAACATGGTGAAGCCCCATTCTTCTAAAAATACAGAAAATTAGCTGGGTGTGATGGCATGTGCCTGTAATCCCAGCTACTCAGGAGGCTGAGGCAAGAGAATCACTTGAACCCAGGAGGTGGAGGTGAGCCGAGATCATGCCATTGCACTCTAACCTGGGCTACAGAGCAAGACTCAAAACAAAACAAAACAAAAAAGAGTGGAGCAAAAAAAATTCTCCCTATGGTGTTCGTACTGCAGATTTTACAGCAGCTATTACAGTTCTGGGTGTGCCTGTTCTCAGACTCAGCAATCCACCTGCAGGAATATGGTTCAAAGATAATGTAACTATTAATCTGAGATGAGCACATAAAAGTGGCCACTACATTATCATTACCTCCAGTGCTCACAGAGCCTTTCCCACCATTTAGAAGATGAGAAAATTGAGGCTCAGAGAGGTTAAAAAAGAGTTGCCTGGCTGGGCACAGTGACTTAAGCCTGTAATCCCAGCACTTTGGGAGGCCGAGGTGGGCAGATCACCTGAGGTTGGGAGTTCAAGACCAGCCTGTCCCACATGGTGAAACCCCATCTCTACTATCAAATTAGCTGGGTGTGGTGGCGCATGCCTGTAATCCCAGCTACTTGGGAGGCAGGAGAATCGCTTGAACCCGGGACGCGGAGGTTGCAGTGAGCCGAAATCTCGCCATTGCACTCCAGCCTGGGCAACAAGAGCAAAATTCTGTCTCAAAAAAAAAAAAAAAAAAAAGAGTTGCCTAATATTAAGCCTGGAATGCACTGTGTACAGAATAAACTTATTCATGTGGAGAAAATTTGTACATTCGTGCATGAGTGTAAGGGTCTGAAAAAATACTCAATTATAAATTACAATTTCCTGGGGAGTAAAGCCATTTACTTTCTGGAACATATTTTGATTCTGTGATCTCACACACACACACAAACACACACACACTTTACAAAAGAGCTTATATTACTTTGGAAAAATAAATAAAGATATTTCCACTTTGAAAATCTGCAGCCTGGGCTGGAGGAAGAGGAAAAATCGGCTCATCTGAGCCCCAGCTCTCCTCACTGTGTGGCCGAGGCAGATACACTGCCCTCTCTGAACCTCAGTGCACCAAGTGGGGAAGGGGCAACAGGCATCTGGGACTGAGAAGGAGCTGGGAAGTGTGGGTGGCACAGCGGAAGGGGCAGATGGGATAGGTTAGCCCTCCATCCGAGGGTACTGGGGAAGTGACTTGCAAGCATCCAGAAGCTTCCTCAATCTGAGCCCCTCTAGAATGGGATGCTGGAGCAGAGAGGCGGAAGACCACTCACTGGGGCATTTCAGCTGGATCCCAACTCGCTGGCTCAGAGGACCACTCCCAAAGTGTCAGCCCTGACATCTGGCCCCTGCTGTCCCCTAGGCTGCCCACGTGGATACAGGTAGTAGCAGCTGAGAGAGAGTGATGTTTTTTTGATTGTGCAGGGTCTCTCTCTGCTGTTTCAAAGGGCAGCCAGGCCTGTGACCTTGACAGACACCTTGGCAGTCTCCCCTCCTAGCCCCATGTGATGTGTGGGGAAATTCGGGCTCAGTCACTTGTAGAGCGCCTACACCACAAAGCCAAAAGGAGGAGAAAGACCACAGCTCTTCCTGTTCTACTGCCTTGTCTGGGTAAATCACCCTGCTTCCTGATGGCAGATTTGAGAAGCCTGTAAGAAGCTCTAACTGGGGAGCTAGCTGCAAGTCACAGCTTCACCAAGCAGTCAGTCACTTCGTCATTAGCTCCAAAAATGCGGAGAACCCGAGTTGAGTATGTAGGAGTTGATAATATCAGTCTCTGTACCTTATAACATGCCTGAAATATTTTTTAAGGATTGTTATGCACTTGTTTGCATAAAACTATGTAACAATATAAGGGTTTGTGAAAAGGTACTGACACTTGCAATGCACAATATTGCAACTGCAAAAATGCTGGAGATACGTACACCCGCCTCTCCACTCACTCCTGGAAACTCTCCTGGTAACTCTGCCCCCCGACCAGTTGGGTGACCTTGGGCAAGTGACTTTCCCTCTCTGAGCCTCAGTTTCCGAAAAAATGGCAGGTACTTTGACACCGTCACAGGCCTGCTGTGAGGCACGCAGAACCCTGCACACACTCGGCGTCAGCTCCTCTGATCAATCATACTGTTATCCTCCTGCATCCCACCTGGTAGGGGAAGCAGGCTCTGTCTGTGCAGACTTCTAGGAGGCCGCCATCCCCATCCCAGGCCGCGGAACTCAGGTGGGAAGGCAGGCATCTCCTGGGCCCCCACTTCCTCCCAAGATTGCCCCTCACCTGGTGGTTCCAGCAGTCCCCAGCCTGATGACCCCTATGGGCACCTGGGCTCCATCCTGCTCTGCCCTGTTTGGAGTCGTGTGGAGCCCCTAACAGGGCTCATCCAGTCAAAGTGAAGCAAGGAGCCCTCCACAAGCCGCAGCTGGGCCCAGAATTCCATTTCTTCATCATTCTCCCAGGTTAATCATTGCCTCTTTCACTGGGTGGCACACCTAGTCCCTCAGAACCTGGTGGGAGGGGCTGTGGGGGACACACTCCTCCCTTGCTGGGTGACACGAGGGCCTCAGACCCATTAAGGGAAGGGGATACATGAGTAGCAGGCATTCTCTGTCTGCAGGGAGCTTCCTCCAGGAAGGGCTCTGGCTGAGCAAGCAGGGAATGAAGCAGGCCGAGGTGGCAGCTGGGAACAGGGCTTTGTTGTCTCTGCTCCCGGGGTAGCAGCCTGCCCACCCGCTGAAGTGTCAGGCGGAGCTGGGAGCCAGGGAGGCGAGGGGGAGGGGTCCAGAGCTGAGGGTTTGGGGCGGCCCAGGCAGATCCAAGAGGGCAGGACCCCAGAGCAGAAAGAGGTCATGGGTTGGGCTGGGGTCCTGAGATGGTGGCCAGGGCAAGACTCCTATGATTTGGCGTCAGCTCAGCTACCTCTGAGCCATGTGACCTTGGACAAGTCACTGAATCTCCCTGAGCCTCAGTATCCCCCTCTGGATAACAGGGATAGGTAGCAATGCCTCCTTCACAAGACAAGGAACAGTGTGCACAGTCGCTGCTCTGGCCCAGGCCTGCCTTCCTGTGCCCACTGTGTGACCCTGGACAAGCCTCACCCTCTCTGGGCCTCAGGTCATCCTGTCAGTAAAGGAAGAGGTTGGATTTTCCCAACTGAAATGGACAGTCCTCCACACCTCTCTTCCCTCTGGAGCAGGCGTCCCCAAACTTTTTACACAGGGGGCCAGTTCACTGTCCCTCAGACCGTTGGAGGGCCGCCACATACTGTGCTCCTCTCACTGACCACCAATAGAGGTGCCCCTTCCTGAAGTGTGGCGGGGCGGGGGGGCCGGATAAATGGCCTCAGGGGGCCGCATGCGGCCCGGCCCGTAGTTTGGGGACGCCTCCTCTGGAGGATTCTCATGGCACCTTCCACCTGTCATCGAGGAAGCCCAGCGGGGGGATCAGGTGTCAGGCCTGCTGCCTCTCTCCCTTTCCCTCCTCCTGGTGTGGGTTACAGCGGCCAGACGGGCCATGGTGTCACCTCTCTGGGTGGGGCAGTTCCCACTGGGAAGGGCTCAGTCTGTAGTGTGCTCTGTGCTGGTACCAAAATGCTGGCCTGGCACTGAGGGGGCAGACCAAGCTGGACCCCCTTCCTGGGCACTGGCCTAGGAAAGAGGAACTGTGGGATTTCCTATAGGACCCGTCCTGGATGCCAGGGTTTGTCCCGCCCTCCCAAACCTCTCGTTGGTGGCTTTGCTTCCTCTGGGGTACAGGTCAGGGCCTTGCCCCAGCAGAGGGGATCCATCCCTTACTGTGGTCTCCGGCTCCAGCTCTGACCCCTTTCCTGGGGAGGGCCGATGGAGACAGAGGAGATATCGGCCCCTCCTCCGCTAGGGCTCAGGCCACTGGGTCCAGGATTAATCATTAACCACTCGCAGCTCCAGCCCAGCCCCAGCAGCCTGCCTTCTGCCCCACCCATCCCACCTTCAGGGACTGAGAAGCCTGGAAGAGGGGCTGGGGGGCTGGGGGAAAAACCAAGGGCAGGGAGAGCACCAATCTGCGCCCTCCCTGGCCCCCACCGGGCCACCTTCTGGAGTGGGCAGGGGCACCCAGTGCCCGGAGCAGCCGTGCTGCACTCCTATTCCCCTCCTCCGGCACAAGTCCCAGTCTGAGGGTTCGGGTAATGTGGGCGGTATCCCCAGGGAGTAGACTGAGGCAGGGCTCAAGCTGGCAGTGCGTGCTGGAGCCCGGGACGTACCTTGTCCCCGTCCTCCTCCGCCTCAGCGTGGCTGGCTCGGCCCGGGCCGCGCCGCCCGGGCGCTCACTGGGCGGCGGGGCGCACCCGCCCGGGCCCCCCGCTCCACCAGGCCTGGTCCATGCCCCCGCCCCCGCCGCCGCTGCCGCCGCACCGCGCCCGCTCCCGGCCAGGTGCGGCCGCCAGCCTGGCCCGGCCTCTGGCGCCGGGGCCAATGGACGCCCCGGGCCCCGGCTCCCTCCCCGCCCCGGGCCGGCCCCCTCCCCGCCCGGTCCCGGCCCCTCTGCGCCCGCCCGAGACGCACAGAAGCAGCATTCAGCGCTCTGGGGCGCATCGCTGCGCCCCCGCCGCCGGCCCAACAAGGCCCGTTTGTCTCGGATGCGCCAACGGGCCCATTGTCCCGCCGCCAGCCCTCTGGCTCAACGGAGCCCCCAGCCCAGGAGACTCGAGGATGCCCAGGCTTGGTGATGGTGGGGAGGGGAGCCAGGGCCCTGGGAAAAAGGCGCAGCCGGACCATTGCCTAACTTTGGTTGGGGGCCGTGGGGCCCTTAGGATCCAGTGGATCATAGGGCTTCTTGCTCTAGGCAGAGCCAACTGAGGACAACACATTTTTGGCACTCATGGGAGTGGGGGGAGCTCAAGCAAGAGGCTGAGCTCCCACTGGTCCTGCCACCTGGAGGTCTCAGCTGTCACTCTCTAGGGTGCCTAAGGGCTGAGTAGGGCCATCAGGAGGCAGGTGTCCCATCCAGGCCCTGTCTCATTTTCCAAGCCTGGGCTTTCCTTCTTCGCCCCAGAGGAGCAAGACCACGGATGAAGACCAATGCCTGCCAGGGGCCAGGAATCCTCAGCTCCAGCTGTGGGCAGTAAGGAACCAGCTGGCCACAGTGGGGCCTGGGACGTGTCAGAGCCCCGCTGCCCCCGCCATTACTGGGCGATTCTGGAATGGGGAAAATTCCACATCAGCATGGCTGCCAGGGATTTTTCCGTATCCGACAGGCCTGCACCCCAGTCTCAGCCCTGGATGCGCAGGACCTCAGACAGGCCTGAGTTGTCCCCTGGGGCTCCAGGTTCTGGCTCCAGACCCTCTGTTCCTGCCTCTAGAGGCAACCCTGCTCCCTCCCATCATGGTGTGCATGACAGGAGTGGGAATGGCACACAGCCCTCTCCTCCCACCGATAGCCAGGCCCAGCTGAGGCGGGGGGCCTGGGTTTTCTGCTACTCAGGCTGGAGTCTGCCCAAGCTCTTGCCTTCCCCCTGCACTGGTGGAACCTATAGCCACTGCCACAAAAACATTCTCTGCCCACAGTAAGCAAATAGTGAGAGACAGAGGGCAAGGTGCATAGATTCAGAGAAAGTAAAGCCATTCCAAACCCACACTTCCTCAGCCTGGCTGCACCCCCCCAGGGGTACCTTGGGGAGTCTGTCCTGGGAGGGGCTGAGTGACCACCAAGAGCCCCAGGTTGTGGTCCTGGTTCTGTCATGATGCACTGGCAGTTCCAGATTAGGGCAGGTCCCCCTGGGCATCAGCAGGCTCACTGTCAAGGTCAGCGAGGAAGCTGTCAGGTAGGCCTCACACATCACAAGTGGAGCTGCTGGTGAAGCCTACGCTGGGAGGTACTCAGCAGTTCTGCCAATGGGTGCACAAGGCAAGCTGAGGGCAGGACCTCGGCACGGGCCCACAGATCCCTCAGGCTCTGGCTTTTACCTCTTGGCCAACTCCAGCAGGAAGTGATGAAAATCAGTTGGTGTTTACCAAGTACTTACTACACACCTGACATTACTGAGTCTACAAAGTCTATAAAGTTTTCACAGATCCCTCAACACATCCCTCTGAAAGACCAGAATTCTTTTCTTTTTTTCTTTTTGAGTCGCTCGTTGCCCAGGCTGGAGCGCAATTGCTCAGCTCATGGCAATCTCAGTCTCCCGGGTTCAAGCAGTTCTGCCTCAGCCTCTCAAGTAGCTGGGATTACAGGCATGCACCAGCACACTTGGCCAATTTTGTATTTTTAGTAGAGATGGGGTTTCACTATGTTGGCCAGGCTGGTCTCGAACTCCAGACCTCAGGTGATCCACCCACCTCAGCCTCCCAAAGTGTTGTGATTACAGGTGTGAGCCAATGAGTCCAGCTCAAAGACCAGAATTTCTACCGGGGACTGACATGTGAGGAGGCAGGTGCAGAAGGAAAGTGCCTGGGCTAGAATGTGAACCAAGGTCAGACAGGCTGCAGAGCCCAGGCCCAGAACCTCTGTGCCTACCTTTGGGATCCCCTGGACCTGGAGGGGTCCTTGGACATCCAGAGAGCTCTGAGCCGTGTGAGGTCCATCTTGGTAAATACCCAGGTTGGCCCAGCCTGCAGCATACAGTGCTAGGAGGGCCTCCTCCAACCCCAGAAAGGCTCATGGACACAGAATACAACTGATACAAAAGTCCAGTCATTTAATAACAAATTGCTCCTCCCACCCTCACTCCATCACAGCACCCTGAGAATCATGGGTCCAACTGTGCAGCAGGGGGCTGTGGAAAGCCAGGGTGAATAGGGGCAGCAGGTAAGGGGCTGGGTGGGCCCCTGCACCTCATGTCACTGGCTCCTGGGAGCACAGAATCAGGCTGGGCAGAGGCCTCTTCTCTGCTCAGGCACCAGTAGGGCAGCTCCATCCAAGGGAAGGCCAGGGCTGCCCATTGGCCCAGCCACAGAGCATGAGGGATCAGGGCTGGCTGGAAAAAGAAGTGACTCTGGTCTATCACACTATGGTCCTCTGGCCTGCCTCTGCCACGCTCAGCTGCTAGGAGCTGGCCTCAGCCCCGAGGGGCCTCCAGCGCTCACTCTGGCCTTGCCTTCTTGGCCTTCTTCTCAGACTTCACCGCCTCATCGTGGGCTTTCCGCTTCTCCGCCAGCTTGTTGGCCTGTTAGGGGAAAGGCGAAGGTCAGCCTGAGGTGTGTAGAGGGGAGGGTTGGGAGCACTGAATTCAAGGCTATCCCTTAAAAGCAGAGCTTCCAGAAAAGGTCACAGGCAAATTCCCATAGGAAAAAGATCTATTGGACCCACTTCACGGTGAGAAAACATGCCCTAGCCTTGCCTGGACATTATTTCATGGGCCCACGAATCTCAAGACAAGAGAATCCTAAACTCCCAGAGCTGGAAGAAGCCTTGGCAACTGTCCCATTTCCCTACTCCACCTGGGAAAGCCAGACGCCACTGAAACCTTCAGCAGGAGCTGGTGGAAAGGGACACAACAGGAAGAACCTTCTTTCTGGGGTCATCTGACATTGTTTTAATTTTTTTTTTTTTTTTTTTTTTCTTTTTGAGACGGAGTTTCGCTCTTGTTACCCAGGCTGGAGTGCAATGGCGCGATCTCGGCTCACCGCAACCTCCGCCTCCTGGGCTCAGGCAATTCTCCTGCCTCAGCCTCCTGAGTAGCTGGGATTACAAGCACGCGCCACCATGCTCAGCTAATTTTTGTGTTTTTAGTAGAGACGGGGTTTCACCATGTTGACCAGGATGGTCTCGATCTCTTGACCTCATGATCCACCCGCCTCGGCCTCCCAAAGTGCTGGGATTACAGGCGTGAGCCACCGCGCCCGGCCCTGTTTTAATTTTTTTAAAGAGACAGGGTCCTCCTCTGTTGCCCAGGCTGCTGGAGCACAGAGGCACGATCATAGCTCTCTGCAGCCTCAAACTCCTGGGCTCAAACCGTCCTCCCACTTCAGCCTCTGGAGTAGTTGGGACTGACTACAGGTGTGCACCACCATGCCTAGTCCTTTTTTTTTTTTTTTTTTTTTTTTTTTTGGTAGAGACAGGGTCTCAATATGTTGCCAAGGCTAATCTTGAAGTCCTGGCCTCAAGTGACCCTCCTTAGTATCCCAAAGTGCTGGGATTTCAGGTGTGAGCCACCATGCCCAGCCCCATTTGACAATGACTATTTCAAAACTGCAGCAATTATGCTTCTATGAATTTAGCCTGCAGAATCATTCAGAGGTAGGCAGGAACGTGCTCGGAGATGTTATCTGAGAATAACTAAAACTGGAGAACAATCTAATCCCATCATAGGGGACAGGCTAGGTATTGGATGAGAAGTCCATATGACGGTTAAATGAAAACTACACCTCACGCTGGGTACGGTGGCTCATGCCTCTAAGCCCAACACTTTAGGAGGCCAAGGTGGGTGGATCGCTTGAGTTCAGGAGTCCGAGACCAGCCTGGCCAAGATGGTGAAACCCCGTCTCTACTAAAAATACAGAAATCAGCCAGGTGGGTGGCACACACCTGTAATCCCAGCTACTTGGGAGGCTAAGGCAGGAGAATTGCTTGAACCCGAGAGGCAGAGGTTGCAGTGAGCAGAGACTGCGACACTGCACTGCAGCCTGGATGACAAAGCAAGACTGTCTCAAAATAACAAAAAATTATACCTCAAAACAGTCTCCAGCACGACCTCCCAAACATGGGTCATTATGTGCACAAGAGAAACCTGGAGGCTGTAACTAACTACAGGCGGCTGTAACTACAGGCTGCTCGACTCCAAGGGCAGGGCTGTGAGCCACTCTGCATCACTCCTCGCAGGGTTCCGGGGTACAGGAGTTTGTATTTTAAATTAGCATATATGGCTTTACGAACAAGAAAAAACAAGAGAGAAGCTTAACAAAAGCCCACCCCGCCCCCACTCCGGCCATAGTCCCCGAGTCCGCCGGGAAGGCCCTGTTGGCGGAGCCTGGCAGACTCGGGAAGCAGGATGCTGGGTGGGACAGAGCCCTGAGGAAAGCCTGCACGGAGCTGGCAGTACGAGGACACCTGCGCTGGCCTGGGTCAGGGGCCTGAGGCTGGGCTAGGCCAGGCAGGCAACCTCAAGAAAAGGCTGGCAAAGCCCCCAGGCTGCCTAAGTTCGCCTGTGCAGCTGGGTCCGGTGGCCACACCTAGGTCTCAGGCAGGTGGCAGGAACTCACCTCTCGGATTTTTCGCCTCTTGCCAAACATGATCTTCTGGTACAGGTACTTCTCCCGCTTCTTCATCATCATGATGGCCAAGCGCTTGGCCTCGCTCTCTTCCTCCTGGGCCAGCCGCTGCTTATCCTCCAGCTTCAAGGTGCCTGCCATCACCCTAGGCTTCTGGGGACACAAGGAGGGTGCTTGGGTGGGCAGGTCCCCCCGACCTCAACAGTCCTCTGGCTCCTGCCCTTCTAGGCCAGGACAGACACCAAGCGGGGCTGCTTCCCAGGCTGAGCCCCCGGGGCAGCTCGCCCTACCTTCCCCTCCATCCTCTGCTCCTCCAGGGCTGCCAGCCGGGCCTCCTCCTCCTTTTCTGAACCAGCCTCTGCATCTTCCTCCTCTTCCTCGTTTTCTCCCCCATCATCACCATCACGTTCGGTGTCATCGTCCTCTTCATCTTCTTCCGACTCATTCAGGTTTCCTAGGGACAGCCAATGACCTCTGAATGCAGTCTCCCTGGCAGGGTGACAACAGGTCCAGGCCCCATCCTCTCTGACCCTGCCGTCTTCAGCCATGGACAGTTCAGGGCTGTCCCAACTGTGGCCCTTTCTGGCACCTCCCCACAGCCCAGCTGCCATCAGAGGAAATTCCAAGGCCCCCAGTCTTGAGGTCTGTTGCGTCCAATGTAAACTCTGATGACAACTCAGCATGTTCTTCTGCTGAGTTATCCTGAACATCAAATAACACCTAACTGCCGGGGGCAGATGTCCCTTCTCCCAAGCCTTCCTCCACTGGTGGCTTCTAAGGGCTTTCAGCTCCTACTGCCTGTTCCCTGAAGCTTTCCACCCTGGCAGCCATGGCAAACAGCCAGCTTGGACCCCAGGACCAAGGCCAGCCCAGTCCCATCCTGCTCACCTGGGTCCTCTCCCCGCTGCAGAGCCAGCAGCTTCAGCTTCTCAGGTGGGATGTAATCTCCTTCCTTCTCGTTCACAAAGGGTGAAAGGTGTGGGGGCAGCTGCACGCCAGGGAAGTACTCTGCCACGGGGAGGAGGAGCCTAGCGTTTACTGAGTCAAACACCCACTGGGGCTGCACGTAGCACCTGGTGCAGAGTGGCAGGCAAAAATGAGTCACGGAGAGCACCCAAGGTCCCACTGCGTCACAGAGCCCTGGAGACGGACACCCAGAAATCCAGACGAGGGGCTTGGGGGCCTACCTGCCTATGACAGAGGTCTGCTGCCCAGGCCGGTCGACAATCTGGTGGGTGATGCGGGAGTCCGTGACGTCGTAGGTGGCCCCAATGCACAAAGACTTGTCCCAGGACACTTCCCCCCCAAAGCTCCTGCAGGGACAGGGAAAGCCACGTGGATACGAAGACATGAGCTGCCTGTCCTAGGACTTGGCTCCCTGGAACCTGCTAAGCTGCCCAGCCCATGAACTCAGCCTCTTAGGACACAGTTGCCCCCTCCTCATCCCACGACCCTGCAGTCCTGGCTCAGCAGAGATCTGCTGACTGCCCATCCTTCTGTGCTAAGCTGCTAATAAAATGATGGCAGTCCCTCCCTCTGCTGAGGGCTTCCTAGATGCTCAGTGCAGTGCCAAGCACTTTCCACACACTGTTACATAAGAAGTGGAAGCTAGGCCAGGCTCGGTGGCTCAAGCCTGTAATCCCAGCACTTTGGGAGGCCGAGGCGGGTGGATCACGAGGTCGAGAGATCGAGACCATCTTGGTCAACATAGTGAAACCCCGTCTCTACTAAAAATACAAAAAACTAGCTGGGCGTGGTGGCGCGTGCCTGTAATCCCAGCTACTTAGGAGGCTGAGGCAGGAGAATTGCCTGAACCCAGGAGGCGGAGGTTGCGGTGAGCCGAGGTCGCGCCATTGCACTCCAGCCTGGGTAACGAGAGCGAAACTCCGTCTCAAAAAAAAAAAAAAAAAAAAAAGAAGTGGAAGCTGACGCCATCCCAATGTTACTGATGGGCACCAGGGCAGGACCCAGACCAGAGGATGGCCGAACCAACACTGTCAGCAGGCCCTTGAGCCTTCCTACCTGATGATGAAGGCCAGGGCCTCGCGGGGCACCTCTCGGTTCAGGAAGAACTTCAGGCCCTCAAAAAGCTTCTTGTGCTTCTCCTGAGCCTCCAGCTCCTTCCTGCGGTCTTCCTCTTGCGCCGACATCTCCTGTTGAGAAAGGCGCTGGGCTTCGAACCACCAGGGCTGCCCCGCCCTGACGGCAGGGCCAGGGCTGGAGGTTAACGCCCACTCCAGCTTCCTTCTAGATCCCGGATCCTGCCTTGAAAGGAAACCCCAAGGCCCCACTCCCGAGCTCTGCTGCCTCCTATGTAAACTCTCATGACAATTCAGTCCATTCTGCTCAGTTGCTTTGAAGGTCAAACACCTGATTATAAGATACAAATGTCCCTAAGCTGGAAACCTCCAACGTATGACTCCTCCTAGCCCCGCTACCAGAAGGCAGTGCAGTGCTCACCCCATCGGCGGGAAACTCATCCACCTCGGCCTCCTCTTCCATGACAGGCACCACCACGCGAGCCAGGCTGGCACTGAGGGCCGCCAGTTTCTAAAGGAAAGAAGGGGACTGCAGGGTGGCTGCTTGCAGTGGGGGGACCTTGTGCGGGCATGTGGCCGGGTTGGGGAGGGGCGGCAATGACAGTTCCGGACATCAGCGGGTGTGGGTTCCAAGGGCAGGCTGACGCTCCTGGAGCCTTTCTCACCTCCATAGAGCTCTCAGAGTCCAGCGCGTAGGTGTCCTCACTGGCCTTCACCTCTGCTTGGGCCTGTCCCTCGAGCTAGTAGGCAAGGGGAAGGTCAGGGGGCAGAGGACAGCCACAGCCCCTCACCTCCGTGTGGACAGAGAAGGGCTGTGGCCCTGCACTGCGAGCAGAAGGCACTGGGCTGGGGTCCTACCTTCGGGGGGTAGTGGAGGTTGAGCGACTGGTAGAGGCGGAAGTTGACAAAGCCCAGCAGGGTGGTGTAGAACTCGGTGAAGGTGGCCATGACCCTGTAGTCCACGTCTGTCGGGTGCTGGCGAACAGAGGTGCCTCAGCAGTGTGGGTGCAAGGATGGGGGCAAAGGAGGAAGAGACAACCCACAGAGCAGAGGGCATCTGATTGACCCAAGGACCCCAAGCTCCTCAAGAATGCCCTGCCCTCAGGGTGCTGCCCTAGGGAAGAGGTGGCATGGATGTTCCCACCCAGGGGCGTTCCAGCCACAACTGAGGCTCTGAATGGAGTCCCAAGGAAGTCAGTGAGAGCCATCCTGGAAGTCAGTGCCAGAGCCCCAAAGAAGAGTGAGAAAAGGGATCCTGGTCCTCGCTACTCCCAGGACTGGCTGGTCTTCCCCTCCCTGTGCCAGCTCTCCCACTTCCTTCAGGTCTAGCTCAGACTCGGAGAGGCCACTTTCCCTGGCCTGTGGAAAAAGACTTTCTGCATCACCTAGCCCACAATCTTTGCTGCCTGTCTGCTCCTGGACTAGCCTGTGAGTGCCAGGAGGGCAGCGCTCCCAGCACCATCCTTAGCCCAGGGGAGGGGCTGGCAAAACCTTGGGTGACTAAGGTGCCTTGGGAAGGCCTGGCCCAGTGGGGGCAATGGATGCACAGGAGTCAGGTCCAGGGTAGGCTGGCAGATGGCCTGGCTCGGCCCCCAGGGAGCTCTTGGGAAACAGCCGGCAGAAACTGCCTCACCAGCTGGCAGCCCACCTGCAGGGGACCTGGAAGGGTCATCTTTGCCCTGGAGCAATTAATAGGGCAAAACAAGGCCCACACAGATACACCGCAACTCTTGAGTGGTTCGGCCCCAAAAACCATGAGGCTGAGCCGGCCCAACTGGCCCCTCAATAAAACCATGAGGCTGAGATGGCCCAACTGGTCCCCCAATAAAACCATGAGGCTGAGCCAGCCCAACTGGCCCCCCCAATAAAACCATGGAGGCTGTGCCGGCCCAAATGGCCCCTCAATTAAACCATGAGGCTGGCCGGGTGCGGTGGCTCAAGCCTGTAATCCCAGCACTTTGGGAGGCCGAGGCGGGTGGATCACAAGGTCGAGAGATCGAGACCAACCTGGTCAACATGGTGAAACCCCGTCTCTACTAAAAATACAAAAAATTAGCTGGGCATGGTGGCGCGTGCCTGTAATCCCAGCTCCTCAGGAGGCTGAGGCAGGAGAATTGCCTGAACCCAGGAGGCGGAGGTTGCGGTGAGCCGAGATTGCGCCATTGCACTCCAGCCTGGGTAACAAGAGCGAAACTCCTTCTCAAAAAAAAAAAAAAAAAAACCATGAGGCTGGACAGGCACGGTGGCTCACGCCTGTAATCACAGCAATTTGGGAGGCCAAGGCGGGTGGATCACGAGGTCAAGAGATCGAGACCATCCTGGTCAACATGGTGAAACCCCATCTCTACTAAAAATACAAAAAAATTAGCTGGGCATGGTGGCGCGTGCCTGTAATCCCAGCTACTCAGGAGGCTGAGGCAGAAGAATTGCCTGAACTGAGGAGGCGGAGGTTGCGGTGAGCCGAGGTCGCGCCATTGCACTCCAGCCTGGGTAACAAAAGCGAAACTCTGTCTCAAAAAAAAAAAAAAAAAAAAAAAAAACATCCATGAGGCTGAGTCGGCCCAACTGGCCCCCCAATCAATAAAATCATGAGGCTGAGTCAGCCCAACTGGCCCCCCACTAAAACCATGGAGGCTGGGCCGGCCCAACTGGCCCCCAGGACGTGGCAGGATGTTCTGAGCAATGTGAAAATCAGTAGTGGATCACCATGGGTGCTGGCTGTGTCCTTGACTCTCAGCTGTTCCACTATTCTGCTGCCAGCCAGTGACCTGTGCTGTGGGAGCTCAGGGGCAAGAGAAGCCCTGACTGTCCCCCCACTCACACCTCCAGCCTTCCATGAGTCTGTGAGGGCCTCTGATGGGCACATCTGGGGACTAACCCCATTTCCCACAGCCCAACACTGGGCAGGGAGACCCCGCCTCTATAAGCCCACACTGAGTTCCACAGCTCTGAGCCCAACCCTGGCTGCTCACAGGAGAGGCACACTGGGCTCTGCTATGACCTAGTGCCAGTCCTCCCCCTCTGCTGACAGGAAGCATCGTGGTGAGCTGGCCAGGGAGGAAAAGTAATGGGTGGCCGGCTCCCTTCCCCCAGGGCCAGCTGCGTGGAGGCTGGCCCACCACAGGGCCCTATTCACCATCGGCGAGGACACACAAAGACCAGTCTGAGCAGCATGGGGGCAGGACATCAGAGAGAAGGAAGGGCCAAGAGGAAGGCAGGAAGGAAGGAGGAGAGGAGGGCTGGGGAGGGGAAGAAGGAAGGGCCACCCACGCCTGTCCCAGGGGAAGTGGGAACAGGGACTGCTAAGGGCCAAGCCCGCCTCTCACCCGCAAACAGGCCACAGCCTCACCACCAGGCAGCCAGTCAGAGTAGGTTCCGGCCCTCGCAACCCCACCCACAAGGGATCGTGAGGAACAGCCCAGGGCGCTTAGAACCCCAGCTCCCCCGGAGCCCCTGATAATCTGGGCAGCAGAGCCACTGTGCCAGCCCAACCAGCTGCTCTCCACTGAAGGCGCCAGTTCCCACTCGATGATCAAGAAAGGTGGGCTAAACGCAGGCCACCAACACAGGGAGGCAGGAGAGCCTGGCTCCACCACTTGGGGTACTAGAAGCCAATGATGCCTCCACAAGGGGGCAAAACCAGGGTTTCTCTTAGCAGATCCCTGCCAACAATGCCCAGGGTTTCAAAGAGATAAGAAGGCTGGGCTCTGTGGCCCACAGCTAAAACCCTAGCATTTTGGGAGGCTGAGATGGGAGAAGAGCTTGAGCTCAGGAGTTCGAGACCAGTCTAGGCAATGTATTGAGACACTATCTCTATTTTAAAAGAAAAAGAAAACAAGAAACAGTGCTGCATACTAAGTGCTTCTCCTGTGCTCACCGCCCCCCTCTGCCCCAGTCCTCTAGTCCCATGAGGCAGACAGGCGGGGAGCGGGAAGCAGAGGCAGAGGCAGGGCCACTTGGCCAAGGTCTGGCAGCTACCGGCAGCAACGCAGGGATGAGGTCACCAGTAGGTACAAGGGCAGGGCTGTCACTGTTCCCATGGTGGCACCACACGTGCTGGGTGTGCAGGCTGGGTATGGCCCTGGCAGCTGCTCTCACTGTTCACTGGGCCCCTAGAAAGCCAAGCCCCAGGCACTGTTAAGGGCATAGACACTTAACTGAGGCACAGAGAGGTGAAAGGAACACATCCAAGCGCACGCAGCTGGCAGGTGCTGCCACGGAGCTGGCTCCGCCTCCCACTCTCAAGGAGGAAGCCGTCCGTGGCACATTCCCTGCCCTGTTCCGCTCACCTCCATCAGCAGTTGGGAACCCAGTACTTGCTAGACTCTGCAGACACCAAAATCTCCCTTCCTCCATACCTGTATCTGTGTAGGAGGCAACGTGAGCCCCTCCCCTCCCCACGGGCACACTCACATCATGGGAGAAGGCATAGGGAGTGATCCACACGACGGGCTGCCCCAGCACCTCGGCCTGGTAGTAAATGCCTTTGATGGACAGGAAAACCTGGGGGCGGGGAGGAGACGGCCAGGTGAGGACCACAGGTAAGAGAGGGGGCGGGCTGGGGTGCCTGCCGGGTGGTCCCAGGCTCACCTTGCGCAGGGCACGGGAGGCAATGATATAGTGCATGAACTCCACAGTGAGCCGGCGGCACAGCTGAATGGTCTGCACGTGACACTTGCCAGTCCGTGGGAAGGTGGAAAAGAGGAAGCACATAGAGAGGGCGTCGTCCAGGTCCCGCAGGGCATCAATGAACGTGGGGTACCTGTGTGGCCAGTGGGGCAGCACATGGGGGTTGTTCGGCCTGGGTGCCAAGGGGGCCCCTGACCTTCTCCCACCCCAGACACCCCATTGTTCAAGCCAGGCCTTGCCACGGCCACCTCCTGACCTGGCAGGAGCAGCTTCCCCACAGCTCACCACAGCACCTGGGAGGAGCCACTTAACCAAGATGTGGCCACTCGGCTCTGAGGACCAGAGAAGTCCTGATGGGGGTCCTCAAGACACTCACTGCCCACCAAAGACCCGGGCTTGACCCACGTACAGATTTTGTGGTGCATGAAGGGAGATGGGAGTCAGGGGCTCTCTGACTCTTCAGAGGTGGAACCTTGCCAGGCGCGGTGGCTCCCACCTGTAATCCCAGTTCATAGGAAAGCAGAGGTGGAAGGATAGCTTGAGCCCAGGAGTTCGAGACCTGCCTGGGCAATATAGCAAGGCCCGATTCTCCACAAAAAGGGTGGAAAAAAAAAAAGACAACAATAAAAATAAGCGTAACTCCCCTCGAAGGTGGAAGCTTTAGTGCACAGAAACTCTTATCGGGAGGTTCAAGATGGAAAATGGGGAACTGAGAAGCTGCCCTAGCAGAGCAGCGTGGGGTGGAAGCTGCTTCCCCTCAGCAGCACTTGTGTGGTCTGGCACCAGGTCGCCAGTGTGGGTGACGTCTTCCTCGTCTCTCATCCCTTGGACCTCTGTCTAGTTGGCAGAACCAATGAGACCCAGGGAATTGGGTCCAGGAAAAGCCAGAGCAGAACGTGTTTTGAGGAATCCTATGGTAAATGACGAAGCCAAGGAGGAGGAGCCACCCTGGGCAGGACCCACCACTGTGTGGCTGCTCTGCTGCGGGACAGAGGCATGAGTCACAGAGAAGACACGGAACCACAAGTAATGACACCGATTCCAGTCCCGTTCTGAACAGTGACCCAGACTGCTCATTTACAACAGGGCTCTTGCAGCTCCCTAGAAAGGCCTTGGGCACAAGTGGACAACAGAGCTTCAAGCCTCTCTCCCGCAGACAGAGCAGCTGCCAGAGATACTGGCATCCAAACTGCCTTCCAGGAAGCTACCTTTTTAAAAATCATTTTTTTTTTACTTTTTCTATTTTCTTTTTTCCAAACGCCTGTTTCCAAGGAGAAACAGCTTCTTTTGAAGAATAGGTTCTGGGTGAGGTGGGGGAGCCAGCGGGGGTAAAAATAAAAAAAAAAAAAGGGTTCTGCTATTTCAAAAAGGACTCCAAAATTCCTAAGACCAGACACTGCCAAGGTCTCTCCAGCCCCAGATGGCCTCACTCACTGCTACAAGTCAAGAGAAATCTGCCAGGTCTTCAAACCCATGCCAAGATGGACGAGGTGCTGCAGGGACCTCTCATGAAGCAGCAGGACGGCTGCGGCCTCCACTGGCCTCCTCTGGTGCCTTGTAATTTCCTAACTCCACGTCACAGACAAAATCAAGAGCCCAGGCTTTCTGCAGAAACGGCACCAGCATTTCTGGGCCAACTGCTTTTCTTTCTTAAGCTCTGGCCCTAGCTAAGGAGCTGGGGATGGTGTGCAATGAGAACACCACAACCACACCACCACACTTGGGGTGTGTATAAATCCAGGCACCTGCTTTTTGTGTGAGGCTTGTTTTCATTTATTTCACCTAACACTGTGTGTCACAGGCAGGACAGCAACTACCATCATCTCAAATGGAGATGGGGACCTGCTTGGGGTAGGAAACATCCTCTGGCTGCTCAGCTCATGTGCCACACAGCTGTGGTGGGAACACCAGCTCTCTAGCTCCTAGGCCAGGGCTCTTCCTGTGATAACCCCACCCAGGCTGAATGAAGCCAACCCCAGCCATTCTAGAGCTCAGTGTTCCTGGGCCACCAGCCAAGGGCTTCTGAACTTTACCCCTGCTGACATTTGGGGTCAGACTGTTCGATGTCGTGGGAGACTACTGGAGGGTATTTAGCAGCATCACGGGCCACTCTCCACTAGACACCAATAGCACGTTCATCCATGTCATGAGAACCAGCAGTCTCCAGGCATTGCCAAATGTCCACTGGAGAAGCAAGATCACTGCTGATTAAAAACTGCTGATTTAGGCCAGGCTTGGTGGCTCACATCTGTAATCCCAGCACTTTGGGAGGCCCAGGTAGGCGGATCACCTGAGGTTGAGAGTTTGCGACCAGCCTGACCAACATGGTGAAACTCCTTCTCTACTAAGAAAAAAAAAAAAAAAAAAAAAGAATTGCTGATTTAGGTTGGGTGCGGTGGCTCATACCTATAATCCCTGCATTTTGGGAGGCCGAAGTGGGTGGACCAGGTGAGGTCAGCCTAGCCGACATAGTGAAACCCTGTCTCTACTAAAAGTACAAAAATTAGCTAGGCATGGTGATGGTTAATTCCAGCTACTCAGGAGGCTGAGGCAGGAGAACTGTTTGAATCTGGGAGGTGGAAGCTGCAGTGAGCCAAGATCCCATCACTGAACTCCAAGCTGGGTGACAGAGCAAGACACTTTCTCAAAAAAAAAAAAAAAAAAAAAGAGAGAGAAATTGCTGATTTAGTCAGTGAATGAGGGGGACGTCTGAGAAGACTGGGTAAGGAACAGTTCAGGCCAGAGGTGTCTCTCCATGCCTCCCGGGTCTTACCAGGTACCGGACAGGCAGCCCCAGGGCCCTGGGACTCTCCCACCACAGGGCCTTTGCACTTGCCACGGCCTCTGCCTGGATTATGCTTCTGCTGGTTCAGACATCTCCCCTCAGAGGCCCCTGTGACAAGCCTGTAACTACAGACCTTATAACCATTGTAGTAACTGGTTAGCTTTGTTTTTGGTCTGTGTCCTTCAAAAAGATGCAAGCTCTTTGAGCAGGGTCTTGGTCGTGTTCCCTACTGTATCGCTAGGGCTAGGGCAGAGACCAGCATTTGGTGAAGACACAGCAGCGTTCTGAGGAGAGCCTGCTCACCGCTCCTTGATGATGTGGTCGAGTTTGTAGTTGGGCTTATTGTCCTTTAGACGCTCTACGGTGTTCCACTCGCTCTTCCCATAGGCCTTCCGGAGCTTCCGGACGAACACCTGGAAGGAAATCAAAGACCGCAGACGCTGAGGCTCAGGGCTCCTGGCCAACTTCCAGGGAAGACAGAAACGCAGGGCAGAAGGACTCTCACGCCGCCCAACGCTGGCCATGGCTGCGTGCCTGTGTCACAAGCCCCTCTGCCCGGGATGTAAAAAAGAGCCAACTCCAAGGAGCACCAGCGGAGCCAGAGCACGCTCGCCTCTTGACGATGCACAGGTGTCCCAACTGCACACGTTTACATGGGAGGATGGCACAGCAAAGCAGCTCTATTTCTCAACTGAGAACAGAAGCCAAGGGACCCGCCACGCACAGGATGAGAAGGGCTGGTCCCCGTTCCCAGCATCAGACTATGTTGACATGAAACAAGCTACGGGTCTGTCAGTGGCACTGAGCCACCCACAAAAATGCAACTGAGGCCTGTTTTGGGGCCAGATCCTCCAAACTAACTGGCCTCTTCCCTCCAAGTACTTCCTTTGAGGCTCAGCCTGCAGTGCCTGAGGCTCAAAGCCTGCCTCTGCTGGGATTATAAGCGGCAGCTCTGCCACAGCCATCTCCTACTACAGGTCCACATTCAACCCCGGGAGCTTATGAGCTGCAAAACTCAGCAGCAAACCAGGTCCAGCCTCAGCTGCTGCCCAGTCCCCTCCACTCCTCCCAGCCGAGGGTCCGCAGTCAAAGGCTTCAGTAGCAGCAGTCTACTTTCAATTCCTTGCGTTTGGTATAAATAGGTTTCTGGCCGGGAACAGTGGCTCATACCTGTAATCCCAACACTTTGGGAGGATCACCTGAGGTCATGAGTTCGAGACCAGCCAGGCCAACATGGTGAAATCCCATCTTTACTAAAAAATAAAAAAAATTGCTGGGTGTGGTGGTGGGTGCCTATAATCCCAGCTGCTCGGGAGGCTGAGACAGGATAATCTCATGAACTCGGGAGGTGGAGGCTACAGTCAACTGAGCATGGGTTTGGCCCAGGCTCACCACTGCACTCCAGCCTGGGCGACAAGAGTGAAACGGTCTCAAAAATAAATAAATAAGTAAATAAATAGGTTTCTGCTCTCCCTATGGTAATTGAGTCATCAATGATTTCCATTTTCGGAATGAAAAGCTTGTTGTGCAGCCATAAAAAAAAACCGAGATTATGTCCTTTGCAGGGACGTGGAAGGAGCTGGAGGCCATTATCCTTAGCAAACGCACACGGGCAGAAAACCAAGTATCGCATGTTTTCACTTGCAAGTGGGGGCTAAATGATGAGAACACACAGACACAAGGAGAAGAACGACACACACTGGGGCCTGTTGGAGGGTGGAGGATGGAGGGCGGACGGTGGGAGGAGGGAGAGGATCAGGAAAAATAACTAATAGATACTGGGCTTAATCTGTGCAACGAACCCCTAAGACACAAGTTTATCTGGGTAACAAACCTATACATGTACCACTGAACTTAAAAGTTACAAAAAAAAAAAAAGGCCGGGCACGGTGGCTCCCGCCTCTAATCTCAGCATTTTGGGAAGCCGAGGTAGGTGGATCACGAGGTCAGGAGTTCAAGACCAGCCTGGCCAAAATGGTGAAACCCTGTCTCTGCTAAAAATACAAAAAATTAGCCGGGCGGGACACCTGTAACCCCGGCCACTCAGGAGGCTGAGGCAGAGAACTGCTTGAACCCAAGAGGTGGAGGCTGCAGTGAGCTGAGATCGTACCACTGCACTCCAGCCTGGGTAACAGAGTGAGACGCTGTCTCAAAAACAAACAACAAAAAAACTCTACCTCAAAAAACAGAAAGAGGCCGGGCGCGGTGGCTCAAGCCTGTAATCCCAGCACTTTGGGAGGCCGAGGCGGGTGGATCACGAGGTCGAGAGATCGAGACCATCCTGGTCAATATGGTGAAACCCCGTCTCTACTAAAAATACAAAAAATTAGCTGGGCATGGTGGCACATTCCTGTAATCCCAGCTACTCAGGAGGCTGAGGCAGGAGAATTGCCTGAACCCAGGAGGCGGAGGTTGCGGTGAGCCGAGATCGCGCCATTGCACTCCAGCCTGGGTAACAAGAGCGAAACTCCATCTCAAAAAAAAAAAAAAAAACCAGAAAGAAAGTCAAAATTATTCCTTAATCTTTGGGCTGCAGAATGGGTGCTGTAGTGCGGGCACGTAAACATTAATCTCCTTGTACATCACAGCTCTCGGGTGACCAGGTACACTTTCAAGGAGCTGTAATGTTTTGAAAGTAATCTTTATTTCTGAGCAGCAAGTCTCAACAGTAGGCTTAAAATATTCAGTAAACCACAGGTTCACACCTGTGGTTCACACCTGTAATCTCAGCACTCTGGGAGGCAGAGACAGGCGGATCACCTGAGGTCAGAAGTTCGAGACCAGCCTGACCAACATAGAGAAACTCCATCTCTACTAAAGATACAAAATTAGCTGGGTGTGGTGGCGCATGCTTGTAATCCTAGCTACTTGAGAGGCTGAGGCAGGAGAAACGCCTGCACCCAGGAGGTGGAGGTTGCAGTGAGTTGAGATTGTGCCATTGTGCTTCAGCCTGGCCAAGAAGAGCTAGACTCTGTCTCAAAAAAAAAAAAAAATTTCAGTAAACCATGATGTTAACAGATGTGCTGAGATCTAGGCTTCACTGTTCCATTTACAGAACACAGACAGAATAGATTTAGCATCGTTCTTAAGGGCCCTAGGATTTTTGCCATAATTGAGTATTGGCTTCAACTTAAAGTTACCAGCTACATTAACCCCTAACAAGAGAGTCAGCCTGTTCTCTGAAGCTTTGAAGCCAGACATTGACTTCTCCTTTCTAGTTATGAAAGTCCTAGATGGTATCTTCTTCCAAAAGAAGATTATTTACCTATGTTAAAATCTTTTTGGTTAGTGTAGGCACTTCATCAATGATCTTAGCTGGATCTTCTGAATAACTTGCTGCTTCACCTTGCACTTTGATGTAATGGACACAGTTTCTTTCTTTAAACCTCATGAATCAACCTCTGCCAACTTCCAACTTTTCTTCTACAGCTTCTGCATCCCTCTCAGCCTCCCAAGAAACGAAGAGAGTTAGGGGTTTGCTCTGGATCAGGCTTTGGCTTAAGGTAACGCTGTGGCTGGTTTGATCTTCCATCCAGATCTCCAAAACTTTCTCCATATAAGCAATAAGGCTGATTAGCTTTCTTATGACTTGTGTCTTCACTAGAGTAGAACTTTTAATTTCCTTGAAGAACTTTTCATTTGCTTTCACAACTTGGCTACATTTTTGGTGCAACAGGCCTGGCTTTTGGCCTATCTTGGCTTTTGACATGCTTTCCTCATAAAGCTTAATGATTTCTAGCTTTTTTTTTTTTTTTGAGTAGTTTCGCTGTTGTTACCCAGGCTGGAGTACAATGGCGCGATCTCAGCTCACTGCAACCTCCGTCTCCTGGGTTCAGGCAATTCTGCCTCAGCCTCCTGAGTAGCTGGGATTACAGGCACGCGCCACCACGCCCAGCTAATTTTTTGTATTTTTAGTAGAGATGGGGTTTCACCATGTTGACCAGGATGGTCTCGATCTCTTGACCTCAAGATCCGCCCGCCTCAGCCTCCCAAAGTGCTGGGATTACAGGCATGAGCCACCGCGCCCAGCGATTTCTAGCTTTTGATTTAAAAAGAGACAGGTGCAACTCTTCCTTTCACCTGAAAACTTAAGAGGCCTTTGTCGGGTTATTAGTTGGCCTAATTTCAATATTGTTGTGTCTCAGAGAATGGGGAGGCTCGAGGAGAGGCAGAGAGATGGGGGAACAGCCAGTGAGAACACACACAAACATCAAATGGTAGGCTGTCTTACACGGGTGTGGTTCATGGTGTCTCAAAACAATTTTTTTTTTTTTTCCTGAGACAGAGTTTCGCTCTTGTTACCCAGGCTGGAGTGCAATGGCGCGATCTCGGCTCACCGCAACCTCTGCCTCCTGAGTTCAGGCAATTCTCCTGCCTCAGCCTCCTGAGTAGCTGGGATTATAGGCACACGCCACCATGCCCAGCTAATTTTTTGTATTTTTAGTAGAGACGGGGTTTCACCGTGTTGACCAGGATGGTCTCGATCTCTTGACCTCGTGATCCACCTGCCTCGGCCTCCCAAAGTGCTGGGATTACAGGCTTGAGCCACCGCGCTTGGCCTCAAAACAATTTCAAGAGTAACATCAAAGACCACTGAGAACAGATCACCCTCATGGATATCACAATATGAAAAAGGTTGAAATATTGCAACAATTACTGAAATGTAACACAAAAACATGAAGGGAACACAGCTGGAAAAATGGCGCTGATGGACTTGCTTGACACAGGGTTGCCACAAACCTTCAATCTGCGAAAAACAAAATATCTGCAAAACTCATAGAGCAAAGCACAATAAAACGGAGTTTGCCTGTTTGTAATCTCAGGTAATCCTCATGACATCCCTTTAAGGTAGAATGACTTTCTCCTCTGTATAGGCTTACTCAGAGGACAGGCAATCTACCCAAGGTCACAGTCAGTCAGTGGGTCACAGAGCTGCGACGAGGACCTGTCAGACCCTAGAGCCCAGGCCTCACCTTGTATTCCCGGAACTTGTTGACGATGGGTTCATGGAGGAGAAACCTGATGTCTTTGATAAGGTAAAAAGTTCGGGCCGCTGTAGAACCCTTGTTAACCTTCTTTTTGTGTTTGGGTTCATGGGGATAAATGCCCTTCAGAATGCACAGTCGCCTGCAAGACAGAAGCCATATGTTATGTCAGTTATGTCAGTAAGGGTGGGGGACACTGGCCTCAGCTGGGCCTGGAAAATAACAGCGAATGGGAACATGGGGTCTCTGTCCTTAGAGACCTCACATACTAGTCTGACAATCACAAATTTCCCAACCAAAACAAAAGGATGACTTGAGAGTCAAGCACCAGAAAAGAAACAAATGGGATATTGACAGGGATCAACAGGAAGGTACCCTTTTCTGCTGGGGGAGTTGAAAAAGGGCTTGCTGAGATAACATTTCAGCCACAAAGAAGAGGGAAGCATTCTAAGAAGAGAGACAAATTCCAGAAGGCTGGAAAGAGCGGGGTGTGTTTGAAAGAATAAAAGTGGGCCAAGTGGCCAGGCACGGTGGCTCACGCCTGTAATCCCAGCACTTTGGAAGGCTGAGGTGGGTGGATCATCTGAGGTCAGGAGTACGAGACCAGCCTGGCCAACATGGTGAAACCCCATCTCTACTGAAAAAAAAAAAAATACAAAAAATTAGCCAGGCATGGTAGCCAGCACCTGTAATCCCAGCTACTTGGGAGGCTGAGGCAGGAGAATTGGTTGAACCTGGGAGGTGGAGGTTGCAGTAAGCTGAGATCACCCTGTTGCACTCCAGCCTGGGTAACAGAGTAAGACTCCACCTCAAAAAAAAAAAAAAAAAAAAAAAAAAAAGTAGGCCAGGTGAGCTGTGGAGGCCAGGGACCAACAGATGGCAGGGCCCACAGGCCACAGTGAAGTCTGATTTTGAGTCTATAAGGAATGAGAACCCCTAGCTGCAGGATCGGGGTCTCTTCTGCCAGAAAGGAGGGATATGGCACACATCCAGCCCAGTCCAGCTGGCCCATCCTGATGACTCAGTTCAGTTCTCCTCCATTTCCCATTGGACCACACCTGGCAAACACAACTCACTAAAGCAAGGGCAGGTGAGAAAGAGAAGGAATACCAGAATTCCAGAACAGGAATGGCAACTCAGGTGAGACAGGGATACAGCTGAGTTTTTTCTGTACAATTGCACTGCCCAGGCTTCCCAAGGTCCCTCTATAGTCCTCTTCTCTCCAAGCTTACCTAAAGTCAGCCAGGCTCAGCTGGAGCTTCTTCCGGGCTTTATTCCGGGTGATGTAGTTGGTGGCTGAGCCTCGTTCATACTTAGAGAGGAAAAAAACAATTCTCTATTAGCAATGATTGCAGCGACTGACATCAAACTCTGGGCATGCCTAGTTCCAGAGGCAACTATCACTCTGGATAAGTGGCTGAGATAAATCTGGGAGAGGAAATGCTGCAGGGAAGGAGCTGACCTGCCTGGATGAGCTCTCCTGTGTCGCACTTGCAGCTGTCAGAATAGGGAACACATACATTTGCATGATGTTGAGGACTGTGAGGCTGCTATGGATGGGGGCTGTGCCAAGTGCTTAGCACTGGCTCTAAACGTTGGCCATTACAACCAGTGATTTTCACACATTTCATTTAATCCCTATAACCGTGTGATGTAGGTGCTGTCAGAACCCCCATTTCATATAGGACAAAACAGACTCACAAAATAAACCTGTGCAACTCTTTAAAAGCACACAGCTTATTTGGTTTGTTTTCTTGGGCTTTTTTTTTTTTTTTTTTTTTTTGAGATGGAGTTTCACTCTTCTTGCCCAGGCTGGAATGCAATGGTGCAAACTGGGCTCACCAAAACCTCAGTCTCCCGGGTTCAAGTGATTCTCCTGCCTCAGCCTCCCGAGTAGCTGGGATTACAGGCATGTGCCACCACACCCGGCTAATTTCATATTTTTAATAGAGATGGGGTTTCTCCATATTGCTAAGGCTGGTCTCGAACTCCCGACCTCAGGTGATCTACCCACCATGGACTCCCAAAGCACTTTGGGAGGCTGGGGCGTATCACAAGGTCAACAGATCGAGACCAACCTGACCAACATGGTGAAACCCCATCTCTACTGGAAATACAAAAACTAGCTGGGCCTGTTAGTCCCAGCTGCTGGGGAGGCTGAGCCAGGAGAATCGTTTGAACATAGGTGGCGGAGGCTGCAGTGTACTCCAGCCTGGTGATAGAGTGAGACTCCATCTCAAAAAAGAAAAAAAAAAAAAATTGTAACGATTTTGTTACGTATCTACATCTGCAATTCAAGGGTAGGTTTTCGGTCTTAGCACTGGATACTCTATAGTTTGTTGGGTTAAAAACACTGGCAATAGAAACTTTCACTCTGAAAGAAGCACTTAAGCCAACTATATCTTCCTCATTTCCATTCCCTTCCCAGTCTTTCATCTCACTGAGCCGATTCTCCATACATCCATAAGAACTCCCTGAAAAATTGTGATCGTGTTACTCTTCCTTTAGTCGATTCTTAACTGCACTTAGAATGAAATACAAGCCCTACACTATTAGGACTGCACTTAGAATAAAATCCAAGCTTACAGACCTTGCACGATACAATACTTATCCTACTCCAATCTTACCAGATGCCATTCTTTTCTTGGTTCACATCCGAATCATCCTGATGTACTTCCAACTCCTTACACACAGCACGCCTTTCCTGCCTACACGTCTTGGCACTTGGTTTCCCCGTCAGGCTCCCTCGCTAAGCACTCCCATGCCCCAGAACCCATCCAAGACGTTCTGATCTTTCCCATTTCGGCTGAAAAAGAGAACTTCCAAAACAACACTAACCAAATCATGTGACAGTGCAACAACGGTGAACGCTACGTAATGTTCATCTAAATAGTCGTCTCACAGCCCGCCCTGCTTTAGGAATGAAGCTACGCTTGTTAAGTTCAACTCTCTTTCACAGTCCTCTCCACAGAAAGAACTCTACAGTTCGTTCTCGGGTTTCACTAAACGAGTACTGCCATCCTTGCCCATCCTCGGACCCCTTCTCGCAGCTGACTGCCGTCGCGTTGACCCTGTCTTTCCAGTCTCCACGAGAAGCGGAGCCCGGGAAAAGAGCCGACCCCCATGCTCCGCCGCCTCCGCACCCCACCCCTCGGGAATCCAGCGTCTTTCCCACTCACCTTCTTCTTCTCAAGGCCTCCCATAGCTCCACGTTAACTAGCAGACTAGGGCCGCGCGGACAGACAGCGCCACTTCCTCCCGCACGGGCCCTGCCAAGGACCCCCGAGGATTCCCCCCCCCCAACAATGTCGGTTTGTGAGGGCTGCCCAATGAGATGCCTGTATATGTCCAGGGAAAGATGGAAATTTTCTCCTCGAAACTTAAAACTATACACTGAAAGAAAAACATTGAGACTACTCTTTCCAGATCTTTTCCGCTTACAATCAGTTACAACCGATTTAAATGTTAAAACAAACATAGATATACAGGCATTTGTGTAATCTTCCCGATGACGGTTCTTGACAGTGAGCCTCGTTGCATGTTGGGACGGAGAGAGGCGGAAGGCTTAGAGACAGCGCAGTGCCTTCTGGGATGCAGAGGGGCAACACACTCCGTGGTGCGTGATGGGATTGCGTTGTCAAGGTAACGGTTGCTAAGCGGATTCAGAACTTGGCTAGCGCGGCTGAGAAGCGGCTCCCGAGGCTCGAGATGAGGCTGCGCTTGGTTCCCCACCGCCTTCGGGTTCTCTTTAGTTCATTTGCTGTTATGCGGATAAAATAGAAAAAAGGAAGACATTTTTCCTCGCCAAGGTATAGAGACCCAGGAGGCCACTTACATTTTCTGAGCCTTAGTGGCGGACTCGTGGCGTATTTAAAACATACATTCACGGCCGGGCGCAGCGGCTCATGCCTGTAATCCTAGCACTTCGGTAGGCCGAAGCGGGCGGATCACCTGAAGTTAGGAGTTCGAGACGAGCCTGGCCAACGTGTCGAAACCCTGTCTCTACTAAAAATACAAAAATTAGTCGGGCGTGGTGGCAACCGCCGGTAAACTCAGATACTCGAGAAGCTGAGGCAGGGAAACCGCTTGAACCCAGGAGGTGGAGGTTGCAGTGAGTCGAGATCTTGCCACGGCACTTCACCCTGGGCGACAGAGCTAGGCTCCATCTCAAAAATAAATAAATGAATAAAATGTACATTCGACATACTCAGATTTTAATTTGTACACATAAATTCTGTAAGTGTTCCTCAAAGAGTAATTCCAAGATTTATACAAATAGTCACACTACCTTGAGGTGGTGCGGTCTGGCAGTAGATGCAATTTTAAAATGTTTTAAAAAATCTTTTCTTCCTTTTTCCAAATTCCAAATTTCGTTTGGACACGACCTCAAAAGTTTAAATTTGAGGCTTTTGTGAATGTGACCTTGCCCAAGGCCATGGTCCTAGAACTCACATATGTAGAGACAGACGTTAAGCACTGGTGAATACTTGTTTTGAACTATGTGACTTGCATCATCTACCTTAAAGCTAAAATTTAAAACCCAGCAATTACACAGTTGAAATGGGTCACACCTGTAATCTCGGCACTTTGGGAGACTGAGGCGGGTGGATCACTAGGTCAGGAAGACCAGCCTGACCAACATGGTGAAACCCCATCTCTTCTAAAAATGTAAAAATTAGCTGGGCGTGGTGGTATGCACTTGTAATCCCAGCTGCTCTGGAGGCTGAGGCAGGAGAATTGCTTAAATCTGGGAGGCGGAGGTTGCAGTGAGCTGAGATCACACCACTGCACTCCAACCTGGGCAACAGAGCAAGACTCTGTCTTGGCTGGCACAGTGACTCACGCCTGTAATCCCAGCACTTTGGGAAGCTGAGGTGGGCGGATCACGAGGTCAGGAGTTCGAGACTAGCCTGGCCAATATGGTGAAACCACGTCTCTACTAAAAATACAAAAAAGTATCTGGGCATGGTGGCAGATACCTGTAGTCTTAGCTACTCAGGAGGCTGAGGCAGGAGAATCGCTCGAACCGGGGAGGCGGAGGTTGCAGTGGGCCAAGGTTGCGCCACTGCACTCCAGCCTGGACGACAGAGTGAGACTCCGTCTCAAAAAAAAAAAAAAGATCTTGGAGAGGCTTTATTTCTTCCCAGCTGGTTCCCTCCATTGGTGGACCCCAGAGGGGACCTTCCCTGTCAGCCCTGCGTTGGCAGGGGCTTGCCCAGTCCTTCCCACCTCCTTCCCAGTGCCTGGTTCCAGTTCGTTGTATCCAGACCCTGGAAGGAATGTCTTTGTCAGCCCTGAGTTTAAAGGGGGCCTTCGTGATTTCCTCCATTTAGACCTTTGAGGGAATTTTGTGGACCCTGGGCTTAAGGGTGGTGCTGGAGGGGTATCAGCTTAGACTCAGCTGGTCCATAAGGTTTTGTGAGGGTGCTTATGCTAAGAGTACCCTCTAAGGGTCACCTGAGGGAAGTACAATTATCGAGGGAGGGCTTGGTTCTTTTTTTTTTTGAGATAGAGTTTTGCTCTTGTTGCCCAGGCTGGAGTGCAATGGCCCAATCTTGGCTCACGGCAACTTCTGCCTCCTGGGATCAAGTGACTCTCGTGCCTCAACCTCCCAAGTAGCTGGGACTACAGGCATGTGCCACTACGCCTGGCCAATTTTTTGTATTTAGTAGAGATAGGGTTTCACCATGTTGGTCAGGCTGGTTTCAAACTCCTGACGTCAGGTGATTCAGCCACCTCGGCCTCCCAAAGTGCTGGGATTACAGGCCTGAGCCCTGGACACTAGAGGGGCTTAGTTCTAACGGGACAGTCTCTAGCCAACCACCTTCAAGAACTCTGGCAGCTTACATGTTTAAAAACTGCAAGGTAAGTTCAAAGGCATGCTAGCTTTTTTTTTTTTTTTTAACTGTAGCTGACTACATGTTATGGCCCCGCTTTGGGCACATTTTTAAACTGATGGGCAAATTACGTCAAGGAAAATTCAAAGCTCGAATGGTTAACCTGCAGTTACAGAGTTAACATATAGAGTCTTCTACGCTCTTTATTCCCCTTTCTACCTGCTTTAAATATGTTGACTTTTCTACTGGTGTTGAGATAAAACTCTTTACAATGTTACTAATTCAAGGCTACCTGGAGATTTTATTTTTCCTTATAGTTCAGCCAGGTTCTAGCTAAAATGTAAACCATTCAAAATGTAACCCTAGGCCAGGCGCGGTGGCTCAAGCCTGTAATCCCAGCACTTTGGGAGGCTGAGGCGGGTGGATCACGAGGTCAAGAGATCGAGACCATCCTGGTCAACATGGTGAAACCCCGTCTCTACTAAAAATACTAAAAATTAGCTGGGCATGGTGGCATGTGCCTGTAATCCCAGCTACTCGGGAGGCTGAGGCAGGAGAATTGCCTGAACCCAGGAGGCGGAAGTTACGGTGAGCCGAGATCGCGCCATTGCACTCCAGCCTGGGTAACAAGAGCGAAACTCTGTCTCAAAAAAAAAAAAGAATGTTGACTTTGGACAAGGTCTGATTCCTTTTGTATGTGAAATGGGTAAAATTACACCCAAAGAATCAAAAATGCCTGTCGTGTTTTTTAGGCACCTAGCACAGTGCTGGGCACAAAGTAAGAACTCAAGAAAGAGTGTTGGAATAGATATTGAGCAGAAAATTCTTTTAAGAGGGATTATGTCGGCCGGGCGCAGTGGCTCAAGCCTGTAATCCCAGCACTTTGGGAGGCCGAGGCGGGTGGATCCACAAGGTCAAGAGATCGAGACCATCCTGGTCAACATGGTGAAACCCCATCTCTACTAAAAATACAAAAAATTAGCTGGGCATGGTGGCGCATGCCTGTAATCCCAGCTACTCAGGAGGCTGAGGCAGGAGAATTGCCTGAGCCCAGGAGGCGGAGGTTGCGGTGAGCCGAGATCGCGCCATTGCACTCCAGCCTGGGTAACAAGAGCGAAACTCCGTCTCAAAAAAAAAAAAAAAAAAAAAAGAGGGATTATGTCTAGAACCATTGTTCTTGGGTTCTTAGTGAATTGCAAATCAAAATATATTGCTTTTGTTCACGTAACCAAATTGCACTGTGGAATCAAGTGAAGAGTGGGAAGGCCAAGACAGAGGCAAGATCTGAGCTTCAAGGGATGTGAGAACAGAAATGTCATTCTTCCTGGGATGTACTCTTCTTACTAGGAAGCGCTCACATTCCAAGAGAGGTTTCTGCGAGGGGGAAGGAAGGGTGCATCAGAGGTGCAGCAGGTGTGAACATTTACTTGAATGAGTTTAGAGGCATATGACATGATGTGCCCAGGCTGTGCAATGCAGAGATGACCAGGTACCAAGACCAGCTTCCACCCAGGCGACGCTGAAGGAATTAAGAAGCAGACACAAAGATAGTAAAGTCGGACTATCTGGGGGCCAACAGACTTCCAAGCTGAGAGCCTCAGGGAGCTGACAGCATACTGGGCTGAGAGCCTCAAGCAGACTCTGACCCAGGTAGTCTCTCTGAACAGGTGATTGTTATTAACAAGCAGCTGTTCTGTGTTTTCTCATAGAACAAAAATAAATGAAGCTGGCAGCTGGTGCCTGCTTACCACTGATCAAAGATAAACTAGAAAGCATTCTCCACGCCGGGTGGGGTGGCTCACACCTGTAATCCCAGCACTTTGGGAGGGCGAGGCAGGCGGACCACGAGGTCAGGAAATCAAGATCATCCTGGCTAACAGGGTGAAACCCCGTCTCTAAAAAATAAATAAATAAATAAAAAGAAAACATTCTTCACGAGGGAGCCACGGGGGCAGGGTCACATATCCCATGCTTAAAGAACTAGTTTAACTGGTGTATGATATACACATACTGTTTACTACTTTAGAACAGCCTGAGCAGTTTTCTGCTTGGGGGACTGGCTTGATTTTTCTTGCCGCTTTCAGCAAAAAATAGAGTCCATCATACACTCAACAACCAGGAGTTGCAGCTGGGCGCGGTGGCTCAAGCCTGTAATCCCAGCACTTTGGGAGGCCGAGGCGGGTGGATCACAAAGTCAAGAGATCGAGACCATTCTGGTCAACATGGTGAAACCCCGTCTCTACTAAAAATACAAAAAATTAGCTGGGCATGGTGGCACGTGCCTGTAATCCCAGCTACTCAGGAGGCTGAGGCAGGAGAATTGCCTGAACCCAGGAGGCAGAGGTTGCGGTGAGCTGAGATCGCGCCATTGCACTCCAGCCTGGGTAACAAGAGCGAAACTCCCTCTCAAAAAAAAAAAAAAGCATAAACAACCAGGAGTTGGGAAGGCAGGTGCAAGGCCTTGCAGCTGTGAAGCTTTGAGCAAGTCCCTTCACTTTTCTGAGCTTACATTTTCCCATAGGGTTATTATGAGGATCACAGGACAGAAGTGGAGTCAAATACTTTGGAAACCATAAAGTACTGGAAAAATCAAGGTGTCCAGATTGTTACTAGGGTTTTAATAATAAAGGATGCATCCTCTAGACCTGCGTAATCCAATACGGTCACCACCAGCCACTTGTGACTATTTATTTACCTATTTATTTATTCTGAGACAGGGAGTCTCCCTCTGTTGCCCAGGCTGGAGTGCAGTGGTGCAATCTCGGCCCATTGCAACCTCCACCTCCCAGGTTCAAGCAATCTTCCTGCCTCAGCCTCCCAAGTAGCTGGGATTACCAGCATGTGCTTCCAAGCCCAGCTAATTTTTGAATTTTTAGTAGAGATGGGATTTCACTGTGTTGGCCAAGCAGGTCTCAAACTCCTGACCTCAAGTGATTGTCGTGGACCGTCCGGACGGGTAGGCACGTCTGCCCGGGGGTCTCTCGACCTGCAAGAGGGTCCCAATACCTGGAAGAGGGCGTGCGCCTGAGAAAATAATAAAGACAGAGAGAGAGAAAGCGAGGCGTCTGGAGGGCTGATAGGCTGTGCCTAAACAGCAAATTTTATTTTTCAAAGGCCAGGAATAAATACACTTTCTTGGCTCTGGTTTACGTCATAGTAAGAGGAATGTAAATGTATGCCTCACATGGCCTATACAATAGAGAAATCAGATACACAATGGTTGCAAGACGAAATGTAAATGTATACCTTACATGGCCTATACAATTGAAAAGTCAAATACACAATCAGTGGTTGTAAAAAGTAACAGAATTTCCTGTGATCACAAAGCTTGTTTACATCCAGACATTATTCCTCCTGGCTGCAGGTGTCTCTGGTTTTGCTTATCAGAATATCTCTTAACCGGATTCTCCTTCGTCTACTCCTAACTCAACTCAATTTCCTCATTCAGGAATCTCTGAGTCAGGAATCAAAGCCATCCCTTATGGTGGTATTTGCTTTGCAAATATCGACAGTTAAACCATTAGGCAGTCAGGTAAGTAAAGAAAAGGTTAAAACTTATTCTTAAAAGAGAGTCATAAAAAAGGTTAAAAAGCAGGAACTGGTTGCTGGTAGGGGGTCACTCGGTCTAGCAGCATAGTTTTAGGCCCAAACGATATTGTGGTTGATATTAGAAACTGATCAATCATCTTTCAGTTCCTATATTTCCGGATAGCTCGACTGCCTCCAGTAGGAAACTGTGTTTGGGATCAAACTCACCGTATAGTGAGACTCACGCCTTTTAGGGGTCTCACACGGGAGTGTTCCCCACATGAATCATTGTTTAATACATGTTTTTTGGTTGTTTTTTTTTGGTCTCCCAGGTTCAAGTGATTCTCCTGTCTCGGCCTCCCAGGTAGCTGAGATTACAGGTGCATCCCAATTAGGTGCATCATGCCCAACTAATTCTTGTATTTTTAGTAGAGACGGGGTTTCATCATGTTGGCCAGGCTGGCCTCACGCTGCTGACCTCAGCCTCAAGTGATCTGCCTGCCTCAGCCTCCCAACGTGCTGGGATTACAGGCGTGGGCCACCGCGCCTCGCCTCATCTTGCTTCTAACCTCCAAGTTGTCCTTGTTCATTCCTGGGTACAGGCTGAACTAACTTTGGGAGCAACTTAGTTTATAGTTTGAAACAAAGATGATAACAGCCCTTTCCCAAAACAGACTCCCTTCTTGCCTGGGGACTGGACTGCCTCTGTGCCTTTGTAGGACTAACAAATTAGCCAAACGATTATAAATTGTGCTTTAGGAGTCATGCGGCTGGAAGCTGCAGATTCTGACCCTCCCCACACTGCTCCTGAGGGTAACATCACTACTGTAAAGCCTAAGATCAGTGCTTGAGATATTTTGCAGCCCCTGCACTAGGATCACCTGGCACCACACAGATCAATAAATTGGCTCATCTGATCTTGTGGCCCCCACCTGGGAACTGACTCAGCGCAAGCGGATAGCTTCCATTCCGAATGATTTCATCTCTCACCCAACCAATCAGCACTCCTGACTCACTGGCAGCCCCCACCCACCAAATTATCCTTCAAAAATCTGATCCCTGAATGCTTGGGGAGACTGATTTGAGTAATAATAAAATTCCAGTCTCCCACACAGTCAGTTCTGCATGAATTGTTGTTTCTCTGTTGCAATTCCCCTGTCTTGATCAATTGGCTCTGTTTAGGTAGTGGATAAGGTGAACCCACTGGACAGTTACATGATCAAGAAATAACTGTAAGTATACTCAGTCAAGCAGCCCATACTGCTGCTCTGTGGAGTCGTTTTCCTTTTATTCCTTTATTTATTTATTTATTTATTTTTTGAGACAGAGTTTCCCTCTTGTTGCCCAGGCTGGAGTGCAGTCGCACGATCTTGGCTCACCACAACCTCCACCTCCTGGGTTCAGTACTTCTCCTGCCTCAGCCTCCTGAGTTGCTGGGATTACAGACATGTGCCACCACGCCCAGCTATTTTTTTGTACTTTTGGTAGAGACAGGGTTTCTCCATGTTGGTCAGGCTGGTCACTCCTGACCTCAGGTTGGTCACTCCTGACCTCAGGTGACCTCACACTTAAAATCCCAGCACTTTGGGAGGATAAGGCAGGCAGATCGCTTGAGGTCAGCAGTTTAAGACCAGCCTGGCCACCATAGTGAAACCGTCTCTACTAAAAATACAAAAATTAGCTAGATGTGGTGGCACATACCTCTAGTCCCAGCTACTCAGGACACTGAGGTAGGAAAATTGCTTGAACCCAGGAGGCAGAGGTTACATGAGCCAAGTCGGTGCCACTGCCCTCCAGCCTGGGTGACAGAACAAGAGTCCATCTCAAAAAAAAAAAATTATGGAGCAGGGTAAACTGTTGGGGTGGAGGATGGTGGTGTTTTCCACTACAGACAGGCTGTCCACTGACCTCATCCCCATCAGCCTGGCCTGAGATTGCCTGAAAGCCCCTTATGTGAGCACCTACTATGTACCAAGCATCTGCAAACCTGCACTCCAGTAGTTCCCTACAAGGCACCACCAGGGCAGTCAAGGGCAGAAGGGAACCATAGTAGGGACATAGTAAGAGGCAACAACAGAAGGGGCACTGGAGCTGGTTCTGCAGGATGCTCATAGCTGGCCAAGAGGAAGAGGATTCGCACCTGAGGAATGGTGTGTCGTGGGGAGGGGCACAGAGGCACAGGAAGGCAGGTGATGGGAGGACAAGACTGAGTGCCCATGAGCACAAAGCCTGCGTGTGGCCTGGGCAGCTCCCAGCTTCAGGGAGAGCCCATAGAGTGGAAGGTGGAGAGTGAGTGGGCAAGGAATTGGTGATAGATGCCAGAGCCAGAGGAGATGAGCTGGGAAAATGCTGGGCTGGAGAAGGATGTGAGTGCCAGCTCACATGGGAAATGGGGGATGGGGCTTGGGGGCTAGAGAACGAGGCAGGGCTTAGAGCCTTTAAGGGAGCTGGAGGGGGAGCAGCAGGTGATTGGGCAGAGGCCATAGGGGCTTGGGAAGGGGACCTGGCCAGTGTGGGACGAGAAGAGTAACAGAAAAAGGCGCATCCCACATCAGACTCATCCTGTAGCCACAGACACCCCCAGAGCAGCAGGGCCACCACCCCAGAGCCCCCATCCTGTCTTGCTGGCAGCACCGCCTCCCAGCCCTGCAGCCCCTCTAAGTCCCAGCCCAGGTGCCGGCAGGTCCCACCAGGGCAGGGTCAGCCCACCTGGCTGCACCTGGCCAAGGGGTGGGGCCCGGGTCTTGGCTGGAGCTAATTTGGAGCTGGGGCAGGGCTGAGAGAAACCCAGGTCTGCTTCAGCGATGTGCTCCCACCTCTCTATCTCTCTGAGCTGTTGAGGGGACTGGCCCAGGATCAAAGAGGAATGACCCCCCTTAGCACTCTTGAGCCCAGCGGCTCAGGCCAAGCCACAAGGAAAACAGGTCATTCCCCGATTCCAAGTGGAAGAAGCCCCCTGGTCACTTCCTTCTCTCCAGGCTGCCGAGTCCCCTCATAAGGAGGTCTCATGCGACCCTTACATGGGGCTGCCACCACCATCTTGGATACCTTCAGGCTCAGGTAGTATCTGCCCAACAGGCTCCCCTCCCAGAGGGGGTGGGGCTTTAGGAGGCTTGCAAAAAGAGGGCAATGCCAGGCTGAGTGCAGGGGCTCATTCCTATAATCCCAGCAGTTTGGAATGCTGAGGTGGGAGGATTGCTTGAGGCCAGCCATTCAAGACCAGTCTGGGCAACATAGGAGACCCCCATCTCTATTAAAAGTAAGTAAAGGAGGCTGGGCGTGGTGGCTCAAGCCTGTAATCCCAGCACTTTGGGAGGCCGAGGCGGGTGGATCATGAGGTCAAGAGATCGAGACCATCCTGGTCAACATGGTGAAACCCCCGTCTCTATTAAAAATACAAAAAATTAGCTGGGCATGGTGGCGCGTGCCTGTAATCCCAGCTACTCAGGAGGCTGAGGCAGGAGAATTGCCTGAACCCAGGAGGCAGAGGTTGCGGTGAGCCGAGATCGCGCCATTGCACTCCAGCCTGAGTAACAAGAGCGAAACTCCGTCTCAAAAAAAAAAAAAAAAAAAAAAGTAAGGGTAATGCCTACCCCAAAGGAGGCTGGCAGCACCAATGTGGGAGTCCAGGCACCTGCAGGGGAGCACCGATGGGAAGAGAAGCCACTACCCATCCCTCTTCCCCACCACCGCACCCCTCTGCTCATCCTAAACAGAAATGAAGACAAAACAACTTCTTCAGGATTTATTGGGTCAGGGAAGGGCCTGGCCGGAGAATCTGTCCTGAGGTGTCCCTGCTGCTGCATTCCTGAGTTTCTCCCTGAGTTGTCTGCCACTCCTTGTCCAGCTGTGCCACCGTGGGGCTGATCCGTCAAGCACCTGGGTGCCCAGCTTGTCAAGTGATCTTGGGCCTATACTTTGCCCTCCCTGAGCCTCAGTCTCTCATCCTCCATGGGAGGATGTAACTTTCCTGTCAAAAGACAGGGCCGGGCCCACCCAGGGGCCGTTTCCACTCAGTATCATGGATTCTAGGGAAGCAGTCAGGGTTCGGGTCCTGCCTAGCTGTGACTCACTGCAGCCACTGCTTCTTGAAGCTTTTGTCTCTAAGCTTCCATCCGGCTCAAAACCACTCAGATGCCAGGGTCTCTGGACCCCAGGGAGTCAGGCATCCACATCCCCTGGCAGGAGTGGGAGGTTGACATGAAGCAGGAGGAGGCCGATGCACAGGCCAGGTACCAGCGTGTGGTCAGGAGGAGCTGGGCTTTCCCACTGATGGGTAGAGCTTTCGCAGGCTGGAGTCCAGGAGGAAGTCCACCGACCTGTAGGCAGGGAGAGGCTGGTGAGCAGGTGGCCGGGGTGTCCATGAGGGAATAGAAGGCAGGTCAGGATTAGAGAAAGGGATGCTTAGATGCAGGATACAAATGCTACCCAGGCAGAGACCCACCCATATCCTGATCCTCCCACCTTGAGCTACTTGGAGAAGCTAGAATCAAACTCCCAGAATGGAAGCCATCGTCTTCTTTATTCAGGAGGAAACTGAGGCACTGGGTAAAAGACTTGCTCAGGGCCTCAGGGTCAGCTATTTTCTCCTGGAGAAAGACTCCTCTCACTCTTATGTTGGTCTGGTTGGGTTGACGCCATCTCTGGTTCTAAGACCAAACATGTGACCCAAGCTTGGCCAATCAACAAAGGGAAACTGGCTCTGGGGGTGGGCCTGCAGTCCAGGATAAACCAATGACACCCTTCCTTGGGATTTTCGTTGTTACTATTTAAAGGCTTCTGTTCGGGGAGGCTAAGCTGGTGAGACAGAAGTCGGGAGCTACTAGGGCCATTTCTGCTCCCACAAGGAGAAAGCGGGTGAAGCCAGCACGAAATAGGGTGGGATGGGGAGAAAGGCAGCAGGATGGGGAGACCCAGACCCCTAGTGACATCATCTGGGTACCTAGACCCAGCCATGCCTCAATGCAACACAACCCTGGACTTCTATTCCATTTTATTCAAACATTCAGTTTGAGTTAGGCTTCTGTCACCAATACCTCCTGAAATGCATCCCTTCCAAGGTGCCCCGCTCCTGCCTGCCTCTGGTGGTTTTGTAACACTAGGCTTTCTTTCCAGGAATTTACTTGTCCTGTGTCCCATACCCTCAAGGCATCCCTCTTCCTTCATTGCCAAAGTACCTGCCAGACCATATGACAAGGGTACAGGCTGTCCGTCCTTTCTATCCCAGAAGCCAAGTGCCAGCCTTGTCCCTGCTATTGTTCTGGCAAAGTGGGCAGGCCCCACGCCTCGTAAAGTCTACCTCTGCCTGGAGTGTGGATGAACCCTGAGGCCAGGAAGGCACCCACCTGTCAATGGGGTGGATAATGACGGGGATGGTCAACAGCCCAAGCGCGGTGGTGGTCCACTTGCGGACAGCCAGGGGCCAGCGGGTGGCAGTGCCCAGGACATAGAGAGAGGCGGCACACACGCGGTTGATGGTGAAGCCCGGAATGGCCACAGAGGCCAAAGCCTGCCATACAAAGGTGTCCACCACAGCCACTGTCACTCTGGCGCTGCGGCCTGCTTCAGGGCCTGGCACCTGGTGGACGCAGAGACACTTAATCTAGCTGGGGCAGAGGCAGGAAATCCTGTGACAAGGAGCATGAGGCTAGACCCGGAGGGGCCAGTAGACTTGTCCACACCCAGGAGTAGGGTATAGTCTGCGACATCCAGGGAGTGGGAGTGTGGGGGTGGGGATACACTGTCCTACACACAGGGACTGACAACGGACTGCACTGGGCAAGTCTGTAGGGACTGGAGTGGCCCACAGGGACTTTATCACATGCAAGGCTGTGGACTGAACCACACAGGAAGAGAGCTGGGGTGGGGGTTGAAAAATAGGCTAACACTCACCTCTCCAGCCTTCTTGCCTTTGTCAATGGCATCCGCCAGCACGTAGGAGCTGGCCACGCCGTAGCTCAGCCACACCACTGCCGCTGGCACAAGGGAGCGGAACGCCTCGCCCACCTCATTGGCATAGCCTGGAGGAGGGGAGATTTAATTCCTAGGTCCACGAGCTGTTCCACGAGGGGGCGCTGGAGCAGGCTGGTTCTCATCCTGGCCAACTAAGCAGCCCCTGGGTGACCTTAGGCAAATGACTTGACCTCTCTGGGCCTCCCTTTCCGAACTGTAAACTGGTGCCATGATGCCCACCTCCGACCTTGGGCCACCAAGGGAGGGCTGAGCACGGAGTCACTGTCACCAGTGCTTATTGGTTAGATTTCCTGGCCTCAGTCCCAGGAGTAACTGCACTAATGAGGTGACAGGCACCCGGAGGGGCAGAGTGATCGAGGGCCGGACCCTCGCCAAGTGCCAGGCTTTCCTGCGCTTTACCCATTCCACCCTCGAAACCACCACCCAATGAGTGAGGACCCCATGTGCATCCGGTCTGTTTTTTGCTTTTTGTCTTTTTGCTGAGGAGGAAACGGGTTCAGACACAGCCAGTGCGTGTCAAGACGGACATGGGGGTGGAGGTCCCGACTCCACAACCAGCCAGAGCGCACGCCGGAGCGGGCAGCCCGTTCACTCCGTGTGATCTTCCAGCCCGGGCGGCCCACCAGGGTAGTGTGACCTTGGACAAGTCCCTAGCCCTGCCTGAGATCAGTCTCCGGCCCAAAAACAGAATGAGAACTAAGATCCTCCCGCCTCCTCCGGGCCCCGGCCGGCGTCCGGCGACCCCCGCTTCCCCAGCCCGGTGGTGGTGGGGTCGCCGCGCCCGTCGCCTCGCGCTCACCCAGGTATCGCACCCACGTGTCCCGGTAGAGATCGAGCTCGGCGCCCCGCGGCTGCGGCTCTGACATGACTCTCCCGCCACGGCCACGGCCACGGCCACTGCAGCCGTTACTGGCTTCACTGCCGTCTCGGCCGCGGGCACTTGGGTCGGCCCGGCTGGGACCCGCCGAAAGTCCCGCGCTGAAGGACAGGTCGGGCCGTCTCCGCCAGCAGGGAGCGTCTGCAAATTCCCCTGCGCACCGAAGCCCCTCTCCTAGGCTAGAGTTTGACGGACTAGTTTTTGTCACGTTTTCTCTGAGCGATTGCGGCGAACCGCTCCTAGGACTGAGTGTAGGTTTTGGAGCCAAAGAGACAGGAGACCAAAGCTGGTGACCTCGGGCAACAGTCTGCTTCTCCAGCCTCTCTTTATTCATTTGTAAACACGAGGGAGGGACACGCGCTGGGCGTGTGGGCTCAGGTCCGTGATCCCAACACTTTGGAGGGGCCGGAGGCGAGAGGACTGTTTGAGTACAGGGGTTCGAGAACAGCCTGGGCAACATAGCGTGACCTCGTCTCTACAAATAATAATGTAATAAATAAAATGGGGGACACAATAGTGTCCACTCCCTAGGATGGTTCCGAGGATTAATGATAACAGTCACCATTTATTGTTTATTGCCAGTCTGGATGTTCGCTAAATAATTCTGCATGGCTAACACCTTTAAACCCCTCCCCCCAGACTGGCATCCCGTTTTACAAGTTAGAAAATGGAAGCACAGAGAAGGAAGGTCACTTTCCCAGAACACACAGCTGCTAAGTGGTGAAGTCAGGATTTGAATCCAAACAGTGTGGATCCAGATCTCAGGCTCTTAACGCGAGCTCAGTAAATGAGGCCAAAGGCGTGAACGGTGAGCGCCTGGAAGGTGGGTGCCTGGACTCTGCAGTCCCTTCTCAGCAGGCGCCATATATAGCTGGGAAGCGCTCGGATCTAACTGGATTCAGTGTGTCCTCTGACTGAGCCTCTCGGAGACAGGATGTTGAATGAATGGGTGAACGAATGAATGAATGAATCGGGCAAGGTTAGTGATTACAACAGGAGGAAACCTTCCCCTGCTGGACCTCAGTTTACCCAGGTGGGCAATGTGTGCACTTCACTAGGTCTCTGTGACTCCCTGGCTTGTATAACTGAGCGGCGTTGGAGACAATCCTGGGTTCAAATCCCAGCCGTGCCGCCTATTGGCTGTTAGCCTTCCTGAAATCCAGTTCCCACGACTGCAAATAAATGAGAGCAGCCAACACTGAGGAGCACTTACTTATGCCAAGCTGTTAAGCGCTTTGCACTGCTTATTTCCTTTAATCTTTGCAACGACCCGAAGAATAATAGTAAGCACAGGGTTTTTGCATGATACCCGGCAGCCCTCATTAAGAGTTAGCTCTTATTCTCATCAGATAAAGGTAGGGAAAATGAGTAACCCTGACTCCCTATTGAGACCCCCACTTTCAGCCCTAGGCGCCTCAGTCTTGTAGGGCCGTATGGGACAGTCCGGTCAGCAGTTACCTCCAGCGGAGCTGGGCTTGTAGTGTGGGGCCGGGGGCCGAAGAGGCGAGTGGTTTGTTCGTGGGAGAAAGGTTTGTGCGGATGCAGCGGTCCCCAGCCCCTGAAACACACGCCATATTGGCGTGGAATTATTAGACAGTCCCTAAAACCACGTGACTGCTGCTCCTCCGCCTCCGCCTCCCTCTCACTCTGGGCCCACCGCAAGCTCCGCGGGCACTCGCTTCGACTCACACTTGACGCGCACGGGCGACGCGGCACGTACTGAGCAGCTGGTGGGGCGGGGCCTCCGCCCTCATTGTGAAGGCGGTCAGGAGCGTCCTTCATGCCCTGATCAAAGATGGCGGAAGAGCCCCTGCCCACTGGGCCAATCAGAAGGCAAGCTGGACGCGGCCCGATGGGAAAGCTCCTGCTGGGGAGCCGAAGAGGGTTTCTGCGCTTGCGCCCTACGTAGTGGCCGCCGCTGGGCTCTTGAGGCCGCTTAAGTTTGGGCCTCTTGAGTGAGAGGCGGCGAGGACGCAAGCGGTGGGCATTGAATTTCACTCCCTGCGCACTGAATGTCGCTTTATTCGTCGGTTAATTTTCCTAACAGCACGGTAAACCCAGGCCGGGAGGCCCTCCTGAGCGGTCTGGCAGAGGCCGGTGCAGCCTCGGCCCCTTCCGGTCCGCGCTCCCTCGGCCTCGCAAGACGAGCTTCCCAGGCGGGGCCGGGGCCTGGCCCTGCGGGAAAGACGTTCCCGCCGGGTCTGGGGCCGCCTTCCCGTGTTCCTGTGCAGCCCAGCACCTGGCACTCGTTGGCTGGGCGCGTGCGGTCGGGGTACGGGCTGTGGCTTCGAGGCCGACTGTGGCCGCCCCCAGCCCCAGGTGTGCGCGACGCCGGCCCCGCCCTTGGGCGGCCTCCCCGCCTGGCGGCGCCCACCGGCGTCTGAGCTCCCTGCGGTCCGTTGCGTGCCTCCCGCTGAGATGGGACTGCTGAGACCTTGCTCAGGTCAGTCCGGAAGCGGGTTGGCGGGCGCCGCGGGACACTCGGGCTGGAGACACCCTCCCCGAGTGCCGCTCTCCGGACCCCACTTAGCAGCTTGTCTCTGGGTCGCTCCCTTGGAGGATCCCCTTTGTCATTCGCTCCCGCCCCCCGCCTCCCTGCCCGCCCCCCGCAGCTGTGACCCCCCGGGGGCAGGGAGAACCGCGGATGGGCACCCGAAGCCCCGGGAGGCTCTGAGTCACTGGCAGTCATTAGTAGTCAGAGAGGCGGGCCGTGCGGCCCGGGAGTTGCCCGAGTTCTCAAAGTGCGGGGGAAGCCAGCCTGTCTACCCCTGAGTGGGACGATCTGTGCTGACTCAGGCCACCTCCTGAGACCTGGGAAAAGCCAAAAGCTACCCCAGCCTCAAGGCTGACAGGTTTGGAAGAGCCTCTCATCCCCACCGGAACTCTAGCAACCAGCTACTCGGCTACTCCTCACTGCGATCTAAACTTAAACGTGTTCACTTAGAAGCAAGTTTCTCCCTGGCAGCTGGCTTCGCTGAAGTGTTAAGTCCCAGCCTTTCCCCCTTTTCTAATGTTTTTCCCGACTGCCACCCTGTGGTACACCCCCCCCCCCCCTTATATTTGCTGTCCCGGGACAGGTGAAGTTGGCACACTTTACAGGACAGACAGATTCTGTCACAATGGCCAGCCCTGGGGACTCCTTAGGAATTTGAGAGACAAGGAGACCCCCTTCAGTCACCCTTCCTCTTCCTCTGCCTAACTCTGAAATGAAAGATCCCCAGATCCAGCCTGAGGTCTGTCCTCCAGCCCAGTTTCTTTGGGCTTCAGGGTTGTGCGAAAATGACTGCTGCAAGGGGTAGAAGTTGACAGGGAGACACTTGAGGGGGCCAGGCCTGCTGTAGGAGAAGGCGTTATTTTGGGGAGCCTGTCCCCAGCTGTTTCATCTTCTCTTCTGAGGCTTTGTCTGGAAGCAGGACCTCCACAGTGAAACTGACCTTCTTGGCATGAATGAAGCTGTAGGTGTTGTCAAACCGCAGGACATCTAAGGGGAGGCAGAAACCAGACATTCAGGCAGTTCGGACAAAGGGCTTGGGGACAGCGATTTTTGATGTTTATTGACTGAGCAAGGCAGTGTGCCGGGTGATGGGGATGAAGGTGGCATAGGTAATGATCCTTGACCTTCTGAAACTTAATCTAGCTGGGTTGACAAGACATTCATGGAGAGAAAAAAACAGGGAGAACATGCCAAGTGCCAGATGAGTGACAGAGACCATCTCATCTGTACAGCTTGGAAGAAGAGGGCCTGGTAGACTGAAATCATGTGAAATGCTTTTTAGAGCAGTTAGAGCTTGAACTGGGCTTTGAAAGGAGGGAGGAGAATGAGCAGTAGCAGCACCAGTTGTAATAATAATAACAGCTCTGTGTCACAGCACTGGGTTGGTAATCTGTGTTATCTCACTCTTCCCCCCAAATTTGTGAGTTCAGCATTAGTCAGTCCTCTTTTATGTCTGATAAAAAGGTGGTGAGACCCTTGTGCCACACAGTGAGGAAATGACAGAGTTGGAGTTTCCGTCTGGTCCACATTGCTGCCTTTGTGCTGCCTGACTTAGACCCTGGAAAACCTGTCTCTGTTCAGTTTCCTACAAATGGTAAAATGTGCGAACTTGCTGAATCAGGAATTTATCCTGCAAAAAGATAAATGGACAAAGATGCTCATCGCATCCCTATTTGTGATAATAAGAGATTGGGAAACCTCAAATGTTCATCAAAGGAGAATTGCTTCAACAATTTTATACTGTAATCCATATGATAGAATAGTGATGTATTTTTTAAGAAGGAGGTTAGCTCCATAGAAGTGACAGGAAACCGTCCACAGTATATCCTGAGGCCAAAAAAGCAAGCTGCAGAACAGTTTTAAACAATTTGTAACATTTTTGTAAGTACATATGTGAAAATACTTTTGGCTTTACTGCTTAATCTGTTTCGACTCCCAGATTCTCTGATGATACCCCTCTGGTGCTTGTCCTAAAGGGAAAGTTTCCTCAAATCCTGTGATGAGTTTCACTGTTTCAAAATTCCTTCAAACATACAGTGAATGGCAGACAATTCCTGTTAATATATGTGTGTGTGTATGTCCTATTTTCTATTTAAGATAATCTGATTGTCATCCTCACACAAGGGGCCATGCTAATCTCTGTATTGTTTCAATTTTAGTACTTCTGCTGACGAAGCGAACACTGTATGCCCAGTTCGTTATGGAAACATAAAGCTTTTAGATGGAAGGTATCTGGTAGAATAATAGACATTAGCAGTGGTTTTCTCTGGAGAGAGAAAGTGGGCATGCACTTGGCAGAGAAAGCTTCCACACTTTGGCAGAGGAACAGGCTGCTTTTAATCTAACCCTGTTTCTTTGAGAAGTTGTTCCATTTCAGCCAAACACCCGTTCAGGAGAACTGAGTGTGAAAACAAAAACACTGGCTCTGCCCCGTCCCTACCCTGATCTTCTCTCACTATTCCCAGCAATTAAAAAATATCCTGTATTTAATCCTAAAACTTAACCTTTTCCTGACTCTGGACAAAATGCATAGTTTAGACCAAGGGTAGACACACCACCCACTCCTTCCTCATGGTATAAAGTGTTAGTCATCTGTTTTTCCTCTGTACTAGAGTTCTTTCAGGGCTAATAGTTCCTCTGGCAAGAGTGAAGCTTCATCTCTGTCCTGGATAATAGAGCCTTAGCAACCAGGATCATCCTTCCTGGAGGGGAGGTCCTTTGCATTCTTTGGACCAAGTAGTAGGTCGATAATGGTGCTGCCTAGCAAGATACTTGGCCTCAGAAACAAGAAAGAGGTTGACGGAGAGGCACAGGCCCAAGGGAAGTGAAGTCACTGCAGCTCCAGAGTCTGTATGGTTCATTTTGACACTAATCATGGACTCACAGAGCCCCTAGAGACCCTCCAGGCTAAGGCTCCTTAACTTTAGTTGGGTAACTGACCCCCCGGAGAATATGAGGAAAGCACACAATTTTAGATTTCCTGGAGCCCATTGTAGACCCTCTGGGGCTGTGGTTCCCAATGGGAAAGGTACAACCTTACGCTCATTTATGTATTGAAACAATATATATTCTAAATTAGTTCCCTTTTATATCTCTTCTATTACAGTGGGAGATTATGTTGAGTTTTAAATTATGTGTGTAGGTAGGATGGGTTATATTTTTGGATTATAATATTCAGAATTTATTTTGAATTTCACTTCAGAATAGTAAAGGGGACATTTTAGACACTATTTGTTATAAAGAGGAAGTGTTTGGGTCTTTAGGATTTAGCACCAATGCTCTGGGGAACCCCAGATTAAGAGTCTCTCTCTGTCGCCCAGGCTGGAGTGCAGTGGTGTAATTTTGGCTCATTGTAACCTCCGCCTCCCGGCTTCAAGCAGTTCTCATGCCAAGTAGCTGGGATCATCACACGTGCCACCACACCCGGCTTATTTTTGTATTTTTTAGTAGAGACGGGGTTTTGCCATGTTTGCCAGACTGGTCTCAAACTCCTGGCCTCAAGTGATCCACATGCCTTGACCTCCCCAAATGCTGGCATTACTGGCATGAGCTACCACGCCCATTCAGCTCTTCTGTTACTTTAAGGAGAAGGAAAACCAAACCTAATAGAGACACTTGCTGAAAACACTGGGAGAGTTATTGGCAAAGCTGGACTCAGAAACCAGGTCTCCTGGTGCCTGGCTGGGCTCTTTTCACCAGTACTGCTGACCCTTCCTACAGCGTTTCCAGCCTTCTGACCACATTGTGTACTTCCAGTGGACAACGTCCAGGTCTTTCCTTCCGAGTCTTTGCATTCCTAGTTGCGTATTCTGTACTCAGTAGGCCCTTGGTAAATGTTAGGTGAGAACACAAAAGTGAAATCAATTCAAACTTTTGTTCTCCTCCCTGATAATTTAATTTCCTGGGATAAGGACCAGAGAAGCCTGGGGAAGGTTAATGTACTCTTGCCATTGGAGGCTGGCACAGTTTTCATTTCTCCGCTGCATGACTGTTCCACTTTCCAGGGGTCTCCTGGTTCTCCAAGGTCATTGCCCTCCCACAGGTGAGCCTCCAAGCTACTACTGGGTTCTCTGGGTTCACATCTAACCTTAGCTGTGGTGCCAGGTAACAGCTGGTTCCTACTTCATTGTCTTTATACCTGGGAAGGGGGAATGGGTCCTGTGGCCTGACTCTGCTCTTCTTGGCAATGGGCAAGGAGCAGATCCCAGACAAGGCCCTGCAGGCAGGTAATGGTTCTGTATGGGAATGTGTGCAGAAGGAGCTAAAATAAATTTGGGGGTTTGCAAACTGAAGCCTGATTATGTTAAAAGGTTCACGTACCCTTCTTGGACAGTGTCCTTCAGATACTAAAGAGAAGATAAGAGTGGTAATGGGTAGATGCTAGAAAAAGGTTTGGGGCTCTCCTACTGCCTTTGTGACCTTGAGTAAATTACTTCCCTGGTGTGGGATTCCACTCTTTCACATCAAGGACAGTCAATGCCCAAAAGGTTCTGAATCAGGACTCTAGGATTCTCTTGTGTCTTCTGTCTTGATGTTTACACAAGCTACTTTATAGGAGAGATAACATCCCTCCTCTATACCCCAGCTTCCCCATCCATTAAAAAAAAAATTCGGGCCGGGCACGGTGGCTCAAGCCTGTAATCCCAGCACTTTGGGAGGCCGAGGCGGGTGGATCACAAGGTCAAGAGATCGAGACCATCCTGGTCAACATGGTGAAACCCCGTCTCTACTAAAAATACAAAAAAATCAGCTGGGCATGGCGGTGCGTGCCTGTAATCCCAGCTACTCAGGAGGCTGAGGCAGGAGAATTGCCTGAACCCAGGAGGCGGAGGTTGCGGTGAGCCGAGATCGCGCCATTGCACTCCAGCCTGGGTAACAAGAGCGAAACTCCGTCTCAAAAAAAAAAAAAAAAAAAAAAATTCAAGGCTGGGCATGGTGACTCATGCTGGTAATCTCAGCACTTTGGGAGGCCAAGGTGGGAGGGTTGCTTGAGCCCAGGAGGTTCGAGACTCCAGCCTGGGCAACACAGCGATACCTCATCTCTACTAAAACAAAGAAACAGACAAAAAAATGCAAGCTTATATGTATGAAGTGCTTTCTCCTCTGTGGGTGACATTGTCTGGACTGTGCTAAGCCTTGGTCTTGCTGAAGCGCACAGTATACGCCTTCTCCCCCAGGACCCAGCTGCTCATTAGTAAGAATAGTCCCCCCTCCCCAGGGAGCTATGTTGTACCACAGAGCATCTGTGAGGAGGGGGTGGTGGAGATGAAGGATGCCTGGGATGTGAGGAAGGAGGCAAAATCTCAGGTTGGGTGACAGTGTGGATAAGCACAGAGGACGAGACATCTGTGGGGCTAGTTCAGATCTTCTGGTGGTGCTGGTACTGCCGTAGAAATGGGGCACAGGGCTTCTCCCATCTCCCGGCATTGTCTCCAGGATGACCCTTCTCCCACACGCCTTGTCCTAATGATAATAGTGGTGACTACAGTGCATTGAGTGCTTGCTCTATGCCAGGCATTATGCTAAGCGCCTCACAGAACCTAGCACATTGAATCATCCAGTATCCCTGTGAGATATCCCCAGTGTAGCAGTCAGGAAACTGAAGATTAGGTTTTGTCATTTGCCTAAGGCCATGCAGCTAGTCTTTAGTCAAGTCCAGCTCAGCTCTGACCATAAAGCCTGTGCCGTCAATGATTTTCCATTGGCTCTGACAAAAAGGAACTGGAGATTTGATTGTGGATGTTGAGGAGGGTGTAGGTATGGCTTTTCTGCTTATAAATGTAAAATTAATACATAGTCATCGTAAAATATATTTGCAGAAATACTGTAAAAATGAAAGCCCTCCATAAACATCCGGTCACCCCATAGATAACCACTTTTAGAGTTAGCATAGATTCCCCAGAATTCTTTTCTGTCTACATGCTTCTTTAACCAAAGTGAGTACATACCATACATGCTGTGTTTCATGCTTATTGAACATGTCTCAGACACCTTACATGTCAGTTTATTCTCTTTAACATTGTATGGATGCACTGTAATTTACTTAACAGACCTTATTATGGTCATATGGTTTACTGCCACTTTCCCAGGCTGCTGGAAACATCCTTGTTCCTATATCCTTGTGTATTTCTGTTAAATTTTCAGAATTAGAATTGCTGAGTCAAGGGGAATTTTAATGGATATTACAAAGTTAAGAGAAGTTAAGCACCTTTTCCAATGTCTGTTTGCCATTCTTTTTTTTTTTTTTTTTTTTTTTTTTGGAGTGCGGTGGCACACTCTGGGCTCACTACAACCTCCACCTCCCAGGTTCAAGTGATTCTCTTGCCTCAGCCTCACAAGTAGCTGGGACTACAGGCACGTGCCACCATGCCCGGCTAATTTTTTGTATCTTTAGTAGAGACCAGGTTTCACTGTGTTAGCCAGGATGGTCTCCATCTCCTGGCCTTGTGATGCACCTGCCTCGGCCTCCCAAAGTGCTGGAATTACAGGCGTGAGCCACCGCGGCTGGCCTCATTCTTATATTTTTGTGTAAACTGCCTGTTCATAATCTGTGTTCGTTCCTTGGTGAGCCTGGAGATGAGTGAAACTCAGGTGAAGGATGGACTTTTGAGCCCTCCGCTTACCTTGCAATTCCGTGCTCACCCAGCCAGTTCTGCTTCTGTGACCTATGGGTAGGAACATCCCCAAGAAATATCTGGCCAGTCACAGACCCAGTTAGACCTGGACAAGAAGTCAGAAGTGTTGAACCCCTGTGATGGCCTAGGACTGTAATTCATCCATACCTGAAAGTATGAGGTCAAAGTCCCACTTTGCTGCTAACCAGCTGGGTCACCATAAACAAGTCATTTCACCTCTCCAAGCCTAGGTTTCTTCATCTATGCAAGGAGAGGGTTGAACTGATGGCATCCCACTTCTCGTTCTAACACTCTGAGAACCAAAAATCCATGGAGGAAGAGGAACCTCACAGGCAGAAAGCTGGACATGGGGCTTCAAGGTATTGCCAAGGCAGAGATACTTACAGATGCCAGGATCACTGCAGGTGAGGGTCCCATCTTCAGGGACCAGATGGGAATTGTACCTCTGGTTGGGCAGTACCTCTGTCATCTCCCCTGCCCGTTGTCTCTCCCCCATCTTGGTCTTCAGGAAAATCCCAAAACCAACATCTGCTCCATCTGACATAAACTGCCACCTGCAGGGGACATCACCAGTTTAGACATCATTCTGTCTGCATGTACCCTCCCGGGTTCCTGGAACCAGGGCTTGTCCTACCCCAGCCCACCCATTAGGACCTATAGATGAAAGCTCAGGTCTCCTGGAAGAGCCCAGGCCCCTACCTGAGGACACAGCCAGGAAAGAGGATCTCATACTCCACTTGGTGGGAGGAGCCACGGGAAATCTGCACACTGTGTTCATACTGCTGTTTCAGCTGGTCTCGAACATAATACTTCTTGGGGATGTCACCCCCATAATTGATCTAGAAGCATGGCATGGAGTGAACTGGAATGTGCATTTGAGCCAGGTATCCCTGTTCACCTCCAGCCTCTGGCGGCCCATACCTTGGATTTGCACTTGGGGTTTCCGTCAGGGTCAGTCATGGTGCCCCCATACTCCACAGGCACCTGGTCAGGGCTGATATGTTTCAGTAAAACCTCCTTCCAATTTGCTGGCAGGAGAGGGAAGGAAGGATAAAAATGTATCTCAACGCTAGGTAAGATTTCACCATAACCCTAGTGGTCTACACTAAAGGCAGAAAAAAGTCCATGCACCACACTCCCTACCACTCTGCCTCAAATTCCTGCATTAGGGGTACTGCAGGGGATTCAGTAGGAGCCAGAGGATGCTCTGTCCCAGGCCAGGAATCAGGAGGAGATCCTGGTTCCTGTTCTCATTGTGTCTGAACAGCTAAGTGACTTTATTCTTGCCCCTCTGGGTTATGGGGGGAGTGAAAAGACCTAAGTACTTGACAGGGCTTTTTTTTTTTTCTTTTTCTTTTTTTTTTTTTTTTTTTTTTTTTTTTGAGACGGAGTTTCGCTCTTGTTACCCAGGCTGGAGTGCAATGGCGCGATCTCGGCTCACCGCAACCTCCGCCTCCTGGGCTCAGGCAATTCTCCTGCCTCAGCCTCCTGAGTAGCTGGGATTACAGGCACGCACCACCACGCCCAGCTAGTTTTTTGTATTTTTAGTAGAGACGGGGTTTCACCATGTTGACCAGGATGGTCTCGATCTTTCGACCTCGTGATCCACCCGCCTCGGCCTCCCAAAGTGCTGGGATTACAGGCTTGAGCCACCGCGCCCGGCCTCTTTTTTTTTTTTTTTTTGAGACAGAATCTCACCCTATTGCCCAGGCCGTAGTGCAGTGGCACGACCTCGGCTCACTGCAATCTCCACCTCCCAGGTTCAAGCAGTTCTGCCTGAGCCTCCCAAGTAACTGGCTCCCAAGTACCTGGGACTATAGGCACCCGCCACCATGCCCAGCTACTTTTTTGTATTTTTAGTAGAGACGGAGTTTCACCGTGTTGGTGAGGCTGATCTCGAACTCCTGACTTCAGATGATCCACTCACCTCGGCCTCCCAAAGTGCTGGTATTACAGGCCTGCGCCACCATGTCTGGCCCAGAGGGCTTTTTAAACCATAAAGTGCCTTACACACGTAAGAGTATGTTATTACCCCAGGGAGGTGATACATTGAAGTACAGCAGGAGTGGGGATAAAGGAAGGGGAGAAGGGCATTCCATGTAGAGGGAACAGCTTGTGTGGTGGGCAGAAAGGCCTGAATGCACATACCCTGTCCTGATGAGACTGAACCTTGTGAGGGTAGAACTGTGTGTCTTTCCCCCACCTTCCCCTACAGCTAAGTCATAACTTCATAAATAAATGCATTTCTCTAGGGTGACCCCTTAAATGGATTCCTTGGCTTTACCCCAGCCACCATTTAACTTCTGCTCCTGATGTTTTCAGCTGTTGGGCCACCAGTGATTTGGCTCTTTTTTTATTTTTTATTTTTTTTAGCCAAGCTCTTTCCTGTCTAGGAGAGTTTGACTATAGCACAGCCAGTGCTAAAACCACTTCTCCACCAGTGCAAATTCATAAATATCAGCCAGGAACAATATTTTGATACTAAAACCTGTCTACTATGTCGAACATATGTAGGCAGCAGCTCCAGGCTCTGGGGTACAAGCCAGTGGCATGCTGGCTGGAAACCCACAGAAACTGTCCAAAGTCTGCCAGCCTTCAGAGTTTTAGGGACCAAAGACCATGCAACTCCTGGGAAAACTGTGTCTGTTTTTCTTGGGGTGATTTAATCTGCACTGCTAAGCTCCAGTGACCAGCCCAAGTGAATGTCCCCTCTCTGTTGAAGATCCTGCACCTTCCAAGCCTGAGGCAGGTTTGGTTGAAAGAGTTTTAGGTGTGGGTAGGGGAACAGACTGAACCTCCTACACAGCTCTGCTGCCAGGAAACCAAACCATCTCATGCCCATGGTGGGTGGTAGCAGCAGAAAAAAACAAAAATGATGAAAACCTCTTGCTCAGATTTTATAGTTCTTCCCCCAGGCCAGCTGGAGAGTTGGGATAAGGCCAGGAGGATTCTTCCCATCTCACAGAGAGAGTAACTGAGGCAACAAAAAGCATGGAGCTGGCTGGGGCGCAGTGGCTCACTCCGGTAATCCTGGTGCTTTGAGAGGCCGAGGCAGGAGGCCTGCTTGAGCCCAGGAGTTCGAGACCAACCTGGGCAACAGTGAGATCCTGTCTGTATAGCAAATAAAAATTTAGGCTGGTGTGCAGCTCTAGTCCCAGCTACTCAGGAGACTGAAGTGGGAGGATCATTTGAGCCCAGGAGGTTGAGGCTGCAGTGAGCTGTGATCACACGACTACACTCCAGCCTGAGCAGCAGAGCAAGACACCCTCAAAAAAATAAAGAAATAATACTTTTGTAGGGACCTAAACTTAAAAAAAAAAAAAAGCAGAACTTGAGCTTGTTGCTGGCCAGAGCTATGACTGGAACCCAGAAGTCCCACACTTCCCTGATGACTTCACTCCCCAGGTCTCACCAGCACACATTTGGAAAATCTCCACTTTTAGTGTGTCACCAAAAGGTGAACATTGAGAAGCCTTCAGAATCCCTCTTTCCTACCCCGCTCCCAAGTTCAGTGTTGTAGGCGGCATCCTCCCTTTCAGGAGCCAGTCCCAGTATACCTTTTTGTTTTGTTTTTGAAACAGAGTCTCACTATGTCTACCAGGCTGGTCTCAAACTCTTGTGCTCAAGTGGTCCTCCTGCCTCAGCCTCCCGAGTAGCTGGGATTACAGGTGTGAGCCACTACACCTGGCTGCCCAGTCTACCTTTCTAGCCTTTTCTCCCTCCACTCCACTTCAGCAAAACTGAATTGCCTGTCCCTAGCTGGCATGCCTGTGTGTCGTCTTTGCTGGGTTTTGGGTCACACGTTTCCTTGTGCCCTGATGTTGCCCCTGCATATTCATTCCCTGTTGGCTTGCTTCTCTACCTACCTCATTAGTCACTTCTTCTCAGTCTCCCTGGTGGATTCCTCTTTCTCTGCCTGCTCTTGAGCCCGGATGTCCCTCAGGATTCTGCCTCTGTTCCTCCGTAGGCAATCTTACATACTGACAAGGTTTTAGCTGCTGCTATTTGGTAATTCCCAAATCTCCAGAGTAGAGTTTTCTCCTAAGCTTCAAACTCAGGTATTCCCAACATTTTTATATCTCACAGACTCCTCAAGCTCAACTTCAAGCTTTTTTGAGCTTATTCTTTTAGTTTTCCCCAGTTGAACTAATGCATCACCATCTCTCAGTCACCTCTGCCAGACACCAGGAGCTCATTCTAGATTTCTTTCTCTCTTACTTCCTACATCTAGTCAATTGAGTTCTGCTGTTTTACTTCTTAAATAAGTCTTTTTTTTTTTTTTTTTTTTTTGGAGATAGGTTTTTGCTCTGTTGCCCAGGCTGGAGTGCAGTGGCACCAATCACGACTCACTGTAGCCTCAAATTCCTGGGTTAAGCGATCCTCCCACTTTACCCTCCCAACTAGCTGGGATTACAGGCACACGCCACCACATCTGGCTAATTTATTTTCTATAGAGATGGAGTTTCACCATCTCTACAAATGTTTCCCAGGCTGATCTGGAATTCCTGGACTTAAGCAATCCACCCACCTGGGCCTCCCAAACACAAAGTATTTGGGATTATGGGTGTGAGCCACTGTGCCTGGCCCTAGATAAGTTTTAATCCATCCTCTCCTCTGTACCTATTGCCACTGCCCCAATTCAGGCTTGCAACACCTCTTGCATGGACTGTGGCAAGTATACAAACTGGTATCCTTCACAGCCTTGCTGGTACAACCAGTTTAAAATCTGGTTGTGGTACTCCCATGCTGCAAACTCCTCTGATTCCCAGTGGCCTGTAGAGTCATGTCCCAGCTTCTAAAACTGCCCTGGATTCTCTAGGACCTGATTCCTGGGACCTGCCTCCCTCTCCAGTCTCATCTCTTGCCACACCCTACCTCCAATTCTGTAACAGCTGCCTCTGCCATGCTGTGTAAGGTCTTTGTTCAATGCTCTTCTTTCTGCCAAGCAGCTTCCTGCCTTGCTCCATCTGGCAGACTCTTACTCATTCCATAGCACACAGCTTAGGTAGGCATCACCCCCTGCCTCGCTCAGGTGGAGTGAGTACTCCCACTGAGTGCTCTGAGTGCTCCCATGCACTTTGTGGTTTCCCCTTCCATACATTTACCATAGCATGCTGATAGATTTGTTTTTGTCTGCCTTCCCAGAGAGGCCAAGAGATCTTCAAAGGACTCTGTCGTTTTTTCTTTTTCCCTTTTTTTTTATTTTTTTATTTTTTATTGAGAGAAAGTCTCATTCTGTCACCCAGGCTGGAGTGCCAGTTGCACGATCTTGACTCATTGCAACCTCTGCCTCCCAGATTCAGGCAATTCTCCTGCCTCGGCCTCCTGAGTAGCTGGAATTACAGGTGTGCGCCACCATGCCCAGCCAATTTTTGTATTTTTAGTAAAGATGGGGTTTCACCATGCTGGCCAGGCTGGTCTTGAGCTCCTGAGCTCAAGCAGTCTGCCCACCTCTGCCTCCCAGAGTACTAGGATTACAGATGTGAGGCACAGCGCCCAGCCAGATTCTGTCTTATTCATCTTTATAGACTTGGCACTAGCCTGGGTCTGGCACATACTAGGTGCTTGTCAAATGAAGCTGCTCTTAGTTTTCCCCAACTAAAACCAACTTTGTTTCTGCGACCTCTGTGGCACCTTCTCTATGACTATTCTTCTATCTTTTCTAGTTTATGTCATAGCTCGCTCTCTCTCTAGATTTGTTTTTAAATTTTTTTTTCTCTGTATCTCTAGGTCTTTTATAAAAAACAAAAACAAACCAGGGTCTTGCTCTGTTGCCCAGGCTAGAGTGCAGTGGCATGATCATAGCTCACTACAGCCTTAAACTCCTGGGCTCAAGGGATCCTCCCGTCTAAGCCTCTCAAATAGCTAGAACTACAGATGCATGCCACTATGGCCAGTTATTTTTCATTTTTTAGTAAAGACAGGGTCTTGCTTTGTTGCCCAGGCTGGTCTTGAACTCCTGGCCTCAAGTGATCCTCCCACCTCAGCCTCCCAGTGTTGGGATTACAGGCACGAGTCACCACACCCAGCCTCTCTTTCTAGGTCTTCTGTCTCCTATTATACTGTAAGTTCCTTAAGGGCAAGGACTGGAGTTTCATTCATCTTTGAATCTGCAATAATGGACCCAGTACTTGCTTCTAGAGTGTCTGAGAGAAAGAGTTCTTAGGAAAACAGATGAAAGCACTAGCTCTGCCCCAGCTTGCTCCTAAGTCCCACTACTCCCAAACTAGCAGAGGGAGCTTTCACCCTGATGGCTACGGCCATACTCCTCAGGCTGGACCCAATTTGGGCTACAGATCATCCTTTGGAGTTGAGAAAAGCCTGGACCACTTACCTCCCAGGACCATGATCTTCTTACGGGTGTCCTCACTCAGGAAGGGTTTGATGAGGTTATAGGCCACAGGAAACAGTTTGGGGGCTGGGACAAAGACCAGATAATGTGAGGCTGGGAGCAGTGCCCAGGCTGTCCCTAACAGTGTCCTCTGTAGCACCTCCTACCCTCCCACCAGCCCATGCTGGGCCATATGTTCCCTAGGGCTCTGGAGCCCACATAAGCAGGCCAGGGTGTGGCTCAGCATGGGTATCTTTGAGCTCCAGCCATCCCATTTGTACAGTGGATATAGTACAAATGATCTCTTCCTATCTCATCAGGCTGGGTGGCTCAAAGGAGGTCATACTGAAAGCTCTGTGAGTTATAAAGTAGTCTGCATATGTGAAGGGCAGTCTTCTTTTTATTTTATTGAGACAGAGTCTTGCTCTGTCACCCAGGCTGGAGTGCAGTGGTAAAATCTAAGCTCACCGCAGACTTGAACTCCTGGGCTCAAGCAATGCTCTTGCCACAGCCTCAGTGAGCTCTCGGCTCACTGCATCCTCCACCTCCCAGGTTCAAGCAATTCTTGGGCCTCGGCCACCTGAGTAGCTGGGACTACTGGTGTGCACCACCACGCCCAGCTAATTTTCATATTTTTAGTAGAGATGGAGTTTTGCTTTGTTAGCCAGGCTGGTCTTGAACTCCTGGCCTCAAGTGGTCTGCCCATCTCGGCCTCCCAAAGTGCTGGGATTAAAGGAGTGAGCCACTATGTGCAGCCCTATTTTTGTTTTCATTTTTACTTTTTTGAGATGGAGACTTGATCTGTCACCCAGGCTGGAGTGCAGTGTGGCACGATCATAGCTCACTGTAGCCTTGAACTCCTGGGTTCAAGCAATGCTCTTGCCTCAGCCTTTTGAGAAACTGGAACTACAGGCATGCACCACCACACCCAGCTCATTTCCTTAACTTTTTTCTTTTTTGAGATGGAGTTTTGTTCTTGTTACCCAGGCTGGAGTGCAATGGCACAATCTTGGCTCACTGCAAACTCCTCCTCTTGGGTTCAGGCAATTCTTCTGCCTCAGCCTCCCAAGTAGCTGGAATTACAGGCATGTGCCACCACACCCGGCTAATTTTGTATTTTTAGTAGAGATGGGAGTTTCACCATGTTGGTCAGGCTGGTCTCAAACTCCTGACCTCAGGTCATCCGCCCACCTTGGCCTCTCAAAGTGCTGGAGTTACAGGCGTGAGCCAGCACACTAGCTGGGGCAGCAATTTTCTGAACATGTCCGTAGACCCTTCTTTTGGCTCACTGTTTGACCCTCCATCTGCCCCAGTCATATTTTTTACCCCTCTTTTCCATCTGGCTTTATCACAAGAAACTCCCAGCTTACCTTTAACAACAAAAAGACGCTTCAGTGTTTCGGGATAATTTTCCTCAAACATGCAGAGAAACTGTGGAAACAAAATCACTCGATTCCAGCAGGCTCAAACCTCTGTCCCAGGGACAGAGGCCCTGCTTCCTCTGGACTAGAGTCTGCCCCCAAGGCCTCACTCATCCCACAGGACAGCCTAGCAGAGGGGCCCACTCCTCCTTCCCTTCCCTCTGCTCCCCTCCACCCCACTCTGCCTCTCACCTCTCCATAGGCCTCCACAGCAGGCTTCCAGAGGTGCTTGAGGCCAAGCCCCTCGCAGTCATAAATCATGGTGATGGTCTCCACCTTCTTCCCCAACTGCAGGGAACAGAGAGCAAAAAGTCTTGTCAGGCTGTCCTGCTACAGAACCCCACCCCGGTCCGGGGCAAATGACTGCACTGTGCTCCAGTAGAGCAACCAGAGCTGGTTAGGGCTGGATCTAGGGTTTTCCAAATTGAGATAATCACCCCAAGCCAGATTTGTGGCCTAGGCGAGTCACTTTTCCTGCCTAGGTCTCCGTGTTCTTTTCCAATACATGACTGGGTGGATCTAGATGACATCTGAGATGACTTTTGTTCTGCAGTTTGGCCTGATGGCTTCCTGCTTCCTGAGTCACTGTGTGCTCTGTGCATGGTACCTGTAGAGCCACTTCTGCATAGGCACAGATGTTCTGTGCAGCCTGAGCCCTCAGGGGGGTGCATCCACATCTAATGCTTCCTGCATCCCCAGCTCCCCAGGGTCTCTGCGCACAGTAGGCTCTCTGAATGTTTGCAGATGAGTGTTGGGATGTTGCCAGACTTTATCACATCATTTCACTGGATCTTTACAACTGCTGAGAAGAGGGCAGGAGGGAAGACCATGGTGGCAGCTTCTGCTTGTTCCTCAGTGTTTTTCTCAGTAAGGGAATCAGCCATCCTCATCTTTTTTGACACAGGGTCTAGCCCTGTTGCCCAGGCTGGAGTGCAGTGGTGTGATCATGGCTCACTGCAACCTCTACCTCCCAAGTGCAAGTGATCCCCCCACCTCAGCCTCCCTAGCAGCTGGTATGTGCCACTATACACAGCTAATTTTTTATTCTTATTTTTTTCTAGAGACAGGCTCTTGCCCTGTTGGCCAGGCTGGTCTTAAACTCCTGGGCTCAATCTGCCCACTCAGCCTCCCAAAGTGCTGGGATTACAGGCTGGGATTACAGGTGAGCTGCCACACCCAGCCATCCTTATCTTTTTTGGTATACAGAATTAGAGAAGCTCAGAATCTGAGATCATCTACACCGGTGATACCCAAATACTTGCTCAAGGACGGGTTAGTCCACAATAACATTTCACTGGGTCCCCAGATAAAAGAGAAAAATAACAATAAAGTGAGTTTTTTAAAGGTCTGCCTTTTTTTTTTTTTTTTTTTAAGATGATGGAGTCTCACTCTGTCACCCAGGCCAGAGTGCAGTAGCATGATCTCAGCTCACTGCAACCTCCTAGGGACTGCTTTTTAATCTGAGATTATTGCCATTCTTACAGTTTTGGGTGTTAATGATGGCAATAATAGATGATCATTGTTTTAGAGGCCTTATGTGGCAAAATAGACATTTGGCAATATTCTAAAATTTGGAAATGTCATTGGTCTAGGAAATCCCAAACCCTGGGCCTCAGCTGGGTCCCCTGGCTCACGCCTATAATCCTAGCACTTTGGGAGGCTGAGGTGGGTGGATCACTTGAGGTCAGGAGTTCAAGACCAGCCTGGCCAACATGGTGAAACCCCATCTCTACTAAAAAAATTTTTTTTTTTTTTTTGAGTTTGTAAAGTCTAGGTCTTGGCCCTGAAGCTGCACTTACATTCCTGCGTGACATGCCTACTTCTGCTGGAATGCCTCTGTTGTGGTCAACTCATTTTTAGCCACAGTGGTCCACTCACCTTTGTAGTCTGGCGGGCACACTCCTGCAAAAGCAGCTCACAGTCCCGCATCTTGGTCCTGAGCAGATCCTGTTTGGAGGCTGAGAACAGCAGACCCTTGGCATCTAGAGGTCCAATTATGTCATACCAGACTGGGCAGCCGTCCAGGTCATAGCCACACATGCCCCCTGACAGATACTGTTGGATCACCTGGGCAAAGACACAGAGGAGCGGCCTGGTCAGCAGGCATCTATACCCTGCCTGGAGCACAGGGCCTTACTCCAGGTTCATCAGTATCTTTCTCTATATCCCTTCCCTGGGTACCAACAGATGCCCATTATGGAGACCACCAGGGCACAGTGAGCATTGTCAGACCTTTCCTCTGAGGATCCAAACCCAGTGGACCCAGATCCCAGGAACCAGGCTGTGGGTCTGAAAGGCCTAGCATAGGGATGAGGTAGGATAATTTGTGCTCACCTCTGGAGGCTGCCAGCTAATGATGTTGTCAATGTCCTTTTGCTTTCGGAACTCCACATGCTACAAAGACACAATGAGGAAGATTTTAAAGGAGGGTTGGACAGCTGGGCGTGGTGGTTCACGCCTGTAATCCCAGCACTTTGAGAGGCCAAAGCAGGTGGATCACTTGAGGCTGGGAGTTCGAGACCAGTCTGGCCAACATGGCAATACCCTGTCTCTACTAAAAATATGAAAATTAGCCGGCCATGGTGGCACATGCCTGTAATCCCAGCTACTCAATGGCTGAGGCATGAGCTCACTTGAACCCGGAAGGTGGAGGTTGCAGTGAGTCAATACTGTGCCACTGCTGCAGTCCAGCCTGGGTGACAGAGGGAGACTCTGTCTCCAAAAAAAAAAAAAAAAAACAGCGATGGTGTGAGGGAGGTTTAATAGGCATGTAGCAATAAGCAACAGCACGAATGGACCACCAGATCATAGGCAGTCGCCAGAAGGCATTGGGCAGGAATGGAAAAGAAGGCCCTGTCTGTGTTAGAGGTCTTAGCAGAAGAGATTATCATTCTTGGCTGGCCCAGAGCTACGAAAGCCTATGTTGCCAGGGGAGGGAATGCAGTTTGTCCCAGAGGGATAAGACAACAGTGGTTGGCTAATACTCAAAGCCAAAAGCTGTGATCGGGGTGGGAGGTGTGGCAAAAGATGTCAACGCAAGGTGCGATTCTGAAGGGGAGGAACTGAGTGAACAGTGGGATTCAGAGCCAAATGTATCTCACCTTCCGGAGCATAGCCTCCGCCTTCTGCAGGTCGAAGCTTCTCGCTGTAACAGGGAAACATGGTCAGGGTTAGATGAACAGGATAGGGGGTCCAAGGATGGAGAGATTCCCATATTCCCATGATAGGGCCAGTTCCTCTCAGTCATCTCTCCAGCTAACCCTCAGACCACCCCACAAGCAGAAGCTAACAGGAGAGCCTTTACTGAGAACTGGGACACCACAGACCCCAGGTTTGCATGGAGAGCAGGTCAAGGTTCGGGGCACTTGGGGGTGTAAGGGTTATTGCCAAGTTCAAAATGAGGAAACTGAGGCCAGTATAAGAAAATGAAAATCCAATTTATTCAGCTCCAGGACGAGGTTCCACGGTCCCAGGGAAAGGGGCCAGGGAAGTCACGCGCGGCTTCCCAAGGCGTGGGGTTTTATAGGTAGGAGGAACGAGCAACAGCTGGGTGCTCTGATTGACTCCCGGGAGCAGGATTGAGATGGGGTGGGTTTTCTGGTGGGAGAACCGGCCAGGAGCCTTGCATCAGCTGGAGCCTTCCAGGGGAGCCCTGCGGCAGAGCTAGGTGCCGAGTGCAGAGCCTGGTGCCGGGTGCAGAGGTGGGGGTGTCCAACCTCCCGACGAGGCAACCTGCCTTACAGGGGGCAGCCATTATAACACCAGGGTCAAAAGAGCTTTACCCCAGTGGTTATAATCAAGTTAAAGGTCTCACTTCCTCTCAGCGAAAATGAACCCTGAACCCTCTTATCATTTGGCCTTCCCCCTTACACAGACAAAGTTTATCTCCTCCACATTCTCACATGCAGTCCTGAGACCTTGATACCACAGTTCAAAGATGAACATACCAGCCTGGGCAATACAGTGAGACCTCATCTCTTAAAAAAAAAAAAAAAAAAAAGCCACAGATGGTGGCATGCACCTGTAGTCCCAACTACTTGGGAGGCTGAGGTGGTGGGAGGATTGCTTGAGCCTGGGAGGCAGAGGTTGCGGTGAGCTGAGATCACACCACTGTACTCCAGCCTGGGTGACAGAGCAAGACCCCGTCTCAAGAAAAACAAAAAACAAGGAGGAATATAGCTGCCCCTGTCATCTGTGGCAGAGCTGGCAGAATATCCCAGTGGGACAGAGGGGTTGATGAGCCTCCACCCAACCTTGTCATGTCCTCAAAGGGCCCACACATTCCCCTCCCAGGGCTCCTGACAAGTTTCAGAATTCAATTTCACCTGGGTCAACTCTGTATGCATGACACCCCAAAAAGTGTCCTGCTCAGGCTTGAACACAAATACCTCACTGACCCCCCCAAGGTCGCTTGCTCCCAGGTAATCATAGCTGCAATTTGCACTCAGCTGTCATGGTGCTGAACTGAGATTCATTTCAGAGGCACTCAGAGAATAGGATTGCCTCCTTAGCCACATGACAACACTTCCAAGACAGGAAAATTCTGAGCTGTCACCCTGCATTTCCCTGACCAGCATGCTGCCCATCCTCGGAGCCTGTACCAAGCCCCACAACTTGGTTTCAAGTCCATGCAAATAACTTCCCTGTGAATGTTTTCCAGGGTTCCCTCAGAGTGTGCTCTGAGAGCCACGAATATAGCCCCAGTTGCTAAGAACTTACTCTTTTTCTCTCTCTCTTTTTTTTATTTTTATTTTTTTGACTCATAGTTTCACTTCTGTCACCCAGCCTGGAGTGCAATGGCACAATCTCGACTCACTGCAGCCTCCACCTCCCGGGTTCAAGCAATTCTCCTGCCTCAGCCTCCTGAGTAGCTGGGATTACAGGCACGCGCCACCACGCCCAGCTAATTTTTGTATTTTTAGTAGAGACGGGGTTTCACCACGTTGGCCAGGCTGGTCTCAAACTCCTGACCCCAGGTAATCCACCTATCTTGGCCTCCCAAAGTGCTGGGATTACAGACATGAGCCACTATGCTCAGCCCAAAAACTTTTTTAGCAACAGGCACACTCCTAACTCAGGTGGAGCTTATAGGCACTGAAACCTCCAAATCCTTTTCACCTGTGCCACTGCTAAGCCTCCACTGCGTATGTGAAGAGGTAAGACCTTAGATCCTTCCCTGTCAAATTTCGTCTTGTCACAATCCATCCTTTAAGTTTTTGAGATCCAGATTCTGATCAATTTTGCCATCTGACCTATGAACTGTCCCTCCCAGTTGTATGTCCTCTATGGATTTGGCATCTAGATCTGCTGACAGCCCTGGAACCTGGGCCAGACAGGCTGCCCTCTGGACTGTCCCTGGTCCCTTAACCATCGCTCTCTGGGAGTGCCAAGCACATTCCCTGACACTGCTGTTATGAAAATCAGTCCCTTCTCCCAGGCTCATAGGCTGCCTCAACAGATCTGCCCAGTGCCACACCCATGGCAAGTGCTGGACACATCCTGGCAGAACTGAATCCCACCCTGCTTCATGTGTTGCCACGGCAGCATGAGACAGCTTTTAAAGGAATATCATCTGCATTTGCATCCCAGCTCTTCCACTTCTCTGTTTGACCTTAGACAAGATACTGCACGTCTCTGACCAAACTGTCTGATAAGCTAGAAACACTTGGAAGATGCAAGGCACCATCCTCTCATGATGGGGGAGTTAGTGGGACCATGACAATGAGAATCTTCTGTAGGAAGGATACCATTACTGTGAGAAGAGTCCTTATCTTCCTAGGATTGGTGGCAAACTGTGAGCCCCTTATCTTGGGGAGGCTCTTCAGTTAACCCTTATCTGCCAAGGCCCAACATCCAGGATCTTCTATGTGGGCTCTCCCAGAGTTGCCACTTGTTCCTGGCAGTACCACACTTGGGGCCTCCTGTACCTGCTTGAGGCCTCTCCAGGCTCCTGCTGCCCTGGTCAGGGGCAACTCGAAGCATGGCTTGCAGCACTGCAAGAACGCAGCTCAGGAGCAGCCGCCTGGGTGATGATTGTCCATTCATTTCCTAGACTTGTAAAATGCAGAGACTCAGACGTGCTCTGCCTCCCTCCCAGGGCCTCCTCCACTTCCTTCTTTTATCCTGCTCTCCGATCCTCCTTGTTGGGATGCCCAGAGCTCAGCCCCAGTCGGGGAGGCAGATGAGACTTGGGGACCTGCTCTCTGTGCCCGGAAGCCCGCAGAAAACTGAACCCCTCAGTGGGGAAAGAGGGAGGGAGAGGAGCCCCAAGCCCACACCTAGGTTAGGGACAGACATTCTGCTGGTGTGTGGCTTGCAGATGTCTCCGTCAGATTCAAGGAGAGAATGATAAAAGGCTGGTTGGTTGGTTGGTTGGTTTTGTTTGAGACAGAATCTTGCTCTGTCACCCAGGTTGGAATGCAGTGGCAAGACTATAGATCACTACTGGGCGCAGTGGCTGAAGCCTGTAATCCCAGCACTTTGGGAGGCTGAGGCAGGTGGATCCCGAGGTCAAGAGATCAAGACCATCCCGGTCAACATGGTGAAACCCCTTCTCTACTAAAAATACAAAAAATTAGCTGGGCATGGTGGCACGTGCCTGTAATCCCAGCTACTCGGGAGGCTGAGGCAGGAGAATTGCCTGAACCCAGGAGGCAGAGGTTGCGGTGAGCCGAGATCGCGCACGCCATTGCACTCCAGCCTGGGTAACAAGAGCGAAACTCCGTCTTAAAAAAAAAAAAAAAAGATTATAGATCACTATGGTCTCAAACTACTGGCTTAAGCAACCTCCCACCTCTGGCTCCCAAATAGCTAGGACTACAGGTGCGTCCCACCACACCCTGCTAATTTTTTTTTAAGCAGAGGCGGAGTCTTGCTATATTGCCAAGGCTGGTATTGAACTCCTGAGCTCAGGTGATCCTCCCACTTGGCCTCCCAAAGTGCTCAGATTACAGGCATGAGCCACCATGCCAGGCCTTGGGTTTTGCTGTTGTTTGGGTTTGGGTTTTTTTTTTTTTTAAGGGGAAAAAAAAACCTAATTGTAATTCATGTTAGGTTCTGACCAGGCCTGAGCTCCTGCCCAGGAAATGTGAGGCACCAGTGAAATGCAGAGGAGACACTTCCTCTGTTGTAAGAGGCTGAGCTTGGCTTTAAGGAGCAGGGGTGGCTTACTGGAAAGGATGCTGGCCCGGAGTCTGGAACCCTAGGTTTCTGCCCTGATTCTGCTACACATTAACTGTGTGACTTCAGGTAAGTCCCCTCCCCAACTCCCCTCTTTGAGCCTGTTTTCTCATCTGGCAAATGAGAATGACCCCTGAGTATGAGGCTCCCCAGGAATTGGAAGATCAGCTGCCAGGACCCCTGGCTGGCCCCTGCCTCAGTAAGAGAGAACTGCATTGCTGTTAGTGGCTCTCAGAAACCATGCTTCTCTGCCGAACAGCAGCTCCCTAGTTGTCTGGATCATTTTGCAGCTGGCCCTTTAAGAAAGCTACTGTCTTCCCACTCTCTCCACCCACCTGCTTCTAGCTGCAGCCCTTCGGCAAATGCTGGGCCAAAATTTCCTCCAGCCTGGACTGATTCCACTGCCGCCCGCATGCTGTCCTTCCACCCTCTCTGGGCGGTGGGCTGGGGTAGGGGATGGGATGGAGGTATTTTTGGGGAAAGGGGCAAGTGATACTTCCAGAGGCTCCTGGATGCGTCTGCCCTCAGGTGTTTACAAGCAGCCTCTCAGGAGCATGTGTGCCAGCTCTATGAAATTTCTGGGAAGAAAAGGAATATACGTCTCTTCACCTGCCCCAAGACTCCTATGGCATGCATGTGTGTGTATGTGTCCATAAAGAAATAATGGGACCAGTCACAATGGTGTGTACCTGTAGTCCAAACTACTTGGGAGTCTGAGGTGAGAGGATCACTTGAGCCCAGGAGTTTGAGGCCAGCAAGACCCTATTTCAAAAACAAATTTTAGTAACATTTATTGCCAAGCACAGTGGCTCATGCCTGTAATCCCAGCACTTTGGGGGGCCGAGGTGGGCAGATCACCTGAGGTCAGGGGTTCGAGACCAGCCTGGCCAACATGGTGAAACCCCATCTCTACTCAAAATACAAAAATTAGCAGAGCATGGTGCAGGAGCCTGTAATCCCAGCTACTTGGGAGGGTGAGGCAGGAGAATCGCTTGAACCTGGGAGGCGGCGGTTGCAGTGAGCCGAGATCGCGCCATTGCACTCCAGCCTGGGCAACAGCGTGAGACTCTATTTTAAAAATAAATAAATAAAAATATCACTTGAGACCAGGAGTTCAAAGCAGCAGTGAGCATGATCATGCCCACTGCCTGGGAAGCAGAGTGAGACCACGTCTCAAAAAAATAATAATAATGAAAATTAAAATAATAGAGCATAATTTGTACTTTCATATTTTAGGATATGATTCTACACCACAACTTAAGCTTTGCTAGAACATAATGGAATTTTCTGACCAGGTGTAGTGGCTCACACCTATAATTCAAGCACTTTGGGAGGCTGAGGTAGGCGGATCACTTGAGATCAGGAGTTTGAGACCAGCCTGGCCAACATGGTGAAACCCTGGTCTCTAAAAAAATAAATCAATAAAGTTACTTTTTTGTTGTTCCGTTTTGAGATGGAGTCTCACTCTGTAGCCCAGGCTGGCGTGCAGTGCCACAATCTCAACTCACTGCAACCTCCACCTCCCGGGTTCAAACGATACTCCTACCTCAGCCTCTTGAGTAGCTGGGATTACAGGCACCTGCCACCACGCCTGCCTAATTTTTGTATTTTTTAGTAGACATGGAGTTTCACCATGTTGCCCAGGCTGATCTCGAAGTCCAGGCCTCAAGTGATCCACCTGCCTCCGCCTCCCAAAGTGCTGGGATTACAGGCGTGAGCCACCGTTCCTGGCCATAGTGGAATTTTCTTTATTATTCCTATGTCTGTAATTAAAGTTTCTATATAGAGGGGAAAGTGGTATCAGAAGAACCAAGGAGGGTGGCACATGACCTGAATCACAGGAGAAGGGAAGAGGCAAAAGAATGGAAGCATCTCAGGGATTGGGGAACCAGGCTGAACTTGACCCTGATGCCAGCAGAAATGTATACATTTCAGTGCCACATGCAGAGCTCTGTTATGTCATGTCTTACAGCAGACAGGTCTTTTCCTGCCCTTCCAGAGGAGGATCCTAGGGAAGTGTTTGCCCTAAACCAGGCTCCACAGCCAGGCCAGGGCAGAGCTAGAACCGGGACGTGGGCTCTAGAGCCTGGTGGTAGTCTGAGGAGACTCTTGTCACCCCAGGTCAGACTGAGCCCTTCAGGTTGCCTAAACTGCGGTCAGCAGGGACCTGCCCTCCTAATAGGGCATCTCAGGGGCGAGGAGTCTGGTTCTGCACTTCGCCCTGCTTCCGACCACCCACATGGCTATGGCCTTTCTCACTTTGTTCCTCATCCCATTTCCCCAACTCCATCAGCAGAGCAGATTTCTTGAGTGGATGGAAAAGGCGCTGGGCCAAGGGTCAGCCGACCTGGAATCTCCCCTTTTCTCTGCTGCAGCTCGCTCACTGTGTGGCTTGGAGCAAGTCACTTCATCTCTCTGAGCCTGTGTCTTTATCCACTAGGAGGGTTGAGCTTATGTCATTGCCAAGGGCCCTTTGACATTAAAGACTGAACATTCCAGATGCCTGATTGCCAGGGGCAGGGTTTTCAGAGGGTGCCATTCTGTTGCTCAGAACAAGCCCCTGCCCCAGCCTCCCGCAGCCCCTCTTCCCTCACCTCGGAGCCAACGCAGGAGAAAATAGTCATCTGGATTCGGCAAGGCCGGCAGCACGTCCTGGACATTCTCCCGAAACTGTAGGGAGAGGCATCCAGGTGAGTGGTAGGGCCCACCCTGACTGCCCTCTGCCCAGGACTCTCCACTGGGGTCTTTGCTGGATCTCTCTTGAACGTGGCTGAACTCTGCAGACACTACTTGGGCACTCATGCTGCCTGGAGCACTCTCTTGCCGGGGGTGCCAGGTAACAGGGCAGGAAGTGGGAAGGGAGTGAGACACTGCCCCTGCCCCACAACAAAGGTTCCCACATGCCAGTCTGGGTCAGGCAGATGTGTCCCCAGCTCATCGTGATAGTAGGCACTCTGGCATCGACCACAGTAAAAGCTTTCAGTTTACCAAGTATTCCCTGTCACCCAGCGCTGATCTTGGCAACAACTTATTTACTCCTCATAACCCCTAGAAGTATTATTGTCCCCATTCTACAGATGAAGGAATTAAAGCTCAGAGAGGCTAAGTAACATGCTCAAGGTCAAACAGCTAGTCATTAGCAGAGCTGGGATGCAAAGTGGGGTCTGTCTGAATCCGGAGCACACGCTCTTTCCACCATGGTCTTCTGCCCGGTGGAATGGTGAGGGGTTTACTGGGGAGCAGAGGGAAGAAAAAGGTGGTCTCATGCACTTCCTATAAAGCATGGCATTTGTGCTGGCCTTGAAGGACCAGTGGGGGGAATCAGGAAGGTGCAGGTAGTGCCAAACAAAAGAGGTGGACAGTGACCTCAAGGGATAGCCACACCCATCTCCAACCTCTCACTCCCTGGTAGGTGAGCAGGCCCCCATATGCCCTCCCTGAGCCTCCTGCTCCCAGCCACTCACCCTTCCCTGGCCACTGACCTACAGGGCAGTCCCAGAGGAGACCAATGAGGACTGGCCACCTCTGCCCTTGCCTAGGTCTGCCAGGGACTCAGACCATCCCACCCCCCAGAGTAGTTCCCAGTACTCCAGGGAAACTTCCTCCAAACTGCAGGCTTGAAGCTACCCCTGTCCAAGGACCCTAACCAGCCCCTGGTCTCCAGTTTAATCACCACCTAATCCCTTCTCTGCCTGACCTCTCCTGCGGGTCAGCAGTAAAATCTGAAGCCTCCCTGTCCAGCCTTCCTGGGATCGGGGAGGCCCAGCCTGGGACAAAGCCTTCATGGAGCTGGTGCCCTCTTACTTCCCCAGTGGCAGGAGACATCTACCTCCCCAGCCGCACCTTTCCCAGCCATGGAAAACTGCCCAGCTGTGGAGCCTCCAAACCTTGGGGCCAGACCCAGTTGGCTCTTATCCAGAGAAGAGTTGAATTCCTCACTCCCCAGGGTGACAGAAAAGAGATTTAGTAGATGAAGAGGAGGGTTCAGCCCTCAAACTATTGCTCCCTCCTTGTCCAAGGTGCCAAGGCAAAGCCAAGCTCACCTTCTTGCCTTCTGAGGAACATAAACCTAAGTCCTGAGCCAGGAAGGGGTCTGGGATGCCAGATCGGGGACGCCTGGTCTCAGCTCAAACTAACTCCGACCCAGTGGTCATGGGGGGAACCTGGAATTCACACATGGAGGTGTTCCCTTCAACGTCATCTGGTCCAAACTCCTCATTCCATGGCATCAAGGTGCAAAGAGAAGGACAGGGTTTTGCCCAAGGTCGCACAGCGGCTTGGTGTGGGGGCAGGAGCTATCCAAGTCTCCCAAGGAGCTATCCAGGTCCCTTTCCATCGTGCCACTGCCCCGGCAAGAGGAAAGCCTCCCGGAAATGGGAGGAAACTTGGGGCCCTGCCTCTGCCCCTGCCCCAGGGCCCGGCTGCCAGTCCCGAGGATGAATGTTGCCTTTGTGCCCTCAGCGGCCTCCAGGGACAACCAAGCCGCCACTTCTTCCCAGGTGGCACTGCCACGGCTGCTGGGGGCTCGGGCGGGGGGTGGCCAAACTTCCTGGGACCCTGAGGGTGGCAGAGGGAGGAAGGAGCCGTCCATGGGCGCGCGCCACGCTGGGGCGGCCGCCTCTGCTCCCCCAGCCGCCCGCCACGGACCCTCGGCCCCAACCCAGCCTCGTCCCTTCTCGCTGCCGCAGGAGGACGAGGGCCACAGCCCCGGGAGGGAGCCCGGGCCAGAGCGAGGGCTCACCTTGGCCAATGCCTCCTTCTGCTTGGGGCTCAGATCGCCAACTCTGCCGCTCATCGTGGCTCAACCGCTGGGATGGGGTTTTGGGGCGGGAGGCAGCGGCTGCGGCAGCTGATGGAGAACAGACTCGTCCTCGCCGCCACCGGCCACCCGGAGTAAAGTCCCAGCCTTTTGCCCGGGCCGTGGAGCCGGCAGTCAAGCCCCGCCTCTTAAAGGATCCCGAGGGGCGGGGTAGGGAGCGATGCGCTCGGGCGCGAGAGGCTCTGACGCCGCCCCCTCCGCTCTCCTGAAGTCAGAGACCCGGGCAGGAGGTGAGCAAGTGTGCCCACCGGGCCTGAGGCCAGTGGACATCAGAAGGTCAGGGAGTCCCGATTTTAGTTCCAAATTTACCCTTAGCTCAATGTGTGACCTTGGGCGAGACACCTGAGCTCTCTGGGCCTCTGAACAAGGAGGGATTGAAAGGTGCTACCTAATGAGTTCTTCTAACCTGGCTCCCATAGTGAGGGACCGCTTCCCTCTCTCCCCGCAAGGAATAGAAAGCTTGCCAGGTGCTGCTGTGAGAGGCGATGTTCCCTAAGCCCAGCCATCGCCATCTCTGGGAACGGTGGCATTGATTGACTATTCCTCTCTGAGATCCTGGCCCACCTCCTGTCCTGCCCTCAGTGTGTGACCACTCCTGCTAGACCCAGCGTGGGGCCTGTCAGTATTGACAGCCTTTCTTCTCCACTTGTGGGCAGGCAGGATGAAGAACGGCACCAGACTGGGGGGCAAAGAAGCACAGACCCTGTCTCCCCACCCCAGCCCCTGTCATCTGCCTCTGACCTCCCCTGCTTTCTGAGAGGCACTCCTAACATGCTCACACCTCAGCTAGCCTATGTCAACCCAGCAAGCCACTTTGCTCCTTGGAATCCCAGCATCTTTATTCACTAAAAAGGAGCAATGGTCCGGACTTGAAGTCAGCAGGATGCTGAAGTGCTGAAGCAAGCTGATGTACTTAATTCACTGAGGGCAAGAGCTAGCACAGGGCTCGCTCTTTGCAACCACTTCCTAGTTTGCTCTGTGCCACCTCCCTTTGCTGCCTGCCTGGCCAGGCAGGCTTCGGCCTGTGGGTGGGAACAGAGGGGACCAGGAGGAAGCCACCAGTGAAAGCAATGCCCAGTGGAAGGAGGCCTGCTGTCAGCCTATCTGCTTCCCCAGCTCTTACCCAAGGGCCAGAGCTGTGAGTTCCCAGGTAAATGCAAGTCTGACTTTTGGGATGGACGCCCAGCAGCCTCCTGTCTGGCCTGTGCCATCTGATTGCCCAGCCACAAACCCAATCACTGCGCCTTCCCCATACAGTGAAGACATTTCCTCCTTTCAGAACTAAACAGCCTTCCCCTCTGCTGCCTCTGACTCTTGGCACTTTAATCTACCGCCACTGTAGCACATGGTCACATGTCTTGGGCTGTTCTTTCCGCCTTCTGTGTAGCAGGTTGTACACACTGTTCTGGGACCCAGAAATGTATCAGACACCACCCTGCCCTCCCAAAGATAAGAAACAGGCACTATCTACTGGAATATGAGGGCAAGGTAAATGGCCTGAGGAGAGGTAGCAAGTATCTGGTGCTTTAAAAGGGAAGAATTTGGCTGGGCATGGTGGTTCGCACCCATAATCTCAGCACTTTGGGAGGCCGAGGTGGGTGGATCACGAGGTCAAGAGTTCAAGAGCAGCCTGATCAATATGGTGAAACCCCCGTCTCTACTAAAAACACAAAAATTAGCCAGGTGTGGTGGCACATGCCTGTAGTCCCAGCTACTTGGGAGGCTGGGGCAGAAGAATCGCTTGAACCCAGGTGGCAGAGGTTGCAGTGAGCCAAGATCGGGCCACTGCACTTCAGCCTGGGTGACAGAGCAAGACTCCATCTCAAAAAAGAAAATAAGAGGAGAGAATTTGCCTTGGTTTGGAAGAATTCTAGAAGGCTTCACAGAGGAAGTGGCATTGGAGCTGGGACACAGAAGGAAGACTCATTCATTCCAGGCCAGCACAAGGGTATGAGCAAAGCTTTGGTAGATGGTGGTAAGTATGGTTGCAGCAAGAGAGGTGAAGAGAGGCAGAGTGGGCAGAGAGGACCCGCAGAGCCTTGATGCAGCCCTGCTTAGTAGCATCTGCCCTGCTAGACCATGAGGTCCTCGGGCCTAGGGCCCTGTTTTACTCACCTCTAAATCTCCCCAACTCTCCTACCCCCAGCACAGCATCCTGCACACAGGGATTGTTTTGTTTTCATTTTTGTTTTTTTGAAACAGAGACTTGCTCTGTCACCCAGGCTGGAGTGTAGTGGTACGATCTCAGCTCACTGCAACCTCCGCCTCCCGGGTTCAAGCAATTCTCCTGCCTCAGCCTCCTGAGTAGCCGGGATTACGGGTGCATGCCACCATGTCCAGCTAGTTTCTATATTTTTAGTAGAGACACAGGTTTCACCATGTTGGCCAGGCTGGTTTTAAACTCCTGACCTCAAGTGATCCTCCTGCCTCAACCTCTCAAAATGCTGGGATTACAGATATGAGTCATGGCATCAGGTCCACAGGAATTGTTAATAAATGTATGCTGGCCGGGTGCAGTAGCTCACGCCTGTAATCCCAGCACTTTGGGAAGCTGAAGCCAGTGGATCACGAGGTCAAGAGATCGAGACCATCCTGGTCAACATGGTGAAACCCCGTCTCTCCTAAAAATACAAAAAATTAGCTGGGCATGGTGGCGTGTGCCCGTAATCCCAGCTACTCAGGAGGCTGAGGCAGGAGAATTGCCTGAACCCAGGAGGCAGAGGTTGTGGTGAGCCGAGATCGCGCCATTGCACTCCAGCCTGGGTAACAAGAGGGTAACTCCGTCTCAAAAAATAATAAATAAATAAATAAATAAATGTATGCTGAATTAACTAATTAATTAATTAAAGAAATGCTCCAATAGAGACACAGATCCCGGTGCTGGCAGAACCCTGGGAGGGAGACAGAAACATAGATCATTCAGGGATCATGCAACTTATCTCAATTAACAGCTAGGGAAACTGAGGCCCAGAGAAGGCATGGCTTGCCCAGAGTTGTTAGTGGGATGACAGACATGGAGTGCCCACTGCCTGGCACCTGGAAGGTGCTCAGCTGTGCCCTCCCCTCGTGGCCTGGAATTAATGCAGAGCTAGGCCCAGGAGTCTGTGGGCACCTCGTCTCCCAGAACCATCCCCTGGCTGCCTCAACACTCAAGTCTCCAGGAGAGAGAAAGTAGAATGCCCCCAGTCTCTCTCCTTACCCAGAGGTGAAGGCATCAGGCCTGTTAAAGACACTTAAGGTCTTTGCTCTGCCCCTAGTGTGGCCCTCACCATAGAAGTCTGCTGCAGGGTGCATCGTGAGGGTTGAGACCCCCAGCCCCCACCTCTGCAGAGAGTTTTCAGGCAGTTCTGCCCTAATTAGGCTCGCTGGCTTCTGGCCTGGGGCAGGACAGGACTGCTTTCCTTACTGGATACATGGCTAAGATCTTTATATAAGACCCTTCCAGGGCCAGGATGTTCTTTCCAGGGTACAGGCTACTCAAAGGAAACTATTATAAAAGAACAGCATCTTGGCCGGGCGTGGTGGCTCACGCCTGTAATCCCAACACTTTGGGAGGCCGAGGCGGGCAGATCACTTGAGGTCAGGAGTTCGAAAACAGCCTCGCCAACATGGTGAAACCCTGTCTCTACTAAAAATACAAAAATTAGCCAGGCGTGGTGGCACACACCTGTAATCCTAGCTACTCAGGAGGCTGAGGCAGGAGAATCTTTTGAACCCAGGAGGTGGAGGATGCAGTGAGCCAAGATCACGCCATTGCACTCCAGCCTGGGCAACAAAGCAAGACTTCCTCTCAAAAAAAAAAAAAAAAAGAAAGAAAGAAAAAAACCACAGCCTCTTATATTGGTTCAGCAATGTACAGTTTACAAGGTACTTTCAGATCTAGCTTGTCACTTAAGTGTGGGACAGTCCTCTAAGGTAGGCAGGTCAGGTAACTTATTGAGGAGCCTGAGGGAGAGAGGTGGTCATAGGTGAGCACATGCTGAGTTAGGACTTAAACCCAGCTCTGGCCAAGGTGTGGACAGGCCTGGGAACTGCCTGCAGAAGTTATCCAGGAAAGTACAGGGCCACCTTCACCAAGCAGGATGCTGAAGTTACCCAAATGAAAACCTCAGTAAAAAACCCATCCCTGGGCCTGCCCCTCTCAGGTTCAACAGCTGCCTCTTTCTTCTTCCTCCACTGAGACTTAACCTATCTCTGGCCCACTGTAAAACAGCTGGTTGATTTGATCATATAAATCCTAAATAGGCCCTGGCTCAGTAGCTCATGCCTGTAATCCCAGCACTTTGGGAGGCCAAGTTGGGCTGATCACCTGAGGTCAGGAGTTGAAGACCAGCCTGGCCGACATGATCAACCCTGTCTCTACTAAACATACACAAAAAAAAGAAAGAAAGAAAGAAAGAAAACAGATATCCAGGCAAGGTGGCGCATACCTGTAGTCTCAGCTACTTGGGAGGCTGAGGCAGGAGAATCACTTGAACCAAGGAGGTGGAAGTTGCAGTGAGCCGAGATCATGCCATTGCATTCCAGCCTAGTTGACAAGAGTGAGACTCTGTCTCAAATTTAATAATAATAATAATAATAATAAATAACCTGGTGAAGTCGTTGGCGCTGGCTACTGAGAGAGCGCTCCTCCATCGCATCCCCACTTTTTCTCCGTCTCCCAATCCCTGCCCTGCAGTTCTTCTTCCCTACTAGGTATGTTGCCCTCCTGCTCAAGACTCTTCAATGGCTCCCCGGTTCCTTCCTGAGTCAGCTCAATTCCACTGATCCGCATCTGAGGTCTACCCGACCCCATCCCAGCATTCCCTGTGGCACCGACGACCACTCGCCTCCTCCACGCTTCATTTCCGTCCAAGAAGCTTCCCGCTGTCCCTAAGACACACCTCTGCCCTCCTGCCTCTGTGAGAGTTGCTGCTGTGTCCCGTATCCTCCTGCCAGGTCTTCCCTAGCCCTCAAGGCTCTGAACAAATACTGTTTCCAGGAGCCTCTCCCTGAGCTACCCAATGCAACACGACCTCTGCCAACCAGAAGCCCCCTTTCCTGGCCTTGATGTGGACTACTATGCATGGTGGTGGCAATGATCAGGGAGCAGTGTGGCCCAATGGGAAGAACCAGGCCTCCCGGGTCAGGCAGGCTGGAGGGGAGGGCCTGCTGCGATGGCTGTGTTGCTCCAGGTACACCTTGCTGGGGACTTTGGTTGGGGGAACACAGAGTGTGAACAACTTAAAGAAGGCTGGTGGTGGCCAGGCGCAGGGGCTCACTCCTGTAATCCCAGCACTTTGAAAGGCCGAGGTGGGCAGATCATGAGGTCAGGAGATTGAGACCATCCTGGCTAACACAGTGAAACCCCGTCTCCACTAAAAATACAAAAAATTGGCCGGGCATGGTGGCATGCACCTGTAGTCCCAGCTACTTGGGAGGCTGAGGCAGGAGAATCACTTGCATGGGAGGCGGAGGTTGCAGTGAACCGAGATCATGCCACTGCACTCCAGCCTCCCAGCCTCGGTGACAGAGTGAGACTCAGTGTCAACAAAAAAAAATGAAGGCTGGTGACACCCAGAGATCTAGGAGAAACATGAGCGTGGCAGTCCTAATGTTGGAAGTTAGAGCCCTGTGCTTCAGGTTCTTCAGGGGGGCAGTTCTGGGCACAGGAAGGAGCACTGGACTGGGAGTCCAGTGTGTGGGCTGGAGACCATGTTCTGGCTTACTGTGCTGCCGTGACCATTCCACAAGGCACACACATGGGGGTCTCCTCAGGGCTGCTGGCCTGTGCCCTCTGGACCTTGGTTGTGTCCTCACTAAAGTGAGGGCACTGGCCTTGAGACCAGAGGCCCCCTGCCTGCCTTGGCCTCAGGATCTGTGGTGCCAGGGGGAAGGGGGTGGCGTAGAGATTGGCACCATGATTTGAGAGTTGGAAAGAACAGTCTTTTAAACCCTTCAACAAATATTTGTGGAACTCTCTACTTCCATGGGGCCAGGTCAGCGAGAACTCTCTGGAAAACCCTTGTGCCTGCGGGCAGCCATGCAGAAAGGCCCCGGCCCAGCCTCCTCCCCTCCTCCCAGCCCGGCCCTGTGGGGCTTGCAGCCACCTCAAGTCACCTGCCTGCTCTGGGTGCCTGTGATCTGGGGAGAGAACTAATCCCGCCTGTGAGAATTCCGAGTGGAATAACGGCCGGGGAAGTGGTGGTCGCACACAGGTGAGGGATCGCTCTTACTATTGTGTTACTTCTGAAGACACAACAGAGAGTGAGAAACTAACCCCGTCTGGCTCCTCCCCTGAACCCCACTTCCTCCTCACTTCCGCAGTCCAGCCCGGCTTTGCAAAGAAACAAAATCCTCTCCCCACCCCACTTCCCACACTCGAACCCCCGATTAAGTCCCTTACCTTCCTGAGTATCACTGTCTAATCCCTAAGCCCTTTCTCACCAGTCTCCAGTTGTCTTGAGAGCCAAATCCCTTTAGAATGAGGTGGCCCAGATAGCTGGGAGCACAGAGGCTGGGGGCAGGGAGCTGGGACCTCAGGAATCCCCCAGAGGGGAGGGGTGCTGGGGCCCCTGATCTGGCTCTGGCTCTAGCTGGAAGGAGCCTGGAGATTTCCCTTGGGAAGGATGGGTTGGCATTTCTACCCCAAATAGAGCTAAATAGAGTCCAGATTCCACACGCAGGCTTTTTCCCATGCCAGTGACTTCTCAGAGCAGAATGGCATGGGGTGGGCCCACCAGCTCTGGAACCAGACTATCTGAGTTTGGGACCCGGTTCTATAACCTAGCAGTTACTTGACCTCTGCCTCAGTTTCCCATCTGTAAAATCGAAGTGATCATCTTACTACCTCATATGATTGGGATGAGATTAAATGAGCTAATTTGTGAAAAGAACGTTAAAGAGTAACTGGAACGCTGTGAAAGTATTGGCTGGTTTTTAATTTTTTGTGTTTTGTGGTGTTGTTGTTGTTTTTTTTTTTAGAGATGGGGGTCTCTCATTATGTTGCCCAGGCTGGTCTTGAACTTCTGGCCTCAAATGATCCTCCCACCTTGGCCTCCCAAAGTGCTGGGATTACAGGTGTGACCCACCTTACCCAGCTGGTATCAGCTGTTTTCACTTGCACTGTTTCTTCTCTCGAATATTCTTGCCTTTCAGTTGCCAGTCCACACACCACCTCTTAGAGAGGCCTCCCTTCCCTGGTAATGAGGCTGAAGTGGCCTCTGGCCCCAGCCTCTCTTTGATGCTTTTTTTTTTTTTTTTTTTTTTTTGAGACTGAGTTTCGCTCTTGTTGCCCAGGCTGGAGTACAGTGGCATGATCTCAGCTCACCACAACCTCTGCCTCCCAGGTTCAAGTGATTCTCCTGCCTCAGCCTCCCCAGTAGCTGGGATTATAGGTATGCACCACAACACTCAGCTAATTTTGTATTTTTAGTAGAGACAGGGTTTCTCTATGTTGGTCAGGCTGGTCTCAAACTCCTGACCTCAGGCCTCCCAAAGTGCTGGGATTACAGGCGTGAGCCACCATGCCCAGACCTCTGATGCTATTTGATCTCCTTCCTGTGGCACCTACTGTGGCCTGAAATGATCTTGCTTGTGTATGCGGTTATGGTTTCCTATCTGTTCTCAAGGGCAGAAGCCATTGCTGGTTACGGACACTGCTCCATGCCCAGTGCATCATACCCAGAAGGCATTTGATGTCCATTTGTGGGCATGGCACTCACCCTGTCCACCTGAGAGCTGGACCCAAGGAAGGAGCAGGGTCTTCTCCACTTTGCAGCCCACCCCATAATTACACTGCAGCTACACTGCATCTGCCCTGTGTGATCTTGTGAGTCATCAACCCTCTGAGAATCTGGGTGAGTGGAGGGAGGTGGCAGATGGAACTAGGCAATCAAGGAACATTTTAAGATAGTCTAAGACAACTTGTTTTATGTTCTGGGGCTCATGCCAATAAGGTAAAGTGATTTTAGGGATCTCAGATTCTAAAAATACCACCACCTCAGGCCTAGCCGTCCTTTGTTACCATTGGGCCTGAAGCCCCCACTGACGATGACACGTTTAGAGTTAGGCATCATCTTCTTCAGGGCTCTTTTTGTACAAAACAGTCACTGGGCCCCTTGTGGCCCCATTCCCCAGAGACCAGCCTGCCACCTGGTGGCAGCTTGATTACATTGGCCTCTTCCTCATGGGCAGGGCCCAGGTTCCTGCTCACTGGAAGAGACAACATTCTAGATGTGGATTTGCCTTCTCTGCCCTTCATGCTTCTGCCAGCACCACCGTCTGTGTACTCACAGAATGTCTCATCCATTTTTATGGTATTTGCACGGTCCGGTGTGTGACCAAATAACTCATTTCACAGCAAAGGAAGAGAAGCAGAGGGCTCAGATTCACAGGAGTCACTGGCCTTATCATACACCCCATTCCTGGTAGCAGTTCTAAAACATTTCACCCTCATCACCACCACCTTCCACCATTGGGGTAACACATTCCATGCTTCACTCTTTCTTTTCTTTTCTTTTTTCTTTCCTTTCCTTTCCTTCTCTTTCTCTCCTCCCTCCCTCCCTCCCTCCTTTCCTTCCTTCCTTCCTTCCTTCTTTCTTTCCGTCTTTCCTTCTTTCTTTTGACAGAGTCTCACTCTGTGGCCCAGGCTGGAGTACAATGGCGAGATCTCAGCTCACTGCAACCTCTGTTTCCCAGGCTCAAGCGATTCTCCTGTCTCAGCCTCCTGAGTATCTTGGATTACAGGTGGACGCTGCCAAGCTTGGCTAATTTTTTGTATTTTTAGTAGAGACGGGATTTCACCGTGTTCCCGAGGCTGGTCTCAAACTCCTGAGCTCAGGCAATCCACCTGCCTCGGCCTCCCAAAGTGCTGGGATTACAGGCATGAGCCACTGCGCCCGGCCGCCTTACACATTCGTTAATAACTTTATTTCTTCCTACGTCCTCCTGCAATTTTGCAGGGTAAAATGAGGCAGAGGAATTGAGGCCTTTTCCATATAGGTCTCTGCCCAGTTCAGGGCCAGGAAACCTTGTAATCCGAGAAACAAGCTACTTGAAGTCACAGCACGTCTGATGAAAGGCCCTTCCCAGTCATTTAGTCCAAGCTCCGATTTTACAACTGAGGACACAGGCCAAGAGAATGCAAGTGGCTGGCCGGGCGCGGTGGCTCAAGCCTGTCATCCCAGCACTTTGGGAGGCCGAGGCGGGTGGATTACGAGGTCGAGAGATCGAGACCATCCTGGTAAACATGGTGAAACCCCGTCTCTACTAAAATACAAAAAAAATTAGCTGGGCATGGTGGCACGTGCCTGTAATCCCAGCTACTTAGGAGGCTGAGGCAGGAGAATTGCCTGAGCCCAGGAGGCGGAGGTTGCGGTGAGCCGAGATCGCGCCATTGCACTCCAGCCTGGGTAACAAGAGCGAAACTCCGTCTCAAAAAAAAAAAAAAAAAGAAAGAAAGAAAATCCAAGTGGCTTGTCCAGAGGCCCATGGCGAGAGAATGACAGCCCTGTCCCCTCTAGTTCCCCACCCTCTCTTGGGAGCTGGGAGCTGTGGGTTGTGCTACTCCAGAGGCAGCCCACAGGGCTGAGGGTCCTGTCGTCCATCCCTGGGAGCAGCGTGGCCTGCGCGTCTTAGCTGACATCCCTTCGCTCCCTTCTGAGGTCTAGTCCCTGCCTCCTCAGATACTCCACTCCCGGCAGGGCCTCAAGGTCACTCATCTCCTTGCAGTCAATTTCTCACTTCCTGGGCTTACACTGCACCCCCTTACCCCCAACATTGGCTCCAATCTTCACTGTTTCCTTACCCACTCCCTAATCCTCCTCACCCCAGAAGTGGCAGAAGGGCCTTGGCTGGGCTGGGCTACACCCACCCACATTGAGACGACACCCTCCAGCTCCTGTTCCTTCTGGGATAACCAGGGGTTATCCCACAGGAGAACACACCACAGAGAACGGGTTACCCGCCAAGTTTGCAAAGGGTGGGGTACCTCTGGCTCCCATTGATGGAAGGATAGGATGTGGATATTTGTGGGGACGCAGAACTGTGTTCTAGGTGGGGGACAAGCGTGAACAATGACCTGCATCTGGTTGGAGTGTGTATGTTGAGGGGTAGGTGAGTGAGGGGTAAGGAGAAAGTGGGGACAGGGCAGGCAGAACATGGAGCCAAAGACCTGGCTGATTATAGGGCGTGTCCTTGCAACCCTGTCATTGGAGCTGACAGATGGGCTGGGATAGTCACAGAATTGGAGAAGCAAGCCTTTCCACCGGCACCACGGGGCTTCCACAGTGCATTTTGTAGCTTATGAAGAGTGATTTCATACATACGAAAGAACATTAGTAACATATTCAAGTTATCCCAGCTACTTGGGAGTCTGAGGCTGGAGAATCGCTTGAACCCGGGAGGTGGAGGTTGTAGTAAGCTGAGACTGCACCACTGCACTCCAGCCTGGGCAACAGAGCAAGACTCTGTCTCAAAATCAAAACAACAACAACAACGGACCATATCCAGGTAGTGATCCCTTATGCTTGGGCAATACGTTCCAAGACCCTCAGTGGACGCCTGAAACCTCAGATAGTACTGAACACATGCTGTGTTTCTTCAATCTGATAACTCTGAGACCTACTAAGTGACTAACAGGTGGTAACCTTTACAGCATGGGGAGGATTCACATCCAGGGTGGGATGGAGAGGAAGGGCAAGAGATTTCATCACGCTACTCAGAACAGCATGCAATTTAAAACTTATGAATTGTTTTATTTCCGGAATTTTCCACTTAATATTTTTTTGGACCTCGGTTGGCTGAAGGTAACTGAAACCTCAGGTAAGTGGGGACTACTGTAAACCGATGGAACAGAATAATCTAGCTACATTCAGTGACTCACACCTGCAATCCCAGCCCTTTGGGAGGCTGACACAGGCAGATCCCTTGAGCCCAGGAGTTTGAGACCAGCCTGGGCAATATGGTGAAACCCTGTCTTTACCAAAATAAATAAATAAATAAATAAATAAGCTGAGTGTGGTGGCACACCCCTGTGGTCTCAGCTACTTTGGAGCCTGGGGTAGGAGAATCAGTCGGTCCTGGGAGGTGGAGGTTCCAGCGAGCTGAGATGGCACCACTGCACTCCAGCCTGGGCTACAGAGTGAGGCCCTGTCTCAAAAATAAACAAATACACAAATAATTTTTTAATGCTTAGACTTTTAATTTACTTTTTTTTTTTTTTTTTTTGGGAGGGAGTCTCTCTCTGTCACCAGGCTGGAGTGCAGCAGCATGATCTCAGCTCACTGCCACCTCCACCTCCCTGGTTCAAGCGATTCTCCGGCCTCAGCCTCCCAAGTAGTTGGGACTACAGGCATGCACCACCACGCTCAGCTAATTTTTGTATTTTTAGTAAAGAAGGGGTTTCACCATGTTGGCCAAGATGGTCTTGATCTCTTGACCTCGAAATCCTCTCGCCTTGGCTTCCCAAAGTGCTAGGATCACAGGCGTGAGCCACCGCGTCTGGCCACTTTCACTTTTCTTATTTAGGTGTCTAATCTATAGGAACTTCATATTTTGTATATGATGTGTAATAAGGTCTAATTTTTTTTCTTTTCCTAATGGTTAATTCAATTTCTTAGCACAATTTACCAAACAGTCCATGGTACTGCCTCCACATTCTATCTCCACAAACACAATACTTTCTCTGACATACACAATCTTTAGATATGTGGGTCAGTGTCTGGCCTGTTTCATGTTTCATTTGTCTGTCTTTAGGCTGATACCAGGAGCGGTCTTATTTTCCCATCTCACACTTCTTTAGGAGCAACTTGACATCCCATATCAGTGTTCATACAGGTGTCCACCGTAAAATTCTTTCAATTTTCTGTAGAAAAAGAGTGTTATGGCTCATCTGGCCCTTGCCCTTATATCACGATAAAATTTTTAAAGGCTCAGGTTTCAGACTGGGCCAGCTCCCAGCAGCCACGACCCTTGGAGAAAAGGACAAGGTTTAGGACAGTAGTGGGACTTCCATATTCCAGCAGACATTTGAGTTATTTGCTAGTTCCCATTGCTTCTTCTTTTTCTTTTTTGGGGGACTGAGTCTCACTCTGTCGTCCAGGCTGGAGTGCAGTGGCGCAATCTCAGCTCACTGCAACCTCCGCCTCCCGGGTTCTCCTGCCTCAGCCTCCCGAGTAGCTGGGATTACAGGTGCGCGCCACCAAGCCCAGCCGATTTGTGTACTTAGTAGAGACGGGGTTTCACTATGTTAGCTAGGCTGATCTCCAACTTCCAACCTCTAGTATCTGCCCGCCTCGGCCTCCCAAAGTGCTGGAATTACAGGTGTGAGCCACCGCGCCCGGCCTATGGCGCCAGTTTCACAGATGAGGGAAGTGACCCAGCCTCTCGGTCCCACCGAGGCACTGGGTCCCTGCCTGCTTCGTCTTGCCTTGCCCCCCAGCCCCTCTCCCCTGCCCTTCCATCTCCCCCGTCGGCTTCCCTTGCCGGTCTCTGGTTCTCTACCTCCTGCTGTTTAGTGGGGTCGAGACAGGGAGGACCAGGGAAGAGAGACGCGACTCGGCCCCGGCCACCCCGTGGGTCCGCGAGGCTGCCGCAGAGCAAGGGTCTGTCACCAGGCCCCCTAGCCAGCCCTCGCTCCTGCCCTTGTCGGCCTCTGATCGTGTCTCTGCTCCCCCAGGGCACCCTCTCCAACTCTCTTCCTGTCTGCCCCGCTGACGCGTCCGCGGCCCGAGCGCCCCGCTGGCTGCGGGCACCTTCCTCTCTGACTTCCGCTTACCCTCCGCAGCCCCGCTTCCGCCCCGCTCCAGCTCCCTCGGCCGCCGGCGCCGGAGCTCTCCGCGGCCACAAGGGGGCGCGCGCGGCCCAGTCTGGGCGCGGGAGCCGCCGAGCGCCCACCCCGTTCCTCCTGGTGCCCCGCCCCGTCCGGCCGCGGCCCCGCCCCTCCCGGCGCCCCGCCCCGTCCGGCCGCGGCCTCGCTCCCTCGGATCCCCCCGCGCCCGGGACCCTCGGCCCCCCTGTTGCGCCAGCCCGCCTGGTCCGGCCATGGGTCCCGCCGTTCGCCCCGCGCTGAGATCGCCGCCGCCGCCGCCTCCGCCGCCGCCCCCGTCGCCGCTGCTGCTGCTGCTGCCCCTGCTGCCGCTGTGGCTGGGCCTGGCGGGGCCCGGGGCCGCGGCGGACGGCAGCGAGCCCGCGGCCGGGGCGGGGCGGGGCGGAGCCCGCGCCGTGCGGGTGGACGTGAGGCTGCCGCGCCAGGACGCTCTGGTCCTGGAGGGCGTCAGGATCGGCCCCGAAGCCGACACGGCGCCCCTGCTGGGCGGTCGCCTGCTGCTGGTGAGCGCTGCTGAGCCATCTGGCTGCATCACTAAACCCCTCTCCCGACCCGCCCTATAGACCCTGCACCCAGAACCGACCTTCATCCTCCACCAAGCGCTGACAGTCCAGCGCCCCTCCCCAGGCTGCCCAGCCACCAGCATTCAGGTGTCCAAATCCTGAGAGCCAGATGCTCTCCGAACTCTGGCCTTGCATCCAGTGTGACGACCCCGGCTCCCTCCTCCCCCACACCCTGTCTCCCTCTGCTCATGGCCTCTTGCCACGCAGATGGACATCGTAGATGCCGAGCAGGAGGCGCCGGTGGAAGGCTGGATTGCAGTGGCATACGTGGGCAAGGAGCAGGCGGCCCAGTTCCACCAGGAGAATAAGGGCAGTGGCCCGCAGGCCTATCCCAAGGCCCTGGTCCAGCAGGTGCAGGGGAGGTCTATGGGGGAGAGGGGCTGGAGGAAAGGATTCCAAGGCATCCACTAGAGCCAGGCCCTCTTTAGGTAGGCCCTTAACGAGCTTGCAGAGAAGTCCTGGGTGTGCGTGGGTCAGGGCACCCCAGTTTGAAGAATGGAGTCAGTATGGCCTCGAAGCAGGAAGGTGAGGAGAGGCCAGAGAGAGGTTGGGAAGCTTGACCAGCTCTGAGAGTATGGGGTGGGGGAGTTGCTGCTGGCGGCCACTGCGGGGACTTGGGGACTGCCCTGCTAGGACTGGCACCGTGCATCTGGAGGGGAGGTAGAAAGAAGCAGTTTCCGCCTTTGACCTCAGGGAGCTATGGCTAGTCTCCAGAGTTTTGCTCACTGCAGGGCGGGAGGCTAAGAGCAGCTGGGGCTGCAGCTGGTGAGACAGGTGTGCAGGCAGAGTATATGCTAGCTTCTCGCCTTGTGTCCCTCTGCAGATGCGGCGGGCCCTCTTCCTGGGGGCCTCTGCCCTGCTTCTCCTCATCCTGAACCACAACGTGGTCCGAGAGGTAAATCAGACCAGGCCGTGAGGGTAAGCAAGCTGGGGAAAGGGGGACCCAGGCCTGCTGACCTCCCTGTCTCCCTGCAGCTGGACATATCCCAGCTTCTGCTCAGGCCGGTGATCGTCCTCCATTATTCCTCCAATGTCACCAAGCTGCTGGACGCACTGCTGCAGTGAGTTGGCATTTAGACTTCAGAGGCCTGGGCTTGGGCACAGAGTGCCCCTGGTTCTCCCACGGGCTGGGCAGGGCTTGGGACCAGGATCTTACCTGTTAGATTTTTTTTTTTTTTCTTTTCTTTTTGAGACAGAGTCTCGCTCTGTCACCCAGGCTGGAGTGCAGTGTCAATCTCAGCTCACTGCAACCTCTGCCCCTCTGGTTCACGGAATTCTCCTGCCTCAGCCTCCTGAGTAGCTGGGATTACAGGTGTACACCATGCCCAGCTAATTTTTTTGTTTGTTTGTTTAGTAGAGATGCGGTTTCACTATGTTCGCTAGACTGGTCTCAAACTCCTGACCCTCTCATGATCTGCCCACCTCAGACTCCCAGAGTGCTGGGATTACAGGTGTGAGGCACCGCACCCAGCCATTTTTTTTTTTTTTTTTTAAGAAAGAGTTTCGCTCTAGTTGCGTGTGCTGGAGTGCAATGGCACAGTTTTGGCTCTCTGGAACCTTTGCCTTCCAGGTTCAAGTGATTCTCCTGCCTCAGCCTCCCAAGTAGCTGAGGTCACAGGCACCCACCACCACACCCAGCTAATTTTTTGCATTTTTAGTAGAAAGACGCGGTTTCACCATGTTGGCAAGGCTGGTCTCAAACTCCTGACCTCAGGTGATCCACCTGCCTTGGCCTCCCAAAGTGCTGGGATTACAGGTGTGAGCCCCCGTTGCCACTGCTGCTGTTGCTACCCCTGCTGCCACTGTGGCTGGGCCTGGCAGGGCCCGGCCTACCTGTTAGCTTTAAGACTGCCCTCTGTGCTGGTAATAGTGGCTCATCCCTGCAGCACTTTGGTAAGCTGAGGCTGGAGTATTGCTCGAGTCCAGGAGTTTGAGACCAGCTTGGGCAACATGGCAAAATGCGGTCTCTACAAAAAATACAAAAATTAGCTGGGCGTGGTGGCACATGCCTGTAGTCTCAGCTCATCAGCAGGCTGAAGTGGGAGGATCACTGAAGCCCAGGAGGCAGAGGCTGCAATGAGCTGCGATTGTGCCACTGCACTCCAGCCTGAGTAACAGAGGGAGACTGTCTCAATTTAAAAAAAAAAAAAAACCAACAAAAAACTGTCTTCTCCAGGCTGAAAAATGGGTGAGGGGATGGGAAGGAGGTTCCAGAGCCTGGAGCTTGGAGCAAGGAGGTGGCTCTGTGGACAGAGGGGACAGGCCCCAGCAAGGAGGAAGGTGGACTCTCTGGGCTTGCAGGCTTCCTGGCCTTGCTGGTGTGAAAGCTGGAAAAACCAATAGAGGGAAGAGGGCTGGAGCAAAGTGGAAGGCCTATGGGGGTGACATTCTTAGTTATCCTTTTCCTGCAGAGCTGGGGTGGGTGGATCTGGGCCTTCCAAGAGTCCTTCCATCTGGCCCTGGTGACTTTTGTCTCCCAGGAGGACCCAGGCCACGGCTGAAATTACCAGCGGAGAGTCCCTGTCTGCCAATATCGAGTGGAAGCTGACCTTGTGGACCACCTGTGGCCTCTCCAAGGATGGCTATGGAGGATGGCAGGACTTGGTCTGCTTGGGAGGCAGTCGTGCGCAGGAGCAGGTGGGTGCCAGCAGATTACAAGGGGCCTGGGGAGAGGAGGCTCGTGCAGCCTCATACATCGCCTTGTCTTGCAAATCCTATGGCTTCTCCCTGCCTTGGTGGCAAGGACAGCCGCTCCCAGCCCACAGGAATGCTGTGAGTGTTCAGAGACATGGTGAGGTGAGCGCTTAGTGGGGCGCCTGGGCCAGGTCACGTGCAGTCCATGTTAGCTGCTGTCCTCGTGTTCTGCAGCATCGGGAAGCCTTATTCCACTGCCTGTAGAATCAAGTTCAGGCCCCTTCACTTGGCTTTCACAGCTCTCTGCATTACTCACTCGCTCTGTTTTTCTAGTCCTGTTTCCTATGCTCTGGCTACCCTGTGCCAGTGACCACACATGCCCTGGCCTTCTGCCCCTGGGCCTTGTCTATGCCTAGCTGTAGACGTGGACACCCTTTCTCTCTGTTTCCACATGTCCTCGTCTAGCTAGATCCTTCACAGCTCATCCTGCCACCCTTCTTTGGAAAGCCTCCCTTGCACCCCAGCTTGAAGTTCCCCTCTCTCCCTCTTCTGTATACAGCAAGGTGTGGTCAGGCCTTTCCTGGGCTTCTCAGGACAGCCCATCCTGCATGTGGTGGGGCACGTCACTTTGTCCCGACAGCCAGGACTGTGTTTTATCATCTCTGGATTTCCAACACTTGGCATCAGGCCCTTCGGGGGTATTCAGTCCACAAGCATTTCTTGAGTCCGTACTTGGCCTAGCAGTCATGTCTTGGTCTCCTGGTGTGCAGCCTCTAGCAGGTGTTTGGCCAACGTGGGCTGTGCAGGGCAGCTTCAAGATGGGCGATCTTGGGGTCAAATCCTGGTTCGGAAACCTTAGCTGACTGATCTCAGGCTGGGAGTTTCTCCGCTCTGGCCTCGTGTTCCCCTTTGCGAACAGGGACGGTACACTGTGTGTCCCTGTCATGGGTGGCCCACACAGGCCTCTGGACAGGGCAGGCATTGGCGAGAGGCCCAAGGTGGGGCTGTGCACAGTCTGCAGGTTGCTCTGGCTGCCCCAGAGAGCAGAGCTGAGAAGCCTTGGCCAGGCTACAGGCCGGGGTCAAGGTGGTCCCAACCCAAGTATTGGGTGGTCATAGCAGCTGAGGTGTTTGAAGGGTGGTTGGGGTAGGCATCTCAGTGGCTGGCCTGATGGGCATCAGGCTCTCAGTCCTGACCCCAGGGCCCAGTCACCATCCCTCTAGCTTCTGAGATTCCAGAGCAGTAGCACCCATGTATCAGGAAGGTCTGATGAACAGCAGTGGCACTATCCTGGCTCACGGCAGCCTCGACCTCCTGGGCTCCAGGGACCCTCCCACCTCAGCCCCCCAAGTAGCTGGGACTACAAGCATATGCTATCATGTCTGGCTAATTTTTATATTTTTTTGTAGAGATGGGGTTCCACTTTGTTGCCCAGGCTGGTCTCAAACTCCTGAGCTTGGGCAATCCTCCCACCTTGGCCTCCCAAAGTGGTGGGATATCAGGCGTTAGCCACCATGCCTGGCTAATGAACAGTCCTTACTGCTCTGATGCCAAACCCCATCCTGCCCTCTATCTTCACCTGGAGCTCTGCAAGCTGTGTTCTCCAGGATGCACTGGACCTGGGGCACATAGGGCTCCCCAGCATGCACAGAGCCTGGGCAGCCTGGGTCTCTGGCCTGCAGCAGAGCTTCAGGCTAGCCATACCTTCAGCCCACCCAGCTGGCTGCTCTGAGGCTTACGCTGTGATGGCCACTAAGATGGCATGGGGCTCAGGAGAGCGTCACTTTGTCTCCTGACAGCCAGGGCTGTGTTTTATCATTCCTGGATTTTTAACCCTTGGCATCAAGGGATTTCTGTCCACAAGTATATCGAGTCACTTCTCTGCCAGGCAGTGCCGCCCCGGTCTTCTGGTATACAGCCCCAGCAGGTGTTGGCCAATGTGGCCTCTCTAGCCCTGGGCTCATGGGCACCTAATCTGGAGGGCAGATAGGCCAGAGACATGCTGTCACTCTGCTGCGGTGAGCACTGAGTTGGTGGTGGGCCCAGGACCCTCTAAGGCATGATAAAGGCACTCAGCGTAGGGCGTGGGGACAACTTCCTAGAACAGGTGGCACTCCCAGCTGCAGCTGGAGGAAAGAAAGGGAAGAAGGGCGCAGAACGGAAAGGCAAGCTGGGGCTCACAGATGCTTCCCAGCGAGGGCCCCCAGAGCACCTCCACTCTGAACACTGGAACGGCTTGTGGCTTGAGCAGCACTCAGGCTTGTCTAGAGCAGTGGCCTCTTCCCCACGACAGTCGATGAACTTCGGCATTGGTCAGGGAAGAACATGACGGCAGAGAGCTTTGAAGTGAACGAGTGTATTAGTCACACACGTGCGCACCTCGGGGGGGCATGCCATGTTTTGCTTACTCCGCGGCACCATCTCCTGATCCAGCTGTTGAGTAGTCTAAGCCCAGCAGCCACACTGCATCTTGGGTGAGTTGAGTCAAGGTCATTGTGGTTCCCTGAGTCACTCTGAGGCTGCCCAAGGCCCCCAGGTTTTAAACTGTCCTCTCAATCATGCTTCCTTTCCAAATTCACTCATTCCGCAAAGCCGGTGGGAGGCACTGGGCGAGAGTGGTGAGCACATCAGCTGTGGCTGCCTCCCACCGATGGGAGCACATGGACCAAGGGCAGCTGCAAGGGAATGCTGGGTAGAGCAGGTGTGAGGAGGGCTGGGCAGCAGTAGGTTAGGTGGGGGCATTCGCCCAGCTAGAGAGGTCAGGGAGCTTCTAGAGCAAGTAGAGGCAGTAGCCGAGGAAAGGGGTGAGGTGGAAAAGGATTTTCAAGACAGGAACAGTGTGGAAAGGCACAGACACAGAAGGGAGCCGGCAGCACAGGACACTGAGAGGAGGCAGATGACACTCCAGGGAAGGAGCTCAGGCAGGGGAGCTGCGGGCCCGGGGTGCAGGGGAGAGCCCTCTGGCTGTGGGTGGTAAATGGTGGCAAGGAGGGTGTGAGAGACCCCCCCCAGGAGAACACAGCATCAGGCCTTGGGGGCTGGCTCCCTCCCGTACTGGGGGTGTGCGAATATTCAGCCTGGATGGGTGAGTGGGTGACAGCAGGGCCTGAGAAAGCCAACCAGGAGGAAGTGCAGGAGGATGCAGGTGGGAGAGTGAGCGGGTCCCAGGCTGGGTGCTGCATTGCTGGGTGCTGGGTTGCTGGGTGCTGGGTTGGGGAGTCTCTGAGGCCACCAGATAAGAGGCTTCTGTGAGTGTAAAACATCTGGTTTGTTGCCCAGGAGAGCCCTGGGCTGGGAATGGACGTGGCTGTCCTTGGCGCTGGATGGGGAGACGTGTAGGGCAGAGCGGGGGCAGCAGCGGTGGACCCTGAGGAGCACACGGGGAGGAACGGAGCCTTCAGAAGAGGCAGCCAGGGACTGCAGGGACACAGCGGCCTTCAGCACCCTTCACCTGCCTGCTCCCTGGTGCTCCTGGGGGTGGATGTTCCTGAGGGAAGCATGTGGGGGCGGCCCCATGTCCTTGATGACTGCTTCCCTCCACAGAAGCCCCTGCAGCAGCTGTGGAACGCCATCCTGCTGGTGGCCATGCTCCTGTGCACAGGCCTCGTGGTCCAGGCCCAGCGGCAGGCATCGCGGCAGAGCCAGCGGGAGCTCGGAGGCCAGGTGGGAGCCAGCCCCCGGGAGCCCCAGTGCCATGAGCCCTTGGGCCTGTGAGACCGTGCCCGTTCTCTACCCACAGGTGGACCTGTTTAAGCGCCGCGTGGTTCGGAGACTGGCATCCCTCAAGACCCGGCGCTGCCGGCTGAGCAGGGCGGCACAGGGCCTCCCGGAGCCGGGTGCTGAGACCTGCGCTGTGTGCCTGGACTATTTCTGCAACAAGCAGGCTAGTGTCCCGGGTAGAGACCAGCCATCAGCTCACCTGTGATGCCTACCACCGTACTCCCGAGACCCTGGAACTACCCCTAACAGTCCCTTCTTCCAGCCACCAGGGCTACAGAGCAGAATTTCGGGGTGTTGGGGAAGCCATGAGGTTTCAGTTCCCCAGCTGAGGCGAGGGGCATGGGACCAGGCACCCCCATGTGGAGTCCTGCTTCGATGGCCTGAGCCCTTCCTCCCCAACCTCTGTAGTGGCTCCGAGTGCTGCCCTGTAAGCACGAGTTTCACCGAGACTGTGTGGACCCCTGGCTGATGCTGCAGCAGACCTGCCCACTGTGCAAATTCAACGTCCTGGGTGAGCACCAGGGGCGGTGGCCCTCGGCCTACTCCACCTGCTCCTCACCTGATGCCTCCCTCCCTGTTCTTCCCCTCCCCCGCAGGGAACCGCTACTCCGAGGATTAGCTGCCCAGCTGGGCTCTGCACATGGGGAAGGACCCTTCCTGTCTACACGTCAGTCCTCAGCCTGGGCTCCCAGGACAGGACAGGATGGGACAGCAGGACGGACAGGAAAGCAAGCCCAGTGGGTGGAAGGATGAGGGCCCCACCATGTCCACACTGGGAAGGAGAGCCCCGCAGCTTCAGACTGAGGATCCAGGGCCGGGACCTGTTAGTAAAGGAAGAGAGGTCACTTTGGGACCTTCTCGGTAATCCTGGGACGTGACTCTGCTGTCCTCACAGGCAGCTCCCAGGTCAATAGGAAAAGGGAATATGGAGCCAGTGCGGCTGTCCCCAGGGTTCCGGGAGCTCCCTGTGGCCTCTCAGGGAATCCCTGGGGGCTGAGACTGCAGTGGCCAGGCTGTGTGCTTATTTATTGGGGGGTGGGTTGAGGGAAGAGCTATTTGGCCTTGGGGTACCCTGGCCTGACCGTCTTCTGGGATACGTCTTGGTCAAGGCTGTCTGCCTGTTACCCTTGGTCCTTGGGTACCAGGAGCCATAGGTCCTGCTGCCTGTCCAGCCTGGCTCCCTTCCTGGGCCTAGCTAGGACCAGAGGCCTTAGAAACCATCCTGTCCTGGACTCCTTGGCTGCAGCTTTGTGCTACTGACCAGGACACTCAACTCACAGGATCAATGTGGTGCATCAACCAGGGGCATCCATTTTTTTTTTTTTTTTTAAAGAGTTGGGGTAGGGAAGGTTTAATAGTAAAATAAACATGGCTATATTTTAACATAAGATATAAAATGTGTATGGGTGTTTTAAGATTTAAAAAGTCACCTTAGGTTCTACTGCCTGTGGTAAATGGAATTCCAAGATGGCCCCCAAGATTCCCACTGCCACCCACTGTGAACATGCCCTGTATTAATCTAATCTCTGGAACTGTGACTCTAAGGGATTTTATGCTCATGGTTGGGTTATGTGGTACAGCAAGTTGACCTGAAGTAAGGGAATTTTTTTTTTTTTTTTTGAGACAGAGTTTCGCTCTTGTTACCCAGGCTGGAGTACAATGGTGCGATCTCAGCTCACCGCAACCTCCGTCTCCTGGGTTCAAGCAATTCTCCTGCCTCAGCCTCCCGAGTAGCTGGGACTATAGGCATGCCCCACCATGCCCAGCTAATTTTTGTATTTTTAGTAGAGACGGGGTTTCACCTTGTTGACGAGGATGGTCTCGATCTCTTGACCTCGTGATCCACCCGTCTCGGCCTCCCAAAGTGCTGGGATTACAGGCGCACCGCGCCCGGCCTAAGGGAAAGTATTGAGTGTGCCTTGGCCTAACCACATGAGCCCATTAAAAGTCGTCTTCTGCTGGTACAAGAGGAGGAAGTCAGGGATTTAAAGCATGTGGTGGATTCGGTGCCTGAGAAATTCTCTGTTGCTGACTTGAAGATGGAGGGAGCCCCATGGCAAGGAAAGTGGGCGGCCTCTAGGAGGTGAGAGAGGAGCTGGCTTACAGCAGCCAGTGAGGAGATGGGGACCTCAGTCCCATGGCCACAAGGATTGGAATTCTGCCACCATGTGGAATGAGCTTGGAAGTGGATTCTTCCCCAGAGCCAGCAGAAAGGAGCACAGCCTGGTAGATGCCTCGATTTCTACCTTCTGGGACCCTTAGCAGAAAACCCAGCTACACAAAACCTAGACTTCCAACCTCCAGAACTGGGAGCTAATGAATACACGGGTATGGAATTGGTGGTGGCCTGAGAGAGTTGCTCAGCTGTGAGGTTGTTCCCCTGGACTTGGCCACAGGCCTCCTGGCTCAGAGTGCTAAGGCCTGGTGCTCCCCTGTGAGGGAGGTGCCTGGGCCCCTCAGAAGCAGGAAATTAGGCTTGACCCTCCTCTGTGAACTGAGGTGCTCTGATGGCTTGTTCACCAAGGAAAAGTGCTTCAGGCACCTGGGAGCGTGCACCCTGAGAAGGCCTCGGCAAGTTTTTGGAGACCGTCCTTCACAGGCAAGTGGCTCAGGGCAGACTGGTGGCTTCATGAGGAAAACGAGCCCTGGATGCTCAGCTGCGTGGCATCCTGGGCTGGGGAGGGGGGCAAGGGACAGGCATGGGACAGCCAGGGCTGGCAGGATGTCCTCTGCTTGAGGGAGGCCTTGCCCTACCTTTGGTGGCCTCCTGGGGCTCTGACCTCTAGGAGTTAGAGAAACCTTCATGACGTTCACCATTTCCTAAAGGAGAGGAGTTCCTCAGTGAAAGGAGGCTGACTTCTTGGGTCCTTAATGTGCCCAGTGCAGGTCCAGAGCAAGGGTGGGAGGCCGAAGGCATCGCTCCCCTCTGCCTGCCTCAGAAGTCCTCAATGGCCCTTCCTCTGTCCACCCTCACCTGACACCCATCTGAGTCCGTGCAAGACACTGAGCCCAGGTTCACCCTGGGCCCTTGCTCTGGGACTAGAAAGACGGCCCTTCACTTGGCCCAGGTCCTAGGAGCTTCCTCTGCCCTGGGTGTACTCTCCTGTCCCACAGTCTCTGTCAGGAGGGAAGCAGAAAGGCCCCTTTTACTGAGGGCCAATAGGGCCAGGACTCTGCTGGCTGATGACCTACATGGCTGGGGACTCAGTGGCTCCTGCCCAGGACAGGGAAGGAAGGACTCTTTCCCCAGCTCAGCCATACTGTGAGGCCAAGATGGCTGTGGGCCAATGGCTGGGCCTTTATTACAGTGGGTGGGCTGCCAGCCACCTGCCATCCAGCCCCACCCCTACCACAAGCTACATGGGCCGCTCCTGGGGCTGGTGTGCAGAGCTAGCCTGGCCCCAGCCAGGTGACAGTCTCCTCTTCAGCCTGACCAAGGCCCTGATGGGGCTCTGGGTGGAGGTGGCCGAGTGGGTCACATCCTCCAGCAAGGACTTGCTGGGCTGGCTGCAGGGCTGCTGAGGTGGGGATGCACAGGGCTGCTGAGATGGAGAGGTGCGGGGCTGCTGGGATGGAGAGGTGCGGGGCTGCTGGGATGGAGAGGTGCGGGGCTGCTGGGATGGAGAGGTGCGGGGCTGCTGGGATGGAGAGGTGCGGGGCTGCTGAGGTGGGGATGCGCGGGGCTGCTGAGGTGGGGACGTGCGGGGCTGGCCGGGCAGGGTCCTGCCCATCCTGCTGCCAGGAGGGTGCTGTCTGCCCAGGGGCCTGAAGGAAAACCAGATCCAAGATCCTCTGTGAGTGCAGGGGATGCTCCACCTACCTGCCCTGCTTCTGGTAAAGCCTCACTCACCCTGGGGATATGCTCTGGGTCTGGACTGGTGGTGTTGCTCCCTGGGTTCCCTTGCTGGAAGGGGACCAGAGCTGGTCCTGTGGGATCAGCTACAAAAAAAAAAAAAAAAAAAAAAAAAAAAAAAAAAAGGCCAGTCTTAGAAGAGCCCAGGAGTCCCCTCCCCACTGTACAGAGAGGGTGTTGTAATCATGGATGAGGAGGGAAGGCCTGAACGCATACCCACGAGCCCTTCCACCTGGGGCGGAGCCTAGGAAGCCTTCCAGGGCCTATTCTCAGCTGCAAAACCTCAGGCAGACAGCAAGTGTGGGGAGGTTTCTTTCTGGGATGGCTTTTTTTTTTTTTTTTTTTGTAGAAACAGGGTCTCACTATGTTGTCCAGGCTGGTCTCAAACTCCTGGGGTCATAATCTGCCTGCCTTGGCCTCTCAAATAGTTGGGATTACAGGCATGAGCTGCCATGCCTGGCCTGACAAGGCTTCTTGCTGCACTTAAAGGCATGAAAGGCTATAGAGGATATGGGACTGGAAGGCACTGGATCCTAAACATCCTCAAGCCTTCTGGAAATGTGAAAAATGTTTCACAAAAGCACAGCCTAAGACCTCATGCAATGAGGTGGGCTCCCATAAGTTCCTAGGGCAGAGTCCGAAGACCTCTGCTGGGTAGGGGCTTCCTCCTGGTCCCCAAGGGCCCGCCCTCTCAGGCCTACCTTGAGGCCACCCTGCTGGGCCACTTCCCGGATTTTGGACAGCATTGATTGGAGCCGCCTGTTCTCCTCCTGTAGGACCCGGATGCGGATGTCGTTGGCCTGCACTTGCCTCTCCATGTGATCTGTGACGTTGCCAGAGTCTGTGGGACATGTTATCTGGGACTCCACCCTGCTCGATCTGCCTCCTGTGCCCAGCGGGACAGGACCTTAGGAGGGAGGCACACCTGCTTGGGTGGGTGGCCCGGCACCTGGCCCAAGGGAGCTATTAGTACACCAGGCCTCCCATCTCACCTTCCCTTTCCTGAAGCCTTGTTCCCACCTCCCTGTCCCCCCACCTGCTGGGACAATGACTAGAATATAAAATCTGAGAGCTGGGTGGGGCCTAGAGCTCTCAAAAGATTTAGCAAATAAGCAGAAGAGTGAATCTCTTCCTAGGCCCCGTTTTGGACAGGCCAGAGACAAAGCGAGCTGTCCAAGGTCATAGCCAGCTCAAGGGTGGGAATGGCAGGAATTTGGCAAGGCTGCTCTCTCCCCTGCTTTTGTGATGGATGCTTCCTTCTGGCTCCATGAGCCTTGGAGAATTGCTGCCCCTTCTGGTTCAGTTTCCTGCTTTGCAAAAAGGGGCTATGACCTGTCTCACAGGGTGTTTGAGAAGGGGACAGAAGGGCCTGGATGACGTCGTATGGGCAGCTAAATTGCAGATCTTCCTGCCAGCTGTGCATGGATTCGCCCCAGCACCTTAGGGGGCTGGAGGGGCTGGGAGAACCTAGGTCACCTGATGTCCAATCCTGTGCCAAGATGGGCACCTAGCACTCCTGTGCCAAAGGGTCCAGGACAGCAGGTGGCTGGGGGCTGTCATTGGAACTAGTCCCCTGGTGTGGTTTGGGGACCCATTCCAAGGACCAAGAAGGGGGACACAGGCAAGTTGAGCAAGGACTGGCATGTGATGTGGTGAAGAGCATGGGCTGCAGGGACAACCAGACCTGTGTCTGGATTTGGCTGTCGTGACTAGAGGCAGTCACATCACTGTTGGGCTTTCACGTCCGTGTCTGCACAGAGTGGATAATGCATGAAGCACCTGCATGCTGTGGTGGGTCCACAGGGGCTGCACTGCTGGCCGCCCAGCTTTACCACCCTCGCTACAGGCTGCGGAGCTGCAGACCCCAGTGTCCTGCCCACATGAGCCCTCGGCTGCTGGCTCTGAGCCCCGGCATGCCCTTGGCACCATCCCCAGTCCCCTACCATGGATCTGGGTCTCGGTGGGCTGGTGCAGATCTGGGAAGGCCACCAGCAGCCGCTCCCGCTCCCTCAGCTCTACCAGCTCCCGCTCTAGCTCCAGGATGGTCAGCCGCAAGTCTGTAGTCACCTGCTCCAGGCCTTGCTTCTCTCTCTGCAGGCTCTGCAGCAGCTCCTGGGGCAGGGGAGGCTCAGGCCTGGCTCCTGAATAGCCACATGGCACTGAGCACCCCTGGGGCACCGTCCCTACCCCCAAGACACAAGACAGGCCTGCCAGCACTCATCTGGCCAGAGGCTTCTCTAGCAAAAGGGAAGACACCCACCCTCACCTGCTGGGCCTGGAGCTGGCACTGCCCCTGCTCTCGCTCGCTCTGCAGCTGCTCTTGCACATGGGCCCGCTGGGCCTCAGCCTCGTCCAGGCTGCCCCGCAGCTCCTCACGCTCCTGGTCCAGGCTGTCCAGCTGCTTTAGCAGGGCTCGCTGCTTGGCCTGCAGGGACTAAGCAGGAATGGACAAGCAGGGAGGCTGTGAGACCCACAGGGTAGGCCCAGCCACATGGAACTAAGGAGGCTACAGCATCTACTACCCCCATCTCCGCTCCCTCATGTGTGTCTAGGGAACGCTGGTCCCATGCGTGGAAGGGTAGGGGTGGGGGGAGGCTGGCAGCAAGCAGATGCACATATGGTCAAGGCCAAGACTCCCAGCTTAAAGACCCCGGCCCTTGGAACACAGTTGGCTGGCTCTGGGGGTCTCACCCCGACTTCCTTCCAGTCATACGTAGACCCCACTTGGAGAGGAATTCTGAGAACTAAGTTTTTCTTCTCCTTGGGTCTCTAGTGTCACATCATCCCCCACCACTGAAGCCCACACTTCCTAATGCCCACTGAATGGAAAGCAGGAAGAACTAAAGCCGGTCTGCTCGGAGCCCTGGCTCCACCTTTTGCTAGCTGTGTGGCCTTGGGCAACTTCCTTAACCTCAGTAAGGCTGTTTCCTCATTCGTAAAATGGGGGTGACAAGAGTATCTGCCTCCTGCTGTAGCAAGGAGTAAGCATCAGAGGCTGTGGAGCTGGTGGCTGGGTCACAGCAGACACCTGATACATGGCGGCTGTGAAGGTTTGCAGGGAACACAGAGCTTCCCCTATCCTGGGCCCATGCCTGACCCTGGGGACTCTCAACTGAACTCCCTGGCTCTTGCTGAGCTTCTGAGGGTAGCTCAGCCAGGGAAGCCCCAGACCTGCCCCCTTCACTGGGTAACAGGTCACCTATTCCCTCAACCACACTTCTGAGCACTCCTGCAAGGCCCCACTGCCCAGAACACAGCTGTGTCCGGGGCTCTGGCTCACCCTCTGCCTGCCCTATCCTTCCACTGGCTGATGGCTGATGTGGCCATGCCCCCCTGCACCCCTTAGCCATCTGGCAGGAGAGTGTGGCACATCTGTTCATCTTTCCCTGTGGGGCACTCCTCCAGAGTGAGGCCTCATTAGGGAGTATCTATCTGTCCCTAGGTCACTGTTCCTCAGTGCCTGGCTCAGGGCAGACTTTGTGAGGGTGAGTCAATCCCACACCTGGAGGTATCTCAGGGAGCAGGTGCCCAAACAGATGAGCCCCCATTCCCTGCCAGCACAGCCCTCTCTCCCTGCAGCCTACGTTGTGGGTTCCCAGGCTGGCGAGGGCCCCGGCCTCACCTCCTGGTGGCGGACCATGCTGTCCACACGTGCCTTCTCCTTGTCCAGCTCCTTGCTGGCCCAGCACATCTGCTGGCTGGCGCCCTCCAGCTGCTCCTCCAGCAGCTGCACCTGCCTCTCCGCCGCCGCCCTGCACGCGCCTTCCTCCTGCAGCTGCTGGGCCTTTGCCTCTGCAGCATTGAGCAGGTGTGGGATGGGGTAGGGCAAGGGAGCGCTGTACTACCTCAGACCCAGGATGGGACCCGAGCAGGAGATCACATCTCTGGGCCTCAGAGTCCTCAGCCACAAAATGGGCTCTAAACCCTGCCCGAGGTGGGTCTGGAAAACAGAAGGTGCTTTCTGGGTGGGAGGTGGCACCCCAGCTTGGCCACTGCCCAGCAGGGTGGTTGGCCAGGCCCACCCTCCTGTGGCTGGTTCCCTTCATCTTCGCCCTGGATGCTCAGGGGACAGAGACGGACGATGCTCATCCAGCCACACTACTAGCTTGAGATGTGGCATGGGGGGCCTGGGTCGGGGCTCCTTACCCACAGCCTGCATGGACTCCCGCTGCTGTTTCAGTTCCCTCTCCAAGGTGGCCATCTTTGTCTTTAGGTCACTTGTTTCTATGGCAGCCAAGAGAGAGGCCCTTCAGAGGGTCCCATGGGCCTGGCCAGTGACCTTCATGCCCAGTGTGCCCCGTGCAGTGGAGGCAGCCCATTGCCTGCAGAGGAGCCACCTGTGGTTGTGGGAGGAGCTCTGGGGAGTTGGTGGAGGGGGCTGGACCCTCGTCCACCCTGCTTCTCATGGGCTGGCTGCCATGTGTCTGCACCTCTCTGGGCCTTGGTATCATTCATGGAGGCAACCATGAGGCTCAGAAAGGGCAAATCCCTCAGGCCTCATATCAGTGGGCACTAGCCAACTTCTAGTGCCAGGAACTGAGTCTCTGATGGCTTTTCCCAAAACCAGAGAGGCTGCTCTGCTTGGCTCGAAGTGCCAGGGGACTCTCTGGAAGTAGCCCTCAATGATTGACAGTGCAAGTGGATACATACCCTGGCTCCCTCCCCGACTGAGGGACAAGTCTGGGCAACCATCCTAGCCCGGCTCCTGGTGGCCCCAGCAGGACTGAGCTCACAGTGTCACAGCCGGATGAACACACCCTTCCTTGCTGCCCTCCCTTCTCTGCCTCTTGCCTGTGCCCCAGCCTGGGTTTCCTCCACACAAACCACTTATCCTAGAAGCCCCGTCTCAAGCACCCATGCGAAGGCTGTGGCAGAGCCCCTGGGCACCAGGCGTCCAGCCTCCGGGGCACAGACCTGTGAGCAGCTGATGCTTGTCATGTTCCCACTCAGCCAGGCACTGCCCATTCTCCTCCGCCTGTCGCCGCCGCGCCCCCTGTTCCTGTTTCAGTGCCTGCTCCAGCTTGCACACCTGCTTCCTCAGGCCATCCTTCTGCTCCTCAGCCTTTGCCAGCTGGGCCCTGAGGGCCTCCACATGCTTACTGAGGCGCGTCAGGTCTTTGCTCTGCTCTGCTGCCCAGCGGCCCACCGTGGCAGCTGGCAGTGGCCTGAGCCCCATGCTGTCCTGTACCAGTTGCTGGAACTGGCCTAAGGATGAGGGTAAGTTCTGGCTCTGACACAGGCTGATGACCACCTTGCCCACCTTCGACAGGCTTCCCTGGATGCTGGCACACGCGTCACAGGGCACCAGGGCCGTCTCAATGGTCTGGCAGTAAACACTCCTGCTGTTCTTGGAGACCGTGGCTGGACACTGCAGGGAGGCTCTGACAGGGAGGCTCTCTGGGTCTTGGCAGGTCTGGGGCAAGCCTGGCATGGGGGAGGAGGGCTTGATGAACTTGGCAGTCAGATATTCAGGGCTCCCGGCTGGCTCGTCCTTGGCGGTGGGCTTGGAGGTAGGGGTCTCCCTTTGGTTTGCCCCTTTCTGTGTTCAGAAGAAGCAAAGGGAAACCAGGTAAGAGAAAGTGGAGGGAGGTGACTGGTTCCCTGGGGAACCAGCCTTACCTGACACTCAGACCCTCAGACGTTTTCTGACACCAATGTAAATAAGAGAGAACTTACTCCCTCTTTTCCTCTGACTCAACTTACCACACCCAGGCCTCCTCTCTACCCCAAGCTCCAGGCTTGATCTGATTGTATGCATGGTGTTGGGAGGGCGATGGTGACGGTTGCAGCTGCTGGTTACTGGGCTCTTGCTTAGTGGACGTGCCTGCTCTCATGTCACCATAGCCACTCTCAGTTTTAGTTTCTTCCCCATCACGGTGACAGTGGCCCTTCCCCAGTGGGTGCCAGTGTGGATTATGGGATAGCCCGTAACAGACAGGGCTCACAGACCTCCACTGTCTGAACCTCAGATGAAGAAACTGAGGTTCAGAGGAGGCAGGATTTTTCCAAAGTCCCACAGGGACATCAGAGCCAGAGAGCAAGGCATGACCACCCAAGGCCTGCATTCTTAACTGCCACACTGTGTGGGCCTTGATTGGGAGAGTGGTGGAGGCCAGTGAAGGCTGCGGTACACACGGTGGTAGGCTAGGAAGCCAGAGTGGGGGTGAGGTGTGAAGGCCACCACAGTGGGGAGACAGAGGATGGGACCCACCTGGGGGAGCGCCTGCTGGTGGAGCATGCCCAGCCTCAGCAGGCTGTCCCAGAAGCGCCGCACTGTGAGCCCCACGGACATGCAGGGTCCCGCAGCCCGCATGGGGGGCATCATCTGCTCTGAGCCAAGGTTCTCCAAGTAGCTCATGCAGCTTTGAAGCAGTAGCAGGAGCCTGCGGGCAGAAATGCCAGATTGCTGGGGCCCTGGCTCGTGCCAATGTACCCTCAGACCATACTGCAGATCTGGCTCTGGGGAACTGGCCCAGGCATCAGGGACTTGGAGTCTCAGACTATGCTCTGCTGGGCCAGCTTCAAACCTAACCCAGGGCTGCTTCCTCCAGGAAGTCATCCCTGGCCATAATCTCTGCTTGGGAGCGTCTGCTGGGTCTCCTGGGTGGCCCCTCTGCCTGGCTCTTCTCCACTGGACCAGTGCTCTCTGTGAAGCTGAGCCTGGCCTTGCCTCAGTTGTATCCTGAGTCCTTGAGAAGTGCTGGGTGAATGGCTGCCCTGCATCCAGTGACCCAGAGCCTCCACTTGACAGATGAGAACTGAGACCAGGAGAGGGGAGGAGCTTGCCCACAGCCACAGGTTGATAAGGCAGAGTGGGGTGTGTGCACAGTCTCCCAAGGCTAGTCAAGGGCTTCTGCAGGGTGAGCTGCTTCTGTGACAGTGGAGACCTGTGTCACGACAGCTAGGTCTCTGTCCTAACCTCAAAGTTCAAAATTAAAGTCAGGCATGAGTTATAAGAAAACGCAATATTATAATAAAAAGCTAAGTTTGCATTTGCATGGGAACCGAGCTATTTTAAAGTAGTATTGTGTTGACGACACACACCAGGAAGATAAGTGAAATCAGCTTGTTGCAGGTGCAGCAGGGTCATCCCAAACCCTGTGGGGCCTTGGGTAGAGAGGGCCTGGGGGAGGAGGTGCCAACCGCCTCCAGGCCCTGCCCCTCTTTGGCCAATGTGTCCTCCTCTGCAGACGTGGACAACAGCACTTGCCATGGTGCCAGGCAACACCGGGGAACAGGGACGCACCTGAGAAGAGGACACATCATAACCCTGACAGAGCAACAGTCCATCTGCCCAGACTGACCGACTGACTAGCAGTGGGAGACCGTGGTGCTGCTGTCTGCAGTCTTAGCCGTGACCCCATCCCTGCCATGAACTGAGCAGCTCAGTGCTACACCATGTAGTGGAGGCCAGGGCCCCAGACTCCAGGGTTCACAGGCTGGTCTAGGTCTCACCCAGCAGCGTCTGCCAGGAATTACTTACACACACAGGAGCCCAGAGGGGGCTTTAACTCAGGCAGAGGTAGGCAGAGGGGTCAGGCAGGGCAGCGGGCATGTCAGCAACAGCTTCATGGAGAAAGGGATGGGTAAACCTAGCCGTGACAGATGGGCAGGGCATTCCTAGCAGAGGGACAGTGTAATGCATAAAGTCACGGAGGAAAGGAGGTGTGTTCTGTGCTCATCATTGAGCCATTCAGAGGTTACATATGGTGCTTTTGTACCAAGGGCTCCTCCAGGCCTGAGTGGCTTCTCTGTCCCTGAGCAGGTCATCCTGAAACCACTGGAGACTGAAGTCCCTCTCACATTCTCTGTCACCTGTCTGGCCTTCATGGCTTTAAGGTTGGTTTTATGTTGTTGTTGTTGTTGTTGTTTTTAAAAAAAAAAACAGAGTCTTGCTTTGTTGCCCAGGGTGGAGTGCAGTGGTACAATCTCAGCTCATTGCAACCTCCAATTCCCGAGTTCAAGCAATTCTCCTGCCTCAGCCTCCTGAGTAGCTGGGACTACAGGCTTGCACCACCGTGCCTGGCTCATTTTTATATTTTTAGTAGCTTCCTAAGTGGCTGGGACAATAGGCACACATCGGCTGGGCACAGTGGTTCACACCTGTAATCCCAGCACTCTGGGAGGCCAAGGTGGGTGGAACACCTGAGGTCAGGAGTTCAAGACCAGGCTGGTGAACATGGTGTAACCCTGTCGCTACTAAAAATACAAAAAATTAGCCAGGAATGGTGGCAGGCACCTGTAATCCCAATTACTGGGGAGGCTGAGGCAGGAAAATCTCTTGAACCCAGGAGGGAGAGGTTGCAGTGAGCCAAGTTCATGCAACTGCACTCTAGCCTGGGCAACAAGAGTAAAACTCTGTCTCAAAAAAAAAAAAAAAAAAAAAGGCATGCACCAACACACCCAGCTAATTTAAAAAATATTTTTGTAGTGATGGGGTCTCCCTTTGTTGCCCAGGCTAGCCTCAAATTCTCAAATGATCCTCCCAATCAGCCTCCCAAAATGCTGGGATTACAGGTGTTGGCCACTATGCCCAATAAACCATGTCATTTTTTGTTTGTTTGTTGTGTTTTTTTTTTGAGACAGAATCTACTCCATTACCCAGGCTGGAGTGCACTGGTGTGATCTCAGCTCACTGCAACCTCTGCCTCCCACGTTCAAGTGATTCTCATGCCTCAGCCTCCTGAGTAGCTGGAATTACAAGCACGCACCACCATGCCCAGCTAATTTTTGTATTTTTAGTAGAGACAGGGTTTCACTATGTTGGCCAGGGTGGTCTTGAACTCCTGACCTCAAGTGATCCGGCTGCCTTGGTCTCCCAAAGTGCTGAGATTACAGGCGTGAGCCACCATGCCCGGCCAACCATGTTAACTTTACAAGTGATGGGGCTGCAGGAGCATCCACGAGGCTCTTCCCAGAGGGTTATGATTTGGAAAAAATGCATCCTGTATCTGGCCTTGTGATATGCAGAGGGAACAGCACAACCCACAGGACAACAGGAAAGAGAGCCTGGGATGGAAACTCTGAGAAGCAACTATGGTGTCCTGGACACAGAAACCCTGAGGAGGCAGCTGGGAGTAGCTGAGAGGCCCAGGTCACACCTGTGGTGTGACAGAGACCAATGGAGTAGAAATCAACTGCCTGAGGTGGACAGGCTAGGCTAGCCTAACATGGCATAGCACAGCACACAACACAAGACACTCGATAAAAGGTGAGACCACTTTGAAAGACCGAAGCTGATGTAGCTCCGACAGGTACTCAATGGTAACTGTGTTACCAACATCAACCCCGCCTCTGGAGGGGCTTCTGCAGCTGCCACTGCTTTCAGGGGCAGGTACCGGCATCCTGAGATGACCAGGTTTGGTCAAGGCCCTCACCTGTCGATGACCAGCTCCAGCAGCACAGCATGGGACAGCTGTGTGAACTCGGGGTCACCAGGAACATGGTCATAGTGCTCCAGCAGGACCACCATGTCAAGGTCACAGGCGACGCGATCAGGGAACTTCCAGGAGGGGAAGCACACGGGCCCAGCGTGGGAAAAGACGTCTACGATGGCACCCTGCAGGTCGGTGAGGTCCTTGCGCAGGCTGTCCATGCAGGCCTGGCTGCCCAGCAGGTGCGCCATCCTCACAGCTCCTAGGGCGAGCACAGAGGAGCCCTGCCAACCAGAGCCATGTGGCTGCTGCTGGAGGAAAGTCCCCAAAACCCTGGGTAGGCTGAAAGTCCACCCCAGACCCTGGGAGAAGTCTGTTTCCCAGCCATACGTGACAAGGCCTTTTGGACCTGGTCCTGAGTGGCCTCGCCAGCTTCTCAGTCCCCCTACCACAAGCACATACTGCAGAGTCCATCACTCCACAATTCCTTCCCGAGGGCTTAGGCTGGGTGGATTCAGCTATTAACAAGAATATGCCTGCTGTCCTTTCCCAGAGTGAATCCTGGAACAGGGCACACACAACTGAAAGAGAGTTACAGCTACAGCATGATGGAGAGTGTTGGGCCACACCAGGCCACTGTCATCTCCTGCCTAGACCACTGTAGCAGTTTCCAGCTGGGTCACAGGCCTACCCTCTCCATTCTGAACACCTTCAGCTCCAGAGACCTGGACCAAACTCTATCGGATCACGTCATGCTGGCTACAGTGCCTCAGTACTCCCTTTGGCCTGTGGAAACAAAGCCACCTCCGGACACCTGCCTGCCTCCAGCCTGAGCAGAGGGCGTTCTTCAATGGTGCTGGCTTTGACTGAAGAACCCACTGTGTACCGCTTCCCTCAATCTCCCTCATTTCTACAGAGGAGGAAATTGAGGCTCTGAAAAGTTAGGGAGCTTGCCCGAGGTCACTCAGGAAGTTGAGATTCTGAGTCCACAATCTGCTCTGTCCTCAGGCCATGCTACTTCCAGAGTAGCAGTGTCCAGGAGAAATACAACACAAGCCACACATGGGATTTTAGGTATTTCTACTAGCCACTGATGGGCTACAGGAAATGGTACCCCAAAATATGGCACCTTGGAAATGCAAAAAACTGCAGAAGCAGGAAGGCCACTCTCATCTTCCCCTCATCCTTCCTCCCTAGAGCAGGCCACCAGGAAGGTCAGTCTGTAACCTCTCCCTTCCTTCTCCCCTGAAGACCCTCATGTGACAGGTGTTCTGCTCTATACCGAGATGGGAAGAAATGTCACACAGGGATACCAAGAAGAATCTGAGAAAACAGCCCTTGCTAAATCGATTCCCTCCCTTATTTATTAATATTTGATTGTATCTTTTCTTTCTTTTTTTTTTTTGAGACAGAGTCTCACACTGTCACCCAGGCTGGAGTGCAGTGGTGCAATCTCAGCTCACTGCAATCTCCGCCTCCTGGGTTCAAATAATTCTCCTGTTTGGCTAACTACAACCTCTGCCTCCTGGGTTCAGGCAATTCTCTTGTCAGACTATTCCTGTAGTCCCGGGTAGCTGGGACTACAGGTACACACCACCACACCCAGCTAATTTTTGTATTTTTAGCAGAGATGGGGTTTCACCATATCGGCCAGGCTGGTCTCCAACGCCTGACCTCAGGTGATCCACCTGACTTGGCCTACCCAAGTGCTGGGATTACAGGCGTGAGCCACGGTGCCTCGCCATATCATAACTTTTGGTCCACTAATCATAATTCTGAATGACTATCCATGAAAACACAGATCTCCAGGCCGGGTGCGGTGGCTCATACCTGTAATCCCAGCACTTTGGGAGGGCGAGACAGGAGGATTATGAGGTCAGGAGTTCAAGGCCAGCCTGGCCAATATGGTGAAACCTCATCTCTACTAAAAATACAAAAATTAGCTGGGCATGGTGGTGCGCACCTGTAATCCCAGCTACTCGGCTGGCTGAGGCAGGAGAATCGCTTGAACCAGGACTGGGAAACAGGTTGCGGTGTGCCAAGATCAGGCCACCGCACTACAGCGTGGGGTACAGAGCGAGACTCCGTCTCAGAAAAACAAAAAACAAAACAAAACAAAAACCAAAAAAACACAGATCTCCTTGTCTCTTTGGGTTTTCATTTCTGAAGGTTTCCATGTCAGGAAAAACTTTTATTAAATAAATTTGTATCCTTTCTCTTGTTAATCTGTTTTTAAATTTTATTTCACGTATTTATTTACTAGAGTCAGGGTCTCACTTTGTTGCTCAGGCTGGAGTGCAGTGGTGCTATCATAGCTCACTGTAACTTCAAACTCCTGGGCTCAAGTGAACCTCCCACCTCAGCCTCCTGAGTAGGTAGGACTACAGGTGGGTGCCACCACACCTGGCTAATATTTTTTATTTTTTGTAAAGAGAGAGACTTGCTGTGTTGCCCAGGCTGGTCTTGGCCTCCTGGCCTCAAGTGATCCTCCAGCCTTGGCCTCTCAAAGTGTTGGGGTTATAGGCGTGAGCCACCTTAATCTGTCTTTTATTAAACCTGTGATGGGTGAGGAAAAGATATCACTTTTTCTCCCCTACTAACCATTTCAAAGTTCAAAAGCCATGTCGGCTGGTAGCTATTGTACTGGATGGCACAGAGGGTCAGATGCTGTGTGTGCATTCAGCAAATGAGGACTGAGCATCTGCTCCATGCCAGGAGGCACTGTGTCAAGACCAGGAACACAGCAGGGCACAAGCAGCACTGTCCTCCAGGAACTACCAACGATATCTGAGGGTCTCTGCAAGAAGTAAGCTTGTGTGTGCCAGTTTCAGCTGTGGGACATTACCCAAGTGATATGTGTCTGCCCCATGACACTTACAACAAACATGCCCACATCCTGCACTCCTGTTGTCTTGGCAACTGCCTCTCATGAGCTATTGCTGCCCAAGAGATTTTATGTCTCCAAGGAGGGAGGCAGAAACAAAGGGAAAATAACATAGGCGAGTATTCTGGGTTTCCTTCCCGGAACGGGCATGAAGGAAATAAAGCAATCAAGAAGCCCCAACCTGGGAGGAAGTGTATTCAGGTGGCAAAGCACTTGGAATTCATAAGCTTGCTTGTGAAGGCACCAGGAAACACTGATCTGCTCATCTTCAAATAACTACAGCTGCCATATGAGGCCATCTTTGATATCAACTCCCACTAGATCTTGGTTCAGATCCCTAGCAGTAAATTACTTTATGTTGTTTCTTCTGAAAATTGAGGTCACGCAGATATAAGCATGGTTTAAGTACTTACGTGCTGGGTGCGGTGGCTCACGCCAGTTATTCCAGCACTTTGGGAGACCAAAGTGGGTGGATCACCTGAGGTCAGGAGTTCAAGACCAGCCTGACCAACATCGCAAAACCCTGTCTGTACTAAAAATACAAAATAAAAAATTAGCTGGGCATGGTGGTGCATGCCTGTAATCCCAGCTACTAGGGAGGCTGAGGCAAGAGAATTGCTTGAACCTGGGAGGCGGAGGTTGCAGTGAGCCAAGATCACAGCATGGCACTCCAGCCTGGGCAACAAGAGCAAACCTCCGTCTCAAAAAAAAAAAGAAAAAGTACTTATGTGCATGTCACGTGAAGAGATGAGCAATCTCTGTCATTCCTGGGTCTTGAGTGGAAGACTCAAGTACTTCAATGTCGCCGTAACCACACAGGTGACAGCAGTAATTGAGCCCGTATGGAGGAGTAGCAGCTAACTCTGCCTCTCCTCAGTTTCCTGGGGCTCCAGGTGGACTTCTGACTCCCAGAGAAGAGAGGAGCCTTTCCTACACTTCCGTTCAATATTCAAGCGCCTTCTCTCTCTCAGAAGTAGTACCCTACTCCTACTGAAAGATGATGCCTACTTCCCAGCCAGGGGGCCTGCTGAGATTCAAAGTCACCACCATGAAAACGCGGGAAACTCTAAAAGCAGCTATGTGGCAAATGTCAGTCTCAAACATGACACTGTTAATTGCCTGGATCCCTGGGGACACTGAAGGGACTGAGTGAGGACAAAAGAGTAACTGCACTAGTAGAGTAAGAAGCCTGGCTTGAACTTGCATTCCTACTCTACCAACTCCAAACTTCACTATCCTCATTTGTAAATATATTACTATAAAGAATCAATGTACTACATGAAGTGTACTGGCTCATAGTAAGTGACCAATACATCCTAGCTATCATTATTCTACATTAATAACAACATTGAGGCTGGGCACAGTAGTTCACACCTGTAATCCCAGCACTTTTCGAGGCCAAGGCGGTGGACCACAGGTCAGGTGTTTGAGACCAGCCTGGCCAATATGGTGAAACCCTGTCTCTACTAAAAATACACAAATTAGCTGGGTGTGGTGGTGGGTGCCTGTAATCTCAGCTACCTGGGAGGCTGAGACAGGAGAATCACTTGAACTCGGGAAGTGGAGGTTGCAGTGAGCAGTGATTGTGCCACTGCACTCCAGCCTGGGCAACGGAGTGAGACCATCTCAAAAACAAACAAACAAACAAAAAAAACAGTGACATACAGCTATGGTGTGTGGGGGAGGGGGAAGGCTTGAAAGAGCAACCTTTCCTATCACTCCCTCATTTCACAGATGAGGAAACTGAAGTCCAGGCACAGGTTCGAAGCCAGGTCCCCGCTTTCAGCTTTCAGGAGTTGAGGAGGGGACGAAGGAGAGAGGGGAATCTTCGGAAAGGGTGAGAAGCCGGCAGGATGCCAAGTAGGCCTCTGGGGAGTGAGGGGAGCTGCAGGGCCACCCCGGTGAGAGTGAGGGGTGAAACCTAAAGCAGCAGCCCTGTAATCCCAGAACTTCGGGAGGCCCAGGCGGAAGAACCGCTTGAGCCCAGGAGTTTGAGATCAGCCTGAGCAAAGTAGGCAGACGTCCACCCACGTCCCTACAAAAAATTTTTTAAAACTGGCCGAGAGCAGTGGCTCACCCCTGTAATCCCAACACTTTGGGAGGCCGAGGCGGGCGGATCATTTGAGGTCAGGAGTTCGAGACCAGCCTGACCAACATGGTGAAACCTCGTCTCTACTAAAAATACTAAAAAAATTAGCAGGGTGTGGTGGGCGCCTGTAGTCCTGGCTACTTGGGAGGCTGAGGCAGAAGAAACAGCTTGAACTCGGAAGGCAGAGGTTGCAGCGAGCCGAGATTGAGCCAGTGCACTCCAGCCTGGACGACAGAGCCAGACCCCGTCTCAGAAAAAAAGTAAAAGAAAGCAGCAGCCTTGATTTGAGAGAGAGACCCCAGGGGGGCTGGAGGGCGGGACTACGAAAGGCAGAGGGTGGAAGCAAGAAAAGGCAGACCCATGGGAAAAGGGAATTAAGGAGGTAGGATTCGGAAGAGGGGCTTGGAGGATGTGAAATCAAAGAGGGGACTATGGGAGTAGGGAAGTGGGGCCCTGAGGCGGCGAGCCTGAGGGGACCCGGGCTCTCCTAAATAAGGCCAATGGGCGGGAGCTGGGCTCTTCGGAGGCGGGGTCGAAGGGAGCGAGGCACTGGCCTGCCGAGTAAAGGAGCCGCGAGGTGAGTGCAGCTGGGGTCCGGCGGGTGATGCAGAACATCTCACCTGCCTTCAGCTTCACAGCTTTAGCCTCTGTGTCCGGTCGGCTCCCGAAATTGTATCCAGCGCGCCTGCGGCACCTGGGATTCCCGGAAAGCCCTAGCCTGGCCCAGGCCGTTGCCTTGGCAACGGCGTCGAAAGCTGCGGTGCCCGCTGGGAGGGACCGGAAGCGCGCCACCGAGAGAGGGTGGTCCCGGAAGTACGTCAGTCTCACCTTCGCGGTCACAACTCACTCGGTCGCCGCCATCTTGCGAGTTCGTCGTACTGTCCGAGCGGGGAGGCTGCCTTGAGGCGGCACCCCGTCACCGACACCGAGGCGGACTGGCAGCCCTGAGCGTCGCAGTCATGCCGGCCGGACCCGTGCAGGCGGTGCCTCCGCCGCCGCCGGTGGCCACCGAGCCTAAACAGGTACTACTCCCCGAGCGCCTCAGCCTGCAGCGCTAGCGTGGGCCTGGGTGCTCCTCATTCGCGTAGGAATAAGCGGCCGCTATGAACCGCTTGGAGGGACTGCAAGTCCCAGGAGGCTGCGCGCTTTGCGCGCTTCCCACGCTATGGTGCAGTTCTGGCAGCGAAAGGAACCGCCCTGAACAGGGTTCTCCAAAGTGGTCCGCGGATCCGCAGCATCGGCACGAGCATGGAGCTTCTTAGAAAATCGGAGTCTCCGCCCTAGACTTTTTTTTTTTTTAAGTAGGATGGGGTTTCACCATATTGGTCAGGCTGGTCTCGAACTCCTGACCTCAGGTGATCACCCACCTCAGCCTCCCAAAGTGCTGGGATTACAGGCGTGAGCCACCGCGCCCGTCCCCCAGACCTTCTAAATAGGAATAATTGAACAAAATCCTAAGGTGATTGATTAAAGTGTAAGAGGCAGTGATCATTTGATCCTCTGAGAAGATTCTGTGATCTGTGGAGTTGGGGCCACTGGCCACAGCCTTTGCCCACTAATGTCTAATTTCTCAGCCTGCACGGTACGTTTTAGGATGTTAATTCTCAGAATCTGTTTCGGTGTCTCTCCCAAGCCAGACACTACAGCAGGCTCCCACGTTTACCGGAATGAATGGGGCACAATCCTGTCTAGGGAGCTCATAGGCTAACGGGAAGGCCGACGTGCGAGAATGCTCACCAAATGTTGATTGTCCTCCCGATGACCGTCAATGATACGGTGCCAGCCCACCCTTAATAAAGCTCTCCAATCTCCAGTGTGCATAAACCATTGTAGTATGGTGTGATATGCTCTGTGATAGAAGTTTCAGGTACACATCTAATCAACATTGCTTGCTGGGGTAGAAGGGATATTAGGGTAGGGGAAGCCCACAAGAGTGAGAGGTAAATTCCTTCTTTTAGAAGAAGGAATAGGCCAATCGCCGTGGCTTCGGAAGGTCAAGGCGGGTGGATCACGAGGTCAGGAGTTCAAGACAAGCCTGATCAGTAAAGTGAAAACCCATCTCTACTAAAAATACAAAAATTAGCCTGGCGTGGTGGCGCGAACCTGAAGTCTCAGCTGCCCGGGAGGCTGGGGCAGGAGACTTGCTTGAGCCCAGGAGGCGGAGGTTGCAGTGAGCCAAGATCACATCACTGCACTCCAGCATGGGTGACAGTGAGACTTCTCCCTCTCAAAAAAAAAAAAAAAAGGAGTAGGAATTCGTCAGGTAGGTGACTAGGGAAGGGAAATAGCATCCATTATTCATTCAGCACGTATTTATTGAGCACAAGCTGATCACTACTTTGGGTTCAGAATAAGGGGGGGACATGACTGAAGAAGCCATGCCTTTTCCACAGATATTTAAGTGCCTGTGTGTCCCTGGAATTTTTCCAGGCATTGGGGAAAAATAAGGTAATGGCCAGGTAATATGCACAAAGATACGTACTGAGGTAAGAATCAAACGACGTGTCTAGTCAAGAGTAAATGAAGTGTTGAAGGATAGACTTAGGAGAGTGGTGGCAGGAGATGAGATTCTTACTTAGGATTTGAACTTTTCTTTGTAGACAATGGGAAGAAAAGAGAGGGTTTTTTTTTTTTTTTCTAGTCAGAAAATTCATCTGTGATTAGAAAAGGGAGGGTTTTAAGCCAGATGGTGACATTTGTGTTTCAGAAATTCAGGTAGGCAGACATGTGGAGAATCACTAGGAAGATGGAGATCTGTCACAGTGTTCAAAAGAGGCTGAAGGCCTGGCCTAGATTGGGGCAGAGGGCGGTGGGCAGGTTCTCCAACCAGAGTGATACGTTAGAATCCTGGTTCTGCCATTTGGACATAAGCTCTCCGTCTCTCAGTTCTGTCATCTGTAATGGGAAGATATTAAGAGTACTTGGCCCAGTCCAGTGGCTCACACCTGTAATTCCAGCACTTCAGGAGACTGAGGCAGGCAGATCACTTAGGTTTGAGACCAGCTTGGCCAACATGGCAAAACCCTGTCTCTACTAAAAATAAAAAATTAGCCACGTTTGATGGTGCACGTTTGTAATCCCAGCTATTCGGGAAAGAATTACTTGAACCCAGGAAGCGGAAGCTGCAGTGAGCGAAGATCATGGCACTGCACTCCAGTCTGGGTGACAGCAAGATTGTCTCAAAAAAAAAAAAAAGAATACTTAATCTCATAGGCTTCTTATAAGGTCTATAAGAGTTAATATATGCCGGGCGCGGTGGCTCAAGCCTGTAATCCCAGCACTTTGGGAGGCCAAGGCGGGTGGATCACGAGGTTGAGAGATCGAGACCATCCTGGTCAACATGGTGAAACCCCGTCTCTACTAAAAATACAAAAAACTAGCTGGGCGTGGTGGCACGTGCCTGTAATCCCAGCTACTCAGGAGGCTGAGGCAGGAGAATTGCCTGAGCCCAGGAGGCAGAGGTTGCGGTGAGCCGAGATTGCGCCATTGCACTCCAGCCTGGGTAACAAGAGCAAAACTCCGTCTCAAAAAAAAAAAAAAAGAGTTAATATATTTAAAGTACTTGGGAGAAATACCTGGAATCTACTCCGCTTGATAAAAAATTGTTTTATTTTTATTTTATTTTATTTTGAGATGGAGTCTTGCTCTGTCACCCAGGGTGGAGTACAGTAGCATGATTTTGGCTCACTGCAACCTCCACCTCCCATGTTCAAGCGATTCTCCTGCCCCAGCCTCCTGGGTAGCTGGGACTACAGGTGCCTTCCACCACACCCAGCTAATTTTTGCATTTTTAGTAGAGATGGGGTTTCACCATGTTGGCCAGGCTGATCTTGAACTCCTGACCTCGTGATCCGCCTTCCTTGACCTCCCAAAGTGCTGGGATTACAGGCATGAGGCACCACACCGGGCCAAAATTGTTTTATTAAGAGACGGGGTGTTGTTCTGTCGCCTAGACAGGAATGTCATGGTGTGGTCATAGCTTACTGCGACCTCAAATTCCTGGGCTCAAGCAATCCTCCTACCTCAGCCTCCTGAGTCAGTGGGATTATAGGTGCAAGCCATTGTGCCAAGCTTGATAAATGTTATTATCATTGAGTGTGGAAGCTGAGGAAGAGAGAGGAGCCCCAACTTCCTATTGTGGATGACTAGGTAGCTACTCCTGAGGAAAGAGGTTAGAGACGAAAGTGCCCAGGAGTCAGCTGGACCCGAAGCTGTTCGGTACACAGGAGTGTTCTGGGACATTAATTTGGGTCAGATTGTTTAGCCTAGAGGCAGTAGGGGAAGGGGAGGACACTGAAAACTGAGAACCAAGAACAGAATTGGGCGGGGACGTGGGGTGGGAAACACCCACTTTATAGAGCAGGAGGTGAAATGGGGGCCGGGAAGGAAACTTGAATGGAATGATGAGCAAGAAGGGAAGAATGGGGCCTGGGAGTCGAGAGTTTTGTGAAGGAGTGGTCACCATTCATGCCCACATAATGGCGGTGGATGGTTGTGAGCCGTTGTTTTTGACTTCGTCGAGAGGACTTAAAATGAATGGGGACCAAATGGCAGGTGAGGAAGTGAGACTCGCAAGACTGAAGAGAACTCAGGATGTTTCGCAGCCAGAGGAAGGGGTGGGAGAAGGCAGTGGCAGAAAGGAATCTGAAGGTAGAAGAGAAACTTCATTTTTCTAAGATAAGAGACTTGACCTTTTGTTTACTAAGGGGAAGAAGCTGCTGGAGAAAATCCTGGAATTTATGGGATAGTTAATGCTGAGCATTTCAGTGGAGGCTCACAAAACACTTGAGCATTGAATTGTGGTTAAGGTGTGGAACAGAGTCAGAGAGAGAGGGCATTCAGGGCAGAAGAAGCTGTCAGCAAATAATTTTCCATTTCTTTTTTTTTTTTTTTTTTTTTTTTTGAGACGGAGTTTCGCTCTTGTTACCCAGGCTGGAGTGCAATGGCGCGATCTCGGCTCACCACAACCTCCGCCTCCTGGGCTCAGGCAATTCTCCTGCCTCAGCCTCCTGAGTAGCTGGGATTACAGGCACGTGCCACCATGCCCAGCTAATTTTTTTGTATCTTTAGTAGAGACGGGGTTTCACCATGTTGACCAGGATGGTCTCGATCTCTTGACCTCGTGATCCACCCGCCTCGGCCTCCCAAAGTGCTGGGATTACAGGCTTGAGCCACCGCGCCCGGCAATTTTCCATTTCTTTATTCAGCAAACAATCATTAAAAATTCCATGCCAAGCCCAGCGCTGGGTGCAGGGTTACAGACAAGGCCTGGATTCTGCAATGGTTTCTCAGGATGTAGTCGGAGTCCCTGCATCTGAATCACCTGGGCATTGGGTAAAAATGCAGATTCCTGGTCTCACTGAGATAGTCCAGCTAGAGAAGAGCCAGGGAAGCTACTCTTTTCCCCGGTTCCCCAGGAGCATCCCTTGCAGGTGCAGTGAACTTAACTGCTTTTCTGAAGCAGAGCGTCCTAACCGGAGGGAAGTCTGAGTGAAAGTCTACCCTGAATGATGTCCTAGAGGAGTTTCACAGTAGAGAACCTGTGCCGAACCAGGGACTTGAAAACCTTGTTTTCCTGTTTCCACAGCCCATGGAAGAAGAAGCATCTTCAAAGGAGGATTCTGCACCTTCTAAACCAGTTGTGGGGATTATTTACCCTCCTCCAGAGGTCAGAAATATTGTTGACAAGACTGCCAGCTTTGTGGCCAGGTAACGGAGCTACTTGGGTGGGTCAGAGGTGGGTTTCAGCATGAAGGTTTTTTAGCGATGAATCAGCACAAGGGTTTTTAAAGGGGCATTGGCCTTTTAGTTCATTAAAAACCACAACATTGCCGGGCACGGTGGCTCAAGCCTGTAATCCCAGCACTTTGGGAGGCCGAGGCGGGTGGATCACGAGGTCAAGAGATCGAGACCGTCCTGGTCAATATGGTGAAACCCCGTCTCTACTAAAAATAAAAAAAAAAGTAGCTGGGCATGGTGGCGCGTGCCTGTAATCCGAGCTACTCAGGAGGCTGAGGCAGGAGAATTGCCTGAACCCAGGAGGCGGAGGTTGCGGTGAGCCGAGATGGCGCCATTGCACTCCAGCCTGGGTAACAAGAACGAAACTCCGTCTCAAAAAAAAAAAAAAAAAGATAAATGTTTAATGGCTCTTAGCAATGTTCATGCTTCCCCTTATCCCCTGATATTTTAAGAGCAGAATATACAGAAAAGAGGTGTTGGGTTAAAAATCACCATATTCTCATTACCAGAATAGTTTCTGCCAGCTGTTTTCACTTTTTTCTGTTTCCTTCTGTCCTTGACATCCTTTTTTAGAACCTTGTAATACTAGCAGAGATACTTTTACATTCCGCTCTGTGTTCCTGCCACCACACTCAGCTAATTTATTTTTTTATTTTTTGTAAAGATGGGATCTTTCTGTGTTGCTCAGGTTGGTCTTTAACTCCTGGCCCTAAGTGATCCTCATGCCTTGGCCACCCAAATTGCTGCGATTACAGGATGACCACTGCACCTGGCCTATTCCCAACATTTCATTTTGGCAAATGAAGCTGTGGGGATATCTCTGAATATTTTCTTTCCCTTTTAGATTGTTTCCTTAGAAGAAAATTCTGTGTGGCTCATTACTGGCTGAAAGAGCATCCTTAAAAGATTTCTTAAACATTTTGCCAAGTAGCTTTCTAATTTTGTGCCATTTTCAGCTGCTGAAGAAATAAGAGTGCGTCCAAGTTCCCTTAAAAATAAATATATGTGGCTGGGCGCGGTGGCTCAAGCCTGTAATCCCAGCACTTTGGGAGGCCGAGGCGGGTGGATCACGAGGTCAAGAGATCGAGACCATCCTGGTCAACATGGTGGAACCCCGTCTCTACTAAAAATACAAAAAAATTAGCTGGGCATGGTGGCGCGTGCCTGTAATCCCAGCTACTCAGGAAGCTAAGGAAGGAGAATTGCCTGAACCCAGGAGGCAGAGGTTGCGGTGAGCCGAGATCGCGCCATTGCACTCCAGCCTGGGTAACAAGAGCGAAACTCCGTCTCAAAAAAAATAAAAATAAAAATAATAAATATATGTGTCGGGCGTGGTGGCTCACGCCTGTAATCCTAGCACTTTGGGAAGCCGAGGTGGGTGGATCACCTGAGGTCAGGAGTTCAAGAGCAGCCTGGCCATCATGGTGAAACCTCATCTTAAAAAATAAATAAATAAAATAAATAAATAAATAAATAAATAAATAAATAAATAAATAAATGTGAGGCAGGAGCAGGGCTGGGAACCAGGTTAAAAAAAAGAAAGAATCAATCAATCAATAATTGCGACCAGCCAGGTACAGTGGCTCACACCTGTAATCTCAGCACTTTGTGAGGCCGAGGCAGGCAGATCACCTGAGTTCAAGACCAGCCTGACCAACATGGAGAAACCCATCTCTACTAAAAGTACAAAATTAGCCGAGTGTGGTGGCATGTGCCTGTAATCTCAGCTACTTGGGAGGCCAGGAGGCAGAGGTTACAGTGAGCTGAAATCATGCCATTGCACTCCATTCTGGGCAGCAAGAGCAAAACTCTGTCTCCAAAAAATAAATAAATAGATAATATGACCAGGTGAGGTGGCTCACACTTGTAGTCCCAGCACTTTGGGAGCCTAGTGGGAGCCTAGGATGGGAGAATCACTTGAACCCAGGCCTTGGAGACCATCCTAGGCAACATAGTGAGACCCCCTTCTCTACAAAAAATTAAAAAAATTAGCTGGGCATGGTGGTGCATATCTGTAGTTCTAGCTGCTCGGGAGAATCACTTGAGCCTGAGAGGTCAAGGTTAGGATCATGCCAGTGTACTCCAGCCTGAGTGATAGAGCAAGACCCTATCTCAAAACAAAATAAAATACCCAAACCATGCACATCCTAGATTGGTTTTTAGCTATGGTGATTGCTTTTGTAGACATTTCTAAAATCTGTGAGCTGGGTGTGGCTCATAGATTTTCCAGCACTTTGGGAAACTGAGGCAGGCAGATTACCTGAGGTCAGGAGTTCGAGATCAGCCCGGCCAACATGGTGAAACCCTATGTCTACTAAAAATAGAAAAATTAGCTAGGCATGGTGATGCATGCCTGTAATCCCAACTACTCAAGAGGCTGAAGCAGAAGAATCACTTGAACCCAAGAGGCAGAGGTTGCAATGAGCTGAGATCATAAAACTGCATTATAGCCTGAGTGACAGAGCAAGACTCCATCTCAAAAATAATAATAAATAAGTAAAATCTGTGACCTTATCATTTATGTTGCAACGAAGAGACAGACCAGTATCTGAGTTAAAGCAGGCATGCAGAACTCTGTGCTTCACTTCTCCTGAGTTCACATGTATTTATGGAGCATGCAGTAGAAATCCACAACTGAACCATTTTCCAAAAAGAGTTTTTTCCTAGGTTAGGCTTATCATTTCCTGCATGTTCCTGTCAAGAAACTGAAGGGGAAATTACCCTTAAAAAGTCCCACCAGCTGGGTTGAGTCAGAATCATGTCTTTTTCTGTTGAAATCTATTCCTTGTGGTAGAGAGTATGATTCTAAAATTAACGTTAAGATAATTTAAAGCAACAGAATAGCTTGGAATGAACCTTCTCATTGTTTCGTCTTTCAGATTGTTCCCAGATGGGTAAAGTTATGGCTTAGGCAGTGATACAGGAGGTGACCAGGGCCCCTTTTTCTAGAAGCCCTTTGTCTGCCCAAGGCATTTGTTGGGTGTAGTGGTCTAGTTTAGCAGGATTTAAGTGTGCTTTCACCTTCATTCTTATTTGTGGTTTGCATTATTCAAGGAAGGGGAAGAATTTTTTTTCCCAAAGTGTGAGGTTCCAGTTGGACTAATGCACTGTCAAATTGAGACCTCATGGTATTAGTCACCCTGCAGGGTATGACCAGGACTTGCTGAGGAGCCAGCCTGCGTGTTGATCACTAGTGTGGCACACATTGCTGTGGCGCCTGATCTGGGGCACAGCACTTCCTGCACCATGTCTCCTGTGTCTCTCCTAAATTAAAAATTTTTCTTTTTTTTTTTAGAGATGGAGTTTTGTTTTGTTGTCCAGGCTTGGATATGATCTTCTGGACTGAAGTGATCCTCCTGCCTCAGCCTTCTGAGTAGCTGGGACTGCAGGCGTGCGCCACCATGCCAGGCTCCCACCCCCTCTTAAACTCATGGGGCAGGAATGTGAAAGTCTGAAGCGAGTAGAGCCAGCCGGCTGGCACCAGACGCCAGGGCCATGTCTTGATGTGTTTGGGGCAGCTCTGAGTACAAGGTTCTGGCCAGAGGAGCAATGGAAAGCCCCACAGACATCTCACACTCAAATCATCTAAAATGTATGATTTGAGAAAACTTTGAGGGCCAGGTTCAGTGGCTCACGCCTGTTATCTATCACTTTGGAAGGCCAAGGTAGGCATATCACTGGAGCCCAGGAGTTCGGGACCCGCCTGGGCAACATGGCGAAACCCCATGTCTACAAAACTATAAAAAAAATTAGCCAGGCATGGTGGTGCATGCCTGTAGCCCCAGCTGCTCAGGAGGCTGAGGTGGGAGGATCCCTCGAGTCCAGGAGGCAGAGGTTACAGTGAGCTGAGATTGTGCCACCACACTCCAGCTTGGGTGACAGTGAAACCCTGTCTCTAAAGCAAAACAAAAGACTTTGGCATCTCCTCAATAATATTTCAAGGTAGAAAGGGAAACTGGTGTTAGCTACTTTTTACACATGGAGAAATAGAAGCAATGAGTAGTTGGTAACTTGTTCTGGTTAAGAGTGAGTCAGTAGTGAACCTGAAACTTGAACGTGTTCCTATCCTGTGTCTTTAAGATTCGTGTATTTTCTGACTGACACAGGTGTTGCATGTAAGTGTGGCACTTCGAAGGATTACCATTGGGACTTTTTAAAAATCAGGGTTCCCTAAACATCATTACAGGGATATTTTTTCATTGTCCTGCGGTTTTGAAGGCTTGTTGGGAACATGGGGGATATCCGGGGAACCATTCCAGATGCAGACAGCGGTGGGAGGCCTCCTTGCTGATCTTCCCACACCCCTGTCATCTGAAGGCGCCTTATAAGGGTGTGTGAGCCTGGGTCCTTGCTGTGCATGTTTCCTGTGTGGGCCTTACCAGTATTACTGGGTGATTTTAGGCAGTACTTGGACAAGGCATTAAACCAAAAAATCTGGTTTTTTGTTTTTGTTTCTTAAAGACAGGGTCTCACTTTGTTGTCCAGGCTGGAGTACAGTGACACAGGTTCTAGCTCACTGCAGCCTCAGACTCCTGGGCACAAGGGATCCTCCCACCTCAGCCTCCTGAGTAGCTGGGAATACAGGCACGCCCCCCCGCCCCCCATGCCCAGCTAATTTATTTTTTATGTTGTTTTTTTTTTGTAGAGATAGTATTTTGCCTTGTTGCCCAGGCTCAAATCATCTAAATTTTCATGTCTTTCAGTCTTTCTCGTTATTCAAAGGACAAAGCCTACGTTTGGTGCTCATGTACCTTACACCTCTCCAGCACTTGCTACCCCTTTGAACTAAGAGAACTAGTCTCAGCAAACTTCGAGCTAAACTTTGACAATATTACTTTATTTGCATTGTATTCACTTTTGACTACCTTTTGTGGGTAAAGGTGTACTTTTTTTTTTTTTTAATTTTAAGTAGTAATATGTACCCTCCATTTTAAATAGATTTTTCTAAGTAAATAAACTTTATTAAAAGAAATGAGCAATAGCCTAAATGGTTTTGGAAATGGCAGAACTGTAAGAGGAGCTAAGGAATGACTGAGTTCAGGGAGACCCTGTGGTAGAAGTGGCCTGGTTCAGGCTGAATGAGACAGATGACACTGATCGCCAATGCCAGGAGGCTGGAGGAGGATGTCTGCTGTGTCTGGAGGCTGGGCTGGTTTGAGCAGTGGGTGTGGTGGCAAGAAGGGTGTTCAAATGGGCGGTGTTCTGGATCTCAGCCGGCACAAGGGGTGTGGTGTTAATTCTTCCTGTTTTTTCTCCCTCCAGAAACGGGCCTGAATTTGAAGCTAGGATCCGACAGAACGAGATCAACAACCCCAAGTTCAACTTTCTGAACCCCAGTGACCCTTACCATGCCTACTACCGCCACAAGGTCAGCGAGTTCAAGGAGGGGAAGGCTCAGGAGCCGTCGGCTGCCATCCCTAAGGTCATGCAGCAGCAGCAGCAGGCCACCCAGCAGCAGCTGCCCCAGAAGGTTTGGAGCCCAACCCCACCCTGCCTCACTTATGCAGGGCCGAGAGGGAAGCAGGGATAGGGAGGAGGTACACAAATAACTCTGCTATCCAAACCTCACAACCACCGAGGGAGAGAAGTGAGGTCGTCATCCCCATCTCACAGAGGCAGGCTGAGGCCCAGACAGCGAAGTACCGATGATAGTTGGTGTTTCCCAATCACTGCTTGTCAAGCTCTGCGCTTTACTTCAGGAGTCTTGTCTCACTGACTCTTCACAGAGGCTGTAAAAGGAATCTTGAGAGTCGAGGGAAGTGGGATTTATTCCAGGCCTTGCTCAGGGTGTGAGGACAGTGCCATGATGTGTGAAGGACTTCCTACCTGGTTGTGCTGAAGGATGCAGTGTGGCCTGTGCTGTCCCTTCCCTTCTCTCTCCTCTTCCCAGGACCCCTCCATCTGGCCTCCCCTGATATCACCCTCCCGGTGCTGAGGCCCAGCACTAGGGACTGTTAGGGTTATGAATGAAGAGAGAGGCTGACATGTTGTTCCTCCTGTCCAGACCTGGGCTGTTCCCTTCACTTTTCTGCACTCCTTAACCGTGGTGGAAAAGACAGCCCCTCCTTTTGCAGTGGGATAAAGAGGCTGAAGTCAGGTTCTAAGACCTTGCATTGCAAGGTACCACTCCTAGGGCCTCAGGCTACCTCAGTTTCCTCATCCATAAAGAGGATTCACAGTACCTGTTCTGCAGCATGCTTCATGCAGAGGTCATGGAAACATTTTGTACAGTGGGGTTCTCTGCACACATGCAGGCCTTACTGCTCTTCTATCCCTCTTGGGTGGGATTTTTTTTTTTTTTTTTTTGAGACAAAGCCTTGCTGTTGTACCCCAGGCTGGAGTGCAATGCATGATTTTGGCTCACTGCAACCTCTGCCTCCCAGGTTCAAGCAATTCAACTGCCTCAGCGTCCTGAGTTGCAGGGATTATTATAGGTGCCTGCTACTATGCTCAGCTAATTTTGTATATTTAGTAAAGACGGGGTTTCACCATGTTGGCCAGGCTAGTCTCGAACTCCTGACCTCAGGTGATTCGCCCGCCTCGGCCTCCCAAAGTACTGGGATTACAGGCGTGAGCCACCGCACCCAGCCTTGGATGGGATTTAATAAGCTATATTTTTGTTGGATCTTCTGTCATCCAGTTTTGCCTCTCTCTTTTAAGGCAGGTGCAGCAGAGATACAGAGGGGCATGGTTCTCACTGGAGCCATTCATGGAGTTGAGGCCATAGTTGACTGGGAACTCAGTGCTCTTGTGATTTAGAATTCTCTCACACCAAGTGCTAGTGGTGCATACATAATCAACAGACGTCTAGAGGTTCACAGCTGTCCTGCTGAGGGGTGCGTGCCCATGCCGCCTCCCCTCTAGAGCCTGTCCACCCCTGTGCCTCTCGCCTCATACTCCCTTTGCATCTTAGGTCCAAGCCCAGGTAATCCAAGAGACCATCGTGCCCAAAGAGCCTCCTCCTGAGTTTGAGTTCATTGCTGATCCCCCCTCCATCTCAGCCTTTGACCTGGATGTGGTGAAGCTGACAGCTCAGTTTGTGGCTAGGAACGGGCGCCAGTTTCTGACCCAGCTGATGCAGAAAGAGCAGCGCAACTACCAGTTTGACTTCCTTCGCCCACAGCACAGCCTCTTCAACTACTTCACGAAGCTAGTGGAGCAGTACACCAAGGTGCCTGGGCAGGGTGGGGCTGGGGTCTTATGCCCAGGGAAGGAAGGCATCTTACCCTTGGAAACACTGTGTCCACTCACTGTCTACAAGGACATTGCTTCTCCATGGGGCCTCTGAGCAAACATTATGAATCCCAGTGTGATGTAAAATCCTGATTTCTGTTCAGTTATTTCTTTAAGTGCAACACAGACTGCCTGTTTCCAAAGGGAAGGGAAACAAATGGTTGCTAACTACCGTTAGGCGATTGCCTGCTGTGTGACAAGGCCCAGTGGTGCTTGCTGCTTGGAAGTACATTTCCATTTTCCGTTGTCTAATAAGGTCCTAAGAAGAAGCAAGCCTTTACCAGTTGTCTCATTTTACCTAAGTTAGTCCTCACAAGAAGCCATAGGTAAGTGGTTTTTTTCCCCATCTTTCAGAAGCAGAAACAGGCTCAGAAAGGTGAAGTCACATACTCAAGGTCTGGCAGCTAGTAAATAGCTATGCTGAGATTTAAACCACCTTTGACCCTAAAAGTTTGGTTCTTCAGCTTATAAAGTACCTTAAATTGGAAATAGCATTTAAATAGGCATTGAGAGAGACTTTGATGTGATATAAGTCAGTATAACTAATGTGACTAAGAAATTATGTATGCAGCATCTTCTCATTTAATTTCCAGTAGCCTATAAGGTAGTCACTATTGTTATGTTCACTTTACAGAAGAGAAAACTGAGGCCCAGAGAAGTTAACATGGCCGGGGTCACATAGCTAGGAGGTGACAAGCCTGGGGTTTGAGCTCTGGCATTTTTACCCCAGACCCTAAGAGCTCAATTACCATGTGAGACAGGGCTGCAATCAAGACTCTGGACAAGGCTGGGCATGGTGGCTCACGCCTGTAATCCCAGCACTTTGGGAAACTGAGGCAGGCAGATCACCTGAGGTTGGGAGTTCGAGACCAGCCTGGCCAACATGGTGAAACCCTGTCTCTATTAAAAATACAAAATTAGCTGGGCATGGTGGCGCATGCCTGTAATCCCAGCTACTCAGGAGGCTGAGGCTGGAGAATCTCTTGAACCTGAGAGGTAGAGGTTGCAGTGAGCAGAGATCACGCCATTGCACTCCAGCCTTGGCAACAAGAGCAAAACTCCATCTCAAAAAAATAAATAAAGAATCTGGACAATTCAGTTCTGACATTTAAAATAATCAGAATATAGGCTGGGTGTGATGGCTCTCTTCTGTAATCCCAGCTCTTTGGGAGGCCAAGGCGGGCGGATCACCTGAGGTCAGGAGTTTCAGACCAGCCTGACCAACATGGAGAAATCCCATCTTTACTAAAAATATAAAATTAGCCAGGCATGGTGCTGCATGCCTATAATCCCACCTACTCGGGAGGCTGAGGCAGGAGAATGGCTTGAACCACCCAGGAGGCGGAGGTTGCGGTGAGCCGAGATCACGCCATTGCACTCCAGCCTGGGCAACAAGAATGAAACTCTGTCTCAAAAAAATATGTATAATATTAATTTATTGCAAAGTGCACTGGTATAGCTTTGCCTTTGGCATATTTTTCTTGCTACATACATCGTAGAGGTGGTTTTTCTTCCCTTTTCAGTGGGATGGTCCGTACATCTGTTCTTGATGTACAGACCATCCCACTGAAACATCACCTCAAAGATCTGACTTGAGAGGATTTCCTAACTTTACTCACTCTAAGTATATAATTAGAAAAAACTGTAAAAATGTGTGTGTTTAGAAAATGACCAAATCCAAAAGCTAGTATGGTAGCTAAAATAACAGTCATTGAAGGTCCAAGGCCAAAGGGTTACTATAAATATACAATATCAATTTTAAGTGAGCACTGGATTAGTGTCTCCCAGTGGACTGCTTCCAGGGTTAAAGGTCCCACATTATTATTAATTTTTTTTTGAGATGGAGTTTTGCTCTTGTTACCCAGGCTGGAGTGCAATGGCGCGATCTCGGCTCACCACAACCTTCGCCTCCTGGGTTCAGGCAATTCTCCTGCCTCAGCCTCCTGAGTAGCTGGGATTACAGGCACGCGCCACCATGCCCAGCTAATTTTTTGTATTTTTAGTAGAGACGGGGTTTCACCTTGTTGACCAGGATGGTCTCGATCTCTTGACCTTGTGATCCACCCGCCTCGGCCTCCCGAAGTGCTGGGATTACAGGCTTGAGCCACTGCGCCCGGCTCCCACATTATTTTTTATTCTGTTACATTCCTGTTTTTTTTCTTCTTCAGAACTTGGGTATTGGCATTTACCACTTTTAACTTGAGAGTACTAGTGTCTGTTTCTAGCCATGGAAGACTCTGAGCAGATAGATTCTTGGGATAGAGGCACAAGGAGGATTGGAATAGGGCTGAGCCACTTTGCCAGTGGCAGTAGAAGCTGTTGGGGCTGTTTAGAACAAAAGCCACATTTGTTCTCTCAGTAAATATACGTTGTCACACATTATTCAGGGTGCTAGAGATCTAAAAGAACAAAAGAGAAAAATCCCTGTCTTCGTGGAGTGTCTAGTCTAGTGAGAAGTCAAGGGCAATGTTAGTGTCTGTCAGATGGTACTATATACTATGGAGAGAAAGAAAGCAGGGGCAGAAATAGAGGTGGGGCAGGTAGTCTGTGGTTCTGAAGAGGACAGTCAGGGGAGACCTGCGTAGTATTTTCAAAGGGATAAGAGCAGGTCAGTCTCATGAAAGCAGCCGTCTTCATACTGACCGTGTTCTAGGTAATCTGCTAGTGCTTTGCATGCTTTCCTGCTAATCCTTAAAGTAGCCTTTTCAAGTTCATGGTACCACCTTTGGTGGTGCCACTATTTTGGAGAAGGAAATCAAGTTACTGAGGTTAAGTAACTTACCCAAAGTCCCATAGCCAAGTGGAACTGGAATTGGGACACAGAATCCCATGTTTCTCATCTCCTGTGCTTTATCACAGGCCCCGGAAGGTTTCCTCTTTGTCCTGCCTTATGAAGCACTGACAATTGCTTTAACTCTTCTGTATTTCAGATCTTGATTCCACCCAAAGGTTTATTTACAAAGCTCAAGAAAGAGGCTGAAAACCCCCGAGAAGTTTTGGATCAGGTAAACGGAATTGGATTTCTTGCAACTAGTTACTGATGATAGGTTCTGTTTTATGTTTGAAAACAGTCTCCGCAGCAGTACCTTGTTATGTTCCAGTCACAGGAATGGTGGGAAAAAGGCCTTGTTGGCTACAAAGTCCAAAGAAACCTGGAGTCCAGATGCTTCCCAGCATACCACAACTTTCTGCTTTGCTCTCAGCCTCAGTATGTCTCCTTTTTTACTCTAGCTAGAGGGCAGAAGGCCAGCTCCCAAGCCAGTCACAGGGTGGAATTTCCATTCTGTCCAGACTCTGGGTATCGGTGGAACCAGGTGCAAATACCATAGTTTGGAACCATAGTTCCATTCTGTTTTGAAGGAGGCACTGGCTTTGATGAAAGCCCTGGAGGTGGTAGCCTCATCAGGAGCAGACCCTGCTTCAGCTTAGCACCAAGCTCTTTCCCATCCCTGCAGGTGTGTTACCGAGTAGAATGGGCCAAATTCCAGGAACGTGAGAGGAAGAAGGAAGAAGAGGAGAAGGAGAAGGAACGGGTAGCCTATGCTCAGATCGACTGGCATGATTTTGTGGTGGTGGAAACAGTGGACTTCCAACCCAATGAGCAAGGTGGGTCTGTGAGGAGTGACTCTAGATGGGAAGCCAGGAATTCTGAGACTTCCCGGGAGACCTTGCACAAGTGTTCCCAGAGAGCAGCAGAATCTCTCAGAGGACTTTTATCAGTATCTATTTCCTCTCTCTGCTCCCAAAAAACTTCAGTTTTACCACTTTGCCCAAGATAGATTCAATACGTACTTGCCAGACCCTAGATGGGCCTCTGGAGGTAGCTGGAGAGAAAACAGACATAGCCCCAGCCCTTGGAGAGCTCAGACAGGGTAAATAGATGGGTGTTTAGTAAGGAATGCCTTTGCCCCTGGCTCCCTCTAGGGAATTTCCCGCCTCCCACCACACCAGAGGAGCTGGGAGCCCGGATCCTCATCCAGGAGCGATATGAGAAGTTTGGGGAGAGTGAGGAAGTTGAGATGGAGGTCGAGTCTGATGAGGAGGATGAGAAACAGGAAAAGACGGAGGAGCCTCCTTCTCAGCTGGATCAGGACACCCAAGTGCAAGACATGGATGAGGTAAGCTGGTGGGTGGGCCTGTGGGATGACCTTTCTCCCTGAAGCCCCTGGAAATAGAAGTGCTCTCCACTAGTCAGATCCAGCTCCGTTGTGAGCCTTGAAAGGAGGCGTGAGTCCTGAACAAGGCTGCACAGCTGCCCCAGCCCAGGCAGCACAGAGCCTCTTTCCAGCTCTGGCAACAAAGATTCATTCATAGGCAAGGATCTAAAAGCTGTGCCGACCTGTTCTGTGGCTGCCTTCCTAGCCCGGACACTCTGCTTTCACTGCCTCATGCCAACCCTCAGCTAGGGAACTCTCTGCATGATCCTATTCTGTTTTGATCTCTCAGCTGGGCTCCAAGCTCCCAGAGTTCTTGTAAATGTAGCCCACACTTCCTTTCAGGCATCCCTACCCACTTCAAGCCCAGGCCCTCCAAGCAGGCATGGAGTCTCCCGAACCAAACTGTTCTCCCCCACTCGGAAAGAATTTGTGCACAGCTCGAGAAGAAAGGGCCCCTGTGTCTGTGGGAATTGACTTTTTCTTTCCCTCCCAGCATTGCTGTGTAAGCGGCTACCATTGATTGCCGACTCGCCCCCAACCCCCACCCCACTGGCCCTCCCAGCATGTTAAGTGCCCTTGGCCTCTTGGGACTGCCTGGTGCCAGCTGCTGGAAATGCCTGGGAGGAGTGCTAGGACCATGGCCCCAGCGCTCCCATTCATGCTGTGAGGAAGCAGCTTGGCCTGCTGCCGGCTGGCCTCAGCTGCCCTGGGAGGCTTAGCACATGGATGCTGGCTGGCAGAGGCCAAGGCTCCTTGCCACACAGAGAGCTGCCAAGTTCAGCTATAGGGAGGTAGCCTCAACTCCCCTCTGAGTCCTGCCATTGCTTTGCTTTTCAGGGTTCAGATGATGAAGAAGAAGGGCAGAAAGTGCCCCCACCTCCAGAGACACCCATGCCTCCACCTCTGCCCCCAACTCCAGACCAAGTCATTGTCCGAAAGGATTATGATCCCAAAGGTAGGGTCTGCTTCCCTGCCCTCAGGCTGACCAGGAAGGTCGTGTGTGCCCACGTGTGTTCTTCACACCTGTTTTTCTAGAAGGGCTGGAGGTGCAGCTTATTGTAAAAGCATTGCCAGCCCACTGTTAGAGCAGGCGTCCCCAAACTTTTACACAGGGGGCCAGTTCACTGTCCCTCAGACCGTTGGAGGGCCGCCACATACTGTGCTCCTCTCACTGACCACCAATGAAAGAGGTGCCCCTTCCTGAAGTGCGGCGGGGGGCCGGATAAATGGCCTCAGGGGGCCGCAATTTGGGGACACCTGCGTTAGAGATTTCATGGTGGGGAATAGGGCCCAGTCATCTATGGTGCCCTAGTGCCTTTCACAGTGCCAGGTATAAGATAACACTGAATGGACGCCTCGATGGATGATGCATGAATGAAATACTACCCACTTAACCCAGGTGGCCGCCCACCAGTGTTCTTACTGAAACATGTTTCCTTTTAGCCTCCAAGCCCTTGCCTCCAGCCCCTGCTCCAGATGAGTATCTTGTGTCCCCCATTACTGGGGAGAAGATCCCTGCCAGCAAAATGCAGGAACACATGCGCATTGGACTTCTTGACCCTCGCTGGCTGGAGCAGCGGGATCGCTCCATCCGTGAGAAGCAGAGTGATGATGAGGTGTACGCACCAGGTGAGGTGGGGGTTCCAGGAGAGGCCGTGGTAATCTCCAAATTACAGTTAGCTGTTACTGAGCAAACATAGAAAGCAACAGTTGAGGTCAACAAAAGCTTTTGAGGAGAGATGCAGCCTGTGGTATTGCGAGAGAACTCCACTTCCCAGCAGGACTCCCCAGAGAGATTCCCCAGAGGCACACTGAATGACATGTGCCTGTTGACATCTCAGAGCAGGCTCAGGCTTTAGCTGAGAGGGCTTTCTGTGCCTGCTGAGGAGAGCACTGGTGGCTGGAGTACCCTGAGCTGCTTGGAATGGGGCAGGAACTGTGCCAGAGGTGGGAGACTGGGCTTCTAGTTTTGATTCTGCCACTTACACCATGTGGCCCTTTGCACACTGTTGCCCTCTTGCCATCCTTTTCATTTTATTTATTTATTTATGTATATATTTATTTATTTGAGATGGAGATTCACTCTGTTGCCCAGGCTGGAGTGCAGTGGTGCCATCTTGGCTACTGCACCCTCTTCCTCCCAGGTTCAAGTTGTTCTCCTACCTCAGTCTCCCAGGTAGCTGGGATTACAGGCACGCGCCACCACACCTGGCTAATTTTTGTATTTTCAGTAGAGATGCGGTTTCACCTTGTTGGCTAGGGTGATCCTCCCGCCTTGGCCTTTGAAAGTGCTGCAATTACAGGCTTGAGCCACTGTGCCCAGCCTGCTATCCTTTTATAAGTCAGAGGAGTTGCACAAGCACTGGGTTTATCGGCTTAGTACTGATAGGGCAGCTTTCCCCAAGTCCAGAGGAGAAGAGTGCCGTGCTGGGGCCCCAGGTCACCCTCATTCCATGGAACCAGTCTCCACCCTGCACACCAAGAAAGCTACTCTCTTGTCAAGACACCTGGTTTAGTTTCCCTTTCTATCTTCTGCCTTTCTTTTGTGACTGTACAGGTCTGGATATTGAGAGCAGCTTGAAGCAGTTGGCTGAGCGACGTACTGACATCTTCGGTGTAGAGGAAACGGCCATTGGTAAGAAGATCGGTGAGGAAGAGATCCAGAAGCCAGAGGAAAAGGTGCGGCTAAAGTGGATCCTAGTGCCTTCTCTGCCCTCCATCTTCCACACTTGGGCTTAGTTCCAGGAGCATTGTGGCTTTACTTTCACTTGCAGGTGACTTGGGATGGCCACTCAGGCAGCATGGCCCGGACCCAGCAGGCTGCTCAGGCCAACATCACCCTCCAGGAGCAGATTGAGGCCATTCACAAGGCCAAAGGCCTGGTGCCAGAAGATGACACCAAAGAGAAGATTGGCCCCAGCAAGCCCAACGAAATCCCTCAACAGCCACCGCCTCCATCTTCAGCCACCAACATCCCCAGCTCGGCCCCACCCATCACTTCAGTGCCCCGACCACCCACAGTAAGCCAACATCACCCCTTCAGCTTGCTTTTTAGAGCTTGGTTCTTGAGGTTGGACACTGTTGGCTGAGAAGGGAACTGTCTTATAGTGGGACCTGAGTGTCAGGTGGGTCAGTTTGAAAGAGAAAGAGCCCTTTAAATGCAAGTGGGAACCTCTAGCTTGATCTGTTTGTGGAGGAGGATAGGAACAGGGAGGGAGGTGAATGGCAAATGTGAGAAACCAGTTTGCGTTGGAGGAGGGCTGTGGGGCTTATTGGGTCTTTAAGAACTGCTGGCCTTTATCCAGGAGGCTTAGTCGAGGTCTCAGCCTCTGAAGTGGCCCTCTGTTTGCCACAGCAGCTGGTCGAGTTTGACCCACGAAAGTCCCAAGCAGAGAGAGAGTGTCACCCTGGGGCTTTTCAGCAGCTCAGTTCCTATTGGATGTCCAGTGTAAGGCCACAAGGGACCAGGATGGAGCTGTCTAACCTCCATCCTCAGAGCTACAGGTGGCCAGTTGCCAACTGTGTGTGCCCTTGCTTGGAGTCCAACTTTGGCTTCCTTTAACTTGTGGGTCTCTTTCCTGCACAGATGCCGCCTCCAGTTCGTACTACAGTTGTATCTGCGGTACCCGTCATGCCCCGGCCCCCAATGGCATCTGTGGTCCGGCTGCCTCCAGGCTCAGTGATCGCGCCCATGCCGCCCATCATCCACGCTCCCAGAATCAACGTGGTGCCCATGCCTCCCTCAGCCCCTCCTATCATGGCCCCCCGCCCACCTCCCATGATTGTGCCAACAGGTCAGTATCTTATGTCACTTTCCAGGCCATTAGGTTAGGGACCACAGGCCAAGTACTGTCAGCAGAGCTGTGGCTGATGCCTAGTGCCAGCTGTTCCATCAGGGAGTCCAGCTCACAGGAGAGCCCTGGCTTCCTATGTGAAAGATCCGAAACCCTAGAGCTGGGAGCCACAGTTCCTGTAGAAATGGGAGGCTGATGTGGTATAGCTGGTGCCTGTGCATTCAGGGGTCAGGTCCCCGACAAGCTCAGAGGCCTTAGAAATGCTTATGGTTGCCTGGCACTAGCTCCTTCCATCAGTCCTGCCCTCCTGCACACCTCTGTTGTCCAATCCGGGCAGACTCAGCAGGGAACATAGCACTTCACACCTGTGACTAGAGGAAACCTTTGCAACCTCCCCTCTCAACTTCTCACCAGCCCTGAGTCTTGGGTCCCTTCAGCCCTCTTATTCTTGTCTTTGCAGCCTTTGTGCCTGCTCCACCTGTGGCACCTGTACCAGCTCCAGCCCCAATGCCCCCTGTTCATCCCCCACCTCCCATGGAAGATGAGCCCACCTCCAAAAAACTGAAGACAGAGGACAGCCTCATGCCAGAGGAGGAGTTCCTGCGCAGAAACAAGGTATGTGATCCCAGAATGCTGCTGAAGTTTCTAGCTGGAGAGTTCAGTCCCACCCCTGTCATACACTTCCCAAACTGACCGTGTTTCACTCCCAGTCTTGTTTCTGGGGCCTAGGTCAGCCATTGGAGGCATCTAAGGGCTTCTGAGCGCACAGTGAATGTGGGGCCAACAATTGGAGGAGCAGAGAGCATTAGTGGTGATGGGGAAGGTGGTGGTGGCAGAGGTGGTGACTGTAGTGGTCCCCCTGGTGTGGACTTAACAGAGGCCAGCAGGGAGAACAACTCACCAGTGAGAGGGACCCTAGACACCTGGAGGAAATTTTATGTGGTGTTTTAAAGATTCATACGGCTTTTCCCCCCCAGCTCAAGTCCTTAGGAGGTGATTGTGTTGGGCTCCTAGAATAAGGGGAGGTGGGGCCCTTGTCACTGCCGGTCTCTAGGGAAGCTGTCAGGCTGCAGTAAGGAGGCAGAAACTGCCCCAGCCTCTGCTCCCCCAGTGTATTTGACCAAATTATTTATTACTATTTTTTTTTTTTCAACCTCTGCCTCCCTGGTTCAAGTGATTCTTGTGCCTCAGCCTCCCGAGTAGCTGGGATTACAGGTGCGCACCACCACACCCAGCTAATTTTTGTATTTTTAGTATTTTTGTAGAGACGGTGTTTCGCCATTTTGGCCTGGCTTGTCTCGATCTCCTGGCCATAAGTGATCTGCCACTTTGGCTTCCCAAAGTGTTGGATTACAGGCATGAGCCATCACACCCACCCTATTTTTTGTTTTTTTAATAATCTCATTTCTTAAACACTTAACTCAGCTGAGCACGGTGGCTCACGCCTGTAATCCCAGCACTTTGGGAGGCCGAGCCTGGCCAAAATGGTGAAAACCCAACCCTACTAAAAATAAAAAGTTAGCTGGGCACAGTGGCAGGTGCCTGTAATCCCAGCTACTCGGGAGGCTGAGGCAGGAGAATCGCTTGACCTGGGGGACAGAGGTTGCAGTCAGCCGAGATCGTGCCACTGCACTCCAGCCTGGGCAACCAAGGGAGGCTTTGTCTCAAAAAACAAAAACAAAAACAAAACAAAACAAAAAAACGCTTAACTCAAGTAGCAGGATAGAGCTAAGTACTTTTTGTATTTAATACTCAAAACAGTCATGCTCACCCCTGTCTGATGAATAATACATTGAGGCTCAGACAGACCTTGTTACCTGGGAAGCTGAGTTGGGAATCCAGGTCTTCTGACCCTGCAGGTCATATTCTTTTCCCTTGGGATGTGCAGATTATTTTCACCTAAGTTCTTCACTTTAGCTCCAGACTCACCAGGAGACAAAATAGAGATTTAAAAAAAAAAAAAAGAAACCTAGTCTTGCAAAGGAGGAGTGACTTCTACAACCTCACAAGTGGTGTCAGTGGTGAATCAGGCCAGAATCTAGCAGCCCAGATTCACCGATGACATTGTCTGGACAGGCCTAGGATAGCAGAGCAGAGTTCCTGACTGGCTCAGGGCTCCCTGGGTATAATGACCACCTCCTGTTTTATAGGGTCCAGTGTCCATCAAAGTCCAGGTGCCCAACATGCAGGATAAGACGGAATGGAAACTGAATGGGCAGGTGCTGGTCTTCACCCTCCCGCTCACGGACCAGGTATTATGGGCTGCTGCCACAAACTGGCATCAGGTGCATGAGAACCAAGAGGTGAGGGGAAAGCTTCCTCCAGCTGGCCTTAGCAAGGAGTTGAATGACCTCTGCTTGATTCCACAGGTCTCTGTCATTAAGGTGAAGATTCACGAAGCCACAGGCATGCCTGCAGGGAAACAGAAGCTACAGTATGAGGTGAGTCAGTTTGTCCACAGACCTGCCCCTTGGATCCTGACACCTCTGCTTACACAGAAGCTAAATCTCTCATGGAAACAGAAAGGGGAGTGGAGTGATATCTGGGTGTCGCCTTGAATCCATCCTAAAAGTGATGATTCTGGCTAGGAGTGCTGGGGCAGGTGTGCCCAACAGTGCAGGGCTCTGGTGGGGACACAGTACAGTCTTAGGAGGGATCTGTAAGATTCTTTGCCTCAGTGACTGGGGATACAGATTTAGGGACACGACTTAGGCATACTCTGGTTCCAGTGATTGGGCTGTCCCTGCTGGTATGATCTTGGGCAGCCTGACTTGGAGGGGAGAGTCTAGCCCAGACTGATGCCTGCCAGGTCACATGGAGAGCTTACGTTCTTCTCTAAACTTTAACAAATCCCCGCTCTGGGGCCTCAGTTATCTCTGTAAATTGAGGCTGTTGGACTAAGTGATTCCAGAGTCAGAGCTCCATGGGGTTGGTCAGGACCAACTTTTTGGGGGAGTTAAGCTTTTGAGTCAAATGCTGATAAAGGGGAGGTGCATAATTGGTAGGAAGAAAGCAGATGGTGAGAGGAATGAGAGGCCTCTAATCCCCAACATGCTACTGTCTCACAGGCTCCTGTATTTGCTAAGTTCAGAGCACAAACGGACCAAGTGCACAGTTGTAAGGTTGTAGCGGTATGCTCGAGGCTGGGTTGCCCCATGCTAAGGCATGCTCTCTTGTTTTCCAGGGTATCTTCATCAAAGATTCCAACTCACTGGCTTACTACAACATGGCCAATGGTGCCATCATCCACCTGGCCCTCAAGGAGAGAGGCGGGAGGAAGAAGTAGACAAGAGGAACCTACTGTCACGTCCCTGCCATTTTGCCTCTCCTGTCTCCCACTCTCTGCCCCAGACCCAGGAGCCCACCTGAGGCCTTGGGCCCTGTCTGCATATTTGTTTCCCTCTTACTCAGTTTGAGAATTCAAATTGTCCTGCAGGGGTTCATTCCCCTGACCCCTTCCCACATTGGTAAGAGTAGCTGGGCTTTCTAAGCCACTCTCTGGAATCTTTGTGTTAGGGTCTTGATTTGAGGACATTGAGCTCTTCAAGCAGCCATTAGCAACTGAGAGCCCAGGGATGTCCTACAGGATAGTTTCATAGTGATAGGTGGCACTTGGTTAATAGAATATGGCTGTTAATGTCATTAATCATTTTGTACCTTGACATGGATTGTCTAATAAAACTCTTGGACCCTTCTTGTGAAATCACTTAAATAAGACTTGTGTCCTGTCCAGACTCGAGGCAAAAGTAACACTGCACAGGGCCATGTGACTTCTCTGCTTTGAGGATTCTTGCGTTTTGTAACTAAATTCTTGCTGCCATCATACTTTTTATGTATTAGAATCATACTCGTATTGCCCTTTTAAAACACTGGGATTCTCCAAAGGCCTAGCACCGTGTATTTAACAGGGTAATACAGGAAGCATACCAGGCACCACAACAAACAAGGATGGATGGTGCAGTCCCTGTGTCAGTGGGTGGTGGAGACACATGCAGATGACACTGGAGGTTTCCTGCCAGCCTGGAATCACCCATTCACCTCACTGACTGGCTCCATGGCTCTGGGCAGATGCCTCACAGGTGTGTGGATATGATGAGGTTTCTTTAAAATGTGTTCGTTTAACAAATAACTGTACTAAGGTAATGTACCAAGGACTTTATAAAATTCAAATAATTTACTATTTTAAGGATTTTATCATTTTAACTCATGTAATCCTCATGTGAGTATACCTGTTCAACACTTGGGTAAACTGAGGCACAGATACCATGAGTTGCATGCCCATAGTCACTATGAAAGTGAAAAGAGAATGCGTGCAAAACACATCACAGTCCTGGTTTCTGAGTAAAGGCCGGCTGTTATCTTTAGAATCAAGCTATCACAGGGAGAGAGGCGATGCTGTGGGTGTTGAGGGAGGAAGGTGAGAGCCTGTTGCTAACAGTTTCCTGGTTTTAAAGCTAAGGCTGATTTCATTGGGAAGATCTCACGTGTGTGTAGCCCCTGAGAGTTCCCAGTGCCTTTTATTTACAGTCCTTCCATTTGGCCCTCTTCGCTGCCCATCAGGTCATCTACAGGGTTCAGAGGGGTGAGACCATTTCCCAAGGTTACAGAACCAGCTCTCTAGTCACACCCTACTGCCTCTCCCCGTCAGCCAAGGTCAGTACCAGTTTTATGGCTTTATTAAAAACTATTGGGTCCCTCCCATTTTTAACTTGACTGATGGGATGTCACTCCTTACCGTGTCTGACATTTGCCTCTGGCCTGGTTGCTAGAAGTGTACCCCAGGGGCCAGAGTTGAAATTTGGCTTCCTGAAGTGGGCTTTGTGGTTTGGGTGCCTAAAGTGAGCCCACTTCTGGTTGCTTGTCTGTAGCCAAAACCAAAAATCCCCCTGAGCACTACCTGGGTCTCATTCCAAGAAGGAACGGGGTCAGGAGATCTGGGGAGTCTCATTCTCCAAGCTCTCCTTTCTTTCAGGGAGCAGCGGGCAGGTCATGGTGTCAGGACACTCACCCCCACAGACTGGCAAAGCCTGTAGAACCTCTGTGGCTGAGTCTGTGACCGGAGGCCAGGAATGCTGCTGGGTGGAATGTGAGTGAATGGGCCCTTTGAGCTGCCCTCTAGAGAGTGACTCCAGTTTCCCGGAGTTCCTGAATGAACATCTGTCCTGGCTTTCTCAGACGCAGAAGCTCCATTGACCATGAGCCCTTGTGAACATCAGTAGCCACTGGCCCAGTGTGCTGCCTGGCACTGCACTGGTTTAGGACCCGCAGCATGTACATAGCGTCCTGCTGTTTATAATACAAAGCTGCTTTGCACAGCTTTTCTGATTCTTCTTGTAATCTCCTGAGGATTATCTGCCCTGTTTTTAAAACGAGGTAGAATACCCAAGGTCATGTAGCCAGTGAATGCTCTGGAAAACCAAAGCAGCTCACCCCTTCCTGGAGACCACACTCTGCAATGCTCCACCAGACCACACGATGAAATAGGAATAAATGGTCCTGTCGTAGGACTGCTGGGAAAATGGGTGGGGCGGGACTTGACTTAAATCATAATTTTGAAGACTTGCACACACAGGACTCCAGGAACTGTAGAAATTAAAGAATTTGACTTTCAGTTTTACCCACTACATAAGTACTTGTCAGGTACTCTTAGAGGAGACCACTAATAATCAGAACCATTTCACTTTAATATTAGTATATTGTATTAGAGAATATATTAAACGGTTACATTGAGTTATGTTAGCATATATACTTGGATGGAAATATGTGTTGTACTGTTAGCAATTATGTCTTATTTCATTTATCCCTGTCATTAAAAAATCAGACAAGAAAGCATAATATAGCTCTGCTCATGGGTACATGTACAAGTGTCTAAGATTTTTAGAAGTTTGCTTTTTTGTATGTGAGACAGAGTCTCCCTCTGTTGCCCAGGCTGGAGTGCAGTGGCACAATCACTGTGCCCTGCTTGCTGCTCCCAGCATGTCAGTCAACAATTCTAGGTACCCCTGGGTGCTACAATCCATGAAGCAGGACAAGATAACTCCTAGGCACGGTGGCACACCTGTAGTTCCAGCTGCTTGGGAGGCTGAGGTAAAAGGATTGCTTGAGCCAGGGAGTTCGAAGTCTGCCTAGAAAACATGGTGAGACCTCATCTCTAAAAGAATTTTGTTTTTGTTTTTTTAATAAAATAGATCATTACAGAGAATACTGTTACTACTGTTGCCTTAAGCTGAATTCCATTAAGCCAATCAGTGTTCCCTCTCCCTGAACTGCTCCTGTTGATTAGATCAGGGGTATGCATGTGATACATAAATGTATAATGAGATGGACCTGAGGTCAAGAGTTTGAGACCAGCCTGGCCAACATGATGAAACTCTGTCTCTACTAAAAATACAAAAATCAACCAGGCCTGGTGGTGCATGCCTGTAGTCCCAGCTACGTGGGAGGCTGAAGCAAGATAATCACTTGCTCCTAGGAGGCAGAGGTTGCAGTGAGCCGAGATTGTGCCACTGCCCTCCAGCCTGGGTGACACAGTGAGACTGTGTCTCAAAAAAAAAAGTACACTGCGACGTATAAATGGTTGACCCACGAAGGAATGCAGCCTCCTCACCTTTGAACAGAACCTAACAGAAGACTTGTGTGGATGTGTGAGGCCTGGAGCTGGTACCATAAGGGCACTCACTTGAGGATGAAGCAACCAGCTGTTCTTGCCACCACTCCTGGCAACTACTTACTGTCCAGCTGAAGGAGACAAAGAAAAAAGGAGAGAAAAGCAACATGAGCCCATAGTGCTGGTGCTACAACCTCTAGATTAAACTACTCCTAAAGCTTACCACACTGACGAATTGTTTTATGCTACAGAGCCCACTAAGTATGGGTTTGGCTTAAGCCTATTTGAATGATGTTTTCTGCTACTTGGAATATTAATAAAAGATTCCTGTTATCTATGTTGTGATAAATAAGCTTTATAGTTTCCTTGTGCTTCATAAGCTGCTGGGCACCAGCTGTCTACCTTTTGAGCTTCAACCCTGCAGTCTATTCTGAATTAAAGATACGGCATCTGAGGCCGGGTGCAGTGGCTCACGCCTGTGATCCCAGCACTTTGGGAGGCTGAGGTGAGTGGATCACATGGGGTCAGAGGTTCGAGACCAGCCTGGCCAACATGGTGAAACCCCGTCTCTACTAAAAATACAAAAATTAGCTGGGCACAGTGGTGCACACCTGTAGTCCCAGCTACCCAGGAGGTTGAGGCAAGAGAATTGCTTGAAGCTAGCAGGTGGAGGTTGGAGTGAGCCAAGATTGTGCCACTGCACTCCAGCCTGGGCAACAGATCAAGACTCCATGTCATAAATAAATAAGGCATCTGGACTTTTGCTCATGGCCAGTGCTCACAGGTTTCCTGGGCACATGCCAACTACACATTCCAGGATCCAGGAGAGGGGCCTATGTGAGCTCGAGCCCAGCTATTGGGAATGACCCAAGCAAGATGAGACTCGGATAGCAACACATTCTATCTTCAAAAGAATGCCTATAACAGCCAGACCAGGATGTTCCACAGCATTGCCTAAGCCCTCTTAAATTCTGTACTCCAGTGAACCACGTGATTCTGCAGGCATCCTTTTTGATCATTTATTCATTGGCTCACTGCTCCCCCTGCTTTCTCCCTTCAATCTAACAACACAGCCTCCTTCTTCAAGAGGAAACAGCGTCTGCAGCCATGCTTCTAGTATACTATTCTCAGCCCTGCAGAGGAGCTCCTTCCTTTTTGACCCCACCACCTCCCCAACACCTACTCCAGCATTCTCCATACCTTACCTGGCTTTATTTTCTTACCCTCACTGCCTGACAGATGTTCTATACTTGTTCATGTTGTTCCTCCTCCACTGGACCGTAAACTCTATTAGGCCAGGACTCCATCTCTCTCAATCACTAGAGCAAGCTTGTCCAACCCACCCATGGCCCAGGATGGCTTTGGATGGGTCCCAACACAAATTCATAAACTTCCTTAAAACACGAGATTTTCTTTTTTTTACACAATTTTTAAAAACTCATCAGCTATATCATTAGTGTATTTTATGTGTGGCCCAAGACAATTCTTCCAGTGTGGCCCAGGGAAGCCCAAAGATTGGACATCCCTGCACCAATGTCTGGCTCGTTCTAGGTGTGTTAAATCAAGAGCTCTGGAGCCTGGCTGTGCATGGAGGCTCACGCCTGTAATCCCAACACTTTGGGAAGCCAAGGTGGGAACCACTTGAGTCCAGGAGTTCCAGACCATCCTAGGTCACACAGTGAGAGCTAGTCTAAAAAAAAATACAAAAGTTAGCAATTTTGCACAAGGATACCCAATTGTTGAGGGGCACAGCCATGAAGTGAAGTCTCCCAAGCCATGTGCCATAGATTAAATTGGGCCAAAATCCCCTGCTGTAGCCACAGGCTGTAATGGGGAACACTCAAAACAATAATGAATTTGCAAGTGTTTTTGCAAACTTCAAATGCCACCATCCTGACTGGCCTCCCTCCCTCCCTCCCTTCCTTCCTTTCTTCCTTTCCCTCTCTCTCTCTGTCTCTTTATTTCTGATAGAGTCTTGCTCTGTCGTCCAGGCTGAAGTGCAGTGGTGCAATCTCAGCTCACCGCAACCTCTGCCTCCCAGGTTCAAGTGATTCTCCTGCCTCAGCCTCCTGAGTAGCTGTGACTACAGGCTCCTGTCACCATGCCCAGCTAATTTTTGTATTTTTAGTAGAGACAGGGTTTCACCATGTTGACCAGGTTGGTCTTGAACTCCTGATCTCAAGTGATCCACCTACCTCAGCCTCCCAAAGTGCTGGGATTACAGGCATCAGCCACTGTGCCTGGCTTCTGGCCATTACTTACTGGACTTCTCCATGTGTCAGGTGCTTAGCGCATACTGTTACAGTAAAGTCTCAGAACAACTCTTCCAAGGAAGTATTTTTTCAGGATTTCCAATTTATAGGTGAGAAAATGGGCTCAGAAGTCATTTGCTCAAGAAGTCTGGGCCACTTGGCATCATCAACTCTGCAGTAGGTGACAAGCTCTGCTTGGGGCCAACTTGGAAAGGCCGGAGCTTGTCCAGGTGAGTTCTTGTGATTGGCAGCCCGGAGGAGGGTAGGGAGGGCTGTGATGACAGCTGCCCTTCCCCCTTGCATTGGACCTCCCAGCCTTGCCCGCTGCCTGAGCTCCAGCCGCCACCTCAGTCGCTGAAATTCAAATCCTGGTAATTTGATTAAAGCAAATTAGAATCTGGAGCATCAGTGGAGTAACATCTATACAATCTCCTAAAGATGAACACTCAGGGTCTCTAATCTGCCCCCTCCCCAAATATCCCTGGGGTGAACGTCTCTATATTTGTGCCCTCACAGAGCTGAGTAAGCACATGTTTGGGATATGACCCTAGGAATAGAATTATGAAGTCAAAGGGTCTTGGATACTTTGCTGTACTTGAGGATTCACATCTGCCCCAGGTATGTCTGGCTCCTCCCCCTCCCTTTCCTGGGATAGGCCCACACCGCCATGGAGGACCCATACTGCCCCTCCTGGGAGCTGGGATTGGAGCCCACCACTGTGTCTGGAGTCACTGAAGAGAAGGAACATCCTCCCCGACTGAGGGTTTAAGACCAAAATAGCCTATGCCCACTCCCATATTTGCTCTTGCCTTGTTTACAGAAAGCCAGAAACCCATGGAATGTGAGGATTGCACAATGAAGTCATCGAGAATGTCTGGGCCACGTGGTGTCAAGGTGAAATCACTCAAGGGTCAAGACCCCCTCTTGGGGCTTGCCTTGGGGCCCTGAGCGGTCTGTCTGAGGCCCTGCAGCCAGGCCTGAGTTTTCTGGTCCCTTCCCCTCTCTAGGCTGTCTCTCCCACAGGTCTGCAGGGAGTATCAGATGACAACATACTGTGACTTGTAAACCATAAAGTACTAGACATAAGTGAGGAGCTATCATTATATTATAGATCCAAGAGTTGACAGTCTTGGGGGTCAGAAGTCAGCTGCTGGGGGCTAAGCCCATATAGATAAAATTGGCACATCCCTGCAAATATAAGCAATTGGTAAGAGCTAAGTTCAAATCCTGGCTCTATTTACAGCCAATTCTGTAATTTTGGGACCTTAGGCAACTGACTACCTGACTTTACCTCAGTCTCCTTAACTGTAAAATGGGACTAATAATGGTATATACCTCATTGCTAAGAGATCACAAGACTCGTTGCAACAAATTTGGAAAACAGTTTGCCAGTTCCTCAAAAGGTTTAACAGTTACCATATGACCCAGAAATTCCACTCCTCCGCATCTATCCAAGAGAAATAACATAGGCCCACACAAAAGCTTGTACCTGAATGGTCAGAGCAGCATTATTCATAATGGCCAAAAACTGGAAACACATGAACGAACATCACTGATGAATAGATAAACATAATCAGATCTAGTCCTAGCTCCCAGGAGGGGCAGTATGGGTCTTTCATGGCCATGTGGGCCTATCCCAGGAACGGGAGGGGAGGAGCCAGACATATCTGGGGCAGATGTGAATCCAGAAGCACTGATACATGCTACACTGTGGACAAACCTTGAAGATGACAAAGAGAACAGAATGCAGACATAAAAGGCCATATATTGTACGACTCCATTTACATGAAATATCCAGAAAAGGCAAATCTATAGAAACAGAAAGCAGATTAGTGGTTGCCAGGGATTGGGGGAACAAGGATGCAGAGTGACTGACTGCTAATTGGTAGGAGTTTCTTTTGGGGGTGATGAAAATGTTCTAAAATTAGAGTATTGTGATGGTTGCACAACTCTGTAAATATGCTAAAAATCCCTGTACACTTTAAACGTGAATTTATGGTATGTTAATTATGTGCCATAAAATTGCTGAGAAAAAGATTCCAGTAGAAAGTAGCCAGAGCTTCGGGCAGTGCGTGGCTCAGTAAACGCTGATTATTATTATTATTATTATTATTTTTTTTTTTTTTTTTTTTGAGACGGAGTTTCGCTCTTGTTACCCAGGCTGGAGTGCAATGGCGCGATCTCGGCTCACCGCAACCTCCGCCTCCTGGGCTCAGGCAATTCTCCTGCCTCAGCCTCCTGAGTAGCTGGGATTACAGGCACGCGCCACCACGCCCAGCTAGTTTTTTGTATTTTTTAGTAGAGACGGGGTTTCACCATGTTGACCAGGATGGTCTCGATCTCTCGACCTCGTGATCCACCCGCCTCGGCCTCCCAAAGTGCTGGGATTACAGGCGTGAGCCACCGCGCCCGGCCAACGCTGATTATTATTAATGATTAGGTCTCACGAGATAATTTAAGGCCCCAGAAACAGTGAGTGCGATGGGACTGCCAGACTTTGGCTCAGGCTGGGCCTTTAAGCCTCTCTGCCTTCCTGAACTCACCTGGGTCTCCCCAAAGTTCCTCATAAATGAATGAGCGAAACAATTCCCACCCACGTCCGTGGGGTCTCGCGAGGAGCGGGGCTCAGGAGGCAGATGAGGAATCCAGGGAGGAAGCCCTGGGCCTCGGCACACGCTCTGCGGTAAGGTGACAGGCCCGGCTTTGGGCCAACCCGGAAGGCCCGAGCTCGTCCAGGTGAGTGCTTGTGATTGGCAGCTCGGAGGAGGGCGGGGAGGGCCGTGTGACGGCTGCCCCGCCCCCTCACGTCGGGCCTGTCGGCGCCCGCCGGGGTAAGGTGGGCGGGGCCCGGGGTCTGCGGCGCCCATTGGGCGTGGGGGGAAAGCTCCAGGGTGGGCCTGGAGCCCCGCCCCCGTCCTTGCGACGGCCAATAGGCTCTGTGCGTGGGCGGGGCGTCGGTGGCGGCCGGGCGGCTGAGGTGGCCGCTGGGGCTCAGGCGGCGGGCGCGGCCGGGATGGCGAAGAGCAACGGAGAGAATGGGCCGCGCGCGCCCGCGGCCGGGGAAAGCCTGTCGGGAACCCGGGAGAGCCTGGCCCAGGGCCCCGACGCCGCAACCACCGATGAGCTCAGCTCTCTCGGGTCCGACTCCGAGGCCAACGGCTTCGTTGAGCGCCGCATCGACAAGTTCGGCTTCATCGTGGGCTCGCAGGGCGCCGAGGGCGCGTGAGTAGCGCCGGGGGTCGGGACCTAGCGCGGTACCCGCGAGGGGGGGCGTCGACGCGGAAGGAGACGCCCTCGGAACTCGCCGACACGTCCCCCTCCCAAGAAGGGACCACCAATCCCCTTTCCCCCCGCCCCACCCCCACCACTCCTGCCTTCCCAGACCCGCCCCCTTCGCCATCCTACTTCCGACCCCGGGCGGACGGGCCCACACCTCCACCCCGCCACCTCCACCCTCCAGACAGACTGACCCGCCCCCAGAAGGGTCAGTGCCCTCCTCCCAGCCGTGGGACACAACGACAGACACTGCCCCAAACCCACCTCTGCCACAAAGGCCTTAGGGATGATTGTCTCTGCCATCCCGCAAGGCTCCCAGATGGCTGCCCCCCACCCCCGTCCGTAGACACGTATTCTCCATCCCTTCCCCTCCCACAAACGCCCTTGTCTCCCCACCCCACTGCCCCACACCAAGAGACCTCAGAACGACTTCAGGACTGACTGCCCTGCCCCTACCCCGTCCCAGGACAGACTGACCCTTTCCTCGAGGCACACAGACCTCTGGATGGACTGACACTGGTCACTTCCCTCCCACACAGCCCCATCCTGGGACAGAAAGTCTCTTCTCCTCATGGAAGGGTCAGAGAATGACCCCTACCCCCTACCTTCCTCCACTGGCACTGGCAACAGGTGGGCAGGCACTCCCCCTTCCCAGCACCTACTGGGTGACAGCACCCCACTATCAGGACAGACCGTCAGCTCCAGCAGCCACGGGAGCCAGTCGGTGGGCTCTGTGCATGTCCTAGGGACATGCGCCTCCTCCCAAAGGGAGATCTTGGGCATGGGAGGGGGGCAGGCAGGGAGACAACAGGGTCCCTGCTCATATAGCACCCCCAGATGCCCTATCCCCAGAGCACCCAGGCACCCAGCTGGCAGACAGAGAAATGTGGGGCAGTGGAACAGCACCTTCCCTCCATGCTGGGCCACATGTTGCCCCACAGAATCCCCCGAACCCAGGCCTCAGAGATAAAGTGTACAGGATGGTGGGCCCCTCAGGAAAGATGGACTCCATACCCCACTCCCATCCCAGCTGTCCTGTCACTTGAGATCAGTGTTGTGCACAGAACTGACAAGGCTCCCTCCTGGTGTGTGCTTTTCATCCCAGTCACCAGTAGGAGCTTCTGGGACCCTGCCATGACCCTACTCCAGAGGATATCCTTTCTCCCCTTTTCTGACCATTTGAGATTGTCCAAGGTCACCCCAGACTCTCTCATGACTTATGGAAGCGCTTTCACTGTCTAAGAACACCAATTACTTCCTGGATTTTCCCCAGCCACAGAGCCTCTTATTCACCTGGACTCTTTCTCCCTTGGAGAAATCCAGGCCCCTCCGCTCAGAGGAGTTCCCTGTTACCCACTGGATTTGTCTCCTCCAGTACCTCCCTACTGGCTCACAGCAGGCTAAGCTTAGTCCAGGCCTCAGAGAGAGTGCCCCTCATTCTGAACCATCACCCTGACTGATTCTTTGTCACAGTTCCCCAGGGATTCGATTGTGAGAACTTAGTGGGGACCTGGAGTGTTTTGAGTTGAGGAGCAGTCACCAGGGATTAGGGCCCAGGGAGGGGTGTGGTCTTGAGATCTGGGAAAGGAGTTCCCAGTTGCATTTATGGGATCTTGGAAGGAAGAGCTCAGATTTGGCGGAGAATGCTAGGGCATGAGAATTCCTACTACATGCTTCTCAGGCAGTCAACCAGATCTTGGAGTGAAGAGCAAATCGATATATTAGGAAAAAGCCAGACTTAGGAATTACACTTGCTAGCTTCATGACCTTGGGCAAGATCCTGAATCCCTGAGCCTGTTTACTCACTGTTAAGGGCAACAGTAACTCCCACTTCCCAACATTACTTTGGGGGTTAAGTGAGATCAGATAAGTGAAAGTGCCTAGCACAGTGCTTGACACAAATAGTGGCCCAGAAAATGTTAGTTTTCTTTCTTTCCTTCTAAGGGTCTGAGAAATGAAGAGAAAAATGAGGGCATATCTCTGGTATTTGTGGGCAGAGTGAGTCTCCAGTGGAAGCACCTCCCTTTGGCTGTAGTCACCATCCAGGCAGCCAGACATCTGTCTTCCCCACCCCACAACCACAAACGCGGGGTGTGGCTCTGCAGACACCCTCTACATCACTGCTGTCTGTAGGTGTGGGGCTGAGGTGGGATCCCAGGTCTACTCCTCTCTCCTCCTTCCCTCACTTTCTGGAGCCTGTCAGTCAACCCAAAATCTCTGGTATCTGAAAGCTTCAAAGTTCCCTACTTAGTTTGTGTTGTGGTTTCAAGAAAGCCAAGAGTAAGTCCCTGCCCAAGGCCATGGAGGGGAAGTTATGAGAAGTTTCAGGGTGACTGCCCTGAACCCAGTCTCGTGGTTGAAGGCTAGGAGTCCATGTTCTGTGCTAGAGAAGTGAAACGTTAGCACTCATTGGTACTGTGGAGATTGGTGGGGACTCTGACCCCAGATTAAAAGTCCATTTCAGCTACCCTGAGCCAAAGGTTGTTTCAAGACAGTTTGGTTGTGGAAGTTGCCAGGCCTGGGGCGAAGAAAGAAAGCAGATCATAGGCGACCTCACTCAGGTGACTATTAGCTACATGGCCTGAGTAGATCAAAAAACCGTAGACTGCACTGTAAAGGATCTTTTTTTTTTTTTGAGATGGAGTTTCTCATCACCCAGGCTGGAGTGCAATAGTGTGATCTTGGCTCACTACAACCTCTGCCTCCCGGGTTCAAGCGATTTTCTGTCAGCCTCCTGAGTAGCTGGGATTACAGGCACCTGACACCATGCCCAGCTAATTTTTCGAATTTTTGGTGGAGATGGGGTTTCATTGGCCAGGCTGGTCTTGAACTTCTGACCTCAGGCGATCCGCCTACCTTGGCCTCCCAAAGTGCCAGGTTTATAGGCGTGAGCCACCATGCCCAGCCTATAAGGGATCTTAATAGATTGACCAGTTTAGCCATTACGTATACAGATGAGGAAACTGAGGCCTAGAAAGAAGAATAACTTGCTTAAGATCACAGCATACTAGTGGCAGAACTAGGACCTGCACTTAGGTTTTCTGACTCCGAGGTCAGTATAGTTTCCACTGCCTTCACCGTTCATAAATGCAGCCTTTGGCCCCTGCAGGACATCAGGTGTCAGACAGGTAGAACAGAAGGGTCTTAGCAGTCACCTGCCTGCTCTTACCTTCCCTGGCTTAGCCCAGCACTTTCGCCTCTCTCAGCAGTATATGAGGCTAATAGAAGTGGCCCACAAAAATAAAAGTATGTTGTCACTTCCAGTTCATTAGACTGATCAGCTTCAGGACTGGAAAGAGGCTCATTCATCTTTTTCTCCTCAGGCCTGCAGTGGGCTAATTAATACTTATTTACTGGGAGACATTTCAAGTCAGGAAGTTGAAAATGGCGGGACATGGTGGCTCACACCTATAATCCCAGCACTTTGGGAGGCTGAGGTGGGTGGATTGCTTGAGTTCAGGAGTTTGAGACCAGCCTGGGCCACACGGCGAAACTCCATCTCTACAAAAAAATACAAAAAATTAGCTGGGCATTGTGGTGGACACCTGTAATCCCAGCTACTTGGGAGGCTGAGAGGTGGGAGGATCACTTGAACCCACGAGGTGGAGGTTGCAGTAAGCCAAGATTGCACCACTGTGCTCCATCCAGCTCTTTTTTGAGACAGAACATGACCCTGTCTCAAAAAGAAAAAAAAAAGACTGGGCACAGTGCCTCACGCCTATAATTCCAGCATTTTCGGAGGCTGAGGTGGGATGGGAGGATCGCTTGAGCCCAGGAGTTCGAGACCAGCCTGGCCAACATGGTGAAACGTCATCTCTACAAAAAATACAAAAATTAGCTGGGCATGGTGACATGCACCTATAGTCCCAGCCACTTGGGATGCTGAGGTGGGAGGATCACTTCAGCCCAGGAAGATGGAGGTTGCAGTGAGCCAAAATCATGCCACTACACTGCGGCCTGGGAGACCTTGTCTGAAAAAAAAAAGTCTAGGTGTGGTGGCTCGCACCTGTAATCCCAGCACTTTGGGAGGCCGAGGTGCCGAGGTGGGCAGATCACAAGGTCAGGAGTTCAAGACCATCCTGGCCAACATGGTGAAACCCTGTCTCTCCTAAAAATACAAAAATTAGCCAGACATGGTGGTGCGTGCATGTAGTCCCAGCTACTTGGGAGGCTGAGGCAGGAGAATCGCTTGAACTCAGGAGGTAGAGGTTGCAGTGAGCCAAGATCATGCCACTGCATTCAAACCTAGCGACAGAGCAAGACTCTGTCTCAAAAAAAAAAAAAAAAAAAAGCTGAAAGTGACTTCAGAGATGGCCCTCATCATACAGATTGATAGACTGGAGGCCTGTGAGAAATTAGTCTCCTCTCTTTAGTCTGTTAGGAGCTAGGAATTGAACCTGAACCTGGGATTCCTGATTCCCTGTCCTAGGCCTTTCCATTTCTTCACCTTATCTGTCTTTGAAGCCTACTCTGCAGGGAAACTTTAGTGAGACTGAGATGGTCCCTGTCTGCTTTTGAGTAGTAGCCACAGGCAAGAAAGCAACTAGCCAGTAAATAATCCTGTGGGTGGCATAGGCATAGACCAGAGTGCCTACAGCATTAGTTCTTCTGGCTTGGCTGGAGACCGAGTGGGGCATCGAAGCCCAGGAAAGGCCAGGTGCGATGGTTCATGCCTGTAATCCCAGCCCTTTGGGAGGTCAAGGTGTGCAGATCATTTGAGATCAGGAGTTCAAGACCAGCCTGGCCAACATGGTGAAACCCCATCTCTACTAAAATACAAAAATTAGCAGGGTGGTAGTGGCACGTGCCCGTAATCCCAGCTACTCAGGAGGCTGAGGGAGGAGAATTGCTTAAGCCTGAGAGGTGGAGGTTGTGGTGAGTTGAGATCACGCCACTGTACTCCAGTCTGGGTGAGAGAGTGAGACCCTGTCTCAAAAAAAAAAGAAAAAAGCCCAGGAAGGGCCAGATGGGGAGAAAGACATGTTTTCAGCAGGGAAGGGTGGGAGGAGTGATGATACCTTTCCTGTCACTTTGGGGCAGGAAGAACAGACTTGTTTAGGGGTCCTTCTGTAGCATAGAGGAAATGGTCAGGAAGGGAAAGAAGGATATAAGTTGTATACTGGGTCTCCTGGCCTGAGGGAAGTGACCTGAGAGAGGTGGTCCCTGACTTTCCTCTCCTTTTCCTATATGATTGTCAGGTCTGGCCTCTTGAGGCTGAGAGCTTCCTACCCAGGTTCAGTCCACTCAGTCTGCAGGCCAGATGAGATGAGGAGCTATGTTCTCTGGATCCCATGGGTGTTGGCTTCCTGTTACGGGAGCAAGGGATCTGAGCTGGGCCCAAGAAGAAACATCTGGAACAGCAGTTGCCTTCTTCAGTTCCCATTCCCTGGGCCTTTCATTACTAGCCAATTTTGGAAATCATAGAACTGGCTTAATTGGCATCCCTATAGTTTAGTGTGTGCCAGTTTTTACTGGAGTGGGGTCAGGGCTCTCCTGGCAGGCCACATCTGACTCCTTGCCTTACCACCACCTTCTCTAGTTTGTAAACTCAGAGCATCTACTTTTCTTGAGCTGTTACAGATCCCAGGAAGGCGTGGAGCTGGTGATGGAGTGGACCCTGGGTGGCCCATCTGGAAGGAGGCATTTGTACATATGGGGCCCTGGTCTGTGACTCTAGACCACAGGCCCTCCCATTTTCTCTCATTTTTCCCTTCTTAGCCTCAAAGGAAAATCCAGTTTGGTGGCCCTGTGAGCGTTAGGGCGTCAGACAAGACCTGACTTGGTAAAAGAGGGAGCCAGCACACCAGCTGTTACCCTGGGAAGGTGCCTGCATGTCCGCCTGCTAGGAAACTCTAAGCTGTGGGAAAGAGATAAGACAGTAGCACCTACCTGATGTTTTGTCCTACCAGCATCTGGGCCTGAAACAGGAACTCCCAAGAGGCAGCGAGGCCTGGCTCTGGCCCAGCCACCTAATCTCTTTATACCAAGGTGGGTGAGAAAAGGTGCTGTGTGCTCCCTCCTCACACAAGCGCCAGAGTCTGACTGGCTGTATGATCTTGGACATGTTGCTTCACTTCTCTGAGCCTCAGTTTCTCACCTGCAAAATGGTTATGATAACACTGACTTTGCAGGATCATTCTGAGGTTTAAATGAACTAATGTTTGAAAAAGTCTGGCACAGGGTAGGTGTTCAGTGAATGTTCTCCCTCTTAAAGACTGGAGTGGCTTGTGGTTCTGTCTTTTCATTTTCTCCTTCCCATCTTTGGTTATAATGATGAGCATCAATGAGGCCCAGCCCCTGTGGGCAGGAGTGAACCCTAACCCATGGTGAATCCCTACTTCCCCTGAGAGGGGTGGTTATCCCTGTTCTGTGGATGAGCACACTGAAGACCTGAGGAGAAGGTGCCCAAGGTTTGCCAGCTGGTAAATGGCAGAACTGGGACTAGAACCTGTTTCTTGGCACTGAATCCAGTAGTAACTACGCCTTGCTAAGGTAGCAGCAGGCAGGGTACCAGGTGCTTACAAGTCCTTAAGGCCCCCATACCCAGGGGAGGAGTTAGCAGGGATCTGGCTGCCTCCCTATCCCAGTATGGAGGGCAAGGCAGGTCTCAGTACAGTGAAATGTCATGGCCATCAAGCAGGAGAAAGGCACAGGGAGGAAGATCCTTAGAGAGGTCCTGGAAACATGGCCAGATCAGGCCTGGCCTAGTCCTCCCATAGGCCAGAGTCCACATCACATTGGTCTTGACTCCAACATGCTACATAATGGCCATTTGACTTGGATATCTAGTCTGTGCCTTTTGGAAGAAGTGTTACTTTGTAGATTAAGCAGAGATTATGTTCCTTATACCAGAGAGGAATCTAAAGGTTGAAGAACTCTTGCTGTTAGTGAACTGTGGAGCCAGATCAGAGAGGATTCCAGGTCCTTCGACTCTCACCCAGTGCTCCTCTAGCTACATAACACTACCCATTCTCTTCCCCATTCTCTTCCTCACTCAAGCTAATTGAGCCTCCAGGCTCAGGATGCATTGCCAACCAGAGCAGATCCCTGCCATCACCCATCCATTGTCCTAGCTGACCCCTTTATCCTGCAGACAGTGCACTTGAGGGGTAGGAGGCCTCCTTTAAACTGATTAGTCTCTCCCTGGTAAATCTATTGCCGCAATCCTGGGTCCAGAGACCCTCCCCATCAGGGAGAAGGCTGTACTGGCCACCCGACTGGCAAGTCAATGCTTCTGATACTTAGCCTGCTTAGAAGCCCCTACCTAGGATTTCAGGACAGCTGCCAACTTTGGCTTTCTCTGTCTCATCCTTCCCTTTCCCATCTTTCCTGCCCCCACCCTACCCTACTCCATTCTATGTCCTGTTCAGTTCTTCAGAGGCTGCCATAGTTTAGTATGCACGCCTCTTCAGGTAGAGAAATAGAAAGCAGACCCAGAAGCCTGGGAGAGCAAGCCAAGGCTTACTTTTGCCAGCTTATCCATCTTAGCAGTGAGCTTAATTTACCACACATTTATTGAGCACCTACTCTTCCAGACCCTGTGATTTGGACAAGAGATACAGAACTGAACAACACGTCTGTGTTTTATTGGCCTCAAGGCACTCACAGACTTGCTGAAAAATAGAACCACAGATAAATCTTTAAAGTGTTGAGTGACGAAGGCTCAGGATATAGACCTGATCCTGCCCTCACGGGGAAATCAGACATTAAACAAGAAGTTATAACTTGAGGCATTCAGTTGCTCTGGGAGTATAGAGGAAGAAGCAGCCAGCCCCACCTACAGGATTCTAGAAAGTAGTAGCATTTGATCTAGACCTCAGAAGAGGCAAGGCAGGGCAGTCCTTTGGATGAGAGGGACCTCATGTACAAAGTCCTCCCAAAAACAGTTGTTTGAGCATGTATGCCAAGAGCAGAGGTGACAAGAGGAATGGGAGGCAGTAGGATGATACAAAGCAAGGGGAGGTTAGGGAAATGGGTTGGGCGGTCTGAGTCTAGCCTTGACTGTCAGGCTGAGGCCTCTTGTGTTGCTTAAAGGTTAGTCCAGGTCTGGCATGGAGGATGGCATAAAGAGGAGCTGGACCGCAGGCAGTCAGACCTGTTGGGAGAATCAAGGATAGCCTAAAAGGGCTGTGGTGAGGCCTGGAAGAGGTCTGGAGCAATGAGGATAAAGAGGCGGGCAAATCAGCTGGGCACAGTGGCTTATGCCTGTAATCTCAGCACTCTGGGAGGCCAAGGCGGGTGGATCATAAGGTCAGGAGTTCGAGACCAGCCTGACCAACACAGTGAAACCCCGTCTCTACTAAAATACAAAAAAAACCCCACAAAAATTAGCTGGGTGTGGTAGCTCATGCCTGTAGTAATCCCAGCTTCTCTCAGGAGGCTGAGGCAGGAGAATCATTTGAACCCGGGAGGCAGAGGTTGCAGTGAGCCGAGATCACACCATTGCATTCCAGCCTGGGTGACAGAGCAAGACTGTCTCACAAAAAAAAACAGGCTGGCAAATCATTCAGGCTTGGTTTGTGACTGCTGTGTGGGCTGATGGAGAGGCAGGAAGGCTCTGGACTACCTGAAGTGGGCTTGGCCTCTTAGAGTCCATTCTATAGCCCTCTGGCTACAGGGAAGCAAGGCCAGCTGTGGCCTTCCTCTGAAGTGGGCAGTGGGCTGCTACTGACTCTGCTTTGTCACAGCTCTGGGCCCCCCAAGGTGCCTGGTATGGCTGGCATGCTCAGGGCACATCAAAGAGTTCCTTGTCTCCTTCCAGCAGGAGAGTGGGTTGGCTGACCTGGTTGGGGAATGAATAGGGTAAGTGGTGTTGAGCTTCATGGTCTCTGCCTGGCAGACATGTTGGATGGCAAGGAAGGATGTAAGGAGAACCACAAGAGAGGAGTGGATCCTGAGGACATGGAGAACCTACCTTAGGGTGGTATGGCAACTGGGGAGGGTGGGTTTGGGCCTTTGGACACAGCATAAAGTGATCAAGGGGAGGCAGATGGCAACTGGGGGCCTGTTTGACTTCACCTGGCATCTTTATTCTGTTCTTAGAGGTGGTACATTGGCTGGGACAGCATCTATGAGAAGGCAAACCCCTCAGCACTTACAAGAGACACCACCAGCAGCATCTTGGAGATGAGAAATTCTGGCTGGAAATGCAGATTTTAGGCTAGTGTGTGAGAAAGGGCTCTCAACCAGGCACAGGGGTCAGAGTGTCAGTGATGGCTCCATCACTGACCTTTTAATGTGACTTAGGCACATTCCTCGCCTGACCATAGGGCTGATGCTTCCAGTTTTTCACCCAGCACTTAACTATATGTGCAGCCTGTGCTAGGCTCAGGATATAGACCTGATCCTGCCCTCACAGGGAAATCAGACGTTAAACAAGTAGTTGCAACCAGCCTGGGCAACATAGTGAGAGCCCATCTCTAAAAAGATAAATTAGCTGGGTGGTGCGTACCGGTAGTCCCAGTTACTAGGAAGGCTAAGGCTGAGCCTGGGAGCTTGAGGCTGCAGTAAGCTATGATTGTGCCACTGTACTCCAGCCTGGGTGACAGAGCAAGACCCTGTTTCTAAAAAAAAAAATTTAAAGAGAAACAAGTTACCAGATGTGGTTGTATACAAAGGACTGTGAGGATCAAATGAGAGAATTGGATTAAGAGCATGGTATAAACAAAGACTGCTGAACAGAGATCTGGAGACCTCAGCCCTGGGCCTTACTGAGCCACTAACTAGCTGTGTGACCTTGAGAAAGTTGCTTAATTTCCACCCTCCCAGGTTCAAGCAATTCTCATGCCTCAGCCTCCTGAGTAGCTGGGGTTATTGGTGCCCACCACCAGGCCCAGCAGATTTTTGTATTTTTAGTAGAGACAGGGTTTTGCCATGTTGGTCAGGGCTGGTCTCAAACTCCTGACCTCACATGATCCACCCACCTTGGCCTCCCAAAGGTCTGGGATTATAGGTGTGAGCCACTACGCCCAGTGAAAATTGCTTAATCTTTTTAACTTTAGTTTCCCCCACATAAAAATAACATAGTTTGTATGTGTGTATGGTTTTTTTTGTTTGCTTTTTGGGGATGGGGTCTCACTCTGTCACCAGGCTGGAGTACAGTGGTACAATCTCGACTCACTGTAACCTCTGCTGCCCGGGTTCAAATGGTTCTCCTGCCTCAGCCTCCTGAGTAACTGGGATTACAGGTGCCCACCACCATGCCCAGCTAATTTTTGTAGTTTTAGTAGAGATGGGGTTTCACCATCTTGGCCAGGCTAGTCTTGAACTCCTGACTTCATGATCTACCCAGCTCAGCCTCCCAAAGTGCTGGGATTACAGGCATGAGCCACTATGCCCCACTGTTTGTTTTTTAAGAGACAGGGCCTGATTCTGTCACCCAGGCTGGAATGCAGTGGTACAATGACAGCTCACAGCAGCCTCAAACTCCCAGGCACAAGCGATCTTTCCACCTCAGCCTCCTGAGTAGCTAAGATTACAGGCTCGAGCCACCATGCCTGGCTAGTTTTTTCCCTTTTCATAGAGATAGAGTCTCACTATGTTGCCCACGCTGGTGTCAAACTTCTGGGCACAAGCGGTCTTCCCTCTTCAACCTCCCAAAGTGTTGAGATTATAGGCATAAGCCATCCTACTAACCAAACTAAGGCAGTTTTAATGGGATGGTGTTGAAGACAGCTACATCTGACATCCTGAGACTGACCTTGGAGTATATGAAAAGTGCGTTGAAGCCTGGGTAATATAGGGAGACCCCATCTCTACAAATAATTTAAAAATTAGCTGGGCATGTTGGTCTGCAGCTGTGGTCCCAGCTACTTGGGAGACTGAGGTGAGAGGATGACTTGAGCCTGGGAGGTCAAGTCTGTAGTGTGCTATTATTGTACCACTGCACTCCAGCCTGGGCAATGGACTAAGACCCTATCTCTAAAAAAAACAGAATAGTACTTTGAGATCTTCTCTATGTGGTATCATGCAAGTTCAGGAGGATCACCATGGCACATACCATAGAAGCTAGTGTTCCCAGCATGCTCTGTTCCTCCTGTGAGAGGATCTCTCTTATTGATTGATTGAGACAGGGTCTGCTTTTTTGCCCAGGTTGGTCTTGAACTCCTGGCTTCAAGTGATCCTCCTGCCTCTGCCTCCCAAAGTGCTGGGATTAGAGGCATGAGCTACCATGCCAGCTGGACTTCTCTTTGTGTGTAGCGTATAGGATCAGTGTCCCTCAGGTCTTTGGGGATGTAATCAAATCAAGGGATGCTTTGATTTATCTAGCTTTTTTTTTTTTTTTTTTTTTTTTTTTTTTGAGGCAGAGTTTCGCTCTTCTCACCCAGGCTGGAGTACAATGGCACAATCTCAGCTCACTGTAACCTTTGCCTCAAGTGATTCTCCTGCCTCAGCCTCCTGAGTAGCTGGGATTACAGGCGCCTGCCACCACACTCAGCTAATTTTTGTATTTTTAGCAGAGACAGGGTTTCACTGTGTTGGCCAGGCTAGTCTCGAACTCCTGATCTCAGGTAATCTGCCTGCCTGTCTTTAGTCTGCAAGGTGCTTTCATTTCCACTGCCTCGCAGTAACCCTTATAGGAGCAATGGGAAATTGGTAAGCTATTATTTTATCCTGTTTACAGATGAGGAAACCAAGGCTGAGCAAGTGATGGAACTGGGCCTGGAACCCAGCACTCCTCCTTCCCAGTTTTCCATCTTACCAAAGTTAGTGACCACTGTGTGGCCTCTCCTTCCCTTCCTGTCCCAGCCGTAGGACTTCAGCCCAGCCCCAAGTGTCTGCACTTCTCCTATCAGGCTTTTCAGGTTGTTTTTGTTGCTAAATTGTCACGGCGGATGACACAATTCCTGCCCCTAGACTCCACACACAGCTCCTCATATGTACCCCAAGACAAGGCAGGAGCAGCTGGGTCGTGTGTGGCCCAGTGAAGGAGCATAAGTGTGGAGAACTCCTGTCCTTTCTCAGAGCTTTGGGCCTTGGACACTGTGAGTCCAGAAGTGATCTTCCCCGGCCAGCCACTTTTAGAGGATGCTGCTGCTTTCCCTTCCATCTCTGCCTTGACTTCAGAAAAAAGGAGAACCTAGGCCGGGCACTGTGGCTCATGCCTCTCATCCATACCTGTAATCCCAGGAGGTCACAGTGGGCAGATCCCTTCAGTCCAAGAGGTCAAGACCAGCCTAGAAACATCATAGTGAAACTATCTCTACTAAAAATACAAAAAAAATGAGCTGGGTATGGTGGCGGCATTGGGAGCGGGGTTATTGTTAGGATTAAGGGATTAAGGAAGATGTTGTTGGTAAAGCACCCAGCACAGTATGTGTCACAAAGTAAGGGCTCTGTGGAACATGGTGGCTCTCACAATTCGAGTGTGAATTACCCTCTGAGATTTCATCTCAAGCATTTAGGTAAGGTAGCAATGCAGCATTGGGGTGAAGATCTGGCTTCCCTCACATGCTCTTCCAACCCACCCCAAGACCCTGGGGATTAGGCAGGAGCCAGTCCCACTCAGCTTGTATTCTGGAGCTTCCTGGCCTGCCAGGGCAGGTTGGGAATCCCCACTAAGTTCCTCACTTAGTCGTCTGGAGCAGGGCCCTGATCTGAGGACCTGATCTTCCCTTTCTTTTTTTTTTTTTGAGACGGAGTTTCACTCTTGTTACCCAGGCTGGAGTGCAATGGCGCGATCTCGGCTCACCGCAACCTCCGCCTCCTGGGATCAGGCAATTCTCCTGCCTCAGCCTCCTGAGTAGCTGGGATTACAGGCACGTGCCACCATGCCCAGCTAATTTTTTGTATTTTTAGTAGAGACGGGGTTTCACCATGTTGACCAGGATGGTCTCGATCTCTTGACCTGGTGATCCACCCGCCTCGGCCTCCCAAAGTGCTGGGATTACAAGCTTGAGCCACCGCGCCCGGCCTATCTTCCCTTTCATTGGCCTGTGAAGATAAGCAGAAGTAAGAGCAAAGGTGGGCCTCCTGAGACATTCAACTCAAGGATTGTAACCAGAATGCTGCCCAAGGCCTCTGTCCTCCTGGGTGGTGGCAGTCACTTGGGGAAGAGGTCCGAGTTTCCTTAATAATTACCACCACCCTCCTCTGTGGTTTTTTTTTTTTTTGTGGTTTTTTTTTTTTTTTTTTTTTTTTTTTTTGAGACGGAGTTTCGCTCTTGTTACCCAGGCTGGAGTGCAATGGCACGATCTCGGCTCACCGCAACCTCCGCCTCCTGGGTTCAGGCAATTCTCCTGCCTCAGCCTCCTGAGTAGCTGGGATTATAGGCACGCGCCACCATGCCCAGCTAATTTTTTGTATTTTTAGTAGAGACGGGGTTTCACTATGTTGACCAGGACAGTCTCGATCTCTTGACCTCGTGATCCACCCGCCTCAGCCTCCCAAAGTGCTGGGATTACAGGCTTGAGCCACCGCGCCCGGCTTTTTTTTTTTTTTTTTTTTGATGGGTTTTGTTTTGTTTTGTTTTTGAGTGGGGGTCTCCCTCTGTAGCCCAGGCTGGAGTGCAGTGGCACAATTATGGCTCACTGCAGCCTTGAACTCCTGAACTCAAGTGATCCTCCACCTCAGCCTCCTGAGTAGCTATGACTGCAGACATGTACCACTATGCCTGGCTCTTTTTTTTTTTTGAGATGGAATTTTACTCTGTCGCCCAGGCTGGAGTGTATAGTGGCACAATCTTGGCTCACTACATCCTCCACCTCCTGGGTTCAAGTGATTCTCCCGCCTCAGCCTCCCAAGTAGCTGGGATTACAGGAGTGCGCCACCACGCCCAGCTAATTTTGTATTTTTAGTAGAGATGGGGTTTCACCATGTTGGCCAGGATGCCCTGGCTAATTTTAAAAATAATTTTGTAGAGATAGGGTCTCACTCTTGCCCAGGCTGGTCTCAAACTCCTTGCCTCAAGCAATCCTCTGGCCTCTGCCTCCCCAGTTGGAATTGTAGGCATAAGCTACTGTGCCTGACACCATGTAGACTTTAATCCTGAGCTTCATGTTCTGCTTCTGAGTGACCCCCTCCATCCTCCCAGGATAATCATGGTAGTGCCATTTCACAGAGGAGCCTGTATGGTGGACGAGGCTTTCACCTACATCACCTTATTTAATTCTGTGAGAATATTTATCATCATAGTCCCCATTTTACAAAAGCAGAAACCAAGTCCCAGAGAGGTAAAGTGACTTGCCAAGCATCACACAACTTGTATCTGAGTCCACTGTGCTCCAAGCTCCTCAGGAGCAAGGCTGTACACCCAGCCAGGTGGACAGCACTCAGTGCTGGAGCTGAGTGACAGAGCCGGAGGTAAGAGGGCCTGGATTCACTTGCCAGTGCCATCCCCTGCTTGACTTGGACTTTGGCCAGTTATTGTCTTGCTGAAGAACCTGAGTTTCCTTATCCACAAAAGGGAGTTGATAATTAGAGGACCTATCTCATGGGCTTGTCAGGATTAAATGAAATAATGTAAGTTAAGTGCTGAGCACAGTGTCTGGTACATAGCCAGCATCTGGTAAGTGTTCTAACAGACATTCAGTTAAGTTAATTGAATATTAGAATTGTAATGTTATAAAATGCCATCGTCAAGCAGATCTGTGCTCAGCCCTGTGCTCAGTTTTGAGGAAGATCTAGAGCTGGTACCAGGCCAGAGAGGGAGTGCTCTTTATCATGCTCTTACAGTGCTTTACCCACCTGATCTCAAGGCAGAGGACTGTATTCCCCTCCCACTGCTGACAACACTTAATGAAACTCATAGTGTCTGAGGTCACCAAGCTAATGAATCAGTCAACACACATTTGTTGAGCACCAGCTAGGTATCTGGCACTGTCCTAGGCTTGGGACATACTGCAGAGAATGAGGCCAAGAGAGCCTCTGCCCTCCAGGAACACACCTTCTCATGAAATGCTGCCTCTGCAGAACAGCCTTCAGGTGGAGAAGCTGCACCCGTGCCACTGGGCAGCTCACATTCCCCAACCACGCCATTCCCTTTCCTATTAACTTGTATTTGAACATACTGAGGCTGTTGCCTGGTATGTCCTTTCCCCTTTCTCAGCCTAGCTACTTCCTGTCACCCTTCAAACTCCCAGTTGAAAAGTTAACTCCCCTTTAAAGCTTTCTCTAAACACCCCGCCCTCACCCTGGGGTCTTTTTGCAGTCTCCTAGCTCCTTCTACAAGCTCCTGTGATAGCACTTCTTCTCTGTGTGCTAGTTACTTACCCACCCATTTGTCTCTGCCAGATTGACCTCCTCAAGGCAGGGACCACATTTGATTCATCTTTGTAAATTCAGGGCCTGGAACACAGGTTCTAGAAAGGTGTGCATGGAATATAATGAGGGGCTGATTGTGTTCTGTCCCTGGAGTAGTTAGGAAAGACTATGTAGAGATGAGAAGGAGTTCGGAGTGAGGCTTCCCAAGAAGATGGCACCAAATTTGAATGGGGTTTGAAAGAAGATGGCTCAGGGGCAAGGGTCTCTAGAGATGGGACTGGGGAGGAAGGGATGTGCAGGAAAATGGAGGGCCTTGAGAGCCAGGGCCTGAAGTTTCTTTGTTTTTTTCTGTTGTTGTTATTATTGTACTTTGTTTTTTGTTGAGAAAAGATCTTGCCCTGTGACCCAGTGGCCCAGTCTAGGGTGCAGTGGCATGATCATGGTTCACTGCAGCTTCAAACTCCTGGGCTCAAGTGATCCTCCCACTTCAGTCTCCCGAGTAGGTGGGACTACAAGGCGTGTGCCATCATGCCCAACTACAGGGCCTGAGGTTTCTGTTGGATAACGAAGGCAGTAGAGAGTCATGAACCAGTCTGGGCAGAGGAGGGGCCTTATATAAACAGTGAGTCAAGGCTAATGTGGGTAAGATCTATCAATAAGCTCTAGCAAGTTGGTAAGGATGAGTGAGGGACCATACATGAGTCAGGGTGGCCCCTGACTCCCTACAGTGAGGTTGTGATCCAAGGACCCAGTCACCAGCAAGAGAATTCCAGGCAGCACTCTGCCTGGTAGGAGCTGGGATTTGGAGAAGGGTTGTCTTCCGTTGAGAATAGTCTCGGGCAGCGTGCAGTGACTAATGCCTGTAATCCTACCACTTTGGGATGCTGATGCAGGCGGATTGCTGGAGCCCAGGAGTTTGAGACTAGCCTGGGAAAAAACTTAGTGAGTCATGGTAGCATGAGCTACTTTGGGGGTTTCTGTGGTCTGTACCCTTCTCTAGCTGAGTGCATCAGAGGAAGGTGGATTCCTTGGGTGCATCAGAGGAAGGTGGATTCCTTGGTTTTTCTTTTTGGGAGCCAGCAAGGCTGGTGCCTAAAGGAACCATTTCTCACAATGAGTAGGGTGGAGCTGAGCAGAGTGGAGAGCTGGGCAGAGGCCCAGGGCACCAAGGCCAGTGAAGGGTGGAGAGAACCTGTTTACCATTGTGCACTGACCCAGCACTGGAAGGAGCAGAGCCAGGGAATTCCTCATGGGAAAGAGAGGCAGGCCCAGAATTAGCCTGCATTGCGAAGGAGGGAGAATGAAGCAAGCAGACTCTCTCACTCAGACAGGGAGCCTGGACACTGCCAGCCAGCTCTAATGCAGGGACGGCCGGGCCCCAGAAGGGAGTGCCTGGCTCCCATCTTCCTTTTTCCTACCAGCTCACAGTGTGGCCTTGAGCAGATCGCTTACCTTCTGGGGAGGGGATGGCCTCACTGTATGATCTCATGGGTTTCCCAGTCCTGACAGTCAGCCATTTGCACACCACAGGCCTACTCTTCCTGCACTGTGGTTTCCCATCATCACGTCTTATGGAACTGGTCTAAGAGCTATTGATACCTTCATTCATTGCCACTCCTTAGGGTAGTAAACTCCAGAGGCTGTTGCCCAGTATGCAAAACAGGTCAGCTTTTTGTTTATCCTCACTTCACTTTCAAGCTCTGGGTGGAAGAGGGAAGCCCTCTGGATCGGTGATTGGCCATGCTCCCCCTGCACCTCCACTTCCCAGTTTTCCACACTTCGGTGGGACTTCCTTCAGCTGCCTCCTCTTCATCCTGGAGACCCAGGTGTGAGGGGTTATTTTCATGTTACTCACTCCTGCCTTTCTCAGCACAAAGGGTGATGAACAAGAGGGAAGGGAATGTGACAGGGACTGAAGCCCTAGTATGTGCGGGGTGCTTTATATGTCTTGGATAGTTTAGCGCTCAAGTGCAGCCTCTACTTCCAGGCTCTGTAACTGCAGGCAGATTACTTCACTGTGCTGAATCTTAGCGTTCTTGCCTATTAAATGGAGATAATTAAAGCTATTTCCTTGGGGAATTATGTGCCTGTGCAGCGCTTGGCAGAGCTGGTACATGGCCAGTGCATGAAATGTGTCAGCTTATTGCCTCACATCATGTTGACCAGTGCTCTCCGAGGAGGTGGCACTCCTCCTGCATTACAGATGAGGAACTGGAGGCTCAGAGAGTGGAGCAGCCAGCCTGGTTTCACACAGCTGTAAAGCCTTAGGGCTGGGATTAGCGGCCAGGAGTTAGAGTTTGTTTATCATGAACACATGAAGTAATCTCTCACAGCCTTCATTTCGTCATGAGTAAAACGGCAGTCATCATGCCCTGTCTACCTCAAAGGCCTGTGCGTGGAACCAGTCAGATGAGGAAAGAAATGTGAAAGCGCTAGTTAAATTGCAAAAACCAGTCACCTAATAGCTACCGTTTCTGGCCACCCACCAGGCTGGGCCCTTGGACACATTTATTCCTCATTGCAGCCCTATGAGATTATGAGGTGTGCGTTATGACTCCACTTAAAGATGAAGAAGTTGAGGCTTAGGAGGTCACATCTTCTGTGCATGGTCTCCCGGTTATTAGATGAAGGAATTGGAGTACCTAGCTCATTTGACTCACTTTATTCTCCTCTACACCCCACCTGGTTTCCTCAATGGGTGAGATGAGGATCAGTCCTGCGGTCTGTGACCTCAGACTTTCTGCTTAGGGTATATTTCTCTTCATTTGGGCTAATTCAGGGAGTGAGTCTTGGAGGAGGGGTTAGACAGGTTCCTTGGTATCAAGGTTTGTCTCTCATGACAGGCTAGGATAAGGAGGTGATGGGCATGGAGACTGCCCCTGCTGAGCCTGCCTAGCCAGAGGTGCTGCGATGTGCTTGGGCAGAAAGCAGATGTCTAGAAGGACAAGGGAAGAGAGAACCCCACCTTTGGTCTCAGTAGCCTTGGGAAGCAGTCTTGTCCTTCCGAACTTTTGGAAGCCTCCAGTCTCTGGGTTTTGGGAGAAGGCTGGGAAACTAGGAATCTGCAGAGAATGGGGTCAACAGAGTGTCACTGCTGCCTTGGACCATGACATGGCACAGCATGGCTAGCCCTGTTTCAGCCCAGGAGCCTGACAAGATCTGTGATTAGGTGCCACTTCTGTCTCCTCTGAGCCTTTCCTCCTCAGAATCTGGGGCTGCCAGCAAATGGCAGATTGCCCAGGCTTACCATATCCACCTGAGGTTGTGCTGGCAAACCATCCCGTCCAGTGTACTGGCGTCTCTGAGCATTGCTAGGTGTGGGCAGGCCACTTACTGGGGCAGTTAGAACACTGGAGGATGGGGTTAGACTATCTCCAGTGGCTTGGGGGCCAGAGATGTAGCCACACAGAAGCATCTGGAGAAGGGCCTGGTTTCCCTGCAGCTTTCCCCAGGGAGTTGGAAGTATCACATAGGCCACTGTGACAGAGGGGAAGCCCTGGGTCAGCCACTTATTTATTAGCTTTGTGACTTTGTCCAAGTCATACAACCTCTCTGATCAGGACAAGTCTGTCATGGGCCAAATGGAAATAGTAATTATTCTGTGAGGGCCCCACTTCACTGGGCCCTTAGAGGGACACATAACATTTCTAAGGCAGAAGTAGCTTGTAGCCCCAAATGTAGGCAGATGAGGGTAATGATGTCATGGAGAAAACCAGGCAAGCAGCTGTTGAACACCTGGAGGTGTGTGGTGACAGTCACAGAAGAAGTTCAAGGCCTGGTCCAGTTGGGGAGGGACAGTGCGGAGGAGCATGAGGAAGTGGTAATGAAGTACTTATTTCACACTTAATGACTTCACTCATTTATCAGTTGGTGCTGAATTCAGTTTTAGGGGCTTGTGACCAGCATAAAAAAAAAAAAAAATAGGCTGGGCGTGGTGGCTCACGCCTGTAATCCCAGCACTTTGGGAAGCCGAGGCGGGCAGATCACCTGAAGTCGGGAGTTCAAGACCAGCCTAACCAACATGGAGAAACCCTGTCTCTACTAAAAGTACTAAATTAGCCGGGTGTGGTGGCACATGCCTGTAATCCCAGCTACTCAGGGTACTAAAGCAGGAGAATGTCTTGAACCTGGGAGGTGGAGGTCGCAGTGAGTGGAGATCGTACCATTGCACTCCAGCCTGGGCAACAAGAGCGAAACTTTGTCTCAAAAAAAAAAAAAAAAAAAAAAAAGAATAGAATAATATAAAACTAATCTGGAAATATCAGAGTGCATTAGTACATGTAAGGGCAACTTGTTTCCTAAAATATATTCTGGCTGTGTGTGTGTGTGTGTGTGTGTGTGTCTGTGTTTGTGGGTCTCAGTTTAGAAAGTATGAGAAATGGTGTTTTGAGCCAGGATGAAGGTCTTCAGGTTGGAGGACAGTTAACAAAGTCTGGGCAGGCAGGCATGCAGGCTGTGTCTGGACAGGCATGCAGGCTGTGTGGAGGCTGAGGGCTTGGCCTGTGGAGGCAGCAAAGTGTACAGGGGTCAAGAGCATGAGCTGTAGAGTCAGGCCTGGGTTCGAGTCCCAGCTCTGCCACTTATAGCTACATGGTCTTAAGGAAAACTCTTAACCTTACTAAGCCTTGGATTTTACTTTAAAATGGGGAGAATGATGTTATAGTAGGGTTATTATGAAAGGTACATGTGATAAAGGTATGTGAAGCATTGAGTAGAAAATTGGTAAGTAGTAACTCATCTACAAATGGTAACAACTGTTGCTGATATTGTTGTGGTTATGGATTTTGGTGTCATATTGGGGTCTGAAGGATTACTGTCACTTGGAGAAGGGAGAAGAAAGGGCTTTCAGGTAGGAATGAGTGGATCATGAGGGATAAGCGTGCGTATGCCTGGTATGGGAGGGGTCTGAGAATTGTGTGGCTTCAAAGGGGTAATGAGATTACAGGTAGAAGATACTAGGACAATGTTGGCTTAACTGGGGAAGAAAGTTTTAGCCGTGGAAACTGCTTAACAATAGGGTGACTGCCTGGAGGTAAGGAAGATCCATCCCTGGTTGAGTTCCAGCAGTGGCTGAGCCACAAGAGACTGGTGTCACTTGGCTCTTTTGGCTTCAGAGACTCCCTCAGGCTACCCTAAGGAAGGAGGGGTTTTCTGGAGGATGAGTGAGGCCCCCAGATTTGTGGCACCCTCCGTGGGCCATTTGGTCCCTTAAACTGGACCGGCTTCTCTCTCACTAGCAGCTGGTTCATGTCCTTTCCATTGTCAGGAGGAAGCCACCTCAGGGCTTTACACTGTCACGTTGTTTTCAGGGACCCCTCTGGCTCCAGCTTTATCTCACAGCTCCTCTCTGGGCATCCTTAGAGGATCAGATTCATAAGATAGGCTGGGCACAATGGCTCACGCTTATAATCCCAGCACTTTGGGAGGCCGAGGTGGGCGGATCACGAGGTCAGATCGAGACCATCCTGGCCAACATGGTGAAACCCTGTCTCTACTGAAAATACAACATTAGCTGGGCATGGTGATGTGTGCCTGTAATCTCAGTTACTTGGGAGGCTGAGGCAGGAGAATAATTTGAACTGGGAGGCAGAGGTTGCAGTGAGCTGAGATTGCGCCACTGCACTCCAGCCTGTCAACAGAAGGAGACTCTGTCTCAAACAAACAAGCAAAAATTCATAAAATAGGCTGTGCAAGCATATAGGGAAACTGAGGCTCAGAGAAGGAAGGGGACTTGCCTATTGTAGAAAGGATTCCCATGTCAGACAGCAATTGAATCAGATGTTTTTTAAGATCCTGACTGGGTTAAGTGAAGAATATGTGAACCTTCTGATTTTTAAAAAATAGCCTGCCATTTTTCAGGAGCACATCTTGTGCCTAGAGACATCTACCTGCAGTTAGAGAGCACGGGGTATGCTGAGTGCTGGATACAGCCAGACCTCCAGGGTCTCCTTCTCACCATCTCCAGGTAGATTAAACAACTCTGCTGTTAAAGGAAAAGCCATTCAAATGACCACATTGCCTCAAAATGTTCCCAATTTAAGATTTAAAAAACCGGCCGGGCGCGGTGGCTCAAGCCTGTAATCCCAGCACTTTGGGAGGCCGAGGCGGGTGGATCACGAGGTCGAGAGATCGAGACCATCCTGGTCAACATAGTGAAACCCCGTCTCTACTAAAAATACAAAAAACTAGCTGGGCGTGGTGGCGCGTGCCTGTAATCCCAGCTACTTAGGAGGCTGAGGCAGGAGAATTGCCTGAACCCAGGAGGCGGAGGTTGCGGTGAGCCGAGATTGCGCCATTGCACTCCAGCCTGGGTAACAAGAGCAAAACTCGGTCTCAAAAAAAAAAAAAAAAAAAAAAGATTTAAAAAACCAAAACAGATCTTTCCATTGACATGCACATTTAAAGTAGTAGTGGGTTGTTTTGTTTCTGAGATGATCTTGCCAAATCAATGGTGTAGCTTAAAATCAGTGGTGTCTTAGAATCCAGGAAATATGGTAGTTTGTTTTGTACTCTTGAAATTCCGGTTTGAGGTTTGACATTGGGGGTTTGAAACTGCCAAAGCTGTTATCTGGCATCGGTTAAAAGAACTCTCAATTTAACATGTTCCTCTGTGTATCTGCAGTTGGGAGAATGGGTGGCTCTGAGTCCCTGCAGTTAGATTTTATCAATAAAGCCAGACCGAGGGGTGAGATATCAAATAGACATATTTAATCACCTGTGAGTTCTTTGGAAACTGGTAATCTCAAGTGAAAACGTGGCCCTCTGTAAGCCTCAGTTTCCTCATCTGTGCAGTGGGGATATTGGATCAGCCATGATATACATCCATAACTGCCAGAACTTCCTGTTGACTCGGTTTGGGCACCCTTCCAACTGGTTAACTAAGAAGGCTCATCCCCTGACTTGTTGCATAAGCAGTGCCTTATAGGTGGTGGTGGGTATCGTGGCTAGGGAGGTATGGGCCCTTAGTTTCTGCTCCTGGGATGTTTGGGGGTTGCCTGTAGATACATATCCTTTTGTAAATTACCTGACCCTTTGTAAAGGCATGTCCATGATTTGCTCTTATCAAGAAAAGCAAGGAAAGGAGTAACCTCATGGCCTAGTTCCGCCTCTAGGTGGTAAGAGGAGCAGCAGTTCAAGATAGAGTGACTTGTATCCGTGTGTTGAGAGGACCTCCTTTGCCTAGGCTGTAGTCCTTCCTCAGATGTTCAGCTCCAAGGCTGCTCTCAGGCCTGGGCAATTCCCCAGGTAAAATGCACTGAAGAAGACCTTTGCTTTTGTGTCTTAGAGGCCCCAGCTCTGCCAGGGCCCCTCCCTCTGCTCTTCCAACCAGTAAAAGTTACAGCAGCACATTTCCTTCCGGCAGAGAGAGAATCAGAGACTCAGGCCTGGGCCAAGCCCCAGCCCCACCGTGTCCTGTTCCTGAGAACCTCATCTGAGCTGCCTCCAACCCTGTGCCCCTTTCTGAGAGGTCAGGCAGCACTCTGTGCTGGCTCTTGGCTAGGACCTGACTTGGATTTGAATCTGGGTTTTTCCACTGATTTGCTGTTGGACACTGAGCAAGATAGCTTCCCTGGGTATCTTACCTCTCTGAGCCTGTGTCCCATCTGTCATTAATATCTTATTCTGTTAAGAAAGCACAAAAAAGCACCTTGGTGCTGAGGTGTTTTCCCCACATTCATTGCCCACCAGAACATCGACTCCATGAGGGTCAGGACTTGGTTCTAATCATGGGAAGGCATCTCCGCAACTCGCCAAGAGGCCCTCGCCCTAGAACAGTGCCAACACAGCTGTGCTCACTGCCTAGTCAGTAAATCTACAAATATAAGAAGTGGTATTTGTTTGGGCTTTGAAGTGTGTGTAGGATTTTGATGGGTGGAGACAATTTGGGAAGCATTCCGGCAAGGGGACTGGCCTGAGTAAAGGCTGAGAGGTGGGAAAAGGCCAGGGCATAATTGGGGAAACTCTGAGTAATGAGTTTGGCTCAAGTAAAGAGGTGAGTATGTTATTTCTGTACTCGCTGGACTAGTTTTTGTGTTCAACTCTGCACCTTGTACACAGGCCCTCTGAAGAGGCTTGCTGACTAAGGCAGACCCAGGACAGGAATGCTTTGCTTTGGTGCACAGATGCAGACACTCACTCAGCCTCTGCCTCAGAGAGGCACGTGGCCCCTGGCCACATTAGGGGAGTAGGCACTTGAACCACCTGCTGTCTCTAGCTTACGCCTTGAGGTGGTGGGTGGGGAGGTGACGTGTTCCCTCTCATATGCCATAGGACGGTCCTGTGGTAGCAGTCCTGAAGGGAACAGCAGGGATGGTGGTAGGCAGGAAGAAGGGAGGTCTGACCAGGCTGGTGGCTGGGAATGAAGCCAGGGCCTTTGCTTCCCTTGGCGCCTCTCACAGGCCCTGCCCTCTGCTCCACAGGCTGGAGGAAGTCCCCCTGGAGGTGCTGAGGCAGAGGGAGTCCAAGTGGCTGGACATGCTCAACAACTGGGACAAATGGATGGCCAAGAAGCACAAAAAGGTGAGGGGCCTGGCCTCGGGTCTCGGGCTGGGACTTGGCAGCCTGGGAAGGAGGAGGAAGAGGGAGGAACGTCATCAGCTTAGGAAAGCAGGGCCTTCTCCAACAGCCAGATGCCTTAGGTGTCTTCCAACTGCCAGTGAAAGACAGAAGCTGGCCTGAGGGCAGGGGGAAGGTTGAGCTCTCGCAGATGACTTCAGATTCATGCAGAACGTTGTCCTGTAGTTAACCCTCAAAGCCTCTCCTAGCCAACAGCTGCAACACAGCTTTCCTGTAGCCTTCCCAGGAGGACTGAAGTGCTGCTTACTAGCTATCAAGGAGGACTTGATAATACTGCCGGCAGCTAGCATGTATGGAACATGCGCTTTGGTGCTGAGACAATTCCTTACAGTACCCTAGTATGAGGTTAGTAATAGTAGTATCCCCACTTTACTAATCACCTTGTCATCCAGATTTGAACCCAAGCAGTGCACCTTTAGTACCTGCCCTCTTAGCCACCACAGTATGAGGCCTTTACCCTCTAGATTAATTTGATGACTTCCCTGTTGACTCCTGACGAAAGCAAAAAGAAAGAAGTACCGTCACATTTTAATAATAGTCTTAATAAAATGAAATCATCCAGAAGTACTTTTCGAGTTAGGCTGTCTTCAGACACTAGCTCTATCGCCCTGTGGGAATGTTCTTGCCCACCACTCTTAAGTGTGTGTGTTGACGTCCTTGGTTTTCCCTGGCACGGTGTAGTTACTGCCTGGCCTAGAGGGGGCCTGTTCCAAGCTTCACAGCTGTGGTCTCTCTGTACAAGTTTTCAATGCACAGAATGAACCCCATTGCCCACTTTCATCAGCTGACACTCTGGCATGGTCCAGGCTGGCACAGATGGCTGCAAGGCCTCACAGGAAGCCCAGGACTGATGGTCAGGTATATAGACTTAGGCCCAGCCTCACGCCTTTCCTCTCTTCACACCTGTGGCTAACTGTGGAAATTCTGCGCAAGTCACTTCACCATCTCAGCCTCAGTTTCTCTGGCCAAGTGGGAGTGATAATCCTGTTGCTCCCCACGAAACAGTGGTAAGTGCTACAGGACTGTTTCAGAGGCTGAAGCCCTGTGCTGTGAGAGGAGAGGCTCACCCTGCTGTTCTTTTTATTTTTATTTTTTGAGACTGAGTCTCGCTCTGTCACTTAGGCTGGAATGCAGTAGCGTGATCTCAGCTAACTGCAACCTCTGCCTCCCAGGTTCAAGTGATTCTCCTGCCTCAACCTCCCGAGTAGCTGGGACTACAGGCGCATGTCACCATGCCCAGCTAATTTTTTGTATTTTTAGTAGAAGCTGGGTTTCACCATATTAGCCAGGATGGTCTTGATCTCCTGACCTTATGATTCGCCTGCCTCGGCCTCCCAAAATACTGGTATTACGGGTGTGAGCCACCCCGCCCAGCCCTCTATCTCCTTTTATTTGTTTATTGATTGATTAGGTTGATTGAGACAGGGTCTCACTCTGTCACCCAGACTGGAGTGCAGCAGCATGATCTTGGCTCACTGTAGCCTCAACCTCCTGGATTTAAGTGATCCTCCTACCTCCGCCTCCCAAATAGCTGGGACTGCAGGCACATGCCACCACACCTGGCTAAATTTTGTATTTTTTATAGAGATAGGGTTTTGCCATGTTGCCCAGGCCAGTTTTGAACTCCTGAGCTCAAGCAATCCATCTGCCTTGGCCTCCCAAAGTGCTGGAATTACAGGCATGAGCCACCACACCCAGCCTATCTCTCTCTCTCTCTTTTTTTTTTTTAAACAATGTTAAGACAGTTATTCCTCAGCTGCTTCCTGCCTGACTCTGGGTCTGTTTCCCTCCCTCATCGTTCCTCTGGCTCGTACCCTGATCTGTAGCTTGCTCTGCAGCAATCTGTTTTGGTGACTGGTGGTTGGCAGGGACCTTCAGCATTCTTGAAAATAGGGATTCCAGAGGGGAACTTTCAGGAGCACCTCTCAGCAGAGAAGCAGCTGGCACTTCCCCTTTTCTTGTCTGGCACTGTGGTTAGAACCCGAGGCCTGCCTCTGCCCAGCTGAGGCCTCCACAGGAAGTGCTTCAATCCACCGTGCCCAGAGGCCCCAACCCACTGTTTCTCTGCAGCCCAGAACTACCCCCTGGGTGTCCCTCCTGCCACCTCAGTTGTGGCCACACCGGGCCCTGCCCTGGGGGCTCTTCCAGCCTGCCTGTGGAGGCTTGAGTTCTCCCTCTGGTCAGGAAGTCCTGGCACAGGAAGGATAATACCTGTTTCAGGAAGTGGGCTCAGACCCAACACTTCTCCTAGACTCATACCTAGTTCTGCTGGGAGGGTGGCTTCCTTTCCCCGACTCCTAGCCATGTCTAGGACAGAATTCTGGTCCTGCAGGGAAGCAGGGCTGGGGCTGGAATGCTGTCTACCCGCAGAGCCCTGCCCTCCCTGAGTTCAGCAAGCAAGGGTGTGGCCTCACTCAGCTTTCATCAGAGACCTCCTTTCTCAATGCCTGGCCTCAGAGAATGGTAATCCTTTGTGGTTTCTGGGAATACTTTCTCATGCTTTATCCTTACTGGTCCCCACCATCCTCCCTAACGCAGACGGGGTACAGAAGACCCCCTGCAGCACCTTTATGCTGAGGAGGGCACAGTGGGAAAGGCTGGCTGTACTCCCAGCTCTTCGCTCCCCATGAAGTGTTCCATGGCTCTCCTGGAGGAAGCCAAGTATGATGGGGGCTGCAATGACATGGGGCTGCCTCTTGCTGAGCTTGGCTCTATGGGAGAGCCTGAAGGGCCTGTGGCTTTGGGCTAAAGCACATCCCTTTGCCAAAGCCTGCCCGAGTTGGCTTCCTTAGGGAGACCCTTGTCCCATAGCCACAGGAAACTGTTCCTTGAGTCTAGGGCAGTTCCCTTCAGCTCCCTTTCTCTGCCTCCTTTCTAGGCAGTCCCAGAAGCTCTCACTTGGCACCTATGACCAGCCACTGCTATTCTCCCCCGGCCACCCTCAGCCTGTCTGCCTGGCTTCTTCCTGGTTCTTGACTCTCTCTGACCCTTGGAATGTTTTCTGTTGTTTGCACTGGTCCTCAGGAAGGCCAGGGCTTCTGTGCTCCCTCCTCGGAGAGCTTCCAGCGGGACTGTTGAAGGGGGTTTCTAAGTGAGGGGAAGTTAGGTGTGAGCTGAGGCCCTGGGCTTCTGTGTCAAGCATCCTCCTGGGATGGAGGGCCAGAGAGGAAGCCATCACATACTGAACACAGACTGCATAGACTGTGTTTCAGGCCCCACGCTAAGCACATTTTCCCCCTCTAATGGACTCTTTACACAGCTCTGCACAGTAGTAGATATTATCATTCGGATTTTACATTTGAGAAGTGGTTGGCTCAAGTTCAGCACTAGATTCAAACCCACATCCAGATGTTCTTCTCATGCCCCGAGTGCCCATTCCCTTTATCACAGGTCAGGCTGCTTAGGGCAGGGGTTGAGGGAATATCATTGACCATCTCATCCCTCTGCCACCACAACCCTTCACAGGAGTGATGCCTCTGCCTTTGTCCTTACCCTCCTTGATGGGTCAGGGCAACTGCCTTCAGAGCCTCATTCTGGTCCCAAGCCCAGGAGGAGCCCACTAGTGAAGTGGAAAGTACAGGGGGCTGGATCCCTCCAGCCTGTGCAGTGCAGCTAGGAGGTAGTAGGGTCTCTGATTGTATGACGAATTTATCTGCACTCTGCTTGTGTGACGAAATTTCCCCCATGAATTTTCCCCCACACTCAATTCCCCAATTGTAAAAGACATGATAGTTTTGATAGTTTTTCAAACTGAGTTTTGCCAGTGGAAAACTTTTCCTGATAAAAACAGCTAGCCGGAATTGAGCACTAGCTCTGGGTCATGAGCTGCCTCAAATACTCCCTCCCTCACTGCTTCCATTCTGTGAGTGGCAGGGAAGACCTGGGCCATTTTAGCAAGGGCTGAGATCGGGACTCACACCCAGACCAGCCGCCTATCCGCCAGGCTGGTGATCCTGAAAGCTCAGGGTCAACGAGAGGAGAGAGGGGATTCTTGACCAAAACAAAGAGGGAGCCATTTGAGCAGCACTCATCTTCCTTTCTGAGTTCTGCAGAGATTTCTCCCCACTAGGCTGGCCGTGTCCTGCCACATGGCTGCTGAAACCAACACACCCGCATGAAAGTACCTGGGGTACACCTCTGAGCACATTCTGGTTCATCTCACGAGCTACCTTCCCTGTAGCTGTAGCTGAGCCCCACACAGTGCAGTGCCCTCCCTGGTGACAGACTATGGGGTTCACCCAACTAGTATGGTCCCTTTTTCTTTTTCTGAGGCAGAGTATCACTCTATCGCCCAGGCTGGAGTGCAACCTCCGCCTCCCAGGTTCAACCAATTCTCCTGCCTCAGCCTCCCAGGTAGCTGGGATTCTAGGCACCCGCCACCATATCGGGCTAATTTTTTGCATTTTTAGTAGCGATGGGGCTTCACCGTGTTGGCCAGGCCAGTTTTGAACTCCTGACCTCAAATGATCTGCTCTCCTTGGCCTCCCAAAGTACTGGGATTACAGGCGTGAGCCACTGTGCCCAGCTGTATAGTTCCATTTTGATTCAGAAGATAGTTTTGAGGGTCTGGAATTCTATGGTAGACCTCAGGAATGCCTGCGTCTTCACTGGACCAGGGATGTGGGACTCTGCCATCACCTGGCATTAGCATATCTGATTGCAGTCACCTCCCCTCCTCGACTGTAGGATCTGCACTATAGCAACAGTAGGAAAGTCCTCTTTTTTCCACTGTTTCTGCTCTTATTGCTGTGTGCACTGAGGACCACTGAGCACTGGCAAGGGGCTGGGGGAGCTGCCTGGGTGGCTGCATGGTCTCAGCCATCCTTTTGATTTTCAGATTCGTCTGCGGTGTCAAAAGGGCATCCCACCTTCTCTGCGGGGCCGTGCTTGGCAGTACCTGTCAGGAGGCAAGGTGAAGTTACAACAGAACCCTGGAAAGTTTGACGTAAGTTTCCCTTCCTTCACTCTGCACTTCCTTCTGCATCTCTTGGTGTCCTCCCCATGGCAGCAATCCTCCACGTGCTCACCTAGACCTCACAGGATGGGCAATCTATGAAACCTCCAGTCACGTGTCCAACTGTCCAGGCCCCAGCAGCCAGACTGGCCCAGTTCTGAGTACCTGTGTCTCCTGGAGGCTTTGCACAACTGAGGCTCCAGCCCTGAGCTGCCCTCGGTAGAATGGCCAGATTTGCCACTCCCTATTCTAGATCTTCTCTCTTTTTTTTTTTTTTGAGATGGAGTTTTGCTCTTGTTATCCAGGCTGGACTGCAATGGCATGGTCTCGGCTCAATCTCTGCCTCCTGGGTTCAGGTGATTCTCCGGCCTCAGCCTCCTGAGTAGCTGGGATTACAGGCACGCGCCACCATGCCCAGCTAATTTTTTGTATTTTTAGTAGATACGGGGTTTCACCATCTTGACCAGGATGGTCTCCATCTCTTGACCTCGCGATCCACCCGCCTCGGCCTCCCAAAGTGCTGGGATTACAAGCATGAGCCATCGCGCCTGGCCCCAGCTCTTCTCTTGATGACCACTCAGGATTTGCCTTTCTGGGCTCAGTAGGTTACACCCTGCTCTTGGTCATTAGGAGGAGACACTCAAACGATTTCCCTGACTGCCTTGGGCCCCATGCCCTGGGCCTATGGGGGCTTGACCAGTAGGACCACAGTACTTCAGTGCCTCCTGGCCTCCCATCCTCTACTGTTTCTCCTGTCTTGTGCCTGGCCAGCACAGCCTACCCGTGTGTCTTGTGGGGTCATCAGCCCTGGGAGTAGCAGAGCCAAACCCGAGGGGACTGAAGAGAACTGCCTAGGTTTCCCAAGGGGTCAGATGCCAGTCAGTGGCCAGAGAGTGTGCCTTCTGTTGTCATCCCTCCTCCTGTCCCAATATCCGTCCTGCTGTCCCCTGCCCCATGGCTGGCCAGAGTAAAATATCTCTCCATTCAGAGCTGGGCCGCTCCTCCAGCCTGCTCTCCTAGGTAACTATGGGGAAGCAGTTGGATTCCCTCGGGTTGCCCTGGCTTACCTGCCAGATCTGGCCCCAGGCATCAGGGTTTCTTGCAGGCCCTTGGGACTGGTGACAGGCAGACAGGGAGAGAGAGTAGAGCTGCCCGCCACCAGCTCTCTGTTGACATACCTCATGCTTCTTCAGTGAACACTCCTGCCAAACCTGTTTCTAGAGGTGGCTGGGCAGCGGCAGGGCAAGGTAGCCTAGAGTTTCTGCTGTTGACCTGGAGAGTGTGAGAGCTGTTTGCTGGCAATACTTGGCCTTGCCGGGGCAGGGAAGCTGGTAGAGTGTCTGGCTGAGGTAGGTCTAAATCTGGCTGATTGGATTATTCCCCAGAGCACCAATACCAAGTCCCACTGGAGCAGCCTGTCGAGTCCACAGTCTTCCTCCTAGTGGCTACATCTCTCCCATTTTGAGGGGCTGCATTCTGGGGAAAGCGGGAGGCTCAGGGGTGGGAGCCCCAGTCCAAGTTCATAGTTAACATCAGGCTGCCAGAGCCAGGAATGAGAGCCAAGAGCGTGGGCAGCCTGGCCAGCCTCCTGGCTGTGTGGTTCAGCAGGTGTGAGCATGTATGCAGTAGAATGCAGAGCTGTGTGCGTGTGTGTACAGAGCTGTGCTTCCAGAGAGGAATCAGCCACCCCCGGGGGGTCTGGAAGGTTGCTCGAGTGAGGAGGTGGATATGCAGAGAAGGCCTTCTTGGTGCTCTGAAGCTGAGTGACGTGTTCCTGCACAGCCCTGGCAGCTGGAAGAAATGTTTGTGAGCACACTGGAAGGACTTTGCCTGTGGGTGACCCAGAGAAAGCATGAGAAGCTCCCCCTGGTTGCTGTTGGTGCATACGCTGAGGCAGGGTACAGTGCGGGGCTGTGACAGCAGCAGGCACCTGTTTCTGTGCTCTCTCCCCGCAGGGCCCCCGATGTAGTACCAGTCCAGGCGGCCCCTTCCAACCTCAGCAGTCAGGGCAGCTTCTACAGGCCCTGTGGCTCCTTCTTCTCCTGCATGTGCTATTTCTTCCTCCTTTCTTGGGTAGGCAGGACCTCCATGTCCTTTTTTTTTTTTTTTACCTGGTTTTCCTTTTCGTTTTTGTTTTTGTTTTGAGATGGAGTCTCACTCTGTCACCCAGGCTGGAGTGCAGTGGTGTGATCATGGTTCACTGCAGCCTCCGCCTCCCAGGGTCAAGTGATTCTCCTGCCTCAGCCTCCTGAGTAGCTGGGACTACAGGCATGCACCACCACACCCAGCTAATTTTTGTATTTTTAGTAGAGACAGGGTTTCACCATGTTGGCCAGGCTGATCTTGAACTCCTGACCTTGTGATCCACCTGCCTTGGCCTCCCAAAGTGCTGGGATTACAGGCGTGAGCCACCACACCTGGCCTTTTCCCTGGTTTTCTTCTCTGGCTCCATCTTATGATGGTGCCAGTACCTCTCAGGCTGGTGGAGGCTATAGGCCCTGTGACCGCGGTACCTGCCTGTCTGCTGGTGCCCTTTCTATCTGCAGCTTCCCCCTTTTCCTTTCTCACCAACCATGTGAGGCCAAATGCCTTAGGCTGCTGAGATGCCTGATGAATACATCCTAGGAACTGAGTTTTGGAGTTTTCGGGTTTCTACCTCATGGGAACTGCTAGAAGAATTTGTGGGGCCCTCTTCCCTTTTCTGGTGAAAGCAAACCTGCACTGTACCTAGAGGTACACAATACACAGACCCACACATCTCCGTGTGGGCCTGCCACAGGGCCCCAGCCCCTCCCTGTCCCCTCTAGCCTGAACACTGTCAGCTGCTCCTCTCAGTACTTACTCTCTAGTCAAGTTCTTGGCACCCTGACACCCCCATTGAGGGGCAGAGAGGGAAAGGGTCTTGTATGAAGTCTCCTGCTGATCAGGGCAGGGCCTGGGTCGGCGCCCACTGGGTGTGTCTGCTGATGACCTGGCCTCCTTCCTGAGGGCCTGGTGTTGCCCCAGCCCTGCAGGCAACTTGTACTTAAACCGACACCTCCATGGAAGTGCCTGGGCCAGTTGGGCACGGTGGTTCACACCTGTAATCCCAGCACTTTGGGAGGCTGAGGCAGGTAGATCACAAGGTCAGCAGTTCAAGACCAGTCTGGCCAACATAGTGAACCCTCGTCTCTACTAAAAATACAAAAAATTACCCGTGTGTGGTGGTGTGTGCCTATAATCCCAGCTACTCAGGAGACTGAGGCAGGAGAATCACGTGAACTCAGAGGCAGAGGTTGCAGTGAGCCTAGATCACACCACTGCACTCCAGCCCAGGCAAGACTGCAAGACTCTGTCTCCAAAAAAAAAAAAAAAAAAGTGACTGGGCCATGCCTTTGAGCACATTCTGGTTTGTCTCATGAATACTCTGCTTCCCTGCTCAGCCCTATGGGTTTTCTCCTTATTTACTTTTTCTTTCTTTTTTTTTTTTTTTTTTTTTTTTTTTTTTTTTTTTTGAGACGGAGTTTCGCTCTTGTTAACCCAGGCTGGAGTGCAATGGCACGATCTCGGCTCACCGCAACCTCCGCCTCCTGGGTTCAGGCAATTCTCCTGCCTCAGCCTCCTGAGTAGCTGGGATTACAGGCACACGCCACCATGCCCAGCTAATTTTTTGTATTTTTAGTAGAGACGGGGTTTCACCATGTTGACCAGGCTGGTCTCGATCTCTTGACCTCGTGATCCACCCGCCTCGGCCTCCCAAAGTGCTGGGATTACAGGCTTGAGCCACTGCGCCCGGCCTTTTTCTTTCTTTTTTAAAAATTGAGGTATGCATTTACATAGAGTAAAATGCACAGATCTTGAATGTGCAGGTCAGTGAGTTTTGATAAATAATATACATCCATGTAACCAACATGCAAATCAAGGTAGAGAACATTTCAAATGCCCAAGAAAAGATTTTTTGTTTTGTAATGGCTTTGTTGTTTTGTAAAGGTGCACATACTGAAATGTTCACAGAAGTTCAAAAGAAAGAGTAAAACTTTGATGAAACCCCGGTACCCAGAGAAGTATCTGAGGTTAATGGTTTGACAGATGTCATGTCCTTCCAGAAAGAGCTATGTGCAGATCTCACACATACCCCTCTTCCTGGAGAGGCTACGCCACCCGCCTGGGGAGGCGCTCAGCAGAGGAGCTGGGATGGACAGTTTGAGTCAGACCTGGCCTCCAGTCCCAGCTCCTCCATTTTTCTAGCCATGAGGCCTTGACACTCAGTTTTCTCATCTGCAAACAGGCTGTAATGATAGGTCCTATCTGTGGAGGTTGAGGAGAAGGATCAGTGAGGCCCACAGGTACCCTGTGCCCAGCTTAGTGCCTGGCTTGGAGAAGTGGGAACAGCTGGTAGCTATTGCTCAGAGAAGCAGCTTTCTGTCTTAAGGATGTGACATAATGTATCTAATCAAGTCGTGAATCAAATGTCTGGAGGTCCTTCCAGCTACAGCTGGAGTGGACACTCTTGCCCGCATCGGTCTCCTAAAGCCAGGTTTAAGGTTTCCAGGGCACTTCCCTCCTTGCCCCCTTGCCCCTGTCCAGAAATCCTTGCCTGAGCTTCTCTTCTTGTCCTTGGGAAGGCCCATTCTGTGATGGGATTGGTTGGGCACTGCCCCCTAATCCCTGGGCAGCCATGTCCTGTCAGCAATGCCCACCTCCATCCTCCCCAGCCCCTAATATGTGCCCTTGCTTCTAGGAGCTGGACATGTCCCCTGGGGATCCCAAGTGGCTGGACGTGATTGAGCGTGACCTGCACCGGCAGTTCCCTTTCCATGAGATGTTTGTGTCCCGGGGGGGCCACGGGTGAGCAGGCTGGGCCTTGGGAGGTGGCTCTAGGTCCTGTCTCCAAAGGAGTCTGAGGAGGGACAGTGAGTTCAGAGATTCAGAAGTTGGGTGTCCCCAGCTCCATTGTCAGCATTTCTGTTTTTTGCTTTGAGTCTGATGTGTGCTGTCAGCATCTCCTCTTACCTCTGGGGCGGTTTTCGTCATTGACTCTAGAGTGTTAGAGCTTGCCCAGCCTGGCCCTCTTTGGGATACAGGTTTTTTTTTTTTTTTTTTTTTTTTTTTTTTTTTTTTTGAGACAGAGTTTCGCTCTTGTTACCCAGGCTGGAGTGCAATGGCGCGATCTCGGCTCACCGCAACCTCCGCCTCCTGGGTTCAGGCAATTCTCCTGCCTCAGCCTCCTGAGTAGCTGGGATTACAGGCACACGCCACCATGCCCAGCTAATTTTTTGTGTTTTTAGTAGAGACGGGGTTTCACCATGTTGACCAGGATGGTCTTGATCTCTCGACCTCGTGATTCACCCGCCTCGGCCTCCCAAAGTGCTGGGATTACAGGCTTGAGCCACCGCGCCCGGCCCCGGGATACAGGTTTTTTTGGGGAGAAAGAGGGATAGAGGAAGTTGGGTGAGTGGAGGGTATGCAGGGGAGAGATGGGGCAGCCAAGGGGACCAAGACAGACACAGGGGACAAAGCTGGCCTGGCTGAGGGGCCACAACTGCTGAGTGAGGGGCCCCTACTTCCAGCCCTGACACAGCCTTACATCTGCCCTGGCCCTGCTCCCTGCTTTCTCTTTGAGCCTCTGCCCTCACCTGTCATAGGGGAGCCCTTCCCCACCTCCTTCCCCGGGCATGTGAGAGTCCAGGTGCTGCAGTAGGAGACTGACTCCTTGGTGACTACAAACAGATCACCTCCCTCTCAAGGGAAGTACAGATTCTGAGGCAGGTTGGTTCAGTGGGGAATGGGTGAAGGCCATGAGTAGCAGAGTCACCCTGGTCATCACTGTTCTGCCCGGCCTCTCCACAGCCAGCAGGACCTATTCCGTGTGCTGAAGGCCTACACGCTGTACCGACCTGAGGAGGGCTACTGCCAGGCCCAGGCACCCATTGCCGCCGTCTTGCTCATGCACATGCCTGCTGAGGTACCACCAGGCCCCGGGCAGGCAGGGGGTGGGTGGGGAACCCCTCAACGGCAAGGCCTCACATCTCTCTCGCCCACAGCAAGCCTTCTGGTGCCTGGTACAGATCTGTGAGAAGTACCTGCCCGGCTACTACAGTGAGAAACTGGTGAGTGGTCGCCTGGCCTGGGACCTGCCCCAGGCTGGACACCCTCTGTGGTCCCTCCAGGCCCTTCTCTCATGGTGACTCCTGCCCAGGTTAAAACCTTACCGGCCAACATGGTGAAACCCTGGCTCTACTAAAAATACAAAAATTAGCCGGGCTTGGTGATGCATGCCTGTAGTCCCAGCTACTCAGGAGGCTGAGGCAGGAGAATCGCTTGAACCTGGGAGGTGGAGGTTGCGGTGAGCCGAGATTTTCCTACTGCACTCCAGCCTGGCAACAGAGCAAGGCTCCATCTCAAGAAAAAAAAAAAAAAGAAAAAAGAAACCTTCCCAGTCTTCTGTTGCCTTTAGGCTGAAGTCCCAAGGCCTGCCAAGGTTAGGTCTCTTGGGCTGCGATGTTATCCCTTCCACGCTGACTTTCATCTCAGCCTCTAGCTGCTCTGGCCACTTGGCAGGATTGAAATTCTTCCAGGGCACCAAGTTCCTCCCTGCCTTGACCTTGGCCTTGGCCTAGGCTAAAATCTTCCTGGAAGCTCCTATCCCCGTGCTCTAAAAACTTCTCTTTTGCTTCAGCTTTTAGCCCTCAGGGAGCTTCCTTGACCCTGACAGGCAGGACCCTCCAGCACATGCTTCAGAGCAGTCCTGCTGCTGCCTTGCTGTGGACACTCAGCCCCTCCCCCTCCCCTAGCCGATTTTGCTCATGTGCCCTTCTCAGGATAAGCTCCCCCAGGGGACCAGCTGGCTCTGGTTTGCTCATCATCTTATCCTAGCACCCAGCAGAGGCTGACATGCTGCAGGCAGTAGCTGCCTGAGCCTGCTAGGTGCTAGGGTACAGTCCCTGCCCTGGCTCCTGCTGCCCACCGTCATGGCCCCATGGCTTCGATGTCTCCCCAGGAGGCGATCCAGCTGGACGGGGAGATCCTCTTCTCACTCTTGCAGAAGGTGTCACCGGTGGCCCACAAGCACCTCAGCCGGCAGAAGATTGACCCGCTCCTCTACATGACAGAGTGGTTCATGTGCGCCTTCTCCCGAACCTTGCCCTGGAGCTCTGTGCTGCGCGTCTGGGACATGTTCTTCTGCGAAGGTACTGGGCTGGTCTTGGGGGCAGCATCCCTGACCCCAGCAGCCCACAGGGGGGCCTCTCTTTCCAGAGAAACTCCCAAAAGGCCCATTGCACTTACTACCCATCCCCCATGCAGGAGTCAAGATCATCTTCCGAGTGGGGTTGGTGCTGCTAAAGCATGCACTGGGCTCCCCCGAGAAGGTCAAAGCCTGCCAGGGCCAGTATGAGACGATTGAGCGACTGCGGAGCCTCAGCCCCAAGATCATGCAGGAGGCCTTCCTGGTCCAGGAGGTACAGCCCATGCCTGCTCCTTGTCATAGGGAGGGAGGAAGACAGGTGGTGGGTCCTTTGAAGGGGGGTCCCACTAACCCTCAGCTCCTGAAGGTGGGTCACCTATGCCAGGACCATTGCTATGTGGCCCAGAACGTGTGAGTAGACCTCATCCTTCTGTCTGGTGAGGCGCATGGGGCTCTCCAGGGCCTTCTGGCTCTGAGCTGCCTGGGGATGAAGAAGAGTGGCAACCCACACCCCTTCTTCCTCCCTGGCACCCAGTTCACAGTCTTGGCTCTATTTCCCTTGCTTCTTTCTTTATGGATACTTGTCTCTCAGGGGCTATAATTAGGTGGCACTTGCATGGGCACATTTACACATGAGGAAATGGAGGCTCACAGAGGCAGGATCACTAAGCAACTCCCCCTAAAGTCACCCAGCCAGAAGGTGGTGGAGCTGGAATTTCAGCCTAAGCAGCCAGGCTGCCCTGGGCAGTGGTGGGGGAACACATTGGCAGAAAGCAGGTTTTTCTCTGTCTGGGTCTTATCCCTTTGGCCCCATAGTCAGGCAGGTGGACTCGTGAAGCTGTGGGCAGCTTTCCCCTCTGAGGCGGTGGATCGCAAGTGTCCAGCTCACCTGGCACTCACCTCTGGGGCTTGTGACTGCAGCTTGGGACTAGACTCTCATCCTTCCTAGGGTCAGTGTTTAGTGGCCAGGGCTGGGGGATACTGAGGGAGACTGGGGGCCCAGGCTGGGAGGCAGAAGAGGAAGGTCCTTCTTCTTGGTGCCCACTTGCCTCTCACTGCCCCGCAGGTGGTGGAGTTGCCCGTGACAGAGCGCCAGATTGAGCGTGAACACCTCATCCAGCTGCGGCGCTGGCAGGAGACCCGGGGTGAGCTGCAGTGCCGCTCCCCACCCAGGCTGCATGGTGCCAAGGCCATCTTGGACGCAGAACCCGGTCCCCGGCCCACCCTACAACCTTCACCGTCCATCCGCCTCCCCCCAGATGCCCCCCTCCCTGGTTCCAAAGCCAAGTCCAAGCCATCCAAGCAGGCCCAGAAGGAGCAGAAGCAGACAAAGGCGACAGGGCAGCCGGAGAAGCCCCCAGCCCCAGATCAAGCCATGGTGGAGGCCGCTGCAGGAGATGCCTATCCCCCACAGCATGTGCCCCCGAAGGACTCAGCCCCCCAGGCCTCAGCCGCTCAGGATTCAGCCCCCCAGGCCTCAGCCCCTCAGGATTCAGCCCCTCAGGATTCAGCTCCCCAGGCCTCAGCCCACCACCGCTCCCAGGAGAGCCTGACGTCCCAAGAGAGCGAGGACACCTACTTGTAACCCTGGCAGCTCAGGCCTCCAGGGCGGGGTCTCCACACACCTACACGGTTCATGAACTGACATTCCATGGCCTGCCCACCCTCTGAGGGCCAAGCCTCCTGGTCACTGGGCTGGGCTGGAGTCTGGCTGGTCCAACACAGATTCTGCCTGAGCCTCCTTATTTATTTTCTTTACAGTGGCACTCGGGCTGGTCCAGCCAGGACAGGCAGAAGCTAGGGACCAGGGGGTGGGGCCTCCTTCAGCCCCCTCCTCCTGGGGGATGCTCCCCAGGGCTAGGGTGCTGGCGTGAGGGGAAAGGGTGGGGTGTTCTTTGTGTAAAATAGAAACATGGTTTTGTACAGAAATAAACAGCCTTGTGTAGAGAGCTGGTGTGCAGCCAGGGGCTGGGAAGTAGGTATCACCTTGGTCACCTTGGTGCTCAGCATCTCTTCTCTTTGCCCTACAGAGCCCCTCCTCCTGGGCCCTAGCCCAGCACCAGAGCCTCTCTGAGAGGTACCTTTGCCAGAGCACATGCTGAGTCCCTGGCCAGCCTTCATTCTTTTTTTTTTTTGAGACGGAGTTTCGCTCTTGTTACCCAGGCTGGAGTGCAATGGCGCGATCTCAGCTCACCTCAACCTCCGCCTCCTGGGTTCAGGCAATTCTCCTGCCTCAGCCTCCTGAGTAGCTGGGATTACAGGCACGCGCCACCATGCCCAGCTAATTTTTTGTATTTTTAGTAGAGACGGGGTTTCACCATGTTGACCGGGATGGTCTCGATCTCTCGACCTTGTGATCCACCCGCCTCGGCCTCCCAAAGTGCTGGGATTACAGGCGTGAGCCACCGCGCCCGACCTCAGCCTTCATTCTTAACCCCCATTTTCTTTTCTTTTTTTTTTGAGATGGAGTCTTGCTCTGTCGCCCAAGCTGGAGTGCAGTGGTGCGATCTCGGCTTACTGCAATCTCCACCTCCCGGGTTCAAGGGAATCCCCTGCCTCAGCCTCCTGAGTAGCTGGGATTAAGATGCCCACCACCACACCCAGCTAATTTTTTGTATTTTAGTAGAGATGGGATTTTACCGTGTTGGCCAGGATGGTCTAGATCTCCTGACCTCATGATCCTCCTAACCTCATGATCTGCCTGCCTCAGCCTCCCAAAGTGATGTAATTACAGGAGTGAGTCGCCAAGCCCGGTCATTAACCCCCATTTTCATTCACCCCATCCCCACTGCCTCATGACTACCTTCTGCTGTAGATGAGGGACACCAGGGCTGGAGCTCGGTGCTGGGCAGAGCAGGGCATGCTCCCCAGGTCTTGGTCCTCACCCACCACCAGGGGACAGGGACTCCTAAGGAGGATATTTCAGGGTCTTCCTCCTTCAAGGTCTGGCCTGGATGCTACCTCAGGCTCCAGTAAGTTTCTGAGAGCTCATTCTGGAGGGGTGGTGGGAGGCCTAGGGTGGAGCACTATGAATGTCCTCACAGGCTCAGCCCAGGCCCTCAGGCAGAGGGGAGAGCGGCAAAGTATGGACCTTTCATAAAATGCCAACTTCCATTTACTGAGCACTTGCCATGTGCTAGGCTGGACTGGTCAGGTAGGCTCAATTAGCCCATTTTACAGATGAAGAAACAAATAGGAGCTGAGTGGGAAAGGAACCACCCGGCCTCAGCTAGATCTGCACCGTGAGCCCCTCACTCAGCCTCCTCTCCTGACCAGGGCCCAGGAGACCTGACTGCCCTTGAGGGCCCAGGCAGGCACTTTGGTCATAACCTGATGACTGGTGAGGGCAAGGACAGGGTGTCCCTGGGAGAGGCCCCCCTTCTGCTGAGGAAGCAGCTTTTCCAGTCAAACAATAGTGCTGTTCCTGGCAGATGACCAAGCTGGGCCAGGCCAGGCCATAGGAGGAGGGGGCAGGAGAGAGGAGCAGAGCCTCCCTGGGAGCTTTCAGGCTTCGCCTGGGCCTGAAACATCCTGTCCTGGTACAGCTGGGGATACTGAGGCCTAGGGAGGTGAGTGTCTCAAGGGACTATCAAGGCAGGCCACCCCACTTCCTGCCTCCTCTCCCTCACCCCTATGGTTTCCCACCCCATCTGTATCTGCCATTGATGAGATGGGCTCAGGCTTTGAGAAGCTCCTCCTTCCCCTAGTCCTCCAGGGGACAGGCCAGGATGTCGTGGCTACACAGTGTTCCACAGGAATGTGTCAAGCCGGAGAGTCCAGGGAGGAGGTTGAGCTTGGCTTCCATCTGCCTATGGTGGGGGCTCCAGAGCAGGCAGAGGGCCTGCTCAGGCCTGCTGGGTCCCAATCAGGCCTGAGGCCTGCTTTAATCTGCTTGGTTCAAAGCCTCACATCTGAGGCCTCAGGGTGCTCGGGCCAGACAAGGGTCCCCTGGAGCATTCTCGGTCCTGCGTGGAGCCAACATGGACATGCTGATGCCTGCCCAGTCTTGGGGTCTCCTTAGACCTGTGGAGGCCTGATAAGACCTGGGGTGTCTGCCAGTGCTGGGGACCTCCTTGAACGTGAAGCAAATTTAGATGTGCACCTGCCAGCTAAGGGCTGCAGGGTTTGGGGCTCAAGTTTCAGGCTAGAAGTCTGAGTACACAGTGCACCTCAGCCGCATGGGCCTGCTCCCCAGAGTCCAAGCACTGGGCATTACTGGCTGAAGCACTTCCGGGTTTTGTTTGTATCGAGGGACTTCAAGCCCTAGGCCTTGGCCACCTCTAGCCCCCAACCCAAAGTATGTTACTCGGGCAGAGGTGGCTAGGACCCTATCTGTGTGCGCCTGGTGGGGAGCCTTCTATTCTGAAAGTTGGGTGAGAGGAACAAGTGGGGCCACCCGGCCAGGTTTCAACTTGTCAGCCTTGCAAGCAGGGAGGAGTATGTATCAATCGCAATCCAATGCAGGCGGCCCCGCCCCCTTGCAGCCCTGAGAGGAAGGAGAGCGAAAGGTGCCGGTGGACCGCGCTGCACAGCAGACCTGTGCCTCTCATCGCTCTCGGGGTTTGGGGGCAGCGCTCTGGTCCCAGCCGAGCTCCAATTCGTCTCGCGGCCCTTCTGTCTCAAGGACCTCAATCATAAAAACCCACGTGTGTGCCAGAAGGACAGAAACGTCCCCCCGCCTCCGGGAGGCTCCCGTGCCCTGCAAGGCTGGCGTTCCGCAGAAAGGGCGGAGCCCAGGAAGGGGGCGTGTCAGGGGCGGGGCCTGGAGGAGTCAGACGGGGTGGGGTCTATCCCCGAGCCCGTGCTAAAAAAGGCGGAGCCATTCGGGGCGGTCTCCGTGGGCTGGAGAGAGGGATGAAGTTCTGGCTTTAGGAGGAGGCGTGACCACCCAATAGGCCTCGCTTCCCTCGGGGCGTGGCCGTCAAGGAGCCGGACGCCGGGCGGGGCTGGGCGGGTCAGCCGCGTAGCGGGTGGCGTGGACTCGGCCAAGCAGCGGCTCCTTTAAGTCCCTGGTACCACCCCCGCCGCCCCGCCTCCCTCGCGGTCTGGGTCTAGTTGGCTGCGGGGTCGGGTCCGCTCGGGCCGCGATGGAGCTGCACATCCTAGAGCACCGGGTGCGGGTGCTGAGCATCGCCCGTCCCGGTCTCTGGCTCTACACCCACCCACTCATCAAGCTGCTCTTCCTGCCCCGCCGCAGCCGGTGCGCGCCCGGGTTCGGGAGCGCAGATGGGGGCTGGGGGCTCTGCTGTCGCTCCGGGCCAGGGTCGGAGGATTAGGATCGCCTTAAGGCAGGCAGGCAGGCGGGCGGGACCGGGTGGGGAGGGCTCTCCCCCTCCGGCCGCCATCCGGCCTGGGCCTACCCTCCCCGGGACCGCCGCCTATCCGGCCCCGTGAGGCCCCCTTCCCGGGGTAGAGCACAAACAGCTTGGGATGGGCAATGCTTATTAACTCAGTGGAGTCACATGGGGGCATTCCTACCTGGCCACGGCGGGGAGCTACTTCCAGGACGCCTCCCTTCAGGTCAGAGGGGCTGGACTAGGGGTTCCAAGGTCCGACGCCCGCGGGGCTGTCGCCGCGGGTGTGAACCTCTCCTCCATCGAAGAGTGGAGGGGCGGAAGGCTCTGGAGAGGTCGGGAAGCCGAAAAGCAGCTCCCGACACTGGAGATGGGGCTCTTACCCTATTGCCCTAGAAATTAACGGCTGAGGTACGGGTAGGAAGGCGCCGGGCCCGGGGTCGCGGAGGTGTCTCGGGGCAGATGGAGAGAAGCCCACTCCCGACCCCCAGTTCTCCACACCAAGCTGAAGATGCTCCCCACCCCCAACCAGGTGCAAGTTCTTCAGCCTGACGGAGACCCCTGAGGATTACACGCTTATGGTGGACGAGGAGGGCTTTAAAGGTGGGGGCTGGTCCGGGGAACGGGAGTACGGGAGGGGCTTGTCGCGCTCCCCTTCTGTAGGGTTCTCACCTGTTGCTGAGATCCGTCTTAAGAGCTTAAGCCTTAAAAGCAGATGGGTCAGGATTCGAATCCTACTCCACCATTCCCTGGCTGTGTGCCTTTGAGCAAATCACTTCCCCTCTCTGAGCTGTTTCCTCTAACGTAAAATGGGTACAGTTATGATTCTGATAAATAGGATCCCATGAGGGCTTTATAAACTTAGCACTACTGAGGGGCACTCAGCATTCGCAGGCCCGCAGAAGGGTCTCTGTTATGGCTCCAGGCAAGTGCTGCTGTTAGAACTCCCTGGACGTAATTTCCTCCTGGTCTTATCTCCCTGGTTTGGGTCACCTCCTCCCCTGCTTGTCTGGGAACTCCAGGAGTCTGAGGGAAGGAATGCAAGAGCAGGCAGCCATCTCAGGAAAGGGTCCTGGAGGCCTCCTGGCTGTGCTGGGGCGAATAGCAGCCACCCAGGCCCTGGCCCTTGCTCAGGACTGGACGCCAGCCCGGGCCCTCCCTGGGCCCTGGAGGTGATGTCTAGCTCCTCCTCCTGTTGCTGGCCCGGCCCATCCTCACAGGCTTGGAGTCTCAGGTCAGCTAACTGGAGCTTGGCCTGTGCCCCTGCTCCACTTCAGGCCTTAGTTTCCCTGTTTTTGCCTCAGGGAAGTCTGGGTCTGCAAAAGGGGAAGGCAATCCCCCAGCCAACCTGATCTGTGAATGACCCCTGGTGGTGCCATGTGGTATAAAGCTTCTGCTAACCCACAGAACACACAGCAGTGAGGTAGATATTGTCCCATTTTACAGAAGAGGAAACTGAGATTCAAATCGCCTGCCCCAGGTCACAAGACAAATAAATAGCAAAGCTGGGATTTGGACCCAGGTCTCTCTGAATTTGGACCTCTGATCTTAAGTGGGAAATTTCAATGCCACCAAGGCCAGCACCTGAAACCTTTCTGTCTTTGCACACATACGGACCTCAGGAGCAGAACTGGCAGAGACAGCCCCAGCCTTCAGACCTGCCCTTACCTTGATGGAGCCCTCCAAGGCACAGAGAGGGAAACAGGCTCAGAGAGGGGCAGGGGTCAGCCTTGCAGACCCTGACCAGACATGTCCCCCACCCACAGAGCTGCCCCCATCTGAGTTTCTGCAAGTAGCTGAGGCCACATGGCTGGTGCTGAATGTGTCGTCTCACAGTGGTGCAGCAGTACAGGCTGCTGGGGTCACCAAGATCGCCCGCTCGGTCATCGCACCACTGGCCGAGCACCACGTGTCTGTGCTAATGCTGTCCACTTACCAGACTGACTTCATCCTGGTGAGTTTCCTGCTGCTGCTGATGAGGGCAGGGTGGGAATAGCTACCTGGGAGCCCATGTGATGTGCATCTGCTGTGGCCCAGGTGCGGGAGCAGGACCTGTCCGTGGTGATCCACACGCTAGCCCAGGAGTTTGACATTTACCGGGAAGTGGGCGGAGAGCCCATGCCTGTGGCCAGGGACGATTCCAGCAACGGCTTTCCCCGCACTCAGCATGGTGAGGGCTGCCACCTGACACCTCGACTTGGGCAGGGCCTCCCTTTCCCACTGGGACCCTTCCCTCGTGGGCCCCAATGGGGCAGCAGGGCCCAGGTCAGTTCCTGTATAGCAAGACCCACCCCTGGCCCAAGCTTGCCCCTGACTGGCCACCAGGGGGAGCCCCAGCCCACAGACACCTTTTCACCGCCTGCTGTCCTCTGGCAGGGCCCAGCCCCACGGTGCATCCCATCCAGAGCCCACAGAACCGCTTCTGTGTCCTCACACTGGACCCTGAGACGCTGCCAGCCATCGCCACCACCCTCATAGATGTCCTCTTCTACTCACACAGGTGGACCCTGGGACTCCGTCTTTGTCCTCACACTCTGTCCCACCGCCTTCTGCCCATTTGTCAGTTTTGCAGCTCTCCCTTGTCCTCTCTTGGGGTTCCTGGCAGCCCATGACACCCACTTGTGCTTCGCTGATGTTTGGGGAAGGTCCTCCCTGCAAAGCTGGATCCCTTTCCAGAGGTGTTGGCAGAGCCACCCTTGAGCCGCACCCTGGTCTGTCCCTCTGACTGTGGGGTCCTTTGTTTTTGGCACAGGCTGGGTTTATTACCCTCCCTTATCCCTACCCACACCTTTCAGAGGGCTGGACCCTTGGACGGGGAGCAGAGACGGCAGAGCCTGCCTGGGCCACCATGTCAGCTCCTTCTCAGGGTTCTGGAGGCTGATTGGGCGAGGGGGCAGTAGGTTGGGTGCCTGGCAGAGCCCCTAAATCTCCCGTCCCTCCCCAGCACTCCCAAGGAGGCAGCCTCTAGCGGTCCTGAACCCAGCTCCATCACGTTCTTTGCCTTCTCCCTCATCGAGGGTTATATCTCCATTGTCATGGATGCTGAGACACAGAAACAGTAGGTGACCCTTGTCCCCGGGTGGGCCCCAGGCCCCAGCCAACCCCAGAGAGGGAAGAGGTGGGGCATCAGACTCTGAGGTCAGCAGGTGAGCCTGTCCCAGAGCTAACGGTCAGGCAGGGGTGGGTGGGGGTGCCCTGCCCATCACTCACCTCCCTCCCCAGGTTCCCCAGCGACCTCCTGCTGACGAGCTCCTCAGGGGAGCTGTGGAGGATGGTGCGCATCGGTGGACAGCCCCTGGGTTTCGGTGAGGGCCATTCCCTGCACTGGGGGGTTGGAGAGTGTCTGGGGAGCAACTGGCATGTGCCACATGTGCCCCTCCTCTGCCACCCTCAGATGAATGCGGCATCGTGGCACAGATCGCGGTTCCCCTGGCTGCTGCTGACATCTCTGCCTACTACATCAGCACCTTCAACTTCGACCATGCCCTGGTGAGCACCCTGGGGGAGCTTCTGGGGGGAGAGTGAGGCCCAGAAATGTGGGTGGCAGGAGGTAGTCTCGGTTGGACCAGGAAGTCAGAGGGTGCCCAGCTTCAGCCTTGACCCTTCCCTCCTGCCCTCAGGTGCCCGAGGATGGTATCGGCAGCGTCATCGAGGTCCTCCAGCGGCGGCAGGAAGGCCTGGCTTCCTGAGACTGGTGGGGAACAGAGCAGCCTCCCTGTTCTTCCCTCGATCCAAGCTTCCAAAGACTCCTCTAAACTATTTCCTTAAGCTCTGGAATGAGCCCCCATTCCTGCCGGGGGACCCTCGCTCTGCTCTCTGTATGTAAGCTGTGTGCAGGCACCGGCTCTTCTGTGGCCACCTGTCTGTACTTGCGGGAGGAGTGGGCAGCTGCTCGCCTGATGAGGTGTGCCAGGCAGGGGAACACGGTGCTCGGGGCTTAAGCCCCCAACCCATCACTCCCTGCACGGCCTCAGGGTTTGCACAGTCCCTGCCTGAGGCCCGAGCTATTCCCCCAAGCCTTCCTGGGCCAGCTGTCCCCCCGGACAGGGCCCTGACCTCCATTCTGCCTCTGGTGGGGTCGCCTTCCCTGGGCCAGGTGAGTCCTGACAGTGCCTCTCCCTCCTGAGGCCTCCAAGAAAAGTATTTTGACATCTTTCTCTCTTCTGTTTTTATTGCCTTGTTAATAAAGGACTTTGCAGTGACTGGGTTGGTCTGTGGCCGTTGGGGATCATCTGAGTCTCAGCCATGGCTCCCTCTCATGGGCCCCTCGGTCTGGGGTCTCTCTCTGTGTAGCTTGCTGGGGGCCAGGCTCACCTGGCTTTGCCTCATTCACCTCTCACCACAGCTTGGTGAACCATCACATTTTCCGGACGAGGAACCAAAGCCTTGGGAGGTGACATGACTTAGCTGTCAGAATAGCTTCCAAATAGCCCCGAGGGTTCTGAACCTGGGCAGAGACTCCCAGACCCTCCTGTCTGGGGAGCCTCCCAGCCTTCCCTGTCACCATGGATATGGCTGGTCTGCTACGAAACCCACCAGGCAGGGCCCGAAAGCACCTTTCTTTCCTCCAGGCCAGTGCCTGCCTTCTTTTGGGCCTCGCCTGAGTTCTGGCTGTCCCTCCTGCTGGCTGAGAGATCAGTCAGTTCTTACCACCAGGGCTGTCATGGAGTTCAGCCTAAGGTTCAGAGCCAGGAGGATAGGACAGGGGCCCGGAGGCCACCCGGAGCCCTCTCTGTCCTTGGGGGCTGCCTCCCTGCTCGGTGAGGCTGGGATCCTGTGGTGATCTGATGGGGCCCCATAGATGTCCCGGGAGACTATCGGGTACCCTCAGCCCAGACCCGCCCATCCTCAGGCAGGGAAGAAGGGTGTGACTTCTGCGTACTCAGAGGTTGCAGTGGCTCCTCAGAAAAGCCAGAACAGGGACAGGCCTCTGGCAATGCGCCCGCCCTGCTCCTGGGGAACAGGGGTCTGGGGCCTCAGGCGTAGATCAGAGGAGCCAAGAGCACAGCACAGCCTGGTGAGTGAGCAGCAGGGGACCTGGGCCAGCCCCTTCCCTCCAGCCTCAGTTTCCCCATGTGCATGGAGACCTAGGAGACACTCCTTCAGGAACACTGGGAGGGGGGCAGGGCATTTCTTTGGAGGATATCTTTTTTTTTTTTTTTTTTTTTAGATGTAGTCTCGCTCTGTTGCCAAGGCTGGAGTGCAGTGGCACGACCTCAGCTCACTGTGAATGCCCCCAGGTTCAAGTGATTCTTCTGCCTCAACCTCCTAAGTAGCTGGGACAACAGGGGGCCGCCATGATGCCTGGCTAATTTTTGTATTTTTAATAGAGACAGGGTTTCACGACATTGGCCAGGCTGATCTTGAACTCCTGACTTCAAGTGATCCACCTGCCTCCACCTCCCAAAGTTCCGCACCTGCCCGGCCAAGTTGGTCTTTTGCTGGGGGGTGATGTGGAAGTCGCCACCTTGGTGGGAGGTGCAGGAGTCCCAGATCCTCTCCTTTGAGGGCCCGGTCTGGGTCCTGGCTTGGGGAATGTCTAGGCTTAAGGTGGGGGCTTCAGAGTCAGGATTCTTGGGACTGCTTAATCTACAGCCAGAGGGCTCCCGGCCCCGTATACAGCCCTGGGGCTCTCACCATCTGTGCCTGTGAGTCACTGCCTGGTTTTGTGTTCCTGGCACCACGGCTCTTCAAGGACCTTAGGCCTCTCTTGGGTCCCTCATACCAAGTCCCAACCTGGCCTTGGCTAGTTCTTGGGGTTGCCCATGAGGCTGGCCAGGGTGAGGGGCCACAGGTGTCCCATTGCAGGCCACTCTGACAGACCTGAGGTCATGTGCCCATGTGTGTCTCTGCCACATACCCCTGTGTCTCTGTGGAGGGTTTTTAGCTCCTAGATAATAGATCCTTAGGGGTCACTGGGCCAGCTTTTCGCCTGCAACAGGTTACACATAGGGATATCTGCCTAGGAGTGCTAGGGAGATCATGAGACCAAGCTGGGCTTAGGGGCACAGAGCTTGGGAGGTGCGGGGGGCGCCTTCCAGGAACGTGACCCTGCATCTTACCCACAGCTGATGCTGTGTGTCAGGTCAGACTCATCTTGAACTCTCAGGCAAAGGCGGGAACTCACAAAGCTACCTCCTTGTCCCATCCAGGCCCCCAGAGAGTCCTGGGGCGAAGGAAGCTGGTCTGGGCAGCCTGGGCCCAGGGCTGGGCTCCATGTGGGTCATTCACAACCGAGGTTGGGGGCACTCACTGGCACGAAGTGCCTGACTTCATAAAGATGGCAGCAGGGCCCACGGAGGGGCCTGCCCACGGTCCCTCAGGGAGAGGGAAGGGACTCTCAGCCCTCCGACTGCCAGCCTGGTGCCCAGCATCTGCAGGGAGGATGTGGGCCTGGGTGGGTGGGGACGGGAGAGGAGGAAACCTCAGCCAGGCAGTCAGAGGCTTACTTCCACCCTTTCTCATCTTCATGCCAAGACAGAGGAAGTGACCTCTTAAATTCCCCTCCTCCGAGACATTGGAGCAGAGATTCAGGATTTCAGGTCCTCATCTTCCTTCCAGGCAGGCGGGGCCACCGGCTCCCATGCTTTCCAAACGGCTCCACAGCTGGCTTTTTGGTTTTCTGTAGAGGTGAGAAGAAACTCCACATGCTCTTGATCTTCCTCTGGGACCCAGGATCCTGCCGAGGGGGAAGGGCCTGAGCAGGAGGCAGGAGAAAAAGGTAGCAGGGGACGTTGAGCCGTCTGTGGCTGGCTTACTGTTCAAGCACGGGGACGGTGCGTCTCTCATTCACCTGTGCCGGACGGCAGGTGTTGTGCTTGGTTAATTCTGGTCTATACAGTGAACATGTTGCTTAAGGAGAGGGGATACGTTCTGAGAAATGCATCATTAGGTGATTCGGTGGTTGTGTGAACATCATAGAGTGTATTCACACACACCTAGCTGGGCTAGCCTGCTACACACCTGGGCTAGCTGGGCTAGCCTGGGCTACAAACCCGTACAGCATGTTTCTGTACCAAATACTGTAGGCAGTTATAATGCAATGGCAAGTGCTTGTGCATCTCAACATAGAAAATACAAATACAGTATAAAAGATAAAAGCGGGTTGGGCGTGGTGGCTCATGCCGGTAATCCTAGCACTTTGGGAGCCCGAGGTGGGCGAATCACCTGAGGTCAGGAGTTCAAGACCAGCCTGGACAACATGATGAAACCCCATCTCTACAAAAAGACAAAAAAAATAAAAATAAAAATTAGCCGGGCATGATGACGGGTACCTGTAATTTCAGCTACTCAGGAGGCTGAGGAGGGAGGATTGCTTGAGTCCAAGAGTTGAAGGCTGCAGTGAGTTACCATCACATCACTACACTCCAGCCTGGGTGACAGAGCAAATTTATACTGTTTCGTAAATTAATTGTAAAAACAGTACACCCTTATAAAACACTTACCATGAATAAAGCTTGCAGGACTGGAAGTTTCTCCGGGTGAGTCAGTGAGTGAGTGGTGAGTGAATGTGAAGTCTGGAACACTACTGTAGACTCCTACAGACTTTATGAACACGATATACTTAGGCCACACTAAATTTATTAAAAATATTTTTCGGCCAGGTGCAGTGGCTTACGCCTGTAATCCCTGTACTTTGGGAGGCCAAGGCGGGCAGCTCACGAAGTCAGGAGATCGAGACCATCTGGCGAACATGGTGAAAACCCGTCTCTACTGAAAAATACAAAAAATTAGCTGAGCATGGTGGTGCGTGCCTGTAGTCCCAGCTATTCAGGAGGCTGAGGCAGGAGAATCACCTGAACCCGGGAGGTGGAGGGTGCAGTGAGCTGAGATCGCACCACTGCACTCCAGCCTGGGCAGCAGAGTGAAACTCTGTCTCAAAAAAAAAACAAAAAAAATTTTTTTTCTTCAGTGATAAATGAACCTTCACTTACTGTAACGTCTTACTTTGTAAACTTTTTTTTTTTTAACTCGTTTGTATTAACACTCAGCTTAAAACACATTATACAGCTATACAAAGACATTTTATATCTGCCAGGGGCAGTGGCTCACACCTGTAATCCCAGCACTTTGGGAGACTGAGGCAGGCAGATTGCGAGGTCAGGAGTTTGGGACCAGCCTGGCCAACATAGTGAAACCCCATCTCCACTAAAAATACAAAACATTAGCCAGGTGTAGTGACAGGAGCCCATAATCCCAGCTACTCAAGTGGCTGAGGTAAGAGAATCACTTGAACCCGGGAGGCGGAGGCTGCAGTGAGCCGAGATAGCACCATTGCACTCCAGCCTGGGCGACAGTGCGAGACTCCGTCTCAAAAAATTAAAAAAGTTTAAAAAATTTTTACATCCTTACTGCATAAGCTTTTTTTTTTCTATTTTAAAATTAATTTTTTTCCAATGTTTTAAACATTTTTGTTAAAGAAACTAAGACCTAAGACCAAGCCGGGCACAGAGAGTCATGCCTATCATCCCAGCACTTTGGGCAGCCGAAGCAGAAAGGCTACTTGAGCCCAGGAGTTCGAGACCAGCCTGGGCAACAGAGCAAGACCCTGTCTCGGAAAAAAAAAAAAAAAAAAAAAAAAAAAAAAAGAAGCCCACCAAAACTATGACCAGCACTCACACACTAACACATTATCCTGGGCCTACACAAGGTCAGACCATCAAGACATCACTAGATGACAGGAACTTTTGAGCTCTATTATAATCTTACAGGACCACTGTCATATATGGGGTGCATCACTGGTAAAAATGTTACGCCGTGCATGACTCTATATTCTACGCATGCTCTTGTTATCCCTATTTTACCCAGGTGGAAATGAAGCACAGAGAAGTGAAGTACCTTGTCCAACATCACACAGCTGGGTAGAACCAGAATTCCAAAAGAAGGTCAGGGGTGCCCACAGGAGCCTGGGGAGTTTCCCTGGGTGAAGAGACACTTTAGCTGAACCCTGAGGGACAGGGGAGATTTTGCAAGATCCCTTGCAATCCTAGCTGTCTGTGTCTGTGGCCGGGTGTCTGCTGCCGGTGGCAATGGATGTGTGGGTGGGCACGCGAGGCCTGGCCCTGGCTCCTTCCTGACCCGGGGCTGGCAGGATGGGTGTGTTGGGTAGTGGCCGTGGTTTGCATCTCATTTTCCCAGGCAAGCCCTGGTATGGGGGTTCCAAAGCCAGGCTGTCTCTTACGGGGTGCCCAGAGCTGCCTTCCTGGGGGTTGGTCATGGTGCCACGTGGATGTGTGTGCTTCGTGGGTGTGTGTACTGCAGGGGTGTATGCTGCTTGAGTGTGTGTGTGGTCAGTGTTGCCTTTGCAGTGAGTGCAGACCTCTGTGTGTACGTCTTTACAGATGAGTCTGTTTTGGCAGGAAGGTGTACATGCATGTGAGATAGTTTACACATGGGTAGAAGTGATGGTGTGTCCTGGTGTAGGTGTGCACTTGGGCCTCTGTTGGAGGCCTGGCTGGCTGTGGCTGCGCATGTATGTGCTTACAAGAGAACACTGGCTCCCTTTCTGCGTGGGTGCCTGCCTGCATGTATCTGGCTGTAGGTGTCTGTGCATCTGTGCACATGTGTACACATGTGAGTGTTGAGGGGGTCTGTGTTTCTGCAAGTCTGTTTTTGTATGTTCATGAGAGTGTCTGCACATGGTGGCATCTTTCATGGTTTTTTGGTTTTTTATTTTGAGACAGGGTCTCACTCTGTTGCCCAGGCTGGAGTGCAGTGGCATGCACTTGGCTCACTGCAACCTCTGCTTCCCAGGCTCAGGGGCTTCTCCTGCCTCAGCCTCCCACATAGCTGGGATTCCAGGTAGCCTGCCACTACTCATTTAGTAGAGATGGGGTTTCACCATGTTGGTCAGGCTGGTCTCGAACCCCTGACCTCAGGTGATCCACCCGCCTTGGCCTCCCAAAGTGCTAGGCTTACAGGTATGAGCCACTGCACCCGTCTTTCACGTTTTTGTGTTCACACGTGTCGGTGTGGACACTCTTGCCCACTTCCCTCCCCAGGACCCACGTGTCCTTAGGCCTCCCTGCCTCTCCCTGATCAGGGGACATTTGCTGCTGCACTGCCACCTCCTCCGGTGCCCAACTCTCAGAAGGCCCAGCTCCCCTGCAGTCACCGGTGCCCTCCACCTTCCACCCTCCTGCCCTGGCTCCCTCAGCCTCGGCCTCTCCAGTTTCCCTCCTACGCACTCCCTCTTCTTCTCTGTCCCCTTCTTCTGTCTGCAGGCAAAAGCATGCCTGCCCCTCATTTCTGCCCACTGTGCCCAGAGCTGTTCAGCCTGGACTCTGCTCAGCCAGCCTGCCCTGACACAGAGCCCTTGCACCCCGCCGGCTCTCTAGCCCAGCTCTCCTCCCCAGCCGGAATCCCAGGCTTTCCAGGGCCCGGATTCAGCCATGGGTGTCCTCTCCTCTGTTGCTGCCTTGGACACCCTGCTGGCCTCCCTGCCTCACTCTAAACCCTAGTGTGTCCCCTCCCTCCCTGATCACAGCCCCCTGCTCACGAGACCTGCCTTTGAGACCTCCCAGCCTGCTCCCAACGTCCAGTTGGCGCCTCCCCATGCGTGTTCTCTCCCGAAGATGAAAGCCGCCCTCCCAGCTGCCATCAGGCTGTGTCCTCAGCCCGCATGGCCCAGGCTTTGCACCTTAAGTTAGCCTTTTCTGTGTCTACCAATAAGAGCTCTGGGATAAGTGCACAATAGGCAATAAAAGAGGATGAGCCGGGGAGACCCTTGGACTTTCCCCTGCCCCCTTGCCGACTGACTCACTGTCTTCCAGCCCCCCTTGGCTTTCCTGGGGTGGTTGTGATTTTCAGCTCTGCCTTAAAAAAAATTTTTTTAAATTGCAGTGAACTTCATGTAACATGCAAAGCCAACGATTTTAAAAATGACTAATTGGGCTGGGTGCCATGCCTGTAATCCCAGCACTTTAGAAGGCTGAGGTGGGTGGATCACTTGTGCTCAGGAGTTTGAGACCAGCCCAGGCAACATGGCAAAACCCCATCTCTACTAAAAACCAGCCGGGCGTGTTGGCACGTGCCTGTAGTCCCAGCTGCCAGGGGTGGCTTGAGGTGACTTGAGCCCAAGAGGTGGAGGTTGCAGGGAGCTGAGATCACGCCATTGCACTCCAGCCTGGGCAACGAGGCCAGAACTTGTCTCAAAAAAAAAAAAAAAAAAAAAAAAAAAAGCCAGGTGCAGTGGCTCAAGCCTGTAATCCCAGCACTTTGGGAGGCTGAGGCAGGCAGATCACCTGAGGTCAGGAGTTCGAGACCAGCCCGACCAACATGGAGAAACCCCATCTCTACTAAAAATACAAAATTAGCCGGGCATGGTGGTACACGCCTGTAGTCCCAGCTACTTCGGAGGCTGAGGCAGGAGAATCGCTTGAACCTGGGAGGCAGAGGTTGTGGTGAGCCGAGATCACACCATTGCACTCGAGCCCGGGTCACAAGAGTGAAACTCCGTCTGAAAAAAACAAAAACACACAAATTCAGGGCCCTTTAGTACATTCACAGTGTTGCACAACTGTCTATCTAGTTCTGAAACATTTTCATGAATCCAAAAAGAAACCCCGTATTCATTAATAGTCACTCTCCATTCCTCTCTCCCTCAGCCCCTGGCGACCACCAGTCTGCATTCTGTCTCTATGGATTTGCCTATGATGGATAGTTCTTGCAGTGGAATCGTATAATAGGAGACTTTCTGCATCTAGATCCTTTGGCTTAGCATAATGTTTTTGGGGTTCATCCACATGGCGGCGTGTGTTAGTGCTTCACTCCTTTTTATGGCTAAATAATATTCCATGGTTTGGGTAGATCACATTTTGTTTTTTATGTTTGTTTTTTTTTGTTTTTTTTTTTTTTGAGACGGAATTTCACTCTTGTTGGCCAGGCTGCAGTGCAATGGCCTGATCTCAGCTCACTGCAACCTCCACCTCCTGGGATCAAGCGATTCTCCCATCTCAGCCTTCCAAGTAGCTGGGACTACAGGCGCCTGCCACCATGCCCAACTAATTTTTTATTTTTAGTAGACATGAAGGTTTCACCATGTTGGCCAGGCAAGTTTTTTTAAATTTTTATTTCTTTTTATTGTTTTAAAGACAGGGTTTCACTATGTTGCTCAGGCTGGTCTTGAACTCCCGACCTCAGGTGATCCACCCGCTTTGGCCTCCAAAGTGCTTGGATTACAGGCGTGAGCCACCACACCTGGCCGTCCAGGCAGGTTTTGACCTCCTGACCTCAAGTGATCTGCCTGCCTCGGCCTCCCAAAGTGCTGGGATTATCTGTTAAAGGACATTTGGTTGTTTGTGCCTTTCAGTTACTGAGCTCTGCCGTCTTGATTGTGGAGGCATCCAGTGCTTGTGTTCTGACTTCCTTCCGTATATGCTCATTCTGTGGGCAGAGCGACCTGGCCCTGGCCAGTCACCCTGCATTGCACATTGAATGGCCACCAAGAGGCCCTTGGATGGAGCGAGCGCTGATGGCCTTCTCCCCGCTCAGAACTGCTTGATTTGTTTCTCTTTTTCGTATCAGGATACATACCCGGAGTTTACTTGGTGTCTCTCCAAGAGTGAGGTGGGGAGGAAAGCCACTCTTCCCCAGCGCCTGTCTGGGGCACTTCCTCCAATGGTGATCAGCATCCCTGCGAGCCCCACTGCTGTGTTCCAGGCTCTCCCTTGGGATCGGGCTGTGATTTGCAGACGGGAACCCTGGCCTTTTCCCACCCTCTTCTGCAGTTGCCTCTTTGTTGGGCAAAGACTGTGAAGTTTTGCTACACTTGCTATGCCCATGCAGCTGGCACCAAGGGAAGGTTCTGAGCCTGACCAACTTCCTTCCTCCATGTCCCCCGTGCCTCCTGGCACGGGATGAAGGACTTCCCGCTCCAAGTGCCAGAAAACCAGCACAGCTAGCAAAGACGGGATCTGTGGCTGGGACACACCACGTGCATGTTCCTGGCTTCAGTAGGGATCAGGGTTCAGGGAGACCGCTCAGCCTCCCTGGCTGTGCCAGCCACATTCTTGTCCGCTCTGCAGGACCCCCAACTTCTGCCTGTGAGGCTGGGGAAGGTGGTTTTCCACAGGGGCAGAGCAGTGATATCCCAGGCATAGAGATGTGCCTTCTGAGTCTGACGTCGTCTCAGGGAAGGATTCTGATTGGTCCCTTTCAGGACACAGGTGCATTGCTAGACCTGGGGGTACCACGAGAGCAAGGGTGAGTCAGGCACTCCTGTCTGTGGCCTGGGGTGAGAAATGGATGATCCATCAATGGGTCTTCCAGGCCCCTCCATGTGCCAGGTGTTGGCCCTTGTGTGTGCATGTGTGAGCATGTGCGTTTATTCAGCCTTCAATTCTTTTTTCTTTTCCATCGCTAAGAGTCATATTACCCTTCAAAATCTGGCTATAAAAAGATGCTTGGGGCAGATACATTCGACCAGAAGCCTTTTCCTTCTCTCTGATTTCTCCTCCACACCTAGTCCACGCCCAACACACACAGTGAGTACTCAAATGTAGGTCAAACGACAGACTGAAAAGCCACAGAGATTTGTCTGCTTTTGCAAAATGCAGGACTGTCCCCTTCCACGAAGACCGATCTCTTTCTATGAAGCATCAGGTGCCACTCGTGTACGTTCTGAAGCGAACCCTTTAAAAGAAGCAACGGTGGCTTTTTTTTTTTTTTTTTTTTTTTGGCTGTTTTCTGGGAAAGTGCTGAAATCTGCAGCGGGTGAAAAAGCAGATTTTGATTTCGCTTTAAAAATAATTATCATAAAAGAGAAACTCAGCATCTTTGAAATGGAAGCTTCCCAGAAACAGAATCACATGCTCTGATGGATTGTGATTGACAGAGTTCTGATTTCTTTGGGCCAGGGGACCAGGAGAATGCATGGAAAAGGTCTGGGAGACGTGTTCCTGCCTCCAGCGAGATGGCCTTGCACTTCCAGAGGCCTGGCTCTGAGTTCATCAGATGTGGGACACGGACGCATCTGGGTCCTGCAGCCTGGGAGCCACAGCTCACCTTTTCCCGCTCTTTGCAGGTGGCTACAGCTATATGGCTGTGCATTCATCCAAGAACTTATGGAGGGGCCTATTACGTTACTTTGCTGTGCTCTGAGAGGCAGTGGGGGCAGGGGCCACAACCACAGGACAGGATCCTGGGCTCACAGAGAGCAGCAGGGGGATTCCAGGCCAGCCAGAGAGTAGACAGTGGTGGGTCCTTGTCTGAGGACCTACAGATTCGGTGGCTGTGAGGCTGACAGTGGAGGTTACTGCACAGAACGGGGTTCCTTCTCCTACACCTGTGGGTGGACACTCCAGGTCCCAGAAGAACCCCGTGGCAGGTTGCAAGCCAAGGGATTCCCCCAACCCAATGTGCCCTTGATGACCCTTGGGGGAGGGTGCTTGGTGGCTCCTTGTTCACCCTGGGGTTTATGTAACACCGCCTTTCCCAACCACCCTCAAAGCCACCGTGTGACACAAGCAAATGCCTGCCTTCATCGGCCTGGTGGCTGGGCGGTACACCCTCTGAGAGTTTCCAGTTCGGCTAGAGAAACAGCCTCATAGTTGTAAAAATGTACACCTCTGAAGAACGTGGTGTGGAGGGATACGTGGTACTCTGGGAGGGCTCCACGAGGTGGGTGGGGACCAGGCTGAGGAGAGGAAGGTCAGGGAGGGCTTCCCTGAAAAGGTACATGGTGGGCTGGATGTTGATGTCTGGGTGTCGGGTCACAGGTAAAGGGCTCAGGAAGCAAAAACGGCATGTGTAAAGGCCCTGAGGTGAGAGCAGCTCCCGGAAGGACTGAGGAAGGCTGGAGAAGGAGGTGGGAAAAAGACAGGTACCAGTGAGGCTGGGAGGTGGGCGGACCTGCTGGCCGTGGTAATGACTTTGGCCTTAACAGGATGACAAAGACAGGGACTGATTTTTGTTTTTGTTGTTGTTTTCTTGAGATGGAGTCTTGCTCTGTCGCCCAGGCTGGAGTGCAACGATGCAGTCTCGGCTCACTGCAACCTCCGCCTCCTTGGCTTAAGTGATCCCTTGCCTCAGCCTCCTAAGTAGCTGGGATTACAGGCGTGCGCCACCATGCCCAGCTGATTTTTGTATTATTAGTAGAGATGGGGTTTCACCATGTTGGCCAGGCTCGTCTTGAACTCCTGACCTCAGGTGATCCACCTGCCTTGGCCTGCCAAAGTGCTGGGATTACAGATGTGAGCCACTGAGCCCGGCTGACAGGGACTGCTTTAAGCAGAGGGATTCCACCGGGCTGTGTTATATGAGCTCTTCCCCAGGGGCCGCCACAGCAGCAAAGCGCAGTGGGATGCCATCACCCCTCACTCCCCATCTTCCTCCTTCCCTGCCAGACTTCCAGCCACGCCTGCCATTCTCTAAACTAGGCCTGTGCCCCCAGGCTGGCCTCCCACTGCAACAGGGAATCTCCACCCTCCCCCAGCTCCCTCACCAGGCTGTTGTTTTGGCTTCCCTCCCTTGGCAGCATCAGTTGTGGACAACCCATTGGGCAAGCGGGTCGATCTCATGGCTCCAGGAGGGGCGCTGGGGCTCCCGCGTGCCTTTGCTGCCTCCCAAGCCTCAGCCTCACCATCTGCAGGACAACATGATACTTGCCACCTAAAGTGGTTGCAAGGATCCAGTGCTTAGGACTGGAACCAGAACACAGAGGGGCTCCAGAAGTGCTCCGGATCATGGCGACTGGTGCCCCATTCACCCAAACATTTCTGGCCAGACTCTGACGTTTCAAAATAGGCATGGTATGTGGTTATCATAAGAAAAGTCAGGACTCGACCGGACTTCCTGATCCTTGCTTGATACTGAGGGTTGTTTCTGGTGAGCATGGCATTTCCGTGCTTAGAGCCGCTAAGGGGCTCTGCCTGGCTCTGTGGGCTTGTGGGCACTCTGTGGTATTCTCACACATCCCCTCATCTCAGGACAAGATCCTGGGCTCAGAGAGAGCAGCAGGGGGATTCCAGGCCAGCCAGAGAGTGGACAGTGGTGGGTCCTTGTCTGAGGACCTATGGATTCGGTGGCTGAGGCAGACAGTTGAAGGTTACTGTACAGAACGGGGTTCCTTCTCCTATACCCGTGGGTCGACACTCCAGGTCCCAGAAGAACCCCGTGGCAGGTTGCGAGCCAAGGGATTCCCCCAACCCAATGTGACCTTGATGACCCTCGGGGGAGGGTGCTTGGTGGCTCCTTGTTCACCCTGGGGTTTATGTAACACCGCCTTTCCCAACCACCCTCAAAGCCACCGTGTGACATAAGCAAACGCCTGCCTTCGTCGGCCCGGCGGCTGGTGGGTAAGTGCTGACCAAGCACCTGCTCTGATGTGCCGGGCGCTCACGTGCTCACCTCATTGCATTTGCTGATTCTCCTACAAGGTGCATTTGCTGCTGCATTTTAAAACATTCAGATACAATTCACCTACCATGAAATGTATCATGTTCAGGTGTAGGATTCAGGGGGTTTGGGGATATTCACATGGTTGTGCAACCAGCGCCACTATGTAATTCCAGAATCTCTTCATCACCTCCAAAGAAACCTCGTGCCCATTAGCAGTCTCGCCCCAGCCCTGGATGCCCCAGCCCCCAGCAGCCACTGGTGTATTCGCTGTCCCTCTTGATGTGCCTATTCCCGACGTTTCCCATAGTGGAATCATACAACATGTGGCCTTTTATGTCTGCCTTCTTTCACGAAGCATCAGGGTTTCAAGGTTCATGCAGGTTGTGACACGTGGCAATGCTTCCTTCCTTTTTGTGACTTAATATTCCATTGTATGGATTGTTTATCCATTTTCTATTGACAAACATTTGGGTTGTTTCTGCTTTGTGGCTATGCCGAATAAGCGCTCCTGTGAACATATGCAAGTTTTTGTGTGGATGTGCATTTTCTTTCTTCTTTTTGAGACAGAGTTTCGCTCTTGTTGCCCAGGCTGGAGTGCAATGGCACCATCTTGGCTCACCGCAACCTCCGCCTCCTGGGTTCTGCCTCAGCCTCCCGAGTAGCTGGGATTACAGGCATGCACCACCACACCTGGCTAATTTTTTTTTTTTTTTTTTTTTTTTTTTTTTTTTTTTTAGTAGAAATGGGGTTTCTCCATGTTGGTCAGGTTGGTCTCAAACTCCCGATCTCAGGTGATCTGCCTGCCTTGGCCTCCCAAAGTGCTGGGATTAAAGGCGTGAGCCACTGTGCCCGGTCTCTCTGTTTTGTTTTTTTGTTTTTTTGTTTTTTTGTCCAGAGACCGAGTCTCACTCTGTCACTCAGGCTGGAGTGCAGTGGCATGAACATGGCTTACTACAGCCTCGACCTCCCAGGCTCAAGTGCTCTTTCTGTCTCAGCCTCCTGAGTAGCTGGGACCACATGGGCACATGCCACCATGCTCACACATTTTTAATTTTTTTTTTTTTTTTTTTTTGAGACGGAGTTTCGCTCTTGTTGCCCAGGCTGGAGTGCAATGGCACGATCTCGGCTCACCGCAACCTCCGCCTCCTGGGTTCAGGCAATTCTCCTGCCTCAGCCTCCTGAGTAGCTGGGATTACAGGCACGTGCCACCATGCCCAGCTAATTTTTAGTATTTTTAGTAGAGACGGGGTTTCACCATGTTGACCAGGATGGTCTCGATCTCTTGACCTGGTGATCCACCCGCCTCGGCCTCCCAAAGTGCTGGGATTACAGGCTTGAGCCACCGCGCCCGGCCACATTTTTAAATTTTTTGTAGAGATGGGGTCTCACTTTGTGGCCCAGGCTGGTCTTGAACTCTTGGGTTCAAGTGATCCTCCCATCTTGACCTCCCAAAGTACTGGGATTACAAGTGTAAGCCACTGCACTTGGCCTACGTTTTCAGTTCCCTTGGGTGTATGTCTAGGAGTGGAATTGTTGGTTATATGATACCTTTATTTATTTATTTAGAGATAGCCTCACTGTGTCACCCAGGCTGCAGGTGAGTGGTGTGCTGGGATTACAGGTGGGAGCCGCCGGGCCTGGCCTCTGTGTTTAACCATTTGCGGAACTACCAAACTGTTTTCCAATTTGGCAGTACCATTCATCGTAGATTCCCACCAGCAACATCTGGGAGTTCTCATTTCTCCATCTCCTCACCAGCACTTACGATCGTCTGTCTTTGATTACAGCCACCTGGTGGGTGTGAAATGGCTTCTCATCACGGTTTTGATTTGCAGTTCCCTGGTGTTGAGACTCTTTTCACGAGCTTCTTGGCCACTCGTACATCTTGCTTTGGAGAAATGTCCATTAAAATCCTTTGCCCATTTTCAAATTGGATTGCTTGTCTTTTTCATGGCTGTTCAGTTCTGTCATTGCAGCTTAAAGAATGGAAACTGAGGCTCGGAAGGGGGACACGACTGGTCTAGGGATACTGGGCTCACAGGCAGACTGAGATGGAACTTGGGTTGGTCTCCGCCTCCCACCCAGCAGATTGGGGGCCACCTTCTCGCCCCCCTGGAGCACCCTGCTAGGCCATCTCAGGTCCTGTCCTTGCATTTAAAGGGATAGGGCCCCCACAGCCAGAAGGTGAGTTGGGAAGCAAGGAAACAGCTGTTCTGAGGAACCAAGCTGGTCCTCTCTTCCTCTCCAAATCACGCGGACCTGGCTGACGTGGCCCGGGAAGAGGGGACAGCCCAGGCCCTGTGGTCGGGAGCCTATTTATACTGGCTGGGCCATGTTGCAAGCTTTTCCTGCTGGTGAGGAGGACGTCACTGATTGCTGACCTCACCAGAAACGCTGACGCATCTGCCCTCACACTTGGCTGGGATGGACAGTGGCCAGACCTCCCCACCTCTGGGCCACCTCCTGTCCTCCTGTGCCCCACCTTGCTCTGGATGCTCCGCCAGTGGCCTAGTCCCTGTGCCCTCCAGCCATGCCCTCCTCTCCTAGGCTGCATGGACTGAATGGTGTCTCCCCCCACACTCCTGTGTTGAAGTCCCAACCATAGTACATCAGAACGTGACTGTATTTGGAGGTTGAGCCTTTAAAGAAATAATGAAGGGCCAGGTGCAGTGGCTCACACCTGTAATCCCAGCACTTTGGGAGGCTGAGGCAGACAGATCACTTGAGGCCAGGAGTTCACAACCAGCCTGGCAAACATGGTGAAACCCCATCTCTACTAAAAAATACAAAAATTAGCAGGGCATGGTGGTGGGCACCTATAGCTACTCCAGCCTGGGGCTGGAGAATCGCTTCAACTTGGGTGTGCAGAGGTTGCAGTGAGCCGAGATCATGCCAGGCTGGGTGACAGAGTGGGACTCCATCTCAAAGAAAAAGAAGAATAATGAAGGTAAAATTGGCCAGGTGTGGTGGCACATACCTGCAATTCCAGCTACTCTGGAGGCTGAGGCAGAAGGATCGCTTAAGGCCAGGAGTTTGATGCTGCAGTGAGCTATGAAAGTACCACGGTACACTTAAGCCTGGGCCAACAGAGCAAGACCTTGTCTTGAAAAAAAAAAAAGGAATAATTAAGGTAAAAGGAAGTCATTGAGAGGGCCCCAATCCAGTCTGAATGGTGTCTTTATGAGAAGAGGAAAGGCCAGGTGTGGTGGCTCACGCCTGTAATCCCAGCACTTTGGGAGGCTGAGCCAGGTGGATCACTTGAGGTCAGGAGTTTGAGACCAGCCTGGACAACATGACAAAACGCTGTCTCTACTAAAAATACAAAAATTAGCCAGGAGTGGTGACACACATCTGTAATCCCAGCTACTCAAGAGGCTGAGACAGGAGAATCACTTGAACCCAGGAGGTGGTTTGAGTGAGCCGAGATCACACCACTGCACTCCAGCCTGGGCGACAGAGATAATCTCCATCTCAAAAAAAAACAAAACAAAAAAACGTAGAGGCTATTCGGCCATGGACAAGCAGAAAGAAGATGATATGGAGACACAGGGAGAGACGTCATCTACAAGTCAAGGAGAGAGGCCTTAGGAACCAACCCTTCATCTCAGACTCAGCCTCTAGAACTGTGAGAAAAATCAGTCTCTGTTACTGAAGCACCAGTCTGTGGTGCTTTGTTACGGCAGTCCTAACAATGTAATCTGCACGCTCTCCTTACCTTCAGTGACCCTGGGCCCTAGGGCCTGTGCCTGGACCCTCATTAGCTATCTGCTAAGAGTGTGGTCTTTGGGCTTCATTTGAATGCGCTCTTCTCTTGGTGGTTTTGTTTTTTGTTTTTTGTTTTTGAGACAGTATCTTGCTCTGTCACCCAGGCTGGAGTGCAGCGGCACGATCATGGCTCACTGCAGCCTCGACCTTCAGGGCTCAAGTGATCCTCCTGCCTCCACCTCCCTAGTAGCTGGGACTTCAGGTGTGCATCGCGACATCTGGATAATTTATTTTGAAATTTTCTGTAAAGACACAGTCTTGAAGTCCTGGGCTCAAACGATCTTCCCGCCTCAGCCTCCCAAAGTGCTAGGATTATAGGCGTGAGCCACCGTGCATGGCCCAATGCCCCTCTCCTCTTAACTGTTCGTAAGTGGCCTCAGGCAAAGCAACCTCCTCTCTCTGTGCCATGAGAAGACAGCACGACCTCCCTGGACCACAGGGTGGATGGAATAAGCTAAGGCATGTGGCCGTCTCTCCCCAGGTATGGTGGCCAGTCAGCCATAGCTAAGAGGGTCCTGGAGCCCTCTGCTCAGATCTGGCACTCCTTTCTTGATCCAGCCCCTAAACTTCTCAGAGCTTTGGGTTCCTCACTGAAGTGAGCTGAGGTGTCTCTGCCCAGCGCTCTCTCTACCTTGGCTGTTGCAAGATGAGATCAGGTGGCCGGGCACTGTGGCTCACACTTGTGATCCCAGCACTTTGGGAGAGCAAGGCAGGAAGATCATTTGAATCCAGGAGTTTAAGATCAGCCTGGGCAACATAGAGAGATCCTGTCTCTACAAAAAATTAAAAAAATAAAAAATAGCTGGGCATGGTGATGCATGCCTGTGGTCTCAGCTACTCAGGGGACTGAGGCGGGAGCATTGCTTCAGTTCAGGAGTTGGAGGCCACAGTGAGCCATGAAGGTGCCACTGCACACCAGCCTGGGTAACAGAGCAAGATCCTGCATTTTAAATAGTAGAAAAAAGATGAGATCAGGGATGTGAAATGGAGAAGGATCCCCTCTTGGCATGGCTCCAGGAAATGGCATTGTGGGAGTGGGTACAGAGATGACGACTTTAGCGGAAGCAACATTCTCAGGATGAGAATCCAGAACTGGCCCCTGGGGGTGGAGATGGGGAGTTATGGGGCCTGGTGTGGTGAGTCCCAGCCTGGGTGCCCGGGAGTGGGTGGGGGCTGAAGAGCAGCCTCCTGGGCACAGGATCGCCTATATTTGCCGACTATGTGATCCTCAGACCTAGGAGTGGCTGGCTCACCATGAAGCCAAATAAATGTTTGTCGAATGAATAAATGAGTGATGGGGAGAATGGGTGGGTGGGAACAGCTTTGGTGGGCACACTGGGCCTCGGGAGCAGGCACAGACAGGGTGCCTCCTCCTTTCAGGTTGCCCTCGTTCTCCTTGCTCAGGTGCCCCAGACCTCATGCTCCCTCCAGCTGGAGCAGTTCAGGGGGCTCCCTGGAAGCCTCCAGACTCCCCAGACTCCTGAGGGCCTCCTCCCACCTAAGCTCCTTAGGGTGCAGGCCAAGGACCCTCCCCTGAGCCTGGTAGATGTGCTGGCGCCACCAGTCAGGGTCTCTAGGCTTGGGCCAGCCTCCCGGCCTCCTTGTTTGCCTTCCCCCGGGCCTCAGTTTACCCCATGGTAAAGTTGCAGGTTGACTGGGGAGGCACTGTTCCCAGGGCCCTTTCGCAGAGGACCAACCTAAGATCGCTATCTTTCAGAGAAAGTGAAACCTGGTCCCCAACCGTCAAGGCGGCAACTCCCCCTCCCCGGCTTCCCCTCTGAGCTCACAGCTTCCCCATCTCCTTCCCCCATCCCGCCCCCTCTACAACTAATACTTGGAATCGGACCTTCATCTTTGCTTTTCCTTTTAAAGCTCTTTTGCCTTTTATGTCCATGATGGCAGCAACCCTGTGAGGTGGGCTGAGAACGGCTTTTCTCCTCCTCATTTTACAGTGGGGGGTCTCTAAGGCCCAGGGTGGTTAAGTGACTTGCCTCAGGTCACAAAGCACCTCAGCAGACTTGAACCCTGGCCTCTTGCTTCTCTTGCTCCAAGTGTCCAGTTCTCCCCAGTGGAGCCTGTCTGCAGAGACAGGGCCTGGCTTCAGGCGGTGGGCCTGGCAGAGGCACATGATGGTGAAAAGAGACTCTAGGGGCCGGGCTGGGGGATGCCGGGCTGGGGCCTGAACCACAATCTCGGGGCTGCCAGCCTGGGTCTGGCTTTGTGCCCAGAGCCCGGTGGTTTCCGCTCACAGATGTCCCAACAGCCCGGCAAGAGAGTGGGACGGGCACTCAAGAAGGAAGATGTCTCGCTCTCCGCAGCGCCAGCCACCGTGTCCTGCAAGGTCAATGGCTCTTGGGCCAAGACTGGCCTGGGGCCTCCAGAGGCCCGGCTCGAAGTCCCTCCTGCCCATCCGGGCCCAGTTCCCCGAAGATGGCATGGACCCTCTTCCTCCCCGTTCACCCCAGGAAGGCTGAGCTGCGGCTTACATCATCCTTGGGCGTAGGGTTGACCTCGAAGAACGAATTCGAAGAAAACAGGAGGAGGAGCGGGCACACCACCGTGCCCAGCACCCATTGGCCGCCCGTGAAAACTTTGGTTTTTGGGGTCATGTTCCCAGAAGGCCTGCCCTCCCCCCTCCCCATCCCCACCCACCTCATGAGGTGTTGGCCAATCGCCCCGGCGGGCATAAAGTGGCTGCCAGCCTGCAGGGCTCCCAGCCGGGAGGTGTCACCTCCAGCGGGTGAGGGCCGAAGCACGGGCACCCAGCATGGGGGCACCGCTTACACGGAGGACGCTGCTCAGTAAGTACTTCCTTCCTCCCCGCCAGAACCCACCTGCTGGGTCTCTCCATGGCCACTGGTGGGAAGCAGGGACACCCTCTGCTCTGTGGGACCGGGGGAGGTTGAGTGCCAGGCAGAAGGATGCTGAGAAGGGAAGAGGACAAGGAGATCAGGCAGAGAGGGGGTCCACTGACAGACAGGTAGAGAAAGGGCATCCTTGGGAGGCTTCCAGGGGGAGGTGATGTCAAGATGCGGCAACTTTGGGAGCCAGAGAGTGAGAGAAGAGGATGGGCAAAGAGGCTGGGGAGGCAGGAGGGAGGTGGGAGATGTTCTCGGCAGGAGAGGGAGGCTCAGAAGCTGGGCAGGGGAGTGGTGTAAGGTGTCGGGGGTTTGTGGGGCCTCCAGCTCGCCCCAGTCACAGGGTCCCAGATGAACAGAAAGTCAGCTGGGCCTGAGAAGCCCCCAGAACCCACACAATCATACAGCACCCACAGCCACACCCACATGGCCACGCACAGCCATGTGATTCATCTACAGCCCTGGATCTCACCAGCCTGGGAACCCCCACATGCACACCAGAGCCCCCACGGTGATCGGAGCTGGTCTCCCTCACGCCGCACACAGACCGGGCACACAGCCACACAGACACCTCAGTCCCACATGCTCTGCCGCACACACAGGCCCCTGCCAGAGCCCAGCAGCAGATACCTGGGGAGGCGGCGAGGGTGCTCTGGGGTCGCCACTCCTGGGTGCCCGGCCCCTCGGCCCTCCCCAGCAGCCTGTCTTCCCCAAGGGACCGGATGGTTCTCAGGAGGGGAACGATGGTGTCACTGCCTTCCGGGTGATTGCACCACAGGCCCCTTCCGACCACGTGACTGCTGGTGCCCCACTGGGGGTGGTGGTGAGCGGTAACTACACCCGTCCCCAACACCTCTGATAGGCTCACAGCATCCCTGGGGAGGCTGACAGAAGAGCCACTTACGGAGAGAGGAGGGAGGCATGAGACATCAGGGGAGAGCCTGGCCTCGTGTGACCTAGGCAGGCCCTTCTGTGACTTGGTTTGCCTGTCAGGAAAATGGGGTCATGGGCTGGAAGGTCTTCCACATCTGTTCCAGGCTGTGCGTCTGGTTGAAAAGGCAGCCTCTCCTGGTTCTAGACAGAGCTGAGGGCACCAGCTGTTCCCGGGCTGCCTGCCCTGAAGCCCTCCCAGGCCCATCTACCTGGATGGCCAGAGTGGCTGACAAGGCAGGGTCCTAGGGCGGTGGCCGGTCCTCAGTCCAGAGGTCTCACAGGGAGCCAGTCCCACCCTGCAGAGAGTCAGCTCCTGAGGTTAGAACAGTGCAGGTTTTGGGCTCCAGCCGGGTGCTGCAGCCTCTGCTCAAACACCTACTTGGGAAATCCGAGCCACTGTCTTGGTCCCTCCAAGGGAGGGAGTGGCTGCTGTGTCAGGCCGTGGGCAGTGACTTACTAGGGGGATGATGGTGGCCGTGCTGGGCACGCCTGTGCGCATACCATGCCGCATAGTGCCCAGCCCCCACCTTCAACTACACAAATCTGGGATGAAGAGATGCACCTTTCAAGGCTCTCCTGAAGCCCCTCCCCAAGGCTCCCATCTGTGGCTTTCCTTGCCAATCAGGTGACACCCTCTTCTCTCCCTAGGTCTGGTCCTCACACTCCTGTTCCCAAGCATGGCAGCTATGGGCAGCTGCTCGAAAGAGTACCACGTGCTCCTCGACCAACTCCAGAAGCAGGCGGATCTCATGCAGGACACCAGCAGCCTCCTGGACCCCTACGTAAGCACCTGGGCCCCCGTGGTGTCTGTCAGAGAACTGCGAGGTTAGGAAGGGAGTGAGACGCAAGGAGGACAGGCCCAGCCCCACTCTGTGTGGGCGGGTGGGGAATTGAGCCCCTGCATTATTCCAGCCTTAACCCTGAGGCGCTAAGGCTGCCCTCCAGCTTCCCTAGCTCCGTGGTCCTGGGGCGGGACTCCAGACACCATTGTCATGCCCATCTGCTTATTCCGTGGGTTTCCTACACACCTGGCAGGCTCTGGTCTGGGCACTGGGATGCAGCAGTGAGGAAGACAGAGTCCAGCCCCTCTGAAGCTTCCCATTCCCAGAGGCATCCCACCGGCCCCAACATCCCTCGGACTTTGCCTGCAGTGATCTTGGGGTCCTCTTCCCTCTCAGGCCTCGGTTTCCGGATCCATCCAGTGGGGAGATTGGATAGGGGTGCAAGGGGTCTAGCATTTCAAGGCTGGCTCGTCTGTGAGTGTGGTCCGGGTCCTCAGCATTCACCCTGTGATCCTCCTGTTCCCCTCAGATACGTATCCAAGGCCTGGATGTTCCTAAACTGAGAGAGCACTGCAGGGAGCACCCTGGGGCCTTCCCCAGCGAGGAGGGCCTGCAGGGCCTGGACAGGCGGGGCTTCCTGCAGACCCTCAATGCCACGCTGGGCCACGTCATGCAAAGACTGGCTGCCTTAGAGCAGCAACTCCCCAAGGCCCAGGACTTGAAGAGGTCCAGGCTGAACACCGAGGACTTGGAGAAGCTGCAGATGGCGAGGCCGAATGTCCTCGGGCTCAGGAACAATGTCTACTGCATGGCGCAGCTGCGGGACATCTCAGACACGGCTGAGTCCACCACAGCCGGCCGGGGGACCACCCAGCTGCCTGTCCCTGTCCCGGCCTCGGATTCTTTTCAGCGCAAGCTGGAGGGCTGCAGGTTTCTGCACGGCTACCACCGCTTCATGCACTCAGTGGGGCGGGTCTTCAGGAAGTGGAGGGAAAGCCCGAGCCGGAGCCGGAGACACAGCCCCCGGCGGGCCGTGCGGAAGGAGGTGCGCAGGACCAGACCCTCCAGGAGAGGCAAGAGACTCATGCCCGGGGGGCAGCTGCCGCGGTAGCCTCGGGCGCACCCCTTGCCAGTGAAGGATGCGGCAGGTGCTCTGCGGATGAGGAACCGTTGCCGGATGACGCCTCCGGGCTCCCCAAACCTGTTTCTCTCTACTACTCACCACCGGGAAGTGCACTTTAAGAGGTGGGAGCTGGGCAGATCCCTTGTACCTCCTCCAGGCTGGGGGACAGAGTCAGGCTGTTGCGCCCCCTGGTTCCAAGTTCCCCAGGCCCAGTGGGGTGGCCAGGCGGTCCACGTGGGGCCAACTTTCCATTGATTCAAGGGTCTGATGACACAGGCTGACTCATGGCTGGGCTGACTGCCCCCCTGCCTTGCTGCCCGAGGCCGGCTGGTCCTTCCCTCTCATGACTTGCAGGGACGTTGCCCCCAGACTTCCTCCTTTCCGTGGCTCCGAAGCGGAGGTCACAGCCTGAGCTGGCCTCCTATGCCTCATCACATCCCAAGCCAGACACCTGGATGTCTGGGTGACCTCATTTTAGGCAGCTGTAACAGCAGTAGGGTGTCCTAGGAGTCCTGATCCGTGGGTCCAGGGAATGGAGCTCAGGTCCCAGCCCAGCCCAGCCCGGAAGTCGCCATGTGACCTGGGGCAGGTCACTTTACCTCTCCGGACCTGTTTTCTGTTTGTGAAGCTAGGGAGTTAGAGACTGTACAAGGTCCCCACTGCCTGTCGGTTGCTGGGATTCCCTGACTTAGGGTGGATATCAAAATCCCTGTAAATCGGGACATATGGTGCAAATGGCCCTGGGAGGTGTACTCGGAGCTCTCTGAAGAAGGAGACCCACCTCCCAGCGCCGGGAAGCCCCAGTCTTCAGTCCTCGCTGCTGGCTGCTCCCCCTGGTGGTGGATCCTGGAATTTTCTCACGCAGGAGCTCTTGCCCTCCTAGAGGGGGGTCTCAGAAGCTGCGAGGCCAATTCCTTGAAGGGACATGTCTAATTTATCAATTTCTATCAGTTTTATATTTATAAGCCTTATTTATAATGTATATTTAATGTTAATATTGTGCAAACATATATTTAAAACTTGACTGGTTTCTAAAGTCTCTGTGTCTCTCGATTGTCTTGGGGGAGAGGATTTGGGGTGGGAGAAGGGCAGCCTCTTAGAGAGGGGAGGGCCCCTAGGTGGCAAGGCCAAAAGCGTCCATGCTTTGGGGATGGGCTGGAGGTCCTTGCTCTGCCCAGGAAGGGAAGTCACATGCCCCAGCCGCTGGGGGCTGTGACTGTGGTGGGGTGGGGTGTCAAATTCAGATAAGGCATTGGTTATGGCCGGAATGGGGCTCCCTTGACAAACGGGGGATGAGGGATGTCAAGACGTGTTAGCAAGAGGGGAGGAAGAAAGAAAGATTTGACTGTGTGGGCTGCTTCTGCGCTCCTGGAGGCTGTGTGGCTGAGGTCTGCGTGCTGATGTCCGTTGCATGCTAATGTGTGTTATATACCAATGTGTGTTGCATGTATCACCTCATCTTGAAACCCGGATGTTAGTGTCCTAATGGAGGCTTATGTCTGTGTCTGTATGTATGTGTGTGTGCGGGCATGGGTACCTTGGTGTGTCTCTGCAGACGTGTCTGTGCATGCGTAAACTCAGGTGTCTGCCAGTGTGTCCTCTTATGTGTGTCTATGTTCCTGGATCACCCTGGGTGGGGGGTGACACGGGCACATCCGGTGCCTGGAACATGGAAGGTGCCCCAGGCGTTTGTGGAATGACTCAAAGACTGAGTTCACAGCTACACCCCTGCCGCGAGCATCCTGCCTGAGGTGCAGTGAGCATGCCACAGACATGAGGAACGGCTGTGTGCATAGGAATGAAGACCCTGGCTGGGCTCGAAATCCTGCCTCAGCCCCGTTCTGTCTACCGGAGTGACGTCAGGAAAATTCCTTAGTGTCTCTGAGCCTTTATTTCCTCATCTGCGGAATAAATAAAAGAATAACAGATCCTGCCTCAGACAGGGCCAGTGACCTGGTTTGTGCTTAAAACTGCTTCCTGAGGAGCCCAAAGGGTTAGGGTTTCCATCTGAGCCCCCAAAACACGGCTCCTCCCAAATTCCCAGGCGAGCACATATAGGCCAAAGACATGCTGAGGCAAAGGCTCCCAGAAGCAGGTGAGCTTGACTCGGATGGGTCCCTGGCCAATCTCACTTCCTGAAATGGCAAATAGAGCTGGGGATGGTATGGGAACAGGGGACTTGACAGCAGGGTGGAGGAGAGCCAGTGCAGAGCTCCCTGTAATAGACATGATACATCTTGCAGATGAGAAGACAGAGGCTCAGAGGGTCTGAGTGGCCTGCCCACATCCTCCAAATTAACCGGGGATGGGCACAGTTTGAATCCAGGGTCGTGGGACTCCCGGGCATGAGCATCTTCCTGGTACTCCTCTTCCTCTGTAACTTGGCTGACAATGTCATGAGTTCCTGAAGGCAAAGGGCAAGGGGCAGACAGACAATCGACAGGCACAGGGACAAAAACAGGAGGATCTGAGATTGCAGTATGAGCTCAGCAAAAATAAGCAGGGTGATGTAACAGACAGCCAGGAGAGCCAGGCACTGCGAGTGGTCAGGGTGGCATCTGGAGAGGTGACGTCCACACTGTGGTCTGAGTGACGTGCAGATGGGGAGGTGGGAAGAGCTAGGGCAAAGGCTCTGAGCATTCAGGGAGCAGAGTGTCATGAGTGAGGGCATCAGGATTTACCCAAAGGCCCAGAGAGAGGAAGCGTCTTGCTTAAGGTCACAGAGCAAAGTAGTGCAGGGCTGAGGCTAGAACTCTGGGCCCTAACTGCCAACCAGCAGTCTTCCTGGGCAGCTGCCCCACACATTCCAGTCTATTTAGCAAGGACCTAGCAAGGGCCCACTGGGCTCCCTGTCCCCCCCAGGGCTCCTACCACAATGGCTATCTTTTAGCTCCCCGAACGCCTGGGGCTCCTTCCTAACACAGGGTTTCTTCCTGTGCTGCTTCCTCTGCCTGGAATGCTGTTTCCTGTCCTTTTTGTCAAGTGAGCTCCTTCCTTGTCAGATCTCAGCTTGAGCTGCATCCTCAGCAGTTCTTCCCACCTGTCCAGGGTCTGGGTCCAGGAACGTGGTTGCACCGTCCCTTCCTGCAGCACTCACTGTGTGTGAGGTTGACATTCCCGACTGCACCTCCTATGAGCCCGGAGGATGGAGACCAAGTCCGCTTTACTCCATGCTGTCCCTGCATCCACAGGTGCCTGGCACACCGTAGGCACTCAAGGAGGAGCAGGACGGGTGGGGCCCTGCCTCCCAGGCCCAAGGAGAAGACAGAGGCCCGTGTGTCGCTGGGGGAAGCAGAGTCGCCGAGGTGCGCACCAGGGAGCCCGTTCCAGACAGGTGCCGCCCCTAGGCCTGGCCGGCTCCAGGCCCCGCCAACAGCAGTGGGGCGGCCCTCACTTGTGTCTCCTGCCTCAGCTGCGGGAAGGGGATTGCCTTGACCTCAGCTCCTGGGAAGCTGTTGGTGGGAGGTGGCAGACAACAAAAGCCAGGCACACTCTGGTTCCTGGAGCAGAAGGGAAGTGGGTACTGTGGCTGACGCTGGGGTTGCCCTCCGGGAGGGCAGAGGTAAGCCTGCGGAGGAAGAGCTGGGAAGCCCAGTGTGGCTGCCCCTGACCCCTGGCCAGCCCCACCTCCCCCGGCCCAGGAGGGGTGTCTGAGGCTGACTTTGAACTAGAGCGCACCCACTCCACAGGAAACAGATGACGGAGCTTGACTCTTGGGAGTGGGTCTCAGGTGCACGGTCTATGAGGACTTGTCACCCCCATAACATCGCCTGAGGAGTCACTTTGCAGGTAACCCCAAACCACCACCTGCAGTCTGATCCCTCCCAAGCCCAGTTCCTGCAGACCCAGCTGCCAGGATCATCTCCTGGCTTAGTGGGTGCCTTGAAGCCAAACTCACCACTCTGCCCCCAAACCCGACACTGGCTTTCTGCTTCTCATTTGCCCCCACTGCAGTTCCAGAATCCTAGCCCATTGCCTTTCTCTCCCTCGGCCCTTCCTCTCCCCTCCATCACTCCGTCCTGTGGTTTCTCCCATATCCATCACCTGTAGGCCACTCCTCTCTCCATCGCCTGCCAGAGACTGGCTCCCTGGACACAGAGTAAAAATATCGCTATCATCCTGTCTTCTCCCGCTGGCAAACCTTCCGAAACTCTCTCCTGTTCTAGTGCACAGAGCATCCATTACAAACCCCTGGCTGCAGCATCTGAGGCCCCCAGCTCTCAGGCACGGCCCACTTTGCCAGGTCGTCTCTGCATTCGACCCACCTTCAGCTGCTCCCACCCCTGCACACAACCTGAGCTCCCTATTCCCCCTCCACTCTTTCTCCCCTGCCCCTTTGGAGAAACAGGGTCTCGCTCTGTCACCCTGGCTGGAGGGCAGTGGCATGATCGTGGCTAACTGCAGCCTTGACCTCCTGGGCTCAAATTATCCTCCCACCTAAGCCTCCTGGGTAGCTGGGACTACAGGCACGCACCGCCATGCCTGAGTAACTTTCAAATTTTTTTGTAAAGATGGGGTCTTGCTATTTTGCCCAGGCAGGTCTCGAACTCCTGGCCTCAAGCAACCTTCCCACATCGGTCTCCCAAAGTGCTGGGATTACAGGCATCAGCCTCTGTGCCTGGCCCTCCTTCCCACTTCTTACATACTCCTGCCCTTGGGGCTAAGCGCAGATGCCCCCATCTCTGTGATTCCCCACCCAGAGGGGTCTGTGGGGCTGCCCCGGTGCTGTGGGTGGCTATCAGAGTGCCACTGTGAAGCTTCCATCAGCCACAGGCGGAACTGGGCCTCATCCGATCACCGTGCCACCTACAGCATGGACTTCGGCATGACGGGTCTCATCCACTGTGGTCCTCATCACAGGGAGAGGCAGCAGGTCGGGGCCTCATGAGCAACAACTGTACTTTGTTGCCACCGCGTGCGTGAGCTGACGCTCTGTTAGGCACATTTCCCCCGGGGTGGGCGGGGCGAGGCCTTCAAAGCCTGCAAACAAGTGTGTGCCCCCCCGCACCAACTCATAGAAAGGACAAAGTGGTCGCGGGCAGCGGTCCGCTGGCACCGGGCTAAGGAAGAAAAAGAGATCCTGGTGCAGTCTGGCCGCCGAATCCACTCGAAGCAGTGTTCTCTTTTCTTTGTTAGGTTTTTTAGGGCGGCGGTCCAGGAGTCTCAGTTAATGCCGCACGATGCACGCTGCATGGTGCACACGTGGGTTAAAAGTTCCCTGGGACAGCAAAACCGTAGGAAAAGGCGGGGAGGGGTCCTGGCACATTTTGTTAATCTATGGAACGAACTCTCAGCGTGGGAACAGCAGAGCCAGGATGCCAACCCGGCCTCCCTTGTCCTCTGTGGCCTTAGACTCTTTGCTGCAGGTTTTCATGTGATTTTTTTCTTCCCAGGAATGAGTTTCAAATACTTTAGAATTATGCAAAAGGAGTCAGACTTCAGCCCCCTAGCTGGGCACCCTGCCCGGGCTGAGCCTCAGTTTCTCCTCTGTACAGTGGGGCCAACTTGGCCCACCTCCCCGCTGTGAAGAAGATCCCCTGAGAAACACGCAGGCACAATGTTGACCGCAGGGCCGTCCCTGAGCTGGCGTGGCCGAGGCTCGCTCTCTCTTATTTCCCCTTTCCCTCCTTAGTGGTTTTCTTTCTTCTCTCTTTGCCCCCGTTCTGTCACCTGCCCTGCCTGCCGCCCACCCTCCACCCAGGGGCTGGGATGTGGGGTGCCCACAGAAGCCCTCTTTTCACTGCGAAGGAAGGGTCACAGTCCATGCTCCTTTGGAGCAGGGAGGCCCTCCCAAGGCTGGCCGGGCTCCCTGCGTCTCAGGGCGTCGGAGGGCTGGGCTCAGGGAGGGGCGAAGGTCTCTGAGGGAGGGGGTTGGGCAGGCGTGGCCCTGGAGCCTGTGTCGAAGGTGGATCAGATGGGCCAGGTGGTGCCCCGGGCTCGGAGGTGGGTGCTGGGGCAGGGAGTGGTGGCCTAGGACGGGGCCTGATGTCTTGGGGGGGCTATAGCCCTGTGACTCTTGTGGGGACAGGGACAGGGGAGGCTGGCTGTGCTGCACACGGCCTGTGGCAGGTCTGAGTCAAAACACCTAAGGCCGACCCCAGCGGTCATGTGGAGGGCTGCCCAGTCATCGCCTTATGCCGGCCTGGGTCACTCAGGCAGGCTGGGCGCGGCCCTGTCAGCTGTGACTCAGGCCCCAGCAGCCTCGCCACGCAGCACCGGGCAGGGGCATCGGGCACAAGGACCACCCCCCTCCCCACACCCTGGCCCCGCTTCTCCCCTTGGCCACCCCAAAGACCCTGCTCCGACCTGTGTCTGGCACAGACTGGGTGGGAACCTGAGGCCCTCTGCACCTGCTGTCCCCAGCCCTTTAGCTGGGGGTGGGGGGTGGGGTGGAAGTGGGGGGAGCGTCAGGGCCACCCGGCTCTGGACGGGAAGTCAAGTTGGGGGCGGGGTGAGGAGCCAGCTCCAGAGAAGATTCAGCAGGAGAGGGAAGCAGAGGGGGCCTGGCCCCGAAGACGATGGTGTCCCACTGAAGACCTGGCAAACCTCTTTCCAGATCCGGAGTGGCGTGTGCAGGCACAGACCAGGTAGGCTTCTCCCAGGGCAGGGCCGGGGTGATGCTAGCTTCCAAATTTATCCTCCACCAAAGCCAACATCACTCACTCCCTTGTGAGGCAGGGGCATCTGGTGGCCTGCACACGCTCCGGGCCTCAGTTTCACCTTCTATGCAATGGGCATGGTGAGATACACCCCAAACATCTCTCTGAGGATGTAAAGAGAGAACGGATGTGAAAGTGTCATATGGACATGTAAGGGTTTAAAGAGCATCAGAGGGTTAAAGGGCAGCGGTGAGAGCTCTGGACTCGGTGGCTGGAAGGAGGCCTGGATTTGAGTCCCAGTTGTGTGGGATCCTGGAGGGATCAGCCATCTGGGCGTTTTGAGTTCTGGATTCCCAGGGGATCCTCTCCCCCAGAGCAGTGCAGGGGGCCGAGGCCACCAAGCCCTGGGTTTCCTTCTGATGGAGAACTGGTTCCTGTATCGGAGGCTCCCAGGTGGTCCGTCAAGTTCAAGGCCCCTGTGCCTTTGGCCTTGGGCCAGTCCAGGACTTGACAGCTCTGTGCCTCACTCACTGTGTAAAATGGATCTAATCATGGCATCATGGTGGCAAGAAAGGAAAAATATAGGTACAATCCTTGCGTGGAGGCTGGCATGAGAGGGGAAGGGGCTCCACCCTAATCTTGTCAACAGCAGTTCCCGAGGACTGGGGAGAGGTTTCTCGGGGATGAGGAAACTATCTCCGGAGCGGGCCAGTCGTGGGTGGGGAGGCTGGGGTCCCCCGGCAGCTGGGATAGGGTGGGAGCCTGGGCTCTGCCCCACAAGTCCCTGGTTTATTTCACCTCTGTGGGTCTTAATTGTCTTCTCTGTAAAACGGCGGTTGTAATTCCCATTTGGAAGACTTGTGAGGAATAAATGGGGCCCCAAAAAGCTGGGGAGAGGGGACGTCCTGGGAGTCTGAGGGGAGTGGGAAGGGGCAGCAGGGCCAGGAGAGAAATTTCTCCTCCTCCTCCTCCTCCTCCTCCTCCTCCTCCTCCTCCTCCTCCTCCTCCTCCTCCTCCTCCTCCTCCTCCTCCCAGGAGAGAAATTTCTCCTCCTCCTCCTCCTCCTCCTCCTCCTCCTCCTCCTCCTCCTCCTCCTCCTCCTCCTCCTCCTCCTCCTCCTCCTCCTCCTCCTCCTCCTCCTCCTCCTCCTCCTCCTCCTCCTCCTCCTCCTCCTCCTCCTCCTCCTCCTCCTCCTCCTCCTCCTCCTCCTCCCAGGAGAGAAATTTCTCCTCCTCCTCCTCCTCCTCCTCCTCCTCCTCCTCCTCCTCCTCCTCCTCCTCCTCCTCCTCCTCCTCCTCCTCCTCCTCCTCCTCCTCCTCCTCCTCCTCCTCCTCCTCCTCCTCCTCCTCCTCCTCCTCCTCCTCCTCCTCCTCCTCCTCCTCCTCCTCCTCCTCCTCCTCCTCCTCCTCCTCCTCCTCCTCCTCCTCCTCCTCCTCCTCCTCCTCCTCCCCCTCCTCCTCCTCCTCCTCCCAGAGCCTCCATCAGGCAGAGGCACGTGGTCCTGGCACCCCCTTGTGGCCAGTCCTTAGGGCTTCCCCGGGAGATGCTGGACACGGCAGAGGCTCCTCTAGGACCCTCAGCGGTGTCCCCTTCTCCTGCCTTGCCCTGTATCTGCCCACCCGCCACTCTGAGCCTCAAGCATCCCGCTCACTTCCTCAAATCCCCGAATGCCACCCCGCCTGGCCCTGGGGTTGGCGGGCCTGTGGCCTCAGGGCCTGTGCCTGCTGGGCAGTGGGGGGCGCTGCAGCCCGTGGTTTGGAGCCAGGCTAGGTGGTTGGGCATCAAACATTGGGCTGGGAGCCCTGGAGCTGGACCCTTCCCCAGCCCTGGGCCCAGCTTTTCTGGGGACCTGGATCTCTCTATCCCCCACCACTGCTCCCCACAAAACACTTTTCAAAGAACGTTTTCTTTTTTTTTTTTTTTTGAGACCGAGTTTCACTCTTGTTGCCCAGGCTGGATTGCAGTGTCTCCATCTCAGCTCACCACAGCCTCCACCTCTTGAGTTCAAGCAATTCTCCTGCCTCAACCTCCTCAGTAGCTGGGACTACAGGCGTGCGGCACCATGCCTGGCTAATTTTGTATTTTTTTTTTTTTAGTAGACAGGGTTTCTCCATGTTGGTCGGGCTGATCTCAAACTCCCGACCTCAGGTGATCTGCCAGCCTTGGCCTCCCAAAGCACTGGGATTACAGGCGTGAGCCACCGTGCCCGGCCCCAAAGAACCTTTTCTAGACACTTCGGGACTCATGGACTTATCTAGAAAGGGAAACTGAGACTCTGAGAAGCTTCCTTCTGGAATTCTCACAAGCAGATCAGGACTGAAACCCAGGGTTTCCAGCTCCCTGTCTGGGAGTCCAAGAGAGGCAACCACCAGTCCACATACTATTGGGAATGTGCCACTAATTTGCTGTGTGGCCTTGGAAAAGCCACTTCCCCTCTCTGTGCCCCACAGCTAAGATAATATCCATAACACAGCCAGGTGTGTGGCTCATGCCTATAATCCCCGCATTTTGGGAGGCTGAGGCACAAGGATTGCTTGATCAGGGGTGATTGAGGCTGCAGTGAGCTGTGGTGGCACCACTGCACTCCAGCGTGGGCGACAGAATGAGACCCTGTCTCAAACAACAGTAATATCAATAACACAGAGGACGTTGCTGACCTCATAGGCTGAAAACACCATTCCCCGATTTTGTAGATGAGGCCACCTGCCCGAGGTTCCACAGTTTGTAAGTGGCCGAGGTGGGCCTGGGGTCTGGCTGATTCTAGAGCCCACCTAGCCTCCTCCCCTCCATGCTGCAGTCTCATCTCTTCTCTGAGCTTCTCCTTTACCTAGTGGGGACGTTGAGGCCAGCAGGGCCCAAGATAGGTCCTGAGTCCCCCGCCCGTACCCGGCAGGTGGGCCCTCTGAGGGTGGGGAGCTACAGGCCACCATCCTCCCTCTGCAAGGACCCCTGCTGCCAGCCCTCTGGCTAGGGCAGACTTACGGGAGACCACAGCAGCAGAGAGGCTCGCGGAGACACTGGCTGTCTGGACAGCCCACCATGACACTAGGCTCGGGCGTTGGTCCCACCCAGAAAGGGAGGAGATGGAAACAGGGACCAGAGGTGGGGTGGGGCGGAGGCGCGGTTGGGCAGGAGATCAGAGTGGGATTGTGTCATGCAGTCCTGTGGCCGATAAGCCGCCGGTGGCCTGGCCCAGGCAGAAGGAGGGGCTCCCAGGGGAGTGACTCTGCGGGGACCCCCTGAGCCTGGCTGTTTGAACCACACCTGGGCCTCCCGGGTCCTGTTTTGGGGAGGCTGGGGTTAGGGGGCCAGGGTGGAGAGTTGGCTCCATTACACACTGTGTGACCTGGGACAAATCATTCCACTCTGTGAGTCTCAGTTTCCAAGTCTGTCAAATGAGGGTTTAAATGCCTCCCTCAGAGAATGGGGGTTAGGACTGCAGCCCATAGGGGTTCTGGTGAGCACTTGGTAAAGCTTGGTTTTGTGGGCGGCAGGGGTTGGGGTGAGAGAGAGGCTCAGGAAAGCCTCGGGGGTCTATGCCCAGGAAGGTCACTACTCCGGGCTGGGAGGCTCCTGGAGGTCTAGGGAATCCCAAGGGTGCAGGGCTGGTGGGGGATGGGTATGACACCCCGGCTGCAAGACACAGAGGGAGGCCTGGCCCCTCCAATCACAGCTCCCACCAGCAGCTCCCCCACCTGCTCCCACCCCTCCCCTCACCCCAGGAAGCTCCCCCTTCCTTCTCTTCCCAGGGAAGAGGATGGTCCAACTTCAGCCAGGTCTCGCCTCTCCATCGTCCCCACCCAGTGGGATGGGACCGCTTTATTCTTTCCATGTCATCACCGTGGCCAGACCGGAGGCTCCCGTCACCCTCCCACCTGCCATCCTCAGAACAATTCCGCAGGTTCCCCGGGCGCTGGTTCGGGTCAGGGTAGCCCAGTGAGCTTGGTTGGGGAAGGGAAGGAGAGGAGGCCAGGCCCCACCTCTGCACGGCCAGTTTCAGGCGGAATAGGTCCTCAGCCACTTCCTGTTCTGTTTATTGCCTCCGAGTCCAGGAAATCATGGAGTGACACGTCCCCCTTTTGCCCCCCAGCCCCTCGATTATTTAATAGGGACCGCAGTGATCTCTCTCTTTTGGAAAATCCAGTGGGAGAAGAAAGCTGTCAGCTCGGCTCTGACATCAGCTTTGTCCCTGTGCCAAGAATCCGGGTGGCCAGGGCGGTGTGGGGAGGAGGGGCTGGGACGGGGTAGGGAGGAAGCCGGCTGCTGGTGGCCCCTGTGACGTGAGGCTGCCACATGGTTCCCAAGGGCGGGGGCTGGAGGGTGAGGAGCAGGGATTGTTGGAGACACGCTGGGGCACACGCAGGCCTGGAGGCTCAGGAACGCACGTGTGCATGCCCAGGGTTAGGTCTCCCCGCTCACTGAGCCCTTGTGCCCAGCAACCCACAGTCCCACACAAACTCACGCCGACACAAGGCCAGACACAGTGGCACTGGCTTCATGCCCATGGGCACGCACGCGCACACACACATATAGACACACAACCACACTGAGGATTCACAGTAGCAGCCAGAGATGGGCACCGTCTAGCCTACTCTCAGTCACACAAAGCAAGCAGTACAAGCAGATCCGCACACATGCACACACGTGCACACACACGTACACCCAGGACCAGACTCAGGCGTGCACAGACACAAAGGCACTCGCTACACACACATGCACAGACAAATGCCCAGTCAGAACCAGACAGACAGACTCGGCCTCGTCCCAGGACCACAGGGAGGCCAGTGTGTGCCCGCTCTTGCAGGCTGGGCCTGTTCGCCTCGGGCTGCCCTGGAAAGGCGGCTGTGGCCACTTCCTCTTCCCGCACCCTGCGGCGAGGATGAAAGGCTCCCTGGCAGAGTAGGAAAGAAAGACCTGTGACTGTCCTGGGCTCCACCCAGGTGGGACAGGGCAGGGCAGAGAGCCCAGGGGTCTGAGGCTGCGGAAGGGAGTGGATAGCGGGAGGCTGGGCTCTGGGAGGTCTTTGTCACGGCACAGGGAGCTGCCAGGTCCCCCACGTTGAGCACCTGCCCTGCCCCGCCCCACCCTGTCCTGTGGCACCTCTGGCCCATTCCAGAGCTGGAACGGAAGTCAGGAACCCCGTGGAACACTGCTGAGTGACCCTGGGCAAGTCACTCCTCAGCCCCTCTGGGCCTGGCTTTCCACATCGATACTGGCGGCTTGCAAGTGTTCTGGACTGCCACCCACAGTAAGAAATACATCGCACCTTGCAACCAGATGAGGATGCAGACACTGACACACAGGCAACAGGAAAAAAAGTTTCACGGAGCAGTCCTCGCCCTGGCTCGGGGCAATGCCAGGTGATTTCGCTATTCCATTTCCTTTTTGAAAGTGTTGGTGGCAACCCTCTAATTGAATCCATGACCCACGAAGAGGCAGAGGCCTCTGGTGTGAAAACACTGCTCTCTCTACATCTGGCTGCAATGGTCTTGGGCTACTTCGAGATTCAGGGAGCGCCTGGGGGGAGGTAAAAGGCTGGCAGAGTCTCAAAGGCCATGCTCACTAAATGCTGATGGCCGGGCTAGACAGCAGCCCATTTTACAGAGCCCTGGGGGGACTGGCCAGGCCTCTGGCCCTGCCAACGATTGGGGCGTCGTGGGCTGCTGCTCCCCTGGCAATTTCTATCAGAAATGAAGAAAAAAAATGCAGTCACTCTGATTCACCTCCAGGGGGTTGATTCCTGACATATTCGGTCGGGAAATGTCAGGGTGATGATGGCAGCAGCTGGCGGAAGGCCAGGGTGGCTTCTGGCTTCTCCTCCGCCCTGAGGGGATACTGCTGGTCACTGTCAGAGACTGGATCAGGTGAGGGTGAGAAGGGACAGGCGGCAGGTCCCGTGCCTCGGTCTCAAGAGTCCCCGGAAGACAGCTGGGCTCTCCAGGGCCCGTAGAGGGGGGTGTCACTGCTTATTTCCACGCCACCAAGGCTCTGAGATGCTGCCCACTCTCCCAAAACCTACACCAAGCTGCACGAACTGAGAGGACCCAGGAGCCACCTGCTGCCCTACCTCTCAGACTCCAGTGCACTGACCATGGGACCCAGGCCCCTGACTCGCTCTGGGGTTCAAGCTCCTTCTGCGGCCACAACCAGATCTGATTAGAATGGCTCCCACGTGTTAGCGTTTATCCGCATTTCCCAAGTAGCATCCCCATGACTGCCCCACGAAGCTGTTATGACAGCATCCTCATTTTCAGAGGGGAAACTGAGGCTCCAAGAGAGGAAGCCTGTTGCCACAGGCCACATAGCTGGTGGGTGGGGCAGGTGGGATCTGAACCCCCTCCACTGGGTTGAGAACAATGGAGGCATGGTTCTCTGGGGGCATCACATTCTCACTCCTCAAGCACTGAAGAGTGCAGTGCTCTTGCCTTTTTGGTCAGGATGCCCAATTGCCTGGGCTGTGCCAAGCATTCCTGAGCTTCCCCTGTCTGCTCTGGCAACCCCTCACCAGCCCTGGGCCTGGGACCCACGCTCTGGCCCCCCTGCCCCCCGCCCCCCCACCGCTTCCTCCCTAGGCCCACCTGAGGACTCCGCTCATTTCCCAGGTACCAACATCAGGGCAACAGGCTGAGAGCCACTGCTGCTGGGGTTTTCAGAAAACTGAGATCATAGCTTAGGGGATAGAGAAGGAAGGAGGGAGGCCAGCCTGGGCAGCCGGGGGTGCCCGGAGTACTGTTTCTGGGTCACTGGTCTCGGGGAATTCCCCAATGCCCGGAGAGCTGCTTACCTGGTGAGTAACCGCTGCCGGCTGCCCACACAGAATGCCTGACTGTGACCTCCCACCCCACCCCTGCCCATGCCACTGCCATGCTGCCCTCTCTCCTGAGAGCCCTAGGGTCCAGGAAAGAGACAGACAGGCAGGGGGCTGGCCCCCACCTCCGCATCCCCCCCCAACCCCGGAGCTCTGCAGGGGGCGGCTGGTGATTCAAGCCCCTCAGAGCCGAGCTATGTCTCCTTCCTTCTCAGATGGGGCCTGGGGGTGAATCAGCTTCTGGGGGCGGTGAGGCCAGGTCAGCTGCAGTCCTCAGATCAGGCTTGGGGTGGGGGTGGCGAGGGGCCAGGAAGGGGGCTGGGGGAGTGAGCACACTGCCCTGCCAGCCCCTCCCACAGCCTGTCTGATCTTTCTGGGGCACCCTTGAAGCTGGAGGCTATGTGGGTATCTTGCCTTGATTTACCATCAGCAGAGGCTTGAGAGGTCTTGCTCCTGCCCAGTGTTCCCCGCTTAGCCCCCTGGGGTGGATCCAAGTGTCCCCATCTGTCAAATGGGGACAAGAACCCCTGCTCCACAGGGAAGTGAGCACATGGGTGGGATATTCGGAGAGGCGGCTTGCTGGGTGCCCAGAACCATGCTGAGCCCTGAGCCCTCACAGCAAACCCACAATGGCGATACCATTATTCCCATTTTACGGAGGAAGAAATTGAGGCCAGGAGGTGGCAGTCACTTCCCCGAAGTCTCTCAGCTCATAACTGGCAGAGCCAAACCTCCAATCTGGTTCTAAACGAGGCCAGAGTCCTTGCTTCAAACCATCAGACCTCTCCGTCTCCTTTCCATGAGAGGTTTGGCCCTGACAGTTTTTGGAAACTGTAAAATGCCTTCAAAAAATATTTACCCTCTATTCATTTCAGTGTATAACCCTGAGCCAGGTGCTGTCAAGAGTACAAGTGAGTCTCAGACCCCCTCCAAGTGCCCAAAGATTAAGGAATAAGACTCATCCCCACCTGAAAGAAGAGCGGGAAGGACAAGGCTGGTGTGAGCTGGTCGGGGCTGTGGGAGGGAGAGGAGGCTTCCTGGAGGAGGGTGGCCCAAGCTCACCTGCTGTGCCCTTCACCCCCCTCGGAGCAAGAGGCGCTGCAGGGATTGCTGTGGCCTGCAGGACGGACGCCCAGGTTCCAGACCCAGCTCTGCTATTAACTCCTTGTGTGAGCCACACAAAGTGTCTTCAGCTCTCTGAGCCTCAGTTTCCCCATCCAAAAAATAAACAGCTGTGACATTCCAGGAGAGACTTGTGGATGGCGGGTAAAAATCAGCAGGAAGTGAGCATGTGCTAGGGGGTGCACTCACTTCCTGGAGAGCAATGATGAGTTGGATGGCACAGCCACCTAGAGACAGAACTCCTGGGTTCTGTCAGGGGGTCCCATGTGGCCGGGACTGTCCCCCTCACCCTGAGACTGGCCAAATCCCCAGCAGGCCCCATCTGCAGGAGCAGGACAGGCTGTGGATGAAGTCACAGCTGGAAGGGGCCGGGCTGGGGCTGCCACTCCAGGGTGGGGCCTGGGGTCGTGACCCTGGGAGCAGGCAGCCAAGAAGGGAGGATGCCTTCTGTGAGGGAGCGAGCTGGCCGGAGGCGGGGAACACACACACACAGCATAGAGAGGGAGGGAAGAAAACAAACTCCGAGAGACCAGAGTGGGCCTGGAGCGTAGCCTGGGCGGCCGATTCCTGGGGGGCCGCCGCCACGTTGCAGGCGGCACACGGATTTGCGGCTCCGAGACCCTGCCCGGCCTTCCCTCCAGAGGCCCAGCGCAGGTGGTGCCTGGACATGGACAGGAGGGGGAGGCTGGGCCTGGGGCGCCGAGGGGCCCAGAGCACTTGGGGAGCACAAACCAAGTCAGGTACAGTGAGGGGAAACTGAGGCACTGGAAGGGGTCAGTCAGGGCTGGGGTGAAGTGGCCCTAGTGTCAGTGTCTTCTAGACCCTGTTCTCACTTCCTGTTTCCTGTGGGGTGGGGCTGAGATTAAACAGTGATGGGGGCGGATTATAGGGCCGATTTGGGGTCTGGCTTGCCAGAGGGCATGCGAGGACCTGCCGGTCCGCTTGGAAGGAGGCAGAGGAGACACTGGATGTAGGGGTGGCCGCAGGAGAACTCTTGAGCCTAGCGAGAGACTCGGGCCAGGCAACGGGGGTTTGATAGGTGGAGGCCACAGTGAGCCTTCGGTCACATGGATTTGGGGTCCAGGTCAGGAAAGCCAGGCTGAGTCAGGTGACAGGGGTCTGGGTGATGTGGGATGGGACCAGGGCTGGGGCAGAGCTCATGTGCTCCTAGTGGTCAGGTCCTTGTGCCGCAGATGCTGGGGGAGGGGTAAGAAGAAGGGTTGGGTTGGAGTGTCCCGGGACATGGGGCTGCCTGAGCCAGGCCAGGGCGGCTGGGTCTCCTGGTAGTCTACAGGACCCCAGAGCAAGTGTACAGGAGCAGTAAGTGCCAGGTAGGGCACTCCATGGCCCATCAAAGAAGAGATAAGGTGTGGAGGGGGGGCAGGAAGGAGGAAGGAGAGCCAGTCCGGGAAGTGCCAGCTGGGATGGGCAGTTTTATCACCTCACATCCGAGGCCCTGCGGGAGTGGGGGGGACAAGAGCCTAGATAAGGCAGGGTGTGCGTGTGGTGGGGAATGGCAGCAGGCACCAGGGCTCGTCCTGGCACGATGAAGGAAGAACACGTGGCTGGGCAGGTCCAGGATGTGGCAAGAGGCAGGAGCTGGGGGCATGGAGGATGGGAGAGGGGGCGGCGGGGCCTGGGCGAGGCTGCAGGAGCTCCCTAGCCTTGGAAAACCAACTCACACACCTTGATCTCCAGTCAGGATCAGGCGGGAGGGCTGGAAAGGGGCCCCAGGAGACTGAATCATCTTCTGGTACGGGCAGGGGTCCCCTGGCAGCTTTGGGGATGGCATGCTGTCTGGCCAGCATTCCCCCATCTCATGGGTTGTATTTGTTTGGACTTTTCTGTTGCCTTTCTTGGAGGTGTCCCTGTGCTCATTCTGCCCTGCTCCCCACTAGTCCTTCCTGCCCTTCCCCATTCATAAATCACCTGGCCTCAGAAGACGCCAGAACATATGACACTGCCTTAGAGCCTCTAGAAGCACCTTTTGGGGACCTCCATTATTCTCTGAGGCTGAGGTCCAAGGGGCTTCCAAGACAGGTCTGGGAGGGATCAGTCACTTCTCAGTTCCCACAGCCATCCCTTAGCCTCCCGAGGAGGACACCGGGTCTGATTTGGCCAAGCCTCTCTCCATCCCACTTCAGAATGGAAATGCTGGACCACCTTCCCAGAAGCACCTTCCCAGAGCGTCCCCCCAGAACAGAGTCACAGCCACCCTCAGCCCCATTCTTCCTAGCCCCTTCCCCAGTTCCTTCCCCAGCCTCACAGGTGCAGTGGTCAGCAGGGTGGGCACACTGGTGGTGGCAGAAGACCTGACCCTCTGGGGCCCTCAGAGCCCCTCCGAGCCCAATGGCAATGGGCAGATTGGAGGACGCTACCTCTGGGGTGGCTTCCAGCACCCATGTTTAGTTCCACTTTATGACCGTCTAAAGTCCACGCCGGCCGCAGGCCCCTCCTCCTGGAGTCTCCTTCTCAGCCAAGCCCCAGCCCGCCTCCTCCCACAGCCCCCCTAAAGCCCCCCAACCAGGGGGCGCAGGGGGCAGCCTTCATCTGCTAGTCCAGACTCGCTACCTCCCCAAGCCCAGGTGAGTCAGGGCCGTCTGGGGCGCCCACTGCTGGGACCCCTGCTGACTCGGCCAGGGGCCCCCACCTGGCAATGCCCATCTTCAGACAACTCCTGGGACAAGCCAGGCAGGAAAACCACAGGGCGTTTTGTCGAAGCCTTCATTATAATTTTATCAATCAAATTCTTAGAAGAGGGAAAAAGTCTGTTCTCCCCACCCTCCCCCCTCACTCGTCCCCCCCCCCCTTCACTCTCACTTTCTTCCATTCATAATTTCCTATGATGCACCTCAAACAACTTCCTGGACCGGGGATCCCGGCTAAATATAGCTGTTTCTGTCTTACAACACAGGCTCCAGTATATAAATCAGGCAAATTCCCCATTTGAGCATGAACCTCTGAAAACTGCCGGCATCTGAGGTTTCCTCCAAGGCCCTCTGAAGTGCAGCCCATAATGAAGGTCTTGGCGGCAGGTAAATACACCCGCCCCGCGCCGGCTTCCCGTCCCCGCTGCGGGGCGCAGCGGCAACTTGGGGCGTTTGGCAGCGCGAGCCGGACGCCCACCCGCCGCAGACACACGGACACTTGGGGCGCCCGCGCAGCCACCAGAGGCGCTGGGTGGCGACCCAGAGCGAGCGCGGGCACATGGTCCCCAGCGCTGCACGCCCGCGGCAGGTTGGCGGCGAGGGAGGGGGCACCGAGCCTTCCTCCTCCTCCTCGTCCTCCCGCTCGCCTTCTCCTCCTCCTCCTCCTCCCCCTCCTTCTCCTCGCTCCCGCCGCTCTCGCTGGCTGCTCTTCCCTCTGCGCTTTCTCCCGGATTCACTCTCCCTCTCTCTTTTTCTTTTCTTTCTTTCTTTCCGCTTTCTCCTTTCCAACCGCGGTCCGGGGCTGCTCCCAGGGAGGGGCGCGGGCGGCGAGCAGCTTGCAAACTCCGGCCTGGGACGGGAGCAGGTGCCGCCTCCATCTGCTGGTGTCTGGAAAGCGTGTGGTCTGCGCTAGGTGAGATACAGTGGTGTGGCCCCCCCCTCCAGCAGCCACCCCGGGGCCTCAGCACTGCCTGGGGATGCTGGATCGAACCGGGGACGAACTTGAGGCTGCCCGCGTCCCCTCTGTCCCAGCATGGGGGGTCCGGGAGAGGTCTCCAGCTTCACTTACCCGCTGACCCCAGCCCCCACCACCTTCAGGTGCCTTCTGCGGAGCCCTGGAAAGGCGTCTAAGGGGACCCAGGGGAGTGGGGCGCTCAGGCCCCCCTTGGGGAGGGGCGAGCCGGGACTTGTCGGGACAGCTCCCAGCTCTCCAGTCACCTTTCACTTTCCTTCCTCCCCGCCCACCCGGCTGCCTGTGACCTTTTGCCTTTTCTGTCTCCTGGTGCACCATTTCCTCTCCCTCCCTGAGCCCGTGTGTTCGGGGGGAGGGGAATCCCCGGGACCACTGACAGCAAGATGAGTCGGGAGAGGGCACGGAGTCAGGGGCTGTCCAGAGCTGGGAGGCGGACAGAGAGTTTTGACTGATGGTTTGGGGATGGAGACTGGGGACAGCCAGAGACAAATGGGGTGAACTTGAGCACCCTAGATGGGGGACACTAGGGAAGGGCAGAGATAGAGGGCGATGTGGGGTGGGGGCAGAATTAGGGGCAATTGGCCCAGGGAGCCAGAATCAAGTGGCAGGTTTGGGATCGAGAAGAGGGTCAGTGGAGGACCCCTCCTCACTCGCTCATGCCCTGTGGTCCCTGTGGGTGCCTGGCTTGGGAGGTGTGGCCTGCAATGGGCAGGAAGCCCTGCTGAGGAATCTGGGCCACCCCTCCAAGTGGGAACAGAGGGATCTCCTTTCTCCTGGCACTTGCTGGGTCTGGAGCCTGGTGTCTTCCAGCCAGAGGGCCAAGGGGACTTAGGGTCTTTGCCTTCCTGAGGGAAAGGGTGGGATGGCCGGGAATCCCTCCTGGGCCCTGCACCCTGCTGGTAGAAATGGCTTGTGCCTTCCCCCCTCGGCTTTCCGTCATCTCAGAAGAGAGCAGAGAGAGCTAAGGTAGAGAGTAGGTGACAGAGGAATATACGCAGTGACAGAGTGAAGACTAGATCCTAGGAAGACAGTGGCAAGTGACAAGGGGGAGCCAGGAGTCCTGCCCCATGTGATCCTTTCTGGACCTCCATCCAGTGTGCCATGACCCCAGGCCACCCTTTCCTGACTTCCTATTCATGGCTTCTTCCTGTCGGTCCCCAGGAGTTGTGCCCCTGCTGCTAGTTCTGCACTGGAGACATGGGGCAGGGAGCCCCCTCCCCATCACCCCTGTCAACGCCACCTGTGCCATACGCCACCCATGTCACAACAACCTCATGAACCAGATCAGGAGCCAACTGGCACAGCTCAATGGCAGTGCCAATGCCCTCTTTATTCTCTATGTAAGTTACCCCTGGGATACGGAGGGGGGATGGCAGGGAGAGGCTTGTAAATGTCATTAAGGGCTGTCCTGATCTGGGTTGAGGGGACCTTTGGGGGCTGGAAGGAGAGAATGGGGAGAGGGCTTGATTAAACCACCCACAGACTCCTGGCACTTCCTGCCTACACTTCCTCAGGGAAGCTTCCCCAGGGTGCCCCAGTTATCGAGGGCAAAGCTGGGTGCAAAGGTGGGGACCTGGCACTTCTTGTCTCGTGATTGCTCTGCTGCACGGAGCAAGGGAGAGAGGGGAAATGAGCATGAGGAACCAGGGAGGTGCAGCTGAGAGGCAGCAGGCTACAGGGGCCGGGTGTGGAGGGTGCCCCAGAACAGCGTGAGTGCGGGTATGGAAGTGCTTGTGTGAGGTGCCCCAGCTGGAGCAAGACACCGAGTCTTTCCGTCTTAGGGTGGTGATGATGGTGATGATGACTGCTTGCATGGCTCAGGCTTCGATCTTTAGCAAGGGCACTCACACTACAGTTACTTTTGGCTCTCATGCCAATTCTAGATGCTTACAGGGCAAGAAGCTGGGTCCCCATGTACTAGGTGGAGAAACTGAGGTTCAAGAGCTTGCCCAGAGGGTTGGCGGAAGGGCTGGGACACTGACCCCTGACTCCCACATCACCTCCCCTCTACCCCTCAGTACACAGCCCAAGGGGAGCCATTCCCCAACAACCTGGACAAGCTGTGCGGCCCCAATGTGACGGACTTCCCGCCCTTCCACGCCAATGGCACGGAGAAGGCCAGGCTGGTGGAGCTGTACCGCATAGTTGTGTATCTCGGCACCGCCCTGGGCAACATCACCCGGGACCAGAAGATCCTCAACCCCAGCGCCCTCAGCCTCCATAGCAAGCTCAACGCCACCGCCGACATCCTGAGAGGCCTCCTTAGCAACGTGCTGTGCCGCCTGTGCAGCAAGTACCACGTGGCCCACGTGGACGTGACCTATGGCCCCGACACGTCGGGTAAGGACGTCTTCCAGAAGAAGAAGCTGGGCTGTCAGCTCCTGGGGAAGTATAAGCAGGTCATCGGCATGCTGGCCCAGGCCTTCTAGCAGGAAGTCGTCAAGTGCACAGTGAACCAAGGGATCTCAGGATTGGTGTCCAAATGTGGGGGCCTGTCTTAGGGTGGCCAGGACCCAGGGCATCACTAAATCCAAACAGGGGCTGCTGGCAGACCCTGAGGGTGCCTGGCCAGTCCACTCCATTCTGGGCTGGGCTGTGATGAAGCTGAGCAGAGTGGAAACTTCCATAGGGAGGGAGCCAGAAGAAGGCGCCCCTTCCTCTGGGAGACTGTGGACTGGGGAGCGTGGGCTGGACTTCCGCCTCTGTGTTTCCCTTTGGCCCCTTGCTCGCTTCGTGCAGTGAGCAAACTACACAAGTCGACTACAACAGCCCTGACCACAGGGCAAGACAGCAGGGCCCGGGGCGTGGACCAGCCCCCAGCAAATGATCACCATCTGTGCCTTTGCTGCCCCCTAGGCAGGGACTCAGGTGGGCCAGAGGGGCTAGGACTCCAAAGGACGCCTTGTCTCTTAGAAGGTTGGTGAGTGGAAGATAGAGAGGGGCCTCTGGGTTGGGAGGCTGTCTTCTTTTGAGCATGATCAGAGAACTTGGGCGTAGGAACGGTCAAGCAGAAGTTTCTCGAAGGAGGTCACTGGCATTCAGGCTCTCGGGGAGGCAGAGAAGTCGCCTTCAGGCCTGGGAAGGAAGACGTTGGGAGGAAGAGAGGCCCTGAAAGCCTTGGTGGGTTCTTCCTTCTAGTCCCTGCGGTCTTTCCTGCAGCCTGGGATGGCCAGGGTCTGGCGGCTGGACCTGGAGCAGAGGTTTGTGGCGTTGGGTAGGGCAGGAGCGGGTTGCTAAGTCAGGTGCAGAGGTTCTGACAGATCCAGAGTCTTCCTTTGGGTGAGAGTCTATAAAGAGTAGCTCAGAGTAGCAGTGCACATCTGAGGCCCCGGGAGGCCTTGTGAGGTCACACAGAGGTACTTGAGGGGGACCAGAGGCCGTCTCTGGTCCTCAGGGCGAGGGGACAGCAGAACTTGAGGTCAGGGTCTCAGGAAATCCTGAGCTCCAAGTGTGCTGTGCGTCTGACCCAGCATGATTTCTATTTATTATGTCCTATTTATATTAACTTATTGGTGCTTTCAGTGGCAAAGTTAATTTCCCTTTCCCTGGTCTCTACTCAACAAAATATGCTGACGGCTCCTGCACAGGCGCCGCGGCCAGGGCGTGGCAGAGCCTGGTCTGTAAGTCAACGATGTTACAAGTGGAATAAGCCTTGTGGGTGAAGCTCAGAGAAGGGTCGGATCTGAGAGAATGAGCAGGGGACTGGGGGGCCCGGATCCACCCCCATCTGCCATTGTGCCTTGCTTTGGGGGATTATGGTCCAGGCTGCAGGGGCTGGGCCGGTTTGTGGAGAGGCCGGGTGCCTTACTTTCTCGGCTCCAGGGACCCGTATTCTCAGGCGCCGCCACATTGTGTTGCGAGGGACATCGCTCCTGGTTGAAATTGTGCTCCTGGAGCAGTGGGCAAGGCAGTCCTGGTGGCCCACCCTGTCCCTGTTTCTGTGTCCCCATGCTGCCTCTGAAATAGCGCCTTGCAACAATCTTGTCCCAGCACCCAGCGTGCTCCCACACAGTGGGGAAGTGCCTCGGGTGGCCGGACACCCACAGAGGGCGCAAGGGCCTGGCTGGGCTAGACCCCGGGAAGGTGGGGTAGACTGGGGGATCAGCTGCCGGCTGCTCCCAAGAGGAGGAGAGGGAGGCTGGAGACGCCTGGGACTCAGACCAGGAAGCTGTGGGCCCTCCTGCCCCACCTCTGGCCCACCCCCACCCATGTCTGGGCTCCCAGGCAGGGAACCCGATCCCTTCCTTTGTGCTGGGGCCAGGCGAGTGGAGAAACGCCCTCCAGCCTGAGAGCAGGGGAGGGAGGGAGGCAGCAGAGTTGGGGCAGCTGCTCTGAGCAGCGTTCTGGCTTCTTCTCAAACCTTGAGTGGGCTGCCGGCCTCCAAGTTCCGCCAAGATGATGGTACTAATTATGGTACTTTTCACTCACTTTGCACCTTTCCCTGTCGCTCTCTAAGCACTTTACCTGGATGGCACGTGGGCAGCGCGTGGGCTGGTCCTGAGGCCTGGGGTTGGGGTGGAGGGCGCGGCCGGGAGTTGTCCATCTGTCCATCCCAACGGCAAGACAAGGATGTGGCTCTTGAGCTGTGGGTCACACTCTTACGTGTCCAGGATTCAGGGGCTGCCTCCCCTTCCCTGCTCCATCCGGCTTGGCTTGGGCTGCCTGCACTCCCCCAAGACTGGCTTTGAGAAAGACAAACTCACGTGAAAACCAGAGTTGCTGATTCCACCCAGAGCCCGTTGGCTTTCCCATCACCTCATCTCCCTGTGGACTTCGGTGCCCTGTGCCGGGCCCACCTGGTGGCCCTGGCTCCGAGGCACTCTCTGGGCCAGCCTGGACTTGGCCCGGAGGTGCCCATCCTCAGTGCCCCCTCCACATCCCATCCAGCAGCTCGGCCTCCACTCCGCTCAGCATCACTGAACCACGGAGCCTTTGCATGAAACAGCTCTGCCGGCTGTGCTGCTCTTCCCTTTACATCTCCTGGTGCGGACCATACCCAGCCCTGGGCCGGAGGAAGAGAGAGGGATGGGCATGTTGTAGTTTACCAAGAGATAAGTCTCTGGGCCCTTATTTATTATTTAAACATTTAAACAAAAAAGCACTGCTAGTTTACTTGTCTCTCCTCCCGCTCCTCCCCATCCTCCCGCTCCATCTTCCTCCTTGTCCCCCACTTGGGGCACTTCCACCCTGACCCAGCCAGTCCAGCTCTGCCTTGCCAGCTCTCCAGTGTAGACGTAGCGTGTGGGGTGGGAGCCCTGGGACCCGGGAGGTAGCCTGTCCCTGCAGATGGTACAGATGTTCCTGCCTTACAATCATCTCCAGTTCCCCACCCCAACCCCGGCATCCAGCCCTCAGTCCCACCCACGTGCTAGCTCTGTGGGCCCACCGTGCGGCCTTAGGGGTTTCCCTCCCTTCCTTTCCACTGAAAAGCACTTGGCCTTGGGTGACAAATTCCTCTTTGATGAATGTACCCTGTGGGGATGTTTCATACTGACAGATTATTTTTATTTATTCAATGTCATATTTAAAATATTTATTTTTTATACCAAAGGAATACTTTTTTTTTTTTTTAAGAAAAAAAAAAAAAGAGAAACGAATAAAGAATCTGCTCTTAGCTAGCTCTCTGGAGTGTACTGATGTGGGGAGATGGGCTGGAAGGGCTGGAACTGCCCCTGTCCTGGGCACCAGAAAAGTGGGACTAGGCGAAGGATGGATGAGGGTGTGGGGGGGGGGCACCTGGCGTCGGTGGGGGGAGTTAGGTGGAGTTTTGGCCAAGGCAAAACAAGGTGAATGGTATCATGGGGTGACACCAAGGAAAGAGATGGATTGCTCAGAGGTAAAGGGGGTGCTGGGTGTGGTGGCTCATTCTTGTAATCCCAGCACTTTGGGAGGCTGAAGCAGGTGGATCGTTTGAGCCCAGGAGTTTGAGACCAGACTGGCCAATAAGGCAAAACCACACCAAAATTAGCCAGACGCTGTGACGTGTGCCTGTGGCCCCAGCTACTCAAGGTGCTGAGATGGGAGGATCCATTGAGGCTGCACTACAGCCTGAGGAACAGGCTGTCTCAAAAAAAAAAAAAAAAAAGAGGTAAAGAGGGTGCCACGTGATCTCAGCTGGTTCCCTCCCAACTCCTCACTTAATCTCATGGAAGCCCCAGGAGTATCGATCCCCACATACTAGAAGAGGAAATTGAGGCTTAGAGCCATGAGACCACATGCCCAGGGGCACCTGAAATGTTTAGGGCCAGTTAGCACCACTCCTTCCCCTCCAGCTCTGTGATGATTCCCCTACACGAGACTTTGGAGGCGCTGGAAGATACCAGCTGCCCAGGTCTCTGTTGCCCAGGAATGGCCCGTTGACCATCCAGAGGGACATAACAGGACAAGCCCGAAAGGCTGCAGAGAAGGAGGGGACAGGCGGTCCTGCTCAGAATCACATGGGACACTCGGGCCAGAACCAAGGAGGGCTCGGTCTGCCCTGATGGCTCTCCCACAGTGGACACTGCCGTCCCTCCTACTGCTTCCCATTTGGGAACCAGACCCCCTTCCACTGTGACCTTCTTCCCAGCCTCCCGCGATTCCTTCCTGGGGGGATTCAAGGTCAGAACTGGGTAGCCACAGACACTGAGACTCTGGAATGGCCCCAGATGTCACCCTGTGCTTTGCTCTGGGGTTTGGGTCTGGGGCTCCCTGAGCCAAGATTTATTTTGGGGGTCTGCGCAATGTTTCTGAGAGTTACCAACTTGCTTGTTCCTGTATGTTTATAAGTGTCAGCTCCCGTGCCAGTTGCAATGCCTCCTAGAAGCTCACAGGCTGGGAGGCCACGCTGGGGAGAGCCTCGCTCTGGGAGTCAGCAGGGGGATCAGGCTATGGTCCCCTCTGCTTTCAGTGCCATGAAGGGACTGCTTTCAACAATATGCTCAACCTGGCCTCACCTGGAAGGAAGCTGATTAGCAGTGCAGAATCTTGGCCTCACCCCCAGACCTGCAGAATCAGAACGCGTGTACATTAACAACATCCCAGGAGACTCGTGTGCACATTAAAGTCGGAGAAAGGCCACCCTGCGCTTTCATCTCTCATTCCTCAGGAGTCCCCCACACCAAGTGCAAATGGCCAAGGGCCGGGCAGGCAGCTGCTTGGGAGGGAGAGGCCGGCAGGCGCACAGCTGTTTCCACCTCTTCCCCTGAAGTCTCCCGCCCCTCCCGGCTGGCTCAGGCCGTGGGCCACACCCCAGCCGCCCAGGGGTGGAAACACCCCTCCCCTCCACTCAGGGAGACAAGGTTGAAGCTTTTCAAAAGCAACCTTTACTAGGAAACTAGAGGAAAATAAAACAAATGGCGAAGCATGGAAAGGGACAGAATGGCAGCAATGTCCTGGGTGGGTGGCTGGGGGCTCAGGGCCTGAGGGGTCCCTGCCTCTGCCTGGGGAATTCTCCAGTCTGGGAGAGGGGCCTGCCCTGGCCAAATAGAACAAAGGACTGTTAATTAGTTATTGGGTCACCCTCCAAAAAAGACGCAAAAACAATCACTTTGTGGGAGGGAGTGGGAGAAGGGAGGTGTTTGCTTTGCTGGGAAGGCCCTGCCCCTGTGGCCGGGGTCCCGGGCCTGGCGCTGCCCGATGCAGTCCTGGGACCCTTTTAGTGAGCTCACCTGTCTTACCTTGAAAATTGCAAGAATAATCAGTAATGAAAGCCATCTTACCTACTTCCCAAGGTTGCCGGAAGGAATTACAGGTAGGGAAATAGAAATGCCTTGTGAATCCCGCTCTTCCAAGGGTGGAGACGGTCCAAGCAGAATGCAGCTCAGACACCTGGTGCCCTCTTTGCAGGGGAAGGGGGCCACTCTATCCTGGTGAAAGTGGAAGGGAGGATTCTGGCAGTCCTTAGTTCAAGGCCAGGGTCAGGTGGATGGGGAGGGAGTAAGCCTGCCAGACAAACATCCTAGCAGCTGATTGATCCCCTGATGGTAATTGGAGTCCTGGGTCCAGAGGGCACCTGGACAGAGAGGCCCCTGGACCCCAGATGTGTGGTAGAGCAGCAGGGCAGCCCTCCTGCCCAGCCAGCTCTCAGGAGTTCACCGGGACTTGGGACTCCCTTTCCCCATCTCAAGAGAACAACTGCCAATATCTACCCACAGGATACATAAGCCCACGGGCTCTATCAGGCCCTACACCTTACAGTTCACAAAGCATTTTCTCACCCATCATGAGATCCTCCCAACCACTCTGTGAGGTTGTGGCTGGGTTCTATCTATTTCACATGAGGAAACTGGGGACCAGGGAGGCAGAGGGTACCCTGACATCACTCAGCTTGTGAAAGATGCTGCTGATGTTTCTCATCATTTTTTTTTTTTTTTTTTTTTTCGAGACAGAGTCTCACTCTGTCGCCCAGTCTAGGGTGCAGTGGTGCGATCTTAGCTCACTACAACTTCCGCCGCCCGGGTTCAAGTGATTCTCCTGCCTCAGCCTCCCAAGTAGCTGGGATTACAGGCACGTGCCACCACGACCAGCTAATTTTTGTATTTTTAGTAGAGACAGGGCTTCACCATGTTGGCCAGGCTAGTCTTGAACTCCTGACCTCGTGATCCACCTGCTTCAACCTCCCAAAGTGCTGAGATTACAGGCATGAACCACTGTGCCCACCTGTTTTCTCATCTTGATGGTCAACGCGCATCCACTCACCTGGTCAAGACTGGTGAGGCCCTCTATTCACCAGGCATTAGACCTGCAGGAGCTCAAGGATTACTAGCAGAAGAAAGAGAGTCTCCCCAGTAACCTCTGCTCGAAATTCAAAGATAATGCAGAATGGGAATTCATTATGCTAAACAATCACATTTTCAGCAATAAATGTTAACATCATAATGGAACCAAGATGTATTTATTTCCCTACTTACAGTCCTCTTTATTCCAAACAGCATGCAAAGAAGCTTATAGCAGAAGGTACCTAATGAAAATGTTGATCAAATAGATAGAGAATCAGGATGAGAGAGAATATAAACAGAGTGAGAGAACGAAGACCACAGAAAGAAAGAAAATAAATGTTTCAGATCACAAGGGGCCACATAATTGCCATGGCTGAGCTTCAGAGCTGGCTCTGAGATTCCTGGCAGCTAAAAGAAGAAAGGAAATGTGATCTTGCTATGTGAGTTTCATAATCAAAAAAGAGGCATCTCAGGGAAAGCAGAACCTGTCCTGGGACTGGGTTTGAAAGGGAATTTCTCCCTGGAGACTCACAGGCGAACGGGGGTGATGTGATGCCCTCTCTTCCAGTGGCAGCCTTCTTCGCAGGCATATGGATTTTTGGAGGCCTGTTTCTGCAGCCATCTTAGCAAGAGCTGGTGCCCAACATCCAGGGCAGCTTGCTGTGGTTTGAATGTGTCCCCCAGATTTCATGTGTTGGAAACTGAATCCCCAAATCCACGTGTTGATTGGTAATGGGGCCTTTGGGAGGTAATTGGGATTAGATAAGATGATCAATGAGGGCCCTCATGACGGGGACTGGTGGCAAGGAGAAGACGAAGGAAGACCTGAGCTAACGTGCACACCAGCTCTCACTGTGTGATGTCTGCTGCCATGTTATGATGTGGCAAGGCGCTTCTCACTAGACGCTGATGCCATGTTTTTGCGCTTCCCAGCCTCCAGAACTGTGAGTGAAATAAACTCCTTTTCTTTATGAATTACCCAGTTTGTGATATTCTGTTACAGCAACGGAAATCGACTAAGACGCAGTCCAATGAGGGGGATTCTACAAGGGGCCAGGATGCCACAGGCACAAACTAGGGCTTTTGAAGGTGGAGCAGGGACTAAGCATGGCTCAGAAGCTTCTGCCTTGCCTCCAGTATTTTAAAACCCATTTTATTGTTGAAGGACTTCCTCCCTCTGGGAAGAGTCTGCAAGTCCTGTAGGATACCAGTTGCTCCATGAGGAATGCCATGAGGAAGGGCAACAGAACTGGGGCAGGACACTGGGGCTCAGCGGCCTTGAGTCTGTCTCATTACAAGGCCACTTGGGAAAGGCAGGAAGTCTTTTCCTGGTCACTGGCTTTGGCATCCAGGACACTTCTCAAGCCTCCTTCTGCCCTAGCAGAAACCTCAGCTTGAATCTGTCCCTTTGACTTAGGGAAGCACCACCCTGCTTTGGAGGCCAAAAATTTCAATTATGAGGACGTGGTCAAGCCCTGCCCACTCCAGCCAAGAGTCAACGGACTAGCGGAGAGGGGAGGGGATGTGAAGAGAGAGTGTCTGGGGCTGGGGGGTGGATGAGATGCAGAGAGAGCGAGCCACAGCCGCAGACACAGACAAGCAATGGGATTGGGGGCCCAGCGGGGGTTAACCGAACAGAAAACCACCATCGAGAGGAAAATATGTGTGAAGCATTTTTGTAATTCCTAGCGGATCCAGCTCCTGCCCAGACAGTCAATGAATCAAAGCCGGGATGGGCCCTACCTGTCAGCAGGCTCCTTCCTCGCCCACTGTCTCAGGCTCCACCTCCCAGCAGGCCAGCTAGAACACTCCCATTTCCCTGAAGGACCATTCTTTGCAGGTAGATGAAAAGCGTGCCATAGGCAAGGCCCAGGCAGCAGCAGCCCATGGGTCCAGGACCAGGACACTCAGCCTCCTCCCCTCCCTGCTTTCTCCGCCCTGTCTCAGACAGGAGCCTCACCTGTACTTCCTATTGTGGGAGAGTTGAATGGTGGCCTCCCCCTAGAAAGGATATAACTGAGTACTAATCCCCAGAATCTGTACATGAGACCTTATTTGGAAAAAGAATCTTTGCGGATGTAATTCCGTTAAGGATCTCAGGCCAGACATGGTGGCTCATGCCTGTAACCCCAGCACTTCAGGAGGCTGAGGTGGGTGGATCACAAGGTCAGGAGTTCAAGACCAGCTTGACCAAGTTGGTGAGACCCCCGTCTCTATAAAAAAAAAAAAAAAAAGGATCTCAGAGTGAGATCATCCTGGATTTCTGGGTGAGCCCTAAATCCAAGGAGAAGTGCCATAAGAAAAGCAGAAAGGAGAAAAGAGAAGGCCATGTGAAGGCAGAGGCTGGGACGGAGTGGTGGGCAGCAAGTCAAGGCATGCTCGGGGCCTTCAAAGGCTGGAAGAGACAGGGAAGGCTCCTCCCTCGGAGACTTGGAGGGAGTATGGCCCTGCTGACCCTTTGATTCCTGACTTACGGCCTCCAGAACTGTGAGAGAATAAATGTCAAGCGTTAAGCCACTCGCTTTGTGGTAATGTGTTAGGCACCCTTGGGACATGAACACACCCGTATCTTTCCAAGGCCTATGTGCCACCTGCACCAAATATGTCCAGATCAGCCTCCATGCAGCTTGGGCATTCCCTGCTCTCTGTGTCCCGCCTCGGCCTGGGCTACTGCAGCAGCCGCCTTCAGACCCATGCCTCTGCCTCCAGCCTTCCAGTCTGACCAAACCATCTCCTCACTTCAGAAGCCTTTAAAATTCCTGCTCAAGCCGCCAGCAGGGTAAGACCAGCTCCTCCTTGTGGAACTAGTTCCCAGCTTCAAGGGTGACTTCACGCGTGCACAGCCTGGGCAACTGCCCAGGGCCCTCATGCAGAAATGCTTAATGGTTTTTCAACAAGGGGCCTGGCATTTACATTTTGCAACACATGTAGCTTGTTCTGTCCAGCAGAATCTCTGGGCTCGCCTCCCTCACGACCACTTCCCACAGGCCATAGCGGTGGCTTGGAGGTCTGCTAAATGTCACAGAACCTTGGTCTAGACTGCCCTTTCTCCTTTGCTATGTAGACAATTCTAATTCTTCAAGGGCCTGTTCAAATGTCAGCTCATCCATGAAGTGCTCTTTGCCTCTTTCAGGTCTGACTCTCCTAAGTCCTTCTGAACTCCAATTGTGGGTTTCCTTTTTTTTTTTTTTTTTTTTGGAGACAGGATCTCGCTCTGTCACCCAGGCTGGAGTGCAATGGCATGATCTTGGCTCACTGCAACCTTCACCTCCTGGGTTCAAGTGGTTCTTGTGCCTCAGTCTCCCACATAGCTAGGACTACAGGTGTGCACCAGCGCTCCCAGCTAATTTTGTATTTTTAGTAGAGATGGGGTTTTGCCATGTTGGCCAGGCTGGTCTTGATCTCCTGACCACAAGTGATCTGCCTGCCCTTGGCGTCCCAAAGTGCTGGGATTACAGGCGTGAGCCACCGCACCTGGCCAATCGTAGGTTTCTACTGGGCTCTAGAATTCACCAGACTCTTCCTTTAAAGGATTGTGTATCACAAGGACCTACTGTTTATTGGTACCTACTATGCACAGAGCACATGATATGTACTTTATGCAGATAATAGCAATAACAACTTCTATTTATTAAATGCCTGTGCCAGGCTACACTAGGTAAAATGAATGGAGCACAGGTCAGCTGTGTCTACATCCCTGGGAGCTTAAAGCTGCAAAACATTTTTTTGTTTTTGTTATTTTAGAGACTGGGTCTCCCTGTCATCCAGGCTGGAGTGTAGTTATGCAATCATAGCTCACTGCAGCCTTGAACTCCTGTGCTCAGGTGATCTTCCCACCTCAGCCTTCTGAGCAGCTAGGACTATAGGTACACACCGCTGAGCAGGCTAACTTATTTTTTGTAGAGATGGAGTCTCACCATGTTGTCCAGGCTGCTCAAACTCCTAGCCTCAAGTGATCCTCCCACCTTGACCTCCCAAAGTGCTGGGATAACAGGCATAAGCCACCACGCCTGGCCAAAATATGGAATCTTGGCCTCACTTCAGACCTGCTGGTTTGGAATCTGCGTTTCACTGCGATTCTCGGGAAATGGTTCATTTCATCAGACCAGAGCTAGTATGCGGCACCCAGCACAGGGCCAGGGCTCTGACACGCTTGGATTTGAATCCTGGCTTTATCTTTTCCAGCTGTGGGAGCTTAGGCAAGTTTCTGAAATTCTCTGTGTCTCAGTTTCCTCATCTGTCCCATGAAAGCCGTTGAAAGAAGCAGATGTGATGATGGCTGCCGGGCAGGGTAAGCAGGCCTGAATGTCAGGGCGAGTCTGCCCCCTCCTCTGCTGCCGCTGCCGGCAGGGCTGCGCATTCTTGATCATCTCTAAAACCCTCATGAGCCCTTCCACGTGGAGTAGGGGGATCCCCAGATCTCTTGGAGGCTGCAGAGAAAGTGCAGAGATGTGTGGAGTCTTTCTGTCTCCCCCACCCCAGTCTCAGAGCCCCCCACTCAGTTCAGCCTGCCGAATTCTCTGCTTGCCTCCCCTCCCCTATTCCCTCCACAGGAGGTCCAGCTTCCCAGCAGCAGGGAACCCCCGAGGGAGGTGCCGGGGGAGAGGGAGCCGGGCATGAGGTCAGCCCCACGTCAGCCCCTCTCACTTTCCCCGCCGTGGCCGGGAAGAGGCTGCTGAGCGGGTGCCAGCCATGGGGGAGGTCTGTCCCCTGCTGCCGGGCCAGACCACAGGCAGCCACGCTGGTCCGCAGCCAGGCCGGGGGGAGGTGCACTCAGCCCCCAAGCTCCTCTCTGTCTGGCCCTGGGGACCCCTCCCCGACCCCAGATCCAAGCAGCCGCCAAGGGCTCTTCCAAGCAGGTGAGATCATTGTCTCCACCAGACCAGCCTGACGCAAGGAAGTCAGCCACCCACGTGGCAGGATTCATGCACCCCAAGTCCTTTCTCCAAACCACCTCCCCTGCTGGCAGCTCTGGGTACCCCAGTTCTCCCCACTTGGTTCCCTCCAAGGCGTCTTCAGGACTTGGCCCCAAGCACCTGCTGGTGGGGAGGGGAACAGAGCTGGGTGGGGAAGAAAGAAAAATGGAAAAGACAGATTCAGGACCACTTGGGTCTAGGAAAAGAACAAGCTCTGGGGTGCACAGGCAGGTTCGGGGACCTCTGGCTCTGAGCGTCATTTGCTGTCCATGGAACGACAGGCTGCATCCACTGGTGTTCCATTCTGTGCACTCAGAGATTTTTATCATGACTTGGCCGAGACTAACCCTTCTTTCTGCTTTTTAGGGTTTCCTGGTGTCATTTTGGGTGTACAGAATGTCTTTGCCAAAGGCCTGGGGAGGTTCGTGGACTCCAGAGGAGAGGGTGAGTGCAGGTTCCCTGGTGAGCCCTTGACGATGTACAAACCTCAGGGAGTCAAAATCAACCAGTCAGCGGTGATCTTGCCTCCCAGGGGACATTCTGTGATGCCTGATGCCCGATGCCTGGAGACAGTTTTGGTTGTTCTGCATAATTGATGAGGTGCTGCTGGCATCTAAAGAGTCGGGGCCGGGGTGCTGCTAAACATGCTTCAATACCCAGGACAGCCCCCCACCGCAAAGAATCATTTGGCCCAAAATGTCAGTTGTGCGGAGGCTGTGAAGCCCTGGTCAAAGGGACCCATCAATTACCCTACCACCTCTCAGCGTCTCATCTGCTCTCCAGCTATGGTGATAAACAAGACAAGCGCCAGCTCCCTTGAAACTGTGGGCTCCTCAGCTTCCGATTCTGTTTGTGGGCAGATATTCATGCAAACACACTTGCACACACTCGCCTGACAGCCAAGAGGCCAATGACGACTGCAAGTTCGTACACAGACGCTGTGGGCAGACCCCCGGAAAGCTCAGTGGGTAGGAAGCTGGGAAACGAAATCCGTCTTCCTGGCCCCCGGCAGCTTCCCCCTTGCTGTGCTCTCTAGACACACCCCTTCACCTCTCTGAGCATTAGTTTTCATGAAGTGAGGCTGGTGTAAGAGGATGCTGGCTTTAGTACCAGACTGTCCTGGTGTGGGTCCTGGTTCTGTGCCTGACCGGCTATGGGAACCAGGACTCCTGACTGTTCTTCTCTGAGTTCCCATTTCCTCATATGCAAAGTGGGGACCCCACGTCTCATCTCACAGGGCTGCTGGGAAGACAGATGGGCTGATACAAGGAAGGCGCCCAGCCCAGTGTTCCCGTAGTATAGGGTATTTCATAATGGCGGCTCTCCTTCTTGTCACGTCGACGTTCACACCAGTTATGCCCAGGGATCTGCACACCACTACCCAGGCTAGGGTTGCAGATAAACAGTACACTAAAGTTCAAGTTTAACTGGATGTCCTGAACTTTGATTTGCTAAATCCTTCCACCTGCCTGTTTGAGTAAACAAAGCCTGATTGGCACACAGCCACGCCCATTCATTTATGTATCATCTCGGTTATTTTGTGTGTGTGTGTTGTAATAGAATCAGGTAGTCATGACAGAGACCCTGATGGTCCACGAAGGCTAAAATAGTTAGCACCTGACCCTTGACAGACAAAGCTTGCTGAGCCCTGGTCTGTGTCTAGAAGTCATTGCCTGAGGGTGGCGGGGTGTACGTCTGGGTCCTATGGGGTAAGTGTCCCCTCTTTTGGGTGGTAGAGGAGAGGTGCACGGAGGAAAGTGGGCACTCTCAGTCACCTTAGGAACATCTGCAAGTGACCTGGCCTGGGGATCCAGGGGCCTAGCTTCTTTTTTTATTTTGAGGCTGGGTCTTGCTCTGTTGCCCAGGCTGAAATGTGGTGGCACCATCACAGCTCACAGCAGCCTGGATCTCCCAAGCTCAAGCAGTCCTCTGGGGCCTGAGTTCTTGAGCTAACCCTTTGCTGTCTCTCAAATGACCCTGACAGTCTTTTTTTTGAGACGAAGTCTTGCTCTGTCGCCCGGGCTGGAGTGCAATGCTACAACCTCTGCCTCCTGGGTTCAAGCGATTCTCACATCTCAGCCTCCTGAATAGCTGGAATTACAGGTGTCTGCCACCGTGCCTGGCTATTTTTTATTTTATTTTTTATTTTTAGTATTTTAGTAGAGATGGGGTTTCACCGTGTTGGCCAGGCTGGTCTCAAACTCCTGGCCTCAAGTGATCTGCCCACCTCAGCCTCCCAAAGTGCTGGGATTATAGGTGTGAGCCACCACACATGGCCTTTCCCCCAGTTCTTACTTCCTTTATTGGTTCAACAAATATTTATGAACCACCTACTATGCTCTAGATGCTGGCTGGATGCAGGTCTCAGTCCTTATGTACACAAGATGGTATCAGCAGGTGACAAAATGCCCCTGAATGAGCATGCCATCACAGAGCCCAGGAGGGGCTGATTTAGATGGGTGGTCGGGAAAGTGACATTTGAGCCGAGACTTGATGGAGGAGGAGGAGCCTCAGTTTCCCCATCTGCTGCCACCTCAGGGCTGCCAGGGCTGCTTACAGCAGGAATAGGTTGATTGTGGCCAAGAGACTGTGTCTCACCCTCTGGTCCGTGGAGGGGCTGCCACCTGGTAGGGAAGAGGGTGGGGCCATGGGAGGTAAAGGTTGAGGAAAGGGGCAGGGAGGAAGGGACTTGTCCTGACCGGTGTCAGCAGCGTCCTCCCTTCCTTCCTGTGTTCCCAGAGGGGGCGTCCTGTCCTGAACCCACAGCTGGCCAGGTGGACCTGACCCCAGCCAGAGGGCTGTGCTGCATGGGGACTTCCCGCAGGGTGTAGCTCGGACTCCCTAGGCAGCAGGTTCCCCTCGGCAAAATGGGCCAGAGGCTCGCTCCCAGCCTTAGGGGACGGCCTTAGGGGCAGGCCCTCCAAGCCCCCCGCTGGGGAGCCCTTGGAGGTGGGAGATGGCCCAGGCCTGTGTGGTGGAGGGTGGTGGGGTGACAACGGTCAGTGCCCGAGGCCCCCTGGCATGCCTGGCAGCATCGTTTCCTGCTCCACATTCTGTCTCCTACATAAGAGTTCTCTGGATCTCCACAGATGAGTCCCTTCATCGACAGCAATTTTCTGCTGGACTAATCTGGTGAACAAATTGCCAACAGTGATGACATGAGGCCCTGTCAGGGGTGCCCACGGCTCCATGGAGACACCACTAGGTCACATATTTACATTTTAATTGGGGCCTTCAGTGCCCTAAGGCAAGTGAGTGACTAATGGTGGGATTTTAGGCTCAGGGAAGGTGGGGAGTAAGGCCCCTTGAAATATAGAATGTATTAGAAAATTCGTCCCTTACAGGTGAATAGAGCTTTGGTGTTTACTAACATAAAACTCATCTCATCTCATAGGCATTCATTTACTTAATTCCACCGTAATAGCTCTATGGGAGAGGCAATTCTGTGGTTTTTTTTTTTTTTTTTTTTTTTTTGGAGACAGGATCTCACTCTGCTGCCCAGGCTGGAATACAGCAGCGCCATCACAACTTACTGCTCACTGCAGCCGCTTTTTCTTTCTTTCTTTTTTTTAGGGACAGAGTTTTGCTCTTGTTGCTCAGGCCGGAGTGCAGTGGCGTAATCTCAGCTCACTGCAACCTCCACCTCCCAGGTTCTAGCAATTCTCTTGCCTCAGCCCCCCAGGTTGCTGGGATTACAGGCATACGCCACCACACCTGGCTAATTTTGTATTTTTAGTAGAGACGAGGTTTCACTTTGTTGGCCAGGCTGGTCTCAAACTTCTGGCCTCAAGAGATCCACCTGCCTTGGCTTCCAAAAGTGCTGGGATTACAGGTGTGAGCCACCACGCCAGGACTCCTTTCCCACCCTCAGCAGCTTTCTCACAGGCTGCCACCTGCCTAGCCCACACCAAGGCACGCACTGGCTGGATTGTGGCTGCAGACCATTCTCCTGCATCCCCCAGGCTTCCCCTGTGACTTGGGGTTCTGGAACAGAAGGGGAGTTGACCAGGCACTGCTCCTCCTGCCCCAAATTGCAGCTTCATCCCACACTTGCCAAGCAAGGGGTTAGAGCTAAACTCTGGGTGCATGGCCCATGACCCTCCGAGGGGTCCCTGCAGAGGCCTCACCCATCCCTGGCTTCCCCAGGCCTGGCCCAGGACACAAGTCAAGGCTGGGACCAGAGCAATCTTTCTAAAACGAAAAGTGGCTGATGTAGCTCCTGCTTAAACCCGCCATGGTTTCCTAGTACCCTCAGGACCAAGCTGGAAACCTCAGCCTCATTTTCCCCTGGCCTCCTGCTTTCTGCTTCAGCAAAACTGAACTGATGGAGTCCCTGGGATACGCTACGCTCATTCCAGCTTCCCCGGGAAGTCCTTCCCATCCCAGGCATTCCCCTCCTCACTGTTTTTACTCTTCCTTAGATGTAACTCAACTGAGGTCTCTTTCTTGGGAACATCCCCCCGGCACTCCCAGGCCGGCCTCTCCCCAACAGTCTATGAGTGACCTTTCGAGTGTCCATCTCCCCAGCAGGACTATAGACTCTGTTCTTCCCCCACAGTCCTTGGAGCCACGCTGGTGCTCACAAACAGGTCCTGACTCCTATGTGTTAAGACCGTTCTGGACACACGGGGTTCCCAGGGGGACCGCATTGACCGTGTGACCACAGATGGACTATGTGACCTTGGGCAAGTTCCTAGAGCTCTTTGTGCCTGTCTCCTCTGAGGAACGGGCTTACTGCGAGTGGAGAGAGGCTCCGCACAGAACGTGTGGCCCGCATGAAACAATGCCCACATTGTGCTGTGGTGACAATGGAGCGTTGGCACAAGAGTCTCGGGGCACCTGAGGATCCCTGTGTCACTGACTGGCTGGCTTTGGGGAAGAGCTTTGTCCACCTGAGCCCCAGCATCCTCAACTGCAAAACAAGGTCAGTGGACGGCTGATCCCCGTGTGGGTTAAACGGTGCCCCTCCCCAGACTCCGAGATCCATCTGCATCTTGGAACCTGTGAATGTGACCTTATTTTGAAAAAGGGTCTTTGTAGCTGTAATTAAGGATCTCTCAATGAGATCATCCTGGAATATCCATGTGGGTTCTCAACCCACAGAAGTGTCCTTGTAAGACAATGACAAGTGTCCATATAAGAGAAAGGGACAGAGAGGCTCGAGGCACACAGGGGAGAAGGCCAGGTGGGGACAGTGGCAGAGGCTGGAGCGATGCAGCCATAAGAAGCCACCTGGAAGAAGCAGGGAAGGGTTCCTCCCACAGCCTTGAGATGGGTGCGGCTGCTGGCACCTTGATTTCAGACTTCTGGCCTCCAGAACTGAGTGAATAAATGTCTGTTATTTCAAGCCACCCAGTTTGTGGTAGTTTATTATGGCAACCACAGGAAACTAATACAACCCCTAAAGGGCTCTGCCAGCTCCAACAAGAACTGATTCAGGGATTCTCACAAATATCAGAAGCGTTTCCCGTGGCCAGCCTCAGGGCTCCCGAAACCTAGAAGTCAGACTCTGGAAGCAGAACAGCCCTATTCCTTCTCTGGGATATTGATCCTTGCTTCTCCATCATTCTGTAATGACGCGCCAGCCCTCCTGGCACTTAGCTGGAGGAATCCTTTGGGATGTTTCCTCATGCCTCTTCCCCTTATCTCAGGCTGTTCCCTATGAGGAAATGCTGTTCCCTGCTGCTGCCATCTGTTAACTTGACTACTCTGCCTCCAGATCAGCCCAGACACTTTCTTGTCAGCAATACCTCCATTTGCTCCCCCTCCAGCTTCCTGGGAGAGTTAACTCTTGTTCCTTGGTCCCAAGGGCTATGTGTTTATTCATTTTCTTTTTCTTTTCTTTCTTTCTCTCTTTTTTTGAGATGGAGTCTTGCTCTTGTTACCCAGGCTGGAGTGCAATGGTGCGATCTTGGCTCACCGCAACCTCCGCCTCCTGGGTTCAAGCAGTTCTGCCTCTCAGCCTCCCGAGTAGCTGGGGTTACAGGGCATGTGATACCATGTCTGGTCACTTTTTGTATTTTTATTAGAGACAGGGTTTCTCCATGTTGGTCAAGTTGGTCTCAAAATCTTGACCTCAGGTGATCTACCTGCCTCAGCCTCTTAAAGTGCTGGGATTGCAGGCGTGAGCCACACCTGGCCATTTTTCTTTTCTTTTTGAGATAGAGTCTTGCTCTGTCACTCAGGCTGGAGTGCAGTGGTGCAATGATCACAGCTCACTGTAATCTCAAACTCCTGGTCTCAAACAATCCTCCCATCTCAGTCTCCCCAGTAGCTGGGACTACAGGCGTGTGCCACCTGCCTGGCTAATTATTTTAAAGACAGGGTCTCATTATCTTGCCTGGGCTGGTCTTGAACTCCTAGTCTCAAGTGACCCTCTTGCCTTGGCCTTGCAAGGGCTGGGGTTACAGGCACGAGCCACCGTGCCTGGCCTATCTGTCTATTATCAGTGCCTAATTCAATCCTGACCCGAGGGCAATCACTCAACCCACGAATGTTCACAAGAAGAGTGGCTCCCCTCAAAAAGCCCCAGTTTCCAGGTTAAAGGGGCAAGTCCAGCTTTGCTCAGTGGATGACGTGGGAACCCCTAAGGGTGAAGCTGAGAACTCTGTCTTCAGCCACTTGCAAGTGACTCCACCTCTCTGAGCCTCAGTTCCTCAATCAGTAAAAAAAGGAAAAGAATGCACGGTAAACCTCAAAGCGATGAGAAATGCTTGTGAGTCTTTTCGGAACTCCGGCCTTGCGACAATGGCTCTCCTGAGGCTGTGGCCACCACTGTCAGGCTGGGACCAGACCTGGGGTGTCTCCACTCAGGGCTCTGTCATCCAAACACTGCAGGGTCTGACCGGGTGTCCTCATGTCCCTGGCCTGTAACCCTTTCTGGGGTAATGAGTTCCACAAGTTTCTCTTTGCTGGATACTGTAAATTCCTGTTTACCAAGGTACCCACAGAAATAAACAGAACACTCGGATGACCAGAATTTTCCATCTTAGCGTGTTCGAGGATAGCCCGAGTCATAGCTCTCACCCACCCCGCCTTGCAAGGCCCTGAGGCATCCTGGAAAGTTGAGATGCGCCTCACCGTGAGGTGGGGTCAGTTACGGAATCGCAGACCACAGCGGCCAGAAGGACCTCAGAGAAACCTTGCGAGTTTCAGATCAGGCTCTGAGGCGCTCCGTGGGGCGGGAGGGGACTCAGAGTCACTTTGGGGTGGGTTTTGTTATTGTTATTGTTCTTTGGAACAGAGAATTGCTCTGTCACCCAGGCTGGAGTGGAGTGCCACAATCTCAGCTCACTGCAACCTCTGTCTCCTCGGTTCAAACAATCCTCCTGCCTCCGCCTCATGAGTGGCTGGGACTATAGGCACACACCACTGCACCCCGCTAACTTTTGTATTTATTTTTTGTAGAGATGGGGTCTCACCATGCTGCCCATGGCTGATCTCAAACTCCTGGGCTCAAGTGACCTGCCTGCCTTGGCCTCCCAAAGTGCTGGGATTACAGGAGTGAGCCATCGTGCCTGGCCTTGGGATGGGGTTTTACATATGGGATATGACATGAGATTTTCCTTTAAGAAGCAGGGGCAGCTTCTGGTAAAACCAAAATAAAAACACCCAAAAAGCTTGGAAACCACTAACATAGTTCAAATCTTCCTCACTCTACAAAAGACAGCCCCACAAAGGGCAGCGGGCTTCCTGCCAGCCCAGGCTGTGGCTCTCACTTAATCAGAATGTTCGGTTAACAGGAACACCCTCCGCCTGACCATTCCTCCGTGGGACTTCCCTTGTTTCCTCCAAAGCGCCCTCCTTCTGGCTTTGAAGAAAGAGACCCGCTCGGGTAGCTGGGGTTTGGTGAACCAGGCTGTGGTCACCCTCATTATCCAGGTCACTTCCTCCTCCAGGAGAGGCTCCTGCCCACACGTCCCGCCCCTCGTCCTTCCGGTGGACACCGTGGGCCTCTGGGTTAGGGACCTGTGCACGGAGGAGCCGGACAGCAGGCTGCTTCCCAGGGTGCATTCGGGGAACTCGAGGGCCTCACAGTCAGGCAGTCCCGGCTGACCAGGGCCGGTTAGCTGACGCCCCTGAGCTGCTGTGTCTGCCTCGATCTCTTAGGACATGTGTGTCGAGACCCCGCTATGTGGGGATCCAGAGCTGAACAAGAGCCAAGGGGCCTCCGGGAGCCCAGCGTCCAATGGGAAGACAGACATGGGGGCTCTAGAGGGGTGCTGGGATATAATAAAAGAGGGGGTGTGAATGAGATGGGGGGTGCAGGGAGGGGCTGTAGCTGGTGGGAGGGACCCCATCCGGGATGTAAGGAGTTGCAGTAAACCCAGCCGAGGACTGGGGAGGGTGAGGTAAGAAGAGGTACCGACCCAGGCAGTTACAACATGAAAGGGCATGAAGCATCTGAGACTCTTAGCAGCATGCAGGCCACACGGGGCTCAAAAAATGACAGCGACTCTGGCGGTTCCTTGAGTAGAATGACAGAATCCTAGGATGTCAGGGGATCTTAAAGGTCAGCTAAGCCAGTACTTCTCAACTGGGGGCGATTCTGCCCCGGAGCACACTTGACAATGTCTGGAAACATTTTTGGCTGTCACAGTTGGGGATGCTGCTGAATATCCCGCAATGCCAAGGGCAGCCCCCACCTCCAAGAGTGTGGGTCGGGCTGAGGTTGAGGAGCCCGGCTCTAGGGTAACCTCCCTCATAGAATCTGCTCCCCTCTATACGACCTCTTCTACTACCTGGTTGTCAGGCCTGCACTTGAATGCCCCCAGTGATGGGGAGCTCACCACCCCACAGGCAATGCATTCCATCTGTAACTGGTTCAGTGTATTCAGAATGTTCCTTTCCATAATGAACTGAAATCCCTTCTCTGTGTTCCTGTAACTTCCCAGAACTAGCCGGATACAGCTTCTTCCTAAAAGGCGTTCAAATATTTGACAGTGTGTTTGTGACTCTTTCCTGCTCCAGCCCGAACACCCTCCATGTGACACAGGAGGTTTGGCTTGGGGTGTCAGGGTGGTCTCCACCTGCATGAAAAGCACAAGGTCCCCAATTACCCCAGCCTGGGAGCCAACCGGGCCCGAGGAAAGCAAAGAGGCTGCTGGCGATGTCCAGGCCCGAGGAGCACATCACCGAGGTTCTCCTGCCTGCTCCTTGATACTGCTTCTCCAAGCCTCAGTTTTATCTCCTGTCCAATGGGTATACGGACAACCACTTGCCTTTTCACATTCAGTGCTGCAGGCTCAGAGGAGGTAACGAATGAGAAGATGTTTCAGAAAGGTGAAAACATTGCACAAAGAGGTTGATATCCTCCCCATGCAAGAGGTAAATATCTTCACACCCACGAAGCTCCTGTTCCTTACGTGGCCAGGTGTTTTCATGCACATTGCTTTGTCTCCCTCCAGGGTGCAATCTGTGATCCCTGACAAGAGAGTCAGAGCAGCACTGGCGATCCCCATTTCACAAATGAGCAAACTGAGGCTCAGAGACTGCAGATCACACACGGCGGGGCCAAAAGGCTGAAATCTCCAAAAGGCCAAAAGGAGACCCCATGACTCCAAATTCAGAACCCATTAATGCCTGCGCCATGGCGACTCGGGAAGGCCAAGAGAGTATCAGAGCCAAGGAGACAGAAGGCTGGTGGCACGATTGGGGACCGTCTCCAAGGCTGCTCCTCCTCCACACACACTTCTCGTGCCCCTTTGAAGCTGCCTGCGGTTGGGTTTCCCAAGCCTGACTGGTGGCATGGCCGTGGGTCGTGGCCAGCGTGGCCTGCGCCCGGGGCCCCTGCTTCTCTCTCACACCTCCTCTTCTCTCTCGCTTCCTCTCGGGGCTTGGGTTTCCTTCCTCCCTTCAAAGCTCACAAGTTCCCTTCTCTAGAGGCCACTTTCTTTTCTTTCTTGGAATCTGCCCAGGGAGAGACACCTGTGTTTCTGTTTCGATTCCTCCTCAGGCACTTGGGTTTCCCGGGGAGGCCTTGGCGGGCAGGGACTTGGCCCCTGGGCAGCAGGTCGGGTTCTAGGGCCACCAAAGTGCACAGAGGCCTCGGAGCCCTGACACCCAGCGAAGCCCCCTCCCCCCGATTCCCTGTCTGCGCTCCTTTTGCCCTCTTCCCTCCAACCTGAGCCCCAGAGACTGTCAGCCTCAGAGATGGAAGGGCTTTTGTTAGAATCCAGGCCCAGAGCCGGGCGCGTTGGCTCAAGCCTGTAATCCCAGCACTTTGGGAGGCCGAGGCGGGCGGATCACGAGGTCGAGAGATCGAGACCAACCTGGTCAACATGGTGAAACCCCGTCTCTACTAAAGATACAAAAAATCAGCTGGGCATGGTGGCGCGTGCCTATAATCCCAGCTACTCAGAAGGCTGAGGCAGGTGAATTGCTTGAACCCGGGAGGCGGAGGTTGCGGTGAGCCGAGATCGCGCCATTGCACTCCAGCCTGGGTAACAAGAGCGAAACTCTGTCTCAAAAAACTGAAAAAAAAAAAAAAAAAAAAAAAAAAAAAAAAAAAAAAAAAATCCAGGCCCAGAGAGGGGCAAGAGCTTGCTTGAAGAAACACAGCGGGTAGAGGTATATATGGGGGGGACTGCCCTTCCCATCACACCAGGCAGGATTCCCCTCCCTGTCACTCCCCCACCTCCACCTGGAAAATTCCCTGACTAGGCTTCCGCCCTCTTCTCTATGACATCTTTTTCTGCCACTTGCTTCTTGCCTGACTTATTTTTTAGAACTCAGCCAAAGGGCACCTGCTCCAGGAAGCCTTCCTGGATTGCCTCTCCTTTCACCCAAGCTCCCTAGGCTGAGAGGTGTTCCCCTCTCTTTCCATAGCAATGTACTAACATGGCCTCTTGTGGAAAACTTATTTTCACTCCTGAGCTCAGACACCTGTTCTCAGCCAACCCCGCTCACCCGGCCACGTCCCCCGTGCCCCGCCCATGCCTGCTGTGTTATGACCGGAATCGTTTACTTCTCAGTTCTCCCCAACCTGTGAGTTCCTCAAAGCCTGCACCTTCAACCTTTTTTCAACAGCTTTACTGAGAGAGAATTCACATGCTAGAATGCACCCATTTAAAGTGCGGAATTCAGTGGTTTTTAGTGTATTTGCTGATATTGCAACCACAGTCAATTTTAGAACATCTTTACCACTGCAGAAAGAGCTTGGGCCAGGTACAGTGGCTCACGCCTGTACTCCCAGCCCTGTGGGAGGCTAAGGAGGAGGATTGCTTTAGCTCAGGAGATCAAGACCAGCCTGCAAAACATAGCAAGACCTCATATCTACAAAAAGTAAATAACTAAATAAATCAAAATAAGAAACCACCAGGTGTGGTGGTGTGGGCCTGTGACTCCAGCTACTCAGGAGGCTGAGGTGGGAGGATGTCTGGAGGCTGGGAGTTGAAGGCTGAGGTGAGCTATGATTGCACCACTGCACTCAGCCTGGTTGACAGAATGAGACCCTGGAAGGAAGGAAGAAAGAAAGACAGAGAGAGAGAGAGAGAGAGAGAGAGAGAGAAAGGAAGGAAGGGGGGGAGGGAGGAGGGAGGGAGGGAGGGAGGGAAGGAAGGAGATAGAAAAAGAGAGAGAAAGAAGAAAGACAGCGAGAAGGTCTTATACCCTTTGGCTATCGCCCTCCCGTGCCCACCCCCAACCACGGGCAACCACTAATCTTTCTGTTTCTACGAATTTTCCTACTCTAGATATTTCATACTCGGAATGTCTATATGGGATTACAACATGCGGCCTGTGGGACCCGGCATAGCGTCTGCAAGGTTCCTGCATGTTGTGGCATGGTCGGACTTCATTCCATTTTATGGCTGAATAACGTTCTGCCGTATGGATATTCCACATTTTGTCTCTCCATTTGACTTGTTTCCACATTTTGGCTGTTGTGAATAAGGCTGCTGTGGACATTCGTATTCCTGCCTTTGTGTGCACGTGCGTTTTCCTTTCTCTCGGGTTCATGTCTAGGAGTGAGATTGCTGGGTCATGGGGCAGCTCTGTCTGATTCCTGGAGGCAGGCTGTTCCGCAGTGGCTGTACCATCCCACATTCCCACCAGCAGTGGACAGAAGTTCTGGTTTTTCCACATTCTGGCTATCTCTTGCATTATGTGACATTGTTATTTATATATGTTATTTATTAGTTATTTTTTAGAGACGGGGTCTTGCTGTGTTGCCCAGGCTGGTCTTGAACTCCTGGCCTCAAGACATCCTCCTGCCTCAGCCTCTCAAAGTGCTGGGATTACAGGCATATACCACCATACCTGGTCTTATGTGACTTTTTGATCCTAGCCACACTTAGTAGGTATGAAATGGTGAGTCTTTTTATTTATTTATTTATTTATTTACTTATTTTTGAGATGGAGTCTCGCTCTGTTGCCCAGGCTGCAGTGCAGTGGTGCGATCTCGGTTCACTGCAACCTCTGCCTCCCGGGTTCAAGTGATTCTCCTGTCTCAGCCTCCCAAGTAGCTGGTATTACAGGGGTGTGCCACCATACCTGGCTAATTTTTGTATTTTTAGTAGAAACAAGGGTTCACCATATTGGCCAGGCTGGTCTTGAACTCCTGACCTCAAGTGATCCACCTGCCTCTGTCTCCCAAAGTGGTAGGATTACAGGTGTGAGCCACTGCACCTGGCCCAGAAGTGGTGAGTCTTAATTGTTTTATTTGCAAAGTGGTAAGGCCTGGCTACGGAACCCTCAAGGCAGAGCCGGGGCTGGAAGCCCCACCCTTCAGTGCTGGCGGACTTTTCGCAGGGTCCTTTCCTCTGTGTCCGTCTTGTCACTCTCTTCTGTGGAGTGAGACCCGGTAGACGGATGTGAATGTGAAGTACTCAGCACGTTGCTGACCCGCAGCACGTGGTCGTCCGTGTGAACCTCAGTAACGGTGACGATGATCGCTCTGAGAGCCTCCATGGGCTCTGGTGCCCCGCAGACTCCTGGGGGTAGGTGGAGAGAACAGTGGCCGGAGGGCCCCTGGAAGGACGCCAGCTGAGGGCCTGGGCTAGACGGGAAGGCACCGGGGAAGCACTCCCAGCCTCCCGTTCAGGGGCCCCTTGGCCAAAGCCCCTCGGCGGCCAGCTCTTGTCCAGCCTGGGGAGCGGTTTTCTTTACACGGCTGCTCTGAGACTCAGCACATACACGCTTTCTCCTGATGGTTCAAATTAGAAAGCAGCTGATGCATTCTAGAAAACCCAGGGAAAAACATTATTGTTGGAGGCCAGTCTTCTTGTTGGCAGAGCGGACTGCCCTGGCCTGGCATTCCAGGGAACAAAAGCCTTCACTGGCAGAATCAGAGGCTTCCTGTCCGGGGCGCCCCTCCTCCCCTCCCTCTCTCCCTCACACCCACCCACCCTGGGCTGCCGATGGGAGCCGGGACAAGATTCCTCCGGCTGTCCAGGCTCGTCCACCCAGCAGCATGTTGGTAGACTGGGGTCTGACCCAACTCTTGGCCTGGCAAGGGCCCAGCTGTCTGGCGCCGTGCAAAGGTGTCGCCCTCTGGAGCAAGGGGAAGGCCTGTGGGGAGGGAAAAGGACCAGGAGGAAGGTGGCCACAGGCTGGCTGGACGCTGAGCTCAGAGAAGGGGAGATGGTGTTACTGTTGCCATTTTACAGATGAGGAAACGGAGGCTCAGAGAGGTGAAGTCACCTGCCCACAGTCACACAGCCAGAAAACGGTGACGTGAGGCCTGAATCTCGGGCTGGCTCTGAGGTCCCCATATTTCCTGTTCACACTGATAATAAGAGTCAAAGCGCTTCATGAACCAAAAGGCACGGCCGGAGCATGCAGGGTTATTTATTTATATTTATTTATTTGTATTTTTGAGACAGAGTCTCACTCTGTCACCTAGGCTGGAGTCCAGTAGTACAATATCGGATCACTGCAACCTCTGCTTCCCAGATTCAAGCGATTCTCCTACCTCGGCTTCCCGAGCAGCTGGGATTACAGGCCCATGCCACCACTCCCGTCTCATTTTTTGTCTTTTTTAGTAGAGATGGGGTTTCGCCATGTTGGCCAGGCTTGTCTTGAATGCCTGACCTCAAGAGATCCACCCGCTTCGGCCTCCCAAAGTGCTGGGATTACAGGCGTGAGCCACCACGCCCAGCCATGTGCAGGGTTTTAAAAATCTTTCTTGTTGCTGTTTTTCTTGTCTGGGTCTGCCCTTCTCCCACCCCTACCTCCCCAACCCGGAGTGGCCAGGGGAGGGGGGCAGAAGATGCTGGGGAGGCCTCCTTTCCATCTAGCCATCGGCCTTGTGTGACTTCTGCTTAGTCACCAACAGTTAGAGGCCCGCGACCGGGGCTGCCTTATCTCTGGCCTTGTGGGTAGCAGGCCCACACTCTGAGAAGCCCAGCTTCAGATGAGCAGTGGCGATTGTCAGGGTCTGCAGTGCTCTGATAAAGCCCCTTTGGCACAGGATGGGAGCAGGTGACGTCCCCTCGTCCTTCACCCTTCCTTTGCTGCCCAGGCTCCTGACGCTCTGTCCCCTTCCTCGGACAGGCCGTCCAAGGGCCCAGGACACTAGAACTCAGCGGGGCCCTATCCCCGATAACCAGCTCCATTCCAGGCAGCCCCCATTTCACTTGGGTGTGAGCCAGTCCTGGGTCTGAACAACACCCACAGAAGGGCCAATGGGTGTGAGGGGGCCTCAGTTTCCTCACCCTGAAATGAGGCTACTCTTGTCTCCACCCCATGGGTTGCCCAATCAATTCACGTCACATGGATTTTTCTGTTTTTTGGGTTTTGAAACGGGGTCTCCCTCTGTCACCTAGGCTGGAATGCGGTGATCATGGCTCACTGCAGCCTCAACCTCCTGGGCTCAGGTGATCCTCCCGCCCTAGCCACCTGAGTAGTTGGGACTACAGGCGCATGCCACCACATCTGGCTAATTTTAAAATCTTTTTTTTTTTTTTTTTTTTTTTTTTTAAGAGATGGGATCCTGCTATGTTGCCCAGGCTGGTCTTGAATTCCTAGACTCAAGCAATCCTCATGCCTCCGCCTCTCAAATTGCTGAGATTACAGGCATAAGCCTCTGCACCCAGCCAGGTAACATGTTTCAGAGGCTGGCGTGTGGGTAAGCGCTCCGTAAATGACCACGCTCCTCGTTCATTTCCCCAGCCCTGTGCCTTAGCCATGCTGGTGCCTTGTCTGGAATGCCTTTTCTTTTACCTTGGTCTTTTCAATCCTAGCCCCTCTTTTAAGACTGAGTCTGAATTTCACCTTTTCCCTCAAGCCATCCCAGACTTCCCTGGTCCCTGTCACCTCCCTGGGTTTCCCCTCTTACAGCACTTGGAATGGGCCCCTTCAGGGAATAAAGGAGAGACTAGAAGGACGTCCTCTGAGGGGTTAACCAGGGCCACTTGGGGTGGTGAGCTATAAATGATCTTGGCTTCCCCCTGCCCCGTTCATGTGTGTGTGCGCACCCGCACATGTGCAGAGGCACACACGCATGCACATGTGAGTTCTACCTTTTCTGCATCCTGCACAGTTTACACCTGCAATTAGAAAAGAATTCCAAATAAATGCTGTTGCTAAGAAGGATCTGTTGCACTGGTTGACAGCTTCAGGAAAGACGGAGCCTTGTTGTTATTGTTGTTTTTGAGATTGAGTCTCGCTCTTGTCGCCCAGGCTGGAGTGCGGTGGCGCGATCTGAGCTCACTGCAGTCTCCACCTCCCGGGTTCAAGTGATTCTCCTTCCTCAGCCTCCAGAGAAGCTGGGATTACAGGTGCCTGCCATCACATCCAGCTAATTTTTGTGTTTTTAGTAGAGATGGGTTTTCACCATGTTGGCCAGGCTGGTTTCGAACTCCTGATCTCAGGCAATCCCCCCCATCTTGGCCTCCCAAATGCTGGGATGACAGGCGTGAGCCACCACACCTGGCCTAGCCTTGTGTTTTTCACCACAGCGTCAATGACGACCGTACAAACAGCAGGTATCACACCTGATCCCCAGCCGCCTGCTCACCCTGAGGGATGGAGCTACAATTCAAACTCCATCAGGTGTGATGCTCACTGACTCAGCAGCCTCAGTTCTGGCTGCTCCAGCCCCGGAGAACACCTACCACAAACCGTCTGAGCTTTCTGCAGAGTCCTCCTCCACATTCCCATCTCAGAGGGTGAAGCTGCTCCCCATCCTCTGCCACACCTGCCACAAAGACTTCCCAAGCTCTGGTCCTTCTTGGGTGTTTTGCTGGCTGCCTTGGGTTGCTAAATACCTGCCTCCCCCGCTAGACTGTATGTTCCTTAAGGGCAGGGGATGCCTCTGATACCTCCCTGCCTCCCAGCTCCTGGCACAGTCTCCAGCCCATGGCAGGGCAGGTGGTCAGGGAGAAGCTGAGTATGGGAATCCTAAGCGTCACGCCTCTGGTTATCTTGATAGTGACGGCAGCCACCGCTTACTGAACACTGATGTGGAACTTTTATCTGCTCGACTCTTCGCCTGGATTACATCACGTAACGCTCTCCACATCCCCTTGCAACTCAGTGACTAAGGTACTGCTGAATGCATCTTACAGAGGAGAAAAGGCCACTATGAAAGGAGGGCTGGGAGCTCAGATGCTGCCTCTTCCTGCCTCAGTTTCCTCCTCCATACAGGGCCCTGACATCTCTCTCCTTCCTTCCTTCCAGGTGGTTGTGAAGGTCAAAAAATACAATACCATGTTGTCACATGCAAACGTCAGCACAGACGCGGACATGTAGATTAAATGCTAGTTGGAGGCCCCATCTAAGCCCAGCAACCTGGGGAGAATTAACTTTTTTTTTTTTTTTGGAGATGGGGTCTCACTCTGTTGCCCAGGCTGGAATACATTGGCACAATCATCGCTCACTTCAGCCTCTATCTCCTAGGCTCAAGTAATCCTTCCACGTCAGCCTCCCAAGTAGCTGGGACTACAGATGCATGCCACAAAACCTGGCTAAACTCTTTTAATTTTTTTGTAGATACAAGGTTTTGCTATGTTGTAGCAAACCTTCAAGACCAAGGCTGGTCTTGAACTCCTGGACTCAAGCAATCCTCCCACCTCAGCCTCCTAAAGCGCTGGGATTATAGGCATGAGCCACTACTGCACCCGGCCAGAAACAGGAACTTTTACCTTGGCCTTCCCTTTGCTCTTTAAGGATAACAGTGAAAGTGACGATGTTCGAAGCAGCGTTAGTTCTGTCCGAGAGGACTCGGGCACTGGGCAGGACAGTGCTGGCCCACCTCCCCTGGAACCCACATCCCCACTCCTCTCCTCCTCCCTCACTAGCTCCAGCCACACCGGCCGTCTTTCCATCCTAGTCAGAACCAAGCCCCTGCCCAGACTATGGAATTCCAGGCACTTGGAACGCTCTCTACCCTTAGCTTCCTGACACCTGCCACCCGCAGGCTGCCACTGAAATGGCAGTTCCAAGGGGCAGGCTTCACCACCCTGGGTTTAGGCAGACAGAGCCTTGTACCCGCTCCCCTGCGGCACGCATCTCCGCTCTAATGAAACAATCAATTGCACAATGACGTCTGTCTCTCCTACCTGAGCAAAACCTCCCTGGGGGTAGAAAGGCACCATCCTGCTCTTGCCGTGCCCTAGGGCCAGACGCTCTGCAGGGCGCCCAGGTGGGTTTCAGCAAATGCTCACTAAATGAGACTGAATGAATGTAGTAGAGAATACATGGATGTCCCATTCAGCCCCCTCCCTCACCAAACTCAGCGCACACGTGCTGCGAGTCTGTCTGGGCTGGTGGAGGATGCTACTTGGACCTGAACTATTTCTAACTTGCGGTTTCCAGGCTCTGGAACCAGAAGGGGTCCAAATCCCGGCTCTGTGGCTCGTAGCTGTGTGATGTTGAGGAAGTTGCGCAATCTCTCTGTCTAGCTGCAGAACAATCTATCAGAGATAATAATAGCACCTCCCTCACTGGTGCTATGGAAGTGGGGATTACATGAGTTAAAGGTTACAAGGAGGAGGATTGTAATTATTATTATTGTTGCTGGTAATGACTCAAAGGCTTCCTCCTCCCAATTAATAGCTTTTGTTTTTTAAGCACAGGAGCCAAGGTCTTCATGATAGGGTTGGAAATGCCTGGGAGGGGAGCCAGGAGCCTGAGACCAGCTCAACAGGCCCTGGCCGTGTGACCCAGAGGAAGTCACCCCATCTCGCCTGCTAACCAGATGACTAACAGCAGCAGCAATCGTATTTCCTAATTTGCTACCTCACAGGAGAGTGGGAGAAGATCAAATAGAGAAATGAATGAGAAGCATTCTCTCCACAAATATTTGTTGAACACCTACTGTGTTTCAAGGCTTGCAGAGGACCAAGCAGGAAACAAGACAGCATACAGGAAAGCCAGAAATTAAGGGATTTCTACAGAGTGTGCAGCTGCCCTGTCGCACCTCCCTCTGCTGAGGATCGGGGCACGTGATGGCAGAGGCATCTGTGTAAACCCTGGCAATCACAGGTCGTCGCTGCTGTGCTCCTTTGAGTCTTCATTTATGAAATGGACTGGTTTTTTGTTTTTGTTTTTTGAGACGGTGTCTTGCTCTGTTGCCCAGTCTGGAGTGCAGTGGCGTAATCTCAGCTCACTACAACTTCTACCTCCCGGGTTTAAACGATTCTCCTGCCTCAGCCTCCCGAGTAGCTGGGATTACAGGCTCCTGCACCACACCTGGCTAATTTTTGTATTTTCAGTGAGATGGGGTTTCACCATGTTGGCCAGGCTGGTCTTAAACTCCTGACCTCAGGTGATCTGCCCACCTCGGCCTCCCAAAGTGCTGGGATTACAAGGATGAACCATCACATCTAGCCTGGACTGTTTTTTGTTTTTGAAACAGGGTTTCACTCTGTTGCCCATGCTGGAGTGCAGTGGTGCAATCACGGCTCATGGTAGCCTGGAACTCCTGGGCTTAGGCGATCCTCCCACGTCAGCCTTCTGAGTAGCTGGGACTACAGGAACACACCACCACCACGCCTGGCTAATTTTTAATTTTTTAGAGACAGGGTCTCACTATGTTGCCCAGGATGGTCTTGAACTCCTAGGCTCGAACAACCCTCCTACCTCGGCCTCTCAAAGTGCTGGGATTACAGAGGTGAGCCACTGTGCCTGGCCTTGAAATGGACTTTGAAGTGATCATAAAAACATACCTTCCTCATGACGCTGGTGTAGGGATTGCGCTCATCATGTGGATGGGCTTAGCACTAAGCCAGGAACTCTAAGACATCTCTGGATGGCAGTGATTGTTCATGCATGACCTTGCCATGACCTTGCCACTGGGCACCTGGGGATGCAGGTACGACATTGTCCTTCAAAGAGACAGGGATGAGGAACATGTGTCTGGCACCTGGAGACCACATTCCCTTTCTCCCTCAGGGCCTATATTTGCCCACACGTACACGACTGTGTGGGAACATTACGGGTTTTGAAAGTGGATATTCCAAACTGGTAACAGGGTGAGAAATGAGGATAATAATGAGCCCAGCCATCTACTTTTGTATTTTGTCTTTTATATGTTGTTTGAACAATAGATCACTTTTTGTTTGTTTTACTTTATTGTGGTAAAATATGCATGACATTAAATATTCCATTTGAACCACTTTTTTTCTTTTTTTTTTTTTTTGAGATGGAGTCTCGCTCTGTCACCCAGGCTAGAGTGCAGTGGCAAGATCTTGGCTCACTGCATCCTCTGCTTCCTGGGTTCAAGTGATTCTACTGCCTTAGTCTCCCAAGTAGCTGGGACTATAGGCATGTGCCACCACACCCGGCTAATTTTTTTGTATTTTTAGTCAAGACGGGGTTTTCACATATTGGCCAGGATGGTCTCGAACTCTTGACCTCATGATCCACCTGCCTCAGCCTCCCAAAGTGCTGGGATTACAGGCATGAGCCACTGCGCCTGGAGAAACATTTTTAAGTGTATGGTTCAGTGGCATTAAGTATATTCCCAATGTTGCAATCACTACCACCATCCATCTTCCCCAAGTGAAACTGTCCCCATTAAACACTAACTCTCCCTCCCCCTTCCTCAGCCCCTAGCAACCTTTATTCTACTTTCTGTTTCTACAAATTTGACTAATATAAGTGCAATCACACAGTATTTGTCCTTTTGTGTCTGGCTTATTTCACTTAACATAATATCCTCAAGTACACTCACGTTGGAGCATATATCAGAATTTCATTCTTTTTGAATCTAATATTCAGTAGATTACTTTTGCCATTGGAAGAAAACATAAAGATTGGAAAAACACAAGCATAAAAAGAATGACTGTGCGAATGACTGAAGAAGGAAGAGAAGGATGAATGCCAGGGGTCTTCCAGGCATGCCTGCAACTCTGTGGGTTTCAGATGGGGTGCGGCAGGTCAGCTGGGGTGATGCCGGGGGCAGGCTCCCCTGAATCAGCCGTGGGTCTCCTCTATCAAATGAGCGGGGAGTCAGGCTTCCCACAGGGCTCTGGTCCCACTATCCCAGGGACAGTGGACGATGAAGAAACTCAGCTGAGGCCTGAGTCACGGCCGCTGAGGCTGGTCGCGGCCCCCGCGCTTGGCCCCTGTGGCACCAGCCATTCAACCTGCGCAGTGAGCGGCACAGAATTCCCGGTCCCCTTCTGATAACAGCCCAGCTCCCCGGGCTCTGGGGACGACCCAGTTGGCCCAGTGAGTAAGGAAGCTCCGGACAATCCCTCCTTTCATAAAGCTCCACTGCTGACTAATGCCTCACAGTCATGCCGGCCCTTCCACCTTCCGCCCCAAAACCAATCCCTGCCCAGAGCCGGCCCCTGGGGGCTTTGATTCCTCAGAGCGGAGAAACCCGCTGTCCTCCGCACCCATTTTACCTTCCTGGTGCTGCCCTGGTGTCCTGCCCCCACCCGCCTCCAGGCTTTGCCTTGGAGACCTCTCTCTCCTTCCTCCTCCTCTCCATCTGTCGACCCCAAGCCTTCCCAAGCCCTCTGGGCCTTGCTGTCAAGCCTCAGACCATTCCTGTGATCATCCAATCTGCCAAGGGTATTCTTGTATACACTCTCCTCCCACTTATCCTCAGATTTTTTTTTTTTTTTTTTTTTTTTTTTTTGAGAAGTCTTGCTCTGTCACCCGGCCTGGAGTTACGCGGTGCGATCTCAGCTCACTGCAGCCTCTACCTCCTGGGTTCAAGCGATTCTCCTACCTCAGCCCCTCCTGTGTAGCTGGGATTACAGGCACCCACCACCACACCTGGCTAAGTTTTGTACTTTTAGTAAAGAGGGGGTTTCACCATGATGGCCAGGCTGATCTCGAACTCCTGACCTCAGATGATCTGCCCGCCTCGGCCTCCCAAAGTGCTGGGATTACAGGCTTGAGTCACTGCATCCGGCCATCCTCAGTCTTTTCCATTAGGAAGGAATGCCTAGCCACCAGAGGCTGGGGTCACTCGAGAAATGACTCCAGTGAGGAGATCCAGGCACTTGGCAGGCCACTGGGGTGCTGTTACTGAGCGTGCATGCAGGGACACCTTGAGCCACCTCTAGCTCCTTTGAGGCACACGGAGCAGTCTTGTGGAAAGAAATGGTCTCTGGAGTGAGACCTGGGTTTGAATTCTGACTCCACCACTGACTAGCTGGGTGACCATGGCCAGGCAGCTTAACCTCCCTGAGCCTCAATTTCTACACCTGTAAAGTGGGACGGAGTGGGGATAATAATCTCTCCCTTCCAGAATGGACATGAAGCACCCTCCAGAGAGCCTGCTGACTTGGCCTGGATCGGGGGTTACAGTCAACAGGGGAGCTCAGAAAAATGGGGTTGGCATGCCTTGGGGAGGTCTTGGTCAAGAAGAGTGTGACGATTCAGGGCAGAATCAAGTCCCTCGGACTCCTCGGCCCTCATGATGACTGAGAAATAGCCTATTGGTTCCCAGAGTTGACCCACAGAATTAAGACATTCTTTTGCCTCAGGCTCCCGAGCAGCTGGGATTACAGGAGCTTGCCACCACGCCCTGCTAATTTTTTATATTTTTAGTAGAGACGGGGTTTCACCATATTGGCCAGACTGGTCTCGAACACCTGACCTCGTGATCCACCTGTCTAGGCCTCCCAAAGTGCTGGGATTACAGGCATGAGCCACCATGCCCCGCTCCATTTGAACCGTTTTTAAATGTATAGTTCTAGTACTTCTAGTAGAGATGAAGTTTCACCATGTTGGCCTTTTTTTTTTTTTTTTTTTTCCTTTAAGACAGAGTCTCATTCTGTCATCCAGACTGGAGTACAGTGGCACAACCTCAGCTCACTGCAACCTCTGCCTCTCAGGTACAAACAATTATCTTATCTCAGGCTCCTGAGTAGCTGGGATTACAGGCACATGCTGCCATGCCCGGCTAATTTTGTATTTTTAGTAGAGGCGGGGTTTCACCATGCTGGTCTTGATCTCTTGACCTCGTGATCCACCCACCTCAGCCTCCCAAAGTGCTGGGATTACAGGCTTGAGCCACCGCATCTGGCCAATGTTGGCCATTTTAAAATGTAAGGTTCTCGTACTTCTGATGGGAGTTGACGGGAGGGTGAATGAATGACATTCTTTCAGTCACTGTGTGAGTGTAGGCACCTGTGCCCCAGAGTTGAACCTAGCTTGGAGGGTACAGAACGTCGGGTGAGGAGAAAAACCATTGACGTTTGGTTCTGGAAGAGAATGTCTCCCTTTTTGCAGGGTGGTGGGCAGTGAGGGAAGTGGGGAGAAAGGGCCATGGCTAGCTTGTCTCATTTGTGAGGCCCAACGGAGGCCAATGGGGAAATGACTTGGTGTGATCCAAGAGGAAGCTTGGAAAACCAGGAAAGGCTCCGGCCTGGGAGGTGAGAGCCACGGTCTCCCTTTCCGGGCCCAGCTGGGCCTCCTACTGGCCGGGTGGCTGTGGGTGAGTCACAGCCTCTGAGCGACAGGACCCTTATCTGCAAAGGGAGGGGGAGAGATGTGAGGATTTCCGAGGCCCTTTCCAGCTCTCGGATTCTGTAACTCTGTAGCCATCTCTTTAAAGATGACAAGCAGAGATGCTGAGCTGAAACAGATGTGGTGGATAAAGCCAAGATAATCAGCCCAGCGGTTTCTCTCTGTCCAGTGCCCTGCGTCAGCAAGGCCTTGGGTGAATTCTGGCATTTGCTCATTTCGATAGGTAATCAAGGCAACATCTGTGGGCCTGCGCTTCCGGAAGAGGGGCTGATCAAACCGTTTCTACCCTCAGCCCTTCCTCCTTCCTGAACAGCGCACATGTGATGTGGACCTCCTGAATCCACGCAGTCCAGGCTGGCTCCTGCCCTGGGTGTCTCCTAAACACGATTTCTTTGCTCAGATCCCCAAATTCTCCTGAACTTCCATGGTCAGCCGGAACCTGGGGATGCCCATTTGCTAAAGAAGTATTTGTTTTGCGTCTCTCCAGTACCTGGCACCAAAATAAAAGATTCTGGGGCACGTGTGTGAGGGAATTCTCACGCAGCCTTGGTGCAGGAGACAGCGATGCTTCCCACAGGAAGGGTGAGACGTGGGAAGGTGGCTTTATATCCAGAGGGCAGAGCACTAAGTTGGCAAGGAAGTTTCTGGAGGGCCAGGTGGGCAGCACAGGCCCTGGAAAGGTGGGAGGAAAAAGGAACCAGATGCGGGGATTCCATGAATTGAGGCAGCAAGGCTGGGAAACACGGTGTGTTCAGCAGCACATTTAGGCACCACATAACTCTTGGGGTTTGTTTCATTTTAAAGGAACGCCATTCCCTGAATTTCCATTGTAGACCTGGTTTGTTTCCTCCCCCCACACTGCTAATCTGTAATCACACACTCACTTTTTAATTATCTGAACCCCTCTCCAGAAGGGAAACTCCCTGGGGGAAGGACTATCATTGCCTTCTTCACCACGCTTGGTGCCCAGACAGAGCCCCGCACTGAGAAGATGCTGGAAAAGTGTGTGTGGACTGCAGAAAGGCATCTGAGCCAGAGAGAGACAGAATCCAAGCCATGTCAGGGCCCGACGCCGTGGCTCACACCCACCTCCCAGCTTTGGGAGGCTAAGTGGGGAGGATTGTTTGAGCCCAGGAGTTGAAAGCTGCAGTGAGCTGTGATCACGCCACTGCACTCCAGCCTGGGTGACAGAGCAAGACCCTGTCTCTAAAAGAAAAGAAAAAATCCAGAAATGCTGTGTTTCAGGATGGCATTTGGGCAAGGAGGTCAAACACTCTAAGAGCCTGGGACATTTTTCCCCCTTCTTGCTTGCTAATCAGTGATGTCTTGCCCTTCATTGGAGCCCAGGGCACGGAGCGTCCGGGCCCGGAACGCGGACGTGTGTGGGAGGGAGGTGAAACTGTGCCGGCAGCCCTGAGAAAAGAATCAGTCTTTGTCCTCATCTTCACATGCACCTGTCGTCCCAAGCCCTTGACAAACATTGTGTCATTCACCTTCCAAACCTCTCTGCGGATTCGGCCTGGGCGGGCGGGAGCGCAGTGAGCCACATTCCCTACATTCCCGCCTCCTGACAGCTCCTGGTACCACAGCCGCTGAGCCAGGATGTCCAAAATTCCGACTGACTCATCCGTGGGTGAGCAAGGCCGACACGAGGGGATGGTGGAGGCTGCTGAGGCTCTGTCTCTGCTGAAGTCCCTAATTCAGAGAAGAAAGTGGGGTGGGGGGATTGCCAGGATACGGGCCGTTTCCCCTTGAATGATACTCAGGTGTCACTTGAGGTGCCAGGAAGTGGTGACAGTTGCAGCACAGTGGCCCTGGAGGAAGCCTGGGCTCGCACCTCACATAGCTGGATGGGAGTTCGGGCTCCACGGTCAGGACCTCTGTAACCCTATCAAAACTCTCTGGGGTTGGCTGGGCACAGTGGCTCACGTCTGTAATCCCAGCACTACAGGAGGATCACTTGAACCCCTGAGTTCCAGACCAGCCTAGGCAACATAGTGAGACTTCATCTTTACAAAAAATAAGAAAATTTGCCAGGCGTGGTGGCATGCACCTGTAGTTCCAGCTCCTGGGAGGCTGGAGTGAGAGGATCGCTTGGGCCCAGGAGTTTGAGGCTACAGTGAGCTACTATTCACACCACTGCACTCCAACCTGGGCAACACAGTCAGACCCTATCTCTGAAAAAAACAAAACAAAACAAAATCAGGCCGGGTGCAGTGGCTCATGCCTGTAATCCCAGCACTTTGGGAGGCTGAGGGTGGTGGGTCACTTGAGGTCAGGAGTTTAAGACCAGCCTGGCCAACATGGTGAAACCCTGTCTCTACTAAAAATACAAATATTAGCCGGGCATGGTGGTGGGCGCCTATAGTCCCAGCTACTTGGGAGGCTGAGGCAGGAGAATCATTTGAACCTGGGAAGTGGAGGTTGTAGTGAGCAGAGAGCATGCCACCTCACTCCAGCCTAGGTGACAGAGCAAGACTCAATCTCAAAAAAACACAAAACAAAACAAAAAAACACTCTCTGGGCCTCAGTGTCCTCGGTCTGTAAATGGGGGCGAGGGGTGGGAATAATGGCTCCTGTGCAGTGATGAGAACGAAGCAAGAATGTGAATACTAAGCACGCGGGAGTGGCTTAGCAATGACTTGTGTTAGGCTGTCACCCTTCTGATGCAATGACGTGAGACTCACTTCCGGGTGAGCAGGCAAGTGTGTGATCATCCCTTGCTCAGTCCCACAGGACAAAGGCTGCAAAATTGGCGGGAATGTCCCTGCATTGGGATTTGGGGTAGGATTTCTCCATCAGGCTGGAGTGGGGCAGCACTGAGCCTCCCGTGCACATTCGGTGACCTCATTCAGGGGATGAGACCAAACAGAACGGGCAGCGGCTTTTCCGGTCCTCACACCGCCCTCCAGATGGCTTATAACCAGATCCCTGCCAAATTCCTCTCCTCCCTCCCCCAAGACTTGTCTGATGCCAAAGCGTTTCTCAAAAGGGGGAAATACAGTACTTTCGTCAGCACCTCATCACATCATCACTGGGTCACAAATGCCCCCAGCCCAGCCCTGCCTCCCAGCTGTCTTCCCAAGGGGATGTCTCTGAAGACTTTTTCCCCAGCTCTGTGCTGGGGCTGTTAGGGAGCTGGAAGTCCGGGAATGAGAGGAGGATACGGGATGCAATGTGACCTTGGGCCAGTCACTGGCCTTCTCTGGTTCTCACTTTCCCCGTCTGTGAGACGAGGCAGCTGGCTGAGGTCATCCGGGCGGCAATTTCCGGTCCCAGGGCGTTCTGCCTCCCTGAGTGCAGGCAGAGCTGGGAAGACGTGTACTTACACTCTCAGCAGGAGAGCACTGTGGTGAGGAGGCCAGTAGCTCTGGGTTGAAATTCTCACCTGGTGCCCTTGCCGGCTCTGTGACCTTACATAACACACACACCCTTTCTGAGCAGTTATCCTATCTGCAAAATGGGTGCAATCACTGCCACCTCTCGAGTTGTTTTAAGGATTAAGAGGATGCACGTGCAGAACTCGGCGCAGTGTCTGACACTCGCAGTATTATATTTTCATTTTGTCCCCAAAGATATGGGCCTGTTCATCTTCACTCAACTGCCTGCCTCACAGAGAGAAACTGAGGCCCAGCAGTGGTTGCTGGGAATAAGATTCAGAACACATTTCCATGTTCGGGCCACCACCCTGGGCCAGCTCCAGGAGGAAGCTGCAGTAACTCAGGGAAAAAGTCCCATGGTGTCTGCTCCAGCTCCCTCGGGCGGCTCTCAGAGCTCGTGCCAAGAGATGGCTTGGCGGCTGCTCTCCCTCCATGCCCATTAGCATAGTTCCAGATGTTCCAGGCAGCAGCCTGGGGAGCTCTTTCAGGTTCTGTTTCTCTGGCTCTCCTTTGCTGTAGCTTCTCTTTCCTCTGATTTTCTCCAACTGGCCCTGGCAGCTTTATAAATGAAAAACAACGTCTTTCCCATCACCTTTGAAATCACCCCCAACACGTTCCCTTCTCATTAGATCTCTGGAAATGTCTTGGCTAGACAGACTTCACATAGGGAGGGCCAGGACAGCCAGGACACCTTATCACATGTGCTTCTGACCAGCAACCACATGAAAGGCCTAGAGTATTTCACATTTGGATTTCATTAGTTCCCAGTCCCAGTGTGCGAGGGGCCCTGGAGAATGGTGGTCTGGGAGTTCTGGTGACCCAGGGCAGTAAACTGAGAGAGCTCTTTCCTGAGCACCTACTATGCGTGGCCACGTCACCTCTGTCATCTCAGCCTTCCCAACTCCATGAAATAAGTGTTAGCCACCTTTTTTGGATGAAAAACTACGACTCAGGCTGTCGCTTATTCATGGTCACCAAGCTACTGTGCGGACCACATTGATTTAACTCTGGAGTGCTAGCTCTTTCGTGATGGACGGATGGCAGGAGCACTCCTCTGGGGCCCGTGGGTGGCCTAGGGCTATGGGCCTTTGCTACCATCTGTCTGCCAAGCCAGCCACCAGGCTTCGAGGAGGAGATAGTCACATCAAGTCTGGGAGAAGATCAGCAAAAAAGGAGTGTGTGCATGAGAGGGCGCCAGTTCGTCCAAGTATAGAGTATGGGGGGTATGCAGGTGTGAGGATGCACATGTGTGTATGTGTATGTGTGTGTGTGTGTGTGTGTGTGTGAGAGAGAGAGAGCACTATGACAGTGTGTGCACACATGCACGTGTGAAAAGGCACGTGTGTGCTTGTGTATGAGGGTAAATGTGTACATTAATGTATAGGCATGGATATGTGTGAAGATGTAAGGGTGCAAGTTCATGTGTATACAGAGTGCATGTTTGTGTGTGAATGTGTGTATAAGGATGCATGCATGTGCAGTTACAGTCATGTGTGTGAGAGAGAACGTGTGCTTTGCGTGAGAATGTGTGTGCACACAGGCGCATATGAGAATGTATGTTTAGGTGGATTGTGTGCACACTCACATATAGGAGTGTGTTTGTGTATGTGGGTGTGTGTGCAGATACACGTACATATACATGTGTGAGGATGCATGTGTGGGTGAATGTATGCATGCTGGCATATGTGCACACGTGTGCCTGTGTGTGTGTGCTCAGGTGAGGCTTGTGCACCTGTGCAGAGAAGCCGGGGAAGGATGGACGGTGGGGCAGGAACCCCATGATCTCTACCAGATGTTTTTCAAGACTTCCTTGGTGTTAAGTACCAGGTATCATTTCTAAGTACCAATGACAAATGATAGATCTTTTTTTTTTTTTTTTTTGGAGATGGAGTCTTGCTCTGTTGCCCAGGCTGGGGTGCAATGGCACAATCTCGGCTCAAGAAATTCTTATGCCTCAGTCTCCTGAGTAGCTGGGACTACAAGGATGCACCACCACTCTCAGCTAATTTATTTTTATTTTTTTGAGATGGAGTCTTGCCCTGTTGCCCAGGCTGGAGTGCAATGGCACGATCTCACCTCACTGCAACCTCTGCCTCCAGGGTTTAAGAGATTCTCCTGTCTCAGCCTCCTGAGTAGCTGGGGTTATAGGCGTCCACCATCATGCCTGGCTAATTTTTTGTATCTTTAGTAAAACAGGGTTTCACCATGTTGGCTAGGCTGGTCTCAAACTCCTGACCTTGTGATCTGCCTGCCTCAGCCTCCAAAAGAGCTGGGATTACAGGCGTGAGCCACTGCGCCTGGCCCTAACTTTTGTATTTTTTGTAGATATAGGGTTTCACCATATTGGCCAGGCTGGTCTCAAACTCCTGACCTCAAGTGATCCACCTGCCTTGGCCTCCCAAAGTGCTGGGATTACAGGCGTGAGGCTGACAGATCTTTTAAATGGTGCTTTTATCTCCTCATATGGTCAAAGGCAGCAATCAAGCACATAGGGGGTTCCTTTTCCTGAAGGACTGAACCCGCTCTCACCCGGAAAGTTGACCTTGGCTGTGTGCACTTCCACAGGCCCAGCCTCCTAGGCCAGAGCGTGCCCTGGGCCCAAGCTCCTTCTCCACCTCAGGGAGCGGCTCTCCCGTATCTCAGGGCAGATTAACTTCCTTGGCACCAGCTTTGTTTTGGCTCATCAAGGAGCAGCAGCCACTGAGAGTGAAGGCCTCTCCCTTCTACTCCTGGGTCTGGTTCGGCTACAAACACTTGATTTAGCGCTTCTCGCTGTGCTTTCCTGGCGGCGTGTCCTGGGCAGAAGGGGAAACACCTAGGGCCCAGGCTATTTTGTCTGCGGAGATTTGGGAGAGAGACTTGTTTTCCCAGTGAGGTGGCTCTGGACGGAGCAGTTACTGTTTTGTTTGTTGAGCTTCGTTACTCAGGCTGGGTGGGGTAGGCTGAGAAAGCTGTAATGGGAAGCAGGAGAGTGGAATCTGAGACTTGTGAAGATAAAAGTTCTCCACTGAGGGTCGATGTGCATGATGGCGTGAAGGAGCCGGCATTTTTTTTGCATGTGGCCTGCCAGGGAAAGCCCTTGTATTCATTTCAATCTTTTTTTTTTTTTTAATCCATTCCTCCAATGTAAGCTGATAAATTTTTTTTTTTTAATTCCATTCCACTCAACCTCCACTCCTCACCCCAAACCCCCACTTTCATTTACATATTGCCTCTCAAGGGCCATAAAGACCATGATGCCTTAGCTCAGAAACAATTTGATCAGCATGACCTCCCAGCCTGCCTGGACCCTGTCAGGGCCTGCTAGACTGCAAGCTTCCTGAGGGCAAGACCTGTATCTCTCATAAGCCTGTTATTGCCCTCACATTTGGCCTGGTGCCTGCTGCCTGGAGCATATGAGGCCTCGTACATATTTGTCAGATGAGCAAAGGATGAGGTAGGTTACTACTGCTTTAAATACACTGCCCTTAGTAAATGGCCTTAATCCAAAGATCCTTTGGATCCTGAGCCAAAATTATATTGAGCCAAAATCTACTTCCCTCCAATACAGATTCTGTGTACCATGAAAGCCCCATATGTATGTGAAGGTCGACATTATACTCTTCCAAATGCCTGGATCCAAGCTGAAGAGTTCCCATAGCATTTCTCATACCATGAAGATGTAAGACCCTTCACCGTGTGGCCACTTTTATCAGGACAAATGCCTTTTTTCAATGTACATCTTAAAATATGGTTCATGAGCTGGACCACAACTTCTAGATGTAGCCTCATCAGAAACAAGTACACTAGATGCTGCAGGACTGTGTCCCCCAAAAAGATATGTTAAAGTCGTAACTCCCGGTACCCATGAATATGACCTTATTTGGAAATCTGGTCTTTGTAGATGTAATCAAGTCAAGATGAGGTTATACTGGAGGACAGTAAGCCCCAGGTGCAATGACTAACATCTGCATAAGAAAAGAGAGATTTGGAGATACACAGACACCTGGGGAAGAAACCTTTGTGAAGACAAAGGTAGAGACTGGAGTGACGGGGCCTTTGTGACAAGAATCACCAAGGATTGTCAGCAACCACTGGAAGCTAGAAGAGGCATGGAACAGTTTCTCCCTCAGAGCCTCTAGAAGGAGCCAACCCAGCTGACACCTTGATTTCAGATTTCCAGCCTCCATAACTGTACAAAAACACACTTCTGTTGTTTTTAAGCCACTCAGTTTGTGGTGCTTTATGACAGCAGCTCTAGGGCACTAATATGTTAGAACACTAAAATATTCTTTGCAATCATGTGGTTGTACCCTTAAAAATTTAAAGGAAACAAGTAGAAACTACTGAAATTAATGAAAGGATTTAGAAAAATGGCTGGATACAAGATAAACACCCCAAAGCTAAGGCATTCATCTTTACCAGTAAGCTATTGAGAACCATAATTCCAATATCCTATTCACAGTAGCACCGAAAGCCATAAATCACATAGCAATAACCCTGTGTGGGATCTTGATAAAGAACACTACACAATTTTACTGGGAAATTTTAAAAGAGATTTGAATAAGATAGCTATTGTTACATGGGAAAATTGAATTTAGAAAATTTGTCTAGTCCTAAATTAATTTGCTGATTCATTATAATTCCAATAAAAACTCCATTGAGATTTATTAATTTTTTTAAAAGAAAATTCATGCCCAGGAGTGGTGGCTCAGGCCTGTAATCCCAGCACTTTGGGAGGCCGAGGCAAGTGGATCACTTGAGGTTAGGAGTTTGTGACCAGCCTGGCTGACATGGTGAAACCCCATCTCTACTAAAAATATTAAAAATTAGCCAGGTGTGGGAGCAGGCACCCTGTAATCCCAGCTACTCAGGAGGCTGAGGCAGGAGAATCACTTAAACCCAGGAGGCAGAGGTTGCCATGAGCCAGGGTCATGCCACTGAACTAAAATTTTTTGTATTTTTAATAGAAACAGGATTTTGCCATGTTGGCCAGGTGGGTCTCAAACTCCTGGCCTCAAGTGATCCACCCACCTCAGCCTCCTAAAGTGCTGGGATTACAGGTGTGAGCCAAGCACCTGGCCTAGCCTTGACTCATCATCATTGATGAAGCTGTGTGTGGAAAGCAATGGTGATGAGAATTCAACCTTAGACTAATCCAAAAAAAAAAAAGGAAATTCATATTTCATGAATGAGAGAAAGTAACAATCTTGAAAAGGAAGGGTGAGATGGGGTTGGGAGAGGTCCATCCAACCAGATATTAGAACATGTTAACTCAAGAATATAAAACAGAAGAACAATGTCAACAGGCAGATGCTAGCTGACATCTATTACCTCCTTCCAGAAGCAAGCTCAGAGTGAGGTAAGGTGGCCAAGATAGAACCCAAAGAAGACAAAATGGCAACTGTTGAGAATCTGGGGCACTTAGGTGCTTACACAGGCTAACAGACTAAAGAGAACCTCCTTGTTCACCATTTATCATTAATAGCACAGAAAGTCATTTCTACCCAGAGAGATCCTGGCTTAACATCCCATCAACCAAATTGCTTTTGGGGTGGAAAGGAAACCCCTGCACCTTGGTTCTGCAATGGCATGAAGGGCTGTTCTGAGGGAGGAGTTAGAAAGCGGAGAGGCACGGACGATAGCAGGCTTGTGTGTATCTGCTGATCACACCTGCATTTCTTTAGCTAGCTCTGCTACATGCTGCATTCTCTGAAAGGGGGTTTTGTAATCACCAGGACAACTTTGTCTCAGTCCAGTCATTTGAATTTCCAGAACCAAATTAGGTTGGGGAAGCACCCTGAAATTGCAGACTCAATATTCTCAGTTTCATCAGAAGTTTGCTGAGCACCTGTGGTGTGCCAAGCTCTGTGCCAGCCCTCAAAGGTTTCTGAGTGTTCCCAATACACAGTTATTTGTGCCTTCAACAGGATGGATTTGCACTGGCCTTGTATGAAGCTGGTACACAGAATTGCTGAGGAAGGATAAGGCAAGCAGTCAAGTGCTACTGAATGCAGCTTGGTTTCTTCTCACCTCATTTCATGAGAATGACTAGATTCTTTATAAATGCAATCATTTTTATTGAGTAGGAAGTAATTATACAAGAGGACATTTTAGGAAGAACTTTTTTTGTCATGGTATAGTCACAGGGAGGCCAGATCCCAGACGCTGAAGTGTAGGGTGAAGCCAGGATGAGGACCAAGGAAATGAGAGAATCACCAGTGCCCAAGTAACAGGATATTGTGCAAGGAGCTGGCAAATGTGGCTTAATTTTACAGACCAGTGGAGGGAGGAGACTGCATTAGGGGACTGGCTTACTTCAGTGGATGGTGACCTGGACACACAGTATAATCACCTGGGGAGTTAAAAAAAATCTGCTCTCAGATCCCAGGCCAGCTCAGTTAAATCCGAATCCCTGGGAGGAATGCTGAGGCACTCAGGTATCTGTGTGTTGTGGATGAAGCTCTATTTCATCCACAAGGTGACTGTAATATGAAAGCAGCTCTGAGAACAGAGCTCTGGCCACCAGTAAGGCTGCCACTTCTTACTTAGCTATACCTGACCTGGTGCAAATAAAATCACAACCACACACTTACATGCATATATACATATACATGTGTGTAAAACTCTGGTCAATGTTGCAATTTTAAACAAATAAATCTTTAGCATATTTGCTGTCAGTGATCATCCTTGACTATTTTGTTTAAGACAGAGTCTTGCTCTGTCACCTAAGCTGGAGTGCAGTGGCTCAATCTCAGCTCACTGCAACCTTTGCTTCCTGGGTTCAAGTAATTCTCCTGCTATAGCCTCTGGAGTAGCTGAGATTACTGGTGTGCACTACCACACCCAGCTAATTTTTAAAAATAAATAGCTTTAATAGAGACAAGGTTTTGCCATGTTGCCTAGGCTGGTGTTGAACTCCTGACCTCAAGTGATCAACCCGCCACGGCCTCCTAAAGTGCTGGGATTACAGACCTGAGCTACTGCACCCAGCCCGTCCTTGGCTCTTCATCATTGTTGAGGAAGCTGTGTGTGGAAGGCAATGGTGGTGGGAATTCAACCTTAGACTAATCTCTAGCTCTATATGCACAGTGCCTGACTTGATTTTTTTTTTTTTTTAACTCAGTATTGGCTTCTTTTCAGATGTGTAGGAAAAAAGATTCTGGATATACAAACCAAATAAACTAGGGCTTCCTCATCTTACTGAGTTAGTGTCTCTGTCGTTTCCCTCGTTGTCCATATCTGGTTTCCTTTGGCTAAAGTAGTTGTATTTGAGACTATTCTCCCTTTGAAGATCTCTCAGTCAATCTTGTTGCTGGGGGCATCAGAAGAAGATGAGAGGGTTATACCTGTGATTTTTAAAAAGGGTTTGCCTACAGAGTGTGGTGTGAAATGTGGAGGAACAAGGATTTTTCTAGAAGTTTCTATCCTTCTCAGAGATTTGCTCTAGCAGAGGGTAGGGTCATGGTTCTGAATTAGGCATCTTCTTTCTGGTGCTGCTTAGCCTGATACATTTTGACTTCAGAGTCCTATCCTTATACCCTACATGTGGGCTAGTCGCCCACTTTTTCCTTGTGATATATCCCAAGGAAGAAAAGCATTGTAAGGTTTGGAGAAGGGGCTTCCCTTTCTATGATAAACAAACCTAGGTCCAGATCCGAGTGAAGAAACTGAAAAGAGAAAATCCAACCCTTTTCACATCCAGACCCACCCTGTCCCTGGGTGGCCCTTACTTAACCCATCACCCAGCACTCCCTCTAGGGAAAAGCCTGCCCCAAAACTTTGGTCCTAAGAAAAGCCTTCCCCTGATAAAGAAACTGGGCAGCTGCTGCTGGGCTGCAGCTGCTTTTATGGAAGGAGCTAGACCAGAAGCTAGACTAGGGCCAGCAAGGCAGGCCTCTGTAACAATCTTCCAAGGAGGTAAGGCGGGGAGAAGGATTCCTCATTTACATTGAGAGTAAACTTCCTGTCCTATTAAACAATGAGGCATTCAAAATCCACCTGAGTAAAAGTCCCCTGATGCAATGAGAGGGTGAGCAATTTCATGTCAGGCTGTTGTTAGGGGATTTATGCATGTCCTAGCTAGGGCTTGAGGTGAAAGTCAGAGCCAAAAACAATAGCCCTAAACCCCACATGCACAGAAACCTCATTCCAGTGGAGTTTCCTTAAGAGAGCACAGAAGACTTTTCACAAACAAAGTGACTTCAAAGGTAGACTTGCACCACTGCCTCCTCCACTTGACACTTGCCTTCAGCCCAGACCTGGCCCCTCTGTTTCTTGGTTTAATTTATGAGGTTCTCACACACATTGCAAAGCAATTATCTGAGCTGCTGGCCAACAGGAAGGTAATTGTAACTGAGAACTTCCTTTGTCAAGTGCTGAGGCTGGCCACTGCAATGGTGATGACGCTGGGTCACTGCAATGGTGATACAGTGATACGAGGCGTGCCCGGCAGCTCAGCACCCAGTGACATGACACCTCGGTCTCTCCCCCACCCCCAACACAATGCTCTCCAACTGAATTCCCCAGGGAGGAGGAGGCAGTGGGTTGGAGGAATGGGGGAATTTTCTTACATCACTTGACGTGCTTGCTTTCACTCACAAAATCCTGAGTCATGACTGAAGCTGTATTGCCTCAAGTCTCCGGCTGAAACCAGGAGTTATAGGTTTGGAAACCTGATTCCATCAGCTGACTCTCGTCCAATCATCAGAGGAAATGTGTATTATTTCGGTTGACCCTCTTCAAGTTGAAGTGCCTTCTGACTGAGGGGATTACGTGAGGAAAGTGGCTCTGTAGTGGCTTAGTAAGCCGATGCCATGCAAGTGAACAATATTTGACATTCGGTGAGTTTACAGAAAGGGCAGTCTCTCTGTTTGTTTAAACCAAGATTAAGTGAAAGGAAAAGTTTTTCTTTCCCATCCCAAGACAAATGTGAAACACATGTTTTCCCTTTTGACTTTGTAAGTACAAGGCTCAAACAGTTCTCCCCGCCCCCCTCGGCCGTGAGTTTTTAAGGATTGCAGAATGTTTCCTCTCTTTGGTGGCCAAAGCCAATATGAGCCTTTATATTTCCAGACAGTGGAGCTGATGATGATAGCCTAGTTGGTTCCAGGTGATCGTGTGGGGTGTTTCTGGGTCTACCATTTTATGGATAGACAGAATGGTAAGATGTAGTACAAGGAACCCCAGGCTTGGGTTCAAGTCTCAGGTAGGCCTTTGCCCATGTGACCTTACTAAGCCTGTTTACTCATCTAAAAAATGGGATTGGCTAAGACTTAAATATCTCAGGTAATTTTTACCTTCAGAAAGGATGTTCATTCAGGTTGGTTTCTTCTGGCATGTGGGGGATATTCCTAGTTGAGGTACCCTTTGCATGGGTACAAGGCAGCGTATGGGCCTGAGAGCTGGGAGACCTCAAAGAGCCTGCCCTGCCATTGACTCACTGTGACCTTGAACAACTCACTTCTCTTTGTGAGTCCTTATCTGAGAGAGGAGGTGTGACAGTCTTGCCCCTGACATAGCGGTTCAGATATGAGACAAGCCTGAATGAGACTAGGGCGTCAAGTACTTTTAGTTCCTTGAAATGAAAGGATCATTCATCTTGGACGATAAATTGTTAAAAAATGCTAGCCCATAAATATTTTTTGGATTATCTCAAGAATAAAGTAAAGAAAATCAATGTTGTTTACTCTTGGTTTTCTTTAAATTGCTACTGGTTCAGGGAATACAAGCCCCCAATGACCAACACGGGCTATAAAAATCAGGACTTTTGCCAGGTGCGGTGGCTCATGCCTGTAATCCCAGCACTTTGGGAGGTTGAGGTGGATGGATCACCTGAGGTCAGGAGTTCAAGACTAGCCTGACCAACATGGAGAAACCCCGTCTCTGCTAAAAACACAAAATCAGCCAGTAGTGATGGCACGTGCCTATAATCTTAGCTACTCGGGAGGCTAAGCCAGTAGAATCGCTTGAACCTGGGAGGTAGAGGTTGTAGTGAGCTGATATCGCGCCATTGCACTCCAGCCTGGGCAACAAAAGCTAAACTTCATCTCAAAAAAAAATATATATATATATCAAGGCTTTTCCCACCCCATGTTGGCCAAAGCAATGTTCCTAGCAGATTGCTTTCATCATGTTGCTCCTCTGCTTAGAAACCTTCAAGATGCTACTTGGCTCCAGGATACACTCCAAACTGACAGTCAATTCCCCTTGTGACCTGGCTTCACCTGCATGATTTATCACCTCTCCTACATGAAACCCTAGAATTCTCTAGCATTGCCACCCTGATATCAGATCACCCCTGCAATGTCTCCTCACAAGTGGGTAGCCAGTCTTTGGGTGCAGTGATAGGGAGAAGCCTCTGATGCTCAAAGCAATCTGGCCTTTTTCTAATCATCCCTCATTGTTAGACACTTCTTCCCTATATTGAATGAGAATCTGCTTCATCACAAATCCCAACCAGCCATAGGTCCCATTGAGCCACCCCAATTCAGTTTCATTCCTCTTACTCAATGTTTGAAGACAGCTATCATGTCACCCTGGAGAAATCTCTTTTCCAGACTAAACAACTGTAATGTCTTTAACAGACTTTTTGTTGACTTGGTTTTCAGACTCCCAAATGTTGTTGTTGTTACCTTTCCCTAGACATGCTTCAAATGGTCAATGTCTCTTTTAAAAACGTGACCCTTTGAACTAGATGCAACACTCTAAATGTGGACTGATTGGTGGCATTAGTATCTCCTTTGTTTCTATAATAGGTTAGATAAGACATGTGACAATACTCCAGTGGCTTAAAGAATATAGAATCTTTCTTCTCTCAAGTAACCATCTTGAGTGGTGAGTGATGATGAGTGACATGAGTGACCCAGGCCGGCAAGTGGCTCTATTCTCTGCAGTCTTTCAGTGACCCAGGCCCCTTCTGATTGGGGATCTGCTAGCCCATGTGGTGTTCTGGTATAAGCTGGGTTGCTACCAAGTCCAAGATGTCTCCAGCAAGAAAAGGAAAGTGTGAAGAGGGGGGGTTCACTCACCTCTTAAGGGCCCCAGCTGTCACTAAAGATCTTTTTTTTTCTTTTTTTTTTTTGAAACGGAGTTTCGCTCTCGTTATCCAGGCTGGAGTGCAATGGCGCGATCTCGGCTCACCGCAACCTCCGCCTCCTGGGTTCAGGCAATTCTCCTGCCTCAGCCTCCTGAGCAGCTGGGATTACAGGCACACTAAAGATCTTTTATTAGCATTCCACTCATGAGAACTCAGTCTCATGGCCATGTTCAACTGCAAGGGAAGCTGGGAAATACAGTACAGCCAGGCAGCCATGTGTCAGAAGCCCCATCGCTATTCAAGAACAGGAGAATGGTGGACATTGGCAGTCACAGTGGGGGCCAGCTTTATTGGTCTTCAGTTCCAAAAACACATCAAGCTCCTTCTAGACTTAGGGCCAATGCACTCACTGTCCTGCCTCTCTGCCTCTCCTTCCTCTTTGTATGGCCTCAGCTCAAACACCACTTCCTCAGAAAGGCCTGCCCTGACCACTTTCATGAAATGCAGGTCCCTCCTGACCCTGCCCCACTTTTATTTGTGTCCCTCCAGACCCGTCACAAGGTTTAATGATTACGTGTTTACTTTTTCTGGTGCTGTTTCTCTCCTCTACTAAACTACAGGCTATGTGTGGGAGGGACTCTTTCTGTCTTGTTCCCAGGGTGCATTCACTGCCCAACCTTGTGCCTGACACATATTAGGGGACTAAATAAGGACTTGTTGAATTAAAGAACAGAGTGACACAATATGTTTACTAAATATCGCCTTTTTTTTGCCAAGCCGCATTACACTGTTAGGGCCATATTGTGGTAAACTAAAAGGCCTCGGTCTCTTTTCACATCAACTGTGGTTAAGACATATTTCTCCATCTGCTTTTTGAGAAGTTGATTTTTTGACCCTAGATACAGTATTTTGTATTTATAACTATTGTATTTCATCTGCTTGTTTTTCTCTATCATTCTAGCCCCAAAAGATCTTTTTTGATACATCAATTAATACACTTATTTATCTCTTCCAGTTTCATATTATCTGGAACTCTGATAATGTATCCTGTGTGCCCATGTGTTTCCTTATGTCATTGGCAAACAGAAATGAAGATGGAAAAATGAAATGGGCCAAACATCAAGTTCTGTAACAGTACGGGAACGATCCTCTATCCTGCCATTGATTCATCATCTCTGGGGATGAATGCTGCTTTACACAGACCACAGCCTTACCAAGAATATCACAGAGCCTATGGCAGATGCCATGCTGCAACAAGTGGCATAATGGAACTCAATCCAGTTGAGTTCTTCTCTTACACAGAACCATAGAAACTTTACATTAGAAAAAAAAACAAATTCCAGCCAATCACAAGAATCTCTTGGCCAACATCCTCTAGTTTACCAGTCTAATAACCTTATAAAAAACAGGAAGTGATTAGTTCTTAGTGCACCCATGCTTGACTCTTCTTAGCAATTATTGTTTTTGCAAACCCTTTTTTTTTTTTTTTTTTTTGAGACGGAGTTTCGCTCTTGTTACCCAGGCTGGAGTGCAATGGCGCGATCTCAGCTCACCGCAACCTCCGCCTCCTGGGTTCAGGCAATTCTCCTGCCTCAGCCTCCGGAGTAGCTGGGATTACAGGCACGCGCCACCATGCCCAGCTAAGTTTTTGCACCATTAGTAGAGACGGGGTTTCACCATGTTGACCAGGGTGGTCTCGATCTCTTGACCTCGTGATCCACCTGCCTCGGCCTCCCAAAGTGCTGGGATTACAGGCTTGAGCCACCGCGCCCGGCCCTGCAAACCCTTAATTCAAACTTTGTTCTGAAACTTTTCCAGAATTTCCTTTCTGGAACTCCTGCCACACTTGTCCATTTTCTGTCACCAAACCCCCTTCAATCCTCAACCTCTGAGCCGTCACTCCTCTTTCCTTCCTAGTAGGAGATGCTCTTCCTGCCTGACTCTATGTATACAAACCCTGACCTCCCTCCAAGAGCCAGCTCAAAAGTCACTCCCTCCTTGAAACTTTCCCTCACCATGCCAGACCTCTCTCTCTCTCTGCTCTGAGGTATGTGGTAACCTGTTGGTATTTGTTAACCCTACTCCTCTTCAGGGCTTGTTACTGCTGCATCGAAAGGGCCATCTGAACGGCTCAGGCCTTCCTTTCATCATACCCAGCCAGTGCCTTCCACAAAACCCATTTCCAAGAAGGTTTGTAAATTGAGTTGACCACTGACAATCAGCATCAACTTATGCTGTGGGCCTAGCTCCTCATTCAAACTTCGGCCAATGCTGTGTTCAAGGGCTAGATGATGTGGTCGTCTAGTGTGTTTGGAAATAACAATTTTTTTAAAGTAAAAAATTACAAAGTCCCAAAGAAACTGAAGAATTATTGATTTTTTTTTTACACGGAGGGAAACTAATCTGTTTGACAGAACATTCTGGAAAATCAAGGTGGTTATGGACAGATGATTAATCTAAACCATAACATTTATACATCCTGAATGTTTCAGCAGCAAAGGAGACCAATCAAAATTCAGAGCTACAAGCAAAACATTTTTGGAAGTGTTTACTCACCTTTCAGATGCATATTTAGATTTACAAAAGATTTCAAGTAGGGCTTCTTTAACTACGTGTGAAGATTTAAAACAATTTAGTTTCTATGTAACTTTGGAAGAAGTCAATGCAATAACGTGAAGTCCACCTGCACTGAAGTTCCCTTGGTAGCATCAGTATCTGGCAGAGCTACTGATGCCACATCATACCACATTGAGAGGAAAAAGTTAGCTCTATTAGATCATTGAGTCTAACTCCTCCCAACTACAAATAAAAACTTTGTACCCTGGAGGGGAGAGAACTCAGAAAGGAAAGAGTCTCCCACTGCTGGAGTCCCCCACATGTCACAGCACTCACAGAAGGAGCCCCCTCCTCTTCCCAGCCTCCCAAGCCAGCCACCTCTTTCAGAAAGTATCAGAGAGAAACTTTCTTTTCTATCAAAAAATGCTGATGACTCTATTTGCAAAATGTCTCATTATAAAAACCTTCTCTGCTGCTTGCTTTCTGAGCTTTAATAAATCCTGGATTAGTATGAAAACCACCCAGGCACTGACTCTCTTCATTTGCCGACGAACTGTCTGGAGTTGGCTGCTTCTTCATGAGTAACTTCCCCAAACTTTTGGGAAATTGCCCAATGCCAGGAACTTAGGACCACCAGATCAACTTCTCAGAGCAGAGAAAGAAAAATCATTATAATGTCAGTCCTGAAAGCTGGCACTGGCTTCTCCTCCCTTGTTTTTCTCTCTTTCCTTGCTGGCCTTTCTTGCTCATAGCAATTCATGCATGTTCTCCTGCTTTTTTTTTTTTTGACTAAAAATAGAATCTGGGTTCCCAGCTATCACTTTAAATGTACAACATGTGGGTTTTCAGTCTGCTCTTAGCTTTGCTCATTCTTGTAACTCCTCTATGATAGGAGGAAGCCTCTTTTCTAGTTATTTCCATTCAGTGTTTCCCTGTCTTCAAATGTGTCCATCCAGATTTCTAGGAAATTGCAGTGCTACAGCTATTCTCTCAAAAGGGCCACATTAAAATTTCCAATCTCAACACTTTTGCTGGCTTGCATTTCATGTGAGCTCAGGGCCACTTTCACAGTTTCCAAAGTGTCTTTCTAGCCTCCACCTTCCTTCCCTCATTTCCTTCTGCTTTTCTTTCCCTCTTGGGTGAGCCTCCATGAGAAGAGTGCTTCAGCGTTACTGGAGCACACTGTCCCTGTCAGCTCCTTAGCAGGGGTTAGGCTGAGAGGCATCAACAGGTGACAATGGGGACTTTATAGTGCCATCGACAGGCAAAGGCGGTATGACAGTGGTAACTGCAAGAGATAACCGTGCCGGGGATAGTGGCTGAAGCTGTAAGATGAAAGTAGTTGGGGGGATTGAATGCCCAGAAGCCACATTCAGAAGCCAGCTGATTTGTAAATGTGTCTTACCATCTGCAAGATGGGAAATGAAATGTCCTTGAACTGCAGAGAAAATTTTGTGGTCCAGAGGCTGCTGCAGTAATCCAGGCAGCAGAAGATGGTGCCCTGAAATTACTTTACAAGAGAAAGGGAGGGTTGAGGGAAGAGAAGGAATTCAGGTGATATATATATATATATATAGCATTCCAAATGATTTCACTTGGTCCTCACTTGTGAGGAATTATTATCCCCATTTCACAGGTGAATCTCACAGGGCACTGAATTGCTCACCCAAGCCCACGTGGCTAATAAGTGGTCCTGAGGTGACTGTGGTATTAGAATAGTATACCACTGCCAGCTAGTAGTCTCTTAGCACAAATTGGACTCCTAGTAGGACTTAGAGAGAGGAGGTGTAGGGCAAGTGAGTTTAATTGTGGGAGAAAAGATGCAAGCTCAAGTCATGAGTGGTTTTCCAAGACAGCAGGCCTGGGTGGGGTGTGGCCGCAGGGCATCCTGGGAGATGGGAGGCATGGCGTGAGAGGGCAGGAACAGCAGGAAAAGCAGGGTGTCAGGAGAGGAGCCCTGAAGACTCCTCTTTGGATAGAGGGACACCAAAACCAAACATTTACAGCTTAAGCTAACTGATCAGTATGTCTTGGAGAAAGACAGTTTTTGACTGCAGTATAAGATACTGTAGCAGAGCTGGGCAAGGAGTGAGGAAGACTCAAGGCAAGGAGAGCGCAAGGCCAGGATACATGTGCCATGTACTTGGTACAGGTGCACTCAGAGCAGGTCCTCCATAAGCTGTGAGATCTGGGGCAGCGAACACAGGCTATGTGCAGTAGTTGCTACTCACCTACTCCCTACCCCCAGGAGATAATGATGAAACTTCAGTGTGACTATATGCATTAGAAACCCTTTGTAAGTCCTCTGTAATGGTGAGTTTTAATATAATATATTAGCCTGAGTTCTAGTTACTACCTACTGAAGCCTTCTCTGGAGAAAGATTGTTAGTCTGGTTCTTAGTACTTCACTGCTCCCCAAATCTTCCCTTGAAGGAGTCTCTTTGGAATCTGGATGAAGTAGTAACCTTCAACAGCTAGTAGGTTGTTGGTTGGAAGGGCTTATTAGTTTCCTGTCCCAATGCCTTATCATTCCCCCAAGACTAGAAGCGAAGACTTAGATACAAAGAGTTAGAACTAGTTTTCAAAACACTGGAAACAGAAAGAGATGTGACCTTAGTTTAGGAGTAAAGAAAAAAACCTTTTTCTTGAGGCAGGGTCTTGCTGTGTCACTCAGGCACAATCACAGCTCACTGCAGCACTGACCTCCTGGACTCAAGTGATCCTCCCAGTTGAGTAGCTGGGACTATAGGCTAATTTTTGAATTTTTTTGTAGAGACAGCGTTTCACCATGTTGCCCAGGCTGCATAAACTCCAGGGCTCAAGCAATCTGCCCTCTTTGGCCTCCCAAAGTCCTGGGATTACAAGCATCAGCCACTGCACCTGGCCCAAATTTCATTTTTAATTTTTTTTTTTTTTTTTTTTTTTTTTTTTGAGGCAGAGTTTCGCTCTTGTTACCCAGGCTGGAGTGCAATGGCGCGATCTCGGCTCACCGCAGCCTCCGCCTCCTGGGTTCAGGCAATTCTCCTGCCTCAGCCTCCTGAGTAGCTGGGATTACAGGCACGCGCCACCATGCCCAGCTAATTTTTTGTATTTTTAGTAGAGACGGGGTTTCACCATGTTGACCAGGATGGTCTCGATCTCTCGACCTCGTGATCCACCCGCCTCGGCCTCCCAAAGTGCTGGGATTACAGGCGTGAGCCACCGCACCCGGCCCCAAATTTCATTTTTAAAATTTCAAATGGCAGCTGCCTGCAATGGCTACAAGGGGACCTAAGACCAGTGACTGCGGGAAGTAGGAAAAAAGGCATTTTAAAGGAAAAATAAGGAGGTGGGGTGAATTTAAGGGCTCAAGTCAGTGAGTTTTGATTTTCAAAAGAATCCAACTTTGACTTAGCAATTAAGCTACTCCTGATTTTCTGGTAGCACAACTCAAGTTAGAACATTGGATAAGAAGCTTGAAAGAACAATACAAACTTCAGAAGATACTTATTGTGGAAATTTATGTACATATGAAAGTAATTCCCAGAGAGGGCCCTTGGAAAACGTTGGCCCTCCTCTTCACTTCCTCACCTGAAAATGGGTAAACAGCTCAGGGACAGAGTGAGAATCAATGCAGCCATATTTCTAATGATTCAATGATTTTTTTTCTCCCCAGAGACGGGGATTATTCTTTGACTTTCCCTTTTGAATATTGTTTTCTGTTTCTGCCTCTTTAATTAGAGACAGAAATTCAATTAATAAGGAGGAAAAAAGAGAAAGCCTTTTCAAGCCAATTTCCTTGTGCTCCCGAGAGTTTCTGAGGTTAGGTCAGCACATATCTATGCTGTTTACCTCTTTGGCTGTTGACAGGATGGCATGTGACTTGGCCAAAAGCTGTAGCTGGCCAGAGCAATGACCACTACTGTCTTGGCTTCAGAGATGCTTACTGTCTTGGCATATAACAACAGTGTTGTTTACCAGATAAATGTTTTTTTCAAATATATATTATTATATTTATTCTATTTTTGCAACCCCTATCAAAGAAAGAGAAAGCAGCCATGCCAGGGTACAATCAGAGGTCACTGTGCTGTATCAAGCACTTTGGGTTTCCTGTTGACTAGCCTACATTTCTCTTTGCATTAAGACTCACACCCACTCCCTGCTGCCACCCCCACTGCCCCTGCTACTTTGCCCTTAAGAAAACTGAACATTATAAAGTGAACGTAAATCAAATGTTTTGAAGGGAAGGGTCACGGTATGTTTCTAGGCTGAAACACATTTTTCAGGTTGCTTAAAAGAAATTATATTTGGCCCATTTTCAGGGCAGCTCTTTGGCTTAGGGAAATAAGGCATCTGCTAAATCAGCAGCCCCCCAACCCCCTCCATTCCACTAATCATAGCACTTCCAAACTTAGCTGGGCCAGAACTTAACACAGGGGACTAAGAAAATGATCTAAATGTTCAATCAAATCAATATCTTCTATTGCACAATATTCACAAAGTATAGTTAATTGAAAAAAAAAACAAAAAAAATACAGGCACACACAAAGGAAATATACTAAAGAAGAGGGTGGGACTATGGGTAATTTTTTTCTTCTTTGTGCTTTTCTTATTTTGCCATACTTTTTACCATAAACAAGTATTATACTCATAGGAAAGCATGGTGGTTAAAAGCAGACTTTGGAGTCAGACTGCCTGTTTCAAATCCTCGCTTGACCACTTCCTGTGGTGACATTAAGCAAATTACTTGATTTCTCCGTGCCTCAGTTTCCATATCTCTAAAATGGGGATAAGAATTGTACCATCTCAAAGGGTTGTTATGGGAATTAAAGAGTTAATATGTATGAAGTGCTTAGAACACATCTAGCGTATAGTAAGCCCTAAATGTTAAATGAAGAAAACATTAATTTTTAATTTAGTCAAATTATGGTTAATTTTCTCTAGAATGCTACTTGCCATTCTGTCACATTCACATTTTATTATATGTGTTGCTGAATAGAGGACACATACATCCGAAAGCTAATGTTTGTCCTCAATAGTCAGGGTGGATGCTTGACATTTGGTAGGTGGTGAAAATTCTTACTTGCCAGGCCACGACAAAGAGCAAAGATTTCCCAAAGATATAATATGACCCTCCCACTCTAAACCCCTCCTTTGGTCATAGATGAATTATGGCAAGCCTTATTGTCTCCTAAACCACAGGTTATACTATCACAGTTTGATTAATGACATTCACAGAACTGGAAGGATCCTTGACCTTCGGTAAATTAGGCCCCCTTGCCCAGGAGTGGAAATGCCTTGGTTAAACCTGTTTTCAGTGATACGTGCTCCACTTCCTCACGTAGGCCTGGGAGGAGCAGAGGGAAATGAGAACCAGCTTTGTGGCAGACTGTCAAATAATTGGGAAATTGTTAATGACTGATAGGAAAAGATGCAGGTGGTAGTGATGAGGCAGAATGAGTTCTGAAGGATCTTTTTCCATCAGTAAGAGGGTCTTCACACGAAAGCAAACCCACAGTTTAAAAAAAAACTCCAATATTGTGGAAAGTGAGAAACATACACTTTGTTATCTTGCAGACTAAAAAAACTAAATGACTGAGCTATTTTTTCATTTTGTAATAAAAAATGTTATGTTGGTGAGGTGTAAACCAAAAACTAACAGAAATAAGTAAACTGAAAAAAAAAAAAAGAAAAGCAGGGAGGAGGGGTCTCCTACCCAGGGGAGGGAAGACAAGATGGCACTGAAACTCACATAAAATCACCACTGATACTGTTGCCTTTCAGCCAATGGAAAAATATTCTAGAAAAAGGAAACTCCAAAGCTCTTGTTTACCCAGCTGTCTGTACAAAGTGAATTATTCATGATTACATGTGAATAATAAACCTATGCAAATATTTGTTGTATTCTCAATTTTGAGGAGGTTGGGGGAGCAGCAGGAAGTCATTTTAAAGTGATTCAGTTAACTATCTCCTTTAAAATTAAATCAAGAAAAAGATTTTTGATTGTTATTTATATATGTCTCCCCACAAAAGAAAAACACACAAGGTTGTTTTTTTCTTAGGAGGCTTATGTCCTATTGGAAGTGACAATTTAAAGCTTTTCTCTTAGTATCATGACCTTTACATAATTTCCTTAGAAACTAATTGTGAAAGCTTTTTTTTTTTTTTTTTTTTTTTTTTAATTTTACTGGCTTTAGAGGGCTGAAAAGCTTACAGCAGAGGTTCTTCTATAAAGGGAAATCTTAACTGACAAGTTTCCAGGTACCTGCTGCTTACTGTAAACTCTTACCTATAAATTTCAGTTATAGGTTTTTGATAAAGGGAATATTACAATAATACTGATACCTGGCAGTTTTAAGCTGTTTATCTTTTTGGTTACAGAATTGGTTTAACAGTTTCCATCAGAACTGTTAGACTATGACTTTTAGCTAGAACTATCTTAGGGTTTATTTAGCTTATCCATTTTAAGAAGCACTTGAAATCTAAGCAATTGCAAGATATTGAAAGGTGTTTTATTATCTTGCAAACTGTAACTTTTCTGCCTCTCTACACAGTGTATTATCACCATAATCTGTGAAAGAGTTCATACCATGCAAATGATTGCTTTATATACTATAATCATTAATAAAAACAACTTCCCTGTGAGCCTCATTATGAAGGTTGAGTTGTTTCTGACTAAAGCCCAAGTTTCAGTTAAGCATAGACTAGGTTCTGATAAAGCTCGCTTTTGCTCAACAGTAACCCAAATGCCTGGAGGAGGGGCCAGAGAACTGGGCTAGGCTCTCCTGGTTCCAGGGATCAGGATCTCTCTAGAACCACTGATGATGAGTGGGTTGGTCCCTCAAGCGAACCAACCCTCCATTCCGCCTCCAAACTATCCCAGAACCCAGGTACTGTGCCAGAGTTAGAGTAGACTATCACAACCCACTGCTTCTACCTTATGGTTGTTGAAAACCCTAGGTGGAAAAGACAGGTTCACCATCCACATTTTGCAGCTAAAGCAACAGGGGAATAGAGAACTAAGAGACTTGTCCAGAAATCAAGGGAGAAACGAGATTAAGACTACAATCCAGACTTTGACTCTAATGAATATTCCATGATACCCTGCCCTGCACCACTGTCCCCAATCTACCTAGAAACCAATGAGTTGGTAATTTGCCAGTTGCCAGCACAATCCCTAGCACCACAATTAACCTACTATTATCTTTTTCTTCTGCTATTATCATTTCTGTAGATTCGCACAGTGTGAAAATGGACCATACAGAGGAATAAGAGAGCAGAAAGTCATCTTATCTACTCCACAAGCTTTAGGCAGCACTGTGTCGAAACCAACCTAGATTTCCAGAATAGATCATTCTATCACCTCCTCTGGAATTTGAATGCCATCGAATGCAACCTAAGTCCCTTTTCTTTTATTCTCTGTTGACTCAGGATAACTACTTTCTTATTTAACAAAAAACCCAAAACATTAAAATTGCATTTTAAGGTTAATTGGCAATGTTAGTAAGTGGCAAACGTAGGCCTCAAATAGAAGGTAATAATGAATAACTTGAAATGTTTGGAAAAAGATGATCTATATCTATTAAAACTCCATCAGTGAGTAAAAAAGTGGTTTCATTATTAGCATTTTCACTCTCCTGTTTCTCATAGTCTACAGTTATATTAGCAACCTTGCATTTCACTTTATGGAAACTTGTCTCCATTATGATTTAGTTCAATGGTTTCCTTCTCATACTGTTTCAGCTAGGGAGTCATTTCATTATGCTGGGAAGATTCTGAACATGTAATGTAATTAATTCCTTTAATAGGCTCCTCTTTAGGGAAGACCCATTAGTAGACATCACTGTGAATTAACATCTTAGTCCAGGAAAAAAGGTCTTTGGAGACAAAAGTGAAACAGATAAATCTTTGTTGAGAGATGTGACCAGAGGATTTAACCGCATTCCTTGTGGTTTCAGAATGACATGCATATTCTGGGACCCACAGATAGGCAGAGATAGTTGTCATTCTCAGTAATGCCCTGACCACACCAGCTCTTTAACATAAAGAGATAGTTCTAAATGTTGTAATTTCTTAGAAGAACACATCATGGGGGTGTACACATTGAAGGCAGGGGAATAAAGTGAAACTCTGCCCACTGGCTAATGCCTATAAAGAAAGGCTACTGGCTTTCTTTTAATTGACATGTTAAAAGCACACTTGAAAAAAAACACACACTTGAAGGCTTCTGGACAAGTTCTTCTATATCAGTCTACTAAGGATTGGTCTTCCCTTTGAATCTTGATGAATAGTAGTGAAGTCTTTCTGTTGGGGTCTGAATATTTTCTTATATTATTTTTACATATCGTCTCTGGAAGCAGATTTCTCTGTGTTCAAAATTCTGGCTTTGCTATGTACTAACTGTGTGATCTTCAACAAGTGATTTAACTTCTCTGTATCTTATATTATCCAAAATTCAGATAAAAGCAGTACTTGCTTCAATTGGTAAAGAGAATTCAATGAATGAGCACATGTAGGTGCTTAGTGGAGTGTCTGGCCTTGAGTAAGTGCCATCGACATTGACTGATATTGTGATTAACTCTGCTGAGTGGAGGTCCGACCACGGGCATGGAGGCCTGCAACACAAAAGCTGAAAAACTCTTGACAAAGCAGAGGAGTGGGTGCCTGGGCCTGGGGAGGGTAGGCTGGCTGCAAAGGGACACAAGCGAACTTCTGGGGTGACAGAAATACTCTATCTGTTGATCATTACAGTGGTTACTCTAGTGTAAGCTAAAAAACATTTAAACAATTCTTTCCCTGATTATCCCATTTAATATACCAGTCCAGGCTCTAGTCACCTTACATCTGTATTAACGCAATAGTCTCCTGGTTGATTTTTCTGTCCCTGAGCTCTTTCTTTAATTCCTCCTTGGTGTGCCCATACTCACTCCCATTTCTGAGGCTACTTCAATAATCACGCCTAGAACAGTATATGAGCCATTTGTTTAAAAAGGAGGGAAAGAAAGAAATGTGCGTAAGCAAGTATGTTTACTTATTTATGCCTAAAATAGCTCTGGAAAGACATATGAGAAACTGGTCATGTTAGCTACCTAGGGGGAAGGGAACCGGATGGCTGAAGGACTGGGTGGGAGGGAGGTTTTTCTTTATATATCCTTTTGTTCCTTTTGAATTTTAAATCATGTGAATGTATTACCTAACCAAAAACAAATAAATAAAATGTAGGGAAAAATGAAACCCTACAAAGTTAATCTATTCATTCTAGAAATATTTTATTTTTATTTGTTTATTTTTTAGAGATGTAGCCTTGCTGTGTTACCCAGGCTGGTCTCAAACTCTTGGGCTCAAGCAATCCTCCCGCCTCAGCCTCTTGAGTAGCTGGAATAACAGACACACACCACTGCATCCAGCTCATTCAACAAATATTTACTGGTTATCTATCACTTGCCAGGCGCATAGCAGGGTTAGCGTGTCCACAGCCATGATTGTGTTTCATTGGCAGATCCTTCATAAACTGCACGTCACCAGCCCTGCCTGCTTGTTTAGCTTTAAAACTCGCTGTTAGGAGATAGAAAGTCCACTGGTTAATCACAGTGGCCATGGCTGGTATCTGATTTAGGGAAAAAAACAAGGTCAGGGTCACTTATGCTACAAAGGACCTCCTTCCACATACTGAAAAGACGTAAAAAGCTGTAGAAGTGGCAAGGGTATGAGATGATACCTCATAACTAATGTTTATTGAACATTAACTTTCTATATGCCAGCTATTCTTCTAAATGCTTTTTCTGTATTAACTGATTGAGTTCTCAACAATAACTCTGTGAGAAAGACACTACTATTGCCCCCGTTTCACAGATAAGGAAATTGATGTACAGAGATAGCAAGTAACTTCCTTAGAGTCACACAGCTAGTAAGTAGGATGACCAGGGTTTGAACCCAGATAATGTCTAACTCCAGAACCCTCAATTTTAACTATTTTCCTGCCTTTTGGAAAAAGTATTGATAAAATGTTCCTTTGCTCTAAAATCTCTGTTGAAATTCAACTATTTATAGAAATGTCACTGAGTTTTATAGCTGGAAGAGATTATTCAGTTAGTTCAATTCTTATCCAAATGGACAACATCTTGGACAACTACTCCTGAACAATTCTAGTGATAAGGAACTCATTACAGCCAGAAGCAGTCACTATCTGACAGTTCTAATTGCTAACAAAAACAGTGAAATGTTGATTGCCTTCCATGTGCAAGGCAATTTGCTAGAGCATGGAAGAAAAATTCTTTAATATGTTGAGGCCAAATCTGCATCCTTGGGATGTCCTCCCACTGGGTTTATGTTCTATGCTTTGGAACAACCCAGAATGTGTCTGATGTGTCTGTGATTCCCTGCATTTCATGACAGCCTTTCATAAATTTAAAGACAGCTACAAAGTTCCCTTTAAACTTCCTTCTTCCTTGCTTATTCAGTCTGTTCTCATACCACAATCCCTAGGTGAGACTCATTTTTCTTATTAATAAGCTTCTGTTTTAAAATGCAAATGTGGGAGGGCAGCATATTAAGCTTTATCTGATGCTTCTCTCCCGTTGAACTATCTTGAAGGAAAGGAAGTTTCAATTTAGGGAAATGAGTGGGGAGGGTTCTGAGATCAAAGGCAATTGGAAGCATGGCTCAAGTGCTGGCCCTAGGCTTGGACAGGATGTTGATGTAGGAGCCCTGGGTAGGCAAAATGCAGCATAGAAATCCCAAGCTCCTAAGGCCAAGTGGGGTGGCTCACACCTGTAATTCCAGCACTTTTGGTGGGCAGATAGCTTGAGCCCAGGAGTTCAAGACCAGCCTGGGCAACATGGCAAAACCCCATCTCTCCAAAAAAAAAAATTAGCCTGGCGTAGCAGCACATGCCTGTAGTCCCAGCTACTTAGGAGGAAGCTGAGGTAGAAGGATTGCTTGAGCCTGGGAGGTTGAAGCTGTAATGAGCCAAGATTGTTCCACTGCACTCCAGCCTGGGTGATAGAGTGAAACCTTGTCAAAAAAAGAAAAGGGAAAGAAAAGAAAAGAGAAAAGAAGGAATCCTAAGCAACTAGAGACAAAGTGGACATGCTAAGAGTTAAAAAGCAGCAATCATGATGAACATCTGTTGAGTAGTGACTATACGTATGCAGGGCAGTTTACTTGGAAGGCTGAGATGGGAGGATCATTTGAGCCTGGGAGGTCAAGGCTGTAGTGAGCCATGATGAAGCCACTATACTCCAGCCTGGGTGACAGAGTGAGACTGTCTCAAAATAAAATAAAATAAAAGTGTAATGAGACTTTACTACTAAAAGCTCTGGGATAACATGATGGAATTATAACACAGGAAAAAGCCCTGAAGCTGGGTAAATCAGCCTGTTACCAGAAATGCTAGCCAATCCCTTTCTCAACATCCTCTGTTGAGCAAATCGCATGTGCAACTTCCAGCCAGGTTGCAGGGAACAGTTTATGACAGCCCTTCACATAGCCATTGGTACCTGTGAGCCACCACCTACTGTAAGACTGAATTTGCTCCTCCCAGAAGGTGAAAGTCTATTTGCAGAGATGTTGTGCACCCAAAGGGATATTATATGAGCAGATTAGCTCCTTAGGACCTCAAGTCTTGGCATTTCTAAATAGGAATTTGACTTTACCAATGGATAACCCAAGGGCCCATTAAAATTTTTTTTTCTTTTTAACCAAGACAATGGTGTCCTTCTCCTCTATCAAAACTGGAAATTATATATCAAGTCTCAGCCAGGACCTTAGTATACAAATCACACAGTCACACTGAAAATAATACTTTTTTTTTCCTTTAAACAAACTAAAAATGTCTAAAGAGGATACATTTGGACATTTTCTCACTTGTATAGAATCTGGAATCATACATTGTAGCAGACCTTGACTTAACTCTTTTTTTTTTGTTTTTGTTTTTGAGACAGAGTCATGCTCTGTCACCAGGCACCAGGCTGGAGTGCAGTGGCGCAATCTCAGCTCACTGCAATCTCCACCTCCTGGGTTCAAGCAATTCTCCTGCCTCAGCCTCCTGAGTAGCTGGGACTACAGGCGCGTGCCACCATGCCCAGCTAATTTTTGTATTTTTTAGTAGAAACAGGGTTTCACCACGTTGGCCAGGATGGTCTTGACCTCTTGACCTCGTGATCCGCCCGCCTCAACCTTCCAAAGTGCTGGGATTACAGGCAGACTTAACTCTTACAAGCATAATGTGTTCAGTTTCATTTCATTATTTGGGATCTCTTTCTAAATGATGATGATTATAACTGAGAATTTTTTAATTATAAGATCCTGTGGAAGTCCCTGAATATCCAATACTTTTGGGTTTGAAACCATAAATTGACACTTTAAAAATACATTAAAATTGGCTCTAATGGTTAGTAGAATTTTAAGAATACACACACAACTCTGAACTTATATGAATGCAACTTTGACACTGATGAACATTTCCAGCATCTTCCTGGCAGAGATGAGCTGGAGAATGAAAGAACCCAGACAGCAGAGGGACCTGCAAGAGGGGAAACGAAGGTGTGGTTTCGGTGCCTGGCTTCAAAGGCTGGAGGCAATCATAAGCCTAACCCATGTTTTTCCAGATAGACCAAATTTCTGTAAAGACAGAAAAACCCCAAACAGCCAAATTAAAATTTCCCCTGCATAACTTTTTATTTAATAATGTCTCAGTTTCCAACTATCATCATCTAATCTTTGTGATCACACTGATGAACCAAGCACAGTCAGGGTGAGGGAAGGGTCTAGTACAGCTCAGGCACCCCAGCGTTTTCATTTTCATCCCGGCCTGTTTTCATTCTCTTTACTGAAGTGTCGGCTCCTTGATGCACTTACGCTTATTCATCCCGTTACAATTAAGGACCAAAATGAATAGCCTAGAGAAAAGATTTCTTTCCTTCTAATAAATCATTCACTAGATAGAACTGAATACATTCCAATATTGATAGCTGGTTGCATATTTGAACTCCACTGTGTAAAAATCAGATAGTTCACATTTTCATGGTTCTCGGATTCTCTTGTTAACAGATCTCCTTCCCTGTGTGCCCAGCCAAGGGCACAGGCCCAGAAACTTCTCTGTTGCCTTGCATACACACTGCCTCAAAAACACACAGTCCACCTACTGGCAGTGACAAAGACTGTTCTGTTGGGGAAAGAAGTGTTAATAGAGATAATAAAATCACTATAGAAATTTTTGGCTGGGCTTGGAGGCTCATGCCTGTAATCCTAGCACTTTGGGAGGCCGAGGCAGGTGGATCATGAGGTCAGGAGTTCAAGACCTGCCTGGCCAAGATGGTGAAACCCAGTCTCTACTAAAAACTACAAAAATTAGCCAAGCGCAGTGGCAGGCACCTGTAATCCCAGATACTCAGAAGGCTGAGGCAGGAGAATCGCTTGAACCCAGGAGGCTGAGGTTGCAGTGAGCCGAGATTATGCCACTGCATTCCAGCCTGGTGACAGAGTGAGACTCCATCTCAAGAGAAAAAAAACAAAAAGAAATTTTCTAGACAGATTCAAATTTGAGACTTTGACTTAAAGGATCTATCAACCTTAGGCTAAGTTTATGACAATCACAAATACAAATTATAAGCTCAATTCTCCTTCAAGCAAAATAGTTCCTTTTGAAATCCAGATTGACTAATTACTCAGTACTGCTAATTCGCTTTGAGAGTCTTTTATAGAGTTTTTGTGAAGCTCCTCTGTGATTAAACACTTGCAGTGAAGACAAGCTCACTAACTCACAAGGTAGCCCATTTCAAAATGTTGACAACTGACAACTGTGAGTTAAAAAGCTCCTCCTGGGCTGGGTGTGGTGGTTCATGCCTGTAATTCTAGCACTTTGGAAGGCTGAGATGGGTGGATTACTTGAAGTCAGGAGTTGGAGACCAGCCTGGGCAACATGGTGAAACCCCATCTTTACAAAAGATACAAAAATTAGCCAGGAGTGGTGGCACACACTTGTAGTCCCAGCTAGTCTAGAGGCTGAGGTGGAAGGATCACTTGAACCTGGGAGGTCAAGGTTGCAGTGAGCTGAGATCATGCCATTGCACTCCAGCCTGGGCAACAGAGTGAGACCCCGTCTCCAAAAAAAAAAAAAAAAAAAAAAAAAAAAGCTCCTCTTTATACTGAGCCAAATTGATGATCTCCTGTAGCCTTTACCAATTTGCTCTTACATCTTCTCTCTGGAGAGATACAAACCTAATTCCTCTACTAGACAGCTAATCTCTTTATGTGATTCTCTTAAAAGAAATTATAGTGACTCAGTCTACAATTCTATCAAGGATATAATAAATCCAATACCATTCTCTTCCTTTCAGGGGTAGAGCAGGCTTTTATGAGTCCACTTAATATGCTAAAAGAAGGGGAAATGCTCCTTGTCACCAGCAGGCCCCAGTGCTACAGCCCAATTTAAGGCCCCAGTTTGGTAGGCTTGCCCTAGATGGTCAGGAATGGCTGAGAGTCTGGCAAGGGGCAGCGCTGAACAGGCAAGTCTCTCTGGGATTTTCCTATAGAGATTGACCTTAGTCTGGGTTAGAGGTTGCTGATTCTCCATTTTGTGTATGTGTGTGTGTGTGTGTGTGTGTGTGTGTGTGTGTGTGCGTGTTAGATCTGGAAAGTTTTCCACAGTGCCTGAACCTGAGGGTTGGATTTAGTAGAAATCAGGCAGGCCTAGTAATCCATATTTTAACAAGCACTCCAGGTATTAATGATCTCACTACAGTTTACGTTTGAAGAAACACTGATGTAAGCAAAGAAATTTTTCCTTTCTGTGGGAAATAAGATGAGCAAAAAAAAAAAAATCTTGTATTTTTATTTAATTTAACCATAAGTCACACACTTAACATTTAACTTATTGGTCTCATCTCTTTAAATTAAATTACTAAACCTCACTTCATAAGTTACTAAATCTAATGTTATATAAATAATAGAAATAACACTTTAAATCATTTATTGTTCATTCATACTAATCATTAATTAAGTCTATCAAAATTCTTCCAGAATAAGGAAGGAACTAATAGCATCATTTGCAGGTTACAGACTGATAAACTGAAGTGATTGTTGGGAAATATTTAATATAGGTCTTAAGAAGAGTGCCAGGCTCCTGAATTGCAGCATGTTCACTGTTTTGGATTGTCTAACAGAACAGGGCCTGAGGCCAGAGTTGAGGGAAAGCACATTTTGGTCCCACAATTAGCTGATCAACCTTGTGACTGAGGTTAACACATAAATCACACCTGGATAAGCACCTCTACACACATCCTATGCAACTCTGTGGGAATATTTAATACAGCTACAGAAGGATTCCAGTACGCAGGTTACAACAAGTTAAAACATTTCACAGGAGTCTAAATACCTGAAGAGTTTAATTATGAAAAAAAAAATCCTTCTTTCCTTTGAGAAAACAGCTTCTTTCCAAAATAACTACTGTGGTTCTTTTACAAATATAATATAAAAGGTACCTCATCTCTAACCCATCTTTAAAGTAATGCTATCCCAAGGCAGCTCTATTGACCTTGTTTCCTTGTGGCAAAGTGAACTCATGTCCTATCTGACCAGCAATTTAGCACTTAGTAAACTGACAAAAAAAAAGTTGAGCATAAAACTTAGAAAAACGTTTTGGAAACAGGAATTTACTTTCCTGCTAAGACAATTCATGCATGTTTTTACAAAATAAACTTACTTTAAAATAAATGTAGCAAGAATTATCTAGGTTTCATTTTCTGTTAGGGACGAAGACCTTCTCTGGTTCACTGACCTTCCTCTTCTTCCTGGAGCACTCAGAACTTTGCTGACTGCACACAAAATTCATCCTTTGAATCTGTGAGAATCACCAGAGAGAGGCACAATTCAGCAGAGATTTTTGACATCCGCACAAGACATATATTAGACAGGTAGACCAAGCATTAATCCCTCAAGCTGCATAACGGATCCCAACCTGCTTTCCTGTGGGCTGGTTTGGCCCTGCACAGAGGCCTTGCTGCCAGTATCAGAGTCTGGTATTCCAAATTTCAGGAGCTAAGTTTCCCTTGGAGGCAGCCAGCTTCTGGGACAGTTTCTTGGCTCTCTCCAGTGAATTCAACACATCCAATTCTGGAGAGAAGGCTTGTCAAGGTGTGGGGCCAAGAAGGAGCAATTAAGGTTCAGGAGAGATCTGGGACACTGATTGCTTTAGAGGCAAATGTAATTTAAGTCCCAGTTTCAGGTAGTAGAGACATACTGCCTTGTCTTTTCTATGGTATGTTCAGATTAATGAATTAAGAAGAACCATAATCTTTCTGCTGAGGAGTATGTTATTGGTGAAAGGGAAGTTGGTTAGTGAATCATTATAGATATATATTTTGCCATTGAGTTTGGCTTTGCTAAAGATTTTATAACTTATTTTTGCTTAACTGAGTGAACAATTAGATATAATCTGTGAAACAATCCCTAATGCCTGGAATTCCAAGAAACACATAGAGGACACTTATATATTTTCCAGCCACTAGATGGGAGGAAAGGTTTTTCCATGTCCTATGTTTTCTCTTTGGAAGGAAAATGGAATAAGATATATATTTTTTAAAGCAAAACTTGTGAGAATATATAGTAGAAGTTCCAAAATTATCCTTTTTGTCTTTTCTAGGAGAGGCATGTTATTATTTAATTGATATGTTATTATAATAAAATAGTGGAAGTGCCAATAAAACATTTAAGTACCATTAGAAACAAAGATTGGGTGTCAAATGGCTAATTTAAGCACTAATTCATCCTTTAGTTTTAGAAAGCAGTTGAATTTCTGATCTCAGAAACCACAAATTCCCTTTGGCTTATATTAAGACAGAAGCTATATAAAACTCTGGGAAAATAAATAGAGCAGCCCATCAAATAGCTTGTTTGCTTATACATGTAAAAATTTGAAATGGCCTGTTGTAAAGAAAAGGAAATAGCAACATAAAAAATTAAAGCACAAAAACTAAGTTGTTATCTAGGAGATGCATTTGTTATGGTTTGACTCTAGGAAAAGTATCTGGTAAAAGTTAACTTGTCTAGAAATGTTGCTTGGGCATGCTTTCCATTTAAACCAAACTATCCTCACTTCTATCAAATCTAGGTACACATGAAAGAAGAGAAGATGAGTGTACAAATTCTCAAATGACCAGTTGAACTGGTGTTTTAACAGTTTTTTCTCTTTTTCTTCCATTGTTCAAATAAATCAAAGTTTAATTACAGGTTGCAGAACTGTAATTTTATTGCAGTGAGTCGAAACATCTTCAATAATGAAGGTATTTTCAGTATCTTCAATATCTCAAGGTAATAGTGAAGCCTGGGAACTCTCAATAGTTTATAGAATGTTAGTGGGCTGAAAAACAAGTATGTTATCAGTCAGGGGATACTTCTTAGCATAGACAAATAATCTATACAAACTACATAAACCAACAAATTTATCCACAGAAAGGAATATTTGAGAAACATTTTTCAGGTGTATTCCAACTGGCTGAATTTGTATACTTGGCACTAAAGCCAACAGCCAAGCAAAGGGCCAGAAATCAGGCAGTCTAGAAAGATTATCTGGATGATCTGAACAACATCAGATGATCATCAAATGACTTCTAATACATTTCATATTATATTTTAAACATACACCTTTTGAAGTATTTCTTTTTTCTTTTTCTTAATTATTAAGTGTTTCTTGATGCAGACTAACAAGAGGTTGCTATGATCTGTTTGCCAATAGAGCCTCAGGAGTAGAGTATCCACATACGTATCTGAAAAAAGCCCAGAAGATATGCTTTCTGTATATGATGTTGCCCTATTTTCCATCTTTGGTTTAGTAACATATTCTCCATTTGAGAAGCCAAAAAGCAGGCTTTGCCTTAGGCACAAATAGGATAGCCAACTGATTTGGTAGCAGTATTTGGGAAGTTCTAGAAGGGATTCCTTCTTCTAAATCATCACTTATTCCTTTATTCACTCCCTTAAAAAATGCTTGTTACTTGAATGTTCTCCCAGAGTTCTGTCTTTGGCTGTCTTTCTCCTTATTCTCCACACCTTCCCTGAGTGATTTCATCTACTTCCAGGAATCAATTACCATTCATAAGCAAAGACCCCCACATTTATGTTTACAGCATAGATCTTCCTTCTGAACTTCAGATCCATGTGAGTATCCAACTGCCAACTAAAAATCTCCACATGGGTATTCCAGAGAAAACTCAAGTTCAGTCTGCCGAAATTGAAATTCATCCTCTGCTTCTCTAAGCCTGTTCCCAATCATTGTTCTCACTCACCCAAGGTGTCCCAGTTAAAAACCAGAGACTTATCCATGACTACTCCATCATTCTCTTGCTAGCATCTAATTGATCACTAATTCCTTTTGGTCCTACCTCCTTACTGGCTCTCAAATCCATCCATTGTCACCTATTCCCATGACTTCTTTAGTGCAGGCAAACATCATCTCTCCCAATCACTCCTACTCCCACTGTGACTGCTTCTCTAATCCATTCTCTACTCTGGAGCACAGTCTTATATGCAGATCTGACCACATCGCTCTTCTGCTCCATCAATCATCCATTAATAACTTCCCATGGACCTCAGAATAAAGTCCAGGTGCTTTATGGCTGTGGCCTATTTCTGCAGCTTCATATTCCCTCACACTTAACCACTTGCAGTTCTGATGGGCCCTGCTTGCCCCACTCTGGACTTTGCCTTTAATGCCCACTCCCATACTTTGTTCCTCCCTTCTTCATTTGGTCCAGGGGCATCTCCAGAGTTTCTTCTGCCTGCCGGGCTTCCCTGACACCCAAGGGCTGTGTTCTGCTCTTACCCACTTTGTAGCATTTACTATGTAGTATTATCAGGCCTACTTACTAGTCTTCCCATCCAGAGTATAAACTCCTTGAGATTAGTGCCATTTTTTTTTTCTTTTTGAGATGGAGTCTCACTTTGTCACCCAGGCTGGAGTACAGTGGCACAATCTCAGTTCACTACAATCTCCATCTCTCAGGTTCAAGCAATTCTTGTGCCTCAGCCTCGCAAGCAGCTGGGATTACAGGCACCTACCACCATGCCCAGCTACTTTTTGTATTTTTAGTAGGGACAGCATTTTACCAGATTGGCCAGGTTGGTCTCAAACTCCTGATCTTAGGTGATTTGTGTGCCTCAGCCTCCCAAAGTGCTGGGATTACAGGCATGAGCCACCATGCCCAGCCCCAATATTTTAATCATCTTTGTATTCTCAGTTCCTGGCATCTAGTAGATGCTCTTTAATTATTGGCTGAATGAATGAACAAATAAATTAAATTGATTTTAAGCTAGGCCATGAGCAAGGCACTAAAATCATATCTCTAGTAATACAAAGATCAATGAGACATAGTTGGTTTCCCAGAATTGAGCCTTGTAAAGGAGAGACATTAAGTATACAATTACAATATAATGCAATATAATGTAATGCCAAAATAGTCAGCAATTCATTCAGCAGTTATTTATTGAGTGTCAGCTATATGCATGGCACTCTTTGAGGTGTTTGGGACAAATCAGTGAACAAAAGAGATTCCTGCCCCATGGATTTTACAATCTGGCTGTGTTACTTTTTGGCTTCATACTTTCCAATGGCATCCATTGCTTTTAGGAAAAGTCCAAAAATGGCCTTTCATAGCCCAGATATGGTTCTTTACATTTTCAGGAGAGGGAAAGTGTCACAGACGCTGATGAAAGCTATGTACTCTCTCCTCAGAAAAATGCTTACACCTCCACTCACTCATCTGTTTTGGAAGGCTGTTTGAGGCATTACTAGAACCCCTGAGTACTTCCCAGTTAGAGTTATGACTCCTCAGGCCCTGGCTGTGCCTAGCCTCATACCTTGCTTCTTATACCTTGGTTCCTCTTAATTCTGAACCTTTGCACATGCTATTTCTTCTGCCTAAAATGTTCTTTCCCCTCCTCTGCCCATCCCTTTTTGCCTAGTTGATTCCTGCTCATTCTTTCAGATTTCAGATAAAAAATTATTTCCTCAAAGAAACTTTCTCCATCACAAATAAGTTAGGTCTCCCAATCATAGAACTGTATAGAGTTCTAGGAGATTAGGAACATGCATGTCTTGGTTACATTTGTATCACTAACATCTACCAAGTGCCTTGACATAGTAAAGGTTCAATAAATACTTTTTGATGAATAGATTTTCAAAGAGCGCTCTGCCTGAAGTGTAGAAATGTATTGGAGACATCAAGCAGATACAGGTGATGAGTCTGCTATAGTGGTAGACAGGTGATAACTTGCGTGGCAGTGGAGACGGAGAGAAGTCAAAATTGAGAGATATATTTGGGAGATAGAGTCAGAAGGATGGCCAATTGGATACCATGGTAAGAGAGAGATAGATGGGTCAATAATAACTCCCCAGTTTCTACTTTAGCTAACTGCGTGGATAAAGGTGCTGTTCTCTCAGGTTGAGAACAATGGGAGTTTTGAACCTACTGAGTTTGGAGTGCCTGCAAAACCTCCACGTGGACAGGTTGAATTGGTGGCTATATGTGGAAGTCTTAAGTTCAAGAAAAAGGTCTGGGTTAGACATGTAAATTTGAAAGTCATAAGCATATGGAGGGTAATTAATGCTATGGGTGTGGAAGAATTTGTTTATTGAAAGACCAGAGCGTGAAAAGGGAAAGAGATCAGGACATAGTCTAAGGAACTCCAACATTAGAGATAAGTTAGAGGATGAGCCAACAAAGGAGACTGAGAAAGAGAGAGACAAAAGGAGATAAGCAGACTGGCATGTTGAGAAAGCCAGGGGGTTTTAAGAAGAAAAAGAGGAGAAATTAAAAGGGGGTGGTCAATAGTGTCAAGTGTTGCTGAGAGGGTAAGGAAGATAGGACTCAAATATCTCCACTTGATTTCACCACCTGGAGTTTACTGGATTGGTGGGAAGTCACCTTGAAGTCATTTGAAGAGTGAATAAAAGATTAAAGAAATTGAGGCAAGTACACAACGTTGTATAGAAGTCAAGAGGGAGTGACCAACTCACCCTGGGGAATTTAGAAAGGCTCCTTAGAAGAGACATTGAGCTGGGTCTTGAGGGATAAGCAGCAGTTCACCAGACTGGAAGTGGTGGTGGGAGCAGGGGGAGGTTATTCTAGGCAGAAAGTTTAATATGTTTAAAGGCAATGAAACATGAAAAGATACAGAAAATATATTAGATGGTGGGAAATGTCCCTTTATTAGATTGGCTCTTAGGGTTAAGCGTTATGTATGCAACACACTAGTGTTAAAAATGTAAATTCCCCTGGAATTATTACTTAATATGATGTTAGTGTAAGTGAATTTACCAAGTGGTCTCCAAGTGGCAGCCTATTAAAAACAGAGCCTCATAGGCTTAAAAAAAAAAAAAAAGATATATGTTGTGACATAGAAAGGGCAGTTTAGGGCACAGTATTTGTTTTGCATGAGGAGGTAGACCTGCATGGGGAACCAAGGGAGAGGGCAGCCCCAGGCAACCAGGAAATATGGTAAGTTTTGTGCTTGAGGTGAGTGCAGTGAATTTTGCTTACTTCAAAATTATTTTTCAAGTTGGATCTGGCAAAAAGTTTTCTTTTGAGAAAACCAGTCCTCACCAGTATAAATGTGCAGTTAAGTTTATGTCTAGAATCTCTGGATTTGGCAGTTTTCAGATCAAATATTTCTATGGTTCAAAGGAGCTATGTCCCTAAAAATAAGTTATAGCACTGATGTTAATTTCGATTCCCTTAACATTTATCTTTTTGCCACAATGAAAGGTAGATCAACAGTAATTATAAAATAAATGCTATTAACATAAATGTAGTTTATGTTAACGTGATGAATGAGCAGTAAGAAAGCAAATGCTTTGAGAGAATACTTACCTCCAACACCAGTGGAGCTGTAGACTTTGATATGTTGGTACAGTAAAGGCAAGAAAGGAGTAAAACATGACAAAAATTATCCAAGTTTATAGTAATGCCATTGACCAAGATTGGAAATAGAAATTGAGGGAGTGGGAGGTGGGAACATGGTGGGGAAATAGACGGAGAAATAATTGACTCTGTTTTTAAGATTCTGAATTGGAGGTGAGATAGCCAAATGTCCACTAGGCATTGACTATGTGAGCTGGAGCTAAGAATGGAGGAAATCACATCAAGAGCACATTGGGGAATGTCCCATGTTTTACTGGGACTTATGAAGGGGTTGCTCATTCAATAACTTCTTTATCTTCTGCAGTTTGTGACCAGAGTTCTGGACCATGACTATCTCCCATTAGGAGGTAAATGTATATTCTTCTTAGGCTCACAATCAGATATTTCCATTTATCTCCAAAAGTTATTATATAAGTTCTCCCTTACCCCTCTTCTCTAAGGCATCATATGACTTAAAAGTTTTATAATTAATTCATTTATTTGAAAAATTTTTTTTGAGCACCTTATCTGTACCAGACATTGTGCTAAACACTAAAGATACAAAGCTGATCAAGACACTTCCTGTCCTCAGAGAAGGCCTGGTAGGGGGAAACAAACAGGTTACCAAGAAAATGACAGAGTCATGTATAGGGTTCAACAGGGGTTCCAAAAAGATCTTACCAGTTCTTTCTGGGGAGGCCTGGCAAGGCTTCAAAAGGGATATAAAGCTTGAACTAATTAATGCAAAATGAGGAGACATTCACCAGGCAAACAGCATTAGGAAATGGGGTTGCAGATAACACATTTTAGACAGAAGGAGCACAGGTACAGGAACATAAAGCATTATACCTCTGGGGAATTGGGTGTAGTTCTACAGGGCTAACAGGAAAGGTGTGGGAGTGGTGGGCTGGGTCAGACAATGTCATTCTTTAAAGTTTGGACTTTGTAATGGGAGTTTGTAATGAAGTGCCCTGAAGGGTTCTAAGAGCAGATCTGTTTTAGAAAGATCCCTATGGCAGCAGTGTGAAGGGTGGATTGGAGAGGAGTGAGATAAGAAGCAATGAGGCTACTTCAGAAAAAAGATGATCTGAGCAAGACCAAAAGCAGCAGTGAAGTTAGAGGGAGAACATTAAAAGGATACAGGGCTCAGGAGAGACAGAATGAGTGCCTGAAGCTGAGCCCTACCATCACTTGATCATTCATTGGAATGACACAGGTATAGTAAAGGAAAGAAAGGAGTAAAACATGACAAAAAATTACTCAAGTTTCTGATTATGCCAGTGACCAAGATGGGAAACAGAAGTCAAGGGAGTAGGAGATAGGAACATGGTAGGGAGGACGGATGAAGAAACAACTGACCCTGTTTTCAAGATTCTGAATTGGAATAGATGCCCAAATGAAGATGTCCACCGGGCATTGACTGTGTGATGTAGAGCTAAGGATGAAGGAAATTGCATTGAGGGCATAGATTGAAAGAAGTATTTACTTGGGACTAAAGAAAGGATATTACTGCTTCTGAGGTCTGAAGGAACGAGCTAAAGTGGATACAGAGATAGGTAAATATCTAAATATGGGAGCAGAAAGTTGAATGATTTATGTTTGATGGCCTTAATTCTATGAAGTACATTTTAGGTCATCTACTTAGAAAGGGAGTAAATTGGTCTTGGGTGGCATTTAAAACACTTAAATGGTGAAAGTACAGAATGGTCATTTGGACAATGGGAAAAGCAGTAGTCATAGATTTGTAAAAATAATGTAGACTGTTACTTAGGATCCAGATAGCTTTAAGACATATTGCATTCAAATTAAACATTTAAATGCTTACAACAGACTATATACTAAAAACATCACATATGTTATGTTATTTACTCCTCACAATAACTGTGTATGATGGGAGATTGAGTGGTTATTCCTCTTTTACAGATATAGAAACTGAAGCTCAGAGAAGTGAAATGACTTATTCGGTTCACACATTTAGTAAGTAGAAGTGTTGAACCCAGGTCTCCTGATTTAAGTTTAGTGCTCCTTATATTTTGTTTCTTCAACCCAAAGGGGAAAACAAGGTAAGAAATTATAGAAGAGACCATAAGAATTCTTTGTAGGGCTCTTAAGCTGCTATCTGGGGTTGACCTTTCCTTAGGCACAGCCTATTGGGGCCTCAAACTAAACACAGCCAAAGTCAAATATATTATTTCTCCTTTGTAACCAATTTTTCCTCATGACTCTACAATTTCTGCAAATCATCATTTCCTAGTCATCAAAGGTAGAGAACATAGCCACCTTAGATTCCTTTCTCATCTCCTAATGCCTACACAGTGTTCTTGTAATGAGTAAATGGAATAGCACAGTAGAGCACTTGGTACAACATCTCAAATGTGCAAGTCATTCAGTGACTGACAGTTATCATAATCCTCCTGCCACAGGAATCCCTAACTCCAGGCAAATTGGATATTTGTGGTACATTGAAAAATGGACCCTCAAAAGATGTCCATGTCCTAAATTCTGAAACCTATAAATGTGACCTTGCATGGCAAAAATATAAAAGGGAGAGGGTGTCTCTATAGATGTAATAAAGGATCTTGCAATGGAGAGTTCTTCTTAATTATCCAGGTGGACCCTAAATGTTATCATATGTATACTTGTAAGACTGAGGCAGTGGGAGATGTGAACACAGACAGAAGAGAAGACAATGTGACAATAGGGTCAGAGACTGTTGTGACCAGGAATGCCAGCAACTACTAGAAGCTGGACAAGGCAAAGAACAAAACGTCTCTTAGAGCCCCCAGAGGGAGTGAGGCACTACTGACATGTTGATTTCAATCCATCCTTCACACTGCTGCCGTAGCGATCATTCTAAAACAGATCTGCTCTTAGAACCCTTCAGTGCACTTCACTACAAACTCCCTTTTTTTTTTTTTTTTTTTTTGAGACAGAGTCCTGCTCTTTCACCAGGTGCCAGGCTGGAGCACAGTGACGCAATCTCCGCTCACTGCAACCTCTGCCTCCCAGCTTCAAGCAATTCTGCCTCAGTCTCCCGAGTAGCTGCGACTAGAGGCGCGTGCCACCACGCCCAGCTAATTTTTGTATTTTAGTTAGAGACGGGGTTTCACTATGTTGGCCAGGATGGTCTCGATCTCTTGACCTCATGATCTACCCACCTCAGCCTCCCAAAGTGCTGGGATTACAGGCGTGAGCCACTGGGCCTGGCCATTGTTGTCGTTTTAAACCATCAAATATGTAATTTGTTACAGCAACCAAGGGAACTAATCCTCCAAACATACCACATTCTTTTCCCTCTTCTCTATTTCCTCTAAATTTAAGAAAACAGAAATCTTCCATTACATTCTTTCTTTTAAATTTTGAGTAATTCCTTCAAGGCCAATTTCTAATAGTACTTCATCCACAAAGTCTCTTTTGGTCCTTTAATCTGACATGAACTTTCTTTCTAATGAAAATCCACAGCACATTTTTGTAATTAAATGTTTCCGACAACATAAATACTTATAAACAAATTGTCCTATATCTGTGATTGGATTTTTATTTAGGAATTCATGTGTATTAATTTTATGGTCTTTTGCCTCTCTGTAATACATTACACAATGTCTTTCATACAGTAAGTATTAATAATTCTTTTGCTATATTACCTCTACTACTTATAAAAGTGTTCATTCAGTTACACAGTTATTATTCATACATTCAAAAGCCATACTGTCTAAAATGTTAGCTATCAGCTACATGTGGCCATTTATATTTAAATTAATCAAAGTGAAATAAAACCTAAAATTTACTTCCTCAGTTGCATTAGCCACATTTCTAGTGCTCAATAGCCACACATGGTGAGTGGCTACCTATTTGACATCACAGATACAGAACATTGTCATTATCACAAAAAGTTCTGTTGGACAGAGAGAGCTATTCTATGTGGTAATATTGAATACTTACAAGTAAATAGAAAATTTCTTAGGGACTATGATGATAATAGGAATATAGATACTAGAAATAATGTTTCCTCAAAACACAAAGGCATATTATGATAAAAATGATAAGTTTCCCAAGATTCATTCATCAAATAAATATAATCTCAATCAAAATTCCAATAATACATCTTTTGGAATTTGTTAGTCTGATTCTAATAGTTACCTGAAAAAGCAAATGTATAAGAAAACCTTAAAAACCAAAAAACAAGAAGAATGAGGAGAAATAGTTACCCTTCCAGATATCAAAACCTACTATAAAATTAATTAAAAATTATAGCAACAGTACAAGAGTATGTACATAGATCATTGAAATAGAATAGCAAATCTAAAAGCAAACTTATGCTTTGGTTTATGAAAAAGGTGGCATTTCAATTAGCAGGGAAAGGGCAGACTATTCAGGTGGTACCAATAAAATGGGAAAAATGTTTTCATATTGGGGGAAATATCCCAGCTAACTTAAGGAATCAAATGTATAAACCCAAATTACAAATTTATTAAAATAAAATATAGAAAACATGATTTACAACTTTAGCATTGGGAAGACCTTCTTAAGCAACATATAAAATGTATAAAATGGTGAGACCATGGAAAAACATCTGCATTCACAGATTGGAAGACAATGTTGTTAAGATGTCAATACTACCCAAAGCAATCTACAGATTCAACACAATCTTTGTCAAAATCCCAAAAACATTTTTTGCAATGATAGAAAAACCCATTCTAAAATTTATATGGGATCTCAAAGATCTGCAGATGGCCAAAACAATCTTGAATAAGAAAAACAAAGTTGGAGGTCTCACATTTCCTGATTTCAAAGCTTACTACAAACTTACAGTAATCGAAACAGTGTGATACTGGCATAAAGACAGACATATAGACCAATGGAGTAAAGAGCCCAGAAATAAACCCTCATGTATATGGTCAAATGATTTTCAACAAAAATGCCAAGATCATTCAATGAGGAAAGACAGTCTTTCCAACAAATGCTGTTGAGAAAATGGAATACCCATATGCAAAAGAATAAAGTTGGACCTTTCTTAGATCATGCACAAAAGTTAACTCAGAAAAGATCCAAGACCTAAACTTAAGAGCCAAAACTCTAAGACCCTTAGAAGAAAATGTAAGGAAAATCTTTATAACATTATAGTGGACAAGGATTTCTTAGATATGACACAAAAAGCAAAGTCAAAAGAAAAAACAAGTAACTTGGACTTCAAAATTTAAAACTTTTGTGCATCAAAGGACACTGTTATCAAGAAGGCAATCGATGGAATGAGAAAAAAATTTGCAAATTATATATCTGATAATGGATTAATGTCCAAAATATATAAAGCATTCCTAAAACTCAACAACAACAAAACAACCTGATTTTAGTGGGTATGGTGGCTCACACTTGTAATCCCAGCTATTCAGGAGATTGAGGCAGAAGGATCACCTGAACTCAGGAGTTTGAGACCAGCCTGGGCAACATAGTGAGACTCTGTCTCTTAAAATACAGACAAACAAACAAAATCCTGAATTTAAAATGGGCAAAGGACTTGAAGAGACATTTCTCTAAATAAGATATGTAATTGGCCAATAAGCACATGAAAAGATGCCCAATATCACTATCATCAGAGATGCAAATTAAAACCACAGAGATATATATCACTTCATACTCATTATAATAGCTATTCTTAAAAAAAAAAAAAAAAAACCCAGAAAGTAACAAGTTGGGGACGATGTGAAGAAACTGGAACACTTGTGCATTGCTGGTAGAGACGTTAAATGGTGCAGTGCTACGGAAAACAGTAGAGCAGTTCTTCAAAAAATTAAAAATAGAATCACCATATTATCCAGCAATTCCACTGCTGGGTACATATCCAACAGCATTATTCACAATAGCCAAAAGGTAGAAGCAATCCATCTGTCCCTCGATAGATGAATGGATAAACAAAATATGGTATATACATACAATGGAATATTATTTGGCTTTAAAAGGAAGGATATTTTGATACATGCTCAAACATGGATGAACTTTGAGGACATTAAATGAAATAAGCCAGTCACAAAAGAACAAATATTATATAATTCCACTTCTATAAGATATATAGAGTAGTCAATTCAGAAAGACAGAAAATAGAATGATGATTATCAGGGGCTTTGGGGAGAGGGAGATGGGAAGTTATTGTTTAATGGGTATTGAGTTTCAGTTTGGGAAGATGAAAAAACTGGAAATAGATAGTGGTGACAGTTGCACAACAATGTAAATATACTTAATGCCACTGAACTGTACCCTTAAAAATGGTTAAAATGGCAAATTCTATATTATATATATTTTACCACAATAAAAAATCAATGCAAAAGGGAAAAAAAAAGAAAAAATTCAGTTCATGGCCGGCTGTGGTGGCTCACGCCTGTAATCCCAGAACTTTGGGAGGCCAAGGCAGGTGGATTACTCGAGCCCAGGGGCTTGAGAACAGCCTGGGCAACATGGAGAAATCCTATCTCTACAAAATATACAAAAAATTAGCTGGGCGTGGTGGCACATGCCTGTAATCCCAGCTACTCAGGAGGCTGAGGTGGGAGAGGATTGCTTGTGCGCAGGAGGCAGAGGTCGCAGGTGAGCCAAGGTCATGCCACTGCACTCTAGCCTGGGCAACAGAGTGAGACCCTGTCTCAAAAAAACAAAAAAAGGAAATTAAATCAGTACATGATTTATAAAAATGGTGAAACCAAGTGTCTTCTCTGAGGTAATGCAAACTTTGAACAGGACCGTATCCAGATAATAAAAAACTTCAAATATCTTCTAGCCCTCTAGGCCTCTATCCTAGAGAAATGCTCCCATATATGCACAAAGAGTCATGTTCAAAGACATTCCTGAAGCAATGGTCCTAAGAGAAAGTGAAAACTTAAATATCAAAAACTTGAAATAAACCTAGAATACTTTAATACTAAGGATTAATATGCCACAGTTAAAAAGAATGAGGCTCATTTAAGTGTACTGATAGGGAAAAATCTATAAGATGTATGTTAAGTGAAAAAAGTAAGTTCAAAAAGGGACAATATTGCATTTGTGATTTTAAGATGTCTACAAACCAAATATATGAAGGTATATACCTAGATACAGTACTGCCTAATAAAAATAGAATACAAGACACAATTACACACCAGATAAATACTCTTAAATTTGAGCCATATTTTAAAGAGATTGGTGAAATTAAAATTTAATATTTAATTTAACCCAACATATTAAAAACTATCATTTCAATTTATGAATATTAAAATGATGGAGATATTTTACATTTTTTTTTGTAGTACATCCTCACAATCCAGCATATATTTTATACTTACATCTCAATTCAAACTAGCCACATATTCAAGTGCTCAATAGCTACATATGGCTAGTGGCTGCCATATTAAACAACGCATTGTGTGTGCACATGTGCATGTGTGTGTGCGTGCGTGCGTGCGTGCGTGTGTGTATGTATGCATATTTTGAGATAGCCTAGGCTAGGGTGCAGTGGTGCCATCCACTGCAGCTTACTGCAGCCTTGACCTCCCCGTCTCAGGTAATCCTCCCACCTCAGCCACCCAAGTACCTGGGACTACAGGCATTCACCATCATGCCCGACTAATTTTTGTATTTTTCATAGAGATGGGGTTTCACCATGTTGCCCAGGCTGATCTCAAACTCCTGGGCTCAAATTATCAGCCCACTCCAGCCTCCCAAAGTGCTGGGACTACAGGTGTGAGCCACCATGCTTAGCCTGTATGTGTGTTTTAAATGCAAAGGAAAAGGTATGGAACACCCTTATTGGCAGTTTTTGAACTATTTATGAGAATGTATTCACGTGTAAATTATACTAAATATATTTAAACTTAAACAGATGAAGTTTCATATTAATGTGTTTATTAATTCTGTTAAAATTGTGTCTTCTATTACTTGACATGGTTATAATAATCAACATGTTTATTACTTTAATCTCTTTTATCCCCTTTATTTCAAAGTGATAAAAAATGTTATTGTAAAAATCTTTTTATTTGCAATCTTGCTTTATTTGCAAAGGTAAGAAAGAACATTTAAAAATATATCATTTATTTGGCTTTTTAAAATTATAAAATATTCTAAAATATTATTAAATGCTTTTTAATAGAAAAATATCAGTTACTTTCTTACTTTCAAATGCCTGGGCAAATAATTATGAATTCTGTGGTAGTTAAAAGTGGATACTTTAAATACATAAACATGCACAAGCACATACTTGAGGTAATTATAAAAATGAAAAAGTTGTTTCTTGGTTTGTGAAATGAATAGAGGAAATTTACAGGCAATGACATGATGGTGTCATTAAATGTACTAAAGTTTGACATACGTTTGCTGATTCTTCAAAAAAGAGATGAAAAGATAATAGATACAGAATTGGAAATGTAATACCCTGCTTCTCACAGACTTGCTATGTAGGTCATTTGCTTGAACATGAGCCTCTATAAGTGCTTTAGCAGGTGTTGAAAGGAACATAGCATAACCGTAAGTACAGAAATGACTATAGAGATAGGTCCCATAAAATATCAGAAAAAGACCACTTTGGTATGAAAATTGTCTAAGATGGAAGATGTCTACTAGTGCAATATCTAAAACTCAGGTGATAACTGCCTGTCTCACTGGCAAGAAGGAGAGATCAAAGTAGACAACAGTTAGGAATTCTGGCATCCCCCCATAAAGTTCCTCCATACACGGCAGAGGCAGAGTTGCAAGATACAGTCACTAAGAAGTCATATTTTCACTTGAAATTGGCCCTAAATTCACTTGAAGAGAAATAGAAAACCTCTAAAGAGAAGCAGCTGGGTGTTCAGAGTAAGGAAAAGTTTTACGTGAGGGGTACACACCTAAACTTAATGTTCATATTATTTTTCCAGGAAATGATGAAACATTTTCAAAATTTCTAACACAAAATGAGAATAATCATACCTCTTTTCGTGATCTACTTTTTAAAAAAATATTCAAACACTTTGCTGTAATTAACAGAATTTTCTACAGCATCAATTTAGTTCAAGTATAGTTATTTAATTGCCTCCAGTTTTGTTAGTTTTATGTATCTATTTCAATAGCTAAAACATACAAATAATAATAACATGCAATTCAAAAGGTAATATAAAAGTATATAGTGAAACTCTCCCTGCTGTCCCAGAACCACTCAAGTCCCCTCCTAAAAGACAACCACTGTTACCAGTTTCTTTTACATCTTGCAAGAACATCTGAACTGTTTTCATTTTTAAATCAACTGTATCACTAAAAACTTAAACTGGTATAAAGTTCATGATATCACTCTCTTCAAGTTGTTTTATTAAATCTGGGCCAGGCCTGGCCACAGTAAGAGTAAATGAGGAAATGGAGCGTTGTGACCAAGTAACAGACCTATCTGCAGGGCCAATCTTGGTCTTTTATGGAGGTGAGCTTTCTTTGCATTTCTCCGGTTATTCTCCCCATCTAGAGAACACATATTCTCCTCCTGACTAAAGAAAATGAAAGAAAATCAAAGAATGAAAGGGTAAAAGAGGAGGGTCAGGCAAGCAGAAGAGTCAAGGCACCATGCTAAGTGCTATGGCGGTGATGAGGGCAGGACACGGTGGCAGCAGGACAGCAGGGATGCGCAGTAGAGTGGTTCAAGATAGTAAAGAACACAGATATGTAAACAACAAACTCTGACTAACATCCAACACAGGTAAGATGAAGTAAGGGTTAAATAAAGGTACAAGCAGTAGGCTGTAAGAATATGGATGGAAAAGAAGAATGGAGAGAAGGCCTTCATAAATTAGCCCTGGGCTGGCTGAGCATGTTTGACAAGTCTCAGAGTGCACACATTTTCCCTGACTCATGAAAACTTAGAGCTGGGAGAATGCCAGAGTAGTGTGCTGAAGCTCAGTCAGTAAGGAAGTGTTTTGGAACCAACATGGAGAGGAAAAAACTAAGGACCTTGCATATACCCCCCAAAAAATAGGAAAAATAATAAAAGCCTTTCTGCGGCTCACAACTGGTCTTCAGAAGTGAATCAGAGAAAAACATAAACATTTTCAAAAGCTTTACTATTTAATTCAAATCAGGGCTGCCAGGCATTGCTCAACCCCAGGGGGTGCCATTCACATTTCTATGTGTTAGGTATCCCTGGAATTATGCAGTGCACAATCAGCAAACTCAGGCATGGCAACCCTGCTGGGGTAAACATTCGATTTTCAACTAACACTTTTTAAATTTCCCCATCACTAAGTTTTTACTTGAAATACAGGGTATTCCTTTTGGCTGATATTTCTTATGAAAGAAAAACCAAACATTTGGAATATATTAATATGTTTTCTTTAAAACTCAAGGTTGTTGAGTATAAACTGCAGCAAAGCTATGCTACAGAATATGTCTAGATTATATACCTAAAGTATGACATAATATACATATTTTCCAACCTATAAAGATTTTCCATGGTATAGTAGGGCTTCTCAGTTTCAAATTAAGCACTATTTACTTAGAAATGTAAGGCTATTTTGAATCTAGCTGGGCCAGAGAGCAGAGTGGAACAGCATTATGGCAGGGCATATGGCACGTTTTTATTCTGAGGGCTTTTAAAATTCAGTGATTAAAAGTTGAAATTCTCTGCCTTATTTTAGAAGAGCTTTCCTAATTTTTCCCCATTGTCTCTCATTTCACTGGCATTATCTAATTCAGCTTAAGTTACAGATGTCTACCAAATTGAAAAACATGACAGTAGTTCATATAAAAGAATTTTAAAATGAGATATAAAACTGATTTTTGTGATTATTTAAGGTTTTACCACTATGGGGGCAGGTGCGGGGCTTATGCCTGTAATCTCAGCACTTTGGGACACCAAGGTGGGCAGAATCCTTGAGCTCAGGAGTTTGAGATCGGCCTGGGCAACATGGTGAAACCCCATCTCTACCAAAAATAAAAAATTAGCCAGGCGTGGTGGCGTGCGCTTGTGGTTCCAGCTCCTTGGAAGCCTGAGGTTGGAGGATCACAGGAACCCAGAAAGTCGAGGCTGCAGTGAGTGGTGGATTGCATCACTGCACTCTAGCCTAGACAGCAGAGCAAGAAAGAAAGAGAGAAGGAGAGAGAGAGAAAGAGAGAGAGAGAGAGAGAGAGAGAGGCAGGAAAGCAGGGAGAGGGAAGGGAAGGAGAGGAGTGGGGAGCGGAGGGGAAGGAAAGGGAAGGGAGGGAGGAAGGAAAAGAGGGAAGGAGGAGGAGAGGAAAGGAGGAAGGGAGGGAGGGAGGGAGGGAGGAAGGGAGGGAGGAAGTTATACACTACAGTTCATAATTCCTGGTTCTAATAATCTTGATTAGGAAGGGTCTAACCAAGTGAAATCAAGAAATATTTGTCATCCTTAGGTATGGCTGTATTTTATTCTCTTCTCTATGTTTTGTACAGTTGTTGATTATGCAGGAACCAAACTTTTAAGTTTTTTTTTTTTTTTTTAAACTTTGTGAGTATGAAGCTAAATCCTGGTGATTTTACCCACATTTTCCTCTTTTGTGGAAATATTTACACTGGGGATTTCCACTGAGATAATTGAGGGAGCTTTTTTTTTTTTTTTTTTTTGGATATAGCAACTGAGGCCATATTTCTACAAAAGCCTCTTTTTTTTCTTTGCCCTACACTAGGAAAGTGTTTACACACTTAAGAATTAAATTTAGCTGGGCGCTGTGGCTCACACACACCTGTAATTCCAGCACTTTGGGAGGCTGAGGCAGGCAGATCACAATGTCAGGAGATCAAGACCACCCTGGCCAACATGGTGAAACACCATCTGTACTAAAAATACAAAAATTAGCCAGGTGTGGTGGTGTTCGCCTGTAATCCCAGCTACTCAGGAAGCTGAAGCAGAAGAATCACTTGAACCCGGGAGGCGGAGGTTGCAGTGAGTCCAAATTGCACCACTGCACTCCAGCCTGGTGACAAAGCTAGAATCTGTCTCAAAAAAAAAAAATTAAATTTAACAAGTTCACATGGAATATTACATATGCATTAATATATGTAAAATAAGACCATGTATTTGAAAATGTTTGGTACAATATCTGGCACATGTTAATAATTCAATACAAATTGGTTGTATCTAGTTGAACACTACCTGATTTTGGTGAACGTGTGATTGCTATAAATAAAATGCACTCTAAGCTGGCATGGTGAATTTTTAAAAAAATCTAATTTCTTTAGAGGTATGAGAAGTATAAGGGAACTCTGAGTGGTAAGTGAAATTACATATTCAATAACAAAGCCTTTCACTTCAAATTTCAGCTACAAACTTCTAATGTTCCTATAAATGCAACAGTGGAAGATAAATATGCTTGAACATGCTTGACTTAGAATAAAGAAGAAAAAGAGGATCACAGAAGCTAGAGACAAATGCATACAAGCCAAGACTTCCTCTCAAATCCCACCCAAGAAGCAATGAATAGCTTGAAAAGTATTCGTCTGACTTTTTTTATGGTATAGTGCATAGAGTAAGAACTAGGGGGCTGGGTTCCATCACCAACTTGGAAGTTTCCATCACAGTTAAAAAAAAAAAAAAAAAAAAGGGAGGGGGATAATATTTGCCATATACTAAACAGGGATGCTTTGAGGATTAGTGACATAATGTCTGTAAAGAGGCTGGAGTTCCTTGGAAAAAAGACACTATATAAATATAAAGTAGTGTTAATATTTAGGCTTAGTCCACAGTGTGAGACCTGGTTTCTTTGGCTCATGAGGTCATCAGCAGTTTTGTAAAATGTGCCCAAACAACCACAGAGGGGCTTTGTTAGCCTCCTTGTAAGGGAACTGTAAAGCTAATCTGACCCACCTGGTTGGAGAAGTCACAGAGGCTGTTTTCCCTTTCGTGGTCTCCAGGAGGATACAGATGGAGAGTGCTGACTCTCAAAAGGAGTGAGATGTGGCCAAGAGAGCACTTCAAGAGCATCTAGGGCTTCCAAGGAATGTAGTGGGAGTTTGGGTATATATTGGCTTAGAATTACACAAAGTCCAATCATCCATATCTTAATTTAGAAAACAGGCTAAATTTGTCTCTCAGACAAAAAAAATTTAGAGTAACACTAGGAAAGAAAAAGCTACTTCTTGGAATAGTTAGTTGATATCTTGAAGGGGTTTGGAGGCAAACTTTAACATTTTTGTCCCGGGAAAGTTGTAGTCTGCTCTTTGATGACAATGCCCTGACTCCTTGTCAGTGTTTTTATCACTGTGAAAAGATTATCAAGGGCAATCTTGCAGAGGTTTTAGTTCTAAAGTTTCAAGGGAAAATAAATTCAATATAGACATTCCTTTGCAAAATCTTGTGGTATGACTGAATAACAGCAATGTTATTGTGACTAAATATTTGCATTTCTCAGTTTTAAAAGATACAATTAATTTTGATCCAAGAGTCTCTACTGTCAGAAACTACCCTGTTTAAAATGTAAGGTTCATGAACTTACTAATCATTAGCACTCAATAGTGATTCTGAGACCGTGGCCATAATTTGAACAAAAGATGAAAAAATGCAAAGGAATCTTTATTTTTTATCTGGTTGTTTTGTTTCTACTGTGATTTAGGTTAGGTGTTCTTTCAAAACTGATTTGGCTCCTTGTCTGCTGATTGCTACAGTATTTAAGGCAGATAGATACTAATCATATATGCTGTTTTAGGTCAAAGGGAATGGAAATGTTACAGCCTTCTCAACTCATAGTCAAAGCTACACTAAGTAGGAAGCATTTTCTAAATAAAATATGGTCTTACTTCTTCCTTTTCCTAAGCCTTGAGAAACAGCTCAATCCTACAGCCAAAGTCAGGTGGGGCAGAGCAAGTAAGTATCTGTAAGCATCCATATCAGAGCCTGTGCAGGGTGAGGAGGGCAACCACGTGGACGGCGAGCATGGCTTGGAGAGTCAGTACCAAATGGAGTAAGGAGGGCATCACAAGTATGGATGACCCACAATAGGAGTGCCAGAATTAGATCCTGAGCAGGGCAAGGAGAGCCATCTGCATGGGTAAAAGGCCCAAACAGTGTCAAAACTTGACCAGGGTGAGGAGGCAGTCTGGGGAGTAGAATCAAGGGTCCCAGGCTGGGCACGGTAGCTCATACCTATAATCCCAGCACTTTGGGAGGCTGAGGCAGGCAGATCACAAGGTCAGATCAAGACCATCCTGGCCAACATGGTGATACACAGTCTCTACTGAAAATACAAAAATGTGCCGGGCGTAGTTGTACATGCCTGGAGTCCCAGTTACTGGGGAGACTGAAGCAGAAGAATCACTTGAACCTGGGAAGTCGAGGTTGCAATGAGCCAAGATCGGGCCACTGTACTCCAGCCTGGCGACAGAGCAAGACTCTGTTTCAAAAAAAAAAAAGAAGAAGAAGAAAAAAAGAGTCCTAGAGGTGTGATATGGGTGTCTATATGTGCGCAGGCAAGGTGGCAAGGATGGGAATTTGGTTACATTTCAGGGAACTGATCAAATAAATAAATATGCTAAGGATAATGGCTGCCAGTTCTCTCACTGATGGATAAAAATTACAAATATGGGAAGTGATAAAGCTAGAATGACCTCTATAGCACTGAACTGGTCTTGATGGTATAGGTGTGAACTCATGGATTTTCATATAATACATAAATATGTGTGTGTGTGTGTGTGTGTGTGTGTGTGTGTGTGTGTCTGTGTGCATACATATACTCTCTAGCTCTGCCCACTGAGAGAAACCACACTGTGGCTATTAGAAGGCACTACTGAAAAACCAGGGGTCTTGGAAGAAATGGCTGATTCCAGGACTGGAATAGGGAAAACACAAGAAGAGTCTGGAACAGCTTATGACAGAATGTAAGGAAGTGCTCAAAGAATTAGAGGAACAAGTCAAAGAACACAGGAGCCAACTTAAAGAGGCTCCCACTGGCAAAATCTTAAGAGACTATGAGCATCAAATAAATAAAGATAGTAGCAAATAAAATAAGGACCCATGAGTCCATACTGATAAATAAGTGAATAAATGGGAAGTTTGATGAGGATCAGGATAACTTACCTAGTTTCTAAATACTTTCCTATAAACTACTTATTAATTACAAAGGGTAAAATAACTTTACAGTGGAGAAGGCTGGCAGATACCACCTTAATCAAGTGACCAAATAAAACATAACTGATAATGAGACAAATCAAAATCATGTGCCACTTGAAGGAAGTAAAGATTACTCAGCACCACTTCTGTGATATTCTCTCTCTCTCTCTCTCTCTTTTTTTTTTTTTTTTAATGAGCAAGGTCTCGCTCTGTCACCCAGGCTGGAGTGTAGTGGTATAAACATAGCTCTCACTGCAACTTCAAACTCTTGGGATCAAGTGATCCTCTTGCCTCAGCCTCCAGTGTAACTAGGACTACAGGTGTGTGCCACCACATCCAGCTAATTTTTTAAAAAAAAGTTTTAAGAGATGGGGGTCTTGCTGTGTGGCCCAGGCTGGTCTTGAACTCCTGGCCTCAGGTGATCCTCCTGACTCAGTATCCCATAGTGTTGGGATAACAAGGGTAACCCACCACACCTAGCCCCATGCTATTCCTTAAAAAGATGCATACCTTGAATCTAATCTTGAGAAAACATCAGGCAAATGTAAATTGAAGGACATTCTAAAAAATAAGTGGCCTGTTCTATTAAAACATGTCAAGATCATGAAAGTCAAGGAAAGACTGAGGACCTGTTCCAAGCTAAGGGAAGCTAAAGAAATTTAACAAAATGCAACACATGATTCTAACCTGGATCCTTTTTCCATAATTGATGTTATTGGGACAACTGGAAAAACTTGAAAGGAATCTGCGGGTTAGATGACAGTAATGAATCAAAGCTGATTTCCAGTTTTTTTTTTTTTTTTTTTTTTTTTTTTTTGAGACGGAGTTTCACTCTTGTTACCCAGGCTGGAGTGCAATGGCGCGATCTCGGCTCACCGCAACCTCCGCCTCCTGGGTTCAGGCAATTCTCCTGCCTCAGCCTCCTGAGTAGCTGGGATTACAGGCACGAGCCACCATGCCCAGCTAATTTTTTGTATTTTTAGTAGAGACGGGGTTTCACCATGTTGACCAGGATGGTCTCGATCTCTTGACCTCGTGATCCACCCGCCTCGGCCTCCCAAAGTGCTGGGATTACAGGCTTGAGCCACCGTGCCCGGCTGATTTCCAGTTTTGATGGTTATATTGTGAATATATAGGAGAATGTGGTTGCCTATAGGAATTGCATAGTACAGTATACAGGGGTGATAAAGCAAATGGTTCAGAAAAAAGAAAAAACATGATTTGTGCCGTACTTACAGATTTTCTGTAAGCTTGAGATTATTTCAGAATAAAAATAAGCTTACAGAAAAACGCAGATTTTAGGAAAAGGTTTTTCCCATTAATATAATACATATTTTATTGACAAATATTGTGGAAGCTGAAAAGAGTGATTCTTTTCTAACCTATGTAGTGACTATTCTGAAATGTGTCCATGTGTAAGTGAGGTGTCAAAAAGCTTAGCTTATTGTAGAAACAGAAAGAAGGTTGGAGAAAATAGAGAAGAGGAAGTAAGGGGAAATTGAAAAAAGGTAAGGTCAGAGCCTTGGGCTGGAGCAGCCCAGATATGGCCTTAAAAGCCATAAACAGTGAAGTGGCATGAATAGATTGACATCTTTAAAGATGCTTTGTGTGAAATAAACTGTGAAAGGGCAAAAATGAAAGCAGGGAGACCACTGGAGAGGTACTGTTTGCTCGGGCCAGAGTGGTAGCCGTGAGATAGTGAGAAGTGGTTAGATTTGAAACATATTTTGAACGGAAAGCTTACCAGACTCACTGATGGACTGACTGGATATGGGTTATGAGGGAGAACTAAGGATAGCTCCTAGGTTTTGTTTGGAGAAACTACTAAGTAAATGACAGTGTCATTTACTGAGATGGGAAAGACTGAGGAAGTGACTAGTGATAGGAAAGTAATAAGAATTATAGCTTGAATAGTAAAGTGGTGGTGATAAAATCCTGATTAAAGTGGGTTAAAGAGAATAAAAAGCAGGGATGTGGACACAGGAAACATAGACAATTCTCTTGCAAGATGGATATGATTTAGGTCAATGGAAAGAAAGGCATTCTGGGCAAGAGAAAATACACTTGTTAAGATATGGGAGAAGAAATGAACTTGGCCAGTTCTTATGACAGTAAGAAAACTGACCTAACTCAAGGAAGGGGAACATGTTGGGTAACAAGACAGATAAGGTGGAGCCAGGCTACGAGCAGCCTGAAAACTAGGAAGAGGTGTTTAGACTTGATGTAGGAAATAGCACTCATGAGATATTTTTGATTAGGGAAGTGATATGATGAAAGTTGTATTTAAGGAAGATTAGATGGCAGTGGTATCTAGGATAGAGTAGGAGGCTGTGGGAGAGCCTTGAGGCTGTGGTAGTAATTCAAATGGGAGAGGGTGAAGGTCTAAACTTGAGTTTTGGCAGTAAGAACAGGCTGGAAAGGGAAGCCTTGGGGGAATTCTGGTACTTGACTAAATAAGGACAATGCAGGAGAATGATTTCAAGATTCTGAACTTAAGACACTGAGATAAAGGTGATGCTGAAAGGGAGGAAAACGGGGTAGAGGAACTTGTTCAATGTGTGGAAAGGGAAAAACAGTAGTGAATAAAAAGATAAGCATAATGGATTTGACATGACAGTGTTAATATCCAAGCACAAATGCCCAATACAATGTAAAGATATGGAACTGGAGCTCTTGGGGATGGTCAGGGTTCAAGATAATACACATAGAAGTTGACAGCATACATGTGATGCTTGAAACCCTGAGAATGGATGAACCCTCCAAAGGAAAACATATAGAGCTGAAAGAGCATATGGTCAAAGATCTTGGGAGATGTTTGGGGATGACCACAGTTAGAAATAGAAGAAGGAACAAAAGCAAAAGAGAGAAGTGGATGGAAAGAGAATGAGAACAGATGGAAAAAGAATGAGAAGTATAATATAGACATAAAAAGGCTGTTTTAAAAATGAGTATATCAACATCATAAAAAAGATCAAGGTCAGGCGTGATGGTTCACATCTGTAATCCCAACACTTAGAGAGGCTGAGGTGGGAGGATTGCTTGAGCCCAGGAGTTCAAGACCAGCCTGGGTAACACAGCAAGACCTAGTCTCTACAAAAAAAATTTTTAAATAATTAGTCATGCATGATGACACACAAATATAATACTAGCTTCTTGGGAGGCTGAATCAGGAGGATTGCTGGGGCCCAGGAGTTCAAGTTCAGCCTGGGCAACAAAACAAGATGCTGTCTCTACAAAAAAATCATTAGCCGGGCATGGTAGCACACACCTGTGTCCCAGCTATTTGGGAGGCTGAGGCAGGAGGATCACTTGAGCCTATGAGTTCAAAGCTGCAGTGAGCTATGACTATACCATGGCACTCCAGCCTGAACAACAGAGCGAGAGTGTCTCTAAAAAATAAAATAAAATAAAAATAGATCAAGAAGAATGAAAAAGGAAGAGAGACTATGAGATCTATTAATTAGGAAGTCATTGTTTATTTTGAAGATAGTAGTTGGAAAGTGAAGGTCGGGGAAGAAGCCAGTTTTCTGTATGGAAAAACTGGTAAGGAGGGGTACAGTAAATAGAAAACATCTTTTGAGAAATTTGGTAAGTAAAGGAAGCAAATAGGTAACTAGAAGCATCACCAGGATTATTTGAAGGCTTTTTTTTCTACCTAATGTTTAGACCAGCTTCATTCAAATTTTTCTCCTCTCCTACTCAAAGAATTTCAAAGTCGTACTTTTGAACAAATTCAGGATTACAACACAGAGCATCCAAAACCAAGTGGAAGAATTCGATCTCTCTGTGTGTTCTTATCAATTACTATGAAAGCATCTATATCATCTTTCAAACCATCTTTTTTTTTTTTTTTTTTTTTTGAGACGGAGTTTCGCTCTTGTTACCCACGCTGGAGTGCAATGGCGCAATCTCGGCTCACCGCAACCTCCGCCTCCTGGGTTCAGGCAATTCTCCTGCCTCAGCCTCCTGAGTAGCTGGGACTACAGGCACATGCCACCATGCCCAGCTAATTTTTTGTATTTTTAGTAGAGATGGGGTTTCACCACGTTGACCAGGATGGTCTCGATCTCTTGACCTCGTGATCCACCCGCCTCAGCCTCCCAAAGTGCTGGGATTACAGGCGTGAGCCACCGTGCCCGGCTCAAACTATCTTTTACTAATAATTTTTTTCCTAAATTGAGACTAGTGATGTTTTTGCAATCTCTAACAGGATAGAATATGAGTGAGAAATTTTAAAACATGCAAATATTTTTGGATAGTGTCATTTATTATCACCTATGGTCTTCTACACAGCTGAGGGGTTTATTTCCAAGCAGAGGACTATGAGCTAATATTCCTTCCTCAGACTATTTATACTTAAATTCTTCAAATATAGTTTTGTAGTATTTTTATAGTATTAGGAAGTATTTTTCATGTTGAAATTCTTAAGCAATACTTTACTAATTCTCAGAAATCCTGTATGAATTAAAGTAATATTGTCTTTATACTTCAGACCAAAATATATAAAGAAAAATGCATTGCTTGTCCCATAACTCTTGACATATGTATGTTATTAGAAATATGTTTGGATAGACTTTTGGATAAAGATGGTAGATTGACACACACATTTATTTTGTTTCCTCCCAAAACCCCACTACAATGACAGAAAAGAGATTTCTTTAAAAGGCAGAAATGCAAAAAAAAAAAAAAAACAGAAAGAACAAGAGAAAAGACAGTGGCAATGAAGTTTTGGAAGCCAGGAAGCAGATGGAAGAGAAATAACTAAAATAGCAGACCCAAGAAACCTAAACCAGTAGTGGACCAAACCGAGGACCAACCAAATGTACATCATTCTAAATAATTTTCAGCATCAGATACTTTTGGAAGAGAGGATACAGAAGGTGGATAGAGGAACTAAAATAAGAAAGACTAACTGAAAGACATTTGTGAAACAATTGGAATCCTCAGATTCCCTCCCTAATTTTGTAGGGCGAAACCATTACTCCTCTTCCACCTTAGGATAAAATTAGAGGTTTATTCTCTATAGAGGGTAATAGAAAGGCTTTGGATAATGCAGTAAAAAGTACAGTTGAGGCAGGGTTATGGTACTGGATCAAGGAATTAAGTGAAAGCATGTATACTGAATACAGAGACCCTCAGTCCTCTATCTCTATTTGGGTCCCAAAACACTATTGGCGAGCCTACCTTCTGGGGAAACTGATCAAGAGGAAAGATTTTAAAATACAGATTTTGGGAATTCTCCCATAGGCTTGCCCAGGCCTTTTATTAATATAATAAAGGCCACAATCAGTAAGCCTCATCCACAAGCTCAGGGATTCATAGTCCCCCACTCTTTAATATGAGCAGACAACCAAGGACTGCCAGTCATCTGAGGACTTCTAAGGAGAGAGAGGTAAAGGAGGTGGGTGGGGGAAGAGGAGGAAACAATAAACAAAAGAAATAAACACAGACATACAGAGAGAAAGAATCTATATAGATAATTAATATTCTGTCACATAAGAGACAATTCTGTAACCATGAGCAAGAACAGGATGCCATAAAAAGGAATGTTCAGAGAACAATGACAACAAGCTCTTGGAAATGAAAATACAACAGCACAAATGAAAAACCAATAGAAGAGTAGAACCATGTCAAGGGGTTCTCTCCAAGAACACAACAAAGATATAAATAAATTGAGGGGAAATGATTTTTTTTTTAAATCGAGTACTTGTACAGGGATCCAGTATCTAAATATTGGGAGGCCCAGAAAGAAAAAACAGAAGAAATCTGATGGTACATAATTTTCATCAAGGAAATAATTGAAAAAAGTTCCCCAGAACTGAAGGAGTACCTGAGTTACCAGATTAAAACACACTGAGTGCCTACCGCAAAAAAAAAAGGATAAAAATATTACATCAAGAGACACTATTATGAATTTTCAGAATCGTAAGGAAAAAGCTTCCAGATAGAAAAAAATCAAATAATACACAGACTGAGAATTGGAAGGGCTTGGAAATTCTCGACAGCAACACTGAAAGCTAGAAGAGAGAGGAGCAATGACTCAAAAATTATCATGAAAAATAATTGTCTTCTTAGACTTTAATTTCCAGCAAGACTCTCACTCAAATATAAAGGTAGATTGATGATATTTTTAGGGCATTAAATGTTTCCAAACCTTATCTCCCATGCTGTCCTCTCTAAGGAAGTTATCAGAAGATGTGCTCCACCGAAATGAGGGAGGAAACCAAGAATAGGAAACAAGAAATTTAACACAGGGGAGGGGCAAATAATTCCCTGGAAGTTAGTGAAAGGAAATTCCAGGATGAGAGCCCAATCCCAGGCAGAGAGAGCAAACATCCAGATTTGGTCAAAGGTGAAAGTTCCAGAGGAATTTCTCAGTGAAGATGAAATTGTGGTTTCTGAATATTTGAGAGGCAATTTTTAAAAATTAGCCTTGTCCATTAGAACTTTCCGTGATGATTAGAATGTTCTATATCTGTGCTGTCCAATACAATAGCCACTAGCTAGAACACTTGAAATGTTGATTAGTGTGACTGAGGAACCGAACTTATTGTTTTATTTAGTTAAAATTAATTTAAATTTAAATTCTAGTAACCATGTGGTTAGTGCATACCATTTTGGGCAGTGCAGGTAAACAGCATAAAGTTTGGAATTGAATTAGAAATAAGTAAAGAGAAAACTGAGCCAATGAAAAACAATTATTAGTTGTAAGGAAAACAAAAACTTGTACAAGAAAGGAAAAGCAATCATGGCTTACTGCATGACTCAGCTCTGTATAAAATTATGTAGTTATAACAATATAAGATTCAGTTATTGACATAACCCAAATTATACACTGGAAGGTTGTTGGGTGGCTTATTTTATTTATTCCTTCATATAGCAAAATAACAAATATTTTCTCTGAGTCAATTATTTTGTTTAATATGTTTTTAAAGAATACATAGTACTTCATTTTACTGTTCTTCCAGTATATGGCATACTGTTTGATCTAAAACTTAAACAGATGTAGCATATTTGCCAATAACCGCACAAAGGAGGTAAGCAGAACAGTCGTTTGGGCAAGGAAATAACTATAGATGATAAAGCAGCAATTATAGCAATAATTGTTGAGCTTGTATCATTAATAGATATAATATGCATAAAAATAATACCAAAAAAGGGAGAAAATAGACTACATAAGGATAATATTGCCCTGTCTCACTGGAATTAAGCCAGTATAAACCTGAAACTGAGTCTGATAAGTTAGGATATGCATGATAAACCCTAGTATAACTACTAAAGAAATTCAAAAAATAGTGAAAAATTATTAAAGAAATTAAAATGCTTCATTCACTCAGTGCAAAGGAAAACAAGTCAAGGAGGAATAGAGGTACAATAAAAAGACATGAAACACAGCCTTGCTGAAATCTCAATTAAAAAAAAAAAAGGTGGGGCATGGTGGCTCACACCGTAATCCTTGCACTTTGGGAGGCCAAGGCAGGCAGATCACATGAGGTTAGGAGTTTGAGAACAACCTGGCCAACATGGTGAAACCCTGTCTCCTAAAAATACAAAAATATTAGCCAGACATGGGCGTTTGTGCCTGTAGTCCCAGCTACTTGCAAGCTGAGGCAAGAGAATTGCTTTAACCCGGGGTGAGGGGCGGAGGTTGGCAGTGAGCCAAGATCGCATCACTGCACTCCAGCCTGGGTGACAGAGCGAAATTTCTTCTCTATTTAAAAAAAAAAAAAAAAAAAAAATCACACCTGCTTGTGAAAGAAAGCAAAAAATTATAAATAAATAAAAATAATTTTTAAAACTATCCACAAAAACAAAAGCCCAGTAACAGACAGCTTCACCACTAAACTCTACCAAACATTTAAAAAAGAATCAATACTAACTCTTCACAAACTCTTCCAAACTCTTCCAAAAAGTAGATGAGTGAAAACTTTTCAACTTTTTTTTTTTTTTTTTTTTTTGACAGTGTCTCACTCTGCTGCCCAGGCTGGAGTGTAATGGCATAATCTCAACTCACCGCAACCTCTGCTTACCAGGCTCAAGCAATTCTCATGCTTTAGCCTCCCCAGTAGCTAGGATTACAGGTGTGTACCACCACATTGGGCTAATTCAACTCATTTTATGAAGCCAGTGTTATCTTGATAACAAAACCGAAGGCAGCACAAGAAAACTACAGATCAATATCTCTCACATATTAGACACAAAAATCCTCAACAAAATATTAGTAAAACATCTAGCAATATAAACACACACACACACACACACACACACACAATGATAAAGAGGAATCTATCTCAGGAATGTAAGCTTGGCTTAATCTCTAAAAATCAATTAATGTAAGCTTGGCTTAATATCTGAAATCAATTAATGTAATAAGAATAAAAAGCAAAAATCACATGATCATTTCAAGAGCTGCAGAAAAAGCATTTGACAAAATCCAATACCCTTCCATGATTTAAAAAACACTCAGCAGACTAAGAAGGGAACTTCTTCAACATAACAAAGGGCACCTAAAACAAAGACCCATACCTAACAGTGAAAAATTAGATGCTTCTCCTCTAAGATTAGGAAAAAGACAAGGATGTCTCTTCACTTCTATTCAGCATTGTAATGGAGGCTCTAGCCAGGGCAATTAGATAAGAAAAGGAAATAAAAGTCATCCAGATCAGAAAGGAAGAAGTGAAACTATATCTATTTGCAGATTATATGCTTTTGTATATAGAAAATCCTCAGGAATCCTCTAAAAAAAACTATTAGAACTCTTTAATGAGTTCAGCAACATATCAGTCAGGGTCCTCCAGAGAAACAGAACTAGTAGGATGAATACACACACACACACACACACACACACACACACACACATATACATATATACATATATTCATACATACTGCTGAGTGTTTTTTTAATTTTAAGGCTTGTCTCACTTTTCTTCTGTCAAGGATTCCATTACCGCATGCCTGTTGTCTAATGTCTGAAAACAGTTGCTTCATATATTTTACCCAGTTTTCTAGTTGTTGACAGCAAGAGGGTAACTCTTACATTATTCCTTCATGAGTGAAAGTGGAATCTGGTCATTCTAATATACGGCTCTTACCTCTCTTCTGAGATTTTATACACTCTCCCCTACATGGGTGAATATATGATTTAACAAATTGAGTATGAGTTTTGGAGCCAGAAAGACCTAGACTGAAATACTGATTTTGATGCTCTCTAGTTGGGCAATCTTGGACATGCTACTTAATGTCTTTGAACTTCTGTTTCTTCAGCTATAAAATATCATGCAAAGTTGTTGGGAATAATTAGGGTCATATATATACACAGCCTTTTGTGGGCACTTAATAAGTGGTGGTTATTATTATTATATAATAAACAGCTATTTGTTTGTTTCACTTCCTCTAATCAATTTTTGAATCAGGGATTTGGCCTATTCATCTTTATGTACACTACCCTCCTATGATGACTCAAGCATAGTAGACCTCAATATAAATTTATTGACTGAATAAATGCTGATAACCTATTGTTGATTAGAATATAGTAAAACCTTTTTTTAATTTTTGATGACAGAGCCTTGCTCTGTCACCCAAGCTAGAGTGCAATGACGTGATCTCGGCTCACTGCAACCTCCATGTCCTGGGTTAAAGTGATTCCCCTCCCTGGGTTAAAGTGATTCCAGTTTCCCAGTAGCTGGGATTAAAAGCATCCACCACAATGCGTGGCTAATTTTTTGTATTTTTGGTAGAGACAGGGTTTCACCATGTTGGCCAGGCTGGTTTTGAACTCCTGATCTCAGGTGATCTGCCTGCCTTGGCCTCCCAAAGTGCAGGGATTACAGGCTTGAGCCACCATACCCAGCCCCAGTACAACATTCTTTTAAACCTTCTTCACAAGGAGCTTCATGTAGCCTTGTTTAAATGTCAAAACGATACCCTAAGTGATAACGTTTGTTTGTTCTAACTTTGGTTATCAAAGCAGAAAGAGCCCTCCATTGTGCAGAAAAAAGCACACCTAGGTAATGGCTCATAAAGTATATAGTTGTCCCTCTGTATCCATGAGGAATTGGTTCCAGGGCACACATACTCCACAACCACAGGCATGAAATCTATGGATGCTCAAGTCCCCTATATAAAATGGTACAGTATTGGCATATCATATGTACATCATATGTACATCTTCCCATATACATTAAATTATCTCTAGATTATTTATAATGCCCTATACAACATAAATGCTACATAAATAGTTATACTGTACTGCTTAGAGAATAATGGGGGACAAGAATAAAAGCCTGTACATGTTCAGTACAGACCCAACCATCCTTTTTCTTTTTTAAACCCACGTTGGTTGAATTCACTAATGCAGAACCCACAAATACAAAGGGCCAATTGTGTTTCTAACTTTACCATTGTTAGGACAATGGTCTTCTAAAGTCTTAACTCTCAATTTTGATCCTAATATAAATGCTAAAAGAATTACTCCCCTTATGATGCCTGGATTTTTTTACAAGCATAATCTCATCTGTGTACCAACAGACAATTTAGCATCAAATAGAAAACTTTAAAACACATACTGATATTAGAAAAATCAGCCAACTGAATATAGTCATAGGAAATTGGGTAACATTATTATTATACTTTTTTCCAATGTGCAATTGAATAAAATCTCAATAAAGTCACTATGAAAAACATTTGAATTTAAATGAAATCTAGTATTTCATTGATTTTGGTGCAATGATAACATTGTATTATTACGGGCATCTCTTTTTTAACCAAATGGAATATTCTGTCTTACTCTTCTGTGAATAAAATTTAATTATTTTAATGCTAGGACTTATTAATCATAACATCCAAAGCATTTCTAAGATTAGTCACTATGCCTGACTTTTTTTCTGCTATAATACATATCAATATACTTTTTTAATGTAAATGAAACATATACAGATAACCAGTGTGGCTCTTCCAACTCACAAAAGGAAGGAAATAATTGTCTGATATGTTATAGAATGATTCATACAAAAAAGAAATGACTTATAAGACTGATGGGAAAGTCAACCAACTTTCATTTCTCTTTGCACAGTTAACAGAGGATAACAGTTACATTCTAGAATGCAAAACAGAAAAATTAATTGAAAAGAATTTTCTATTTGACAAAAGGAAACTTAATGAAAAGGACTACAGTCTCATGAAGAAGAAAGAACGATGTGTGTGTTTTTTTGTTGTTGGTTTTTTTTTTGAGACGAGTCTCACTCTGTTACCCAGGCTGGAATGCAGTGGTGCAATCTCGGCTCATTGCAACCTTCCTTCCTTAGGAAGGAAGACCTGACCAGGCATGGTGGCTCTTGCCTGTAATCCCTAGGTTCAAGTAATTCTTGTGCCTCAGACTTCTGAGTAGCTGGGAGTACAGGCACGCACCACCGTGTGCAGCTAATTTTTGTGTTTTTAGTAGAGACAGGGTTTCACAATGTGGGCCAGGCTGGTCTCGAACTCCTGACTTCAAGTGATCTGCCCACCTCAGCCTCCTAAAGTGCTGGGATTACAGCATGAGCCACTGTACCCAGCCTGATGTGTAGTTTTTAAGGCTGGATATTTTCTGTAAATAATGTGCCTCTTCCAGTGCTTCCAATAATCAATCCCACTTCCAAGAATCGGAGATATTCTTGCCAACACTAGGTTATATCAAAGAAGGCATATATGCTTCAGGAGATGTGATGCTATGAAAATCATCAGATTATACCTCAAAAAATACAAAACTTCAGTTCAGAGCTTAGTAGGAGAAAATAGGTTCTGAATGAAAAGGCCCTTGTTTTAATCTACTATTTGGAATACAAAGCAATTCTAAGGAATTCAGAAAAATATCTTTCTAGTCCATACTTAAATGTTACCATTTACCTTGGAAACAATGTACTTTACATTTTAATTTCTTAAGAATAAATCATTTGCACTTTAATTGTGTTGGCACAAAAGAGTGAGAAATGAGCTTCATGGAGGAAAAAAATACATTAGGTAAACTACATATTGTTATAATTTGTAAATTCTTTGGTGGAATTCATCGAAAAGAAAAAAGCTATCATAAAACATTATTTTGGTCAGGCATGGTGCTCACGCCTGTAATGCCACCACTCTGGGAGGCCAAGGTGGGGTGATCACAAGGTCAGGAGGAGTTCAAGACCAGCCTGGCCAACATAGTGAAACCCTGTCTCTAATAAAAAAACAAAACAAAACAAAAAAATTAGCTGGGCATGGTAGCAGGTGCCTGTAGTCCCAGCTACTTTGGAGGCTGAAGCAGGATAATTGCTTGAACCCAGGAGGTTGCAGTGAGCGGAGATCGTGCCACTGCACTCCAGCCTGGCCAACACAGCGAGACTCTGTCTGAAAAACAAAACAAAACATTACTTTTAAATTGAAATAAGATGCAGAAATCCAGGCAAAATGCAAACCATTTTTATTACACTTAGAAAATAGTGAAATGGAGTGCATATGTTTGGAATATGCTTAGAAAGCAAACCATTCATTGTAACTAAAATGATAAATGATTGAATAAACTTTAAAAATACTTATGGCTCTTATAAAAAAAACAGTATTTTTTGCCTTCAGCTGATTCTCAAAAAAACATCATTTGTATGAATTATTTATGCTTCAGTGAAATTAATATGTTACAGATGAAAAAAATACTATTCTGGATCAAGATTTCTAGTTGCAAAAGAAAGGCCTAGTAGAAAAGCTGTAGAGCAGGCGTCCCCTAACTTTTTACACAGGGGGCCAGTTCACTGTCCCTCAGACCGTTGGAGGGCTGCCACATACTGTGCTCCTCTCACTGACCACCAATGAAAGAGGTGCCCCTTCCTGAAGTGTGGTGGAGGGCCAGATAAATGGCCTCAGGGGGCCACATGCGGCCTGCGGGCCGTAGTTTGGGGACGCCTGCTGTAGAGAGTGTCTAGCGACTGTATTTGGAGGTATAAAGACACATAAGTATTTCAGAAAATTATAGTAGACCCCTTCCTAAAAATATGGTTAAAACATTAATTTTCAAAGAACTATAATGACTTAATAAATTGGAACAATTAGTCTCCAAACATTAGCCCTCATCTTTTTATTACTGTCTCTGTAAGTAATTACTGCCCAGCATTAGCCCTCCACCTTTTTATTGCTGTCTCTGTAAGTAATTACTAGAGATTTTTAAGGAGACTGGGTTAACTATCTCTACTGAAAAGAAGTACTTTTCCCTCAGCATTTAAACTTGGCATATATTGAAGTAAGATTCTACAACAAATTACAGAACATATGTTGATTAGCACCATATAGGTTAGTTCTTTGAGGAAGCCTGTCTAAGAGTCTTTAGGGGAAGTTGTCTTCAGTGTGCATGTCTACTGCTATCTGTCCAGTTGACTACAACAGGGAGAAAACAAACCAACTTCCCAGATTTATGTGAGGTACCTTTGTGTTTGTGTAGCCTTACTAGCTACACCTTAGGCCCAAAACACCCCTTTTAGGAAGGAAGACCTGACCAGGCATGATGGCTCTTGCCTGTAATCCTAGTACTTAGTGACGTGGAGGTGGGAGAAGGTGGGTTGCTTGAGCTCAGGAGTTGGAGACCAGTCTGGGCAACATGGTGAAACCCTATCTCTATAAAACACATAAAAATTAGCCAGACATGGTGGTGCACACCTCGGGAGGCTGAAGTGGGGGAATGGCTTAATCCCAGGAGTCAGAGAGAGATTACATAGAGCCAAGATCGCACCCCTGCACTCCAGCCTGGGTGACAGAGTGAGACCCTAACTCCAAAAAAAGAAAAGAATAAAGTCCTGTCCTGAAAGTGTTTCGGGGTTGGTGGGGTGGGGGGGGGGGAGATTAATTGATAAGGGCACATTTAGGCATTTAGGACAGGGTTTTTCAAGCAGTTTTACAGAACCCTGTATTGTCCTGAGATTCCCTGGACAATTTCATGTTCTATTTTTCAAGTGGAGTTAGGTTTTTAGAGTTCTTATAATTTAAGAATTCTTAAGTTTCAAGCATGTGTGCTTTTATCAATTCTGAATCCATTGCCAAATTATAATCTCGCTTTCACATTATTCCTTGGATCTTAAGAATCACACCAGAAAGTGAATAGTACAATTACTGAATAACTTCAACTATTAGTAGAAACCCTGTTATGTTTGCCTTTCTGTGACTTAAATAAGAAATAACCTGAAAAAGAAAATTGTATTAAAATCTTTTTATTTTTAACAGTCTCACAAGATGATTGTGTTAAATTACTTCTTTACTATAGATCATCAATAGAAAAGCAGTTTGTTTGATCAAGATTTAACTTTCTATTTTAATTTTAAATAAAATTTAAATTATAAATTTTTTTAAAGTTTTAAAAAATCTTTGCGTTAGAGGTTACCAAGAGTAAAAAAAGTTCAGCAAAGCCATGTAGGATACAGGAAAGGTGTGGAACATTCAGCATTGTAATTCTAAGTCATAGAGAGAGAATTTCTGCGCTACCATACTGGACTTTCCAACTTGCCTAGAATGTCCTCTGCCTTGATCCCTGCCAATCAAAATATGATTCATCCACAAAATCACCAAATCAAGCGAGGCATGGTGGCACATGCCTATAATCTCAGCTACTTGGAGGCTGAGATGGAAGGATTTCTTGAGCCCAGGAGTTCAAGACCAGTCTGGGCAACATAGTGAGACTGCATCTCAAAAAAAAGAAAGAAAGAAAAAAAAAAAAAGATCACCAACTTAATGAAACTTTCCCACACAGTACCAATTTATCCTTTTTTCTGTAACCCTAGTACTCTGGAGTTCAACTGCCTGGGTTTGAATTCTGTCTCTGTTACATATTCACTATGTATGGAGTCTTGGGCTAATTTCTCTGGCTCAGTTTCCTCATTTGTAAAATGAAGGTAACAATAGTATCTACTTTATAAAATAGCTAGGAAGAATGAAGGTGATAATATATGTAAAACTCTGAGAACAGTGCTCGAAATTGTTAATATTAATTCTATCATTCATACATTCTCTAGTATGATCTTTTTATTACATGATGTAAGTATTATCTCTTCAGCCACAATTCTAAAGGGCAGAGGCTATATATGTCTTTGTTTTCCTCACAGTGCTTAGCAGGGCATTATTCTCTTAAAAGGAATTCAAAAAATATCCCAGAGAATCCTAGCATGAAAGTTATCTCAGAAATCAATCTAGTTCAACCTTCCCTCTAAATCATGATTTTACTTTTGCAACACCCTAGAAATAATCATCTACTCTATCTTGAACACATGTGTATATCTGCACTTGAGCACAGCTTGTGACACTGGAGCTCACACCTTCACAAGGCAACCAGGTTTAAGTAGTTATCATTGTTAGAAAATCAACCCTGAGGAGGTGGAGAACCTGGCAGCTTCTGGGAAATAATTTGGTACTACTCATTTGAGAGCCATACAAATGTTTAAGCTCTGTAAATTTCTCTCCTGATACTATATTCACAGAAAAAAATTTAAAATGCTTTCACATGTACAAAGGTATTTATTACAACACTTTATAATAGCAAAATCAGGAATTAGCCTAAATGTTTCAAAGTAGGGAAATAGTAGTATGCCTAAAAAAAACAAGAAATCATTAAAATTAAAAATATAAAGATTAAGGTGGATCATATTTACAAAATCAATAATGTTAAGTATAAAAATAAATTTACAATAAAAAGAAAGAAAAAAATTCACATATAACATGATTAAAACCATATACAAATACATAAATCAATGAAAAAATACTGGAGAAGATGGGACATATAAAAATAAAAACACTACTGATAGGATGGTGGGAGAGCAGATTTTCATTGCTTTTTAAATTAATGTTATAATGATATTGCTTTAAAAATTTTAAAGAGAAAATTTTTCCTTCTATTGAGCCAAAATCAATATAAGTTTCATCTACTGGTTCTTGTTCTGCCCTTTGCAATTACACTAAATAAATCAACTTAAAATATTTGAGTGCCTCATTCCCTGACACTCTGGAAGACAGACTGGAGAGACAATGATAATATCAAGGAGACCCAGTTGGAAGACTCAGCTATCATTCACCAAAAAAGCAATGATGACAGCCTTAATCAGAACAGTGGTAACAGTGCCAGATTTGATAAATACATCAGAGGCAAAGCACACGGAAATGGTGTATCAAAAGAATGTAGGAAGTGAGGAGAAATAGGAGTTGAACCCATTCCTGGTCAGATTGGTTAGAAAAGTGATGGTGCAATACAAGATAATGAACCTACGATGAGGAAGTGCATGTTTGGTCAGGAGTTAAAATTCCATTTGAAGATGTTGAATCTAAGGTACCTGTAGGATACCCATGTCTATACATTTATGGTAAGTTCAATTTGGAGTCAGAAAGACAAACCAAACCAGAGAAATAGAAAAAGACAAAGATGGGCCAGGCATGGTGGTTCACGCCTATAATCCCAGCACTTTAGGAGGCCAAGGCCAGCAAATGGCTTGAGCTCAGGAGTTCGAAACCAGCCTGGGCAACATGGTGAAATCCTGTCTCTACAAAAAGTACAAAAATTAGCCAGGTGTGGTGGCACCCATTTATAGTCACAGCTACTTGGGAGGCTGAGGTGGGAGGATTACTTGTAAATGAAATGGAAAAAAAAAAAAGCAATAGAAGTGATCAGCACAACCAAAAGATGACTTTTTGAAAAGACTAATTAAAAAATGCTAATTTTTGGCAAACAAAAGAAAAATATATGACACACAAATGAACAGCACCAGATATGAAAAAAGGTAAATAACTACAGAAATAGAAGATGTTTTAAAAATTATGAGACTTCCACTAATAATTTCATACCAAAATATATGAATACCTGAAGGTAGAGGAGAGAAAGACCAGGTATTCATATTTTTTGGTATGAAGTTATTCATGGAGGTTTTTATAATTTTAAAAGTCTGTCTTCTGTTTCTGTAATTATTTCCCTTTTTTAGAAAAAACATAAAGTACATCTCTATAAATTTTGAAGTAAATAAAAATGTCTCGAGCAGTACCAAAGACTTCTGAATACAGCCGAAAAGATTGATAAATTAGAATATATTAAAATTAAGAACTGTTCACAAAACACTTCATTGAGAAGGCAACTCATAAAGTTGAAGAAGACATTCATAATTACATGTATCTAACAAAGTACTTATATGCTGAACATATTTGCAGAGCTCCTGCAAATCAGTAAGAATGAAAGACAATCCAAGAGGGAAAAAAAAGGCAAGGGAGGGGCAAACAATTAGAACAGATATTTCACAAAAGAAGATATTCAACTTGGCCAGTAAACATATAAAAAGGTGTTCCTCTTCATTAGTCATCAGGGAAATGCAAATTAAAACCACAATGACATACCACTGCACACCTACCAAAACGGCTAAAATTTTAATAATGGAAAATGCCAAGGATTAGTGAGAAAGTAAAGCAACCACAACTCATACATTGCTGATGGGAGTATAAATTGGCACAACTACTTTGGAAACTATTTTGCTCTACCTATTAAAACTAAATATACACATACTCTTTGACCTGGCAATTCTACTCCTAGTAGTTCTATTCCCACCGAAATGTGTAGTTATTTCACTAAAAAACATGTTCCAGAATATTCAAAATATTTTTATCAATCATACACAAAAATCAGAAATTATCCAGATGTACACCAACAATAGAATGAATAAATTGTCAGCATGGTCTACAAGAACATGTAAAAATACTCTATGATTCAATGTCTATTCAATAAATAGGAGAAACTAATCTATGCAAATAGAAGTCAGGATAGCAATAGTCTTGTTGAGTAGAATAGTGGCTGTAAAGTAAAACTGGGGGTTTCTCGGGGCCCAGTAGAATTCTGTTTCTTGATGTGACCGCTTCTTTCACATGTTTATTCAGGAGGGCTGTGACCAAGACAAAGCAAGCAAGATGTCCAGGGGGCAAAATTTAAGAAGGCCTTTACTCTTGGCACCTGAGATTTTCCTTTAAATATGTTCTCTAGGCACCTTGCTTATATTACCCTCATCTCAGCTCTAGTATTCAGCTTGTGAATATTTATTGAGCTGTATAATTATTATATACATTTTTTACTGTATGTTTATTGTACTTGAATTTAAAAATGTTAAGGAGGTCTGGTCTATTTCATTCCATAAACAAAAATAAACTTTAAGTGGATTAAAAACCTAAATGTAAAAAGAAAAACTTTAAAACTTTTAGAATAAAATATGAGAATATTATTAATGACTTCAGATAGAGAATTCCTTAAGGATCTCCAAATGCACATATTAAAGGAAAAGATTAGACTATATTAAAATTTAAAACTTATGTTTATCAAAAGACTTCTTAAAGAAAGTAAAAAGATGAGCCACAAACATGAAAAAAAAGTACTGCAACATAAATGAGTGAAAAAGAATTATTACTAAGCACATATTTTTTAAACCACTGAGGAAAAGATAGACAAATGCATGAAAGACATGAACAGCTATTTAATATGAGAAAAATAGGCTGGCCAAAGAAAAGACGCACAAACATACAAATAATCAGGAAAATTCAAATTAACATCATGAGGCATTACCATTTCATATCTAGCAGACTGGCAGAAAACATACACTCTGACAATAAGTGTTGGCAAGAATGTAGGGCTCACTCTTCCACTGTTGGTAGTGGGTTAAGTTGGTAAGATCACTTTGGAAAACAGTTTTGCATTACCTAATAAAGTTGAAAATACACAAGCCTAGAACTATTTCATACATTCCCAAGAGACCTCTTTGACAGGTATATGGGAGGTATGCACATGAATGTTTATAACAATGAAAAAGAATGTCTATCAAGTGTCTATCAAGAGTAGAATACAGCGGTGAAAACGAAAGAAAACAACTACACACAACGGCTAAATCTCAATTTTGAGGTTCAAGCAAAAGAAGAAACTCATAGAAGAATACCCAGAATATGATTACTTTGATATAAAAATTTAAAATGAGTAGATGTATTCATCCATGGCAAAACTATAAAGAAGAACAAGGGAAAGGTAATCATGAAGATCAGGAGAGGGGTTACCTTGGGGGTGTGCAATGAGGAAGGGGTACATGGTGGTTTCTAAGGTAGTAGCAATGTTCTACATCTTGACCTAAATGGAGGATATATGGAGGTTCTCATTATTCTTTAAACTGTACATATTATTTTTATGTACTCTACTATATGCATGGTATATCTCAAAATGAAATTTTTAAAGAAATAAAGGTTCTACATATGTATACACATGTATGAATGTGTGTGTGTGTGTGTGTGTGTGTGTGTGTGTTTTCCATGTATTCCATTAAGAAAAAAAAGGAATCCTTAGAGGTAAAGTGACAGTGACCACTTCACTAGACTTACTAAATTCTCCCATATGTTTGGCTGGCTGAGAGAGGAACTTCAATCAACTGAGTTTACCACAAAGTCCAGATCCTTGTACATATAATTCCAACTAAAAGTATGCTTGGAAAGGATTATCACATTTCTTATTTAATCTGTCAGTTGAACTATGCATTCTTTGTCTGTCCTGCTTTCATTTGGTAAAAAAAGAAAGAAATTCTTAATTAAAAGATAAAAATCTAACCAGGTTTGGAGTAATTCACTTTGAAAGGCCAAGGCAGGAGGATCACTCAAACCCAAGAGCTCAAGATCAGCCTGGGCAACAGAGGGAGACCCTGTCTCTACAAAAAAATAAAAAATTAGCTCAGTGTGGTGGCATACAACTATGGTCACAGCTACTCTGCAGGCCGAGGTGAAAGGATCACTTGGGCTTAGAAGGTCAAGGCTACAGTGAGCTGTGATTGACTACTACACTCCAGCACGTTAGCCTGGACAACAGAGCAAGACTCTGTCTCAAAAAAATAAAATACAAATAAAAACCTAGCTGAGGCCCAGCGTGGTGGCTCATACCTATAATCCCAGTACTTTGGGAAGCCCAAGTGGAAGGATTGCTTGAGCCCAGGAGTTTGAAACCAGCCCTGGCAACACAGTGAATGAGACCCTTGTCTCTACAAAAAATTTAAAAATAAAAAATTAGCTGGATGTGGTGGTATATGCCTATAGTCCCAGCTACTCAAGAGGCTGAGGTAGGAGGACTGCTTGATAAGTTGAGGCACCAGTGAGCCATGGTTGTGCCACTGTACTTCAGCCTGGGCAACAGAATGAGACCCTGTCTCAAAAACAACAACAACAACAAAAATTGCTGAAACATTCTTTTCTTAGCCTTCATTTTTTACCCTTTCTATGTTAGCTGTATCTTCCTTGAGTAAAATTGGAAGAGGAAAATTGCAACAAAATCCAAAGACATTTTTATGTTTAACGTCGAGAAAGCACTAAAAATGAAAAGCAACCTGTTGCTTGTTTGGCTATATTATTTATATTAATGGAATTAAAACTAGAACAACTAGAACCTCTTTTTAATGTATTAAACATAATACAGAGTTAAAACTAGAAGGAACCTTCAGAAGTTAGCTAGTACAGTCATCTATCTTTGAGTAAGACAAATTATCTTAAGCAAACAAGTTATCATACTAATCTTAAAATACCTCCTGAAAAGATCTTATAGCATCCCTTCCTACTGAAATTTTTTCCCTCTAACTTGGAACTCTTTTAGCACAATGTCGGTATCAGTTAACATTATTATCTAGACAACAGCCAGTTAAGGGTATGGAGTTAGATAGGGCATAATGGGACCCTAGAAAGAATCTAACTCCAAGTCTTTATTGGTGGAAAAGGGAGGATAAAGAGCTCAGAGACCTGACAGTTTGGCTCCACTGGCTCCAACCCCACCAACCACCTGACTAACCCCAGTGATTTAGACCCAAAGCTTGTCTCCCTCTACATAACCAGAAGTTGATTATTACTTGTTTTTACTCTGACTTGGGTTTATCCATAAAATTTATCTTCCCCAACTTCTCCCATCCAATTATCCCAATATTAAGAACTGATTTATATTTCCAATGAGTATGAATAAATACCAAGAATATTTTTCAATACTAAAAATATGTCATTTATAAATGTAGAAAAGAAAACCTCAAATTTTCTAAATTTATATTGTTAATAAAATAAATATATTAGAAAATCTTTTTTATTCTAGTTACAATTTCTTCTAATAAAGTACATTTCCTTTTAGAAGATTAAACTGTTTTAGACTAAAAACTATTTAACGTTAGAGGCTAGTCTTGTTTCTTTTCTTTTTTTGGTGGGGGGGGGAGGGGATGGAGTCTTGCTCTGTCGCCAGGTTGTAGTGCTGTGGCATGATCTCAGCTCACTGCAACCTCTGCCTCCTCGGTTCAAGTGATTCCCCTGCCTCAGCCTCCCAAGTAGGTGGGACTACAAGTGCGTCCCACCATGCCCAGTTAATTTTTTTTTTTTTTTTGTATTTTAGTAGAGAGGGGGTTTCACCATGTTGGCCACAATGGTCTTGATCTCCTGACCTCGTGATCTGCCTGCCTTAGACTCCCAAAATGCTGAGATTACAGGTGTGAGCCACTGTGCCCAGCCTCGTTTCAGTTTTTATAGTTGGCACACTACATGTGTAGACATGCCCTGGGTAGAAACTGAAAAATATCAATTGTGTTTAACTGACACAATAGAAAATTACTAAAGCTTTGCCTTACATGGTCATTGCATTCTTCCTCATCACAGTCTAGACCCTGATGGGCGATCTCAGCAGTGCTGTTCTCCTGAAACAGATTGTTCTTCAAATCTGTCACTTTGGTAGCCTCTGTTATGACTTTTACTTTCATCCTATGAAAGCCAGTGGAGACAAATCCGACTTGCAGGTTGATAGGCTCCCTGTCAAACAGCAGGAACTGTGAATCCACCCCTTCTTTAAAACCGGGGGGTTGGTAATCATGTGGGGTCACTGCAAAATGAAAAGGGCAAAAAGCCATGAAAACTGAGCTTAAACAGAACAAGTTAGATTAATCTTTCATGTGTAGCAACAGACATCTCTTTCAGATGCTTGCAAAATCCTTCTACTTATATAAAATATTAGTTCAGCAATTACTTCAGCAATAAGAAGGAATTAGCCTAAAGTTTTCTACCTACCTGCATTATAGTAGTGCAGTTTCATAGTAAGTACAGCATTATTAGGAAGTGGTTCAAGGTCCTGCATCAGTATATACAATTTACGAATCAGTAGAACACTGGCTTTCTTAATATCTTCATTGTTTGTTCCACTTTCAAAGCTTGTACTGCTGCTACAACTACATAGGAAAAAAGCATACTTTTCAATCATATACAATATTGACAATCTATGTCAAAAGGAACAAAACTTTTGACTATGTGATTAAATATAAATTAAACATTAGGACATTTTGAGACATTTTTAGAATGTAAATTAGGAGAGGGATGGTACTTTTTGCAATGTATATACAAAGAATTTCTTAAGTAGCAAATTCCCTAAAAATATTTAAAATATGATCTTTTAAAAAAATTGATTAGCAAAAAATCATATACCACAGTAGTAAGAACAATGAATTTTGAATTAGGTGACCTGGCATCTAATATCAGCTCTGCTGCTACCTAGCTGAATTACCTTGGTCAAGTCATTTAGACACACTCTAGGTCAGTTAGCTCATTTGTGAGATAAGTGTAAGGACATTTCTACAACTCTCAAGCATAAAATCCATCACCAGTTCTGGGCCTTTCTACCATCTGATTATCTCTCAAAAGTATCCCTTCCTCACTCTTGTGTTGATTACTACTGTGGCTATTTTTCCTGTTTTCCTTCTTGTCCACACTGCAAAATCTTCTCCATATCACTGCTGAAATAATATTACTAATAGGAATCTGCTCATGTTACTTCTTACTTAAAAGTCTTCTATTATATCCATCGCCTTTCAATCAAACTCAGGGTGGTATACAATTCCTTTCACAACCTGTCACATTGTCACCTCCATCCTCATCTGCAGCTACTACCCAGTTTCCTCTCACTCACAATATTTGCATATGCTGTTCACTTTGCTTGTACTGTGCTTTTCCACTTCTCTTCCTGATCATCCTAGATTAATCCTTTAATACCTAGCTCATATGCCACCTCTTCAAGGAAGTCTTCTCTGACAATACCATCAACTTATCCTTAGAATAACTGTTTGTCTTCTAGACCGTGAGTGGCTATATCTTTCATCTCCACAGTACAGAGTTTGGTGCCCAGCTATTCAATCAACATTTGTTGAATTAATGAATAAATGAACAATTTGGACTAAATTACCTTTCAATTCTAAACTTTGTTTATTTATCTCCTTTCTTCCCCAGTTAGTCTCACATTTGAGTAGTTTCCAGGAAGGACCATGACTACAATGTATTTATACAGTGCCATTAACAAAGTTAGCTCTTAATATGAAAAATAAACCTAAGTAATTAAACCGTTAGATTTTTCCCTAACTGATCTTTGCAGGCAGTGTGAATTCACAAAGCAAACATTTATTAAGTGAATACATTAGCTCCTTTTCCAATTTTGAACAACTTAAAGATTTACCAACCAAGATTTAACCAATTCAAATGTAGATAACCAGAGTGAAGGGCTATAGGCATGTAGCTCATGGGATCCTACAGGATACATCAGTAAAATCATATTCAGAACTCCCATTTAAACAAAGGCCTATCTTTCTTCTCTAGGAAATCAATAATATGCATTACTTTCTCTCCTCCTTATTATATGAAAGATCTGGCTATTTTTATTTTACTGCTTACCTCCTGGCATATGTGCCTTCAGAACAAAAGAGTTTAATCTGGCCATCAGCATATATTTGAGTTTTGGAGAATAAAAAGTAACTTTTTATGTGAGAAAGTATGTATAAAAAGTGCTGCTGTCTAAGCTGTAAAGTATTCTACAATGTTAGCTAATAAAAGGTAATATTTTAATTCTCATTTTTGGAACTGATTTTCTCTTCACATCCTAGTGCTGTCCGTAGATTTCACAAATGGAAGGATAATTAAGGGAGTGAATCTTGGAGAAAAGTCCTCAAGCTCATGGTAAATGATGAGCCAGGGCTAATAGTAGGGAAAATTGAAAATTAGGCCATGTCTCTCATCCTTCCTTTCAGGGGCATCCGTCCCCTTTACTTGGATTCCTCTATTATCCAGAGCTTTTCACCATCATCTGTACCATCCATTACTATGCCATCTCATCAGCAATACTTAGCTCTCCATCCCTCCTGGCAGGTCTAAATCCAAAAGCTACTGAGAGAAAAATACCCCATTTCTTTCTTTTTTTTTTGAGACGGAGTTTCACTCTTGTTACCCAGGCTGGAGCGCAATGGCGTGATCTCGGCTCACCGCAACCTCCGCCTCCTGGGTTCAGGCAATTCTCCTGCCTCAACCTCCTGAGTAGCTGGGATTACAGGCACGAGCCACCATGCCCAGCTAATGTTTTGTATTTTTAGTAGTGACAGGGTTTCACCATGTTGACCAGGATGGTCTCGATCTCTTGACCTTGTGATCCACCCGCCTCAGCCTCCCAAAGTGCTGGGATTACAGGCTTGAGCCACCGCGCCCGGCCTACTGGGAGAAAAATAAATGTTGCTCTTCAATGAAACATCTCCATCTGCACTGGGGACCTTCTGAAGCATATGTCCTGGTGTTTCCTATTTAACCCATTAGTATACCTAAAACTTGGAGTTTTCAATGTAATAGGAAAATACAGTGCTTTCTAATCTTTTCATACAAGGACAGATAGAAAATGATATCTATATGACATACTAGGTTGTGCATATAGGCAAGTAGTCCAGAGGTATTATCTACTCCAGGCACAGTCTGGCTATATTGAGCATAGAGAGGATCAGTATCTTGGCATAGCAGTTGAGAAACTTTGGATTAATGGGTAGACAGAGCCTTATGAAGTACTTCAATCAACAGCGTATAGGCAACTTATTAATATAATTTCTACCATTGTGTTGCCTGACATTTTCTCTATTCCCACCAGCTTAATCCACAGATTTCAGGAATGTAAACAATTGTTGCAGCCCCTTTTTATAATAGTGCTTTTCTGTAGGGTTCATGGGGAAATTTGAAAAGAAGTATAAGGCCTTTCTCTGTCCTCAAGAAGCTTACATTTAACCTCAATCCTATATATTTCTCATGTTCATTAAGCAGTTAGATTCTACCTGTCAAAATCCATAGTGGCTCCTTCTTTCATGTATTTGAATTTGAACTGGTACATCTCAGTCACTTTCTACAAAAAACAAAGGAAATAAAGAAAAAATAACAATTTAGAAAAGAAATCCAGAATCTTACCTGATAATAAGGAACATTTTCACTGTGTACCTAATATGCTTCCTATATATCTGTTTCACAGCATCAATTTGTTCAAGAGTAACATCTCCAAATATAAAGACAACCTAGTTTTTTTCCTCTGTGCTAAAAATAAATTAGATGAAAGATACTATTATTACCATTTTAAAGCTGGAAAAATGAAATCACAGAGTCAAGTATCTAACCCAATTAGGTAAATGAACAGTAGAACCACTTCAGAAATCATTCATTCATGTAACAAATATTGTACTGAATGTCTACTTTGTGCCAGGCACTGGAGTCACAGTGGTGAACGAGACAGAAAAGGTCCCTGTTTTTCTGGAATATACAGACAATCCAGTAGGGGAAACAGTCAATAAATAAATAAACAAATGAAATAAGCTAATTCCGATAGTGTAAGTGCTGTGAACAAGAAGCAGATGCTGTGATTGAGAGGTACATGAAGGAGACAAGCGCTGCTTCAGTTAAGGCCAAGGAAGGCCTTGCTGAAGAGGTGAGGTGTGAGTTAAGCCTCAAGGGTCAGTTATGTGCAGATCTTGGGGGTGGGTGCCTCAGGCAGAGGGAACAGCAATACAAAGCCTCTCAAGTGAAAAGGGATGCCTTTTCTAGGATCAGAGACAAGGACCAGTGGCTGGAAACCAGTGAGCAAGGGAGAGAATGCAAGAAATGAGGTTATAAAAGACTTTGGGACCTTGTTGGCCATGGTAAGGGGTTCGGATTTCATTCTAAGTAAGCCAGAAGTCTACAGAAGGGTTTTAAGCAGGTGAGTGATGTGCATTTTTTAAAACATCACCTTGGCTCCTTGAAAAGTGCAGAGGGCAAGAAATAAAAACCATGAGAGCAATAAAGAGGCTACTGCAGTAATTCAGGGAAGACTACAGTGGCAACAGGAAAATTAGAAAAAATTAGAAAAGGAGCGCTGATCTCTGACATCAAGTCTTAGTCTTGTTTTTTCGGTCCTGCACTAAAAACTAGATACTACTGCTCTCTGCTTTCCTCATTGTTAAGAAAACTAGAAATAAAGAGGGACAAATTTCCTCATAAGAGATATATTCTATTTAAAATAAAATGAATGTCTGGCCAAGCACAATGGCTCATGCCTGTAATCCCCGCACTTTGGGAGACCAAGGTGGGCAGATCACCTGAGATCAGGAGTTCAAGACCAGTCTAGCCAACCAACATGGCAAAACCCTGTCTCTACTAAAAATACAAAAATTAGCCAGGCATGGTGGTACATGCCTGTAATCCCAGCTACTCCAGAGGCTGAGGCAGGAGATTACTTGAACCCAGGAGACGTTGGTTTCAGTGAGCCGAGATTGCTCCTATGCACTCCAGCCTGGGTGACGGAGTGAGACTGCATCTCAAAAAATAGAATAGACTAGAATAAATAAATAAATATAAAAATAAGTAAATAAAATAAACATCTAGTAGTTGAAGCAAATGTTTAGCCAATATACGTCATACAGATATGTCCACAGAACTAGAGAAGTACTAATGACAGGTAAAGGGTATAAGCTTAAATCAGAACACAAAAAAATGTCCTTGGCCGGGCACAGTGGCTCACACCTGTAATCCCAGCACTTTGGGAGGCCGAGGCAGGCAGATCACCTGAGGCCAAGAGTTCAAAACCAGCCTGGCCAAAATGGTGAAAGCCCCGTCTCTACTAAAAATACAAAAATTAGCTGGTTGTGGTGGTGCACACCTATAGTCCCAGCTACTCAGGAGGCTGAGGCATGAGAATCAGTTGAGCCCAGGAAGTGGAGGTTGCAGTGGGCCAAGATCACATCACTGCACTTCAGCCCAGGCTACCAGAGAGACTGTCCCTCCATGCTCCCAAAAAAGTCCTTTATTCATCTGGTTCAGTATTTGATCCTTGACAATGGGAGAATGAGGATGTTAGACTGATCAGAAAAAGTCTCAGTGTTTCTGTTACTTTAAGTCTCCCAGTTTTGCTGATCTTAAACCTTAACATGAAACTTAATTACAGGTGATCAGCTCCTGGGAAAACTGGCTCATGCTGCTTAAACTCTAAGGAGATTGATGTGTAATGGAGTTAATTTTAAAAGATAAAAGCATTTTCCTAATAAGACAGTCTACTTGAGAAATCAAATCAAGTTCACAAAACTGTTTTGTAAATACAGTAGGACAGACAGATGAGATTAGAGGTGCCTATAGCAACAGGTTCACTCCAGATAGGCTAGATGAACAGTCCCCTCTTAGCCAATGCTGGGTGTAATTGCTCTGCCAAGCAAACAATGCCCATTCTTCCTGCCTGCCTATGTTTCTCAATCAACTCTAGCTTTTTAATGCTCTGAGTGATCTTTTGTTTTTTAAAACTGTATCAAGAGGAGGTCGTTTTAGTAATTGATAATTGATAATTCAGCCCAGGCTACCAGAGAGACTGTCGCTTTATTATTTGATCCCTGAAGCAACTAATAAAAGAGTTATATTAATAACTGTTTTACAGAAGATGCTAATCCTTAATAACTTTAGTCTAACTCTGGCTTATCTAGGAAGGTATACTTACAGCAGGCACTATTCCTTTTTTTGCTTTTTCATTTTGTTTTGTTTTGTTTTTTGAGACGGAGTCTTGCTCTGTCACCCAGGCTGGGTCAATGGAGCAATCTTGGCTCACAGCAACCTCCACCTCCCTGGTTCAAACGATTCTCCTGCCTCAACCTCCTGAGTAGCTGAGATTACAGGCACGTGCCACCAGGCCTGACTAGTTTTTTGTGTTTTTAGTAGAGACAGGGTTTCACCGTGTTAGCCAGGATGGTCTCGATCTCCTGACCTCATGATCTGCCCGCCTCGGCCTCCCAAGTGCTGGGATTACAGGAGTGAGCCACTGCACCCAGGCCAGCAGGCACTATTCTTAATACCTCATATAACACTTTTCAGACTAATGTGTTGCCTAATAAAGATGAACCATTGAACTGCTCATCAGTGGTTCCTATGAATCATACTAAATCTAGTCACATAGGCCAAAGCAACAGAAACATATGCAGCCTTTCCTTTTCCTTCCATATTCCAACTCACTAGTAAGAATTTTCAGGTCTATCTCTAAAGCAAATCACAAGTCCAGCTGATACTTGTTCTCTGTTCTACTTGTTCTCTGTTCTGTAGCCAAAAGGAGTTTTTGAAAATACAAATCAGACCATGTATTTCCTTTGCCTAAAATTCCCCATTAGCTTCTTACCACCCTTAAAATAAAATCCAAAAGTTATCCGGATCTGCAAGGCCCCACTCATCTATCCCCTGCCTGCCTCTCTGACCTTATTTCTGGCCACTTTCCCTTGCACTCAGCTAAGCTCGAGGCTCATGGCACCTTTTCTGTGCTCAAACACCAATATTCCTTCCTGCCTTAGGGCCTTTGCACAGCCATACTCTGGAACATGCTGTCTCCAGTTAATGATAAGAATAATATTCAGGCACTGCCCTAAATATTTTACATCAGTTCATTCTTGTGTAGCCAACACTTGGAAGCAGACATTATTATTCTCATTATTGATGAAGATAGTAAAAGATAGAACTGCAATTTGACTCCAGTGCCTGTGACGTTAACTATGGTGTTATCTGGCCTGTCACATGCCATTGCCCCTCACAGACTTGCATGGGCTGACTCCTCCTGTTTATTCATCTTAGCTCAAACAGTAGCCTGCCAGGGACGCCTCCTAGGAACTGCCTAATCTAACACAATCATCCAAACCCTCCTTCTTCATTCTCCACTTCAGCACTCTCTAGCACACCACCTGTTAAAAAAATTTCTTCATAGCACTATGTCTATGTGAAATTATTGGTACTAATTTTTATTTACTTATTTATTGTTTATCCTACCTCATAAGAATGTAGGCTTCTAGAGAGCAGGGATCTTGCCTATCCCATTCACGCCTGTATTTTTATACCTTAAACAGTGCTAGGCATATAAAAGGAACCCAATTAATATTTGCTGAATGAATAAATATTTGGCCAGGGTAGAATTCATGCTTACTTAGGATTTCATCCTATAAGGATTTTTTTCTGAAATAAAGTATCTAAACGTATATTGTGGCTAGAAACAGAAACCACTTATAGTTAAGTTCATGAAGCAGTCTATTAAAAGTGAGTGTTGGCCAAGTGCAGTGGCTCACACCTGTAATCCCAGCATTTTGGGAGGCTGAGGCAGCAGGATCCTTTGAGACCAGCCTGGACAACATAACTCCATGTTTACAAAAGTTTTTAAAAATAACTGGGCATCATGGTGAACAACTGCAGTCCCAGTTTCTTGGGAGGCTGAAATAGGAGGATCGCTTGGGCCTAGAAGGTCAAGGCTGTCATGAGCCAAGATCGCACCACTGCACTCCAGCCTGGGTGAAGAAGGGAGAGCCTGTCTCTTAAAAAAAATAAAAAATAAAGAGTGTTGACCACCTTCAATGGTAAATAGGCAGAAAGGATTAGATAATGAAACCATAAGATTTATGCCTTCACAATATTCATATATAATAATTATATATGGTTGTACATGCATTAAGCTATGTAAATCTTTCTTATTTACATTTTGGTTTACATGTTTTACAAATACTTGCTTACTCATTTTGTAGTGTGTGCCTATAGAACAGCTACACTATCACTCTTCACTACTTTAGTACTTAGTTTACTTAGCTACTTAGTTACTTTGTTGGTCATCTCTTTCATGAGATGGAACAACCAGAACAAAACTTCAAGCCCTGAAGCACCCCAACTTTGTGCAATGCTGAAAACTCTGTTGGCCTTCTGAACCAAGGAAACACACTTGTTTGATTTAAGCCAGAGGTTCTCAATTGTTGCACCATGACATACTCTTCATGGTACAATTTTAATCCACGTGTCTAGTGTATTTTTGCTTCAGGCATATATAAACATTGTTATTGTTTGTGCAATTTTGTTTAGAAAAGGTTATACTTCTAGGCATACAACTCAAGAAACATGGCATCATATGAGATAAATGCCAAAGACTATGTTTATGTTAGAAAATTGTTTTGTGAATACATAAGAGAATGAGATCAGGGAGGTAAATAGTTGTATCAATGACTTGATGCTAAATAGCAACCCTAAAACAATATAACTTGTGGATGCTTTTTAGGACCTACGAACATGGCTATACCACAGTAGTAGTCACATTGTAATTATTACTGACTTGTTTGGGTTCTTTTGAGTGTTTTAGAATCACCCAACATACTACCGAAATTTTTAGTAATAGAAAGTATACCCTGAACATATAGAGGTTAGGGATCACTACCTACCTGTAAAAGGAACACTCTGTAAACATTCACAATATGTTTTCCTGAGTCATAAACAATAGCTCAAAACTTACCACACAACAAGCTTTTGTTTTCTAACTTCATTACTATATATGCCTGCGTTTCTTCCCACTCTGTAACATTTTCTTGTAATTAAGCTCAATTTGCTTAGCATTTCACTACCTCAAAAAACCCTGGTTTCAAACTAGGAAGTTTTCATGCATAAGAAAACATGATAAATACTACACTAAGAAAATGACAAATTTAATAACTATTAGAAGGTTTTATTTTGGGAAACTTCCCTTCAGACTTAGGGTGTGCTGGGAAGCATTTTGAAATGAAACAAGAGACAAAGGTAATAAAAGATAGAACTAGTTTGGGCATTGAGGAATTGTTACATACTATATGCAACAGTTTTCTTACCCCTCACTTAAACAGCTTAATATTCTTGCTAAGAAAGAACATTAAGAGCTAAAAATGCATAATTAAGTCTAGAATACCACCAGTTAGGCTAAATGTGTAGGCTTAGAGCAGGAAAATTGAAAGCAAAGAAAAAGTAAAGAAAGTTACACATCATCTTGCAAAGAAAGAATATTAAGAGCGAAAACCGCATAATTCAGTCTAGAATGCCACCAGTTAGATTAAATATGTAGGCTTAGAGAAGGAAAATTGAAAGCAAAGAAAAAGAAAGCTAGGAGAAAGACAAAGAGAATAAAGTGAGAAGAGAACAGAAGGTTCCTCCCTCCATTTCTGTGCCACAGCCACATTCAAAGTGGCCCAAGTAACTATTATGTGTCCAGGATTATGATATTCACTCTGGGAGACAGAAAACAAGACAAGACTCTTGTCCTCAAGAATTCATAATCTGGGCCGGGCATGATAGCTCATGCCTGTAATCCCAGCACTTTGGGAGGCTGAAGTGGGCAGATCACTTGAGGTCAGGAGTTCGAGACCAGCTTGGCCAACATGGTGAAATCCTGTCTCTACTAAAAATATAAAAATTAAAAATATGGAAAATATAAAAATTAGCTGGGCATGGTGGTGCACGCCGGTAATCCCAGCTACTCAGGAAGCTGAGGCAGGAGAATTGCTAGAACCTGCCAGGCAGAGGTCACAGTGAGGCAAGATTGCACCACTACACTCCAGCCTGTGTGACAGAGTGAGACGCTGTCTTAAAAACAAAAAAGAATTCACAATCTGGTTGGGGAGATTAAGTAATCAATATTAATCAATTGAGTGTGTTAAATTGTGGGGGTTCTGCTGGAAAAGGAATTTAAAGAAAGAAGTTAGTTTAGACCAAATAGCCAAAGAGGCTTACATATAAGATTTGAACATAGTTGGCCTTGAAGATGAGTCGGATTCTCTAAACAGCGGGAAGAAATCTAAATAAAGAGAGAAGAGGTAAAGCTCTGAAAATCTATAAAAGCATGAAAAGGCGAGAATTGGCAAAAAAGAAAATTAAAATTATGCTATATCTCATTTATTTTCCCAAAAGGTCATAAACAGAAAGGATTCATAATCAGTTTAATAAGAAAATGTGGTTTTATATTACTTGGGGAAAAAAGTCCATAGAAATTAAATTTAAAAAAATTAAGAAAAAAACATGGTTTTATACTTTTATACATTAAGAGACTCTGAATGCCAACAGGTTAGGGAATAGGCTCAGTTCTTCTCAATGCCTTTCTCGCCCAATACCCTTAGATAGTTTCTGAAAAATCTTGAAGAGATTGGTCAAGTTTATAGTAAAATATACTGAAAGAGCCCACTATGAGTTCCTCTGCTTTTATGGTAGTCTAGTAACATAATCTATAGCCTCAACTCAGATAAACATATTAAAATATAATATACATATACTACCCACCTATATGTTTGTGTGTGTTCTTACCTCAGGTCCTGTGGGATTTGCATAAAGCTGTATAAGGGAAAATAAACAGCATTTAATTTCTGGAATTTACTGGATTACTCCTCATAGAGTACATTTTTTATATAGAGTTCAATTTGTGCTCTATTAGTATATACATATTTTAAGCTAGAGATAGGCTATGCTTATTTTGTGAATGCAGAGTCTTAGAATATTCTATGAGCACTGAATAAAATGAAATTAATAATGAGACATTTATAATTACCATAACTGAGCTACAAATAAATTCTAAATAATCCATTATGGCTTAAAATTTGTTCAGTAAATCACAGATCTAAGACTCTCAATGGCATCTTCTCATTTTCTAGTCTTAACTACATATAACATGTTAAACTCAAAGGTATACAGAATTTTGAGTCTACCAAACTTCAAAAAACAAAAAATTTGGAGTCTGTAAAGTAACTAAAAAAATAAAATCCTGAAAGCCAATAAATGAAGCAGATAGTACAGCCTATATATTTTCCCATGTATTATACCAAAGAAATATACAATTCATAATTTTTTAAAGACTTTTAATAGATCTTATGTTTTTAATTTCCAAGACAGATAAAGAAAATCAGGTAGGAAGAGGGAGAATAATGTTTTAATGTTTCACTTGCCAACAGACAACAAAATAGAGACCAAGGCTTGGTCTTTAAATGAGTATGTACTTACTGTCAGCACTGCCATACGTAGCTTCCAGAGAAAGAAAAAAACTAGTGTTATTACATACTTGCACCTATATTATCACTCTTTTTAATAGACTAATTAAAATATTATATTTCAAAGAGGTTCCAAAGATTTGGGTAGGAAAAAAATATCCAGAAAGCCAGAAAGAAAGGATAGAGTCATCTGTCAGTATTGGAGAGGGAAATTAGTTCCAGGACTCCCTCTGAATACCAAAATCCGTGTGTACTCAAGTCCCTCAGGGAGTATATGAAAAGTCAGCCCTCCATATCTGGGTTTTGCATACACAAATACTGTATTTTCTCTTTTCATTCTTTTTTTTTTTTTTTTTTTTTTTTTTTTTGAGACAGAGTCTCACTCTGTTGCCCAGGTTGTAGTGCAGTGGCATGATCTCTGCTCACTGCAACCTCTGCCTCCCGGGTTCAATGGATTTTCCTGCCTCAGCCTCCCGAGTACCTGGGATTACAGGCACCCGCCACCATGCCTGGCTGATTTTTGTATTTTCAGTAGAGACAGGGTTTTTCCATGTTGGCCAGGCTGGTCATGAACTCCTGACCTCAAATGATCCTCCCATCTTGGCCTCCCAGAGTGCTAGAATTACAGGCATAAGCCACTGCCCCAGGCCTGTATTTTCAATCTACCTTTGGTTGCAGATGTGGAAGCCACAGATACAGAAGGCCAATTTTATTTACTGAAAATAATCCATGTATAAGTGGGCCCATGAAGTTCAAATACATGTTGTTCAAAGGTCAACTATACTTTTTTTCGGGAGGGTCAAAATTAATTTTATGCTAAAAATTTAATATATGAAGCCAGGTGCAATGGCTCACGCCAGTAATCCTAGCACTTTGGGAGGCAGAGGTGGGTAGACTGCCTGAGCTCAGGAGTTCAAGACCAGCCTAGGCAACATGGTGAAACCTGTCTCTACTAAAATACAAAAAATTAGCTGGGAGTGGTGGTATGTGCCTGTAATCCCAGCTACTCGGGAAGCTGAGACAGGAGAATTTTTCAAACCCGGGAGGTGGAGGTTGCAGTGAGCTGAGATTGCACCATTGCACTCCAGCCTGGGTGACAGAGCAAGACTCTGTCTCAAAAAATATATGTATATATATTATATGTTAACAATTTGGATAGCAATTTTTTTGCATTACAAAGGGGAATTTCCTAGATATCTAAAAATTGATTCTTTGCTATAGTTTTTTTCTCTCCATTTCTGAATGACTAGCATTTTTAAATTTATATATTGTACATATTTTGGGAGTACATGTGATATTATTGTACATATTTTGGGAGTACATGTGATATTTTGATACCTATATACAATGTGTAATGAGTTCAACTGTACTTTAAGTCATTTCTAGATTACTTACAATACCTATTACTATGTAAATGTTATATAAATAGTTGTTACACTGTTATTTTTTATTTGTATTATTTTTTATTGTTGTACTGGTTTTTTTTCTAAATATTTTCGAATTGGTTGAATCTGTGGATAGAGAATGCTCTGATACATGGAGGGCCAACTGTACTAATTATTCACTCATTCAAGTGAGTGCCTGTTATATACCCAGGGCTCTGCTGGAGAGGAGAGAGACAAAAAAGATAACTATCCCTACTCTCAAAAAGTTATATTTTAGTTCTGGAGGCAAAAGATACATAAAATAATTCATTATTACTAAATAATTAAATATGCTACAAGTACATCAAAAAGTATCCCATTTGAAACTAGTCTACTAAAGTAAAAATGTCTTATATGTCCATAAAGTCCTTGTCCTCCCTACATATAATACTACTATGAACAGATTATCTCTGCTTGAAAGAGTAATATATAGACATAGATAGAAATATAATCAAGCCAATGATAATTGTTTTTAAAAACTAGAATACAAATCAGAAAATTTCAGGCCAGGCACAGTAGTTCATGCCTATACTCCCAGCACTTTGGGAGGCCAAGGTGGGCAGATCACTTGAACCCATAAGTTGAAAGCCAGCCTGGGAAACATGGTAAGATGCCATCTCTACAAAAAAGTAAAAAAAATTAGCTAGGCATTGTGGTGCACACTTGCGGTCCTAGCTACTTGGGAGGCTGAGGCAGGAGGATTGTTTGAGGCCTGGAGGTTGAGGCTGTAGTGAGCCGTGATCGTGCCAATGCACTCCAGCTTAGGCAACATAGTGAAACCCTGTAAGAAAGAACAAGAGAAAGGGAGAAATAAAAGAAAGAGAAGAAGAAAGAAAAGAAAAGAAGAGAAAAGAAAAGGAAAGAGAAAATTTTCAGAACCATGATTTCATTTTGAAGGACTAAAACTTTACTGCCACTCTGTGGCCATTTTGGTTACTGCATATAATTGATTTTAAGACTGCATAGTGAAATACACTTTCATTAATTGAGTTCACTTATTTATGCATTCATTCAAAAATGGCCCCAACCTCAGGGAACATTCAGACTAGCAGGGGAGAACCACGTTAAACAAAGAAAAGCAAAGATAGCTGCATCATTATCATGGTGTTCATTGCTATGAAGAAGCGGCATGGGGTGCTATGAGAACATAAAATCAAGGGACCATCTAGGCCGGGGAGGAGGTTGTCAGGGAAGGCCTCCCTAGGGAAGCAACATTTAAGTGGAGACTTGAAGGATAAATTGGAGTTAGCTAGGCAAGGTGTATGGGGCAGGGGAGAGAAGCTTCCAGGCAAAAGGAATAATATACACAAAGGTAAAAAAAAAAAAAAAGAAGCTTGGCATGTTCTAGATTCCTTGTGTGGCCTGAAGATGGGAACAACAGCGATGCCCTGGCCAGGCAGACAGGGATCATACAGGCCTTGCAGACCATGTGAAGGACTCTGAACTTTATTTTAAAAGCCATGGAAAATTTTTAGGCAAAAGAATGACATGATCAGACTTGGGTTTCTGAAAGTATGCAGTGTGGACAGTGGATTGGAATGGTGAGGAATAGAGAATGGGAATAGGGAAACAAGCTAGGTAGCTGTATACAATATAGTCTCTTTTTTACAATAATTATCTACAGCACTGATATGTGCTTATTTTAAAGAATTCAAGCATAATATAAAGTACTTAAAAAGTATAAAAATCACCCAAAATTTCACAACTAGAGATAATCATGCTCTTACAGGAGAATATCATATCTTTTAAGATCTCTAGATACTCAAAGTTGATTTTACTCAAACTATTTTCATTTATTTATTTGAGATAAAGTCTTGCTCTACTGCCTAGGCTAGAGTGCAGTGGCACAGTCTCAGCTCACTGCAACCTCTACCTCCCAGGTTCAAGCAATTCTCCTGCCTCAGCCTCCCAAGTAGCTGGGACTACAGGCACAAGCCATCATGCCCAGCTAAATTTTTTTGTTTTTATAGCAGAGACAGGTTGTCACCATGTTGCCCAGGCTGGTCTCTAACTCCTGGGTTCAAGAGATACCCCCTGTCTTGGCCTCCCAAAGTGCTGGGATTACAAGTGTGAGCCACTGTGCCCAGCCTTAAACTACTTTTTTTTTTTTTTTTTATCCAATCTTGCTCTGTCACCCAGGCTGGAGTGCAGTGGCATGATCTAGGCTCACTGCAACCTCCACCTCCTGGGTTCAAGCAATTCTCGTGCCTCAGCCTCCTGAGTAGCTGGGATTACAGGCATGTGCCACCTGGCTAATTTTTTCTGTGCTTTTAGTAGAGACGGGGTTTTACTATGTCGGCCAGGGTGGTCTCGATCTTCTGAACTCACGATCCAACTGCCTTGGCCTCCCAAAGTGCTGGGATTACAGGCATGAGCCACTGTGGCCGGCCCAAACTACTTTTAAAACATATCGTACACACTTGAGGAAAGTTATAAAAGATTAACAACTGAAAAACACTATAAATACTATTTACTTAAGAGTCTAAGTCATCTATCTAAAATTTTGTCTTTTGATCTCTCCAAAACAAGTTATTTTGACTGAGTCAGTCACACAGGTAGTCATTTAGTAAAATAGATTCATCAAACTAGTTACTCTTTGTACATTATACTGCTATTTTAGTACATGTAATACTACAATTTTTTATTTAAGAAGTGATTCTTTCTATTACACTGTGACCTCCCTGAGAGTGGAATCACCTATACTCATTTTAATCTCATCCAATACCTAGGCACAATGTCTGGCAAAGATTAAAGAGCCAATGTATAAAGAATGTATAGTTAACACATATATAGTGCTTATTATGTGCCAGGTATTCTAAACATTTTAGATCAGTGGTTCTCAAATTATGGTCCCTAGAGCAGCAGTCAAGAGCATCACAGGTAACTGATCTGAAATGCGAATTCTCCCATCAGAAGTTTTGCGGTGAGGCTTGACAAACGGTGTTTTAACAAGTCCTCCGGGTGTTTCTGACGCAACCTAAAGGCTGAGAACCACTGCTTTAGATTGTTAACTCATTTAATCTCAAAAACTTTAACAGGTAGATTCTATTATTATTCCCATCTTCTACGCAAAGAAACTAAGGTACCAAAAGGTAGGTTACTTGCCAAAGGTCACACAAGTATTAAGTAACAGAACTTGGATACTTCAGACCATCGGACTCCAAAACTTGAACTTCTAACTATATTGTACTGCCCCGCAATGAGGGACAGTCAGGAAATGTTGCTAAATGAATGGATGAAGAGGAATGAATGAGCACTCTTCAATATGCCAGTGATGGCCTCCTTCCCCACTGAATCTGCCCAAATATTCAGGGCCTTCAAAGCTCAAAAGCTATTTTCTCTGAAAAGATTTATCTCTTGTTCCTCACAGGATATAGTGTCTCCTTTCCCATACTTTCCATTGCACATGATCAGTATCTTTCTTTTGGCATGCATCCCTTTCTAATGAGCATTACAGGGGTGTTGATCAAAATATCTCTGATATTTTTACATAAATATATCAAACTGATATTTTAAAAGATCAATATATAGGCCAGAAACGGTGGCTCACACCTATAATTCCAGCACTTTGGGAGGCCAAGGCAGGCAGATCACTTGAGGTTGGGAGTTCAAGAGCAGCCTGGCCAACGTGGTTAAACCCCGTCTCTACTGAAAATACAAAAATTAGCCAGGTGTGGTGGTGCGTATCTGTAATCCCAGCTACTCGGGAGGCTGAGGTAGGAGCATCACTTGAACCTGGGAAGTGGAGATTGCAGTGAGCCGAGATCACGCCACTGCACTCTAGCCTGGCTGACAGAGTGAGACTGTCACCAAAAAAAAGTAATAAATAAATAAACATGTAAAGCCCAATATGATATAGATACTGGCCAATCAGAAAGGATGTCAATTTAGCCCTAGAGCTGGGCTCCTGGAAGCAACCCTTGGACTAGGTATTAACCCTTTAGTTACTGGATTTTGGAGTGTTCTGGATCCAAGAGAGACACCGGTAAAGTGAGAGGGAGGATATTGTTGGGAGCCACATGAGGTCTCAGAAAAGCAGCTATTTACCATTCAATACAGAAATATTTCAATATTTTAACAGCAAATACAGCTGAGTCAGTATGTAACAGCTAATCATCAGCCCTGCAAATGAATACTTATTTTCTGCCATAAGCTCTTTCCCACTTCTGTTTTTTCTTTGTATTCCTCAGTCCCTCTGGTCAGTGTTGAATAAATCATAAGTAACAAATGTGCAGTGGAAATAGAAATGTATGAATGTGCTAAATAATCCAGTGTAAGCCTTCCTGACCTCAAGATTTCTTAAAGAGACAGGAATTGAGGAGTAAAAAGAAGACATAGATGGAGAAAATGGGGAAAAGCGGTTGCAGAAATTTCAAATATTTATAGGCCTTGGCTGCCACTGGAGAGCAGCAGCCATGGCTCTGCTCTACCCTACAGCCATGGGCCTCAGTAAGGGCCACAAGGTGACCAAGAATGTGAGCAATCCCAAACCCAGATCCCACCACAGGTGCCTGACCAAACACACCAAGTTTGTGTGGGATATGATCCGAGAGTTGCGTGTGGCTTCACTGTGTATGGGCAGCATCCCATGGAGTAGCTCAAGGTCTCAAGAACACACATCTGCACCAACAGGAAGCAGGAGGAGCTGAGCAATGTTCTGGCCACCATGAGGAAACTTGCTGCCAAGGACTGAGCCCCCTGCCTTGCCCTGCCCTCTGCTCATAATAAAAGCTGCACAGAAAGAGAGAGAGAGAGAGAGAGAGAGAGAGAGAGAGAGAGAGAGAGAGAGGAAGGAAGGAAGGAAGGAAAAGAAAGAAAGAAAGACATTTCGTTTATATACATCTTGTCTCTTCAACTAGGACTAGAGCCTCCATTTTGTACTCCCTTCATAGCTGTCTGGGGCAGTATGAAAAATCAAATGCACTTAAAATTTAAGCTGGATTTTTTAAAAAATTTGAGGTACAATACTAGCTATTGTAAGGGAATAGATTATACTTATGAACCAAACTTAGTTACCAAAATAACTAAGACAGAATAAAAACCAATTATTCAAGTCCACTTTTTCCTTTCATATCTGCAAATTGAATCACCACTATTCTAAATATGTTCAATGCACTAAATGCCAGATTCTTGTCTCTCCTGTCCCACATCCTGTGGTTCTCTTCCCCTGACTTCAGACGAAATTCTGTGGTCAAAAAGATATGAATATATAAAAGAGAAAACTGAGTTTTCTTTCTTTTTTTTTTTTTATATAGAGATGGAATTTCACCATGTTGGTCAGGCTGGTCTCGAACTCCTGACCTTAGGTGAGCCACACATCTCGGCCTCCCAAAGGAGTTTTATTTCTAACTGATGTAAAGGAGACATCAACAGGACAATAAAGATATAAGATAACAAGAAATTAGTTTATGGATGCAAACATAGACACTGTTATACTGTTAAACACGACAATGAAATAAAAGTCTAATTTTTTTTTTAAAGAATAAATGACAAGTATTTGATTCCGATGTAAATTTAAAAGTATTCTTACGTATCGCTTTTCCAAAGCATCAAAACAACCTTGAATCCTGTCAAGAAATAAATGTTTGATGTCAATTGGACCACATGTAAAGCCAAAAAATTTCCAAGTACAGAATTCATTTACATTCTTTATTTTGATGTACATTAAGTTGATAACCATCTCACCTTTCCCATTTAATCATTTTTTAAAATTCCCAGCAACTTTTAATATGTTGATAGAACTTTATAAATAAGTGAGCAATTTTTTTGGATTCCATAATGCTTAGTACCCTGACATGCATATGATAAATTATCAATTTTTAAAATTTCTGTGGGTACCTAGTAGGTGTATATATTTAATATTTTATCACATTTTTAATTTTTATAGAAGTCAATTTTCTTTTGAAAACAAAGCTAAATCAGTGTCTTAACAATATATTGAGTTATAATTCTTACAAATTTCTATCAAATTACTTTTAAAAAGAAAGAGGGAAAGGAGGCCAGATGCGGTGGCTCATGCCTGTAATCCCAACACTTTGGGAGGCTGAGGAGGGCAGATCACAAGGTCAAGAGACCGAGACCATCTTGGCCAACATGGTGAAACCCCATCTCTACTAAAAAACACGGAAATTAGCCGAGCATGGTGGTGAACGCCTGTAGTCCCAGCTACTACGGAAGCTGAGGCAGGAGAATTGCTTGAGTCTAGTGGGTGGAGGTTGCAGGGAAGTGAGATCCCGCCACTGCACTCCAGCCTGGCGACAGAGCGAGACACCATCACAAAAAAAAAAAAAAAGAAAAAAGAAAAAAAGAAAGAGGGAAAGGGAAAGTAGGAAAGAAAGAAATGGTATTTAAAACAATTATCTTACTAAATAAGGTTTTATGGGTAATTTCAGCTGTAATAAAAATAATGTTATTCAACTTTTGTCGAATTTCTATTACTTACCATCTGATAATATGCAGTGACCCAGGACATTTTTTATCTTCTCGGAGGATTTTTAAACTGAGGTCTACAAAAACAGAAACACAGTCTATTTTTATCTACTAAATGACTGCTGTACTAAAATTGTCCATGCTAAATAGGGTATTTCCTTTAACTATTTTATTTATGTAACTTATTTAGTTTTATAGCTTATAAAAACATTTTGGATCTCTAAACGTCTACTTTAAAAATAAATTCCATGGTAATAAGTAGCTTAGTCTCAATTTTGATTACAGTTAGGAGTTCCCCCTTCAACAATGTAGCACAACTGAGTTGGCTGCAAAATCAATTTGTGTCCCTTCTTTGCCTCTACTGAATTCTAAGTAATTATGAGGTAGTATTGAGACTATCTCCATTGACCAACTTAAAATATACACCTCAATCTCAGTCATTTCTGTGTTATTTCTCTCCCTCTCAGTGAAAAGAAAGGAATAAAAAATTTCACATGGATTATTCTCAAGTATTTGTTTTTATCTGAAATCTACTTTTTTATACTTAGGAAGAATGGGAATATCATATTAAGAGTTTGGGTTTAGGCCAGGCTCACACCTGTAATCCCAGGACTTTGGGATGCTAAGGCAAGAGGATTGCTTGAGCCCAGAAGGTCAAAATCATCCTGGACAACCTAGTGAAACCTCACCTCTATAAAAATAATAATTTTAAAAAATTAGCTGGGCATAGTGGCACATGCCTATAGTCCCAACTACTCAGGGCTGAGGCAGGAGGATCACTTAAGCCTGGACAGTAGAAGCTGTAATCCTGTAATGATCATGTCACCACACTCCAGCCTGGACAATGAAATGAGACCCTGTCTCAAAATAAATAGAGTTTTGGTTTAAAGCAATCCAAAATCAATCACTGATTCGTGTGTGATTTTGCATAAGTAACTTCACCTTTTCATATTGTTTTCCTATCCTAAATTGATGTCACCTGTATCTCCATCAAGGGATATGAAAATTATTCCATGTTGATTTAACATTCAGAAATTACCAGAGAGTGACACAGAAGTATTAAGCATTTTTTTTTTTTTTTTTTTTTTTTTGAGACGGAGTTTTTGCTCTTGTTATCCAGGCTGGAGTGCAATGGCACAATCTCAGCTCACCACAACCTCCTCCTCCTGGGTTCAGGCAATTCTCCTGCCTCAGCCTCCTGAGTAGCTGGGATTACAGGCATGTGCCACCATGCCCAGCTGATTTTTTGTAATTTTAGTAGAGACAGGGTTTCACCGTGTTGACCAGGATGGTCTTGATCTCTTGACCTTGTGATCCATCTGCCTCGGCCTCCCAAAGTGCTGGGATGTATTAAGTATTTTTATGATGCATATTTCTTTAAGAACAAACATTGAAAGGGAAACATATAACTTCCATGATGACTGTCACAAAAAATAAAGCTATAGGGAATATAGGGTTATAGTGTATCACTGCCATTGCCTAGGGTAGTGAGTGGCACACAATATGTGTTTATTACCAAAAATATGCCTTTCTCAATTCTATGTTCCAGACAAAAGGGAAAACTGCAACTATATGTTAGATATAAATATATTCACTATTACAAATTTGTATCTCGTAGACCAAAAGATGTATATAGCACGTATGCATTTTACTGGTGCTCTTACATTGCTTACTTTTTTTTTTTTTTTTTTTTTTTTAGGCCGAGTCTCACTGTATCACCCAGGCTGGAATTCAGTGGGGCAATCATGGCTCACCAGGCTCAGATGATCCTCCCACCTCAGCCTCCAGAGTAGCTGGAACTACAAGCGCCCGCCACTATGGTCAGCTACTTTTTTGTATTTTTTTGTAGAGACAGGGTTTCACTGTGTTGTTCAGGCTGGTCCTGGACTCCTAGGCTCAAGCAGTCTGCCCACCTTGCCTCCCAAAGTGTTATGATTACACTTTGGATTATAAGCATGAGCCACTGTGCCCAACCAAGAGAATTAGACTGAAATGAGGCCAAGGTATATCATTAAATACAAATGTAAGAAATTTAAGATTAGATTTTGAAAAATAACATCTTATAGGCAACTTGTAACTCTTTATATTTATTTTCCAAATGACAGTTCCCATTTTAGTGACAAGTCAACAAGATTCACAATCCAGTTTTTTTTTTTTTTTTTTAATACTTTAAGTTCTGGGATACATGTGCAGAACATGCAGGTTTGTTACATAGGTATACATGTGCCATGGCGGTTTGCTGCACCCATCAACCTGTCATCTAGGTTTTAAGCCCTGCATGCATTAGGTATTTGTCCTAATGCTATCCCTCCCCTTGCCCCCAACTCCCTGACAGGCCCTGGTGTGTGATGTTCCCCTCCCTGTATCCATGTGATCTCATTGTTCAACTCCCACTTATGAGTGAGACCATGCAGTGTTTGATTTTCTGTTCCTGTGTTAGTTTGCTGAGAATGATGGTTTCTAGCTTCATCCATGTCCCTGCAAAGGACATGAATTCATTCTTTTTGTGGCTACATAGTATTCCATGATGTATATGTGCCACATTTTCTTTATCCAGTCTATCATTGATGGGCATTTGGGTTGGTTCTATGTCTTTGCTATTGCAAACAGTGCTGCAATAAACATATGTGTGCATACGTCTTTATAGTAGAATGATTCATAATCCTTTGGGCATATACCCAGTAATGGATTTGCTGAGTCAAATGGTATTTCTGGTTCTATATCCTTGAGGAATTGCCACACTATTTTCCACAATGGTTGAACTAATTTGCATTCCCACCAACAGTGTAAAAGGGTTCCTATTTCTCTACATCCTCTCCAGCATCTGTTGTTTCCTGACTGTTTAATGATTGCCATTCTAACTGGCATGAGATGGTATTTCATTGTGGTTTTGATTTCCATTTCTCTAATGACCAGTGATGATGAGCTTTTTTTCAGGCTTGTTGGCTGCATAAATGTCTTCTTTTGATATGTGTCTGTTCATATCCTCTGCCCACTTTTTGATGGGGTTGTTTGTTCTTTTCTTGTAAATCTGTTTAAGTTCCTTGTAGATTCTGGATATTAGACCTTTGTCAGATGGATAGATTGCAACAATTTTCTCCCATTCTGTAGGTTGCCTGTTCACTCTGATGATAGTTTCTTTTGCTGTACAGAAACTCTTTAGTTTGATTAGATCCCATTTGTCAATTTTGGCTTTTGTTGTAATTGCTTTTGGTGCTTTAGTCATAAAGTCTTTGCCCATGCCTATGTCCTGAATGGTATTGTCTACATTTTCTTCTAGGGTTTTTATGGTTTTAGGTCTTACATTTAAGTCTTTAATCCATCTTGAGTTAATTTTTGTATAAGGTGTAAGGAAGGGGTCCAGTTTCAGTTTTCTGGATATGGCTAGCCAGTTTTCCCAGTGCCGTTTGTTAAATAGGGAATCCTTTCCTCATTATTTGTTTTTGTCAGGTTTGTCAAAGATCAGATGGTTGTAGATGTGTGGTGTTATTTATGAGGGCTCTATTCTGTTCCATTGGTCTACGTATCTGTTTTAGTACCAGTACCATGCTGTTTTGGTTACTGTAGGCTTGTAGTATAGTTTGAAGTCAGGTAGCATGATGTCTCCAGCTTTGTTCTTTTTGCTTAGGATTGTCATGGCTATATGGACTCTTTTTTGGTTCCATATGAAATTTAAAGAAGTTTTTTCTAATTCTATGAAGAAAATCAATGGTAGCTTGATGGGAATAGCATTAAATTATAAATTACTTTGGGCAGTATGACCATTTTCACAGTACACAATCCAGCTTTTTAAACACATAACATTTTGAAAAATTGTTGAGTCTTAGGTACTTAGATTTTTTTGTTGGTTGGTTGGTTTGTTTTTTATCAAAGCTTTGCTCTTGTCACCCAGGCTGGAGTGCAATGGCATGATCTTGACTCATTACAATGTCTGCCTCCAGGGTTCAAGTGATTCTCCTGCCTCAGCCTCCCACATAGCTGGGATTACAGGCACCCACCACCACGCCCAGCTAATTTTTGTATTTTCAGTAGAGACAGGGCTTTATCATGTTGGTCAGGTTGGTTTCAAACTCCTGATCTCAGGTGTTCCACCCACCTCAGCCTCCCAAAGTGCTGGAATTACAGGCATGAGCCACCACACCTGGCTGGTACTTATTTTTATAATAAGAGAAGAAAAAGAACCAGAAATGGCTTGTAATATAAGACAACAAGATAAGTTTAAGGGCACTGAAACAAAAGGAATGAAAGTAGAAGACCTGGCAATTGAGATAAAAGCTTGAACTGATTAGAATAATAATTGTCTTAATATCCATGTTAATCAACAAATGAGTTTGGCATTTTTTCCCCAGCATTTTTTAGTACATTAACAGGGAGAAAAGTGTTTCACCTTTGAACTTCCTCAATGCCAAAGTGTGCCTTAAACAACAAATTCAATTAAGGCACAGAATAGTGCAAATCTACAGCGTTCAAATAGATTTTGATCTGGCTGTTGCTTTTATACTGGTCTTGTCCAAACAGGTTTCTTTTTTCCTCCATCTGTCACCTGGCATCTAGCCAGGAACTAGTAATTCCTATGAGTAAAATCACTACACACAGTAAAATTAAAATAGAAAATGAATTAGCAAATTGTCTTGAAGAACAGGCCCTTAAGTTGGAATTAGCACACTTTGTGATAAGTGAAAGCTTTATTACTGCTAAATAGAGAAAGGGGCTACAACAGCCAAAGAGACTATTTAGTTTAACTTTACCATCCAAATGGCGTTCTCCGTAAGAGCTCTCTGGAAACAGGCCCCTTAGGTATGCTATACATGAGATGGAAATAGCAAAAAGTTTCTTCACGATTTTCAATGACTCATGCCCATTAGTGATTTGGGATGGGAAAACTGTTTCCTGGAAAAACAACGAAGGTGAAAAAATATTAGTATTCTTTAATATATTCAGTCCAGCACATCATTACCACAGATATGATGAAAAGATTTCTCAAGACTTCAAATTCGATATCTTTAAAGGTAATCAAAAGGAAACAGAGCTTTGAATATTATATTAAATTAGATCTTCATAGGCAAGGCAGAGCAAAAAGGCAGAAACAATTACCCAAGTAATTCAAGATTAAAACAATTGATTTCACAATGATACATAAATAAGAGGCAAAACTGGAGTTTTACTATGATTACATAATCTCCTTCCCTCTTATACACTCCTTGGACCCCACTGCAATCTGGATTTTACCCCTCTCTTTTCTATGCTATTCTCTCCAAAGTCACCAAGTACAATCCCATCGTTGACCTCTTCTCATTCCTCATAATATATAACTTCTTTGTATTATCTGTCACTGTTACACACATACTGTCTTCTTCTCCAAGGTGCCATAACACTATTTTGGTTTTTCACCTATCCCTTCATATCTGTCTCAGTCTCTTTTATTTTTTCTAGTTGTTCTACCCTTTAAATATTGGTTCTCCCCTTCTCCCCCAGGACTCTGTCTTCAGGCCTTTTCTCTTTTTAGAGCTGTCTTCTTGAATAATCTCATCTAGTTTCATAGCTTCAGCTACAGCCTATACAGAAAGGATTTCAAATCCCTATTTCTGTTCTGAGTCTCAGTTCTATACTTTTATTTCTTGAACATCTGTGCCTAAACCACCTTGTAGATCCCTTAAACTCAGTTTATCTCCAACACCCCTGGCTAAAACCTGATCCCAAGTCTCATTCTCAGACTAGTGAATCAGCATTACTCTACTCATCCAAGCTAAAAGCAGCTTCATCTTTGTCTTCTCTCTCCTTCATACCCCACTAAATTCTATTAATTCTCTCTGAAAGAGTTCTCAAATCTATTTTCTCCTTTCCCTTCTCACTGCCACTGGCTTGACTAAGGACAAACTCAATTCTCCCCTTGATTACTGTAGTAGTACCTGATCTCTTTGCTGATAATTATTTTATTCAATCTGTCTTCCATATTGCCATCAGAATTAATTTTCAAGGACACAAATCTTTTCATGATACTCCCAGTGTTCATTTAGAATAGAGTTCAAGTACCTTAGAGTGGGATTTGAGAACTGTCAAAATCTTATTCTTGTCTAGCTCCCCTGCCTCATCTCACATCCCTTCCTCTCTGCCCACAGTCCCTTATTCTCTCCCATGCACCCTATTCTCCAGCCACGTGGAACTGTGGCTATTCATCTACTATTCTACTGCCATGTTTTTCCATACTTTTGTGTTTTGCTTAAGCCAGAGCTCTGAGGAATACTAAGCTTTTGTAAGATGTCACAAAATGTTCTATTAAAAGTATCAATACGAGCAATAGTTCCTCACTAAATTTTATCTGTGTGTATATATACAACATAGTAAACAAACTTAAATCATTGTTCTTTTTTTTTTTTTTTTTTTTGAGACGGAGTTTCGCTCTTGTTACCCAGGCTGGAGTGCAATGGCGCGATCTCGGCTCACCGCAACCTCCGCCTCCTGGGCTCAGGCAATTCTCCTGCCTCAGCCTCCTAAGTAGCTGGGATTACAGGCACGCACCACCATGCCCAGCTAACTTTTTGTATTTTTAGTAGAGATGGGGTTTCACCTTGTTGACCAGGATGGTCTCGATCTCTCGACCTCGTGATCCACCCGCCTCGGCCTCCCAAAGTGCTGGGATTACAGGCTTGAGCCACCGCGCCCGGCTTAAATCATTGTTCTTAAATGATTAGTCTTCCTTAAGAAATAGTGTGCCATAAAAGGAGTGTGATAAGAGAGTGAGCAATACACGAATTTGTGACTTTTGCTTCAGTATGTAAAGAGTGTCTACCAAGAGTCATCTTGCATATAGAATATTTGCTGATGGATAGGTCGTGTCAGTATCTCAAATTATCATTTTGATATATGTTTGACATACTATGTTTATTGTATATACAATGTTTATTGTGTTTATGTATTAACATAAAAATAAAAATTTCATGTTTGTCATAATTACTCCGTGAAACTGCTTTTTGCTGTCTTCTTTAAGCTAAGCAGAAAATACGTCTCATGAATTCCAGCTGGTGTTGTGTTAATACATTATAATTTTAAAGTATTTTCTAAATATTAACAAATTAGATTATATTAAACTTTAGAACTTCTGTTCATTAATATACTATTAAGAGCAAAGAGGCAACTCAAAGGTGAGAGAAACTATTCTCAATACATAGGTTTTACAAAAGATTCATATCTAGAATGTATAAAAAACTAAAATTCTTTAAGAAAGACAATCAAATAGAAAGGTGTCTATTTATGTGAAAATAGACACTTTATAAAAGAGCCTATCCAAATGACCAAAAAACAGATGAACAAGTGTTTAAACTTTATCAGGGAAGTGAGCGTTAAGATCACAAGGAGGCTGGGTATGGTGGCTCACACCTGTAATCCCGGAACTTTGGGAGGCTGAGGCAGGCAGATCACTTAAGGTTAGGAGTTCAAGACCAGCCTGGCCAACATGGTAAAACTCCCATCTCTATTAAAAATACAAAAATTAGCCAGGTATGGTGGAGGACGCCTACAATCCCGCTACTCAGGAGGCTGAGGCAGGAGAAGCACTTGAACCTGGGAGGTGGAGATCACAGTGAGCCAAGATTGTGCCACTCCAGCGTGGGTGGCAGAGTAACACTCTGTCACTGAGAGTTTTAAAAAAAAATGTAGAATAATAAAAACTCCTAAACCTCTTTGGAAAATTGCTTGGCAGTATCTAATAAAGCTAAATACTATGACCTATATTTTACTCATAGATATATATCTAACACATATGCTTATATGTTCACTAAAGAACATGTATTAGAGTATTCAGAAAAGCATTATATGTAATAGACCCAAGCTGGAAACCACCCGAATGCTCACCAACAGTAGAATGAATAAAACTGTGGTATATACCCCCAATGGAATATTATATAACAATGAGAATGAATGATCTATAACTATATTAAGTAATGTAGATGACTCTCACACACAAGGCTGAGCAAAAGAAACCAGATACAAATGAGTATTAGTGTATGATTTCATTTATATAAAGTACAAACGCAGGTGAGACTAATCTATGCTGTTAAATGTCAAGATGGTGGTTTCTCTTGGTGGGGACAGGAGATAATAACTAGAAAACAGGATCTCTTATTACTAGACTCTAGCCAAGACAGACAGCCATTTCCGACTTTTGAAATTCACCAAAGGTAATCCCCCAGGTGAAACAAGTAAGCCTTAACTAAGGTTATTACTTAAACATTAATGTATGAGGTGTTTTCAAACAGGTGATAAGCAGGTTGTACAATATCTAGAATCTCCAAAGGTAGCTCAGAGAAAGGCAAACTTAAGACAGGAAATCAGAAGCTGTCCATGAGAGAAAAAGAATCAATACATGGCAGAATTACACAGATAACAAAAAAAGGACTCATTCCCTAGGCCTGGAATTAAACCTGTGACACTACTGTAAAAGAGCAGAGGTTTAGCTTCTGAGTTAATACACAGGGTAGCCACCATTGCTCTTCCTAGAAGGAGGCTAAGGCAGTCATTTTCGAGCTTGCAAAGGACTTAACTACTCAAGAAAATTCTTAAGCCTAGGTACAACACTATCATGTGTCCTTTCAGACTAACCTCTTGAAAATTCATGCCCTCTGGATGTCAGAGACCAAGAGAGGGGACCCCAACATGGTCCCAAAATCAAATTTTTTAGGTCATAAAATGAAAGGGAAACTTCATCTGGTATTGGTTTCAGGGACTCAAAGCAATGTTTGTAATGGACCAGTCTGCCAAACTAGCTTGAACAGTGGGCTTATAGGGGTCCTAAGCCTATGTTCTATCCTATGATACCCCTTTTTCCATTATAGAGTGACACAGAAAGATAAATTGATAGCACAAAGTACACCAGATTCCTTACAGCTAAGACTAGTCTCACAAATCCTTTTTTTTTTTTTTTCAGGTAATCAAACCCTTGCAGAGGAGACAGTGACATTTACCATTCACACACAGACACACACACACACACACACACACACACAGAGAGAGAGAGAGAGAGAGAGAGAGAGAGAAAGAGAGAGAGAGAGAGAAAGAGAGAGAGAGAAAGAGAGAGAGAGAGACAGAGAGAGAGAGAGAGACAGAGAGAGAGAGAGACAGAAAGAGACAGATACAGGGAGAGACCAAAAGCCTGGCTGGTAAGAAATTCTTATCCTTTTTGCTAGCACACCAGATTTCCAGGTTCTCTTTGTCTGCAGCTTCCAAAAGAACAGAATGGCTTTTGAAGATCCTGCTTGCTGCACCATAGCTGGGAGGGCCAAGCTGTGTTACAAAAGAAAATCATCCTTTTCTGTTTTATGGAACCATAGACAAAAGCCTCTCAGTTTTGCCAGATGCCTCCCAATGGGCTGCACATGGGCACAGAATTAACATTTTCTAGCCCAGTCGAGCCAAATACAAATAACAAAACAGATACAGGTCACCTCACCCAGCACCCAGTATTGATCTGGCAAGGCTCAAACTTTTTCCCATTGGTTTCTGTTGTCTTTGATCCACTCAAGGTGGGGAGGGATAACCTCCAACCAGGAATTCAGGGATCTGGACAAGATGAAGGAGTAAATGGTCACTCTGAGTAAGACATGTTGAGCTTCCACTAACAATTTCTTCAGGGTTCATGAAATGTGACCAGACTTAAGGAGGGTTCTCAGAGTTAGACATAAGTGACTTCTGTAAGCAACAGAAAGCCTTCCAAACTAAGATCCCTAACCAAGAATTCCAGTAGTATTCCTTTCAAACTAACATCCTGTTCTCTGTCTGAGAAATCTCCCCGAAATCTTCCCAATTGAAGAGAAATTTCCTGAACCAAGACTCTACCATTTACAGAGAGCCAAACAATACCCCCAAAGGAGCTAAACCAAGACCCTAAAGGAGCTGAACCAATAGGGAGAAGGACAGAGGTATTGGCATCACTGACAATACCCACCAGACTTGTTTAAAAATGTCTTTCCAGGAACTATTTCTCTATTGCAATTAAATCCATGCACCATGGATTGGCAGTGCTCCACTGGTAGAGACAGTGCCAGAGTCAGCCCACAGTCCAAGAGAACTAGGCAGCCCCTTGGTCTAGCCTTTGGATCCATCACCAGAGAGGGGCTACCAAACCGCAGGCAGGTCCTGGACAAGCTCCCAAATTTTTAACTACCCAACAGGTTCTCCTTACCTGCTGCCTAGACACAGTTTATTTATCAAGACAGAGGAATTGCAATCGAGAAAGAGTAATTCACAAAGAACTGAACGTACAAGAGACGAGAATTTTATTATTACTCAAATCAGTCTCCTCAAATTCTTGGGGCTCTGTCTAGGCAACAGGCAGAGAGCCCACTGGGTGGTTACAATGTCTTATACATTTTTGTGAATCCACTACCTAGGTCAGTGTTTGGCACCTACATTTCAGTAAATAAATGTTTGCTAAACTAAACAACAAGCATTTACTGATTGCCAGTGTTCGTAACATAATGAGAATGCAAAGAGATCAAAAGACTAACCATGTAGAATATAAATCCCATTAATTTAAAAATATGTGTGGTAGTGTATGTGTACATAGAAAAAGAAAGAATAAAGGAGCCTTAGATCTACTAAGTTTAGTAAATATGATTCAATGTTAAAAGGAAAAAGCAAATTTCTGAGTAATGCTTATAGAATGATTTTATTTTGTAAAGTGAATAAACAAATCCCTATATTGCTATATATGATCAACCCACATTATTAGTAGATTCCATATTTGTGACTTTGTCTACTCACTAAAATTTGTAACCCTCAAATTAGCACTCTTTCGTTTTTGTGATTATGCATGGATATGAGCAGAGAAACAACAAATTTGAGTTATCTGAAGCACACATTCCCAGCTGATGTCAAACAAGGCCATGCTCTGCCTTCTTGTTTCAGCTCTCATACTATACACATGTCTCTTTCTTGGTCCACTTAGTACCCTAGTTTTTGTATTTTTCTTTTTTGTGTGTGATTTTGCTGTTTAAAATGGCTCCTAAGTGTAGTGCTGAAATGCTGATTAGGGTTCCTAAATTCAAAAACATTGTGATAGAGCTTACAGGGAGAATACATGTGATAGATTTTTTTTTTTTTTTTTTTTTTTTTTTTGAGACGGAGTTTCGCTCTTGTTACCCAGGCTGGAGTGCAATGGCACGATCTCGGCTCACCGCAGCCTCCGCCTCCTGGGTTCAGGCAATTCTCCTGCCTCAGCCTCCTGAGTAGCTGGGATTATAGGCACGCACCACCATGCCCAGCTAATTTTTTGTATTTTTAGTAGAGACGGGGTTTCACCATGTTGACCAGGATGGTCTCGATCTCTTGACCTCGTGATCCACCCGCCTCGGCCTCCCAAAGTGCTGGGATTACAGGCTTAAGCCACCGCGCCTGGCCTGATAGATTATTTTTTTACTTTTTTAGAGACAGGGTCTCACTCTGACCCAGGCTGGAGTACAATGGCACTATCATAGCTCAGTGCAGCCTCAAACTCCTGGGCTCAATCAATCTTCCTGCCTCAGCCTCCCAAGTAGCCAGGACTACAGGCACACACCACCACATCTGATTACTTTAAAAACTTATTTTGTAGTGACAGGGTGTCACTGTTTCCCATGCTGGTCTCAAACTCCTGGTTTCATGGGATCCTCGCACGCTGGCCTCTCAAAGTACTGGAATTAGAGGCATGAACCACATGCCCAGCCTGTATGTTAAATAATTATCATTCAAGCATGAGTTATAGTGTTGTTTGCTGTAAGTTTAATGTTAATGAATCAACAATATATATTAAATGTCTCTAAACAAAAACAGATATAAAACAAATTATATGATTGGCTGACAAAAATACCATGACCAGAAGATCACAGGAACTGAATCCTATATTTCCCTAAGAGCAGCAGTTCAGTACTTGCTAATTCACTCCTCATAACAACTTGATAGAACATGAATATCAGGAAAAACTAGAATCAGTTCTGTGTGTGTATAGATGATTGTGTATGTATGTATAAGAGAGGAAAAAGGAGTAGAAATAAGTGGGTGAAGTTATTAATACTAATCACTTCAGAGGGTGACTTGAGGATAGAGGGATATGAGGGAGGCAACATGGTGGAGTGTCTAAAAGCATAGACTTTGAAGCCAAACAGTCAGATGCAAATCTTTGTTCTGCTACTAACAAGCTGTATGGTCTCCAGAAGGGGTCAGTAAGCTTTTTCAGTAAAAGGCAGATAAATATTTCAGACTCTGCAGTTAATTTCATGGCATTGTAGCATGAAAGATGCCACAGACACTTTACAACTGGATAGGCGTGGCTGTAATCCAACAAAACTTTATAAGAACTGTTGGCAAGCTCCTAATCATACTTAACCTCTCTGCACCTCAATTCCTTCAACTGTAAAATATGGATAGTAGTTATACCTACTGTTTTTTTGTTTGTTTGTTTGTTTTTGAGACAGAGTCTTGCTCTGTTACCCAGGCTGGAATGCAGCAACAAAATCTCATCTCACTGAAACCTCCACCTCCCAGGTTCAAGTGATTCTCCTGCCTCAGCCTCCCAAGTACCTAGGATTATAGGTATGTACCACCATGCCCAGCTAAATTTTTTGTATTTTTAGTAGAGACTGGGTTTCTCCGTGTTAGTCAGGCTGGTCTCAAACTCCCAACCTCAGGTGATCCACTCGCCTCGGCCTCCCAAAGTGCTGGGACTACAGGCGTGAGCCACCACTCCCAGCTGCTTATTTCTTATTTTGAGCCAAGGAATATGCTAGGTTTTCCTCAGGGACTTCTCTCCCCTCTCTGTAAATTATCTTCATCATTCAGGTCTGTTCACCTTCAGTCTTACCTCTTTTATAAGGAATATATAAAGCATTCCAGACCACATGAAATCTCTAAATTCCTATAATTTATATTATCTAACTTTTCACATATATATAAATCATATATCACTTTGTATATTGACTTAACTCCTAACCAGATTATAAACTTCTAGAAGATGAAGATCAGACTTTTGTATTTTGTCACTGAATAACACAGTATTATGAATTATTATATTATAAAATATTGAGTCTCAATGAATAAACAAACGATGCATTAATGAATGTCATGATACAAATTTTACTATATGCCTAGCCCTGGAATGCTCCCTTAGACTCCTAGCCTCGAAGTTTCTCTCAGTGCGCTCCCCTTCTGTTCTTATAGTTACACCATGGTGTGCAACACAAGTTTCCTAACACTTTAGGAAGCGAATGTTTAACAAAGAACCATTCTCTTTAAACATCTTGTTTATGATTTATTTTGCTCTAGAAGATCTAAACATATTGCATAAACATGAAACAAACACCCAGTAAGTAACTTTGTAGAAATTTATTTTAATTTTCTGATCCTTGGTCTATTAGGCAGTTAAAATGTACACATACTCTCCCAGAGTATTATGTGCCAATTAACTGATAAAACTGCTGCTTAAAAACACATACACACAAAGCTTAAAATCATAATTCTAAACTAACTCATTAAATGGTCATTGATTTTCTTTTAATTCTTAACAAATACCTTAGATGCCTTGCGTATTGTGATGGAGTGAGAAAGCTGAGCTGTAGCCATTGTAGGAATGTATCAGGATTCTTTCAACAATCCTAACCTATTGAAAAAAAATTAATTAATTAGAGACCTTGCCAAATATAATGCTTTTTCCCTTACTTTGTCCAAAAATGATACTGAAAAAGTCTAAAAGCAAACAAAAAACTAAAATCAATAACAGTTAAGTATAAACTGTTTTCCAGATTGTTCAGTTTCGAAATAAATTTACCAAGCTACATTTTGAAGCAAAGGAAGAATAAATGTTAAGATAATTCTGGCCGGGCACGGTGGCTCAAGCCTGTAATCCCAGCACTTTGGGAGGCCGAGGCGGGTGGATCACAAGGTCGAGAGATCGAGACCATCCTGGTCAACATGGTGAAACCCCGTCTCTACTAAAGATACAAAAAATTAGCTGGGCATGGTGGCACGTGCCTGTAATCCCAGCTACTCAGGAGGCTGAGGCAGGAGAATTGCTTGAACCCAGGAGGCGGAGGTTGCGGTGAGCCGAGATCGTGCCATTGCACTCCAGCCTGGGTAACAAGGGCGAAACTCCGTCTCAAAAAAAAAAAAAAAAAAAAAAAAAAGATAATTCTATCAGGCCCTATCTAAACTATAAAATGAATTTCAGTTGGAAAAAGTAGCTATTGTTAATTTTCCAAAGGAGAACTATAGAATTTGACATACTCATTGGGAAATAAGTTTAATAAACATTTTATCTACAAATTTGGTATAAGGTCTCTGGATTCATTTTCCATTTATTTAATGAAAATTATAAAATTATTTATTTGTTCACAAATATATTTGGAGGAGAAAAATACATCGTAAATCACCTAGAGACTCAATATATATTATTCATCCTTGTTATTCTCTCAGAGTAACAATGCTCTGTATATGGCAAAGGCTCAAAAATATTTCTTAAATTACTTCATGTGTAACTTATTTCCAAATTCAACTCAAAAGTTAATGTTTACACTTCATACCCATTAAAATAGCTATTCATCCAAGTAGCTGAGAGAGAAATCTCATTTACAATACCTACCAAAAAATTAGCCAGGAATAAATTTAACCAAGAAAGTGAAAGATTGCTACAATGAAACTACGAAATGCTGATGAAAGAAATTGAACAGGGCCAGGCACAGTGGCTCATGCCTGTAATCCTAGCACTTTGGGAGGCTGAGGTGGGTGGATCACCTATGGTTGGGAGTTCAAGACCAGCCTTACCAACATGGAGAAACTCTGTCTCTACTAAAAATACATAATTAGTGGGAGTGGTGGTGCATGCCTGTAATCCCAGCTACTCGGGAGGCTGAGGCAGGAAAATCACTTAAACTTGGGAACTGGATGTTGTGGTGAGCCAAGATTGTGCTGTTGTACTCCAGCCTGGGCAACAGAGTGAAACTCTGTCTCAAGAAAAGAAAAGAAAGAAATTGAACAGAACACAAAAAAATAGAAAGGTATCCCATATTCATTGATTGGAAGAATTAGTATGGTTAAAATGATCATATTAATTATCCAAAATAATCTACAGATTCAAATGCAATCTCTATCAAAATACCAATTACATTCTTCATAGAAATGGAAAAAAAACCCTAAAATTCCTATGGAACCACGAAAGACTCTGAATAGCTAAAGTAATCCTGAGCAAAAAGAACAAAGCTGGAGGCATCAGATTACCTGGCTTCAAAATATACTACAAAGCTATAGTAACCAAAACAGCATGCTGCTGGTATACAAAGAGATACATAAAACAATGGAACAGAATAGATAACCCAGAAATAAATCCATATATTTACAGCCAACTGTTTTTTGACAAAGGCACCAAGAACATACACTGGGGAAAAAACACCCTTGTCAATAAATGGTTCTGGAAAAACTGGATATCCACAGCAGAAGAATGAGAGACCCTTGTCTCTCATCATATACAAAAATAAACTCAAAATAGATTAAAGACTTAAATGTAAGACTCAAAACTATAAAACTTAGGGAAAATGCTTCAGGACATTGGTCTGGGCAAAGATTTTATGGGTAAAACTTCAAAAGCACAGGTAACAAAAGCAAAAATAGACAAATGAGATTATATCAGACTAAAAAGCTTCTACACAGCAAAGTAAATAACCAACAAAGTGAAGAGACAGCCTATAGAATAGGAGAAAACATTTGCAAACTATTCATCCAAGAAAGAATTAATATCCAGAATATGCAAGAAGCACAAGCAACTCAAAAGCAAAAAAAAAAAGCAAAGGATCTACATAGACATTTCTGAAAAGAAGGTATACAAATAGCCAATAAGTATATGAAAAAGTGCTCAACATTATTAATCATTAGAGAAATGTAAATCAAAACCACAATGAGATATCATCTCACCACAGATAGAATAGCTATTATTAAAAGAACAAAAAATGGCCAGGTGTGGTAGCTCTTGCCTATACTCCCAGCACTTTGGGAGGCAGAGGTGGGTGGATCATCTGAGGTCAGGAGTTTGAAACCAGTTTGGTGAAATCCTGTCTGTACTAAAAATGTACACACACACACACACGCACACACACGCACACACACATGCACACACATACATTAGCTGGGTGTGGTGGCACATGCCTGTAGTCCCAGCTACTCAGGAGGCTGAGGCAGTAGAATCTCTTGAAGCTGGGAGGCAGAGGTTGCAATGAGCTGAGATCATGCCACTGCACTCCAGCCTGGGCAACAGAGCAAGACTCCATCTCAAAAAATGAAATAAAATAAAATAAAAGGATAAGAAATAATGAATGCTGGCAAGGATGCAGAGAAAAGTAAATTCTTATACACTGTTGGTAGGAATATAAATTAGCATAAGCATTATGGAGAACAGTATGGAAGGTCCTCAAAAATCTTAAAATAGAAATTCCCTATAATCCAGCAATCCTACTAGTAGGTATTTATCCAAAGGAAAAGAAATCAGTATATGGAAGAGACATCTATACCTCCATATTTATTGCAGCACTATTCACAATAGCCAAGATATGGAATCAACCTAAGTGTCCATCAACAGATGAATACATAAAGAAAATACAGAGCACGAATTGGATAGGGATTCAAGATGGCCGAATAGGAACAACTCTGGAGTGCAGTTCCCAACAAGAACAACACAGAGGGTGAGTGATCATCATATTTCTAAATGAGTTATTACTGCCCACAGACCAGGAGATTCCCGGGCTGAAAAGTGCCACAAGTTTCCAGCATGGCTGTTTCAGCCAGCGCAGCGGGTCTCCACACAAAAACTCACACAAATCTGGACAGCCATTTCAACTGGTGCCTGGAATGCCTGGGAGACAGAGCCACCCATTCATCTGAAAAAAACGGGACTGAAACAGGGAGCCTGGTGATCTGGCTTGGCGGGTCTCACCCCCACAGACCAGCAATCTGAAACACTCTGGATTAAGAGTCTCACAGGAAGCACAGCTGGACCCTGGACAGTCCAACTCTATGTGGGGAAGAACGTCCGCTATTACCAAGGCAGTCTGCCATTACCGAGGCAGTCCACCATTACCGAGGCAGTCCACCATTACTGAAGCAATCCACCATTACTGAGGCAGTCTGCCATTACAGAGGCAGTCCATCATTACTGAAGCAGACTGCCATTACCAAAGCAGTTCTAACTACACCTCTATAAACAAAACCGCAAAGAAGTTCACACAGCAGCTTGGCAGAGCCAACAGCAGCTCAGCAATGCCTCTGCTATCAGACTGTGACTAGGCTACCTCCTAGCTTGGCAGGGCATCTCTGAAAAAAGGTAGCAGCATGCCAGGAACTTATAAATAAAGCCCCACCTTCCCTGGACAGAGCACCTGAGAAAAAAGGTGGTTATGAGTTCCACTGCAGCAGACTTAAACGTACCTGCCCAGCAGCTCTGAACAGAACAATGGGGCTCACAGCTCAGCACTTGAGCTCCTGTGATGGTCAGACTGTCTCCTCAAGCAGCTCCCTGACCCCCGTATATCCAAAGAGACACCTCATAAAGGAGAGCTCAAGCTGACATCTGGCAGGTATCCTTCTGGGACAAAGATAACAGAAGAAGAAACTGGCAGCAACCCTTACTGTTCTGCAGCAGCTGCAGGTGATTCCCAGGCAGCAGGGTCTGGAGTGGACGTCCAGCAGTCCTACAGCAGAGGGGCCTGACTGTTAGAAAGAAAACTAAAAAAAAAAAACAGAAAGAAATAACTTCATCATCAACAAAAAGGATGTCCACTCAGAGACCCCATCTGAAAGTCACCAACTACAAAGACCACGGGTAGATAAATCCACAGGAAGAAACCAGCACAAAAAGAACAAAAACACCTAAAACCAGAACGCCTCTCCTTCTCCAAGGGATCACAACTCCTCACCAGCAAGGGAACAAAGCTGGATAGAGAATGAGTCTGATGAATTGACAGAAACAGGCTTCAGAATGTGGGTAATAATAAACTTCTCTGAGCTAAAAGACCATGTTCTAACCCAATGCAAAGAAACTAAGAACCTTGAAAAAATGTTTGACAAAATGCTAAAGAGAATAAACAGCTTAGAGAAGAATATAAATGACCTGATGGAGCTGAAAAACACAACAGGAAAACTTTGCAAAGCATACACAAGTTTCAATAGCCGAATCAACCAAGCAGAAGAAAGGATATCAGATTGAAGATCAACTCAATGAAATAAAATGAGAAGGCAAGATTAGAGAAAAAAGAGTGAAAAGAAATGAACAAAGCCTCCAAGAAATATGGGATCATGTGAAAAGACCTAATCTACATTTGATAGGTGTACCTGGATGTGACAGAGAGAATGAATCCAAGCTGGAAAACACTCTTCAGGATATTATCCAGGAGAACTTCCCCGACCTAGCAAGGCAGGCCAATATTCAAGTCAAGGAAATACAGAGAACACCACAAAGGTATTCCTCAAGAAGAGCAACCCCAAGGCACATAATCATCAGATTCACCAGTGTTGAAGTGAAGGAAAAAATGCTAAGGGGAGCCAGAGAGAAAGGTCAGGTTACCCACAGAGAGGTTAGGTTAGCCCATCAGACTCACAGCGGATCTATTGGCAGAAACCCTACAAGCCAGAAGAGAGTGGGGACCAATATTCAACATCCTTAAAGAAAAGAGCTTTCAACCTAGAATGTCATATCCAACCAAATATAGGCCAGGAATGGGCAGCTAATGTCTGTAATCCCAGCACTTTGGGAGGTTGAGGCAGGCAGATAGCTTGAGCCCAGGAGTTCAAGACCAGCCTAGGCAGCATGATAAAATCCTGTCTATACAAAAATATACAAAAATTATCTGGCTGTGGTGGCACACACCTATAGTCCTAACTACTTGGGAGGTTAAGGTGGATCACTTGAGCCTGGGAGTTCAAGACTGCAGTGAGCCATGATTGCACCACTGCACTCCAGCCTCGGCAACAGAGCAAGACACTGTCTTTGAAAAAAAAAGAAAGAAAGAAAAAGAAAAAGAATACAGTATATATACACAATGGAATACTATTCGGCCATATTCAGCCATTTAAAAAAAGAATGAAAATCAGTCATTCATAGCAATAGAGATTAGCTTAGAGGACATAATGTTAAGTGAAACAAGTCAGGTACAAAAAAATAAATACCATTTGTTCTCACTCAACTGGGAGCTAAAACAGATGAGCTCTTAGAAGTAGTTACTGGAAGCTAGGAAAGGTAACAGAGAGGGGGTAGGATAGGAAGAAGTTAGTTAATGGATACAAAATTACAGCTAGATAGGAGAATAAATTCTACTGTTCTACAGCACTGTAGAATGACCACAGTTAAGAAGATTTATTGTACATTTTCAAATAGCTAGAAGATTTTTGAATGTTCTCAACATGAAGAATAATAAATGTTTGAAGTGATAATATGCTAATTACTTTGACTTGATCATTACATATTGTATATATGTATCAAACTATCACTCTGTACCCCATAAATATGTACAATTACTATGAGTCAATTAAAAATTTATAAATGGCTATTCAAAAATGGAAAAGGGTAAATTGGTAAAGTTGTGGAGAAATTAAAAGCTTTATGCATTGCTGGTGGAAACAAAAATGGTGCAGCCATTGTAGCAAATAGCATGGCATTCCTCAAAAAGTTAAACAGTATATATGCACAATGGAATGCTATTCAGCCATATTCAGTCATTTAAAAAAAGAATGAAAATCTGTCATTCACAGCAACAGAGATTAGCTGGGCGTGGTGGCATGCACCTAGAGTCCCAGCTACTTGGGAGGCTCAGGTGGATCCAGCATTTCCATCTCTAGGTATATATTCAAAAGAATTGAAAGTAGGGACTCAAACTGATACTCATATACCAATGCTCAGAGCCGCGTAATTCACATTAGCCAAAAGGTGGAAACAATTCAAATGTCTACTAACAAATGAATGGATAAACAAAATGTGGTATTTAAGATGGAATATTATTCAATTTTTTTTTTTTTGAGATGGGGTCTCCCTCAGTCACCCAGGCTGGAGCAATGGCATGATCTCAGCTCACTGCAACCTCCGGATTCCACATTCAAGTGATTCTTTCACCTCAGCTTGTAGCTGGGACTACAAGCACTTGCCACCACACAGGACTAATTTTTGTATTTTTGTGGAGATGGGGTTTTACCATGTTTCCCAAGCTGGTTTTGAACTTCTGGGCTCAGGCAATCCACCTGCCTCATCCTCCCAAAGTGCTAGGATTACAGGAATGAGCCACCACACCCAACCCCTATTCAATCTTAAGAAGGAATGAAGTTCTGATACATGCTGCAATGTGAATAAATCCTGAAAGTATTATGCTAAGTGAAATGCCAAACATAAAAGGACAAATATTATATGATCCCACTTATATGAGGCACCTAGAGTAGGCAAATTCTTACAGACAGAAAGTAGAATAGAGGTTACCAGGTGCTAGTGGTGTTGAAGGAATAAAGAGTTTAATTGGTGTAGAGTTTCTGTTCAGGATGATGAAAAGTTTTAGAAATGGATAGTGATAATGGTTGCACAACATTGTAAATGTGCTTAGTGTACACATAGAAAAGCTGAGGTGTTGAGTTTTATATTGTAGTTTACCACAATAAAAAAGTTAATATTTAAATACAACTAGTTTTTACCCTATTGATTTGTTACTATAACAAAAAGCAGCAGCCAGGCATGGTGGCTCACACCTGTAATCCCAGCACTTTGGGAGGCTGAGGCGGGTGGATCACGAGGTCAAGAGATTGAGACCATCCTGGCAAACATGATGAAATCCCATCTCTACTTAAAATACAAAAATTAGCTGGGTGTGGTGAGGTGTACCTACAGTCCCAGCTACTCAAGAGGTTGAGGCAGGAGAATTGCTTGAACCCAGAAGGCAAAGGTTGCAGTGAGCTGAGATCACGCCACAGCACTCCAGCCTGGGTGACAGAGTAAGACTCCATCTCAAAAAAAAAGCAAATTATCCCTTTTCTTTACAAAGGCTTAATTTAATTACATTTGGGGCTTCTTTTCGAGGTTTTATGAAGTTCTGACTAAAATACTCGTAAAATAGCCTCTTGATAGCCTGTGACCAGTTTTTGTGTATCAATTAATGCAAGATTCTTGAAGATTTTCCCAAGAAAAGAGGGCAGAATTATTTGAGAACATTGCCACAAGGTGGTGATACAGATTATAAACAGGTGGTAATATTTAATTTCTCTCAAATTACTTCTTCAGAGTAGCACTAGGGGACACTCTTTTACAATATTTTATATATAAGACTGAAAATCATCAAATAGTCCTTTAATCCTTAAAGATTCCGAGGTATCTTTTCTTGACTTCAGAGTACAACCTTCATATCTGACTCAACACATCAGTTGTCCCCCTTATATTTCAAAAAAATAAAATGGGAAGCAGGGCAGCTATAAGAGTTTAAGATCTAGTTCCAACCCATTAAACCATGATTACCTACTACTGGGGTAGTTATTCGTCTTAGAGACAATAAATAAGAGAAATCATGATTTTTAAATAGTTTTCTAAATTAGTGGGGTTTTAAACATTTCTGTATGCGCATAAGACATTCTGATGGCATTTCTAGAGAATCAAGCTCTGAAAATAGCATCAGCCAATTAGAACATAATGCATTACTACATCCAAATTTTTGCAATGTATGGATGGCCTAAATTAAATTTATATTACCATTGAAAACTCTGAGGCATTCAGGCCATTTGCTTTTGAAAAAGGATTCAAGCTAGTTAATATTAGCATTTGATAAATTCCTTAGGAATTAACATTTATAAAAGTAAAATTAAATTATATATATACACACACACACACACACACACAGAGAGAGAGAGAGAGAGATAGAGAGAGAGAAAAATAACCAGCAGTAAAATCTGGAAGAAAAAGGCTTTAGAGTTAAGAAACCTAAGTTCAAACTCTGACTCAGCTACCTAGCAGCTGGCATGGCCAGGCACAGTGGGTGATGACTGGATCATGCAGGCAGTTTCTCATGAATGGTTTAGCACTATAGCCTCAGTGCAGTTCTTGTGATAGTGGTGATGAGTTATTGCAAGATCTGGTTGTTTAAAGGTGTGTAGAATCTTTTTTTCCCCCACTTCTCTCTCTCTCTCTCTCTCCCTCCCTCCCTCCGTCCCTCCCTCCCTCCCTCCCTCTCTCTCTTTCTCTCTCTCTCTCCTCTCTCACAACTGCTCTGGCCATGTAAGATGTGCCTGCTTCTCCTTTGTCTTCTGCCATAATTGTAAGTTTCCTGAGGCCACCCCAGAAGTCAAGCAGATGCTGCCATGCTTTCTGTACAGCCTGTCGAATTGTGAACCAATTAAACCTCTTTTCTTTTCCTTTTTTTTTTTTTTTTTTTTTTTTGAGACGGAGTTTCACTCTTGTTACCCAGGCTGGAGTGCAATGGCGCGATCTCGGCTCACCGCAGCCTCCGCCTCCTGGGCTCAGGCAATTCTCCTGCCTCAGCCTCCTGAGTAGCTGGGATTACAGGCACACGCCACCATGCCCAGCTAATTTTTTTTGTATTTTTAGTAGAGACAGGGTTTCACCATGTTGACCAGGATGGTCTCGATCTCTTGACCTTGTGATCCACCCGCCTAGGCCTCCCAAAGTGCTGGGATTACAGGCTTGAGCCACCGTGTCCGGCCTAAACCTCTTTTCTTTATAAATTACCCAGTCTCAGGAATTTCTTTATAGCAATGCAAGAATGGACTAAAACAGAGCCCTTCCTTTTAACTTCTACCACATACTCCTTGGATGAACAAATATACTCCCATTGTTTCAATTATAATTTATATCCTATTGATTCTTACATGTGTATCCCCAGCCCAGGTCTTTCTCAGAAGTTGCTGACTTGTTCCTCTTAACTGATCATAAGATTATTCCACTTTGATGTTCTCAACACAGCCAAATGCGAACTATTTTCCCCAAAAACTTACTTCTGTTCCCCTGCTCAATGAATGACATCATCACATACCTAGTTGCACAAGCACAAAATCTGTGACTCAATCTTAATTCCTTCCTCATTCCCATGTTCAATCATCTTAATGTTTCTCAAATGTATCCTCACTTTAGCCATGTTGTTGTCATCTCTACTTTAGATCAATCAGTCTCATCTCTTGCCTGGACTGCTGCAACCATCAATCTTCCTGTCTCTGGTATTCTTCTTCTCCAGTCTGTTCTGTATATTGCAGCCAGAGTTTTCTTTTAAAATTACAAACTCGACTATGCATTTTCCCAGACTGAAATACTTCAGTGGCTCCCCACTATTCTCAGGATAAAATCTAAAACTCTTACCATGGCTTCAAGATTTGACTCATGCCTCCCTAGCCTCAGCTCTAACTATTTTCCCTTATACCTTTATACACCAGCCATTCTTACCTTCCTTAATTACCCCAAAGGACTATATTCCTTCTAGCTCTCAGGATTTTGCAATATTCTCTCTGCCTAAAACATTCTTTTCCATTCCCAATTCCTTCTCATCTCTTAGATATGGTGTAGATATGTCCATTCTCACATTGCTACAAAGAACTACCTAAGACTGGGTAATTTATAAAGAAAAGAGATTTAATTGACTTACAGTGCTGCAGGCTATACAGGAGGCATGGCTAGTGAGGCCTCAGGAAACTTACAATCATGGCGGAAGGGGAAGGGGAAGGTGGCATGTCTTACATGGCCAGAGAAGGAGAAGAGAGAGAAAGGGGAGGTGCTACACACTTTTAAACAACCAGATCTCATGAGCACTCACAATTACAAGAACAGCAAGTGGGAAATCTGCCCCCATGATCCAGTGAACTCCCACCAGGGTCTTCTGCCAACACTGGGGATTACAATTTGACATAAGATTTGGGTGAAGACACAAATCCAAACCATATCATATGGCTTAGGAAAATTTCCTTAAGGAATGATTTCCTAATTCCCACTACCACTACTATGAAGTCTGGGTAGTGTGTCCTTTGCAATACATACTGTACCATAGTTGTCTTTAAGTATCCCCTGGCTTACTGTGAGCTAACATGAGAGCAAAATTGTATCTAGTTATTGTGTCTGTCTAGCTCATTCTTTATATTTTAAAGTTTTATTATTTATTTCTTGAAAAGGACTCTCACTGTTTCACCCAGGCTGAAGTGGAGTCATATGATTTCAGCTCACTGCAACCTCTGCCTCCTGGATTCAAGCAATTCTCCTGCCTCAGCCTCCTGAGTAGCTGGGATTACAGGTGTGCACCACCACATCCAGCTAATTTTTGCATTTTTAGTAGAGATGGGTTTTGCCATGTTGGCCAGGATGGTCTGGAACTCCTTACCTCAAGTGATTCACCCACCTTGGCCTCCCAAAGTGCTGGGATTACAGGTGTGAGCCACCACGCCCAGCTTTTAAAGTTTTTTTAATAGGTACAATTCAGTGGGTTTTAGTATATTCACAAAATTGTGTAACCATCTGTTTAGTATAGCATAAACCATCTATTTAGTATATTCACAAAATGGTGCAAACAATATCTAATTCCAGAACATTTTCATTACCCCTAAAAGAAATCCCATGTCCATTAGCAGTCATTCCTATTCTCTCCTTTCCCCAGCAGCTGGAAACCACTAACTTACCTTTCGTCTTTATGAAATTGCCTATTCTGAATATTTCATATAAATGAAACCATACAATATGTGGCCTTTTGTGTCTTGTTTATCTTGTTCTTGAACTCTCAGCATCATCACAGTACTGGAATTAAGTAGGTACTCAATAAACATTTGCTGAGGCAGGCCATGGTGGCTCACACCTGTAATCCCAGCATTTTGGGAGGCCAAGGCAGGTGGCTCACTTGAGGTCAGGAGTTCAAGACCAGCCTGGCAAACGTGGTGAAACCCTGTCTCTACTTAAAAACAAAACAAAAGAACAAACAAAAAAAAACTCTAACTAAATAAATCTTTGCTGAGTCAACAGAGAAGAACTACAGGAGTAAGGAATAATTCAGGCTAGAAAAACATCACAAAATTTTAAAAGTAGAAGAAACTTTAAATATTATTGCTATGATTTGAATGTGTAACCCAAAGTTCATATTTTGGAAGCTTAATCCTCAATGCAAGTGTTGAGAGCTGAGATCTTTAAGAGGTGATTAGGTGCCTTCACGAAGGGATTACTGTTGTTATGCTGGGAGCAGTTTCATTATCAAGAAAGTGGGTTTGTTACAAAAGCAAGTTTGGTGCACTCACTTTCCCTCCTTGCTCTCTCTCTAACCAAGTGATGCCTTTGTCCACGTTATAATACAGCAAGGAGGTGTATTATATATCCTTGTTGTATTATATAAGATGAATATCCTTGTTCTTGGATTTCCCAGCCTCCATAATCATAAGCCAATACATGTCTGTTCTTTTTATATTACCCAGCCTCAGGTACTGTTAAGCAGTGCAAAATGGACTAAGACAGTCACTTAGTCCAAATATCTAATTTTCTAGATGAGGAACTCAAGATCCCGACTTACTCAGGGTCAGTCAGCCACTTAGTAACAGAACTGAGACTAAAACTCAACAAGTCTGGCTCACGATTTAGAAGTTTTTCCAGACTGTCTCTCCAAAATGAAATCCTCCTTTGCTTTCATTCTATCTAATATGATGCACTACCAGGGCCTCCTTAGTTCTTCGGCTTGCTTGCTTACTTCTAAACGTGGTAGGGTCTCTTTCTAGTGTTCCAGCATGAGCTTGCTTCAAGAAGGCAAAAAGATCTAAACTACTTTTTCAAAAAACATGGTGAAACCCCATCTGTACTAAAACTATACAAATTAGCCGGGCATGTGGCCCTGTTAATTCTGCTACCTGTGCTCATTCAGAGTAAACGGTTTCCACTATATTGATTATTTGTTCATGCTCTTTTGACTTTTTAATATCTTTTTCATGCTATTTCAATTCATTCATTCAACATCTATGAGGCAACTATGATGTGCCAGGCAACGTGCAGGATTACAAGATGTAAAATACTCTTCCTACCTCAACAGATTGATGATCCAATGGAGGAGAAATTAGATTATGATCCTGATGAGATTAAAAACCCCTTTAGTGGCCAGAACCACCCCTCATTTCTACCAGCTGAGTACACGATGTACTGCACAGCCTGTCCAGTGCTCTGCCCACTGGGAAATATTTTGGTGATTGGCTAATCTTGAGGTTCAAGACACTCTCACCCTCTGAACTGTTTAGAGAACTGAAGTCCACAGGGATTAATTGGCAAATCCTCACTAAATGGAAAAGGGAGCTGAGGTCAAGGTGGGTGGGGTGGCTCGTCCCCACCTCTCTCACCTCTTGGCTTGTACCAGGTATTGATCCTGGCAGAAAACCTCAATAGCTGGGGAGAATCAGACCCAGGTAAGACAAATCCCAAAAGCTCCACCACGCAAAGCCCGCTCCAATGCAGGGCATCGACTTCATCTGCCCCATCAGCCTCATTATGGCTGCTGCTTCCTCAGCAAGTTTGATGATCTCACGTCCAGAAAAATCTGATTTTTTCTTTGTCTTTTTTTTTTTTTTTTTTTTTTTTGAGACGGAGTCTCATTCTGTAGCCCAGGATGGAGTACAGTGGCGCGATCTCGGCTCACCGCAACCTCCGCCTCCCGGGTCCTGGTTCGAGCAATTCTCCTGCCTCAGCCTCCCCAGTAGCTGAGATTACAGGCGCCCGCCACCATGCCCGGCTAATTTTGGTATTTTTAGTAGAGACGGAATTTCACCATGATGGCCAGACTGGTCTTGAACTCCTGACCTCGTGATCCGCCTAGCCTCGGCATCCCAAAGTGCTGGGATTAACAAGCACGAGCCAACGTGCCCGGCCTGAACAACCTGCACTTCAAAGCTACTTGGGTGTGTCTGGTTCTGGGGAAATGGCCTCAATTTTGCCTTCCTCCTCAGCCTTCTGCCCTCCCGCTTCTCTTCACAGTGCCTTTGGCCCCCACGAAAAAGACTTTCAAATCCAACTTAAAGCCTTAAGCAATAAGAAAAGGAAAAAAAAAAAACAACAACAAACGTTTAACATAGAGGCAGAACTAACAACGCCCAGGTGCCCGCTCCGGCCGGAGACCTCGCGTCGGAACCGCCCTCACCTCAGGTTGTCGACGCCTCCCTCCCACCTGCAGTCAACGGCCTTTTCCGGTCCCAACGCGCGCCTCGCCTCATGAATAGTCGACGAGGGGGTTTTCTGGGCGGGGCCAGAGGCTTCCTCATAAATAATTCATGACCCGGCCCCGGCTGGCCAGGGCGACCAGCCCCGCTAGACTTCATGAATATGCAAAGCAGGGGCCAGCCGCGGCTCACCTGCCCCCGGCCCGCCAGGCCCGTCAGCTGCAGCCTCTCAGGCGGGGGCTGCACGAGGGCCTGACGCGGCTCTCGGCCGGAGGCCGCCCTCCTGGGCCACCCGTACAGCGACAGCCTGCTCCAGAGCTTCCTGAGGAGGCGCCTGCCCGCCAAGGTTAGGACCCGAGGGACCGTGGGGCTCGGGCGGGCCGGGACGCCAAGCCGGCGGGTCCCAGAGAGGCCTGAGGCCGGCGCGGGGCGGCGTGGGGGAGGGGAGCGAAAGGCTCAGGGGCCCGGGGGGCGCCGCGCCGTGGCTCCGCCTTGGGGGGGGGGTCCCAGCACTTTGGGGGGGCCGAGGTGGGCGAATCACTTGAGGTCAGGAGTTGGAGACCAGCCAGGCCAAAATGGCGAAAACCCCGTCTCTACTAAAAATACAAAATGTAGCCGGGCGTGGTGGCGCGCGCCTGTCGGCCCGGCTGCTCGGGAGGCTGAGGCAGGCGAACCGCTTGAACCCGGGAGGCGGAGGTTGCGGTGAGCCGAGATCGCGCCACTGCACTCCAGCCTGGGTGACAGAGCGAGACTCCGTCTCAGATAATTTCTTAAAAGTACAAAACTTAGTTGGGCCATCATGGCGCGCGCCTGTAGTTCCAGCTGCTAGGGACACTGAAGTGGGAAGCTGGCTTGAACCCGGGAGTTTGAGGTTGCAGTGAGCGGCGATGGCGCCCTTGCCCTCCAGCCTGGGCGACAAAGGGAGACCCTGTCTCAAAAATAGAAAAAAGAAAAGAAAGAAAAAAGACAGAAGGCTCCAGAGCTTTCCAATACGTGAGGGCATCGGCAACCCCCTCACTCTACCCTGGACCTTCCTTCGTGTTCTTTCTAACATTAATTTGTAATTAGGCAAATTCTGCAAATAAAACACGAATATGTTCTCCTTTGTGCTCTACTCCTAATCTCCCTTTTTTCCCGCCCTGGTAACTGTGGGAGTAGTTGGGGGTGTGGCGCCTTGGATCTTTTCCCACCTGTTTAGGTAGGTATTTCGTATCCTGTGGAGTTTTCCAAAGGTTCCTGGTGTCCCATGGGCCTCCCCAATGGGATTTCCCAAGAGAGTAGATGCAAGAGTGAGCCACTTGAAACCTATTCGTGTTTTGTTTCTGCAGCAAGGGTAAAAAACGATTCAAGCTGGCAAGAACATGAGTTTAGAACATAATGACTAAAACTGAAATTTGGGCTGAAATATCCCTTTAGTGCAAGTTTTCTCAACCCTCCCTCCCCCCCCCACCACCACCATCATAACAACAAAAATGTCTCTAGACTTTGCCAAATGTCCCATGGGGGGTGCAAAATTGCCCTCTGTTGAAAACTACTGCATTCACCCTATACTTGCAGGAAGTAACTGCTTTTTAAGCTCCAACCACACAGATGGTTTGTCTGTACCAGCCCTTCTCAGCCTCCGCATTTACCAGCCTTGCTGGCTGGATCACTAGGCCCTCTATGCTGGCTGTTCTAATTTTCTTCCTGTCTTCAGGTCTGAGCTCAGTCAACTACCCCCATATCCAAAGACTTTCCCCTCTCTGCCCTATACTAATGGGAGTCAGCCACCAGCAAACAGTTATTTGTTATTCTTTCTTTCGTAGAATTTCTCTCAATCTAGATTTCTTTTTTTTTTTTTTTTTTTTTTTTTTTATAGACAGAGTCTTGCTCTGTCACCCAGGCTGGAGTACAGTGGCGCAATCTTGGCTTACTGCAACCTCTGCCTCCCATACTCAAGTGATTCTCTTGCCTCGGCCACATGAGTAGCTGGGGTTACAGGTGTACACCATCATGCCCGGCTGATTTTTGTGTTTTTAATAGAGATAGGGTTTCACTGTGTTGGCCAGGCTCATCTTGAACTCCTGACCTCAAGGGATCCACCCACCTTGGCCTCCCAAAGTGCTGGGATTACAGGCTTGAGCTTCCATGCCTGGCCCTGGATTTTATTTCTTTCATAACCTGTTTTGTTTTGTTTTGTTTTCTCTCTCTCTCTACCACCTAGAATAAGTAAGAGGCCTGATCTGGCTGAGTTGCCTCAGAATGCCCAGTGCTGGAACACACTGTAGGCACCCAATAGACATTGGTGGACTGAAATTATAAATGACCCTGTCTTCCTCCTAAGAGCTTCTGTGGAGTTTTTCTTAGTCCTTTCCTTCCTCATCATTTGACAGGCTCCTTGTGACCATGGATGAATAAGCACCTGTGCCTGGCCCTGTCCTAGGAGCTGTTGGGTAAAGCCTTCACCTTTCCCAGTGGTAAGAGACTGGAAATTATTCCTGGCAAAGCAAAGTCTTTTGTTTTGCAAGGGAAAATGTGCATTGTGTTAGAACTTGATTGTCGTTTAGGAATTTCCAAATAGGTAGGGCAAGGTGGCTCATGTCTGTAATCCCAGAACTTTGGGAGGCTGAGGCGGGCACATCACGGAAGCTAGATTATCAACTCCTTGAGGTTAAGAGCTGTTATTTTTACTTATTTTATTCCGTTTCTTGAAAGTATTCAAATAGATGGCTGAATGAACTAATGTTCCTCAGTGAACACTGGGTGTTCAAATAGTTGAATGAATGAATTAGTTACTTAAAGAACAACATTAGACAATTAAAAATTGATAGTGTTACAGGGGCTTAGGAAATCCTCCAAGTCTAGTTCTTTACAGATGAGAGTACAAGTAATTTGCTCAAGATCCCTAAGCTTCTTAAGAGGCTAGGTCACACGTACAACCCGTGGTCTCACACCTCTTATTTCAAGGCTCTTTCTTGTCTCTAGCCAGGCTAATTTCTGATTACTTTTCTGTGAACCTGACTTACAACTCAAACACACAAATCCCAGCCAAATACTTTCTTCTTGTCAACTAAAAAGGCTTTTGAGCCTGTGCTTTTTCATCTTGATTAAATCCAACCCTGGGGATAATGGCCTAATGAACTCAAAAGTGCTGTATGATATTAAAACAACTTCCCAGCTTCCTTTGTACCTTTCAATGATAAGAGACTGGAAATTGTCCCTGTCAAAGCAAAGTATTTTGTTTTGCAAGGGGAAAATGTGCATTGTGGTAGAACTTAATCATTGTTTAGAAATTTCTAGATAGGCCAGCAAGGTGGCTCACACCTGTAATCCCAGAACTTTGGGAGGCTGAGGCAGGTAGATCACGAGGTTAGGAGTTTGTAAACAGCCTGATCAACACGGTGAAACCCTGTCTTTACTAAAAATACAAAACTTAGCACTCTAGCCTAGACGACAGAGTGAGATTCTGTCTCAAAAAAAAGGAAAAAAGAAATTTCCAAATAACCAGAATTTTGACAAAGATTAAAAGTCTCCTGTTGAAGTTTTGCCAAACCCCAGTAGTAAAATAACACATGACACAGGTGAAAATGGGGAGGGCGCCTTACTTGAGATTACTTTTATTGGCTAAATTTGACCACCTTCTCCTTAGACACATTTATGTCACCTGACTCTGTCTGCAGCAGTTGTCAATCACCAATCAGTCTTTAGTTAGACCCTTGGTTTTTTTTTTTTTTTTTTTTTTTTTTTTTTTTTGAGGGCTAAGGACCATTTTTCCTTATTTAAAAGGAATTCAGAGTTTCTTTGTTCTTGTTGATCATTTCATATAGGCAGCACCTGGTTAGGGGAGTCTCAATATCATGCTTTCAGTTTTTAGACCTTTATACTTTCTTTTCTTTCTTTTTTTTTTTTTTTTTTTTTTTTTGCTGGGATTACAGGTGTGAGCCACTGTGCCTGGCATAGACCTTTATAGTTTCTTCCAAGGTATCTGACAGCGCACTGTGTCAGAGGAGTACAGTGGTGCAATCCTGGCTCACTGCAATCCTCCACCTCCCTGGTTCAAGCCATTCTCCTGCCTCACCCTCCTGAGTAGCTGGGATTATAGGCACTTGCCACCATGCCCAACTAATTTTTATATTTTTAGTAGAGATGGGGTTTCACCATGTTAGCCAGGCTGATCTCGAACTCCTGACCTCAAGTGATCTGCCTGCCCCAACCTTGCAAAGTGCTGGGATTACAGGCATGAGCCACCGTGCTCAGCCAGCAGAACTGTCTTTTGCCTACCTATAATGATTGGAACTTTCCTCATCAAGTTCAGTTTAACCTTGAGAATCTTCCCCAAAAGATGGTTTATTGGAGAGTTATCTAAATAGACATATTAAATATAAAATATCTTCCCAGGAGGATATCTCCCATTAGATGTGTCTCCTTCTTCAATATAAACAATCGTGATACCAAATACAGGGAAAAGAGATTTGGATGGAGGGAGCAGCTAAGTAGGAAGGCTAGTTTCTTTGTTTTCAACATTTATTATTTTTTAAATTTTTTAATTTTTGAGATGGAGCCTCACTGTGTCGCCTCGGCAGTAGTGTAGTGGCGCCATATTGGCTCACTGCAACCTCCGCCTCCTAGGTTCAAGTGATTGTCCTGCCTCAGCCTATGAGTAGCTTGAGATTACAGGCACCTGCCACTATGCCTGGCTAATTTTTGTGTTTTTAGTAAAGATGGAGTTTCACCACATTGGTCAGGCTGGTCTCAAACTCCTGACCTCAGGTGATTCACCCACCTTGGCTTCCCAAAGTGCTGAGATTACAGGCGTGAGCTACCATGCCCAGCCTGCTTTCAACATTTATTAGAACTCTGTAAAGCATAATGTCCAGTTATCATGACGTTGACACCACCACGTTCATTCATCAAGCATTTATATGTCTACCATTAATAAAGCACTCTACTTTGCACTGCAGCAATCACAGAGGTAATGACTTGGTCACTGAACTACGGAATTTTACAGTTTAGTGAGAGAGGGAGATCTGTAATACTAATGGAGATATAAAGTATATGATAGAATGTAGAGAAGGAAGCTGTACATTCTGAATTGGGAATCAAGACAGCTTTACAAAGGAGGTGACATTTTGGGAAGAGAGCATGTGTATATCATTTTCTTTGCTTGTTCTTTGGCAATGGTTAGAATACCTCAAATCAATAAAAGCAGACATTTTGCCCACCACTTTAGAACCAGGAGAGAAAAGAAGGTGTAAGATCCTTTCTTTCCACTCCTGGCAGCAACATGCTTCTGAAAGCTAAATGTTGCTTTTGCAATTCCAAGTGTCTCACTATGGTTAAGAGAAAAGCTGAGTAGAGAGAGTCCTCCCTCATCTTTGTTTCCTTCCTCAGTAAAGTTAAGTCAAATGTGGCTTTTTCTTTTTGGGTGCCTTATTTCAAGTGCTCATTTCTATATTGGGATGTTGTTTTATTCTGGTTTCCACTGGAGCATGCAGTAGCCATGTGATTGCAGGGAGTGGTCAATGACACTTATAAATGTATTTATGAACATGACTCTGAAGTCCTAGAATTATAAGCAGCACTGAGAAAAGAGAAGCAAAATTATTTAGAGAACTGAAGTTTTGATTCAAGCCTTTGTATGTGAACTGGCTACATTGCTAGCTTATTTGGGGTATTTTGTAGAAAGAAAGGCAAATGTAAAGGGTTACCAACTTGGCTGTAGCTTCTGAACTTGATCCATCCTTTGGCAGCCAAGGAGAAAGCAGTCAATATGAAATAAGTCCCCAACTGTAAGGTTTAAACATGACCTCCTGCTGCTTCTGCCCACACACTGTCATCCTACAGAATATAATTCCACGTGTAGGTGGCAATTTATTATGACCTTCATCCTCACTCAAAGCTGCATATCAATTTCTGCCTCCTTCAGATGGATCTTTTCTGACTGGCAGAAGGATATCCATGAGGGTTGTGTGTTTCTGGGGAAAGCCTAGGGTTTAATGAACTAGAACAGGAAATGACAGGAGCTGTAAGTGGCAATCTGCTGCCTGCTTGGGTGCCTAGACTAAGAAATGATGTCAAGGAAGATACTGAATTCTCAAGCATTATGGAAATGTTCTATTTAGCTACTTGGTTCTGTCTTCTGCTGAATGTGAAGTTTTGTTGATGGGTAAAATGTTATTCCCCTTAATGATTATCACTTAATAGAAGTTTCAAATGAAATTGACTTTAAACTGGTTTTCCATGATTGCTACTTGGTACATCTTGCACAGAGATCTAGATGAGGTGATGTACAAAATGCACCACACTACTGACAGCCTGTAATTTCAGGCCCTTTATTTTACACTTCTTGGTGCTTGGAAAATGACAGTTACCTAAAAATGGTTTAGAATTCCTATAAGACCATATTGCAAGCTCAGCCCCATGAGGGGCTTGTTTTTCTTCCCTTAGTTGAAACTAACTTCATGATAAGTTAAATTTGTAAACGCTAATGATCTCTGATTGCAAAGGTCCCAAATTTAAGACTGGAATACTTACAATCTTTGCATAAGCTGAATGCAATAATACAAGAATCAGAGGCAGACTTTTCTTACATCTCTTCTCATTAAACTAATAAAGGCCAATTTCTTCCTGCCAAAAGAAAGGTTAAACAGCTGGAAAGTGTAAGACATCACAGGAAAATTACCTACCTAGCTTTAAAAATGGAAGGGAGAAAGAGACTTGGAAGAAGGCCTCCTTTATAAGTTTGCTAGAACTTACGTAAAAGGAAACTGTCTTCCTCCAAAAAAAACCAGATTTCTGTGGAAGCCATGTTCTTAAATGTGCCAGGGGCTATGTTAACCTCAGTCACATTAATGCACAGCACAGAAAGATTTACTGTTTTAAGAGGCACTGGGGGCTGGCTGCGGTGGCTCATGCCTGTAATCCCAGTATTTTCGGTGGATGCAGAGGGAGGATCACTTGAGCCCAGGAGTTTGAGACCAGCCTGGGCAACATGGTGAAACCCTGTCTCTATAAAAAATACAAAAATTATCTGGGCATGGTGGCATGAGCCTGTAATCCCAGCTACTCAGAAGGCTGAAGTAAAAGGATTGAGCCCAGGAGGTTGAGGTTGCAGTGAGCTGTGATCGTGCCACTGTACTGCAGCCTGGGTGGCAGAGTGAGACCCTGTCTCAAAGAAACAAAAGAAGCATTGAGAAAATCCAAAGTATGGCTTCTACTCATTAAAAACTGGACACCCCCTCTTTTTGTTGAAGAGTTACTAGACATAAAACATGCTCAATAAATACTGTTGAACAAATGCACATGTTGTTGGAAGAATCCCAGATATTATCCAAGTAATTAACTGAGATATATGTGTTCTAATTACAAGGGTTGATCTTCGAAAAGATACACTGCAAATGTCCTATTTCTGACAATTGTTTTATTTTTTATTTATCCTGATTTGAAACCATTGTCTTTTCATGTGTGAACTTTTTATTCAAGCTGAAGCTGCAGTGAGCCGTGATCGTGCCACTGCACTTCAGCCTGGGCAACAGAGCAAAACCCTGTCTCTTAAGAAAAAAGTATTTTTTATTAAACATATAGACCAAATTCACCACTTTAAAATATAGAAATCAGCATATTCTAGTATATTCACAAAGTTGTGCAATCATCACCACTATCTAATTGCAGAACACTTTCATCATCCCAAAAAGAAACCCCATGCTTGTTAACAGTTATTCCCCCATTCCCTCCTTTCCTGTTCCTTGTCAACCATTAATCTACTTTCTGTCTCTATGGATTTGTCTATTCTGGATATTTCATATAAATGGAATCATACACTATGGCCTTTTGTGTATGGCTTCTTTCACTTAATATAGTAACTGAAAGTATGCTATTTATGTTGTAGCATGTATTCCTTTTTTTTTTTTTTTTTTTTTTTTTTTTGGAGACAGAGTCTTGCCCTGTCGCCAGGTGTCAAGCTAGAGTGCAGAGATGTGATCTGGGCTCACTGCAACCTCTGCCTCCCAGGTTCATGCAGTTCTCCTGCCTCAGCCTCCCGAGTAGCTGGGACTACAGGCATGCGCCACCACACCCAGCTAATTTTTGTATTTTTTTAGTAGAGATGGGGTTTCACCATGTTGGCCAGGATGGTCTTGATCTCTTGACTTTGTGATCCACCTGCCTTGGCCTCCCAAAGTATTGGGATTACAGGTTTGAGCCACCATACCCTGCCAACATATATTCCTTTTCATGGCTAAAAAGTATTCCATGTTTACCATATTTTGTACATCCATCAGTTGATGAACATTCGGGTTTTCACCTTTTTGCTGTGAAGAATAATACTTCTGTGAACATTTATGTACAAGGTTATGTGTGAACATATGTTTTCATTTTTCTTGGATATATAGGAGCAGAATTGCTGGGTCACATGGTAACTGTATGTTTACCTTGTTTTGCTTCTGTTTGTTTTGTTTTGAAACAGAGTCTTGTTCTGACACCTAGGCTGGAGTGCAGTGGTGTGATCTCGGCTCACTGCAACTTCCATCTCCCAGGTTCAAGTGATTCTCCTGCCTCAGCCTCCTGAGTAGCTGGGACTACAGGTGCCAGCCACCACACCCAGCTAATTTTTGTATTTTGAGTAGAGACGGGATTTCACCATTTTGGTCAGGCTGGTCTCGAACTTCTGACCTTGTGATCCACCTGCCTTGGCCTCCCAAAGTGCTGGGATTACAGGTGTGAGCCACCACATCCAGCCTACATTTACGTTTTGGAGGACCGGCCAAACTCTTTGCAAAGCAACTGCATTGTTTTACATTCACCAGCAATGTATGAGGGGTTCCAATTACTCCACATGTTTGTCATTTTCCCCTTTTAAAAAAAGTTATAGGCTGGGTGTGGTGACTCATGCCTGTAATCCCTGCACTTTGGGAGGCCGAAGTTGGTGGATCACCTGAGATCAGAACCAGCTTGGCAACATAGTGAAACCCCATCTGTACTAAATATATAAAAATTAGCCATGTATGGTGGTATGTACCTGTAATCCCAAATACTTGGGAGGCTGAGGCAGGAGAATTGCTTGAACCCGGGACGTGGAGGTTGCAGTGAGCCGAGATTGTGCCACTGCACTCCAGCCTGGGCAACAGAGACTCCATCTCAAAAAAAAATTATAGCCATCCTACTGGGTGTGAAATGATATCTCATTGTGGTTTTGATTTGCATTTTCCTAATGACTAATGATTTGGAGCATCTTTTCATTTGCTTCTTGGCCATTTTGAAATCCAATAAATGTGTCTTTCAACTTTTTTCTTTTTCAAGATTGTTTTGGCTATTCTGAGTCCCTTATGTTTCCATTTGAATTTTAGGATCAGCTTGTTACTTCCTGACAAAAAAAGGCAACTGAGATTTTGATAGGGATTACATTTAATCTGTAGATCTATCTGAATAATATTGTTTTTTAATCCACAAACATGGATATCTTTTCATTTATATAGGTTTTCTGTAATTTGTTTCAACTATGTTTATAATTTTCAGTGTACAAGCCTTACATTTCTTTGGTTTAATTTATTTCTAAGATTTTTATTATTGATGCCTGTATTAGTTTGCTTGGGGCAGTAGCAGAATACCATAAGTGGTGTGGCTTAAACAATGGAAACTGATCTTCTTACAGTTCTAGAGACTGGAAGTCTAAGATTAAGGTGCCAGCAGAGTTGGTTTTGGGTGAGGCCTCTCTTGATGGTTTGCAGACTGCCTCCTTCTTGCTATGTCTTCACATAGCCTTTTCTCTGTACATATGGAGAGAGAGAGAGTAATCTTTGATGTCTCTTCCTCCTCTTCTTTTTTTTTTTTTTTTTTTTTAATTTGAGACAGAGTTTCGCCCTGGAGTACAAGGCACAATCTCAGCTCAACACAACCTCTGCCTCCCCGGTTCAAGTGATTCTCCTGCCTCAGCTTCCCAAGTAGCTGGGACTATGGGTATGGGCCAGCATGCCTGGATATTTTTTTATTTTTAGTAAAGATGGGGTTTCTCCATGTTGGTCAGGCTTGTCTTGAACTCCTTACCTCAGGTAATCTGACCACCTCAGCCTCTCAAAGTGTTGGGATTACAGGCGTGAGCCACTGTGCCCGGCCAGATAAGGATTCAGTCTTTCACCAACAAGTATGATGTTAGCTGGGGCTTTTTGTAGATGTCCTTTATCAAATTGATGGCATTTCCTTCTATTCCCAGAGTGGAGTGTTTTTATCATAAAAAAATATGGGATTTTGGCCAGGCACGGTGGCTCACACCTATAATCCCATCACTTTGGGAGGCCGAGACAGGCGGATCACCTGAGATCAGGAGTTTGAGACCAGCCTGGCTGACATGGTGAAACCCTTTCTCTGCTAAAAATACAAAAATTAGCCGGGCATGGTGGCAAGTGCCTGTAATCCCAGTTACTCAGGGGGCTGAGGCAGGAGAATTGTTGGAACTTGGGAAGCAGAGGTTGCAGTGAACAGAGAGATTGTGCCACTCCAGCCTGGGCAGCAGAGCAAGAATCCATCTCAAAAAAAAAAGATTGAATTTTGTTTAATGCTGCTTCTACCTCTATTGAAATGATCATGCAAATTTTATCCTTTATTCTTTCAATATGGTATGTTAAATTGATTGATTTTCATATATTGAGCCAACCTTGCTATCCTGGGATAAATTTCATGTGGTTTTTGGTGTATACTCCTTTTTATGTGTTGTTGGATTCAGTTTGCCAGTATTTGGGGGGAGTGTTATGTCTGTATTCATAAGGAATATTGATTTGTAGTTCTCTTGTGATGTTCTTTCATCTGGTTTTGATATACCGGTCTCATAGAAGGCATTGGGAAGAGTGTGCTCCCTTTTTATTTTTTGGGAAGAGGGGAATTCTTCTTTATATGTCTGGTAGAATTCACCAGTGAAGACATCTGACTCTGGGCTTTTCTTTGTGAAAGGTTTTTTCTGTTTGTTTTGTGTTTTACTACTAATGCAATCTTTTTGCTTATTATAGGCTTATTCAGGTTGTCTATTTTTTCTTGAGTCATTCAGTAGTTTGTCTTTGTAGGAATTTATCCATTCCATCTAGGTTACCTAATTTGTGGGCATATGGTTTTTTTGTTTGTTTTTTGTTTTGTTTTGTTGAGACAGAGTCTCACTCTGTCACCCAGGGTGGAGTGCAGTGGCACAATCTTGGTTCACTGCAACCTCCACCTTCCAGTTCAAGCAGTTCTCATGCCTCAGTCTCCCAATTAGCAGGGACTACAGCCATGCACCACTATGCCTGGCTAATTTTTTTGCATTTTTGGTATAGACAGGGTTTCAACATGCTGGCCAGGCTGGTCTCAAACTCCTGGCCTCAAGTGATCTGCCCACCTTGGCCTCCCAAAGTACTGAGATTACAGGCATGAGCCCCTGCACCTGGCTGGCATACAATTCTTTATAAAATTCTCTTAAAATCCCTTTTGTTTCTATAAGGTTGGTTCAATAATGTATTTCTTTCAATCCTAATTTTAGTAACTTGAGTCTCATTTTTTTCTTAGTCTGCCTTGCTAAAGATTTGTCAATTTTGTTGATTTTTTTTTCCTAGAAACAACTTTTGGTTTTATTGATTTTCTCTATTGTTTTTCTGTTCTCAACTTTATGTGTTTCTACTCTAATCTGTATTATTCCTTTACTTCCACTTGCTTTGGATTTAGTTTTCTCCTCTTTTTTGAGTTTCTTAAAATGTAAGATTAGGTAATTTATTTGAGGCCTTTATTTAATGTAGCATTTACAGCTATAAATTTCCCACTTAGGTATGCTTTAGCTGCATCTCAAAAGATTTTACTACATTGTTTTTGGTGAGTTTTGTTTTGTTTTTTGTTTTTTTGAGATGGAATCTTGCTGTCACCCAGGCTGGAGTGCAGTGGCACAGTCTCAACTAACTGCACCCTCTGTCTCCCAGGGATTCTCATGCCTCAGCCTCCCGAGTAGCTGGGGTTACAGGTGCACACCACTACACCCAGTTAATTTTTGCATTTTTAGTAGAGATGGAGTTTTACCATGTTGATCAGGCTGGTCTCAAACTCCTGACCTCAGGACATCTACCTGCCTCAGCCTCCCGAAGTGCCGGGATTACAGGTCTGAGCCACTGTGCCCAGCCCTAATTTTACTACATTGTGTTTTTGTTTTCATTCACTTCGAAGTATTTTCTAGTATCTTTTGTGATTTCTTCTTTGACTTAATAGTTTTTTGGAGTGTGTTGTGTGGTTTCCACAGATCTGTAAATTTCCCAAGTTTCCTTCAATTATTGATTTATTATGATATTGTTTGTGGTGAGAGAATATACATTGTATGATTTCAATCCTTTTAAATTTATTTATTTATTTATTTATTTATTTTAGATGGAGTTTCACTCTTGTTACCCAGGCTGGAGTGCAATGGCGTGATCTCAGCTCACCGCAACCTCCGCCTCCTGGGTTCAAGCAATTCTCCTGCCTCAGCCTCCTGAGTAGCTAGGATTACAGGCACGTGCCACCATGCCCAGCTGCTTTTTTTTTGTATTTTTAGTAGAGACGGGGTTTCACCATGTTGACCAGGATGGTCTCGATCTCTCGACCTCGTGATCCATCCGCCTCGGCCTCCCAAAGTGCTGGGATTATAGGCTTGAGCCACTGCGCCCGGCCCTTTTAAATTTATTGACACTTGTTTTATAGTCTAACATATGGTCTGTTTTGGAGATTATTCCATGTGCACTTGAGAAGAATGTATATTCTGTTGGTTTAGGGTGGAAAGTTCTACAGATGTTCCTTAGATCTAGTTGGTTTGTAATGTTGTTCAAGTCTTCTGTTTCCTTGTTGGTTTTCTGTCTAGTTGTTCTGTTTTTGAGAGGGAAATATTATTTGTCTAATTAGTACTGTTGAATTGCTTATTTCTCCCCTTATTTTCCGTTTAATGTATTTTGAGGCTCTATTTTAGGTGGATATTTGTTTATAATTGTCGTAGCTTCTTTTTTTTTTTTTTTTTTTTTTTTTTTTTTTTTTTTTTCCTCTGTTGCCCAGGCTGGAATGCAGTGGCGTGATCTTGGCTCACTGCAACCTCCATCTCCCAGATTCAAGCGATTCTCCTGCCTCAGCCTCCTGAGTAGTTGGGATTACAGGCACCCCATTACCACACCCGACTAATTTTTGTTGTTTTTAATAGAGACAGGGTTTCACCATATTGGCCAGGTTGGTCTCAAACTCCTAACCTCAAGTGATCCACCTGCCTCAGCCTCCTAAAGTGCTGGGATTATAGGCATGAGCCACTACACCCAGCCTGTATCTTCTTGATGGACTGACTTTTAAAATCATTATTAAATGTCCTTTTTTTGTGTCTAGTAACATATTTTATCTTAAAGTCTTTTTTTGTCTCATATAAGTAGAGCTACTTCAGCTCTTTTCTTTGGCAATAATAAAAAAGCCAGATGGGACTGGAGTGGTGACTCACTCCTTTAATCACAGAATTTTGGGAGGCCTAAGTGGAGGATCTCCTGAGGCCAGAAGTTTAAGACCAGCCTGGCCAACAAAATGAGACCCTGTCTCTTTAAAAAAAAAAAAAAAAAAAAAAAAAGTTAAAAATTAGCTGGGGTGGCCGGGCGTGGTGGCTCACGCCTGTAATCCCAGCACTTTGGGAGGCCGAGGCGGGTGGATCATGAGGTCGAGAGATCGAGACCATCCTGGTCAACATGGTGAAACCCCATCTCTACTAAAAATACAAAAAATCAGCTGGGCGTGGTGGCGCGTGCCTCTAATCCCAGCTACTCAGGAGGCTGAGGCAGGAGAATTGCCTGAACCCAGGAGGCGGAGGTTGCGGTGAGCCGAGATCGCGCCATTGCACTCCAGCCTGGGTAACAAGAGTGAAACTCCGTCTCAAAAAAATTAGCTGGGGTGTTAGCCTATACCTGTAGTATCAGCTACTCAAGAGGCTGAGTTGGAAGGATCACTTGAGACCAGGACTGAAGCTGCAGTGAGCTGCACTCTAGCCTGAATGACAGAGTGAGATCCTCTTTTGAAAAAAAAGGGGGGGTTGTGGGGAGATAGATAATGATCACTTGAGCCCAGGAGTTCAAGACCAGCCTGGGCAATACAGACTCCATCTTTAAAAAGACTTTTTAAAATTAGCTGGGTATGGTGGCATGTGCCTTTAGTCCCAACTACTTGGGAGGCAGAGGCAGGATTGCTTAAGTCCAAGAGTTCAAAGTTGCAGTGAGCTATGATCATACCACTGCACCCAAGTTAGGCAATAGAGCAAGATTAAACCATCTCTAAAGATTAAAATAAGTGAAATAAATTATCTCTTATAGACAGAAAATAGTTGGATCATGTTATTTTTATCCATTTTTCTAATATTTGCCTTTAGATTGAAGTACTTGATTTATTTACATTTAGTGTAATTACTAACAAGGTAGGATTTATGTCTGTCATTTTGCTGTTTTCTATATGTCTTTTGTGTTTTTCTTATTCTTTTACTGATTTTTTGTAGGTATTTTCTAATGTACCATTTTAATTTCTTGTCATTTCTTTTCCTATATTTCCAAAGGTATTTTCTTTTTAAATTTATTTTATTTTATTTATTGTCTTTTTGTTGTTGAACACGAAACAGAATTCATACAGTTTATAGTTGGGGCTGTCTTTTTTTTTTTTTTAATTTATTTTGCTTTAGGTGCATACTGTATCTGGCATTTCTCCCCATGTTATCCCTCTCCACTCCTACTCCCTTCCCACACCCCCACTTCCTGCTGTCTCTCCCCTACCTGCACCCCCACCAACTACCCCCAGTGTGTGATGTTCTTCTCCCTGAGTCCATGTGTTCAGCACCCACCCATGAGCGAGAATGTACAGTGTTTGGCTTTCTGCTCTTGGGTCAGTTTGCTGAGAATGATGGTTTCCAGATTCATCCAAATCCCTACAAAGGACACAAACTCATCTTTTTTTATGGCTGCATAGTATTCTATGGTGTATATGTACCACATTTTCTTTGTCTAGTCTATCATTGATGGGTATTTGGGTTGGTTCCAGGTCTTTGCTATTGTACACAGGGCTGCAATGAGCATATGTGTGCATGTGTCTTTATAGTAGAACAATTTATAGTTCTTTGGGTATATACCCAGTAGTGGGATTGCCGGGTCAAATGGAATTTCTATTTCTAGATCCTTGAGAAATCCCCACACTGTCTTCCACAATGGTTGAACTAATTTACACTCCCACCAACTGTGTAAGAGTGTTCCTATTTCTCCACATCCTTTCCAGCATCTGTTGTCTCTAGATTTTTTAATGATTACTATCCTAACTGGTGTGAGATATCTCACTGTGGTTTTGATTTGCATTTCTCTAATGACCAGTGATGATGAGCATTTTTTCATGTGTTTGTTGGCCTCATATATGTCTTCTTTTGAAAAGTGTCTGTTCATTTCCTTTGCTCACTTTTGAATGGGGTTGTTTGGTTTTTTTCTTGTATATCTGTTTTAGTTCTTTGTAGATTCTGGATATTAGCCTTTTGTCAGATAGGTAGATTGCAAAATTTTTTTCCCATTCTGTTGGTTGCCAGTTTGCTCTTATGATGGTTTCTTTTGTTGTACAGAAGCTCTGAATTTTAATTAGATCCCATTTGTCTATCTTGGCTTTTGTTGCCTTTGCTTTTGGTGTTTTAGTCATGGCATCCTTGCCTATGCCTATGTCCTTGATGGTTTTGCCTACGTGTTCTTCTAGTGTTTTTATGGTGTTAAGTTTTATGTTTAAATCTTTAATCCATCTGGAGTTAATTTTAGTGTAAGGTGACAGGAAGGTGCCCAGTTTCTGCTTTCTGCACATTGCTAGCCAGTTTTCCCAATACCATTTATTAAACGTGGAGTCCTTTCCCCATTGCTTGTTTTTGTCAGGTCTGTCAAAGATCAGATGGTTGTAGATGTGTGGTGTTTCTTCTGGGGCCTCTGTTCTCTTCCATTGGTCTATGTCTCTGTTTTGGTACCAGTACCATGCTGTTTTGATTACTGTAGGCTTCTAGTATAGTTTGAAGTCTGGTAGTGTGATGCCTCTGGCTTTGTTCTTTTTTGCTTAGGATTGTCTTGGCTGTGCGGGGTCTTTTGTGATTCCATATGAAATTTCAAGTGTTTTTTTCCAGTTCTGTGAAGAAGGTCATTGGTAGCTTGATGGAGATAGCATTGAATATCTATAGATTACTTTGGGCAGTATGGCCATTTTCACAATATTAATACTTCCTAACCATGAGCATGGAATGTTTCTCCATCTATTTGTGTCCTTTCCTATTTCATTGAGCTGTGGTTTGTAGTTCTCCTTGAAAAGGTCCTTTACATCCTTTGTTAGTTGTATTCCTAGGTATTTTATTTTCTTTGTAGCAGTTGTGAATTGGAGTTCACTCTTGATTTGTGTTGCGTTATTGGTATATACGAATGCTTGTTGCGTTATTGGTATATACGAATGCTTGTGATTTCTGCACATTGATTTTGTATCCTGAGACTTTGCTGAAGTTGCTTATCAGTTTGAGATTTTGGGCTGAGATGGTGGGGTCTTCTAGATATACGATCATGTCGACCGCAAATAGAGACAATTTGACTTTCTCCTTTCCTATTTGAATACCCTTTATTTCTTTCTCTTGCCTGATTACTCTGGCTAGAACTTCTAATACTATATTGAATAGGAGTGGTGAGAGAGGGCATCCTTGTCTAGTGCCTGATTTCAAAGGTAATTCTTCCAGCTTTTGCCTGTTCAGTATGATACTGGCTGCAGGTTTGTCATAAATGGCTTTTATCATTTTATGATACATTCTGTTGATACCTAGTTTATTGAGAATTTTTAGCATGAAGAGCTGTTGAATTTTGTCAAAGACCTTCTCTGCATCAGTTGAGATAATCATGGTTTTTGTCTTTCATTCTGTTTATGTGATGGATTATGTTTATGGATTTGCATAAGTTGAACCAGCCTTGCATCCCCGGGATGAAGCCTACTTGATCATGATGGATAAGCTTTTTGATGTGCTGTTGCAATCTGTTTGCCAGTATTTTATTGATGATTTTTGTGTTGATGTTCATCATGGATATGGGCCTGAAGTTTTCTTTTTTAATTGAGTCTTTGCCTGGTTTTGGTATCAGGATGATGTTGGTCTCATAAAATGAGTTAGGGAGGATTCCCTCCTTTTGTATTGTTTGATACAGTTTTAGGAGGAATGGAACCAGCTCCTCTTTCTATGTCTGGTAGAATTCAGCTGTGAACCCATCTGGACCTGGACGTTTTTTGGTTGGCAGGCTATTGATTGCTGCCTCTACTTCAGCCCTTGTTACTGGTCTATTTAGGGTTTCAGCTTCCTTCTGGTTTAGTCTTGGTAGAGTACAAGTGTCCAGGAATTTATCCATTTCTTCCTGGTTTACTGGTTTATGTGCATAGAGCTGTTTGTAGTAATCTCTGATGGTAGTTTGTATTTCTGTGGGATCAGTGGTGATGTCCCCTTTATCTTTTTGTATTCCATCTATTTTATTCTTCTCTCTTTTCTTTTTTATTAGTCTGGCTAGCAGTCTATTTTGTTGATCTTTTCAAAAAAACTAGCTCCTGGATTTATTGATTTTTTTTTTTGAAGGGTTTTTTTGTGTATCTACTTCTATTCAGCTCTGATCTTAGTTATTTCTTGTCTTCTGCTAGCTTTTAAGTTTTTTTGATCTTCCTCCTCTAGCTCTTTCAATTTTGATGATGGAGTGTCAATTTTAGATCTTTCTTTGTTTCTCATGTGGGCATTTATTGCTATAAATTTCCCTCTTGACACTGTTATAGGTGTTCCAGGGATTCTGGTAAGTTGTGTCTTCATTATGGTTGGTTTCGAAGAACATCTTTATTTCTGCCTTCATTTCATTATCCATTTGACACTCAGAAACAAGTTGTTCAGTTTCCAAGTGTTTGTGCAGGTTTGTTTGTGTTTCTTAATCCTGAGTTCTAGTCTGATTGCACTGTGGTATGATAGACTGTTATAATTTCCGTTCTTTTGCATTTGCTGAGGAGTGATTTGCTTCCAATGATGTGGTCAATTTTAGAGTAAGTGCAATGTGGTGCTGAGAAAAATGTATATTCTGTGGATTTGGGGTGGAGTGTTTTGTATATGTCTATTAGAGCCGCTTGTTCCAGCTCTGCATTCAAGTCCTGGATGTCCTTGTTAATTTTCTGTCCTGTTGATCTGTCTAATATCGACAGTGGAGTGTTGAAGTCTCCCACTATTATTGTGTGGGAGTCTAAATCTCATTTTAGGTCATTAAGAACTTGCTTTATGTATCTGGGTGCTCCTGTGTTGGGTGCATATATATTTAGGATAGTTAGCTCTTCCTGTTGGATTGATCCTTTTGCCATTATGTAGTGTCCTTCTTTGTCTCTTTTAATCTTTGTTGGTTTGAAGTCCATTTTGTCAGAGACTAGGCTTGCAACCCCTGCTTTTTTTTTTTTTTTTCTCTATTTGCTTGGTAAATCTTCTTCCATCCCTTTATTTTGAGTCTTTGTGTGTCTTTGTATGCGAGATGGGTTTCCTGAATACAGCACACCAATGGGTCTTGACTTTTATCCAGTTTGCCAGTCTGTGTCTTTTGATTGGGGTGTTTAGGCTGTTTACACTCAATGTTAATATTGTTATGTGTGAATTTGATCCCGCCATTTTGTTACCGGCTGGTTTTCTTTCCTATTAGTTGACTCATTTTCTTCATTGCATTTTTGGTCTTTGCCTACTGGTTTGCTTTTGCAGTCAATGGTACTTGTTCCTTTCCATGCTTAGTGTTTCTTTCAGGAGCTCTTGTAGGGCACGTCTGGTGGTGACAAAATCTCTCAGTAATTGCTTGTCTGTCAAGGATTTTATTTCTCCTTTACTTACGAAGCTTAGTTTGGCTGGATTTGAGATTCTGGGTTTAAAGTTCTTTTCTTTAAGGATGTTGAATATTGACCCCCACTCTCTTCTGGCTTGTAGTGTTTCTGCCAAGAGATCTGCTGTGAGTCTGACTGGCTTCCCTCTGTGGGTAACCTGACCTTTCTCTCTGGCTGCCCTTAGCACTTCTTCCTTCATTTCATCTCTGGTGAATCTGACAATTATGTGCTTTGGGATTGCTGTTCTTGAGGAATATCTTTGTAGAGTTCTCTGTATTTCTTGAATTTGAATGTTGGACTGCCTTGCTAGGCTTGGGAAGTTCTCCTGGATAATAGCCTGGAGTGTATTTTCCAACTTGGATTCATTCTCCCCGTCATATTCAGGTACACTGATCAAGCATAGGTTAGATCTTTTCATATAATTCCATATTTCTTGGAGGCTTTGTTCATTTCTTTTCACTCTTTTTTTCTCTTGTCTTGCCTTCTCTTTTTATTTCATTGAGTTGATTGATCTTCAATCTCTGATACCCTTTCTTCTGCTTGATCGATTTGGCTATTAAAACTTGTGTTTGCTTCACATAGTTCTCGTGCTGTTTTTCAACTCCATGAAGTCGTTTATGTTCTTCTCTAAGCTGGTTATTCTAGTTAGCATTTCGTCTAACCTTTTTTTAAGTTTTTGGTTTCTTTGCATTGAGTTAGAACATGTTCCTTTAGCTCAGAAAAGTTTGTTATTATCCACCTTCTGAAGCCTGTTTCTGTCAATTTGTCGTACTCTTTCTCAGTCATGTTGTGTTTCTGCGTTGTTGAGGAGTTGTGATCCCTTGAAGGAGAAGAGGTGTTCTGATCTTTGATGGTTTCATCTTTTTTGTGCTGTTTTTTTCCCATCTTAGTGGATTTGCCTAGCTGTGTTGTCAGGGAGCTGCTTAATGAGCTCACTTGTCTGCCTATGGAGGCACTACTGGGTTTCTAGGGACTCCTTCAGGTTACTAGGGAACCTTCCTGTGTGTCTTTTTTGTTTATACTGGAAGATGAGGCCCCTATTCCCTTGACCTGTAGGCACTGCTGGTTGGTCAAGAACGCTATCGCTTTGCTAGGTAGGCTCCATGTTTTTTTTGTTAAAACCTGTAGCCCAGTCCCACCCCTCTAGTGGTGGGTTGTGCCCTTCCTCCACTGGGTTGGATCATTCAACGTTCAGCTCAGACTGTGGCATTGGTTGCTCAACCCACTAGAGTCAGAGCTTCAGCCCTCTGGAGTTTGTAGGGGAAGATAGGGACCTACTCAGCCGCACCCGGCCGTCTCCCCCTTTCAGCTTCCTCTCTCTCTGGTCATGTGGTAGGGGTCTGCTGTGCTGCTCCATCTGTCCTGATTTATTATCTTTTTTAAATTTTTGAGATGGAGTCTTTGTTGCCCAGGCTGGAGTGCAGTGGCATGATTTCAGTTCACTGCAGTTTCTGCCTCCTGGGTTCAAGTGATTCTTGTGCCTTGGCCTCTTGAGTAGCTGGGAGGTGCATGTCACCACACCTGGCTAGTTTTGATATTTTTAGTAGAGGCAGGGTTTCACCATGTTGGCCAGGCTGGTCTCAAACTCCCGACCTCAACTGATTCACCTGCCTCGGCCTTCCAAAGTGCTGGGATTAAGGAATGGGCCACCACACCCAACCAAAAATTTATTTTATTTTTTAGAAACAAGGCAATCATGGCTTACTGTGGCCCTGAACTTTTGGGCTCAAGTGATTCTCCCAACTAAGCCTCCTGAGTAACTGGGACTACAGAACGCACCACCTTGCCCCACTAATTTTTCTTGTTTCTTTTTTTTGTATTTTTTGTAGAGACAGGTCTTTACCATGTTACCCACGCTGGTCTCAAACTCCTGGGCTCAAGCCATTCACCTGCCTCAGCCTCCCAAAATGCTAGGATTGGAGCTGTGAGCCACCATGCCCAACCAGTTAATTTTGTTTTTAAAAATTTTTGTAGAGATGGATCTTGCTATGTTACCCAGGCTAGTCTCAAACTCATGGTCTGGTTAGCTGGGTGTGGTGGTTCTTGCTTGTAATCCCAGCTATTCAGGAGGCTGAGACAGGAAAATTGTTTGAATCCAGGAAGCAATACTGCACTCCAGCTTGGGTGACAGAGCAAGACTCTTATCTCCAAAACAAAACAAAACAAAACAAAAGCAAAACAAAACACTCCCAGCCTCAAGTGATCTGCCTGCCTCAGCCTCTCAAAGTACTGGAATTACAGATATGAGCCACTGTACCTGGCCTAAGGTTACTTTGTTAGTAGTTTCCTGGTGATTGCAGTTGATATCTTAATTTATGGTAATCTAGTTCGGATTAATACAATTTTTGAATGAATTTATTTTATGAAATGAATATATTATAGAAAAAACTTTATTTTTATGTAGCTCCATTCCTTGTCCCTTCCTTTATGCTTTTTTTTTTTTTTTTTTTTTTCCCCAAGACAAGATCTCATTCTGTTGCCCAGGTTAGAATGCAAGTTCAAGTCATTCTTGTGCTTCAGCCACCTGAGTAACTGGGATTACTGTACAGGCAATGTGCCACCACACTCAGCTAGTTTTTGTTATTTTTAATAGAGACAGGGTGTCACCATGTTGCCCAGGCTGGTCCCGAACTCCTGAGCTCAGGCAATCTACCCACTTTGGCCTCCCAAAATACTTGGATTACAGACATGAGTCACTATGCCCAGCCCCTTTATGCTGTTTTTTAATATATGTAAACCTCTTTATATATTATAAGTCCATTAGCACCACTTTATTATTACTGCTTTATGCCATTGTCTTTAAATTAGAAGAAAAAAGTTACAAACAAAAGTACATTTATGTTGTCTTTTATATTTACTTTTGTAATTACCTTTACCAAAGTGTTCTTCATTTCATCATGTGGGTTTGAGTTACTGTCTAGTTCCCTTTCATTTCAGCCTGAAGGACTCCCTGTAGTATTTCTTGTATAGCAGGTCTGATACTGACCAGTTCTCTCAAGTTTTTTTTATCTTGGAATGTCTTAATTTCTCCTTTGTTTTTGAAGGATAGTTTTTCAATATACAGAATTCTAGGTTGACAGTACTTTTTCCTTTCAGGACCTTGAATATGCTATCTCACTGGCTTCTGACCTAAATGGTTTCCAAGGAGCAATGAATTAATCTTGTGGAGGATTTTTGTATGTGATTAATTGCTTCTCTCTTGTTGGCTTCTAAATTTTCTCTGTCTTCGACCATCAGTCATTTTATTATGTATCTACATATTGGTGTCTGATTTTATTCTATTTGAAGTTTACTGAGCTTCTTGGATGTGTAATTTAATGCTTTTCCATTGTTTCTTTGGATATTCTTATTTATCTGAATTCTCTCCTTCTGGAACTTTCATTATGCATATATGTTGATACAGTTGATAGTGTCCTCCACCTCTTCCTCCTCAACTGAATGACCTCAAATGATCTGTTTTCACATTCACTGATTTTTTTCTTCTATGAGTTCAAATCTGCTGTTGATCCCATCTGTTAAGTTTTTCATTTCAGTTACTATACTTTTTAACTCCAGAATTTATATTTTTCATTTAATTCTTTTTAATAATTTCTTTCTGTTTATTGATAAACTATATTTGGCAAGATGTCATTCTCATATTTTCCTTTAGGTTTTTAGCCCATGGTTTTCTGTAGTTCTTTGAAAAAAAAAATGTGTGTGTGTATATATATAGATAGATAGATAGATAGATAGATGAACTGATATAAAGTCTTTGTCTAGTAAGTCCAACATCCAGCTTCTTCAGAGATTATTTCTCTTGACTGCTTTTTGTTCTGTGTATGGTCATGCTTTCTTTTTTTTTTCTTTTCTATTCTTAATAATTTTGTTGAAAATTAGAAAATTTAAGTAATGTAGAAATTATATAATAATCTGAAAATCATATTCCCCCACCACAGGGCTGCTTGTTGTCATTTGCTTCTGTGTAACTTCCCTAAACTATATTTGTACAGTCTATATTTTTTGTTATGTGTGTCTATAGATGTCTTTGCTTGAAAAGGATTCTATTTGTTCTTTTTTTTCCCCTCTATCCCACATTCATTTAGTTTCCAGGACCTGTCAGTATTAATTACTGACAGGTATTAATTTTTTTTTTTTTTTTTTTTGCAGTATTCTCGCCTTTCATTCTCTTGGCACCACTCCAACTCAGATCCTATTTCCTTTTTACCTTGATTACTATAGAGGCATTCAAACCAACTCACTTCTAGCTCTCTCCCTTTCCAATTTAAACTGTGTATCATTACTTTTTTCTAAGCGTAATTTAAGCATTGTATCCTCCCTAACCAAGTAAAGGTTTTCAAAAAAAAAAAAAAAAAAAAAGCAAGGATGATTAGGTTTGGAGAGATTTGCCCATATTTTAAACTGAGAAAAACCTTGTCTCAAAGGAGTGACTGCATGTAGGATAGTGTGAGGAGTAACTGAGCATAAAGTCTTAGAGGAAGCAAGAGAGACTTTGATCAGAACAACTTGCCTTGTGTACAATCAGAAGGCCTTTATTTTCTGACACAGGATTGAAGGTGCTAAGGAGGTACTGATACAGTATAGGCATTACAGGACAAATGAAAAAGAGAGAGTATACGGATATTATCTTCCCTTTTGTAGAGGAGTCATCTGCTCAGATAGGGTTAAGTATGATCCTGGAGTCTTAGAGAAAGTCATTTCAGAATAGTCACAGAAAAATGAGAAAGATTTTTTTCTTGGGAAGTGTAAAAGGATTGTAAGGACTTACTCTTATGAAACGTTCTATGTAACAATGCCACATTGTCTTTAAAGTTCTTAGTGACATTGGTCTTCAAAAAGAAACCAACTTGTATCTGCTGGGGCTCAGAAACTGATGCCCCAAAATATGGTGCTTTGATATGCTGAACTGAAAATGTAGTTTTTCAAGATCTCTCTGATCTTCCCCTCTCTTTCTACCTCCCCCACCCACCATCCCCAATTGCTGTCTCCTAATCTTCTGTCTGTCCCTAAGCACAGGGCAAAATTTCCTTATCTGCCTAAAGTCTGGACCCACCAAAGAAAAAGCAATTACCTCTGTTCCCTTTTCTGAATTTTCATTAACTGAACTTATGAAAGACTCAAGTCTGTCAACACAGCTGGACAGACTTTTGCACAAGCTGTTGTTTGCTCTATGGGCCCAACAGACTTTGTTCTAGGTCATTATATGTTCTTCAAGTCCATTGAATTCCCTTAAACATTTACTATCCTCCTAACATCATCCACACTTCCTCATCTCCCTTTCCTGTGGTGTGGTAATCTGTCTGTGATTCTCCCCATTCTTGTTAATAGATTCGTTTGCTTTTTTTTCCTATTAATCTGCCTTTAGTCAGTTGATTTTTAGTAACCATTCAGAGGGCAAAGGGGACGTTTTTCCTTGGTCCTTACATATTCTATTTGAAGATGTCCACTTAAGGTTGATCCTTGTAAGCTGAGGTATATTTATGGCATATTTTTTAAACCTTTATTTTGCTACCACATGTCAGATGGGCCAAATTTTAAACGTGCTTTCCCATACATTTTCAGATAATCAGCACAACCACCCTCAGAGACAGGCTGTGCACAAATGGCTTTTGCTTTTTTTTGGTGAGGGGTGGGAGGCAGAGTTCACTCTATTGCCCAGGCTGGAGAGCAGTGGCTCAGTCTTGGCTCACTACAACCTCCCCCTCCTGGGTTCAAGGGATTCTCCTGCCTCATCCCCGCAAGTAGCTGGGATTACAGGCATGCACCACCAAGCCTGGCTAGTTTTTGTATTTTTAGTAGAGACAGGGTTTCACCATGTTGGCCAGGCTGGTCTTGAACTCCTGGCCTCAGGCAGTCTGCTCGCCTTGGCCTCCCAAAGTGCTAGGATTGCAGGCAGGAGCCATGATACCCAACCTGCTTTTGCTTTTTTCACACATGAGAAAATACCTAGATGTTTATGGACCTGTGCAGATTACACATTGTGTACCGCAAATCCAGGACTCAATTAGGTTTTACAATCTCAGTTTGGTGCTCTAAGCTCTTTGCAACACAAGCATTAACAACCATATGAAGAGAATAGTCCTTGTGGGTGAGAAATTCTGTTTTCCAGCTGCAACACATGACATACAGCACCTGAGCAATAACCACAATTAAGGGGAACGTGAGAGCTAATGAAGGCAGCAGAGACAGCAAAAAATAGTGACAATTCATGCCTTCCAATTTATAATGTTCCATTTAATGTGTTATTTCATTTGATCCTTCAACAATTTTATGAGGAAATTATGATTATGCTCATTTTAAAACAGGTTAGGAAACAATTGCTGAGAGCTTGAAATATTTGTCTAAGAACACATAAGTGGTATGTGGTAAAGCTGAACATTCAAACTCAGGCCAACTTATTAGAAATCTCATTCTTGCCGGGCGCAGTGGCTCACGCCTGTAATCCCAGCACTTTGGCAGGCTGAGGCGGATGGATCACGAGGTCAAGAGATCGAGACCATCCTGGTCAACATGGTGAAACCCCGTCTCTACTAAAAATACAAAAATTAGCTGGGCATGGTGGCGCACGCCTGTAGTCCCGGCTACTAGGGAGGCTGAGGCAGGAGAATTGCTTGAACCCAGGAGGCGGAGGTTGTGGTGAGCCGAGATCGCGCCATTGCACTCCAGCCTGGGTAACAAGAGCAAAACTCCGTCTCAAAAAAAAAAAAAAAAAAGAAATCTCATTCTTTTCACTAAACGTGATCATCCTTGGAATCATATACCAAATTCTTGATCTTTTTAATTTTTATTTGTCTCAAGATATTTTCTAATTTCCCTGGTAATTTCTTCCTTGATCCACTGGTTGTTCCAATGTGTTGTTTAATTTCCACACTTATGAATTTTTCAGTTTTCCTTTTGCTATTGATTTCTAGTTTTATTTCACTGTAGTCAGAAAAGATACCAGGTATGACTTCAATCTTTTTTTTTTTTTCTTTTTTTTTTTTTTTACTGGTTGGACTGTTCTGTATAGGTCCAATTGGTATATAGTATTGTTCAAATCATTTATTTCTTTATTGATCTTATGTCTGGTTGTTCTATACATTGCTGAATATGGATTATTGAAATCTATTTTTGTGTTACTGTCTATTTCTCCCTTCAATTCTGTTAATGTTTGCTATAGATATTTGGAGGCTTTTATGTTAGGGACATATATATTTATAATTCTTATGTCTTCTTGGTGAATTAATGCTTTTATCATTATATAATATTCTTTGTTGTGACCATTTTTGACTTAAAGTCTATTTTGTTGTTTATAAGTGTGGCCCCTTTGCTCTCTTTTGGTTACTATTTGTATGGAATATATTTTTCCATCCTTTTATTTTCAGCCTTTGTGTGTCCTTATATCTAAAGTGAGCCAGAGACAGCATATAGTTGGATCTTGTTTTTTAAATCCATTCAGCCATTGGATGTCTGTTGATTTGGGAGTTTAATCTATATACATTTAAACCAATTACTGATAGAGAAGGACTTAAAATTGCCATTTTTTTCTTTTTGTCTTATAGTTAATTTGTCCCCTTTTTCTTCTCTTGGTGTCTTCCTTTGTGTTTCATCAATTTTTGTAGTGATATACCTTGATTCCTTTCTTAGTTTTTTTTTTCAGTCTTCTATAGGTATTTCCTCTGTGGTTACCATAGGTTTTACATAAGACATAACAATCTATTTTAAACTGATAACAACTTAACTTCAATTGCATATGAAACTCTACTCCTTTACATCACTCCTTTATGTTATCAATGTCATAAATTACATCTTTTTATATTTGTATCCATTAGTATAGTTTTATAGTTATAATTATTCTTTCCCGCGGCCCCACCCCCCCAAGATGGAGTCTTGCTCTGTAGCCCAGGCTGGAGTGCAGTGGTGCGATCTCAGCTCACTGCAACCTCCACCTACCGGGTCCCAGTTCAAACAATTCCTACCTCGGCCTCCCAAGTAGCTGGGATTATAGGCACGAGCCACCATGTCCAGCTAATTTTTGTATTTTTTATTAGAAATCGGGTTTCACCATGTTGGCCAGTCTGGTCTTGAACTCCTGACCTCGTGATCCACCCACCTCAGCTTCCCAAAGTGCTGGGATTACAGGCGTGAGCCACTGTGCCTGGCCAGTTATAATTATTCTTATGATTTTACCTTTTTAATTCTATACCAGAATTAAATGTTATTTATATGCCACCATTACAGTATTACAGGATTTTGTATTTGTCTAAATATTTACCTTTACTAAAGAGCTTTATATTTTTTCATATGCTTTCATGTTGCTATCTAGTCCTTTAGTTTCAACTTGAAGGAATTTCTGTAGCATTTCTTATAAGGCAGGTCTAGTGGTGATGTACTCCCTTAGCTTTTGTTTATTTGGGAAAGTCTTTAGTTCCTTTCATTTTTGAAAAATGAAACCATTTTCATGTTAGATATAGTGTTTTTGGTTACCAGATTTTCTTTTTTACTCTTTTTTCCGAGATGGGGTCTTACTCTGTCATCCAGGCTGGAGTGCAGTGGTGTAAATCACGATTTTCTGCAACTGCAAACTCATAGGCTCAAGCAATCCTGTCTCAGCCACCCAAGTAGCCAGTACTACAGGGACATGCCAAAATGCCCAACTAATTTTTTTTTTATTTTTTATTTTTTTATAGAGATGGGTGTCCCTATGTTGCCCAAGCTAGTCCTGAATTCCTGGGCTCTACTGATCCTCTCACTTAAGCCTCCCAAAGTGCTTGGATCACAGGTATGTACCACCATGCCCACTCTTTTGGGTTTTTTTTTTTCTTTCAGCACTTTGAAAGTGTCATCCAATCCATCCACTCCCTTCTAGTCTGTAAGATTTCTGCTGAGAAATCCACTGATAATATTATAGCAGCTCTGTTGTATGTGATGAGTTGCTTTTCTCTTGCTGCTTTCAAGACTCTCTTTTTGTCTTTGCTGTTTGACAGTTTTATTATAACACATTTCTTGTGGGCCCATTGAGTTCATTCTGATTAGAATATTTTGAGCTGCTTGAATTTTTTTTTTTTTTTTTTTTTTTTTTTTTTTTTTGTGACAGGATCTTGCTCAGTTGCCCAGGCTGAAGTACAGTGGTGTGATCACAGCTTACTGCAGCCTTAACTGCCTGGGCTTGAGGGATCCTCCCACCTCAGCCTCCCAAGTAGCTGGGAGCACCAGCATGAGCCACCATGCCTGGCTTATTTTTTTGTTGAGATGGGGTTTTGCCACATTGCCCAGGCTGGTCTTGAGCTCTTGGGGTCAAGCTGTCTGCCCACCTCAGCCTCCCAAAGTGCTGGGACTACAGATGTAAGCCATCACATCTGGCCTAGTTATTATATTTTTCAGCTCCAGAATTTCTGATTGGTTCTTTTAGTTTCTAACTTTTTGTTGATATTCTTATTTTGTTTATGCATGGTTGTCCTAATTCATTTAGTTGTCTGTGTTCTCTTGTAGTTCACTGAGGTTTTATGATTCTTTTGAATTCTTCGTCAGGTAATTGGTGTCTATTTCTTTGTTTTCTTTCTTTTTTTGAGACGGGTTTCTCTCTGTTGCCCAGGCTGGAGTGCAATGGCACAATCTTGGCTCACTACAACTTCCACCTCCTGGATTCAAGCGATTCTCCTGCCTCAGCCTCCCAAGTAGCTGGAATTACAGGCATGTGCCACCACACCTGGCTAATTTTTATATTTTTAGTAGAGATGGGGTTTCACCATATTGGCCTCAAACTCCTGACCTCAGGTTTAAAAATCTTGATACAGTCTGTGCAGTAAAGTGTTAAATCAGCAGGCTTAGGCTACTCAAACTCTGCAAATTCCAAATAATGGACTGACCCTTGACCAGCTCCTGGGAACTAACTTCTAAAGCTTGGAATATCCTGCCTGATAAGAGTGTCTTTGTATGCCTGAGGCCTTGGGCCACATTGGAGCTATTTGTCCAGGTGGATTATGCTAACAATGTGATTTATGGTGAGTGCCTGTTTTTGTATGCCTGAAATCCTGGCCACACAGTATCAATTTGACCTGTGCAGCTGGAGACTGATAGCTAAGGTCATTTACACAGGGCTGCATACCTATATGACTGCCTCCAGTAGAAATGCTGAACACTGAGACTCAAGTGAGCTTTCCTGGTTGGCAAAAATTTGTAGGGTGTCACACATCATTACTCAGAGCATTAAACACTGTCTGTGAGACTAGTAGAGGACAGCTGAAAGCTGATGGCTGGTTTCTCCTGGGCTTTGCCTTATGTGCCTTTTCCCTTTGCTAATTCAAATCTGTATCCTTTCCTTATAATAAACCATAACCATAGGCTTAACAGAGTTTTCAGAGTCCTATGACTCGTAGTGAATTACTGAACCTGAGGGTAGTCTTGGGGACTCTTGACATAGTTCAAATCATTCACATTGAGCTAGCCAAATTTGTCATAACCACTACAGCAATTAGGCCACATGTCTCTCAGCAGCCAAAACAAAAGTTCATTTGAACAAACATTTAATGAATGCTTATCATTTGCTAAGTACTAGGAAAGTGCAAAGACTCAAAGATAAATACATTCATGCGTTGAGCTACAGCCTTGGCATAGGTCTCGCCAGCTTTCAAAATATAAGTAGGACCTCATGTACCTAGGAGGTATTATTTTCTTTCTTGTTGCTTCCAGTTTCTCTCACCCAACACATCATTCTATATCTTATTCATCGGCATTCTATATCTTATTCATCTGCATTCTATATCGGGCCATGCTTAAAAGGAATTCTTTTTGTTTGCAAGGTAATGACTTTTTGAGGGCTTTTGTTTTAATTTTTGAAATGTTTGTTTTTAAAAGTCAGGTCTATTGAGGCTAATTTATATATAGTAAAATTCACTCTTTATATAATTCTGTGAATTTTGACAAATATACAGTCATATAACCACCACCCATGTCAAGATACAGAACATTTCTATCACCCTGAAAAATTTCCTCACATTCCTTTATAGTCAAGTTTCCTCTCCTCACCTGCAGTTCCTGGCAACCATTGATCTGTTTTCTCTCTCTAGTTTTGCCTTTTCTAGAGTGCTGTATAAGTGGAATCATATGGTATGTACTCCTTTGTGTTTGCCTTTTTTTTTCTCTCAACTGACCACAGTGCTTTTGCAATTCATCCAAATTGCTGCCTGTATCACTTGTTTGTTCCTTTCCATTGCAGAGTAGCTTTCCATTGTATGTATGTGCCACAATATGTTTATCCATACACCAGTGGTTAGACATCTGGATTGTTTCCAGTTTGGGGCTACTTCGAATTAGGCTACTATGAGCATTCACATTCAGGTGTTTGTATGGATATGCTTTCATTTCTGTTGCATAAATACCTAAAAATAGGATTGCTATGTCAAATGGGCGAGTATGTTTATAAGAAATTGCCTGTTGTTTTTTCAAATGGCTTTACCATTTTGTATTTCTGCCAACAATGTATGAGATTTCCAACTGTTACTCATGCTCATCACCACTTAGTATTATTAATCTTTTCTTTTTTGTTTTTGTTTTTTCTCCCTCACTCTGTCGCCCAGGCTGGAGTGCAGTGGTGCGATGTCAGCTCACTGCAACCTCTGCCTCCTGGATTCAGTCTCCTGCCTCAGCCTCCTGAGTAGCTGGGATTACAGTCATGTGCCACCACACCTGGCTAATTTTTGTATTGTTAGCAGAGGTGAGGTTTCACCATGTTGTCCTGGCTGGTCTTGAACTCTTGGCCTCACTTGCCTCGGACTCCCAAAGTGCTGGGATTACAGATGTGAGCCACTGCGCCTGGTCTTTTTGAGACACAGTTTCACTCTGTTGCCCAGGCTGGAGTGCAGTGGCACAATCTCAGCTCAATGCAACGTCCGCCTCCTGGGTTCAAGTGATTCTTGTGCCTTAGCCTCTCAAGTAGCTGAGATTACAGGCGTGTACCACCATGCCTGGCTAATTTTTTGTATTTCTGGTAGAGATGGTGTTTCACTATGTTGGCCAGGCTGCTCTTGAACTCCTGAGCTCAAGTGATCCACCCACCTTGGCTTCCCAAAGTGTTGGGATTATAGGCATCAGCCACTGCACTGGCCTAGTATTATCAATCTTTTCTAATTTTAGCCGCTTAATAGGTGTCTAATGGTGACTCATTGTGGTTTTAATTGGTATTTCCCTAATGACTAATAATGCTGAGCATTTTTTCTTATTTTGCTTATTTGCCATTGTTAAATCTTCATTGGTGAGGTGTGTGTTCACATTTTTTGAAATCAGTTTTTAATTTGGGCTGTTTATCTTCTTCTTATGGAATTGTAAGACTTTTTTTTTTTTTTTTTTTTAAGACAACCTCCTCCTCCTGGGTTTAAGTGATTCTCCTGCCTCAGCCTTTGGAGTAGCTAGGATTGCAGGCACAAGCCACCATTCCTGGCTAATTTTGTATTTTTAGTAGAGATGGGGTTTCACCATGTTGGCCAGGCTCATCTCAAACTCCTGACCTCAAGTGATCCACCTGCCTCGGCCTCCCAAAGTGTTGGGATTACAGGCACTTGGCCTGTAAGAGTTCTTTATATGTTCTAGATACAAGTCCTTTATCCTAAATGTGTTTTTCAACTGTTGTTTCCTAGTCTGTGGCTTATTTTTTAATTTTCCTGACAACGTCTTTTGATGAACAGTTCCTAGTTTTGATGAAGTCCAATATGTTAATTTTTTTTAATGGTTAGTGTTTTTGTTTCCTAAGAAGTCTTTGCCTACCCTAAGGTCAGGTTTTCTCCTTCTAGATGTTTTACAGTTTTAGCACTTACATTTTGGTCAGTGATCCACATTGGATTTTTTTTTTTTTTAATACGAAGTCTTACTCCATCACCCAGGCTAGTGTTCAGAGGAGTGATCTCAGCTCACTGCAACCTTTGCCTCCTGGGTTCAAGCAATTCTTGTGCCTCAGCTTCCCAAGTAGCTGGAATTACAAGTATGTGCCACCACACCTGGCTAATTTTTGTATTTTTAGTAGAGACGAGGTTTAACCATGTTGGCCAGACTCGTCTTGAACTCCTGACCTCAAGTGATACACCTGCCTCAGCCTCTCAAAAGTGCTGGGATTACAAATGTGAGCTACTACACCTGGCCCGGATTAATTTTTATCTATGAAACAGTGTAAAGGTTGAGGTTCATCTTCTGCACATATACATCCTATTGTTCTAGGACCATTTATTTAAAAGATTTTTCTTTCTCCCATTAAATTATGTTCGCACTTTTGTAGAAAATAAATTAACCGTACATGTACTTCTGGCCTCTCCAGTTCCATGGATCCTTATGTCTGTCTATATCTATCTCTAAGTCTATTCATGCTGTCTCCAATCTTGATTACCATGGTTTTATATTAAGTCTCGAAATCCTGTGGAATAGGCCCTACAAGTTCATCCTTCTTTTCCAAGTTGTGGAGGTACTTCCAGGACTTTGCTTTTCCATATTAATTTTAGAATTAACTTGTCAATTTCTACAAAATGCCTGCTGGGATTTTGGTTGGGTTGCATTAAATCGTCAATCAATTGGGGAGAGTAAATATCTTAACAGTACTGCATCTTCTTATCATGAACATGGGATTTCTCCCCATGTATTTAGGTCTTTTATTTTTCTTAGGATATTTTGTAGTTTTTAGCATACAGGTCTTTTGCATTGCCTGTTAAATGAATCCCTAGGTATTTTATGTTGTTGATGCTACTGTAAATATTTTATTTTAATTTTTAATAATTTGTTGCTAGTATAGAGAAATACAATAGATTTCATATATTTTATATATGTATATACTTTGTCTTTTTTTTTTTTTTTTTTTTTTTTTTTTTTTTTCTGAGACGGAGTTTCGCTCTTGTTACCCAGGCTGGAGTGCAATGGCACGATCTCGGCTCACCGCAATCTCCGCCTCCTGGGCTCAGGCAATTCTCCTGCCTCAGCCTCCTAAGTAGCTGGGATTACAGGCATGCGCCACCACGCCCAGCTAGTTTTTTGTATTTTTAGTAGAGACGGGGTTTCACCATGTTGACCAGGATGGTCTTGATCTCTCAACCTCGTGATCCACCCGCCTTGGCCTCCCAAAGTGCTGGGATTACAGGCTTGAGCCACCGCGCCTGGCTACTTTGTCTTAAAAAAAAATTTTTTTTTTTTTTGAGGAGTCTTGGCTCTGTCACCCAGGTTAGAATACAGCCACTGTGCCCAGCCCTTGCATCCAACTGTAAAGTATAACTATCACTGCACAAAGTTCTCTCATGTTTTGTTTTTTTTTTTTTGAGACGGAGTTTCGCTCTTGTTACCCAGGCTGGAGTGCAATGGCGCGATCTCAGCTCACCACATCCACCTCCCGGGTTCAGGCAATTCTCCTGCCTCAGCCTCCTGAGTAGCTGGGATTACAGGCATGCGCCAGCATGCCCAGCTAATTTTTTGTATTTTTAGTAGAGACGGGGTTTCACCATGTTGACCGGGGTGGTCTCGATCTCTTGACCTCGTGATCTACCTGCCTCGGCCTCCCAAAGTGCTGGGATTACAGGCTTGAGCCACCGCGCCCGGCCAGTTCTCTCATGTTTCTTTTCAGTCGCCACCACACTACCAGAGGCAGTGTGGTAGAATAATAATAATAATAATAACAAAGTAATAAAAATTAATCCCACACTATTTTTAACTAATCTCCAGTGAAATTCTTTTTAAAATTATTTGGGACCAGGCATGGTGGCTCAGGTCTGTAATCCCAGCACATTGGGAGGCCAAGGCAAGAGGATTGCTTGAACCTAGGAGTTTGAGACCAGCCTGGGCCACATGGCAACCCCCTCATCTCTACCAAAACAGATTTTTAAATTAGCCAGGCATGGTGGTGTGCACCTGTAAGCTGTGGTCTCAGCTACTTTGGAAGCTGAGACAGGAGGATCACTTGAGCCCAGGAGGTCAAGGCTTTGGCGAGCTGTGTTCATGCCACTGCACTCAAGCCTGGGTGACAAAATGAGACCCTGTCTCAAAAAGAAAACTTATTTGGGAAATCTCTGGATTTCTTAGATCTACTGTTCTTGGCTACAGACTCTAAAGAAGTCACAAAAATTTTCCTGTCTTTTCTTAGCTAATAGATATTTTGTTTTTTTTTCTTCAAGTTATTCTAAATTATAAAACAGGAGAGCTGCTCTTCAAACTGTAGAACAGGTATTTAACAAAAACTTTTTATTTCCATAATTCCTAATTGCTTGGATCTAAGGAAGAATATATTTAATGGGCAAAAGTCTCAAAAGAAAAAGCAGGTCACTATTGCCCATTCCCATTTATCAATAGTGCAGCTTAGCAAAGCTCACATTGTATTGTGCAAGGTGAAAAGAACCCTCTCAGGGTTCCCTGTTGCAGGATATGATTAAAGCCTAGTGACAATAAACCAAGCTGGCCTCAGACAGTCCTTTTCTTTTTTTTTTTTTTAAATTTTAATTTTAATTTTTTATTGCATTTTAGGTTTTGGGGTACATGTGATGAACATGCAAGATTGTTGCATAGGTACACACTTGGCAGTGTGGTTTGCTGCCTTCCGTCCCCTCACCTGTATCTGTCATTTCTCCCCATGCTATCTCTTCCCACCTCCCCGCCCCCCCACCCCTCCCCCATTTCCCCCCAACGGACCCCAGTGTGTAGTGCTCCCCTCCCTGTGTCCATGTGTTCTCATTGTTCAACACCCACCTATGAGTGAGAATATACGGTGTTTGATTTTCTGCTCTTGTGTCAGTTTGCTGAGAATGATGGTTTCCAGGTTCATCCATGTCCCTACAAAGGACGTGAACTCATCGTTTTTGATGGCTGCGTAATATTCCATGGTGTATATGTACCACATTTTCCCTATCCAGTCTATCATCGTTGGGCATTTGGGTTGGTTCCAGGTCTTTGCTATTGTAAACAGTGCTGCAATGAACATTCGTGTGCACATGTCCTTGTAGTAGAATGATTTATAATCCTTTGGATATATACCCAGTAATGGGATTGCTGGGTCAAATGGGATTTCTTTTTTTTTTTTTTTTTTTTTTTGAGATGGAGTTTCGCTCTTGTTACCCAGGCTGGAGTGCAATGGCACGATCTCGGCTCACCGCAACCTCCGCCTCCTGGGCTCAGGCAATTCTCCTGCCTCAGCCTCCTGAGTAGCTGGGATTACAGGCACGCGCCACCACGCCCAGCTAGTTTTTTTGTATTTTTAGTAGAGACAGGGTTTCACCATATTGACTAGGATGGTCTCGATCTCTGGACCTCGTGATCCACCCGCCTCGGCCTCCCAAAGTGCTGGGATTACAGGCTTGAGCCACCGCGCCCGGCTCAAATGGGATTTCTATTTTCAGGTCCTTGAGGAATCGCCACACTGTCTTCCACAATGGTTGAATTAATTTACATTCCCACCAACAGTGTAAAAGTGTTCCTATTTCTCCACATCCTCTCCAGCATCTGTTGTTTCCCGATTTTTTAATGATCGCCATTCTAATTGGTGTGAGATGGTATCTCAATGTAGTTTTGATTTGCATTTCTCTGATGACCAGTGATGATGAGCATTTTTTCATATGTTTGTTGGCCTCCTGTATGTCTTCTTTTGTAAAGTATCTGTTCATATCCTTCGCCCATTTTTGAATAGGCTTGTTTGTTTTTTTCTTGTAGATCTGCTTTAGTTCTTTGTAAATTCTGGATATCAGCCCCTTGTCAGATGGGTAGGCTGCAAAAATTTTTTCCCATTCTGTTGGTTGCTGATTCACTCTACTGACTGTTTCTTTTGCTGTGCAGAAGCTGTGGAGTTTGATTAGGTCCCATTTGTCTATTTTGGCTTTTGTTGCCATTGCTTTTGGCGTTTTGGTCATGAAGTCCTTGCCTACACCTATGTCCTGAATGGTTTTGCCTAGATTTTCTTCTAAGGTTTTTATGGTATTAGGTCTGATGTTTAAGTCTTTAATCCATCTGGAGTTAATTTTGGTGTAAGATGTCAGGAAGGGGTCCTGTTTCTGCTTTCTGCACATGGCTAGCCAGTTTTCCCAACACCATTTATTAAACAGGGAGTCCTTTCCCCATTGCTTGTTTTTGTCAGGTTTGTCGAAGATCAGATGGTTGTGGTTATGTTGTATTTCCTCTGAGGCCTCTGTTCTGTTCCATTGGTCTATATCTCTGTTTTGGTACCAGTACCATGCTGTTTTGATTACTGTAGCCTTGTAGTATAGTTTGAAGTCCGGTAGTGTGATGCCTCCTGCTTTGTTCTTTTTGCTTAGAATTGACTTGGCTATGCGGGCTCTCTTTTGGTTCCATATGAAGTTTAAGGTGTTTTTTTCCAGTTATGTGAAGAAGGTCATTGGTAGCTTGATGGAAATAGCGTTGAATCTGTAAATTACTTTGGGCAGTATGGCCATTTTCACGATGTTGATTCTTCCTAACCATGAACATGGAATGTTTTTCCATCTGTTTGTATCCTCTCTTATTTCGTTGAGCAATGGCTTGTAGTTCTCCTTGAAGAGGTCCTTTACGTTCCTTGTTAGTCGTATTCCTAGGTACTTTATTCTCTTTGTAGCAATTGTGAATGGCAGTTCGTTCTTGATTTGGCTCTCTTGAAGTCTATTACTGGTGTATAGGAATGCTTGTGATTTTTGCACGTTGATTTTGTATCCTGAGACTCTGCTGAAGTTGTTTATCAGTTTCAGGAGATTTTGGGCTGAGATGATGGGGTCTTCCAGATATACAATCATGTCATCTGCAAATAGAGACAATTTGATTTCCTCTTTTCCAATTTGGATACCCTTTATTTCTTTTTCTTGCCTGATTGCTCTGGCTAGAACTTCCAGTACTATATTGAATAGGAGTGGTGAGAGAGGGCATCCTTGTCTAGTGCCAGATTTCAAAGGGAATGCTTCCAGTTTTTGCCCATTCAGTATGATATTGGCTGTTGGTTTGTCGTAAATAGCTTTTATTGTTTTGAGATACGTTCCATCAATACCTAGTTTATTGAGGGTTTTTAGCATAAAGGGTTGTGGAATTTTGTCAAAAGCCTTCTCTGCATCAATCGAGATAATCATGTGGTTTTTGTCTTTGGTTCTGTTTATGTGGTGAATTACGTTTATGGACTTGCGTATGTTGAACCAGCCTTGCATCCCCGGGATGAATCCTACTTGATCATGGTGGATGAGCTTTTTGATATGCTGTTGCAATCGGTTTGCCAGTATTTTATTGAAGATTTTTGCATCTATGTTCATCATGGATATTGGCCTGAAATTTTCTTTTCTTGTTGAGTCTCTGCCGGGTTTTGGTATCAGGATGATGTTTGTCTCGTAAAATGATTTGGGAAGAATTCCCTCTTTTTGGATTGTCTGGAATAGTTTCAGAAGGAATGGTATCAGCTCCTCTTTGTATGTCTGGTAGAATTCAGCTGTGAACCCATCTGGACCTGGGCTTTTTTTGGGTGGTAGGCTCTTTATTGCTGCCTCGACTTCAGACCATGTTATTGGTCTATTCAGGGTTTCGGCTTCTTCCAGGTTTAGGCTTGGGAGGATGCAGGTGTCCAGGAATTTATCCATTTCTTCCAGGTTTACTAGTTTATGTGCATCGAGTTGTTTGTAATAATCTCTGATGATGGTTTGGATTTCTGTGGAATCTGTGGTGATATCCCCTTTATCGTTTTTTATTGCATCAATTTGATTATTCTCTCTCTTCTTTTTTATTAATCTGGCTAGTGGTCTATTTTGTTGATCTTTTCAAAAAACCAGCTCCTGGATTTATTGATTTTTTTGAAGAGTTTTTTGTGTGTCTATTTCCTTCAGTTCTGCTCTGATCTTAGTTATTTCCTGTCTTCTGCTAGGTTTTGAGTTTTTTTTATCTTGCTCCTCTAGCTCTTTCAATTTTGATGATAGGGTGTCAATTTTAGATCTCTCCTTTCTTCTCATGTGGGCACTCATTGCTATATATTTTCCTCTAGAGACTGCTTTAAATGTGTCCCAGAGATTCTGGTATGTTGTGTCTTCGTTCTCATTGGTTTCGAAGAACATCTTTATTTCTGCCTTCATTTCATTGTTTATCCAGTCAACATTCAAGAGCAAGTTGTTCAGTTTCCATGAAGCTGTGCGGTTCTGAGTTAGTTTCTGCATTCTGAGTTCTAACTCGATTGCACTGTGGTCTGAGAGACTGTTTGTTATGATTTCTGTTCTTTTGCATTTGCTGAGGAGTGATTTATTGCCAATTATGTGGTCAATTTTAGAGTAGGTGTGATGTGGTGCTGAGAAGAATGTATATTCTGTGGATTTGGGGTGGAGAGTTCTGTAAATGTCTATTAGGTTTGCTTGGTCCAGGTCTGAGTTCAGGTCCTGGATATCCTTGTTGATTTTCTGTCTGGATGATCTGTCTAATATTGACAATGGGGTGTTAAAGTCTCCCACTATCATTGTGTGGGAGTCTAAGTCTCTTTGTAAGTCATTAAGAACTTGCCTTATGTATCTGGGTGCTCCTGTATTGGGTGCGTATATATTTAGGATCGTTAGCTCTTCTTGTTGCAGCGATCCTTTTACCATTATGTAATGTCCTTCTTTGTCTCTTTTGATCTTTGTTGCTTTAAAGTCTATTTTATCAGAGATGAGAATTGCAACTCCTGCCTTTTTTTGCTCTCCATTTGCTTGGTAGATCTTCCTCCATCCCTTTATTTTGAGCCTTTGTGTATCCTTGCATGTAAGATGGGTTTCCTGGATACAGGACACTGATGGGTTTTGGCTTTTTATCCAATTTGCCAGTCTGTGTCTTTTGATTGGGGCATTTAGTCCATTGACATTTAGGGATAGTATTGTTATGTGTGAATTTGATACTGTCATTTTGATGCTACCTGGCTGTTTTGTTGGTTAGTTGATGCAGATTCTTGATTGTGTTGATGCTCTTTTACCATTTGGTGTGTTTTTGGAGTGGCTGGTACTGGTTGTTCCTTTATATGTGTAGAGCCTCTTTCAGGAGTTCTTGTAGAGCAGGTTTGGTGGTGATGAAATCTCTGAGTGCTTGCTTGTTCACAAAGGATTTTATTTTTCCTTCACTTATGAAGCTTAGTTTGGCTGGATAGGAGATCTGGGTTGAAAGTTCTTTTCTTTAAGGATGTTGAATATTGGCCCCCAGTCTCTTCTGGCTTGTAGGGTTTCTGCTGAGAGATCTGCTGTGAGTCTAATGGGCTTCCCTTTGTGGGTAACCCAACCTTTCTCTCTGGCTGCCCTTAGCATTTTCTCTTTCATTTCAACCCTGGTGAATCTGACGATTATGTGCCTTGGGGTTGCTCTTCTTGAGGAATATCTTTGTGGTGTTCTCTGTATTTCCTGGATTTGAATATTGGTCTGCCTTGCTAGGTTGGGGAAGTTTTCCTGGATAATATCCTGAAGAGTATTTTCCAGCTTGGATTCATTCTCTTCATCACATTCAGGTACACCTATCAGACGTAGATTAGGTCTTTTCACATAGTCCCACATTTCTTGAAGATTTTGTTCATTCCTTTTTGCACTTTTTTCTCTGTTCTTGCCTTCTCTTTTTATTTCATTTAGTTGATCTTCGACCTCTGATATCCTTTCTTCTGCTTGGTCAATTGGGCTGTTGAAGCTTGTGCATGCTTCACGAAGTTCTCTTGTTGCGTTTTTCAGCTCCATCAATTCACTTATACTCCTCTCTATGCTGTCCATTATCGTCAGCAGTTCGTCCAATCTTTTTTCAAGGTTCCTATTTTCTTTGCGTTGGGTTAGAACATGTTCTTTTAGCTCATTGTAGTTTCTTACTACCCACCTTCTGAAGTCTGATTCTGTCATTTCATCACCCTCCTTCTCCATCTGGTCTGGTTCCCTTGCTGGTGAGGAGTTGTGATCCCTTTTAGGAGGAGAGGTGTTCTGGTTTCGGGAGTTTTCATCCTTTTTGCGCTGGTTTCTTCCCATTTTTGTGGGTTTATCCACCTGTTGTCTGTCTCTGTCCCAGGGAGTTGGAGCTTTATGAGTTTCCGTTGCAATACTGCCTTTTTTGATTTTTCTTTCAGGTCTGACCCGCCCAACTAGCAGCACGCCTAGCCACTGCCTGCCTGCAGGGGCTTTGCTGAGCTGCTGTGGGCTCTGCCCAGCTGCCCTGAGCTCTTCCCTGTAGTCCTTTTTATATGGGCATAGTTAGAACTGTCTCGGCAACGGTGGCCCCGCGTCTGTTATGGCGGACTCTCTCTGTTGTGGCTGGTTGCCTCGGCAACGGCGGCCTGCCTCCCTAGCGGTGGAGAGTCTCAGTAATGGTGGAAGCCCCTCCCCCACGGAGCCGGACCGTCCCAGGTTCAGCTGTGCTTGGTTTGGAGGGCTCAACCCAGAGGGTTTCCAATTACTGTTTTTGTTTTCGTTGTTGTTGGGGGTGGAGGGGTGGGACCAACCCAGCCTGATCACCTGGCTCCCGGACTCAGAGTCTTTTAAGTTGAACGACCCCCGTTCCGGTCGCTTGTTGAAAAGGCGCCGGGATCTCCCCTGCTGCGACTCACGGAGTCGGCTCAAACTGTGGCGCCGGCTCCTGGCGGATTTTTTGCCTAGGAATCTCCTGGCCTGACTCGCTATTTCAGATGAATGGGCAACTCTGCCGTCTCAGGGCTCTGCTCGCCAGCTAAGAGGGCTCCCAGACCAGTGGCTTTTGTACGGAGAACCGCAGCAACAGGGAGTGGTCACAGCAGCCACGCGGGCGGAATCAGCCCCGCGGGGGCCAAAACAGCCGCACCGGCTGGGACTGCGACGCTGGCGACCCCTCTGCCTGGGTATCTCCTGGTCTGTGGGCAATAAGAGTTCCTCTGGAAATGCGACGTCCACTCACCCTCTGCACTTTCACTGGGAGCTGAAGTCCTGAGCTGTTCTTAGGTGGCCATCTTCCCAGCATTCTCCCAGACAGTCCTTTTCAACATCAGCACTCCAGGCAGATCAGAACCTTTCAGAACTAGGGGAAAATACATCCTGAAGTGCTTAATTGTACACCCCTTGAGGCTTGCAGAATAAACGCCCTTATGAAAAGAAGACTTGAGTTCCCAACAAGTATTGAGTGGCTCAATTATTTCTTCCTCTGTTCCACGAAAATGGTTTTTCAGTGCAGAGGATAATTCTGCACACATTTATCAGTCCTGGCATGGACCTATCCCTGTGGAGCACATGTGGATGAAACATGTGATGCCCAGTTTCAAGGGGTTTACAGTATTTTATGGGGAGCACCAGGTAGAGAATACTCCAACTAAGAGGTCAGGCAGGGTGGGGAGGGGACTTCTGGAAGAGTGAAAATGTGAACCAAGCCTTGAAAGCTGGGTAAGATTTTGGACAAATATGGATAAGAAGAAAGAGCCAACCATTTTTTACACTGCAGCCGAAGTGGTCTTTCTGAAGCACAAATCTCATTATTCCATTTCCCTCTTTAAAGCCATTGGGATGAGAAATATCACTACTCATTTTGCTTTGTGCGATAATAGTGCTCAGCACACAGTGAGTGAGAAAACTGAGGGCCAAGGTGGGACCACATTGTCTCCAAAGCCAGCTAGCTAATGGCAGAATCATACTAGAACTGACTGCCACTGGGGCCATGCTCTTCAGCTCCTCAACAGCCATTCTTGGCTGAACTCACTGAGCAAAATCAAGGTGCCGGCAGAACTGTGTTTCTTTCCGGAGGCCCTTGGAGAGAATCCATTTTCTTGCCTTTTCCAGCTTCTAGAGACGGCCTATATTCTCGGGCTTATGGTTCCTTCTTTCCTCTTTAATGGCTGGTTGAGTCCTTCACATATCACATCACTCTGACACTGCCCCTTCTGTCCTCCTCTTGCACTTGTAAGGACACTTGTGATGACATGGCCTAGCCAGATTACCTAGAATAATCTCCCATCTCAAAGTCCTCGTCCGTAATCACATCTATAGGGTCCCTTTTACAATTTAAGATAACATTCTCAACAGGTTCCAGGAATGAGAATATGGATGTCTTTAGCCATTATTCTGCCTACCACAGATATAACCTGGCTGTTACCACCACGGGTTGGAATGAGGATCATTCTGGGACTGCTGCAAGATGCTGGAAACTGGAACCAAGTGCTGCCTTCATGGTAAGAAGCCAATGCTGAAACAACACTGAGTGGATGGAGCATTAAGCAAAACAGGAAGGAGCAACTCCTTCTGCCCTCCTCCTGGCCTCTAGTCTCTCTAGCGCCCCTTGTTGGCGGGACCTCTCAGAAGGGCAGCTGGCTAAGGAGGACTGTAGTTTTGCAGTTTCAGTTCCAGCATCCCAGAGCTGAATATGGAAGGGTGGGTGGGAAGCTGGGAGATAGTAGCTTAGTAACTGACAAAGATGTCACTAACAAATTCGGTTTAAACAAGTAATTACATTACATTTAATAAAAAGTTAAAAATTCCAATATATGATGGTTCTTATAAACTGTTAAGAAAAAGCAACCCAATAAAAGTGGACAGATAATAATGTAAAACTCACCATGGCTAATAAACATATGAAAATACTTTTAATCCCATTTGTGAGCAGGGAAATGCCTTAGGGCCTAGATGCAGGAGAAGGAGGTCGTTCTTTTTGTTTAGAAGATAATCCTGATCCTTCATTTTGGCACAGCCGAAACACAAATTGGTACACCAAGAATTAACGGATCAGTGAAGAGCAAGAGTTCTCCAGGTAGGAAATAAGAAGACTGGAACCTGAGCATACAAGCCCTGCCAGATGAAGGGCCTTCTTGGGCAATGTCCAGATCTGTGGAATTTAATCTTCAGAAGAACAGTCCATGCAGTGTCTGCTCATCGCAGTGCTCTCAGTTCTGAAACAATAGCCACTTTCCAGAGCATTACCAGGGAGGTAGCTCAGTCCACCCTTGAGAACCCCAGGCCAGTCCCATTTCCCATAAGCCAGCTGTAAGAAGCTATAAGAAGAAGGAGTGAGTTTGGGGTGTGGGGTGGTGATGTGCTCTGAGAAAGGCACAGAGCCAGAAAAAACAAGTTAGAGCCTCTCTAGGCACCGGTGAATCATGTCAATCATATCATAGATCAATGTCAAATGAGGTAAAACAAATTACTAAAGTGGCCAGGGTACTTCTAGGCTAGTACATAGTTGTGGAAAGAGGAGTTTGGCTTCTTTTGTCTTATTCCCAAACCAGCACAATTTGTCTTCAGTGACCCTTACAGCATTCTTTGTGCTGACAGTGAGTGGATCAGCTTGGTCTTTTCTGGAGGATAGACAGAAGAGCTAAAAGTATCCAAAAGAAACCAGATAAAGAAAACCTAAAGCCTGAAGACATTTTTCTTGTATGTCAAAGTCCTAATTTTAGACCCAGTTGAAGGCTCATTATCCAACGTATTACAGTAATGGAATTGTAACCCTGCTACATCCCAAAGGAACTCTCCATCACCAGAAAGAAAACAGCCTGCTGAGTCAATCTTCAACATTCATGGATTCCAGGAGTGGCAAAAATGTTTCTTGACTTTCCCAGTCAGTTGCTTTTTGATCTCTCTCTCTCGAGTCACCTCTACCCTGAGTCCTGGTTCCAGTCTAGACTGTAGGAACAGTCCTGGGCTGCCTTCTAAATGTAGCATAAACCAGACCAACAAACCTTTCTCTTGAGGGTTCTGATAGTCCCCAGCACACTCTTTCATGACTTACACCAAGTGGCTGTCTCTCTCGGGGGGATAAAGGGCAAGGAACAAAAGGATTCTGTGAAATAGGAAATCCGTTCTTCCCCAAAGTCAAACTAGATACTAGACCTTTGGGTTGGCCATAAGTTTATTTGCATATCTGGATGCTGCTATGCTTTTATGCTTTGGAAGCCAGACTGAGATTACAGGTTGAGTATCCCTTATCCAAAATGCTGGGACCAGAAGGATTTTGGATTTTTTCAGATTTTGGAATATCCTGTTCCTCAGGGTTCCCTCCTAAATTACTATCCAGGAAGAAACATAAAACTACACATAAAACTGTGTTTCATGATACTTAAGAGTTCAGCATCCCTAATCTGAAAATCTGAAATCTGAAATGCTCCAATGAGCATTTCCTTTGCTGAAAATGTTTCAGATTCTGGATTAGGGATGCTGAACCTGCACTGAATTGTTCCTCTCTTCATCTCCCCACGAGCCCTATGTTGTATTTAAGCAGCCCTCCCTCCCTCCTGTCCTGTAACTGTGAGTGCCAAAGTAGCTCTGATGTGCCTGCACTCTAAGCTATAAAGAAATAATCAGCCACAGTTAATGGCCTATAATTTGTTATTTCTGTATCCTGTTCCTCAGAGTTCTCTCCTAAATTATTATCCAGGAAGAAACATAAAACTACACATAAAACTGTATTTCATAGAAACAAAAGAACTGAGCTCTTTTTTCGCTTTGTCTCCCTGTGATCTGAAGCAGTTGGACTTCTTAGATGGAAATGAGGTTCATTGCCGCAGATGGGAAAGGCTGCGCACTTTGGTTTGCACCATTACGATGCAGACATACATACAGGACTGGCTATATAATTTGCAGGACCTACTGCAAAATGAAAGTGTGGGGCCCTTTAATATGTTAGGAGTTTCAAGCCTGCAACAGAGGAACATTAAACTGAAAGTGGGCCCTTCTGAGTGTGGGGCCCTGTGTAACTGCAGAGGCCGCACACCTATCAACCTGCTCTGCATGCAGAGGATGGCCTCTGGAATAGAAAGATGAAGGGAACTCCACCCTGAGAAGGTCAGGAGAAAGCACAGGTGAGGCGGTGGGTGGTGTGGCCAAGGACAGTGTGCTCTGCGCGTTTCTCTTGAATGCAGTCTGCTTGGCATTGGGTATTGGAGGGCCCAAGGATCAGAAAGTACCAATGTACATGAGGATGCGGGAAGGAAGCAGGGACGAAGGATGTGAGAGAATGCTGGGGTTGAAGGAGGGGTGGCAGAGCAAGGGAGTTCTAGGCATGGAATCATCTTGTTTTGTTTTCATTTAATCAACCCATTTCTCTCTCTCTCTCTTTTTTTACTGAAGTAAAATGTATCAGATTTAAATGAATGATTTTCTCCCTCCAAATCTGCTCTTCCTGTTTCTTTACCTTGGTGAATGTAAATCACTGTCCACCTAGTTGATCAAGGCCAAAGCTGGGCGTCATCTCTGACTGATCCCTCCCCAAGTCCACAGAATATCAATTCTATCATTAGTGCCTCTCTTGAGCCTACCCATCTGCTTGCTCCATAACCAGTGAAACCACCATCATTCCTGTCCATGACTATGGCAGCAGCCTCCTCATTTACAGCTTCCAAATCATCTAGACTGGAGTTTAAGTCCTCATTCTGCCACATGTTAGTTGAGTGACCTTGGGCTGGGCTCTTCACCCCTCTGTGCCTCAGTTTACACATCTGTAAAATGGGAATAATAATACCTATCATAAAGCATGGTTGTCAGGGCTAAAGGAAATAAAGAAGTGGCTGAGCATCTTTCTTCTTGTTCCCTGTCCATCCATCAGGCCTTCAGTAAAACATTCCTTCCCTTTCCTGACTTGTTCAGTGTAGGTTCCCACCAGCCTGCTCTGCAGGCCTCACCACACTTCCGTGTCTTCTCTCAGCAGTCCTCTCCAAGAGGATAAGGATCCTGGCTCTCCATGGCCAATGTGTGTCTGACATGGAGTAGGAATTCACCTTACTATGTGACAGGCATTCTCATATAGAATCAAATGTTCCCAGGCATGGACTCCCTGTAAGCTTTCCCCTAACTATAAGTGGGCAGGTGACCACATGACAGAAACAAATGACAAAGACCAAGACTATCCCAGAAGATATTAAATTAAACCTGGGGCACTGGGATGGCACATCAGAGCAGATCCCTCTGTAAGAAACAGACCTAGGTCAGGTAAGGCTGCCCAAGGAAGCCAGGAAACTGGGTGCTCTAGGTCAACACAGCGAAACTCCCCAGAGAATGCAATGGGGCTGGACAGGGATGTGACAGACTGAGGCAGGAAGATACCCCAGAGGAAGCAATAAAGGTGGGACCCCTGTGGGCCACCCCTTTGTTCTCAGGTCCTGGAAGCGCCCCATCCAATGCTCCCTACTGAGACCAACAGGGTAAGGGGTGTTCACACTAGGGGGCTAGTGCCCTGAGCCAGTCAAGTCAGAGTGGGGGGTGCTAGGTTGTATTTTCCCATGAAATAACATACATGTAGGAAAGTACATCAGACATATCTGTAGGGGTTGCTGAATTGTAAACCCACTACTCCGATCAAGCCTTGGAGCATCACTAGCACTCCAAATCCTCCGTAACCTGCTGTCTACATCCTCCTAGAGGCCACCAGGCCTCAGCTTTTGTAGTTACCATGTCCTCGCACACCCAAAGAATAGTTTTGCTTTGACTCATTTTGAACTTCTCAAAAATGGAATCATACAGCATATATTTTATTTTTTCCACTCAATATTTTGTGAGAGTTGTCCATGTGGTTGTATGTAACTACTTTATTGATTCGTTGCTATGTTTTGTGGCTGTTTCACAAGTTACTTATTCCTTGTGTGGATGGACAGTTGTGCTGTTTCTGGCTTGTGCATTTTCCATGCCTTAGTGTGAGACTGTTCTTCTGGATGGCTTGCAGGGGAGTGGGAGTATGGGCTGGAAGAGAAGGGAGGGGAGGGGAAGCAACAGAGGCAGCTCTGGGCATGGGGGGAGAGCAGGTGGGAGGGACCCATGGGTCAAACAGGGCTACTGAAGTACAGAGCAATGTTGAGGGTACCAGAGGAAAGGGTTCTGGAGGGATCCTCGGATGTGTGCTCCTACTCTGAGACTGGACGGGAACACTCCCCGCAAGGTCATAATCAGGGGGTTTAGTAGGCATGGGCATGATGCCTCTACCCTCTGGACCTGCTGCCTGACCCCAGTTCCCTGTGGGGTACAGACCAGTTGCATTCAAGAGAGAACAGACAAGGCAGCTTATTGCAGAATACTGCCCTTGGGGCTCAGAGGAAACACTAGAAATTGACCAGGAAGTCAACCACTGGTGCCGCTCCTTTCCCAGTATGGGCACCCACCAAGAGGTTTGCATTTGGGAAGCTCAGGGATCACTGGATGAACATCCAGACCCTGGCCCACATGGCTGGAGCCCTGAAGGAAGGGGTCTGCACTGCTGACCACTTGCCTGGACCTCGCCTGTGCGGGAAGCGAGGCCTCCCCTGGAGCCCATCTCTTGGAGACTTCAGTAGCCTGGGCAGAGCTTCCTATTCCTTGCCAGAAAACCTGTTCCAGTAACACCCCAACCTCAGTGTTTCTTGTTGGGGACTGTCCCGGCTGGAGGTGGACAAAAGTCCTTCCCACACCCTGAAAGACCTATTTCCCTCTTCTCTTGGGTTTGGCAGATAACGAATAAGAGGAGAGATACAGTTGCCTTGGAGCTGGCAGACTGCACGGCAGACAAGCAGGAGTCCCGCCACCTCCCATGGAGACCACACTGGAACACAGGTAAGGTGCTGGAAATCAGTCACAGATGTTCAAGGGTAAGCTTTGGCAGGACGCCATTCTTCCTGCTGTAGATCAGCCAGACTTTGTAAAACATAATATGTTTCCTCACTGGATCCTCAACAGTCCCATGGGCAAATTGGACAAACATCCCCATAGGTGAGAAATGAAAGCAGAGTAGAGTGGTCAACCCCCCACCCCATAAGTAATTGAGGGTTAGAACACAGATCTCACAACACGGGGACAGGGCTCTGTCTGCTGGGTGGCACAGAGCTGTACACATGCAGGCACTTGCCTAGACAGACACTGAGCTCTAGCTTCATCATTTCATGTTTGATTTTCTATAATATAATCACTCACAGGATCAATGACCCCTGAGGGAACTGGTATCTGTTGCAAATTTATCTTAAATGCCAATTTGTCCCTGCATTAGAAGGGAAACTGTTTAGTTGTGGGAGCTCCTCTTGAGAAACAGTCCATTTTATGTTATTTTTTATTTTTTTGAGATGGGAGTTTTGTACTCGTTGCCCAGGCTGGAGTGCAATGGCTCGATCTCTGCTCACTGCAACCTCTACCTCCCAGGTTCAAGCAGTTCTCCTCCTTCATCCTCCCAAGTAGCTGGGATTACAGGCGCCTGCTACCACACCAGCCAAATTTTTGTATTTTTAGTAGAGATGGGGTTTTACCATGTTGGTCAGGCTATTCTCAAATTCCTGACCCCTGGTGATCCACCCACCTCGGCCTCCCAAAGTGCTAGGATTATAGGCGTGAGCCACTGCACCGGCCAAAACAGTGAATTTTAGTGAGCAACTAATTCTTTCTTGCAATGGTGATTGCTTCATGCATGATTTACTGAGTTTTGGAAACAGTCCTGTGTAAACCCAATGAAACAGCAGTAGCACTTCAGTGTTCTTTGGAATTGCTCTTAAACCCTTCTCTGCCCTGGTTTAGGCCTTTTATCATGAAGTGGCTTCTTACTGCTCTTTCTACCTCATCTTGCCTCACCTCCCAGCACCCACTCCCAGTCAGCCTGGTTCCAGGAGAGACTGGGTAGTGCAGTGGTTGAGAGTGATCTCAGGAGGCAGAGGGCCCAGATTCAAACCATGGCTCAGCTGCTTACTTACTGTGTGACCTTGGGCCAGGGGTTAACAGCTCTTCTGGCTCAGTCATCTTCGTTTCAAGTGAGGCTACCATAGTATCTCCCCAGCTCAATATAATTAAATGTGTTATTCATGAAAAGTACTTGAACAGTCCCTAGCCCATAACAAATATTAACTGTCATTATCTTGTTCCATTCTCTGTCCAAAAACCTAAAATATTATTTTCAAGCATTAGCCCAGTTGGGAGCAGTGGCTCACACCTGTAATCCCCAGGACTTTGGAAGGTCAAGGCAGGTGGATCATTTGAGGTCAGAAGTTTCAGACCAGCCTGGCCAACGTGGCGAAACCCCCACCTCTACTAAAACTACAAAATTAGCTGGGCGTAGTGGCGCGTGCCTATAATTCCAGCTACTCTGGAGGCTAAGGCAGGAGAATTTCTTGAATTGAGCCAAGATCGTGCCACTGCACTCCAGCCTGAGCCACAGAGCGAGACTGGCCCTGTCTCAATAACAGCAGCAAAGACTTAGCCTATAGTTGCAACTACCTTTTGTTAAAACATTTTAACAAAACAGTGGGAGAGGGCAGGGCGCCTGTAATCCCAGCACTGAGGGAGGCCTAGGCGGGTGGATGGCCCGAGGTCAGGAGATCAAGACCAGCCTGGCCAACATAGTGAAATTACGTTTCTACTAAAAAATACAAAAATTACCTGGCGCGTGCTGTAATCTCAGCTATTCAGGAGGCTGAGGTAGGAGAATCACTTGAACCCAGGAGGCAGAGGTTGCAGTGAGCCAAGATTGTGTTAATGCACTCTAGCGTGGGTAACAGAACAAGACTCTGTCTCCAAAAAAAAACAAACAGTGGGAACAGTGGGAGATACTGGTTAAAGGATGCAAAACTTCAATTAGGAGTAGGTTAAAGGGCTCCATCTTACCAGATGGTAACCTAGGTAATAACAATGCGTTGTATTCCTGAAAATCCCTAAGAGGGCAGATTTTAAGTGTTTCTTACCACATCACCACAAAAAAAAAAAAAAAAAATGCCTATGTTAATTAGCTCGATATAACCATTCCATAATGTGTATATATTTCAAAACATACTGTATATTATATACAATTTTGTCAATTCAAAAAGATACTTTTTACAATAATAGTTTCATTTTGCAAGATTAAATTCAGATCAAACCTTTTTCACTCTGTGCTGTATGAAACACTGGTCTCCATTTTAAATGGGTTGTCTCTAAGAGGCTTTTTCAGGTCCTGTTCTTTTTGGATGAGGATGTGAATATATTCATCTTCCCTAGCAGACAGCATATTCTTCAGGGCAAACAGTGCTTGAGACAGATTCAAGTGCCATATCATCTCATGGAATGGTAGAGGTGGGGATGTGTGTGTGTCAGCAGTGAGGCCTGTATAGAGACTTATTTAGCCTTCAATTCCTTACTACATGAAGGAGTCACAGGGCAGATCCAGAGTTGTCAGAAGACAAGACCCTCTGTGGAACACTGGTTAGGGTCCTCAGCAATGAGCAGTGACAAAGTTTCAAGGCAGAACATGGCAGAGGGTGCCTGAGCAGCCAGCCAGGCTCTTATTCTCAGCTAGATCTGGGCTTTTCAGCATTGGCAGGGCCTCAGAGAACATGGGAGTGCCTTCGAGAGCAGCAGGGTGACCTGGAAGACATGTGACTGGCAAGGGTGTTCAGGTAAGCCCAGGTAAGGAGAGGCAGAGGGGTAGGAAGGCAGACTGGCATTGGCGTTCACCCCTGCACTAGCTGCTGACTGCATCCTGCAAGAGGATAAAAGTGAAGAGCAGATGCTGCGGCCTCTCAGTTCAGGGGACGCCCTGAGGCGTCTCTGGCTGACAAGGCTGAGCTGTCTTCAGGCCCAGGAGAACTAGTCAGCAGGTTAATGCCACCGAGCTACGCAGGTGTGCAGGTGAAGCATGGCCACATAGACAGGTTCAGGCGGGGACACCTGATGCTCTTGCAGTCTCCCCAGGTGCCTGCAGAAGGAGGCCTCTAGGGACTTAGAGCTGATCTATAACAGGCCTCCATTTTCAACACTTCGATTTCTGCATGTCCAAGGAAGCATGTGTAGGAGGAGGGCAGAGAGTTGAACCTCAAAGCAGTAATGCCAAGGGAGCGGGTAGGAGGGCTGCCTGCAAAGCCTCACAGGCCAACTGCAGAGGGAGAAGAACCATGGTTGCAGGTTGTGGAATGGTTGCAAGAAGGAATGGTTTGGAGTGGGTCTAGAGTATGTGGCTGGTCCTTGGGGACACCGAGTGTTGGGGTGGCAGGGGGCAGCAGAAGCAGGAGGAGGAGGAAGGGGTGGTGAAGCAAAGACCATATAGAGCTGGCCACTCTTTCTATTGAGTTTCACAGTTAAGGGAATGAGCAAGACAGGGTACTTGCTGAAGGGAGAGACTTGAAAGAATTTGCTCTGCAGGCTGGAAGACTGGAAAGCTTTAGGGACAGAGGAAGGAGCCAGCCAAACAAGGTTGAAAGAAAGGGCCATGATGGATGTGGGACAGAGCCCCAGACCATCTATTCTGGTTGTGTCCTTTTATCACTTACTGAACCATTCCTGTTCCCTAACAACAAAAGTGTGAGAATTTCTGGCAGAAAAACCTGTACCATGATTTATTCTGTAACAGACAAAAATGAGTAAACCCTTGTTGCACAGTATTTTTTAAAAACAAAACCAAGACAATTCACTAGATAAAGGTGGTAATTCAGTTACCTCTAGCAAGTGAGAATTTCACTTGTAATTGTGTTAACTTTTTCTTTTTTTTTTTGAAACGGAGTCTTGCTGTGTCACCCAGGCTGGAATGCAGTGGCAAGATCTCAGCTCATTGCAACCTCCGCTTCCTCCCAGGTTCAAGTGATTCTCCTGCTTCAGCCTCCAGAGTAGCTGGGATTAAGATGTGTGCCACCACGCTTGGGTAATTTTTGTATTTTCAGTAAATAGGGTTTTACCATGTTGGCCAGGCTGGTCTCAGACTCCTGACCTCAAATGATCTGCCTGCCTTGGCCTCAAAAGTGCTGGGAATACAGGTATGAGCCACTCTACCGAGCCTGTATACATTTTCATATTATGTTAATGAACACTTATTTTAAAAGGCAAAATATAATTGGAAAATTCTACAGTAGAACCTTTTGTGTAGTGAAAGCAGCTTCCAAAATGCCTCTGTAAATGAATAGGTTCACGTCCTGGGTTGCTCAAAGTGCCTTGCAGTCCCCAGAGCCTTTCAGCCCCCATTTCTTGGCAGAACAAGGGAGTGCCAGGAGAGCACTTCCTGCAGCAGTGCAAGCACTCAGATCCTAGGAGCCAGGGGCCTGGCCTGTGCCCATTTCAGTAAAAGGAGTGGTATGTGCTTTTTTTTTGTTTGTTTTTTGGTAGAGACAGTCTTACTCTGTCACCCTGGCTGGAGTGCAGTGGTGTGATCTCGGCTCACTGCAACCTCCACCTCCAGGGTTCAAGCAATTCTCCTACCTTAGCCTCCCGAGTACCTGGGACTACAGGTGCACACCGCCATGCTCAGCTGATTTCTTTTTTATTTTAGTAGAGACGGGGTGTCACCGTGTTGCCCAGGCTGGTCTAAAACTCCCGAGCTCGGGCAGTCTGACCCCCACTGGCCTCCCAAAGTGCTAGGATTACAAGTGAGTCACTGTGCTGGTCGTTTGCTTCTTTTTCAGGAGGAAAACAATCTCCCTGGAGTCACTCAGCACTGGCATCTCCAGCTAGTGCCTGAGGATGGCCTCTCAGGCATTGCCACCTCCAGTGGCTGCGTGGGCCTGGCCTGCTCACTGGCCTGAATGTAGTGCTGCCCAGGGTCTCCAATGCCAGGAGATCACATTAAAACCTTTGGGTATTTGGAAAGGGGAAGAGAAAGCAGGGGTAGTGGGACAGGAGGAAGAGCAGTACTACTGGTGACAGTTATGTCCCCACCCCCACTAAGCTTCCAAGATGCTGTTGCAGGAGGGAGAAAGCACTGCTCTGGGACCTTTCTCCCACAGCTCCCCTCCCTGAATCAACCTAAGGAGGGTGCTGTAGAAGAGGCTCCTCGGATATGCAGTTTCCAGAGGTGGCTGCCCCTTTTCTGGGGTATGAAGCATCCTGTCCATGGAGAGGCACCAGCTCAGGCTGCTTAGCCCAGGGGGTGGCCTCTCAGCTCCTCAGGGAGCTGCTGCTCCAAAACCAATGGGGCAGGGAGAGTTCAACCCCACCCCATTTCCTTCCAACCTGACTGTTCAGGCTGTTGAGAGGCACACCATTCTCATGGTTTGCACTTCAGTCTGTCCTCATCTTAGCAATGCATGCTGGCAAGCTGACATCTCGCTGTCTTCCCAACTAAGAGTCTCTAGTTAGGCAGTAATAAGGCAGCAGCTAGCTGGCTTCTTAATCAAATGAAAGAAGAGAATCAGGTCACCCCCAAGGGGCCAGGGGCTACATTTATGTCCCAAGAGAGCTGCCCCAGTACACAGTGTATGCCAGCCAGGACCAGCACTTTCTGGGGGACTTGAAAGAATCTCCAGTTCTAAGGATTGATCTTCCAACTGGCAAAGTACAGCAACCACTCACCACTAACTCATGTCTGCTTGAACTCGGAAGACGTGGCCTTAAATATACTCGGCAACCTTGAGCTCCTTTGGCATTGGAGAGGGTGGGGAGGGCCATCTGAAGGAAAGGCCTCCACTTCCTCTTCCAACCTTGGGCTCTGGGATTTATTCTTAAAGGGATGCTAAGAGCAACACAGCCTGGACCCAAGCCTCTGTGGTGCAGAGGTGATGTCCACCTGACTCTACCTTCCCCACTCTTCAGCCTGCGAAGTTAGTCTCCATCTTCTGGCTTCATCTTTAGTCATGAACTTAAACTCATCAGTTTAAGGACATGAGGTCATCTCTATCTTCGCAGAATTGCTGCCGTGGCAGGACTCAGGTATTCTTAGATGCTACCTCAACCCCAACAAGTAGTTTCGCTTCCCATTGGCTCTATACACTCTTAAAGCATCAGTGCACATGCAGACCACCGTCTGTTTAAAAAATGTTAATTTAGGCCGGGCGCAGTGGCTCAAGCCTGTAATCCCAGCACTTTGGGAGGCCAAGACGGGTGGATCACGAGGTCAAGAGATCGAGACCATCCTGGTCAACGTGGTGAAACCCCGTCTCTACTAAAAATACAAAAAATTAGCTGGGCATGGTGGCGCGTTCCTGTAATCCCAGCTACTCAGGAGGCTGAGGCAGGAGAATTGCCTGAACTCAGGAGGCGGAGGTTGCAGTGAGCCGAGATCGCACCATTGCACTCCAGCCTGGGTAACGAGAGCGAAACTCCGTCTCAAAAAAAAAAAAGTTAATTTAGGCCGGGCGCGGTGGCGCAAGCCTGTAATCCCAGCTCTTTGGGAGGCCGAGGCGGGTGGATCACAAGGTCAAGAGATCGAGACCATCTTGGTCAACGTGGTGAAACCCTGTCTCTACTAAAAAAAAAAAAAAAAAAAAAAAAAAAAAAAAAAAAATTAGCTGGGCATGGTGGCGCGTTCCTGTAATCCCAGCTACTCAGGAAGCTGAGGAAGGAGAATTGCCTGAACCCAGGAGGTGGAGGTTGCGGTGAGCCGAGATGGCGCCATTGCACTCCAGCCTGGGTAACAAGAGCGAAACTCCGTCTCAAAAAAAAAAAAAAAAAATGTTAATTTAAAAATAAAACACTTATATGAGGTGGGGTACGATGGCTCACGCCTGTAATCCCAGCAGTCTGGGAGGCTGAGGTGAGCAGATCACCTGCCTGGAGGTCAGGAGTTCAAGACCAGCCTAGCCAACAAGGTGAAACCCCGTCTCTACAAAAATACAAAAGTTAGCTAGGCATGATGGCAGTTGCCTATAATCCCAGCCACTCAGGAGAATCACTTGAATCCGGGAGGCAGAGGTTGCAGTGAGCGAGCTGAGATCACACTACTGCACTCCAGCCTGGGCAACAGAGCGAGACTCTGTCTCAAAAAAAATAAATGACAAAAATAAAACACATATGAACTTTAGTTTGTTTTCTTCAGCTAGTGATTCATTTGTAACTTAGTGCAAAACTCAGATTAGGATGTTTCAAAGTCAAATGTTTACTCCTGTAAGGTGGAAGCCAGAACAGGGTCTAGTTTGAACACGCAGTGGAATGGAAGTGCTGCCTGGCTCCGAATGTTCCAAATGCCTGCTAGAAGCTAGAGACAGAAATGCCATCTAATTTCACGGGACAGTGGGAAGGAGAATATTTACTAGGCCCCCACCTTCCTACTCCATTTGTATGCCAAGTGCTCTGCTTCAAGATGAGGAAATGTTTCAGAGTTCCTCATACACCCACGAGCAACTCGGCTGGTGCTGCAGGGCCAGGATCCCGCCCCAGGTCTGTGGGCTCTAAGACACAGGTGCTTTCCACCAAACTGGTGGTTTTCAAAGCAACTTTTGTGGCACTGCTTCAGGAAAATTTGTCCTGATAATATTAATAATGTCCTGATAAATATTAATAACCATCTTTAAACTATGTACACTCAAAGGTTTAAAACACGTTCCCTGAGGCTGCTTGAGACTTCACTGTAAGGTCTCCATTGCTGTGTGTATGTGGCCTTTGCAAGGGTCACTGACTGGGAGGGCACCATCTTAGTGCCATGATCGTTAGGCCCAGGGCCATCTCAATCCTGGTGGCCCTGACCATGAAGTCATTTTAGTGCTTATAAACCTTTGGGTGTCTCTTATCTGATATATGGATGATAAAGACTGAAAGCCCATTTTGGATATTCTTCTATTAATCCCTTTTTTCAGGCATCTACTTCAGTTTTGTCAATAACGAGATTGCAGGCAAGCTGTGACTACTACCATTTGCAACCACTTACCTATAACTCAGATTTTATAAAACTCCCCCATATTGTATAACTAAAAATCCAGAAATAAATTGGATGCTGGGACAGACAGTTCACAGTGGACCTATTTGCACTAATGAAAAATGCTCCCTCCCCGACCCCACTGATTTAAGATTACTTAAACCTTGATGATTCATGCTAATAACGTATTTATGTATTTGAAAGGTTAAAAACAAAAACACTGGATTAGACTATCACAACCTTTTGATTTAGGTTAAGAGGGAGAGAAGGGCTCATAATTCAAACCTCATGATAGCAACCACCTAAGCTCCTCTCCAAGATTTCAACAAGAACCAAGTTAATACAGCTATTTACATAAGGCTTTCTGGAGGCCCAAGAGCACAAGAAGAGGGTTAGGAGCCAGGAAAGTTTTGTTTTTTGTTTTCTGATAGGGTCTCACTATGTTGCCCAGGCTGGAGTACAGTGGCGTGATCACAGCTCACTGCAGCCTGGAGCTCCTAGGCTCCCACCTTAGGCTCCCAAGTAGTTGGGACTACAGGTATGCACCACCATGACTGGCTAGTTTTTATTTATATTTTTAATAGAGACGGGTCTCAACATATTGTCCGTGCTGGTCTTAAACTCGAGCTCATGTGATCCTCCCACCTCAGCCTCCCAAAGTGCTGGGATGACAGGCATGAGCCACCGTACCTGGCCAAGAATGACTTTTATTCATATTTTGCTGTTAACTCATTAATAATCTGGATGTCTTTGGCTCTCTGAGCTTCAGTTTCCTCAGTGAAAAATGAAGAGACTGAATTAGAGGTTTTTCAGACTTTTAAGGAACAAAACCTTTTTTCATATGAGATCTTACTACTTTTAAGTCTAATAAAGCTTTGAATGTTTCTGGAGACTCCGTCTCCACAATGGCCCCACAGAATAGTATGAAAACCATGGAAGTAGGTGATTTAAGGTCCCTTCCACCTCTAAACATTAGGAATCCATGTACCCCGCCTCTAGAGGACAAACTGTTTGTCCTCTAGAGGCGGGGTACATGGATTCCTAATGTTTGGGAAGTAGTAAGATCTCATATGAAAAAAGGTTTTGTTCCTTAAAAGTCTGAAAGTCTGAGAGCCCCTCTCTCCTAAGAGGCTGAACCGATTCATACCCTGACCTAAGACACTGCAGTACAGCACTGGCAGGAGAACCACAGTGACAACCCAAATCCAGGGCTCAACAACTGTTTGTGGGTAAAAATGACATTTATTCAACTTAAATGGTCATCGAGGCTACAGCAGAATCAGTGCTGTTACAACAGGCAAGCACTACTGTCAGCAGCAACACATGGTTTACTTCAACAGCATCTGAGCCTCATAGGTTTTCATTTAAAAACCTTACAAGCCAGTTGGACAGCTGTTAAAGGCCAATTTTAAATGCCAATGTAAAACAAATTTCACTGAAAATACAATTCAAATACAACTGCTATGAGCACTGTAAGAAAAACTGACTAATAACTCAGATATAATAGAAAAGACTTTAAATGGTAAATAAAATAGCAGCATTTAAAAACTTGGTAACTCATTTCAGAAGATGCCCTTCCCCTGCCCAGACACTTCATGCCTCTAAACACCTGCCTAGGCTATGAGAGGCCTGTTCAAGCACGGAGGCAACTGGTATCTGCAGAGAACATGCAGCAGATGAACTCTACACCAGCTGAAAGGAACAAGGCCGTAGTGCAGTTATGTGCTAGGGACAGCAGGACTCGTGTTTAAGTGTCAGGCTTAGAAGGGTCAGCTCTGAACTAGAAGTCTCTCACACATCTGCTCCTGCCCTTAAGAAATCTTGTCAGTAACCTCAACTTAGAACAACCTCCTTGAAAATGTGACTAACAGCTGGGACTCCTGCCACATTATCCAAAACTCCAAATGGATAGTCACTTTGCTCCACAGTCCAGGGCCCATTTTAAATTCTGCTGTTAGCCCTCACCTAATGCAATCAGGTGGATACAGCTGCAGCCCTGGCTGGGGACAGGTCACTTGAACTGGCAGCAGCTAAATGAAATCCTGCAACGGCACCTCCAAATCAGCCCTCATTCTTAAAAGATCAATACAGGTCAGGGCTAGAGTTAACTTCAACAGGCATGGAATCTCCTAGCCTTATGTGCAAGCAGTCAAGTAGATTAGGATATACCTGTAATTCTCATCTTGATGTTTTTTAATAGCCAGAGATTGTTTAACAGGTCCTCCAGCACCTTCCGTTCATTCTCCTTTAGACTTACCAAGTAACATTGTAATTCACAGAATACTCTTTGCTTACGTTAGCATATGAGCAAAATTACTAGAGGAAAACTTTTTTGTACATCCTGGAGAATCTCAGTGGATTAAGGCAGCCGCAACTTTCTTGAATTGCAGTTATGGAGGCCAAGGCATAGAAAGAAAGTAATGAGTGCCAGGATAGGAAAGTTCTGAGATGAAGACAACCTGGCCTTGCCCTCAGAGAACTGCCCTTCTCCAGATGCAGCCACCTCCCTCAGGGCAATTCCTTGCCTTGGATCCTCACTGGACCTGCCTCGCCAGCCAACCTGGCTCTTCATCATTCTACCCCCAGAGCAGCTTTCCATTTAGAGGCTCTCAACAGCCTTGCTAGGCCATGCCAATGTTTTAATTTGCTGGGGACTAGCCCACAGGAACAATAGCGGCTGGGTGTGGGTGTAGACACATGCTGGCTATGGCACAAACTCAGGTTTTTCACAACATGGTCTGAATACACAGACTGGGCTCCTTGGCAGATTGAAAGTAGCTGAGGTTGTGCCCTCTCCTTCCACAGAAGAATGACTTGTTTTTGAATGTCTGCTGGGTGGCACAGCTTTCAAACTAGAACCAGCTCAGCTGGTCTTATGTCTTTGTGTACTTTAGGCAGAGGGTACATTCAGAAAGTGACCCTAGAGAGACTGCCCCAAAGAGTGATGGCCTCCAGGGGGCTCCGAGCCACCAGCAGGTCACTCTCTGGATCCTAGCCAACTCACCGCAGATGTTGGACTGACGACTCTGGAGCCAGGCAACCCTCAATACCAACCTTCCTGAGGGAGGAACAGCATAATGTATCTCACCCACAGACCCATGGGATGGGAGGGATGCCCAACAGCCCTGTAGGGAAAGAAACAATCTACGTCTGTGAAGACCAAGAACTAGTATTGAAGTGGCTATAGATGCCACAGCCCTGCCTGAAGAGCTAAGGAGCAGAGGTTCATCTATGTGGAGAGGGCAGGAAGGAAACTTCTAGTTGACTATAACCCAATCACATCTAATTCCGTTTCTGCCCCCAGTTCTCTCTGCCAACCCACAGTCTTATCATCCGAGAACAACAGGCAGAAGCATTCTCTCACCCCCACCCCACATCTCCTTCCACTCCCCCACTGAAGGGGCCAGAGTGCTGGCTGCTGAGATTAGAGCAGCAGCTAAAAATGGAGCCTGAGGCGAGAGGTAGTGGTAATTCCTACTGATGTGCAACTCTTCAGAGAAGGGAGAACAGCTGCTGGGTCAGATGCCTGACTGCTTTGCCCTTTTAGCTTGGGAGATTTTAGGAGCAAAATCTCTGTGTTCAGTGCTTGGATATCATGGTGAGGGTCCTCGCCAAGCTCTAGAGTTGGAAGGAAATCTGTAGCTTTCCTTTGCCAAAGGTCGGATTGCCAGCAGCCCCTCAAAAACTGTGTGAGAGGGAAAAAGGATGAAGAGGGGAAGAACCACAGGGCAAAGAATTAGAAAGTGTTAGCAAAAGCTACCATGCGGAACACTCAACTTTATTCACTTTATTTATATATTTAACAATTCTAAAGTATTTACTTCTTGCCTTGACAAAAAAATTAAAAATATAGGAGCACTGACTGACTCCTCTTTAGGAGAAAAGGGTTATATGTACAGCTACAGAGAGTTACAGTTCCTCCTTTAACAAAGGAAAATATTAATAAAAAAGTGCTTCATTGATCAAAAAAGGGCTAAGAGCTGCAAGCATTTATTCACACTGTACATCAGACCCAAGAAACCCGTATCATAACCTCTTGGCACCCGTCACTAGGAACTGCACAATCTTCAATTAGACCAACTTTTCCCTACCTGCACAACTAGATGACACAGAATGTGGAAAAGAATACACCCTGTTTCACCACACTCAAACTCTGAGCAACCTGTTGCTGCTGGAAGTCATAGACGCGCTCAGATGCTCTGGGCTTTGGACTGACAGCACCACGGAAGGCTTCTGGGCCACGCCTTAACCACACCCAGGCACACACTGGAGCCGCCTTCCTGAGACACAGCTTGCCCTTGGGTCAGGGAACTGCTACCAAAGGAGAAGAGGAATAGAGGACAGGGCCAGAGCTTAAGCGTTCCCTGACCTTACCCCTAGCCCTCACCATGATCCACCCTGTCACCAGTTAGCAGCTTTTAGCAGAGCCAAGCATGGCCTCCCCAAGAGGGAGGGCAGGCACAAAACATGGATGCCAAGATTACAAAGCACAAACTCAACTCTTCTCCAGCTTTCCCCACGCCCACCTCCACCAAAAATATTCTTGATTTAAGGCTGTTTTTGGACCCTATCAAAGCTCACTGAGGAAAGGTACCCCAAATCTCCTCCAGGCCATGTCACCACTCTTAAGTGGCCCTTCACTGCTGGCCAGCAGCCAGACAAGTGGTCACTCAGACAGCCAGGAGTGGGGAAGAGGGACTGTTCAGTCCTCCTTCCTGTTCCGAGGAGGAGGAGGAGGAAGGCTGATTGTAAAGGGACCTGCTACCCTTTCCAGGGGCTTGTAACTCTAAAGGCTGATTCTACCCCTTAAAGGGAAGATCCATGATTGGTTTGGTATGGGAATGGGGGATTTCTGGAACCCTGAGTCTGGATTTCCCGGTACTGGCTGAGGAAGAGATTGTTGAGGGACTCAGGTGTGCCTGGGCTCAGGGCAGGCTTTGGCCTTGAATGGATAACCATTTTGGCCAGTCTGTACTCATGCCTGAGGGTAGGAGGCGCTGCACAGCCTAGCCCAGTGAAGCAGCCCCCTGAAAGCAGAGCCCAAGACAATCTGGGTCAAGTTAAAAATAAAATCCCATGGGGGACAACATGATGGCCACCCACTCCTAGCCCCTTGCCTGCCTCAAAGGAGCATACACTTTCCTTTCCCAAAGAGGGATCTAAGGGGATGCCATTTACCATGTGCCCCACCCTCCAAACATCAGCCCCATTTATCCATCTGTGAGGGGACTGGCTCAGCTCCTCACAGGAAGGAGATGAGGCCCAGGGCAGTGCTCTTGGGGACCATAATTCCAGCCTCCCCAGCAGCAAAGGGTTCCCAACCAGCTCTGATGTGGCGGTGGCGTGAGGAATGGTTGCTTGTTAGCACTGGCTTTCTTCCCTACTTACTGTCTCATGTCTCCATACTCCTGGCTCTGACCACCGTCCTCCCACCTGGAAGAAACAAGCCATCCCTCGGTGTCACCTGACAGCAGGCAGCTCGGCAGTTACAGTGGGCCTGGCAACCTCCGGTCTTCCATCAGAAAAAAAAAAAAATTAAGACAACCAAGGGACAGTTTCCTTTTTTGAAGGCAGAGGAGGAGGATGGAAAAGGTAGGGAGTAGGGGGACAGGAAAGAAAAATCCATCTATAATCCAGTGGTGCATCCCAAATTTCTGTCACTCTGTACAGGTGGTTCCATATCCCCATTCCAAAGAGCACGGGCCTCTCGGTCTGCCCGGGCCTGTCATAGGAACAGCAGCTTGGCCACTGCCCACCCAGGTCACTGAGCTTCAGTTGGAAGTGGCAGCAATGGGCTTATCCAGTTCAAGGTCAATGCTGGAGCTTGTAGGATGTAGGCTGCTATAGCAAGACTTGCATACTCGACTGGGTTCAAAGAGCTGCTGGCTGGGAACTGGAACCTTCTGGTTACAACAGCTGGAGCAGAATACGTTCCCACAATTCCTTCAGATAAGAAGAAACGGAAGAATGTTACTTTTGGCCAGCAGGTATGCAGCAGGGAAACCAACGTCAAAAAACAAACTTTGCTGTGTATGATTTGCATGTGCTGGAGCTCCTTGAGATCAAATCCTTTCATCTCTCTAGTCCAGAACAAGCTGGGTAGGGAGGGTGTCACTACCTAGCAGAGTCATGTGTCATTTTCACTTCGGGGCCAAGGATACTTGGCTGCCTCACCACTCTGACTCAAGGCTACCAGGTATACAGAAGGATGCTGCTCAAAAGAGATCTGCGAGAATACACGGGCCTAACAATGGGCTAGTCCTGATCCAAAAAAACCCAGTGGCCACACCCACCTAGGCAATGCCCTCTGTGTAGCTTGTGATCACAGAGGCCAGGCTCCTCAAACGAGAGAAACAACTACCCAGCCTCACTGGGGAATAAGGAGCCTTGGCCAACGGCTACTTCTCCAGAGGATCAAAGGCAGCAACATGTAGATAGACAGCTGCCATTTCGGACTGCTCTGCTGGCAGCATGCAAAGCCAGGGATAAGCAGCCTGTGATGATGCATGCTCAGAGAGTGAAGAGGAGAGGTGGGAGGACAAGAACACAGATGAACACACGTGCACACACACACCCCTTATTAGACAGGTGTCAGTCAATTATGGCTCGCTCCCCGATCCATGCATCTCCAGGGAAAACCAGAGTTCTACCAGAAGGCAGCAATGCACTCAGACCCCAGGCCTCCTCCTCCTCCTTCCCTTCTGGGGCATCTGTGCAGCACAGGTCTGCACCCCCAGACAGATGCCCATCAGAGCTAACAGGAAAGGGAATTGGTAAAGAATGCGTTTCTGCCCACCTTACAACTCTGTTTGCTGGGCCTTGAGGTACAAATCAATTGCAATGAGCCTAAAAATAAGAAACTCCAAGGAGCCTGACACAGCCCACCAAAGACTGGAGGAAGGCAGCTTCTTAGCCAGCATCACTCTCTAACTTTTCATTTAATGCTGTTTGGAATGCAAACTCACTGCTGAATTTGGGATCACTTAGGCACAGGAGGAGAGAAAACTGAAGACCATTTGGGAACAAAAGAATACCACAAAAGGAAAAGGTGGGACATGGGGCAATGGAAAGACAGAAAAGAAAAACAAAATTCATCATCTAAAATGTTGTTTAAGTACTTCATAACTATTTCTAAAAAATATGAGTAAAAACCTGTAGTTATACAAAAAAATTTCTGAACATCTACACTTCTTTAACATCCCTGCTGGAATTCAGCTCAGAAGCCTAACATGAATTTGATGCTTTTCTTTTTTTTTTTGAGACGTAGTTTTGCTGTTGTTGCCCAGGCTGGAGTGCAATGGTGGACCTTTGCTCACTGCAACCACCACCTTACAGGTTCAAGCAATTCTGCTGCCTCAGCCTCCCAAGGAGCGGGGATTAAAGGCACACACCACATGCCTGGCTAATTTTGTATTTTAGTGGAGATGGAATTCCATAATGTTGGTCAGGCTGGTCTTAAAACTCCTGACCTCAGGTGCTCTGCCTACCTCAGCCTCCCAAAGTGCTGGGATTATAGGCATAAGCCACTGCACCTGGCTGATGGCTTCTGACTTCTTTCAGAGGACCCTGAAAGTCACTAAGTGCAGTCTTTCCTTAAAGTCTTCCATGCTAAAAACAATTCTCTGGAAAGATCTCCTCAGTTCAGTCCTGGTCTCTTTGGAGAAAAAAAAAGGAAAAAAGGAGCAGTGATGCTGTTTGACCTGGAAATTACTAGTGTTATTCTGGCATCTCAGTAAATCACTGACCCAAAATAAATAGCTGTGAAAACCCAACTGGCTCCCCTACAAGATCAAAAGAGAAGCACTACTTGTTACAAGCAAGATGGCCTGGCTGACCTGTGACCAAGAGGGGAGCAGATGGCTGCAGCCTGACTCACCCTTGATGGTCTCTCCTCACTCAGCTGCTTTGAATCCCCTCAAGCCCACCTGCCTGTCTGTGCACCCAGGTCCCAGGCTTCACCCTAGTGAGTGCAGAGAGGGGGAAGTGATCGAGTTAGTGTGGAGAAGTTATTGGAGATGTGCAGACATCACAGGCAGGTTGTTGCAAATGCTCACCACGTTTGATCAACACGGTCAGTGTCCCTGCAAGGAGGGGAGAAAGAGCTCAGAAGAGAAGCCAACCGATGATATCTAGGCTTGGGGTGCAGGGTGGGGAGATATGTGTCCTAGAAGCATCATTACTAGGCAAAGAGGTTGTTCCATTTTCAATCCGGGGTCACTTGTGTGAGTGAGCTATGGCACGATTCAGATAAACTTCTATTCTAAGAACACTGAACATCCGCCAGTCAGTCAAACACTCTGGGGCAAAGCATCCCTAGTAACTCACTTCCCCAACACAAAAGGACAAAGAAGTCAGGAACTTTAATAATTGGAACACTGGCCTCAACTGTCCCTACTACTCCCCAAACTACAGCTGCTCACCAATGGCACAAGGGAACACAAGTGTGGAGTCAGGGAGCAGGAAAGGAATAGGAAAATAAAGTTCCCTCCCAGGAAACAGTTCCATCACAGGAAAACTGGTTTTGCTCACAGTAGCCATGCTGAATGGGAAGCAATGTTATACTGGGAATAAGAAATGGTGGTTTCAGTGGTGGCTGTTGTTCCACCAGTCTGGGAAACCAAACAAAATGCTACCATTTGCACATTTCAAAATTTAATAGCGATAACTGTGTTTGAACAAAGATGCCAAATGCAGTTTTGCAAACACCAATTTCAGAAGCACAGAAGATGCAACCATGGGTCTGCCTCAGAACACTGCCAGCCCACAACCCTCTACTCTGCAGGCTCTGTGGGCCAACTCTCAGCCTCCACACTCGGCTTACCCTAGCACACCCCCTCAATGGTACCTGCAGTGATGCTTCCTGCTGGCAAGCCAGAAGGCACTGTCGCACGCATAGCAGTGGGCGGCCAGGTGGTCAGGGAGCCAACGGGTCATCTGCAAAACAAGATGGGGCCAGGTTACTGACAGGAGATGGGCCATCCAGCTGGAGCCAGCAGAGCCATGCTGGGGGCAGCAAGAGTCACAAGGACCACATCGGCTCCAGCGGCACCAGCCCAGCACATCTGATGTCAACAGTACAAGAAAGGCGTCCAAATCATTTCCCTGGAGGGGACTCCAATTTCCCCTGAGATAAAGCAGCAGGCAGCAGCACCCTGGGTCACTGTGAGAGCTGGCAAGGCTCTAGTTCATAGAGGCAATGAAGCGGGAGGGCCAGCTTGCCGAGTCTCCCTGGCTCAGAAATTCTAGGCTTGATGAGGGTTCCCAGGAGCTGAGGTACCAGAGGCTCAAGGCTAGCTGTGCTGTGAGGTGCTTCCTTGGCCAGGGACACGGGATGGGAATGGGGGTGGAGAAGAACCACGAAACAGTTAAATGGATGGCACTCAGAGCAGGGGCTGAGCCTGTACCTCCGTGTCCTGTTTATCCACCTGCTCCCAGCTGGCTTCAGAGAAAATCTCTGTGCTGCAGCGAGACAAACAGCTCTGATCCAGATTGTTTTCCGAGTCGGGGATTGAAGTCTGTTGGCAAACAAACACAGCTGAACAGAATAAACCTGGTCTCCTCCCAAAAGAAGAAAAGGCCTGGTGAAGGGAGCACTGAGGACTCTGGATGGGGCCGAGTGCTAGGACGGCCGAGTCTGCAGATACATTAGCCATCAAGAACTGGGGTGAAGAGGTGCAGGGACGGGCCTGGGCTCAGCTGGGAGAGGGATACACTGGTTGTGTGCAGTGACTCTGGAGTAGAAAGACAGGCCTCAGGGTTCCAGAAAGTGAGTGAGAGAACGGACCAAAATGGAATGGGAATTCTGTATGTCAGCTGCTCCCCTGGGCCTGTCAATCCAACCCTGCCTGCCACTTAGTTAAAGCTGAGTGCTTTCAGCACGCCCTCCTTTCCTTGGAAGGACTCTCTGGGAACATGAGAAACTATCATTAGCATGAAGGAAAAGCCAAGAAGTCACTTTGAATTGAAAGTCATTGGATGTGCCCGCCTTTAATGTACGCTGACCACTTGAGAGCCAGGCTCACACTTGTACTTGAATGGCCTGAGTCAAGTCCGCCCAGAGAAGAAAGCACCTCCTTAAGAACCTCCCCTCTGGTACCCCCGTTTACAGTCCCCAACCCCTATCAGAGCTAACTCCTCAACAGTGCTAGAAACCAGTCCTTCTCTCCGTTTCTACTGCCAGCATCTGCCACTGGGTGGGTATAAATATTTGTTTAAAAAGAAGTACATCTGGCTGGGCACAGTGGCTCATGCCTGTAATCCCAGCACTTTGGGAGGCCGAGGTGGGTAGATCACCTGAGGTCAGGAGTTCGAGACCAGCCTGGCCAACACGGTGAAACTCTGTCTCTATTTAAAATATGAAAATTAGCTGGGCATGGTGGCTCATGCCTGTAATCCCAGCTACTCAGGAGGCTGAGGCAGGAGAATTGCTTGAACCCAAGAGGTGGAGGTTACAGTGAACTGAGATCACACCACAACACTCTAGCCTGGGTGACAAGAGTGAAACTCCATCTGGAAAAAAAAAAAAGAACTAAACCTTCAGAACTATAGCCCACGTCTGGAAGGGCTAATACGTTGTAGTTACTAAGGTAGAACAGGCACTGAAATCTGACAGGAATAACTTCGCACTGCCCTACAGATGTCATTCTGCCCACGGGTTCAAGCCCTTCTGAAGACTTGTTATCCCGTCTGACCCACCATGGAGTGCAGGCTAAGTCTCTTCCTCTCTAACGGCCTCAACAGGACATCTGAGGAAAGTAAGCAAAGCAGAAAACAGGCAGGCTGCCATCACTGTGGCGGAGGCTCATCTCCAGCCTAGTAGCTGGGCTACTCTGGACCTTTCCAATCCTTTAACAACCTGTACCAATCACCATGCCCTGGGCACCAAGGGCACTCAGCCTCAGTGTGCCCTGTCTCCTTGGGCAGCTAGGAATATCACAGCCTACTCACCACCTCATCCCCAAAGTCTCCATTGAAGCGTAGCGAGCTGGTCAGGTACTGGCTCTCCAGGCGACTCTTCAGCTCCTGGACTTGTTTCTTCAAGGTTTCTACTTCCTGCTGGTGGCCTGACTCAATCTGGCGCAGGCGCTGTTGGATCGTGTCCGTGTACACTGGCATGCCGTCATCGTCCAGGTGGCTGCGGGAAGGCTGGTCGGGGCTGCTGGTTACAGATGGCCTCCCTGAGTGGCTGTGCAGCCACTTGTGGTGCAAGTTCCTCGAGTGTAGGTGGGCAGAGCTGCAGCTCATAGCAGACAGCTGACGGCTCAGTGAGTCCTTGCTCCTACCGGCCTCCCCATTGGTGCACTGCCCATTGGGTGTGGGGTACTTCTGGAGGGTGCTAAGACCTGGGGGCTGCTCTGAGGCCCTGTTTTCAGTCTCTGGGGCACCGTTGCACACAAGCCCCTCTTTACATTCGGCTAAAGGCAAGGCACAAGGGGAACGTGTCAGGCTGAGAGTGCTGCCAGGGGAAGTCCTGTGCACCATAGATCCCACTTGGGGCCTCTCGAGCATGCTTGTCGCTGAAGGGCTGGGTTCCATGGTTTGGGGAAGCATGTCCTTGCCACTATTCACAAGGCGAGGTCTATGATGGCCTTGGGATCCACTTTCTGACTTCACCTTATCTTCCAACAACATGTCTGTGGAACTGTCCACGTTTCGTTCTCTGGTCTCAAAAGGGACTTGGGAAGACAGCAGAGAACGCAACTGTGAGGTACCATAGCCAACCTTTGCATCTACTGGGATTGGAAGAACTGCTTCCTCCCTAACCTCTGTAATCTCCTCTGTTCGAAACTGCTCCACAGGGTCCTCCAGAAAATCCACTCCCCTGGGGGGAACCTGGAGAGAACTGAGAACACTGTGCCCACCCTGCTGTTCAGAAATACCCTGTGAAAACAGAGGCAGGCTCACGCCCAGATGGCTCTTCAGAGCAGCATCACCCAGTTCTGGGTCTTGGTGAAGTCCAACGGCTGAGGCCTCAAGTGTCTTCCTCCTGCTCTCCTTTTCTAAGAGGAAGTCCTCTTTACCCTCCTGCATCTCAGTGCCTGCCCTGTGAGCAGGCTCCTCTACTCCACTCTCCTCTTTGGTGGCCTCCTGCAAGATGTTCTCCATCTGCCCCTCAGCTACTCCAGCTGCAACAGAAAGTTCAGCACCCCCCGGCACTCTGGTGGGCTTCCCCAGGCTGTCAGCAGAAAGGGGATCCTCTCCAGGGCCAGCCAGGCTGCTCAGCTCCAGCGAGCGCCGGTGCTCCTGCCACTTCTCGTTCAGGCTGGGGTCGCTGCAGCGCCGGCTGGCCAGAGGCACTGTGTTGTCACAGGCTGTGGTCAGATTGTCAAATGATCTAGTCTTTGGTAGCCTAAAGGAAAGGAATTTGGGAGAAATGAGAATCTTGGAAGGTGTTTCCAGGGAAGTAAGAGACAATAGGGTTCAACAAGCCGTTGTTTCATAATTGGGTCCATTACAGCTACTCATGGAGCTGCAGCATCTCTGGAGCAAGGCCTAGACTGCTGGAGCGGCCAAGCTCCTGAACAAGTCCTTCTCCTAGTGTGCAGATCTCCTCTCACACTGCCTCTACCCTAGGCCCCAGACATACAAATGAGCTAACGGCAAATGCTAGTTTCTTTCTTTTTTTGAGACAGCCTCACTCTGTTGCCCAGGCTGAAGCGCAGTGGCGCAATCTGAGCTCACTGCAACATCTGCCCCCAAGGTTCAAGCAATTCTGCCTCAGCCTCCTGAGTAGCTGGGACTACAGGTGTGTGCCACTATGCCTGGCTAATTTTTTTGTCTTTTTAGTAGAGATGGGGGGGTTTCACCATTTTGTCCAGGCTGGTCTTGAACTCCTAACCTCAGGTGATCCACCCATTCGGCTTCCCAAAATGATGGGATTACAGGCGTGAGCCACTGCGGCCGGCCTGCAAATGCTGTTTTCAAAAGACGTTCTTCATGATGCTGCTGTGTTTCTCAGCGGATGGCAAAGTAGCACTGGTGTTTCTTAATATTACAATATTTTAAATTAATGTGTTATCTACCATTCTGAATTTAATAAAGCTAATTCTCAAGTGACAAAGGCTTTTTTTTTTTTTTGAGACAAGGTCTTGCTCTGTTATCCAGGCTGGAATGCAGTGGATCTTGGGTCACTGCAACAACCTCCACCTCCCAGGCTCAAGCAATCCACCTGCCTCAGCCTCCTAAGTAGCTGGGACTGCAGGTATGTGCTACCACACTTGGCTAGGTTTTGCATTTTGGGTAGAAACAGGGTTTCACCTGTTGCCCAGGCTGGTCTGGAAGTCCTGGGCCCAAGTAATCCTCCTGCCTCAGCCTCCCAAAATGCTAAGATTACAGGCATCAGCCACTAAGCATGGCCCAAAGGTAAATTTTCTATTATCTGACAGCATCTGCCTTTTAAGCCTTGGAAGACAAATTATGGTAAATAGGCAGGAGCAGAGCAGGGGGGAAAACACAAACTAGGGGGTCACAGAAAACCCAAAGGATTTGCTCTATCACGGAGGAGCTACTCGGTGCATACAAAAGAACCATGAAGCAACAGGGCCCAACTAACTCCCAGAAACAAGGCTTTTACAGCCTTGTAACCCAGAAATCCTTATACCTTCCCTGAAAAAAACTGCAGACATCTAAGAAAGATGCTGTGGACCCAGATAACATCATCATCTCTGACCATCCCTGGACATGCCCCCACACAGGAATATACCCACACACAGGCTGTGAGGCCTGTGGCATCACCCCTGGGCTCACCGGCTCAGGGGGGTATCATCAGGGCTGGTGCCTGGTGCTGGGTATGGCGCACAGCTGTCATCCACAGGGGTGGTTGGGGATGGGCAGGGCAGGTACACTGCACTCCACAGCATCAGGTTACGCACATGGCACACAGGGTACAGCACCTGAGGAGGGGAGGGGGAGGACACAAGTTTAAATATGTCCTAGTGAGTCTTCTAGGATATCTGGAAATGAGGATCAAGAGCGAGTACCCAGCTGGAATACCCAACAGGGCTGACAGGATCTCCACGAAGAGGCAGCACCACTGGATGCAGGTCTATCCCAAGAGGACCAGTACAGGACTAGACATTTTATATGGCCAACATTTTCCTCTTGAGAGCATGAAAATCTAGAAGATTATTTTAGATCCCTTTCTCATTAATAGTTATTTCTTAGGTCACCTTCAATGACTGACTTTCACTGGCTTGATTTGTTGCTTTTACTGCCTAAGAAAGTGAGTCATTCTGTTACTCACTTTCATGGTGATTGTCCATCCCGCTGGCACAAAAGCTTGGCTTCAGGAGACACTGTCATACCCATTTTATAGGCTCATTTAAATTAATCATGTGCAAAGAAGGAAATTTTTCTACTTCCCCAGAAGGCACATTGCAGGGGAGAGACAAGCAGCTTAAATCTTTTCTTTGACTACTTAAATGTAATGAGAACTATGTAATATAATTAGTCCAGGAAATCAATAAAAACTCTGATTAGCCTCCATTTCTTTAGAGTTTAAGATGCATTCTGACAAAGATAACATTACTATGAAACTCACACACAGGTCTATATGCCTCCTTTTCTTTGCTTAACAGAAGGCATTCATTCCTTTAGGTAACAAAGTCTTAAAGGCCCTGCCAGCTCTTCATGTGAGCAGAGAATCACAGTCAGACACACATCCCAATGTCAAACACAGGTTTCTGTGTTCCTTCTCTGAGACAGAAGCTATGGGGAATATCATTGCTTACTGACACTGGGAGGGTGCTGGGGGCCTGGTGGCAGCTCTTTCTGAGCTATCAGTACATCAGGAAGCAACTTAAGTGCCTCTCCCATAAGATAAAACATGCTAGAAATAGGCTCTGGAGGCAGAGCCAAAAAAGATTCATGTCTAGGGTGGCAAAGTAGAGATCTGTGTTAAACCAAACCACCCTCAGCAAGTAGTCATCAAAAACACATCAGATCATCAGAAGCAGGTCTTCCTCAGGACAGAATCATAGGGGGAAAATGGAACCAGTCCATCCAGAGCCAGTAGATATGCCTTCACAAAAACAGTCACTACTCAAAAAGGCTCTCATATGTCACCAACCCCAAATTCCTTCTGCTGACCACAGTGGAAAGGCTGAAGGATACATACGGCTTCTGACTGAGAGGAATACAGTAGATTTTTGAAAGGCTTGTTGCCTGCCCGAAGAAGCGACCACACGGAACATGTCCGTTCCTGAGTATGCTTTTCCCCTCTCTCCTTGGCGTTGTTGCACAGGAATGTTCCAAAGAGGCAGGAATAGGTATGCTGCACCAGTTTCACCTGGAGTCCAATGAAGCACAAATTAAGCAATCAGGCATGCATTCTCTGAGAGGTCAGCTCAGCTGAGCCACCTTATCCTGACATCCCTAAGAACACTTTATTCTGTCAGGACAGGGGAACCCAGTAAGCCATGCAGTAGCCTCCTCCTCACACCACCGATTCCAGGACCCAACCCCAACCAACTGAATCAAAGAGAGGTTGCTGGTACTCTCATTCCTCTTAGCTTCCCTGATAAACAGTTTGAGATTCTGAATTAACAGCCACTCTCACAAGCACCAGAGCGTATGAACTGGGTACAGGAGCATGTCAGTGTACACCTCAAGCCTGAGCTGAGAGGATACTTATAACACTACTTGTTCATTCGACAAATTATTGAGCATTTCACATGCCCCAGACATGACTAAGATGCTGGACATGCAGCAATGACCAGAAAACTCTTCTGCCCTAATGGAGCTTGCTCTAGTCATAGGTGAAGAGTGACCAGTGCTATGGAGAACGAGGCAGACTGAGATGGACAGGACATGTATGGGGCAGTGCAGGATGGCCTCACTGGGTGGGACCCAATGAACATGAAGAAGCAGGCATGTGGCTATCTGAGGGGAAGCACTCCAGGCAGGGGCAACCACATGTGCAATGGCCTTGAGGTAAGCACGTGCTTGCAATTTCTGAGGTGCAGCAAGGAGGCCAGTGTGACTAAAGGAGATTGCACATTGCACAAGAAGGAGAATGGTAGGAAATGAACCTAGAAAGGTAACCTCTAGGAAGGCCCTGGAGGCCACTTCAAGGACTTTGGCTTTTACTTTGTGTAAAATGTAACTAAAGGTTTTTAAGCAAAGGAATGACTGTCTTATGTTTTAGAAGAGACTCTATGCTGGGATGACTCAGTTGGGGTAGGAGATGATGGTGGCTTGAACCCGTCTGGTACCAGTAAAGGTGGCAATAAATAATCAGGTTTTAGACATATTTTGAAAGCAGAGCTGTGGAATCTGACTGAATGTGAAAGATAAAAGAAAGAAGAGACTTGGGGATGACAAAGAATTTTGCCCTAAACAAAAGGAGAGATGGAAATGCCATATGGTGAGAGAGGAGACTTTTGGAAGATCAAGTTTTAGAGTGAGGAAACAGAAATTAAGAATAAAGTTTTGGACAAGTGCAGTGACTCATGCCTGTAATACCAGCTTTGCATGGCTGGGGTAGAAGGATATTGTTTGACCCCAGTTGTTTTAGATGTGCCTGGGCAACAAAGCAAGACCCCATTTCTACAAAAATAAAAATAAAAATATCAGCCAGGCACAGTGGTGCACACCTGCAGTCCTAGCTAATCAGGAGGCTAAGGTGAGAAGATCACTTGACTCTGGGAGTTCAAGGCTGCAGTAAGCTGTGTTTGTGCCATTATACTCCAGTCTGGGTGACAGATGCTGTCTCAAAAAATAATTAAGTTTTGCATTTATTAAGTCTGAAATAACATTAAGACAGCCAAGTGGAGATACCTAGTAGCCATATTAGATATGTGAGGCTGAAGTGGAGAGGTCTAAGCTGAAGGTGTATAAATGTGGGACTCATCAGCATATAGATGGCAATTAAAGCCACTAGAATGAATGAAATACTTAGAAGTATAGATGGAGAAGCAGCCTGGAGGCTGAGCAATGAGGCTTCCCAACATTTAGAACTGGGGGGGGGCAGCTTACAGCTGTAATCCTTTGGGCGACCAAGGTGGGAGGTTTGAGACCAGTCTGGGCAACACAGTGAGACTCCATGTCTATTTACAAAAAAAAATTTTTTTTAATTGGCCAGGCATATTGGCATGTGCCTGTGGTCTCAGCTACTGGGGAGGCTGAAGTGGGAGAATCCCTTGAGCCCACGAAGTTGAGGCTGCAGTGAATTATGATCATACCGCTGCACTCCAGCCTGGGAGACACAGTGAGACATTACCTTAAAAAAAAAAAAGAAAAAAAAAACTGGAGGGATTTAAAGAAATCAGGAAAGGAGGCAGAAACAGCCAGCCAGTGAGCTAAGAGGACAACTAACAGCAAGGAAGTGCTACAAGTCAACTGAAGAGAGCATTTCAAGGAAGAACTGGTTAAACTGTGTCAAATGGTAATGATGGATAAAAGAGATGAAGACTGAGAACTCATCACTGGATTAGTGACATGAAGGTCACTGGTCATTTTAACAAGAGCAGCTTTGGTAAAGCGGTGGGGTGAATGCCTGATTGAAGTGGGTTTAAGAGAATGGAAAGAGGGATTTGAGATAGCAAGGACAGAAAACTTGAGGAGCTCTGCTGTAAAGGGGAACAAGAGAAATGGGATGATGGCTAGAGGTAAAAGCAGGACCAAGAATGGGTTTTGAAAAGATGGGAGACACAATGCCACACTTTTATGCTGCAGGTCATGCTCTGGTAGAGAGGGAAACATACTGATGCAGAAGACAGAGAGGAGAAATGCTGGGGCCAGCCAGCACAGCAGATGAGAGGGAATGAGAGCTGGTGTGCAGCCGGACAGAGGGGCTGGAAGAGGACAAGGATAGTGCACCCTCCGTCAAAGGAGAGGGTGCAGAGAGCACAGCACAGACATAGGGGGTCTGGCAGAAGAACTGGAGGAAGCATGGTCCAGACATTCTGATTGCTTCTATTTCTAATTGCTATTTAGGGTTTCTACCATCCCTTTAAAACAAAAACAAAAACTAAGTTTAAAACAACTCAAGGACTTCATGCAAACCTGGTATACCTGGATTTTCTCTTTTTGAAAAGTAAATAGTAAAACTATTTACTTAAAATAGAAACAGGAAAAAAATCACCTCTATTAAATTCTAAAGAGGCTGTACAGGTTCATGTGAGAACTGGCCCACTAACATTTGTACTGACCCTCCTTCAAATTGAGAAGGTCCCCAAAATGAAAAAACTCACAAGGAATGCTTCATTGAACTCAAAAGAGCAAGGAAATTGCCTCTGAAGCTGATGAACACAGTCAAGCCACTGCAGAAACACTGGGCAACGTTCATTCAGATCATCCGAGTTCTCCCCATGACCACACCGGTCAGCAAATTTATGGCCAAAATCCAGCCACTCCATTTCCACGAGGACCTGGAAACCCTGCAGGGAAGCACCCAGGAGAGACCAATTGTGCTAGACTATCCAGACTGTGACAATCCTGAGCCTGGTGTCACAGAAAGCAATCCCCTCTAACAGCCTCCCAGAAAGCCCACCTCGCCCTGCCCTTGTGCTATCCCTGATGAGGCACACACTTAGGGAAATTTCCCAATTCCCTGAACTCTATTCCATGATGACTGAAATGGTACTAACTGCGTTTATCTAAGCCTTTCTTGAATCTGTTTGTATTTTTAGCCTCTTCAACTCACTGTATAAAAACCACACTTTTCCTCTCAATTTCTCTTTCAACATGTCTGCCTCTGGTGTTATACTAACAAAGTCAAATTTGTAAAAATCCTTCCACACCCCAGGTTTAGTAAGTATTTGCATATATTTTAGGATCCTTTATGATTTTTCTTTCATCTTTAACCCAACAGATAGTTATTTCAGAGTAGAGCTGCTTCTCCACAGGACACTCTGTGGTAATAGCTAGCGTGCCAATATCCTTTTACAGACACCTCATTTTCCTGAGGTAGCTAGAAAGTTTTCTAAGTAGATAGACTGGAAAGGAAAATATGGCTGTATTCTCAATACCTTGTTACCCATCATCTGCCCCATTTTAAGAGGTGCAAGAACTGTAAGAGAAACCACCACAATTTAGCTCATAATCTAAAGGAAAAATGATCAAAACAGAAATTTCACTTTCTTTAACCTAATCACCACCCCCAAAACTGGTAATATCACTCCTGAGGGGTGGAGTATTACCCCCCGACCCTCACCCCACTCATCCTCAAGTGCTAACTCCTACCATCTGGATACACTCACCTCTATGGTTCGGTAATAGGGGTCCAGCAAGAGCTTAGCCAATGCCACAATCTGGGGGGTGCGGTCCCAGCCATCTGAGCAGTGCACTAGCACTGGCCGCTGATCCTGATCCACAGCATGCACTACCAGAAGCGCTGATTTCAGCAGCACAGACAAGTGATGGAGCCATTTTGTGCTTTCAAGAGCTGACAGCCAACTATAAAAACAGGAGGGGATTAGAAAATGCTGATTTTTACGATTTACTGCATCATGCTCAAGCTTGTCAAATTACAAAGTAATTCCCAAAGATTTCTCTCTCCAAATATAACACTGCCAAAACAAAAAAGCCTGTGTGTTTATAAAGCATGTGTCAGGATGAGACCCAAGCCCTACTATACAATAGAGAAGAGCCTTAGAAACAGGAGCTGCAATTAATAGGACCACCTTTTGTTCCAAAATCTATATGGATTATTTCCCAGACAAAATATTTGACATTTTTCAGTTCAGAAAAGTGGCTCTTTCTGAAACCTTCTCCTGAAGGAAATGTAGCCACTTCTGAGATGTAAAACAAGATATTTAATGATCAGTAACTATGTTCAACAAGTACTCCAAAAAAAAAAAAAAGTAAAGAAAAACTCATGAATACAAATATATTTGAGATATAAGCCGGATGCCATATAAAAGAATGGTATACACAACACTGCCTATGACCCAGACTGTAACACCTATCTCTGTAAATGTTTACTGACTAAAACCAGATGGGTCCAATCTGATGATTTATACTCACACAAATTAGTACACCCAATGGCCGCATAATTTTCCTGGGCTCAACAGAGACTGAATTCAGCAGGGATCTAGAAGAACCTTTTTTTGAAAGACCTTTAGGGGCCAGGTGCAGTGGCTCATGCCTGTAATCCCAGCACTCTGGGAGGCCAAGGCAGGTGGATCACCTGAGGTCAGGAGTTCAAGAACAGCCTGGCCAACATGGTGAAACCCTATCTCTACAAAAATTAATCAGGCATGATGGCAGGTGCCAGTAATTCCAGCTACTTGGGAGGCTGAGGCAGGAGAATTGCTTGAACCCGGGAGGTAGAGGTTGTAGGGAACCAAGATCATACCACTGCACTCCATCCTGGGAGATAGAGTAAGACTCCATCTCAGGGAAAAAAAAAAAAAAAAAAAAGCAAAAAAATTTAGCTGGGTATGGTAGCATGTGCCTGTTATCCCAGCTACTCAGAAAGCTGAGGCAGGAGAATCACTTAAACCTGGGTGGAGGTTGCAGTGAGCTGAGATTGTGCCACTGCACTCCAGCCTGGGCAACAGAGCGAGACTCTGTCTAAAAATTTAAAAAAAGACCCTTAGGAATATCAGCCCTTGCTATCTGCCCCTGGGGAGCAATCACAAGCTAATCACACTTTTTTTTAACTGTGTTGAAATTTTGTTTCTTGTGATTTCCCTCACCCCTCCCACTCCCTAAAAAAAGAGTTCTGATTTTTCCCAAATGTGATCAGATTTGTAGTTAAAATCACAAGTCAAGCCTTTCAAACAATGAGTTGGAGGAAGGAATAAACACTTCTGTAAGGGGACTCTGGGAGGGTTATAAAGGCCTACTAAACCTTGTAGAATAAGTATGAATTCTTAGATAGTCTAAGGAGATGGGGTCTTTCCAGGCAAACAGAAAACAATGCAGTGCATAAGTATTGGTTTTATATGCATTTGTTTGGATTACCAACCAGACTGTGACTCCTCAGAAGGCTAACACTATGTCTTAGTCATAACTGTACCCCCAGCACAGAGCCTAGCATACAGTAGGGAGTCCCACTGTTTAATGAACTGTAAGTCTGTTTTGGGTAAAAATCCAATCTTAAGACTTTCTATTTCTTAGCAGGTACCTGAGAAACTTCCTGATGGATCTATTGTTTATTTGCATTCTTCACATATTCTTGAAAGGAACTAAAAGATAACGCTTAGGAGAACAAATACTAAATTATCTCCTAGCCCCTGAAGAAATGGTAAACAAGAGAACCAGTGTGAGGTTCTCTTGAACCTATTATTTAATACCACTTGATGTTGTCTGTGACTAACAAAGATGTACTCCAAAAATCTGCCGGCTAGGGAGGGGCTGCTGAGAGACTCCCTATTCCCTTGTCCTATTCTCAACCTGCACCAGAAGCCTACTATCCACTCATCCTCCACAGCCCCAAACACAGGCCAGGGGGCCTACTTACAGTTGTCCCATCACTGCTACAGCTGCTTTTTATCCATGAGGGAGACTTCAGTGCAGCACTATGATTTGCTGCCAAATACATAAAAGCATTACCTTCAATAAAATCCCTAAGACCTTTAAGTGGACCAGGCAAAGGCTAATCGTATCTTTTTGACTCTGACAGCTCGTTAAGAATTTTAATATATGGAAGGTATTAGAGATCATGTCGTGTTGATTACATCTTTCATTTTATAGACAGGAAACTGAAATATACAGTAATTAAGCCCCTTGGCCAAGGTCACACAATTTGTGGCAGATCCACTGGGTCCTTAGCAAGACTCCTACACACCACCCTAGGGAATAAAGTGCTGCTAGCTAGGACCTGGAACTGTATAGCAAATGCAAATGGCTAATTCCCAAAGGAGGCAGCAAGCTCAATTCTTTGGTCAGGCTTTCCCCAAAGGACACTGCTTCATCCTCTGGACTGATTACAACTATGATGAATTTAATCATTTGCTACTGGCAGTCAGTATAAGTGGTTTAGGCAGCATCTGATTTAATAAATCAAATAAAGAATGCAGTAAAACTTGATGTGATCATGAGATCCACTGAATAAATCCCAGGGAAACAACTATGGGCTCCAGCACAAATACCAGAAAAAAGAAAATGCTGTCTTCTCTGGCACTGTATCTCTGGCTTCCTGAAATAGTAAAACAGGACTTTTAAATATTTATCTGTCCATTTTTGTTTTATAGAGCATTCTTCCTAATTTATCTTATAGTCAATCAGTATCACTGGAGAGGGTACTATTTCACCTTCCTCACTGCAAATGCCAGCCATTCATATTTAATAAGCAATAAAAATCATGATAATGTTCTTAGTAAATGAGAATAGTTTAGAAACTGAAAGCAGATGTAAAAGGAACTGACCTAATGGCAACTTTAACCCCTTCAGAACATGATGAATAAATTCTGATCTTTCATGATAAAACATCCCGTTTCACAACAGGTAACTATCAATGTGGGACATCAGAAACTGAAGAATTAAATTACTTTGGGCTAAAGATGATGTGGAAGGGAAAGGTCCCAGGACAAACAGTAAGGCAATGCTTCTGTTTTGATGACTGAGATTTGTTCTGTGCCACAGATTTTAAAACCTTTCAAAGGGCTGTATATTCTCCCAACTCGTCCTCTGCGCTGCCATACTTCTGACCCAGGAAGGAGACACTTGCAGAGATTGGGCTGGTAACTGAAGCTTACCAAGAAACAGAAAGAAAGCCTGCTCCAAACTTATTTCTTTTTTCCCCATTAGTTCAAAGAAAGAAGAAAACTGATTTTTTAAGAGCCATGCAAAATGAAAGCCAAGGCTAAGGACTTACTTTCCTGGATCTGGCATCTGAGTGCACAGCAACCGCAGAGACTGAAAACTCCTCCGAATAGAATGAATGTTTGCCATCCCCATAAACACAACTTCACAGTTCGGGTAATATTCTGGAGAGAGTAACAATAAAGAGAATACAAATATGTTGAATTTAAAGCCCACATGGCCAAATTTAAAAGAAACAAACTAGCTATAAAACAAACCCACTGCAGCTTCTGATTAATGAAACTGAAATGTTTTGAGATGCCTACTAGCCAGGTCCTTTATAATAAGAGGAACACAGTGACTGAATTTTAACTATCTTTTCGAAAAGGGTAAAAAGGAAATGTTAGATTTGTAAAGAAGCTACTGACATAAAATAAAAACTATTATTTTTTTAAAAGAAAGTCCTAGTTTGATCTCACTCTGGCTTTACTTCTTGGGCCTTATCTAACTTGTGGCTTTGGAATCTCTTTGAAAAGAACCTGGCAGAACAATGCATTCATGCATTCAAATTTCACCTTGGTGCAGCTGCTTTCAATTACCAGCTTAGACCACATCTGAACAAACAGCCTGGTGCCTCTATCTGTGCCATAAGCACACTGCTGGCACTGGGTGGGGGGAGGGGGAGTCCTTCCTTGGGGAAAGCTAGCATTCCAACAGTAATGGTGTTACAGTTTAGGACAGAGGCACCTTACCAGGGTTCTATGTTTACTGTTTCAATTTTCACCCCAGGTTTCCTAAGGGGAGGCCACGGAGGAGTTTGCTACAAGGCCAGTGATGAGTATACCCTCTGTCAAAGGCAACAAAAAGCTTTTAGACAGCTGAGAAATTGAGCCCACTAAAGAAGCAGCTTCCAAACATGAACAGGCCTTATTATGAGGAAGATCTGCTTTCCTTATCACCCAAAAATTGGCACAAAGAAGGAAGATTATGTGACTTCACTGCACCTCCTCCTCCATTTCTCCTCAGAAAAGAACATATGGTGTCAAGAATCCAAAGAGCAGCTTGGCACTCTCACGACAGGACAGATGAAGAATATGGCTTGCTACTCATTTCAAATTGAGAACTAAGTCTCAGTTGGGCATGGGCTGCACTCACAAGGAGAAAGTATGGGGAAAAAGCACCATATACCTCACCTGGGCATTCGCAGCCTCCTCCTTTGGCTCGGTTTGCCACTGCAGCTGCATAGGAGCGTGCATCCAAGATCAAAAGCTTCTGCGGTTGGATGGCTAAGCTCTCTGCTCCTGAAGCATTTGACAGAGAAGAATCTAGGGACATGGAGGGAGGGGGCACACTAAATGAACCTGTCTCTCGCAGAACTGTGAAGAATCAGACCCACAAGTACATCTTATGACACAAAAAAGGCTCAGTAAAATGAAATCTTCTAACCAAAACCCTTGACACATAGGTCTTTCCTCTTTAGTTTATTTTCTATCTTGCTTTCTTAAGACGAGGAGGATTTATTGTCCAAAACCAAGTCCCAGAGTACACATGGGGTTTACACAGCCCAGTCTCTTATACTTCATTTCTACACCTGTCATCCTTTCATGAAGCCTGGCACTTCCCCCCATGGTCTGCAGATACTGCAAGTCCCCAATTACATCAACACTCCATTTTTGTCACAACGGCAAGAAAAACAACAATCACACTAATATCTTGATTGAGGTTTGAAACAAAGGGTCTTCTGATTCTTTGCCAAGAACCATGACTCCTCAAACAATCCCATCAAGTGAAGCTCTGCTCTTTCACTTCTATAAAACTAAATCTAAGGAAAAGGCCATTCTTTTCTAAGGAAAAGGCCATTTCAAGAAAAAGTTCTTAGATGCTATAAAAATTACTGCCATGGGTCCAGGGAGCACCTTACCAAACTCCACATCAGAAAGGTCTCCCCCACTGGGAAAGTCTCGAGAAGTATTCCTAGGTGACTGCTGGCTGCCACTCGATCGGGAGTCAGAGGCACAAGCTTTGGCTACTGATTGCACCAGGTGCTCATCATCTGCATTTCGCCAGCCCCACCAGCTAACCTCCGGCTGTCCACAGCGGGCAATGACAGCTCCATTGCTCTGGTGCCTGTATGGGGAACAAGAGACAACTGTACCCATCCCAGGGGCCCCCATTCAGATGCCCTGTACTCACACAAAAGTAAAGTAGTAGACTTTAAGTGACTTAATGAACAGTCTAATTCTAGGTTAAGTGTTGGGTCAGCTGAGTCCTCTCAGTATTGTAGAAGGTAGAAATCTTACACACCCAACAAGAATAAACAACAAAACCTGTGTGTCTTTCTCAATTATCAAACCATCATGGAGATACCTGTAAAGTTACCCAAAAAATTACTAACAGGAGTCAGGCATAGAGGCTCATGTTACAATCTCCAGCACTTTGGGAGGCTGAGGCGGGAGGATCGCTTGAGCCCAGGACTTCAAGGCCAGCATGAACAACACAGTGAGACCCCGTCTTTACAAAAAATTTTTTACAAATTAGCCAAGCACGGTAGCACATGCCTGTAGCTGCAGCTACTCAGGAGGCGGAGGTGGAAGGATCCCTTGAACCCAGAAGGCTGAAGCTGCAGAAAGCTATTATTGTGCCACTCTACTCCAGCACTCCAGCTTGGGTGACAGAGCAAGACCTCGTTTCCAAAAAGCCAAAAAGAATTAATGTGTACTCTTAGCAAAAATAAAGTAATATTTGTAACTTAATTTACAGATACTACAGTAATTCTGCTACCGAATAATGAAATCTGCTTCCTTTTTAATGCTGAACCAAGAGCCCACCTCTGGGAGTAAAACATTTACCTGGCCTACAGTGAACTGCTTTATAAAATCTCCTGAGATTTCATGAGTCACAAACTGCTCTTATTCTAAGCAGACAGCTCAGTGAGCCAGCTACCGTTCCTCAGGCTCGTAGAAAGAGAGGAAGAGCTTCGACCTCGGAAACCATACTCTGACATATCCTTTTCCAACAGAGAGACCAGAAATCATACAGTCTACTTACAGGTGCTATTATGACTCAGACTCTTCCTAGTTAGGCAATTTTAACCAATAAAAAGTTAGAAAAATTCGATTACTTCACAGTAAAGAGGAATAGCTAGGACACTGAACCTCAAACAGGTTATGCCAGGTGAAAGAAGTCAGTCACAAAATGCCACTTATTGTGTGACAGTTTACATGAAGCATCCAGAATAGGCAAATCTATATGGAGAGAAAGATTTGTGCATGTGGTGACTATTATAAACTCCTAGTTACTTAAGGGAGCTTGCCTAAATCTAAGTTGGGATTACTTAATTATGTTTCTATATAAAACTGAAGCGCTCTGTTTTAGTAGTGGAGGCTTTATTCATTGGACATCTTAATTATTCAGGGCTAGGGTATCTGGGTGCCCTGTGAATGGGTTTTTTGGGATGATGAAAATGAACTAAAATTTTTTGTTTTTAACACTCAAACTTACAAGGCAAACTAATTTTGGCACTAATCAAATTCCACTGAAATTACCAGTTTGCTTGTAGTTTTAAAATTCTCCCTCCCAGGGAGAGAAGTAGTTGTAAGTACTTGTGTATTGCCAACATGCTCAACTGGCTTATGTGTTGAATGGGGCCAAAATAGAAATAAAACCTCAATGATTCTTTATAAAATGCCTCCTAGCAGTAACAGGCGCTGGGCAACCACTGAGCTGAATGACGCCACACCCTGCACAGGAGGCTGGCTGGGCCTTTCCTGAGCATCCTCCTTCCTGGGTGCTTCCCAGCAGTGCCCAAGAGGAGCAGTAGATGGCACTCTTCAGCCTGGATCTTGGGTTTTAAGGGCCAGTGCATTACAGTAGCTGTTAGATTTCAACTGGGCTATTGCAATAAGCAATTATGTTTTCTGCAGTCTTCTAAAATGCTTCAGACTACATGAAAGATAACTCAAACACTACAGTTAAAAATCACTAAAGGAGTGCATTTCTATCACTAACAGAACCAGGCAGGGTATAAAAATCATGATATCCAACAGATAAGGCCCTCACTACTAAAACACAGACTGCTTCAGTTTCATATAGAAACATAATTAAGTAATCCCAACTTAGATTTAGGCAAGCTCCCTTAAGTAACTAGGAGTTTATAATAATCACCACATGCACAAAGGAAAAAGCTGTGAACTGCACTACAGATGGACACCCTTCACACCATCTTGCTGTGTTAGAGCAACCTCTGCCTTCAGTAATAAACCCAATTAAGTGCTCTCTCATCACAGTAGGACAAAGCCCTAATCAAGCACTGGTTCAGCATGGTGCTGTCAAGTAACTGCTGCTGGCAACCTCAGGAATCATGACCACAGTCTACAGACAACTAAATTCAGGAAATGGAAGTCAAGAGTCACAGGCATCCTGCCACCTAGGACGGCAAAGCAGAGTATGGTGGAGGGTCCCAAACGTTCTTCCACACACCCCTTACAAAGCTCCCAAATAATATACCAACCCAGTTTGAAGCTCAGTGATATAAGACACATGTTCTGAGACAGACCAGTTCCAGGAAGCCTGCCTGATTTTACATGGACTACACCAATAACAACAACTTTAATTTGTGGTCTTTTGAAAGACTTTCTTTGAAAAACCGCAAATAAAAATTTCATTTATATATATCCCCTTGTGTCTCTAGAAAAAGGAGAAAAAAAACCTAGGGTGATGACCTCTAGAATAAATTTTAGAAGGGAAAAAAGGGCTTCCCATTTTTATTACATTTTAAAAAGTTTTTCTTCAACCAGCCCTCTTAGGCTTCTCTGCCCAAAGGAGAATTCACCTAAAGCCTCTTATTTTGCAAATGAGAGTACCTTCCCCCTTTCAGTCAAAGTCAGCAATCCCCACAAATGCCGTGGCTACTAACCGTTAACACAGCTGTTGCCCAGAGAAGCAATTGGCTGCTTTCCCCATTCCAGCTGAGCTGATCATTGATAAAACCCATAAATCCTTTCAGCTTTCACTACTCTCTAGTTCCTGTAGCATCCTTACCATCTGAATGATAGGTAAATTTGGTGACTGACTTTTCTAGGGGTATGTGAAAACAACAGTGACGAGAATTGAGATTGAAAACATAATGGGTTCCACTGGGCCAGAGCAAATACTTTTCCATCTCTCTCCATTCAGAGTAGGCATCAGAATTTGCCTTTAGTAGACTAAATGAACAAGCTGGTTACCTCTGTAGGAATTCCACAACGAGAAAAATCCCTTCCTACAATCTCAATATTTCAGTGGAATGAAGTTTCTAACTGTAAGCCACTGGATTGGCCCAACTCAGGGAGAGTCCAAAAAGCCGGCAAACTGGGAAAACGAAATAGAGAAGGTAAACATTACAAAGAGATGACATCCGAAACCTTTCCAGAATAAGAAGGAATGACTTCTTTAAAATTTAACAGGTTTCTGTGAGAACAGAGATATTCACTGAATTATAAAAGTAGCACTCAGAACCTACTCCTAATGTTGGTACAGAAGCCCAGTGTTTATAGGCCCTCGTTCAGAACCAGAACATACCTGCAAAATAAGGACTATCATACACATTGTGCATTAGAAGCAGACTGAGGTCGGTGAGGGAACTTACTCAAGGTGCCTTAGCAAGGAGTGAAAGAATATACCTGAACTCAGATCTGTGACTCCAAAATCCATGCTCCATCACCATGCCACCATCCCCATCTAGAACTTGCATCCCTTGGCTCTCATGCCTCTGATCAACTAAAATCTTCTACCCAGTCATGCCCCAGCCTTCTTCCCTAAATGCTTCCTCTCAAAACAGAGATCTTCCACATGTCAAAGTTTCAACTACAAAGACAATCAGAGCTAACTCAACTCTATATTCCCAATGATCACTTTCTAAGACTCACCTCTCAATCCAAAAGCTCTGCTAACATCTGAAGCTAAATGCTTAGTAAGCACATTATCTTCTCACAGAATGTAAGAAGGATCTTGAAATAGCAAGTCTAGCCACTTTACAACTAAAACTTCCTTATCTGTGTCAAATGAACCGCCAGCTAGTGTTCTGAATGCAGTCAGTACTGATGTGTTACTGGAGGAGAAGCTTTAGCAATACAGCCTAGAAAGTTCTCTGACCCCTCCCCTCCCTTCCCAGGTTAGCAGCAGCAGAGGCAGCAGACCACATGCAGCAGGGCAGCAGCACCAGCCTAAGCTGGGACTGGTACAGTGTAACTTACCTGTACACGACGGCAGGGATGCGCTTCCAGGACCTGAAACTTGCTACACTTTCTAGTTCTTTGTCAGTGATCCAGGCAGGCACTATGAGCTCTTGAGGGTAGCTACCACATAATCTAAAGAGAAGATGAGAAGTGGGGAGAGTCAGGGGGAGATGAAGGGGAGAGAAACAAGGAGACAGAGAAACACTAGGTGAGCCAGCACAAGGATAATTATCTCATTGCCACAGAGCTAAAGACAATGAGGTGCTTTGAGTTTTGGTCTCAACAGAATGAGTTATCACAAGTTTATTTTGAGTTTTTTTTTTTTTTGCCTTAAATGTTTACTTATGTGTATTTATCAAGTGATACTATCTTGGATTGTTTCACTTGATGCTACCTTTTGGAAATCTGGCAATCTTAACTACCAATGAAAAAAGGGGGAGTTGAGGGTCAATCTCTTTATACTCCATTATAACTCTTCTGCTGTAACAAGTACATAGGTTATTTCTAACTACATGAGCACCCAGTCTAATTACAGAACTGAGAGTCTGTGTCAGCTCTACCAGACCCTCAGTGAAGGACAAAATCTCACAATTTCAAGTTTCCAGAGATTTCACAGGATTAACTCATTCTGTGATTTGAACCAAACAGGGTGTCATCCTTACAGATAACAGGTGCAACCATGGGTCTGCAAAACCAATACCACAAGCCAGCCTATTTGTATATACAACCTCAGTCCCACTGAACCAGGTTAGTAATGTGACTAAGCTATTAATCATAATTTCCATCAAACATACTTAAGAATTAATTAGGGTGGGGGGTAAGCTTTTTTTTTTCCCCATTTTTTTTTTTTCATCTTCAGAGAAGATGCTAGCTGCAGTCAAGCTGGTATCCTGGGAAGCAATACTTTCAATAGATTTTTACTTACAGGATAATGTCTCTTTCTGGATAATCCAGTCTTCTTTTTCAATAGTGAAGGCAATAAGGCCTCTAATCTAAATCCTAAAACACACAAACTCCACCACACCACCAACCCCCTGCCCTAGCCTATCCTATACATAGGGGAAAGTGCAGAAAAACACAAAATAGCTTAGGAGTTGGGGGTTTTGATCATTTTGCACTAAATGTCTCTCTCCTGTTCTCAATTTCCAGAAGATTAAGTCTCAGTAATTTTAAAGCCACTGAACAAAGAGAATGGCTACGACTAACAGTAGCTATACAAACTTCCTAACGCCTATTTACAAACTCCTAAAAATAAGCTAAGACCCAGTAATGATGGCTAATATCTACCCATAAATCTCATTCCATTTATTTTGTCTTAAACTCTAGAGTAAATCTGGCTCTCACTCTTCATAGTAGAAAGAACTTTCAACATCCTGTTGTTTCCTCCCCCCAACCCTCATTTTGTCTTATGGTGGTGATAACATTCTGAAGATTGGCTCTGAGGTGGAACTAGTAAATTCCTTGAGACAGCTTTGCTCTGTCACCTAGGCTACAGAGCAGCGGGCAATCATGGCTCACAGCAGCCCTGACCTCCCCAGTAGCTGGGACTGCAGGCATGCACCACCATGCCCAGCTCATTTTTTAAAAAAAATTTCTGGCCAGGCACAGTAGCTCATGCCTGTAATCCCAGCACTTTGGGAGGCCAAGGCAGGCGGATCACCTGAGGTCAGGAGTTTGAGGTCAGTGTGGCCAACATGGGGAAACCTCGTCTCTACTAAAAATACAAAAATTAGCCAGGCGTGGTAGTATGTGCCTATAATCCCAGCTACTCAGGAGGCTGAGGCAAAACTGCTTGAACCTGGGGAGCAGAGGCTGCAGTGAGCTGATGTGCCACTGCACTCCAGCCTGGGAGACAGAGTGAGACTCCGTCAAAACTGGGCTGAATCAACCTTCCTATCTTGGCCCTCCGAGAATTTAATTTTTAAAATCCCTATTAATTAGGGATTATTTTCCAACAAGTCTGGCTTAATTTAGTTTTTTTACTGAAGCTAATCTTCTGAACAGTCTGTTCATTGTCCTATAAGTACTACACTGCCTAGTCCTCAGCTCCTCAGTATGCACTACCTCCTTACTTGTGGATAAACAATTTCCAGTGTAACAGGTTACACTCAGGAAAGCATAATGCAGCCACAGACTCCCTGAGGCCTGAGGGAGTTTAAACCAGTTTTCACCCTCCTTCTTTGCTTTGACTCTTCACTGAGAACAGGCAAAGGTATAAAAAGTCTGTAGCTCCCAACTCTTCAAAACACCCTGGGTTCTTAACTCCCTGGAGAAGGTCCACATTAAGAACTATGTATAGCAATTAGCTACAGCTTTTCCAATGAAAACTGAAACATTGATGGCTAGCCACAAATAGATCAGGAAAATGGCTATCATAATTTGAGACAGCTAAAAGGAAAAGGACCACAGATTAGTGATGCAGGGAAACGTAGGAGATGGATATATTTAAAGATTTCAGATATATAAATATCCTGGACAATTTTTTTTGGTTTTATAGAAATTCAGATCACCAAAATAATAGTAGTTAACTGTCCTCATCACCAAAATAAAAGTAGTTAACTGTCCTCCCCCACCAAAACACTTACACATTTTAAGGAAAAGAGTAATGGCTAAATGGTTATTTTTTATTTTTAGAAGGAGTCTCACTCTATCACTCAGGCTGGAGTGTAGTGGTGCAATCTCAGCTCACTACAACCACTGCCTCTCAGGTTCAAGAAATTCTCCTATCTCAGCCTCCCAAGTAGCTGGGACTACAGGCGTGCACCATAATGCCCAGCTAATCTTTGTATTTTTAGTAGAGACAGGGTTTCCCCATGTTGGCCAGGCTGGCCTCAAACTCCTAATCTCAGGTGATCCACCTCGGCCTCCCAAAGTGCTGGGATTACAGGCATGAGCCACCACGTGTAGCCAAATAATGGATACATTCATATTTAATGGTTAAATGATCATAACAATGAAGCTGGTTTTAGATCAATATATTCAAGGACAATACAGACTGAGCATCTTTAATTCAAAAACCTGAAATGCTCCAAAATCTAAAACTTTGAGTGCTGATATGACACAAGTGGAAAATTCCACACCTGACCTCATGTGATGTGTCACAGTCAAAACTTTCTGTACAAAACATCGTGCAGGAAATCTTTTAAAATATTGCATAAAATTACCTTCCAGCTATGTGTATAACGTGTATATGAGACAAAAAATTGTGTGTTTAGACTTGGGTCCCAGCCCCAAGATAATCTCATTATGTTTATGCAAATACTCCAAAACCTGAAAAAAATCCAAAATGTGAAACACAGTTCCAAGAATTTCAGATAAGGGATATTCGACCTGTACTTATGTCTATTTCATAGCACCTCGAGTAAAATTACAGTCACAAAAACTAGTTCATAAATGTTCTGTCACTGCTTATAAGACCACTGATCCTATCTCTGATGTGATGCCAAGTGGTGATGAGAAAAATGGTAACTGCTTGCCTACAGGAAAATACAGTACAGTATTATCTAGACATGCATGTGCCAGAAAAAAACAGAGGCCTAAAGCGGGTAGAAGGGAAGGTTCTAGGATCCTGTTAAGTAAGAATCACTTTACAAACTCCAATAATAGCAATCAGAACAAGGTTCAATAACTACCCTGAAGATCATGCCTTTAGATTTAATAAATAAAACTATTTCAAAGAAAAAGTCTAAGTTCACATGTTCTGTCCTATGAGAATTGGGGTTCCTGCACAGGCACTGGCTGTGAAAGGCAGTCCACAGGGACCCATATAACTCACTTGTGCTTCTCATTGATGTTGGAAATCCTCCAGGCATTGTTCATATCAAAACCCATTCTCTCCACCTCGTTTTTAAACCTTGAAGTTACGTGCTCCCCTAGAGGCCAAAGATAAACACCGGAAAGGAAGAAATGAATACCATTTTGTGAAACAGGTAGAATAAAAACATAGAAATATACATACATTTTATATATATATATATATATATATATATATATATATATATATATATATAAAGTACAGTGGTGTGAGCTCGGCTCACTGCAACTTCTGCCTCCTGGGATCAAATGATTCTTATGCCTCAGCCACTGGAATGGCTGGGATTACAGGTGCATGTCACAACAGCTGGCTAATTTTTGTACTTTCAGTAGAGATGGGGTTTCATCACATTGGCCAGGCTGGTCTCAAACTCCTGGCCTCTTGTGATCCGCCCACTCCAGCCTCCCAAAGTGCTGGGATTAGAGGCGTGAAACACTGCATCCAGCCTGTATATTTTTAAAGGTAGGAATTGTATAAATAATAAAGGAACATATATTTAGTTTTAGTTTAGAAAGATCCCTGTCAGGTTAAGATTATAAAGAGGAAAGAAATTAATTTTGATCAAGAGTTATGTTATCTTGGCCGGGCGCGGTGGCTCAAGCCTGTAATCCCAGCACTTTGGGAGGCCGAGGCGGATGGATCACGAGGTCAAGAGATCGAGACCATCCTGGTCAACATGGTGAAACCCCGTCTCTACTAAAAATACAAAAAAGTAGCTGGGCATGGTGGTGCGTGCCTGTAATCCCAGCTTCACAGGAGGCTGAGGCAGGAGAATTGCCTGAACCCAGGAGGCGGAGGTTGCAGTGAGCCGAGATCGCGCCATTGCACTCCAGCCTGGGCAACAAGAGCGAAACTCCGTCTCAAAAAAAAAAAAGAGTTATGTTATCTCATCAAATCTTTTCAATCAACTCTGAGAACAGTATCACTGAGCTCATTTTACAATGGACAAAATTACAAAAGAGAAGTTATTATGGCAGGCCTATCCGGCCCCAAAACTCATGCTCTTGTCACTGGCTACTTTCCTACTTTCACACTCAGACAGACAGTACCCTTAAGAAATAAAATCAATTTAACAAGATCACCACAAGTAGCAATAATTCCTCATCCAAAACACTTTGATCCAAATTTTAGAACTTGAGAGTTTTCCAAACATTCAAAAGGTAAAACAGTGCATATATTATAATATTCAACTCACACTCTTAACAGGATCTCCTTTAAAAAGTACTAACATTTCTGTAAAGGGTATGGATCATTCATACCAGGTGGGATAAATAAAGCAACAAATAGCCTCACATCAGCTCAGATCAGGTCCAGCCAAGATACTAAATAGGGTATGAAAAACATTCTGGTTTCCAGAGCCTTTTAGATGATAGAATTGCAGGTTAACAAACAGGTCACAGAATCGTAACTGCCAGCCAGGAATCTCAGGAAACACCGTACTACTAAGTGCTGATCATTTGTAAGAACTGCCACCCAAACTGGTATAATCCGGTATAAAGCCTAAATTAATCTGGCTTTATTTTCCTTAGGAGAGCAAAACAAAGGTAAAAATGAAGCTAACATAAATTCAGTAAATCTGAAATAACTTTCTTCCTTGAAAACATATACAGTTCTAGGGCAGTATGTTATTTTTAAAAATATTAAGCTGTACCTCTAATATACAGTGTTATAGGTTGTAAAATAAATGCTGGCAAGACTGGAAGAAACCACAACAACAAAGCACAAAACAGACTTCGCTTTGGTGATCAAAGTATAAAGCTTTGTTCTCCCTGGGAGAGGAGCTACAGAATAGGAAACAGCAATTACTTGAATGGAAGAGAATTCTGTTAAACTACTTCCCATTTAAACTGCTTTTCTTGAGCTCAAGCTAGGTATTATATGTTTCCTGAAGGAGAGCTATAAAAAGATGAGGTTGAGAGGCACAAAAAAAATAATAGCTAAATCCATCCCATTTTGGAAAAGTTTTAGAAGCAATGTAACAGGCTTCCGAATAGGAAAAACACTATGTGAATTGGGGTGCCATCTGTCTAAAAATTGCAAAGAATACTGACCATCAAGAATACTAGGCCAGATGTGGTAGCTCATGCCTGTAATCCCAGCACTTTAGGAGGCTGAAGCGGCAGACTGCTTGAGCCCAGTAGTTTAAGACCAGCCTGGGCAACACAGTGAAACCCCGTCTCTACAAAAATGCAAAAATTAGGTTGTGGTGGTACATGCCTGTAGCCCTAGCTACTTGAGAGGCTGAGGTGGGAGGACTACCTGAACCTAGGGAAGCTGAGGCTACAGTGAGCTGTAATCACACCATTGCACTCCAGCCTGGCCAACAGAGTAAGACCCTGTCTCAAAAAAAACAAAAACAAACAAAAAACAGACAAGGAGACTTTTTTTTTGTCCTGCTGTACAATGGAGTCTTTAATTCATAATCCCAATCTAAAAGCTGCAAAACTGGCAACTTCCAAGTTCATTAAGAGATTTTTTTGCTATGTGCAGTGACTCATGCCTGTAATCACAGCATTTTGGGAGGCCAAGGCAGGTGGATCACGAGGTAAGGAGATCATCCTGGCCAACATGGTGAAACCCCATCTCTACTAAAAATACAAAAATTAGCTGGGCACGGTAGTATGTGCCTGTAATCCCAGCTACTCAGGAGGCTGAGGTAGGAGAATCACTTGAAGCAGGGAGTCAGAGGTCGCAGTGAGCCGAGATAGCACCACTGCATTCCAGCCTGGCGACAAAAAAAAAAAAAAAAACAAAAAAAAACAATTTTTCCCTACTCGGATATAGCTCCAAGTCTTTGCAGAAGGTAAAAGTATTTTATTAATGATTTTTAGTTTTTTTTGTGCTTCTCCAGAGCTGTACATTAATGATCTTCTACATTAATAGCTCTTAGGGTAAGACACAGATATCCTAAAAGGATCTTGTGATTTAAAAATAACCACTGGCAAAAAAATAACAGCGACAGTAATTTACTTCATAGAACCACTTCCCAAAGGAGGACTTACAACCACCATCCAGAGCACAAAATTCTGAGCTATATGCAGAAATACATACTATCAGGTATAGAAAATCTGTTATTTTGAGTTCTTTGAGAATGGGAATGAGTTTTAATTACTTTTATATCCTCTAATGCAGTGACTTCATAAACTTTGAAACTGACCATCGCAATCCACAATAAGAATTATGTTTTACATCACAATACAACAAACATGCTTTAATTTTTTCTTGCTATGTTGCCTAAGCTGGATATGAACTCCTAAACTCAAGCAATCTTCCCATCTCAGCCTCTCGAAAAGCTGAGACTACAGGTACACACCACTGTGCCCAGCTAATACAACATACATTATTTTTTAAAAAGCGTTTCACAAAACAATATCCATTCTTACTATGTGTGTGACACGAATTGAAATTTTCTATTCCATTCCTTTGAAATTAGATTTTATGACCCACTACTGGATCATAACCTATTTGAAAACCACATCATTACATACATCAGGAATTTAATCAGTTCTTGCAAACTGTGTGAGATGTTCACTCATGTTTACTTAGCCAGAAAAAATATTTATTGCTGGATTTCCCTTAAAAATTTCTATCTCAGGTCTCAATCGATTCAACATTAAATACACTGTGATACCCCAACTTACTTTAAATACTGGAGCTATAAGGTTTTTGTTTGGCTTTATATTTCAATTTCATCCCTTCCTATCTGCCTTTGTCCCTTTCAACAGTCTTTTTTTTTTTTTTTTTTTTTTTGAGACAGAGTCTTGCTCTATCACCAGGCTGGAGTGCAGTGGCATGATATCAGCTCACTGCAACCTCTGCCTGCTGGGTTGCTGGGTTCAAACTATTCTCCTGTCTCAGCCTCCCGAGTAGCTGGGACTACAGGTGCACGCCACCATGTCCAGCTAATTTTTGTGTTTTTAGTACAGATGGGGTTTTACCATGTTGGCCAAGATAGTCTTAATCTCTTGACCTCGTGATCCACTGGCCTCGGCCTCCCAAAGTGTTGGGAATACAGGCGTGAGCCACTGCACCCAGCCAACATTTAGTGTTTCTTATACTACAAATAATACAGTCCAGCAATTTTCATTTTAGTGGAAGTGAAAAATTTTCTTTTTAAAGGCAGTGAAGTTCCCTAACGCCCTCTATCATAAGCACAGCGTTAATCAGCAATCTAAGAAATTTTCCCCGAAAAGTCTAGCTCCCTGACTGATCTGAGTATTCAAGCCCACGATTACATACAGCTTAAAGGCCTGGAACAGAAAGGATAGGCTTTTACTTGCCAAGTGAGGAAGCAGACCAATACCAGAGTCAGAGAAGGTAAGAACTACCTCTTCCAGATTTTCAAATACGGAGAGAGGAAATATGCTTTTTCTATGTACAAAGGTCCCAGTAAATCCTCTAGATGCAACTTCCTAGACTGCATTCAAACCCGGAAGACAGATAAATAGGTAGCTTCACAGCAGTGTTAAGACCCAGAGTCATATGCTATTTGTGGATAAAAAAGATGGGCTTAATGGACATTTCACAGGAGAGAGGTTAGAGAGGTAGGCCTGATTCTACTAAACTGGCAGCTAAACTGCCCAGTCATCTGTCAGGCCTCCAGATTAACATTTTAGTACACAGCCATCACCAACAAGCCAGTTGCAATGAGGAGCAGAAAGTTAAGGACATGAGAGAGAAGCTTTTAGCTGTAAGTCCACTTCTTTTTTAGAGTTTGAGGAGCTAAGAGAAGGATCAAGAACTTGGCAAAGGATTCTGCAGGTTTCACAGGTGAACTCCAACAGCAATGGTGAGACTTCTTCCAAAGCTGATTAAGCCCTAGAACTGTGGCCACAGTATAGCTGGCTTAACTATGACAGGTTCAACAGCCAGAAACTAAGATTTACATGAATAGTAAGACAATGATGTAATTTTCTCATTTCCCTCCTCTTTGATACATTCTACTCTTAACAGGCTAAGTAGAGAAGACTCCATAAAAGGCTTTATTAACTGCTCTAAGATTAACTTCCATACCTCAGAGTCTATACTTGTGATCTCATGTACTGGGGCAGATTATAAAAAGGCATGACTTTGAAATATCCAAAGTGTTATCTCATCCTAAAGATGACTTGTAAGTATATGGTTGTCTGGTATGCTAATATGTGATGAGTAATGCTACAGACACCACCATCACTCAACAATATTAGGTAGTGACAAAGAACCAGGCTGACTGGCTTAAAAAATGTCCTCGAGGTTTTTTGTTTTGTTTTGTTTTTTAATTAAAACCAAGTTTTTCCTTTGTACTCCACAGTGAATATACATAAAAGGCAAAAGCCACACATACACATACATTCAACCAAGTCGCTAAAATACAAGATTCCACGCTGTGTGGTGGCAGGTTAACATCAGTGTGGACTATGTGTACTGGGAAGAAACAAAATGCAAGCCTTACTCATAATCTCTAGCCAATCAAGTATGATTGCATTACCTTGTAGTTGCATAATTTCCAAAGTGTTTTCATAAACATGGCACATAGGGGGCACTTAAACATTGACTGAATTGAACTCTGTAGCATTAACAGATTTGATCTTCAGGATACCTGATCAGCCTGGGCAGGAAAAGCATGAATGCCCCAGTTTAAAGCACGAAGGAAATTAAAGTATAGAGAGCATAAATTCTTTGCCCAGTTTTTTTTCCTTCTTCCAACTAAATCTCATACGGATTTGAATTCCGGTTTCCTAAGTCAGTACTCTACCCATCATGTGCCCTTGCATCACAAACCTACAGAAAGACAGAGGACACTGTAGATATCTTTATGGCCAAAGAATATCAGATACCATCAGAAGGGGACCAAAGTCATTCCACCTCAGGACAAAGCCACTCGTAATTAAAAGACCAGAGTGAGGTTCTGACTTGGCACCTCTCAGGAATATCCTAAGAGTTTGCTCAAATTCGAAAGAAACAACTAAAATTATCAAGGGACTAAAAAAGCTCTCCTAAAAAGATAAGGACTTCTCGGTCTGTGGTTGAGAGAACAGCATAGGAGAAAGCAAACCTTGCTGAGTAAATGCTGGCAACTCAAAATTAGAGAATACCTCTTGGAGACAAGGGCCTTAAAGTTCTAATTTAACATAATACAGCAGGATGTACTCATTAAGTTCATTATCCTAGGAGATGGTAGGAACTAAAAATTTCATAAAGATACAATGGTTAAAAACTCAGAAAATGTACATGTTAGATTTGTAAACATCAGTCTGTAAACTTTTTAAAAAAAAAAAAAAAACCCAAATTTGAAAAAAGCCATTAAAAAAAATTTTTTTTAATGTGATGGCATCTCAATAAAGAAAAAAAAAACAGATGCAACAATTGGAGTGAAGTGAGAGACAGTTCAAGCATAGTCTCATAAACTTCCAAGGTTGGTGTGGCCTCCTGTAGATGACAGAATTCTGCTAGCATGGGCACGCTTGTGAGAAGCTGGGATTCTGAGGCTTTCCCTGAGGCTCCATCAGCTCAGGTGCCTTTTTCCCCCCCAAACTCTGTATCCACAGCATACCCCACGGTCAGGTCTGAATAACTGAGAACTGGTTTTAAGTCCTAGCTCTGTCATCAGTGACTGGCACTGGGACTTGACAACAGGCTTTACCTCTGAGCCTCCATTTCTTTGGCTTCCAAAACAGACACCAACCTATCTTCCCTGTTTGACAAGGTCATAAGAATCAAACAAAAGTATTTATCAAAGCATCTTTAAATACTGCTTATGCTATATAGCATTTTAATAAAACGGAACAAGAATGTGAACCAAAAGCATCAGTGATGGGGCCAGAGAATAAAGTGAATAAGCATAGCAAGATTCGCCTCAAAGTTTAAAATGACCCAGGGCAAACTTATAAGATTGAAGATTCAGGATTAAAATTTTAGGTTTCAAAAAAAAGTTCCAAGGGTAAACTTTACTTGAAGGATGCTCACAACTTTTCACTGCATACACTTCAAAACCTGACACACCAAAAGTTAGTGTTGAACCAGCAAAGTTCTATCTATGACCACAAAGTTTACAGAAAACTACATGAAGAGAAATAACATGAACTTGGTCAAAGCCATTTCTGAAGGAGAATGACAGTGAAGGGGGCATAGACTGTATGAGGAGTCAGGAAGCCTGGGTTCCAGGAACAGGCTCAGTATCTCTCCCCGCTCTGCCCCCTTTCCTTCTTCTCCCTCTCACCCTCTCCTTTCTCTCTCCCCCTCTCCTCCCTCTCCCTCCTCTCCTCCCTCTCCCCCTCTCCTCCCTCTCCCCCACTTCTCTTCTCTCCCCCCTTCTCCTCTCCCTCCCCCCTTCTCCTCTCCCTCCCCCCTTCTCCTCTCCCTCCCCCCTTCTCCTCTCCCTCCCCCCTTCTCCTCTCTCTCCCCCCTTCTCCTCTCTCCCCTCTTCTCCTCTCTCTCTCCCCTCCTCCTCTCTCTCTCCCCTCCTCCTCTCTCTCTCCCCCCATCTCCTCTCTCTCTTCTTTTGTCGCATGTTAAAATCTACAATATATTTGTTCTTCATAGGCACATGGCCTCTCTGGACCCTGTTTCTTCATCCTGTGACAATAAGTAATGTTTGACTTGAAATTTTTAAGATAGCAAAAGACCATTTTATATTCTACAGCTTATTCCCACACCTCTGTGCCTTTGTTCATGCTACCTGCTCTAATATTCTTTTCCCCATTCTCTAACCAATGAACTCCTATTTAACTTTCCAAGCCAATTCAAAAGCCACTTTAAATATGAAGTCTTCCCACACATATATACAAAACTCATAACTCTCTTTGATTAAGCTTCCATAATATTTATAAAACCTTATTCTAGTTGAGCTGTTTTTAGGCCCAGTAGACTGTGATGCCATCTATTGTTCTTCCCTTCCTGTGGAAGGCAGAAAACATGTTCTTTTAAGCTGAGAAGAATGCTGGACACATGGTAGGTGCTCCCTAAAATATACACTGATTGCTTCTGTGTCCCACTGCATGTTAAAAGTACCTCCATCAGTAGCTTGATAAAGCCCCTGGCCATTTGCACATTTCAGAAAGGCCTACCTGGTCTGCACAGGTCTCCATGTTGCTCTTTTTCACTGGCATAGACCTCCATGCACCAAGCATGGTATGCAAATGAGAAGAGATCTTCTATTTTAGCAGGTGGTCGAATTGCGTTGTTTAGTCTCTTCAGCCACTCTTGACACTGCTCAAAGGTGGAAAACTGACACCTTTGGTGAAGTCAAACAGTATGGATGTAATCAGAAGACAGTTGAAATGAAATGTAAGAAAAGCATTCAAGAATGCCCACTTGTAGTGAAGTGGGAACTACAATCAAGAAAGCATCTGAGCCAGTCATTCACATGTTCATTATCACTTACAAGAAAAATTAATGTTAGCCAATGAAACAAAATGTCCAAAAGAAGGAAGCTGACCATGTGGAAAATCTATTTTTTTAGACTAATAAAATCTAAGATTCATTAACCACAATTATTACCCAAAAATGGCCACTATTCTTTTATGAGTGGAGTTTTATTCTACCTCTTCAATCAAAGATTTATGGTTGTCCCTCACTAAAAATGTTTAGAAAAATCTTTTGTTTCATAATAACATTTTAGATCAAGTTTAAAAACCACAGAATTATTTTTAGCCAGTTAGGGACTAATTTCATTATTTAGCTATTAGGACAAATCAGATCCAAAAGACAGATTGCACTGTAATTCTCAGCTATGACCATATAGAGAACAAAACAATTCTACTGTCAATTGTAATTTCAGTATATACAACTAATGAGTTAAAATAATTAGTGAAAACTAATTTATTAAAGATGTAGGCCAGGTGCAGCAGCTTACACCTGTAATCCCAGCACTTTGGGAGGCTGAGGTGGGCAGATCACGAGGTCAAGAGATCAAGACCATCCTAGCCAACGTGGTGAAATCCCGTCTCTACTAAAATTACAAAAATTAGCTGGGTGTGGTGGTGCACGCCTGTAATCCCAGCAACTCGGGAGGCTGAGGCAGGAGAATCTCTTGAACTCGAGAGGCAGAGGTTGCAGTGAGCTGAAATCGGGCCACTGCACTCCAGCCTAGCAACAGAACGAGACTCCATCTAAAATAAAATAAAATAAAGATGTGTTTAGGCTGGGCACAGTGACTCATGCCTGTAATCCCAGCACTTTGGGAGACCAAGATGGGCAGATCACTTGAGGTCAGGAGTTCGAGACCAGCCTGGCCAACATGTTGAACCCTCTATCTCTAATAAAAATACAAAAAAAATTAGCCAGGTATGGTGGCATGCACCTGTAATCTCAGCTACTTGGGAGACTGAGGCAGAAGAATCGCTTGAACCAGGGAGGTGAAGGTTGGAGTAAGCCAAGATCACACCACTGCCCTCCAGCCTGGGCAACAGAGTAAGACTTTGTCTCAAAAAAGATAAATAAATAAAAATAAAAATTTGTTTAAATGTTTGGCCTTTTTGAATGCAATGTTAAGAAACTGAGTAATAAGCAACCTTCTTAAATTGAGTTGTAGCCAGTATCTATCAAAAATAAGCCAAATCTCACTGACTAAAAAGCAATTTAAAAAATATCTTAAAACCATGGGGTCACCTAAACTCTCCCTTATCCCAATCACGGTGGCTCACCAATATGCCAACATATAATGTTTACTGGCACCCCAGAACAAGTAAGAATGCAGTAAAAACTTGTGGAATTTAAGACCTCTAGAGCAATTAAATTTAAAAATGAACTTGAGGCGTCGTTGTTGGTTTTTTGTTTTTGATATGGAGTCTTGTTCTGTTGCTCAGGCTGGAGTACAATGGTCTCATCTCAGCTCACTGCAACCTCCGTCTCCCAGGTTCAAGAGATTCTTCTGCCTCAGCCTCCCAAGTAGCTGGGACTACAGGCATGCACCATCATATCCAGCTAATTTTTGTATTTTTAGTAGAGACACGGTTTCACCACGTTGGCCAGGCTGGTCTTGAGCTCCTAACCTCAAGTGATCCACCCACCTCAGCCTCCCAAAGTGCTGGGATTACAGGCGTGAGCCACTGTGCACAGCCTGCAACCATTATAGTTAACATCAGATAAAAATCATCAATGAATGCTAAACTTAAGGAGAAATTTTTATGAGAAGGAAGGACATTTGCATTGTCTCAAGTGCCTCCCCCAGACTGTTTTTAGTTGCAAGAGAGAAAACGCAGAAATTATACTGAAACCAGATGACATCTTGGCTGGGATAATCAAAATTAACATTTCCAATGAAGGACATGAACACTGTACTTCCAGATGTAATACAGTATCCTGAAAAGGACGTGACATCACATATACAATATTCCAGTTGAGAAAACATAACCTCAATTTAACTGAGGAAACACTGGACAAACATAAAATGAGAAACATTCCATTAAAATAAGACAGTATTCTGTAAAATGTGAATGTCGTAAAAGACAAAATAAGGCTATGGAAAATGTTCCAGATTAAAGAAAGCTACAGAGTCATGACAGCTAAATGCAACATGTGGCCTAGACTGGATCCTGTACTAAATGAGACAGAGGTGAGAGAGAATGCTAGAAGAAACATTAATAGGTCATTAGGTCAACTGACAAAATTGGAACATGTATAGCAGACTGGATAAAAGTATTATCAATGTAAAACTGAAAACTGATGATGCTGTAGTTACATAAGAAAATATTCCTATTCTTAGGAAAGCACGCCAAAGTATTTTGGGGTTAAGAGCCATGATTATGTAACTTAAACTGTTCAGGAAAAGCATCTCTAACATACACACATACACACAGCAGCAGGGTTCTGCAAATAATAAAGCAAATGGTAAAATGTTAACAAGTGAATGGTGTACTGATGTTCTTTGTACTATTTCTATTTTTGCACTTTCGTAAATTTAAAATTATTTCCAAATTTAAAAAAAAACATCTTTCAACATAGCAAAGTATTCATCCTACAGATAAAATATCTTAGGCACAAACTACTCAGAAAATATTCCTAATGAGGCTAATCTTCAAAAGGTACCTTACTAAGTTACTAAACAATAGACTCATTTTTTTAAAACATTTTCCACACTAAACAGCAACACAAACATACCACCACATACCTGATAACTTTGCAGTCTTTGCAAGTCAAATGAAGCTGAAATATATCTCGGCATTCAACACTTTCTATAAGCTGTAATGGAACCTGCAATTTAAAAAAATGAAGTCTTCTTGGTCATAAAGAAAATTGCATTGACCTTGCAATTCTTCAATGTGTCCAATTAGACTAATTAGATCTATAAGGGAAAGCAACAAAAACAGAACTGCAAACTTATCTGGATCAATAGTACTCAAGTGATTTACTACAGAGTGAATTAGGACATCCCTTTATCTCTAAATCAGTGGTCTCGAGTCATGTCATAGCATGAGGGCAGCAAAGTGGTGGTATCACCTTTGGAAGAGGAGAATATATCTCTCAGGTACTAAACTCTCAAGATCGAAGTACTACTTCTAGATGCTATAACTGACTATGATTTGCAATGATGCAATGATGCAATGACACAGAAGCTGAAGGGAACCAGAATGGTAATATTTTCTTGCTTATAGAAAAGAACTACAGATCAGAATGGAGGTGGGAGACTCTGTTGTTTGCCTCAAATGACAGAGTGGGCTTATGGCTTAGTGTTAGCCAATGAGGCTCCTGAAAAAGGCTAGAGGTCTAATCTGACTGTGGATTGCACAGAAAAGACAATGGGACTATAGCTGCTGGCCAGGCTCTCTAATAAATAGAATAGACTCAAAGGTATGAAGGAGGAGGAGAAGGCCATGCAGTGATCAAAGATGCTAAAACTATAATAACTGTGTCTGATTTGCTTCAAAAGATCAAGTAGGAGTCCTGTTTGCTAAATGGGGCTTGAGGTCTGAACAAGCTAGAATGGTTCCTCCCTGTCAATCTGGTCTGCAGACTCTATTGGACACAGGATTATGTAAAACAGCAGACAGAGAAAAGGGAGACAAATAGAAGTCGAAGCATCTAGACAGGGTGCCAAATCTCAAGGGCAATATGAGGATCCTCCTCCTATCCCTCAAATTATCCTGATTCAACCTCTGGCTTCAAAAAGCAATTTCTAGACTTTCAATGCAAACCTGGTAAAATAATAGTGAATACTCTTACTCCTTGAAAAAGGAGTGGGCTATTTATTTGCCTTTTACACTGTATCAAGCCTAGCCAAAATGTGTCTCTGGAAGTTGCAAATAGCATTCCAACAATTTGTGTTAGTATGCAAAGAGGAAGGCAGTCTCCTCCAATGCAGACAGAAACAAGAGTGCTGTCTGCACAGAATGGCCCTCGTGTTAGCTGAGCCAGTTTCAGGAACAAGACTCCTGCAAACTCTGCCCTACCACAGAGCTCCTAGTCAGCACAGAACTCTCAGAACGAGGATGCAGGGATCAAAAAGAAGCCCAGTGCTGGACAAAGAAACAAAATGGGGCAGGTGATAAAGAAGAGAAGAAAGCAAAATAATATTACTCAGATAAATGACTGGGAGTTTCAACCTTATGACTGAAGTCTTCTTGCTTTTAAGTCTACAATCTATTAAAAAAAAAAAAAATCCCTTACAATGGGACTTTTTGTCTGGGCATCAGAGGAAAAACTAAGAAATCTTGCCTATGTTCTAAGAACAAAAGGAGCCCTCTGCTTTTGTTCAAGTCCTTAACCCCAAGGTGCTGTGAGAAACTGCAGCTGAGGCAGCTAAGAATTCTTCCAAGACCTGTGCATCTAAGAAGGAAAAGAAAAAAAACAAAACAAGAAACAATTTATCATTAGGGATAAACTGTAAAAAAGAAACACTGAGATTAAGATAGAGATTGGAAGACAACATTGCTTTGTTCTCAGGCCAGTTCTCTGGGTGGTCTGTAACAGACTCTTATTGCCTTTTATTTTGTAGTCCTCCTGCTAACTACCTTAACTCTCTATATCCCCACAAAATGTGGCTGCCAGACTGGCAATTAAGAGGCCTGAGGTCTAGTCTCAATTCTAAAATTTTACCAGTTAAAATTTTGCCAGCTGGCCGGGCATGGTGGCTCAAGCCTGTAATCCCAGCACTTTGGGAGGCCGAGGTGGGTGGATCACGAGGTCAAGAGATAGAGGCCATTCTGGTCAACATGGTGAAACCCCATCTCTACTAAAAATACAAAACATTAGCTGGGCATGGTGGCATGTGCCTGTAATCCCGGCTACTCAGGAGGCTGAGGCAGGAGAATAACCTGAACCCAGGAGGCGGAGGTTGTGGTGAGCCGAGATCGCGCCATTGCACTCCAGCCTGGGTAACAAGAGCGAAACTCTGTCTCAAAAAAAAAACAAACAAAAAAAATTGCCAGCTTCATTGGGCAAGCCTCCAGTCTTCCCGTGTATTACCAGCCTCTGCTTTCTGAACCTTAGTCACAACTAAGGAAATCTCAGGCATGGGGCCTGGAAAGAGTCTGGGATAGGATTAGAGTGAGCTTTGCAAATCCACATGGAGAGGCTGCTCTTTCGCCAGTCACCTGCATCCTAAGTCCCCTGCAATTGACTTTCTTTATAAACACAAGACATGAAAACCAGCTAATGCTCTTAAGCAGCTGCTGGGGGAAATGGATTAGCCTTTGCTACTTTGCTACAAACAGGTAAGTTTTACATCCTTATTACTAAACCAGACCCCAATGGCCTGTGCCCAAACATAATGGAATAAAGTATCTCAGAGCATGCGAAACATTTGCTACCTAAAATTCAGGCAATATATACATATATATTTTCTGTATTTTAACATAGTAAATTTAAGAAAGAAGAATTAAAATGTTGGTTCTATGCATTCAAATCAGATTGCAGACATTAGCAAGTCACCAAAAACAACCATGTGTACACAAGTCTCAGATATGGAGAATAGCAGATTTTAATATTCATGCAGACTGTCACATGCAGGAAATTTCAATATGCATTAAGAATAGGGATATATAAAAGAGAAACACCTGATGTTATAACAAGTATCTCCCTTGTCTTCTCCTTTCTACCCCAGTGTTTTCCTTCAGCACTCCCTCCAGACTGCCTCTTCTAAAAGGCAGAATTGGCCTTTACCTCTTCATACCTCCATCCAAAACATACTGTTTCTCTACTTTCTTAAGGCCCACTCCATTGCTTTAGGTTCCTCAAATTTCCTCACATATGAAAAGGAACTCTTAATATTTCTGTAACTACAGGTATCCTATATTCAACCTCAAAACCAAATTATAGATTCAAGAGCCAGTCCATTTTTCAGCACAGGAAGGTTAAACGACTACAGTATAAGCTAGTATAGTAGTAAAGTCAGGACCAGAATCCATGTCTGTCCTCTAGCCTGGGCTCCTTCCACCATACATTCTGTGCCTTTCTTTCTTCCCCTACACTTGGACTTCTCTTCCATATAAGCTCTACCTTAGTTTTTCTTTCACAAGTAAGTAGTTTCTCCACCAGGGATCTTCAAGAGGAAAATAGAGTTTAAATCAAAATTCCTCAGAGGCGATTTCATTTGTAGAAGAGTAGCAAGAAATCTAAACTCACTTTCAAATCGTCTCAAACCTATTGATTCAATGTCTTGTAGCAACTCATTTTCTTTTTGCTCTTCTCTCCTCTATCTTCACCTGCCAGGTAACTCAATCTCACTTTACAATGCTTTTCCTAATATAAATTTCACCAAACTCATGCTCAAACAAAGCATCAAACACATTCAGTGCTATAACCAATTCCTCAAAAGCGAAAAGTTACATCACAGACACCAACAACCTTAAGAGCATCAATCCAAAAAAAAGCAGAAGAGCAGCAGTTTAAAAATTTAACACACATGCACAGGTATGTCCCATAATACTGTCACATTCCAGAGGGATCTGATGTCATCATACCCTACTATATTTACCTCCTCAATTTATTCTGGGTGTGTGTGCATACATGTGCATTATTTTTAAGCACGAGAATTTAGAGTGGGATAATTTCTACCTTTTTAAAAACAAATGCCCTTTTTATAGCCTAAATCGGAAGTACTAATCTTGCACTTGCAGTAACAGTAAAAATAAAGCAAGAAGTGAATCTAAATCTACAATCTGTAATAAAGTGGAATATCTGGGCACAGAATTTTTTCAGTCAAAAACTAATCATGGCTGGGAACAATGGTCACGCCTATTATCCCAGCATTTTGGGAGGCTAAGGCAGAAGGATCGCTTGAGCCCAGGAGTTCTAGATCAGCCTGGACAAAATGGCGAAATCCTGTCTCTGTAAAAAAAAAAAAAAGAAAGAAAGAAAGAAATCGTGTGTAGTGGCTCACATCTATAATCTCAGCATTTTAGGAGGCCAAGGTGGGTGGACTGCTTGAGCCCAGGAGTTTGAAAGCAGCCTGGGCAACACAGACACCATCTCTACAGAAAATAAAATTAAATTAACTGAATATGGTGGCACGTGTCTGTAGTCCCAGCTATTCAGAAGCCTGAGGTGGGAGGATCACCTGAACACAGGAAGGTGAGGCCATGATGGCGTCACTGCACTCCAGCCTGGGCTACAGAGTAAGACCATGTCTCAAAAAAACAAAGAACAACAGAAAACCCACTAAGTACCAGAAGAAGACTGTCATTGGTTTAAGACTCAAACTCTATTACTCACATCTGACAACTTACAAGCCTCCAGCACTGGTTTCAGAGGCTCCCACTGTTACATGAATGCTAGACCAAAGTGCATTAAGTGTTAACAATAATCACTTTTGCAGCAGAGCATGGTGGCTAACACCTGTAGTCCCAACACTTTGAGATGCTGAGGTGGGAGGATAACTTGAGCCAAGGAGGCTAAGGCTGCAGTGAGCGGAGACTGTGCTACTGAACTCAGCCTGGAGACAGTGTGAAACTCCATCTCCCCCAACCACCCACACCCTCCCCGCCCCCCCAAAAAAAAAACTAGTGTTGATTTTATAAATTATTTCTAATAGAAACTTGATCTACATTTTTTTGAAGTTCATAATTCCATCTGCTTATGTACAAACTGTAGGTCTTTTTCCTTACCCTATAAATTATTCTCATAGTAGCATACAACTAGAATTTGTCCAGTAAAAGGAAAAAAGACTCATGCAGAGGGGAAACATTCTGCTGATATGCAATGTAAGCATGTAACACTCAAAATCAATTTCCTCCAAGCACAGGTCCAGCAACTGCCTAGGATTCTCATGCTACTTACTGGGATTTCAGAAGCAGCAGATTGAGAAGCAGTCTATTAAATTACACACAAAAAAATCTTTTAAACTTTCATGAATTCCACTTGAACACTTGTTTATAAATTAAGCTTCAAAGAACTATGTCTGTAAATATATAATAATTATTTGGGAAAAGCACAGAAAAGCAGCAATTCATACCTTAAATGTTACATATGAACTCTACTACAGATTCTTTACCATAGGAACTGGAACTTGATATTCAGTGAATATGTGAATTAAGGTAATGATGTTTATGGTATCAAAATCTACCGACACATTTTATTCAACGTGCTATGAAATTTAAAGGGAATATATGATATCAGGTAGCTAATTAAAACTTAATGGTAAGTCATTTTCTAAAGTGCTAAGTATTTTGACTGAAGTAAATAAAATGATGCAAACTGGGAGCATGCCACAACATATACTGGTACATTTGGGCTTTGATGGTTTAAATGTGTTTGATTTAGATAAAATAACCTTTAAGGGGGTCCTCCTGATCTAACATATTTTATTGAAATATACATATTTTATTGAAATACTTATCTGCTGAAGTTGGGACAATACCACTACCAACTATCTGATCTCCATCCAGGACCTGATGTAGGAGGAATCCTTATTTCCTAAGTAACCCCAGGTTTAAGGTTCCAGGAATCTTAGCACTGTGATCAAATTATTTTTATAGACGAGTTCTAGTCTCTCTCAATCTGAAATTTTTAAAGTCACTGTGATCATTTTTCTGTACAAAGCCATTATCTTGAGGTTTTTTTGTTTGTTTGTTTTTAAGAGAGTCTCCCTCTGTCATCCAGGCTGGAGTGCAATGGTGTGATCTCAGCTCACTGCAACCTCTCCCTCCTGGGTTCGAGAGATTCTCCCTGTCTCAGTTTTCCCAAGCAGCTGCAGTTACAGGCATGTACCACCATGCCCAGCTAATTTTTGTATTTATTAGAGACGAGGTTTCACCATTTTGGCCGGGCTGGGCTCAAACTCCCAACCTCAGGTGATCTGCCTGCCTCAGCCTTCCAAAGTGCTGGGATTACAGGCATGTGCCACTACGACCAGCCTACACTGAACTTCTTAAGTAACATGTAGGCTCTATTCCTTAAGAGGGTTATAATGCTAACAGAGAAAACACTTTCAGGTTAAGAAAATGGATCAAAAGAAAGAACAGTGGCAAATTTCCTTAAGTATTTTATCTTAATCATAGTGGGGGGATCAACAATTCCAGTCAACAACCTACTCATACAGTTACCCTTAGAAACAATTCAGACACAGCCTATTCAAAGAAATGTACTGTAAATGAGCTTTAAACCCAAAAAGGGGGAAAAGGGTCTAATGCCCACTTCAAACGCACATTAATTTCAATTCATTTAATATTTACTGAATATGGTAGTACCAGGTGACATGCTGGATCTTGAAGATACAAAAATTACAACCTATTTGGTATATGTTGTGAAAGAATGTCCCAGATGTAGAAGACACAAGAAAGAATGTAACTGTCAGAGGGAACTGGGACTAAGAGGCTTCACAGAAGAAGTTATCACCTGAACTAAATTTTGACAGATGAAGAGAAGTTCCTGGGCGGAAAAAAAAAGAACACAGAGGTGTGAGGTATGGCTGAACAGTACAAGGAGGCTGCTTTTACAAGTTTAAAAAAAAAAAAAAAACACACACACACACACACATGAGAATGGGGAAAGGAGGGAAGCTGACAAAGTGCTAGGGACCGAACAGCCTCATGCTGTGCTAAATAATTTGACCTTCATTGGAGAAGTAGTGAAGAAACACTGAAGAGCTTTAAGCTGATAAATGATATTATCAATTTCATGCTTTCTTTCCAGCAAACAATAGATCTACAAATAGTCTCTGAAATATCTGGCCATCAACCAATAAACTGATAAATACAGGACGATATAAGGAAATGCAATGATATCAAACTATATCAGAGTCTCACTCTGTCTCCCAGACTGGAGTGCAGTGGTGCGAATCTTGGCTCACTGTAACCTGCCTCCCCAGTTCAAACAATTCTCCTGCCTCAGCCTCCTGAGTAGCTGGGACTACAAGCACACGTCACCATGCCCTGCTAATTTTTGTATTTTTAGTAGAGATAGGGTTTCACCATGTTGGCCAGGCTGGTCTCAGACTCCTGACCTTGTGATCCGCCCACCTTGGCCTCCCAAAGTGCTGGGATTACAGGTGTAAGCCACCATACCTGGCCTGAAATTTAATTATAATTTATTCCAGGCATTCAAACACTGAAAGAACACAAAGTTAAACTGGGAAGTTCTACTAAATGCTACTATAATTACTTCCACAGTAGCTGGTGGGGAATTTTTGGTTGCTGGGGTTTTTTAGGTGTTTCCCCTCTTTCCCTTCGGCATCACGACTACTCAAATCCAAGTGGACCCTTCTAAACAAAGTGCTACATAGTATGAACGAACAGCATTGCCTCTTTCCTTAATGAGGTGTGTATCTTTAGCTGATAGACAGAAAACTGATGTAACTGCTATAATCATGGCCCAAATCTAGAAGCCAGAAGGGATTCAGGCCAAAACTGCTCCTGGACATACATGCTTAAATACAAAGCCAGAATGATAATAACAAGAAATAAAAGTCAACTACCAAAAAATAAAATAAAATAAAATGACAGCCAATGAGTCTTTTTTCTTTCTGAACTGCTGAGTAAAACAAATGAACTCAATAGATTTCAAAGAATCCCAAAATGAACCCAAAATACAATCTGCATGAAATTATAGTCCTTAGCTGTTTTAACATGTCATAATACATTTTTCTGTGCTATAAGTGAAGTGTAGAAAGCCACCACACTGGCAAATATAGAAGGAAGAAGGCATTTGGTGTAAGTACATGAATTTTTAGGCCTTTGTTGGTTTCATTTAAGACTAAAGACAGCAGAGCACTGGAAGAAACAGTTCACTGAGAGGACATTCATAACTGAAAAGGGTAAATGTACTCTTGAGAATCAAGAGCCTTCCTTTATTTCAGTAATATATAGTCCATTATGCAAATAAACATTATACTTAACATCTATACTTATACCACCAAGAAGTCATTAGAGTAACTTCATGCTGAAATGAGAGTCTGCAGTGAGCTCAAAGTACATCTCATCATTTGACATTAAGGCCCAGGGAATTATCTCAACTCAGGCTGTTGGTAACTACTAAAGATTGAGGAATAAAAGCCTATTCAGCCTTTATACCTTTATAAAGCTTAATGATCTAGCATTACCTAGTACACATCATTTTCTGTTAACTAAACAATGGACACCTCAACTGACAACTACATGCATCATTTTAAATCAAGCGTATGAGTTGCTTGCTAACCTCATGTTCCTTGAGTGCTAGATTAAGTGAGAAAAGCAAAGCACACAATGCTTTTACTCCCAATTATGGATGCCTCTCCTTTCTTTGAGAACATTACATTTTGCTACTTCCTTTCTCCATCTATCTTAGAGGAAAAACAGTTGGTAATCACTTACATTAACAAGAGACTCCTTGAACTTGATGTGAAGTCTGTAATTTGAAAGGGCAATGATGGCATCCTCCGCTCGGCCCACAAACTCTGTGCTCTCTCCATGAAGTTCAAGGAAAGGAACCTTTGAAATCGAAGAAACCCTTCAGATTTCTGAGGTAGTTTTAAAAAAGGCTTCAAATGTCAGTTAGCTAAATGGATGGTAAATCCTCTGCCACTGAAGTTGAAAACACAGAACGTAAGTAGGTAAGGAAACTAAAGAGGATGGGTTTATACTCGCTTAATTCAAATGTATCTAGTTATTCAAATTCTGAACTACTAAAGGAATGATACAGAGAAGATCATCTTAAATAGTGGGTTCTCGGGAAATAAGTCTTGCTAAAATGAGACATTTTTCAGCTTGCATTTCTACTACATGTATGGTTTAAGAAAAAAATAGGCTGGGCACTGTGGCTCAGGCCTGTAATCCCAGCACTTTGGGAGGCCAAGGTGGGTGGATCTTAAGGTCAAGAGATCGAGACCATCCTGGCCAACATGGTGAAAGTCTGTCTCTACTAACAACACAGCTGTATGTGGTGGCACATGCCTATAGTCACAGCTACTCAGGAGACTGAGGCAGGAGAATTGCTTGAACCTGGGAGGCAGAGGTTGCAGTTAGCTGAGATCATGCCACTGCACTCCAGCCTTGAGATAAAGCAAGACTGTCTTTTTTTTTTGAGACGGAGTTTCGCTCTTGTTACCCAGGCTGGAGTGCAATGGCGCGATCTCGGCTCACCGCAACCTCCGCCTCCTGGGTTCAGGCAATTCTCCTGTCTCAGCCTCCTGAGTAGCTGGGATTACAGGCACGCGCCACCATGCCCAGCTAATTATTTTGTATTTTTAGTAGAGACGGGGTTTCACCATGTTGACCGGGATGGTCTCGATCTCTTGACCTCGTGATCCACCCGCCTCGGCCTCCCAAAGTGCTGGGATTACAGGCTTGAGCCACCGCGCCCGGCCGAAGACTGTCTCAAAAAAAAAAAATGATATACACACACACATTTCAATCCATTAACTGTGCTATATAGTTAATCCTAAATAAATATGTTACATTTAAAAGTGATCTGTAATTACCTGAAGATTCTCATCCTCTCGGATCAGCTGCTTCCTAGGAAAAATCTGATTGGCCTGGATGCACTCAAGGCTGTGCCGAGTCTCTTCATCCTGGAAAAGTCCAAAACCTTAAAATAATTTGAAAGCTTCTAGTCATCCATATGTGTTTTTTCTGCCATGTCTACTAGCATAATCACAAAGTACAAGATCAAGGTGAACAGGCAGAAAAGCTCAAGGAAACAATATTTGTCTTAAAAAGTGTTTTATCCAATACATCAGGTACATCTAGTCTGAAAGCACATTGATGCAAAAAAAAAAAAAAATGTCAAAGAGGTTAGAATATTTCTATTAGGCACTAACAGGTTGTTAATACCTTTTTTTTTTTTTTTTTGAGACAGAGTCTCACTCTGTCACCCAATCAGTGGTACAATCTCGGCTCACTGCAATCTCAGCCTCCTGAGTTCAATCAGTTCTCCTGCCTCAGTCTCCTTAGTAGCTGGGACTACAGTTGCATGCCATAACGCCTGGCTAGTATTTTTGTAGAGACAGGGTTTTGCCATGTTGGCCAGGCTGGTCTCCAACTCCTGAACTCAGGTGATCCAGCTGCCTCAGCTTCCCAAAATGCTGAGATAACATGAGCCACTGTGCCTAGCCCTACATTATTTTTAAAAGAAACCAAGATATGCTTTTTTCTCTTTAAGTTATGATCTTAAATTCTTCGAGAAATACATACTGAAATATTTTTAAATGAAAGGTGATGTGAAATTTGCTTCAAAATAACTGGGGCAGGAGTAAGGAGGAAGTCCGACATGAGTGAAATAGATCTATGAATTAACAATTCACGAAACTAGGTAAGTGTGAGTTTATTATCTTTATCATTGTGTCTACTCTGGTTATATGTGAAATTTTCAAAATAGAAAGCTTGAAAACAATTTCTAAGAAAAAGTACACTTAAGAACTCAATTTCCCAAGTTGAAAATATATGAAAGACTATCTTTCATTTATTCTGCCTTATATTACAATAGATTTCTGTTAAGACAACTTCACAAGGCGTGGCAATAAATTCTCATCTAGATGGCACATGAATTATAATTTGTATTAAAAGTAATATTTTGCATTATGAATTTGTACTTATATGAAGACAAGAGAGAACTGTCATCTATTAGAAAGCCTGACTAAATTATAACAGAATCTGTTTATACTGCAACTTTTTTTTTGTAAGTCAGGGTTTTGCTCTGTCACCCAGGTTGGAGTGCAGCAGCACAATCAGAGCTAACCATAACCTCCAACTCCTGGGCTCAAGTGATCCTCCCGCCTTAGCCTCCCAGGTAACTGAGACCACAGGCGCACAACACCATGCCAGGCTAATTTTTTTATTTTTAGTACAGACGAGGTCTCATTATGTTACCTAGGTTGGTCCCAAACTCCTGGGCTCAAGTGATCCTTCCACCTTAGCCTCCCAAAGTGCTAGAATAACAGAAGTGAGTCACCAAGCCCGACCCTACAAAGCAATTTTTAAAAGAGCAAAAGCTGCATCATGTTCAGCTGACAGCATTAAGAATTATAACCAGTGGTTACTGGTCACTTCCGTATACACTACTTAACACAATTCCAATAATTTTGTAAATCCTACCCCCAAAAGAGCTTTTCTTCGTATCTGTAAACAACACTTAAGGTTTTACTAACAACAATCATAATCATAAAATGGTAATACTCTACTAGTATTCTTCTCAAAATGAAGTCCACAGAATCTGAGATGCTTACAGGGGTCCTGTGAGGTAAAAACGTTCCCAATAATAAGATATTATTTGCCTTTCTTCATTGTACTGTCATCTATACTAACAGTGAAAAAAAATAACTGGTAGGTAAAACTGCTGGTACCTTAGCACAATCGAGGCTGTGGTACCGATTTCCTAAGAATGACCTTGATAAAGCAAAAAGATATTATAAATTCTATTTATTAAATCTTTACCCTTAAGTAGAAGTCTGTTTTACAGAGGAAATAGAAGTAAAACACCTCTGGTGCATGGTGCAGTATTATGGTGTCATAAAGTAAAGCACTTGTACAAACGTTTCAATTAGATGGACTAGCCATTTTTTTTTTCACTAAATAACTGGAAGAACAACTGATAGAAAAAATATGGTAATGCAGACTTGGGCATCTGGCAGATCTTTTTCCCAAAAGACAGTATTAGGAGAAAAACAGCAACAACAAAAGATAGTATTAGATGCCAATAATAAAGCTTTTGTGCAAAAATTTGATTTTAGAAAAAAGAAAATTAGATTTTGGAAAACCTGTCAACTCCCATCATGAACTTTATAGCTTCCCAATACTTAGGACTTTTATCATTAAAGTGGAGATATTACCAAGTGTGATTTAAACAACAACAACAACAACAACTATAATAAAATGTGTCCATTTTTAAAGATCTGCCTCATTCAGTGAACCCATTATTTTCCTAATGACCAATGCATGATGTTACAAAATCATATGTAGATAAAGATTCATTCAAAGTGAAAGACCAATGACTTTAATGTAATATAATACAAAAAGTTCACTGATACAATGTCAGATTCTACATTGCAACTAACCTTTGAAGAACCACCACTGGGTAGGCATGGTGGCTGATGCCTGTAATCATAGCACTTTGGGGGAGCTACAGTGCCTGTAATCTCAGCACTTTGGGGCACTACAGTGAGCAGATTACTTGAGCCCAGGAGTTTAAGACCAGCCTGGGCAACATGGTGAAACCCTCTCTACAAAAAAATAGAGAAATTAGCTGGGCACAGTGGCACGCATCTGTAGTACCAGATACTGAAGAGGCTGAGGTGGGAGGATCACCTGCACCTGAGGAGGTAGAGGCTACAGTGAGCTGTGACTGAACCACTACACTCCAGCCCGGGCAACAGAGCAAGATCCTGTCTCAAAAACAAATAACAAAACACACACCACTTATCAAGTTTTGGTGTAGTATTAAAGAAAAACAAATTATATGGGAAAATTAAAATACTCTTCCTTTTTGTAATTACTTTTCTAACTACATATCTGCCTGAGGCTGTATTTTCTTCATATATTTCAAAGAAAACATTCTAACAGACTGAATGCAGAAGTAGATATGAGAATCCAGCTGTCATCTATTAAGCCAAGTATTAAAGAGATTTGCAAAAATGTTAACGCTATTCTTTATACTAATTATCTTTGGATGAAGAAAAAATAGTTATTTTTCATCAAAAAATGTTATTTATGCTACCATATAATTGGTTTATTTTTACTTTTAAATGAATTTATAACTATTCTAAATATTTCTCAGTTTTAATTTCTAATACGGTATAAATAGACATAACCCACAATAACAAACCCTTTTAGAAGTACCTCGATAATTTAAGAATGTAAAAAGAGGTCTGGAGACCAAAGAGTTTCAGAGCTGCTTCTCTACCACACCAATTAAAGCTGTTACACTCCAAAAGTCAGGCTATTCCTAAAACTATTCTCCTAGTGCTAATTATCTACGAAAGAATAATCTACAAAAGGTGAGCCATGATTACACCACGGCACTCCAGCCTGGACGACAGAGTGAGATCCTGTCTCCAAAAAGAGACAGAATTAAAGATGCGAAGAATACTGAATTTAGAGACATGTTTCTCATAAACCAATAGGGGATAGTAAGGAAACACTAAATAAACATGAAGGGGAGCAAAATCTTACATAAAAGTATACTTTTAACATATCTGCTCACTATCACATTAACTAGCTTTTTACTTCACATAAATGTGTAAGACCTAAACTTTTATTCTCTGTAAGGTCATTTTACAGAGGTACCTAATTAAGTGATTCCTTGACCTGGTTTTCTGTTGACTTTTAGCACAGAATTGAAATAATGTAGCAGGCTTTTAAACAACAAAAAGAAGCCATTTACCTATTCACTCTTGCTGGCACACTCACCAGGGTGCTAATCCAGACCAATATATATCACCAAAATAGCTACCGAAAACTAAAAATGGGATGATTTTCAACACAAAACAACTGAGAATTGGGCCAGCAAGGCAAGAACATAAAGTACTTATTTTTCATAATCAAACCAATGCTCTTTTTAAAAGCTACTATCTCAGTTCACATTACCCGTAAAGCTTCAGAACTTTTCTCCCCTTATACACAAAAATACATTTAATCCCCAAGGACTTAACATTAGGACTGATTGAATCTAGAGGACCAGTGATCCCACGTGGCTAAACAGTTGAATTTGACAGTTGAATTAGCCTGAATTTATTAGTTTCTGTGAGTTTCATAGGTGAAGAAGGAGGCCAAACTGGAGATGGTTAATAAGGTAAGAAGTTGGAAGGAGACAAACTAGGAAATGTTGGTCTGGTAGGAGTTTTGAAAACAAATTTCTCCTAGGCTATAAAAGCAGTAACTTTAATAAGAGAGAAGTATTCCATGTCATCAATTTCCTGGTATTGCTGAGGAACACCAGGCACTGTGGCATGTGGCACTTCGTAGTCTCCACCCACCTCCATAAAGTCAGTTGGGTCATCTACAAAATACTGAAAAAGGGCCAGTCACTGTATTTCCAGGCTAAACTCTGCAGTTAAGACAGGAAAGTATACACCTCAGAGATGAAGTCAACAATAGAGATGAATATAGTACATAGAAAAGGCCAGTTACGGTAGCTCACACCTGTAATCCCAGCACTTTGGGAGGCTGAGGCAGGTGGGTCACCTGAGGTCAGGAGTTCAAAACCAGCCTGACCAACATGGAGAAACCCCGTTTCTACTAAAATATAAAAATTAGCTGGGGATGGTGGCGTGCACCTGTAATCTCAGCTACTTAGGAGGCTAAGGCAAGAGAATTGCTTGAACCCAGGAGGTGGAGTTTGCAGTGAGCGAGATCATGCCATTGTTCTCCAGCCTGGGCAACAAGAGTGAAACTCCATTTCAAAAATAATAATAAAGTACATGCAAAGGAGAGACTGATGACCAGTCAATTAATCCTATTAACTGAATTCATTTCTAGTGTTTGTGTTTGTAAAGCACAGAATTGAAAATAATTACCAGTCCTGGTGTCATTTCCAGTCATATTCTTAAGACTGGTATTAAAAGATAAAAAATACATTTCCCTTAATAAAATGCTTGGGATTAGTGCCAAAGGGGTGGGGGCAAAGAAGTCAAATCAAACAAGAACAGTGATGAATTTATGATTACTGCAGCTGAATGATGTGTATATGAGTGCACTGTATGTACTCTTCTCTCTGCATAGGCTTGAGATTTTCCACAATAAAACATGAAAATATATTTTGCTAATGCTCAACCTCTCAAAGAAAGACTCCAACCTCATTTAAGAACCTTTAAGAGTATAAAAAAAGGGAAAATGTTACTCTCAAATTAGTACAGAGGTTTACATTAAAAACGAAAAGAATGTTCAATGTTCCCGAATCATCTATACAAAAACTAAGGATTAAGAACATACTCTAAGTGCTTCAATACAGTATATACTGTAATTAAAATCAATGGTTCAACAACTTGCAAAATGTTACGTGGCTAGTAAAATGATCATTAGGAATCCAAGAAATTAACATGGGAGAATGTTTAATTCATTTAGTGAAATAAGCAAAATAGAAACTTATTTTATCATTCTAACTATATAAAACATATATATGAGACATGAACTAGTTAGAAAGGAATATAACCAGACGGCCATGTTGGCTCATGCCTGTAATCTCCGTACTTTGAGAGGCTAAGGCCGGTGGATTGCCTGAGGTCAGGAGTTCAAGACCCAGTCTGGCCAATGTGGCAAAACCCCATCTCTACTGAAAATACAAAAATTAGGCAGGCATGGTGGCCAGCACCTGTAATTCCAGTTTCTCAGGAGGCTGAGGCACAAGAATCACTTGAACCCAATAAGCAGAGGTTGCACTGAGCCCAGACTGCATCACTGCACTCCAGCCTGGGTGACATAGTAAGACACTGTCTCAAAAGAAAAAGGAATATAACCATGGGTTCTGGTGGTAGAATTATAAATGAGAATTTGTAAAAACTTGTTATAGTACTACTTCATGAGAAATTACACAAATACAAAAGATACATACAAGCCATGCTACTCCCAACTAGTACACACAGAAGCAACTCATCAGCATTGTCTATAGCACCAGGCCACAGAGAACACCAAGGAGACTCTGCTAGGCACCACGGAGAGCCCAGCAGGACCAGGAAGAGGACTACATTGCTACTAGCTATGTGGTATACAATGAAGGACAAACCCTCAACACAGAACAGAGCTGCTTTCATAAGCCTCATTTGTTATTCATTAGCACTGGCTAAAATACTAGACAAGCACTTTTTCCAATTCATTAAAAACTCTGTGGGAAAACCAATAAAATAAAATATAATCAAGAAAATAACAGCAAAAGTTCATCAGTGTTTAGGTATAAATCACAAAGTTGTAATGCCCACAAAGAAAAAACTGGCATACCTTTAAGATAAATGGAGTTACCTTTCTCTTTCTTTAAATATGACATTTCTGCACAACTAGTTTGTTTTGTTTTACTTTTTAATTTTGAAAAGCATTTTCCATACATGGCCCTAATGAAGCTTGAAATTAACAGAGCCTTTTCAATTCCTTCTCTGTGCATCAGCATAAAACAGAGTTTGGATCTAAGAAACATCACAAGGTAGAAGGACAATATGAGAGAGGACCATTTTTTTGAAGCCTTGAAGCACTGTTTACACTTCCTCAGGATTGATGAAAACATGGCTGGCTTGTTGCTCCATCTTCTCTGCTTGAGCTGGACCCGAAATGGCCCGTAAATCATTAAGCTGTCCATTAAATTCTTTTTCTGGTTAAAGATACAGGAGCGGGTGTGCAGGGCTGCTCCACCTACTATGGGACCAAAATACTGCCTTAAAGAGACAGAACAGGGAAGGTAGGGAATTGCTTCTATCCAGAAAGATAAATTCATAAAGCATATATGCTATGTGAAGTAATGCATATGTTAATTAGCTTGATTTAGCCATTCCACAATGTATACATATTTCAAAACATTATATTGTACACAATATATAATTTCTGTCAATGTTTTTAAAATTTTAAATGTACAGATGACCATCTTACAATTTGCCTACACACACACACACACACACACACACACACACACACGCGAAGTTTTCACTACATGCTACTTCCTAGAAAAGGAATTAAAAACCTGGAGTCCAAGAACTTATGCTTTAGTCTTGATTCCACTTACTTGCTGACTGAAAAATAAGAGACAATTATCTAGCTCACAGGATTAAAGTTAATAGAAATGAAACTGCTCTGTATATTGGAGTACTCTAATTATTACTACTAAGTAAACAATAAAAGAAAGGAGACGAGATCTGGGAAAGAAAAAGAAATAATTTCTTGCAAAAACAAAAATGGTTAAGTATGAATTTATTAGTGTTTACTTAATTGCCAGGACAGAGGGGCTTTTTTTTTTTTTAAAACTCTTATTTCCTTGTACTTACCATGACAGGAGGCCCAGATTAGGAGGAGAAATCCCCGTCCCTTCTTCAGTGTCCAACAAGGCTCTCTTCTTTCCCTTATGGTGAGGTCTTTAAAAAAAAAAAAAAAAAAAAAAAAAAAAAAGGAGGGGGAGGCAAAATTGGCAATAGTTTTTCCCCTTATTGGCCATACCCTGATAAAGGTATTATATATGTAATGTACAGGCCTAAGAAGCTGATCAGAGTCAGCAAGAAAAAGTTAAATATCACCCAGCCAATTAATTCCCACTAGTCAAATCCTAATTTGACAATTTCTTCATAAAAATCCTGTTAGTCTTAACCTGCTTCTGCCAAAACAGTATCAAAGGCTAACATTCCTAATGTTCACAGTAAAACAAAAAATATAAAACTTGGATGAATAAAGCAACAATTTAAAAAATCAACCTGCAGGCCAGGCAAGATAGCTTATGCCTATATCCCAGCACTTTGGGGCTGAGGCAGATGGCCTGAGCTCAAGAGTTCGAGAACAACCTGAGCAACAGAGCAAAACCCTGTATCTACCAAAAAAAAAAAAAAGGGGGGGGGGGTGGGGTGGGGTGGGGAGGGAATAGCCCGGCATGGCAACACATGCCTATAGCCCCAGCTACTCAGGAAGCCAAGGTGGGAGGATGGATTGAGCCTGGAAGGTTGGGGCTGCAGTGTTCTGTGATTATACCACCACACTCCAGCCTGGGCAATAGAGCGAGGCCCTGTCAAAAAAATAGTCAACCTGCAAATGCAAAAGCATTATTCTTGTAGTATTTTAGGATGTTTTTGTGGTTATCTCGTGAATTCAAAATGGATTCCCCATCTGAGGACACCAAACTGACTTATGAACAAAAATGAAAAACATGTCTTATTACCCAAATATTAAATGTTCTTCTAAGAACTTATAATCTGTACTAATACCTTTACTTGGTTTTATAAGAACAAAAAAGGAGAGAAGAAAATCCAACTAGAAACCCAAAGATGGGCTTATACAAAGAGTAAGTCGCTCTTTGAATAGTCTCATGCAAAACCAACATTTCTGTGTGCTAAACTTCTCTAACAGAGGATATTTTAGGGAGCTTGAGTTTCAATGTGCAGCATAAAACTCTTTTAAGGGCAACATAAGCAAGGAAACAAGATCAAAGCAGCAGCAAGGCCTAGATCATGTTGAGGCATTTTGAGCAGAGAAGTGACAGGAGATGACTTAAAGAATCATTCTTTCTGGGTTGGGCGTGGTGGCTCATGCCTGTAATCTCTGCACTTTGGGAGGCCAAGGCAGGTGGATCACAAGGTCAGAAGTTCAAGACCAGCCTGGCCAACATAGTGAAACCCCATCTCTACTAAAAATACAAAAAATTAGCCAGGTGTAGTGGTGTGTGCCTGTAACGCCAGCTACTTGGGAGACTGAGGCAGCAGAACGGCGTGAACCCACAGGTTGCAGTGAGCCTAGATCACGCCATTGCACTCCGGCCCAGGTGACAGTGTGAAACTCCATCGCAAAAAAAAAAAAAAAAAAAAAAAATCATTCTGGCTGTCAGGTAGGGAAGAGTCAAGGCTATTGGGGGTAACGAGCAAAGGAAGACCAATTAGAAGGCATCAATAATGCCAGCAAGAGACAATATAGCATTGAAAAGGTAGTAGAGATGAAAGTGGTAGAACGTTACTGATTCTGGATATACTTTGAAAATACTGCCCATAAGATCTGAGCTGATGAATTAAATAGGAGAGAAAGGAGAAGTCGAGCTTTTTGTTTCAGCAACTGGATGCAAGAATTTTCTATTTATTGATGAGGGGTAGTGTAAGAAAAATTGATTGTTCTGTTCATGTCTGTGCCATGAACAGACAGCTGCATGGAGGAGGAACAAGAAATTCAAGTTTCCATTTTAGACACATTATGTTTAAGAACCTATCAGATATCCAAACAAAGATGCCAAGTAAACTGCTATTTAAACCAGATTGGAAATTGGGAAGATGGAGCCTAGAGATATAAACATAAATGTGGGAGACATCAGTGTGTGAATGGCATTAAAGCCAAATGCAGGAGTAAGTAGAAACGGAGAGGCTAAAGTGACTAACGACACAGGTTTTGGGTAGGCCATTTTATAGGGGCTGGAAGGATGAGGAAGAACCTTATGGTTCAGTAACAAACCAAGCTATAGTCCTCATTCCTATCACTCTTCCAACCAAACCAAACTCTTGTGATTCAGCCTAATTCAAGAACTGAAACCAGTGTAACATTTCATTTATTCATTGTTTTAAATAAATATTTATTCAATATTTACTACACTCCAGGCACTATTACAGGCTTTGGGGAGACAATTGTGAACAAAAATTCATGGAATTTGATTTTATTGCTGGTCTTTTAGAAACAAAGAAAAAGATAACTAATGTTAGGCAGTAGGCAACTGCTGCAAAGAAAATAGAGCAGAGTTTGGTGAGTGCTATATTTAGATATGAAGGTAAAAATGTGCAAAAAGGCACTTGCTGGAATTAAAAAGGAGGGGGCAAAGGCAAAGAAATTATTCTTGAGGGTATGAACTTAATTAAAAGAATTGGATACTGTTGTAAAAAAAAAAAAACCCTTTTCAACAAAGAAACATACTGAATTACTTTTTAAAAACTGTCCTATTATGCAAAAGGTATTTGTGTTTTAGGATAAAATTTCTAATGATAGCATCATAGACATTCAAACTGCTGTATCTTAAAAAATTTAAATGAAAGTGAATTTGACATATTTTACAAAACTATTAAACAAAATAAAACTCCAGAGGAAGATACTGAATGTCAAATGTAGGTGGAATGTTAAGGTGAAACACTCCCATAAAATTGCTGGCATGGATATAAAGTATACAACCTCTGAGGAAAAGTTTGCAGCTCCTAAAAAAGTTGTAGTCATCATATGTCCCATTAGTTCCACTCCTGGGTATATACCTAAGAGAATTGATTCTCCTGCCTCTGCCTCCCGAGTAGCTGAGACTACAGGCACGAGCCACCACGCCCAGATAACTGTTGTATTTTTAGTAGAGACGAGATTTCACCATGTTGGCCAGGATGATCTCGATCTCTTGACCTCATGATCTGCCTGTCTCGGCTTCCCAAATGGCTGGGATTACAGGCGTGAGCCACCGCACCTGGGCCCCATCCCTGCCCCCCACCCTTTTTTTTTTTTTTTTTTTTTGAGACACAGTCTCACTCTATCACCACTCAGGCTGGAGTGCAATGGTGCGATCTCAGCTCACTGTAACCTCTGCCTCCAGGGTTCAAGCAATTTTTGTGCCTCAGCCTCCCAAGTAGCAGGGATTACAGGCATGTGCTATTACGCCCAGCTAATTTTTCTATTTTTCATGGAGATGGGGTTTCACCATTTTGGCCAGGCTGGTCTCAAATTTCTGATCTCAAGTGATCTGCCTGTCTCAGCCTCCCAAAGTGCTGGGATAACAGTAGTGAGCCACCACACCAGGCCTACTCTAATTTTTTAGTGAGTACAGAAATACCAAGACAAAGATTTGCCACTTAGCATTAAAAGTCTCAGTCAATTTAAACAGTCTTCACCCAGAAAGGCCTTCCATTTCTATACCAAATAGAAATTATACCAAATGTTCAGCACTTCAGTCAAAATTTACCAGTAACTGGGCAGGCATGGTAGCTCATGCTTGTAACGCCAGCACTTCTGAAGGCCAAGGCGGGTGGATCATCTGAGGTCAGGAGTTTGAGACTAGTCTGGCCAACATGGTGAAACCTCGTCTCTATTAAAAAATACAAAAATTAGCCGGGTGTGGTTGCAGCTACCTATAATCCTAGCTACTCACCTATAATCCTAGCTATTCAGGAGGTTGAGGCACGAGAATTGCTTGAACCTGGGAGGTGGAATTACAGCGAGCCAAGATCTCACACTGCACTCCAGCCTGGGCAACAGAGTGAGACTTGGTCTCAAAAAAAAAAAAAAAAAAAAAAAAATTTTTACCTATAATCTACTGTGTTCAACAGTATGACACTGTGTTAGTTCTGCATTTATACAACTTATATACCATCGCAGAAGACAGAAAAAGATAGTAATAATTACAAATTGTGCCAAATGTGATAAAGGAAGCAAATGGGATGCCGAGACAGAGAATGGGGTTTGGGGGTACAGAAGACCTACTTTAGATCAAGTGGTCAGAAAATACTCCTCTGGCGGACAAGGCCAGTTTCTAATACAGGGGACTGCATGTGTTCCTCAGACAGAAAAAACCTTGATAAATTTGAAGAACTAAAAGTAGAAAACCATTGCAGCTAAACTGTACTGAATCAGAAAGAAGAGTGGCACAACTTGAAGTTGGAGAATTGCACAAGGAAAAATCATGAGAATAGTAGTAAGTTTAAAATACAGTCTAAATACAACAGGGAGCCACTGACAGGTTTTTTAATAGCAGAATGGCATGATTTGATTTTAAGATCACCCTGGTTGCTGTGGGGTGAACAGATTAAAAGAGAAAAAGGATAAAGAAGAGAACCAGGAAACAAGTACAGTAAGAGACTAGTGGCTTGATTTAGAATGGAAGCAGTAAAGATAAAAGCCTAAGTATGTGAAAGATATCCTAGTGTATAACTCACAGGTCTAGGTAGAGGCCTAGATGTTGTAGCAAAGGGAGACTAAACAATTTATAGTCTAGAGGAGATAAGAAATAGTTAAAATAGTTCAAATAAGAGGTGCTACTTTAAGTATCTGAGAAAAGTTAAAACTGCTATAGGAATTCCAAATCCGTAAGAAAAAGCCAAGATCACAATTAATTGTGCAACCAATCAGAATCAAGTATTTGCTGAAGGTTCCTTTTAAAACTAGAAAGAGCATTAGACCAGTCTAGGTATTGTTTAAAACAACACACACACACACACACACACACACACACACACACTCTCTCTCTCTCTCTCTCTCTCTGTCTCTGTCTCTCTGTCTCTCTGTCTCTCTGTCTCTCTCTCTCTCTCTGTCTCTCTCTCTCTCTCTCTGTCTCTCTCTCTGTCTCTGTCTCTCTCTCTGTCTCTCTGTCTGTCTCTCTGTCTCTCTGTCTGTCTCTCTGTCTCTCTGTCTGTCTCTCTCTCTCTCCAAACAGCAGATGTGACCAATCCTTAGGAAATATTCAGGGTTCATTATAGAACCTGACTTGCAAAATATGGGCCCCACAGTGGCCGTTACACAAACAGCACAAAAGTAAGAAATCGGGTCATTACTGTTAGTCTGATAAGCAGTGTAATACTTCTTTTAGTTATAACAGTAACGCATGCTCCTAATAAATTTTTTTTTTTTTGAGACGGAGTTTCGCTCTTGTTACCCAGGCTGGAGTGCAATGGCGCGGTCTCGGCTCACTGCAACCCCCGCTTCCTGGGTTCAGGCAATTCTCCTGCCTCAGCCTCCTGAGTAGCTGGGATTACAGGCATGTGCCACCATGCCCAGCTAATTTTTTGTATTTTTAGTAGAGATGGGGTTTCACTATGTTGACCAGGATGGTCTCGATCTCTCGACCTCGTGATCCACCCGCCTCGGCCTCCCAAAGTGCTGGGATTACAGGCTTGAGCCACCGTGCCCGGCGCTCCTAATAAATTTTTAAGATACAGGTGTAAAAAGTAAACAAGCAGCCTCATACACTGCTGAGAATATAAAATAGTACAGCTTCTTTGGAAAAATAGCCTGGCAGTTGCTCAAACAATTAAACACAGAGTTACCATTTGACTCAACAATTTTACTCCTAGGTATATATCCAAGAAAACAAAAACATATGTCCACGTAAAATCTTGTAAACACGTGTTTATAGATGATTCCAAATAGCCCAAAGGTGAGATGGGCTATCTTGAAGCATGTTATCAGTACTTCATTCCTCTTTTATCTTTTTTGAGACAGGGTCTCACTCTGTCACCCAGGCTGCTAGTGTGCAGTGGTATGAAGATCTCAGTTCACTGAAACCAAATGTCCATCAATAGATGGATGAATAAATAAAATGTGGCATTATCTCAACAATGGAAAATTATTTGGCCACAGAAAGGAAGTCAGTGGCCAGGCACAGTGGCTCATGCCTATAATCCCAACAGACTGAAAGGATGTAATGGGCAGATTGCTTTTACCCAGGTGTTCGAGACCAGCCTGGGCAATATGGCAAAACCCCATCGCTACAAAAAAAACAAAAATTGAGCAAGGCATGGTGGCTCACACCTATAATCCCAGCACTTTGGGAGTTCCAGGGGAGCAGATCACTCAAGGCCCGGAGTTCTGAACTAACTTGGGCAACATGACAAACCCCGTATCTATAAAATAATTTAATAAAAGAAAAAAGATAAAAAAATACAAAAATTAGCCGGATGTGGTGGCATGTGCCTGTAGCCCCAGCTACTCGGGAGGCTGAAGTAGGAGGATCACTTGAGCCCAGGATGCAGTGGCGAGGTTTCAGTAAGCCCAGACCTTGGTGCCACTGCACACCAGGAGCCTGACAACAAAGTGAGATCTCGGTGCCACTGCACACCAGCGCCATCTTAAAGAAAAAAAAAAGAGAAAGGAATGAAGTGCTGATACATGCTTCAATGTCGATGAATCTTGAAAACATTATGCTAAATTATGAAGCTAGTCACAAAAGACCACATATTGTATGATATCGTTTATATGAAATGTCCAGAACAGGAAAATCCTAGCGCGAGATGAAGTGGATTAGTAGGTGCCAGGAGCTGCGGGAGACAGAGAGTAAGAGAGGTTGGCAGCTATGGAATACGAAGTTTTGTTATGTTTTGGAGACAGGGTCTTGCTCTGTTGCCCAGGCTAGAGTGCAGTGCTGTGATCACAGGATCATGGTTCACGGCTGCCTTAACCTTCAGGGCTCCAGCGATCTTCCTACCTCAGCCTCCCGAGTGGCCAGGACCACAAACATCTGGCTAATTTATTTTTACTTTTGTCAGGGAGAAGGGGGAGTCTCACCCCTGTTGTCCAGGCTGGTCTTGAACTCCCAGCCTCAAACAATCCTCTCGCCTCGGCGCCTCAAAATGCTGGGATTACTGTCATTAGCCACTATACCTGGCCTGAAGTTTCTGAGGTGATGAAAATGTCCTAAAACAGACTGTGGTGACGGCTGCACAACTTCGTGAATATACTAAGCCACTGAACCGTACTCTTTAAATGGGTGAAGTGTACAGTATGTGAATTTTATATGTTACTAATATATGAGTTAAACATCTTTTTTAAAAAATCAGTAGGCAGAAGTTCCCTTCTCACTCCTTACCGCCCTCTAGTTCATCTACATGTAAGTATAGCAACTGTTAACTATTTTATAAGTCTATCCAGACACTTCTCTATGCACATACAGTCACACTTCGCTTAACGATGGAGACATGTTCCGAGAAAGGCATCATCATCAATAGATTTAGTTGTTGTGCAAACATCACAGAGGTACTTATACAAAGCTAGATGGGACAGTCTACTACAGACTTAGGCTATATGGTATAGCCTGGTGTTCCTAGGCTACAAACCTGCCCAGTACGTTACTGTACTGAATACTGTAGGCAACTGCAACACAGTGCTCCCTATTTGTGTATCTAAACATACATAAACATAGAAAAGATACAGTAAAAATGATATAAAAGATCAAAATGGTACACTTGTATAGAACACTTACCATGAATGGTGCTTGCAGGACCAGAAGTTGCCCTGGGTGTGTCAGTGAGTGAGTGGTAAGTGAATGTGAAGGCCTAGGACACTACTGTATACTGCTATAGACTTTATAAACACTATACAACTAGGCTACACTAAATTTATTCTTAAAAAGTAACTGTACTAACACATTATGACAACTACAACTTCACTAGGTGATAGTTATTTTTCAGCTCCATTTTAATCTCATGGAACTATCATCGTATCTTGGATCTGTTGCTAACCAAAACATCATTATGCAGTACATGACTGTACAAAGACACACATACCTGCCCCCTAAAATGGGTGGGGTGGGGGAGCCATACTGTAGTTTCTTCAATATATATTCAATTAATATAACAAATCCCTCCTATGTTAGTATGTGTACATATATATGTACATATATATGGCAGTTCGGTGTTCCATTATGCTCCAACATATCATAACTTAACCATCTGTTAATTAGTGAGACATTTGGGTTGTTTCCATTTCTCCATTACCACCAAAAAAGTCACAATAACCATACTTATCCATATCTCTGCACAAGTCACTATTTCTGTCCCTGATTATTTTTAAAAATGAATTTACTAGGTAAAAGCATATAAATTTGGGGGGAGGGATGCAAAGGGATTATTATTGCCAGAGACTGTACATACATATTCTTCTGGTTTAAAAAACATAGTTATGAACTTGCTATAACTTTTCAATGTTCTGTAATTTTAAAAGTTAACAAAAATATGCCTGAACATTATTTGTATTAATTCTGAAGTATGTTTATACACATACAAAAAGATTATATAATGGTTGTTAACAATTTACCTCTCTAGGGAAGAGAGTGGGAGTAGAGACTTTCAGTTAAGTTTTTAAAACATTTGCAATTCAGATAAATCTTTCTACAAAAAAGCTTTTAAAAAGAAAACTCAAAATAAGTTTTAATGAAAGGTTTTCACGTAAACTCAGACAGAGTGTTAAGACAATAACCTCAAGAAAAACAATCAGGAATGTAAAGCTCTCACAGCTGCCATATACTAACTATGACTTTAAGAGTAAATCATACTACCTGTCTAAGCCTCAGTTTCTTCATCAGGGAAACAAGGAAAGAACAATTGTTGCATCAAAGAGTTGTGAGAATTAAGCTATAATGCATATAACATACTTAGAATAGTTACTGGCATGTAATAAGCACTTTTAAGATTATTAATATGTACATGTAGTCATACGTATAACAAAACATGGTTATACAGATAAAGACTGTACTTCATTAAATAAGATGTTTCATTACAAAGCATTTGGATAGGACAGTGCCCAACACTATCTCCTTTCTGTTCGCACAAATGTATGTGGACATTTTTTCTAAACCATTTAAAAGGTTCGCATACAAATATCTCTTTAACTCTTACTACTTCAGTATGTATTTCCTAAGAAAGGTATCTCTTATGTAACCACAGTTCTAATTTCAATTTCAGAAAATATAACATAATTCTCTAATCTACCGTATCTATTCCAATTTTGTCAATGAATCCAATCATATCCTTTATCCTTCACAGCAATGTTCCCCCCTTTGGTAAAAGATTTAGTCCAGAATCACATATTGAATTATATCTCTTTAATTTCCTTTAATCTGGAGCATATATTAAACTGTATGTTTCCTGGCATCAAAATTAATTATATTCACATCTTTCCCTTCAAACCTAGATCATGCTTCTTCAGGTAAGAATGTGGCCAGGTACACTGGCTCACACCTATAATCCCAGTACAATGGGAGGCTGAAGTAGGAGGATCATTTGAGCCCAGAAGTTCAAGACCAGCCTGAGTAACATAATCAGACCCCAGTCTCTATAAAATTAAAAACAAATTAGCCTGGCAAAGTGGAACATGCCTGTAGTCCCACCTACTCAAGAGGCTGAGGTGGGAGGATCACTTGCGCCCAGGAGATTGAGGCTGCAGTGAACCATGATTGCACCACTGCACTCCAGCATGGGCAAGAGAATGAGGCCCCGTCTTAAAAAAAAAAAGTAATACTTTTATACATTATGGCAATATAAATATTAAATGCTAGAGAGCCAAGTAATACATTAGCATTACATTTCCAGCTGGTTATGGTGGCATACACCTATAATCCCAGCACTTTGGGAGGCCAAGGCAGGTGGATCACTTGAGGTCAGGAATTAGAGACCAGCCTGGCCAACATGGTAAAAAACTCCATCTCTACTAAAAATACAAAAATCAGCCAGGAGTGGCAGCGCATGCCTGTAGTCCCAGCTACTCAGGAGGCTGAGGCAAAAGAATCACTTGAGCCCAGGGGGAGGAGGATGCAGTAAGCTGGAGATTGAGCCATTGCACTCCAGCCTGGGTGACAGAACAAGATTCTGTCTCAAAAATTAATTAATTAATTAAAAAGGATTATATTTCCTTCTCTACAGATCTAATCTACAACACCCCACCACCCTCCAAGCTAAATGGAGATTAAGATTCCTATTCCAAGCCTCAAGGTCAAATAATCTCTTTTCTTAATATATGAAAATTTGACAGCCGGAACCTGCTTGCTTCTCTCAGCTCCATCATCAGATCACCCCATAACATGACTTCTCACAAATCTTTACAGAAGCAAAGCAACATTTAATCCTTCTGCTGAACATGGTATCTCATCTTCCAGGCACCTGTTAAAGAGAAATTACTCAATTCCTTACTCAAAAACTAAAACTTATACTTGCATAAAAGAATACCTCAAGTAACATACCGAGCTACTTGGACTACAAGGGCACAGATTATGTACCATAAGATCCTTCACTATACAGAAAAGTGGGGGAAAAACAGTAACCTAATTCAACAAGATTATGCTGACCAATCTCTACTCAAACCAATCTACTCTCTTCCCCTATTCTTACCAAAACAAAAACTCTAGTCAAGAATAATTTATACTGAGAAGGCACTGGTATCCCAGGACTCTAGAAGTGTTTCTGTGAACTGACAATTCAAATATGAATATAGTTCTTGCCTTCAAGGGTATGACCCAACCTGTGGGGGTGACAGACAAATATAACTAATAAGACAGTATATTGAGAGATAAAGAAATTTAATTCCATGGTAATACAAAAAGCCCAGAGAAAGATTCTGAGCTGGGCACTCAAGGAAGACTTGTGGAAGACTCAAGCTTTTAATAACTTAACCAGCCGAATTTTGAGCTACTGAGATAAGAGAGGAACAGGAATGGCATGGCAGCAAAGTAAGACAAAAAAAAAAAGCACCTTGGAGAGTATTTAAGAGACGGTTTAAGTAGGTCAGTGTGGCTACAAGAGATGAACTTGGTGCACAGAGAAAACAAGTGACAAGCTGTCGGAAGCTCATCTATAAAGAACCTAAAATGTTATGCTAAGGAGTTTGATCCTTTTTCCAGGGGCAATGGCAAGCCAACAGACCCTGAACAAGGAAATGACCTGGATTTAGGAACTTAAAACCAAAGCAGTAACTGTCTTCTAGTAAAACTGTACTATAGTTCTTTAAATTAAACAGGTGGCAGAAACAAGAGGTAGTAATAAAGATTTATGTAGTAAGAGACACACAAAGGTCTGAAAAGGACATTTTATGAAAAAGGAAAAGGGTTAACAGCCACACTGAGAAAAGAACTCGCCAATTTTTCAGAACTTGTTTTTCTCATTAAAATCCACTTGTAGTATAGTAATCCCCTGCCTTATCCTCAGAGAATATGTTCCAAGACCCCCTGTGGATCCCTGAAACTACAGGTAGTACTGAAAACCATATATATATATATATATATATATATATATGTGCCATCATGCCTGGCTAGTTTTGAAATTAAAATATATATATTTTAATTTCAAAACTAGCCAGGCATGATGGCACACACCTCTAGTCCCAGTAACTGGGAGGACTGCTTTAGGCCAGGAGTTCAAGGCTGCAGTGAGCTATAATCATGTAACTGTACTCCAGCCTGGGAAACACAGTGAGACCGTCTCAAAAATAAATAACAAAAACAACTTAAGACTGATAACAATTATTTATTTTAAATAAATGATTAGTGCTGCAACTCACAAAATCTCAACTTAAATACATATTTTCTAGTACACTATTACAGCATAATGATATACAGAAAAAGTGACCTGGTATGAGTCCTAGTGAAACGAAACATCACATGTAAGGACATTAAAGTGAACATAGAAAAACTAATCTAAATAATCATGAACATAGACAAACAGATCCCCAAAAATGAATCTGTAAATTTTGCCCTGTCTCGAAACAGCAGGAAGAGTATTAGGGGGTGGCAGGAGAGAAACGAGCTTACCAAATGAAGTTTGTCCCAAGAACTTTTCCTACTAGGAGATTTCACAAGGAAATCTGCAAAAGAAAAAACAGTTATTTTATAATGACAAATATCCTACGACTTAAGTTAAGCCACTTAGATCTCCCCACAAGACCTTTCTCTACAAGTCATGATGCTATGACAATAAGATTTTTAAATTGGTGCAACATGGACTATTTAGTCAACCATAGATTTTAGAATATGTAATTGCACAGAATGGACCCAGACAAGCCTTAGTGTGCGTTCAGAAACTGCAGAACTGTACAGGATAGAGCTCCCCAGAAACGCACAGATATGCTTACATTTTTCTCAGTCAAGCAAGCATCATCTCTGACAGCTTCTCAGGTAAATCTTTGCCACTACAGGAACAGATACTTTACAAAACTAAAAAGGTCACAGACACTCTAGGCTTAGACTTAGTTTAAGGTGTTTTGTACACATAATTTGGCTTCTATCAAGGGACCTGTCCTTTTGTTTAAGAAAAAGGGTAAGGGGAATATGGTATAAAAACAAAGAATTCGGCTATGTAGTAGCCCATGCCTGTAATTCCAGCACTTTGGGAGGCCGAGGAGGGTGGATCACTTGAGGTCAAGAGTTAGAGACCAGCCTGGCCAAAATGGCAAAACCCCGTCTGTACTAAAAATACAAAAATTAGCAGGGCGTGGTGTCACACGACTGTGATCCCAGCTATTCAGAAGGGTGAAGCAGGGGAATCACTTGAACCTGAGATGTGGGGGTTTCAATGAGTCGAAACCACGTCACTGCACTCTAGCCTAGGCCAACTGAGTAAGACTCTGCCTCAAAAGAACAGCAAAAACAAGTAATTCTTGTCACCACAAGGCAACAATCTGAACTTTATAGAGAGAAAACATCTAATCGACCTGATTCCTTTTTGACAATTTCTCTGAAGTTGTGCAAACACAACTAATCCATTTGAGCTAATTGTTTAAATTACATGAAGTCACATCAATGAACAAGATTGCTCAGAATATCAAAACTCTGAAATTAAGAAGTCAAGGCCAGGGGCCGGGCGCGGTGGCTCATGCCTGTAATCCCAACACTTTGGGAGGCCAAGGCAGGTGGATTACGAGGTCAAGAGATCGAGACCATCCTGGTCAACATGGTAAAACCCCGTCTCTACTAAAAATAAAAAAAAAATTAGCGGGGCATGGTGGCGCATGCCTGTAATCCCAGTTATTCAGGAGGCTGAGGCAGGAGAATTGCCTGAACCCAGGAGGCGGAGGTTGCGGTGAGCCAAGATTGTGCCATTGCACTCCAGCCTAGGTAGCAAGAGCAAAACTCCGTCTCAAAAAAAAAAAAGAAGTCAAGGCCAGGAATGGTGGCCCATGCCTGTAATCCCAGCAGTTTGGGAGGCCCAGGCGGCTGGATCACCTGAGTTCAAGAGTTCAAGACCAGTGTGGCCAACATGGCAAAACCCCAGCTCTACTAAAATACAAAAATTAGCCAGACATGGTGGGACACATCTGTGGTCCCAGCTACTCAGGAGGTTGAGGCAGGAGAATCACTTGAATCCAGGAGGCGGGGGATGCAGTGAGGTGAGATTACGCCACTATACTCCAGCCTGGGCGACAGGGTGAGACTCTGTCTCATAAAAAAAAAGAGTCAGGCCGGGCGCGGTGGCTCAAGCCTGTAATCCCAGCACTTTGGGAGGCCGAGGCGGGTGGATCACGAGGTCGAGAGATCAAGACCATCCTGGTCAACATGGTAAAACCCTGTCTCTACTAAAAATACAAAAAACTAGCTGGGTGTGGTGGCGCGTGCCTGTAATCCCAGCTACTCAGGAGGCTGAGGTAGGAGAATTGCCTGAGCCCAGGAGGCAGAGGTTGCGGTGAGCCGAGATCGCGCCATTGCACTCCAGCCTGGGTAACAAGAGCGAAACTCTGTCTCAAAAAAAAAAAAAAAAAAAGAGTCAGAAGGCCGGGCGCGGTGGCTCAAGCCTGTAATCCCAGCACTTTGGGAGGCTGAGGCGGGTGGATCACAAGGTCAAGAGATCGAGACCATCCTGGTCAACATGGTGAAACCCCGTCTCTACTAAAAATACAAAAAATTAGCTGGGCATGGTGGCGCGTGCCCGTAATCCCAGCTCCTCAGGAGGCTGAGGCAGGAGAATTGCCTGAACCCAGGAGGCGGAGGTTGCGGTGAGCCGAGATCGCGCCATTGCACTCCAGCCTGGGTAACAAGAGCGAAACTCCGTCTCAAAAATAAAAAAAAAAAAGAGTCAGTAAAATATGGTAATTATTAATTAAGAACCATAAAAGGAAAGCCAAATGTGTAACAATAAAGTGTCTTAACCATTTTACATTTTTGTCTCCCCAATAACTTTTAAGTTTTATAACTCAGGCCATATTAATCAGATACTATGTGATAATGAAAAACGCTACTCATAATTTGCAACTTCAGAGATGAACTGTATTTAGTATGAAGACCAGTCTTGCTGTTAAGTTGCTTAAGTATTGAATACAACACAGTAGAACAGGAAAGTTGAGGGGTTTGTAAATCTGTAGGACCTTGTCCTGCAAGAGTATAATTCTACCTATTTGCATGAAATACATACTATTACAAATTATTTTCCTTTTATTTTTCCTTTATATTAGAGCAAGGACATTATATTGCCTTTTAAAAATTATGTCTGGCCAGGTGCGATGGCTCACACCTGTAATCCCAACACTTTGGGAGGCTGAGGCAGGAGGAGTGCTGGAGCCAGGAATTCAAGACCAGTCTGGGCAACGTGAGACGACCTCATCTCTACAAAAATTTTAAAAGCTAGGCATGGTAGTGCACACCTGTGGTCCTCTATTCAGGAGGCTAAGTGGGAGGATGGCTTGGGCCCAGGAGGTCAAGGCTGCAGCGAGCCATAATGCTGCCACTGCACTCCAGTCTGGGCAACAAAGAAAGACCCTGAATTGTCTCAACAACAGCAACAAACTAATGAAGAAAAGGAAGCAGAGCAAGTTGTCAAAAACAACTGAAAAAATTTAAGGCCTATGGTAACTAGTAAAAGAATATCATCATTAAGAAATGAAGAGTAGATTCCAACGAAGCTATTCGGCTATGATATGCTGGCTTTAACAGTAACCTCCCAAGTAGACGTATGTCCAATAGGCAAATCGGAGGAGAAATGGTTCAAGAGACAGGTCAAGTTGAAGGGTAAGAATGAACTGATGGTGCTAAATTTAATTCAGGAAAATCATTAATCTGCTATAAAAGTCATCTGACATGTTAAAAAGTTATGTGATAGTTTATTCTGTCAAAAATATGACACATCTTCAGTAATACAGAAGTGTTTGTGTCAGGTTTCCACAGGTCCCGATTAAGTCCCAAGAGATAGACCAAACAAGGGAGATTCAACAAAAACGTTCAGGAAGATGAAGACTATTCTTCCCAATAACCACAATCAAACATCTGCTTGGTTGGAAACAGTGTCACTGTGAAACACTGCCAGCAAAATTAAAAACTGCCCCTGCCTGTTAGGACTATTTTTCAGATAAAGGCAATGTAGGCAGGGTGTGGTCGCTCATTCCTATAATTCCGGCACTCTGGGAGGCCAAGGTTGGAGGATCACTTGAAGCCAGGAGTTTGAGATCAGCCTACACAACATAGCAAGATCCCCATCTCTACAAAAAATAAAACAAAATAAAATGATTTTTCAATTAGCCATGGTGGCACACACCTGTAGTCCCAGGCACTCAGGGGGCTGAGGCAGAAGGGTTGCTTGAGCCCAGGAAGCCGAGGCTGCAGTGAGCTATGACTACAATGTGGTACTCCCAGGCTGGGTGACAGTGAGACCCTATCTCTTTTAAAAAAAAAAAAAAAAAGGCCGGGCGCGGTGGCTCAAGCCTGTAATCCCAGCACTTTCGGAGGCCAAGGCGGGTGGATCACAAGGTCGAGAGATCGAGACCAACCTGGTCAACATGGTGAAACCCCGTCTCTACTAAAAATAGAAAAAATTAGCTGGGCATGGTGGCACGTGCCTGTAATCCCAGCTCCTCAGGAGGCTGAGGCAGGAGAATTGCCTGAACCCAGGAAGCGGAGGTTGCGGTGAGCCGAGATCGCGCCATTGCACTCCAGCCTGGGTAACAAGAGCGAAACTCCTTCTCAAAAAAAAAAAAAAAAAAAAAAAAAAAAAATTGTTTGAAAGGAAAAAAGGGCCATATAGAGGTGAGTCTGAAACAGGCTCTCTGGTACCATAAGGTACCTTCCCATGATACCAGTCATGTATATACCTCAAGGAATAAGAGTAGTTTTCTTTGGGTAACCTTGAACATTCACGTTATTTGTAGAGGTAGTAAAATGTAATGTGGTTACATTAAATCTAAGCAATTACCTAAAAGGTAATTATAAGGGATGCTTAAACACATTAAGCACTAATGAACAGACAAAAAGGGAAGACAGGTGGGCACGGTTCTTAGGTTCCATCTCCAAGAGGGATACAAATAAGAAACTTTTCTGGAAGTTACCTGAAATAAGAGGGTTAAACTTTTACCATCACATATTGGAACACATATTGTCCCAAATGGATAGGATTTTGTCCACTGTAAGAGAAAATCCTAAAAGGAGTGAAAAATCAATATACTAAATTATTAAATACTACAGTATTGGTCATGATGCAGCTTTCACTGGAGGAGGGACCTAACACAATATACTTTAAGTTCCTTTCTGTAAAATAATGAGGGAAAGACTAAAAGGAAGGGCACAAAGGCCCCAAAAAGGCCAAAAAGGAATGGACCTATTTAGCACCTACACAGAACTGTTTGTGATCATATATGTGCCACCTAGCATATCAGCTTCAACAAGGGCAAAGAGGCATATCAATCTGTACTGTTTATATAATAAAAGAACCCCAACTACAAAAACTAGTAAGTCTCAACCAAATTCATGAGGAAAAACTAAGAGGCTCTGGCCAGGCCTCCTAAAATGTTGAGGGGTTTTGGGGACTAAACCAACACTTTTTTGGCTGAGATACAGTTTAACTTCAAAAAAAAAACAACAGAATCCTTTCTACCTAGCCCTGTCTCACTTTTCAAATAAAGGATTATTAAGAATCAAAACCTTAAGAAGGCAACACTGAATAATTTTGAAAGAATATTCACTTTCATTGATGTTAAAATAATTTTTGGCACATGCATTTAATATTAAGAAACAGACTTAGAGAAAATTTTGAGTGTAGAGGCAATGTTTTAAAATTCAGTAGTGTGAAATTTTAAGAAATGGATTTACAACTGCCACTATTTTGGGTGATATTTTTTCAGCTTGTTAGCGTTTCCTTGCTTATGTCTATCAACTTTTCACGTATAGAAACTAGAATTCTGTAGCATGTTGGGTAAGACTATTCTATGGTAGGAAGATAATTTAACCAAAACCCAAGCATATATCCACTGTGTGAAACTACTATGGCTTAGCCTTACTCCCTGCTCAAATTTTCTAAAACCTTTGTCGCTGAAGTCAACTATAAATGAAAAGAGACAAGGAGAGAGTTAAAACCATGGCTACATTCACCTACTACGGTAAGTGACAGATGTTCATTCAACATGTATTTCTGAGAGAGGGGCACTACTCTTGGCATGAGAAATACAGCAATGAACAAAACAAAGTTCCTACCCTCACACAACTGCCATTCCAGTGTGAGCTGTAATATCCTCACAGGGCTCAAAGCGTACAATGATTTTTTCCCTATTGATGACTATGCATTGAGAAAGATAAAACAAATGGTAAATATAAAATTGCACCACTGTCCTGGTTCAATGAGACCTCCAAGTAATAAGATTTTTTTAAAAACAACAAAACCAGAAGTATGTATCTTTTCTATCTCTTTGCAAACATTAAGGTCTGGGAGTTTTCAGGGTTCCAGATGCAACTTCATGATCAGTGTACTGCATTTCTCTGCCAACTGTGGGACACAGATAAGCAGCTAAAATACTATCACTTCCTAAGCAAATAACAACCATCCTGTCCGAAGGGGGGTGTGGGGAGGAATCTAGTAAGTTGTCAGAATCAGCTGAACTTCAAGTTATAATCATTTCTGTATCAAAAAATCCTTTACTCAAAGCAGGTAGATGGCTTCAGCCCAGGAGTTTGAGACCAGCCTGGGCAACATGGTGAAACCAACATACACACACACACACATACACACACACACACACACACACACACACACACACACACACACACAACTTCACTGGGCATGGTGGCACATGCCTGTAGTCCCAGCTACTAGGAGGCTGAAGTGGGAAGATCACTTGAGTCCAGGAGGCAGAGGTTGCAGAGGGCCATGATGGAGCCACTACATGCCACTCTACTTGACAGAGTAAGACTGTCTTAATTTAAAAAAAAAAAAAAAAAAAAGCCTTTACTGGTAATAAGTCACTTGAACCAGTAGCACTTAAGATAATTTTCACTATTAACAAATAAAAGCTCTGTTTCAATAATGACCAAAAGATCAATCATGTATAATTATGTAACTACATAAGAAGTACAGAGTATGTTTATTTTTCATTTAGATAAACTGAATTAAGTTCTTTTAATTAAGTTCTAAATACATTCTTCAAAAGAAGTTCTGCAGTAGACAGAATCTGAAACGGTAGGTTAGTGATTAATGCTTAAAAATCTCTCGTCTTCATTTAGTGGCTTTTCCACAGGTGAACCCAAAAATGTGAGAAATCAAAAGCAAAGTAATTACACAGTAACATTTTTAGACATTAGGCTGGCTGCATTTCACATGCACCTTACTGTTTTACACATCTCAACAGGGAAGAGGAAGCAGCCCTGACCATGTTCTCAGAAAGGATTAACTCCAAGTAAACCAACTTTAACAAATTGCATTGGTACCCTTTTAAATAACTTATTTTACAAGTATTTTCCTTTTAAATTTAATCCTTATACAAGAGATATGGAGCAGGGTGTATCAGCCATATATAGTATCTTTAGCACCAGAAAAGATTAAAACCAAACATCACATACAATCTGCTAAAAAGAGTAAAAATTAAATTTTTAAGAACGCATATAAAATTTTAAGTTCTGACTTCTTTATAATCCCTTCGACATGCAGAACACATTCACTTTATACTTTTAACTCAGATATACTCATATATCATTAACATGATTATAAGAAACTTCTGTAAGTAAAGTTATCTTCTGAATCTATGTCATTTATGAAACATTACAAGGTAGGCATTATTTTACTACAGAAATTGAGTTTAAAATCTAATTTTATAAGACAGCATTTAGGTTTGCCATCTGAAATAAAGAAATGTTCCTGGCTGGGCACAGTGGCTCATGCCTTCAATCCCAGCACTTTGTGGGGGGCCAGTGTGGGCGGACCATGAGTTCAGGAGTTTGAGACAAGACTGACCAACATGATGAAACCCCATCTCCACTAAAAATACAAAACTTAGCCAGGCGTAGTGGCGCATGTCTGTAATCCCAGCTACTCAGGAAGCTGAGGCAGGAGAATTGCTTGAACCCGGGAGGCAGAGGTGGAGCCAAGATTGTGCAACTGCACTCCAGCCTGGGCAACAGAGTGAGACTCCATCTCAAAACAAAGTAACAGAAATGTTCCCATTTTCTAAGAAATGAAAAACCCTTATAATCTCATGGAAAACAAAAGAAATACTTAAGTCTGAGTTGTTCAGCAATCATAGGAAATCCACGCATTCAAGAATTAGAAATTAATTAATTGAATTGAAAGCCAAGTAGAATCATTTTATCTAAGTGCCAGATTGCTTTGGGAAGAACAAAACGACTAGCTCCAGCCTCAGAAAAAGGTTTCTTAACTTTTGTTCCCTTAACTGTTTCCAAGGTCTACCTTTGGGAAATTAATAGAAAGCAAATTCTTGCACACTCATTCATGTCCTGCTTCTTGTTCTCAGTTAACCTCTGGTGAAGATCAAAGTAGTAATTAGGATTCCTCCTTTTCTCACTCTTTTCTTCTGACACCTTGCCCCAAATCAGTGTCCTCAATAGCAATGCCTAAATCAAACGGAAATAAAAGATATTCTAGAAATTCATACTTCCTTATGGAAACTTAAATTTTCCTAATTATAATCTTGTAATGATTTCTGCCCCTCCTAAACATACAAATCTTAAATAACACTAGAGCGACGACTCTCCCTCCTCCCTCGTACCAAAGAATAAAATATTAATTTCAGCCGGCCGGGTGCGGTGGCTCAAGCCTGTAATCCCAGCACTTTAGGAGGCCAAGGCGGGTGGATCACGAGGTCGAGAGATCGAGACCATCCTGGTCAACATAGTGAAACCCCGTCTCTACTAAAAATACAAAAAATTAGCTGGACATGGTGGCACGTGCCTGTAATCCCAGCTACTCAGGAGGCTGAGGCAGGAGAATTGCCTGAACCCAGGAGGCGGAGGTTGCAGTGAGCCGAGATTGCGCCACTGCACTCCAGCCTGGGTAACAAGAGTGAAACTCTGTCTCAAAATATATATATATATATATATATATATATATATATATATATATATATATAAAAATTTCATTTTCTTGGACCAAAAGACCCAAAATAGACAATCTCCACGAAAAGTAGTTTTAAAAACAGGTTCTCAAAAAGAAATTTTTTAATAAAGTTTAAATTAAGAACTCCTATTCTTATGTACTCAACAGAAAAGAAAACTAATCAATGAGATAGGCAACAAAGACCCAGAAATGTGGTGGGTGGGTGGGTGGGTGTGTGTGTGTGTGTGTGTGTGTGTGTGTGTGTTTTGTGAGGTTTTCGTGGGTTTTTGAGGCAGAGTCTCACTTTATCGCCCAGGTTGGAGTGCAGTGACATGATCTTGGCTCACGGCAACCTCTGTCTCCTGGATTCCAGCAATACTCCTGCCTCAGCCTCCTGAGTAGCTGGAATTACAGGTGCCCGCCACCACACCAGGCTAATTTTTATACTCTTTTAGTAGAGATGGGGTGTTTCATCATGTTGGTCAAGCTGGTCTTGAACTCCTGACCTCAGGTAATCCGCCCACCTTGGCCTCCCAAAGGGCTAGGATTACAGGCATGAGCCACCATGTCATGCGTGTGTGTGTGTGTGTGTGTGTGTGTGTGTTTTAAGACAGGGTCTCACTCCGTTTCCCAGGCTAGAGTGCGGTGGCATGATCATGGCTCACTGCAGCCTCAACCTTACAGGCTCAGGTGATCCTCCCACTTCAGCCTTCTGAGCAGCTGGGACCACAGACACATTCCACCATGCCCCGCTCATTTTCTACTTTTTTGGTTTTTTATAGAGATGGGGTCTCACTGGTCTCGAAATCCTGGGCTCGAGCAGTCCTTCCACTTCAGCCTCCCAAAGTGCTGGAATTACATGAGTCACAGCATCTAGCCAGGTTTTTGTTTTTTAAGATAACACTAGGCAGATTTCAAGATAAAAACATACCAATATCTTTTTGAAAGGTGCAAAATTTACAATGCTTATTCTAAAATGCTCTGTTACTAGATCTTGCCATAAAAACACAATCTCTAAACTTCATCCTTTTTGTATTAGCCCTTTCCCCTCACAGTTGCCTAAGAGTTTTCTAGAAAGACAACTTAATTTGAAGGTTGGTTTGCCATTAGAACACAAGAGTATGCCCATGTATAAATAAGCATGCCTTTCCCATTTTGTGTAGATTTTTGAGATATTAAACAAATTCTAGAAGACATTTGGAAGTAAACTACACTTAAAAAATAACTACCAGTGTCCCAAACCTAGCTAATCTCCATACTACTTATCAGTATAAGAATGTTTCATTATGAATGTTAATGAATGTTAATGTTATTGTCTCCCCATCTGTAAACAAAAAGATTCTTAAAAGTTCTGGCTCCTGTCACACAGTTTTATCCAGACTAACAGGCATCAAAAATGGACAAGGACCAGAAAGCTAAATGAAAATGCAGACCCATCCTTTAAGCATACAACTTAATGAAAAGAAACAGATCTGCCTTTTTTTTTTTTTTTTTTTTTTTTTTGAGACGGAGTTTCGCTCTTGTTACCCAGGCTGGAGTGCAATGGCGCGATCTCGGCTCACCGCAACCTCCGCCTCCTGGGTTCAGGCAATTCTCCTGCCTCAGCCTCCTGAGTAGCTGGGATTACAGGCACGTGCCACCATGCCCAGCTAATTTTTTGTATTTTTAGTAGAGACGGGGTTTCACCATGTTGACCAGGTTGGTCTCAATCTCTCGACCTTGTGATCCACCCGCCTCGGCCTCCCAAAGTGCTGGGATTACAGGCTTGAGCCACTGCGCCCAGCCCAGATCTGAATTCTTAATTGCTGTCATCATAATTGAAAATTGTCCAACTCTAGCTAGCCAAGAGGTACATTCACAGAGAGACAAAATTCAAATAGTAGAGGCTATGTGAAATGAAAATAATCCCCACTTCTACTGGCCTAGTTAAAATTTGTATTCTGGCAGTTAGGTAGGGGGCTACTCATATTTTTTAAAACAAGCCAATAAAAACCCAACAACCTCCAATAACCACACACCAAAATGTGGGCTCTGTTTAAATGATGAGCTGAAATAACTACTCTTTGAAAGAAGTTATCAGATTACTAAGTGGCCAAAAGACTAGAAACGGTTTTGACCTGAACACCATCTCCAACTCAACACGTCCCCAAAAAGACGCAACTTTTTAAAATTAATAATATTTATCTCATGTAAACTAGAGGGATACATTTGACTGCCATCCAAATACATACAGGAAGAAAATGAACTTTTTCAGCTAAAACCAAAAAGCAAAAATCATCAATATGCTTTACTTAAGGAAGGTAAAAGTACCAAGTTAAATCAGACCTAACAAAAAGTAAAAGGAATTTCTCCCCTTATGCTTTTAAGTAACTGCATTTAAATTAACAACTCAGAAGAATTCAGACAAACCAAACCTTGAATGTAAAAAATTCTTAAGACTAACATTTTACTTAACCCAGAAAACTGAAAGGCAAGGTTTTTTTTGGTTTGTTTTTGGAAAAAAAAAAAAAAAAAAAAAAAAAAGCATACTGGCTAAATTACTTACATTCATACTAAATAAATATTCTCATAAGAGGAAAAATGTTTTCAAACATACAGCCTAATAGAAACCTATTCTATATACATTATAGAGTATATTAGGTATAGTGTTTATACATCAAAAACTTAAGTACTATACAATTCAGCATTTTAAAAAATCAATCCACACAAACAAGTAATTGGAATTCAAGTTGCCAATAAGTCTGTGAATATAACTATTAAGAATAATGTTGGCCGGGCGCAGTGGCTCAAGCCTGTAATCCTATCACTTTGGGAGGCCGAGGCGGGTGGATCACAAGGTCAAGAGATCGAGACCATCCTGGTCAACGTGGTGAAACCCCGTCTCTACTAAAAATCCAAAAAAGAATTAGCTGGGCATGGTGGCGCGTGCCTGTAATCCCAGCTACTCAAGAGGCTGAGGCAGGAGAATTGCCTGAACCCAGGAGGCGGAGGTTGCGGTGAGCCGAGATCGCGCCATTGCACTCCAGCCTGGGTAACAAGAGCGAAACTCCGTCTCAAAAAAATAATAATAATAATGTTATATTTCCAAAGTCAATCTGAGCTACTTATTTTTCTTGCATTTTCCAACATAAAAAAATCATTTGTCAAAGGAGTTAATGTCTGAAAGAGAAGAAAGAAACATGTCTATCCAAGGTCTCTGGCAAAATCAGATCTGTAGTTGGATAACAGATTCTGTACTACTAGTTTGTTTAGTCAGAACACGTATGTTAAAATACTGAAAACATAAGGACCTTGGGAAGAGCTTACACTTTTTCTTTTCTAATGATTTATATCTTCGATGGTTTCCTTACATCTAACTTAAACCTTGTATTCTAAAATACAGTTATTTTTTCAATGGAAGTACTCTATAACCAGTGTTTCCATGCTGTGGTATATATTATCATTGGCGATATCTGAGATGAAACAGAACATAAACAAGTATCTTTTAAAATACTGTATTTGGGCTAATGAGCATTTAAATTTTACCTTTTACTCAATCTGAGATGCCATCAAACTTAAGACACACATTAATTTACATACCACTAGGAAAAAAAACTTTTCCAATTCAACTACGACATGCCACTGTTTTTAAGATGCACTCCTGTTTGGAATATAGATACCGCAAAAAAAATATGCAGGTAGTATATTAATGAGAGGTTTACATGATACTGCCCTAATACTAACATAAATTCTTTATATATAGAAACTGCTACAGAAATCATTTCCTCGGGATTCTGCATTCTCTCATTTTTCTTTATAAGACATTTTTCCAATCCATTAAAAGTCTGAAACCATTCATGAACAGGCCTGACCTGGTGCACTGCAACAGGATCAGTCCTTCCCACAGAAATGATAAGCTTCTCTCTCAAGCCCTCAGCTACTAACAGACAGCTCCCCATATATTCCTCAATCCTGACTGCTATTGCTATCACAGGACCACAGATTACCAGATCTCTGGGTTGTCAATCTAGCACCTCTACCTCTATCCTAAACAGAATTCATCATCTCCCTCCCTCACCTCTCTTCCTTCTGCCCACCACAGCTGCTTAATACTCCACTGGGAATCACAGTTGTTCTAGGTATTCCAGTCTAGAAACCATTTGACTCTATTTCCAATGTCAAAATCTGACACCAATTTCCACTGCTTCCTTTGAAATGCCTCTCATCTTTCCATTGCATGTCATCAGTATCACCACCACTTTTTCTAGCAAATTGGCTCTCAAAGATTTGTTCAAATTTAATTAGACCATGATTACCTTTACACACACATACACACACACACACACACACACACACAAATTTTGCAATTGAATTTACAACAGAACTACTCTGATCAAATCAACACTCCCTGTCATAGTCCTTCAATAGAAGTTTTCCTAAAATTTCTCTCCAAAAACTTAACCCTATGACATTTCCAAATTAAGTTGGGAATGCTTTTAAAAATTTTTCATTCATGAATTTTTGTAACTGCTATTATCTTTGCCAGATTCCCTCATCCCACTTTATCCACCTGGATAAGGCCCATGTGCCCTTCAATTCTTGGTTTGAAAACTTTTTTTTTTTTCCATTTTAAAGACGGGGGTCTCACTCTCTTGCACAGGCTGGAGTGTAGTGGCATGACCACAGCTTGCAGCCTCAAGCTCCTAGGCTCAAGTGATCCTACTGTCTCAGCCTCCCAAGTAGCTGGGACCACAGATATATACCACCATGTTTGGCTACATTTTTTTAAAAAATTTTTTTGTAGAGACAGGGATCTCACTTTACCCAGGCTGGTGTCAAACTCCTAGCCATCCTTCCACCTTGACCTCCCAAAGTGTTGAGATTACAGGTATAAGCCACTGCACCTGGACAGCCTGAAAACATTTTTACTGCAAAAGCTTCCCTGCAGAATTTACTGTCGCATTTCAATATACTTCTTTTGATTTATAACACTTACCACATGTCATTATATTTACATTTCTAGGCTGGGTGCAGTGGTTCATAACTGTAATTCCAGCACTTTAGGAGGGCAAGGCAGGAGAACTGCTGAAAACTAGAAGTTGGAGACCAACCTGGGCAACATGGTGAAATCCCACCTCTGCAAAAAATTCCCCAGGCCTTATGGCATGTGCCTGTGGTCCCAGCCACTCAAAAGGCTGAGGTTAGAGAATTACTTGAGTCCAGTAGTTTGAGGATGGAGTGAGTGGGGATCATGACTCTGGACGCCAGCCTGGGTGACAGAGGAGACTCAGTCTAAAAAATGATATTTAAACAATTCATTTCCAGAAATAAAATGTGAATACTGTATTTACTTTGATTATGGAGAAATCTGCTATTATAAATCACACACAGCAGCAATTTCAGCAGTGAACCAATTTATATAGTTCATTCATTTTAACTGATGACTGAACATTTAGCAAATAAAAGTCAACACTTCTAAAAATAAGCTTAAATCAGAAATATACAAATTAACAGTTCTAATGAGTTTAATGTTCTGTGATCTAAGAGTTTGTAAAGATCTATTGCAAATAAAGTTTTATCACAATAAAAAGTCACTAATCAACTGGCTAGCATACAACATTAAAGATAACAGAGCAAAGTAGATTGCAAAACTAAATGCAACAGAAATAAGAAAAAGAATGGCACCTTGTTTCCAAAAGTCAGGCTGCCTCTGCATGCCAAGCTACATATGTCCTAAGGATAACAGAATTTGGATATGTCCTAAGGATAACAGAATTTGGAAGTCCACAAATACTATTCTCCTCCAGCTCAATTTGATCTCTACCTACTTCCTGTCTTCTTGTGGGGGTAGGAAAAGACAAAAGTCAAAGTCTGAATTTTTCCCCTACTATGACAAAAACATGACTTCAAGTGAGGATACTCAGTCTAGAATAAAACATCACAAAATTAATATGTAAGTTAGAAGGAAGTAAAAGTTAATTCTCCCCTAAAACAATGGCAAGTTCTTGAGAAAGGTAAGAGTAGTGAAAGATAAGTATTAGATTGGTGCAAAAAGTAATTGCACCAACCTAAAATATATTAAGATCTCAAAAGGAACCATCAAACACTGTTCTTACTCTTCTGGACGCTAAGACCCCTCTAGCTCTTGCATTAATAAGTTGTCCACATGGAGGCTGTACGCCGTGGCTCATGCCTGTAATCCCAGCACTTTAGGAGGCCAAGGCAGGAGCATCATTTGAGCTCACAAGATCAAGACCAGCCTGGGCAACATGGGAAAACCCCTCCTACAAAAAAAAAAAAAAATTAGCCAGGCATGATGGTACATACCTGAGTCCCAGCTACTTGGGTAGCTGAGGTGGGAGGATGGCTTGGGCCCATGAGGCAGAGTTTGCAATGAGCCAAGATGATGCCACTACAATCCAGCCTAGGCAATAGGAAAAAATAGATCATGCCACTACAACCTAGACTCTGCCTCAGGAAAAAAAAAAAAAAAAAGCTGTCCACACGAGAGGAGGTGGCATGCAGGGGAGGGGATAGAGGTGAGCAAGCAAAATGCCTAAACTAAAAGTCTACCGTTTTCTGAACCTGTAAGAGCCTCATTTTGTTATATGAGACATAACAAAATAACCCTTTAAGTCATAAGGGACAGATTCAAAGTAAAAGATCTGGAATAGTCATAACACACTAATTCCTTCCTTTCCTGACAGGCTCAGCCTACCCAACACACCTCCTTTAAAAACTCTTCAGCTAAAATTTCTATGAACTTATAAACTTATATACTAAAAGAGTGGCAAAGGTAGACAAGAAAAATACACACATCATGTGGACCAAGGTGTCAAGGAAGGGTCAACATATTCAAATACTAACATCATTCAAGGAAGAAAACACTGTTTTTGTTTTCTTTTTAAGAGATGGTGTCTCACTGTTGCCCATACTGGGGTACAATGGCACAATCGTAGCTCACCGCAACCTCAGACTCCTGAGGCTCAAGGGATACTCCTACCATGGCCTCCCAAGTAACTAGGATTACAGGCACCTACCACCATGCCTGGCTAATTTTTAAAAATTTTTGATAGAGATGGTAGCTCCCTATGTTGCCCAGGTTGATCATGAACTCCTGGCCTCAAACGATCCTCCTGCCCCGCCTCCTGAAGTGCTGGGATTAAAAGCATGAGCCATGGCACCCAGTCCTAAGAGGCAAAAAGGTGATTATTTTTATGTAAAGTTTTTGTGCTAAGAAATGTATTAAAAACCTCTTGCTGGGCATGTGACACTGGCTGTAGTCCCAGCTATTTGGGAGGCTGAAGCAGGAGGCTCACTTAAGTGCAGGAGATCAAATCCAGCTTGCACAACATAGTGAGATCTCATCTTGCAAGAAAAACAAATCAAAAACACCTCTGGCTGGGAACCGTGGCTCACACCTGTAATCCTAGCACGGGGAGGCTGGGACAGGCAGATTGCCTGAGGTGGGGAGTCTTAGACGAGCCTGACCAACATGGTGAAACCCCACCTCTACTAAATATACAAAAATTTGCTGGGCGTGTTGGCGGGCACCTGTGATCCCAGCTACTTGGGAGGTTGAGACAGGTGAATCACTTGAACCCAGGAGGAGGAGGAGGCTGCAGTGAGCCAAGACCATGTCATTGCACTCCAGCCTGGGCAACAAAATCGAAACTCCATCTCAAAACAACAACAACAACAACAACAAAAACCTCTGTTTAGTTATTGTTTGGCAAGTATAGGAATTTTGTTTGGGATGATGAAAACATTCTGGAAATAGTGCTGATTATACAACACTGTGTCTATACCTTATGTCACTGAATTGTACATTTAAAAATGGTTACGATGATAATTTTATATGTATTTTCCCACTTTTTTATTTATTTATTTTAAAAAATATCTACTTATCAAAAGACATCATTAAGAAAACGAAAAGGAAAGTCATGTAGGAGAAGGGTTCTCAAATCAGTCATCAGGGAGATACAAAATGAAAGCCACAATGAGATACCCTTTTACATCCACTAGAATAACTAAAATTAAAGAAATTGGTAAGAGCAAATGTTGGTGAGGATGCCGAGTAACTGGAATTCATACATGGCTCATAAAGTGTAAAATGGCATTACCACTTGGGAGGAAAGTTTGCCAACTGCTTATGAGGTTAAGCATACATTTATCCTATAACCCAACAACTCTATTCCTGGATATTAACCCAAGAGAAATGAAGGCACGTAATCACAAGGTTTAGAAACAAATGTTCACAGCAACTTTACTCATAATAACTCCAAACTGGAAACAACCCCAACTATCCAGTAAGTGATAAGATAAACAAATTGTGGTATATTTCTATAATGGACTGCCATACTCAGCAATAAAACTCAATGAACTACCTACTGATACAACAATATGGGTAAGTCTCAAAAGCATTATGCTGACTCAAAGTAACAAGTTAGAAAAGAATACTGTATGATTCCATTTACATAAAGTTCAAGGACAAAACTCATTTTTAGTGATAGGAAACAGAATAGTAGTTTGGGTTAGGGGAGAGGAAGACTAACCAGAAGTGGGGCATAAAGGAACTTTCTCGTGTGATGTGAAAGTCCTATACCATGACTGAGGCAGTGGCTGCACTACTGTAAACATTTATTGAAACTCAAACTGCACACTTGCATCTGTGCATTTCACCATGTAAAATCTATTTTAACTTTTAAAATCCTAGAATAGTATCCCCAAGAGGCTCTAACACTGATCCAAAAGCAGTGGTTCAGTGTCTCTAGAAAAGATCATAAAATCAAAATCTTATGCACTAGTCTCCCAAGGTCATCAGTGTTATCTTTTTCAAATCTTTTTCTTAAGGCATGCATATGAACTCCTGGTCTCTCTTAAAACCAAAGGATAAGTATTTACAGATTACCAATGTTTTCAACCTCAGCAAAGTCTGGGGTTCCTGGAAAGTACTAAAATGTCCATAAATATAATTAGCCTCCAAGAAGATCAAGTCCATCATATGATCAAGGACATGTGGTTTATTATGGCATTAGTCAGTCACCTGGCACCTCTTGACAAGGAAACTGTTCAACCACTTGTTAGTCTATTGGCAATAAGTAACCATTTTTTTAAAGGTGGAGCAGAAGAAGAAAAGATGGACCTTAAAGAATGCTCCAATTTTTCCTACTCAAGAGGAAAAATTTCTAGTTTCATCTCCCATCAAACTTCTTAAAAGTATACACACACTCTTCTTATCAACAAGAGTTACAGCTGCTATCTGAAAGTCCATACCGTCTATGGCCATACCACCCTGAACACTCCCAATCTTGTCTGAAAATCCACACCAATTATTGTACTTACTGCATAAAATAGCCAAGTAATACCTTCATATACATAGAAAGTCACTAATATCTATCTTGAAGTTTAAGCAATTTCACTAAAACATTATACCTCCAGAAGTCATGCTCAATTTCACTCACTGGGAAAACAAGCATATGGCTTTTGCTAAAAGTAGTTCTAGCCAAACTCAATGATTATGGCTGAAAAGGTTTTTAGGATTATCTCAAGAGTGAGATAAGCAAAAAGCTTAAAATTAACAACTCGGAAATAATTTGAAAAGTCTATCTCTACAAGACTTCAATGTCTGAAAATAAAACTATCAGCTCCAATAATATCCCTTTCCCATCTTTTGGACCCACAGTGATTTACATTTTTATTTTATTTAAACCTATAATAAAAACAGTTTGAACCACAACACTCCATGAAGCGGGTTGGTGCTTCTATATTTATGTGTTTCTTTAGCCAAAGCATGGAATATTCAGGAAGATTACAGGGAAACAGTGAAGATTTCTCAAAATTGTGGTGCCACCTATTTCTACACCAAATATGGGTGTTCCTGGAACTATATGGTGCTGGTGGGTATGTGATTTAGTATGTTAATGAGCATATGACATCCTAGTTTGTGAAACGTAGGTCAAATCCAGTGCCGTGCTGGATCAGTCTTAGCTAGCTTGGCCCACACCCTGGTTTTTCAAGGTCTTGTCAGTCCCTGGTTTATGCAGCTATTTCAACAGTTTCCTTTACACTAGTCATGTAAAACTGCTGTCTGGAATTTTCTGTTCTCCCGCAACCACCCTGTATTTCTGTCTAGAACCTACTGAAGCATCAACTCAGTACAAACTGATGCCAAATTAGGAACCAACAACTAAAAAAACAGGCTTGTGAATGTTTGTTCATCATTTAATTACTTCTAATCTTCCTACGCAATTTATGAAATGCATTTTGGGTTTCTGTTGGTTTTCTATTTTTCTTGGGAGCATATGATTCAAGATGCCCTGTCTCAAGAATTATATGTAGTGCTACTATTTACCAAGTTTTATACTCTAAAAACTAGTGTCTGATAAAACGAATCAAGGTTGGGTGTAGTGGCACGTACCTACAGTCACAGCTACTTGGGAGTCTGAGGCAGGAGGATCGCTTAACCCCAGGAGCTCAAGCCTGTAGTAAGCTATGATCATGCTGCTAGCACTACATCCTGGGCAACACAGCAAGAACCTGACCAAAAAAAAAAAAAAAAAAAGAAAAAAAAGTCTGCTAAGTTTTTTGAAAGAAAAAAGTGAACAAGCACAAAAAAAAGAATAGCTTCCAAGCCTCAAAACTGCTGTGACCAAAGGTCGACAGTGTATGCTTTAAATAAAAAAAAAGAAGTCTCTAGAAGAGGACGCCTTGGCACCCACAGGCACTCGAACAATGACTTTTATAGCCATTTAAAGTGTCAGTATTCTCCAAAGAAATAAGATTCAGCCTTACTGATAAGGATCTTAAAGCTGCAAATCCAAATAAGTACAAGAAGCTTAACATTACTAGATATGACTAGAAAGATAACACAGAAAACAAAGTAATATATAATAACAAAAGCTTAATTCATTATTAAGAAGTATCTTAGTTTTGTCAACTATAGAATGGGGGTGCTTCACAAAAAATTTAAGAAAAGGGGATAGGCCAGGCACAGTGGCTCAAGCCTGTAATCTCAGCACTTTGAGAGTCCGAGGCAGGTGGATCACGAGGTCAAGAGATCGAGACCATCCTAGTCAACATGGTGAAACCCCGTCTCTACTAAAAACACAAAAAATTAGCTGGGCATGGTGGCACGTGCCTGTAATCCCAGCTACTCAGGAGGCTGAGGCAGGAGAATTGCTTGAACCCAGGAGGCGGAGGTTGCGGTGAGCCGAGATTGCACCATTGCACTCCAGCCTGGGTAACAAGAGCGAAACTCGTCTCAAAAAAAAAAGAAAGAAAAGGGGGTAAAATATAAGCCTTTAAATCCAAAACTCAGATTAAATTCTGCAGCATCAAATTCTCCTTTTAGCCAGTCAGAAATACGAAAAAACATAACCATCTTAAAACTCAAATGGTTAGCATGAGGATGTATTTTTTAATATTACTATTTTATATTCTACTCAAAATTAATACACTTAGAAAACTGAAGCAAGTCTTTGGGAATACGAGAAACAGAGAATTTACAAAAGCAAATTGCTATTGAACTGAAAATGTGGTGTCACTAAATAATGTTCTACTGCAGGCTACCTCTATTAAATGGTTTCATTAAAGCCACTGGCATTTTCAAGAAGTTAACAAAGCAAGAAATCTATTCATTCTAAAGCTGAATGAACACTTATTAAATATCTTCCAGTAAAGCACTGCTTTCTACCCACTCAGAGTTCCTTTATTTCAGCATTGAAACAGGCTAATCTAACCAGAGAGAATCAAGAAATCAGGTTTTCCATTAAATTCTTCAGGTTCACCATCCTCAGAGCTGGCATCTAGTACAGGAAAAAGCTCCAGGGCAGGAAGGAAGTCTACTTGCCCTGCATTACTGAGCTGTAAGTTTATGTTGTTATGGGCACCAGCACAATAGAGCAAATATAAGAATCAGGAAGCAAAAAGCTGACCGGATAAGACAATCTGGCCCATGTGATCAGTTTATTAATGAGACTGCAACTACCTAAAAGTTCCCAAGCATAACCAAATAATCTGACTTTCCCCCAAAATTTATGGTGTTAGAGTTCAGTACTATATAAATACTAGGTATATTAAGGAATATTGTATTCTTAAGCCTAATCTTGGTCTACATTACAATTGTAGGCTACAGAATAGAAAGAGATGAAAACCTAAGAGACAGCAGAATGGATAGTTGGTTTTGTCTCCATCCTCTAAACTTGTCCCCTAAAAGTGGGCACGGAGAAGAGATTATTCAACCAGACAGTAAACCTCATCAAATATGCAAATTATTTTGTAAAGGTCAGGATTGAAGATTAGACCGCCTGCTTTCCTTCCTTTATTCTAATCCCCACAATTTGTGGCAGTGTTACTTCTATTCTTTACTTCTTTGACCTAGTGGAGAAATAAGATTCTCATTTCACTCTGCCATATCATTTCAGTTTCTGCTGTTTTAAACAACGCTTTCAAAAGGACTACTACAGTTTAAGGTAAGAATTAAAAATGTACACTAGCACTTTTAAAATGTTAGCTTTTAATACTTTTTTTTTTTTTTTTTTTTTTGAGACAGTCTTGCTCAGTAGCCAGGCTGGAGTGCAATGGCACAACCTTGGCTCACTGCAACCTCTACCTCCCGGGTTCAAGAGATTCTCCTCAGTCTCTCGAGTAGCTGGGACTACAGGCGCACACCACCACGCCCAGCTAATTTTTGCATTTTTAGTAGAGATGGAGTTTCACCATGTTGGCCAGGATGGTCTTGATCTCTTGACTTTGTGATCCGCCCACCTCGGCCTCCCAAAGTGCTGGGATTACAGGCATGAGCCACTGTGCCCGGCTTTAACACATTCTTACACAGCTTTAAAGTCAGCCTGACCTCACCTCAAAACCCAGTTCAGGCATCTACTTGTTCTGCAGTCTTGAGCAACTCACTTTTTCTTTCTCGTGCTTCTACTCCCAATGGTATCTTATAGTGTTACTGTGAGGATTATGTGAGCTAATAAACTGAAACACTTCAAACTGTACATGCCATTTAATAACCACATACATATTAGCTCTACCAGTAATGTCCTGTTGTACGTCGATCAATAACCATAGTACAAGCTGTTTTTACCTCTCAAAAGAAATAGAATTGTCTCCCCTGACAAAACAATCTCATGGGTTTATTAAAGAACAAACTAATACACAACTTAAAAGCTCTTAAAACATCTCCATTACAGAAGTATCCATTTCTTAGTTCACAAGACACCTATAGTTAAAATATATAGCACCTAAATACTGTAATGGAAAAATATATGCTCAATAAAAGTAGATTACTTTGTGAAGCAAAACCAAACTCTGAATAAATGCCATTATTTCATACTTTAAAGCTACTATTTACTGAACTACATGCCAATCACTGGGCTATGTACTTTGTATGCATTATCTCATTTAATCTTCATAGTTGTTGAAGTAGGTACCACTTAACCCACTTAACAGTGAGGACCTCAAGGTTCCCAAGGATTCAGTAACTTGCCCAAGGCCAAAGCTAGTGTGTTTCCAGATTCTAATACAACAGAGTAGGATGAACAACTCATCATGATGTGACAAGACCTTCTTGCATGCCCTAGTTTTCCCCTTAAACAGAATCTTTTCAAATTCTCCAAATATTATAATCTATAATAACATTTAAAAACTTAGATATTAAGGAAAAGAGACCACCATTAGTGTAGATTTTTAAATTAAAATGCAAGTATAATGAGAAAATGCCAGAAATTACATAAACAAGAGAAAAATTTGGCTCTAGAATAGCCAAATGGGATACTACCTTCTTCAAGTAATCCAATACACCTAGTTGCTCATTTGATTAGATGTGAGCTAATACCTTTAACATCCAGTTTAATTTTCATAAGCAAATTTATTCACTTCCATAGATATTATACATAATATAAACATGTTTTTATCCATAAAACAACTACCCTAAAAACATGTACTATTATAGGGAAATAAGTAGAAGAATACGTATGGCCGGACAAGCACAAGTGCATCATCTCATTGAGATGTGGTAGGGAAAGCAAAACTAAAAGCACTAGCCGGGTGCGGTGGCTCAAGCCTGTAATCCCAGCACTCTGGGAGGCCGAGGCAGGTGGATCACGAGGTCAAGAGATCAAGACCATCCTGGTCAACATGGTGAAACCCCATCTCTACTAAAAATACAAAAAATTAGCTGGGCATGGTGGCACGTGCCTGTAACCCCAGCTACTCAGGAGGCTGAGGCAGGAGAATTGCCTGAACCCAGGAGGCGGAGGTTGCGGTGAGCTGAGATCTTGCCATTGCACTCCAGCCTGGGTAACAAGAGTGAAACTCCGTCTCAAAAAAAAAAAAAAAAAAAAAAAAACTAAAAGCACCTACTTTAGCTGGACACAATGGTGTATACCTGTAGTCCCAGCTATTTGGGAGGCTAAGGCAGGAGGATGGCTTGAGTCCAGGAGTACAAGGCCAGACTGGGCAACACAGTGAGACCCAGTCGAAAGAAAACAAAGAAAAGAAAGAACCCACAGAACTGCTCTATTGGGTTGATACCATCATTTTTACGTGCAAAGAACAAGACTACCACTGATGACTAAAGTCTGATTAGTACCTCTTGGTTCAAAAATTATGTGAAGATAATGGAAGAGGGCACACCTAGTGACACCCACCCAGTGAAATGCAAATGAAGTCAGCAAGATGCATTTCAATTCTCAAATTTAAAAATAACTTGACCAATAGCAAAATAAGCAACATTTGCATTTAGTTAAGAAGAGTAAAAATGTACTAAAAATTCTGATGGTATACAAATCTGAGATAGTATATGAAGTATTTTGCGAACTGTGAAGTGTATCCAAGAACTTGGGATGTAAAAGTATCCTTAAAATTAATCTATAAAAACCCATGAAAGATTATCTATGGTTATATAAAATAAAGTCCTTCAGTTTTTTGGCCTGGATTTAAAAAAAAAAAAAAAAAAAAGATAATATCCTTATACTCAAGAAATAAACTCTCAAGTATTCAGAGGCAAAGGAGCACAGTACTTGCAACTTATCCTCAAATGACTCAGGGAAAAAATACAGAGAAAGGGAGAAATAAGGCACATGAAACAAAATGTAAACAACTGGTGAAGAACACTGGGAGTTCCTTTTATTATAACTATTATTTTCAAATTATAACATAGCTAAGTTAGTTTTTAAAATCTGAAACAAATATGACAGGGATAAATACTTGTTAAATTAGGTTGTAGGTACATGAACATTCACTGCTTCACTTCACTATTCTTTTGCTTTTTCATTATTTTCCTTATGGTAAAATGCAAATTAAAAAAAAAAAGTTGTACTCTAGTCTCAGGTAAAGTATATTCTGATCATAAGGAATGCTGCATAAGACTATCTTTGAATGATGCTATTAATCATCTAAATCATAATTAGTCTTGATCATTTCCGTGCCTTGCCAGCAACCTTTGATTGTAACTTTACCAATAAGTTAGTTATATCGATTTAGTGCTCTGTTAAATTCCCAACCAAAAAAGGAACACTTGGAAAGAACTTTTCCTATGAAACTAACAATAAAAACAAAAGCATTCTGGTGACAAACAACAAAACAGTGATTATCTCAGTATATACTGACTGAGAAAGGATAGATGGAAACCTTAGTAGGGATATGGGTATAGTTACACAGGTCTAGACATATGTAAAAAGCTGCCAGGCTTTCATTTAGGGTTACTATACCTTGTATGTATATTATGTCTCAATTTTTTTTTTTTTTTTTTTTGAGACGGAGTTTCGCTCTTGTTACCCAGGCTGGAGTGCAATGGTGCGATCTCGGCTCACCGCAACCTCCACCTCCTGGGCTCAGGCAATTCTCCTGCCTCAGCCTCCTGAGTAGCTGGGATTACAGGCATGTGCCACTATGCCCAGCTAATTTTTTTTGTATTTTTAGTAGAGACGGGGTTTCACCATATTGACCAGGATGGTCTCGATCTCTTGACCTCGTGATCCACCCGCCTCGGCCTCCCAAAGTGCTGGGATTACAGGCTTGAGCCACCACGCCCGGCAATTTTTTTTAATTAAGAGAACAAAAAAGAAGCACTTAGAGAACAAAGAACTTACTAGTTCAAATCAAAAATCTGCAATGTAATAGACTGAAATAGATTATAATAGAATTCAGATTTATAACCAGTTCTTATAATCCTGGTCAATATAAGCCTATCTCTTGAGATAGGAATTTTTTCGAAAGAACAGGCCAGGCACAGTGGCTCACACCTGTAATCCCAGCACTTTGGGAGGCTGAGGCGGGTAGATCACCTGAGGTCAGGAGTTCAAGACCAGCCTGGCCAACGTGGTAAAAACACAGTCTCTACTAATAACAAAAATTAGCTGGGTATGTTGGCAGGCACCTGTAATTCCCAACTACTTGGAAGGTTGAGGCAGGAGAATCACCTGAACCTGGGAGGCAGAGGTTGCAGTGAGCCAAGATGGCACCATTGCATTCCATCCTGGGTGACAGGAGTTCCTACCAAATAACATGAAATCTTGATAATCTGCAACACTGCTATCTTATTAAAAAAAAAAAAAAGTGGGGGGGGTCAGAAATCAGGTTAGACACACTCCTTCCCTCCAATGGTCTTAATCTGCTTTGAAAAAAAGAAAAAGATTCTCTCTCCCCTTCTGGAAGGACTATGGGTATAGAAAATTATTTTTTTTTAAACATAGTTTTGGCAAAAACTAAATACTGTATCACTTTGGATGTTGTCCTTTGTTCAAGCAATATATGTATGTACGGGACAGTCAAATATCATTGTATATAATAGTTAACAGTACCATTAAACTAACATTTGAGAGAGTCAAGTATGTAAACAGATAGGGGTAGATCTTCCTTCCACTGGGCTGTATCTCATTTCAGAGATTCGAGTACTGTTAACCTTGTTGTGTCAGTATTTCCACTGCAGAATTTAACACAATTTTTTTTAACTTATTAGTGAAATTAAGTGGCCAAATCAATTCACAAACAACCCTTAACCCCAGAGAAATTCAAGATTTTTAAACCAACCATTAAAGACCATTAAAGTTAGGTCTTTTTAAGGTCATTTTCTTTTGAGACAGGGTCTCACACTCTGATGCCCAGGCTGCAATGCAGTGGTAGGATTATGGCTAACTGTGGCCTCCACCTTCTAGGTTCAAGTGATCCTTCCACCTCAGCCTCCTGAGTAACTGGGACTATTCACATGTACCACCATGACAGACTTTTTTTTTTTTTTTTTTTTTTTTGGTAGAGACAGGTCTATTTTGCCCAGACTGGTCTCAAACTCCTGGGCTTAAGCAATCCTCTTGCCCCAGTTTCCCAAAATGCTGGGATTACAAGCATGAGCCATGATACCTAGTCATAAATTCATATTTTTTTTCTTTCAAGACAGGGTCTCACTCTGTCATCCAAGCTAGAGTGTAGTGGTGCAATCACAGCTCACTACAGTCTACACCTTCCTGCCTCAAATGATCCTCCCACTTCAGCCTCCCAAGTAGCTGGGACTACACACACATGTGCCACTAAGCTCAGCTAATTTTCTGTAGAGATAGGGTTTCACCATGTTGCCCACGCTGGTCTCAAACTCCTGGGCAATCCTCCCACCTCAGCCTCTCAAAGTGCTAAGATTACAGGCATGAGCCATAGCACCAGGCCAAGTTCATATTCTTAACATGAATATAATGGTAAGCTTGGAAGCCTACATAAAATATCTGGGAATGACCATTTATATTAAATTCTACAAGAGGCAAAACTAATCTATAGTGACAGAGATATGATCAGTGGTTCACTTAGCAGTAGAGAGAATTAATAGCCAAAGGGCACCTCCAGGTGGCCATTCTTTTTGCAGTAACAGAAACATTATCTTAATCTGGTGGTGATTTTATAACTACATATATTTTCCAAAATATACCAAGTGAATTCTGTTGTATACAAATTTACCTTAATAAACTGACTCTCCAAAGCAAAAATATTACACAAACACACTCCTAAGGCTTTAAAAAATTATCTGGAAATCAAATAGTATGAAAGAAATTCACTGAAATTGTTTTAACTGAAAGACAAAAATTGAGAGGTTATGTGTCTGGAACCCAATCTATGTGCAGTCCACAATTACTAGAGCTCTTCTTACCTGCAGTACTCTCCATACACCACTCATACCTCTCAACCACTTGCCCAATGCTATAAACAGTTCAAACTTCAGACCTTCTCACTGTTAGAATAATAATCTAAAAAGAGTTGCGCATTTCCATTAAAAAAAACCTTCCATATGGCCAGGCGCAGTGGCTCATGCCTGTAATCCCAGCACTTTGGGAGACCAAGACAGGTGGATGACAAAGTCAGGAGATCAAGACCATCCTGGCTAACATGATGAAACCCTGTCTCTACTAAAAAGACAAAAAAATTAGCCAGGCGTGGTGGCCTGTGCCTGTAGTCCCAGCTACTCGGAAGGCTGAGGCAGGTGAATCGCTTGAACCCAGGAGGCGGCGGCGGGAGTGAGCCGAGATCAACACTGCACTCCAGCCTGGTTGACAGAGTGAGACTTTATCTCAAAAAACAAAAACAAACAAAAGAACTTCTGTAATTCATGAGAGAAAAAAATCTGAAACAAATTAAAAGAAATGCTGATGTTCAACAGACATATGAAAACATCTCAACTTCTTAAATAATCAGAAAAATGCAAATTAAGACAATAAAGATAATTGTTTTCCATTAAAAAGATTGGCAGAAAAGTAAGATATTGCTTAATTTCAAGTACTGGCACTAGTAGAAAAATTAGTAATTTTGTTTTTGTTTTGTTTTGTTTGAGATGGAGTCTTGATCTGCTGCCCAGGCTGGAGTGCAATGTGTAATCTCTGCTCACTGCAACCTCCACCTCACGGGCTCAAGCCTCAGATTTTGCCTCAGCCTCCTGAGTAGCTGGAATTACAAGCATGTGCCACTGCCCCCAGCTAATTTTTGTATTCTTTAGTAGAGGCGGTGTTTCACCGTGTTGGTCAGGTTTGTCTCGAATTCCTGATCTCAGGTGATCCACCTGCCTTGGGCTCCCAAAGTGCTGGGATTACAGGCGTGAGCCACCGTGCCTGGCCTAAATTGTATACTTTAAAAAACTGAGTTTTATGGCCTATGAATTATAGCTCAACAAAGCTATTTTTTTTTTTTTAAGGAAAACAAGTAAAAAGGTAAGTAATATTTTTACATTCTTACTCCTTGGTTTCTTTTAAAAATGAGATTTACGGCCGGGTGCCGTGGCTCACGCCTGTAATCCCAGCACTTTGGGAGGCCGAGGCGGGTGGATCACGAGGTCAAGAGATCGAGACCATCCTGGTCAACATGGTGAAACCCCGTCTCTACTAAAAATACAAAAAATTAGCTGGGCATGGTGGCACGTGCCTGTAATCCCAGCTACTCAGGAGGCTGAGGCAGGAGAATTGCCTGAAGCTGGGAGGCGGAGGTTGCGGTGAGCCGAGATCTTGCCATTGCACTCCAGCCTGGGTAACAAGAGCGAAACTCCGTCTCAAAAAAAAAAAAAAAAAAAATGAGATTTACTCTTTTAAGGACCTCTGCAATTATCCACTACAACTACTCTTACTTTTAAATTAACTTACCTCCAAGGATTAGGCTGTTTGCAAGCTACCAGTCCAATATATCCAGACAGAACATAGCACATACAAATTAACAGTGACGTCGAAAACTTAGGCTGGAAGCAGTAGCTCACACCTGTAATCCCAACACTTTGGGAGGTCCAGGCAGGAGGGCTGCTTGAGCCCAGGTGTTTTTTTAATTAGCTACGCATGGTGGCACACACCTGTAGTCTTAGCTACTGAGGAGTCTGAAGTGGGAAGATCGCTTCAGCCCAGGAGGCTGAGGCTGCAATGCGCCATGATCACATGACTACACTACATCCTGGGTTACAGAGTGAGACCATGTCTCAAAAAAAAAAAAAAAATGCCCAAAAGTGAATATAAATAGTCCAAAAATATTAAACTTCAAGGATCACATATCTTATTGGGTATTTATCACTCTTCTATGACAGTAATTTCAACCTCTTGAGAAAAACTTTCTTGGCTAGCTTTTGTTTTCAATGTACATAAAATCGGGCAGTTTAAACCACTTCACCAGATACGTGAGAAATCCATGGTAAGAGAAAATGTCATTTAAAGTATATAGTTATGGTATGACAAAAATATGCCTTGCTAATGAATTAAGAGATGAGACCTAGAGAAAACTTTTTCCCCCAGAAAAAAGGAAAAAGAACAGAAAGCAAAAAATGAGGTAGCTTAATGACCCAATGACTGCTACGAAAACTACAAAACCATGCAGTCATATGATATTTTCCCCAAAAACATTATGAGTGATAATTTTTTATTTCTGCCTTACATTAAAATGTCCTTTGTAGGGAGAACAAGAAATAAGAAACAGGCTGGGGCGCAATGGCTCAGGCCTGTAATTCCACTAGCACTTTGGGAGGCAGAGGCAAGAGGATCACTTGAGACCAGGAGTTAGAAATCCGCCTGTACAACAAAGTGAAATCTCGGTAATAAAAAAAAATACCAAATAAGACAATTCAGCCAACCATACAGACAATCCTTTCTTTGTATTCTCAAAGGCAAATAATATTTTGTCCCTCTATCTTTTAGAATCCACAACCAGTAGTATTGTATTTCATTAAAATTTCCTTTACTCTTAACAAATGAGATGATACAAGACAGATTATGATACAACCCGTGGTGAATCCAAAGAAAGTAGACTATCTTAACCATTCTAAATATTTAATCCACTTGCCTCCAAAAAGCAACATATATTTATATTTAATACATGAGTAATTCTCCAACCTGTATTCCTTTTCCTTCATAGTCTACAAATTGAGTAAGGACTAAGATCTTGTTTACCACTACATTCACAGAGGCTATAGCATAACAGTGCCTAGTAAGTAAGCGGCACTTAGTAAATATTTATCGTATTAGTAAGCTTAAATTCCACAAACGAAAATGCCAAAGATATGAAAAAAGATGTTTCAAGGCAGAAGGAATGCTTCAGAGAGCTCCTACCTGCTATTAAAAAAGAGAAATTGAAACATGCAAAATTAATTAGTACTTATGAAAACTATTTTAAATCAGATGGCCAATTTACAGACACCTGCTTAACACCATGAACTTATTTTTCAGTACAAGAAAAGTGCTATTTAGCCATACATTGGAATGTTAGTGTAAGAAAGCACTATACACCTCTAAAGAAAGCTCTAAACAGTGCAAGTACAGATGACGCCCCCCAACACTTCCCTTCCAGGTTCATCTCATGCCAAATAACATCAGCAGTTACTAATCCTTTCTAAATTAAACATATTAACTCGCTACATTAGCAAAATGAGACATTTCATTATTTCAGAGGGGAAACGCACTTTACAATTTCAAAATAAATTAGCAACTTCTCTGTATCAAGTGATCCCCTCACAGGTATTCAAATCCCATTTAATGATTAGCAAATACCATTTACTCATAAGATCTTCAAGCTACACAAATCTTACTTATCCATGTATATCATGAACACAGTGTGTCGATTTACATATAAATGACTTTTACCAAGTATAAAAGGAAACCAAAAGGTATTAAGTAAATGTACAATATTTTTATAAGCTTCTATTATTTACCTAGTAACAATCACGGCAATAAAATGTGGAAAAACTATTTGTCCTCCTTTGTCAATATTTAAATGCTGGCACTATTCCTTTCATGATACCAAATTTGGCAAAAAGACTTGTTCCAGTGAAACAAACGTACTGGTGAACAATGAAGGCTCAAATTAGAAGGCAAGTGAAAATTACACATTTTTAATTGCACATTATGATTATAAGGCACAGTAGGTATGTATTGCAACTTTTAATGCAAATCCCAGTGCAGTGTTTTGGGGGTTTTTTGTTTTGTTTTGTTTTTTTAAGAGACAAAGTCTCCCCATGTTGCCCAGGCTGGTCTTGGGCCTTGCACTCCTGGGGTCAAACAATCCTCCTACCTCAGCCCCCCGAGTAGCAAGTAGCTGGGACTATAGGCATGAGCCACCTGGCTCCTCCAGTGCAATTTAAAAAACCTTATACGAAGGATATTTTCTTGGGTGATCGGGGAGGAGGAGGAGGAGGTAATATTACTAAGAATACAAAATCAAAGTCTATAGTCCTTAACAATAACCCAACTAAAAACAGACACCTTTGGCTACAAACTTCTTTAAACGATACACATGAAAATTTAATCTCTCCTTTATATGAAAAAGAGCCATTTATAATCACTTTTCCTCTTCTAATGTTAAAGCAGTTTTTAAGAGCACAGTCCTCCTGTTTGAATTATTTCCACATTCTAGTAATTACCAGCGGGTGGGAGCCAGTACAGAATCTTTTGCTGAAGGTATTGAGATATTATAGAACAAGAACAGAATAATTCATAATTAATTCATGACATTTTATCTTAAAGCTCTAACTACTGCAGTTACAGGGGCAAGTGAGATAGTTCTGGCAATCAACTGTAGGCATTATGGGGTAATTGGTAAAGCAGCAGACCCAGGGTAGTGCTGGCAATCATGAAGGCTAAACATTTATTTACATAAAATCCTGTAATGAGCAATTAGAACATGTCTATCAGCTAAGCCAGGACAAATGCTGCAAAACATTGTCACAGAATACAATGTATTAATTTATGAAATAGGCTATAACAGCTTTTTTTTTTCTTCTTTTTTGAGACGGAGTCTTGCTCTGTCACCAGGCTGGAGTGCAGTGGCGCAATCTCAGCTCACTGCAACCTCTGCCTCTTGGGTTCAAGCGAATTCTTCTGCCTCAGCCTCCAGAGTAGCTGGGAACCACAGGCGCGTGCCACCACGCCTGGCTAATTGTTTTTGTATTTTTAGTAGAGACAGGGTTTCACCGTGTTGGCCTGGATGGTCTCGATATAATAGCTTTTATCATGCAAACCTTCTATTTATTTATAAAAAGTTAAATTAGTCCGACCATGATGGAGTAACGAGACTAGCCCTTCCACCAGAACTACTAAAAAACTGGACAAGATACATGAAACAAGCTTTTCTAGGATTCTGGACAACAGACAGCACCAACTTGCAATCCCTGAGAGAAGACAAGCAAATTACCTGAGCCCTATGATTATCCAGGCTTTGTGTTTTGAGGCACTTTCCGGACCCCAGCCAGCAAGAGAGAAACTGAGAATCTACGCAGAATGGAAACCCAATCAGCAACTTAAATAAGTTTCACAAGGGTGAAGCAGCTGAAATTTGTAAGACACTATTACATCTTTACTAAAGTAGCTACACGTGCATTAGGTGAGATTTCACGAGGGTGGGCAAGGAACAATCATTAGGTAATAAGCAACTACTGGGAACTATAAACACCACTACCAGATTTTACACAGGCATTCTCCTTCTGACCAACCAGAGTAAAGAGACCTTATTAACCTCGGAGTATTCAGCTGAAACCTTAGAAACATGGCTAAACTAGCCCTAAGGCAAAGGCTCCCCCCTCCAAGCCCACCCTAACAAAGCTTTAAATAAAAAGCCTTGAAGAATTCAAATAAATAAAAAAATTTTCCTTTTCAAAAGATAATTGACTGCTTAAAGGAGATATAATAACATTGAACTATGGGTTTTTTAACACATCCAAAAGTAAAATATGTGACAATAGCAAAAAGAACAGAAGATGGGAAAATGGAGACATATTACCATAGGGTTCTTATACATTAAGTGGTATATAATTTGAAGGTAGAATGTGATAAATTAAAGGTACCTACTCCACTGTACAGTAGCCACAGAAAAAAATAAAACAAGTAAGTATATGTCCACTAAAAGATGGGATAAGAGATGAAATATTACAAAATCCTTCATTCAAAAAATGACAGGAAAGAAAGAATAGATGGGATGAATAGAAAACAAATGGCAAAATGGTAGACTTAAACCTAACCATATAGATACTCAAACTCAGAGTAAATGGACCACTTAATAACAACAATTAAAAGGAGACTGTTGGCCAGGCGCGGTGGCTCACACTTGTAATCCTAGTACTTTGAGAGGCCGAGGTGAGTGGATCACCTGAGATCAGGAGTTCGAGATCAGCTTTGCCAACATGCTGAAACCCCTTCTCTACTAAATTTACGAAAATTAGCCAGGCATGGTGGAGGGCGCCTGTAATCCCAGCTACTCAGAGGCTGAGGCAGAAGAATCACCTGCACCTGGAGGCAGAGGTTGCAGTGAGGCGAGATCATGCCACTGCATTCCAGCCTGGGTGGCAGAGTGAGACTCTGTCTAAATAAATAAATGAATGAATGAATGAATGAATGAGGCTGTCAGCCTAAATAAAAATGCAAGTCCTAACTATATGCTAACTGTAAGAAAAGCATTGCAAATATATACACAGATTGACTGAAAGTGAAAGGATGGGCAAAAATATACTATACAAATATTATGTTAAGAAAACTACAACAGTTATATTCATGTTAAAGTAGCCTAGGGGATGGCAAATAATATCAAGATAAAATGGAACCAGTCATTATGAAAGACTGAATTTACTGAGAAGACATAACAATCCTAAATATGTATGTATCTAAAAACAACTTCAAAATAAACGAGGCAAAACTGGTAGAACCAAATCTTTGTCTTTTCAAAGACACAAAACATTCACCACAATAGACCATATGCCTTACCACAAATCTTAAATTCTGAAAGGCTGAAAAAGACTGAAATCCTATAGAGTATGTTCTCTGACCACATGGAATTAAATTAGTAACAATAAAATATCTACAGGAAATTAAACATCACACTTTTATAATCCATAAGCCAAAAAAGACATTAAAAGAGAAACTAGAAAATATTCAAACTGAATGGTAGTACACAGTATGTCATTTTGTGAGCTGCAATTAAATCAGTACTCAAAGGAAAACTCAGATATTCACAGTATAAACAAAAAGACAAGCCTACATTTACCTCCCTCCTTATTTAATTTGAAGTGTTTCATAGACCTAAATGTCGAACAAAGCTATAAACTTCCAGAATAAAATTTAAGAAAATATTAGTGACCTTAGGTTTAGAGACAATTCCTTAGACAGGCTATAAAGATCATTAACTCAAAAAGAAAAAAAAAATAGACTACATAAAAATTGTTTTTGCTCTCTGAAAAACAGTTAAGAATGAAAAGGCAAGTCACAAACTACAAGAGCATATCTGCAAAACATGTAATTTTCAAAACCTGTTATAAAGGACTCATATTCAGAATACATAAAGAACTTGCAATTTAACAATAAACAACCTAGTATTTTTAATGAGCAAAAGATCTGAACAGACACTTCACCAAAGATATATAAACGGCAAATAAGCACATGAAAAGATAATTATCATTAATCGTCTGGAAATTACAAACTAAAACCATGATGATGTGTCACTACAGACCCACTAGAATGATATAAGTTAGTAAGACTGACAATAACAAACATTAACAAGGATTTGGAGCCCTGGAATTCTCATGCATTGCCAGTAGGAATGCAAAATAGGAAGTTTCTTTAAAAACTATAAACAGACTTACTCTACAATCTTGCAATTTTGACTCCTGAATTTTTAACCAAGAAAAATGAAAATATATGTCCATACAAAGATCGATGTTGCAAATATTTAGAGGAGCTTTGTTCATAACAGCTGAAAACTGGGCCGGCACGGTGGCTCACGCCTGTAATCCCAGCACTTTGGGAGGCCCAAAAGGGGGCGTCAAGAGATGAAGACCATCGTGGCTAACACAGTGAAACCCCATCTCTAGTAAAAATACAAAAAAATTAGCCGGGCATGGTGGCATGCACCTGTAGTCCCAGCTACTCAGGAGGATGAGGCAGGAGAATCACTTGAACCGGGGAGGCGGAGGTTGCAATTAGCCAAAATCGTGCCACTGCACTCCAGCATGGGCAATAGAGTGAGACTCCATCTCAAAAAAAAGCCAAAACTAGAAACAACCCCAATATCCATTAACAAGTCAATAAAGGAATTGTGGAATATCCATTCAATGGACTACTACTTAGTAATTAAATGAAATAACTACTACTTTTAACAACATGGATGAATCTCAAAGTATTATGCTAAAATGAAAGAGGAGAAGCACAAAATAGTACATCCTGTATTATTTCATTTATATTACATCCTTAAAAAAGGGCAAATTTTGTGCAAATAATACCTCTCTAAGGCTGATTTTTTGAATCATGTGGCAGCAAAAAAATCAAAGGTATACATATACGCTCTGGGTAAGACAAGTATTTTTCCTAAATCTTATAGTAGAGCTCTGAAAAGTTAATGACTTGCCCCAAATTAGTAACTAGTAGAAACACGTTTTGGGATATAGATCACTTTACTGTAATATAAACTTGGAATGTAAGCTTTAGGGATGACCAAGAAGATCTGTGTAACTAAGACCCTTTTTTTCTTTTCTTTTTTTTTTTTTTTTTTTTGAGACGAGGGTCTCGCTTTTACCCAGGATAGAGTACAGTGGTGCAATCATGGGTCACTGTTGCCTTGATGTCCTGGGCTCAAGCAAATCTCCCACCTCAGCTTCCTGAGTAGCTGGAACTACAGATGAGCACCACCACAGCTGGATAATTTTTGGTTTGTTTTTTTTTGGTAGAGTCAGGGGTCTCACTATGTTGCCCAGGCTGATCTCAAACTCCAAGCTTCCAGCAATTCTCTCGCCTCAGCATCCCAGAATGGTGAGATTACAGGTATGAGCCACTGTGCCTGGCCAACTAAGACCCTTTCGATGGAGCTCCAGAACTATGTTTAACTCACAGTTAAGTATTTAATGAAGTTTCAATTTACATAGCCAAGCCAGCTAAAACAGTTGGGGCCAAATGTTGGATGATGTAGCATAGACATCTCAAGTACTTAGCTTACCACAATCTTGGCCAATGGTCAAGTTTATTTTGGGACTGGAATATTTAAAAGTCCTTCATATTCCCTGCAGCTCCTACACATTAATCCTATTAAACAAAGACTTCCAATCTGAAACTTTTAGGTACTCAACTTTCATTCTCACCTAATGCATTACCTCCAAGCAATTGGGGTGGTAAAGAACCGGATTTTGAAAGGCAACATAATGACAACAGCTTTTTAAAAAGCAAGACAAAGCAAGGCTGGGCTTGGTGGCTCATGCCTGCAATCCTAGCACTTTGGGAGGCTGACTTAGGAGGATCCCTTGAGCCCAGGAGTTCTAGACCAGCCTGGGCAACATAGCAAGACCCTGTCTCTACTAAAAATTTAAAAATTAGCCAGGCACAGTGGCACACACGTATAATCCCAGCTACTTGGGAGGATGAAGCAGAAGTATCCTTTGAGCCCAGGAGTTTGAGACGCCAGTGAGCTATGATCATGCCACTAACACTCCAGCATGGGTGACAAAGCAAGACCTTGTTTTTCATTTCTTCATTCATTCATTCATAAAATAAATAACAAAAAGACAAGAAAACTGTCTTAATACCTAATTAACCATATCAATTTTAACCTTAGCATAAAGATCACAAATTAAGACTTTTTGTCATCTCTACCATCAATTCATTTTGCGCAAGTGGGCAATCCATGGAACCTAAAGCAATTACTACAAGTTCACTAATGCTTACTACACAGACCTCACCTCTTCATTTCCTCTTGTCTGTCTTTCCACCCAGTGTTTTTCCCCTTTTCTGACCCTTTTATATGGTTATTATAGTTACTTTGTAAGAAAACAATGAAGAGGATATGTATGCCTAATCAGTGAAAGTGCTGACTTTATATCTTTGCTATTGTACTTATTATGGTGATAAGCTCTTTAAGGAAAACTTCTACACTATGTAAGTGTAAATAATGGGAAAGGAATACTGATTCATTCTATATCCATTATAAACACTTTTCCCTCTAAGCCATTGATAAATGGAAGATACGTTACTATTTTCACTCCACTGATTCTGAATATTATCTCATATACAAACTAAGTGTACCTATGTATATTCATATTTACCCTGAGATTAAAGTCCAAAGTATTTTTAAATACTATGCCCACTGGAGAAATAGTCAGACTAAAATTAAATATACTGGTCAAAATTCTCAGTTGTAAGTAAAAAACAAAAAAAAAAAACCCAAATCAAGCTAATTTAAACAAAATTAAAAAAAAAATTTTTTTTTTTTTTTGAGACAGTCTCACTCTGTCACCCAGGCTAGAGTATAGCAGTGTGATCATGGCTCACTATAACCTTCACCTTCCAGCCTCAAGGGATCCTCCCACGTCAGCATCCCAAGTATCTGGGACTATAGGCATGTGCTTCCACATCTGGCTAATTTTTTAATTTTTTGTACAGACAAGTCTCCCTATGTTGCCTACGCTGGTTTCCAACTTCTGGGCTCAAGCAATCCTCCTTGCCTCAGCCTTCCAAAGTGCTGTGATTACAGGTGTGAGCCACCACACCCAGCCCTAAAATCAGAACTTTTTGGCTCACAGGATAATGAGATGATGCATAGAAACAAAGAAAAAAACTTCAAGACCAGGGCCTCAAAGGTTCAGTGCTATAGGATCCATCTCTATCTCATGTTCCTCTTTACTTGTTTGGCCTCATTCTGGCTTCATTCTCTTCCACTGCAGGCAGACCTCCTGCCTGGGGTGGGGCAGACAGTCTCAGCTTCACAAGTCCAGAAGAAAATTTGCTCCTGTCATTTGTATACCAATACCTATGAAAAATGCCTACTGCTGAATTACCAATCTGTAGTGCCAATCGGTACTATAGTACAAGAGGGATAGTTACAAAATTCCCTGGGCCTGGTACACACGTTCAACCCTTAAGCTGCCAGAAAACGGATATCCTACCGAGAGAACTAATAAACTAAAAGTAATGATTTGCCACTCTCTACAAGTAAACTTATTTTATTTAATGAATAAAATGCCAGAATCTCAAAAACAAGAAATCCACAGAATGCTCTATTCCTTTTACAAGTATAATTAAGTGTTGAAAGTAGATCCCTAATGTCCAAAAAAATATGATGTAAGGATACAACTTAGGAATTATCAATAATCCTACAAAATGTAAAAATTAAGAAAATCTAACCCCTGACACTGAACCACTAACTTAAAATTACAGAAAGTCCTGTCATGCATGCTCTGGTTTCTCTTCATAACAAATCTTTTTGCCTTTTATTAAAGATTTCCATGGAGAGAGTTAACAGTTATGAATTGGTGACCAAATTTTTGAGGCCTTCTTAGGCCGGGCTAAATGTAAGAAAGAAAAAGAAAAGTATTGGCTGTGCACAGTGGCTCATGCCTATAATCCCAGCACTTTGAGAAGCCATGGGGAAACCCCGTCTCTACTAAAAATACAAAAAATTAGCTGGGTGTGGGGCACGTGCCTGTAATCCCAGCTACTCGGGAGGCTGAGGCAAGAGAATCACTTGAACCCAGCAGGCAGAGGTTGCAATGAGCCAAGATCACGCCACCTCATTCCAGTCTGGTAACAGAGCGAGATTCCATCTCAAAAAAAAAAAAGTCTTAACAGGGGGAAAAAAAGTTAATTGAATCGGCTTATACATACGACAGTTTAGTAAGAAGAGAGCAATCTCATTCTAAAAATTTACTTGTTGGAGAGAAATGCCAGATATAGGTGAAGGGGAGGAAGGCAGCAAATCACACTGCCACGTGTACCTATGCAACAATCTTGCATGTTCTTCACATGTACCCCAAAACCTAAAATGCAATAAAAAAAATAAGGGCAAAAAATAAATAAATAAAAATTTACTCAACAACAGCACAAATCTGAAACCAAAGTGTTAGACTCCTACTGTTGGTTATCATATAGTCGCCACAGTAATGGCTAAAATTCATATGGCACTCACAGAGCTAACTATCCTTGAAAAAATGCTTCTTTTCTCAAAAGGTTAAAGTGGAAAGGAATATGAAATTTCTTAACCTATGTATGTTCTAAATTACTTTGTTTCAGGAATAATCATTCTGAAACAACTGTTAAATAAAAACCAGCAACCTCAAAACTGCTGATCCATCACTTAGTTCAACTGATCAGTTTGCTACCAACTACAGTGTTTGCCTTTATAGTAACACTTGTAGTCTCATAGAAGCTGTTTTGTTCTATATAACTGCATTAGATTCGGATGTACATTCAGAATTTAATTTAAACGATGACCTACATTCAGTAGTGTGTGGGTACCTATAAAACACAGAAAAGGGCCTACTCTCTACTAACTTCTTGTAAGCTCAATCTGAGGCAAAATGATACTCTGTTTTTAACAAGTAACAAATTTATGTTTATAATAAAGAATTACATACAAGGTGATATTTATTATTCCTCAATACAAAGTTCTGTGACATGCTTAGAGACTTACTGTTTATGAAAAAATTATAAAGACGAAGAGATATAAATAATGGAGGGGAAGTCCAGGTCCTTGCTTATAATTTTAACAGCCAACACGTATAGAGTACTCTTAAGTGCTTCACCATCTATTAGTCACTAATCTTACAACAACTCTACAAAGTAGGTAATATTATTATCCTCATTTTATAAAGAGGGAAACTAAGGAGCAGAGAGAGAAGGTAACTTGCCCAGGTCATAAAGCTAGCTAGTAAATAATTTACAGATGCAAGTTTAAACCATTTAAGAAATTAAGTAAGAACAACACATATATAGCAAATATAAAAACAAGAGAAAAGTCAAAGCATTCAATCCCAAAAAGGCAGAAAAGCAATATAAATTAAGAAGCTAATTTTTTTTTCTCTCTCAGTACTATGAAACCAGGTCTATCTCCCTGGGGGTGGGTGAGTAGGGCAGCTAATCTGTGTTCTCAAATTACACAAAAATCTCAAAAAAAAGTAACATATTTCTTGTGGGCTGGGCTCAGTAAGCCCAGGAGTTTTAGACCAGCCTGGGCAATACAGCAATACCCACTCTCTACAAGAAATAAAAAATCAGCTGAGAATAGTGGAGGCTAAATTGGGAAGATGGCTTGAGCCTGGGAGGAATGTGGGAGCCTGGAAGGTTGAAGCTGCAGTAAGCCATGACTGTGCCACTGCACTCCAGCCTGGGCAACAAGGTGAGAACTTGTCTCAAAAAAAGAAACTTAAATTAACATATTTCTTAAATAAATAAAAGTACTCTTAACTTTTGGGAAGCATATTCTGGAGAAAACGTGTATTAAGTGAATGATAGCACTTTGGAAACTAACTTTTCATTCCTAAATGTGCTTTAAAGAATACAGCAAATGGCTAAAAGCAATCCTCCATAATGTTATCATGTTTAGTACTTTTTACTGAGAAATACGAAGTTCTACAATAATCAAAATGAGTCAATCTATCACAGTGGTATATATAGTCACTTAGCCTTATCTCTGGAAAATATTTTCAGATTATGTAGATGTTTTATCTCTCAGATAACCTTCACCATGAAAAAGGCATTTTCCTGCTATTTCCGCAAAGGGCCAACAATTAATTTGTGGTACTGATTAAAGAAGATTAATTTGCCACCTAGAACAACTTATAGGTATGAAATTCAATTTAGAAACAGAGCTGCAGTCACTCTAATCCACCAAAACAATCAAGAGTTACTATCACTTTCAGAGTACTGAAGCCAGTCTACTTTCATTCTATTTTACTCCTGAAGTGTGCAATGCTAGTAGGCAAAAGGTCTGTTCCTCAAAACTGAACTGATTCTGGTCTTGCTTTGGTTTCTTCTGGTCTGTTCTAGTAGGAAGCAGTAGCTACAGTGTCTGACATGAACATGATACTTGTGCTTACTATGTATATTCCCTTAGCTCTAGAAAACTGATATGGCATTGAGCTTCCTGAGTTAACCCTTAAGTCACTCATTATAAGGCTATTCTCATCCAGGTCTGTAGAAGGAAAGTTCCCACCATGGTTACTCCCATTCTGAATCCTCAACTTGTTCCTCACCCCCAAGTTTTACAAGGTTGTTAGGAAAAAAAAAAATCTTACTTGCATCCGACTATGGAATTTCTTCCTACCTATATACCATTACTCCTAGGAGGTACAAGCAAGATCTCTTCTTGATTTCTTGGCTGCCTTTTACTGATGTAATCATAGCATGAAGCTTTGAAATGTGAGATCCTGAGACCAGTCGCTCCTTTCAAAGTGTCTATCATTACTCCTTAGTGAGTCAGCTTCTGGACTGCTGCCAGTATGCTCTTTGTTGGCTTTATCATGAAACCATATTCCTGTAGAGCTGGAATGGTGACCAAAACATTGCATTTCAAAAGACTCCCTCAAAGTGTGTATCAAAAAAAGATACAGATACACATCCAAGCAAGCCCCTCACTTGTTTCAGTAAGAAAGGGAATGAATAATACAAAGGAGGTTATGTAGTTATCATGTTAAAAGATTCTCTTATATGCAAGCATCCAAAAATATCCTGATAATTTCACCTGATAAAATCACCTGATAATTTTCTTTGAGTAGATATTATGCAAATGAGTACTTTTAAAATTTTTTATGCCCTTGAGGAAAGAAAACTCAACTTTTCTGTCTCAGGTAAGAACTCTAAAGTAAAAGCTTGAGATACTCGAGGATTCTCTGAAGGTCCATCAACTATCACTGAAGGGGGAAAACATCTACTCTTTAGTAAGTACCTTTAGTAAAGAGTTTTAGAGAAATCCATCAATAAAAAATTTTATAATTCTTAGGGGTTGTTTTTTCGTGATCAGGTCTCACTCTGTAAGCCAGGCTGGAGTGCAGTGGCGCGATCTCAGCTCACTGCAACCTCCGCTTCCTGGGTTTAAGCAATTCTCCTGCTTCACTCAGCTCCCCAAGTACTGGGATTACAGGCACATGCTACCATGCCCTGCTAATTTTTGTGTTTTTAGTAGAGATGAGTTTTCACCACGTTGGCCAGGCTGGTCTCGAACTCCTGGCCTCAAGTGATCCACCCACCTCTGTCTCCCAAAGTGCAGGGATTACAGGTATAAGCCACCATATCAGCCAAATTTTTAATTTTTATAAGGTGAAACAATATTGAAAATGGGGAAAGGGGGAAGTGGATGTAGGGCAACTCAAGCTCCTAGCACTGAATACAATAATGGAGAGTAATAATGCTTTCAGGGTATAAAAAGGGAGAAAAGCCACGCATGGTAGCTAACGCCTGTAATCCCAGCACTTCAGGAGGCTGAGGCAGACAAATCACTTGAGGTCAGAGTTCGAGACCAGCCTGGTCAATGTAGTGAAAGCCCATCTCTACCAAAAATACAAAAGTTAGCTGGGCATGGTGGCAGGCACCTGTAATCCCAGCTACTAGGGAGGCTGAGGCAGGAGAATAACTTGAACCCAGGAGGCAGCGGTTGCAGTGAGCCAAGACTGCATCACTGCACTCCAGCCTGGGCACCAAAGAGAGACTCTGTCTCAAAATAAAAAATAATAAATAAACGTGAGACAAATATATTCATGCATGGTACTGGTCTCTAGAAGACACAATTTTTCCTATAAACTTTAAAAATAAATTTGGCACAGTGGTATGCAATCGCACCTAGTCCCAACTACCTGCGAGGCTGAGATGGGAGGACCGCTTGATCCAAGGAGTTAACGGCCAGCCTAGAAAACACAGTGATAACCCCATCTCAAAAACAAAACAAAAAAAAATGTCTTGCTGAGCAAATGCTCCGAATGAATCTAGACTTTCGGATGCTCAGAACTTGCTTGACATTTGTCAGTAAAAGGATATGTAATGACTTTGAAAAAAGCTAATATATAACAGCTAACACATAACAGGTTAACAGGTTTAAGAAACTTGCCACAATTTAAAATATGCTTTTGCAAGTGTTTAGTGAACAAATTTAAAATATACACCAAAACCCTTAAAATTGTTTTAATATCCAAAAAGGAGAAAGCTCTAAAAATACAAGAAAAGATGCAGTTCAAAACACTGAATACATGAAATACGTAATTCCACATAGCAGCTACTAAAGACAAGATATTCCCCAATAAGTAAATTAAAACAACTTAATTTAATTTAGAATGCTTGAAAGAACATTACCTTATACCAAGGAAATACCTTATCCAAAGGAAAGGACTCAAGCACCAAATGATATAACCCTGTAACTTATACTTCTGAATTCCCTAGCACTTAAGATTTACATACATGGTAAAAGAGCTCAACTATGAAATTTTCATAGTATCAACTACTATGTATCAACTATGATACAATTATCAACTATGAAACTTCAAGGAGAGGGACCACTGTTTTATTTACACAGTTGTCCTTTGAACAACAGGGGTTTGAACTGCACAGGTCCACTCGTGCGGATTTCTTTTAACCAAAGGTGGATGGAAAAAGTATTCTCAAGATATGAAACCCACATATACAGCAGGCCAACGGCTGGCTTTTCACATAGGCAGGTTCCACAGGGGCAACTGGGGGCCTGAAGTATGCCCAGATTTTGGTATATAGGGGTCCTGAAACCCATCCCCCAAATATACCAAGGATCTACTGTACTAGAACATATGCTGATTTTCTATATCAGTCTCTGTATAATCACTAAAAATGAAAAATGTAAAGTTTCTTACTCCATTCTGATATAACAATAGCTCTAAGAACCATAATAGAGGATAGCACATTGGTATGTTTAAATCTTGTTAGAATGTAAATTTCCACATGCCATGTGTGATGGTTGATTAAAAAGTTTTCCTCCAACACTAGTCCTACGCAACCCTGTCCTAAAGCTCCAACTGCCTTACTTATAACTTAATTGTCTAACTGCTTCCTTGTTTAGAACCAAGACACACACACAAACATACCCCTCTCAACACTGTCCAACTTCCTGCTAAAAACAACTCCCCTTGCTACTTATTTTATCATCTTTGAATATTTTGGCTTCTTACATTTATTGTCTTTCAACTCTAAACACAGATCCTCAGGGCAAAGAGGATGTGTAACTGTTGTGTTGTTTTCACTGTAATAATAGTACCAACAACCACAATTAGCAAAAATGGAGGGCTTACTATTGGTTATCTAATACTATAAACACTTGCTGAATTCTCACAAGAACCCTAAGAGGTATTATTGTTATCCCCATTGAAGCCTGAGACTCAGAGTAGTTAAAGAACTTGCCCAAGATCACAGAGAGGTAAGTGGCAGAACCACAGTTCAAACCCAAGCCTGAGCTGTTATTCACCACAGTAAACTGCAGTAGTAGACTGCAGTAGTGGAAACAGCATCCAACTTGATGTGTGGACTCAAGTACTATCTCGGCTACTCACTAGCAGTGCAACCTCAGATAAGTCCTGACAGCTATGAAATACAATTTACTTACTTGTAAAGTAGGAGTAACAATATAGCCGACTGTGCCTACTTCACAAGGTAGCAATGAAGATTAACTGTACAACTGATAAACCTAATTAAAATTCTATTTGTATTACTAATCCCACAGTTGCTACCTCCATACTCCCATGGTGCTAATTTTGGCAGCCCTATCCTGGAATTCTAGACTTGGATCACCAACATTGCTGTTATGGTTAAAGGAAAGAGCTATATGGTTCTTGTCCATATCAGGCAGCCACATACAGAAGACCAACTTGTTAACCTGCAATCCCCATTACTGGCAAGACTGGGCAGGTATTTCCAGGCAGGCATCTAAATGTGAAATAGCCAAAAATAATGATAGCCTACAAATGAGATACCTGTTCACCAAATGACCATATTTCAAATGTAATATCCCTTGGTTCCAAACACAATATTCAGTTTTCTGAATATTCCACCTCAGAAGAAACGTATATTAATGAGAAAAGCTCTGTAGTTCTAGTACCTCCATATACCTAGCACCTCAATCATATAATATATTTAAACTGAGGTCTTAAACTAAGATTCCAAACTACACAAAAGAAATGGCTGGGTGAGGTGGCTCACGCCTTTAATCCCAGCACACTGGAAGACTGAGGCAGGTGAATCTCTTGAGCCCAAGAATTCCAAGACCAGCCTGGGAAACATGACAAAACCCCATCTCTACAAAAAAAATAATAATAATAATAATTGCCAGGTGAGATGGTACATTCCTATAGTGTCCTAGATACCCAGGAGGCTAAGTTGAGAGGATTACCTGAGCCCAGGAGGTTGAGGTTGCAGTGAGCCATGATTTGCACCACTGCACTCCAGCCTCAGTGACAGAGTAAGACCCTGTCTCGAAAAAAAAAAAAAAGAGAAAGAAAGAAAGAAAGAAACAAAGAAAGAAACAGAAAGAAAGAGAAAGAAAGAAAATTAAAAACACTACTATTCTCTGAAACATCAAACCACCTATGGCCTCTGTAGTCCTCAGGGTTAGAATTGGAATCTCAAAAAATGAACTTGCAAAAATTGTCTGCAATCTCTTTATTTTCTTTTGAGATGAAGTCTCACTCTGTGACCCAGGCTGGAGAGCACTAGCACAATCTCAGCGCACTACAGCCTCCGCCTCCTGAGTTCAAGTAATTCTCATGCCTCAGCTTCCAAGTAGCTAGGATTACAAGCACATGACATCACACACAGATCTAATTTTTGTGTTTTTAGTAGAGACAGGTTTTCACTATGTTGCCCAGGCTGGCCTCGAACTCCTGACCTCAAGTGATCTGCCCTCCTCGGTCTCCCAAAGTGCTGAGATTACAGGCATGAGCCACCTCATCCAGCCTGCAATCTCTTTTCTAAGGTAAAAAAGTCTCATCTATTTCTCCTGGCCTCATATTGCTGCAAAAAGAAAGCTCACTACCACAACAAAGAAGATAATTTATTCAAGTAGCTAATCAACCTAAGTTTTATGTCTTGTTCACATGAAACTCTGGTTATCAATATTAATACCTCCAGCCATCTTGAGGGAGGGGAGAGAAGAAAAAAAGGAACTCTGTAATGCTAAAATTCTTTCCTAATATGTTTTACTTATGAAATTTCATAACCAATTACATAACCATTCTATTACTTGGAGGAACAAAAAAGTCAATGATTCACAATTTAAAAGCTACTAAAAACATAAAATATAAAATTATGCACTAAGGAGTTTTATATATAAATTTACCCATTAAATATGTGTGCATATTTCTTTAATTTAAAAAATTCTAATGACTTACACTTTATACTACAAGATTATTTATACAAACAGATTAGTCTCATTCCAGAGTACGCTTTTCTGGGGATGAAGTTTACTAAGCAATTTACAACGTTCTGTGAAAATAACCAGCTTTTTCAGGTTCTGCAGTAAAGTTATAAAACTTCTAGGCACAGGCCGGGCGTGGTAGCTCATGACTGTAATCCAAGCACTTTGGAGGCCAAGGCGGGCGGATCACCTGAGGTCAGGAGTTCAAGACCAGCCTGACCAACATGGTGAAACCCCATCTTTAATTAATAAATAAATAAATAAATAAATAAAACTTCTAGGCACCATATTTTTTTTAAACCATATAAAAAATACATGGTCAAATGTGTATGTATGTACATATAAATGCTTTTATGGCAGTTTTATTTATAATTACCAAAAACTGGAAACAACCAAATGAACTGGGGAATGAATACAGAAACTGTTGTATATCCATACAATGGAATACCACTAAGCAACAAAAAAGTAATTACTGATACATAAAAACATGGATGAATCTCAAAATACATTAGGTTAAATAACAGACGTCAGTCTCAATAGGCCATATACTGAGCCAAGCAGGAGGATCTCTTGAGATGAGAAGCTTGAGGCCAGCACAGGCAATAAAACAAGACCTCCCATCTCTATTAAACAAACAAAAATTACAACAAAAAGGCTAAATACTGCGTGATTTCGTTCACATGGAATTCCGAAAAAAAAAAAAAAAAAAAAAGACAAAAAAAACAGAGAAAATACAGATCAGTGGTTGCCAGAGGCTAAAGGTGAAGAAATGGGTTGACTATAGAAAGGGTCATGAGGAAATTTTTTTGAGGAACTATTCTGTATCTTGATTATCATGGTGGTTGCACAACTAGAAGTGTTTCCCAACCTCATAGAACCATACTCAAATATACATTAACAAAAATAATTTTCAACCATACATGATAGAATCCTTATTGCTCTAATGCCAAGACCAAATAGATGCTGCTTAAACCACTGATGCCTTGGTCAAATCTGCCTCCAAGTTTGAAAACTCCCTTCCATTAACATTTTGCCTAAAAATTGAACAGTATTGGTAAATTAGTCACAAAATCCTTTAAGATTAAAATACACATGTATTTTTAAAGAAAACTACCTAGTGCTTGCATCCAAGTCATTTTTGGAGAAAATAACCTTTGTTAAGAAGGGAATAAAATCCAAGTAATAAATACTGACAACAATCTTTTCCAGAATCATTATGGTCAAAACAAATGAGACTCTTCTCCTAATTTTGGTCCAAAATACCAAAATTTTTACTGCAAAAACTCTCTAACAGATTATTATAAAATCTTAACATCTGCCTAAAAGTCTAAGTGCTTTCACTTAACTAGGCAGTATAAACAAAAAAGAGCACAAGCTTAGGCCGGACACAACAGCTCATACCTGTAATCCCTGCATTTCTGGAGGCCAAGGCAGGCAAACCACTTGAGCCCAGCAGTTTGAGACCAGTCTGGGTCATGCAGCAAAACTCCACCTCTTCAAAGTATACAAAAAAATTAGCAGGGTGTGGTGGCACACACTTGCAGTCCCAGCTACTTGGGGGAATGAAGCAGGAGGATGGTTTGAGCCTTGGAAGCAGACGCTGCAGTAAGCCAAGATCACGCCACTCACTCCAGCCTGGGTGAGACCAGAGTGAGACCCTTTCTCAAAAAAAAATGTTTTTAAAGCACAGGCTCAAGATCTCAACGAACCTAGCCAAGTTATTTAACCTAATTTTGCCTCAACTGTCTCATCAGTAAAATTGAATAATTTCACCACCCTCTGGGAATAGTCCTAGACTATCAAATGAGTTAATACATGTATTATAATAAATCACAGGGCGATAACTGGCATAGTTAATTAAGCCTCAGTATTAACCTAATATAAATAAATGATATCAATAATCACCAGCTATGTAGTCTTTGTATACCACAATTCTGCTCTGTAAGGTAAATGACCTAAAGTCAATGGTCTAAATCAGGCATCCCCAAACTTTTTACACAGGGGGCCAGTTCACTGTCCCTCAGACCGTTGGAGGGCCGCCACATACTGTGCTCCTCTCACTGACCACCAGTGAAAGAGGTGTCCCTTCCTGAAGTGCGGCGGGGGGCCAGGTAAATGGCCTCAGGGGGCCGCATGCAGCCCGCGGGCTGTAGTTTGTGGACGCCTGGTCTAAATAAAGAGCTATCTAGTTATACTATTCCATATTCCTATTATTTTACCTGAATTGCACCTACCTAGTTCGGTTTGCAAAAAGAAAGGTTAAGTATTATACTTCTTATGTAAAAAAAAAAAAAAAAATGTGAGGTCTAAATAAGTTAAATGACTTATCCAAAGAAACAATAATGTCAAGGCAGAGCCTAGATGAAGATTTGGTATTCTGAGATTCCTTAAAACTTTGTCCTCTCCAGAACTTTAAGCCCTCCACCAACTCCTTCCCTCCTAACAAAGATACAGGTATAATACACCCCAAAAAACTCCAATTTAATAATTTTAAAATTTCATTAGGCTATACATTTGATTTGTGCACTCTTCTGTATGTTTGTTTTATATCATAATAGAAAGGCTTAAGTGTATTCATATATGAAGTGAAGTAGTGGAAAAGTTACATCAAAAACTAAAAGGAGACAAACTCAGCAGATTATGTTCTTTAAAATTCTGTGGGAGGCAAAAGTTTTTAACTGAGGTATAACATACATACAAAGAAGTGCACACTTCCTAAGTCTACTACTCAATGAGTCTTATAAACAGAACACAACCATAAAATCATGACCCAGATCAAGACACAGAACATTACTAGCACTCCTACAATCTCCCTTGTCCTCACCACCAAAGATAACCATTATTCTGATTTCCATCCCCATCTGTTAGTTTTGTCTGTTTTTTAAGTTTTACAGAAATGAAGTGCTCACTTCAGCAGCAAATATACTAAAACTGGAACAACACAAGAAGATTAGCATGGTCCCTGCACAAGGATGACATGCAAATTGGTGAGGCTTTCCATCTTTTTTTATTATTACAGTAGTCTGTATTATTTAATATCCAAAAAAAGATCAATATGAAAAATGGGATGAACTAATCAATAATGTGATTGAAGACAATAGCATTATTTGCCTGGGAAACTAAAGACAAAACAACTGGAAAATTATTAAAACTGTTGAAGGAGTCAATTTGCTGCTTATGGAATAAACATAAACTGTAATCACAATGACATATACTATATACTATAGAATTAAAATAACATTTCTGGCTGGCCACAGTGGCTCACGCCTGCAATCCCAGCACTCTGGGAGGCCAAAGTGGGAGGATCACTTGAGCTCAGGAGTTCAAGACCAGCGAGGGCAACATGGTGAAATTTCCAAAAAATAGGACTAAGTCCACGTGGAGCATCTACATGTGGACAAGTATGAGTGTTTCCTGATTAAATAAGCTAAGTGTCACCTCCATGAATGTATGTATACAACTTTGTTGGATTGAAGGCTCCTCATCTCAACCCTACTGGAAATAAATGCTATAAATGTAAGTAATTCAAGAAAGTCTCATCCAAATTAACTCACATAAAAAAAAACCAAAACAAGAAAAATTTGCCACATCAAGGAAATGTTATAAAGTGTGTAACTACTGTCTTTATCAGTGACTCACTTATAAAGTGGATCTGAACTATAAATTACTACTACTTAACTTCATTTTTTAAAAAAAGGATGTGAAATATTTTTGTAAATTTTCTTTACCCAAAGGTTCACTGCAGCCACAACAAAATCATGTCCTTTGCAGCAACATGCATGCAGCTGGAGATCAACGTCCTAAGCTACTCACTGGGTAAACATGGATGTAAACATGGGAACAATAGATACAGGGAACTAACAGAGAGGAAAGAATGGGAAGAAGTGAGGGTTCAAAACTACTTACTGGGTGCTGGGTACAGTGGCTCATGCCTATAATCCCAGCACTGTGGGAGGTCGAGGTGGGTGGATTGTTTGAATCCAGGAGTTTAAGACGAGCCTGGGTAACAGGGCGAAACCCAGTCTCCAAAAAAAACACAAAAAAATCAGCTGGGCATGGTGGTGCATGCTTGTAGTCCCAGCTACTCAGGAGGCTGAGGCAAGAGAACTGCTTGAAACTGGAAGACAGAAGTCGCAGTTAGCCAAGATCGTGCCACTGCACTCCAGCCTGGTGATAGAGCGAGACTCTGTCTCAAAAAAAAAAAAAAATTAGCAGGTCATGGTGGCCCACCAGTGCAGTCCCAGCTACCCAGGAGACTGTGCTGGGAGGATCAACTGAGCCCAAGAGATCAAAACTACAGTGACTAGTGATTGTAACACTGCACTCCAGCCTGGGGGAAAGAGATCTACCCTATCTCAAAAAAATTAAACAAAACTATCTACTGGGTGCTATGCTTACTACCTGGGTGGTGGGATCAATTGTACCCTAAACCTCATGCAATATACCCGTGTAACAAATCTGTACATTATTATTATTGGGAGAAAAAGAGAGAAAATATATTGTGCTAATTTAGAACAACATACATAGTTTGACCCAATTTGAGGAAACATTTTGCATTTGTATATTTGTTGAAAACAACTATCAATAAAGAACTATAATTGTGTCCTATTCATTCATATGACTGAATACTACACAGCTATTAAAATAAATGAAGTAAGGCAGGTGCAGTGGCTCATACCTGTAATCCCAGCCATTTGGGAGGCTGAGGCTTGAGAATCACTTGCACCTGGAAGGCAGAGGTTGCAGTGAGCCAAGACTGTGCCACTGCACTTCAGCCTGGGTGACAGAGCAAGACTCTGTTTCAAAAATACTAATAATAATAATACATATATATCAACATAAATAAATGTCATTTTTCAAATTATAGAATGTATATCATACACATTCTAAAATATATATATTTGAAACACAATAATACTACATGATAAATATATATAGATGTTTGTAGGAAGAATACAAGTGCATGGGCTAAAAAGACAAGTAACTTCTGCATAATAGTATCTAAGAGGATGACAAAAGGGACTCCAACTTCATACATATTTTAATTTTTTTTTTTTTTTTTTGGAGACAGAATTTCACTGTTGTTGCCCAGGCTGGAGTACAATGGCATGATTTTGGCTCACCGCAAACTCCACCTCCTGGGTTCAAGTGATTCTGTTGCCTCAGCCTCCCAAATAGCTGGGATCACAGGCATGCACCACCAGGCTGGGCTAATTTTGTATTTTTAGTAAAGATGGGGTTTCTCCATGTTGGTCGGACTGGTCTCGAACTCCCAATCTCAGGTGATCTGCCCGCCTTGGTCTCTGAAAATACTGGGTTTACAGGCATGAGCCACCGCGCCTGGTCGCATATTTTAATTTTTAAAAACAAATATAGGCCAGGTGCAGTGGCTCACCCCTATAATCCCAGCACTTTGTGGAGCCAAGATAGATAGATCACTTGAGGTCAGTTCAAGACCAGCCTGGCCAACATAATGAAACAAAGGTGAAAAAGCTTGATAAGTGGGTGCCTCATGAGCTGACAGAAAATTTTAAAAATTGTTGTTTTGAAGTGTTGTCTTCTCATTCTTTGTAACGATGACAAACCAGTTTTTGATCGGATTGTGACATGAGACAAAAGTGGATTTTATACGACAACAGTGAAGATCAGCTCAGTGGTTGGACTGAAAAGACGCTCCAAAGCATTTCTCAAAGCCAAACTTGCAACAAAATGAGGTCATGGTCACTGTTTGGTGGTCTGCTGCTGGTCTGATCCACTACAGCTTTCTGAATCCTGGCAAAACCAATACATCTGAGAAGGATGCTCAGCAAATCGATGAGATGCAACGAAAACTGCAACACCTGCAGCCGGCACTGGTCCACAGAAAGGGCCCAATTCTTCTCCACAACACCTGACCCCACATTGCACAACCAACACTTCAAAAGTTGAATGAACTGGGCTACGAAGTTTTGCTTCATCCACCATATTCAACTGATCTCTTGCCAACCACCTACATTTCCAAGCATCTAGAAAAATTTTTGCAGGGAAAATGCTTCCACAATCAGCAGTATGCATAAAACGCTTTCCAAGAGTTCATGGAATTCCAAAGCACAGATTTTTACACTACAGGAATAAACAAACTTATTTCTTGTTGGCAAAAATGTGTTGATTGTAATGGTTCCTATTTTGATTAATAAAGATGTGTTTGGGCGCAGTTGAAATAATTTAGAATTTGCAATCCAAAACCACGATCAATTTTGCATCAACCTACATTTATTACCTCAACTGCTCCTCAACTTTTTTTTTTTGAGACGGAGTCTCCATCTGTCACCCAGGCTGGAGTACAGTGGCACAATCTTGGCTCACTGCAACCTCCGCCTAATGGGTTCAAGCAATTCTCCTGCCTCAGCCTCCCGAGTAGCTGGGATTACAGATACTCTCTACCAAGCCCAGCTAATTTTTGTATTTTTAGTAGAGACAGGGTTTCACCATGTTGGCCAGGCTGGTCTCAAACCCCTGACCTCATCTGCCCACCTTGGCCTCCCAAAGTGCTGAGATTATAGGCGTGAGCTACCATGTCTGGCCTAATCTTACATTTCCTTTTTTTTTTAAGAGATGGGGTTTCACCATGTTGGCCAGGCTGCTCTTGAACTCCTGACCTTGAGATCTGCCCGCCTCAGCCTCCCAAAGTGCTGGAATTACAGGTGTGAGCCACTGCGCCCAGCTATTCTTACTCTTTAAAAGAATAAAATAAAGCCAGGTAATAACAAACGTCTTAGGCCAGGCGCGGTGGCTCAAGCCTGTAATCCCAGCACTTTGGGAAGCCGAGGCGGGTGGATCACGAGGTCAAGAGATCGAGACCATCCTGGTCAACATGGTGAAACCCCGTCTCTACTAAAAATACTAAAAATTAGCTGGGCATGGCAGCGCGTGCCTGTAATCCCAGCTACTCAGGAGGCTGAGGCAGGAGAATTGCCTGAACCCAGGAGGCGGAGGCTGCGGTGAGCCGAGGTCGCGCCATTGCACTCCAGCCTGGGTAACAAGAGCAAAACTCCGCCTCAAAAAAAAAAAAAAAAAAAAAGAAAAAAGTCTTAACCCAGAAATCTAACCTTTTTATGATGTTCTCCATTCACAGAAGCATTTAATGCACTATAAGTGTGCAGCAAACTAACAGCAAAAGCCAACAGGCTCTAATCACTAAACTCTGGAGGATATGACATAGCTTTTCCTAAAATATCACCAGATGAGTATACAAACTTAGACTGGCTCAACTCCCAGCTGTATATTAACACCAAAACTCCAAAGAGTCTATACTGTCATAATAAAAATCATTTGCCTAAATATCTAATCCATATTAGATGTATTAATATAAGCCATATCCTATCTGAGTTGCTACAACTTCACTTGATAGTTAAAACACACCACAACACACACACACACACACACACACACACACACAGAATTTGGGAGCTGGAGCTGAGTTCTGCGTTTACAGAGTCCATACAAACTGATTTTTCTTAAGGTATCTTTCATCATTCTCCATCAGCTTATAAACAGGAAAACTGGATGGCTAAGTCCTCTTGTGTTTAATTGTGATCAAATCCCAGAATGTTTTAGTCATAGTGGAGTTCACAATGATAAAGTTCAAATCAGCTTACCTGACCCATTCCTCCCATACTACTTCCTACAGCTGCCACTCCTCCTGAGAACTGGAGCCAGTTGACCAACCACTTTCTCAATGGTGACTGTGACTTAAACCTTCACAAGACATCCAATGAAATATAGACTTTAAAATATCAGTTTTTGGCTGAGCATGGTGGCTCACACCTGTAATCCCAGCACTTTGAGAGGTCAACTCATCACCTGAGGTCAGGGGTTCAAGACCAGCCTGGCCAACAAGGCGAAACCCCATCTCTGCTAAAAAAAAAAAAAAAAAATTAGCCAGCTGTGATAGCTTGTGCCTGCAATCCCAGCTACTTGGAAGGCTGAATACGAGAATCACTTGAACCTAGGAGGCAGAGGCTGCAATGAGCTGAGATCACACCACTGCACTCCGGCCTGGGTTACAGAGTGAGACTCCATCTTAAACAAAAAATAAAATAAAATACCAGTTTTTCCTACTTATAAAAGCAATACATAGCTTTGCCCAGTGGCAGTATCGTAGCCAATGATGTTTATCCGAGGAGCAATTATTGCTAATTGAAAAGTAATACATGCTCATTTTAGAAAACTGAGAAACTATTATAAAGAATAAGAAGCAAAAAAGTCACATTATCCCACCAAGAGAGAAATTCATCACTACTATTATTTCCATTCCTGGCCAACCAGGGTCTCCTCTGTATATAAAAGTGTATTAGTTCATTTACCAAACAGGATTTTAAGTACTGTAGAACAAGGGGGAAGTAGCCTACTAGTTTTTTGGAAGACTAATTTTCTTCAGTGTAAAGAAGTTATACTCACTGCTGAGTAAGTCAGCCATATGTACAGGAAACTGAAGAGAATGACAAAGATGAGGGGAATCATACCTGCTCTTTTTCATTCACTCACAGCAAACCATGGAGTCCATGTTTTGGGAACCATTATATATGCAAAGACCAACTAATGAGTACATTTTCTTTATAAACAGCAGCCCACTAAATAAACAAATACATATATACAAATATGCATATACATATATACATACAAATATATATACAAATATACAGTCTTGCCACAGGAGTTACACAAACAGTGAAAGGAGTATTTTTTGTCACCATTAAAGTATCTTAAGAGAAAGTAAAGGGATATATGAAAGGTTAATCTAAAATTCATGACTTCTTCCACAAAAATATTTTCTGTGCACATCAGCTGAAGGAACAATCTAACTATGGAGAAAGTGTTGGTTTTATAATGCTATAACTTATTTACATGTGTAAGTAAAAATGCAGAGGTTTAAAGTTAGTCTCTAAATATTGACAGCTTACTCTGTACCAGGCACTGTATGAAGTGCTAGGGAGTAAGGGAGAGAACAGCCACCAGTCCCTAATTTTGCAGAACCTGCAGTCTATCTCTTTAAATATGATGTCAAACACTAGGCATGTGGCCTCAAGGCTGATTAAATGATGATCTCAAATCCTTGTGATGATCTAAGAAGATATATGTGAAAGTAGCTTATAAATCATGTTACCTAAGGTAAAAAGGGTATGTGGCCTTTTGTGCAAAGCACTGTATACAGCAATCATCTTCAATACAAATTATCTCATTTCTTTTAAATGGCAAAAAAAAAAAAAAAAAATCATTCAAGTTGCTTAATATAATCTCTTTTCACAGTCTCTAAGATTTTAATATTATCCTTCTCTGCCAATGACCCGTATGAAATAACCGAAATTAATTTCCCCATAATGGGGGAGAAAAGACTCATTTTTTTCTAATACAAAAGGCCTTGTTTCCTAATTTCATAATTTATGGGGGTTGAGAAGCAGGCAGCCACAAATCAAAAGCAACTTATTCAAATTCAAGAAAAAAATATGTTTTAATCTAAGAATCATCATGGCAAATTTGCTATAGGCTCAGGTTATTCCAAACAGAGTTAGTGACAGGTTAATTGTGTTACTCTGAGAGCAAAGGAGAGCAAGTAGCAATTATTCATCCCTTCACTCAGTCTCTAAGACCTAACCTCTTTAAAAACAGAGAGATATATATTATTGCCAAACTTTCCAAAAAATGTAATTTTTAAAAATATGCTCCACACAATATCAATTATTCATATTGAAAAGAAATAGACTACATTGCTTCTTATCCTATGATTCACCCTATTCAAATTCAGCCACCTCAACAATGCAAAAAGTATCAAACTGATGCTTTAAATTTATTTTTGCCCTTATTGCAGATATTGCAAATATGACTCTTAAGAGCATGGAACTTTTTTTTTTGAGATAGAGTCTCACTCTGTCAACAGGCTGGAATGCAGTGGCACAATCTTGGCTCACTGCAACCTCTGTCTCCTGGGTTCAAGCGATTATCCTGCCTCAGCCTCCCAATTAGCTGGGAATACAGGTGCATGCCACCATGCCCAGCCAATTTTTTTGTATTTTGTTTGTTTGTTTTTGGGATGGGGATTTCTCCATGTTGATCAGGCTGGTCTCAAACTCCCCCTGCTTCTGCCTCCCAAAGTGCTGGGATTACAGATGAGAGCCACCACACCTGGCCAATTTTTTTTTTTTTTTTTTTTTTTTTTGAGACAGAGTTTCGCTCTTGTTACCCAGGCTAGAGCGCAATGGCACGATCTCGGCTCACTGCAACCTCCACCTCCTGGGTTCAGACAATTCTCCTGCCTCAGCCTCCCGAGTAGCTGGGATTACAGGCACATGCCACCACGCCCAGCTAATTTTTTGTATTTTTAGTAGAGACGGGGTTTCACCGTGTTGATGAGGATGGTCTCGATCTCTTGACCTCGTGATCCACCCGCCTCGGCCTCCCAAAGTGCTGGGATTACAGGCTTGAGCCACCGCGCCCGGCCCACTGGCCAATTTTTTGTATTTTAGTTTCACCATGTTAGCCAGGATAGTCTCGATCTCCTGACCTCATGATCTGCCCACCTCAGCCTCCCAAAGTGCATGAGTCACCGTACCCAGCCTAGCATGGGGCAGTTTAAAGACCTTCATAATCCAACTAAACTGGGCCATCTGCAAAACTAGTGAAATGCCTAAAAACAAGCATCTATAAATGCCCAATATTAAACCTTAAGAGTCTAAAGCAGTAGCAGCCAAAGCAAGTATAACATACCTCCAGAAGACGGGGCACGGTGGCTTACAACTGTAATCCCAGCACTTTGGGAGGCCGACGCAGGCAGATCACTTGAGGCCAGGAGTTCCAGACCAGCCTGGCCAACGTGGCAAAATCCCGTATCTACTAAAAAAATACAAAAATTAGCCAGGTATGGTGGCACACACCTGTAATCCCAACTACTTGAGTGGCTGAGGCACAAAAATCACATGAACCCAGGAGATGGAGGTTGCAGTGAGCCAAGATTGCACCACTGCACTTCAGTCCGGGCAACAGAGCAAGACTCTTGTCTCAAAAATATATATATTATACACACATACACACACACACACACACACACACACACACCTCCAGGAGTACCCAAGATGCCCCAGGGTAAAAAAGGAAAATATCTCAACTTCATTTTTAATTATCATCCTTCCTAATTTTGTGTTTGCATTTTATAAAGTCCACAATAATCAGTTACTATGTTTATTCTTTGCAAATTAAATACCTAAGGATTAAGAATTAATGCTCAAAAGGCCAGGTGCAGTGGCTCATGCCTGTAATCCCAGCACTTTGGGAGACCAAGGCCGGCAGATCACAAGGTCAGGAGTCCGACACCAACCTGGCCAAGATGGTAAAACCCCATCTCTCTAAATACAAAAAAAATTAGCTGGGCATGGTGGCACGCACCTGTAGTCCCAGCTACTCGGGTGAGGCAGAAGAATCCCCTGAACCCAGGAGGCAGAGGTTGCAGTGAGCCAAGATCGAACCACTGCATTCCAGCCTGGCCAACAAAGTGAGACTCCGTCTCAAAAAAAAAAAAAAATTGATGCTCAATTTTTTTCTATTTCTCTTTTTTCAAAGCAACAACATGAAGTGGTATCAATTTTTTTCCTAACTTCATTCTTCCCATCCCATCAGTTTTGCTTCGTTTTTTTAAAGAAACTGTGTCTCACTATGTTGCCCAGGCTGGAGTACAGTGGCTATATTCATAAGCACAATCACAGTGAATGAACCGTAGCCTTGAATTCCTGGCCTCAAAAATCCTCCTGCCTCAGCCAACCAAGCAGCTGGAACCATAGGACCATGTACGGAACCTGCTTAATGCTCAAAATTTTTTAGTGATGAGGTAAGCAACCAAAAAGTTCGAAGAACACTGGTCTACACTACTCCCTTGTCACTGAACTTTCATTTTTATCAGCTCCCTCCCCAGAGTTAAGCTATGGAGGTAAGTCCTCATGCTGAAAAAGAACAGAAGAAAAACTGTTTCAAACTATTTTAAACTCCCAACAACAAGCTAAAGATGAGAAATCACTAGCAAGAAATATATGGAATTGAATACTACTATGCTGTTGACGGGAATTTCAATTAGACATTCTATCTAAAGGGCATCTTGAGTATATTCAAATTTAAAACACGTATACCCTCTGACCCAATAAGCCCACTTTTTTTTTCTTTTGAGACATCTCACTCTGTTACCCAGGCTGGAGTGCAGTGGCTTGATCTCAGCTCACTACAAACTCCATCTCCCAGGTTCAAGTGACTCTCCATACCTCAGTCTTTCAAGCAGCTGGAATTACAGACCCCTACCACCACATTCAACTAATTTTTATATTTTTAGTAGAGATGGTGTTTCACCATGTTAACCAGGCTTGTCTTGAACTCCTGACCTCAGGTGATCTGCCCACCTTGGCTTCCCAAAGTGCTGGAATTACAGGCATAAGCCACCATGCCCAGCTAATAAACCTACTTTTAAGAATTTATCCTGGGCCAGTAGCAGTGGCTCATGCCTGTAATCCCAGCACTTTGGGAGGCCAAGGCAGGTGGATCACAACGTCAGGAGATTGAGACCATCCTGGCCAACATGATAGAACCCTGTCTCTAACAAAAAATACAAAAAATTAGCCAGGCGTGGTGGCTCGTGCCTGTAGTCCCAGGTACTTAGGAGGCTGAAGCAGAAGAATCGCTTGAAACTGGGAGGCAGAGGCCACAGGGAGCCAAGATCATGCTACTGCCCTCCAGCCTGGGCAACAGAGCAAGACTCTGTTTCAAAAAAAAAAAAAAAGTTATGTAGCCTTCATAATCAGATATAATTTCATTTTGAAATTTACAATGAGATTAAGTTAAAATTCCAAATTATTGTCCTATATCACTTCTAAAACTCATTATAAACACTCTGTCTTCCTGTGTCATTTGTAGAATCAATCTAAATATTTAAATATTTGGTTTATCTCATGTAAAAATGATAGGCATCGAATAAATAACAACCCTATTTCAAGTTAACCATCTTGTCTTTATAACAATTCTTGCCAGTTACATGATGATTTATCAATATATTTACAATTTCCTTATACTTTTCCAGATTATAAATCTATGAATAATTCTGAAAACAAAGTAAGTTTCTATTCCTCCTCTGCAACTAAGTTACCAAAGTATTAACTACTAAAGAAATTAGATTTAGACCTCAGATAGGTGAAATTAGAAAAGCTTGCTACCATCTGTCATAATAGAATCATTCTGAATATCTGAGTCATCAGCATCAAAACAGTATCTCTGTGGTTACCAAGTACTCCATACTCAACCTTAAGGGAAAAGGATACTTAAGAATATTATTATAGCATAAGTTTATGTGCTTTGTTCATTAAATCAACAATTTAGAACAAAGCTATGAGGTATTTCACCCCTAACAGAATAGCGTTAAGGAAACCCATCTTCGCAATTTTCTTTTTTTTCATTTGTTTCATACCTATTTTACAGACAGTCATTCTACCCACATTGCACAAGTACTATGTACCTAAACAACTACAACAAAGTTTAATCACAACCCAAAAGAAAAAATAACCTTTTAGGCCAGGTACAGTGGCTCACGTCTATAATCCCAGCACTTTGGGGGGCCAAGGCCGGAGGACTACTTGAGCCCAGGAGTTCAAGACCAGCGTGGGCAATGTAGCAAAAACCTGTCTCTACAAAAAATGAAAATAATAATTTGTAAAAAGAAAAAAGCCCGGGCGCAGTGGCTCACGCCTGTAATCCTAGCACTTTGGGAGGCCGAGGTGGGTGGATCACCTGAGGTCACGAGTTCAAGACCAGCCTGGCCATCATGATGAAACCCCATCTTTAAAATAAAATTAAATTAAATTAAAAATAAAATTTAAAAAAATAAAAAATACATTTTACACTGCAACCAAGTATACACACATAAACATATCTTTTAAAAGGAAACAAAAGTTTCCCAAATCAATATTTACTTTTACTTTATGCAATGCACCGATATAGTCACTTTTTCAAAATACTTTAAGAACACTGATTTCATGACCCTACGACATTGCCACCTGCTACTTAAAAACACAGCCTTAAAACTTTACACAGAACGTGCTACACTTCTTGTTCCTACCACCTTCCACCACTGCTCCAACGTAAGAAAATGAGTGAAATCTATCAAGTCTATTCCAAGTACAGATATTGGCATAAATGTGAGACATCCCAGGTTCCTCTGAAGTTCCTGAAACATTGTGACTATTCCTACTGGCAAAGAGGATACATGTGCTGAAACGTTTCTCCAGGCAGAGTACAGAGGCAGAATTTCTGTTGCCTTATCAGTGACACTGGTAAATTCTGAAATTGAAAACATGTACCAGGTTTACCACTGCTTCACAAGCCAATTCTTCCAAGAAATAAAATAGGATTCTAATACCAACCCCTTACATTTCTAGAATACTTTTCATATACACTATTCCATTTGATCCTCCCTGGCACTCTGTTAGAAAAGTAGAGAAGTTGCTCTTCTTCCTTTCACTAATGAGGGAATTGGAGCTCAGAGGGGTTATGTGGCTTGCCAAAAACAACATGGCTAATGAAGAATACAACCCAGGCTTGAACCCAAGATTTACTGTTCTATCCACTTTCATGCTACAATTTTGATTTTTAATATCTGATACAAATGTAAGCTTAAAAGGTATACTGTTTCTAGATACAAAAGATGAAAGTATGATGTGTTGATGATATCATAAAACTAAGATTAAAAATAGCTATGACGCCGCGGGCAATGGGTCATGCCTGTAATCCCAGCAGTTTGGGAGGCTGAGGCGAGCTGATCACGAAGTCAAGAGCTCAAGACCATCCTGGCTAACATGGTGAAACCTCGTCTCTACTAAAAATACAAAAAGTTAGCTAGGCATGGTGGTGCAAACCTGTAGTCCCAGCTAATTGGGAGGCTGAGACAAGAGAATTGCTTGAACCTGGGAGGTGGAGGTTGTAGTGAGCTGAGATTGTGCCATTGCACTCCAGCCTGGTAAAAGAGCAAGACTCTGACTCAAAAAAAAAAATAGCAATGACATCTTAGTAATTTTGGTAGCTACCAAAGTTACTTGGAGTCCTAGTTCAATCCAATATGAATATGATATCTTATATGTTAAATCAATGTTTCACTGATGATAAATTTATGTATATATTCACCATAGAAAATTACAGAATTGGGTGGAAAGAAATAACTAGCTATATAAATTACACAAACTCCCCTCAAACCATTCTCAACTATTGTGGCTTCACACTAAATTATGAAGTTCCCAATGTAAAACCTAATTTGATTTCAACACTAAGTGAATTACAACAGCCTAAGCATGTTCTTTCTACATAATACTTGCAACATACATTCAATTTCTGGAGGACTTTTGTACAATGTCTAAAATCCTCAAGCTAAAAGCAGAACCCAACAAAGAATCATGTTTCTTTTAAATGAAAAAGGTTCATCTACCTATATGAGATGAATAATAACATAATTAGAAATCATTAAAAATGTGCAGAATGAGGCCAGAGAAACTACTTGAAGTCAAAGACTATAGGCCATTAATCGTATAGATGAGGAAACTGACACCCAGAGAAATTAAGTGACATTCCCAACAGCAATTAATGACACAGATGGACTCAGCATATATGTCTGTCTGTCAATCCAGAACTTCCCATTATTCTGTACTACCTCTGCATTTAATGTGCTCTTAGAAAGTCACTAACATCTAAAAAACACATTAAGACTCAAAAACTAGGAGACACAATAATGTTCACAACAGTCTTTAGAAAACAATTTCTTAAAGGAATCTCAAAAATTCCAAACAACAAGCACTGAAAGCTGGCTTTTTTTTTTTAATTTCTTATCCAGAGCCCTACTTGATCAAAAACTTGCTGTTTAATCCAATGCAAAACATCAATTAGCTTTTAATAACTAACACTGCTATAAACTACCGTTAACTGTTCTTTTTTCTGTATCAATACTATTCACTTACTAAAAAAATATCTGAGGGCATAGAATATGCTGATAACTGCACTGGGTACTGGGGACATCAGGGAACAAAACAGACAAGGCCTCTGGCTCTTCTAATGGACAGCTGGGTGCAACTCTCTAAAAATACTACTCTACGATTTGACAGGATATTTACAAAGTCCTTCACTACTCTACCAACTATAATAACATTTTCTTCCACCTCTTCCAAACTTGTAACAACCTTCACCACACCTCCTCTAAAACAAGAATACTTCCTTTGGTAACTCAACATTCCACTTTAATAAAGGTGTGAATGTGTTAACTAAAACTACAGCAGATGATTTTTAAACTGACTTTACCACTCCTCATGGCCGCTGGCAAATTTCAAGAACTTTTCACAATCCATAATAACCCTTCCTGGTTCACAACCCTGGTCTCAGATGACTGCTAACACGCCCATCCTACCCTCCACTAGAAATCTGAGTCAGATGGTTTAGGAGCAACCATGGTGTTGGGAAGCATCTTCAGTGGACCCCTTTATGAGCTTACTTGCTCCCTCTCCTTCTCTGTTTATTTCCTCTTGATTCTTCAATATATCTCTGGATACAGTATGTCTCCAATAATTCATCATCGAATTTTATCAGGTGTGTTTCTTGTGCACAAATTAACTTTTGGCAACAAATCTGTTTCCCCTACATAAATCCATTATATTTTAAGAGATGCTCAATTTGCATCTCTTTAAGTTTCTCATGCCTCCCCTTCTTCTCCACCTCTTAAATCCTCAAAGATCTATAAACAAAAGCACCCTGAGAAGTCATAATTAATGGGACTTATTTGGAATACCCACCAACCTAAAGCAAAAGTTCACATGCCTTGCTGACCAGAATCATTCAGGGAGCTTTGTAAGGATGTATTCCCAGGCCCTATCCTCAGAGATTTTAATCCATCAGGTCCTGCATAAGTTGGAGAAATTTAGGTAGTCCATACTATTTCTAATAATCAGCCTTAAACTACACAACCACTGAAGAACCTGGGCTATGAGCTGAGAAACTTGGGTTCTTTTATGGCTGGCCATTAACCACAAGCAGGGCTGTACCACTGTGCTGGTCACTTGAAGTTCTTTGAGTCACCTGAAAATGAGGGAGTAACTGGAACCAAAAGAGGTCTTCACAGACAGCCAATCTAAAATTCTAGACTCCTCCAAATTTAGTTTAATATCACATACTATACTGGGTCTCAAACCAGCATCATTCTGGCTAGGGGCTCACGCCTGTTATTTCAACACTTTGGAAGGCCAAGGCAGGCGAATCACTTGAGGTCAGGAATTCCAGACTAGCAAGGCCAACATGGTGAAACTCCGTCCTCTACTAAAAATACAAAAATTAGCCGGCTGTGGGGTCCCACACTTGTAATCCCAGCTACTTGGGAGGCTGAGGTGGGAGGATTGCTAGAACCCGGGAGGCGGAGGTTGCAGTGATCAGAGATCGCACTACTGCACTCCAGACTGGGCAGCAAGAGTGAGACTCCACCTCAAAAAAAAAAAAAAAAAAAAAGTATTCTGTAAGTTCCTCTAGCCTGCCCAAGTCACAGGCCCTATAAAGGGAAGACTTTCTGCATGCCATCAATGTCTCCTGTCCTACTGAACAGCCCTGAATCTGAAAGGAAAAGGTCCCCACCACCTCTCCATGGACAAATCACAAACATTTGACATTAAAAAAAAAAAAAATCATCTCCTGTAATTCAACCCAGGCCTCTCATGGCATTATCATTCACATATGAGAAAGCTGAACATCAACTAGGAAAGTATATGGTTTTGCGGTTTGGTTTGGTTTGTTTGTGAAAAAATATTTGTCACAGGCAGGGCGTGGTGGCTCACGCCTGTAATCCCAACATTTTAGGAGGCCAAGGTGGGCGGATCACGAGGTCAGGAGTTCGAGATCAGCCTGGCCAATATAGTGAAACCCCGTCTCTACTAAAAATACAAAAATTAGCTGGGCGTGGTGGTAAACACCTGTAGTCCCAGCTACTCGGGAGGCTGAGGCAGAAGAATCGCTTGAACCAGGGAGGTAGAGGTTGCAGTGAGCCAAGATCGTGCCACACTGCACTCCAGTCTGGGCGACAGAGCAAGGCTCCGTCACAAAAAAAAAAAAAAAAAAGTCAGAAAACAAAGTGGATATCAAGATACTAGAACAGTAAGAATTTAGGCCTGGGTCAGGAAAGGGCATTTGAATCTGAGTATCGATACCTAACAGTAATCCATGTGCAAAACTCAGAAGTGAGATTATCCAACTCCAGGGGAGTCTATTAATGTGACCATAAAATCTACCCCTTAATTTTACGCAAGTTTTCCAGTCCAAAATACTACCGACAATATAATCTTATGGGTCCGGAAATGCCATACAACAAGCAAAATTTCTCCCGGAGAAATAACACTGTAAACAATTGCGGAGCAGTCTGACCCGTGTTCCCTGAGCTACGCAAACTGTCCCCAACCACCCTTCCCACCTAAGTACTACCAGGTCAGGAGGATGTCCTGCTGCAGGATCAGGCGGTCACTCCTCCTTTCCACAAGGCCCAGGCCCGAACCATGCGCCCCGGGGCTCCCATGACCCCCTACCTCCAGTCTCTGGCAACGACGGACCCCCACAGACCCGGTAGGGGGCGAAGGGCGCACACCCACCTCCCGGGAGTCCGTGGGAATCACCCTGGGCGCTCCGGGGGTATGTCCCACACTCGGAGCCACACGAGCTCATCTCCGACAGGTCCGGGAAGGCAGCCCGAGCCCGGGACCCCGCCTCCCCCGCGCCTAGGGTCTGGGCCGAGCTCGGCCGCTGAGCTCCCATTTCCACTCCCACTCCCAGCGCCACCCCCTGGCGGCGGCGATCGCCCGGGACGCCCCTCCCAGGGCCCCGCCGCAGTCCCCAGCCCTTCCAGGCCACTGCCTCCTCCGAGGGTGACAGCCGCCTGGCCCGGGCCGAGGCCGAGGCCGAGGCCGGCCCCTCCTCCAGCTCCTCTTCACCTCCCGAGGAGACAGGGGACGGGGGTGGGCTTTGCTTACCGGGCAGCAGGACATGGCGAGTTACGCCACGGCACGGCCTCCTCCTCGCCCCCCTCCACCAGGCTCCCTGCCAGGGCCGGCGCGGAGCAGCGCCTGAGCCGCTGGGGCGTCTCGTCCGGCAGCTACTCCGCAGCCGCCGCCGCCGCCTTCTCACAACCACAACAACATGGCGGCAGCGGCCACACAGAGCGCGCTCCCGATGCCGAGCCGGGCGACGAGCGGGGACGCGCGCGCACGCTGGGGCGCTGAGCCGGGTGTCCGGGAAAGGAGGCGGGTCTCCCCTGTTGGACGGGGGCGGGGACTGGACAGGTGGTCACGCCCCAGGAGATGGGCGGGGCTGTAGTCCATACTAATACCCGCGGCTAGGAAGAGGCTAGCAAAAAAGCCCAGCGGAGAAAGATGGGCTAGGCAGATGGGAAATGGGCGGAGGAAAAGAGATGACAAAAAAAATCTGGAAGAAAACCAAAGGTGGTCCTACAGGTTTATTTAGGAGACATCCTTTCCAAGCTCTGTAACCCTGGGCAAGACATGGCTCACTCTACTTACCAGAAAAATAGAACAATACTAGCATCTTTCGCCTGCAATTGTGATCACGATAAAACCAGTTTAATATAATGCAAGTAAATATAGTGTTTTAGAAGTTGTATTCAAAATACGATTTTTCTTTTCTTTCTTTTTTCTTTTTCTTTTTTTTTTTTTTAAGACAGAGTCTGGCTCTGTCACCCAGGCTGGAGTGCAGTGGCACCTGGCTCACTGCAAACCCCTTCTCCTGGGCTCAAGCGATCCTCCCACCTCAGCCTCCTGAGCAGCAGGGACTACAGGCACACAACATCATGCCTGGGTAATTTTTGTCTTTTTTGTAAAGATGAAGTTCCTGCCATTTTGTCCAGGCTCGTCTGGAACTCCTGGGCTCGAGCAATTCCCCACGTCGGCCTCCCAAAGCGCTGGGATTACAGGCATGAGCCACAGTACTCGGTCCAGAATAGAACTTCAAACTGATTCAACTTCAGCTCCTAATCAAAAGCTCAGCTGGAAGAAGTGACTTTTCAAACAAAATAAAAAACAACCAAAAAAAAAACTTGTAACCTACCCACATTAGCCTGCAGAATTCCACAAACCAGGATTGCATTACCTTAGGCCCTAACAAATGCACCTCCGCTGAGTTGCATTTTAACATTCCAGCCTTGACTTTTCTGGAAACTGGAAGAACTAGTCAAATGAAATCTATTCCTGCATTTGTTATAAAATTTTTTCCATCGCACTTTCTGAAATGTATTTTCAACGTTTATTGTCTTTTTACTCCACTAGAATGTTAAAGCTACTTGAAGATAAGGATCTTGTTTGTCTTGTTCATCACTATTTCCCCAGCACCTAGAACTGTGCAGGTAAGTAGTAAGCAGTCGAATTTCTCGATTAACAGCTGGCTGGGCACAGTGGCTCACACCTGTAATCCCAGCATTTTGGAAGGTCGAGGCAGGTGGATCAGCTGAGGTTAGGTGTTAGAGACCAGCCTGGCCAACGTGGTGAAACCCTGTCTCTACTAAATACACAAAAATTAGCGGGGCATGGTGTCAGGAGGCGGTAATTCCAGCCAATCAGGAGGCTGAGACAGGAGAATTGCTTGAACCCAGGAGGCGGAGGTTGCAGTGAGCTGAGATCGCACCACAGCACTCCAGCTTGGGCAACAGAGCAAGACTCTGTCTAAAAAAAAAAAAAGAAAAAGAAAAAAAAAACTGAAACAAACAAACAAAAAAACTAACAGCTAACATTTATTTATACAACTCATCTAGTTGAATCTTCACAACTTTAATATATAGACACCGTTATCTCCATGATACAGATTAAGAAAGTGAAGCACAGAATAAATTGCACATATTAAAACAAAATTCAAACCCAAACCAGCAGACAAAAAAAAAAAAACCACACTGTGTTCTCACCCACCAGGCTGTACTGCCCAGTGCATGACACAGTAGCCTGAAATAAAATCTCAAGTAAGAGGCCGGGCGCGGTGGCTCAAGCCTGTAATCCCAGCACTTTGGGAGGCCGAGGCGGGTGGATCACGAGGTCGAGAGATCGAGACCATCCTGGTCAACATGGTGAAACCCCGTCTCTACTAAAAATACTAAAAATTAGCTGGGCATGGTGGCATGTGCCTGTAATCCCAGCTACTCAGGAGGCTGAGGCAGGAGAATTGCCTGAACCCAGGAGGCAGAGGTTGCGGTGAGCCGAGATCGTGCCATTGCACTCCAGCCTGGGCAACGAGAGCGAAACTCCGTCTCAAAAAAAAAAAAAAAAAAAAAAAAAAAAAAAAAAAAAAAAAAATCTCAGGTAAGAAATTACTTTAGGCAGGGCACAGATCCCAGCACTATAGGAGGCTGAGGCAGACAGATTGCTGGAGCTCAGGAGTTCAGAGACTAGCCTAGGCAACATGGCGAAATCCCATCTCTACAAAAAATACCAAAAAAACTGGCCAGGCGTAGTGGTGCACGCCTGTAGTCCCAGCTATTTGGGAGGCTGAGAGAGAGGATGGCTTGAGCTTAGGAGGCAGAGGTTGCAGTGAGCCCTGATTGTGCCACTGCATCTCCAACCTGGGCATCAGAGCGAGAAAAAAGAAAGAACGAAAGAAATTACTTTAGAGTTCAAAGCTTGGAAAGCCCTTGCTTTACTATGAGAAAAAACGGTACGCTTCCTACTTTCTGATAACTGTTATACAGCTGATTGTGTCTCTCTTTTCGTTCTGGCTTCCAGAAAGCCCAGCTCTGAATGAGAAGCTCAGTGATGAACTCCTCTTGCCCCTTAAGGTCCACTCTTGCCTCAACTTTGCACCTTTATTTATATGTGGCTGTCCTGATTTTCCCTTTCTGTTGTATGACTGCAGACTTTATGGAATGGTAAAAGAAATAGTAAATACAAAAAATTGATGAATTACTTAAAGTTTTTATTTTATTTTTTATATTTTATTTTATTTTGAGACAAGGTCTCAGCCAGGCGCAGTGGCTCACGCCTGTAATCCCAGCACTTTGGGAGGCCGAGGCGGGCAGATCACCTGAGGTCAGCAGTTCGAGACCAGCCTGGCCAACATGGTGAAACCCAATCTCTACTAAAAATACAAAAATTAGCTGGGCATGGTGCTGGGTGCCTGTAATCCCAGCTACTCAGGACAAAAATTGCTTACTCAGGAAAATTGCTTGAACCCGGGAGGCAGAGGTTGCCGTCAGTCAAGATTGTGCCACTGCTCTCCAGCCTGGGTGACAGAGTGAGACTGTCTCAAAAATAAGTTAATTAAATTTAATTTAACTTAAAAATAATGTAATCTTTACGACAATGCTATAGGCAGGTATTGTTACTGTCCTCCATTTTACACATAAAGAAGTCGTAAAGGTCAGGATTTAAATCCAGATGATGTGACTCCAAGTGCATGCTTGTCAACTTTATACTATGCCTCATCCCACTGCTGCCCACCTGCTTACCTTTAAGTCAGACTACAGTAAATTATTTATAAATAAGAAAGACAAAACTGTAGCATGGCCTTGAAAACTCACCTCAACAGGAATGGCCTAAGGAGACACAATAGAAAGAAAGCTGGTCTGTGTTGAAAGACTAAATTTGAATCTTGGCGCCTCCACATACCTGCTTCTGATTTCCCTTTTCTATGCGTAGGTTTCCTCATCGCCCTGTAGGGTGGTAATCACTAACCTGCTTACCTTATAGAAGCGTGTTAGGGTTCTTTGAGGTAATGGGTTTGAGAATGTTTTATATCCCATGAAAAGCCCAACCAGTGGACAAGATCCTTGTGTGCTTTGGCTGAAGACAAAGACCCCCAGCTTTGTGCACCGAGTCAAGGAAAGAGGGGAACCAACCCAGGCTTCATCTCACTGCCCTGTTTTTCATGTGAGGTCCTCTACCTGCCTGACCTTCTCCTCCTCCTCCTGCTGTCCTTTCAGCCTTGCTCCCACTCCTATCTTCAAAGCTGAAAATGTTCTTCCATCTGCACAGAGACTCTGAAAGAGCCTAAAACAAATGGAAAGGCTGATTGGAGGTTGGAGGCTTCCTGAAGTCATGCAGGACCCCTGAAAGGCAAGGGCCCTGCAACCTCCCAAAATGCAGACTTCCTAACACTGGATAATACTGTTTAATGATAAATGTCTCTCATTTCAGTGAGCACTTTGTGTGAATTAGCCCATAATCTCTTCAGCGTCTCCTTAATATCCTAATCCAGCTAGTAGACAGGAGTAACTATGGTTTTCAGACTTTGAGGAACAATCTGCCATGGGTCAGACAGAAACTAGAGTTGAATCATGTTGCTATGATTCAATGTCTCCTGGGATTTTCTAAACACCATACTGCAACCCTACTGTAGGGGAGGGTAATTTCAACTCTGATTGAGCCTAGAGCAGTGATTCTCAAAGCATAGTCCACAGGTCCCTGGAGGGTCCTGAGACTTTTTCAGGAGTCTAGTTGGGTCGAAACTATTTTCAAAGACCAGGCACTGTGGTTCATGCCTATAATCTCAGCACTTTGGGAGGCTGGGGAGGATGGATCACATGAAATCAGGAGTTTGAGACCAGCCTAGCCAACATAATGAAACCCTGTCTCTACTAAAAATACAAAAATTAGCCGGGCATGATGGCAGGCACATGTAATCCCAGCTACTCAGGAGGCTGAGGCAGGAGAATTGCTTGAACCCAGGAGGTGGAGGTTGCAGTGAGCCGATATTGTGCTACTACACTCCAGCCTGGGTGACAGAGTGAGACTCTGCCTTAAAATAAATAAATAAATACACACATACATACATACTATTTTCATAATAATACTAAGAAATTATTTGCACTTTTTACTGTGTTGACATTTACACTAATGATGCAAAAGCAGTGGTGGTGAAATTGGTGTCACTTCATCACAAATCAAGGCAGTGATAAGCTATGTACTATTAGCCATTGTACTCTTCACCAGCATACACTGGTAGTAAACAATATGCCAATTTCACTTAAGAAAATCATTGATGAGGCCAGGCGTGGTGGCTTATGCCTGTAATTCCAACACTTTGGGAGGCCGAGGTGGACAGATCACTTGAGGTCAGGGGTTCAAGACCACCCTGGCCAACATTGTGAAAACCTATCTCAAAAAAAAAAAAGAAAGAAAAAAAAGAAAACCTATCACTACAAAAAATACAAAAATGAGCTGGGCATGGTGGCACTTGCCTGTAATCCCAGCTACTTGAGAGGCTGAGGCAGGACAATCACTTGAACTCAGGAGGCAGAGATTGAAGTGAGCCGAGATTGTGCCACTGTACTCCAGCCTGGGCAACAGAGTGAGACTTCATCTTAAAAAAAGAAAAAGGGGCTGGGCGCGGTGGCTCAAGCCTGTAATCCCAGCACTTTGGGAGGCCGAGGCGGGTGGATCACGAGGTCAAGAGATCGAGACCATCCTGGTCAACATGGTGAAACCCCGTCTCTACTAAAAAAAAAAAAATACTAAAAATCAGCTGGGCATGGTGGCACGTGCCTGTAGTCCCAGCTACTCAGGAGGCTGAGGCAGGAGAATTGCTCGAACCCAGGAGGCAGAGGTTGCAGTGAGCCGAGATGGCGCCATTGCACTCCAGCCTGGGTAACAAGAGCGAAACTCCGTCCCCCGCCCCCAAAAAAAAGAAAGAAAAAGGACCGGGTGCGGTGGCTCAAGCCTGTAATCCCAGCACTTTGGGAGGCCGAGGCGGGTGGATCACGAGGTCAAGAGATCGAGACCATCCTGGTCAACATGGTGAAACCCCGTCTCTACTAAAAATACAAAACATTAGCTGGGCATGGTGGCGCGTGCCTGTAATCCCAGCTACTCAGGAGGCTGAGGCAGGAGAATTGCCTGAACCCAGGAGGCGGAGGTTGTGGTGAGCCGAGATCGCGCCATTGCACTCCAGCCTGGGTAACAAGAGCGAAACTCTGTCCCCCCCCACAAAAAAAAGAAAGAAAAAGGACCGGGTGCGGTGGCTCAAGCCTGTAATCCCAGCACTTTGGGAGGCCGAGGCAGGTGGATTATGAGGTCAAGAGATCGAGACCATCCTGGTCAACATGGTGAAACCCCGTCTCTACTAAAAATATAAAAAATTAGCTGGGCATGGTGGCATGTGCCTGTAATCCCAGCTACTCAGGAGGCTGAGGCAGGAGAATTGCCTGAACCCAGGAGGCAGAGGTTGGGGTGAGCCGAGATCGCGCCATTGCACTCCAGCCTGGGTAACAAGAGCGAAACTCGATCTCAAAAAAAAAAAAGAAAAGAAAAAGAAAATCATTGATGAAGCAGTAAAAATATATTTATTTTATTATTTCTATATATTTGAATATAAGTCTTTTTTTTTTTTTTTTTGAGATGGAATCTCACTGCTGGCATGCAGTAGTGCAACCTCAGCTCACTGCAACCTCCACCTCCTGGGTTCAAGCAATTCTCCCGCCTCAGCCTCCCAAGTAGCTGGAATTACAGGCACCTGCCACCATACCCAGCTAGTTTTTGTATTTTCAGTAGAGATGGGGTTTCACCATGTTGGCCAGGCTGGTCTCGAACTTCTGACCTCATGATCTGCCCACTTCGGCCTCCCAAAGTGCTAGGATTACAGGCATGAGCCACCACGCCCAGCCTGAATATAAGTATTTTTACGATTCTGCGTGATGGATTGGAAATTACACATAAAGCACTTTTTTTCACTTTTTAAATTGTGATGAAATTCATATAACATGAAATTAATCATTTTAAGTGGACAATTCCGTTGAATTTTGTGCATTTGCAATGTTATCCAACCACTACTTCTGTCCCATTCCAAAACATTTTCTCACTCTAAAATAAAACCCTCTACCTATTAAGCACTTATTTCCCACACATAAAGCATGTTTATTGTGTACAAAACTAGGACAGCCGGGCGCGGTGGCTCAAGCCCGTAATCCCAGCACTTTGGGAGGCTGAGGCGGGTGGATCACGAGGTCAGGAGATTGAGACCATCCTGGTCAACATGGTGAAACCCCGTCTCTACTAAAAATACAAAAAATTAGCTGGGCATGGTGGCGCGTGCCTGTAATCCCAGCTACTCAGGAGGCTGAGGCAGGAGAAATGCCTGAACCCAGGAGGCGGAGGTTGCGGTGAGCCGAGATCATGCCATTGCACTCCAGCCTGGGTAACAAGAGCAAAACTCCGCCTCAAAAAAAAAAAAAAAAAAAAGAAGTAGGACAGTGGTCTCAAAGAAAAACACTTGTGCAATTGTTTGAGTTGCAAGATGAGCTAGCCTCTTTTTTAAAAAGAAAATACCATTTTTACTTGAAAGAATAGTCAATATGCAAACTATAATTACTCAGATTTGGGTTTTTGGCAGACATTTCCTCAAAAATGTATGAAGTAGGTTGTCGTATCTAGTAAGACAGCTAATAGTATTTGTTGTCAATGATAAGATTCAAGCTTATAATTTTGGAAAACTTAAATGTCCCACCATGAGCTTGACAGCTTCCCATTATAGCTTCCCAATTCATCTGCTGAGATGGTTGGTAATATTAGAAAAATGAATATTTGATATCATATAATGAAATGTGCCAACATTTGGAAGAGCTATGTAGCCCAGTAAACCAATATTTTTCATATGACCAATGCATGATATTATTGGGTGTGGCGGTGCACATGCACCTTGAACTCAGGAGGCAGAGGTTGCAGTGAGCCAAGATCGTGCCACTGCATTCCAACTTGGGTGACAGAGCAAGACTCCATCTAAAAAAAAAAAATATATATATATATATATATATATATATATATATATACCTATATATATGGTAGATCAATGAAATTTAGTGTTAGTGGGAAAAATTCATTGATATGAATTTATCATATCAATGATAATGAATTGATATGAATTTATGCAAGTAAATTTTAAAGAAACTATTACCTGCCAACTTTTAGCATAGTATCAAGAAAGAATATCCACAATTAACTGAAATGTATAAGGCTGCATTTTCTTCATATACTTCAACCAAAACAAACTGCCCCAGACTAAATGCAGAAGCAGATATGAGAATGCAGAATTCTTCCATTGTCAAACTTTAATGAAAATTATAAACATGTAGGCCGGGCGCGGTGGCTCAAGCCTGTAATCCCAGCACTTTGGGAGGCTGAGGCGGGTGGATCACGAGGTCAAGAGATCGAGACCATCCTGGTCAACATGGTGAAACCCCGTCTCTACTAAAAATACAAAAAATTAGCTGGGCATGGTGGCACGTGCCTGTAATCCCAGCTACTCAGGAGGCTGAGGCAGGAGAATTGCCTGAACCCAGGAGGCGGAGGTTGCAGCGAGCCGAGATCGCGCCATTGCACTCCAGCCTGGGTAACAAGAGCGAAACTCCGTCTCAAAAAAAAAAAAAAAAAAAAAAATTATAAACATGTGCTGGGCACAATGGCTCACGCCTATAATCCTAGCACTTTGGGAGGCCAAGGCAGGCGGATCATCTGAGGTTGGGAGTTCGAGACCAGCCTGACCAACATGGAAAAACCCCGTCTTTACTAAAAATACAAAAATTAGCTCGGCATGGTGGTGCACACCTGTAATCACAGCTACTCGGGAGGCTGAGGCAGGAGAATCACCAGAATCTGAGACGCAGAGGTTGTAGCAAGCCGAGATCACACCATTGCACTCCAGCCTGGACAACAAGAGTGAAACTTCGTAAAGAAAGAAAGAAAGAGAGAGAAAAAAAAGAAAGGAAAATTGCAAACATGTTAAAAAACAATGCCATTCTTCTCATGAAATTTTTTGTTTGAGAAAATGTAGATTTTTCCATAAAAATATGTCATTTATGCAAACATGTCATGGATTTACAATGATATTTTTAAATAATGTCATTTTTTAACTATTAGCAAACCAAATTCAATAGCATATTAACAAGATCATTCACCATGCTGAAGTGGGATATATCCCTGGGATTCAAGGATGGTTCAAAGTATACAAATCAATAAATGTGATACACCACATTAACAGAGTGAAGGCCAAAACCATCCCATCATCTCAATAGATACAGAAAGGGCACTTGACAAAATTCAGTGTATTTTCATGATAAAACTCTCAGCAAATTAGGTATAGGAGAAATGTATCCCAACATAATAAAGGCCATATATGACAAGCCCATAGCTAATATACTCAATGGTACAAAGCTGAAAACGTTTTCGCTAAGATCAGGAATAAGATAAGAGCCCCTACTCTCACCACTTCTATTCAATATAGTACAGGAAATCCTAGCCAGAACAATTAGGAAAGAGAAAGAAAGAAAAGGCATCCTGGCCAGGCGCGGTGGCTCAAGCCTGTAATCCCAGCACTTTGGGAGGCCGAGGCGGGTGGATCACGAGGTCAAGAGATCGAGACCATCCTGGTTAACATGGTGAAACCCTGTCTCTACTAAAAATACAAAAAACTAGCTGGGCGTGGTGGCGCGTGCCTGTAATCCCAGCTACTCAGGAGGCTGAGACAGGAGAATTGCCTGAACCCAGGAGGCGGAGGTTGCAGTGAGCCGAGATGGCGCCATTGCACTCCAGCCTGGGTAACAAGAGCGAAACTCCGTCTCAAAAAAAAAAAAAAAAAATTATGTTACCTTGGGCAAATCACTGTATTTCTGGACTTCAGTTTCCTTATCCATGAAATTGAGAGATTCAGAGTCACTTCCATTTCTAATATAGTGGTATTATATTACACAATTCTGTTGCACACACAGTAGTAGACCACAAATATTTACTGGTTAAATATTACAAATGTGAACTGAGTTAAAGAGGAAGCTTAAAAAAAAAAAAAAAAAAAAGGCATCCAAATCAGAAGGGAAAATGTTAAATATTCTCCGTTTACAAACAACATGATCTTACATATGGAAAACCCTAAAGACTCCACCAGAAAATCGTTAGAACTAATAAACAAATTCAGTTAAGTTTCAGGATGCAAAATCAGCACACAAAGATTAGTAGCATTTCTGTATACTAACAACATAACAACAAATTATCCAAAAAAGAAATCAAGAAAAGAATCCCATTCACAAAAGCTACCAAAAAAAAAAAAAAAAAAAAAAAAAAAGGAAGAAAGAAAGAAAAAACACTTAGGAATTAATTTAACCAAGGAGGTAAAAGAGCTGTACACTAAAAACTATAAAACACTGATAAATGAAACTGAACAAGACAAATAAATGGGAAGATATCCCTTGTTCATGGATTGAGAGAATTGATCTTGTTAAAATATCTGTATTACCCAAAGCAATTTATAGATTCAATGCCAGCCTATCAAAATTCCAATGACAGTTTTTACATAAATTTTTTAAAAATTCTAAAATTCATATGAACCACTAAAGACTGAATAGCCAAATCAGTCTTGAACAAAAAGAACAAAGCCAGAGGTATCACATTACCTGATTTCAAAATAACAAAGCTGTAGTAATCAAAATATCATGGTGCTGGCATAAAAACAGACATACAAACCAATGGAACAGAACGGAGAGGCCACAGGTAAATCCAGACATTTACAGCCAATTGATTTTTAACAAAGATGCCAAGAACATAACAGAGAAAAGATAGTCTCTTCAATAAATGGTGCCGGGAAAAACTGTATTAACATGCAGGAGAATGAAATTAGACCTTCGTTTCACCCTAAATACAAAAATCAACTCAAAATGGATTAAAGATTTAAATATAAGACCTGAAATTAAAACTACTAGAAGAAAACATAAAAGCTTCATAACGCCGGGCGCGGTGGCTCAAGCCTGTAATCCCAGCACTTTGGGAGGCCGAGGCGGGTGGATCACGAGGTCAAGAGATCGAGACCATCCTGGTCAACATGGTGAAACCCCGTCTCTACTAAAAATACAAAAAATTAGCTGGGCATGGTGGCGCGTGCCTGTAAACCCAGCTACTCGGGAGGCTGAGGCAGGAGAATTGCCTGAACCCAGGAGGGGGAGGTTGTGGTGAGCCGAGATCGCGCCATTGCACTCTAGCCTGGGTAACGAGTGAAACTCCGTCTCAAAAAAAAAAAAAAAAAAAAAAAAAAAAAAAAAAAAAAAGCTTCATAACATTGGTCTGGGAAATGATTTTTTGGATATGACTCCAAAAGCATAGGCAACAAAAGCAAAAAGAGACAAATGGGACTACATCAAACTAAATCTTCTGCCCAGTAAAGAAAACAACAGAGTAATGAGATAACCTATTGAATGGGAGAATATATTAGCAAACTATACATCTGTCTAGGGGTTAATATATAAAATGTATAAAGAACACAATAGGCCGGGCGCGGTGGCTCAAGCCTGTAATCCCAGCACTTTGGCAGGCTGAGGCGGGTGGATCATGAGGTCGAGAGATCGAGACCATCCTGGTCAACATGGTGAAACCCCGTCTCTACTAAAAATACAAAAAACTAGCTGGGCATGGTGGCACGTGCCTGTAATCCCAGCTACTCAGGAGGCTGAGGCAGGAGAATTGCCTGAGCCCAGGAGGCGGAGGTTGCGGTGAGCCGAGGTCGCGCCATTGCACTCCAGCCTGGGTAACAAGAGCAAAACTCCGTCTCAAAAAAAAAAAAAAAAAAAAAAAGAACACAATAGTAAGCAAACAAATAATCCTGCTGAAAACTGGGCAAAGGATCTGAATAGGCATTTCTCAAAAGAAAACATACAAATAGCCAGCCGGGCTCGGTGGCTCAAGCCTGTAATCCCAGCACTTTGGGAGGCCGAGACGGGTGGATCAGGAGGTCAAGAGATCGAGACCATCCTGGTCAACATGGTGAAACCCCGTCTCTACTAAAAATACAAAAAATTAGCTGGGCACAGTGGCGTGTGCCTGTAATCCCAGCTACTCAGGAGGCTGAGGCAGGAGAATTGCCTGAACCCAGGAGGCGGAGGTTGCGGTGAGCCGAGATCATGCCATTGCACTCCAGCCTGGGTAACAAGAGCGAAACTCCGTCTCAAAAAAAAAAAAAAAAAAAAGAAAAAGAAAACGTACAAATGGCCAACAGGTGTATGAAAAACTGTTCAAGGTTACTAATCATCAGGGAAATGCAAATTAAACAATGAGAGATCACATGACATTTGTAAAAATGGCTATGATCAAAGAGACAAAAGCAGACACAGTGGCATTCCTGTAGTCCCAGCTGCTTGGGAGGGTGAAGCAGGAGGATTGCTTGAGGCCAGGAGTTTGAGACCAGCCTGGGCAACATGGCAAGTCCCTGTCTCTACAAAAAAATTAAAATATTAGCTGGTGTGGTGACACATGCCTGCAGTCCCAGCTACTCTGGAGGTTGCGTGAGAGGATCACTTGAGCCCAGGAGGTCAAAGCTGCAGCAAGCTATGACTGTGCCACAGCACTGCAGCCTGAGTTACAGAGCAAGACCTTGTCTCCAAAAAAAAAAAAAAAAAAAAAAGGCCAGGCGTGGTGGCTCACACCTGTAATTCCAGCACTTTGGGAGGCCAAGGTGGGCAGATCACAAGGTTAGGAGTTCGAGACCAACCTGGCCAACATGGTGAAACCCCATCTCTACTAAAAATACAACAATTAGCTGGGCATGGTGGCAAGTGCCTGTAATCCCTGCTACTTAGGAGTCTGAGGCAGGAGAATCATTTGAATCCGGGAGTCAGAGGTTGCAATGAGCCAAGATCATGCCATTACACTCCAGCCTGAGCAGCAGAGTGAGACTCCATCTCAAAAAAAAAAAAAAAAAAAGAAAGAAAGAAAAAGAAAAGTAGGAAGTGAACATTAGTATAAAGGTATGAAGCAAATTATGTCAAAAATTTGTGAGGATGATACCCAAATAACTAGACCAGGCGTCCCCAAACTTTTTACACAGGGGGCCAGTTCACTGTCCCTCAGACCGTTGGAGGGCCACCACATATTGTGCTCCTCTCACTGACCACCAATGAAAGAGGTACCCCTTCCTGAAGTGCGGCGGGGGGCCAGATAAATGGTCTCAGGGGGCCGCATGCGGCCCACGGGCCGTGGTTTGGGGACGCCTGAACTAGACACTGGGAAATACACACAGAGTGTTTGATTGAGCTTTTGATGTCATCATTTCTTGCTATATGGGTGATCTTCATCTGGAAAATGGATTAATGTGGGAGTTAAATAAGTTAACACAGGTACAAAAGTACAATAGCACTCAGTAGATGTGGGTGCCATCATCCCCTCAGGAAGAGGTACCCTGCAGTCCAGTGTCAGGGAGGTTTTGCTGCAATGGGAGATAAAAGGCTTGGATTACTGACCCAGCTGAGCCACTGACTCACTGCCTAATCTGACCCCACCTTCAGGGCCTCAGTTTTCTCATCCAGATAATGATGGGGTAGAATACCATCCTCTCCTTGGAGCCTCCTAGTTATACCAACCATCCTTTGATTAAAGGATCAGCCTCTCCTGGTTTGATTATTGCATCAGGGAGTCACAGAATTGCAACTGGAAATGACTCAAGAGCTCCAGATGTGTCTCCCTGGCATCCCTGCCTCATTTCATGAATGAAGAACTGAGGGTCAGAGAGGTTAAGCAACTTGATTACCCATGTAGGGGACGGTTTGAGGAGAGGAAGTCAGCAGGTTCGGCCCCAGTATCCAGTGGGGAAATGAGAGTGCTTCCTCTTCATTTTGAAAAATGACTTAGGTATTTGGTGGTTTAGACACCACCCACCTTAACAAATACCCCAAAATTCTGCTGGGGATACAAGTCCCGCTCAGCTGGAAAAAAAATCAATGCCATAGGTTTGGGAACACTGTGATAACCATGTTGATGGATCACTTCGCATTACAAACTCAATCCACCTTTAAAAGGTCAGGGCCCCCTCTAAATTTCCCCAGGGAGGACAGAGGAGATGAAATTGTCAAGAACAGGTTAGAAAGGGATGGGAGGGTGGGTGGGGGGTTGCTTCCCTCCTTCTTCTCTTCGTTTGACCTCCCTCTCCTTTCCCTCCCCTCTCCAATGTAAGACAACACAGTGCCCAGCATGCTGTGCCCAAAGCTTCCCCACAGCCTGGACCAACTCACCAGCTACAAATAGAACCAGAACCCACTGAAAATAGCTCCTCCTCCCTTCTGCCCAGAACTTCCAGTTGCTCACGAAGATGCCCTGCCCCCACCAAGCGAGCTCCAAGCAGAGAACTGGGGTTGAGGGACACCAAGCTCACGACCGAGGACCAGCTGAGGAACAACAGTCCCAATAACAGCCGACTCTTATGAAGTACTAGCTCAGTGCCAGCACCACTGCAAGAGCCTGGCTTTAGCTCCCTGCCACCCAATGAGGAAGGTCCTGGCTATTAACCTCACCATGCAGATGAAACTCTGAGCGGTGAGGAACTTTCCCAGGACCTCATAGTGGGAGGTAGGAGGTGGAACTAGAGTCAGAACTCATCTAGGAGTCCCTGTGTTTAACCACTGCACTATACTGTCTCTCTCTATGCGAAGTTGCTGTACCAACTAGCTCCAGATCCATGAAGCTGTAAGGAACTCAAACCATCCAGACCCTTCTTTGACAGCCAGGGAAACTGAGGCCCAGAGAGAGGAAAGTCTTGTCCAAAGGTACTTAGTAAAAGAGTAAATCAAGCACCCAGGTCTCTTGGCTCAGAGGCCGCTTGTGTTTGCAGAGGTCAAGGCAGACAGAGACTCCCTTGTTTCTTTTATGTGGAAGCCCCATGGGTCTCTCTCTTTCTCTCTCTCTCTCTCTTTTTTTTTTTAACTCTCAATCTCCTCCTTTTTCCCAACAGAGCAGCGAGCTCCCCACCTCCAGACCCTGGTCGGGCAACCAGGCCTCCTGAGAGTACCTCTTCTCCCCCTCTGCTCAGGGTGTTTAATATTCTAGGGGAAGAGAGCAAACAGCAGGGCATAAATCATGGGTGACACAGGCTGGCTTTCTCCTCTGCTGAATGTGAAGCAGACAGGACCCAGCAAGGGAAGAGAATTAGCAGGGATTTGCTGGCTCATTTCAATTCAAGGTCCAAAGGCTCACATTTCTCCTGCCCCTGAGAGTTAGATAAATTTTCTTCCACTTTGGATCCCATTTGTTATAAAGTAATTCTCTGAAACAGTCTTAACCTCTGCAAAGATGACAAGAAATAATAGAATAAGGTCACAGAAGCTCTACTGGGGAGGAATTTAAGAAGTGATTGAGGGCTATGAAAAAGAGTCTCGGCCTGGTAGGGTGGCTCACACCTGTAATCCCAGCACTTTGGGAGGCCGAAGCGGGCAAATCACGAGGTCAAGAGATCAAGACCATCCTGGCCAACATAGTGAAACCCCATCTCTACTAAAATACAAAAATTAGCTGGGCATGGCGGCACGCGCCTGTAGTCCCAGCTACTCGGGAGGCTGAGGCAGGAGAACTGCTTGAACCCAGGAGGTGGAGGTTGCAGTGAGCTGAGATCATGCCACTGCATTCCAGCCTGGCACCTGGCAACACAGTGAGACTCTGTCTCAAAAAAAAAAAAAGAAAAAGAAAAAGAAAAAGAGTCTCACACCTAGTGTCAGACAATCTCAGTTTCATTCCCAGCCCTGCCACTCTACAGAGTCTGCCAAGCTGCCTCAGTTTCCCCAATGTGTCTGAGAAGGAGTCCAAAAAGATGCAAATTCTCTCTTAATCCTTTTTTTTTTTGAGATGGAGTGTCGGTCTGTTGCCCAGGCTGGAGTGCAGTGGTGTGACCTCGGCTTACTGCCACCTCTGCCTCCCCAGTTCAAGTAATACTCCTGCCTCAGCCTCCTGAGAAGCTGGGACTACAGGCGCATGCTGCCATGCCTGGCTAATTTTTTGTATTTTAGCAGAGACGGGGTTTCACTGTGCTGCCCAGGCTGGTCTCGAACTCCCGAGCCCAAGCAATGTACCCACTTTGGCCTCTCAGAGTGCTAGGATTACAGGCGTGAGCCACTGTGCCTGGCCTGGTCAATCTTTTTGTTGTAAATGTTTGTTTAGCACCAGGACAAGCTCTGCCCATGCAACAGTCAACAACACAAACAAAAAGCGTCCCTGCCCGCCTGAGACTTACAGTCTAGTTGGTAAGACAAAGTCAACAGAAGCCCAGGTAACTGCTCTAATGGAGAAGATACAGGATTTATGGCAGCAGTTGCTCAGCGGAACCTACAGACTTGTGAAGGTCCCGGTAACATTGATACAGAGACTCAAAGGAAGGGGAGGAGCTAAGTGGGCAAAATCAAAGAAAACGTTGATGAAGAACCTGCAAATACACAGAGGCAGGAGAAAGCTGGCCTGTTCCCCCAACCAACTAATTGGAGCAGGTATGGATTTACTGGGGCATCTTTCTGTGAGGCAGGCTCACCATTCGAAGGAGAGAATCTTTGCTGAAAGTCTATGATTTAATGCTGTGTTGTTAATCACAGAGTGCAGGCTGAATTCCATAATGATTGCATTCTTTTAATATTACGAATTCCTTTATCAGCACCTCTAGGAAATAATCAACCCTGTCCCAACAAGTCTCTGAATGTTAAAAAATCTTTTTTTTTTTTTTTTTTTTTGAGACGGAGTCTTGCTCTGTCCCCTAGGCTGGAGTGCAATGGCACAATCTCAGCTCACTGCAACCTCTGCCTCCTGGGTTCAAGTGATTTTTGTCCCTCAGCCTTCCAAGTATCTGGGATTATAGGCACAAGCTACCACACCTGGCTAATTTTTGTATTTTTAGTAGAGATGGGGTTTCACCATGTTAGCCAGGCTGATCTCAAACTCCTGATCTCAAGTGATCCACCTGCCTCAGCTCCCAAAGTGCTGGGATTACAGGCATGAGTCACCAGGCTGGGCCTGACAAATCCTTTTATTGTACAGATTCTATCTGTCTCCCTGGTTCCCACGTTCGTGACTTTTTAAGGTTGAGTCTTCTAGAATCTGACTCACTGTGTCCTCCCTTATCAGGGCATATGCTGCATAAAAGGGTCCCCAGTGTGATGTGGAGGCCTTAGTCTCTTCAGTAAATTATAGAATTATGTCCAATCAGAGAGAAAAAATAAAGCTCATTCTCTACTTCCACAGCCCAATGGTGTGGAAGGTTGCCAGTGAACACCCCTATGGAGAAATGTGGCTCTAAAGGCAGGAACCAGGGGATCAGAAATGTTGCTAAAAATGAGTCTCCACTTCCCATCAACAAGGCTCAGAGAGACTGGGCAACTTGCACAGGGTCCTATGGAAAGAAGGGGCTGGGCTGGCTTTCCAACCCAAGTGATTGGCCAGTGTCTTCAGAATTTCTCGAATATTTTTGAGGAAAGGTATTACATAGCTCTCATCGAAATAAACAACAACAACAAAAAGATTCCCAGATGAAAAATAACTGGGGACATGCTGACCTCAACAAGATAACCAAACCGTTTTGTTCTTTGCAGCAGAACTTCTCAGAGCCTTGATAGGCTGATGTGCATAATAACCATCAAAGAAGAGCTTATGGAATTTGCAGAGTTTCTGGAACTCATTTGAGCTGAGAACACATTTCTGGGCAATTCTGGGATCTGGGCTCTATGGAACTCACTTTGGGAAACACTGCACTAACTGTTCAATGAACTTGTATTTATATCTTTTTATATAAAGAGAACCCAATCTGTATATTTTGGTTGGATGATTTCCTTGTTGGGTGACGTCAAGTCAATAATATTTACCCCTGGTTGAGCTTTATTTTTATCCTCTACAACAGGTGACAGCAAACTTTTTCTGTAAAGAACCACATAATAGGCTGGGCGTGGTGGCTCATACCTGTAATCCCAGCACTTTGGGAGTCTGAGGTGTGTAGATCACTTGAGGTCAAGAGTTTGAGACCAGCCTGGTCAACATTGCAAAATCCTCTCTCTACTAAAAATACAAAAAGTAGCTGAGCATGGTGGTGGGTGCCTTTAATCTCAGCTACTCAGGAGGCTGAGGCAGGAGAATGGCTTGAACCCAAGAGGCAGAGGTTGCAGTGAGCCAAAATTGCATTACTGCACTCCAGCCTGGGCAACAGAGTAAGACTCCATCTCAATTTAAAAAAAAAAGAAGAAGAAGAAGAAGAACCAATAATAATTTTTTTTTTTTTTTTTTTTTTTTTTTTTTTTAGACAGAGTCTTGCTCTGTCACCAGGCTGGAGTGCAGTGGTGTGATCTCACTGCAACCTCTACCTCACAGCATTAAGCGATTCTCCTGCCTCAGCTTCCCGAGTAGCTGGGACTACAGGTGTGCACCACCATACCCAGCTAATTTTTGTATTTTTAGTAGAGACGGGGTTTCACCATGTTGTCCAGGATGGTCTCGATCTCTTGACTTCATGATCCACCCACCTCAGCCTCCCAATGTGCTGGGATTACAGGCGTGAGCCATCATACCCTACCATGCTTTTAAGGCCCAGTAGTATTCCATTGTGTCTGTATACCACATTTGAAAAGATACATTCATTCATTGATGGATACTTAAGTTGCTTCCATGTCTTGGCTATTGTGAGTAGTGCTGTAATGAGCATGCGAGTGTGGACATCTCTTCAGCATACTGACTTCAATTCCTTTGGATATGTTCCCAGCAGTGAGATTGCTGGATCATACGGTAGCTCTATTTTTAGTTTTTTGAGGAACCTCCATACTGGTTTCCATAAGGGCTGTACTAATTTACAATAACACCCCCTGTGTACAAAGGTCCCTTTTCTCCACATCCTTGCCAACGCTTTATCTTTCATCTTTTTGATAATAACCTCTACAGTGCCACAAAATGTAAAAAGCATTCTTGGCTGTCAAGCCATGAAAACAAGCTGGAGGGAAGAGTGGAGGCAGGATTTTGGCCTGAGCTGTAGATTGCCAAGCCGTGCTCAATAGTGTTTCATACATGTAAAGTGTGAGGAAATCTACCAGGTATTCTGCATTTTGGACTTTTTGGTCCTTCTAAGCCACCCTGGGAGGTGAGCACCAAAGTCTTCACCTTTCTAGGGAAAAGCTGATGTCCAGAGAAAGAAAAGAAGAATCTCATTTGCAGAATCACTCAATGGCCAAGAGGAGGCTGAAATGGGGACCCTTAAATGCCAGACCTGACGAGAAGCCCACCAAGCTCTGATGCTCAGAAGAGATGATCAACTCATAGTGTGGACTTGTAGCATCTTTACAATTTCTTTCTTTCTTTTTTTTAAAAAGACAGTATCTCACCCTGTCATCCAGACTGGAGTGCAGTGGCATGAGCATGACTCACTGCAGCCTCAACCTCCTGGGCTCAAATGATCTTCTCACCTTGGCCTCCCAAGTAGCTGGGACTACAGGTCTGGCACCAAAACTGGATTTTTTTTTTTTTTTCAGTTTTTGAAGAGATGGGTTCTTGCTATGTTATCCAGGCTGTTCTCAAACTCCTGGACTCAAGTGATCCTCCTGCCTCAATCTCCCAAAGTGTTAGGATTACATGCATGAGCCACCATGCCCTGACTTCTCTCCAGTTTCCATAAGACAAGTCAAGGGTTTAAGAGCAGTAATCTGGTTGGAAAGGAACTAGGAAACTAATGAATTTGCAGGGCACATTTGCTTAGCACATGCACTTTTTTTTTTTTTTTCTGAGACAGAGTCTCCCTCTGTCGCCCAGGCTGGGGCACAGTGGTGCTTTCTCGGCTCACTGCAACCTCCACCTCCCAGGTTCAAGCTATTCTCCTGCCTCAGCCTCCCGAGTAGCTAGGATTACAGGCACCTGCTGCCACACCAAGCTAATATTTATATTTTTTTGTAGAGATAGGATTTCACTATGTTGGCCAGGCTGGTCTCAAACTCCTGACCTCAAGTGGTTCACCTGCCTTGGCCTCCTAAAGTGCTGGAATTACAGGCGTGAGCCACCACGCCCAGCCACATATGCGCTTTATACTTAGAGTGGATATTTGCTTTTCAGTGATTGGGAGAGTACTGATAGAGAATATGAGATAAAAACTCCAAACCATTTCTCAGATCTGCACCTGCTATAGCTACTGTGGACCAAGTTTAGTGTCTGCCGTTTTGTAGGCTCCCATCTCACTGGTCCACAAATTAATCCGGCAAGGCAAGTAATATGATCTCCAGTGAGTGATGGAGGTGAGGCTCCATGAGGTTCCTTAACTTACTTACTTGCCTAGCATCAGACAGGTGATAAATAATGGAATCCCAGTTCCATTGCAGGTCTTCTGGCCCCAAAGTCAGTGTCTATTTCAATGCATCCTGCTCATTGGAACCACTTCCCTGAGACTATGTTTGAATGATCAGGGTACTCACAGTCAATTTCTTATAATTTCATGCTTAATTACATAGAGCATTAGATTGTTTGATAAATGTTTCATGTTAGTCTTCATTCAGTCTCTCTGTGGATTGATTTCTTATATTTTATTCACCTGAGTTCAATATTTGAGTCAAAATTCCTTTGAGTTCTCGGCTCAGAAATAGGCTCACAGAAGTATGCCTAGTTGATTTTGACAAAGGTGCAAAAGCAATTCAATAGAGGAAAAATTGCATTTTAAACAAATGATGCCAGAGCAATCGGACATCCATGGAGGAAAAAAAAGAACCTGGATAATATACCAAAATTAACTCAAAGTGGATCAAGGACTTCAACATAAAACTATAAACCTTTTAAGAAAAATACACAGGAGAGAATCTTTGGGATCTAGAACTAGGCAAAAAGTTTTTAGGCTTGACACCAAAACACAAGCCATAAAAGGAAAAATAAATAAATGGTACCACATCAAAATTTAAAACTGATGCTTTGTGAAAGACCTTGTGAAGAAGATGAAAAGACAAGCTACAGATGGGGAGAAAATGTTTGTAAGCTACATACTTGACAAAGAACTATCAAAACTAAACAGTAAGCCAGGCGCAGTGGTACACACCCATAGTCCTAGCTACTCAGGAGGCTGAGGTGAGAGGCTTGCTTGAGCCCAGGAGTTTGAGTTCAGCCTGGGCAATATAACAAGACCCCATCTTTAAAACAATGACAAATCCAACATTAATGATCAAACGATCCAATTAGAAAATGGACGGAAGACATGAACAGATAGTTATTTCACTGAGAGGATATGCAGGTGGAAAATGAACACACGAAAAGATGTGTAGCATCATTAGTAATTAGGGAAATGCAAACTAAAACTACAATGAGATATAACTACACATCTGTCAGAATGGCTAAAATAAAAAACAGACCAGGTGGTTCACGCCTGTAATCCTAGCACTTTGGGAGGTCAAGGTGGGAGGATCACTTGAACCCAGAAGTTTGAGACCGGCCTGGACAACATGGCAAGAGCCTGTCCTTAACGATAACAACAACAACAACAAAATAGCTGGGCATGATGGAGCATGCCTGTGGTCCCAGCTACTCTAGAGGCTGAGACAGGAAGATCACCTTACTCCAAAAGGTCAAGGCTGCAGTGAGCTATGATCGTGCCACTGCACTCCAGCCAGGGTGACAGAGCAAGACTTTATCTCTTTTTTTTTTTTGAGACGGAGTTTCGCTCTTGCTACCCAGGCTGAGTGCAATGGCGCAGTCTCGGCTCACCGCAACCTCTGCCTCCTGGGTTCAGGCAATTCTCCTGCCTCAGCCTCCTGAGTAGCTGGGATTACAGGCACACGCCACCATGCCCAGCTAATTTTTTGTATTTTTAGTAGAGACGGGGTTTCACCATGTTGACCAGGATGGTCTCGATCTCTTGACCTCGTGATCCACCCACCTCGGCCTCCCAAAGTGCTGGGATTACAGGCTTGAGCCACCGTGCCCGGCCAGACTTTATCTCAAAAACAAAATAAAATAAAATAATACAGAACAATGATAATGCCAGGTGCAGTGGCTCACGCCTGTAATCTCAGCACTTTGGGAGGCCAAGGTGGGCAGATCACGAGGTCAGGAATTCAAGACCAGCCTGGCCAACATGATGAAACCCCATGTCTACTAAAAATACAAAAATTAGCTGGACATGTTGGTGCGTGCCTAGAATCCCAGCTACTCGGGAGGCTGAGGCAGGAGAATTGCTTGAACCAGGACCCGGGAAGCGGAGGTTGCAGTGAGCCGAGATCATGCCACTGCACTCCAGCCTGGGCTACAGATCAAGACTCTGTCTCAAAAGAAAAAAAAAAAGATAACACCAAATGCTGGTCAGGATGCAGAGAATTATATCACTCATACATTGCGGGTGGGAATGCAAAATGGCAAAAACAGTCTGGAAAAAATACGACGTTTCTTAAAAAATTAAACATATGCTTACCAATACCCAGCAGTTGTACTCTTGGGCATTTATCCCAGAGAAATGAAAAACTTAATGTTCACACAAAAATCTGTACATGATACCTGTAATCCCAGCACTTCTGGAGGCTGAGGCGGGTGGATCATCTGAGGTCAGGAGTTTGAGACCAGCCTGGAAAACATGGTGAAACCCCATTGCTACTAAAAATACAAAAATTAGCTGGGCATGGTGGCAGGCACCTGTAATCCCAGCTACTTGGGAGGCTGAGGCAAGAGAATCACTTGAACCTGGGAGGTAGAGGTTGCAGTGACCTGAGATTGCGCCATTGCATTCCAGCCTGGGCAACAGAGTAAGACTTAGTCTTAAAAAAAAAAAAAAAAAAAAAAAAAAAAAAAAAATCTATCTAAGAACACCTGAACTAGAAAAAAAAAAAAATCTGCACATGATTATTCATAGCAGCTTTATTCATAATAGTCCCAAATTGGAAACCAAATGACCTTCAATGGGTGAATGTGAAACAAACTGTGGTACCTCCATATCATGGAATACTATTCAAAACTAAAAAGGAAGGAACTATTGATACCTACAACAGCTTTGTTGGATCTCAAGGAAATTGTATTGAGTGAAAAAAAAAAAGTCAATCTCAAAGGGCCACATAGGCCAGGGCCCAGGGGCTCATGTCTGTAGTCCCAGCACTTTGGGAAGCCAAGGTGGGCAGATCACTTGAGCCCAGGAGTTTGAGACCAGCCTGGGCAACATAGTGAAACCTTGTCTCTACAGAAAAATTCACAGTAGTGGTGGTGTGCACCTCTAGTGCTAACTACTTAGAAGGCTAAGATGAGAGGATCACCTGAACCCAGAGAGACTGGGGCTTCAGTGAGCTGTGATCACACTTCAGCCTGGGTGACAGAGTGAAACCCTGTCTGAAAAAAAAGGCTGAACATAGCCTTTGGTTTAGGCTCAAGCCTATATATTTCAGCACTTTGAGAGACTGAAGTGGGAGGATCACTGGAGCCCAGGAGTTTGAAACGAGCCTAGGGCAACAAAGTGAGACCCCCATCTCTATTTATAAAATTTAAAAAAAAAAAGGCTACATACTATGTGATTCTATTTCTATAACATTCTTGAAATGATAAAATTATAGAGATGGAGAATAGATTAGTGGTTGCCAGGAGTTAACGAGGCAGGGAGGAAGGGAGAAGACTGTAGCTGTAAAAGGGTTATACGAGGTATCCTTGTGATGAAACTGCCAGTGGTAGTCAAACAAATCCACCCACGATAAAATTGTACAGAACTAGACACACACACACACACACACACACACACACACACACACACACAAATGAATGAATATAAAACTGGCGAAATCCAAATAAGGTAGATGGATTGTATCAATGTCATTTCCTGATTGTAACATTGTACTGTAGTTATACAAGATGTTACCATTGGGGGAAAATGGGCAAAGGACATAGAGACTTAGGGGATCCCTCCATATGCTTTCTTACAAGTGCACAGAGATCTATAGTTATCTCAAAATAAAGGGCTTCTGGCTGGGCACAGTGGCTTACATCTGCAATCCCAGTACTTTGGGAGGCCAAGACAAGCAGACCATTTGAGGCCAAGAGTTTGAGACCAGCCTGGCCAACATAGTAAAACCCCATCTCTACTAAAAATAAAAAATAAAAAAAATAGCTGGGTGTGGTGGTGCACACTAATAATCCCAGCTACTCAAGTGGGTGGGCACAAGAATCGCTTAAACCCGGGAAGAGGTTGCAGTAAGCACTCCAGCCTGGGCTAAAGAGTGAGACTCTGTCTCAAAATAATAATAACAATAATAAATAAAATAAAATAAAATAAAATAGGCTAAGAGCAGTGGCTCATGCCTGTAATCCCAGAACTTTGGGAGGCCCAGGCAGGCAGATCACAAGGTCAGGAGATAGAGGCCATCCAGGCCAACATGGTGAAACCCCATCTCTACTAAAAATACAAAAAATTAGCTGGGCATGGTGGCATGTGCCTTAGTCCCAGCTACAAGGGAAGTTGAGGCAGGAGAATCGCTTTAACCTAGGAGGCAGAGGTTGCAGTGAGCCGAGATCACGCCACTGTACTCCAGCCTGAGTGACAGAGCGAGGCTCCGTCTCAATAAATAAATAATAAAATAACAAAATAAAAGAGTTTTGGTTTGGTTTGGGTTTTAATTCTTTTTTTTTTTTTTTTTTTTTTTGAGACGGAGTTTCGCTCTTGTTACCCAGGCTGGAGTGCAATGGCGCGATCTCGGCTCACTGCAACCTCCGCCTCCCGGGTTCAGGCCATTCTCCTGCCTCAGCCTCCTGAGTAGCTGGGATTACAGGCACGTGCCACCATGCCCAGCTAATTTTTTGTATTTTTAGTAGAGACGGGGTTTCACCATGTTGACCAGGATGGTCTCGATCTCTTGACCTCGTGATCCACCCGCCTTGGCCTCCCAAAGTGCTGGGATTACAGGCTTGAGCCCCCGCGCCTGGCCGGTTTTAATTCTTTTGAGTTTTTAGCCCAAGATGGTTCATTTCAGGGGTTAAGGTGCACTGGCCAGCCATTCATTTCTCTACTAAGATCACCTCATAGCTTTCGGCAAAGCCTATGTCTGCCAGGCACAGTGCTAAGTGCTCTTCATAGATTATCTCTTTTAATAGAGTTGGAAACATTGTTATTATATAACCACTTAACAGATGAGGAACCTGAAGCTCAGCAAAGTCAAGTCATATGCTGTAATCCTTGTAGCCATTAAAAGCCAGGAATAAAACCAGAGCCTCTGAGTCCAAGCCCACACCCTTAACCTCTACACTACACCTCCTCTCTGATTAGATGCCACATGGCATTGATCTTTGGCACAGACTAGCATTGAACCTAGGACAGAACACCAGGGCTCTCCTTTGAGTTCTACTAGGACAGCAGTACAGTCGAAAGAACACTACATCCTTCCACCAGATTCCTTTAGACCATTCCAATTCCCAAGACTAAGTTTAAGTCCCAATGCCATCACTTGGCAGCTTTGTAGCCTTAGAAAAGTCACTTCTGTTGGAGCTTCAGTCTCTCATCTTTAAACCAGAGCTTGTAATTCCAGCACTGTCAGTGGATCAAATGAAGTATGCATTTTAAAGGGCTTTGGACACTCCAAAGGGGGCAGTTATTATTAATAACAGGTCACTGTGAAGTAAATTCTAAATATAGGCCACTCACTCCTATTTATCTTCTGGTTTGATGGTAAATGCTTTGAAGGCTTGAGCTGAGTTTTAGCCTTTTATTTTATCCTAACCTTTCCTTTATAAAGTGCTCCCCCAAAATGGTAGATTTCTAAAAATTCTTGTTAACTGTAATATTGATAGAAATGTGATCAGAACACAAAAAGAAAAAGCAAAGCATTGATGGTAAAAATGAAGGATTCTGTGCTTTAACTGCTTTTTTCTGGTAAATTGTGAAGAGAACTGAGAACAGCCTCAGCCAAAACTCAGCTCTTGAATTTCCTGCCTTAACCCCAGGTAAACTCCTTATTTTCAGTTTTGGGATTGTGGGTTCTATCTTTCCAGGGGCATGGAAGAATGTGAAATTTGCAAAGTACTTTGAGGTACAACGTGTTCTTGCTATTTATACTAACCAGAATCTGTGGCTGTTTTCTGGGTAAGGCTTTTCCATATAAAACCAACCCTTTTTCACCCTTTTCCCAGTTATAACAACCTTACAAACTCACAAACAAATTCCTCAGCTATACTACTAATGCCAGTAACACAGACTTTAAAACTGCCTTTCATCTCCTCTCTTATGCAACATTGCAAACAGTAATTAAAGTTCAACACCCTGGTGAAGAAGGCATCTATTATTCAACCCATTTTCCAAACAGATAAACCCACACCTAGAAATTATGCTGGCTGCAGTGGCTCACGTCTATAATCCTAGCACTCTGGGAGGCCAAGGTGGGTGGATCACCTGAGGTCAGGAGTTCAAGACCAGCCTGGCCAACATGGTGAAACCCTGTCTCCACTAAAAATACAGAAATTAGCTGGGCATGGTGGTGGGCGCCTGTAATCACAGCTGCCTGGGAGGCAAGGCTACAATGAGCAGAGATCATGCCACTGCACTCCAGCCTGGGTGACAGAGTAAGACTCTGTCTAAAAAAAAAAAAAAAGAAAAGAAATTAGAGGCCTGCCTATAGGTCAGCAGGGTTTAGAGCAGAGAGGAGACGAGAATTAAGACTTCTAGACTTCCTAGCTCTTAGATTCACCAAGGTGTGGGGCACTAAGAGCCTATGGGAGACAAAGGTTGCAGTGAGCCGAGATCATGCCATTGCACTCCAGCCTGGGCAACAAGAGCAAACCTCCATCTCAAAAAAACAAAAAACAAACCAGGTGTTTTCCTGTTCAGATGCAAAAGTAGAGAAAGTGTCTAAGAAAATCTCGGCTGGGCACGGTGGCCCTTGCCTGTAAAACCAGCACTTTGGGAGGCCCAGGTGGACAGATCATGAGGTCAAGAGATCAAGACTATCCTGGCCAATGTGATGAAACCCCGTCTCTACTAAAAATACAAAAATTAGCTGGGTGTGGTGGTACACGCCTGTAATCCCAGCTACTCGGGGGGTTGAGGCAGGAGAATTGTTTGAATCCAGGACGCAGAGGTTGCAGTGAGCCGAGATCATACGACTGCGCTTCAGCCTGGGCAACAGATCGAGACTGTCTAAAAAAAAAAAAAAAAAAACCAGAAGGAAAGAAAAGAAAAGAAAATCTCAAAGGCTTCAGGGCAGGAAGATGACATCACAGGTCAGGGCAGGAAGATGACATCACAGGTCAGGAAGTTAAGAAACTAGAATGGTTATTTTCCTGGGAGATTTGGAATCACTCAGTGCTTCGAGCCTCAGTTTCCTTATATTTAAAAATAAAGCAGATGGATGGGAACATTTCTAACATTCCTTTCAGCTCCAAAGGTCATGATTCCAACATGAAAAATGTTGATGTTGTAATGCTAAGTAAAATGGTAGAGGCCGGGCGCAGTGCCTCACATCTGTAATCCGCACTTTGAGAGGCTGAGGCGGGCAGATCACTTGAGCTCAGGAGTACGAAATCAGCCTGGGCAACACGGTGAAACCCCATCTCTACTAAAAATACAAAAATTAGCTGGGCATGGTGGCAGGCACCTGTAATCCCAGCTACTCAGGAGGCTGAGGCAGGAGAATTGCTTGAACCCAGGAGGCAGAGGTTGCAGTGAGCCAAGATCTTCCCACTGCACTCCAGCCTGGGCGACAGAGCAAGACTGCCTAAAAAAAAAAGTAAAAGGATAAAAAGAACACATACTGGGACTTGGGGAAATTTAGTTGCCCAAAGACAAGGGCTGGAGGAAAATAAACAATGCTTATATTGTTAGATTGTTGCATATTTATTTTTTCCATGTTTAATAATACAGTATTTTAAAATTTTGTGCTTATATGATTCTAAAATATTTGTGTATTTAAATATATATTTGATGTATTAACATAACAATAATATTAATATAACACATCGGCACATGAACTAATTATTTTCCACTTTTTTTTTTTTTAGAGATGGTGTCTTGCTATGTTGCCCAGATTGGAGTGCAATTGCTATTCACAGGTGCGATCACAGTACACTGCAGTCTCAAACTTCTGGCCTCAAGATGTCCTCCCATCTCTGCCTACCAAGTACCTGGAATTACAGTCGTGTGCCACTGCACCTGGCTTTCACTTTTTTTTTTTTTTTTTTGAGACGAGTCCCAATCTGTCACCCAGGCTGGAGTGCAGTGGCACCATCTCAGCTCACTGCAACCCTGACCTCCAGGGTTCAGGAGATTCTCCTACCTCCCAAGTAGCTAATTCCTCCCAAGTAGGAATTACAGGCACCCACCACCACACTTGGCTAATTTTTTTGTATTTTTAGTAGAGATGGGGTTTTGCCATGTTGGGCAGGCTGGTATTGAACTTCTGACCTCAGGTGATCCGCCCATCTTGGCCTCCCAAAGTGGTGGGATTACAGGCATGAGCCACTGTGCTCAGCCTGGTTTTCACTTTTTTTTTTTTTTTTTTGAGATGGAGTTTCACTCTTGTTACCCAGGCTGGAGTGCAATGGCACGATCTCGGCTCACCGCAACCTCCGCCTCCTGGGCTCAGGCAATTCTCCTGCCTCAGCCTCCTAAGTAGCTGGGATTACAGGCACGCGTCACCATGCCCAGCTAGTTTTATTGTATTTTTAGTAGAGACGGGGTTTCACCATGTTGACCAGGATGGTCTCGATCTTTCGACCTTGTGATCCACCCGCCTCGGCCTCCCAAAGTGCTGGGATTACAGGCTTGAGCCACCACGCCCGGCCTTCACTTTTATATATAATATAAAACCTGAGATTTCATTAACTCAGAATATACTCTCAACTCAAATTATTAGACACTTTGAAGCCAGCTAATACTTATTCAACAAATACTGAGCACCTTCTCTGTGGCAGACACAAGACTTGACCCTGAGGACATGACTGGTGAACTAAACATAATACTTGAATGTCTAGGAATTTATCACCTGCTGCAAGGGACAAGTATAAGGCAATGTGCTAAGGTTTATTTTAGGCAACTTGGGAACTTACAGGAGGAACCTTACTCAGTTTGAGAAAGCCAAAAAGGCTTCCTGGAGGAGGTGGCACTCAGCTGAGACCTGAAAGATGATTCTAAGTATACCAGGTAAAAGGGGAACAGGAGTAGGAAGAGCATCCCCTGTGGTGGGACCAGTGGGGGTACAGGCATGGGACCTAGAGGGGAGAGATGGTCATGGAGCCACTGCAGGAGAATCACTTGAACCCAGGAGGCAAAGGTTGCAGTGAGCTGAGATCACGCCCTTGCACTCTAGCCTGAGCAACAAAAGCAAAACTCTGTCTCAAAAAAAAAACCCAAAAATCAAACAAAGTGTTTTCCTTGAGTTTACTCAATAGTGGGTGTTTGTGGGACAAGATAAGATGCAGCTGAAGAGGCTTCAATGCCCCACACAGTTCCTTGAACTGCCATGGAGAGCCAATGCAAAATATCAATCTGGGGCTAGTCAGTAACCATTCAGTTTTGTTCCAAATTCCCCAAATATGCCTGACCATAAATTGAGACATTGACAAATATATATAAACTGGGCTGTTTTCATGCCCTGCTGGCACTGCTGATTTTCTGTTACGGAGGTAAAGGATTGTCAAAGGCAAGAAGTATTGGGCCTGCTGGTCTCATTTGCAATCAACAAGGAGCAAGGTTTCAGTCCAGGGAAGTGGCCAAGGGCCCTGTTAGGAGGAGGGCACAGTAGGTGGCTGGGCAGGGGCCAGAGGGTTGGGAAAATGAGGCATTCATCCAAACGGTGTCAGAGATTATCAGTGGGCATTAGTAGAGGATGCCGAGCCCAGCGAAGCAGAGACATATTGTGACATATGTCTATCTGTAGTCAGTAGGGAAGCGGCAAGGCCCCTAGAGACAGAGAGACAGCCCATTCTCCAGCTTCCTCTTACTATCTCTGTGAAGGCTGATTTGTGCCTTGACACTGGCAAGCCACCCCAATCAAACACTTGATGCCCAACTGGCACTGAGAACACATCAGTAGCCTGATACATTGGTCAGAACCACAGGAGCTCAACTGGAGGCATAGCCGCCTTCTCTGTTTGGCTGGTGACATCTTGATAAAGTTCTCAAGGCCTGCAGTCAGCCCTTGACAGCTTCTCTGGGCAACGGTTCATCTTGGAACGCTTCTGCCACCCTCCTGCTCCCCCCAGGCACAGCAGCTGGCAGGCTGCTGCTGCCTGCCAGGAAAGGCCTGGACCTCACTGGGATTCCAGAGTCTTGACTTTCAGTCCCTTCATGCAGCATCCTCTGAGCACAGCTCCTGATCAGCAGGTGGGAGGCCAATTTAAAAACACAAAATGTATTTCTTTCTCACATGTCTAAAAAGTATAAAGACATATCCAAATATCAGACTAGCTAAAATCTTTGACTTATCCTAGATTCTCTTAAAAGTAGAGTCTGAGGCCGGGCGCGGTGGCTCAAGCCTGTAATCCCAGCACTTTGGGAGGCCGAGGCGGGTGGATCACGAGGTCAAGAGATCGAGACCACCCTGGTCAACATGGTGAAACCCCGTCTCTACTAAAAATACAAAACATTAGCTGGGCATGGTGGCGCGTGCCTGTAATCCCAGCTACTCAGGAGGCTGAGGCAGGAGAATTGCCTGAACCCAGGAGGCGGAGGTTGTGGTGAGCCGAGATCGCGCCATTGCACTCCAGCCTGGGTAACAAGAGCGAAACTCCGTCTCCAAAAAAAAAAAAAAGTAGAGTCTGAGGCCGGGTGCAGTGGCTCACGCCTGTAATCCCAGAATTTCGGGAGGCTGAGGTGGGCAGGTCACCTGAGGTCAGGATTTCAAGACCAGCCTGGCCAACATGGTGAAACCCCATCTCTACTAAAAATACAAAAATTGGCTAGGGGTGGTGGCACATGCCTGTAGTCCCAGCTACTCAGGAGGCTGAGGCAGGAGAATCGCTTGAACCCATGAGGCGGAGGTTGCAGTGAGCTGAGATCGCACCACTGCATTCCAGAGCGACCCCATCTTTAAAAAAAAATTACTCAGTCTTCCCATTCTGTTATAGCTGCATAAAATGGACTAAGACATGAGCTCAGCAACCCTTCCTCCATTTCTGGGAACAGCATCTCTATTTTGGGATTGGGAAACCACCGTCTCACTTCCAGTCCCTATGATTGCATGAGGCTAACCTTTCCTTGCTGCCAAGACACCAACTCCAAGGGTTGGTCAAGTCCCAGATCCAGCCAGTCAACACAGCCTATTCCTCCCTACCAGCTACAACAATTAGTTCAGGACCAGTCCCTAAATCCTAGGTGCTTAGATCTTCATTTGAGTATTCACATAGCCATGTATTTTGGGAATGCAATTCCATCCCATGGGTAGGACCTGAGAGGCTTAAACTAGCTTACAGTTTAAGTACATCCATTCCATTGAATGAAGACACTAATTGTGGAGTGAGTATCTGACCAAAGTGGCCCAGCCAGCCTGACTCTCAAGACTGGCTTGGAATGCCGGAACACATGTGTTCTTTCTGCTGCTGAAGGGAAGAAGGAAGCCCATCGTGCCAACTGCTGCTGGAGGGCATCCTAAGACTCCAAGGTGAACCAGTCTCAGTAGAACACTTCACTATATATGGTAGAGTAAAAAGACAAAACCGATCTCTGAGAACACAGGTGAGTTGTTGGATCAGCCAAACTTGAAGCTCAATTTACTTCTAGATCTCCAGTTATGTGAACTAATCATTTCCCTTCACTGTTTAAGTCCACTTATGGTGGTTATTCTGATACCTGCAAGCTGAATGCAAACCTAATTAAGCCTGAACTTACACCTAAAAGAGAACCAGTAGTTCACGTAATAGAAAGGTCCCAGGCTGGACGTGGTGGCTCACACCTGTAATCACAGCACTTTGGGAGGCTGAGGCCAGTGGATCACCTGTGGTCAGGAATTGGAGACCAGCCTGGCCAACATGGTGAAACCCTGTATCTACTAAAAATACAAAAATTAGCCAGGCATGGTGATGCATACCTGTAATCCCAACTACTCAGGAGGCTGGGGCAACAGAATTGCTTGAACCCAGGAGGCAGAGGTTGCAGTGAACCAAGATCATGCCACCGCACTCCAGCCTGGGTAACAGATGGAGACTGTCTCAAAAAGAAAAGAAAAGTCCCTGTGGCCGGGCGCGGTGGCTCAAGCCTGTAATCCCAGCACTTTGGGAGGCCGAGGCGGGTGGATCATAACGTCGAGAGATCGAGACCAACCTGGTCAACATGGTGAAACCCCGTCTCTACTAAAAAAATACAAAAAATTAGCTGGGCATGGTGGCACGTGCCTATAATCCCAGCTACTCAGGAGGCTGAGGCAGGAGAATTGTCTGAACCCAGGAGGCGGAGGTTATGGTGAGCCGAGATTGCGCCATTGCACTCCAGCCTGGGTAACAAGAGCAAAACTCCGTCTCAAAAAAAAAAAAAAAAGAAAAGAAAAGAAAAGTCCCAGGGTAGGAGACACTCCAAGTAAGCTGAGGTTTACATCCATGAGTTCATTTGATTGTCATCTCATGCTGGTAACCACTATTCAGATCCCCATTGAATAGATGAGAAAGGAAAAGATTCAAAGAAATGATGGCACTTACCCAGTAGTTCTCAAGCAGGAGAAATTTCACGCCCCCCCGCCCAGGAGACCAGCGACACCTGATAATGTCTAGAGACATGTTGGTTGTCATAACTGGGGGGTGGGGAAGGGGAAGGAGGAAGCTGTGGTACTGGCACCTAGTGAGTAGAAGCCAGAAATGGTGTTCAATATCCTGCAATGCATGGAACCGTCTCCCACAACAAGAAATTATCCAGGCTGAAATGTCAATAGAGCCAACGCTGAGAAACCCTGCTTGGTTAATCCAGGGTCACTTGGATGGTAGTCTCAGATTCAAACCCAAGTCACTCCACAGAATGCTGCTTGAGCCCACTCTAAATATGCAACACATCCCTGTGCCGGAGCCAGCCAGGGGTGGCTACACCTCAGGCTCAGGAAAGTGAGAGGTCTGAGAGCCCAGGGGTAATGGAGCCCAAACACTTTAGGGGCACCATAATCTTGTACCAACTTCATCCTCTGTCAAGTGCATTCCAGGGTGAGCCCCTTGTGGATTCCTGCATAATTTCTTGGCCCCGGTGGCCTGTGCTTTGGAGAACCTAGGGAGGTATGTGGCTCCAGGCCCAGGGTCCCAATTCCATTTCTATTTGCCTGGCATTTGCTGTACAAAATTTTGCAGATGAATAATTCAGCAGAGAGGACAAAGGGCCACTGGCAGTGGTTGGCATCACAAAATCAGTCAATGTTTTCTTCTAAAGGGAGAGAGGACTGGGCACAGTGGCTCATGCCTGTAATTCCAACAGTTTGGGAGGTCAAGGCAGGAGGATCACTTGAGTCCATGAGTTCGAGACTAGCCTGGGCAAAAAAGTGAAATCTCATCGCTACAAAAAATACAAAAAATTAGGGCCAGGTGCGGTGGCTCACACCTGTAATCCCAGCACTTTGGGAGGCTGATGCAGGAGGACCACCTAAGGTCAGGAGTTTAAGACTAGCCTGGCCAACATGGTGGAACTACGTCTTTACTAAAAATACAAAAATTAGCCAGGTGTGGTGGTGCACACCTGTAATCTCAGCTACTCAGGAGGCTAAGGCAGGAGAATCACTTGAACCAAGAAGGCAAAGGTTACAGTGAGCCAAGATTGTGCCGTTGTACTCCAGCCTGGGCAACAGAGTGAGACTCCGTCTCAAAAAAAAATAAAAATACAAATACAAAATTAGCCAGGTGTGGTGACACACTCCTGTACTCCCAGCTATTTGGGAGGCTGAGCATTGAGGAGCATTTCAATCTGGAAGGTTGAGGCTGCAGTGAGCTGTGATTACGCTACTGCAGTCCAGCCTGGGTGACAGAGCAAGACTCTGTCTCAAAAAAATGAAATGGGCTGGCCACAGTGGCTCACATCTGTAATCCCAGCACTTCTGAAGGACCAGGTGGGCAAATTGCTTGAGCCCAGGAATTAGAGACCAGCCTTAGCAATATGGCAAAACTTTATCTCCATCTCCATTAAAAACAAATAAATAGCCAGATGCAGTGATTCATACCTGCAATCCCAGCTATTCAAGAGGCTGAGGCAGAATTGCTCGAACCCAGAAGGCTGAAGTTACAGTGAGCCAAGATCGCACCACTGCACTCCAGCCTGGGCAACAGAGTGACACTGTCTCAAAAAATAAAATTAAAATTAAAATTAAAAAAAATATAGGCCCGGCGCGGTGGCTCACGCCTGTAATCCCAGCACTTTGGGAGGCCGAGGTGGGTGGATCACGAGGTCAAGAGATCGAGACCATCCTGGTCAACATGGTGAAACCCCATCTCTACTAAAAATACAAAAAATTAGCTGGGCATGGTGGCACGTGCCTGTAATCCCAGCTACTCAGGAGGCTGAGGCAGGAGAATTGCCTGAACCCAGGAGGCGGAGGTTGCGGTGAGCCGAGATCGCGCCATTGCACTCCAGCCTGGGTAACAAGAGCGAAACTCCGTCTCAAAAAAAAAAAAAACAAAACAAAAACAAAAAAATATAGGCCCGGCGCGGTGGCTCACGCCTGTAATCCCAGCACTTTGGGAGGCCGAGGTGGGTGGATCACGAGGTCAAGAGATCGAGACCATCCTGGTCAACATGGTGAAACCCCATCTCTACTAAAAATACAAAAAATTAGCTGGGCATGGTGGCGCACGCCTGTAGTCCCAGCTACTAGGGAGGCTGAGGCAGGAGAATTGCTTGAACCCAGGAGGCGGAGGTTGCGGTGAGCCAAGATCACACCACTGCACTCCAGCCTGGGTAACAAGAACGAAACTCTGTCTCAAAAAAAAAAAAAAAAATATATATATATATATATATATATATATATAAATTTAAATAAAATAAAATAATAAAAAATAGAGAAGAGGCCACGTACAGCAACTCACACCTATAATGTAATTCCAACACTTTGAGAGGCCAAGGCAGGAGGATCACTTGAGCCCAGGAGTTCAAGACCAGCCTGGGCAACATAGTAAGATACCATCTCTAAAATAAAGATACATATATATAAGCAGTGCCTATAGTCTTAGCTACTTGGTAGGCTGAGGCAAGAAGATCACATGGGGCCAGGAGTTCAAGGCTTCAGTGAGCCATAGTCACACTACTGCACACTGGGAACCCAACTCGAAAAAATAAAGGGAAAAAGAAAAAGAAACTCTACATCCAGGATGATCTCTGAATGAAAATGACGCCAATATTGGACAATTTAAACAATTCCCCTTTTGGGAATGGGCGTTGGTGAAGACATTGAGGCTGCCCGAAGGAAATTCTGGACTCTATTTCCCTCCAGCCTCTTGAAGCTTCCAGGCTCTTAAATCTTCACAGTCCATTGCAGCCCAACTTGATTGGCACATACTCCAGGAAGCTTTCCCTGACATCCCTAACCAACTGAAGCTGAAAAAGTGTTTCTCTCTGATTCCATGTATTAGTCACTTTGCCCTGACCACTGCCTGCTTCATAGCCTCACACCAAGCCAAGTTTCTGTCACTAGAGATTCTTGGGCCTTGAGATGGCTTTTCCAGCTAGAAGGGAAGAAGAGGTTCAGCAGGATGCTGGTGTGAGTTGCTCTTAGCACTTTGAGGCTGCCTCTTTGAGGATCAGATGAAGCCTCTCAGCCTCTCTACTGAAAAATGTTTCCCAAACACAAGTGTGTACAATTCAAGGGGGACACAGATCGTGGGAGCCCCTTCACGGACTTGGGTTTAGAGTTCTTGCCTCATGGGGAGCCTTCTGTTAAGGAGCGGAACTACAATTCTTCAGGGCATGTGCTATAGTTTGAATATGTCCCCTCTAAACTTCAGGTGTTGCCAACGTGACAGTATTAAAAGGTGGAACCTGTCTAACGTGATTGAGTCATGAGGGTGCTGCCCTTACCTTACGAATAGAATTCGGTGCCCTCATAAACGGATTTTTTTTTCTCTTGTTGCACAGGCTGGAATGCGGTGGTGCCATCTTGGCTCACTGCAATCTCCACCTCCCAGGTTCAAGCGATTCTCCTCCTTCAGCCTCTCAAGTATCTGGGATTACAGGCACCTGCCACCACACCTGGCTAATTTTCTGTATTTTTAGTAGACATGGGATTTCACCATGTTGGCCAGGCTGATCTTAAACTCCTGACCTCAGGTGATCCGCCCACCTCGGCCTCCAAAAATGCTGGGATTACAGGCATGAGCCACCATGCCCGGCCTCATAAAAGGATTTGATGGAGGGAGTTCAACCCTCTTGCCCTTCCTCCTTCTGCCATGCAAGGACACAGTGTTCCTAATCTCTGAAGGATACAGCAACATGGCACCACCTTGGAAACAGAGAGCAAGGCCTCATCAGACAACCAAATCTGCTAATGCTTTAATCTTGTACTTCCCAGCCTCCTAAATATGAGAAATAAATTTCTGTTCCTTGTAAATATCTCAGCTTCTGTTCTGTTCTAACAGCACAAACAGACTAAGACAGTATGGAAAATAGCTCAGTCTCTCAGTCTTGCCTCTCCTCAAAATGGCCCTGTGTCAGGGCCAAGGTATTTTAAGGATATCAATAATCAGCAAGGAGTATTTGATGCCTGCTCTGTGACCCTGGGTAGGTCATTGCCCATCTCTGGGCCACAGATTTTGTTTTTCTTTTTTTTTTTACTTTTGGAGACGGAGTCTTGCTCTGTCGCCAGGCTGGAGTGCAGTGGTGGGATCTTGGCTCACTGCAACCTCTGCCTTCTGAGTTCAAGCGATTTTTGTGCCTCAGCCTCCCAAGTAGCTGGGATTACAGGTATGTACCACCATGCCCAGCTAAGTTTTGTATTTTTAGTGGAGATGGGGTTTCACCATGTTGGCCGGGATGGTCTCAATATCCTGACCTTGTGATCTGTCTGCCTCGGCCTCCCAAAGTGCAAGGATTACAGGCGTGAGCCAACACGCCTGGCCTAGGCCACAGTTTTTTACTTGGAATTGGAAGAGTTGGTCTACATTATCCTGGCACTTTGATTCAATCATTCAGTCAGGAAATATTTATTGCACACTATAAGATGCCAGGTACCAAGCTAAGCATTGGGGATAAGATTGGTGAACAAAACAGATGAGGTCTCTAATTTGTCAGAACACATAGGCTAATGAAGGAGTCAATCATTGATTAAACAACCACATAACAGGCCGCACGTGGTGGCTCACACCTGTAACCCCAGCATTTGGGGAGGTCGAGGTAGATGGATCACGAGTTCAGGAGATCGAGACCATCCAGGCTAACACAGTGAAACCCTGTCTCTACTAAAAATACAAAAAATTTGCCAGGCATGGTGGCACACGCCTGTAGTCCCAGCTACTCAGGAAGCTGAGGCAGGAGAATCGCTTGAACCTGAGAAGCAGAGGTTGAAGTGAGCCAAAATCTCGCCACTGCGCTCCAGCCTGGGCCACAGAGCGAGACTCGATCTCAAAATAAATAAATAAATAACTACACAATAAATACAAGAAGATAAGTTGTGACCAGTGAAACACAAGAGAAGTGAAGGGAGCTGGCTAGGAATGTATATATCAGGAAAGTGATTATAACCTGGGAAAAGACAAGATGAAGAGGAGGCTTTACCTTGACAAGGAGAGCAGGGGGTTATTTCAGGCAGAGGAAGCAGCATGGATGCTGCTGGTGCCCTGAGGTGTGAAGGGGCCATTGCACTCAAGTATATCAGGTCAGCACAGCTGCATACTGAAATATTCTGGGGACTGTGCAAGCCTAGAGAGTAGATACCCAGCGAGAAGAGAAAGTAGTGTTCCCCTCTTTTCACGATGGTCGAGGCAAATCTTCCAATAACTTCTTTTCAAACTCTCTCAAGGAAAGTTAAAGAACTGGCGTTATTCCACTGGATTAAACCCCAGGTTTAATAGCCAAAACCGCAAAGTATCCATCTTTCCCATCACCGGGGTAGCTGAAGACATCTTGAAATTCTTTCCTTTCAGATCCTACATGAAAAGTACAAGATGTGGACGGACATGATGACTCATGCCTGTAATCTCAACACTTTGGAAGGCTGAGCTGGGAGAATTACTTGAGTCCAGAAATCTGAAATCAGCTTGGGCAACACTGCAAGACCTCATCTCTATGAAAAAAAATTTTTAATTAGCTAGGCACAGTGGCTTGTGCCTGTAATTCCAGCTATTCAAGAGGCTGAAGCAGGAGGATCACTTGAGCCAGGAAGTCAAGGCTGCAGTGAGCTTTGGTCACTGACACTGCACTTCAGCCTGGGCAACAGAGCAAGCAAGACCCTGTCTCAAAAAAAAAACAGAAGTACAAGATGCCACTAAATAAAAAAAAAGTTAAATCTTGACACGTGAAGCAAAATGCTCGCTGCTCCAGCCTCCTCTGCATTTTAAACCATGTCCCAGCCCTAGAGGAATTGTTTCTACCTCTTGGTTCTGTGGCTTTATTGTCCCACCCTCATGATTATAGACAGACCCAAACATGCCAGCTGCCACTTTGATAGGTGGTCTGAATGCAGAGTCTCCAGGCTGCATGGGGGCAGACAGAGCCACTCATTCATCTCCCTGGGTGGGGATTTAGGCTAGAGCCAGCAAGGAAACTTTGGTTCTGGTGCCCATTCTGCCATGCCTCCAACTGCTGAGTAACTCTGGAAAGGCCCCATTCCCTCTTTGGACCTCAGTTTCTTTATCCATAAAATGAGAGGTTTGAATTACATGTTCTGTAAGAGTTTTCTTCGATTTGGGAATTCTCTGACCTCTGATTCCTAAAATGTGTTAACTCTGACTTTTTCTTCATCTTTCTGACTGTTGTTCACAGACAAGTGACAGGAGGCAAAACAACCACTATTTGTAAATTATAATGAATGGATAATTAGCTGCCTTCAAATTAAAGCTCTCTTCTTGGAAGCCAGAAGACCTGGTTTTTAAGTTGTTTACCATTATCATCACTTAACGCTGTTTTCTCACTAAAACCAAGAGGGGTAGGAGACAATGACAAGCAGATGTTTTGTTATTAGGGGCCCTGGGGGATGATTTGAGACTTTCATTGCAGTGTTCATTCTCTAGATTCTTCTGGAGTCAGCAGAAGCTTTGATGAACTTGACAGAGGTCGGGGGATTGAACAGATATGGAATGGAGGCCTATTGAAAGAAAGCCTGGCTTAACAGAAAGCTGCTGAGGACAGCAGTTCCTGGCTGAGGACAGTGTGGATTATGAAATTAATATATTTATGTAATACTTAGCAAAGAGATTTCAACTGCCATTATTTCATTTTCTCATGAGGACACTTTGCCAATGTTTGAGCTCACACCTATTACTATTATTTATAATAGTATTTTTAGTGGAGATGGGGTGTCACTTCTATTACTTCTCACATGAATCTTTTTCATTCAATGGTCTTGCTGGCTATGGTTGATTTCCTGTTAAAATGGTCAAAAAAGATCTATAAGAGAGAAAATAGACTAGTAGTTGCTCATGGATGGGGGAGAAGAGCTAATTTCTCTCAACTTGAATCAGAGCTGACCTTGTAACTTGCATTGACTGATACAATGTGGAGGAAGTGATGGTGTGGCGTTCCAGAGCCTAGGGTTTAAAAAATGTGGCAGCTTCATTCATCCCTGAGAGGTCTTATAAAGATACATACATACATACATACATACATACATACATAAAAAGCAATATGGCAGCTTTGGCCAGGCATGGTGGCTCATGTGTAATCCCAGCAGTTTGGGAGGCCAAGGCAGGTGGATGACCTGAGGTTGGCAGTTCAAGACCAGCCTGACCCAAATGGAGAAACCTCGTCTCTACTAAAAATACAAAATTAGACGGGTGTGGTATTACATGCCTGTAATCCCAGCTACTCGGGAGGCTGAGGCAGGAGAATCACTTGAATCCAGGAGGTGGAGGTTGTGGTGAGCTGAGATTGTGCCATTGCACTCCACCCTGGACAACAGAGTAAAACTCTTATCTCAAAAAAAAAAAAAAAAAAAAAAAAAAAAAGAAAAGAAAGAAAGAAATATGGCAGCTTCTTGGCTAGACACAGTCAGTGGCTCCTGCCTGTAATCCCAACAATTTGGTTGGGCAAGGCAGGCAGATTGATTGAGCTCCGGAGTTTGAGACCAGCGTGGGCAACGTGGCAGAACTCCACATTTATAAAAACTACAAAAATTAGTTGGGCATGGTAGCATGCACCTGTAGTCCCAGCTACTTGGGGGCTGAGGCAGGAGAACTGCTTGAGCCCAGGAGGTCTAGGCTGCAGTGAGTCAGGTTTGTGCCACTGCACTCCAGCCTGTGTGACAAAGTGAGATCCTGTCTCAAAACAAAAAACAGGCCAGGCACAGTTACTCATGCCTGTAATCTCAGCACTTTTGGAGGCCAAGGCGTGGCCAACATGGTACAACCCTGTCTCTACTAAAATACAAAAATTAGCTGGGTGTGGTGGCAAGCGCATGTTGTAGGGCTTTTGGTTCCCACAGGGTCATGGGGTGTCCCTTATGCTGTGCTGAGGTGCAGGATCCAAGAAGTAGAGGATTTCTAATAGACGGATACTGTAAGCCAATGCAGTGGGAGCTGACAGACTTGTGCTCTTCTCTTAAGATATTTATGGGACGAGCCGGGCGCGGTGGCTCAAGCCTGTAATCCCAGCACTTTGGGAGGCCGAGGCGGGTGGATCACGAGGTCGAGAGATCGAGACCATCCTGGTCAACATGGTGAAACCCCGTCTCTACTAAAAATACAAAAAATTAGCTGGGCATGGTGGCACGTGCCTGTAATCCCAGCTACTCAGGAGGCTGAGGCAGGAGAATTGCTTGAACCCAGGAGGCGGAGGTTGCGGTGAGCCGAGATCGCGCCATTGCACTCCAGCCTGGGTAACAAGAGTGAAACTCCGTCTTAAAAAAAAAAAAAAAAAAAAAAAAAAAAAGCCGGGCGCGGTGGCTCAAGCCTGTAATCCCAGCACTTTGGGAGGCCGAGGCGGGTGGATCACGAGGTCGAGAGATCGAGACCATCCTGGTCAACATGGTGAAACCCCGTCTCTACCAAAAATACAAAAAATTAGCTGGGCATGGTGGTGCGTGCCTGTAATCCCAGCTACTCAGGAGGCTGAGGCAGGAGAATTGCCTGACCCCAGGAGGCGGAGGTTGCGGTGAGCCGAGATCGCGCCATTGCACTCCAGCCTGGGTAACAAGGGCGAAACTCCGTCTCAAAAAAAAAAAAAAAAAAAAAAAAAAAAAAAAAAAAAAAAGATATTTATGGGACGATGATTTGAGCTAGCACAGAAGTGAGAAAAGACTGACAGGGTGTACAGCCACCGCAACTGGTCACACCAGAGGGGTTCTTCTCCCTCGGTTATTTCCAGGATCTCAGGCCTGAGGCCTACTTTTCACAGGAACTGGATGCAAGGTACTACAACTTCTTTATCAGGAGAGACTCTTGCTCCAAGCCTGCCATACAGCATATGCCCTTTCAGGCAAGGACGCCACCACCTGGGTCTTTGGTTCTTGTCCTGGTCTGGCTGTTTTCCCATGTACTGCTTCTGTTCTGTGACTGTTCTGGGCATTCCTCCTACTACAAATTACTATATGGTTATATGGAAGGATTCTATAAATCAGCACTAAATGTGTCAGTACAGCTCTGACTACACTACCTATATGATTATATAGAAAGATTATATAGAACTGAGTATCCTAGATATAAGTATTAAGTATGATTATATAAGCTGGATATATGTAAGCAGTAAGTTATATTCAGGCACTAATTCTATAAACTAATATATGATTATATATAAAGGATTATATAAAGGAAATAACTGAGTAATAACACTATAAACTAAGATATTCTTCAGGCACTAATTGTGCCTGGGGTCTGGACAGTTCTCCTTCCTCAGTGCCCATGCTGGGGGTGGGGGTGTTACCCACACCTGTAGTTCCAGCTGCTCTGGATACTAAGGCAGGAGAACCGCTTGAACCCAGGAGGTGGAGGTTTCAGTGAGTTAAGATCGTGCCATTGCATCCCAGACCGGGTGACAGAGTGAGACTAAGTCTCAAAAAAAAAAAAAAATAAATAAATAAATATGTTTTCCATTTTTACTCTCTTGGGGTCTAAACCACCGCATAGAAGCTCCAGCTACTCCAAGATTTCTCAATCTCATCACTGTTAATACTTTGGGTCAGATAGTTCTTTGCGGTGAGGCTGTCCTGTGCATTGTAGGATGTTTAGCAGCATCTAATTCCTAGTTTCTCCAGTTGTGACAACCAGAAATGTCTCCAGACATTGTCATGTGTTCCTGTGGGAGAAAATCACCCCAGTTTGAGAACTACTGGACTAGACTACTGATTGATGAGAGGGACCATGTGGCAAGAGAGCCCTAACCAGCTGCCAGCTCTTCCAGCTGCTTCAACTGAGATGCCAGACATATAAATGGAGCTCTCTGGGATGTTTCTGCCTCAAATGAGCACTCAACTCAACATAACCAAATGATAATCCCAGTTGATACTAAGTAGAACAGAAGAACTACTCAGCCTAGCCCAGCCAATTCACAGAATCGTGAGACATAATACATCTTTATAAGCCACTAAATTTGGGGGCAGTTTATTATGCAGCAGTGGATAACTGCAACAGAGGCCTAGCTTCATTCTTTTTTTTTTTTTTTTTTTTTTTTTTGGCAGAGTCTTGCTCTGTTAGCCAGTCACTCAGCTGGAATGCAGTGGCGCCATCATGGCTCAGTGGATCCTCAACCTCCTGGGCTCAAGTGATCCTCCTGCCTCAGCTTCCCAACCAGCTGGTACTAGAGGTATGAGTCACCATACTTGCCTAACTTTTTATATTTTTTTGTTGCCTAGGCTGATCTCAAACTCCTGGGCTCAAGTGATTCTCAGATCTTGGCATCCCAAACTGGTGAGATTACAGATGTGAACCACTGCACCAGAACTAGCTGCTTTCTCGCTATCATCTATCCTGTCCACTCCCAAGGCTATTAGAGCTATCTTTTTCTTTCTTTCTTTTTTTTTTCCACAAGACAGCCTACCATTGAATACTAGAGTTATCTTTCTAAAGTAACTTCCTGAAATTCCTCAGCTCCATTCACACTCTAGGGCCTTCCCCACCATCAGCTCCTTAGCATGGTCCACGAAGCCTTCCATAATCTGGCCTCTCCTTAAAATGCCCTTTAACTCTGAGATTCAAGCTACACATATTTACTTGCAATTACCTGAATGGTCCACCTTCTTTTACACCTCTGGGTCTTTGCTCCTTTCTTTGTTATGTTCTACTAACCTGTCAGCTCCTAGATTTCCTGAAAACTCAACGCATCCTCTCCAGAGAGTCCATGTATATCCTACCACATAAGATGCTTTTCCTAGCCGGGTACGGTGGCTCATACATGCAATACCAGGTGGAAGGCTGAGATGGAAGGGTCACTTGAGCCTAGGAGATGCCAGTGGCCATGTTGTGGGGACACTTAACTAGCTCTATAGAGAGGAACTCAGGCCCCTTGCCAATAGCCAGTACCAACCCGGCAGTCATGTAAGTAAATGATTACCTTGGAAGTGATTGATCCTTCAGCTCTAATAAGCCTCAGTCCTAGCTGACATCTGATTGCATCTTCCTGAGAGACCCTAAGCCAGAACCACCCAGTCAAGCCGCTTTGGAGATCCCAACCCACAGACACCATATGGGATAACAAACTATTTTTTTTTTTTTATTTTTATTTTTGAGACGGAGTTTCGCTCTTTTTTTTTTTTTTGAGACGGAGTTTTGCTCTTGTTACCCAGGCTGGAGCGCAATGGCGCGATCTCGGCTCACCGCAACCTCCGCCTCCTGGGCTCAGGCAATTCTCCTGCCTCAGCCTCCTAAGTAGCTGGGATTACAGGCATGCACCACCACGCCCAGCTAGTTTTTTGTATTTTTAGTAGAGATGGGGTTTCACCATGTTGACCAGGATGGTCTCGATCTCTCGACCTCGTGATCCACCCGCCTCGGCCTCCCAAAGTGCTGGGATTACAGGCTTGAGCCACCGCGCCCGGCCACAAACTATTTTTTTTAATTGAGATGGGGGGTCTCACTATGTTGCCCAGGCTTGTCTTGAACTCCTGGGCCCAAGCGAATCCTCCCTCCTTGGCCTCCCAAAGTGTTGGGATTATAGGCGTGAACCACTGCACCTGGCCTAATAAATTATTATTACTGTTTTAAGCCACTGTATTTTGGGATGATTTGTTGCATAGCACTAGATGACTAATACGATTTTGGACACTTAAACTCTGGGTAAGGGGTCAACCTCACTTTATACATACTGAAGTGGGAGGGACAGTTCCCTAAGGAGTGATCAAGTTGCTATTGGTAGGAAAACAGAGGAAACAAACGCTGGATGCCAAACAACAGCTAATCTCAACAATGAGTGCTCTGCAAATACATGCTTGCTGGAGGACTGACATACAAAAGAAGGGAACACTGATTCATCTGAAGTGACTCAGAGTGTCTGGGCCAGGCAAGACTCAGACCTAGATATTCCAATGTCTATTTTGTAGCACCAACTATTGACAGTTTTCTCCTTAGTTACCCCCAGACTTGGTTCGTTATAAGAATCATGGACACTTCTCTCTTTTGCCAAACCAAATAGTTGCTCTTAAATTAGTTGTTGTTTTTCTTTTAATCTAGAGGAGACTCCAGGCCAAGAAATTACTCTGAATTTGCATGTTTGCAAATGACTTATGCATGACTTGAGGATTCTCCTGTTAAACTGGCTTTTATATTTAATTTCAGTTGGACACATATTAGCTCAGACAAGAATGTGTCCTTTGTAAACAAACATTCCTCATTAAGCTCTTTAGGCAAAAGAAAAAGATGAAAGAAATGTGAAAGTTAATAACAGTCCAGCTGACAGGGAGTCACCTTTCTTCCTTTTCACTAACATTTTTTGAGCACCTACTATGTACTTGGCATTGTCTATATTATCTCATTTAAGCCTTCTGTTTTGTTTTGTTTTGAGACTGAAGTGCAGAGGCACAACCACATCTTACTGCAGCCTCCACCTCCCAGGCTCAAACTATCCTCCTATCTCCTCCTATCCCAGCCTCCAGAGTAGCTGGGACTACAGGCATGTGCCACCAAACCCAGTTAGTTTTTTATTTTTATGTTTTGAGAGACTAAATCTCATTATGTTGCCTGGGTTGGTCTCGAACTCTTGGCCTCAAACAATCCTCCCACCTCAGCCTCCCAAAGTGCTGGGATTACAGGCATAAGCCACCACACCCAGTCTTAAACCTTTAAATGCTGATGAGGTGGGTATTAACTACCTTGTTTAACAGATGAGGAAACAGATACGGTTTGGAGAAGTTAGGTGACTTATTGGATGTTTTTGTCCTCTTACAGTCATGCTATTTAGTTCCAAAACCTTAGTGATATGAGCATCTTTGTATAATAGGAAAGATGAAGCCAGTGCATTCCTGGACCAAAGGCTCTGCTGCAAGTGATTTTCTCCTAACCAATCAGAGATACAGATAGCATTTTCCATGTGTCCAATGTGTGGGGATGACAGAGAAATAAAAACACACAGAGTTTCTGGCACCTTTTTCTGTCCCTTCCGTGTCAGTAGAAGATCAGTTTTCCTAAAAATGACAGCAACAGGCTGCTGTGGTGGCTCACACCTGTAATCCCAGCACTTTGGGAGGCTGAGGTGGGAAGATCATTTGAGCCCAAGAGTTCAAGACCAGCCTAGGCAACATAGTAAGATGCCATCTCTACAAAAAAAAAAAAAAAAAAAGAAAGAAAGAAAAATTAGGCCGGGCGCGGTGGCTCAAGCCTGTAATCCCAGCACTTTGGGAGGTTGAGGCGGGTGGATCACGAGGTCAAGAGATCGAGACCAACGTGGTCAACATGGTGAAACCCCGTCTCTAGTAAAAATACAAAAAATTAGCTGGGCATGGTGGCGCGTGCCTGTAATTCTAGCTACTGAGGAGGCTGAGGCAGGAGAATTGCCTGAACCCAGGAGGCGGAGGTTGCGGTGAGCAGAGATCGCGCCATTGCACTCCAGCCTGGGTAACAAGAGCGAAACTCCGTCTCAAAAAAAAAAAAAAAAAAAAAAAAAAGGAAAGAAAAATTAGCCAGGCATGGTGGTGCATGCCTGTAGTCATATCTACTCAGGAGACTGAGGCAGGAGAATTGCTTGAGCCCAGGAGGTAGAAGATGAAGTGAGCCATGATCATGCTACTGCATTCCAGCCTGAGTGATAGAAGGAGACCCTATCTCAAAATAATAATAATAACAATAATAATAATAACAGCAACAAAGGGAAACATTCACTGTTCTGCCACACCTTGTGGCACTTGAGACCTCCTGAAGCTTGGGAAAGCCTCTTGGTAGGGAGGTTATGAAGACAGGCTCTGGAGCTAAACAGGGCTGAATTCAAATGCCCACTCCACCCACTTACCAGCTCTGTGACTCTGGTCTAGTCTTTAAACCTCTCTTTAAAATGGGGTAATAATAGCATCTACCTCTTACCATTCTTACAAAGAGTCAAAGAGTACCAGGTGCAGTGGCTCACACCTGTAATCCCAGGATTTTGGGAGACCAAGGAGGGCATATCACCTGAGGTCAGGAGTTCGAGACTAGCCTGGTCAACATGACGAAATCACATCTCTATTAAAAATACAAAAATTAGCCAGGTGTGGTGATGCGTGCCTGTAGTCCCAGCTACTAGGGAGGCTGAGGCTGGAGGGTGGCTTGAATCTGGGAGGCAGCAGTCACAGTGAGCTGAGATCGTGCCACTGCACTCCAGCCTGGGTGACAGAGTGAGACAGGCTTCGTCTCAAACAAAAAAAGAATCAAAGAGATAATATATGTAAAATGCTTATTAATTGTCTTTATCTCTCTTCACCTCTACTTCCTCTCCTGCAGACTTCTGGGTTGATATGTGTCCTTTTTTTTTTTTTTTTTTTTAAGGCTAGTCAAGTGAAATAGTGGGAGTGGAGAAGGAACAAAGAAATCTGTAACTGGTTGTGAACAATTAGTTGTAAACACCACTGCGCTTGGACCAGCTGACATGTATTATCTAGGTATCTGTGGCAGGCAGACTCTAGAATCGCCTCCATTGATCCACATCTTTTGGTATTCATGCCCTTGTGTAGTCCCCTGCGGGCAAGTTCTGTGACTTGCTAATAACCAATAGAACATGGCAAAAGTGATGTCAGTTTCATGATTAGGTTACATGAGATTGTAACTTTTCTCTTGCTAGTAGACTCTCCTATTGCTTCCTTTTGTTTGTTCAAGACAGCATCTTGCTCTGTTGTGCAGGCTGGAGTGCAGTGGTGTGATCATGGCTAATTACAGCCTCAAACTCCTGGACTCAAGCAATCCTCCTGCCTCAACCTCCTAAGTAGCTGGGACTACAGGCATATACCACCATGCCTGGCTAATTAAAAATTTTTTTTGGTAGAGACAAAGTCTCTCTATGTTACCTAGGATGGCCTCAAACTTCTGGACTCAAGCAATCCTCCCACTTCAGCCTCCCAAAGTGTTGGAATTATAAGCATGAGCCACTGTGCCCAGCCCCTATTGCCTTATTTTATTTTATATTTTTTATTTGTAAAGATGGGTCTTGCTATGTTGCTCAGGCTCAATTTGAACTCCTAGGCACAAACAATCCTCCTGCTTCAGCATCCCATCCTGCTGGAACTATAAGCATGTGCCACCACTCTTGGCTTCCCTATTGACTTCTCGGCTTGCATGCCTTGATAAAGCAGGCTGCTACAATGGAGAAGTCTACGTGAGAAGCCTCTGGCCAAAATCCAGCTAGGAACTGAGACCCTGAGTCCAACAATGCTTAAGGAACAGAATGTAGCCAGTAGCAACGGGAATTCAGAAGCAGATCCTTTTTGATTTGAGCCTTTAGATGAGACTCCAGCCCTGGCTGATACCTTGATTGCAGCCTTGTGGGTGACCCTGATGTAGAGGAGCCAGCTATGCCATCCTCAGATTCCTGGCCCACAGAAAATGTGAGATAATGTGTTTTTTGGCCGGATGTGGTAGCTCACGCCTGTAATCCCAGAACTTTGGGAGGCCAAGGTGGGTGGATCACGAGATCAAGAGATTGAGATCATCGGGGCCAACATGGTGAAACCCCGTCTCTACTAAAAATACAAAAATTAGCTGGGTGTGGTGGCACACACCTGTAGTCCCAGCTACTCAGGAGGCCGAGGCATGAGAATTGGTTGAACCTGGGAGGCGGAGGTAGCAGTGAGCCAAGATAGTGCCACTGCACTCCAGACTGGCCATAGAGCGAGACTCGATCTCTAAATAAATAAATAAATAAATAAATACATGTGTTTGTGTTTGTTGTAAGTTGCAAGCAGTGTGTTGTTATAAGTTTGTGGTGATATGTTACATAGCAATACATAACAAATATAATATCCAGCCCCTCTCATCTCATTTCTGGTTTACAGGCCATGTCTCCTATTTCTTCAGCACCCTGCATTCATCACATTGACTCATTGCTATTGGTTTTCTTGCACTTCCTATCTTGTAAGCTCCTTGAGGACAGGCACTGAACGAACTAAGCATTCCTTGTAGCCCCAGTACAGATAGCAGGGATTGGCAGCAGGGTCCTGGGAAATATTTCACGATCCCAGGGCGGGGTTGTGTTCCCCATTCAGGGGCTTCCATAACACCCCAATAATGATGGTGGTTGGTTTTGAATTCTTACTGTGTGCCAGGCACTGAGAGGAAGCCAGAGATGTGTGTTCTTACCAAGTTTTCTGTGAGGATTCTGATCCATAGCCAGGCTTAGGGACTACTAAACCTACATTACCTGAGGCATTCTGTAGAATAATTGCATCCTTTTCTTACAGTAGCTATACTTGTATCTTCCTTTACAAAAAAAAAAAAAAATGTATTGCATACATACAGAAAAGTGCACGAATCTTAAGTGTACAATGTGATGAGTTTTTCCAAAGCATCTACATGGCTATCACCGAGATGAAGACAGCAGGTGACCCCAACCTCACTGTGGCCCCTCCCAGTCCACAGCCCCAGAGGAAACCACCAATCTTAACACCATCGCCACTCATGAGTTCTGTCTGTTCTAGAATTTCCTGTAAATGAAATCGCAGTCTGTACCTGCACATCTGCTTAACATTATGTTCGTACTTTTTGACTTGTTAAAATTTCTCTTCTGGATTAAATATGTAAAACGATGACTAAGGAGGTCGAGCAGAAGGTGGAAGCCTGGGATTCCGAGACGGCTTCTCAGGTACCATACTTGGATTTCCCAAGAGGTGTAATCACATAACCCGCCCTCAGCTGACCTAGCCTCCGCTTAAGCAGGAAAGGAGGTAAGAGGGGATGGCGGCGTGGCTACAGATGGCCGAGTGCGGGGCGGAGTCTCAGGCACAGAGCCGTGGACCTGGTCCAGCTTCCGGGCGGTAGTTCGCCCTGGGGGCGGGGGCCAGGCCGAGACTTCCTGTCTGCTCCTGCGGAATCGCCGTTTGACCCCGGAAGTGCGGGCTCGCAGGGAGCTGTCACCGTGTTTGGCGGCGGCGGCGGTGGTGGCGGCGGCAGAGAGCCAGTGGTGGAGCCGCCGAGGTGAGTGAGTGGCTGGTCCCTGCTGGATGCGGAGCACGGGGCCCCGGAGGAGCCGCGGCTGTACCTTGGGCAGCCTTGGCTCTCTCACCCTCTGGCCTCCATTGCGGGGCCGACGCTTATGGAACTGGAGGAGTTCTGAGCCACCCCCTGAGGCTAGGCCGCCAGGGTCAGGAACCCCGGGATCGAAGTTCGGCCCCAGAGTGGCCTTGGACCAGCCACTGTCCCCCTACGTCCTCACACCCGGGGCTTCAGTTCCCTCAGAGTTCATTCATTCCTTTAGCAAATATTTGTGGAGTGCTTCCCATGTGCCAGACACAGATACAGGCATTGGGGATACAAAGAAAGCAAGACAGACAAGGTTTCTGTCCTCATGGAGCTTACCGTCTAGTGGGAGGAGATGGTCAACGACAAGCAAATGCACTAGATCATTAAAGCTAATACAGTAACTGGGAGAGTGGATACTATAGGCAGAGCAATCAGAAGGTGTTTGAGGAGAGTAATATTGTATTGAGAGACTAGAGGAATGGTCACAAAACTGAGAGAGCAGTAGCCCTGGGAATGCTCCCAGGCCATACTGTAATTGGGTGCTTGTAGGGAGCTCCCCTCCCTTTCCCAGCTTTTGGCTTTTGCTGCCCTGACCCACAGAGGAATACAACGGTGGACACAGACATAGTCATGATTGTCCTTTTGGAACTTAAAGTTCAGACTCTCTAGTTAATTTCTTCCCCTGCTCCCCACCAAGACAGAGTCTTGCTCTGTTGCCCAGGCTGGAGTGCAATGGCTCAATATTGGCTCACTGCAACCTCTGCTTCCTGTGTTCAAGCGATTTTCCTGCCTCAGCCTCCCTAGTAGCTGGGATTACATGCGCACCACCACACCTGGTTAAATTTTTGTATTTTTAGTAGAGAGGGGGTTTCACTATGTTGGCCAGGCTGGTCTCCAACTCTTGACCTCGTGATCTGCCCGCCTCGATCTCCCAAAGTGCTGGGATTACAGCTGTGAGCCACCTCACCTGGCCTGCCTAGTTAATTTCTTTTCTTTTCTTTTTTCCTAGATGGAGTCTTGCTTTGTCACCCAGGCTGGAGTGCAGTGGCATGATCTCAGCTTACTGCAACCTCTACCTCCTGGGTTAAAGCGATCCTCCTGTCTCAGCCTTTGGAGTAGCTGGGATTACAGGTTTGCACCACCACACCCAGCTAATTTTTTTTTTTTTTTTGTATTTTTAGTAGTAGAGATGGGGCTTCACCCTGTTAGCCAGGATGATGTCCTGACCTCATGATCTGCCTGCCTTGGCCTCCCAAAGTGCTGGAATTACAGGAGGAAGCCACTGTGCCTGGCCCTGCCTAGTTAATTTCCATAGTCAAAAACTCAAGTCTTCCTTAACATCTCTTCTCCCTCAGGTCAGGACTCTCTTTTATTTTTTTTATTTTTATTTTTGAGATGGAATCTTGCTCTGTCGCCCAGGCTGGAGTGTAGTGGCACGATCTCGGCTCACTGCAACCTCTGCCTCCTGGGTTCAAGCAATTCTCCTGCTTCCCGAGCAGCTGGGACTACAGGCACACGACGCCACCATGCCCAGCTACTTTTTTTTTTTTTTTTTTTTTGTATTTTTAGGGTTTCACCATCTTGGCCAGGCTGGTCTCCAACTCCTGACCTCATGATCCACCTCCCTTGGCCTCCCAAAGTGCTGGGATTACAGGCAGGTCTCTCCTTTAAATGCTGCCACAGTCTCATGAGCCTTACCTACATAGCTACATCATGGTATTGCATTTTATTTGTTTGTATGGCTAATTGGGAAAGTATCTGTCTTTCCCCATTAGGACTGTAACCCTCTGAAGGGCAGGACCAGGTTTGTTACTTGTTCACCTTGGTATTCTGTGGGTATCAGTGCCTGCCACATACTAGGTGCTCAAAAATATTTGAATGGTTGGGCACTGACTCATGCCTCTAATCCCAGCACTCTTGAGAGGCCGAGGTGAGCAGATCACCTGAGGTCAGGAGTTTCAGACCAGCATGGCCAACATGGTGAAACCCTCTGTCTACTAAAAATACAAAAATTAGCCAGGTGTCATGGCGTGTGCCTGTAATCCAAGCTACTCAGGAGGCTGAGGTAGGAGAATCTCTTGAACCTGGGAGGTGGAGGTTGCAGTGAACTGATATTGCTCCTCTGTATTCCAGCCTCAGTGACAGAGCAAGAATCCCACCACCCCCCGCAAAAAAAAATTGAATGAATAAAATGATTAATATAGTGTTTGCTCTCTTATGGTTCATAAAAGGTCTTCTCTGTCACCAGGTTATCATCATCTCTTTCTGATTATGTCTCCCCCGTACTTAAACAACTCCTCACTACCTTCAAATGAAATACCAAACTCTTTAGTATAGCATTTGAGGCTTTTTTTTTTTTTTGAGATGGAGTCTCGCTCTGTTGCCCAGCCTGGAGTGCAGTGGCACTATCTCAGCTCACTGCAACCTCCGCCTCCCAGGTTCAAGCTATTTTGAGGCTCTTTTTAAACTGGTCTTGTCTTCCCTATACAGCTTCTCTTCCCTCTTCATTTCTGTCATCCCCTATCTGACCTTGTGTTTTCAGCAACACCAAACGTCTCCCTCTTTCTTCAAAGCCACACTTTTTAGATATGGTGTCACTGTGTCCCCTAGGCTGGAGTTCAGTGACGTAATCGTGGCTCACTGCAACCTCTGTCTCCTGGGCTCAAGTGATTCTCCTGCCTCAGCTTCCCAGTGTGCTGAGATTACAGGAAGGAGCCACCTCACCCAACTCAAAGCCGCAGTCTTATCGCACCACTGCACTCCAGCCTGGTGACAGATCGAGACTCCATCTCAGAAAAAAAGTCAGTGGAAATATATCAGGAGTCATTTGGGGAAGTATTTTCTTCTACAATTGAGAACTGCTTTATGCAAAAAAAAAAAAAAAAGTCACTTTGTCTGGGTTAGTAGGTGCGTGAACCAGGTCCTGGACCACAACAGGAGCCTCCTAAGGCGAGAGGTTGAAGCTTCTCTTTTTTTCTTTTTTTTTTTTTTTTTGAAGCTTCTCTTCTGACTCTGGGATCAGCCCCAGAGCAGGCCCTGCCCCCAGGAGCCTGTGTATCTGCTCTCTTCTTCCCATCCATATTCCTTTCAGGAGGGTCACGCAGCACAATGCCAGCTCTGCCCCTGGACCAACTCCAGATCACCCACAAGGACCCGAAGACAGGAAAGCTGAGGACTTCACCAGCGCTGGTGAGCCGGTGCCTTAAGGCCATTCAGCCTGATATTGTCAGTCTTGCAATTTCAGAAGCAAAAAGCAAAATTCCTTCTTTATCTGTTCAAGAATGACCCAAGGGCCATGGTCAGTAACTCAGTAGCTGAGACACTACTAGTCCCTGCCAGGCCCAGAGTAGGAGTTTCCTTTTGAGCAGCAGCTTGAATTTGAGTAGAATTTTCCATGTCACCACCCTGCAACTTCTCAAAGCATTTAATTTCAAATCAGTCTGATGGTAGTTCTGATTCAGCCTGGGTTAGGCTAGAAATGGATCCAGCCCAAAGCTGGGTTTGGGGATTTGACCCTGTGGAGGGTGTTCAGGTTTCAAGTAGCATTTTCAGAGCTATTTAAGCTGCTATCCGTATTTTGGTGGGAATGCTGATTTCAGAGGTTGGGCTGTCTTTTGTCTCAACTGGGATAAGAAGCACCACGTACAGACACTCCGGCAGGACTTGTGAGACTGAAAAATAAGGAGGCTGTGAACATTTTGATTACCAGCTGGAGAGAGAGATTAGAGCCATGGAGAGGTGTCAGGCTGCCGAAGAAGGAGATAAATGCGGGCCCTGGAGTTCTATACCCACTGTTGTTTTCCCAAGAAAATGAACTTACTTGAATAAGGTGGGAGGAAGTGTTTTCTAGGGGTTTGCGTAAAGTCGTGAGAAACAGGAACTTGGTGTTTTATTTCCTGCCTTGCTTCTTATTACTTCCTAAATACTCTCTAATAATAGTACCTGACATTTATAGAGTACTTGCCCTGTGCCAGACCATTCTAAATACTTCACCTGGATTATCTCATTTAGTCCACATCACAACCCTACAAATAGATATTTTGATTGTCTCCATTTTACAGATGAGAAAGCTGAGAGTTCAGAGTCACAGAATTAGGCAGTTAGAGGAGCCAGGATGGGAACCTAGCGAAGCAGACCCTAGGGACATATATCCTTAATCTTTCTGCTATAAAGCCTCTCGTTTCCTTTTTATATGTGGAGATATTTATCAGAACATCTAGCAGTGTTCTGTTCTGTACAATAGCTACCCAATAGGTAGCCATTCACCACATGTAGCTATTAAGCACTTGTAACATGAATAGTGCTGGAAGTGTGGACTGAGGAACTGGATTTTTAATTTAATTATAATGCTTTTAAATTAAAATTGCCCCATGTAGTGGGTGCCAGCACAGATACAGAGCAGTTCTATTATTGCAGAAAGTTCTGTTGGAAATACTGATGGAGACTGGCTCCTTGGGTGGTCGAGTATGATTTTCCACCTCAGTCTTCCCCCCACCATACCGAATGAACATGAGGGTTTTTAAGACTGTGGGCACAGTGAGAGCAGTGGCCTGGTCCTTGCCCTTTACTCCTGATTTCCAGCATCAGGCACATAGGAGGCTCTCAGAAAACATTTGGTACGTGAGTCAGGGACTGCAACCAGGCCACATGCCAGGTTCTGGAGCTATAAAGAGAAAAGATATGGTCTCTGCCCTTGAGCCCACAACCTAAGAGAAAGACAGACCAGTAGCTTCTCTAGTGTGATCAGGGTTGTGATAGAAGGAAGTCGAGGCTGCTACATGAGTGCAGAGCCCGGGCCGCTGATCCAGACCAGTGGGGTGTATAGGGGCAGGGAGGTCTTGGGCCTAGTGGGAGGGCCCATGCAGCCCAGGAAGGCTTCCTGAAGGAAAGGGCTTCTGAACTGGGTACTGAAGGGTGACTTAACACTAGCTGGGCAGAGCAACAGGAAAAAGCTAGACCTTGTAGGATGACTTTAGTATGTAGTCCTGGAGTCTTGAGAGAGCCTGACTCTCACACTAACCACAAGTCACTTGAGGTGGCAGCTGTATAGCAGAGTTAGCAAGTACAGGCTTTATGTCATCTCACACATATTTGGATATTTGGCTGTGTGTCTTTGGGCAAGTTATTGAACCTCCCTAAACCTCAAATTCAAAAATGATAACAATAGGACCAGCTTTGCAAGGTGGTTGTAGGGATTAAATGAGATGTCTGTGAATGGGCACTGTGCCTGAAACGTAGTAAGCACTCAATAAATTGTTATTATAATGGTGATGACAGCAGGGACAATGACAGCAGCACTGAATGTGGTATAAGGTGGGAAGAGGGACGAGCTGAGGGAGACAGCTGGCTGATCGAGGAGGGGTCTTGTTGGCAGACTGAAGAGTGTTATTCTGCAGGCCATGGGAAGCTCCTGAAAGATTGTACTAAGATACGTGTCCACCCAAGTAAGATATATTTGTCCGTTTAGTCTTGGCTTGGGTCATGATCTCTAGCCAAAGGGTAGTCACCACACCACCTTTTTAGAGTGATTGGTAGAGCTAATGGTGGTTGAGGATCTACTATTTGAATAGCACATACTTGAAGACTCAAAAGAAATAGTCTTGTGGCTGGACCTGGTGGCTCACACCTGTAATTCCAGCACTTTGGGAGGCTAAGGCGGGTGGATCACTTGAGCGCAGGAGTTTAAGACCAGCCCGGGCAACATGGTGAAACCCTGTCTTTTTTTTTTTTTTTTTTTTTTGAGATGGAGTCTTGCTCTGTTCTCAGGCTGGGGTACAGTGGCATGATCTCAATTGACTGCAACCTCTGCTTCCTGGGTTGAAGCGATTCTCTTGCCTCAGCCTTCCAAGTAGCTGGGTCCATAGGCACGTGCCACTACACCTGGCTAATTTTTGTATTTTTGATAAGAGATGGGGTTTCATAGTGTTGGCCAGGCTGGTCTCAAACTTCTGGACTCAAGTGATTGGCCCGCCTTGGCCTCTGAATATGGTGGGATTACAGGCATAAGCCACTGCACCCAGCCAAAATTTTTAAAATTAAAACATAAAATATGCAATAAGACTGGTTTTTCCATCTGTATACATGCATGAAACTATCATCATTGATGGACATTTCTACCACCCCTAAAAGTTTTCCTGTGCCTCTCTGCAATCCATACCTTCTTCCCACCCTTTCCCCATGCAAACCACTGGTCTGAAAGCACTTTTAATGCTGTTCAAGTGGTATAGAGAGGTAAGCACAGAATGCAGGTGCTGAGGGAAAGCTTAGATGAGCTCCTAATCTAGCTGGGGTGGGAGTCAGGGAGGCTTCCTGTAGGAGGTGAGATCAGAGCTGGGGTCAGAAGGATGAGCAGTGAGACCAGGATGGCCCACAGATCCCACAGGTCACTTAATAGGTCTGCAATGTAAGCTTTGGCTCAAATACTGCCTCAGTTGCCTCCTTAATCCCATGACCTTGGGAAAGTTCCTGAACCTTACTGTTTGAGTCCTCCTCTAAAATGGGATGAATGTTATGTGTCTCTCTCTCTCTGTTTTTTTTTTTTAGACAGAGTCTTGCCCTGTCGCCAGGTGCCAGGCTGGAGTGCAGTGGCGTGATCTCGTCTCACTGCAACCTCCTCTTCCTGGGTTCAAGCAACTCTCCTGCCTCAGCCTCCCAAGTAGCTGGGACTATAGGTGCATGCCACCATGCCCAGCTAATTTTTGTATTTTAGTAGAGATGGGGTTTCACCATGTTGGCCAGGATGGTCTCAATCTCTTGACCTAGTGATTCATCCACCTCGGCCTCCCAAAGTGCTGGGATTACAGGCGTGAGCCACTGCGCCCAGCCAATACTATGTCTCTTTTAAATAGTTGTTGCAGATTAAAAAAGAAATAGGCTGTAGGTTGTGCCTGCTTAGCGATTGGCACAGGGCAGGTCCACAATAAGTGGCGGCTTTCATTTGCATCATTCCAGCATTCGCCAAATGTGTCTCCGCCTGCCCAGTGCAATCTGTGCCCTTTTCTCATGGCCCATGGTTATGCCTCCATAAAAATGTTATTTCTTTCTTTCATTTATAGTCCTTATCCT